>NC_049260.1:57295703-62095703 GCF_011100685.1 Canis lupus familiaris | reverse complement strand
AAAAAATAGAACAGATCAATGAAACCAGGAGCTGGTAATTAAGATAAACAAAATTGATAAACCTCTAATCAGACTCATCCAGAGAGAAAGAGAGAGAGAGAGGGAGATAGATATAGAGGATACAAAATCAGAAATGAAAAAGAAATAACAAAATCAGAAACGAAGGAAGGGAAATAACAACTGACACCACAAAAATACAAGAGATTATAAGAAAATATTATGAAAAATTATATGCCAGTAAATTGGACAACTGAGAAGAAATGGATAAATTCCTGGAAACATATAGACCACCAAAACTGAACCAGGAAGAAATAGAAAACTTGAACTGACCAATTACCAGCAATGAAATTGAATCAGTAATCAAAAAACTCTCAACAAACAAAAGTTCAGGACCAGAAGGCCTCACAGGCAAATTTCAGAGAACATTTGGAGAAGAATTAATACCTTTTCCTCCCAATCTTTTCCAAAAAATAGAAGAGGAGGGAAAACCTCCAACTTCATTTTATGATACTAGCATTACCTTGATCCTAAAATCAGATAGACACCTACTCCAAAAAGAAGTACAGCCCAATGTATTTGATGAACAGATGCAAAAATCCTCAAAAAAATGCTAGCAAAAAATTCAACAGTACATTTAAAAACTCATTTACTATGATCAAGTGGTTTTTTTTCTCAGATGCAAGGGTAGATATTCGCAAATTAATCAGCATAAAACATCACATCAATAAGAGAAAGGATAAAAACCATACAAACATTCTATAGACACAGAAAAATTATTTGACAGTGTACAACATCCACTTATAATAAAAACCCTCAACAAGTTGTGTTGGAAAAATACCTCATCATACTGAAGACTGTATATGAAAAACCCACAGCTAATATCACCCTTAATGGAGAAAAACAGAGCTTCTCCCCTAAGGTCAAGAAAAGACAAGGATGTCCACTGTCACCACTTTTATTCAATGTAGTCCTGGAACTCCTAGCCACGACAATCAGACATCAAAATTAAACAAATAGGCATCCCTGGGTGGCGCAGCGGTTTGGTGCCTGCCTTTGGCCCAGGGCGCGATCCTGGAGACCCGGGATCGAATCCCACGTCGGGCTCCCGGTGGATGGAGCCTGCTTCTCCCTCTGCCTGTGTCTCTGCCTCTCTCTCTCTGTGTGACTATCATAAGTAAATAAAAATTAAAAAAAAAAGAAGTTACAAAATTAAACAAATATATCCACATTAGTAAGAAAGAAGTAAAATTTTCACTATTTGCTAATGGCATAATACTATATATAAAAAAACCTAAAGACTGAACCAAAAAACTACCAGAATTGATAAATAAATTCAGTATAGTCATAGGATGCGAAACAAATGTACAGAAATCCATTGTATTTGCAAACACCAATAAAGAAGTTGCAGAAAAAGAAATTAAGAAAACAACCCTTTTACAATTGCATCATAAATGATAAAATATTTTGGAATAAATCTAACTAAAGAGGTGAAATACCTGTACTCTGAAAGCTATTAGACATTGATGAAAGAAATTTAATACATTGTAAAGAAATAGAAAGAAATTCCATCCTCGTGGACTGGAAGAACAAATATCGTTAAAATGTCAATACTACCCAAAATAATCTACACATATAATATGATGATTATCAAAATACCAACAGCATTTTTTCACAGAACTGAAACAAAAAAATTCAAAAAATTGTATAGAACCACATAAGGCCCTTAATAACAAAAGCAATCTTGAAAAAGAAAAACAAAACTGGAGGTATGACAATTCCAGACTTCTAAAGTGGTAGCAATCAAAACTGTATGGTATTGGCACAAAAATAGACAAATAGATGAGTGGAACAGAATGGAAAACCTAGAAATGAATACTCAACTACATGGTCAATTAATCTTCAAAAAGCAATGAGAAAAGGCAGTCTCTTCCACAAATGATGTTGGGAAAACTGGACAGCTAAATGTAAACGAATGAAACTGGACCAGTTCCTTACACCATACACAATAATAAACTCAAAATGGATGAAAGTCTTAAAGTTGAAAATTGATACCATAAAAATCTTAGAGGAGAGCACAGGTAGTAATATATTTGAAGTTGGCTTAGGAAGTTTTCTAGATATGTCTCTGGAAGCAAGAGAAACAAAAGCAAAAATAAAGTATTGGGACTAAAAAAAAAGTATTGGGACTACATCAAAGTAAAATTCTTCACAGCAAAAAAAAAAATCAACAAAATTAAAAGTCAATTTACTGACTTACTGAATGGGAGAATATATTTGCAAATGACATATCCAATAAGGAGTTAGTATCCAAAATATATAAAGAACTTATGAAACTCCACAACATAACACAAATAATCCCATTAACAAAAGGTGAGAAAACATGAACAGTTATTTTTCCAAGGAAGACATAGAGATAGCCAACAAACGTGAAAAAATGCTCAATATCAGACATCATCAGGGAATGAAAATTAAAACCACACCTGTTAGAGTGGCTAAAGTAAAACAGACAAGAAATAAGTATTGGTAAGGATGTGGAAAAAAGGGAACCCTTGAGCATTTTGAGGGGGAATGCAAATTGGTGCAGCCACTGTGTAAGATGAGATGGAGGTTCTTTAAAAAGTTCAATGTAGAACTGGCTTCTGATCCAGTAATCACATACTGGGTGCTTACTCCCAAAATACAAAAATATTTATTGAAAAGGATTCATGCATCCCTGTATTTATTGCAGCATTATTTACAATAGCCAAATTATGGAAGCATCCTGTATCCATTGAAAAATGAGTGGATAAAAAGGATATGGTATATACATACAAAGAATATTATTCATCCATAAAAAGAATGAAATATTGCCATTTACAACAATATAAATGGAGCTGGTGTATAATGCTAAGTGAAATATGTCAGTCAGAGAAAGACAAATGACATATGATTTCACTCTTTTTTTTCCAGTGATTTCACTCTTATGTGGAATTTAAGAAAGAAGACAAATAAGCAAGCAAACAAACAAAAAAGAGAAAGAGATAATCCAAGAAACAGATTCTTAATTATTGATAACACACTGATGGTTATCAGAGGGGAGGTTGATGGGAAAGGGTGTAAAGAGTATGATGGCAAGAAAAGAGTAAAGTACACTTATCATGATGAGGACTGAGGAATCTATAGAATGGTTAAATCACTATATTGTTGAATCACTGAAACTAATATCACACTGTATGTTAACTATACTGGAATTAAAAAAATAAAGATTATTTTTATGGTAAGCACTGAGTCATGTCTAAAATTTTGGTATCAGTGTATTGTACACCTGACACTAATACACTAATTACAGATTAATAAAAATAATAGAAAACCATTCTATTTACCATTGTACCAGAAAGAAAAAAAATTCCTAGAAATAAAATTAACTGATGAGGTGAAGTACTTATAGTTTGAAAACTGTAAAATATTGTTGAAAGAATGTGAAGATAACACAAATGGAATACTATTCCATGCTCATGAACTGGAAAAATTAATATTGCTAAAATATCCATAGTATACAAAGCAATATATGAATGCAATTCCTATCAAAATATCAACATCTATCTTCATAGACCTAAAACAACAGCAACAAAAAATACTAAAATTTGTTTGGAACCAGGAAAGACCCCATATAGTCTAATCAATTCTGGGAAAGAAGAAAGATGGAGGTATCACAATCCCAGATTTCATGATATTCTTAAAATCTGCAGTAATATGGACAGTGTGGTACTGGCACATATATCAATGGAACACAATATAAGGCTAAGAAATAAATACAATTTATATGGCAATCTATGAGAAAGGGAGCAAGAAAAAATGGGTAACAGTCTTTTCAATAGATCGTGCTGGGAAAACTGCACAACCACATGCAAAATAATGGGACTGGACCATTGTCTTACACTATCCACAAAAATAAACTCAAAAGGTGAGACTTGAAACCATAAGACTCTCACAAAAATGTATGCAGTAATTTCTTTGATATTGGCTTTAGGAACATTTTTGTATATATGTTTCTAAATGCAAGGAAAACAAAAACAAATTAAACTATTGAAACTGCACCAAAATAAAAACATTTTGCACAGAGAAAGAAACCATCAGAAAAACAAAAAGGCAATATATTCAATGGGAAAATATATTTGCAACTAATATGTACAATAAGAGATTAATACAGATAGTATATAAGGAACTTGTACAACTCAATAGCAAAAAAATATATAATTTGATTAAAGTGTCAGAAAAGGGCATGAATATACATTTTTTCCAAAGAAGACATAAAGATAGTGAACTGACACATGAAAAGATGTTCAACATCACTAATCATCAGTGAAATGCAAATCAAAACCACGGTGGGATATAACCCTATAATTGTCATAATGACTAAAATCAGGAAGATAAAAATTAACGAGTGTTGATGAGGATGTAGAAAAAAAGGAATTCCTCATGTACCATTGGTGGGAATATATATTGTTACAGCCACTTAAAAAAATCAGTATGGAGGGTCCTCAAAAAATAATAGAAATACCATGTGATCCAATAGTTCCACTACTGGGTATTTGCTCAAAGAAATGAAAACACTAATTTGAAAATATATATTCACCATTATGCAGCATTATTTATAATACACAAGATATGAACCTAGCTAAGCATCCATCAATAGAGGAATGAATAAAGAAGTTGTAGGATAAGGAAGCTGTGGTATATATGTTCAATGAAACATTACACAACCATAAAATATTATGATATTTTTCCATTTCCAACAACATAGATAGACCTAGAGGATTTTATGCTAAGTGAAAAAGTCAGACTGAAAAACCAAACACATATGATTTCACTCCTAAGCAGAATAGAAAAAACAAATGAATAAACAAACAAGTGGAATTAGATCTATGAATATAGAGGAAAAAATTGTTTTTTCCCAGAGGGGAGGAGGGTAAAGGGATGGGCAAAATGCATGAAAGCGAGTAGGAGATACAAGCTTCCAGTTATGGAATGAATAAATCATGGGAATAGAAAGTACAGCATAGGAAATATATTTAACAACATTTGTAATAGTGTTGTATGGTGACAAATGACAGCTACACTTGTGATGAGCTTCACATAATATGTAGGGATGTTGAACCACTGTGCTATATACCTGAAATTAATGTATCATTTTGTGCCACTGTATTCAAATACAAAATTTTAAAATGTTTCAATAATTGTGAAGTTTACTCTCAATTCTGCTTTGATCACATCTCATATTTCTTTCTAAATACTGCCTATGGAGATGAGGCTTGCAGATGGATGTTGCTAATGCTATTTTATTTTTAAAAATATTTAAATAAAGTTATAGGTGATTTTATACAGCTGTGAAAAATCCCTAAAGTTTGGAAACTTTGCTTGTCATAATGCATCATGGCTTTAAAATTATATGTAATTTATTGATTATAAAAATAATGCATGTAAATGGGTTTATTAATTGAAAAATAGTTGTAGAATATACATGGTACAATATCTTTTGTATACATTTTGAACAGTACAAATCTTTTTATGTGTTGTTTATGCCATATAATAGTGTATACATCTTTTGTTGCCTTACAAATAGGAAGTAGCATTTTAAAATTTCACCTTTGACTTACTTAAGTTGTATTTATTTATTTTTTATTTTTTTAATATATTTTTATTGGTGTTCAATTTACTAACATACAGAATAACCCCCAGTGCCCGTCACCCATTCACTCCCACCCCCCGCCCTTCTCCCCTTCCACCACCCCTAGTTCGTTTCCCAGAGTTAGCAGTCTTTACGTTCTGTCTCCCTTTCTGATATTTCCCACACATTTCTTCTCCCTTCCCTTATATTCCCTTTCACTATTATTTATATTCCCCAAATGAATGAGAACATATAATGTTTGTCCTTCACCGACTGACTTACTTCACTCAGCATAATACCCTCCAGGTCCATCCACGTTGAAGCAAATGGTGGGTATTTGTCATTTCTAATAGCTGAGTAATATTCCATTGTATACATAAACCACATCTTCTTTATCCATTCATCTTTCGTTGGACACCGAGGCTCCTTCCACAGTTTGGCTATCGTGGCCATTGCTGCTATAAACATCGGGGTGCAGGTGTCCCGGCGTTTCATTGCATTTGTATCTTTGGGGTAAATCCCCAACAGTGCAATTGCTGGGTCGTAGGGCAGGTATATTTTTAACTGTTTGTGGAACCTCCACACAGTTTTCCAGAGTGGCTGCACCAGTTCACATTCCCACCAACAGTGTAAGAGGGTTCCCTTTTCTCCGCATCCTCTCCAACATTTGTTGTTTCCGGCCTTGTTAATTTTCCCCATTCTCACTGGTGTGCGGTGGTATCTCATTGTAGTTTTGATTTGTATTTCCCTGATGGCAAGTGATGCAGAGCATTTTCTCATATGTATGTTGGCCATGTCTATATCGTCCTCTGTGAGATTTCTGTTCATGTCTTTTGCCCATTTCATGATTGGATTGTTTGTTTCTTTGGTGTTGAGTTTAATAAGTTCTTTATAGATCTTGGAAACTAGCCCTTTATCTGACACGTCATTTGCAAATATCTTCTCCCATTCTGTAGGTTGTCTTTGAGTTTTGTGGACTGTATCCTTTGCTGTGCAAAAGCTTCTTATCTTGATGAAGTCCCAATAGTTCATTTTTGCTTTTGTTTCTTTTGCCTTCGTGGATGTATCTTGCAAGAAGTTACTATGGCCGAGTTCAAAAAGGGTGTTGCCTGTGTTCTTCTCTAGGATTTTGATGGTATCTTGTCTCACATTTAGATCTTTCATCAATTTGAGTTTATCTTTGTGTATGGTGCAAGATAGTGGTCTAGTTTCATTCTTCTGCATGTGGATGTCCAATTTTCCCAGCACCATTTATTGAAGAGACTGTCTTTCTTCCAATGGATAGTCTTTCCTCCTTTATTGAATATTAGTTGACCATAAAGTTGAGGGTCCACTTCTGGATTCTCTATTCTGTTCCACTGATCTATGTGTCTGTTTTTGTGCCAGTACCACACTGTCTTGATGACCAGAGCTTTGTAGTACAACCTGAAATCTGGCATTGTGATGTCCCCAGCTATGGTTTTCTTTTTTAAAATTCCCCTGGCTATTCGGGGTCTTTTCTGATTCCACACAAATCTTAAAATAATTTGTTCTAACTCTCTGAAGAAAGTCCATGGTATTTTGATAGGGATTGCATTAAACGTGTATATTGCCCTGGGTAACATTGACATTTTCACAATATTAATTCCGCCAATCCATGAGCATGGAATATTTTTCCATCTCTTTGTGTCTTCCTCAATTTCTTTCAGAAGTGTTCTATAGTTTTGAGGGTATAGACCCTTTACATCTTTGGTTAGGTTTATTCCTAGGTATCTTATGCTTTTGGGTGCAATTGTAAATGGGATTGACTCCTTAATTTCTCTTTCTTCAGTCTCATTGTTAGTGTATAGAAATGCCATTGATATCTGGGCATTGATTTTGTATCCTGCTACGCTACCGAATTGCTGTATGAGTTCTAGCAATCTTGGGGTGGAGACTTTTGGGTTTTCTATGTAGAGTATCATGTCATCGGCGAAGAGGGAGAGTTTGACTTCTTCTTTGCCAATTTGAATGCCTTTAATGTCTTTTTGTTGTCTGATTGCTGAGGCTAGGACTTCCAGTACTATGTTGAACAGCAGTGGTGAGAGTGGACATCCCTGTCTTGTTCCTGATCTTAGGGGAAAGGCTCCCAGTGCTTCCCCATTGAGAATGATATTTGCTGTGGGCTTTTCATAGATGGCTTTTAAGATGTCGAGGAATGTTCCCTCTATCCCTACACTCTGAAGAGCTTTGATCAGGAATGGATGCTGTATTTTGTCAAATGCTTTCTCTGCATCCAATGAGAGGATCATATGGTTCTTGGTTTTTCTCTTGCTGATATGATGAATCACATTGATTGTTTTACGGGTGTTGAACCAGCCTTGTGTCCCAGGGATAAATCCTACTTGGTCATGGTGAATAATTTTCTTAATGTACTGTTGGATCCTATTGGCCAGTATCTTGTTGAGAATTTTTGCATCCATGTTCATCAGGGATATTGGTCTGTAATTCTCCTTTTTGGTGGGGTCTTTGTCTGGTTTTGGAATTAAGGTGATGCTGGCCTCATAGAACGAATTTGGAAGTACTCCATCTCTTTCTATCTTTCCAAACAGCTTTAGGAGAATAGGTATGGTTTCTTCTTTAAACGTTTGATAAAATTCCCCTGGGAAGCCATCTGGCCCTGGACTCTTGTGTCTTGGGAGGTTTTTGATGACTGCTTCAATTTCCTCCCTGGTTATTGGCCTGTTCAGGTTTTCTATTTCTTCCTGTTCCAGTTTTGGTAGTTTGTGGCTTTCCAGGAATGCGTCCATTTATCCTAGATTGCCTAATTTATTGGCATATAGCTGTTCATTATATGTTTTTAAAATCTTTTGTATTTCCTTGGTGTTGGTAGTGATCTCTCCTTTCTCATTCATGATTTTATTAATTTGAGTCTTCTCTCTCTTCTTTTTAATAAGGCTGGCTAATGGTTTATCTATCTTATTAATTCTTTCAAAGAACCAACTCCTGGTTCTGTTGATCTGTTCCACAGTTCTTCTGGTCTCGATTTCATTGAGTTCTGCTCGAATCTTTAGTAACTCCCTTCTTCTTTTGGGTGTAGGATCTATTTGCTGTTTTTTCTCTAGCTCCTTTATGTGTAAGGTTAGCTTTTGTATTTGAGTTCTTTCCAGTTTTTGAATGGATGCTTGTATTGCGATGTATTTCCCCCTTAGGACTGCTTTTGCTGCATCCCAATGATTTTGAACGGTTGTATCTTCATTCTCATTAGTTTCCATGAATCTTTTTAATTCTTCCTTAATTTCCTGGTTGACCCTTTCATCTTTTAGCAGGATGGTCCTTAACCTCCACCTGTTTGAGGTCCTTCCATACTTCTTGTTGTGATTTAGTTCTAATTTCAAGGCATTATGGTCTGAGAATATGCAGGGGACGATCCCAATCTTTTGGTATCGGTTCAGACCCGATTTGTGACCCAATATGTGGTCTATTCTGGAGAAAGTTCCATGTGCACTTGAGAAGAATGTGTATTCAGGTGAGTTTGGATGTAAAGTTCTGTAGATATCTGTGAAATCCATCTGGTCCAGTGTATCATTTAAAGCTCTCGTTTCTTTGGATATCTTGTGCTTAGAAGACCTATCTAGTATAGAAAGAGCTAGATTGAAGTCACCAAGTATAAGTGTATTATTATCTAAGTATTTCTTCACTTTGGTTAATAATTGATTTATATATTTGGCAGCTCCCACATTCGGGGCATATATATTGAGGATTTTTAAGTCCTCTTGTTGAATAGATCCTTTAAGTATTATATAGTGTCCCTCTTCATCTCTCACTACAGTCTTTGGGGTAAATTTTAGTTTATCTGATATAAGGATGGCTACTCCTGCTTTCTTTTGAGGACCATTCGAATGGTAAATGGTTCTCCAACCTTTTATTTTCAGGCTGTAGGTGTCCTTCTGTCTAAAATGAGTCTCTTGTAGACAGCAAATAGATGGGTCCTGCTTTTTTTTGGGGGGGGGGGGTCCTGCTTTTTTATCCAGTCTGAAATCCTGCGCCTTTTGATGGGGTCATTAAGCCCGTTCACATTCAGAGTTACTATTGAGAGATATGAATTTAGTGTCATCATGATAACTATTCAGTCCTTGTTTTTGTGGAATGTTCCACTGAACTTCTTCTTAAAGCGGAATTTTAAGAGTCCCCCTTAAAATTTCTTGCAGAGCTGGTTTGGAGGTCACATATTCTTTCAGTTGCTGCCTGTCTTGGAAGCTCTTTATCTCTCCTTCCATTTTGAATGAGAGCCTTGCTGGATAAAGTATTCTTGGTTGCATGTTCTTCTCATTTAGGACCCTGAATATATCCTGCCAGCCCTTTCTGGCCTGCCAGGTCTCTGTAGAGAGGTCTGCTGTTACCCTAATACTCCTCCCCATAAAAGTCAGGGATTTCTTGTCTCTTGCTGCTTTAAGGATCTTCTCTTTATCTTTGGAATTTGCAAGCTTCACTATTAAATGTCGAGGTGTTGAACGGTTTTTATTGATTTTAGGGGGGGGATCTCTCTATTTCCTGGATCTGAATGCCTCTTTCCCTTCTCAGATTAGGAAAGTTTTCAGCTAGAATTTGTTCAAATACATATTCTGGCCCTCTGTCCCTTTCGGCACCCTCGGGAACACCAATTAAACGTAGGTTTTTCTTCCTCAGGCTGTCGTTTATTTCCCTTTTTCTATCTTCATGGTCTTTTAATTGTTTGTCTCTTTTTTCATCAGTTTCCATCTTTGCTATCAACTTGTCTTCTATGTCACTCACTCGTTCTTCCACCTCGTTAACCCTCGTTGTTAGGACTTCTAGTTTGGATTGCATCTCATTCAATTGATTTTTAATTTCTGCCTGATTGGATCTAAATTCTGCAGTCATGAAGTCTCTTGAGTCCTTTATGCTTTTTTCTAGAGCCACCAGTAGCTGTATAATAGTGCTTCTGAATTGGATTTCTGACATTGAATTGTAATCCAGATTTTGTAACTCTGTGGGAGAGAGGACTGTTTCTGATTCTTTCTTTTGAGGTGAGGTTTTCCTTCTAGTCATTTTGCTCAGTGCAGAGTGGCCAAAAGCAAGTTGTACTGGGAAAAGGAGAAAAAGAGGAGAGAAAGAAGGAAAGAAAAGAGAAAGAGAAAAAAAAGGAAGAAAAAAAAACCAAAAAAAAAGAAGAAAAAGAGAAAGAAAAAGAAAGAAAGGAGAAAAAAGGGGGGTGGGGGAAGGAAACAAATCGAAAAGCAAAACAAAAAAAAAAAAGAAAAAAAAAAGAACCACTGGGGAGTACCTTCTGATTCTGTGTACTTTAAGTCTCTTGGCTTCCCCTGGAAGTTGTCAGTCTAGCCGGTCTTCTGGGGGAGGGGCCTGTTGTGCTGATTTTCAGGTGTTAGCAGGTGGGGGAGCTGCTCTGCCCCTGCCTGGTGCAGTGCTCAGTGGGGGTTGTTTACCCCGTGAGGCCCCAGGAGCAACAGCCCTAGTGGCGGGGCCAGCTCTGGAAACCTGGATTCAGCCCCCGCAGGAACTCCGGAGCTCTCGGTCTGCAGGGCCTGGAGGCTCCGGGGCGGGCCGCTCATCTACTCAGCTGGGGCAGGAGCGTCCTTGCTGTCCTGGGCCCTCCCGGGCTCTGCCTGTCCCAGGGGGAGGCCGGATCCTGGGCTGTGTCCCGGCGCCCTGTGCTCCGGGGCCTGTGCTGTTGGATTCCCGCTCCCGGGCCGTGCAGCCCCCTCCGCAGAGCCGCCGCCTGAGCCCCCCTCCAGCTGCTCCTGGAACCGCGCAGCCCCCTCCGCACGGAGTCTCTTCCTCTGCCCGAGCCCCTCCGAGCTGCTCCCGGGGCCGCGCAGCCCCCTCTGCGGAGCCGCCCCCCGAGCCCCTCCAGCTGCTCTGGGTCCCGCCGGGTCCCTCCGTGCGCGCTGCAGCCCTTAGGGAGCTCGGCGCACTCTCGTGGGCGCGCAGTTGCTGTTACTGTCCCGGGGAGCCCGAGGGCATCCCCTCCCTCCTGGGTCCTGCTCCACCTCCCTGCGGGCCCCTTTCCGCCCGGGGAAGGTGGTGCAGCTCCTGCTCCTCCGGGACGGGGCTCTCCTGTCCTGGGGATGCTCGCCCCGGCCTTAGCCTGGCTGCTCGTGGGGCCCCTCCCCCTTGGAGGCCTTTGTTTCTTTATTTCTTTTTCCCCGTCTTCCTACCTTGATAGAAGCGCAAACTCTTCTCACTGTAGCATTCCAGGTGTTCTCTCTTTAATTCTCAGGCCGAATTCATAGATTTTCAGGATAATTTGAAGCTTTTCTAGGTAATTTGGTGGAGACAGGTGATTTGGAGACCCTACTCTTCCGCCATCTTGCCCCTCCGTTTTTGACTTACTTAAGTTTTAGGTGAGTTTTTAATTTTATTAGTGTATTTAAAAATTTGTTAACTTCATATTAAGTATGGGTTTCACAACTTTTTATGATAATGGATTACAAATACAATTCGAGGTCAGAAAGCCAATTCAGAAGCACAATTATAGAGCTACTGGTGGATCTGGAAAAAAGCATAAAGAACTCTACAGACTTGGTTACTTGAGAACTAGTCAGTCCAAAATTAAAAATCAATTAATTGAGATGCAATCCAAACTGGAGGTACTAATGATGAGGGTTAATGAGATGGAAGAAAGAGTGAGTGAAATAGAAGAAAAATTGATGGCAAGAAAGGAAGTTGAGGAGAAAAGAGAAAAAACTTTTAAGAGACCATAATGAAAGGGTAAGGGAAATAAATGATAGCCGGAGAAGGAAGAATCTACACGTAATTGTGGTTCCAGAAAATGCTGAGAGGGAGAAAGGCCACAAAGTATATTTGAAAAAATCATAGCTGAGGACTTCCCTAATTTGGGGAGGGAAACAGGCATTCAGATCCAGGAGATAGAGAGATCTCCCCTTAAAGTCAATAAAAACTGCTCAACACCTCGACATTTAACAGTGAAACTTGTAAATTCCAAAGATAAAGATAAAATCCTTAAAGCAGCTAGAGACAAGAGATCCCTAGTTGATATGGGGAGAAATATTACATTAACAACAAACATCTACGCAGAGACCTGGCAGGCCAGAAAGGACTGGAAGGATATATTTGGGGTCCTAAATGAGAAGAACATGCAGCCAAGAATACTTTATCCAGCAAGGCTCTCATTCAGAATATAAGGAGATATAAAGAGCTTCCAAGATAGGTAGGAACTGAAAGAATAATGTCACCACAAAACCAGGTCTGCAAGAAATATTAAGGGTAACCCTGTAAAAGAAAGAGGAAGCCCAAAGAAATAATCCACAAAAACAGGGACTGAATAGGTATTATGATGACACTAAATCCATATCTTTCAATAGTAACTCTGAACGTGAATGGGCTTAATGACCCCATCAAAAGACGCAGGGTTACAGACTTGATAAAAAAAGCATGACTCATCTATTTGCTGTCTACAAGAGACACATTTTAGATCTAAGGACACCCCCAGCCTGAAAACAAAAGGTTGGAGAACCGTTTACCTTTCAAATGGTCCTCAAGAGAAAGCAGGAGTAGCAATACTCATATCACATAAATTAAAATTTATCCCAAAGACTGTAGTAAGAGATGAAGAGGGACACTATATCATACTTAAAGAATCGATACAACAAGAGGACCTAACAATCATGAATATTTATGCCCCTAATGTGGGAGCTGCCAAGTAGATCTATCAATTAATAACCAAAGTTAAGACATACTTAGATAATAATACACAAATACTGGGAGAGTTCAACATGGCACTTTCGGGAAATGAGAGATCTTCTAAGCACAACATCTCCAAAGAAACAAGAGTTTTAAATGATACGCTGGACCAGGTGGATTTCACAGATATTTACAGAGCTTTATATCCAAACTCAACTGAATACACATTCTTCTCAAGTGCACATGGAACTTTCTCCAGAATAGACCACATACTGGGTCACAAATCAGGTCTCAACCAACACCAAGAGATTTGGATTGTCCCCTGAATATTTTCAGACCATAATGCTTTGAAACTTGAACTCAATCACAAGAAGAAATTTGGAAGAAATTCAAACACGTGGAGGTTAAAGAACATCCTGCTGAAAGAAGAAAGGGTCAACCAAGAAATTAGAGAACAATTAAAAAGATTCATGGAAACTAATCAGAATGAAGACAATACTGTTAAAAATCTTTGGTATACAGCAAAAGCAGGGAAATACATCACAATACAAACATCCCTCAAAAAATTGGAAAAATTGAAATACACAACTAACATTGAATCTAAAGGAACTGGAGAAAGAACAGCAAATAAAACCTACACCAAGCAGAAGAAGAGAGTTAATAAAGATTCTAGTGGAACTCAATGAAATAGAAACCAGAAGTGCTGTGGAACAGATCAACAAAACCAGGAGTTGGTTCTTTAAAAGAATTAATAAGATAGATAAACCATCAGCCAGGCTTATTAAAAACAAAAGAGATAAGACTCAAATTAATACAATCATGACTGCAAAAGGAGAGATCACAACCAAAACCAAGGAAATATAAACGATTTTAGAAACATATTATGAGCAGCTATATGCCTATAAATTAGGCAATCTAGAAGAAATGGACGCAATTCTGGAAAACCACAAGCAACCAAAACTGGAACAGGATGAAACAGGAAACCTTAACAAGCCACTAACCAAGGAGGAAATTGAATCAGTTATCAAAAACCTCCTAAGACAGAAAAGTCCAGGGTCAGATACCTTCCCAGGGAATTCTATCGAACATTTGAAGAAGAAAGAATACCTATTCTAGTGAAGCTGTTCCTAAAAGATAGAAAGGGATGGAATACTTCCAAAATAATTTTATGAGGCCAGCAACCTTATTCCTGAAAGCAGACAAAGACCCCACCAAAAAGGAGAATTATAGATCAATATCCCTGATGAACACAGATGGAAGAATTATAAACAAGATACTAGTAAATAGGATCCAATAGTACATTAAGAAGGTTATTCACAATGACCAAGTGGGATTTCTCCCCGGGGTGCATGGCTAGTTCAATACTCATAAATCAATCAATGTAATTGATCATATCAGCAAGAGAAAATAAGAATCATATGATCCTCTCAATAGATGCAGAGAAAGCATTTGACAAAACACAACATCCATTCCTGATCAAAAGTCTTCAGAGTGTAGGGATAGAGGGAACATTCCTCAGCATCTTAAAAGCTATCTATGAAAAATCCACTGCAAATATCATTCTCAATGGGGAAGCACTGGGAGCCTTTCCCCCAAGATCAGGCACGTCAGGGATGTCCTCTCTCACCACTGCTCTTCAACAAAGTACTGGAAGTCCTAGCCTCAGCAATCAGGAAACAAAAAAAAAAATAAAAGGCCTTCCAATTGCCAAATAAGAAGTCAAACTCTCCCTCTACACAGATGACATGATACTGTCCATAGAAAACCCAAAAGACTCCTCCCCAAGATTGCTGGAACTCATACAGCAATTTGGCAGTGTGGCAGGATACAATATCAATGCCCAGACATCAGTGGCACTTCTCTACACTAACAATGAGACTGAAGAAAGAGAAATTAAGGAGTCAATCCCATTTACATTTGCACTCAAAGGCGTAAGATACCTAGGAATAAACCTAACCAAAGAGGTAAAGGATCTATACCCTAAAAACTACAGAAAACTTCTGAAAGAAATTGAGGAAGACACAAAGAGATGGAAAAATATTACATGCTCATGGATTAGAAGAATTAATATTCTGAAAATGTCAATGCTACCCAGGGCAGTTTACACATTTCATGCAATCCCTATCAAAATACCATGGTCTTTCTTCAGAGTTGGAATAAATTATCTTAAGATTTGTGTGGAATCAGAAAAAAACCTGAATAACAGGGGGAATAATGAAAAAGAAAACCAGAGCCAGGGTCATCAGAATCCCAGATTTCAGGTTGTACTACAAAGCTGTGGTCATCAAGATAGTGTGGTACTGGCACAAAAACAGACACATAGATCAATGGAACATAATAGAGAATCCAGAAGTGGACTCTCAACTCTATGGTCAATTAATATTCGGCAAAGCAGGAAGGATTGTCCACTGGAAAAAGGACAGTCTCTTTAATAAATAGTGCTGAGAAAATTGGACATCCACATACAGAAGAATGAAACTAGACCATTCTCTTACACCATACAGAAAGATAAACCCAAAATGGATGAAAGATGTAATTGTGAGACAAGAATACATCAAAATTCTAGAGAAGAACACAATCAACACCCTTTTTGTACTTGGCCACAGCAACTTCTTGCAAGATACATCTATGAAGGCAAGGGAAACAAAAGCAAAAATGAATTATTGGTACTTCATGAAAATAAAAAGCTTCTGCACAGCAAAAGAAATAGTCAACAAAACTCAAAGACAACCTACAGAATGGGAGAAGATATTTGTAAATTATCAGATAAAGGGCTAGTATCCAAGATCTATAAAGAACTTATTAAACTCAACAGCAAAGAAACAAACAGTCCAATCATGAAATGAACAAAAGACCTGAACAGAAATTGCACAGAGGAAGACATAGACATGGCCAATAAGCACATGAGAAAATGCTCCGCATCACTTGCCATTAGGGAAATACAATCAAAACCACAATGAGATTCCACCTCACACCAGTGAAAATGATGAAAATTAACAAGATAGGAAATGACAAATGTTGGAGAGGATGTGGAGAAAGGGGAACTGTCTTGCACTGTTGGTGGGAATGTGAATTGGTACAGCCACTCTGGAAAACTGTGTGGAGGTTCCTCAAAGAGTTAAAAATAGATCTGCCCTATGACCAAGCAATTGCACTGCTGGGGATTTACTCCAAAGATACAGATGCAGTGAAACGGCAGGACACCTGCATCCCAATGTTTATAGCAGCAATGTCCACAATAGCCAAACTGTGGAAGGAGCCTTGGTGTCCATTGAAAGGTGAATGGATAAAGAAGATGTGGTATATGTATATAATGGTATATTACTCAGCCATTAGAAATGAAAAATATCCACCATTTCTTTCAACGTGGATGTAACTGGAGGGTATTATGGTGAGTGAATTAAGTCAGAGGACAAACAATATATGGTTTCATTATTTGGGAAATATAAAAAATAGTGAAAGGCATTAAAGGGGAAAAGAAAGAAAATGAGTGAGAAATATCTTTTGGTGTGACAGAACATGAGAGACACCTAACTTGGGATCGAACAAAGGGTTCTGGAAAGGGAGGTGGGTGGGGCTTTGGAGTTACTGGGTAACAGACACTTCATGGGATGAACACTGCGTTTTTTGCTATATGTTGGCAAATTGAACTCCAGTAAAAAAATATATAAAAATAGTCAAGATATAGAAACAAGGTGCGTCCATCAAAAGAAGGATGGATAAAGAAGACATGATTTTTGGTGCATCTATGCATGGACTGGGGTCACAAGGGCAGTCTTCCTCTTAATTAATAGTCTGCCTACCACAGTCTGTATTCAGTGTCAGAAGTGACTGGAAAGCAGCCTACACTTTCATTTGGATCAGGGGGACATGTAGAACTATAACATTTAATGATGAAGTGATTTTGATTGGCCTTTGGAAACCTGCCCTGCCAAGCCTGTTTGAAGGCTTTGATTAGTTGCCACTATTCAGAGTGAAGTCACCTGCAGTGTATCTATCAAAAGTCCCCAGTAATAGCCAAAATATGGGAAGAGCTCAGATGTTCATGACAGATGAAAGGATAAAGATGTGGTATATTATATATATATACATATACACACACATATTCATACATATAATGGAATATTAGTAAGCCAACATTATATACATACATACATACATACATACATATAATGGAATATTAGTCAGCCAACATAAGGAATGAAATTCTGTCATTTGTAACCACATGGGTTGTACTAGAGGGTATTATGTTACGTGAAATAAGTCAATTAGTAAAAAATAAAACCATATGGTTTCACTCATATGTGGAATTTTTTTTTTTTTTTTTTTTTTTTTTTTTTTTTTTTTTTTTTAAATTTTTATTTATTTATGATAGTCACAGAGAGAGAGAGAGGCAGAGACACAGGCAGAGGGAGAAGCAGGCTCCATGCACCGGGAGCCCGACGTGGGATTCGATCCCGGGTCTCCAGGATCGCGCCCTGGGCCAAAGGCAGGCGCCAAACCGCTGCGCCACCCAGGGATCCCCATATGTGGAATTTAAGAAGAAAAACTGATGGACATAGAGGAACGGAAGGAAAAATGAAATAAGATGAAAACAGAGAGGGATATAAATCACAAGAGACTCCTAACTATAAAATGAGCAAAAGCCAATAAGAAACAATTCCCTGAAAATGTACAACTGAATTTTAATCATATGTAAAAATGACTATTATTGACAATAAGATAATTTTAAATTAAAACTATGCAGACATTTCATACCTTACTCATCTGATTTGTAAAATATACAACACACTCTGTTGCCAAAGCTATTTTGGACTAGAATTATTACTTATTGCTGTGAGAGTATAAAGCAGAATAATACCTGTGGAGGATAGTTTAGCATTATCTAACAAATTACCTAATTGTTCTACTTTGGGGAGTTTATTTTACCTACAAAATTATTTATGTGTAAGGTTATTTAATGAAGCATTGTTTCTAATACCAAAAAGCTGGAAACAATCCAAGTAATTATCTGTGGAGTATTTTACAGCATATATCCAAATAATAGGATGCTCTGAAACTATAAACTTTAAAGAAAAACTTTAAAAAATAAGAAAGCTCTCTATGTTGTGACAAATAAATGTTTTCAGGATATATTAAATGAGAAGAAAAACAAATAATGTGGAATAGTGTATATAATATGGCTCTTTGTATACATAGAATATGGAACACATAATATTTGTATTTGCATAAAACAATTTAATATTACAGAAGAAAATGATAAAAGTTGTCATTTGCTGCAGTGAAGTATAGCATATGTGAGATCCAATATACAGTTTACCCTTGAACAATGTGGGGGTTAGAGATGTTGACCACCCACAGAGTCAAAAATCTACCTGTAACTCTTGACTCCACAAAAACTTTACTGGTAGATAACTGTTGACCAGAAGCCTTATAAATAACATAAAGAGTTGATTAACACATATTTTGTGTGTTATTTGTATTGTATACTGTATTCTTAAAATATAGTGTGCTAGAGATATTATTAAGAAATATTTCTTAATATTAAGAAAATATTATTTTAAAAAATATTTTATTTATTTATTCATGATAGACATAGAGAGAGAGAGAGAGGCAGGGACACAGGCAGAGGGAGAAGCAGGCTCCATGCAGGGAGCCCAACGCGGGACTCAATCCCGGGACTCCAGGATCATGCCCCGGGCCAAAGGCAGGCACCAAACTGCTGAGTTACCCAGGGATCCACAATATTAAGAAAATATTAAGAAAATCACTAATCATCAGGGAAATACAAATCAAAACCATGATGAAATACCACCTCACACTAGTCAAAAGGATAAAATTAACAATCCAGGAAATAGCAGATTTTGCCAAGGATGTGGATAAAAGGGAACCATCTTACAGTTGGTGGAAATGCAAACTGGTGCAGCCACTACAGAAAGCAATATGGAGGTTCCTCAAAAAGTTAAAAATAGAATTACCCTATGACCCAGCAATTACACTACTAGGTATTTATCCAAAAGATACAAACGTACTGATTAAAAGGGGTACATGCACCCTGATATTTATGTCATCATTATCATTAGTATTCAAATCATGGGAAGAGCCCAGATTTCCATAAACACATGAATGGGCAAAGAAGATTCTTTGTATCAAATGTCAAGTGAACATGTAGGTAAATAGAATGCCATTAAATAGAATGACATGTGTTTAATAAATATTTTCAATGCCTATTCCTATCTTGATATCTGCCTTTTAGAGGACCTGACTTGACATATGCCCTATTGCTAAATAAAATACAAAGTATAATTTAGAATATAGACGACAGTTTTAGCAACATCATAAATGAAGAATTCTCTTTATTTATTTACCTACATGTTCACTTCACATTTGATACTTTTTGGAAAGTATACTAAGAGTACATCATTGTTCCAAGAAGCCATAGTAGGCATTAAATTAATTTGTATTATAAAGGGCATGTAGCTACACCAATAAGAGTAGATTCAAGGCCTTGGTAATACATCCAATCCTTCCATTAATGTTGGATTACAATGTGAACAGTTTCCTATGGAAATTCTGCAGATGACTTCCAATTACCATAAAAGAAATATTACTCCCTGAGAGTTTCAGAACTCTGGAGGGTCATAGGTAGGGAGAAAAGATAAATATTTTAATTTGTTTACAAAACAACATGTTCGGGATGCCTGGGTGGGTGAGGGGTTGGGCGCTTGCCTTCAGCCCCGTGTGTGATCCTGGAGACTAGCTATGGAATCCCACATGGGGTCCCTGCATGGAGCTAGCTTCTCTCTCTGCCCACGTCTCTTTCTCTCTCTGCACCTTTCATGAATAAATAAATAAAATCTTTTTAAAAAGAAAATATTTACTAAAGAAAACCTTGTGAGAGATAAAAGGACAAATAGGAATAGGAAGGGATAATCTTCAGACTATGACTCACAAGTCTGACACTTGTAAAATGACAAAAAGAGGAAAACAGGATTGGGAAGGAAGAGACCCAAACCTCGACACTGTTCTGAGAAAATAGGAGGTGAGCTTTTGGATATCCCTGAGCAAAGGATGACCCTTTAAGGGAATTTTATATTAGGCAGAAAAGACCCAGTTTTAAAATGCTGCCAAGGTCAGTTGTTGACTTGTAGTAGCATTGGGGAAGTATGATGTCATGTTTACGTTTTGGTATATATAAAGGGCATCTGGGTGGCTCTGTCATTTAAGTGTCTGCCTAAAGCTCAGGTCATGATTCCAGAGTTCTGGGGTTGGCCCGTGTTGGGCTCCCTGCCAGGCAGGGAGTTTGCTTCTCCCTTTGCCCCTCCCCCTCACTTGTACTCTCTTTTTCTTTCAAATAAATAAGTAAATAAATAAATAAATAAATAAATAAATAAATAAATAAATAACATCTTAAAGAAAGTATTTGGTATATGCAAAGGGTGCCTGGGTAGTACAGTTGGTTAAGCATCCAACACTTGGTTTCAGCTCAGGTCATGATCTCAACGTTGTGAGATTGAGCACTGTATTGGGCTCTATGCTCAGTCCTGAGACCATTTGAGATTCTGTCTCCCTCTCCCTCTGCCCCTCATGCTCAGGCTCTCTCTCTCTCTGTCTCTGTCTCTCTCTGTCTCTCCCTCTGAAATTAATTAATTAATTAATTAATTAAGATTTGGTATATATGATGCTGCATTGGCTAAAGGTTGCAAGGCAAGTATATTCTTTGCCAAAAAAAATTTTAAGGTTTTATTTATTCTGGAGAGGGAGAGAGAGAGAGAGAGAGAGAGAGAGAGCATGTAGAGGAAGAAACAGGTTCTCACTAAGCAGGGAACCTGATGCAGGATCCAGAGATCACGACCTGAATCAAAAGCAGGTGCTCAGTCAACTGAGCCACCCAGGGGTCCTGCCAAAATTTCTTTTGGAAAGACATCTTAATAGTACACATTTATGGCCACCATATGCATTCAGCTCATCTGAAAATCAGTATCAAATCATCAAAGCATAAGAAAGAATAAGACACTATTTCTTCCTCTTTTATCTCCCTGCAAAATATTTTGTCTGTCAAAAGAGCATTTTTATTAACTCTAACATTAAAATTAATATGAATTAGTAGCTCATGTTATTTACCTCAGATTCTTATTCACAGCCTGAAAAGCTGAGGACAACTATTATAATATTTTCTTAGGTTTAGTAATATCTGTTTTCTCTTCCTGCTATATGAATTTAACAATTTTTATCTTTTCTCTAAAAAATATATGTGACTTTTATTGCAAACAATTTTAAATTAATTTTAGAAACAGTTGGGTTTGTAAATAAATAAATAACAAATGATAAATAGCTAAATATATGAGCTCAAGTTTTCCACAGATTGTCATGTGCAATTCTTAGTCAAATGTTTTCCTAAGCTTAAAGCTGGCCAAGTTTGGAAGGGGCAGTTTTAACAGTTACATTGCTTGTAATATGATAATGTAATTAGAAAACTGAGGAGCAAAACCATCTTTGTGCCTTAACTTTATTATACATAAGCTCTATGGCCAAAAATTTTAACACCCTATAATCATAGGCCATTTAATTTATTAAAAGGTATTTTGGGGCAGCCCCAGTGGCCCAACGGTTTAGCACCGCCTTCAGCCCAGGGTGTGATGCTGGAGACTCGGGATTGGATCCCACGTTGGGCTCCCTGCATGGAGCCTGCTTCTCCCTCTGCCTGTGTCTCTGCCTCTCTCTCTCTCTCTCTCTCTCTCTCTGTCATGAATGAATAAATAAAATCTTTTAAAAAAAGATATTTTGTAGTAGCAAAAGACCAGGAGCCCTCTTGTGTCCTCTACAAACTATATCAGCACTTTAAAAAATTTCAGTGCTTAGAAATTTGAGTAAGGCAAGCAAGAAAAGAAATGTTGGCACAATTTTTCTCTTGACAAGCTGATAAAACTGATAAATCTGTATACATTACCTTTGCTCAATTACTCATTATTCTAATGGTCCTTTCACCCTTTGCTGGGATCCTAAACCATCTTCACTATCCTCAGGTGTAAAAAGGCACCTAGATTTATCCTCCATAAGCAGGCCCATGTTTTCCTCTTTTCTGTTTTCCTATCCTACAACAAAATCTACCCATCTGTGAAACTTTCCCTGAGAAGTCTGGTAATGTACTTGTCAATTGAATGCCTTTTAATATTTGAATAGTTAAGATATGCTTTAATATATTACTTTTGGGATCATATATCACATTTTTGTCAGAGGGTCTTAACTCAGATAATCAAAAATGAGGGAAGTAGGACACTATAACAGGCTGCTAAGCAATTATATTTGATCAGAAGAACCTCTTAGCACTCTAAATTCTAAGATATAAATGGCTAAAATATTCTGCCAATCCAAGAGGTCTCTCCTAATGAAGGCAATCAGCTAAATAAATATATACACCAATTCTTCAGCTCTTACATATGAGACATAAAAGAAATCCTGGCTTACAATATAGTATTTAGGGAGTATAACCACACTAGAAGAATTTCCCATTCACCATGTTGCATATTTTAAATTCTACTTCTAGTTCAATCTTTACAAAGTGCTAGTGTATATACTCATATCCTTTAATATATCAAATATAACAGTTCCTTTTGCACATTTTTTTTCAGAGAAGTACTGCTGACATCCCTGAAAAAAAGAATGGGTGTGAAGATTATTACACATTTTATGTGCAGGAAAAGATCATCCTGGAGCTTGGGGTCATGTGTAGAAAATATAAAGTCTGTGAAGTTGTCAAAAGAAAATTTTCAGCAGTCGGAGGATATTTTGGAGGTATTGGTGTCTGAGAATCAGGTGTTCAAAGAAGGGAGTGAAGCACAAAATTTATGTTAGAAGACACTATAAGTATATATTACATACATCTGTACTCTGACAGAACAATACTAAATAAAGTACTGTGTGTGTGTGTGTGTGTGTGTGTGTGTGGTTCTATATATAAGAGATCTAATAACTTCAAAAGAGACAACAGTACATGTGACTCAGCATATCTGGGTATTTTTTTATTTTATTTTTATTTTTTTCTGGGTATTTTTTTAATGGAAGAGGTGATATTTAGGGTGAACCATAAAATTTGATGTAATTAAGGATGTGTAGCCAGGCACATCCCATTCTTCTTATGACCTTGGGGATCCTGGGACCATGCTGTCACACCTGGGATTCCGCACTACTTTGCTACCTGAGTACCTTTAATCCAGGTACATCCTCCACTGTAAAAGACTTCTAAAAGTTCTGATTTTGCATTCCTTTGCTTATAATACTTTATGGTAGCATCCTTAGGCAGGATCTCTCCCTTTCACTGTATCCTGAGATATGTCACCCTGGGTTCAATCTCCACACTTCCTACCTTCCAAAAAGTGATCACTTTTCTACATGTAGAATTGCAGCATTTGTTTTCTGAAATCTCTTGTTGATTTATCAGGTGTTCAGATTTGATAACTATCTAGCTGTATTCAAGGGACCAGACAAACTTAGGACCCCCTACTTCTCCACCATCTTAAATCCTCAGCTTGGATTACAAAAAATATTATGAAAAATTTTATGATAACATATTGGGAAATGTAGAAAATGGAAATAAATCTCTAGAAACACAATCTTCCCAAAATAAGTGAGGAAGAAATAAAAAACTTGAACTACCTGATGAAGAGTAATGAAATTGCATCACTAATCAAAAAATTCCCAATGAGCAAAAGTCCAGGAATAAGTAACTTTACAGATGAATTCTTGCAAATATTTAAAGGAGAGAAAATGAGTTGGAAAAATCAGAGAGGGTCACAAAACATGAGAGACTCCTAACTCTGGGAAACAAACAAGGGGTAGTGGAAGGGGAGGTGGGTGGGGGGATGACGAGGGATGATTGGGTGACGGGCACTGAAGGGGGCACTTGACGGGATGAGCACTGGATGTTATATGTTGGTAAATTGAACTCCAATAAAAATATACAAAAAATTAAAAAAACAAATATTTAAAGAAAGTTAATACCTATTCCTCTCAAACTATTCTAAAATATAGAAGATAAAAAAATTAACCCTCAAATTTATTCTATTAAGCCAATATCACCCTGATACAAACAATCAAAAATTTAAAAAAAGAAAAGAAAAAAAGACACATACACAAAAAAGAAAGAAAACTACAGGCCAATGTTTCTGATGAATATATATGCAAAAATCTTCAACAAAATGTTACCAAACCAAATTCAACAATATATTGAAAAAAATCATTCTCCATGATCAAATGGGATGCATTTTAAGAATGTGAGGATGGTTCAATGTTCAAAAATTATTGCTATATATCACTCTAACAAGAGGAAGGATAAAAACCATAGGCTCATTTAATTAGATGCTCAATTTGATGGGATGAGCACTGGGTGTTATACTATATGTTGACAAATTGAACTCCTATAAAAATATATAAAAAATAGATGCAAAAAAAGCATTTGACATCATACAATACCCATTCATAATAAAAACTCTCAAGAAAGAGAGTTTAGTGGAAATCTAAGTCAACACAATAAGGGAATACATGAAAATCCACAGTTAATATTATACTCAATGGTGAAAAAGTGAAAACTTTCCCTCTAGGATCAGGAACATGACAACTGTGTCTACTCTCACTATGTTTATTCAACAAAGTACTATAACTCCTAGCTGTAGCAATAAGACATTAAAAAGAAATTAAAGTCATGTAAATTGGTAAAGAAAAAGTGAAATTCTCACTATTTATATAAAACATAATTCTATACATAGAAAACTGTAAGTATTCCACCAAAAAACTTAATATATCAGATAAATTATGTAAAGTTTCTAGATGCAAAATTAATGTACAGAAATATGTTGCATTTCTATACACTAAACAAAATATGAGAAAGGGAAATTAAGAAAACAATCTCATTTACAATTACACCAAAAGAAATAAAATATCTAAGACTAAATTTAAATAATGAGGTTAAAAAGCTAAACTATGAAAATTATAAACATGGATGAAAGAAATTGAAGATGATACAAACAAATGGAGATATACTATGCTCATGGATTGGAATAATTAATATCATTAAAATGTCCATACTAATAAAGCAATCTACACATTGAATGCAGTTCCTATCAAAGTTTTCACAGAAATAGAACAAATAACCCTAATATATATATTGAACCACAAAAGACTTCCAATAGCCAAAGTAATATTGGGAAAGGAATAAAACTGGAAGTATCACAATCCAAGATTTCAAGATGTAATAACAATATTTAGTAATAAAAATTGTATTGTACTGGCACAAAAATAGATGTAAACATCAAATACAACAGAATACAAAGCCCACACATCAATCCACAATTATGTGATCAATTAAAATTCAACAAAGGAGCCAATAATATACAATGAGGAAAAGACAATTATTTTCAGTAACTGATGTTGGGAAAACAATAGCTATATGTAAAAGATGAAACAACCACTTTCTAACACCACAAACAAAAATAAATTCAAAATACATTAAAGACCTAAATGTGATACCTGAAACCATAAAAATCTTAGAAGAGATTATAGGCATTAAGTTCCTTGACATTGGTCATAGCAATTTCTTTCTAGATATGTGTCATGAGGCAAAGGAAACAGAAGCAAAAATGTATACAACTGGGACTTCATAAAAATAATATTCTGCACAGGAAAGAAAAGAATCAACAAAATTTAAAGCCACCCTATATATGGGACAATATATGTGCAAATGACATATCTGATAAAGAATTGGCATTCAAAATATATAAAGAACTTATAACACTCAACACCCCTGAAATGAATAATCTAATTAAAAATGAGCAGAAAACATGGACAGAATTTCTCCAAAGAAGACATGTAGATGGCCAACAGACACAGGAAAAGAAACTCATCATCACTATCACCATGGAAATGCATATTAGAAGTACAATGACAAGTCTTTTCACAAATGTAAGAATGGCTAAGATAAACAGCACATACGGGGAATATAAAAAATAGTGAAAGGGATTAGAGGGGAAAGGAAAGAACATGAGTGGAAAAATATCAGAGATGGTGACAGAACATGACTCTTAACTCTGGGAAATGAGCAAAGGGAAGTGGAAGGGTAGGTGAGCAGGGTATGGGGTGATTAGGTGAGGGCACAGAGGGGGTCACAAGATGGGATGAGCACTGGGTGTGGTTTTCTTTATTGGAGTTCAATTTGCCAACAGGTAGCATAACACCCAGTGCTCATCCCGTCAAGTGCCCCCCCTCAGTGCTCATCACCCAGTCACCCCAACCCCCCACCCACCTCCTTTTCCACTACCCCTTGTTTGTTTCCCAGAATTAGGAGTCTCTCATGTTCTGTCAAACTCAGTGAAATTTCCCACTCATTTCCTCTCCTTTTTCCTTTATTCCCTTTCACTATTTTTTATATTCCCCAAATTAATGAGACCATATAATGTTTGTCCTCTCTGATTGACTTATTTCACTCACCATAATACTCTCCAGTTCTATCCACGTTGAGGCAAATGGTGGGTATTTGTCATTTCTACTGGATGAGTCATATTCCATTGTATACATATACCACATGTTCTTTATCCATTCATCTTTCGATGGACACTGAGGCTCCTTCCACAGTTTGGCTATTGTGAACATTGCTGCTATAAACATTGGGGTGCAAGTGTCCTGCCATTTCAATGCATCTATATCTTTGGGGTAAATCCCCAGCAGTACAATTGCTGGGTCGTAGGGAGGATCTATTTTTAACTGAGGAACTCCACAGAGTTTTCCAGAGTAGCTGTACCAGTTCACATTCCCATCAACAGTGCAAGAGGGTTCCCCTTTCTCCACATCCTCTTCAACATTTATTTTTTCCTGCCTTGTTAATTTTCCCCATTCTCAGTGGTGTGAGGTGGTAACTCATTGTGGTTTTGATTTGT
This sequence comes from Canis lupus familiaris, assembly GCF_011100685.1. Taxonomy (NCBI): domain Eukaryota; kingdom Metazoa; phylum Chordata; class Mammalia; order Carnivora; family Canidae; genus Canis; species Canis lupus. The sequence goes on along the minus strand of NC_049260.1, from coordinate 62,068,487 downwards.
ATTTCCCTGATGGCCAGTGATGCGGAGCATTTTCTCATGAGCTTATTGGGCATGGCTATGTCTTCTTTGGTGAAGTTTCTGTTCAGGTCTTTTGCCCATTTCATTATTGCATTGTTTGTTTCTTTGCTGTTGAGTTTTATAAGTTCTTTAGAGATCTTGGATACTAGCCCTTTATCTGACAGGTCATTTGCAAATATCTTCTTCCATTCTGTAGGTTGTCTTTAGTTTTGATGACTCTTTCTTTTGCTGTGCAGAAGCTTTTATCTTGATGAAGTTCCAATAATTCATTTTTGCTTTTGTTTTCCTTGCCTTCCGGGATGTATCTTGCAAAAAGTTGCTATGGCCAAGTTCAAAAAAGGGTGTTGCCTGTGTTGTCTACTAAGATTTTGATGAATTCTTGTCTCACATTTAGATTTTTCATCCATTTTGATTTTATCTTTGTGTATGGTGTAAGAAAATGGTCTAGTTTCATTCTTCTGCATGTGGTTGTCCAATTTTCCCAGCACCATTTATTGAAGACACTGTCTTTTTTCCAGTGGATAGTCTTTCTTGCTTTGTCAAATATTAGTTGACCATGGAGTTGAGGGCCCATTTCTGGGTTCTCTATTCTGTTCCTTTGATCTATGTGTCTGCTTTTGTGCCAGTACCACACCGTCTTGATGTTCACAGCTTTGTACTACAACTTGAAATCTGGCATTGTGATTCCCCAGGCTCTGGTTTTCTTTTTCAATATTCCCCTGGCTATTCGGGGTCTTTTCTGATTTCACACAAATCTTAAGATGATTTGTTCCAGCTTTCTGAAGAAAGTCCATGGTATTTTGATAGGGATTGCATTAAACGTGTAAATTGCCCTGGGTAGCATAGACGTTTTCACAATATTAATTCTTCCAATCCATGATCATGGAATATTTTTCCATCTTTCAGTTTTAATATTTTCAGTTTCTGCCTATCTTGGAAGCTCTTTATCTCTCTATCTATTCTGAATGAGAGCCTTGCTGGATAAAGTAGAATGCATGTGCTTCTCATTTAGGACCCTGAATATATCCTGCCAGACCTTTCTGGCCTGCCAGGTCTCTGTGGAGAGGTCTGCTGTTAACCTAATACTTCTCCCCATGTAATTTAGGGATCTCTTGTCTCTTGCTACTTTAAAGATTTTCTCTTTATTTTTTGGAATTTGCAAGTTTCATTATTAAATGTAGAGGTGTTGATTAGTTTTGATTTTTTTTGGGGGGGTCTCTATCTCCTGGATCTGAATGCCTGTTTCCCTCCCCAAATTAAGAATGTTGTCAGCTACGATTTGTTCAAATATGCTTTCTGGCCCTCTGGCCCTCTTGGCACTTTCTGTATACCCAGTTACACATAGATTTTTTTTTCCCTCTGAGGCTCTAATTTATTTCCCTTAACATTTCCCTATGGTCTTTAATTGTTTTTCTCTTTTTTCTTCAGCTTTCTTCCTTGCCATCAACTTGTTTTCTATGTCACTCACTGCCACCTCCTTAACCCTCATTGTTAGGACCTACAGTTTGGATTGCATTTCATTTAATTGATTTTTAATTTCGGCCTGAGTAGATCTAGATTCTGCAGTCATGAATTCTCTTGAATCCATTATGCTTTTTTCCAGAGCCATGAGTAGCTTTATAATTGTGCTTCTGAATTGGCTTTCTGACATTGAATTGTAATCCAAAGTCTGTAACTGTGCAGAGAGTACTGTTTCTGATTCTTTCTTTTGTGGTGAGTTCTTCTTTCTAGTCATTTTGCTCAGTGCAGAGTGGGTGTATGAGCGGGCTGAGTCAAGAATATCAACCACGACCTAAGTAAATTTCACCCTAGATGATTCTGCTTAGGTCAGAGACCAGAAATTAAAAGCAAAGAACACAACGAAATAAAACGAAGGGTCCACTAAAGTTAAAAACAAATTTTAAAACACAGTAGTGAAAAATAAAAGGCCAGGAATCCTGAAGAACAAACGGAAGAAAAAAGAAAAGAAAGAAAAGAAAAAAGAAAAAAGGGAGAAAAAAAGGGTGGGGACTGGGAGAAGGTGGTGGTGAAGATGTTGTAGTGGAGGGAGAATGTAGTCTACCTGAGAGGTTCTAGAGGGTGATCCTCTTGTTTCTGAGTATATTAGGTTCTGTATATTAGAAGATGCTTAGTCGCAAAATTACATACCAGAAATACTTGTAGAGCCCCAACATTGACCACCAAAACATAAGTGAGATAAAAGAGGGAGGCAGAATGGGATTGAGCAATCTCACAGAATTAACCAGCATGGTATATCCCTTAGTTCTGGGTATATACTGCTCATGTTTTAGAAGGTATTGACCTGCCGTTGTAGAACAAAATGAGTCAGAATAAACAAAAAGAACAAAACGAAAAAAAAAAAAACATATCTTGTATATATCCCACTATTAAGTTGAGTATATTGAAAGGACTCTAGAAGTGGAAAAAATATCTAGGACCTGTAATAGTAGAAATATGAAAGTCAAAAAGGAAGAATCTTAAAAATGAAGAGGTGGTAAAATATTGTAGTTAAGATGGGAAAAGAGAAAAAATGGAAATTTACAGTCTGTTATAAAAATGAGTTGTACTGGAAAATGGAAGGAAAAAAAAGGAGGGATATCCTCTGGGTCTACATAGTGTAAATCCCTCAACTTCCCCGGAGTTTTCCAGTGCTGCTCGGTCAAGAACTTGCTCTTCCCCTGTCCTTCCAGCTGGTCTTCTGGGGGAGGGAGCTGCTGTGCTGATTCTCAGGTGTATGCACCTGGGGGAGCTTCCCCGCCCTTTGTCAGGTGCAGGGCTCAGTGGGAGCTGTTTATCCTATGAGGCCCCTGTTCCCTGGAGTCCCCGTTCCATCCCAGGCACAGGGTGACACAAGAAGGAAACAATACTGGTGGTAGCCAGCTCTCTAGATCTGGAGTCAGCTCCCGCAGTAACTACCGTAGTCTCCCAGTCAGCACTGGCCTAGATTTTCTAAGGGTTGGGGGTGCTGATCTGCACAGCCTGGGAGTGCTCAGTGGCAGGAGAGTCCTCGCTGTCCTGTGCCCTCCCCGCCTCCACCTGTCTAGGGGGGAGTGCAGGATCCTGGGCTGAATTCGCTCCACACCCTGGGATCTTGGGCCTGTGCTGCTGCTATCCTGCTCTCTGGGCCGTAGTTCCTGAAGGCAGCAGGGCGCAGCCCCCTCCGTTTGGAGCTGCCACTTGACCTTCTCTTAAAGCCATGCCAGGCGTGCTCCAGCCCTTTACCGAGATCTACCCACAGTCTGTGGCCCGCTCTCCCCCAGGGTGCACTTTCTCTTTCAGTGACTCCAGGAAACTGGAGACTCCACTGCGCCTCCTGAGATTCTGCCTGAGTTCCCTGTTAAGCGCCTTTCCATCTGGGAAGAATCTGGTACGGATATTTAAAGTTCCTGCTTCTCTGGGACTGGGCTTTCCTGTCCTGGGAGGCTTTCGCCGCCCGGCCTTAGCCTGTCTCCTCACAGGGGCCCCTCCCCCACTTGATTATTTTTTTATTTTTTTTCTGCCTTCCTACTTGGTTAGAAGTGAAAACCCTTCTGTCTGTGGCATTCCAGCTGTTCTCTCTTTAAATCTCAGGTCAAATTCGTAGGTTTTCAGGATTATTTGAAAGTTATCTAGGTAAGTTGGTGGAGACCAGTGACAAGGGGACCCTACTCTTCTGCCATCTTGCCTCACCCCCTGAGCACTGGGTGTTATACTATATGTTGGCAAATTGAATTCCAATAAAAAATATACAAAATAAAATAAAATAAACAACATAAGAAACAAAAGGTGTTGGTATGGATATGCCAAAAGGAACCCTCTTTCACTGTTGGTGGGAATGCAAACTGGTCCAGCCACTGTAGAAAATGTATGGAAGTTCCTCAAGAAATTAAAAGTAGAACTACCTTATGATACAAAAGTTCCACTACTGGATATTTACCCAAAGAATAAAAGGACAGCAATTCAAAGGGATACATGCACCCCAATGTTTATAGAAACATTATTTACAATACCAAGACATGGAAGCAGCCTAAATGTCTATCAATTGAGGAATGGATAAAGAAGAGGAAGTGTGTGTGTGTGTGTGTGTGTGTGTGTGTATTATTCTGCCATAAAAAAGAATGAAATCTTGCCATTTGAAACAACATGGAGGGAGCTACAGCGTGTAATGTTAAGTGAAATGCATTAGTTAGAGGAAAACAAATACAAAATGATTTCACTAATGTGAAACAAAATAAACAAGCAAATTGAAAAAAAAGTAAAAGAAAGAGAGAGAGGTAAAGTAAGAAACAAACAGATTCTTAACTATAGGGAACAAATTGGTGGTTACAAGAGGGGTGGGAGATAAGGGGATGGGTTAAATGCATGTTTCAAAAAAAGAAAAATGTAAGGAAAACTTCCCAACTCATTCTATGAGTTCAACATTACCTTGATGCCAAAGCCAGACAAAGATTCCATCAAAAAGGAGAATTATAGACCAATATCCCTGAGGAACATGGAATCCAAAATTCTAACAAGATCCTAGCTAATAGGATGCAACAGTATATTAAAAGGATTATTTGCCTTGGCCAACTGGGATTTATTTCTGGGCTGCAAGAGTGGTTCTCCCCTCACAAATCAAACAATGTCATACATCATATCAATAAACAAAAGGACAAGAATCATATGATCTTCTCAATTGATGCAGAAAAAGCATTTGACAAATACAGTATCCTTTCATGATTAAAACCCTTCACTATGTAGTGACAAATGGAATATACCTCAATATCATTAAGCCATCTACAAAAAGCCCACAGTGAATATCATTCTTAATGCAGAAAAACTAAGAGCTTTTCCCCTAACATTGGGAATATGCTAGGGATGTCTACTCACACCACGTTGTTCAACATAGTACTAGAATTACTAGCCTCAACAATCAGACAACAAAAAGAAATAAAAGGCATGCAAACTCACAAAGAAGAAATCGAACACCCACTCGTCACAGAAATCATGATACTTTATTTGAAAACCCCAAAAGACTACACCCCAAAATTGCTAAACTCACAAAGGAATTCAGTGACATGGAAGGATATAAAATCAATGCAAAGAAATCAGTTGCATGTATATACACTATAAATGATATAGGAGAAAGCAAAATTAAAGAATTGATACCATTTACAATTGCACCAAAATTCCTAAAAATATTCTAACTGTAGAAGCAAATGATGAAAGAAATTGAGAAAGTCACAAAGAAATGCAAAAAAGTTCCATGTTCATGGATTGGAAGAACAAATATTGTTAAAATGTCCATGCTACCTAGAGCAATCTATACATTCAATGCAATCCTTATCAAAATACCAAGAACTTTTTCACAGAGCTCTAACAAATCATCCTAAAATTTGTATAAAACCACAAAAGACTTCAAATAGCCAAAGTAATATTGACAGAGAAAACCAAAGCTGGTAGCATCACAATGCCAGACTTCAACCTTTAATACAAAGTTGTGATCATCAAGACAGTATGGTACTGGCACAAAAACAGACACATAGACCAATGGAAAATAATAGACAACCCAGAAATGGACCTTCGTCTCTATAGTCAACTAATCTTCAAAAAAGCAGGAAAGAATATCCAGTAGAAAAGAGCAGTCTCTTCAACATATGATTTTGGGAAAATTGGGCAGCCACATGAAGAATAATAAAACTGGACCATTTTCTAACACCATACACAAAGATAAAATGGAAGAATGAGCAAATAATCCCAATCAAGAAATGGGGAGAAGGCAAGATAGAAATTTCTATAAAGAAAACAGATAAAGGGACAATTTTCCCCATTCTCACTGGTGTGAGGTGGTATCTCATTGTGGTTTCAATTTGTATTTCTCTGATGGCAAGTGATGCAGAGCATTTTCTCATGAGCATGTTGGCCATGTCTATGTCGTCCTCTGTGAGATTTCTCTTCGTGTCTTTTGCCCATTTCATTATTGGATTGTTTGTTTCTTTGGTGTTGAGTTTAATAAGTTCTTTATAGATCTTGGAAACTAGCCCTTTATCGGATACGTCATTTGAAAATATCTTCTCCCATTCTGTAGGTTGTCTTTTAGTTTTGTTGACTGTATCCTTTGCTGTGCAAAAGCTTCTTATCTTGATGAAGTCCCAATAGTTCATTTTTGCTTTTGTTTCTTTTGCCTTCATGGATGTATCTTGCAAGAGGTTACTGTGGCCGAGTTCAAGAAGGGTGTTGCCTGTGTTCTCCTCTAGGATTTTGATGGAATCTTGTCTCACAGTTAGATCTTTCATCCATTTTGAGTTTATCTTTGTGTATGGTGCAAGAGAGTGGTTTAGTTTCATTCTTCTGCATGTGGATGTCCAATTTTCCCAGCACCATTTATTGAAGAGACTGTCTTTCTTCCAGTGTATAATATTTCCTCCTTTATCGAATATTAGTTGAACATAAAGTTGAGGGTCCACTTCTGGATTCTCTTTTCTGTTCCATTGATCTATGTGTCTGTTTTTGTGCCAGTATCACACTGTCTTGATGACCACAGCTTTGTAGTACAACCTGAAATCTGGCATTGTGATGCCCCCAGATATGGTTTTCTTTTTTAAAATTCCCCTGGCTCTTCGGGGTCTTTTCTGATTCCACACAAATCTTAAAATAATTTGTTCTAACTCTCTGAAGAAAGTCCATGGTATTTGGATAGGGATTGCATTAAAAGTGTGAATTGCCCTGGGTAACATTGACATTTTCACAATATTAATTCTGCCAATCCATGAGCATGGAATATTTTTCCATCTCTTTGTGTCTTCCTCAATTTCTTTCAAAAGAATTCTATAGTTTTTAGGGTATAGATATTTTACCTCTTTGGTTAGGTTTATTCCTAAGTATCTTCTGCTTTTGGGCGCAATTGTAAATGGGATTGACTCCTTAATTTCTCTTTCTTCAGTCTCTTTGTTAGTGTATAGAAATGCCACTAACTTCTGGGCATTGATTTTGTATCCTGACACGCTGCCAAATTGCTGTGTGAGTTCTAGCAATCTTGGGGTGGAGGCTTTTGAGTTTTCTATGTAGAGTATCATGTCATCGGCAAAGAGGGAGAGTTTGACTTCTTCTTTGCCAATTTGAATGCCTTTAATGTCTTTTTGTTGTCTGATTGCTGAGGCTAGGACTTCCAGTACTATGTTGAATAGCAGTGGTGAGAGTGGACATCCCTGTCTTGTTCCTGATCTTAGGGGAAAGGCTCCCAATGCTTCCCCATTGAGAATGATGTTTGCTGTGGGCTTTTATAGATGGCTTTTAAGATGTTGAGGAATGTTCCCTCTATCCCTACACTCTGAAGAGTTTTGATAAGTAATGGATGCTGTTTTTTGTCAAATGCTTTCTCCTCTAATGAGAGGATCATATGGTTCTTGGTTTTTCTTTTGCTGATATGATGAATCATATTGATTGTCTTACGAGTGTTGAACCAGCCTTGTTTCCCGGGAATAAATCCTACTTGGTCGTGGTGAATAATTTTCTTAATGTATTGTTGGATCCTATTGGCTAGTATCTAATTGAGAATTTTTGCACCATGTTCATCGGGGAGATTGGTCTGTAATTCTCCTTTTTGGTGGGATCTTTGTCTGGTTTTTTAATTAATGTGATGCTGGCCTCATAGATTGAATTTGGAAGTACTCCATGTCTTTCTATCTTTCCAAACAGCTTTAGTAGAATGGGTATGGTTTCTTCTTTAAACGTTTGATAGAATTCCCCTGGGAAGCCATCTGGCCCTGGACTTTTGTGTCTTGGGAGGTTTTTGATGACTGCTTCGGTTTCCTCCCTGGTTATTGGCCTGTTCAGGTTTTCTATTTCTTCCTGTTCAAGTTTTGGTAGTTTGTGGCTTTCCAGAAATACGTCCATTTCTTCTAGATTGCCTAATCAAAGAATTGATCCCATTTACAATTTCACCAAAAAACATAAGATACATAGGAATAAACCTAAACAATAGGTAAAAGATCTTGACACTAAAACCATAGAATGTTTATGAAAGAAAATGAATATGGCACACAGAAATGGAAAAACATTCTATGCTCAGAAATTGGAAGAAAAAAATGTTGTTAAAATGTCTATACTACCCAAAGCAATCTACACATTCAATGCAATCACTATCAAAATACCAACAGCCTTTTTCAAGGAGCTATAAAAAACATCCTAAATTGTATGGAGCCAAAAAGACCCCAAATAGCCAAAGCCATCTTGAAAAAGAAAGCATCACAATTCTGGACCTTAAGTTTTATTACAAATATGTAATCAAGACAGTATGGTACTGATACAAAAACTGACACATAGATCAATGGAACATAATAGAAAACCCATAAATGGACCCACAAGTATATGAACAACAAATCTTCAACAAATCAGGAAATAATATCCAAAGGAAAAAGGACAGTTTCTTTGACAAATTGTGTTGGGAAAACTAGAGAGTGACTTGCAGAAGAATGAAAAGGCATCACTTTCTTATATCACACATAAAAGTAAACTCAAAATAGATAAAAGACCGAAACACAAGACATGAAAACCCCAAAGTCCTAGAGGGGAAGACTGGTCAGCAACTTCTTTGACCTTGGGTGTAGCAACTTCTTACTAGACAAATCTCCAGAGGTAAGAGAACCAAAAGCAAAAATGAACTATTGGGACTTCATCAGGATAAAAAGCTTCAGAACAGTGAATAAGATAATCAACAAAACCAAAAAGCAACCAACAGAATAGGAGAAGATTTTGTAAATGACATATCAGATAAATGACATATTGGATAAAGTGTTAGTATCCAAAATCTATAAAGAAATTATCAAACTCAATACTCAAAAACGAACAATCCAGTTAAGAAATGAACAGAAGTCATGAGTGGAAAACTCTCCAAAGAGGACAGCCAGATGACTAACAGATTCATGAAAAGATGCTCAACATCACTTGGCATCAGGGCAATACAAATAAAAACCACAGTGAGATACAACTTCACATCTGTCAGAATGGCTACAATTAACACCTCAGGGAACAATGCAATGATGCAGAGAAAGGATATCTTTTTGCTCTGTTGGTGGGAACACAAACTGGTGTAGCCCTGTGGAAAATAGTATGGAAGTTCCTCAAAAAGTTAAACGTAGGGGATCCCTGGGTGGCTCAGCAGTTTCGCGTCTGCCTTTGGCCCAGGGCGTGATCCCGGAGTCCCCGGATCGAGTCCCATGTTGGGCTCCCGACATGGGCCTACTTGTCCCTCTTCCTGTGTCTCTGCCTCTCTCTCTCTCTATGTCTATCATGAATGAATAAATCTTAAAAAAAAAAGATTTAAAAAAGTTAAACGTAGGACTACCCTATGACCTGGTAATTGCATGACTAGGTACTTATCAAAAGGATACAAAAATGCTTATTCAAAGGGGCACATTTACCCAATGTTTATAACAGCATTACTCATAATAGCCGAAATATGGAAAGAGCCCCAATGTCCATTGACTGAAAATGGATAAAGAAGATGTTATATATGTATACAATGGAATATTACTTGCCCATCAAAAAATGAAATCTTGCCATTTGCAATGGCATGGATGGAACTAGAGGGTATTATAGTCAGCGAAATAAGTAAGAAAATGACAAATACATAAGTTCACTCATATGTAGAATTTAACAAACAAAACAGATGACATAGGGGAAGGAAAGGAGAAATAAAATAAGATAAAAACAGAGAGGGAGGCAAAACAAGATACTCTTAAATATCGAGAACAATCTCAGGGTTGCTGGAGGGGAGGTTGTTGGTGGGATGGGCTAAATGTGTGATGGGTATTTAGGAAGGCAATTGTTGGGATGAGCATTGAAGGTTATATGTAATTGATGAATAACTAAATTGTATTCCTGAAACTGATACTACACTATATATATTACCTAACTTGAATTTAAATAAAAAACATCTTATTTTAAAATAAGTTGATTTTAAACCTAGCTAGCTTAACCAAACATTAAAATTCATTTTTAAAGATTCCCTTTTCAAAACTTTCTACAGTGTTCTTTATTTTATTATATTTTTACACAGATTTTGCAGTGAACTTAAATAAGGAAACGTCAAATAATGAAACTTATTTTAGAACAAAATTCCATTCTTTCCTTCAACAAAAATTTAATTCATTCTCTTTCAATACAGAGATATACACCTTATTTTTTAGTAGTCTTCGTTACATTTTTGGGGACTTTTAACTTAGAAAAATGTTCTAAGGAAAACGAAGAAATTAGCAACTGTGAACGGTTTCACCAGCAATATTTTTAGACTGTCAAAGTTATAAATATATTTGATACCTTCTAGAAACATGTTTCTTCATAGAATATTTTGTAAAGTTAAAAAACCTTACTAATGAACTTATATTTGTATTTTGTTTTTCTGTAATGAGAAAGGCAAAATTTGCCAAACACAATTAGTTTAATATTTAATACTTTATTTGGATGTGATCCAGATATTTGGTAACTTTCCACTACTTAACAGCAAAACTCTTATGTCTCAAGTTACCAAAAAGATTTTGGAAGATGTTTTCAAGTAAAATCTGTATCATGCCATGTTATTGGTGACAAATTTTGTAACAAAAATGAGTTTACTTTCAGTAAACTGAAAGAAGTAAAACTGTAGAAGTAAAATTTTATGTTTAATTCTGATACTTCTAAAGTCAGGTTTATTTTTATTTAACTGACAAAATTAAACTGACTTAAATACCAATTATTTTTTCAGGTCATATGAACTTAAAGAACATTCTATGTACATGTCTATCTATCTATCTATCTATCATCTATCTATCATCTATCTATATACACATATATATTATGTACATGTCTATATATATACACATATATATATTTTTTATTGGAGTTCAATTTGACAACATATAGTATAACACTCAGTGCTCATCCTGCCAAGTGCCCCCCTCTATGCCCATCACTCAGTCACCCCAAGCCCCCGCCCACCTCCCTTTCTGCTACCCCTTGTTTGTTTCCCAGAGTTAGGTGTGTCTCATATTTTGTCACCCTCACTTGAACATTTTAATTATTTCTTTTTAATTCTGACAATTTAGAATGCCCATTTTTATGTTTGCTTTTAAACTATTAAATAGAACTCAATTAAATTTTAACAACCACACTTTAAAGATACACAGGAAGAATCCTCTGATGTGTACATATGAGATGCTCTAAATGTCATCTTTTAAATTGGCCAATTTTTGTTAGTCATGTGTAATTCACATACAGTATTAGTCTCAGATGTACAACATAATGATTCAACAATTCTATACATTTCTCATTTCTCATCAAGATAAGTGTACTATTGGGGGCACCTGGATGGCTCAGTGGTTGAGCCTTTGGCTCAGCTCCTGATCCAGGAGTCTTAGGATTGAGTCCCCCATCAGGCTCCCCCCAGGGAGCCTGTTTCTCCCTCTGCCTCTGTCTGTGTGTGTCTCTCACAAATTAATTGATGAAATCTTAAAAAAAATAAGTGTACTCCTAATCTCCTTCATCTATTTCACCCATCTCCCACCAATGGGTTCTCTGTATCTTATGATTTTGGGTACCATTGTAAATGAGATCGATACCTTGATTTCTTTTTCTGCTGTTCCGTGGTTTTTAAATTTTGCATCCTATGGCTTTGCTGATTTCATGTATCAGTTCTAGTTCTGTCTTGGGTTTTCTATATAGAGTACCATGTTGTCTGCAAATAGTGTAAGATTTACTTCCTTGCCTATTTGGATGTCTATTGTTGTTGTTGTTGTTGTTGTTGTTGTTGTCTGATTACTGAGGGTAGGTCCTCCAGGACTATGTTAGTTAACAACAGTGAGAGTGGAATCCCTGTCTTGTTCCTGGCTGTAGAGGAAAAGCTCTGTTTCTTCACATTAAGAATTATATTAACTGTGGGTTTTTCATTTGCAGCCTTTATAATATTGAGGTATGTTCCCTCCATCTCTACTTTGTTGAGTTTTTTTTTTTATCATGAATGGATATTGTATCAGAGGCTTTTCTCCATCTATTGAATGGATCATGTGGTTTTCATCCTTTCTTTTATTAATGTTGTGTATCATATTGACTCATTTGTGAATACTGAATGATACTTGCAGCCCAGGAATAAATCCTACTTGATCATGGTGAATTATTTTTGCAATATACTGTCAAATTCCATTTGTTAGTATTTTGTTGAGAATTTTTGCATTCATGTTCATTAGTGATATTGGCCTTTAGTTTTATTTTTCAGGGGAGTCTTTCTCTGGTTTTGAAATTAGAGTAATGTTGGCCCCACAGAATGAATTTGGAAGTTTTCCTTCCATTTTGATTTTTTGGAACAGTTTGAAAGGAATGGATATTAACTCTTCTTTAAATGTTTGGTAGAATTCTCCTGAGAAACTGTTGACCATGTACATTTATTTGTTCAGAGAGTTTTTATTACTGATTCAAGCTTTTTGCTGGTCATTGGTCTGTTCAAATGTTTTTTTTTAATTCTTCCTGTTTTCATTTTGGTTGTTTATAAGTTTCTGGGAAGTTATCCATTTCTTCCAGGTTGTCCAATTTGTTGGCATCCAATTTTTCATAATATATTTTTATAATTGCTAGTATATCTGTGGTGTTGGTTGTTATTTCTCCTTTTTCAATTGTGATTTTATTAGTTGCATCTTTTACCTTTCCTTTTTGATAAGTCTGCCTTGGTGATTATGAATTTTATTAATTTTATCAAAGAACCAGCTCTTGATTTCATTGATCTCTTCTATTGTATTTTTGTTTTTATATCATGTTTCTGCTGTAATATTTATTACTTCCCTTCTTTTGTTAGCTTTAGTCTTTGTTCCTTGTTATTTTTCTATCTCCTTTATGTGTAAGTTAGGTTCTTTATTTGAGATTTTTCTTGCTTCTTGAAATAATTCTGTATTGCTGTATACTTTCATCTTACAACCACTTTTGCTGTGCCCTAAGATTTTGTACTGAGGTGTTTTCATTTTTACTTTTTCCATGTATTTTGTATTTCTTGTTTAATCTCCTGGCTGACTCATTCATTCTTTAATACAATGTTGCATTGTTTAAACACCATGCATTTGTGGTCTGTCCAAATATTTTCTTGTGGTTGACTTCAAATTTCATAGTGTTGTAGTCAGAAAGTATGCATGATATGATCTCAATTTTTTTGTACTTATTGAGGCCTGATTTGTGACATAGTATGTGATCTATTCTGGATAATGTCCCATGTGCACTTGACATGAATGCATATTCTGCTTCTTTGGGATAATATCATCTGAATATATCTGTTAAGACCATGTGATCTAGTGTGTCTTTCAAACTCATTTTTTCCTTGTGATTTTTTTGCTTAGATTATCTGTCTACTGAAGTAAGTGGGGTGTTCAAGTCCTTTACCATTATTGTGCTTTTATCAATGAGTTCATTTATGTTTGTTATTACTTGATTTTTATATTTGACTGCTCCCAAGTTGGTGGCATAAATTTATTTACTATTGTTAGGTCTTCTTTCTCGATATTCCTCTTTATTTTTATATGGCACCCTTCATCTTATTACAACCTTTGGTTTAATATCTAGTTTGCCTGATATAAATTTTGCCACTCCAGCTTTCTTTTGATGTTCATTTGCATGATAGATATTTCTCCCCCTCCTTACTTTCAATCTTCAGGTGTCTTTAGATCTGAAATTGGTGTTTTGTAGGCAACATATAGGTGGATCTTTTTTTTTTAATCCATTCAGACACCCAATGTCGTTCAGTATTGGAACATTGAATCCATCTACTTTCAGAGTAATTGTTGATAGGTATATATGTAATGCCATTTTATTACTTATTTGTTACTTGTTTCTGGATATTTTCTCTGTTTCCTGCTATTAATTGTCACTTTTCATCTTTCCTTCACACTTAAAGAGACACTGTTGATATTTCTTTCAGGGCTTGTTTAGTGATTTCAAACTCCTTTAGTTCCTATTTGTTTGAGAAACTCTCTATCTTTCCTATTTTGAATGACAGCCTTGCTAGATAGAATATTCTTGGCTGCAGATTTTTCCCATTCAGCATGTTGATTTTATTCTGCCACTTTCTTCTGGTTTGTCAAGTTTCTGTGGAGAGTTTTGCATCTAGCTTTATGAGTCTTCCTCAGTCAGTGAAGGACTTATATTGTCTTCTTCATTTTAGGATTTTTCTTTATCACCATAAAGAAATATCACCATAATTTTGTAAATTTAACTATAATATGTATTCTTGTTTCTCTAGTAGGTTGATTTATCAAGAAATAGCTGAGCCACATGGATATGGATGTCTGTTTCCTTCTCCAGATTATGTAACTTTCCAGGTAATATTACCTCAAATAATCTTTCTACCCACTTTTCTCTCTTCTTCTTCTGAGAGTCATAGGATACAAATGCAATTATGTTTGATGGAATCACTGAGTTCCCTAAGTTTACTCTCTTGATTCACCATTCTTCTTTCTCTAGTTCAGCTGCATTATATTCCATAATTCTATCTTCATCACTTATTCATTCCTCTGCTTCTTCTATCCATGTGGGCAGTTGGTTATGAATATCAGTTATTACATTTTTCATTTCTGCCTGATTGTTTTTAAACTCTTATTTCAATGGTAAGTGTCTCCTGTTTTTCTTTCACTCTTTTTTAAGCCTAGTGAGTATACTTATGATTATTACTTTAAATTCTCTATCAGGCATATTACTTGTATCTAATTTCATTGGTTCTTTGGCCATGACCTTTTCACCTCTTTCTTTTGTGATGAATTCCTCTTTCTTGGCATTTTGTCTAGGTCTCTGTCTTCTCTGTGTTAGAATATCCTGTTAAGTGTCCTGCTTCTGGGAGTAATGGCTTTATGAAGAAGATGTCATGGAGTGTCCAGAGCTTGGTGCTTCAGGAAGTGTCTCTGCTGTGTTCTGTGTGCACTCTGCTGCTGTGTTTTGGCTGCTCTATCTCTCAGGTCAGTCATCTGCAGAGGTTCTCCTTGTCTGTAGTGCAGAGTGTTTGTACCTTAGTCAGAGTATGGAAAGTTTTAACTAAGTGTACTCTAGTCTGCTTCTTATATGAGACCTGATACAACTTCCACTATAACTGAAAGTATGTAGAACTATATGATTGGTAGATGCGGTGCATGAAAGGGTTTGTGTTGATCTTCCTGGGAAGGGGCCCCATATGCTTCTCTTTAGGCACAAGGAAAGTTGTAATTTTCTTGTGCCTTCTTGTACTTTTATTTTCTTGCCCAAGAAAAGTTGTACCAGCAGAGAATAGAGGGGCATAACTTGGTGTAAGTAGGTTAGACAGCCACTGTTGGTGTTGTGCTATTTACTGAAGCTGGTTTATGTTGAGGCACAGAAGAATCAAATGGTTCCAGCCAGCTCCTTCGTCCCCAGAGAGGGGCAGCTGTGCTTGCTGCTCTCAGGGAAGCACTCCAAGAAGAGCAATTTCCCCTGAAGAGGGAAAATTATGTCCACCAGCTCATTTGTCCCCAGAGAGGAAATGCTACCTCTTGCAGATGTGCTCCATGTAGAGAAAAAAGGCTTTCTATGTGCACCTTAGGAGATCATTAGGTCACACCATCTGCTCTGGGGTTGCTTCATGCCTTCTCTCCAGGAGTAGGGCAATGTCCTCAGGTCTACATCCAAGTCTAACCATTGGACCCTTAATACTCTGGTCCTTGATTCCTCCAGTTACAAAAACTCAGGGAAATAGTCTGCTATTATTTTCCCAGCCAATGGTTTTGGGTAAGTGTTCTTGTGCAATCCCCTGTATGATCCTATCTTTCTCATCTTTCTCCATGACCAAAGCTCCCTCTCTTCCACAGCTCCCATGATCAGTTTTTCTTCCAAACCACATTTTCACACTTCCTACCTTCTTGAAGGTGGCTTCTTCACTCACTCCAGTTGTTCAATTCGTTCTTTCAGTCCTCAGGTTGTTTTCATAATTATTCAGAATGACTTAATAGTTTTCTATCTATATTCAAGGGATGAAGCAAGCAAGCAGTGGGCTAGAGGCAGGCTCACTTATTTCAATATATATTTTTTCTTATTTTTTATTAGATTTCTTGTTCGACCCATTCATTCTTTTGGAGTGTGTTGTTTAATCTTCATGTATTTGTGGTATTTCCAAATTTTTAAGGTGCTTAATTTAGAGTTTCGTAGTGTTGTGGCCAGAAAATAAGCATGGTATGATTTCAATCTTTTGTACTTGCTACAGCCTGATTTGTGACCTAGTATATGATCTATTCTGGAGAATATACCATGTGCACTTAAAAAGAATGTATAGTCTGCTGCTTTAGGGTGGAATGTTCTGAATATATCTGTTAAGTCTATCTGATCCAGGGGGACCAGCCTGGCTCAGGTGGTAGAGCATGTGACTTATATTCTTAGGGTCATAAATTTGAGTCCTATATTGGAAGTAGAGATTACTTAAAAGTAGAATCTTTATTTGTCTGTAGGCCATCTGGATGATTTCTTTGTTTTTTTCTTTTTTGGATGATTTCTTTGGAAAAGTGTCTATTCATGTTTTTTGTCCATTTTTATAATAGATTATTTACTTTTTGTGTATTGAGTTTGATAAATTCTTTATAGATTTTGGGTACTGTCCCTTTATCAGATATGTTGTTTGCGAATATCTTCTCCCATTCCATAAGCAGTCTTTTAGTTTTGTTGATTATTTACCTTGCTGTGCAGAAGCTTTTTATCTTGATGATCCCAATAATTCAATTTTGCTTTTGTTTCCTTTTCTCTGGTGACATGTCTAGTAAGAAGTTGCGGTGGAGGTCAAAGATATTTGTACCTATGTTCTCCTCCAGAATTTTGGTGGTTTCCAGTCTCACATTTCCCTCTTTCACCATTTTGAATTTATTTTTGTGCATGGTGTAAGACAGTGGTCCAGTTTCATTGTTTCGCTGTTGCTGTACAGTTTTCCCAACATCATTTGTTGAAGAGACTGACTTTTTTCCATTGTATATTCTTTCCTGGTTTGTTGAAGTTTAGTTGACTATAGTGTGGGCTCCTTTCTGGGTTTTCTATTCTGTTCCATTGATTTAGGTCTCTGTTTTTGTGCAAGTAGTATACTATCTTGGTGATTACAACTTTGTAATATAGCTTGAAACCTGCAATCGTGATGCCTCCAGTTTTGTTTTTCTTTTTCAGAATTAGATTGGCTCTTTGGGGTATTTTTTTGGTTCCATACAAATCACAGTCATGAAAAGTTGCTCAACACTACTTATAATCAGCGAAATGCAAATCAAAACCATGATGAGATACCATCTCACACCTGTGAGAATGGCCAAAATTAACAACATAAGAAATAATAGGTGTTGGTGAGGATGCAGAGAAAAGAGAATCTTCTTACACTGTTTGTGAGAATGCAAAGTGGTGCAGCCACTCTGGAGAACAGTTTGGTGGGTCCTCAAAAAGTTAAAAATAGAGCTACCCTATGATCCAGTAATTGCAATATTAGGTATTTACACAAAGGATAATACAGATTCCAGGTGGTACATGCACCCTGATGTTTATAGCAGCATTATCAATGATGATCAAACTATGGAGAGAGCTCAATAGTATATGGACTGATGAATCAAAAAGGAAGATGTTTCATATATATACATATATATGTTTAATATATATACATATATATATTCTCAGACATCAAAAAACGAAATATTGTAATCTGCAACAACATGTATGGATCTAGATTGTATCATGCAAAGTTAAATAAGTCAGTCAGAGAAAGACAAATACCATATGATCTCACTTATATGTAGAATTTAACAATGAAAATAGATGAGCATATATGAAGAAGGAAAATAAATAAAAAGGAGAGAGGGAAACAAACCATAAGATTCTTAGGGATACAGAACAAAACGAGGGTTGATGGAGGTAAGTGGGTGGGGGATGGGATCGATAGGTAATGGGTATTTTTTTTTCTTTTTTTTTTTTTTTTTTTTGGTAATGGGTATTAAGGAGGCACCTGTTATCATTAGGCCTGGGTGTGATATGTAAGTGATGAATCAATGAATTATCCGAATTGTACTGTATGTTAATTAACCAGAATTTATGGGCAGCCCAGGTGGCTCAGCAGTATAGCGCCGCCTTCAGTCCAGGGCGTGATCCTGGAGACCCAGGATCGAGTCCCACATCAGGCTCCCTGAATGGAGCCTGCTTCTCCCTCTGCATGTGTCTCTGCCTCTCTCTCTCTCTCTCTCTCTCTCTCTCTCTGTCTCTCTGTCTCTCATGAATAAATAAATAAAATATTTCAAAAAATTTAAGGTAAAAATAAAAAATAAAATCTTTAAAAAATAAAAGTAAAAATTTAAAAAGTCCATCTGGTCCTGTGTGTCAATCAAAGCCATTGCTTCCTTGTTTGTTTTCTGCTTAGATGATCTATCCATGTAAGTGGGGTGTTAATATTCCCTAACTGTTATTTTATCATTATCAATTAGTGCCTTTATGTTTTTTGTTAATTGTTAATATTTGGGTGCTCTCATATTGAGAGGGCATATAAATTAACCAGTGTTATATATTTTTGTTGAATAATATGCTTTATTATGTTATAGTGCCCTATTCATACTGTCTTTTGTTTAAAATATATTTTATCTGATATAACCATTGGAACTCTGGCCTTCTTTTGATATCTATTTTGATGATAAATGTTTCTCCATCCCCTCACTTTCAATCTACAGGTGTCCTTAGGTCTAAAATGAGTCTATTATAGGTAGTATATACATAGGTCCTGTCTTTTTATCCATTCTGACATCCTATATCTTTTGAACTATCCATTCTGACATCCTATATCTTTTGAACATTTATTACTTTTATATTCAGAGTAATTATTGACTTATATGTTTTTAGTGTCATTTTATTACTTGTTTGTTACTTGTTTTTGAATATCTTCTCTGTTCCTTTCTAGGCTTTGGCCATGACCTTAAGTTACTTTTTAATTTGTAATGAATTCATCCACATTGGCCTTTTGTCTAAATCTCTGTCTTCTTGTATTAGAAAAGCCTGTTATGATTCCTGCTTCTGAGAGAAATGACTTTATGAGGAAGAGGTCATGCAGTGTTCAGGCCTGGCAACTCAGCAAGTGTCTCCTGTGTGTGCTGTGTGTGCTTTGTTGCTGTGCTATCCTTCAGGCCAGTTGTCTCCAGAGGCTGTTCTTGTCTGCAGTGGGCAGTATTTGGACCTTGGCTAGAGTGTGGCAAATTTTAACTAGATGTGCTCCAGTCTGCTTGTTAAATGAGACCTGATACTACTTCCACTAGAACTGGAATCGTGTAGAACTCTCTCAGTGGGAGATAGGACATGTGCAGAGTTTCTGCCGGTCTTCTAGGGAATGGGCCCATAGTATTGAGACTGAGGCACACTTGCCTGTGAAGGGCTATACCATCAGAACACAAAGGGACAGAACTTGGTGTAAGGAGATTAGGTATCAATTGTCAGAGCTGTGCTATTTACTGAAGGAGGTTTCTGATGAGGGGCCTGGAAGGGAAAAGGTGCCAGCCAACTCTTACGTTCCTTGAGAGGGGCCTACATACTTGCTGCTCTCAGGGAAGCACTCTTTTAAAAAAAAAATTTATTCATTCATGAGAAACACACAGAGTGAGAGGCAGAGGCATAGATGGAGGAAGAAGCAGGCTCCACAGAGGGTGCCTGATGTGGGACTCGATCCTGGAACTCCAGGATCATGACCTGAGCTGAGCACAAATGCTTAACTGCTAAGCCACCCAGGTGTTTCATCAGGGAAGCACTCTTAGAAAAGGAAATAATCTCCCCCCATCAACTCTGAGCATCTCATGCATTTTTCAGATTGCCATTTTCATGATGTCTGTCTCCAGTTTGCTTGCCAACCAGGAGTAGAACAGTTCACTTTGAGTTCTATCCCAGCCAAGCCTGTTGAATTTTATTTTATTTTTTATTTTTTTTAAGATTTTATTTTATTTATTTATTCATAAGATACACACAGAAAGAGGCAGAGACACAGGCATAGGGAGAAGCAGGCTCCATGCAGGGAGCCCAATGTAGGACTCGATACTGGTATCAGGATCACACTCTGAGCTGAAGGCAGATGCTCAATTGCTGAGCTACCCAGGCATCCCAATCCTGTTGGCTTTTAAAACTCCAAAAGTAATGGATCTGCTGTGGTGGGGGGCCCCTACTGGACTTCTGGGGGAGGGTCTTGCCATGGTGAGAGTGATGCAGGTTTAATCCAGAAGGGCAGTCTCATACCAGAGTGCAAGGTCCTAGGACCTGGAGTAAGCAGGTTATGCAGCCACTCTGGGGGCAAGTAGCCCTCAGCAGGTGGTTCCTAGTCTCTGCGAAGGAGCAGGGGAGTAAAATGTTATCTTTCAGCTCTTTTTTCTGAGGAGAGGCATCTCTGCCAATGCCGTCTCTCACAGATACACTTCAACAAGTGGTAACAACATCTCCTATGAGCTTTAGGCATTCCTGAGATTGCACCATCTGCTCCTGAATTGCTTGCCTGCATTCTCTCCAGGAGCAGGGCAGTGCCCTCAGGGCTCTATCATAGTCAAGTCTGCTAAACTTTAAATCTCCAGTCTTTAAACCCCATTCACTGCAAAAACTCATGAAAATCAGCCCCTTCCAGTTTCCCAGCCAATGGCTTTGTGGAAGTGATTTTCCTGCATGAGCCCCTATGTACTCCTCTCTCTCTCTGGGGTTTCTGTGAGACCAGGCCTCACTCCAATCTGAAGCACCTAAAATCTATTTCTCTTTTATTTTTTTATTATGCACTTTTTTACATTGTTTTTAATTTGAATTCAATTTGCCAAAATAGTGTATAACACCCAGTGCTCATCCCATCAAGTGTCCTCCTCAGTACCAATCACCCAGTTACCTCAACCAGCTGCCCACCTCCCATTCCACAACCCTCTGTTTCCCAGAGTTAAGAGTCTCTTGGTTTGTCTCCCTTTCTAATTTTTCCCATTCAGGTCCCCTCCTTTCCCTTATATTCCCTTTCACTATTTCTTATAATCCCAGTGTGAGTGAAGCCATATGATGATTGTCCCTTAATTGATTTATTTCACTCAGCATAATACCCTCCAGTTCCATTGATGTCAAAGCTAAGATGGGTATTCATCTCTTCTGATGGCTGAGTAATATTCCAATCTGTACATATACCACAACTTCTTTATCCATTCACTGTCAAAGGACATCGTGGCACTTTCCACAGTTTGGCTATTTTGGACATTGCTGCTATGAAAATTGGGGTGCAGGTGTCCGGGGGTTCCACTACAACTGTAGCTTTGGGGTAAATACTCAGTAGTGCAATTGCTGGGTAGTAGAGTAGCTCTATTTTTAAATTCTAGAGGAACCTCCATACTGTTTTCAGAGTAGCTGTACCAGTCTGCATTCCCACCAACAGTGCAAGAGGATTCCCCTTTCTCCACAGCCTCTATGACATTTGCTCTTTCCTGTCTTGTTAATTTTTACCAATCTCACTGGTATGAGGTGGTATATCATTGTGGTTTGGATTTGTAATTCCCTTATGGCAAATGATGTGGAGCATTTTCTCCTGTGCTTGTTGGTCATGTATATGTCTTCTTTGGGGAAATATCTATTCATGTCTTCTTTCCATTTCATGACTGGATTTATTGTTTCATGGATGTTGAATGTAATAAGTATTTTATAGATCTTGGATACTAGCTCTTTATTTTATATGTCATTTGCAAATATCTTCTCCCATTCAGTAGGTTGTCTTTTACTTTTGTTGACTGTTTTTTGTTTTGTTTTGTTTGTTTGTTTTGCTGTGCAGAAGTTTTTCACCCTGCTTAATTCCCAATAGTTCATTTTTGCTTTTGTTTCCTTTGACTTAATAGACATATCTTGCAAGAAGTTGCTGCTGTAGCCAAATTCAAAAAGGTTGCTGCATGTGTTCTCCTCCAGAATTTTGATGGATTCTTGTTTCATATTTAGATCTTTGAGCCATTTTGAGTTTATTTTTGTGTATGGTAAAAGAGAGTGGTATAGTTTCATTCTTCTACACGTTGATGGCCAATTTTCCCAAGAACATTTATTGAATAGACTGTGCTTTATCCAGTTGATATTCTTTCCTGCTTTGTTGAATATTAGTTGACCATAGAGTTGAGTGCCGATTTGTAGGTTCTCAATTCTGATCCATTGTTCTATGTGTCTGTTTTTGTGTCAATACCATACTGTCTTGATGATCTGGCATTGTGGTATCACCAGCATTGTCCCACCCCCCAATATTCCCCTGGATATTCACAGTCTTTTCTGATTTCATACAAATCTTAAGATTATTTTTCCAACTCTGTGAATAAAGTCCATGGTATTTTGATAGGGATTGCATTGAACCTGTAAATTGCCCTGGGTAGCCTAGAGGCTTTCACAATATTTATTCTTCCATTCCATGAGCAAGGAACGTTTTTCCATCTCATTGTGTCTTTCTCAATTTCTTTCAGAAGTGTTCTATAGTTTTAGGGTATAGATCCTCTACCTCTTTGGTCAGGTTTATTCCTAGGTATCTTATGCTGTTGGGTGCAATTGGAAATGGGATTGATTCCTTAATTTCTCTTTCTTCAGTTTCATTGTTAGTGTATAGAAATGCCACTGATTTCTGGGCATAGATTTTGTATCATGCCATGTTGCTGAACTGCTGTATGAGTTCTAGCAATCTTGGGGTGGAGTCCTTTGGGTTTTCTATGTAGACGATCATGTCATCTGCAAAGAGGGAGAGTTTGACTTCTTCTTTGCCCATTTGAATGCCTTTTATTTCTTTTTGTTCTCTGATTGCTGAAGCTAGGACTTCCAGTACTATGTTGAATAGCAGTGGTGAGAGTGGACATCCTTGTCATGTTCCTGATCTAGGGGAAAGGCTCCCAGTGTTTCCCCAATGAGAATGATATTTGCTGTGGGCCTTTCGTAGATGGCTTTGAAGATGCTGACAAATGTTCCCTCTATCCCTATACTCTGAAGAATTTTGATCAGGAATGGATACCATATTTTGTCAAATGCTTTCACTGTATCTATTGAGAGGATCATATGGTTCTTGTTTTTTCTTTTGCTGATATGATCAATCACATTGATTGCTTTACAAGTGTTGAGCCAGCCTTGCATCCCGGGGATAAATCCCACATGGTCATAGTGAATAATCTTCTTAATGTACTATTAGATCCTATTGGCTAGTACCTTGTTGAGAATTTTTCCATCCATGTTCGTCAGGGATATTGGTCTATAATTCTCCTTTTTGGTGGGGTCCTTCATGTGCTTTTGGATTTAAGGTGAGGCTGTACTCATAAAACGAGTTTTGAAGTAATCCATCCTTTGTATCCTTCAATACAGCTAGTATACTGGGTGTTAATTTTTCTTTAAACGTTTGATAGAATTCCCCTGGGAAGCCATCTGTCCCTGGACTTTTGTGTCTTGGGAGGTTTTTGATGCCAACTTCAATTTCCTCGCTGGTTATAGGCCTTTGCAGGTATTCTATTCTGTTCCAGTTTTGGTAATTTTTGGTTTTCCAGAAATGCATCCATTTCTCCTAGAGGCCCAATATCTTGGCGTATAGCTGTTCATAATAGATTTTTAAAATCTTTTGTATTTCCTTCATATTGGTTGTGATCTCTCCCTTTCATTTGTGATTTTATTAAGGCTGACTAGAGGAGAGGCAAGATGGTGGAAGAGTAGGGTCCCCAAATCACCTGTCCCCACCAAATTGCCTAGATAACCTTCAAATCATCCTGAAAATCTACGAATTCGGCCTGAGACTTAAAGAGAGAACAGCTGGAATGCTACAGTGAGAAGAGTTCGGGCTTCCATCAAGGTAGGAAGACGGGGGAGGGGGAAAGAAATAAAGAAAAGGCATCCAAGGGGGAGGGGCCTCTCGAGGAGCCGGGCTAAGGCCGGGGCGAGTGCCCCCAGGATAGGAGAGCTCCGTCCTGGAGAAGCAGGAGCTTCACCAATCTTCCCGGGCAGAAAGGCAGCCCGCAGGGAGTTAGAGCAGGACCCTAGGAGGGCGGGGATGCCCTCAGGCTCCCTGGGACACTAACAGACACCTGCTCGCCCAGGAGAGTGCGCTGAGCTCCCTAAAGGGCTACAGCGTGCACACTCATTGACCCGGGAGCAGCTCGGAGGGGCTTGGGGGGCGGCTCTGCACGGAGGGGGCTGCCCGGCCCCGGGAGGAGCTCGTGGAGCTCGGGCAGCGGCTCCGCAGAGGAGGCTGCGCAGCCGGGAGCACGAATCCAACAACACAGTCCCAGGAGCACAGGGCGTCAGGACACAGCCCAGGATCCGACCTCCCACCGGGACAGGCAGAGGCTGGGAGGGTACAGGACAGCAAGGGCACTCCTGCCCCGAGCTGAGCAGATCAGCGGCCCCACACCGGAGCATCCAGGCCCTGTGGATGGAGAGCTCCATAGTTTTTTTTTTTTTTATGATAGTCACACACACACAGAGAGAGAGAGGCAGAGACACAGGCAGAGGGAGAAGCAGGCTCCAAACACCGGGAGCCCGACGTGGGATTCGATCCCGGATCCCCAGGATCGCGCCCTGGGCCAAAGGCAGGCGCAAAACCGCTGCGCCACCCAGGGATCCCCGAAAGCTCCGTAGTTACTGCGGGGGCTGAAGCCAGGGCTCCAGAGCTGGCCTCGCCACTGTGGTTTTTCCTCCTGGGGCCTCACGGGGTAAACAACCCCCAGTGAGCCCACACCAGGCAGGGGGCAGAGCAGCTACCCCAAGTGCTAACACCTGAAAATCAGCACAACAGGCCCCTCCCCCCGAAGACCAACTAGACGGACTAGATCCAGGGAATCAAGGAACTTAAAGTATACAGAATCAGAAGATACTCCCCCGGGTTTTTTTTTTTTTTTTTTGGTTCTTTTTTCTTTGTTTTTTCTTTTTGATTTTTCTTTGCTTCCCCACCCTTTTTTTCCTTTCTTTTTCTGCTTTCTCTTTTTCGCCTCTTTTTTCTTTTTTTCTTCCTTTTTTCTTTTTTCTTTTTCTCTTTTCTTTCCTTCTTTTTCTCCTCTCTTTTTCTCCTTTTCCCAATACAACTTGATTTTGACCACTCTGCACTGAGCAAAATGACCAGAAGGAAAACCTCACCTAAAAAGAAAGAATCAGAAAGAGTCCTCTCTCCCACAGAGTTAAAAAATCTGGATTACCATTTACGATTCAAATGGTCCTCAAAAGAAAGCAGGGGTAGCCATCCTTATATCAGATAAACTAAAATTTACCCCGATGACTGCAGTGAGAGATGAAGAGGGACACTATCTCATACTTAAAGGATCTATCCAACAAGAGGACTTAACAATCCTCAATATATATGTCCCGAATGTGGGAGCTCCCAAATATATCAATCAATTAATAACCAAAGTGAATAAATACTTAGATAATAATACACTTATACTTGGTGACTTCAATCTAGCTCTTTCTATACTCGATAGGTCTTCTAAGCACAACATCTCCAAAGAAACGAGAGCTTTAAATGATACACAGGACCAGACGGATTTCACAGATATCTACAGAACTTTACATCCAAACTCAACTGAATACACATTCTTCTCAAGTGCACAAGGAACTTTCTCCAGAATAGACCACATACTGGGTCACAAATCGGGTCTGAACGAATAACAAAAGATTGGGATTGTCCCCTGCATATTCTCAGACCATAATGCCTTGAAATTAGAAATAAATCACAACAAGAAGATTGGAAGGACCTCAAACACGTGGAGGTTAAGGACCATCCTGCTAAAAGATGAAAGGGTCAACCAGGAAATTAAGGAATAATTAAAAAGATTCATGGAAACTAATGAGAATGAAGATACAACCGTTCAAAATCTTTGGGATGCAGCAAAAGCAGTCCTAAGGGGGAAATACATCACAATACAAGCCTCCATTCAAAAACTGAAAAGAACTCAAATAAAAAAGTTAACCTTACACATAAAGGAGCTAGAGAAAAAAACAGCAGATGGACCCCATGCCCAACAGAAGAATAGAGTTAATTAAAATTCGAGCAAAACTCAATAAAATCGAGACCAGAAGAACTGTGGAACAGATCAACAGAACCAGGATTGGTTCTTTGAAAGAATTAATAAGATAGATAAACCATTAGCCAACCTTATTAAAAAGAAGACAGAGACAACTCAAATTAATAAAATCATGAATGAGAAAGGAGAGATCATTACCAACACCAAGGAAACACAAATGATTTTAAAAACATATTATGAACAGCTATACGACAGTAAATTAGGCAATCTAGAAGAAATGGACGCATTCCTGGAAAGCCACAAACTACCAAAACTGGAACAGGAAGAAATAGAAAACCTGAACAGGCCAATAACCAGGGAGGAAATTGAAGCAGTCATCAAAAACCTCCCAAGACACAAGAGTCCAGGGCCAGATGGCTTCCCAGGGGAATTCTATCAAACGTTTTAAGAAGAAACAATACCTATTCTACTAAAGCTGTTTGGAAAGATAGAAAGAGATGGAGTACTTCCAAATTCGTTCTATGAGGCCAGCATCACCTTAATTCCAAAACCAGACAAAGACCCCACCAAAAAGGGGAATTATAGAGCAATATCCCTGATGAACATGAATGCAAAAATTCTCCACAAGATATTAGCTAATCGGATCCAAGAGTACATTAAGAAGAGTATTCACCATGACCGAGTAGGATTTATTCCCGGGACACAAGGCAGGTTCAACACTCGTAAAACAATCAATGTGATTCATCATATCAGCAAGAGAAAAACCAAGAACCATATGATCCTCTCATTAGATGCAGAGAAAGCATTTGACAAAATACAGCATCCATTCCTGATCAAAACTCTTCAGAGTGTAGGGATAGAGGGAACATTCCTCAACATCTTAAAGGCCATCTACGAAAAACCCGCAGCAAATATAATTCTCAATGGGAAGCACTGGGAGCCATTCCCCTACGATCAGGAACAAGACAGGGACGGCCACTCTCACCACTGCTATTCAACATAGTACTGAAAGTCCTAGCCTCAACAATCAGACAACAAAAAGACATTAAAGACATTCAAATTGGCAAAGAAGAAGTCAAACTCTCCCTCTTCGCTGATGACATGATACTCTACATAGAAACCCCAAAAGCCTCCACCCCAAGATTGCTAAAACTGATACAGCAATTTGGCAGTGGCAGGATACAAAATTAAAGCCCAGAAGTCAGTGGCATTTCTATACACTAACAATGAGACTGAAGAAAGAGAAATTAAGGAGTCCATCCCATTTCCAATTGCACCCAAAAGCAGAAGATATCTAGGAATAAACCTAACCAAAGAGGTAAAGAATCTATACCCGAAAAACTATAAAACACTTCTGAAAGAAATTTAGGAAGACACAAAGAGATGGAAAAATATTCCATGCTCATGGATTGGCAGAATTAATATTGTGAAAATATCAACGTTACCAAGGGAAATTTACACATTTAATGCAATCCCTATCAAAATACCATGGACTTTCTTCAGAGAGTTAGAACAAATTATTTTAAGATTTGTGTGGAATCAGAAAAGACCCCGAATAGCCAGGGGAATTTTAAAAAAGAAAACCTTAGCTGGGGGCATCACAATGCCAGATTTCAGGTTGCACTACAAAGCTGTGGTCATCAAGACAGTGTGGTACTGGCACAAAAGCAGACACATAGATCAATGGAACAGAATAGAGAATCCAGAAGTGGACCCTGAACTTTATGGTCAACTAATATTCGATAAAGGAGGAAAGACTATCCACTGGAACAGAGATAGTCTCTTCAATAAATGGTGCTAGGAAAATTGGACATCCATATGCATAAGAATGAAACTAGACCACTCTCTTGCACCATACACAAAGACAAAATGGATGAAAGATCTAAATGTGAGACAAGACTCCATCAAAATCCTAGAGGAGAACACAGGCAACACCCTTTTTGAACTTGGCCATAGTAACTTCTTGCAAGATACATCTGCCAATTTTTAAATTGGATTATTTCCTTTTTGGGTGTTCAGTTTTATAATTTCTTTATATATTTTGGATACTAGCCCTTTATCAGATATGTAATTTGCAGATATCTTCTCTCATTCCATAGGTTGCCTTTTAGTTTTGTTTATTATTTCTTTTGCTGTGCAGAAGCTTATTTTTGTATAGTTCCAATAGTTTATTTTATCTTTTGTTTCCCTTTCCTCAGGAAACATATTTAGAAAGAAGTTTCTATGGGTAATGTGAAGGAAGTTACTGCTTGTGTTCTCTTCCAGAATTTTTATGGTTTCAGGTTTCACAGTTAAATCTTTTTGAATTTATTTTTGTGTAAGATGTAAGAAAGTTTTCCAGTTTCATTCTTATGCATGTAGGTGTCCAGTTTTCCCAATACCTTTTGTTGAAGAGACTTTTTCCATTGGATATTTTTTCCTACTTCGTCAAAGTTAAATTGACCATATAATTATGTGTTTATATCTTGAATTTCAATTCTGTTCCTTTGATTTATATGTCTATTTTTCTCCCAATTCAACAGTGTTTTTTATAACTATACCTTTGTAATAGAACCTGAAGGAATGGTGATGCCTCCATTTTTGCTTTTCTTATTCAAAGTTGCTTTGGACATTCAGGGACTTTTGTGATTCTACACACATAGAAGGATTCTTTTCTCTAGTTTTGTGAAAATGCTGCTGGTATTTTGATAGGTATGACATTAAATGGGTAGATTGCTTTAGGTAGTATAGATATTTGAACAGTATTTGTTCTTCCAAACCAGTAGCATGGGATATCTTTCCATTTCATTGTGTCATCTTCAGTTTTGTCTACCAGTGTTTCATAGTTTTCAGAGTGAAGATATTTCACCTCTTTAGTTAGGTCTATTCCTAGGCATCTTATGATTTTGGATGTAATTTTACATAGGATTGTCTTCTTAATTTCTACTTCTGCTGCTTCAGTAAAAATCAATAGATTTCTGTACATTGATTATATACCCTGTGACTTTACTAGATTTTTTAACAGTTTTTTGGGGGGGTCCTTTGGATTTTCTATATATAGTATCATGTCATCTGAAAATAGTGGAAGTTTTACTTCTGTCTTACTGATTTGTATTCCTTTTATTTATTTTTGTTGTCTGATTGCTGTGGCTAGGACTTCCAGTACTATGTTGAATAAAAGTGCTAGGAGTGCACATCCTTGTCTTGTTCTGCTATTAGGGGAAAAGCTCTCAATTTTTCCCCATTGAAGATGCTGTTTGCTGTGGGTTTTTCAAAGGTTGCCTTTATTATGTTGGGGCATGTTCCCTCTAAATGCACTTTGTTGAGAGCGTTCATCATGACCATCCTTGCAACTCAGGAATAAATCCCACTTGATTGTGGTGAATGTTTTTTTTTTTTTTTCAATGTACTATTGGATTTAATTTGCTGGTATTTTATTGAGATCTTTTGCATCTATGTTCATCAAGGATATTGCAGTTCCTGCAGTTCTCTTTTTTAGTAGTGTCTTTATCTGGTTTTAGTATCGGTGTGATGCTGGCCTCATGGAATGAATTTGGATGTCTTCCTTCCTTTTTATTTTTTGTAATAATTTGGGAAGTATAGGCATTAACTCTTCTTTAAATGTTTGGTAAAATTTGCCTTTGGGGACATTTGTTCCTGGAATTTTGTTTGTTGGGTGTGTGTGTGTGTGTGTGTGTGTGTGTGTGCGTGTTTAATTACAGATTCAATTTTATTGCTGGTTATCAATATGTTCAAATTATCTATTTCTCCTCATTTCATTTTTGGTAGTTTTTATATTTCAAGGAATTTATCTATTTCTTCTAAGGTTTTTCGTTTGTTGGCATATAATTTTTCATTATACTCTCTTATGATTGTTTGTATGTCTGCAGTGTTAGTTTTTATTTCTTCTCTCTCATTCATTAATTTATTTATTTGAATCCTTTTTCTTTTTTTCCTGATAAACCTGGCTAGAGGTTGATCAGTTTTATTGATTTTTTCCCTAAGAATCAGTTCCTGGTTTCATTGATTTGTTCTATTGCTTTTTAAATTTCTATAACATTTATTTCTGCTCTAATATTTGTTATTTTCTTCCTTCAGCCAATTATAGGTTTTGACTGTTGTCCTTTTCTAGCTCTTTTAGATGTAAGGTTAGGGTATTTATTGAGATTTGTCTTGGTTCCTGAGGTAGGCCTATAATGCTATAAACTTCAATCTTATAACCTTTGCTGCATCCCCAAGGTTTTTGACCAATGTATTTCAGTTTCATTTTCATTTTTTCTTTTATTTTCCAATTGACCCATCCATTGTTTCATAGCAATTTATTTTATTTATTTATTTATTTTAATTTTTTTAATTTTTATTTATTTATGATATTCACACACAGAGAGAGAGAGGCAGAGACACAGGCAGAGAGAAGCAGGCTCCATGCACCGGGAGCCCGACATGGGATTCGATCCCAGATCTCCAGGATCGCTCCCTGGGCCAAAGGCAGGTGCCAAACTGCTGCGCCACCCAGAGATCCCTATAGCAATTTATTTAATCTCCATGTTATGTGTGGTCTTTCCAGATTTTTTCTTGTGGTTGACTTCTAGTTTCATACCATTGTGATCAGAAAACATGCATGGTATTATTTCAATCTTCTTAAATTTGTTGACATTTGTTTTGTGAGCTAATATGTGATCTTATTCTGGGGAATGTTCCACGTGCACTTGAAAAGAATGTGTATTCTTCTGTTTTAGGTTGGAATGTTCTGAATATATCTGGTAAATCCATCTGTTTCAATGTGTCATTCAAAAATATTGTTGCCTTGTTGATATTTGTTTAGATTATACATTGATGTAAATGGGATGGTAAAATCCCCTCCTATTACTGTATTATCAATTAGTTCTTTTATGTTTCCGAATAACTGTGTTATGTATTTGGTGCTTCTATGCTGGGTGCATAAATATTTACAATTGTTACATTTCATGTTTTATTGTCCACTTTATTATTAAATAGCATCCTTCTTTGTATACTATTACTGTCTTTATTTTATTTTATTTTTTTATTTTTTTTTAATTTATTTTTTATTGGTGTTCAATTTACTAACATACAGAATAACACCCAGTGCCCGTCACCCATTCACTCCCACCCCCCGCCCTCCCCCCCTTCCACCACCCCTAGTTCGTTTCCCAGAGTTAGCAGTCTTTACGTTCTGTCTCCCTTTCTGACACTTCCCACATATTTCTTCTCCCTTCCCTTATATTCCCTTTCACTATTATTTATATTCCCCAAATGAATGAGAACATATAATGTTTGTCCTTCTCCGACTGACTTACTTAGATAGAGGGAACATTCCTCAACATCTTAAAGGCCATCTACGAAAAACCCGCAGCAAATATAATTCTCAATGGGAAGCACTGGGAGCCTTTCCCCTAAGATCAGGAACAAGACAGGGATGGCCACCGTCACCACTGCTATTCAACATAGTACTGGAAGTCCTAGCCTCAACAATCAGACAACAAAAAGACATTAAAGACATTCAAATTGGCAAAGAAGAAGTCAAACTCTCCCTCTTCACCGATGACATGATACTCTGCATAGAAACCCCAAAAGCCTCCACCCCAAGATTGCTAAAACTGATACAGCAATTTGGCAGTGGCAGGATACAAAATTAAAGCCCAGAAGTCAGTGGCATTTCTATACACTAACAATGAGACTGAAGACGCAGATCCATGAAGGCAAAAGAAACAAAAGCAAAAATGAACTATTGGGACTTCATCAAGATAAGAAGCTTTTGCACAGCAAAGGATAGTCAACAGAACTAAAAGACAACCTACAGAATGGGAGAAGATATTTGCAACGACGTATCAGATAAAGGGCTAGTTTCCAAGGTCTATAAAGAACTTATTAAATTCAACACCAAAGAAACAAACAAACGAATCATGAAATGGGCAAAAGACATGAAGAGAAATCTCACAGAGGAAGACATAGACCTGGCCAACACGTACATGAGAAAAAGCTCTGCATCACTTGCCATCAGGAAAATACAAATCAAAACCAAAATGAGGTACCACCTCACTCCAGTGAGAATGGGGAAAATTAACAAGGCAGGAAACCACAAATGTTGGAGAGGATGTGGAGAAAAGGGAACTCTCTTACACTGTTGGTGGGAATGTGAACTGGTGCAGCCACTCTGGAAAACTGTGTGGAGGCTCCTCAAAGAGTTAAAAATTGATCTGCCCTACGTCACAGCAATTGCACTGTTGGGGATTTACCCCAAAGATAGCGATGCAATGAAACGCCTGGACAGCTGCACCCCGATGTTTATAGCAGCAATGTCCACAATAGCCAAACTGTGGCAGGAGCCTCGGTGTCCATTGAAAGCTGAATGGATAAAGAAGATGTGGTTTATATATATGATGGAATATTACTCAGCCATTAGAAATGACAAATACCCACCATTTGCTTCAATGTGGATGGAACTGGAGGGTATTATCCTGAGTGAAATGAGTCAATTGGAGAAGGACAAACATTATATGTTCTCATTCATTTGGGGAATATAAATAATAGTGAAAGGGAATAGAAGGGAAGGTTGAAGAAATGGGTAGGAAATATCAGAAAGGGAGACAGAACATAAAGACTCCTAACTCTGGGAAACAAACTAGTGGTGGTGGAAGGGGAGGAGGGCGGGGTTGGGGGTGAATGGGTGACGGGCACTGAGTGGGGCACTTGATGGGATGAGCACTGGGTGTTATTCTGTATGTTGGCAAATTGAACACCAATAAAAAATAAATTTATTATTTAAAAAAATTAAAAATAAAATTATATTTTATCGTTAACTTTTTATATTTTAGTTATAATGTGTCTTGTTGTGGCTCTTTTGGCTCATATCATTTAGCACCAAGTTTCATGTTTATTGGAAATCGGATCTTTTGGTGCCAGCTTTTAAAGTATGCAAATATGTACAGTCTTTCGGAGCCACAATAGAAACTCCTTTTGACCTCTGGACCAAGAGAACTGGAGTTTTTTCCTGGGTGAAATTGTAAAAACCAGGACTCTAGAGCAATGTATAAGTTTATTTCCAGTAATTCTTATAGTAAGAATTCTTATAGTAAGGCCACTAGTGGTGTAAGGATGATGTCTGCAACCATCTGTGCTTTCCAGTCTAAGCAAGTGCTGTTACTGCTACCCCTGCCGTCCTCGCAATGCAGTGAAGAATGCTATATCTGTGCCATTTGAATGTGGTAGCAGGCAATGTGGAAGTGCAACAATGACATCTGGCACAATCCCTATTTCCTGGGAGCATGTCAACTGTCCCCTACCTCTCCAGCCAATGCTTCCAGATAAGAAAGTGAATCTCCCTCACATATAATCTGGGTGCTTTTTGAACTGATGCTTTTTTGCTGGGATGTCAAGGGGAGCAAGATCACATGTGAGTCCTTCAAAAGGGTAATGTCAATTTCCTATGGGACCCCCAGACATAAGACCTCTTGTTCTCCCAAACTTGACATTCTGGAGGCTCATATTTACATTGAAGGTTCCAGGAGTTGGGATGGCAATGTGGGGCACAAACCACTTGCTTCTCCAAGAGAAGCATCTGTCTGGTGAGATTTCTCCTTATTGTGTCTTTGTCACACTGGGCCTGGGGGTATTTGTGAAACGTCTCTGCTTCTCCTACTTGTCTTGACGTAGTCTTTTTATTTTTTGTTGCAGAGAGAAGTTCATATCATTTCTCTGATATTTTCTTTCCAGAAAGAAATGTTCCATATATACCTGTAGATTTGGTGTGTCCATGGAAAGAGAAGAATTCAGGATCTTCCTACAGTACCATCTTAAACGGGATTTTTTTAAAAATTGGGATGAAATTTGAGTCAGCCAAGGAGACTTTTTTTTAAATATTTTATTTATTTATTCATCAAGACACAGAGAGAGACAGACAGAGAGAGAGGCAGGCTCCATGCAGGGAGCCCGATGTGGGACTCGATCCCAGGTCTCCAGGATCATGCCTCAGACTGTAAGCGGCGCTAAACCGCTGCGTCACTGGGGCTGCCCCAGTTAAGGAGACTTAACACAAGAAATCGCAGGCATACAGCTAGAGAGATTCCCATTAAGAAGTCCATTTGCCAAATTGGAATACGAAAAAGAGATGTTTGTGGAGACTATCATGTCTCTGAATTAAATTCGCTACCTAGGATCTACCAGGGACAATAAAGTTATTTTGTTTATTTCTTTTGTTTTGTTTGCTTTTTGTATATTTTTATTGGAGTTCAATTTGCCAAGATTTAGCATAACTCTCAGTGGTCATCCTGTCAAGTGCCCCCTCAGTGTCCATCATACAGTCACCCCATCACCTGGCCCAACTCCCGTTCCACTACCCCTTGTTCGTTTCCCAGAGTTAGGAGTCACTCAGGTTCTGTCATCCTCTCTGATTTTTCCCACTCATTTTCTCTCTTTTTCCATTTATTCCCTTCCACTATTTTTTTATATTCCCAAAAGAATGAGACCATATAATGATTGTCATTCTCCGATTGACTTACTTCACTCAGCATAATACCCTCCAGTTCTATCCAGGTTGAAGCAAAGGTGGGTATTCATCATTTCTAGTGGCTGAGTGATAGTACATTGTATACATAGCCCACATCTTCTTTATCCACTCATCTTTTGATGGACACTGAGGCTTCTTCTACAGATTGGCTATTGTGGACATTGCTGCTATCAACATTGGGGTGCAGGTGTCCCACCGTTTCACTGCATCTGTATCATCAGGGTAAATCCCCAGCAGTGCAATTGCTGGGGTGTAGGATAGTTCTATTTTTAACTCTTTGAGTAACCTCCAAACAGTTTTCCAGAGTGGCTGTACCAGTTCCCATTCCCACAAACAGTGTAAGAGGGTTCCCCTTTCTCCACATCCTCTCCAACATTTGTGGTTTCCTGCCTTGTTAATTTTCCCCATTCTCACAGGTGTGAGGTGGTATCTCATTGTGGTTTTGATTTGTATTTCCCTGGTGGCAAGTGATGCAGAGCATTTTCTCATGTGCATGTTGGCCATGTCAATGTCTTTCTCTGTGAGATTTCTGTTCATGTCTTTTTCCCATTTCATGATTCAATTGTTTATTTCTTTGATGTTGAGTTTAATAAGTTCTTTATAGATCTTGGAAACTAGCCATTTATCTGATACGTCATTTGCAAATATCTTCTCCCATTCTGCAGCTTGTCTTTTAGTTTTGTGGACTGTTTCTTTTGCTGTGCAAAAGTTTCTTATCTTGATGAAATCCCAATAGTTCATTTTTGCTTTTGTTTCTCTTGCCTTCATGAATGTATCTTGCAAGAAGTTGCTGTGGCCAAGTTCAAAAAGGGTGTTGCCTCTGTCTCCTCTAGGATTTTGATGGAATCTTGTCTGACATTAAGATCTTTCATCCATTTTGAGTTTATATTTGTGTATGGTGTAAGAGAACGGTCTGGTTTCATTCTTCTGCATGTGGATGCAGCATCCATTCCTGATCAAAACTCTTCAGAGTGGAGGGATAGAGGGAACATTCCTCAACATCTTAAAAGCTGTCTACGAAAAGTCCACAGCAAATATCATTCTCAATGGAGAAAAACTGGGAGCCTTTCCCCTAAGATCAGGAACAAGACAGGGATGTCCACTCTCACCACTGCTATTCAACATAGTACTAGATGTCCTAGCTTCAGTAATCAGTCAACAAAAAGAAATAAAAGGCATTCAAATTGGCAAAGAAGAAGTCAAACTCTCCCTCTTCGCCGATGACATGATAGTTTACATAGAAAACCCAAAAGACTCCAACCCAAGATTGCTAGAACTCATACAGCAATTTGGAAGTGTGACAGGATACAAAATCAATGCCCAGAAGTCAGTGGCATTTCTATACACTAACAATGAGACTGAAGAAAGAGAAATTAAGGAGTTAATCCCATTTCCAATTTCACCCAAAAGCATAAGGTACCTAGGAATTAACCTAACCAAGGAGGTAAAGGATCTATACCCTAAAAACTACAGAACACTTCTGAAAGAAATTGAGGAAGACGCAAAAGAGATGGAAAGTTATTCCATGCTCATGAAGTGGAAGAATTAATTATTGTGAAAATGTCAATGCTACCCAGGGCAATTTACACATTTAATGCAATCCCTATCAAAATACCATGGACTTTCTTCAGAGAGTTGGAACAAATCATCTTCAGATTTATGTGGAATCAGAAAAGTCCCCGAATAGCCAGGGGAATATTAAAAACGAAAACCATAGGTGGAGGCATCACAATGCCTGATTTCAGGTTGTACTACAAAGCTGTGGTCATCAAGACAGTGTCGTACTGGCACAAATACAGACACATAGATCAATGGAACAGAATAGAGAATCCAGAAGTGTACCCTCAATTTTATGGTCAACTAATATTCGACAAAGGAGGAAAGACTATCCCACTGGAAAAAGGACAGTCTTTTCAATAAATGGTGCTGGGAAAATTGGACATCCATATACAGAAGAATGAAAGTAATTATTTTTAAAGCAAAATTGTTGTGAAAGAGAAATTATACTGTTTTTCAAAGACATACAAAATTGCATTTCAGATATTTCTCTTGTGGTGTGTTAATTTATAAATTAATGCAATTAAGTTTTTCAAATCTCTAGTTGTAATAGAGGATGTTGCTTTAGAAAAATAAATAGAAAGAAATGATAATACTTGATTCTAATTCGTGTGTGTGTGTGTGTGTGTGTGTGTGTGTGTGTGTTACCTGTCTACAATTCCTGTCTGGTATAAAAATTTCTGAAGGATTCATAGACCTAAGATAATGTGTGTATGTGAGTGTTTGAACAGGTATGGGGCAACAGATTTTTTATCTCGACATAAATGAGGGTATTGTATTCAAAGATAATCATATTCTGAAGTCAGATGTATATATGCACTTCAGAATTGATAGAGGTGACTGCATTTTATGGCTTCATTAAAAGAAAACAGTCCTTATTATACCTACCCAAAGGCCTACCAATAGGAACTGCATCTAATCTTTAAAGATTTATTTATTTACTTTTAGAAAGAAAAAGAGATAGAGGAAAGGGAAAGGGAGAAGGAAAAGGGAGATATTCTTGAGCAGGCTATCCACATGGGAAGCCTGTGGCGGGGCTCAATGTCATGACTCTGAGATCATGACCTGAGCCAAAACCAAGAGTCAGACACTTAACTGACTGAACCACCCAGGGAATTGCACCCAAGTTTTTAAAAGTCTATTTATTAAATGTCATAATCCAGATTGGTCAAATTTGGACATAAGGTTTTTCAGTATAATCACTAAGCGATTTCTTTCACTAATTTGAGCAGCTAATTGATGGTGACATCTTAATTCTTAAGATATATAATATGGATGTGCAGAAGGACCATAAAAAGGCAAGAGGAGAATGAAAAGGAGAAAAATATAAAGTAAGTTTAATAATTTGAGGAATGAGTGTCTATTAAAATCAAAGGAACTAGTTTACAACTACAGGTCTTGCCTTATATGTATCAGCTATATTTAATGTGGGTATGTTACTGTTTTTTTTCTAATTATATATGATCATTACAAGTGTATTTTCATTATTAAAAATTGAAGATTTCTTCACCATTATCCAGTTCCCCATTTCACTTCCTACATAGAGGCTACCCTCTTATTTTTGGAAAATATGTTTCCATATTCTGGACTATGCATTTCCATATATAAAACATGTTCTATTGTTTTATAAAGATTTTTCATAAATGGTATACAGTACATATTGTCCTACAATTATATTTTTATATTTTTATATTTTTAATAATAAATTTATTTTTTATTGGTGTTCAATTTGCCAACATAGAGAATAACATCCAGTCTCACGTCGGGCTCCCTGCAAGGAGCCCGCTTCTCCCTCTGCCTGTGTCTCTGCCTCTCTCTCTCTCTCTGTGTCACTCATTAATAAATTAATAAAAGACTAAGCAGAAATTTGTCTCCATAATTTGGTATGTTTAGGTATCAACTTGGAGAAATCTCTAGATTTTTTATGGAGACAAAGGTCTGCTTAGTCTTTTTTAAAGAGATTTTATTAATTTATTCATGAGTGACACAGAGAGAGAGAGAGAGGTAGAGACACAGGCAGAGGGAGAAGCGGGCTCCTTGCAGGGAGCCTGACATGGGACTCGATTCCAAATCCCGGGATCATGCCCTGAGCCAAAGGCAGATGCTCAACTGCTGAGCCACCCAAGGGTCCCTTAGTATTTTATTTTATAAATATATTACAGTTTCATAAGTCATTTTCCTTCTGAATGATATGTAGTTTTTGTATTTTTCATTACAACGATGCTGATAAAAACATGCCATTTTGCATGTTTCTTTCATATTTTCAAGCAAAAATACTGAGAAGTAGAATTACTGTAACATAGAAAACACACATAATTAAAAATTTTAATACATGCTGGTAAAATAAACAATTGAGCTTCCCATTGACTTTAATACCTGCCCCTGATTCCAGTCCCCTCACGTCCTTCCAATATGTAACCATTGTTATTGGTTAGCTTTATATACTTTCCTGTTTTTGTTTATATATTCATATATACATTATACATTTACAAATATATTAGGATTTTTTTGTTAAAAGAAAAGAGAAAGGAAACAAATAAATAAAATCATGGATGAAAGAAGAGAGATCACCACACCAACACCACATAAATAGAAACAATTATAAGAGAATATTATGAAAATTATATGGTAAAAATTGGGCAATCTGGAAGAAATAAATTCCTAGAAACATACAAAATGCCAAAATTGAAAGAAATAGAAAATTTAAAGAAACCCATAACCAGCAAAGAAATTGCATCAGTAATCAAAAATGTCCCAACAAACAAAAGACCAGGGCCAGATGGCTTCCCAGAAGAATTCTACCAAACATTTATTTTTTCAAGATTTTATTTATTTATGAGAGAGAGAGAGAGAGGCAGAGACACAGGCAGAGGGAGAAGCAGGCTCCATGCAAGGAGTCTGACATGGGATTCAATCCCGGGACTCCAGGATCACACCCTGGGCTGAGGACAGGCACTAAACCACTGAACCACTTGGGCTGCCCATTACCAAACATTTATAGAAAAGTTAAAACGTATTCTCAAAGTGTTCCAAATAAACAGAAATGGAAGGAAAACTCCCAAACTCCTTCTATGAGGCTATCATTATTTTGATTCTAAAACCAAAGACTCCACTAATAAGGAGAATTATAGGTCAATAACCCATATGAATACAGGTGTAAAATTTTCAACTTGACACCAGCAACTACAATCCAACAGTACATTAAAGAATTATTCAACAAAATCAAGTGTGAATTATTCCTGGGCTGTAAGGGTGGTTAACAAATCAATCAGGATAACACACCACACTAATAAAAGAAAGGATGAGAACCATATTATCCTCTCAATAGATGCAGAAAAAGCATGTGACAAAGTACAACATCCATTCCTCAACAAAGTATGAATAGAAGGAACATATCTCAACATAATAAAGGCTATTTATGAAAAACCAACAGCTAATATTATCCTGAATAAGGAAATACTGAGAACTTTCCCTCTATGGTCAGGAACAAGGCAGAGATGCCCAGTTTCACCACTGTTACTTAACATAGTCCTGTAAGTACTAGCTTCAGCAATCAGACAACAAAAATTATCCAAATCAGCAAGAAAGAAGTCAAACTTTCACTATTTGCAGATGACATGATACTCTATGTAGAAAACCTGAAAAACTTACCCCAAAATTGCTAGAACTGAAACATGAATTTAGTGAAGTTGTAGGATACAAAATCAATGCATGGAAATCTTTTGTATTTCTTTCTATACACCAATAATGAAACTATAAAAAGAGAAACAAAGAAAGCAATCCCATTTACAATTGTACAAAAATTGTAAGATACCTAGTAATAAACCTAACCTAAAAGCTAAAAGATCCTTAGTCTGAAAAGTATAAAACACTGATCAAAGAAATTGAGACACAAAAAGATGGAAAAACATTCCATGCTCATGGATTGGAAGAACAATTATTGTTAAAAATGCATATACTAACTAAATCACAACAAGAAGTTTGGAAGGACCTCAAACACGTGGAGGTTAAGGACCATCCTGCTAAAAGATGACAGGGTAAACCAGGAAATTAAGGAAGAATTAAAAAGATTCATGGAAACTAATGAGAATGAAGATACAACCGTTGAAAATCTTTGGGATACAGCAAAAGCAGTCCTGATGGGGAAATACATCGCAATACAAGCATCTATTCAAAAACTGGAAAGAACTCAAATACAAAAGCTAACCTTACACATAAAGTAGCTAGGGAAAAAACAGCAAATAAATCCTACACCTGGCAGAAGAAGAAAGTTAATAAAGATTTGAGCAGAACTCAACGAAATCGAGACCAGAAGAACTGTGGAACAGATCAACAAAACCAGGAGTTGGTTCTTTGAACGAATTAATAAGATAGATAAACCATTAGCCAGCCTTATTAAAAAGAAGAGAGAGAAGACTCAAATTAATAAAATCATGAATGAGAAAGGAGAGATCACTACCAACACCAAGGAAATACAAACGATTTTAAAAACATATTATGAACAGCTATACACCAATAAATTAGGCAATCTAGAAGAAATGGACGCATTCCTGGAAAGCCACAAACTACCAAAACTGGAACAGGAAGAAATAGAAAACCTGAACAGGCCAATAACCAGGGAGGAAATTGAAGCAGTCATCAAAAACCTCCCAAGACACAAGAGTCCAGGGCCAGATGGCTTCCCAGGGGAATTTTATCAAACGTTTAAAGAAGAAACCATACCTATTCTCCTAAAGCTGTTTGGAAAGATAGAAAGAGATGGAGTACTTCCAAATTCGTTCTATGAGGCCAGCATCACCTTAATTCCAAAACCAGACAAAGACCCCACCAAAAAGGAGAATTACAGACCAATATCCATGATGAACATGGATGCAAAAATTCTCAACAAGATACTGGCCAATAGGATCCAACAGTATATTAAAAAAATTATTCACCACGACCAAGTAGGATTTATCCCTGGGACACAAGACTGGTTCAATACTCGTAAAACAATCAACGTGATTCATCATACCAGCAAGAGAAAAACCAAGAACCATATGATCCTCTCATTGGATGCAGAGAAAGCATTTGAAAATATACAGCATCCATTCCTGATCAAAACTCTTCAGAGTGTTGGGATAGAGGGAACATTCCTCGACATCTTAAAAGCCATCTAGGAGAAGCCCACAGGAAATATCATTCTGTTTTTTTTTTTCGTTTGTTTGTTTTGTTTTTTGTTTTTTGTTTTTGTTTTTTGTTTTTTGTTTTTTTTTTTTTTTTTTTTTTGCAAATATCATTCTCAATGGGGAAGCACTGGGAGCCTTTCCCCTAAGATCAGGAACAAGACAGGGATGTCCACTCTCACCACTGCTGTTCAACATAGTACTGGAAGTCCTAGCCTCAGCAATCAGACAACAAAAAGACATTAAAGGCATTCAAACTGGCAAAGAAGAAGTCAAACTCTCCCTCTTCGCCGATGACATGATACTCTACGTAGAAAACCCAAAAGCCTCCACCCCAAGATTGTTAGAACTCATACAGCAATTTGGTAGCTTGGCAGGATATAAATCAATGCCCAGAAATCAGTGGCATTTCTATACACTAACAATGAGACTGAAGAAAGAGAAATGAAGGAGTCAATCCCATTTACAATTGCACCCAAAAGCAAAAGATACCTAGGAATAAACCTAACCAAAGATGTAAAGGATCTATGCCCTAAAAAGTATAGAGCACTCCTGAAAGAATTTGAGGAAGACACAAAGAGATGGAAAAATATTCCATGCTCATGGATTGGCAGAATTAATATTGTGAAAATGTCAATGTTACCCAGGGCAATATACACGTTTAATGCAATCCCTATCAAAATACCATGGACTTTCTTCAGAGAGTTAGAACAAATTATTTTAAGATTTGTGTGGAATCAGAAAAGAATCCCGAATAGCCAGGGGAATTTTAAAAAAGAAAACCATATCTGGGGGCATCACAATGCCAGATTTCAGGTTGTACTACAAAGCTGTGGTCATCAAGACAGTGTGGTACTGGCACAAAAACAGACACATAGATCAGTGGAACAGAATAGAGAATCCAGAAGTGGACCCTGAACTTTATGGGCAACTAATATTCGATAAAGGAGGAAAGACTATCCATTGGAAGAAAGACAGTCTTTTCAATAAATGGTGCTGGGAAAATTGGACATCCACATGCAGAAGAATGAAACTAGACCACTTTCTTTCACCATACGGAAAGATAAACTCAAAATGGATGAAAGATCTAAATGTGAGACAAGATTCCATCAAAATCCTAGAGAAGAACACAGGCAACACCCTTTTTGACCTCGGCCATAGTAACTTCTTGCAAGATACATCCACGAAGGCAAAAGAAACAAAAGCAAAAATGAACTATTGGGACTTCATCAAGATAAGAAGCTTTTGCACAGCAAAGGATACAGTCAACAAAACTAAAAGACAACCTACAGAATGGGAGAAGATATTTGCAAATGACATATCAGATAAAGGGCTAGTTTCCAAGATCTATAAAGAACTTATCAAACTCAACACCAAAGAAACAAACAATCCAATCATGAAATGGGCAAAAGACATGAAGAGAAATCTCACAGAGGAAGACATAGACATGGCCAACATGCACATGAGAAAATGCTCTGCATCACTTGCCATCAGGGAAATACAAATCAAAACCACAATGAGATACCACCTCACACCAGTGAGAATGGGGAAAATGAACAAGGCAGGAAACAACAAATGTTGGAGAGGATGCGGAGAAAAGGGAACCCTCATACACTGTTGGTGGGAATGTGAACTGGTGCAGCCACTCTGGAAAACTGTGTGGAGGTTCCTCAAACAGTTAAAAATAGACCTGCCCTACGACCCAGCAATTGCACTGTTGGGGATTTACCCCAAAGATACAAATGCAATGAAACGCCGGGACACCTGCACCCCAATGTTTATAGCAGCAATGGCCATGATAGCCAAACTGTGGAAGGAGCCTCGGTGTCCAATGAAAGATGAATGGATAAAGAAGATGTGGTTTATGTATACAATGGAATATTACTCAGCTATTAGAAATGACAAATACCCACCATTTGCTTCAACGTGGATGGAACTGGAGGGTATCATGCTGAGTGAAGTAAGCCAGTCGGAGAAGGACAAACATTATATGTTCTCATTCATTTGGGGAATATAAATAATAGTGAAAGGAAATATAAGGGAAGGGGGAAGAAATGTGTGAGAAATATCAGAAAGGGAGACAGAACGTAAAGACTGCTAACTCTGGGAAACGAAGTAGGGGTGGTGGAAGGGGAGGAGGGCGGGGGGTGGGATTGAATGGGTGACGGGCACTGGGGGTTATTCTGTATGTTAGTAAATTGAACACCAATAAAAAATAAATTTAAAAAAATGTATATACTTCAGGCCCCCTTGTGGCTCAGTCTGTTAAGTGTCTGCCTTTGGCTGAGGTCATGATCCCAGGGTCTTAGATTCGAGCCCTGCATTGGGCTCCCAGCTCAGTGGGGAACCTGTTTCTCCCTCTCCCTCTGCCTTCTGCTCCCTCTGCTTGTACTCTCTCTCCCTCTCTCAAATAAATAAATAAAATACTTTTTTAAATAAAGAGAGGGGAAT
Source organism: Canis lupus familiaris (assembly GCF_011100685.1). Classification (NCBI taxonomy): domain Eukaryota; kingdom Metazoa; phylum Chordata; class Mammalia; order Carnivora; family Canidae; genus Canis; species Canis lupus. The sequence goes on along the minus strand of NC_049260.1, from coordinate 62,024,868 downwards.
CCTCTACACAAAAAATAAGAAGAGTATACTACCCAAAGCAATCTACAAATTTAATTCAATCCCTATCAAAATACCAGCAACATTTTTCACATAGCTGGAACAAACTATCCGAAAATTTGTATGGAATTGAAAAAGACCCTAAAATGCCAATGCAATCCTGACAGAGAAAAGCAAAACTGGAAACATCAAATTTCTGGTCTTTAAGTTATATTACAAAGCTATAGTGACTAAAATAGTATGCTACTGGCAAGAAAACAGACACATCGATCAATGGAACAGAATAGGAAACCCAGAAATGAACCCAGAATTATATGGTTAACTACTCTTTCACAAAGAGTAGAATATCCAACAGGAAAGAATATCCAACAAGAAAAAGTCTCTTAAATAAATGGTTTGGGATAACTGCACAGCAATATGCAAAATAAAGTAACTGGACCACTTTCTTACACTTACATCATACACAAAAATAAATTCAAAAAGGATTAAAGGCCTAAATACGGGACCTGAATCTATCAATCCTAAAGGAGAACAAAGGCAGTAACCTCTTTAACATCAGCCATAGCAACTTCTTACTACATACGTCTCCTTAGGCAAGGGAATCAAAAGCAAAAATAAACCATTGGGACTTCATCCAAATAAAAATGTTCTGCACAGTGAAGGAAATAATCAACAAAACCAAAAGGCAACCTACAGAATGGGGGAAGATATTTGCAAAGGACATATCTGATGTAAAATTAGTATTCAAAATATATAAAGAACTTATAAAACTCAAAAAAAACTAATAATGGTATAAAACTCAAAAAAACTAATAATGGTATAAAACTATGATCTTAGAAGACATGACTAGATATTATTCCATATAAGACATCCAGATAGCCAACAGACAAATGAAAAGATAGTCAACATCACAGGTCATCATGAAAAATACAAATCAAAACTACAAAGAGGGCAGCCCAGGTAGCTCAGCGGTTTAGCGCTGCCTTCAGCCCAGGGCGTGATCCTGGAGACCCAGGATCAAGTCCCACATCTGGCTCCCTGCATGGAGCCTGCTTCTCCCTCTGCCTGTGTCTGTGCCTCTCTCTCTCTCTCTATCTCTCATGAATAAATAAATAAAATATTTTTAAAAACTACAAAGAGATATAACCTCACACCTGTTAAGAATGGCTAAAATCAACAACACAAGAAACAACAGGTGTTGGTGAGGATGCGGAGAACTGGGAAAACTCTTACACTGTTCATGGGAAAGCAAATTGGTGCACCCACTCTAGAAAACCTTATGGAGGTTCCTCATAGTTACAAATAGAAGTACTCTGTGATCCAGCAATTACAATACGAGGTATCTACCCAAAGAATACTAAAATACCAATTCAAGGGACACATGTATCCTGATGTTTATAGCACCTTTATCTACAAAAACCAAATTATGGAAACAGCCCAAATGTTCATCAACTGATGAATTAAAAAAGAAGATGTGGGGATCCCTGGGTGGCGCAGCGGTTTGGCGCCTGCCTTTGGCCCAGGGCGCGATCCTGGAGACCCGGGGTCGAGTCCCACGTCGGGCTCCTGGTGCATGGAGCCTGCTTCTCCCTCTGCCTGTGTCTCTGCCTCTCTCTCTCTCTCTCTCTCTCTGTGTGACTATCATAAATAAATAAATAAAAAATTAAAAAAAAAAAAGAAGATGTGGTATATGTACACAATGGAATATTACTCAGTTATAAAAATGAATGAAATCTTGCCATTTGCAATGATGTGGGTGGAGCTAAAGCGTATTATATTAAGTGAAATACACCAAGTACCATATGACTTTACTCATTTGTGTAATTTAAAAAATGAAACAAATGAAGAAAGGGGAAAAAAGAGTGAGGCAAACCAAGAAACAGACTCTTAACTATAGAAAAGAAACCAATTTACCAGAGGAGAGTTGTGTGGGGGATGGGATAAACAGGTGACACGAATTAATAGTGCACCTATTGTCACACTTGGGTGGTTCAGTGGTTGAGCATCTACCTTTGGCTCAGGTCATGATCTTGGGGTCCTGAGATCGAATCCTACATCAGGCTCCCTATAGGGTTCTCCCTCTTCTTATGTCTCTGCCTCTGTGTCTCTCATGAATAAATAAATAAAATTAAAAAAAATAATAGTGCACCTATTGAGATGAGCACGAGGTGATATATGGAAGTGTTGAATCACTAAATTGTACACCCAAAACTAATACACTCTATGTTAACTAAGTGGAATTTAAATTAAAACAAACAAACAAACAAAGGATCACACAGCATGATCAGTGGCCATCAATCCTGGGATGCAATGATGGTTCAACATATTCAAATAAAAAAAATGTTATATAATGTTATATACCACTTTAACAGAGTAAAAAATAAAAATCATACAATTATTTCAATTGATTTAGAAAAAGAGTTTGACAAAATTCAGCATCCTTTAGTGACAAAACTCAAAATTTAGATATAGAAGAAATGTACCTCAACATATGACAATTTTACAGTTAATGTCATTCTCAATAGTGAGAAGTTAAATGCTTTCCCTCTAAGGTCAGGAATAATACAAGGATGCCCCTTTTTACCATTTTTATGGAACATAGAACTAGATATCTTAGCTAGAGTAATTAGGGCAGAAATAAAAAGCATCCAAATTGAAAAGGAAGTAGTAAAATAATCATTTGTAGATAACATGATCTACATGTAGAAAATCCAAGACTCACAAAAAAGCTTTAGAACTAATACATATTCAGTAATGTGACAGAAGACAGGGCAGCCTGGGTGGCTTAGTGGTTTAGTGCCACCTTTAGGGCACGATCCTGGGGACCCGGGATGGAGTCCCACGTCAGGCTCCCTGCATGGAGCCTGCTTCTCCCTCTACCTGTGTCTCTGCCTGTCTCTCTCTCTCTGTGTCTCTCATGAATAAATAAATAAAATCTTTAAAAAAAGAAGACAAAATTAACATGCATAAATTAATTTTGTTTATATACATTCACAAAAAATTATTTATAAAGAAATTAAGAATATAATCCCATTTACAAGAGCCAAAGGTAGAACATATATAGAAATTGAATAAACCAAGGTTGTGAAAGATTTATGGTTATAATTATAAAACATCAATGAAAGAAATTAAAGCAGATTTCAAGACAAATTAGAAAGCTACAGTAATCAAAATAGTATGGTACTACAATAAAGAAATGGGTAGGAAATATCAGAAAGGGAGACAGAACATAAAGACTCCTAACTCTGGGAAACAAACTAGGGGTGGTGGAAGGGGAGGAGGGTGGGGGTGTGGGGGTGAATGGGTGATGGGTACTGAGGGGGGCACTTGACGGGATGAGCACTGGGTGTTATTCTGTATGTTGGCAAATTGAACACCAATAAAAAATAAGCTTATCATTAAAAAAAACATATAGACCAATGGAACTGAACAGAGAACTCAAAAATAAATCCAGACGTTTATGATCGACTGATCTTCAACATGGGTGCCAAGACCACAAAATAGAGAAAGCGTGGTCTCCTTAATAAATGCTATGGGGAAAACTGGATATACATATGCAAAAGAATGAAATTGAACCTTTATCTAACACTATGAAAATCAACTCAAAATGGAAAACCTAAATGTAAAGACTTGAAACATTAAAATTCCTAGAAGAAAACCTAGGGAAAAAATGTTCTTGACATTGGCTTTTGCTATGATGTCTTGGATATGACCCCAAAAGCACAAACAATAACACACACAAAAAAATAGAAAAAATGGAATTACATCAAATTTGAAAATTTCTGTCAGCAAAGGAAACAATCAACTTATGAAAACGTACTCTATGAAATGGGAGAAAATATTTTAAACCAAATATCTGATAAAATTTAACACCTAAACTATAAAAGGAACACTGATAACTCAATAATAAACACAATCTGATTTAAAGATGGGGGAGATAATTTATATAGACATTTCTCCAAGGAAGACATAAAAATTACCAACAGATGTATGAAAAAAATGCTTAATATTACAAATCATTAAGGAAATGAAGATAAAACCACTGTGAGATATCATACCTGTTAGGATGGCTATTATATATATATTATATACATATAATTTATAATCTATTTCTACATAGTTTTATAATATATATAACTAGTGTATATTTTATATATTATATATAATATATATTTTATAATATAAACTAGTATATATTATATGTGTAGTATATATATGTAGTATAAACTATATTTAATAATATTTATATAAGGGATCCCTGGGTGGCGCAGCGGTTTGGCGCCTGCCTTTGGCCCAGGGCGCGATCCTGGAGACCCGGGATCGAATCCCACGTCGGGCTCCTGGTGCATGGAGCCTGCTTCTCCCTCTGCCTATGTCTCTGCCTCTCTCTCTCTCTCTGTGTGACTATCATAAATAAATAAAAATAAAAAAAATATTTATATAATAATATACATTTTATAATATATATAGCTACTAAACATTTATATATATTTTATATATATAACTGGTATATACATTTCATATTTTATACATATAAGTAGTGTTGGTGAGGGTGTAGGGAAATCCCTATACACTCTTAGTGGAAATGTAATTTGGTGAGGTGCTATTGAAAAAAGCAGGGATGCCTGGGTGGCTCAGTGGTTGTGTCTGCCTTTGGCTCAGGGTGTGATCCCGGGTCTGGGATCGAGTCCCACATCAGGCTCCCTGCGAGGAGCCTGCTTCTCCTTCTGTGTCTCTGCCTCTCTCTCTATGTCTCTCATGAATAAATAAATAAAATCACAAAAAAGAGAAAAAAGCATAGCCATTAACAAAAAAAGAATAAAATAAAAAGAGAACTACCTTATGATCCAGGAATCTTAGATCTTATACATATATGATCTAATTACAAAGGCATAAAATGCACAATATATAAAATAAATAGTTGAAAAGCTGGATTTTATTAAAATTGTTAATTTAAAGTTAGCTCTTTTTATATAAGTGGATAGTATCTATGCTTTCTGGTCAATTGGAAGTACCACACAAAGCACAACTTATCCTTGCATAGGAAAAGATTAAGATAAACCATTTTGCAGCGATGCCTGTGTGGCTCAGTTAGTTGAGTATCCAACTCTTGATTTCAGCTCAGGTCATGATCTCAGGGTCATGAGATTGAACCCAGTATCTGTCTCAATGCTGGGTGTGGAGCCTGCTCAAGATTCTCTCTCCCTCTCCCTCTTCCCCTCTCCCTTCTCCCTCTCAAGAAAAACAATAAAACTGTTTTGTGTCAGTGGGTCATTTTTTTTTATTCATCAATTTTGCTTTTAGATTTAGTAATCTGATAATTTATAATATGTAGAGGAAATATGCCATCTTTAGCATAACTGTATTTACTGATATATTGCTCTATATTTCATGTAAAATAAGTTTCCAGTGTAGAGTTGCTAGGCTATTGTTAAAACTGTAGAAACCTCAAGCAAACAATATCAAATGGTGTTTTATCTCTCCAGTCCCTTTTATTATAGTTCTTAATTCTTCCAATTAACACTGTACCCTAATCTATTTTCCACTCTATAGGGTGATAACTTAAAGCCATTGCTTGAATGTGTGGTCAGAATACCTTAGTAGATACACTATCTAGCTTTGCTAAATGTATGGTGCTGGGGTGTGTGTGTGTGTGTGGGTGCACATGTGCATGTTGGGAGGGATTCAATATAATGTCATATCATTTTGATTTATTTCCTAAATGAAACTGCCACTTTATTTATTTCACCACCAATTACGTTCTTATCCAATGTATAATAGGTACTGCTTATTTGAGAGGGAGGAAAATATAAGTAAATTTTACTAGTAAAAAATCAAATGAAGTTTGGGAAATTACTGAATGTTATCTTTTGGTTAATATAAACAGCAAAAGTCAATTATATAGAGCCAGAGTATAGTGTAGATCAGTACCTTCTCATTATTGGGATTGGGATTCTGTACAAATTTCAGGGTAAACTCCCTTTATAAGTGATTAAACAAACACTGCCAACAATTTGGTAGTATTTGAACTAGGCACTTACCATTTTCCAGTTGGGACATCACTACACATTTCACAATGAATTTATTTCAAAAACTCAATTACTCTAATAAAATAATCTCTATGGTGCTCTTTCCACAGACTGTACAAAAGCATGAGACAAAGTAAATGAAACAGGTATGAGAGCTATTAGATAAATGACAAAACTACACTTATTATGGCATAATCTATTTTAAAAATAGTTTCCCAGAAAAAAAACCTTCACTGTTCATGTAAAATTTTTTTAACAGTAAAATACATTTTCCAACATAGTACATACATGTCTCAGACTATATGAGAAATAACATGGTAAAAAATAATACAATTTAACATACAGTCAACATTAAAGCAAAGACATGTGTTTCACTCAACTCTGGACATTTCATTCATCTCTTTTTTTCATTCATCTGTTAAATACTCCATTAATACTCGAAATTTTCATTTACAGAGACACAGTGTATCTTGTAGTAATAGATCACAATTGGTTATATGAACTATAAGGCTAAAAAGTGACCTAAAAACATTTTAAAAGCTATATTTATATTCAGTGCTTTCCTGAAATGAATTGTTTAATGATAAAATGTAGGTCTGTCTTGAAGTAGTGTAGGAAATTATACTAGCAATTTTATTGGGTGTTGGACAACTATGTTTAGATGTTTCAATTTCATTTCCCACTCAGTAACTATAATTCCTTTTACTAGTATTTGCATTAATACCAAAGAATTGGATTGAAATTAACTGAAATTCGAAACATATATTTGAGATAATTTCTTAAGCATTCCATTTGTTCTCTAAGCTCTGAAGTTAGACCTTTTTTTAACTTTAAATTTACTATTTATTGGCTGAATCGTTTTACATCTAGTGCAATGGCATTGTAAGGGTCTTCTCATACCAATTAATAATTTTTGGTCTGGTGTATACTGATAAATGCAGTTATGCAATGATTTGGACTGTAAATAATTTAAAAACACTTTTACTTATTCATTGCTTAATGAAATGTTTCTAGCCTGAAATATCTGGATAATTGCTTTGTTTTACAAGTTGAAACATTCAACATTCAGAAATTTAAGAAAAGAAATTTCTATTTGCTCATGCTTTTCAAACTAGAGAAAAGTTACACTGATTTCATTCTAAACAAAGACTATGTGAGATAAAACAACTACAATCTGTCAAATAAAACTTTACTTTTCAATTAAATTTAGTAGAAGTATATGGATATAACGTGGATATATTTTTAAGAGATATATAAAATTTGTTTTAAAATGGCAGAATAGGGACGCCTGGGTGGCTCAGCGGTTGAGCGTCTGCCTTCTGCTCAGGGCGTGATCCCATAGTCTCTGGATCGAGTCCCACATCGGGCTCCCTGCATGGAGCCTGCTTCTCCATCTGCCTATGTCTCTGTCCGCCTGTCTCTCATGAAAAAATAAATAAAATCTTAAAAATAAAATAAAATTGCAGAATATTTTTATTTAAAGAGCAAGATAGTTTGCTATTTAGCCTTCATTTTAACATTAGTCACTTATAAATTGAAAACTTTGAGAACATAAAGACAAATTTGAAAAGACAATAAGACAATATCATCCAATATAATGGATTGAGATCTGGAAAATACAGATAATTCGGATAATCCAATATGTTTCCAATATTTATTGGAAAACACTTAAGCTTTTTGAGTCAGAAATAGCTATTAAAATTTCTCAATAATATAATACAGGATTATAATTAATGAAAGTGAATAATCTAGTAATAGTGTTATATATTAATATAACAAATTCCATAGAAATGTAAAAATTTTGTAAGTTTGTATATTCTGACATATAATTTTATGTATTAAATCTAAGTTAATGAGAGGCATTTGTCTTTTTAAAATAAAGTTTGGGGCACCTGGGTGACTCAGTGGTTGAGCGTCTGCCATTGGCTCAGGTCTTGATCCTGGGGTCATGTGATTGAGTCCGGCATCAGGCTACCTATAGGGAGTCTACTTCTCTCTCTGCCTGTGTCTCTGCCTCTCTCTCGGTGTCTCTTATGAATAAATAAAATATTTAAAAAGAAAATAAAATTCAATTGTTTTGGCTTACAATATCCATATATACTAATTGACATTTAAATTCAACTTCTTTGAGGAACCTCCACACAGTTTTCCAGAGTGGCTGCACCAGTTCACATTCCCACCAACAGTGTAAGAGGTTTCCCTTTTCTCCGCATCCTCTCCAACATTTGTGGTTTCCTGCCTTGTTAATTTTCCCCATTCTCACTGGTGTGAGGTGGTATCTCATTGTGGTTTTGATTTGTATTTCCCTGATGGCAAGTGATGCAGAGCATTTTCTCGTGTGCGTGTTGGTCATGTCTATGTCTTCCTCTGTGAGATTTCTGTTCATGTCTTTTGCCCATTTCATGATTGGATTGTTTGTTTCTTTGGTGTTGAGTTTAATAAGTTCTTTATAGATCTTGGAAACTAGCCCTTTATCTGACACGTCATTTGCAAATATCTTCTCCCATTCTGTAGGTTGTCTTTTAGTTTTGTTGACTGTATCCTTTGCTGTGCAAAAGCTTCTTATCTTGATGAAGTCCCAATAGTTCATTTTTGCTTCTGTGTGGAGGTTCCTCAAAGAGTTAAAAATAGACCTGCCCTACGACCCAGCAATTGCACTGTTGGGGATTTGCCCCAAAGATACAGATGCAATGAAATGCGGGGGCACCTGCACACCGATGTTTATAGGAGCAATGTCCACAATAGCCAAACTGTGGAAGGAGCCTCGGTGTCCATCGAAAGATGAATGGATAAAGAAGATGTGGTTTATGTATACAATGGAATATTATTCAGCCATTAGAAATGACAAATACCCACCATTTGCTTCAACGTCGATGGAACTGGAGGGTATTATGCTGAATGAAATGAGTCAATCAGAGAAGGACAAACATTATATGTTCTCATTCATTTGGGGAATACAAATAATAGTGAAAGGGAATATAAGGTAAAGGAGAAGAAATGTGTGGGAAATATCAGAAAGGGAGACAGAACATAAAGACTCCTAACTCTGGGAAACGAACTAGGGGTGGTGGAAGGGGAGGAGGGCGGGGGGTGGGGGTGAATGGGTGACTTGCACTGAGGGGGGCACTTGATAGGATGAGCACTGGGTGTTATTCTGTATGTTGGCAAATTGAACACCAATAAAAATAAATTTATTATTTAAAAAAGACAACAACAAAAAAAAGAAATTCAACTTCTTACTTAACTTATAGAAAGTTCCAAGAATTATACAAGAGCACATACTTAAAATGCTTAAAATGGTTTTCAACATTTCTTACTAAGAAAAAAATAGTTTAAAATTTACACCAGTCTGATACAGTACTGAATTCTGATACAGTAAATCATGGAAGTGATTTCTTCACATTTAGTTGCCTAGAATTCTCAAGAAATTGAAAAATGAACATCTAATAATCTCTTATTACAGTCTTTGGTATAAAATCTAATTCATCTGATATGAGGATTGCTACCCCCACTTTCTTTTGAGGACCATTTGAATGGTAAATGGGTCTCCACCCCCTCATTTTCAGTCTGGAGATGTCCTTAGGTCTAAAGTGAGTCTCTTGTAGACAGCATATAGATGGGTCTTGCTTTTTATCCAGCCCAATACCCTAAATATTTTGATGGGATCATTTAGCCCTTTCATGTTCAGAGAAACTATTGAAATAAATGAATTTAGTGTCATAGTATTACCTATACATTCTGTTTCTGTGATTCTTTCTTTGGGCTCCCTCCTTCTCTTCAGGGTCTCCTTTAATATTTGTTGCAGAGCAGGTTTGGTAGTCACATATTCTTTCAGTTTCTGTGTGTCCTGGAAGCTATCTCCTTCTATTCTGATTGACAGCCTTGCTGGATAACATATTCTTGGCTGCATGTTTTTCTCGTTTAGTACCCTGAATATACCATGCCAGCATTTCCTGGTCTGCCAGGTCTCCGTGGATAGGTCTTCTGTTAATCTGATATTTCTCCCCATATAAATTAAGAATCTCTTGTCTCGAGCTGCTTTTAGAATTTTCTCTTTATCTTTGAAATTTGCAAGCTTTTCTGTTATATGTTGGGGTGTTGATTGGTTTTTGATTTGTGGGGGGGGGTCCCCTCTACCTCATGGATATGAAAGCCTGTTTCTTTCCCCAGATTAGGGAAGTTCTCAGCTATGATTTTTTCAAACATACTTTGTGGTTCTCTCTCTATATATATCTTATGGAATCCCAATAAGATGAATATTATTCCTTCTCAGGCTATCATTTATTTCCCAAAGCCTCTACTCATAGGTTCTTGTTTTTTTTTTCCCTCAGCTTCCTTCCTTTCCATCAACTTGTCTTCTATGTCACTTACTCTCTTCTACCTCATTAACCATAGCAGTTAGAACATTCCCACTTAGACTGCATTTCAGTTACAGTATTTGTAATTTGGGCCTGATTGGATCTCAATTCTGCAATAAGAGAATCTCTAGAGTCCTTTAAGATTTTTTCCAGAGTCACCAGTAATTTTATATTGTACTTCTGAATTGTATTTCTGACATGGTATTTAAATCAATATCTGGGGGTGCCTGGGTGGCTCAGATGGTTGAGTGTCTGTCTTTCACTCAGTGATCTTGGGGTCCTTGGATAGAGTCCCATGTTGAGCTCTCAGCTCAGTGGGGAGTCTGCTTCTTCTTCTCCGTCTCCCAATGCTTGTGCTCTCTCTCAAATGAATAAGGAAATCTTAAAAATATCTATCAGTATGTTAAGAAAATTAAATAAGAAAATAAATCCACATGTAGCAGATCTGTGGCAGAGAATATTACTTCCAGTTCTTTTGTGTGTGTGTGTGTGTGTGTGGTGAATTCTTTCCTCTAGTCATTTTGTCCAGAAAGCTGTATGAGCAAGCAGAGTCAAAAATATCAATCATGACCAAAGTTAAATAAATCCTAGACAATTCTGAAGATGGCAGAGACCAGAAAATAAAAGGAAAAAAAGAACAAAACAAAACAAAATACAATGGAATATTACTCAGCCATTAGAAATGACAAATACCCACCATTTGCTTCAACGTGGATGGAACTGGAGGGTATTATGCTGAGTGAAGTAAGTCAATCGGAGAAGGACAAACATTATATGTTCTCATTCATTTGGGGAATACAGATAATAGTGAAAGGGAATAGAAGGGAAGGGAGAAGAAGTGTGTGGGAAATATCAGAAAGGGAGACAGAACATAAAGACTCCTAACTCTGGGAAACGAACTAGGGGTGGTGGAAGGGGAGGAGGGCGAGGGGTGGGGGTGAATGGGTGATGGGCACTGAGGAGGGCACTTGACGGGATGAGCACTGGGTGTTATTCTGTATGTTGGCAAATTGAACACCAATAAAAAATAAATTTATTATAAAAAAAACAAAAAAAACCCCAAAACGCATGAAAGTGAAAAACAAATTTAAAAAATAGTAAAATTTTTAAAAAGGGAGAGTGGGGAGGATGAGCTAGTGGAGAGAGAATGGACCCAGAAGGTGATCCTCTTTGCTCTGAGTGCATTTTGTTCTTTGTTAGAAGGTGATTAATTCCAAATTTATATAAACCAGCAAAACCTAACAGAGGCCCAACATTGACCACAAAAACAGAAATAAGATACAAGAGAGGGGCAGAATGGGAAGAAAGAGAATATAATCTTACAGAATGGACCAAAACTGTGCCCCACTTCATTCTGGGTGTATTTTGGCCCATATGTTAGAAAGTACTAACTTCCACAATCATAAAACAAAACAGGACAACCCCCCCCAAAAAAACCCATAACATAGATCTACCAAAATTAAATTGAATATGTTGAAAGGAATCCAAAACTGAAGATTATATCTAAGACATGTAATTGTAGAAATATGAAACAGTTAAAAACTTAAAAATGCAGAGTTGGTAAAATATTGTAGTGAAGGCTGGAAGAGAAAATATATAGGAAATTTTTAACCTGAAAGGTAAACAAATCATAAGGAAAAAGCTTCTAGTTCTGTATACTATTTTCTCTCAGGCCTGGGGCTTTCCAGTGCTGCTTGGTCAGTAAACTTGCTCTTCTGTTCTTCCAGAAGTTCTGGAGGAGGGGCCTGCTGTGCTGATTCTAAGGTGTCTGGGTAGAGATGCCTGTCCTTTGGCAGGTGTCCCAGCTCAGTGTGAAGCTGTTTGTCCTGTCAGGTCTTTGTTCTTTTGAGGCCTTGCCTCTCCCAGATGAAAGGCAAAACAACCAACTGGCAACAGCCAGATATGCAGCCCCAGAACCAAGATCTCCCTGCCTATACTGAGCCACAGTCTGTCATTGCACACCACTGGCTCAGATCCTCCTGGGAGCAAGCACAGCAGCAGAGATCTGTACAAATTGCAGGGAGCCTAGTGGCAGGAGAGCTTTTGCTGTCTTGAGTCCTCCCTGGTTATCAGGGAAAGGAGGATAGCCGGCTTTGTCCACAGTGGCTCCCTGGGACCAAGAGTCCTGCACTGCTGGACTTGCGCTTCCAGGGTCCACGTCTCCTGGAGGGAACAGATAACCTGCCTTGGTCTGTTTCCCAGCTCTGCAGTAAAGAGAGCTCTGGTGCTGGCCTGCAGACCCAGTGCACCTCTTCCAGATGCCCAGGAGGGTTGCAGCATTCTAGCCTTTTACCATGATCCAACCAAAGTTTGTGGTAAGCTTTCCTCCAAGGTGCTCCTATTCTTACTCTGTCTCGGGGGGGAATATTGGGACTTCACAGCCCCTCCTGCAATTCTGCCCTATTTCCCCACTGAGCATTATTCAGTCAGGGAAGACTTTCAGGCACGGATTTCTAAAGTTCCCAGTTTTTTTTTTAATTTATTTTTTATTGGTGTTCAATTTACTAACATACAGAATAACCCCCAGTGCCCGTCACCCATTCACTCCCACCCCCCGCCCTCCTCCCCTTCCACCACCCTTAGTTCGTTTCCCAGAGTTAGCAGTCTTTACGTTCTGTCTCCCTTTCTGATATTTCCCACACATTTCTTCCCCCTTCCAAGTTTTGCGCTGAGATGCTTTCCTACAGCTACCTTCCTGCAGTGGCTTTCCACCTCTCCCCCAGTATATCCACCCCATTCGTCTTCTCCACCCTCCTATCTTGTCAGAAGTAATCACTTTTCCCTCTTTAGTGTTCCAGCTATTCTCTCTGTATATCTTAGATTGATTTCATAGGTGTTTAGGATGTTTTAAGTTATCTACCTAAGTTTGGGGGAACCAGATGTATTGAGGACCCCTACTCTTGTGCCACCTTGCCTCCCTTTCCTGCTTTTTGAAGGCATTTAATCCTAAGTGTTCCAAAGCTATCCTACAAAAGTCCCCAAAACCATAAAGAAAATAATTTATGTAGAAATCCTTTTGTTCAATGAGGCCACATGTTGGCTTAAAGAAAATTTTTTCCAATCCTGTTTATTCAAATATCCAATAATATATGTTTGGGTTGAATAATTTTATTGGGGGGAAATGAACATTTGTAAAAACTTTTCAAACAGACATTTTAAATGTAAATGAATAACAAATACCAGTTTTTATGTAAAATAACATTTTATAAGTGCCTACCAAAAATATACTGGAATTCCTTTCTTAACTGATTTTACAAGTTAAAGGTATTACAATATTTTTATTATTTTTCCATTTGAGGTTGAAGCCATATTATATATAGAAAAGTTTTTCTTTTGTCTTTCTATAATAAAAATGAAGTTTCTGAATATGTTCAAACTTGTATCACTCTCTGCTATCATTTTCATGGAGACCAATCTCCAATACTCATTATCTCCAGGGGTGTACCGATGCTAAAAGAAGAATTCAATCTTTGGATTCTGGGTTCTCTAGTTGAGCTAATGGACCATGTGTGACTTGGTCACACTTTATTATAATGTAGACTACTCACTAGAATTTTGGAGAACAGTTCAAATTCTACCAGCAGTCTAGGATGAGTAACAAGTACATTTTCATAAATCATCACAAAACCACTTGAATTAGATTTAACAGGGTTATTCAATTTACCACTTTTAATTTGGAAACATAAAAGAAAACTTTGAAAAGAAGATACTCTCATGGCACTTCTGTTTTATGACACTTATGCATTTATAGGAGTTAATTTCTTGGCCCAGAAGCACTGAAAGATATATCTATATGGTGCTCTTTTTCTAGGATAGGGAGTTTGTTTTCCTGAGGGATCATAAAAAACACATATACAAAAAAATTTCAATAAATTATTTGTTGCTCTTTCAAAGGCTATATCTAAACAAAAAGGGGTTTCTGATGTTTGATACACTAATGCAATTCATGTAACACTACCTTTGACACAACAATTTTATAAGAAATAACTTCACATTTTGCCATATTAAAGAAAAACAAAACAAAAAGTATAATGTGTTGAGCTTAAAGATAATCTGTTACAAGTTTTTTTTTTTTTTACAAACACCACAATTGGTTTTCACTCAAAACGACAAAATTCAAGGAAAACTGTTTCCTTAAGGAGGCACCTAAGAGCAATACATTGACATCTCAACAAATTAGTTCCTTCCAATTATACATGCTGAAAAGTGTTCAGAAAAGGGAACATTGGATCAACAATACAATTTCCAATACTTATTACATAAGTTTTAACATTGTAACATATAGAATATGACCACAAAAATAAGTGAAAACAAAGCATCATTAAATGTATTTTCTTTTACAATGGTAAAGCAAATGAATCCTAAAGCACTTTGAAATATTGGGTTTTAGGCCTTTCCAAGATGGTCTTCATAAGACTGCTTATCAAACTTCAAACTGTAGTCCCACAAATTTCCCAATCTTGTTTTAAAGTTAATTTTACAGGCCAATACTTTTCTTTAAAATCTTCTATAAATGGAAATGCCATATTCATAGATCAATATAATTTTGATAATCATTACAGACTTTAAAACTTTAAACGTTTTCTCAATTATAAATTTTAACTCCCTATATTTTCAAAGTTGGATGAATATTTCCAGATAATAGATCTGCTGAATAAAAAGAGTTATAATCATATCTTGGGCATTTTGCATATTGCAGCTGTATAAATGTCTAAAAATAAAATATGGCTAAAGACAAATTTTAAAAACTTCTAATTTGCATACATTTTAATAGAACGCTTCTAAAATGATATTGAAAAATGGAATTTGGGACTAGGTGTTTTCCCAATATTTTTGAGAAGTGCACAACTGTTCTAGCTCTGATATTTTGTCTTTAATAATTCCACTAGCTTTTTGGAGTTAGGGGCACGTGGGTGGCTCAGTTGGTTAAGTGTCTGCCTTCAGCTCAGGTCATGGTCGCAGGGACCTGGGATAAAGCCCCTTGTGGGGCTCCTGCTCAGCAATGAGTCAGCTTCTCCCTCTCCCTCTCTGCTCCTGCCCCAGTTATTGCACATACTCTCTCTCATACTCATTCACTCTCTCTCAAATAAATAAAATCTTTTTTAAAAAATAAATAACTAGTTAAACTTTGTCTTCAATTTTCTTTGACAAACTGGACCTCAGTCACTATGAGAAGAATACCTCTAAATTTAAAAGTTACAAATAGTCTAGAACTTTGATAATAATGTGAAGACATCTGTGAAATGCAGTAATATTTTGGTTTGAAAATATGTAGCTATAACTTACACCAACTGTGTCCCCATGATATGAATGCTAGTACTCTATAAAATGGTTTTCTTTTTCAGTTTTGGTTAGGTTTCTGAGAAGAAAATAAAATAATTCCCAAACTAAGACCCAGTCTTGAACTTGTATAAAATAAAAGAGGAAAAGACAACATAATTTCTCTCTTGCAATGAGATGACATATGCTCTAGAGTCAAATTTAACTAACCTCTATTAACACTTTTCGGCCAAGAAGCTAGCACATTTTTCATAGGAAAACTCTTCCATTTATTATCTCTAATGAACAGAATGAGATAATACTGTCTTTAAGACAACTACCCTAATCCTGGGGAGATACTCATATGCAAAGGATAAATATTTTTGTTTGAAAAATTGATAAATATTTTTGTTTGAAAAAGCAAAATTTTGTGATCCCTGGGTGGCGCAGTGGTTTGACGCCTGCCTTTGGCCCAGGGCGCGATCCTGGAGACCCGGGATCGAATCCCACGTCGGGCTCCCGGTGCATGGAGCCTGCTTCTCTCTGCCTGTGTCTCTGCCTCTCTTTCTCTCTCTGTGACTATCATAAATAAATAAAAATTAAAAAAAATATATTTAAAAAAAAGAAAAAGAAAAAGAAAAATTTTGCTTCTGTTGGAAGCAAAGGACAGCCTCACTTGGTGATGGTATCTATAGAAAGAAAACCATGAAAGATAAACCTATAGCCTTCTCTTAGTGATGGCATTTCCATTCAACAGGTTTGGATTATCTCCCTTGAAAAAACTATATGACAATTCTGAGCTTTTCTACTATAGTGAAAACACATATTTGAAATGTCAGGAGGAAGCTGGTAGCTTTCAGGCTACCAGTGGGACTTAAAGCTTTATGAGAACACCATAGACAATTTGCTTTTTAGGGGAAAAGGTGTTCCAATTCTCAACTGGACCAAAGGAAGCTAAGGGAGCACATGGGGGAGGTTTCCAAGCAGCTTCAGAATTCTGATATTCAGCATAAAATACTATGGAAATACTGAATCTTTACCTATTATTACTATAGTTCTTTTATTCCTAAATACTTCTCCTATATCTCTTTGGAATTGTTTTTTGGTACTGTTAATATGCATGTACTCCTTCAGTTTCATGTGTAAGCACTTATACTAACTTAAAACTAAAGATTGTACTTTACTGCAGAAAGATAAATAATTTTTTAGCCAATACATTCATTGTGTTAATATATTACTGAATTTTCTCCTTAATATATTATTTATAAATCCTTTATTTGTCCCAAGCAAGGAGGTGAATCCACATAATGTTTAAAAGCTTCAGAGTTGTATGCTTGATAAATATGTGCATGTATATATACGCATAAATTTATTTTAAATATAATTCTTTAAAAATATACTGATGGCTAGTGGTGTGGTGGTATAAAATATCTTGGAAATATTGGTTATTTGAAAATACTATATTTTATGTACTTTCTTTGTCCAGTATTGTAATGCAGAGAATAAAGATTAAGCACAGTTTATAAGTGACAAATTCTCAGAATATGCCTCTTGGATCATACGGTGATGAAAAAGTTCTGATTGTCAATGAAAACTGAGATGGTAATAAAAAATCAGAAGCAAGTTAAAATTATGATATTTTCTGATGGTCTTCTATATCCATTCAGAACAGTTCCCCTTCTATCATCTCAGTTAATATTGGTCATGAAATATTTTCTTCCCATAATGAAGAAAATATTTTAATTTCACTGGTAGATTTGCTAGCAGCATATTTGATGTAGTGAGTAAATATTCAGATAACTAATGAACATATGCAATTGCTGGATGAATTATATTATTATGCAAAAACTCATATAAGGAGGCATTTGAGTGGTAAGTTAGAAACTGATGTTCAGTAAGAGCAAAATGAAAAAAAAGTTTCATCTCGCAATAATGAAAATATTTTCACTTACTAACAATGAATGTCTCCAGATATATTTTAAGATTTTAGACAATAGGTCATAAAAATGGTAAATACAACGTATGGCTAAAAGAAACACTACCTATTTTTTGCTATTTGCCATTTAGATAGGAAATATTCACATTCCATTCAGAGTTGGTCATTTTCATTCTTTTCAACTTATTCAGGGGGAAAAATGAAGAAAACTATAAAACTGATGACAGTGTTGGTTTTAGAGCTGGATGCTATTATTCTTCAGATCAACAAATTAATTTATTTGATAGCTGACAAATAGCTAATGTGCAGTGTTTTCCAGAATCAGTTTTTTCAGTGTTCCTTCAAACCATTCTAGGATTTTGTGTCTAACCCAATTTAATTTGAAAACAATAAGTGCTTGTAAAGTCCAGAGTTTTAATCTCTTCTGAATCGTTGTCTTTGAAATTAGGCATTTTTGTTAAGTATTGAAAATTCATTGATGGTGATATTCACTACAAAAAAATGAAGTGAATGAAACAAAGGAGTTGGTTTAATAAAAAAATGTGGCACTTTACCTTTGGATTTTAATACATGAATCTGTTCTTTTATATTTTAATCAAAGATGTAGGCATCTGCAATGTATTTGTCAGAGTAAATATGAAAGTCTTACTTAAGATTGAGTGAGGTTTGAAAATCATTTTAAGTGATCCACAATATTTGAAAATTATTAGAGCTAATAAATAACACTTGAAAATCATATAAAGTAGCC
Organism: Canis lupus familiaris; assembly: GCF_011100685.1. Taxonomy (NCBI): domain Eukaryota; kingdom Metazoa; phylum Chordata; class Mammalia; order Carnivora; family Canidae; genus Canis; species Canis lupus. The sequence goes on along the minus strand of NC_049260.1, from coordinate 62,006,541 downwards.
AGTTCATGGATGATATTGTATTTACTATAATGGTGTAAGCTATAATTGATGGAAAATAGTTGGTAACTGCACAAAAATAAAAATAGATCTTATATTTTATGGATTTTGGAAACTTGCTTTATGAGGTGTTTAATTAAAGCAAAGTTTCTGGTGTGTGTGTGTGTGTGTGTGTGTGTGTGTGTGTGTTTGTGTGTGTGTGTGTGTGTGTGTGTTTAAACCATACCATTTGGCACATGAAAGTGCAGTGGGTGGTATGGCTGAAAGAAAATAGGTGGTGGTCCAGATGTCACATAATAAGTAGGGTGCCCTCCCTCAGCAGCAAAGTATGGAGCAGGCTGATAAAAGCAAGTTACATTATCTGTATTGGGTAGGATATTCTGTTCTCCAAGTACTTTTAAAGCCATAAGGGTGATCATATTGAGCGTCTGCCTTCTTTCATGTCCCATGAGACAAACAGTGCTTTCATTCACAACTCCACGCAAGGTCATAAGGTAGTCATACTTGCTCTTTTCTTCACCTATGAAATGGTTACGAAGGTATGATTCAATCTTCATTTGCTGTTCTGCTACATCAGGAAAATCAATAAAGAACCTAGAACACATATAACGTTCCAGTGTCTTGATTTCTGCTTCACAAGCTGGCTTAAAGTCACGAACCAGCAAGTTGCTGTACTTCAGAAGGCCACCACCTCTAATCTCTTCAGGTTTTCTAGTAGATATAAGCTTGAATTGCAAATGTGTCATTGCTTCCCGGAAGTCTCCATACATGCTTTCAGCTACCACAACAGGATAGGATTCTTTGGTTAGTTTAGCATTTTTGTCACTGTAGAATTCTAACATGGGATCCAAAACAATTTGAAAGGAATCAACGCTAAATTCAAATTGTCGTCTGAGTGAATTCACAAATTTTAGCTCTACATTCTTTCCAGTGTTGTTTGAAAGAGAAATGAGACTCCAACGATCGTGCTTATTGCAAACTTTGACCATCTTTTGCACATAAGCCTCTCTCATGGTTTTCAGGGTGATCTTTTCCTTTTTCACACCTTTTGGTAAAAAGTCAAGTAGACAACCAAGAACTGCATCCTTAACAACTTGAAATTCCTGATCACTTGGTAGTTCAACACCAAAAATAACATCTAGATCCTTATAGCTGATTCCATTGTGACTTGCAAGTATATAACTTGCTGTGGAACCATTCAATCGGGTATCTTTAACAATAATTCCTTGCTCTATTAATTGCTCTTTCACAACTTGAATGATATCTTTTGGTTTTACCTCCAATGTGGGGAAATTCCCCCTTCCATGAATTGGAATTACTTCATCTAATACTTGATCCAGTGTTATAAGTTGATCCCAAATGAGATTGCTAAATCTGATTTCAGACATTGTAAAGTCAGTAGAACAACTAAAAAGCAAGCAAAACATTAAAATCAGTGTTAAACCTAAAGCATGTAAAAAGTTAACAGACTTCTCTCAACATAAAGCTAATGTTAGAAAGTTAATTATCACTGTACCTAATTGTGTTTAAATATATTTTTTAGTTTTTATTTAAATTCCAGTTAGCATACAGTGTAATATTAGTTTCAGGTGTACAATATAGTGTACACTTTAATAGTGTACACTTTAATACAACAGCCAGTGTTCATCACAGCAAGTGCACTCCTTAATCCCCATCACCAATTTTATACATCTCCCTACCCACCTCCCCCCCTGGTAACCATCAGTTTGTTGTCTATAGTTAAGCAAGTGAAATAAAACCCATTATGATTCTGTCAGAATTTTTAGATCCATTGGTATATGCAAACAAACATTCTTAGGGAATTCTTATAGTTGCAATTACTTTTTATATAAAATGGTGGTCTTCTCAATCCCCTCCATGTAAATACTATAATGATTATATTTGGTACACATTTTTTCATGAAATTACCATAGCATATCATTGATATTATTTGTCATGAATTTAAAGCGAGGTCAAAGAGCATGTCTATGTGTGTTAGATCCAGCTGACTGAAGGTATAATGTTTAGAAGTATATAGCATCTTTAATACAAAAACTTTAGGGCAATAACCGCTGAGCCACTCAGGTGTCCCAGACTTAACTCATTTTGAATTGACTTTGACAGTCCATACCATATATATATATATATATATAGTATGGTTTCATATATATTATTGCTCAAATTTTAAAGACTATTCATTAGGCTATGAATTCCCTGAATTTGAGGATAAGGATGGCACCTAATTTATGACCTCTTCTACTATGTGCCCATAACCTTATAAAAAATGTTGAAGGAAATAATATGTAGTCACTTTAAAATGAAAACTAAATGAGGCAACTCCATGTGTCTCCAAAATGAGAGTAAGAATATATAAAACCATAAGATTCCTGAGCTCTAAACACATTTTCTGCAGATGTACAATATGACATGCTCAGAAAATTTTACAGTTTGGAGGTGTTAAGAAATTAAAGTTATAAATACTATGAATTCAATTGTTAAATATATTATTAGGTACAATTACAGTTACTACATGGATCTTCAAATACTCTATTAAGCTGTCTAAGCAAATAAATCTAGGAAAACAAAGTGTTAGTTATGGATGTAGCTTTGGGTTTAGGCTTCCTATCTTGAATTCCAGAAATAAAAAATACCTGAAATTTAAGGCAGATTTGCATAGAGTATTCATATTTTGCCTATATAAGGAGTTATTGGAAAAAATCTCAATATTTAGAATTTTGTGTTATAGAAATAGAGCAAATATCATTATATTTGACATATATAGAATCAACTTTTTTTCTTTTCTTGATTTACTTATTTGCTTGTTTGTTTATTTAATTCCAGTATAACTAGGGGGTACCGGGTGGCTCAGTGGTTGAGCATCTGCCTTTGGCTCAGGTAGTGATCCTAAGGTCCTGGGATCAAGTCCTGCATTGGGCTCCCTGTGGGAAGCCTGCTTATCCCTTTGCCTATGTCTCTGCCTTTCTCTCTGTGTCTCTCATGAATAAATAAATAAAATCTAAAAAAAAATAATTCCAGTATAACTAACATACAGTGTTAGTTTCAGGCACACAATATAGTGATTCAACTATTCTATACATTACTCAGCATCATAAGTGTACTCTTAATCCCCTTAGCTATTTCACCCATCCCTCTCATCCACTTCCCCTCAGGTAACCATCAGTTTGTTCTCTGTATTTTAGAGTGTGTATTTTTTCTTTTTTTCTTTGTTCATTTGTTTCTTATATTCCACTCGTATCTTGGACCTACTTGTTTTTTTTATTCATTCTTATTTTTTAAGACTTTATTTATTTACTCATGAGAGACACGGAGTGAGAGAGGCAGAGACATAGGCAGAGGGAGAGGCAGGCTCCATGCAGGGAGCCTGATGTGGGACTTGATTCCAGGACCCCAGTATCATGCCCTGAGCCAAAGGCAGACACTCAACCGCTGAGCCAGCCACCCAGGCATCCCAGACTTACTCATTTTGAATTGACTTCGACAGTCCAAGCATTTTTGCAAAAGGCCAATTAAGCAATGGCAAATCTATGTCAGTGGAATGATAACACTAAACCTATTCTGTTTCTGCATATGAAATCTCCATATATGTGAATTAAAGAAAACTTATTTTTATTAATTATGGGATAATCTGTCTCACATAAGGTATTCTTTGTTTCATTTTAAACCACTTTAATTACTAATGTTCAGAAAGTTTTATTGGCCGTGTCAATATCCACATCAATTACTTAAAAATGATTAAGTTGAATTGACTATACACCAGGCTGCTGGATTTTAGTTATTCACATATCAAGTGAAATGGTCTGTATATTGACATTAAGATATTGGAAAAAATAAAATGTTACACAAAGAATATAATATATAGCAAGAACTGGCATGCCAATTTCCTAATTTCTCTTCCTGGAATTATCACTGAATTGTTTTAAGCTAACAAACTTTGTTTTTCTCAAATTCTCAATCTAGAACATAACATTGGCTGGTTTCATGTAAAGGCCTAAACAAGATTAATAATTTGCTATTATTTTAGAAATATCACATGTAAACTATACAACTTTGATTGATATAGAAAAAGTTCCCAGGGATGCCTGGATGGCTCAGTGGTTGAGCATCTGCCTTTGGCTCAGGACATGATCCCAGGTCTGGGGATTGAGTCTCACATCGGGCTCCCTGCAGGGAGCCTGCTTCTCCCTCTGTCTATGTCTCTACCTCTCCCTCTGTGTCTGTCATGAACAAATAAAATCTTTAAAAAATAAAGTTCCCACATTTCTTTTTAATATGTAAAATTTTTTTTGCCAGCAGAAGTTTTTCCTTTCCTTATGGCAGATTTCCTTTTTCAATATTAGTTAAAAGTTTAAAATTCACTGGTCAAACACCAGGCCTACAATCCCCCTGTAAAGCTATACCTTTAATCACCAATGATCTGATAATAAAGATAATTTACATTGGTATACTGACATTATTAAAATTACCACATTCTTTCTCATACAAAAGTTTCCAGGATATTTATGTGCAAATAAAACCTCAAAGACATAACTTATCTAATTGTCAATATGTAGGAGTCCTTGATCAAAATGGTGTCCTTTAAATCAAGATATAGGAGGTTTTACTTTATATCTTAAATCTACTCATAGATATAAAAGGAGGAAGGGAAGGGTCAGAATTTTATTTCTCAGACAGAATCATACTGTGATCTTGCAAAGACAAGAAAAGGTCGTCCAAATTTTAACTTCACTATACACTAGAGAAGTGGTGTAGGAAAACTGATCATCATTAAGTAACTATTTAGCTGCTGCTTGATCACCTATGTTAATGATACCCAAACTTCTGTTTTTCAGAATTATCTAGAGAACTTAAAAGATACACATATTGAATATCCATCAATGCTCACCTCTATTAACATGGATAATTAAGATCTGAGAGCAATATTATACTTCTTTGGAAAGTCTACTATTTTCACATAATGCACAATATCAATATAATGTTGTAACTATAGGTTTCATATATGACATTAAAATGATAAGACTTATCTTCATGTGTGGGTTATTGCTCAGCAGTTAACAGTCATACTTCATATAGAAGAGTCAAATACTTATATATCAATAACAAAAACATTAAAAAACTTGGAAATTTTAATTTGAAAGAGCACAGCGAAATATAAACTTTGGATGACTACCATATAAACGATGGGAAAACACCAACAAAATCATTCACATTGCTTACGTTTGTCTTGGCACAATACAGTTCTTAGTTACTGAAAGTGAGTTTATTGAACATGAAATATAAAGCTATATTTTTCACGGACTAAAAGCTCAAATTCAAGGCAGAAATCTTTCACTATTGTGTAACATAAACCCAGACAGAAGTACAAAATCTGAAATTCCTAATTATTTTTCTCAAAGTATGGAAATCAACAGTAGGTCACTATTTTGCAGAGCATATAAATCTTATTCTGACTCTCTGATTTCTCCCAAAATAGTCATCTTTAAAGCTATCACTTTTTCTTTTTTTTATTTTTTATTTTATTTTATTTTGCTATCACTTTTTCTATCTAGCTTAACCAATATTAGTATGCCCATATTGTACCCAACTGTAGTAAACACAGAAAGTAGTTTCCATTATTCAACTGGTTATATTCACTGGAATTCAAGGCAAGATGAATGAGTTGGCAAGACTTCACAAAGAACTGAAAATAGACACCTGCATAATAAAGTATAAGAGTTCTCCCTATCACCATTCTATGGTCCTTCTGACTATAGGAAGAAAAGGAAAGCTTAGCCACTATTTTCATATTTATATTAATACTAGAATAATATTTTCAAAGAATTATAAAAGGCTTAAGACTTACATTGGAAGGATTACTTCAAGAATGCAACACAGTTGAATTAATATGATGATTTAGTGGATCCTTTAATAAGGATAGTAATTTTCATTTTATCACTGAATAAAATAATGAAACTTCCAGGAAAACTACAGGAAGAAAAAAATGCAACAATAGAGTTCTTCGATAAATGTTATATGCAAGCAATCTGGTGATCCCTTTTCAGTAGTCCTACAAGTTACATACACAGAGACACAGATACACAGAGAGATAAAGAGACAGAAAGTCTGACAGAAGAAATTATTTTAGCATACATAAGAATTACATTGACGGCCTGTAAACACACATATTCCTGAGTCATGCCTTCAGAGTTTCTTATCCAGATCAGAGGTAAGGCCTAAATATTTGCATTTTTACTAACTTCCCAGGTGATGTTGATGCTGCTCATCAGGAAACCACACTTTAAGAATCACTAATTTATAGAAAACTGAGAAAGAAGAGTAATCCCAATAGCAGTACATAGTCTCTCATAATTTGGCTAGTTCTATTTAATTTCAAGCATTACTTTGAATAATCTAGCTAATTCTAATAAAAGTAAATGTTCTTTTAGAATATAGGCTTTTTAAAATTTTAACAGTTACATATTATTTTCTCAACTAAATATTTAATAGAAAGTGTTTACAAACTTTGTATCAGGATTCTAAAATACAGGGACAGCTGGATGGCTCAGCGGTTGAGCTTCTGCCTTTGGCTCAGGGTGTGATCCTGGAGTCCCAGGATCGAGTCCCACATCAAGCTTTCAGCATGGAGCCTGCTTCTCCCTCTGCCTATGTCTCTGCCTCTCTCTCTGTGTGTGTGTCTCTCATGAAAAATAAATAAAATATTGTAAAAAAGGATTCTAAAATACAAGTCTAATAGTACCACTATCATAAATGATTGCATACAGAATTGGATTTCTCTGCTTTAGACACTGTCACTACATATATACATATATACCTACATATAGATAAACAGATTTTTTTTTCAAAACTTCAACATTAAATCAGGCCCTGGGCTGAAGGCAGTGCTAAACTGCTGAGCCAGCCGGACTGCCCAAACAGATTTTGATTATAATGTATTTTACTAGTTAAACGAACTGTTATATATTATTTCTCTATTGGAAAGAAGTATTGGATATTTTATCTGGTATACTGCTTTTGTTTCTAAGAGGAAATACTACCATCTGTGAGAAATGGTAAGAAGTGACAATCCAGTAATTTATTAAGCTATATTTTATTCACAACCAACCGTTATCTTTTAAAAAAATACAGATACCCATTTCAGAAAAAAATAGTATTTTGGTATATCAAGAAGAAAATATTATGGTTGCCAATTAATATTACTTTGATGTTTCCATGCTATATTCGGCAACACAGTGGAATACCTTGGATGACATTAATAGTATAATGCACTAAATAGAAAATAAAAAGAAAACAGTATCTATGAACAAAAAGTGTTAGTCATCTCTTAGAAAATTCTTGCACAGTTTTCACCCTGCTAAAAATAAAGAATGAAATATTACATTATCCTAAGAGAAAACTCCTACTGATATTTGAAATCACTTAAATCTGAAAGAATAGTTAATAATATATTGATTGGGACGCCTATGTACCCATAGTCAGGCCAGGATTGGGAAAAAAAAACCCTCACCCCATCATGGTCACTGCTTTGTGTCTGGTTCAGGGATGAAAAATGTAAAACATCTACTGTTTTGTGATTTTGCATTTCAATATTAAAGTTGTAATGTCAATCAAATAGTTGGTTAATCAAACTACACTTTATTTATTTTTTAAATATTTTATTTACTTATTCATGAGACACAGAGAGACAGAGAGAAAGAGAGAGAGGCAGGCGGAGACACAGGCAGAGAGAGAAGCAGGCTCCATGCAGGGAGCGTGACGTAGGACTCAATCCCGGGTCTCCAGGATCACACCCTGGGCTGAAGGCGACGCTAAACCACTGAGCCACCTGAGCTGCCCTCAAACTATAATTTAAAATTTACTGGGGGGAGGAGGGGCAAGATGGCAGAAGAGTAGGGACCCCCAATCACCTGTCCCCACCAAATTACCTAGATAACCATCAAATCATCCTGAAAATCTACGAATTCGGCCTGAGATTTAAAGAGACAACAGCTGGAATGCTACAATGAGAAGAGTTCGCACTTCTATCAAGGTAGGAAGACAGGGGAAAAAAGAATTAAAGAAACAAAAGGCATCCAAGGGGGAGGCGCCCCATGAGGAGCTGGGCTAAGGCCAGGGCGCGTGCCCCCAGGACAGGAGAGCTCTGTCCCAGAGAAGCAGGAGCATCACCAATCTTCCGGGGCAGAAAGGCACTCGCAGGGAGTTAGAGCAGGACCCCAGGAAGGACAGGGATGCCCTCAGGCTCCCTGGGACACTAACAGACACCTGCGCCCCAGGGAGAGTGTGCCAAACTTCCTAAAGGGCTGCAGCCCGCGCTCGCATTAACCTGAGAGCAGCACTGAAGGGCTCCGGTGGCGGGTCTGCGTGGAGGCGGAGGGGGCTGTGCGCCCCGGGAGCAGCTCGGAGGGGCTCCAGCGGCGGCTCCTCAGAGAGGGGGCTGCGCGGCCGGGAGCGCGAATCCAACAGCACAGGCCCGGGAGCACAGTGCAGGGACACAGCCCAGGATCCGGCCTCACCCCAGGACAGGCAGAGGCCAGGAGGGCCCAGGAGAGCAAGGACGCTCCTGCCCGGATCTGGGCAGATCAAGGGCCCCGCCCTCAGAGCATCCAGGCCCTTGCAGACCAAGAGCTCCTTAGTTACTGCAGGAGCTGAATCCAGGGCTCCAAAGCTGGCCGCCACCACTGTGATTGTTTCTCCTGGGGCCTCATGGGGTAAAAATCCCCCACTGAGCCCTGAACCAGGTAGGGGGAAGAGCAGCTCCCCCAAGTGCTACCACCTGAAAATCAGCACAACAAGCCCCTTCCCCAGAAGACCAACTAGACGGACAAGTTTCAGGGGAAGTCAAGGGACTTAAAGTAGACAGAATCAGAAGATACTCCCCCGTGTTTTTTCTTTTTCTTTCTTTCTTTCTTTCTTTCTTTCTTTCTTTCTTTCTTTCTTTCTTTCTTTCTTTCTTTTCTTTCTTTCTTTCTTTTCTTTCTTTCTTTCTTCTTTCTTTCTTTCTTTCTTTCTTTCTTTCTTTCTTTCTTTCTTTCTTTTTTTTTTACTTTTTGACTTCTGTTTGCTTCCCCCACCCTTTTTTCCTTTCTTTTTCTTTCTCTTTTTTCTTTTTTTATTCCTTTTTCCTTTTTTTCTCTTTTCTTTCCTTCTTTCTCTCCTCTCTTTTTCACCTTTTCCCAGTACAACTTATTTTTATCCACTCTGCACTGAGCAAAATGAAACGAAGGAAAAATTCACCTCAAAAGAAAGAATCAGAAACAGTCCTCTCTCCCACAGTTACAAAATCTGGATTACGGGATCCCTGGGTGGCGCAGCGGTTTGGCGCCTGCCTTTGGCCCAGGGCGCGATCCTGGAGACCCAGGATCGAGTCCCACATCAGGCTCCCGGTGCATGGAGCCTGCTTCTCCCTCTGCCTATGTCTCTGCCTCTCTCTCTCTCTCTGTGACTATCATAAATAAATAAAAATTAAAAAAAACAAAAAAAAAAAACCAAAATCTGGATTACAATTCAATGTCAGAAAGCCAATTCAGAAGCACTATTATACAGCTACTGGTGGCTCTAGAAAAATCATAAAGGACTCAAGAGACTTCATGACTGCAGAATTTAGATCTAATCAGACAGAAATTAAAAATCAATTGAATGAGATGCAATCCAAACTAGAAGTCCTAACGACAAGGGTTAACGAGGTGGAAGAACGATTGAGTGACATAGAAGACAAATTGATGGCAAAGAGGGAAACTGAGGAAAAAAGAGACAAACAATTAAAAGACCATGAAGATAGATTAAGGGAAATAAACGACAGCCTGAGGAAGAAAAACTTACGTTTAATTGGTGTTCCCGAGGGCGCCGAAAGGGCCAGAGGGCCAGAATATGTATTTGAACAAATTCTAGCTGAAAACGTTCCTAATCTGGGAAGGGAAACAGGCATTCAGATCCAGGAAATAGAGAGATACCCCCCTAAAATCAATAAAACTGTTCAACACCTCGACATTTAATAGTGAAGCTTGCAAATTCCAAAGATAAAGAGAAGATCCTTAAAGCAGCAAGAGACAAGAAATCCCTGACTTTTATGGGGAGGAGTATTAGGGAAACAGCAGACCTCTCCACAGAGACCTAGCAGGCCAGAAAGGGCTAGCAGGATATATTCAGGGTCCTAAATGAGAAAAACATGCAACCAAGAATACTTTATCCAGCAAGGTTCTCATTCAAAATGGAAGGAGAGATAAACAGCTTTCAAGACAGGCAGGAACTGAAAGAATATGTGACCTCCAAACAAGCTCTGCAAGAAATTTTAAGGGGGACTCTTAAAATTCCCCTTTAAGAAGAAGTTCAGTGGAACAATCCACAAAAACAAGGACTGAATAGATATCATGATGACACTAAACTCATATCTTTCAACAGTAACACTGAACGTGAATGGGCTTAATGACCCCATCAAAAGGTGCAGGGTTTCAGACTAGATAAAAAAGCGGGACCCATCTATTTGCTGTCTACAAGAGAATCATTTTAGACTGAAGGACACCTACAGCCTGAAAATAAAAGGTTGGAGAACCATTTACCATTCAAATGGTCCTCAAAAGAAAGCAGGGGTAGCCATCCTTATATCAGATAAACTAAAATTTACCCCGAAGACTGTAGTGAGAGAAGAAGAGGGACACAATATCATACTTAAATGATCTATCCAACAAGAGGACTTAACAATCCTCAATATATATGTCCCGAATGTGGGAGTTGCCAAATATATCAATCAATTAATAACCAAAGTGAAGAAATACTTAGATAATAATACACTTATACTTGGTGACTTCAATCTAGTGCTTTCTATACTCGATAGGATTTCTTTTTTTTTTTTTAATTTATGATAGTCACACAGAGAGAGAGAGAGAGACGCAGACACATAGGCAGAAGGAGAAGCAAGCTCCATGCACAGGGAGCCCGACGTGGGATTCGATCCCGAGTCTCCAGGATCGCGCCCTGGGCCAAAGGCAGGCACTAAACCGCTGCGCCACCCAGGGATCCCTCGATAGGTCTTCTAAACACAACATCTCCAAAGAAACGAGAGCTTTAAATGATACACTGGACCAGATGGATTTCACAGATATCCACAGAACTTTACATCCAAACGCAACTGAATACACATTCTTCTCAAGTGCACATGGAACTTTCTCCAGGATAGACCACATACTGGGTCACAAATCGGGTCTGAACCGATACCAAAAGATTGGGATCCTCCCCTGCATATTCTCAGACCATAATGAAATTAGAACTAAATCACAAGAAGTTTGGAAGGACCTCAAACACGTGGAGGTTGAGGACGATCCTGCTAAAAGATGGAAGGGTCAACCAGGAAATTAAAGAAGAATTAAAAAGATTCATGGAAACTAATGAGAATGAAGATACAACCACTCAAATCTTTGAGAAGCAGCAAAAGCAGTCCTGAGGGGGAAATACATGGCAATACAAGGATACATTCAAAAACTGGAAAGAACTCAAATACAAAAGCTAACCTTACACGTAAAGGAGCTAGAGAAAAAACATCAAATAGATCCTACACCCAGCAGAAGAAGAGAGTTAATAAAGATTTGAGCAGATCTCAACGAAATCGAGACCAGAAGAACTGTGGAACAGATCAACAAAACCAGGAGTTGGTTCTTTGAACTAATTAATATGATAGATAAACCATTAGCCAGCCTTATTAAAAAGAAGAGAGAGAAGACTCAAATTAATAAAATCATGAATGAAAAAGATCACTACCAACACCAAGGAAATACAAATGATATTAAAAGCATATTATGAACAGCTCTACACCAATAAATTAGGCAATCTAGAAGAAATGGACGCATTCCTGGAAAGCCACAAACTCCCAATACTGAAACAGGAAGAAATAGAAAACCTGAACAGGCCAATAACCAGGGAGGAAATTGAAGCAGTCATCAAAAACCTCCCAAGACACTAAAGTCCAGGGCCAGATGGCTTCCCAGGGGAATTCTATCAAACGTTTAAAGAAGAAAAAATACCTACTCCACTAAAGCTGTTTGGAAAGATAGAAAGAGATGGAGTACGTCCAAATTCATTGTATGAGGCCAGCATCACCTTAATTGCAAAACCAGACAAAGACCCCACCAAAAAGGAGAATTACAGACAAGTATCACTGATGAACATGCATGCAAAAATTCTCAACAAGATACTACGCAATAGGATCCAACTGTACATTAAGAAAATTATTCAACATGACCAAGTAGGATTTATCCCCGAGACACAAGGCTGGTTCAACACTCATAAAACAATCAATGTGATTCATCATATCAGCAAGAGACAATCCAACAATCACATGATCCTCTCATTAGATGCAGAGAAAGCATTTGACAAAATACAGCATCCATCTTTGATCAAAACTCTTCAGAGTGTAGGGATAGAGGGAACATTCCTCAACATCTTAAAAGCCATCTACGAAAAGCCCACAGCAAATATCATTCTCAATGGGGAAGCACTAGGATCATTTCCCCTAAGATCAGGAACAAGACAGGGATGTCCACTCTCACTACTGCTATTCAACATAGTACTGGAAGTCCTAGCCTCACCAATCAGACAACTAAAAGACATTAATGCATTCAAATTGGCAAAGAAGAAGGCAAACTCTCCCTCTTCGCCGATGACATGATACTCTACATAGAAAACTCAAAAGCCTCCACCCCAGGATTGCTAGAACTCATACAGCAATTTGGCAGCGTGGCAGGATACAAAATCAATGTGCAGAAGTCAGTGGCATTTCTATACACTAACAATGAGACTGAAGAAAGAGAAATTAAGGAGTCAATCCCATTTCCAATTTCACCCAAAAGCATAAGATACCTAGGAATAAACCTAACCAAGGAGGTAAAGGATCTATACCCTAAAAACTATAGAACACTTCTGAAAGAAATTGAGGAAGACACAAAGAGATGGAAAAATATTCCATGCTCATGGATTGGCAGAATTAATATTGTGAAAATGTCAATGTTACCCAGGGCAATTCACACTTTTAATGCAATCCCTATCCAAATACCATGGACTTTCTTCAGAGAGTTAGAACAAATTATTTTAAGATTTGTGTGGAATCAGAAAAGACCCCAAATAGCCAGGGGAATTTTAAAAAAGAAAACCATAGCTGGGGGCATCACAATGCCAGATTTCAGGTTGTACTACAAAGCTGTGGTCATCAAGATAGTGTGGTCCTGGACAAAACAGACACATAGATCAATGGAACAGAATAGAGAACCCAGAATTTGACCCTGAACTTTATGGTAAACTAATATTCGATAAAGGAGGAAAGACTGACTATCCATTGGAAGAAAGACAGTCTCTTCAATAAGTGGTGCTGGCAAAATTGGACATCCACATGCAGAAGAATGAAACTAGACCACTCCCTTGCACCATAAACAATGATAAACTCAAAATGAATTAAAGATCTAAATGTGAGACAAGATTCCATCAAAATCCTAGAGAAGAACACAGGCAACACCCTTTTTGAACTCAGCCACAGTAACTTCTTTCAAGATACATCCACGAAGGCAAAAGAAAGAAAAGCAAAAATGAACTATTGGGACTTCATCAAGATAAGAAGCTTTTGCACAGCAAAGGATACAGTCAACAAAACTAAAAGACAACCTACAGAATGGGAGAAGATATTTGCAAATGACGTATCAGATAAAGGGCTAGTTTCCAAGATCTATAAAGAACTTATTAAACTCAACACCAAAGAAACAAACAAACGAATCATGAAATGGGCAAAAGACATGAACAGAAATCTCACAGAGGAAGACATAGACGTGGACAACGTGCACATGAGAAAATGCTCTGCATCACTTGCCGTCAGGGAAATACAAATCAAACCCACAATGAGATACCACCTCACACCAGTGAGAATGGGGAAAATTAACAAGTCAGGAAACCACAAATTTTGGAGGGGATGGGGAGAAAAGGGAACCCTCTTACACTGTTGGTGGGAATGTGAGATTTGCAGCCACTCTGGAAAACTGTGTGGAGGTTCCTCAAAGAGTTAAAAATCGACCTGCCCTACGACCCAGCAATCGCACTGTTGGGGATTTACCCCAAAGATACAGATTCAATGAAATGCGGGGACACCTGCACCCCAATGTTTCTAGCAGCAATATCCACAATAGCCAAACTGTGGAAGGAGCCTTGGTGTCCATCCAAAGATGAATGGATAAAGAAGATGTGGTTTATGTGTACAATGGAATATTACTCAGCCATTAGAAATGACAAATACCCAGCATTTGATTCAACGTGGATGGAACTGGAGGGTATTATGCTGATTGAAGTAAGTCAATCGTAGAAGGAGAAATGTATGTTCTCATTCATTTGGGGAATATAAATAATCGTGAAAGGGAAAAGAAGGGAAGGGAGAAGAAGTGTGTGGGAAATATCAGAAAGGGAGACAGAACGTAAAGACTGCTAACTCTGGGAAATGAACTAGGGGTGGTGGAAGGGGAGGAGGGCGGGGGGTGGTGGTGAATGGGTGACGGGCATGGGGGGGGCACTTGACGGGATGAGCACTGGGTGTTATTCTGTATGTTGGCAAATTGAACACCAATAAAAAATACATTTATTCTGAAAAAAATAAAATAAAACTTATTGGTTGCTGGGGAGTAGAAGGGTACCTGTAAAAGGAATAAAAGTATTGCAGTAGCTACGTAGTGATAAATAAAATAAACCTTTTAACAAAATTATCTTAAGAGGTTTATTTTTTCCTTTATTCTCAATAACGCAGAAAACTTTTTTCTTGCTTCTTTATTGTGCTATCCCAAAGCACAGAGATACCATCAGAGATGACAAAGCAGTGAAAGGCAAAGTAAGTGAGCTTCTGTAAATGGGATAAAAATCACCTCTGTATCAATAGAGAGTTTGGTGCCTTAGTTTCCTGATTATAGAGAATGCAAATTAGAAGAGGAAGTATCTTTCTAGTAGTCATTGTATTGATAAGAACGAGATTAAAAATTAATGCACTTAAAAAAAAGAAAATTAATGCACTTATAACCTACTTTGCATTATAATCCTAAAGTAATGCTTAAAATGGCCACCAAATCAGAATATATATCCCTTCAAAAAGACAGAGATGACTCCAAAGAATAGTTCAGATTATATACAGTTGAAACTAATAGCTAGATGTAATAAAATATAAGTACATGTACTTAAAGTTGACTGCATGTAGTCTGGTCTATTTTTAAATTAAGATTCTTAGTTATACCTTGAAGCAGACTCCTCCTCTATGGCTGTCATACTAATTTATGCTGATGACAGCTGAGGTTTTTTTTTTTAATTTCAGTATAATTGACACACAATGTTACATTAGTTTTATGTGTACAATAGTTATTCAACATTAGTATTAGGTGTACAAATAGTGATTCAACTTCTCTGTATCTTATGCTATGCTCACCACAAATTTGATGGCTGTAGTTTTTAAAATGGGATAGATGAAATTTTAAATATATATATATGGATTTTGTCTTGTTTTGTTATATCCAAACTGAAACTGTATGTCTTTAGATTGGAGTATTTACTCCATTTACATTTAAAGTAATTATATATATAATTATATTATTATAAATTTTAATATTATAATCATATAAAAATGCATATATATATATATATATATATATATACACAATATATATATCGGACAATGGAAGTTAAAAAAACTCTAAAGAACTAGTTTTTCTTTTCAATTGAATTAATTCCTTGTTCCACTAAAATCAGAATGGGCCTTACCTAAAAGGAAACATAAAAGTAAGTCTGTGTTTAGAATCCAATTGTAGATGCAAAATATTTTAAGGTAAAATTTTCTTTTTATTTATTTTTATTTTAATTCCAGTATAATTAACATAAAGTGTTATATTAGTTTCAGGTATAACATATAGTGATTCAATAATTCCATACATCACCCAGTGTTTATCTTAACAAGTGCACTCAAACCCCAGCAGCTATTTCACCCAACCCCCTACCCACCTCCCCTCTGGTAACCATCAGTTCTCAATAGTTTAGATTCTATTTCTTGGCTTTTTTCTATTTTTACCCTTTGTTAATTTGTTTTGTTTCATACATTCTAAACATAAGTGAAATCATATGGTATTTATCTTTCTATGACTGACCCATTTCACTTAGCATTATACTCTCTAGCTCCATCTATGTCATTGCAAATAGCAAGATTTCATTCTTTTATATGGCTGAATGATATTCCATTGTACTCTTAATAACTAGTACTAACATTAAGTTTTGTGGAAAATCCTGAAAATTCTTTTTATAAACACCATAATCACAATACATTCATCAATCTAAATAGGTGGCTATTTTATAATCTGTTAAAAATAAACATTCTGACTAAAAGTCAGTTCACCCTTGTGGATTATTCTATTAATCCACATATGGAATTTAAGAAACAAAACAGATGAACATAGGTAAAGGGGGGGAAAAGAGAGGCAAGTAAACCATAAGAGATTCAACTGTAAAGGACAAACTGAACGTTGATGGAGGGGGGGTGAACCGGGGATGGGCTAAGTGGGTGATGAGTATGAAGGAGGGCACTTGTGTTAAGCACTGAATCACTAAATTCAAATCCTGAAACCAATATTACACTATATGTTAACTAACTAGAATTTTATGAAAATTTGAAAAAAAAAGATTTTGATGGGATGAGCACTGGGTACTATACTATATGTTAGCAAATCAAACTTCAATTAAAAATGGATAGGAAATATCAGAAAGGTAGACAGAACATGGAAGACTCCTAACTCTGGGAAACGAACTAGGGGTTGTGGAAGGGGAGGAGGGCAGGGGGTGGGGGTGACTGGTTGGCGGGCAATGAGGGGGGCACCTGACAGGATGAGCACTGGGTGTTATTCTGTATGTTGGCAAATTGAACACCAATAAAAAATAAATTTATTATTAAAAAATTTTAAAAAGCATAAAGAATAAAAAAGAGAAAAAATGATTTAATTTAATTACAAAGAGATCTTAAAACATATTTCAGTTTAAAATCTGGCAAAGGGTGAAATGTTTTAAAAGAAAAAGTGTAAACATTTAAAAAGAAAGTTGCACACTTCCAACATGTTTAATATAGATAAATAGAATGGTCAAACTGTGGAAGGAGCCTTGGTGTCCATTGAAAGATGAATGGATAAAGAAGATGTGGTCTATGTTTACAATGGAATATTACTCAGCCATTAGAAATGACAAATACCCGCTATTTGCTTCGATGTGGAGGGACCTGGAGGGTATTGTGCTGAGTTAAATAAGTCAATCGGAAAAGGACAAACATTATATGGTCTCATTCATTTGGGGAATATAAAAATTAGTGAAAGGGAATAAAGGGAAAGGAGAAAAAAATGAGTGAAAATATCAGTGAGTGTGACAAAACATGACAGATTCCTAACTCTGGGAAATGAACAAGGGGTAGTGGAAAGGGAAGTGAGTGGAGGGTTGGGGTGACTGGGTGATGGGCATTGAGAAGGGCACTTGGCGGGATGAGCACTGGGTGTTATGCTATATGTTGGCAAATTGAACTCCAATAAAAAATAAAAAAATAAAAAAAGATAAATAGAATGGAATGTTACCATAATATTTGTTTATAATTTAATTTAAAATGCTTATATGAAGTTTCTGTTATTGTGTGTATGCAATTTTTATATGATTGACCACTGTGCTTAAGTCCTAGAACAATACTTACATCACAAACACTGTATTAATTATCCACAATGCCCTACAGCAAGTTTATAGCATTTAAAGTTTTGAGAGGGACTTCTCAATACCAGTTCACTTTAGCATTAATCATTTTCAAATTTGGTGCTGAAGAATAAATCTCATCATACTGATGTTAAAACAGTTCCTATTTAGATTAATTTATAAATTATTTCATCTGTGATTTTACTAATGAAATAAATGGGTTCATATTCCAAATTTATAGTCTCTTACCAATGAACCTCAGATAATTATGAAATGAGAAAAAAGTATTTATTTTTAAATTTTCTTAATTTTAATGTTTTTAGTTATGTTAAAAACGTGATAATTTCATTTTTAACTACTAGTAGTGGCAAAGTGCTCTCAGAGATGTTATTGTGCTTATTATAATTAGGCTTGGCCCATGGAGGAAGGGGTAAAGAAACATGAATTTCTCCTGTACCAAAAGATGGCAGCAGAAATGTTCATTATTTCTAGTTTCTATTCATATCCACAAAAAGGCAGGCAGATAGATTCTACTTTAGTGTTACTCATATCCTGATCTGCCATTCTCTTTACTTTACGACCATCTCTTTTCGAACACTATGATTAGCTCCAATTTTTGTTCTAACAGTGTTATTACTAAGAATTAACATGAATTCCTGGTTTCCTGCCATTGATGAATAGGGAAATAACTTGTGCTTGAAATTCTTATATATGGATGGACCCATGCAAAAAGAGGGGTTTTCTATGGAAATCATCTCCCAAGTCCTTCCAGGTTTAGTGTCAATCCCTTATAGTGGGAAGTGTGAGAGAGCTCAGTAGCACAACTTTTTTTCTTTCCCACTGCTCCTTACAATGGCTGGTAGAGGCTGATAGCAATGCAAATTCGACAGTCAGATTTATTTTGCTTTAAGATACCTGATGCTTGGGGATCCCTGGGTGGCTCAGCGGTTTGGCGCCTGCCTTCGGCCCAGGGCCTGATCCTGGAGACCCAGGATTGAGTCCCATATCGGGCTCCCTGTATGGAGCCTGCTTCTCCCTCTGCCTCTCTCTCTCTGTCTCTCATGAATAAATAATTAAAATCTTTTTAAAAAATAAGATACCTGATGCCAAGAGTTGCTGCCTCTTCAAACTGCCATTAACCTCAAGGAGGGGATCTGGACAGAGAGAACTCTAGTTCCCTTTGGAGGGAATGACAGGGTAGGGAAATCACTAAGACTGAAGTACAATAGGCTCATAGGCAAGTTGTGAGCTAAAGATACCTACTGAGATCAAAGCTCCACCCCCTCTGCACTAGACTGTTCAGCTCACTATGACTCTCACAATATACTCAGTAACCAGGTAATCATTCTTCAAGTCATTCCAGATCTGTTACCTCTTTGTGGATAACCCTATCAACACACATGGATCAAGGATTCTCTGGAGGCTGAATGGGATTCCAGAATGATAGCCAACAATATATGTACCATCCATATGACTCAGGAACACTACCTGAAGAGGCAGTAAAGTAGGAACCTATCAGAATGCTCCAGGAAAAAGCCTTAGCATTAAAAAAATCTATTAGCTTATTTCCCCTTCTCCCTTCACAGCACCTTCTGGACCATAATAACTCAGTTCACCAACTGTTGCTCTCTTCAAGTCCATTCAGACAACTGCAGTGGGGCAGGGATATGGTGCTAGAATGAGGCTCTGGAGGGGGGCCTGCTGTTAAGCACAGAGGAGAAGGGGAAGGGTGGCCAAAGAAAAAACAAAGAGAAATGCAAAAAAAAAATAAATAAATAAAAGAAGGAATAAAGGCAGAAGGAAGGAAAGAAAGAAATTAAGGAAGGAGGGATGCCTAGGTGGCTCAGCAGTTGAGCATCTGCCTTTGGCTCAGAGCATGATCCCAGGGTTCTCTGCGAGGGGCCTGCTTCTCCCTCTGCCTATGTCTCTGTCTCTCTGTCTCTCTCTCTCTCTCATGAATGAAGAAATAAAATCTTTAAAAAAAGAAATTAAGGAAGTAGGAAAGAAAGCACAGACAGCAAGCACTTGTAACAGCTGCCAGGGCCCTTAAGCCACTGCTGTCCAAGGACAAGTGGGTACTGGCAGTACTTCCCCCAACAGACTCCTCCAGTCCCACTCACCCAGGCTCATGTCCCTTGTAGGGTAAAGCTATTTCCATGGTGACCTATGGGCACACAAATTAAGGTGGTCCATAATAGGAGTCATAGGAGTTCCACATACTCCAGGCCAGTGACCTCTCCATTAATTTCCTTTCTCCCTTAGTGTTGGACTTTGTCCAGTAGAATAATACTACCTTTTCTCTCTCCCCACACAGAAAAACAATCTCCTCTCCTTTCCCAAAATGCTCTGACAAATGTCTTTCCCCAACATACACTCTCCTCCTGCCTATACCTCTTCAATCATTGCCAGCATAAACACTAACTTAAATTCATGCTCAGAGGGCAGTTTTTCTGAAACAGGGGGCTTTTGGTCACTGGTGTCTTTTTTCCCCTTAACAATTTGTGTCATGAGTACTTCCCTCTCTTACTTAATACCTTCTGCTCTTCATTTGGGCTAGAAATATTTAGGTCCTTATGTTTCCTTCCATATGTATAGCCACTTCTAACAAAAGAAAACAGCTGGATGGTATTTTAAAAAGAAAGTTTCAAAATGCCGCCTTTAATAGCTTAAAGTAGAACTGCCTTAATGAAATCCACTAAGTTTATAATTAATAATATTAAATGTATTAATTGGGTTGTTTTTAAACTTTACTTCCATTAAAATTTTCTAACTAGCATAAAGTTCATTTTTAAGGTACCTAAAGACTATCCGAGAGATAACTAATGAGCGCTTTATAGAAGGAAAAATAAATCTTGAAAGGAAGTTTAGGATTACAGAAAAAATATATATGTAAATATTCCTGGTTAGATGGCTATAACATTCTTTCACTGATACATAGGAAACACACTTGATATCTAAAAAAAGTGAGGTACAGACTTTAATACTTCAATTTAGAAATGTGTGAGTTTAAGGTTTTCAAAATCATTCACTATCTGGCTATTTATTTAATTTAGGTGTTTTTATTTTATTTATTTATTTTTTTAAATAATAGATTTATTTTTTATTGGTGTTCAATTAGCCAACATACAGAATAACACCCAGTGCTCATCCAGTCAAGTGCCCCCCTCAGTGCCCGTCACCCATTCACCCCCACCCCCGCCTTCCTCCCCTTCCACCACCCCTAGTTCGTTTCCCAGAGTTAGGAGTCTTTATGTTCTGTCTCCCTTTCTGATATTTCCTACCCATTTATCTGGCTATTTATTGACATGTAAACGTGTTAGTCAATTAATCTGGAGGAGTTATAATTCCCTTACCCTAGAGCCATGAATTAACATAATTCTTGATACCACATCAACGTATCAGTTATATTTTGTTTCTCATGTATAACTGTTGACTTAAGCACAGAAAGTAAAATACAAAAAAATTACTAATGCCTTTTTCATCACACTGAGTTCAATTTTAGTCTTAATTATAGATACAATTATTAACAAAAGAGCTAATTTTCTACGAAATTCAGTGTATATTTTAGTTAAATAAGTTTTTGAAGGAAATTTAATTCTAATGTCAATTTCAATGTCTACTCATAGTTGAAACTAAAAGGAAAAGTAATGAAACTCCCTTTCTATGAGATTTCTCACCGTGTCTTTGGTTGCACACTTTTTTGAATTTAACACTACTATTTGGAAGATTAATTTTCTTCTCCAGAGTTCCCCATCAACTGATCTCCCCACATTCTCTGTACCTCACCTGCCACAACACCATGGATTCTGTTGCCAGGAGACAAAGAATATTACTGTTGCATCATTAATGCTCTTACAGTTAAAAAATATTTTCAAATGAGAAATTTGTATAAGGCAATTCTAAGTATGAAATCTCAAAAAAATCCAGTGCTACACAGGATATATTAAAGATTAAGAATGTATTCATTATGTTACTTTGAATTTAATAAAAAATAGTAACAATAAATAGATACCCATACAAAAGGAGAGAAAATGAGGGGGAAAAATCAGAGAGGGTGACAGAACATGAGAGACTCCTAACTCTGGGAAATGAACAAGGGGTAGTGGAAGGGGAGGTGGGTGGGGGTATGGGGTGACTGGGTGACAGACACTGAGGAGGCACTGGATGGGATGAGCACTGGGTGTTATACTATATGTTGGCAAATCGAACTCCAATAAAAACATATACAAGAAACCTCCCAAAAAGCCAAAACCAAAAACAAACAAACAAACAAAAAAAAAACAAAACAAAAAACAAAAAGCCAACAGGAAATAACAAGTGTTGGTGAGGATGTGAAGAAATCAGAACCCTCCCCAGGGCGTGATCCTGGAGACCCAGGATAGAGTCCTATGTCAGGCTCCCTGCATGGAGCCTGCTTCTCACTCTGCCTGTCTCTCTCTCTCTCTCTCTCTCTCTCTCTCCCCCTCTCTCTCTGTCTCTCATTAATAAATAAATAAAATCTTTAAAAAATTGGAACCCTTGTACACTGTTGGTGGGAATGTAAACTTGGGTAATTATTATGGCAAATATGATGGCAGTTCCTCAAACATATAATTCCCATATGATCCAGCTACTCCACATCCGAATATATACTCAAAAAATTGAAAGCAAGGTCCTCGAAAGAGAATTGTACACCTGTGTTCATAATAGCATTCTTCACAATAGCCAAGAGGTGGAGGCAACCCGGGATCTATCAGTGGATGAACGGATAAACAAAATATAGCAGATGCATACAATGAAAGATTATTCAGTTATTAAAAAGAAATGAAGTTCTGACACATGGATGAACCTTGAGGACATTATGCTAAGTGAAATAGCGAGTGACAAAAAGACAAATACGGTGTGATTCCCACTTATATGAAATATCTAGAGTGGTCCATTTATAGAGACAGAAAGGGGAATTATGGTTGCCAGGGACTGGGGAGAGGAGGAAATGATATTTTGTTGCTTAATGAGAATAGGGTCTCAGTTTTACAAGATGCAAAGGATCTGGAGATTGATTGCACAACAAATACACTTAACATTACTGAACTGTACACCTACAAATAATTAAGATGGTAAGTATTATATAATGTGTACTTTTCTAGAAATTTTTAAAAGCCTATCAAAAAATACTTAACTATGTTTCCAGAAATGTGAGGTGGTGAGATATTACATCATTTATCATATTTGAGACAATTTTTCTCTGTGAACCTTGACTTCTGTACTTCAACCTCTAACTATGTCTACCTGGTTACCACAAAAATTAACCTGACAGCTATCAAATAAAAAAATGTACACACAGAACCAAATATTATTTTGTAATCGTCTATATGCAAAATCAAAATTAAGTTGTAGTTTTCTGGAATGCAAACTTTGAGGACATACTATTTAATTTTCATCACCCAAATGAACATTGTTTTGAAAATCCTTGAACAGTTACAAAGTATTGTAGTTGTTTAGCATTTGATATTTGTTCTGAATGCCAAAAATTAATATAAAACCATTTTAAGAGAGAGTTCTTTCCAACATAAAGTCATGTTATAGTATGACCAGTTAATAGAAATCATCACATAATTGTTTTTAATAAAAATATCAAAATTGAGAAAATAGGCAAGCAAATAGATTATAGGCAGGAAATTATTTTTCAAAGCCAATGATCCAAAGGACATGTTTTGGATAACCAATGTAGTCATTTTGCTGTGAAATGTAAAAGGTAATTAGTATACACTTTGGAAGGGCCAAAGATGAAATAAGATAGTTTCTCAATTTTCTCTTGGCACTACAACATATATCAAAGGAAGAAGAAAAAATTAACACCATCTAAGAGTATAAATCATGTATATGAAGAGATAATGTTAATCAGAACTTAATTTGAATAGGAAAATATCTCTGTAAAATTTCTAAAGGAAAACATAGAAATTATATGTTCCTGATATATAATAATGATACAGATCTTAAAATTTTACTTTTTGAGTACAGAATTTTTAAACATGTAATTAAACGGTAAAAATTACAAAAATTATACAATGCTCATAATATGTCAGGTACTAAGTGCTTTAATTAACTCACTTAATTCTCACTGAGAAAAATTATAATCAGAAGGCTCGGGATTCATGTAAAAGAAACAGAACGAGTCTTACAAATAATTTAATGAATAGAATAATAGATAAAATAGCCCAGGATTAACTAAGAGACCAATAGGCACAAGTTGGGGGAGGGATTTTAAGTAGAATTAAAAAGTTAAAACAATGTAGTAATAAAAGAAGACAATACATGTAAGAGTGAATAAGATGAAAAGAGTCTTAGGAAAATAAAAATACAAAAGAGAAGTCAAAAGACAACTATCACTAGGTAGCTGTTTAGTGATCCAAATGTCTGATTTAAGTCCCATTGGTTCCAAGCTTAAAATTCCCAATTCAACTAATTGTGCCATATCTCCTTATTAAAAATTTTTATTGGAGTTTAATTTGCCAACATATAGCATAACACCCAGTGCTCATCCAGCCAAGTGCCCCCCTCAGTGCCCATCACTCAGTCACCCCAACACCCTGCCCACCTCCCCTTCCACTACCCCTTGTTCATTTCCCAGAGTTAGGTGTCTCTCATGTTTTGTCACCCTCACTGATATTTTCACTCATTTTCTCTCCTTTCCCTTTATTCCCTTTCACTAATTTTTATATTCCCCAAGCCATATCTCTTTTGACTCAGTTCGATACATTAAAAAATCATTAAAGATCCTTTTCTCAAACAGAAGAGATTTTAAAACTTATTGAGTGAATTGTCACATTTTCGGGCAATTCAATTCCTTCCCTGAGCTCCTAAGAAAAGTGATAGAGGAATCATGCTCTGGAGAGCCAGAAAGGTAGATATCAAGATAATGGACATTGGATGTGGTAGAGAAAGGGAAAAAGCATTCTTATATGGGTTTTGGAAAATGAGCTGCTAGGGAACAAAAAACCCCTCAATATCTGAAGTACATCTTTGACCAGTTATATCTATCCTGAATGAAAACTATCTATTGTCAGCTAAGAGCTAGTTGAATAAAAAGCAGTAACATTTCCCTGGCGGGCATATCAGGATGAACAGTTTGCTTAATATTTTTCATTTCACCTTCTTTTACCAGTAAAATGTTGCTATATTTTGTTTTTTAAAAGCTTTATAATAGGGACACCGGGGTAGCTCAGTGCTTGAGCATCTGTCTTTGGCTCAGGGCATGATCCCAGGGCTCCGGGATTGAGTCCTGCATCCAGCTCCCTGTGAGAAGCCTGCATCTCCCTCTGCATATGTCTGTGTCTCAAAAATAAATAAATAAACAAACAAATATATAAAAAATAAAATCTTTTAAAAAAGCTCTACTATGTTTTAGAGTGGAGAGTTCAGCGTGATTTTAATATTTATTTTTGCCTTTTTGTTTCACACAGATTGACTGGCCTTTTAAAAATATTTTTATTGGAGTTCAATTTGACAACATATAGCATAACACCGAATGCTCATCCTGCCAAATCCCCCCTCAGTGCCCATCAGCCAGTCACCCCAAAACCCCACCCACCTCATCTTCCACTACCCCTTGTTCATTTCCCAGAGTTGGGTGTCTGTCACATTTTGTCACCCTCATTTATATTTTCATTCATTTTCTCTCCTTTCCCTTTATACCTTTTTACTAATTTTTATATTCCCTAAATGAATGAGACCATATAATGTTTGTCCTCTCTGATTGACTTACTTCACTCAGCATAATACTCTCCAGTTCTATGCACATTGAAGCAAATGGTGGGTATTTGTCTTTTCTAATGGATGGGTCATATTCCATTGTACACATATACCACATCTTCTTTATCCATTCATCTTTCGATGGACACCGAGGCTCCTTCCACGGTTTGGCGATTTTGGACATTGCTGCTGTAAACATTGGGGTGCAGGTGTCCTGCCGTTTCACTGCATCTGTATCGTTGGGGTAAATCCTCAGCAGTGCAATTGCTGGGTTGTAGGGCAGATCTATTTTTGACTCTTGGAAGGAACTGCACACAGTTTTCCAGAGCGGCTGTACCAGTTCACAATTCCGCCAACAGTGCAAGAGAGTTCCCCTTTCTCCACATCCTCTCCAACATTTGTTGTTTCCTGTCTTGTTAATTTTTCCCATTCTCACTGGTGTGAGGTGGTATCTCATTGTGGTTTTGATTTGTATTTCCCTGATGGTCAGTGATGCAGAGTATTTTCTCATGTGCTTGTTGGCGATGTCTATGTGTTCCACTGTGAAATTTCTGTTCATGTCTTTTGCCCTTTTCAGATTGGATTGTTTGCTTCTTTGCTGTTGAGTTTCATAAGATCTATATAGATCTTGGATACTAGCCCCATATCTGATATGTCATTTACAATATCTTCTCCCATTAGGTAGGTTGTCTTTGAGTTTTGTTGACTGTTTCTTTGCTGTGCAGCTTTTTATCTTCATGAAGTCCCAATAATTAATTTTTGCTTTTATTTCCCATGCCATCAGGATGTAGCTTGCAAGAAGTTGCTGTGGCCGAGATAAAAAACGGTGTTGCCAGGAAGCCTGGGTGCCTCAGCGGTTTAGTGCTGCCTTCAGCCCAGGGCGTGATCATGGAGACCCAGATCGAGCCCCACGTTGGTCTCTCTGCATGGAACCTGCTTCTCCCTCTGCCTGTGTCTCTGTTTCTCTCTCTCTCTCTCTCCGTCTGTCATGAATAATTTTTTAAAAGGAAAAAAATGGTGTTGCTTGTGTTCTCCTCTAGGATTTTGATGGATTCTGTCTCACATTAAGATCGTTCATCCATTTTAATTTTATCTTTGTGTATGGTGGAAGAGAATGGTCTAGTTTCCTTCTACTGCACGTGGCTGTCCAATTTTCCCAGCACCGTTTATTGAAGAAACTGTCCTTTATCTATGGGATAGTCTTTCCTGCTTTGTCGAATATTAGTTGACCATAGAGTTGAGGAGCCATTTCTGGATTCTCTATTCTGTTCCATTGATGTATGTGTCTATTTTGGTGCCAGTACCACACTGTCTTCATGATCACAGTTTTGTAGTACCACTTGAAATGTGACATTGTGATGTCCTCGGCTCTGGTTCTCTTTTTCAATATTCCCCTGGCTATTAGGGGTCTTTTCTGATTCCACACAAATCTTAAGATGACTTGTTCCAACTCTCTGAAGAAAGTCCATGCTATTTTGATAGTGATTGCATTAAATGTGTAAATTGCTGGATAACATTGGCATTTTCACAACATTAATTGTTCCAATCTATGCGCATGGAATATTTTTCCAACTCTTTGTGTCTTCCTCAATTTGTTTCATAAGTGTTTTGTAGTTTTTAGGGTATTGATCCTTTCCCTCTTTGGTTAGGTTTATTCCTATGTATCTTACGCTGTTCGTGCAATTGTAAATGGGATTGACTCCTTAATTTCTCTTTCTTCAGTCTTATTGTTAGTGTATAAA
Organism: Canis lupus familiaris; assembly: GCF_011100685.1. NCBI lineage: Eukaryota > Metazoa > Chordata > Mammalia > Carnivora > Canidae > Canis > Canis lupus. Next base: position 61,979,341 of record NC_049260.1, on the reverse strand, counting down.
AATGCCACTGATTTCTGGGCATTGATTTTGTATACTGCCATACGGCCAAATTGCTATAGGAGTTTCTAACAATCTTGGAGTCGAGACTTTTGGGTTTTTGTATGGACAGTATCATGTCATCTGCGAAGAGGGAGATTGTGACTTCTACTTGTCCAATTTGAATGTCTTTTATTTCTTTTTATTGCCTGATTGCTGAGGCAAAGATTCTAGTACTATGGTTAATGGCAGTGGTGAGAGTGAACATCCCTGTCATGTTCCTGATCTTAGGGGAAAGGCTCCCAGTGCTTCCCCGTTGAGAATGATATTTGCTGTGGGCTTTTCGTAGATGACTTTTAAGATGCTGAGGAATGTTCCCTCTATCTCTACACTCTGAAGAGTTTTGATCAGGAATGGATGCAGTATTTTGTCAAATGTTTCCTTTGCATCTATTGAGAGGATCTTGTGGTTCTTGTTTTTTCTCTTGTTGATATGATCTATCACATTGATTGCTTTATGAGTGTTGAACCAGCCTTGCATCCCGGGGATAAATCCTTATTGGTCATGGTGAATAATTTTCTTAATGTATTGTTGGATCCTATTGGCTAGTATGTTGTTGAGAATTTTTGCATCTGTGTTCATCAGGGATATTGGTCTGTAATTCTCCTTTTTGGTGGGGTCTTTGGTTTTGCAATTAAGGTGATGCTGGCCTCATAGAACGAGTTTGGAAGAATTCCATTCCTTTCTATCTTTTTGAACTGCTTTAGTAGAATAGGTATTGATTCTTCTTTAAACGTTTGATAGAATTTCCCTGAGAATCCATCTGGCCTTGTACTTTTGTGTCTTGGGATGTTTTTTTTATGACTGCTTTAATTTCTTCCATGGTTAGTGGCGTGTTTAGGTTTCCTTTTCTTCTGATTCCAGTATTGGCACTTTGTGGTTTTCCAGAAATGCATCCATTTCTTTTAGATTGCCTATTTTATTGGCATATACCTGCTCAGAATACCTGTTTAAAATCGTTTTATTTGCTTGGAATTGTTTGTGATCTATCCTTTTCCTTTTTTTAATTTTTATTTTATTTATTTTTTTATCTCTCCTTTTCCATTCGTGATTATATTAATTAGAGTCTTTTCTCTTTTCCTTTTAATAAGGTTGGCTAATGGTTTATATATCTTATTAATTTTTTAAAGAACCAAGTCCTGGTTTTGGTGATCTGTTCCACAGTTCTTCTGGTCTCTATTTCATTGAGTTCTGCTTGAATCTTTCTCTCTCTTCTGCTTGGCGTTGGTTTTATTTGCTGTTTTTTCTTCAGTTTTTTTAGGTGCGAGGTTAGCTTGTGTATTTGAGTTTTTTTCCAATTGTTTGAGGGATGCTTGTATTGCGATGTATTTCTCTCTCAGGCCTGCTTTTGCTGTATCCAAATATTTTGATCAGTTGTATCTTCATCCTTATTAGTTTCCATAAAACTTTTAATTCTTCTCTAATTTCCTGGTTAACCCTTTCATCTTTTAGCAGGATGCTATTTAACCTACACGTGTTTGTGTTTCTTCCTAATTTCTTCTTGTGATTGAGTTCAAGTTTCTTTTTTTTTTTATTTATTTTTTATTTTTTTTTTAATTTTTATTTATTTATGATAGTCACAGAGAGACAGAGAGAGAGGCAGAGACACAGGCAGAGGGAGAAGCAGGCTCCATGCACCGGGAACCCGATGTGGGATTCGATCCCGGGTCTCCGGGATCGCGCCCTGGGCCAAAGGCAGGCGCCAAACCGCTGCGCCACCCAGGGATCCCTGAGTTCAAGTTTCAAAGCATTATGGCCTGAAAATATGCAGGGGACAATCCCAATCTTTTGGCATCGGTTGAGACCTGATTTGTGACCCAATATGTGGTCTATTCTGAAAAAAGTTCCGTGCACTTGAAAAGAATGTGTATTCAGTTGTGTTTGGATGTAAAGTTCTGTAAATATCTGTGAAATCCATCTGGTCCAATGTATCCTTTAAAGCCCTTGTTTCCTTGGCGATGTCGTGCTTAAAATATCTGTGATTTGCAGAAAGTGCCGTGTTGAAGCCTCCCAGTATTAGTGTATTATTATCTAAGTATGTCCTTACTTTGGTTATTAATTGAATGATATTCATGGCAGCTCCCACATTCAGGGCATCAATATTCATGATTGTTAGATCCTCTTGTTGGATAGATCCTTTAATTATGATATATTTCCCTCTTGATGTCTTACTACAGTCTTTCGGATAAACTTTAATCAATCTGATATGAGGATGGCTACCCCTGCTTTCTTTTGAGGATCATTTGAATGGTACATGGTTCTCCAACCTTTCGTTTTCAGGGTGTAGTTGTCCTTAGGTCTAAAATGTGTCTCTTGTAGACAGCAAAGAGAAGGGTCTTGCTTTTTTTTCCAGTCTGAAACCCTGCATCTTTTGATGGGATCATTAAGCCCATTCGTGTTCAGAGATACTTTGGAAAGATGTGTATCATAATACCTATTCAGTCCCTGTTTTTCTGGAGTATTTCTTTGGGCATCATCTTTCTTTTACAGAGTTCCCCTTAGTATTTATGGCAGAGCTAGTTTGATGTTCACATATTCTTTTAGTTTCTGCCTATCTTGGAAGCTCTTTATCTCTCCTTCTATTCTGAATGAGAGCCTTGCTGGATAAAGTATTCTTGGCTACATGTTCTTCTCATTTAGGACCCTGAATATATCCTGCCAGCCCTTTCTGGCCTGCCAGGTCTCTGTGAAGACATCTTCTGTTATTCTAATATTTCTCCCCATATAATTTAGGGATCTCTTTTTTCTTGCTGCTTTAAGGATTTTCTGTTTACCTTTGGAATTTGCAAGTTTTACTATGAAATGTCGAGGTGTTGAATGGTTTTTCTTGGTTTTACAGGGGGATCTATCTCCTTATTCTGATTGCCTGTTTCCCTCCCAACGTTAGGGAAGTTCTCAGCTATGATTTGTTCAAATATGCTTTCTAGTCCTCTGTCCCTTTTGGCACCCCCTGGAACTCCAATTAAACGTAGATTTTTCCTTCTGAGGCTGTCATTTATTTCCTTTAACCTTTCCTCATGATCTTTTAATTGTTTTTCTCTTTTGTCTTCAGCTTCCTTCCTTGCCATCAACTTGTCTTCCTTCTCACTCTCTTTCTTCTACCTCATTAATCCTCATCGTTTGGACCTTCAGTTTGGATTGTTTCTCATTTAATTGATTTTTAATTTTGGCTTAATTAGATCTAAATTCTGCAGTCGTGAAGTCTCTTGAATCCATTATGCTTTTTTCCAGAGCCACCTGTAGCTTTATAATTTTGCCTCTGAATTGGGTTTCTGACACCAACTTGTAATCCAAATTCTGTAACTCTGTGGCAGAGAATAATGTTTCTGATTCTTTCTTTTGTGGTGAACTCTTCTTTCTAGTCATTTTGCTCAGTGCAGAGTGGGTAAAAATGAGTTGTACTGGAAAAAGGAAGGGAAAAAAAGGAGGGGGATCCTCTTGTTCTTTATAGTGTAAATCGGTGTTTTCCAGTGCTGCTTCGTGAGGAACTTACTCTTCTCCTCTCCTTCCAGCTGTATTCTGGGGGAGGGACCTGCTTTGCTGATTCTCAGGTGTGTGTACATGGGGGAACTGCCCGCCCCCATCTCCCCCCCCCCCCCCGCCAGTTGCACAGCTCAGTGGGAACTCTTTATCCTGTGTGGTCCCTATTTCCTGGTGGCCCAGCTCTGTCCCAGGCACAGGGTGACACCAAGAGGAACAACCACACTGGTGGTGGCCAGCTCTCCAGCCCTGGAATCAGCTCCAGCAGTAACTACTGCAACCTCCCAGTCTGCACTGGCCTAGATGCTCCAGGGGCGGGGGATGCTGATCTGCACAGCTTGAGGGGGCCCAGTTGCAGTAGAGACCTTGCTGTTCTGTGCCCTCCCCACCTCTGCCAGTCCCGTGGGGAGTGCTGGATAGTGGGTTGTTTCCCCCGGTGCCCTAGGATCTGGGACCTGTGCTGCTGGAATCGCACTGCCAGGCCATGGCTCCTGAAAGGAGCAGGGCACAGCCCCCTCTGCCAAGACCCGCCTCCTGATCTCCTGTGGCCCCACGGCAGGCTCGCCCTAGCCCTTTACTGAGCAGGGCTGCGGTGTCTGGCGCTCTCCCCTTGGGTGCACTTCCTCTGTTAGTGACTCTGGGAGACTGGGGGCTCCACTGCCCCTCCTGCAGTTCTTCCTGAGTTCACTGCTAAGTGCCATTCCGTCCGGGATTAATCCAGTGTGGATTTTTAAAGTTCCTGCTTCTCTGGGACTAGACTTTCCTGTCCTGGAGGCTTTTGCCGCCTGGTCCTAGGGTGGCTCCTCGCGGGGCCCCCCCCACTTGATTCTTTATTTTTTTCCACCTTTCTACCTTGTTAGAAGCACAAACTCTCTCTCTGTAGTGTTCCAGCTGTTATCTCTTTAAATCTCATGTCAAATTAATAGGTTTTCAGGATGATTTGAAAGTTATCTAGGTAAGTTAGTGAGGATAGCTGACTTGGGGACCCTACTTCTTCACCATCTTGCCCAGCCCCTGATTGACTGGTCCTTAAAAGCAGACACTCCCTGGAGTAAACTCAAAGATCTGAGTTCACACTTGGTCAACAACTTTAATATACAAAATCAGATGCCAATATCCATCTAATATCATTTGGGCAAGGGAAATGAGTAAGAGCAAACTGAAGGTATCAAAATATCTTGGATAAGAAATTAGAACATTTTAAACAACAGGAAGTTATTGTGACGCAGTATAAGGCTCTGCTTTTAGCCTCTAATTTATCTTTGTATACCAACTACTCTCTACTGATTTTTAAAACAACTAGATAGGCACTGGGAGTGAAGATAAAGATGGAACTATATAAATGCTACTATAACCCCTTCTCTGAATCGGTTTGGTGTTGGCAGGGCATCTTTTAAATATCAAAAGTTTTCAGATATTAGAAAGGCAATATGGGAGTACATAGCATATATTATATAACATCTCCACTGGGATCTGGAGTAGCACCTACTAATAAATACTTTTAATATTTTAATGGGAAACATGACTATTCACACCAAAGGGACTAAATAAATATAATAATTAGCATCTCATATTTCTAGGCTTTGCTATCAAACCAGTTCATGCTAAGTCAGACGTTGCCACCAAAATTTTAGATTTTCCAAAATTTAAAAAAAAATTCTCAATTGTGGATAAGGGACTATGGATCCATATATAAAGTCTGATTTTAATTAGGATAGTAGTCTATAGTTGAGAAAAACAGTTAAGAATCCCAATAATTCCAATTCTTATTTATACATCTATTATCCAAAGCCAGAGTTTTGTTTATAATATTTATGATAAATATTTTTTGAATTTTTATAATTACACTCGAATTTCACTGATGGAACCCATATACATAGTCAATACTTTTAAACTGAAATTTTACCTGACTACAATCAGTCATTAATTCATCTTAATCATATTTCCTCATATTTCAACAACTATCCAGTGTTTACAAATTATGTTTACATATATCATAAGCCTGAAAAGTAGGTGGGACTGCTACTATAATGTCATTTCATGGATGGTGGAAATATATTCATAGTTTCAGTGCTAAACACATTGTATAGAAAAACAAAACATTGTGGATAGGTCCAAGAGTTAGAAATCTGTGGAGGAATGGCTAAGGAATGTTTATTCATGTGCTCAGTGCCTTAATGCCCAATGCAAGACCTCTCAGAGTGCCCTCTTCTACTTAAAGATACAGCTTTTCACCTGGCTTTGAGACATAATTCATTACCCTCACAGCAGAAAAAAGATGTAACCAGAACCCTGATTCATTACTTTATTAATTAGTATTTCCAGCATAGACATATACAAGCAATACTATTTGGTACAATTACTTCTCATTATTAAAGAATACAATGCTCTTCATCATGCTTTACTTTTGCACAAGTAATGTCTCATAGCTGACTTTCATCCCATAAAAGAAATTACATTCAGAAATAAAAAGGAAAGATCATTTATAATAAGATCTAAGAGTTGTAAAAGACCTAAAATCCATCTAGTCCAATCATCCAACCAATTATTGAATTCTCCATGCAACAGGCCTGCCTAACATGCATACAAATCCAACTCTAAATATCCCCCAATGACAAGTAATAAACTCTAAAGCAACCCATTACAGCTTTGGATAGCTCTTTCAGAAAGTTCTTATACCTAACTGAAATCTGTCATTCTGTTACTTTTACCCAGTAGTTCTAGTTTTACTGCTTAGGTGGGTAGATGAAAAGTTATTTTTCATTACCACGAACACTCTTCAAATATTTGAAGACTGTATTTTCAGGTCTCCCATGAGGTATCTTTCCATTAAGCAATAAATAACCTAATTTCTCCAACAATGCTTTATATTGCATGGTTTTGAATCTCTTTAACATACTGATCACAATATTCTGAACATGCTCCAGTTCTCCTGCTTTTCTGTTTATGTATTCAATAGATTTTACTAAGTAACATTCACATGTCTATAGACCCCTTAAAAGTACAGCATACATTACAGAGATTCCTATATTAAGTTATGTATTTTACTATACATTATGACTGTTGGTAACCACTGTATTCTATTTTTAAGAGAAGAAGTGCTTAATTAGTAAAAATGTATTCAAGAAAAAGCTGCTGGTAGAAAATGTAAATAAATAAAATGATGCATTTTAGGTATAATTTGTAAGGTAAAACAAGTTACCTATTTGGGTGTTGAGCCTTAATTCAATTTTATAACTTAAAACTCCTGATTGTCAAAAAGTTTAACTATGTAACAGTTTATGAGAGATCTAGATAATGTGATTCATTGTCATAGATATTAAAACTATATCATCATTATAATTATAATTATTATTATTATTATTATTATTATTATTATTTCCTTGTGTGTTCCCATGTGTGCTCCACTCTTTCTCTCACCTCTCCCTGGGACCAGGGTTCCCTCCCTTCCATAGCACCAGTTACCCCTAGTAAGCAGAAGTGTGAAAGAAATTTAAGTGTTTATGTTGCAAAGGAGAAAAGAAAATATCAAGCTGTCATTGACATCAGAGGTATATTTTAAGAGAGAGAAAAACACAGAAAGAAAATAAACTAAGACCTATAAGTCAGCAAAAATCCAGCTAAGCTGGCTGAGATGTATATAATGACTAGTTTAGGATTAATATCAGAGAAAGAAGGTAGGTAGAACATAAATACAAACAATTATGAAAAAATTGATTTATTCTTAACAAGGTAGTCTATGAAGTAGTGAATATAGTAGACCACCAATACTCAAACATTTTGGCCTCAGGACATCGTTACACTCTTAAGAACTGAGGAACCCAAGAGCTTTTGCTTACGTGGATTATATTTATACATATTTACCCATCAGAAATGAAAATAGAGAAATTAATTTTAAAAACCCAAAATTCCAATTTGCACTTGCAAGCTTACATTTCTTCCTTTGGCAATGAATACTGTCAGTTGCCTTGCTTGAAGTGAGAGAGACACCATTCACTTTTGAAAATATGTCTGCCAAAAGTACAAGTCAGAATAACCAAAGTTTGTTGGTAGTTCTTTCAAATAAAAATGATATTCCATGAAAAAAAAGTGACTAGGAAAGTCCCATGGTTCAAACGATCTTATAAGTGCTTTTTCTTATGAAATAAGAAATTAATAATAATAATAATGATAATAATAATAATAATAAGGCTGCTTATATGCTATGACAACCATCATACTTGGTAACTTGGTATGAGGAAGTGCTTTCTGCTCGTTTTCTACTCTGCTGTATAGATTATTAAATAGATGTATACTCAAAGGTCTAATCTAATAAAATTAATAATTTTAGTGCTTCCTCAGGGACATTAAATGAAAATGGCTTCCCCCCAAGTGCATTGTGGTAAAGAATACAAATGGTGGCTCTCTAGTATAGTACCAGTGCTTTGATTCATGCTAAGGCAGTAGTACTTTCCCTCATCATTGCTTTTGCACCACTGTGCAAATGTCAACATAGTGTATAGTGAAAATAATGTTTTAGCACTATGAAAACAGTTTTGATCTCATGGACTCATACAAGTGTCTCAGGGATTCCTTGGATCCTTGGACTACAATTTGAGAATCACTACAAAGGACTATACTTAAAAGCATGAGTTTCTCATTCATTTTTATTTGAACCCAAAACTCATTTTAGGTTACCATATGTATTCTTAATGAAATTGTAAATACTTTTATTTAATTAAAAGCTTTTTGTGGTTGATCTTATGAGAAAAGGGGGAACTACAATCCAGTAGGTATTTTCAATTCCAAAACTTATCTACACTTGAGAACCATAAAATTCTCTACTGCCACTTGGATATAGCAAACCCACATTACAAGGCAGGACAAAGATGAATGGAAAATATATAGTAAATACAAAATACTATTTCACTGGGTATGGTGGTAATTTAAAATGAAACAAACAATTAGAAAGAAAAATCTATAAAACTCAAAAAGAATAATTTTAAATAAGTTTTGATTTTATAAGATTAAAAAAGCAGCAAAGGAGCTAAGATGGCAGAGTAAGAGGAGGACTCCAGACTTGCTTAGTTCCTTGGAACACAGCTAGGTAAATATCAAATCATTCTGAATACCCATGAAATCAATCTGAGGACTGATGGACCAAACTGCACAACTAGAGGGAGAGCAGAGGCCACATTGTGGAAGATAGGAGATACAGAGATGTGGTTTGGGGGGGGTAGGGATGGCTGGTCTATAGAGGGGAGGGAGCCCTGGTCTCAGAGAGAGGTGAGAGAAAGAGAGGAGAGCACAGGGGAACGCAGAAGGAAAACACTTCCCCAAAGCCATTGACTGGAAAAACAAGAGTGGTTGACTTTCATGAGTATTGGAACCAGTGGTGCTCAAAACCTAGAGTTTATTTTTTATTTTTTTAAAGATTTTATTTATTTATTCATGAGAGGCACACAGAGAGAGAGAGAGAGAGAGAGAGGCAGAGACACAGGCAGAGGGAGAAGCAGGCTCCATGCAGGGAGCCTGATGTGGGACTCGATCCCGGGTCTCCAGGATCACGCCCTGGGTTGAAGGCGGCGCTAAACCACTGGACCACCAGGTCTGCCCAAAACCTAGAGTCTAGAGGTCTGTTCCATGGCTGGTATAAAGCCCTAAGGCACTACAGTGCTCCCATAGAGAAACCAAGAAGGTAACTGGGGGCAGAGGACATGATCTGTGGATCACCTGAGACATATCAGTAGACATGTTTCCCCTTCTTGGAATGCATCTGAGAGAGGCGGCATTGCAACTCCAGGGACAAAGGAGCCAGTAGGTGCTATTTCCAGTCCACCCTCAGCATAGGTGCAGAGACACCTGCTGAAGGTGGCTAACCCAGAGACTGGTTCTTTAGTGTACTTTGCTCCAAGCCCCACACTCCTGCACTCTGGTGTGAATGCCCTTCTGAATTAAACCTACATCAATCCCAGTGCAGCAAGACACATCCCCAGAAGACCAGTTGAGGTCCTCACCACACCACATCAAACTAAAGATTGCAGTTTTAAACTCAGCCAGTCTGTCTGGGATAGAGTTCAAAGTGCACTATGCGGGTTCAGGCAGGCAAGCAACCTGGACACAGACACATGAAAAAAAGTGATCAGTAAACACATATGATGAATGAAGGGAAATTATTTGCTGTTCTGGGAGGGCTTCTCTGACAGCAGAGAGAACGAACTCCCCTATCCAGGGACAAAGGAGCTGGTTAGTGCATTCCCCTCCTCCTTTCAGCATAAAATAACTTCAATAAACAGTGTAGTGCCAACACTGGCTGCTTCAGTTGTTCACAACAAATCCCAATGCCCTGTGCTCTGCTGGTATTGTTCTTCCCAAGAAAGTGGGCCTTAGAATCAGTGCAGGAGGTCTCATCCTCTGAAGACCAGCACAAACCCTTGGACACATCACATCTGTCTATTGACCATAGAGTTCTGCAAAGCTTCAGCTCTAGTGATAATAGTTTCAGGTCTCTTTTAATAAGAAGATCAGAGCATACGTAGTTAAAACTCACCACACTCTGGCCAAGGTCCGAACACTCCCCACTACAGGAAAGGAGAAACCCTGCAGAGGACTGACTTGAGGGATAACATAACACAGCCACAGAGTGCATGCAGCATACACCAGAAACAGCAAGAGGCCTTGGAAATATAATTCATATTCCTTCTTCTTTATAAAACCATTACTCTCAGGAGCAGGAAACATAGCAGGCTTTCCTGACACAGAGAAATGTCCTACACAAAATGAAAAGACAGAAGGATTCATTGTAAAAGAAAGAACAAGGAAAGCTCATGGCCAGGAATTGAATCAAAACACATATAAGTAATATGCCTGATCCAGAATTTAAAGCAAGAATCAAAAGAGTACTAGATGGTTGTGAGAAAAGTATAGAAGACAACAAGGAGTCCCTTACCACAGAGATAAAAGAACTTAAAACTAATTAGGCTGAAATGAAAAAATGCAATAACTGAGATTTTAAAAAGACTGGATGGAAGAACAAAAGAATGGAAGAAGTAGAAGAATGAATAAATGATATAGAAGATAGAATTACGGAAAATAATGAAGCTAATAAAAAGAAAGAAAAATATTATATCATGAAAGAGACATAGGGAACTGAGTGCTTTCGTGAAACAATAACATTAATATCATAGGAGTCCCAAGAAAAGAAGAGAAAAGAGAGGGCATAAGGGTTATTTGAGGAAATTATAGATGAAGATTTCCCACTCTGGGGAAGTTCTGTGGTTCTTTGAAAACTCAACAAATCTGATAAGGATTCGAAATCCAGGAAGCACAGAGAACTCCTATCAAAATCAACAAAAGGAGGCCAATGCCAAGACATATTGTAGTTAAATTTGCAAAATATAGAGATAAAGAAAAAAATCCTATAAAGAAGCAAGACAAAAGAAGTCCCCAACTTACCAGGGAGGACAAATAAGGTAAGCAGCAGATATTTCCAAAGAAACCTGGCAGGTCAAAGAGAGTAAGGGACATGATATATTCTGTGTGTGGAATGGAAATATCTACAGCTAAGAATACTCTATACAGCAAACCTATCATACAGACTAGAATAGGTAAAGAATTTTCAAGACAAACAAAAACTAAAGGTATTCATGACCACTAAAGTAGACCTGCAAAAAATATTAAAAGGGACTCTTTGGGGACAAAAGCTAGAAAGGAACAGAGAAAATCTCTAGAAACAACAATAAAACAAGCAATAAAATTACAATATATTCATATATATCAATAATTACTGGGTGGGGCAAGATGAGGAAAAGTAGGGTCCCCAAGTCACCTGTCCCCACCAACTTACCTGGATAACTTTCAAATAATCATGAAAACCTACGAATTCAGTCTGAGATTTAAAGAGAGAATAGCTGGAATGCTACAGTGAGAAGACTTTGCGCATTTATCAAGTACAACTTGTTTTTGGCCACTCTGAACTGAGCAAAATGACTAGAAGGAAAAACTCAGCACAAAAGAAACAGTACTCTCTCCCACAGAGTTACAAAATTTGGATTACAATTCAATGTCATAAAGCTAAATCAGAAGCACAATTATAAAGCTACTGGTGATTCTGGAAAAAAGCATAAAGGATTCAAGAGACTTCATGACTGCAGAATTTAGATTTAATCAGGCTGAAATTAAAAATCAATTAAATAAGATGCAAAAAAACTGGAGGTCCTAACAATGAGGGTTAACGAGGTAGAAGAACGAGTGAGTGACATAGAAGACAAGTTGATGGCAAGGAAGGAAACTGAGGAAAAAAGAAAAACAAAAGATCATGAGGATAGGTTAAGGGAAACAAATGACAGCCTTAGAACGAAAAATCTACGTTTAATTGGAGTTCCAGAGAGCACCAAGAGGGTTCCAGATGTCCAGAAAGTGTATTTGAACAAATAATAGCTGAGAATTTCCCTAACTTGGGAAGGGAAACAGGCATTCAGATTAAGGAGATAGAGAGAACACCTGCCTAAAATCAATAAAAAATGCTCAACACCTCGACATTTAATAGGGAAACTTGCAAATTCCAAAGATAAAGAGAAGATCCTTAAAGCAGCAAGAGACAAGAAACCCCTAAACTTTATGGGGAGAAGTATTGGGATAACAGCAGACCTCTCCAAAGAAACCTGGAAGGCCAGAAAGGGATGGCAAGATATATTCAGGGTCCTAAATGAGAAGAATATGCAGCCAAGAATACTCTATCCAGCAAGGTTCTCATTCAGAATAGAAGGAGAGAAAAGAGCTTCCAAGATAGGCAGGAACTGAAAGAATATGTGACCACCAAACAAGCTCTGCACAAAATATTAAGGGGGACTCTGTAAAAGAAAGAGGAATTCCAAGGAAACAATCCACAAAAACAGGGACTGAATAGGTATTATGATGACACTAAATTCATATCTTTAACATAACTCTGAACATGAATTGGCTTTGTGACCCCCATCAAAAGGCGCAGGGTTCCAGACTGGATAAAAAAACAAGAGCCATCTATTTGCTGTCTACAAGAGACTCATTGTGGACATAAGGACACCTACAGCCTGAATCTTACCATTCAAATGGTCCTAAAAAGAAAGCATGGGTAGCCATCCTTATATGAGATAAATTAAAGTTTATCCCAAAGACTGCCGTAAGAGATGAAGAGGGACACTATACCATACTTAAAGGATCTATCCAACAAGAGAACCTAACAATCATGAATATTTATACCCCGAATCTGGAAACTGCCAAGTATATCAATCAATAAATAACCACAGTTAAGACATACTTAGATAATAATACACTTATACTTGGTGACTTGAAGATAGTGCTTTCTACAATTGACAGGTCTTCTGAGCACAACACCCCCAAAGAAACAAGAGTTTTAAAGGATACACTGGATCGGATGGATTTCACAGGTATTTACAGAACTTTACCTCCAAACACAACTGAATACACATTCTTCTCAAGTGCACCTGGAACTTTCTCCAGAATTGACCACATACTGGGTCACAAATCAGGTCTTAACTGATACCAAAAGATTGGGATAATCCCCTGCATATTTTCAGACCATAATGCTTTGAAACTAGAACGAAATCACAAGAAGACGTTTTGAAGGATTTCAAACACAGGGAGGTTAAAGACCATCCTGCTCAAAGATGAAAGGGTCAACCAGGAAATTAAGGAAGAATTAAAAAGATTGATGGAAACTAATGAGAATGAAGATACAATTGTTCAAAATCTTTGGGATACAGCAAAAGCAGTCCTCAGAGGAAACACATCGCAATTCAAGCATCCATCCAAAAACTGGAAAGAACTCAAATACAAAAGCTAACCTTGCACCTAAAGGAGCTGGAGAAAAAACAGCAAATAGATCCTACACCCATCAGAAGAAGAGAGTTAATAAAGATTCGAGCAGAACTCAATGAAATAAAGACCGGAAGAACTGTGGAACAGGGGGAACTTGGTGGGATGAGCACTGGGTGTTATGCTATATGTTGGCAAAGTAAACTCCAATAAAAAAATTAAAAAATAATTTATCTGAAAGTAAACGGACTAAATGCTCCTATTGGAATAAAAAAACCAAGACCCATCTATAAGCTGCCTCGAAGAGACTCATTTTAGACCTATAGACATCTGCAGTTTGAACATGAGGGGATGGAGAAATATTTATGAGGCAAATGGGCATCAAAAGAAAGCTGGAATAGCAATACTTACATTAGATAAACCAGATATTAAACCAAAGACTCTAAGAAGAGATGAAGAAGGGCATTATATCATAATAAAGGAGTCTCTCCAGAAGAAGAACTAACAATTGTAAATATGCCTCGAACGTGGGAGAATTCAAATCTATAAAACAATCAATAACGAACATAAAGCAACACATCAATAATTATACAATAATAGTAGGCGACTTTAACACCCCATTTACATCAATGGACAGATAATCTATGCAGAGAATCCACAAGGAAACAATGGGTTTGAATGACACCCTGGACTAGCTGGACTTAACAAATATATTCAGAACATTTCATCCTAGAGCAGCAGAATGCCCATCATTTTCAAGTGCACATTGGAGATTCTCCAGAATAAATCAAATATTAGGTCACATATCCAGCCTTAACAGGTACAAAAAGATTGAATGGGTCATTAAGGAAATTTTAAAAAGTAGTTAAAATATAATAGAACAAATGAAAAAAATGAAATCATTACAGTCCAAACCCTTTGGGATGCAGGAAAATTGGTCATAAGAGAGAAGTATATAGCAATACAGGCCTACATCAAGAAGCAAGAGAAATCTCAAATATACAACCTAACCTTGCAGCTAAAGGAGCTACAAAAAGACCAACAATGAAGCCTAAAGCCATCAGAAGAAAGTAAAAAAAAAGATTATAGGAGAAATAAATGATACAGAAACAAACAAACAAAGACTAAGTAGAACATATCAATGAAAGCAGGACCTGGTTGTTTGAAAAATCAACAAATCTGATAAGCCCCTAGCCATACGTACAAAAAATAAAAGGGAAAGGACCCCAAAAAATATAAGCACACATGACAGAGGAGAAATTATAACCAACACCACAGAAATACAAATAACTATAAGAGAGGATTATGAAAAAAAATTGGGTAATCTGGAAGAAATAGATAAATTCCTAGAAAGATTTAACTGCCAAAATTCAAACAGGAAGAAATAAAAACAACTTGAATATAATGATAACCAGCAAAGAAACTAAATCAGTCATCAAAAATATCCCAACAAAGAAACTTCCAGGGTCAGATGGCTTCCCAGCGAAATTCTACAAAACAGTAAAAGTTAATACCTATTTTCTCGAACTGTTCCAAAAAATAGAAATGGAAGAAAAACTTCCAAACTCATTCTAGGAGGCCAGCACTACCTTGATTCTAAAACTAGACAAAGACCTACTAAAAAGAACTACAGGCCAATATCCCAGATGAACATGGATACAAAAATTCTCAACAATGGGGTGACTGGGTGATGGGCACTGAGGACGGTACTTGATGGGATGAGCATTGAGTGTTATACTGTATGTTGGCAAATCGAGCTCAAGTATATATATATATATGTGTGTGTGTGTGTGTGTGTACTTCTCAACAAAATACTAGCAAATTGAACCCAACAGTACATTAAAAGAATCCTTCACCTTGTTCAAGTGGTATTTATGCCTGGGCCACAGGGCTGTCTCAATATTTGCAAATCAATCATTAGGATAACACCACATTAATAAAAGAAAAGATAACAACCATATGATCCTCTCAATGTGTGCAGAAGAGGTATTTGACAAAGTACAACACCCATTCATGATAAAAACCCTCAAAAAAGTACAGATAGAGGGAACATACCTAAACATCATAAAGACCATATGCAAAAGATCTTGAGCTAATATCATCCACAATAGGGATAAACAGAGCTTTTCCTCTATGGTCAGGAAAGAGATAAGGATGTCCACTCTCATCACATTATTTAACATAGTACTGGAAGTCCTAGCCACAGCAGTCAAACAACAAAAAGAAATAAAAGGCATCCAAATCAGTAAGGAAGAAGTCAACTTTTTATTATTTGCAGATGACATGATAATCTATGTAGAAGACATGAAATATTTCACAAAAAAATTGTTAGAACTATTACACAAATTCAGCAAAGTTGCAGGATACAAATTCAATGTACAGAAATCTGTTGCATTTCTGTACACCAATAATGAAGCAACAGAAAGAGAAATCAAGGAACTGATTCCATTTACAATCACACCAGAAACTATAAGATACCTATTAATAAACCAAAGATGTTGAAGATCTTAAAAGTATAAAATATTGATAAAAGAAACTGAAAAGACACAGAGAAATTGAAAAATATTCCATGCTCATGGATTGGAAGAACAGATATTGTTAATGTCTATAACTACCCAAAACAATCTACACATTTCATTGAATCCCTATTGGAATCCCTATAAAAATAACAAATAGAAATGACAAATACCCACCATTTGCTTCAACGTGGATGGTACTTATTTGTCATTTCTTCTCTAGCTGAGTAATATTCCATTGTATGCATAAACCACATCTTCTTTATCTACTCATCTTTCGATGGACACCGAGGCTCCTTCCACAGTTTGGCTATTGTGGCCATTGCTGCTATAAACATTGGGGTGCAGGTGTCCCGGCGTTTCATTGCATCTGAATCTTTGGGGTAAATCCCCAACAGTGCAATTGCTGGAGGGTATTATACTGAGTGAAGTAAGTCAGTCGGAGAAGGACAAACATTATATGTTCTCATTCATTTGGGGAATATAAATAATAGTGAAAGGGAATATAAGGGAAGGGAGAAGAAATGTGTGGGAAATATCAGAAAGGGAGACAGAACATAAAGACTCCTGACTCTGGGAAACGAACTAGGGGTGGTAGAAGGGGAGGAGGGCGGGGGGTGGGAGTGAATGGGTGACGGGCACTGGGGGTTATTCTGTATGTTGGTAAATTGAACACCAATAAAAAATAAATTAAAAAAATAACAAAAGTATTTTTCACAGACCTAGAACACACAATCCTAAAATTTGTATGGAACCACAAAAGACCCCATATAGCCAAAGCAGTCTTGAAAAAGAAAAGCAAAGCTGGAGGCCTCACAATTCTGGAATTTAAGTTATATTACAAAGCTATCATCAAGACAGTATGGTAGTAGCACAAAAACAAACAGACACATAAATCAATGAAATACAACAGAAAACCCAGAAATGGGCCCACAACTGTATGGTCAACTAAGCTTCAACAAAGCAGGAAATAATATCCAGTGGAAAAAAGACAGTCTCTTCATAAAATGGTGTTTGGAAACCTGCACAGCAACATGCAGAAGAATGAATCTAGACCATTTTGGTACATCATACACAAAAATAAATTCAAAATTGATGAAAGTCCTAAATGTGAGATGGGAAACCATCAAAATCTTAGAGAAGAACACAGGCAGTAATCTCTAACATCAGCCATAGCAATTTCTTACTAGACACGTTTCCTGATACAAGGAAAACAAAAGAAAAAAAGAAATATTAGGACTACTTCAAGACAAAAAGCTTCTGAACAGTGAAGTAAGTAATCAAGAAAACTAAAAGGCAATCTTTGGAATGTGAGAAGATATTTACAAATGGTATATGTGAGAAAGGGTTACTAACTATAATCCATAGAGAATTTATCAAACTCAACTCAAAAAAGAGAAATAATCCAATCATAAAATGGGCAGAAGACACGAATAGACTTTTTTTTAAAGATTTTTAAAAATTTATTTATTCATGAGAGACACACAGAGAGAGGCAGAGACACAGAAAGAAGGAGAAGCAGGCTCCATGCAGGGAGCCCAATGTGGGACTCGATCCTGGTACCCCAGGATCACGCCCTAGGCCAAAGGCAGGCCCTAAACCACTGAGCCATCCAGACATCCCACATAGACATTTTTCTAAAAAAGACATCCAGATGGCTAATGGATACATGAAAAGATCTTCAACATCACTAATCATTAGGGCAATACAAATCAACACTATGATGAGATATCACTTCCCATCTGTCAGAATAGTTAAAATAAACACAGAAAATGAGACATACTGGGGAAGATGTGGAGAAAGGAGAACTAACCCTTTCATGCTGTTGGTGGGAATACCAACAGATGCAGCCACTTTTGAAAACAGTATGGAGTTTCCACTAAATGTTAAATATAGAACTACCCTATGATTCGGCTATTGCACTACTAGGTATTTATCCAAAGATACAAAAATACTGATTTGAAGGGATACTTCCTGATATTTATAGCAGCATTGTCAACAGTAGCCAAATTACAGAAAGAACCCCAATGATGAGTGGATAAATAAGGGGTGAAATATATATATAAATAATGGAATATTAACTATAAAAAAGAATGAAATATTGCCATTTTCAGTGATGTGGATGGAGTTAGAAGGAATTATGCTAAATGAAATAAGTCAGAGAAAGACAATAAAGGGGAAAGGAGAAAAAATGAGTGGGAAATATCAGAAAGGGAGACGGAACATGAGAGACTCCTAACTCTGGGAAACGAACTGGGGGTGGGGGAACGGGAGGTGGGTGGGAGGTGGGAGAAGGGGAGGTGCCTGGGGGGTGGGGGTGACTAGGTGACGGGCACTGAGGGGGGCACTTGATGGAATGAGCACTGGGTGTTATTCTATATGTTGGCAAATTGAATACCAATAAAAAATAAATTTATAAAAAAAGGAAAAAAGAAAGACAAACACCCTATGATTTTACTCATATGTGGAATTTAGGGAAAAAAACAGATGAACATAGTGGGGAAAAAAGAAAGAGGCAAACCATAAAACATACTCTTAACTATGGAGAACAAACTGAGAGATGCTGGAGGGGATGTAGGCAGCAGGCTGAGTTGAAAGGAATGATGGGTATTAAGGAAGGCGCTTGTAATGAGTACTGGATTTTATATGTAAGTTGATGAATCATTACATCCTATTCCTTAAACTAATATTATGCTGTATGTTAACTTGAATTTGCATAAAAATTGAAACTAAAAAAATATGCAGATAATAGATATTTAATAGAAAAAGACTGCCACAAAGAGTCTCTTTGCTTTAATATAATTTCCCAAATATTTACTATACTCAAAATTTCTCACAAATTTACACAGATCCTTTACATAGAACATCATGGTCTCTTTGATGCCAAGGATGTTGTAGTCTGGCAGAAATAAAAAATATAACACAATTTTAATTAAGCAATTTCTAAAGTGTTTTATATTATCAACAGTTTGATATTTCCAGAACATACTTTAGGCTTTTCTGACTCCCAACAATTTGTTCTTCACTCCTCAATACTTCCCTAAAACTATGCCTATAAAAACCCTTTCATACCTTCTGCTCTCCCCAATCTGCCTGACAGCCATCCTTCTGGCCCATTTAATTGTTTGAAAAGATTTTATTGATTCATGAGAGACAGAGACGGGGTGGGGGGTAGAGACAGACACAGGCAGAAGGAGAAGCAGGCTCCACGCAGGGAGCCCGATGTGGGACTCGATCCCGGGACTCCAGGATCACACCCTGGGCCGAAGGCAGGTGCTAAACTGCTGAGCCACCCAGGGATCGCCATTCAGGCCCATTTCAAAAGCCATTTCATCCTTGAATCCTTTCCTATCTCTCTTACATTTGGCATTTTCTGTACCTTTTTAAAATGGCTTTTGGCATATTCCCCCTATTAATGATTTTATATATTTATTTTAGCTCTGTTACTTATGTTTCTTGAAGGAGCAGACTATTCTTTCCCATAATTGTATATTCTTCAAGACCTAGCACAATGCTTTTCTCAAGAAAAATAGGTTGAAGAGAATCTATAAACATTTACTGAACTCATATAATGTGTGAAGTATAAGCTACACAATATATATATGAACTATAAGATCATTCTCAACTTATGAGTTCTTATAATCTATTGGAAGAAAACAAAGGATGAAAATAGCATGATATAATGGTAAACAAAAAGTATATTGATTCAGATGATAATGTCAGAGGAAGATTTTGAGCAAGAATTTATTGAAGTTTTCTCTTAGTTATAGCTGATGATAGGGTCATATAAGAATGAACAGTTCCTCCAAAGTTCTGTTACAGTGGTCCTGAACTAGGAGTAATTTTGCCCTTTAGTGGATATCTAGCAATGTCTCAAGATACATTTGTTTGTTACAGCTTATAGGAGCCATAGGGAGATTGGTATTGGCATCTAGTGGTTAGAGGTTAGGGATATCCTCAACATCTTACAAAGCACAGGAAAACTTTTCACAAGAATTACCCAACCTAAGTGTCTATAGTAGCAAGACTGATAAACCCTGTATTATTAGAAAGTACACAGATATTTACTTATATTCAATAAGAAGTATTTCTATTAAAGGATACTAAGGTCTTTAAAATTGCAAGGTTCCAGGCAGCCTGGATGGTTCAGCGGTTTAGCACTGCTTTCAGCCCTGGGCATGATCCTGGAGACCTGGGATCGAGTCCCACGTCAGGCTCTCTGCATGGAGCCTGCTTCTCCCTCTGCCTCTCTCTCTCTCTCTCTCTCTCTCTCTCTCTCTCTCTCCTTTCTGTGTCTCTCATGAATAAATAAATAAAATCTTTCAAAAAATTGCAAGGTTCCATTTTATAAAGCTATCAAAAACTCCTGTTTTTTAAGAAGGGAGAATGATAGTCATGATATGAGGTAATTAACAGTATATTAAAAGTATTTCACATTTTCATCTTGCTGATTTTTATGGCAGATTCAATTTTTTAAACTTTAGAAAGCAATCAGATTACGTTTAATTTTCACTTAAAATGCATTTAAATGATATTTTTAACCCTGTGACTTTATTTTAGAGAAATGATACATGTTCACTTAAAACTATTTAAGAACAGGGGCACCTGGGTGGCTCATTGGTTAAGTGCCTGACTTATTTTCTGCTCAGGTTATGATCTCAGTGTTGTGAGACAGAGCCCCATGTCAGGTTCCATGCCCAGTGTGGAGTCTGCTTGAGATCCTCTCCCTCTGCCCCTACCCCCACTCTCTCTCCCTCTCTCTGCCAAATAAGTAAGTAAATAAGAAATTAAAAAAAAATAAAATCAAACTGTTAAAAAAAAGTATAAATAGGATAGAAACAATTTACCTGGAATCTTACCAGGGCCTACATTTGAGGACACACACTCCATAACACTTTGTTCTTTCTGTGCGTATGGAAGGTTAGAAGTAAATAATTTTACACAAAAGGATCATATGATATTATTTTAAATGTTAAATGTAATTTATTTTATTTTTTTAATTTAAAAAAGATATTTATTCATGAAAGAGAGAGGGAGGGAGAGAGAGAGAGAGACAGAGAGAGAGAGAGAGAGAGAGAGAGAGATTGAGAGGCAGAGACACAGGCAGAGGGAGAAGCAGGCTCCATGCAGGGAGCCTGATCTGGGACTTTATCCCGGGACTCCAGGATCACACCCTGGGCTGAAGGCAGGTGCTAAACTGCTGAGCCACCCAGGGATCCTCTAAATGTAATTTTAGTTAACTTTTTAGGCAAGGAAATTGAAATTAAACAGAAGAAATTGCTTAATATAAGACAGATACTCCACAGCAAGATAGATTCATTTTTTCAATATTCCTCTAAAGTTAATATACTTTTGAATTTTTAACTACCTATTTTAACTTTGTCAGAATTTATTGATAATGAAATTAATATAATGACATTTCATCTCTTTCATGATTATTAGCTATGTAATCATTTTCACATCATGGAAGTTCAAAGCATTTACACTTTATAAACCAAAATTTTCTTAATTTCTCTATTTCCTTTCCCTTTTAATTTCCTAATACAGTATGTATCCAAATGTTCTCTGTCTGCTATAGTATGTTTACTCTATTTCCTATGATTCTTACGGTCTGTCCACACATTTTAGATCTTACTAGATCCTATTATACTAAGAAAAAACATTGTAGACGTTGTCATCGCTTCCATCTATGTATAAAGAATGGTGTAGAGTATCATTCCCACCCTAACAACAAGAAAAACTGGATAATACACAAAATCATAAATTTTCACGAACCTATCAAAAAGGCAAGGTCACGGAGCAATAATCTGGCCTGAAACATAAGGAAAGACAGGTGCTTCCAAGAAGAGATGAGACATGAGCACTGGCTAACTTGGGGAATAACATGGAAGGATAACAGGCAGCCATACAGGCAAGAACATGTTTAGATGAATTTTTAAATAAATTGCTGCAGACAGTGTGAGCTATCATGAAAGTACAGAACCACTGAGACCTGTAGATTGTGGAAAGCTCAAACCCACTTGCAAGTTCTTCTCCACAAACTTCTTTGGCTGCTCTATCACCACCAACCTTCCCCCACCCCCAAGAAAAAAAGATTAAAGGAAGATCACAAGACCAGAGAAGGCCTACTTCGTGGTATAGGCCTAGGGAAAGGGAGTGGTTACTGATATGGGAAAAACATGAATTTCTGACCAGATCACTTTCCCCTATAGAACAAATGCCTAAGATGCAGCAAACTTTGCCATTTCCATGGCACATTTGAAGACCCACTGTGGCTAAAGAAAAGCTATAGAAAATAACAACAACAACAACAAAACTCTACCACTAGGTGAAGGGCAGGATCACTGAGGAAGTCTTCTTCAGGAGAACCAGGAGCACATGGTTGGTGGAAGACAGAAGCTAAAGCAAAGACAATAGAGAACATTTTCCCCTTCCTCCTACCAACATCATGTTTCAAGTAAAAATGAGAAGAGACACCTTTCTAAGGTACAGGATCACAGGAAAGACTAAAACTGAGGGTGTAAAAAAAACACTGAAAAAACCCTCCAGGAATGTAGCATTCGCCTAAGTACAAGGTAACCAGTGGGAATTGAAGCTGGTAGTATACTGAGAATAATCACACCTAGAACAAAACCTACACCTGAGTACAATTCCTGATTACATTATCTCAATTTTAATTTCTAAATTATAATAATGTGATACCTCAATTACAATATCTCAACCCACACACTAAAACCCTGACAGAACATACACGCCCCTTTCCAGGCATAAATATTATTCACCCCATCTGTTCTGTTGTATGCATATTATTCAATTATAAAGCAAAAATTGAGTCACAGAAAAGGCAAGAAAAAATACAACAGAAGGAGATTCAAATATAAGTGCTATAAATGGTGAAACTATCAGAGAATTTAAAATAACTTCAGTTAAGTGTCACCTGGGTGGTTCAGTTGGTTAAGCGTCTGACTCTTGATTCCAGCTCAGCTTGTGATCTTGGAGTTGTGGGATTGAGCTCCTCATTGGGCTCTGTGCTCAGTGTTTAGTCTGTCTAAAATAAATAAATAAATAAATCTTGAGATGCCTGGGTGGCTCAGCGGTTGAGTGTCTGCCTTTGGCCCGGGGCATGATCCTGGGATCCAGAATCAAGTCCTGCATTGGGCTTCCTGTGGGGAACCTGCTTCTCTATCTGCCTCTCTCTCTCTCTCTCTCTCTCTCTCTATGTCTCTCATAAATAAATAAATAAATCTTTAAAAAATGAATAAATCTTTAAAAAAAGAACTATGGTTAAATATTCCAGTGAAAATGTGGACAATAGCCTTGGTGTCCATTTAAAGATGAATGGATAAAGAAGATGTGGTATATGTATACAATGGAATATTACTCAGCCATCAGAAAAGACAAATACCCACCATTTGCTTCGACGTGGATGGACCTTGAGGGTATTATGCTGAGTGAAATAAGTCAATCAGAGAAGGACAAACATTATATGGTCTCATTCATTTGGGGAATATAAAAAAATAGTGAAAGGGAATAAAGGGGAAAGGAGAAAAAATGAGTGGGAAATATCAGAGAGGGAGACAGAACACGAGAGACTCCTAACTCTGGGAAACGAACAAGGGGTGGTGGAAAGGGAGGTGGGTGGGGGGGTGGGGGTGACTGGGTGACGGGCACTGAGGGGGGCACTTGATGGGATGAGCACTGGGTGTTATGCTATATGTTGGCAAATTGAACTGCAATACAAAAAAGAAAAAAGAAAATGTGGACAATATTCATAACAGATGGGTGATCTCAGCCAACAGATAGAAACTATAGGCACACCTCATTTCATTGCTTTTTACTGCACTTTGTAGATATTGTCATTTTTATAAACTGAAGGTTTGTGGTAACTGTCAGTCTATTGGCACCATTTTGCTGACAGCATTTATTTACATCATGCATCTCTGTGTCATAGTCTGGTAATTCCAGCAATATTTCAAACTTCTTTATCATTATATTTGTTATGGTAACCTGATCAGTGATTATGACTAACTGAGATCTCATATGATGGTTAGGATTTTTTAGCAATTAAGTATTTTTTAATGAAAGTATGCATATTTTTAGACATAATGCTATTACACAATTAGTAGACTATGGAATAGTGTAAACATAACTTTTATATGCACTAGGAAACCAAAACATTCATTTGACTTGCTTTATTGCAGTATTTGCCTTATTGCAGTGGTCTGGAACTAAACCCACAATATCTCCAAGTATCTGTGTGAGAAAAAATTAAAGTTAAGCTATTAGAAATAAAATCAAGATAATTGGGGTAAAAATGTCTTCAGCAGGATAATCATTAGACTTAATACAATTGAAAAAATATAAGTGAACGTGAAGATAGACCAATAGAAACTATCCAAATTAAACAATTTGGGAGAAGGGATAAGAGGAAGAAAGGGAGGAGGATGGGGAGAGGGAGAGAGAATATGATAGAGAATGGCACATCCAACAGTTGTAGGGCAATATCAAATAATTGAATATACATATAATTTTAACTCCAAAAGAAGATTATAGGGGAGGGAGAAATATTTGAAGAGATAATAGCTGAGAATTTTCCAAAAGTAGGAAAATACAATAAATCACAACTTTAGAAAACTCAAAGAACACAGAGTAAACACACACACACATACACCCATCTAGAAACATTATTTTCAACCAACTAGTTGATTGGTAAACGATTCAGAAAGAACCAAAAATATTTCTCCATATAACATATGCCTCTTGCACCACTGCTCAGTTTTATACATACATAGTTGTAGCCTCTTGAATAGAGTTTATGAAATCTTCCAAAAACGTGCATACTACTGTATGAAATATAGCGTAAATTAGGTTTGGGGAAGTGTAAAGTGAATGAAGATAAGAGTTTTTATCATGTAAATGATAGGCATCATTAAACTTTTAATCACATTGTAAGAGAAAAAATAGCTTAGAATAGACACAGTTTTAGGAATAAAATTAGGATAAAGCATTTAAAAATTCTAAACCACTAAAGACCTTAGGCATTGGCCCATTGATAATGGCCATTAAAAGTATCCCAGGGATCCCTGGGTGGCACAGCAGTTTGGCGCCTGCCTTTGGCCCGGGGCGTGATCCTGGAGACCCGGGATCAAGTCCCACGTCGGGCTCCCTGCATGGAGCCTGCTTCTCCCTCTGCCTGTGTCTCTGCCTCTCTGTCTCTCTCTGTGTGACTATCATGAATAAATAAATAAAATCTTTAAAAAAAATAAATAAAAATAAAAGTATCCTAAATTGATTTATAGAAAAGTATGTTGTTAATTTTAAAGTATTAATTTTAAGCTCCCAAAGATTTATAGATTTTTATGATATTATAAATTAACTAAGTGACCTAGATCTTTCTTAATTTACTACACAGAGTCAAAGAGAAAAGTGAAGTGCATTAACATTTGTCAAGCTCCTATTAAATTACAGTATTAGACCATTTATATTTTTATATCATATAATTCTCATAATCATTTGAGGTGGATAGTCATATTTGAAAGATAAGAAACTTGAGGCTTAAATATATTAATTCATTCCAGGTGACACTGATTTTAAGTGGTAGAAGTGGGATAATATCATAGGCATATTTGGCTACAAATACCACACACTTTCTATGAAAACAACCTGTCTTTCAAGAGATTGCTATAATATTGTATATTTGGAGTACACAAGATTAAGGTTGCTTTATGAGTGAACATGTCTAGTGCCTAGTGATACTTCAATTAAACTTTTCCATATGGGTCTTGGGATATCTCATACATAATAAATACTACTCTATGCCAAACAGCATCATAATTTCTTATTTTATTTCAGCTTACATTTTCTCTTATGATAACACTTTTTTCTTTACCATTACATCTCTTTTAGATTTCAAGGGATGATCAGTACAAAATTCCAGTATTTCATAAACAATGTGTGTATACCTTTTCTATACACTCAGGGTTCCTTTCTTCAGACATAATATATTCTGTACTACCAATATAGACATGAGGTCAATATCATTTATAAATAAGACTGAGGTAGATATCCCAGTAGGATTTTAACAGCAAGATGGCCAGGTTGTGGGGAACTTAAATTGCTGAAATTGTGATCAATTTAGAAAACGTATATTCAAAAATAAGTATGCATAGTAATTTAGAAAGAAGTTTTTATTTAGAGCTGGAATAACAAGCTTTATGTTATTCCATGATTTATAGTGATTAAAATATAGAGAAAAGCCCCAAAATATTATTTAGTTTGAGGTATATGTTTAATTCCTATTTATTTGCTTTTATCTTTTAATAGATATTGATGAAAATAGCATATTCATCTAAATCTTAGACAACCTATAGCTATACATAAACCAAGTTGCTTTAAACACCACAAGCTTATAATTTATATAATAAAAATACTGCCTGACTTGCAATATAAACTTATAAGGTAAGCTACCACAAATGGAGTTCATTATACAGAGATTTGGCTTTTGGGTAATTCTGTAATTAATAAGGGTATTATTTATAGCAAAGAAATAATACTGAAGGCTACTGAAGAGCACCAAAAGGAAATGACATTATTACTTTAACATAGGTTCCATGGAAACTATGTGGATATTTTAACAAGATGTAGAATAAAAAAGTTATTCTATTCTCTATGTAGTTATATACATATGCTCTCAGAGTTTCAAGAATAACACTCAAATAGCTCTTCAAAATTACTTCTATAAGTTGAATATAAGCTAAGGTATCCATTTTTCTTTGACTTATCTAGTCTTAGATACCCCAGAGCTCCAAACGATATAAAATCCTACTCTATTTCAAGGAGGAACCCCCTCACACCTATTTTCAAGCAATCTTTTCCTTCATACAATGACATTCTTGTCAGCAGCTTAATCTTCTAAATTTAATAAGAATAATGCCACCATGGCTCTAGATAGATCCTGACACTTCACATTCTGGGTTAGCTACTAATAATTTAAATATGTTCTTTTGTTTAGTTTATCTCCCAAGTTAGTATGTATATACTGCAGCTATGTACTACTTAAAGCAGGAACTTTGATCATGTCAGTTCTTAACAATGTACTTCTGCTCTCTTATGGTAATTTCTGGATTACTTTATGCTGACAGACTAAAAGCCCTATGTAAATGGAGACCTTGCATGTTTTCTCACTATTATATTCCTATAAAAGTTAACAAATGCCCAGTAAATAGTAGGTGCTCAAAGTTTTTGATTAGTAAATAAATGAATGAATTTTAGGAAATTGAGAGGGTTGGAAGATGATGGTGGAATAGGAGGACCCTAGATTCACCTTCTTCCATAATTACAACTAGATAGCTATCAAATCATCCTAAATACTCCAGAAATTGACCTAAAGACTGTCAGAACAAACTCCACAACAAAAGGTAGAGGAGAGGTACATTGAAAAAAAAGGTGGTAACTATGGAGATGCAGTATGGAAGCAAAAGGTATCCTGGCCACTATGTTGGGGAGGAAGATGCAGTCATGGAGAAGGGCAAGAGAGACCAACACACAGAGGAACACAGGGAAAAAGAATCCTTATAGCAACTTCCCTGAAAGCAAGAGGGGCCAAATTTCATGACTTCTGACTACCAGTGGGGCTTAAACCCTAGAGATTTAAAGGTCAGGAGGTGGGGCACCTGGGTGGCTCAGTGGTTGAGTATCTACCTTCTGCTCAGGTCTTGATTCCAGGGTCCTGGGATCGAGTTCTGAATCAGGCTTTCAGTGGGGAACCTGCTTCTCCCTCTGCCTATGTCTCTGCCTCTCTCTTTCTCTCTCTGTGTCTCTCATGAATAAATAAATAAAATCTTTTAAAAAGGTCAGGAGGCTTAGCTGGTATAGCGCTCTGAGAGCATTGTACCATTCTTGGAAAGAAGGCAGGCAAACAACCTGTGGACATACAGCATGGAAACAGCCATTAGAAGAGCATCTGGGGTACATAGTGGGGAGGTAATTTGCTCATTTCAGAGCATGTTCCAGAGAGGCGGCATTCATAGAGAATCCACTGCTGACAGAAAGGAACTGGCAGGCATCACTTCTCTCCTCTGTTCCTCAGTATAAGCACAGGGCCTCCTATGGGAACCAGTGCAGCTCTGACACTTGCTACCTAATTGCTTACACCAAACTCCACCCCTCTACACTCAATGGAACCACCCTTCCCAGTCTTACTTGCCTCAGTCCCAAGGCAGGAGGCCCCCCTACTCCAGAAGACTGGCCCAAATCCATACTCACACTATGTCTCCCAACTTGAGAGACTTAAAACATGCCACATTCAGGCCAGGGAGGAAAATCTGCCCACAACAGGAAAAGAAAGCCACTGCAGATAACTATCCTGAAGGATAAAGCAGCCAGGACAAAAAGAGCAGAGTACACCCACCACACATTAGAGACACTCCCAGAAGCTCTAGGACCTGGAGAATAGAGAACACTACATGGCAGACCACTACATGACCTCTTCATCTTAAGGACATTCCCCTCAAAAATAGGAGACATAGCTGACTTTCCTAATGGAGAAACAGGCACAGAAACTTAGATAAAATTAGAAGACAGAGAAATTTATCCCAAATGAAAGAATAAGACAAGACCATGGCCAGAGATATAAGCAAAACAGATATAGTAACATGCCTGACAGTATTTAAAGCAATAATCTTAAGGATACTCACTGGACTTGACAAAAGGGTATAATATATGAGTGAGACCCTTAACACTGAGAAAAGGAATAACATAGAAATAAAAGGCCAAAAAGTGAAATGAGAAACACCTTGATAGAATAAATAATAGGTTGGAAGAAGCAAAGGAATGTATTAATGACCTAGAAGACAGACAACTGGAAATTAATCAAGCTGAACAAAAGAGAAAAAAATAATTATGCAAAACAAGAAGAGACTTATGGGACTCAGTGATTCCATCAAATGTAATATTCATTTTAAAGGAGTCTCAGAAGAAGAGAGAAAAGGGAGCAAAACATTTATTTGAAAAAAAAAATAGCTGAAAACTTCCCTGATCAGAGGAAGGAAAGGGATGTTAGCTCCAGAGAACCCCTAACAAAATTTTAAAAGAGCATCTCGACACCAAGAAATATTGTAATTAATTTTGAAAAATACAGTGATAAAGAAAAAATATTTAAAGTAGCAAGACAAAAGAAGAGAATTACATACAAGGGAAATAACATAAGGCAAGTATAGGATTTTCCAGCAGAAACTTCACTAGTCATGAAGAAGTGGCATGATATATTCAAAGTGTTGAATGGAAAAATCTGCAGCCAAGAATACTCTATCCATCAAGGCTATCATTCAGAATAGCAGGAGAGATAAAGAATTCTATATGTTGGCAAATTGAACACCAATAAAAAATAAATTTATATAAAAAAAATTTCCCTGATAAACAAAAGCTAAAGGAATTGGTGGCCACTAAACTAGCTCTGCAAGAAATATTAAAGGTGGCTCTTTCAGTGGAAAGGAGAGACCAAAAGTGATATTATAAAGGTAGGAAACATAAAAGCAATAAAAATGAATATTTCTATAAAAAATCACTTAACTCACAAAATTAAAGGATGTAAAATACAACATATATATAAAATGGGAGGAGAGAATAATGAGTTCAAACTTAAGCAACCATTAACTTAATGTTGACTGCTCTATGCAGAAGAGGTTATATATAAACCTAATGGTATATATATATAAAACATTAATAAATATGCAAAGTATAAAGAAAAAGTAATCTGAATATATCACAAAGAAAATCAGTAAACCATGAAAGAGAAAAATTAAAAAGGATCAGACAATATTTTCAGAAACTGCAAAACAAGTAGTATAATGACAATAAAAACATATCCATCAAAAAATTATTTGAATGTTAATGGACTAAATGCCCCAATCAAAAGACAAAAGGTGACAGAATGGATAAAAATAACACCTATATATATTCTGCCTACAAGAAACTGTTTAGATCAAAATACAGCAGCAGATTGAATATGAAGGGATGGAGAAACATCTATCATACAAATGGACGTCAGAAGAAAGCCAGAATAGCAATACTTGACTGTATCCTTTGCTGTGCAAAAGCTTCTTATCTTGATGAAGTCCCAATAGTTCATTTTTGCTTTTGTTTCTTTTGCCTTCGTGGATGTATCTTGCAAGAAGTTACTATGGCCGAGTTCAAAAAGGGTGTTGCCTGTGTTCTTCTCTAGGATTTTGATGGAATCTTGTCTCACATTTAGATCTTTCATCCATTTTGAGTTTATCTTTGTGTATGGTGAAAGAGAGTGGTCTAGTTTCATTCTTCTGCATGTGGATGTCCAATTTTCCCAGACCCATTGATTGAAGAGACTGTCTTTCTTCCAATGGATAGTCTTTCCTCCTTTATCGAATATTAGTTGCCCATAAAGTTCAGGGTCCACTTCTGGATTCTCTATTCTGTTCCATTGATCTATGTGTCTGTTTTTGTGCCAGTACCACACTGTCTTGATGACCACAGCTTTGTAGTACAACCTGAAATCTGGCATTGTGATGCCCCCAGATATGGTTTTCTTTTTTAAAATTCCCCTGGCTATTCGGGGTCTTTTCTGATTCCACACAAATCTTAAAATAATTTGTTCTAACTCTCTGAAGAAAGTCCATGGTATTTTGATAGGGATTGCATTAAACGTGTATATTGCCCTGGGTAACATTGACATTTTCACAATATTAATTCTGCCAATCCATGAGCATGGAATATTTTTCCATCTCTTTGTGTCTTCCTCAATTTCTTTCAGAAGTGTTCTATAGTTTTGAGGGTATAGATCCTTTACATCTTTGGTTAGGTTTATTCCTAGGTATCTTATGCTTTTGGGTGCAATTGTCAATGGGATTGACTCCTTAATTTCTCTTTCTTCAGTCTCATTGTTAGTGTATAGAAATGCCACCGACTTCTGGGCATTGATTTTGTATCCTGCCACGCTACCAAATTGCTGTATGAGTTCTAGCAATCTTGGGGTGGAGACTTTTGGGTTTTCTATGTAGAGTATCATGTCATCGGCGAAGAGGGAGAGTTTGACTTCTTCTTTGCCAATTTGAATGCCTTTAATGTCTTTTTGTTGTCTGATTGCTGAGGCTAGGACTTCCAGTACTATGTTGAACAGCGGTGGTGAGAGTGGACATCCCTGTCTTGTTCCTGATTTTAGGGGAAAGGCTCCCAGTGCTTCCCCATTGAGAATGATATTTGCTGTGGGCTTTTCATAGATGGCTTTTAAGATGTCGAGGAATGTTCCCTCTATCCCTACACTCTGAAGAGTTTTGATCAGGAATGGATGCTGTATTTTGTCAAATGCTTTCTCTGCATCCAATGAGAGGATCATATGGTTCCAGAATAGCAATACTTATATTTGATAAGATAGACTTTAAAATAAAAACTATAACAAGAGATAAGGAAGGACACTATAATAATAATAAAGGGGACAATCCAACAAGAAGACATAACAACTGTAAACGTATATGCAGCCAACATAGGAGCAACCAAATACATAAAATTGTTAATAGCAAACACAAAGGAACTAATTCACAGCAATACAATAATAGTAGAGGACTTTACACTCAACTTATATTAATGGACAGATCATCAAGACAGAATATCAACAAGAAAATAATAACTTTGACTGACACACTGGAACAGATAGATTTAACAGATATATGCAGAACATTTCATTCTAAAACAGCAGAATACATATGTTTTAAGTGCACATGGAACATTTCCCAGAAAAGATTACATATTAGGCCACAAACCAAGCCTCAATAAATTAGAAAAGATCACAGTCTTCTAAATACTACTCTATGAAATTACAAGTTAACTAGAAGAAAAAAAAACCTGGAAAGACCACAAATACATGGGGTTAAATGATGCTGCTACCAAACAATGAAAGTATGAATAGGAAATTAAAAAAAGAATAAAAAAGTACATGGAAAAAACAAAAATGAAAACACAATGGTAAAAAAATGTCTGGGATGCAGAAGTGTTTCAAAGAGGGAAGTTTATAGGAATACAGGACTACCTCAAGAATCAAGAAAAATCTCATATAGACAACCTAATCTTACACCTAAATGAACTTGGTGAAGAACAACAAACAAAACCTCAAAACAACAGAAGGAATTAATAAAGATTGGAGCAGAAGTAAATGATACAGAACTAAGAAAACAATATAACAGGTCAATGAAAGCAGGAGCTGGTTTTGACAAAATAAATACAACGTATAAACCTGGGGCTTCTGGGTAGCTCAGTTGTTAAGTGTATGCCTTGGACATAGGTCATGATCCCAGGACCCTGGGATCTAGCCTTGTATCCAGCTCCCTGCTCCATGAGGAGCCTGCTTCTCCCTCTCCTCTGCCCCTACTTGTGCTTTCTCTCTCTCTCAAATAAATAAATAAATAAAATCTTTAAAAAATTAATAAACCTGTAGCCAGACTTATGAAGAAAAAAAGAGAAAACACTAAAAAAAAATCACAACTGGGAGAGGAGCAATAACAAACCATAACACATAAATAATAACAATTATGGGAAAATTATGAAAAAATTATATGCCAACATTGGACAACCTGGAGGAAATGTATAGATTCCTAGAAACATAAATTACTAAAACTGAAGCAAAGAAATATAAAATTGGAACAGACCCATAACCAGCAAGAAATAGAATCAGCAATAACAAAACTCTCAACAAAAAAAAAGTCCAAGACCAGTTGGCCTCACAGGTGAATTCTGCCAAACATTTAAAAAAAGAGTCAATACCTATTCTTCTGAAACTACTACAAAAAAAAAAAATAAAAAAGGAGCAAAACTTCCAAATTCATTATATGAAGCAAGCATTACCTAACACCAAAATCAGGTAAATACATCACTAAATAAGAGAACTACCAACCAGTATCCCTTATGAACACGGATGCAAAATCCTCAACAAAATTCTAGCAAAAAGAATCCAACAAATTCATTCACCATGATCAAGTGGGATTTGTTCTTGGATTGCAAAGGTGGTTCAATATTCACAAATAAATCAAGAAGGCACATCACATCAATAAGAAAGGATAAGAACCATATCATCATTTTAATAAATGCAGAAAAAGCAACAAAATATTATATCCATTTATGATGAAATCCCTCAAAAAAGTATGTTTTGAAGGAACATACCTCAATAAAATAAAGGCCATATATGTAAAACCCACAGCTAACACCATCCTTAATGGAAAAAAAAAAGACAGCTTATCCCCTAAGATCAGGAATAAGACAAGTGTATCCACACTTACCACTTTTATTCAACGTAGTACTGTAATTGCTAGCCACAGCAATCAGAAAACAAAAAGAAATAAAAGGAATTCAAAATAGTAAGGAAGAAGTATAACTTTCGCTTTTGGCAGATGATATGATATTATACGTAGAAAACCGATAATACTCCACCAAAAAACTGCTGGAAGTGATAAATGTATTCAGCAAAGTTGCCAGATACAAAATCGATTTCTAGAAATCTGTTGCATTTCCATACATTAATGGTGAAGAAGCAGATGGAGTAATTAAGAAAACAATCCCATTTATAATGGCACCATTTAGGGATGCCTGGGTGGCTCAGCAGTTGAGCATCTGCCTTCTGCCCAGGGCGTGATCCTGAGGTCCTGGAATAGAGTTCCACATCAGGTTCCCTGCATGGAACCCGCTTCTCTCTCTGCCTGTGTCTCTGCCTCTCTCTCTGTGTGTCTCTCATGAATAAATAAATAAAATCTTTAAAATGGCACCATTAATAATAAGACACCTGGGAATAAACCTAACCAAAGAGGTGAAAGGCCCATACTACGGAAACTATAAAACACTGATGTAAGAAACTGAAGAGGACACAAAGAATGGAAAGACATTCCAGGTTCATGGATTAGAAAAAAAATGTTGTTAAAATGTCTATACTACCCAAAGCAATTTACACATTTATTACAATTCCTATCAAAGTTCCAATAGCCTTTTTAATTGAGCTAGAACGAACAATTCTAAATTTTGTGTGGAACCACAAAAGACTCTGAAGAACCAGAACCACGTTGACAGAAATGAAGACAGAGGCATTACAATTCTGGACTTCAAGTTATATTACAAAGCTGCAGTGATCTAAAGAGTATGGTGCTGGCACAAAAATATACACATAGATCAATGGAACAGAGTAAACAACTCAGAAATGAACCCACAACTATATGGTCAATTAATTTGTAATAAAGCAGGAACAAATATCCAATGGGATAAAGAGTGTCTCTTCAACAAATGTTGGGAAAACTGGACAGCAACATGCAACAGAATGAAACTAGGTCACTTTTTCTTTCGCCATACACAGATATAAATTCAAAATGGATTAAAGTCTTAAATGTGAGGCCTGAAACCATAAAAATCCTAGAGAAGAATACAGGTAGTAACTTCTTTTACATGGGCCATAGCAACCTCTTTCTAGATATGTATCCAGGGGCAAGGGAAACAAAAGCAAAAATAAACTATTAGGACTTCATCAAAATAAAATCTGTACAACTAAGGAAACAATCAACAAAACTAAATGGCAACCTATGGAATGGGAGAAAACATTTGCAATGACATATATGATAAAGGGTTAGAATCTAAAATATATAAAGAACTTATAAAACTCAAGACCCTAAAAAATAATAATAGTATAAAAAATGGGCAGGAGAAATAAATAGATATTTTTCCAAATAAGACATCAAGATGGCCAACAGACACATGAAAAAAATGCTCAACATCACTCCCCATCAAGGACATACAAACTGAAACTACAATGAGATATGACCTTACAACTGTCAGAATGGCTACAATCAACATTACAAGAAGCAACAGGTGTTGGGGAGGATATGAAGAAAGGGGGACCCTCTTAACACTGTTGGTGGGAATGCAAACTGGAGCAGCCACTGTGGACAACAGTATGGAGTTTCCTCAAAAAGTTAAAAATAGACATGCCTTATGATTCAGCAATGATATTACTATTTACCCCCCAAATACAAAAACCATAAATCAAAGGGATATATTCACCCTATGTTTATAACATCATTATTTACAATAGATAAAATATGAAAGCAGCCCAAGTGTCCATAAATTGATGAATGGATAAAAAAGCTGTGATATAGATGGATGGATGGATAGATAGATAGATAGAGTGTACCTTTTGTGATGAGTACTGGGTGATGTATAAAACTGTTTAATCATTATATTGTACACATGAAGCTAATATAACACTATGTTGTTCACTTGGAATTAAAAAACAAACTTTAAAAAAATAAATCAACTAAAAATATACAAAGTGAATTTTAAGAAGGTAAAACTGAGAAAGGCTATTAGGGGGCAAGATGGCAGAAGAGTAGGGTCCCCAAGTCACCTGTCCCCACCAAATTACCTAGATAACCTTCAAATCATCCTGAAAATCTACGAATTCGGCCTGAGATTTAAAGAGAGAACAGCTGGAATGCTACAGTGAGAAGAGTTAGGTTTCTATCAAGGTAGGAAGATGAGGGGGAAGAAATAAAGAAACAAAAGACATCCAAGGGGGAGGGGCCCCACGAGGAGCCAGGCTAAGGCCAGGGCGAGTGTCCCCAGGACAGGAAAGCCCCGCCTGGAGAAGCAGGAGTTTCACCAATCTTCCCCGGAAAGGCGCTCACAGGGAGTTAGAGCAGGATCCCAGGAGGGCGGGGATTCCCTCAGGCTCCCTGGGACACTAACAGAGCACCTGTGCCCTGGGGAGAGCGGGCGCCACACCCCGCGGCCAAGCTCCCTAAAGGGCTGGAAGGCGCACAGCTGGAACCGGGAGCAGCTAGAAGGTGGCTCAGGCGGAGGCTCCGTGGAGGGAGCTGCGCGGCCCTGGGAGCAGCTCGGAGAGCTCGGGCAGAGGAAGAGGCTCCGCGTGGAAGGGGCTTCGGGGCCAAGAGCGTGAATCCAACAGCGCAGGCCCAGGAGCACAGGGCGCCGGAGACACAGCCCAAGACCCGGCGCTCCCCCCAGGACAAGGAGAAGCCAGGAGGGCACAGGACAGCAAGGAACTCCTGCGCCAAGCTGAGCAGATCAGCGGCCCGTCCCCGCCCCCCCAGCATCCAGGCCCCTGCAGACTGAGAGCTCCGTAGTTATTGCGGGAGCTGAATCCGGAGCTCTAGAGCCGGCGGCCACCATTGTTGTTATTCCTCCTAGGGCCTCACAGGGTAAACAACCCCCCCTCACAGTGACCTCACCGGATAAACAGCTTAAACATCTTTCACTGAGCCCTGCACCAGGCAGGGGACTGACCAGCTCCCCCAAGTGTTAACACCTGAAAATCAGCACAGCAGGCCCCTCCCACAGAAGACCAGCTAGACTGACAGGGGAAAAACAAATTAATGACCAAGCAGCACTGGAAAGTTCCAGGGGAAGTCGAGAGATTTACAGTACACAGAATCAGAGGATACTCCCCCTTGTTTTTTTTTTTTTTTTTGATTACTGTTTGCTTCCCCCCATTCTTTTTTTTCTTTTCTTATTTTTTTCTTTTCTTTCTTCCTTTTTTCTTTTTTCCTTTTTCTTTCCTTCCTTCTCTTCTCTATTTTTCCCCTTTTCCCAATACAACTAGTTTTTGCCACTTTGCACTGAGCAAAAAGACTGGAAGGAAAACCTCACCTCAAAAGAAAGAATCAGAAACAGTCCTCTCTCCCACAGAGTTACAAAATCTGGATTACAATTCAATGTCAGAAAGCCAATTCAGAAGCACTATTATAAAGCTACTGGTGGCTCTAGAAAAAAGCATAAAGGACTCAAGAGACTTCATGACTGAAAAATTCAGATCTAATCAGGAAGAAATTAAAAATCAATTGAATGAGATGCAAGCCAAACTAGAGGTCCTAACGACGAGGGTTAATGAGGTGGAAGAATGAGTGAGTGACACAGAAGACAAGTTGATGGCAAAAAGGGAAACTGAGCAATAAAGAGACAAATAATTAAAAGATCATGAGGATAGATTAAGGGAAATAAGTGACAGCCTGAGGAAGAAAAATCTATGTTTAATTGGGGTTCCCGAGGGAGCCGAAAGGGACAGAGGTCCAGAATATGTATTTGAACAAACCATGGCTGAAAACTTTCCTAATCTGGGAAGAGAAACAGGCATTCAGATCCAGGAAATAGAGAGATCCACCCTAAAATTAATAAAAACTGTTCAACAACTTGACATTTAATAATTAAGCTTGCAAATTCCAAAGATAAAGAGAAGATCCTTAAAGCAGCAAGAGACAAGATATCCCTAATTTGTATGGGAAGAAATATCAGATTAACAGGAGACCTTGCCACAGAGACCTGGCAGGCCAGAAAGGGCTGGCAGGATATATTCAGGGTCCTAAATGAGAAAAACATGCAGTTAAGAATACTTTATCCAGCAAGGCTCTCATTCAGAATAGAAGGAGAGATAAAGAGCTTCCAAGACAGGCAGGAACTGAAAGAATATGTGACCTTCAAACCAGCTCTGCAAGAAATTTTAAGGGGGACTCTTAAAATTCCCCTTTAAGAAGACCACCAGTGGAACAATCCACAAAAACAGGGACGGAATAGATATCATGATGACACTAAACTTATATCTTTCAATAGTAACTCTGAATACGAACGGGCTTAATGACCCCATCAAAAGGGGCAGGGTGTCAGACTGGATAAAAAAGCAGGACCCATCTATTTGCTGTCTACAAAAGCCTCATTTTAGACAGAAGGACACCTACAGCCTGGAAATAAAAGGTTGGAGAACCATTTACCATTCAAATGGTCCTCAAAAGAAAGCAGGGGTAGCCATCCTTATATCAGATAAACTAAAATTTACCCCGAAGACTGTGAGAGAGATGAAGAGGGACACTATATCATACTTAAATGATCTATCCAACAAGAGGACTTAACAATCCTCAATATATATGCCCTGAATGTGGGAGCTGCCAAATATATCAATCAATTAATAACCAAAGTTAAGACATACTTAGATAATAATACACTTATACTTCGTGACTTCAATCTAGCGCTTTCTACACTCGATAGGTCTTCTAAGCACAACATCTCCAAAGAAACGAGAGCTTTAAATGATACACTGGACCAGATGGATTTCACAGATATCTACAGAGCTTTACATCCAAACGCAACTGAATACACATTCTTCTCAAGTGCACATGGAACTTTCTCCAGAATAGACTACATACTGGGTCACAAATCAGGTATCAACCAATACCAAAAGATTGGGATTGTCCCCTGCGTATTCTCAGACCATAATGCCTTGAAATTAGAACTAAATCACAACAAGAAGTTTGGAAGGACCTCAAACACGTGGAGGTTAAGGACCATCCTGCTAAAAGATGAAAGGATCAAGCAGGAAATTAAGGAAGAATTAAGAAGATTAATGGAAACTAATGAGAATGAAGATACAACCGTTCAAAATCTTTGGGATGCAGCAAAAGCAGTCCTGAGGGGAAAATACATCGCAATACAAGCATCCATTCAAAAACTGGAAAGAACTCAAATACAAAAGCTAACCTTACACATAAAGGAGCTAGAGACAAAACAGCAGATAGACCCCACACCCAGCAGAAGAGGAGAGTTAATAAAGATTCGAGCTGAACTCAATGAAATCGAGACCAGAAGAACTGTGGAACAGATCAACAAAACCAGGAGTCGGTTCTTTGAAAGAATTAATAAGATAGATAAACTATTAGCCAGATTTATTGAAAAGAAGAGAGAGAAGACTGAAATTAATGAAATCATGAATGAGAAAGGAGAGATCACTACCAACACCAAGGAAATACAAACAATTTTAAAAAACATATTATGAACAGCTATACGCCAACAAATTAGGCAATCTAGAAGAAATGGATGCATTTATGGAAAACCACAAACTACCAAAACTGAAACTGGAAAAAATAGAAAATCTGAACAGGCCAATAACCAGGGAGGAAATTGAAGCAGTCATCAAAAACCTCCCAAGACACAAAAGTACAGGGCCAGATGGCTTCCCAGGGGAATTCTATCAAACGTTTTTAAGAAGAAACAATACCTATTCTACTAAAGCTGACTTAATCAAGATAAAAAGCTTTTGCACAGCAAAGGATATAGTCAACAAAACTAAAAGACAACCTACAGAATGGGAGAAGATTTTGCAAATGACGTATCAGATAAAGGGCTAGTTTCCAAGATCTATAAAGAACTTATTAAACTCAACACCAAAGAAACAAACAATCCAATCATGAAATGAGCAAAAGACATGAACAGAAATCTCACAGAGGAAGACATAGACATGGCCAACACGCACATGAGAAAATGCTGCACATCACTGGCCATCTGGGAAATACAAATCAAAACCACAATGAGATACCACCTCACACCAGTGAGAATGGGGAAAATTAACAAGGCAGGAAACCACAAATGTTGGAAAGGATGCAGAGAAAAGGGAACACTCTTGCAAAGGATGCAGAGAAAAGGGAACACTCTTGCACTGTTAGTGGGAATGTGAAATGGTGCAGCCTCTCTGGAAATCTGTGTGGAGGTTCCTCAAAGAGTTAAAAATAGATCTGCCCTATGACCCAGCAATTGCAGTGCTGGGGATTTACCCCAAAGATACAGATTCAATGAAACGCTGGGACAGCTGCACCCTGATGTTTCTAGCAGCAATGTCCACAATAGCCAAACTGTGGAAGGAGCCTCAGTGCCCATCGAAAGATGAATGGATAAAGAAGATGTGGTATATGTATACAATGGAATATTACTCAGCCATTAGAAATGACAAATACCTACCATTTGCTTCGACATGGATGGAACTGGAGGGTATTATGATGAGTGAAATAAGTCAATCGGAGAAGGACAAACATTATATGGTCTCATTCATTTGGGCAATATAAATAATATTGAAAGAGAATAAAGGGGAAAGGAGGAAAAATAAGTGCAAATATCAGAAAGGGAGATAGAACATGGAAGACTCCTAACTCTGGGAAACGAACTAGGGGTGGTGGAAGGGGAAATGGGCGGGGGGTGGGCGTGACTGGGTGGTGGGCACTGAGGTGGGCACTTGATGGGATGAGCACTGGGTGTTATTCTGTATGTTTGCAAGTTGAACACCAATAAAAAAATAAATTTATTATTAAAAAATAAAAAATTAAAAAATTAAAAAAAGAGAAAGGCTATTAATTTTTCCAAGATTTAGGGCTTCACAGAAAATGACAGAGCCAAGCTAGAATCAATGTTTCTGTCTCAAATCTGCTCTTTTTCTCTGATATAAGAAATAGCAAAAAGGATTATAAGGGGACAGAGTGGAATTCAGTGGGAAAAATTAGAAAGGGAGACAAACTATGAGAGACTCCTAACTCTGGCAAACAAAGAAAAGGTTGTGGAAGGGGAGGTGAGCGAGTGGATGGGGTAACTGGGTATGGGCACTGAGGAGGGCAGGCCAATAAATTAGAAAATAATCAGTTATGCAGTGTCTACATAGGCTATATATTGCTTTACTCTAAGCAATATCTTTCACATAAACTAGGATGCGAATGTGGGAACTCTAAGCATAAGCCCTGAATGTGCGATCTCTATCTTACATTCTTCTACCTTAAATCAAGATTAGGTTGGCTTCCTTAAGACAGGCTGAGCAGATCTTTTTTCTTTTCCTTTCTATTCCCCCTATACTAAATCAGTTTTGTTAAAATAGGACATTCTATTATCTATTACATTTTTCTCATTTTTGCTTCTGCCCACGCCTATCCATGGGGTACTGGTCTAAATTATTCTATTTTGAGGGTAAAGAAGAGCCATCATCTCCCACTGCCCTAAAATCATAATGCTAAACTACATTCTATAGCATAGAATGCAGCATAGCCTTACATTCAGGTATCAGACTCTAGGCCAGCTAATAATGAAGTGAAACTTCGATTCCCATTCTGTTTTGTTGGTTGGTTGCAGAGAAACCCTGCAGAGAGAAGGGGCGATTAGCAAAGTAGGGTATAGGATTATCTGGGTTCCTATCTATTACACCACACAACATAAATGTAAAAATTTAGCAGAAACTATCATTTAGTTTCTCTACAAGGATTCAGGATTAATCATTTCTTTAAAAAATAAACTGGTATTTTTGCATTGTTGCTGTGCAGGATTTAAGTTAAAAAATAAATGATTTTCCTTATAGTTTTCATTAAAGCACACAACACTCTCCTTGAAGGAATAAGGATAATGACTGCCACTTGAATCCTTCCTCATGCCTATCTTTGTACTTAATGAGCACTGTTAATATCTGACTATGTCTCATCATCCAAAAATTTCATTTTTTAAGAGTGATCCAAAATAGAAATAAAGAAGATGGTAATTTAGAGAATAAAATAAGAAAAAAAAATCCCAGAAAGGGTAATAGAAGTAAAATAAGATGAATAGTAGAACATATTTAGGAAGGAAAAAGACAATAAATTCTATGTAGCCCTGTTCAGTGAGAATATTTAAAAACAAAATTATGTTTTGTACATTCTTTTTCACAGAAAGCTAATGAAAGAAAGAGAATTTGATATGAGGGACTTATTTAGAAAAGTAACCATCAGTCACAGGGTTAGTATAGCTTCATCTAAATATTGTATACCTTTCTATACCTTATACATTCAAAGCATCATATACAGTGATTAACATTTTTAATGATGATCCTGAGATTCTACGAAATCTTCAGATGTCTTCTAAATTATACAAGATTAAGTTTAAAACAGTTATGGTGCTAAATATATTTTATTATAACTGATTTCTCTGAGAAATGATAACCCATAAATGGTACCTGTAGCAATTTTAAGTTAATCACAATATTTCATCAAACAAAATATCTCACTGCCCAATATTATAACTATATTGGATTTACTGCATACAAATTAAATATAGATAGCCAGTCTTCAGGTCTCAAATTTCAACTTAAAATACATTTGGTCATTACCAAAATATGAATTCTCCTCACTCACTTATATGATCTGTGGCCACTGTCATGTCATTATCAGAAGGAAAGGAAGCCAGAATTCAGACACATTTGTTAGAAGATATCCCCACTGAATAGAAAATTTGGAGTTCTAGCTGATTTTATTGGAGAACAGAGATCAAAATATCTTACTGGTGTGTCACTGTGTTACTTATTCTGATTTTGTAGCTCACATACTGGTTCTTACTCAAAAACAGCTTGTGAGTCACTGTAAATACCACTCTAATGAACAGAATAAGTACAGGATAGTTAACAAGCCTGAAGGTTCTCTTCAAACAGCCTAGTTTTTAGAAAATAAATGTTTGCAGTTATCTCAATATCTCTGGGGAAAAATAAGTTGTCAAAAACAATTACTTTGTGTAGATTTTTCCAGGATTTTTGTTTGTTTTGCAGTGTTCTGTAGATTCCATAGCCTAAAATGAAGGCACTGACATAATAAGATATAGCCACACAAAATACTAAAAGCATAAACATAAAGACCTAATTTTATAAAATAAAGAATTGACTAGGATTTGATAAAATATTTTCTATTTTTTAAAACAGCAAAAAATATAGCCTATATGTAAAAGATTATATATTGGGAAATATTTAAAATAAAGTCTTTTATCCACCAAATAGTTCCAATATGGTAATTCAATGATAACCAGCAAGGTCTGATTGAACCATGACTAAGGGGGAATCCTGTCTTTAGATTATTCCCAGTTTATATTTTGTACAGTCAAAATGATGATATTGATGGCAGAATTTTGACATCACCAACTTCATTTTTAACATGAAATAAATATGTATGTATTAAGAGGAATTTATTATTGAGTAACTATTATTCACAGGCACCATTCCAAGCGTTTTACACATATAATTTATCTCATGGAAACCCTATGAGATACATATTACTACAACCACTTTACAATGAAAAAACTAAGACTAAAAAATTCTAAGGGCTCCCAGTGATTCTAAGGTGCCAAATCAAGAATGTGAACAACTGTTCTATGTGCTTACTGTATTTTCTAGATCTAGTATTTTATGAGAAAAAAAGGCCATTTCTTTCACTCAAAAAAGATATGATACAATAAATCCAACTACAAGCACAAACTACGTTATGGAAAAATATCCATAGATTAAAGCCAAATACTGTTTACATATCTGCACAAAATATGGTACAAATGAATATATAGTTTGGCTTCTTTTTAAGCAAAAAAATACTTACAAAACAGATGAAATGCTGGTTGATTTTATTAGAAAATGTTCCCCCACTGTGTTTCTTTGGGAGTTCCACTATGAACATAAGTCATGATTTACTCAAATGTTTTTTTCACATTTCTGAAAGCAAGGTACATGAATTGCAAAAAGTCCCCCCCCCAAAAACAAAACAAAACAAAACAAAACACCTGGCAATGATGTAAATTCTATTTATAAGCAATCAAAAATGAGTTAAGAAATAAAGTACTAAGGATGCCTGGGTAGCTCAGTGTTTGGGCGCATCTGCCTTCAGCTCAGGGTGTGATCCTGGAGTACCAGAATTGAGTCCTGCATCAGGTTCTCTGCATGGAGCCTGCTTCTACCTCTGCTTATATCTCTGCCTCTCTCTTTCTGTGTCTCTTATGAATAAATAAATAAAATCTTAAAAAAATAAGGTACTAAAACAGTATACAAATACTTTAAAAAGCAGTATTTAGAATAAGATGATATTTAACAGGGATTACTCCCTAGAATATGGGATTTTTGAATTCGTTTTGTATAGAGTGTGAAACTCAAAACAAAGGAGAGCAGGATGGTCCTTAACCTCCACGTGTTTGAGGTCCTTCCAAACTTCTTGTTGTGATTTAGTTCTAATTTCAAGGCATTATGGTCCGAGAATATGCAGGGGACAATCCCAATCTTTTGGTATCGGTTCAGACCCGATTTGTGACCCAATATGTGGTCTATTCTGGAGAAAGTTCCATGTGCGCTTGAGAAGAATGTGTATTCAGTTGAGTTTGGATGTAAAGTTCTGTAGATATCTGTGAAATCCATCTGGTCCAGTGTATCATTTAAAGCTCTCGTTTCTTTGGAGATGTTGTGCTTAGAAGACCTATCGAGTATAGAAAGAGCTAGATTGAAGTCACCAAGTATAAGTGTATTATTATCTAAGTATTTCTTCACTTTGGTTAATAATTGATTTATATATTTGGCAGCTCCCACATTCGGGGCATATATATTGAGGATTGTTAAGTCATCTTGTTGAATAGATCCTTTAAGTATGATATAGTGTCCCTCTTCATCTCTCACTACAGTCTTTGGAGTAAAGTTTAGTTTATCTGATATAAGGATGGCTACCCCTGCTTTCTTTTGAGGACCATTCGAATGGTAAATGGTTCTCCAACCTTTTATTTTCAGGCTGTAGGTGTCCTTCTTTCTAAAATGAGTCTCTTGTAGACAGCAAATAGATGGGTCCTGCTTTTTTATCCAGTCTGAAACCCTGCGCCTTTTGATGGGGTCATTAAGCCCGTTCACATTCAGAGTTACTATTGAGAGATATGAGTTTAGTGTCATCATGATATCTATTCAGTCCTTGTTTTTGTGGAATGTTCCACTGAACTTCTTCTTAAAGGGGAATTTTAAGAGTCCCCCTTAAAATTTCTTGCAGAGCTGGTTTGGAGGTCACATATTCTTTTAGTTGCTGCCTGTCTTGGAAGCTGTTTATCTCTCCTTCCATTTTGAATGAGAGCCTTGCTGGATAAAGTATTCTTGGTTGCATGTTCTTCTCATTTAGGACCCTGAATATATCCTGCCAGCCCTTTCTGGCCTGCCAGGTCTCTGT
This sequence comes from Canis lupus familiaris, assembly GCF_011100685.1. Taxonomy (NCBI): domain Eukaryota; kingdom Metazoa; phylum Chordata; class Mammalia; order Carnivora; family Canidae; genus Canis; species Canis lupus. Next base: position 61,934,721 of record NC_049260.1, on the reverse strand, counting down.
GGAGAGGTCTGCTGTTACCCTAATACTCCTCCCCATATAAGTCAGGGATTTCTTGTCTCTTGCTGCTTTAAGGATCTTCTCCTTATCTTTGGAATTTGCAAGCTTCACTATTAAATGTCGAGGTGTTGAACGGTTTTTATTGATTTTAGGGGGGGATCTCTCTATTTCCTGGATCTGAATGCCTGTTTCCCTTCCCAGATTAGGAAAGTTTTCAGCTAGAATTTGTTCAAATACATATTCTGGCCCTCTGTCCCTTTTGGCACCCTCGGGAACACCAATTAAATGTAGGTTTTTCTTCCTCAGGCTGTCGTTTATTTCCCTTAATCTATCTTCATGGTCTCCCTCAAGAATTTAAATGTAGAATTACCTTTGATCCACCAATCACACTAATGGGTATTTATCCAGAGAATACAAATACATTAATTCAGAAGGATACACACACCCCTATGTTTATAATAGCATTATTTACAATAATAGTCAATATGTGGAAGAAGCCCAAGTGTCCATCAATTGATGAATGGATAAAGAAGGGTGGCATATATAATGGAATATTATTCAGTCCTGAAAAAAATCTTATCATTTTCAATGACACAGATGGAGCTAAAATATATAATGCTAAGTGAAATAAGTCAGAGAAACACAAACACCATATGATTTCACTCATATGTGCAATTTAAGAAACAAAACAAGTGAGTAAAGGGAAAACAGGAGAGAGACAAATCAAGAAACATACTCTTAATTATACAGAACAAACTGATGGTTACCAGAGGGGGGCATGGGGATATGGGTTTAATAGGTGATGAGGATTAAGGAGTACATTTATCCTGTTGAGCATCAGGTGATGTACAGAATTACTGAATCACAATATTGTACACCAGAAACTAACAAAGCACTGTATTTAAAAAAAAAGAAAATGATGCTGTATTGCACAAAACAAAAGAACTATTTGGCTTCCAAGAATATGTTTATATAGAAAATAATCAATATGTAAAAATCCTGATCACAGCTGTATTTTGTCATAGATTACTGATTACATTATACAAGAGATGATTCCTGAATTAACTAGAAAATGGGCTAAATTAGAGTACCTTTAGGATGCCTTCAAGTCTGGGGACCTTGAGTCTTCTTGTTCCTATTTAAACTGTATGCCATGTATTATCATAATGTGTAACTTGAAATGGTGCCTGTTCAACTAAATAAATTAGGTTCCCACAGAAGCTACAAAGATGAATTGTTTCCTATAAAAATTCCTTTCCAAAGATGTATCAGAGTATACTAAGAGCTAGAAAATAAACAGATTTATTGATATGGCTCATTTCAGTTTTTAGTTTTATATGACATCTCTAAAATTCTGTATCTAATTTCTCTGATTATGAGATGAACTAAACTACATAGTTACTATTACTATGCCTATATTTATGAGCTCTGACCTCAAGATCAAGTTCTTTCATTTTTTATTGACCAATTAACTAGTTGAAATAATTAACCAATAAGTCATTTCACATTTTGTAACTATTTTCTTGTCTCCTCACCTTGGAAATGTGCTTTTCTGGGCCTATCTAGAAAACCAAATCATTCATTTATATTGCATATTATATGCATTTATAATGCATATTATATGCATCTATATCCCTAAAACTTTCAGACTTTTTCACTAAGAACCCTAGATTTTCCACTATCCTTTCTAAATTTAAGACTTTTCATATTTACAATATTATTTGTTTTTTTAGCATGGGTTTTTCCACTTCAATATGTATCTTGTTCCTCATGGGTATAAAGCTCTTCGATACTTCTGAATACTTCTGTTTTCCTGTTAATACATCTTGCTGTTGCTGTTATTCTAATAAATGGATTCTTTGATTTCAATTTGAAATTTTTAAATCCTCGGATTCTCTAGACACTGTCCAATTAATTCTTATTCTTCACTACTCTGAGAATAGTTAAGTACCTGACTTGCCACAAATATGAGTAAAATTCACCTCTCATTACTCTTCTTTATTTTTTTCCTTAAGGGCAATCTTATTTTAGCAATTGTATCCTTCAAATCCTTGCTATCCTCAACCTTTTACTGTCACTCTCTAAAAGCAATCTATTGTAAAGGATAATTATAGCCAACAAAAATACTGTTATAGAAGATTACATTTAGTATAGGAATCCCTTTTGAGCTGCTATTATTGGCTATTATACTTATGTTCATAATTGAGTATTACATTATCTTAGAAATTATCTTAGAAGATACAGGATCTAGGAAATTAGTTTATACCTTAATGACCACCTAACTGAGCAATTTATTATACCTCAAAATTAAATTACTAGGTGGGGAAATGTCAGTGAAATGCAACAACAGCACGTATATTATAAAGTCAGGAAACATGACAGACTAAATATGTATTAGCACACTAGATGTATTTTAGCATTTAAATTAAATTTTAATTAAATGCTAATTGATCTGAAATTCCTTTTGACTTTTTAAAGTTTCAGTAACCTTAAAAAGCATGTTAAAAGAGATTATACTTTTCTTAGATGTTCTTCTAGCCTTTTTTTAAAAAAAATATTTATTCATGAGAGAGAGTCAGAGACATAGGCAGAGAGAGAAGCAGGCTCCTTGCAGAGAGCCCAATTTGGGACTCAATCCCAGCACCCTGGGATCACACCCTGAGACAAACGTAGATGCTCAACTGCTGAGCCACCCATGCATCCCTCTTTTAGCCTTTTTTTATTACATGTCTTTGAAGGATAAAAGATATTAGAAATTCTCTCTTGCACTTTTTTGTAGTTTTATGTTGGATTTACTTAATAGGTATTTCATCATTTGTATACAATGAAGTTTAGACTACTATGCATAACACATTTAGCAACATTGGAAAACACGTGAAAAAATCAAATATTTGGAAATCAAAAGAATTTCTCAGAATATTTTAGAATCCTTCTGGAACCAGCTTTCTTGAGGTATTATTAAGCTCTGTAGTATGTCAAAATGAACTAAGAAATATAAAATCAAAATCAAACTGTTAATATGAGACATATTTAAAAATTCACAAAGTGATCAGCTTACATTATGATTAGCATCAAATAAATAATTATTGTATTTTGGTCATTTTACATTAGCTATCTGGGTGCAAAAGTGTCAAAGGTTTTAGTTTTCGGAATTATTAGACTGAAAGAGATTCAAATTCCAGTTCTGCCACTTAATAACTAAGGAGTCACGGGTAAATTACTTAAGTTTATAAAGTCTCTCTCTCATTTATAAAATTAAAGTCTCATTTTCATTTATAAAATGTATCTAAATTTCTGTATACATGAATGCTATGAAAATTAAAATGAGAGAATGTATTATGTAAAGTGCTCATCACAGTACCCTAAACATTGCAGAGTCCTTAACAAAACACCACTAATTATATATTAAAAAAACAAACAAAAAAAGTACTTTGAGAACCTGGATATATAATTCCTGGTAATCCTTTCCTGATCCTACAAAATTTTTAAGTTATAAAATATATGGTACAATGTCTTGGTAAGAACCAAATTTGAGTCCCAGTATCTAAGTTCCCTTCCCATAAAAATAGCCAAAGGAATATGTAGAAAGGAAAAAAAAACCCGTGTCATCAACTAGAAACTGTGGAGTGATATGTACCTAACAGAGAGAAATTTTGAGTGATTTCTGTTCAGTATAGAGTAAGTGAAGGCAGGCTGACAGAAGGAACCAAAGACTTACTGATAAAGAAAAGTGGTATCAAAAAGTGAGGACCTGGCTCCTGGGTGGCATAGCTGGTGAAGTATCTGCCTTTGGCTCAGGTCATGATCCTAGGATCCCGGATAGAGCCTTGCATCAGGATCCATGCTCAGCGGGGAGTCTGTATCTTCCTCTGCTCTTCCCTCTGCCCCACACTCTGCTGAGGCAGGCATAGGCGCTCTCTCTCTCTCTCTCTCTCTCTCTCAAATAGTAAAAAAAGAAGTGAGGATCTTGCCATGGACTTCACACACAGTTTTTAATCATGGGGACAAAAAGAAACCACTCTTAGAGATAAAACATAACTGTATATTTATATTTGCAAACATTCTCTGAAATGATATTTAAAAATAACAAAAGAAATAGGTTGCCTATTTGTGGATTAAGAAACAGAGAAGTTCAGGCAGTAAGGAACAGGGATGAGAGGAAAACCTCAGTGTTTTAGATAGATAAACAGATATATGGTATGTGTGTTTAGACTTTGAGCCTATCTATTCAAACTAAACAAAACAAAGATAAATATACAAAAGCCTTTCTGTATCTAAGCTTGTTGTCTATAATATATTGTTCTCTTTAGGGTATATTATAACAAGATTACATAGGAATCACTAATGAGGAATTTATGGTATAGGAGAGGATGATGATAAGATTTATCAGGGTTAGTATCTTTTTTAACAACACTGTTCAAATCATACCTTGTCTCATATAGGCAATATGTTATAATAAAAACAAAAATACTGGATTTGCAAAAGAGGATATCTGGATTTTAATATTGACTCTAATACTGTGTATAGAACTTGGCAAGTCACCTCATCACTTTGAACTCCAGTCTCCTCTGTGAAATAAAAGGATTGGACTAGGTTATTAAGAAACTTAGCATAGCATCTCTAATTTTATATGATTCTATTCTAAACAGTCGGAATGTCAGCTATTTTAAGGACATTGCACAAAACTACCTTTTTGATTTGGAACCGTTTTTATTATATTTTTAATGTATATTAATTTAATATATATTTATAATTTTTTTGAAGTTTTAGCCTTAGATTTCAAATGATACCATGGGAATTACGGGGTAACAGCTTTGGGGTTTTTATTTTCTTTTCACATTTTAACAATGCGGTTTTTTTTTAAATAATAAATTTATTTTTTAATGGTGTTCAATTTGCCAACATACAGAATAACACCCAGTGCTCATCCCGTCAAGTGCCCCCTCAGTGCCCGTCACCCATTCACCCCCAACCCCTGCCCTCCTCCACTTCCACCACCCCTAGTTCATTTCCCAGAGTTAGGAGTCTTTATGTTCTGTCTCCCTTTCTGATATTTCCTACCCATTTCTTCTCCCTTCCCTTCTATTCCCTTTCACTATTATTTATATTCCCCAAATGAATGAGAACATATAATGTTTGTCCTTCTCCAATTGACTTATTTCACTCAGCATAATACCCTCCAGTTCCATCTATGTTGAAGCAAATGGTGGGTATTTGTAATTTCTAATGGCTGAGTAATATTCCATTGTATACATAAACCACATCTTCTTTATCCATTCATCTTTCGATGGACACCGAGGCCGGGACACCTGCACACCGATGTTTATATATTTATAATTTTGTTCAATATATAGAGTTATTACTGAAGAGTTCCCTTGGTTCTTCTAATATACATGCTTTTATTACAAATATCCAAAGAAGCTGAACTATTGCTCTGTAACCTCCCTGAACACAAACTATCAAATATCAGACACCATTTCTTCTATATCATGTGTAAACAACAATCTGAATTCTTCCTAGTAACTTCCACAGACTAAGAACTTGAACTTTATTTCATACTTTAAGAAAAAGAGTAATATTTGCAAATGACGTATCAGATAAAGGGTTAGTTTCCAAGATCTATAAAGAATTTATTAAACTCAACAGCAAAGAAACAAACAATCCAATTATGAAATGGGCAAAAGACATGAACAGAATTTTCACAGAGGAAGACATAGACATGGCCAACACGCACATGAGAAAATGCTCCACATCACTGGCCACCAGGGAAATACAAATCAAAACCACAATGAGATACCACCTCACACTCGTGAGAATGGTGAAAATTAACAAGACAGGAAACAACAAATGTTGGAGAGGATGTGGAGAAAGGGGAACCCTCTTGCCCTGTTGGTGGGAATGTGAACTGGCGCAGCCACTCTGGAAAACTGTGTGGAGGTTCCGCAAAGAGTTAAAAATAGATCTGCCCAGCAATTGCACTGCTGGGGATTTACCCCAAAGATTCAGATGCAATGAAACGCCCGGGCACCTGTACTCCGATGTTTATAGCAGTAATGTCCACAATAGACAAACTGTGGAAGGAGCCTCGGTGTCCATCAAAAGATGAATGGATAAAGAAGATGTGGTTTATGTATACAATGGAATATTACTCAGCCATTAGAAACGACAAATACCCACTATTTGCTTCGACATGGAGGGACCTGGAGGGTATTATGCTGAGTGAAATAAGTCAATCGGAAAAGGACAAACATTATATGGTCTCATTCATTTGGGGAATATAAAAATTAGTGAAAGGGAATAAAGGGAAAGAGAAAAAATGAGTGAAAATATCAGTGAGGGTGACAAAACATGAGAGACACCTAACTATGGGAAATGAACAAGAGGTAGTGCAAGGGGAAGTGGGCAGGGGGTTGGGGTGACTGGGTGATGGGCAATGAGGGGGGCACTTGGCAGGATGAGCACTGGGTGTTATGGTATATGTTGGCAAATTGAACTCCAATAAAAAAATTAAAACATATATCTCGTAAAAAAAGAAGAGCAATAATTTAATGAAACATATTTTATAGTTAATTTATACCAAATTCAAAATCCATTTTGTTTATACAAAAATTTATCTTTAAATCACATGCAGTTAACCAGTCTGAACAGGAACCAACACTATCAATTTCTAAAATTAATGATTCAAACTATCAAAATATTGTCCAAATCCACTTGAGTCAAAATAGCATTTCTTTTGGTTCAAATGCCTAAATTGGGTTCTTTTTCACTTTTCTATTAGAATTGTATGATATTTGATCTCCCATCCAATAAGATATAAGTTTAAAACTTATTCAAAGGGCCAAATATAAAAGAACACATCTTTCCATACTATAAACCTTAATTTTATTCACAACTTATAAATTGTCACATTATTAATCGCTCATTGAGTTATTTAGCAATAATAAGGCCTTATTGTAGCATCATTGCTATTGTGTAATGTTAAGTGCAATGTAAAAAATAAATAGTCTCACTATATAGGCAGTACAGTAAAAGCTGTACTTTTGTGTTTGTTAATGTGTAAGATAGTGTAATGATGCCATAAACATCAACCAGTAAACAAGGGATAACTGATTTCTCAGTCTCACTCATCTGGTTCTGGAACTTGTAAAACTATTTTAGTATCACACAGCTCTAAACTACCTTTTAAAGAGTAACTCTTTAACTCTACTACTTTGGATAAAGTTAACTAGGAAAATGTTACTAAGATATTATCATTGATATGCTCTTTTGATTGTTAGCACTTCCAGTTAGTGAATATATGCCATGGAATAAACAAGAAATACATTACTTAACTTTATAAACACTAGAGTTTCATAGTCTCCCAATTAGGATTTAAAGTGGGGTTACTGCCTATATCAACACAGGCATAGTCCTGTAATGTAAATATGTATTAATCTTTATTCCATCTCTTTGATCATGTCATACTACCTATCTGGAATTGCTCTCCTTTTGCCTGTGATCTATCCTAAGCTTTTAAGTCTGATGTCTTTCCTGAAACCTTGAGCATTCTAGTCAACACTGGTATTTTCTATGTCAAGCCAGTGATGCAAAGTTAACACTTACTGTTTTCTAATTGCTTAATATATGATGGTTTGATTTCTATAACGGAGTTATAACTTCCTCGAGGACACATTCATGTCTTACATTACTTTTTCACCCACAGTTGTGGGAAAATAGAAGGTATCTAAAAATGTTCATTCATTAATTAGATTCAACAAAAATATCCCCTGTCATGACATTAGCACAAAGACATTAGGATAACCCTCCTGTAATAACAAAATTCCAAGGGTAAGTGAAATCACAAGTCTGCTTCATGAAGAAAAGGAAGCTATTGGTTTCATAAAATCTGTGTCTCCTCTGTGAAGTTTGTGATCTCAACTTGTCCTATGATTACATGCTTAAAGATACTCCTTTGACTATTCCATTTTAGAGAAGGCCAATATTTAAAAGTTCTTACTAAATCTCTATCACTAAAATGCTTCATATACAGTTAAAAAATAATAAACCAGAACTTGCTCCCTGTAACACCTAACTACATGGTATTTTGGCATGGTCTTCATTTTTAGCCATTCACAATGAAAATCATCTTTTATTGTGGGGGTAGATATCTTTTATCTTGAAAGGTATTCTAAGGATATTCCCATATATGTTATTTCATAACTTTAAAATTATAGGACCATCATTCAACTAACTTATACCATTAGATCTTATACCATTTATAAAGATATCAGAGTTATAAAATCAGGAACAACTCTGCTAGCACCAAAATTAGTTAATTTTTATCATTATCAGACCAAAAACACCTGAGGTTCATAAGAGAGTATTTTCCATTGCTGATTCTGTTGGAAGCTAATTCATGCTCAGTTACTGACTGGAATTAAAATAATCTAATATGTTTAAATATAAATAATCTACTAATTGTATTGAACAGTCAGTTCTCAACTTCAGATGTATTCATTTAGAGAGAAATTAACAGGCATTCCTGCCTACTGAAAATAAACTAAGAGTCTCTTTTTCTTCTCTTTTCAGCTAATTAATCTGTTCCAAATCTCTTACTCCTCAAGTATTTGCATATACCTCCCAATCATGAAAATGTAACTAGATATAAAAACAAGAAGCTCTATGAATACAAGAAATTGCTCTAATTTAAAAAGTAATAATAAAACTTCATCAACAATAAAGATGTACTAAGTTTCAATTATATGCAAGGAAATTAGTTGGTTCCAGGGGTCAGAAGTCATATAAGGAATAAGATGACCTGGTCCTAAAAATGCTTCCAAGCTAATTGCAGAGATAAGGCATATAAATAAAAAGATAATAACAATTTATATAGTAACCAAAGTTGTTTACCACAGTGATTACTATAGTGGTTGTACCACTTGAATTATTTGACACCAAATTTCTAAATGGCACCTTTTTAGAGGTTGATAGGCTCCTAGCAAATATTAAGAAACATGAGGTATTAGAACATTTATACACTCATGCACCTGGCATGGCCCCTCTTTGCATAATATGGCATTTTTATTTTATTTTAATTTTTTAAAGATTTTATTTATTTATTCACAAGAAGCAAAGAGAGAGAGGGGACACAGGCAGAGGGAGAAGCAGGCTTCCCGAGGGAAGCCAGATGGGGAACTCTATCCCAGGATCCCAGGATCACAACCTGAGTGGAAGGCAGATGCTCAACTGCTGAGCCTCTCAGGCATCCCAACATGACACTTTGAATTAAAGCTTTACCTTAACTGAACTGTATCCTATCCTAGTAACCTTTCTGAAAATACACATAGAAATCTAGGTTGAGCTTGAGATTCCTTGGTTAAGCATGACTTTAAAAGTATCCAAAAGTATTGGTACCAAGGATGAATATGAAAATTAGTAAGAAAAAAATTAGGGAAAGGCTAATAAGAAAGGAGAAAGGAACACTAACAAAGAACCACTACTAGTGTAAATAAAAAGAATATAAAAGAATAATATAATAGAAAATATATTTATCAAATATATGTAAATAATCTTTCTTTCCCTCCCTCTATCCAAAGTTGAATAACTGCTTAAAACCGTATTTTATTAAAACTATACTTTATTAATGTAATTGACAAAGGGAATTTTCAAGATGAGCCTTTCTACCCTGTTCATAAATATATCTTTAAATGATGAGTTATCTGTAGGGTGAAATAAAAAATGAAAGGCTTAATTCACACTCACTTGATGTATGGTCTTTAGCAAGTTCCAATACCTGTCTTTTTTTCTTCCAATTCATATATTTGTGCCTTTCTAAACTTTGTATCTTACCTCCAGTTAGGGAAACTTCACTTAGATAGACATGGAATGTTGGATGATTTCTTTTTACAAAGAATTAAATCTTAAAAAAAATAGAAATAATCATTAAATTTTATGTAGTCTGGATCACTGCGTAGGTTTCATTAAGCTTCAGTTAGGACCTGACTTAGAAAGAGGTCAACTGAATTTAGTTACCATATAAATTCACTGTTTTGATTTCAGAAAACTGAGTTACATATGGTCTGGAATAATTTGTGAAATGAGATGTTAAGCCTTTTTTTGGCCGAATATGGAATTTGAGACTTGTTGTGGTGAAAGTGATAATCTCAATGAAAAGTTCTATGAAAAATCTAATAAATACCATTTGAATTAGCTCCTCTCAAGAATTTCCATAGGACTAACTTCTCATTGTTCTACATTTTTTTCATTAAATCTTATTTTTTTACATTCTTATCAGAATTTGCCTTTTAATTGACTGTCTCTTTTATTCTAGTTTTATGATAGATCAAGTGATTATATATATCTCCCCTCTATATCTTCACATGCTTTACTCAATACGCATTTTAGGAAAGCATAATATATATGGATACGTTAACTTTAAGTATACCTCAGCAACAACTGATCGACAATGGCCTTTAAAATTGTGAGGTTCAGAGAAGAGGAAAGCATATGACAAACCTTCTAGACCAGGGTTATGCAAATCAAACAGGCAATGAACCTGATATACTCACACTTGGTATACTTTTGTCTGGTACATTGATCTTGTCCTGTAGATAGTCTTTCCTTTTGACTGAATTAAGAGCATAATGAAAGCTATTCTGGATTCATCCATCCAGCTCAGTATCCTGTTTCTGATGATATCACTTGTGCAGTTCTGAGCATACAGTAGGCAATCAATATTTCATTGAACTTTTCTTGAAATAAGTAGGCATATCTGACTTCTAAACTATCCTAAATAAAAGCCATAAATTCCTCCATTAAATGCATATAAATTTAACTCCTTTTTGAATCTTCATTTTCAGTATACAAAACCTTTTTAACATATAAAATGGTACTTTTTCATTTATCTTAATATCTTAATATAGCTATTTCTACCCTATGTCCCAGTAATTCTACTTCCAGCATATACCTTAGAGAACTCTTGCAAATGTGTAGAGTGTTATACATTTAGTACTGCAGCATTTCTTTAATTGGAAAAGAAAATAAAAGCCACCTATAAACGGCCATGAAGAGGGGATGGATAAATGAGCCATATTTATATGATAAATTATTATATATACAAATGTAGAAACAACATGGGTAGATCTCAAAAGTAATACTGAGTAAAAGCTATGGAACCTAGATATATATTAAGTGTAATAATGATATAAATTTAAAAACATGTATAAAATATTGTATATTTTCCATGAATGCATATTTCTTCATGGAAAAGGATACACATAATACTAAGTAGCTGTTTCCAGAAGGGAGAATAGAATAAGACTAGTGAGTGTAGTCAAAGGAGACTTCAACTTCACTATATTGTTTTATTTATTTTATTTTAAAAAGAACTGGAAACAGGTGTGACACAATGTTGACTGTTGTCCTGTTGTCGGGGTACCAGGGTGGTGTAATCTATTAAGTATTCAACTCTTGGTTTTGGCTCAGGTCCTGATCTCAGGGTCCTAAGATCTGTTAGGCTCCATGCTCAGTGAGGAGTCTGTCTTCCTCCCTTTGCTCCTCCTCCCCGTCTCTCAAAAATAAATAAATCCTTAAAAAAATTTCACTGCTGTCAATTCTTGGAGGTAGAAACATGGATGTTTAATATATTATTTTTATATCTTCTATATTTTAAAGTTTCTCATAAAAATAAATTTTCTTAGAAAGCTACAAAGTGACTCATTTAATATTGAGAGCATATACTACAAGCTTATTAAAAACAAGCAAACAAAAGAATACTTCCCTCTATCATTGAGTAGGCTGAGTTGTGGGAAGGTTACCTTCTCTTAGTTGCTCAAGACCTCAGGAACAGGGGTGCCTGGGTGGCTGAGCCAGTTAAGCATCTGCCTTTGGCTTGGGTCATGATCTCAGAGTTCTGGGATCGAGCCCTACATCGGGCTCCCTGCTCATTGTGGAACCTGCCCTTTCCTCTCCCTCTGCTGCTCCCCCTGCTTGTGTGCTCTCTCTCTCTTTCTCTCTCTCTCTCTCTGCCAAATAAATAAACAAAATCTTTTAAAAAATCCTAGGAACAAAATCATATTTACTCTACCTATACACTCCACGATTTTATGCAGATTCAATCAAGCCATTCTTTCTATACAGAAGAATATTAAATATTCTAATAGTATTAAATAGTCTAGTCTGCTCAAAGCCCTTCTGGCACTTTTTGAAACTTCTTCTCTGGCCCCTGTCTTGACATTAATTATTTCTCAAGAAGTGGTGAGCAGAAATGCCACAATTTTTCAAGCACCAAGGTACCATGGTTTTATATCAATATGATTTTCTCTTTTGTTTCAAATACCTTTCTTGATGTTTACATATTTGTTAAGGGTTTTTTGGCTGTAGAATACATTACTAAGCTATCATTTCTGAGAGGCTCTAAGTATTCTAACATTCAAGATAATCTCATTTAATCCTTATCATAAACCTAAGAAATAGATATTATTACCCCTGTTTTTGTGAGTGAGGAAATTGAAATACAAAGAGATTACATAACTTGCCCTTGATAATCACATATTAAATATAGGAACCAGAAATTCAAACCTAGCTCTGTATGACGCTAAATGTCTTGTTCTTTCCAATGGCCTGAAGCAAAAAAATTTATAATGACTTCAAGATACCTTTCCTGGATTCAATTTTACCAATTTCAGTATACCAGTTGAAAACCTAGACATGCTATCATTGCACTGCATTTGCTATGGCTATTCCTAAAAAAGAATAAGCTGAAAGATATTTTGTTGTACATCTGTCAATTTAATATAAAGGCAACACTAGATGATTCTAGACATAGAGTAGTGGTTCGTAAATGGAAGTGATTTTATCTTTCAGAGAATATTTGACAATCTCCGGAGATATTTTTGGTTGTTAAAACTTTGGAAGTGGTAGAAAGCTACTGTATATATAGAGGTGTATATAGAGGGCAGGGATACTGCTAAATGTCCTACAATGTACAGGACAATCCTCCAAAACAAATAAATGATCAGCTCAAAATGTCTACAGTATTAGTTGAAAAATCCTGACACAGAGGGAATAATTGTGGACCACATTATAGCTAATTTTAGGGAAAAATAATATTTGAAAATAACAAAATATATGTTAATTGTACTGGAATTAAAATAAGAGCCTTAATAGAATGTGTGTACTAAAATATAGAGAATTCAAAAAAAATAAAAAAAATAAAATATAGAGAATTCAAATATTTAAAAAGCTTGCTAACTCTGTTCGAACCAGTTACCAGATAAATTTCTAAAATCATGAAAATGACTTTGACAGAATTTTGACTTGAGATTCCACAGTCTATGATGAGAAAGTAATAGTAAATAAAAGCAGTATTTAGAACTAAGTGTGTAGGTGCTGTAGCCATGAAAATGGGATACAGGAGTACAGAGTAGTACACTTTTAAAAGAGCAAGTGTTTTGTTTGTTTTTTACCTTGTCTTCACCTGTCCTTCTGATAAAAGTCTCTTATCTTTGTTCTTTCTTCTCTTAAAGACTTTTCTTCAAATAGCTCCTAGACGGTAAAATAATAGATATAAGGAAACGTTTTATTAAAAATGAGTTTCTATATGAGCACCTACACCTATATTAAAGAAATTCTGAATCATACAACTCTCAAAACTAATTTGGAATCATCCCAAAGTGGGAAAGTATCTCTAATAATAGCAAATGCTTTATTCTTTCTCACCATCTCACCTTCTAAGAATCAATCAACTCATTTAATAACAAGATATAGTTGCATTGATTATTCAAGTTTTACAAAGGTTTTCTGGCAAAGGCAAATTTTAAAGCCTTGAGTGCTCTGTTAAAAATCAACGTAGTCTAGAGAAATTCTCTTTCTGATAATTATGTATTACAATCACTAAATATCACCATTTATTATTAAAATAACAATGAAATCCTAAAAATGGTCACTTATAAAAATGATAAATATGCAGATGTATTTTTCCTAAGACTTTTTTCTATTCAGTTGAATCTTATATTCAACTTATCTTGTCTCCTTGTGCTCCTCCCCCACTTGCTAATTATAAACTGGATATTTTTCATATCATCTACTGCAGCCACTCAAACCCATTCTTCTTGTCTTTAAACTTCTATTCCTGCTTCATCTTCTATTTGCCTTAGCTAATAGAGTTTTACCTCTTTTATTTTTATTTTTTTTTAAACTTTTATTTATTTATGATAGGCACACAGTGAGAGAGAGAGAGAGGCAGAGACACAGGCAGAGGGAGAAGCAGGCTCCATGCACCGGGAGCCCGACGTGGGATTTGATCCCGGGTCTCCAGGACCGCGCCCTGGGCCAAAGGCAGGCGCCAAACCGCTGCGCCACCCAGGGATCCCGTTTTACCTCTTTTATAGCTCTCATCTTTGTCCTGTCACTTGAACAGTTCTAGGCTAGGAAATTCTGCAAATTAAAACCACAGAAAAATGAAACCAGCTAGGTGTTTGTTGCCTGCTAGGGAAAAACTTTTCCCATTATGAGCAAGAAAGACCCTACAAAGAAACAAAACAGAGGATCATAGGGAAAGGAATGGAAAAATAAAATAAGATGAAATCAGAGAGGAAGACAAATACTAAGAGACTCTTAACTGTAGGAAACAGAGTGAAGGTTGCTGGAGGGGAAGTGGAGGGGGGATGGTGTAACTGGATGATGGGCATTAAGGAGACTAAGTGATGTAATGAGCACTGGGTCTTATATGCAATGGATGAATAACTGAAATCTACATTTGAAATTAATGACTATGGTAAATAATTTAATTATATAAGTTTAAAAAAGATCCTATGATATGGATGGAGCTAGAGAGTATTACGATAAGCAAACTAAGTCAATCAATCAGAGAAAGACAAATAACATATGATTTCACTCATAGGTAGAATTTAAAAAACAAAACAAATGATCATGGGATGAAAAAAGAGAAAGGCAAACCAAGAAATAGGCCCTTAATATAGAGAAAAAAACTGATGGTTACCAGAGGCTACCAGAGGCTACCTGATGGCTACCTCAGATTAGAAGCATTTTGTAAACTGTGAAGGGTGTGTGGGGAGATGGGTTAAATAAGTGATGGGGATTAGAGAGTGCACTTGTGATGAGCACCAGGTGTTGTATGTTAAGTGTTGAACCACTAAATTGTCCACTCAAAACTGATATTACACTGTATGTTAACTGGAATTTAAATAAAAACTTAAAAAGTAAGAAAGACCCTTAGTTTCTACCTCTCTAGGGATTCTAGAAAACTGAATCTTCTGGAATCCCTGGGTGGTGCAGCGGTTTGGCGCCTGCCTTTGGCCCAGGGTGCGATCCTGGAGACCCAGGATCGAATCCCACGTCGGGCTCCCGGTGCATGGAGCCTGCTTCTCCCTCTGCCTGTGTCTCTGCCTCTCTCTCTCTCTCTCTCTCTCTCTGTGACTATCATAAATAAATAAAAATTAAAAAAAAGAAAACTGAATCTTCTTAAACTATAGAAAGAAGGAAGCAGAAGTAGTCTAATGAGTCCTCCTTGTCAATCTGCTATAAGCATTCAAAAGTATTGGATTACAAGTCAATGAGTCCTGAATTGAATACTGACTCCATTTACTCAAACTTCGCTTGGGCAGGGACACATGGCTGGCTCAATTAGTTCAGCATTTGACTTTTAATCTTGGGGCTGTGAGTTCAACCCCCATTTGGGTATAGAGCTTACTTAAAACTTGCTTGGGCAAATTATATGATCTCTCTGAGTCTTTTTTTTAATTAGTAAAAAGAGGATGATAATGCCTTTTCAGGTTGCCTCAGATTAGAAGCATTTTGTAAAGTATGAAGTTCCATCCAAATTGAGCTACTAGACAATATAGTATATTAACCTATATTAAGTTATTCATTTCAATTACACAAACAGAGACAAAATATAGACTTCTGGGACCAATTCCAAGTTTATTCTATCAGAATCTATAGAGGGGAGTCCCAATCATCTGTATTTTTAACAAGAACACCAAAGTTTGATTAAGACTACACACACTATGCCATTCTAATTTCTGGTGTCCTTTCTCTTACTTCAATGAAAGTTTAATTATATGTACCATTTAATTTTCTGATCATCTTGAAATCATTTGGTAAAATGTAAGAAAAATGCCATGTTGTCAAAAAACAACTGAAATCAAATCTTAAAAATTATATAATTTAGACTTTAACAGATATTTTTAAATAAATATTTTAAAATGTAAAAAGCAAAGCTTGTTTTTTATAACACAGTAGATTGTAAAATATTTACAGAACTAAGAATGATTAAACATGAAAATAATTCAATTTACTGAAGGAATTATTATGATTTCCCACATTAGCTTTATTTGAATAATGTCAAATTTTAATACATTCAATAATGCTGAGTTAACTTAAGATACTGTATTGGTTCTTCAAATCTACATTATCTTAGTGAAAATTCTCAGATATTTTAAAACACATCTTTCTAAGTATCTATAATTGAAATTTTCCACATCTGGGTTTATCAACTGATAAACTGATGCTACTTCTGTTAAATCTTCATACTTAGAGTTAACTAAGTTCCAAAAGAACAATTTGGGAGGTCCTATACATGTTATTTTTATCATTAAAATAACAATTTGGGAGGTCCAAATTAAAATAACAATCATTAAAATAACAAGTGGGAGGTCCTATACATGTTATTTTTATAATTAGCCCTTTTCAAAGGCTGAAAGGAGCAAAAGGTAGCTGCCTATTTAGGTGAGACAGGGTTAGAGGTATTACTAAATCTGGAAGAGTGGAAGAAACAAAGCCATGATCTAAGATAACCCAAAACAATAAGAAATATAAATACAATAAACAATAAATGAATAATAGTTCCTTGGGGGAGAGAGTAAAATGATATTGGTAAAGAATAAATCTAACTTTAAGGGATCCCTGGGTGGAGCAGCGGTTTAGCGCCTGCCTTTGGCCCAGGGCGCGATCCTGGAGACCCAGGATCAAATCCCGCGTGGGGCTCCTGGTGCATGGAGCCTGCTTCTCCCTCTGCCTGTGTCTCTGCCTCTCTCTCTCTGTGTGTGTGTGTGTGTGTGTGTGTGAGACTATCATAAATTTAAAAAAATAATAAAATAAATAAATCTAGCTTTAAAATGCTTAACATTAACTATAACTATAATAGAATAAACATTTCCAGAATTCATCATAATGTTTAAGAGACTTAAGTTATTGATTTTAATTAACTGTTTAGAATATGTGTTAATATAACACTGGTATATTCTTACAGGCTATATTAACCTGGAAACAACACAAATATTAATCATTAGGACAATGAATGAAAATTAACAAAATGTTCATACAGTGGAATACAACAGTGAAAAAGAATGAACTACAGTTATAAGCAATAATGCAGGCAGACAAGGAACATTATGAGTTACAAAAGCATGTCAAAGAAGAAAAAACACTGATTTATGCAGAGTTTAGAAATATACAACAGTAAATAATACTGTTTAGGAATTCAAATACTATGATAAAACTGTAAATTAAATCAGGGAAATTATATATAAATTTGAGACAGCAGTTGCCTCTAAGGAGGGAAGGAAAGAAATGTGATTAGGGAAAGGGTACACAAGGGAATTTAAAAGGAATGGTACTTTTCTTAAATTAGGTCATATGGATTTCCTGTATTGCTTTTTATTCTGTACTCCTGTTTTACAAATATTTTATAGGTATTCAATTATTAATAAAAACAATTAAAAGTTGATGACTTTCCTTTGAGTACTTTTTTATAATAAAAGCAGCTTATGATTTTAATATCTTTTAATTCCTTGTTTCAACAGCAGCAATAATATACATATACTTCAAATATTTCTATTACTGTGCCTAAGATTAAAAAATAAATTCTAAATCTAACTTTAAAAGATAAGATGCCCAAGATAAAAACATGAGGGCAATTTTTGGAGTCAATATTAGTTCACAACTCATATAAATAACAATTTCTGAATCTTCTAAGTAGTTTGTCAATCAAAGATATAGGTTATGCATTTTATTTCCTAGCATGGACAATAACAAACTTCCTAACTGAACAAATATTTTTAGATCTTAATTCTACTAAAAACCCTGTTCTATCCTAAAGATCCCTATCTTAAGAAGTTCAACAATATGCAAAACAATTTAAAAAACAGTTCAAAAAAGGCTTAATTTATAGGTTACCGATATATAACTAGAAATAACATAAGACATGGAAATTCTTAAGTTTTAGCGGATTGTTCTAGTCTATATGTGGATTTATTGAAGGCACTTTGTTAATACATATTAAGCATCTAAGGAAGAACTTCTAAAAATATTTTTCACTTTCACACCAAAAAAAAATTCTCAGTGAAATACAATTATCTATTGTGGAAAGTGATGAAACAATCATTACATGTGCCAAGTTTTTTCTGTCTCTATAAAGGTAAATCTTGCATCTGAAACATATATAGCAAGATTAAAAAAATAAATATAATCTTTATACAGTTCCGTTTATGTAAAGTCTTTTCTATCGTACTCTCCCTGAGCTTTTAGGGGAAAAATAAAAGGTTTTCCAGGATCAAGGGCTCATAATTAGTTAACAGCCTGAAGCCTACCAAACGTCATTAACACAAAAGTCTAAAACAGTACCTTTTTTTTAGAACCATTTTGGTGCAACAGGAAACAATCCTGAAGATAAAAAGGCCATTATATATTCATTATTTCCCCCACATATTGAAACTTTAAAGATGAGAAAAAACTTAAAGCCAAATATAAAATTCCTCAGCAAGAGCATAATTACTCTATTTTTTTTCCAAAGCATTTCTTGGAATTTCCAAGTGTTGAATTAAATGCAGTGATTTCATCAAAGATCCCCCTTCTTTCCACAAATCTAGAGATGGTGTCTAATAAATTTCCTTGGATATCTTGGTGTTACATAAAAGGCACCAAGTGTTTCAATAAACCCTCCCGTCAATTATAATTTGGAGCGATTTTATGGTAATTTTCGTATTTTACCCATCCACTCCAAAAAATAATAATTTATTACAACTTCGTATTTCACAACAACTTCGCCTCTTAAACCTGGGCTTACTCTTTTGTCTTCCCCTTCTAACTTAAAACTTTAAAGATCATGACCTTTTTAAAAACTTAAACTGAACCTCGCAACTGAAAATTCCCACCCCCGCTAACCCTGAAGGTTCTCATTTCATAGGGTTATATATATGTTTAAAGTACTGTAGAAACCCTATACCTTTTCCTTCATCCGTAAGACAAACTCTGAGAACAGAAGGAGAGGCCAAGGATAGTGTGAAATCTGAGGAAAGAGTTTGGGGCGGAAGTTTAAGAAGAGCTCAGAGTACGACAAAAGAACTAGGCGGTTAGCAGAGTGACGAAAACCGTTAGGCGCTGGCTTAAAGACACTAGGGGGAGGGGCATAACCCCTAGAGCCCGCCAACGCCCCCAGGCGACTACTGCCCACCCTAACAGCTACTCCGAGCAGCAGCCATTTTGGCGTTACACCAGCCCCGCCCCTCGGTCGTAGGCGGCTCCACCCCCGGCCAACTGTGAGCGGAAACAGGAAGTGGGATTGTAAACCTATAGGAGCGAGGCAGGCAGCTAGTCAGAAATAGGGCGGTACTCTGAGTACCCTATCAAGTTCGTGCTATTGCTCTGGGCTGTCGCCTCACCAAAAAAGTTGTGGGACCACGTTGAATATGGAGAGTATCCTTTCCCGTCTGAAAAGCTGCTGCTGGAGTTTAGGAAAGGGGAGAAGGGCAAAGGCTGGGGCCCTGTGAGGCGCATGTAGGTGACCTTTTAGGTCTAATTATGGGAAGATGAGGGCACTGATGCTGATTGGTAGGTGTCTGTAACTCTGTTGTGGTTTCCTGGTAGCCGCCGCTGCCTGGGAAGTGGGACTGCTTTGGCGAGTGTGGGAGGAGTTGGGGGACTGAGATGATTTTTGAGTGTGAACCCTTGTTCAGGGCTCCTGTCACGTGTCCTTTCAGTTATTTTATCCACTTCTTAGAAATTGAGGGGGGGGGGGTTGTATGGTTAAAAGCAGCGGGAGTTTGCCAGAGGTTTTTGGAGCAGAGGTATAGGTTTTGAATACAGAACGAGGCCAGATGGCTTGTTTGTTTGTTTTTGTTTTTCCAGATGGTTTTTGTGGAACTTCATTTTTCTGGATGTAGGTGACTGATAATGAGGTGAAGTCCTTAATACCACACTGGCAAACTAAATTGAGAGCTTGCTTGATAATCTGATTTAGCATATAAGGAAACTCATGGTTTCCTAAAGCTGTAAAAATCCATCAGTTGCACCTGTTTTTCTACTTGAGCACTAAGGTCAAGGTTAGGAAACAAGCTGTGTGATTCCCTGAATTGGGGGATGAAATAATTTTTTCACTACTGAAATACCTTTACAAAATTTCCATTTCTTTGTAATTCGTCTTTCTTACAGGAGTTGGCATTATAGAAAATAGAGTAGCTTGGTATTTTGCTACTGAATAAAATTTGGCAAAATACCAATATGAGGATAACAGTTATTGTTTGATAGTTCATTTTATAGCTGTTTTGTCTTCATTAGTTTGTAAATCTGAAAAATAGGATTTCTGGTGGGAGGATAAGATTATATAAGCCATACTGAGAATATTGATCCTGAATCATTTCCTATCCTGTGCTGAACTGACCAAGATAAACCAAGAATAAAATGAACCTTTGAAGAGGCATGAAATATGTCATTTCATGAACAGAGTAGATGACTAAAAAGTCCAATTATTGCAGCAGTTTAAAGGATATAATTTACGGAAATGTAGTTGTGTTAGATGATTTTTAAAAAGCAATTAGACTATGAATCAGATGATTCTAATCCCAGTTCTGCCTCTTAAGAAATGAGTTAGGGAAAGTCATAAAGTCTCTGTCAGGCAACTTTTATTCATTTGTAAACATACTAACTGACCTGCCAACCTTATACAGCTTTTGATAAAGATAAAATAAAATGGAAGAGCTTACTAAATTATAAAGTTTTGAACATATTGTTAAGTATTACCAAATAGAGTACAAATTGCTATCTCTTTCCCAAGAACTTTTGGAAGGATTTGAGGTAACAGCTCTAAAATTGCTTTTGTTTCCTACTCTAATCAAGTTATTTTTGCTATACCTAAGCATACCATTTGTGATTTACAATAACATGATAGTTACTAATTTTATTTACTGAAAAGCATGTATGCCTAATTATAATTAAAATTAATAATACTGTTATCAATAGTTTCATACTTAAAATGAAGTATTACCCTTCATTCTATCAAAAGAAGTGTAAAATCCAGATTTTTTCCTTGGAATATAGAGGAAGAAAATGACATGGACTCAGACCTGTCTTCCATAAATAAATAACATCATTTGAAACTTGAGTAACACTTATTTGTCGCCTATATAAAATGCAAAAAAAAAAAAATAGGCATGCCTGGGTGGCTCAGTGGTTGAGCATCTGCCTTTGGCTCATGGCGTGATCCTGGGATTCTGGGATCGAGTCCTGCATTGGGTTCCCCACAGGGAGCCTGCTTCTCCCTCTGCCTATGTCTCTCCCTCTTTCTCTGTGTCTCTCATAAATAAATAAATAAAATCTTTTTTTAAATGCAAAAAAATATCATTGTTACAGTATGTAAGACCTAAGTGTGCTAATAGTTAGAATTGTAATTGTGACTTCTGTCTTCTATTAAACATAATCAATTTATCGTGGTGGATTAGGATAAATTTCACTTTATTTTTTTAAGATTTTATTTATTTATTCATAAGAGATACACAAAAAATTGAGAGGCAGAGGGAGAAACAGGCTCCATGCAGGGAGCCTGGTACAGGACTCGATCCCAGGACTCCAGGATCACACCCTGGGCCCAAGGCAGGTGCTTAACCGCTGAGCCACCCAGGGATACCTAAATTTCACTTTCAAGAGCTTGATTGGATGGCCAACTTTATTTGTTGTAGTGTGTTTTACAAGTGCAGAACTAAGAGCAATATGTGTGCAATATTAATACAGTGTATTTCAGTAATGTTTGATTTACTTGCAGGAATGAAACAATAGAAGAGGTATTATTAAGAGATACTTCACTACTCCACAGGTCTTTTTCTTTGTCCTTCATTTTCCATGTTTCTACTCCTCTTCTGGTATTTTGTTGTTTTTGTTGGACTTGGCTCAAGCATGCTTCATATCCAGGAAGCTTTGCATGTCATTTTAATCTCCTAATCCACCATCTCCAACAAACCTAGAAATCTGAGAGCTCCAGCTCCTACTCTGTGCTTATTTCCCCACCTGTTTTCCCCTCCAGTTTAGACTTTTTTCCTAATACTGTAATTATATGTTTACTTGTCTCCCTCTTACATTAGGTTGTGAGTTCCTTGAGGATCATATCCTTATCTTTCACCTTTAATCTTCATTTCCTTGCACAGCATTTGCCCCATAATAGATGCAAAATGGGTAAATGACCTTCTGTTAAAAATTATTAACATATATTGAGTCTCTACTGTGCGCTGAGGAATGCACTCAAGCTTTTGATACAGAGGGTTATAAGACCTATTCTGAACCTTGAACACCTTTTGATCTGAGTCAGGACACATATAGTTGGGGATAAATATCAATACTAGGTAACACATACTAACTGAGGTGAATGCTTGAACACATTCTTGATTACATGTGTGGATTTACTAAACTTAAAATTGCATGTAAAATTTTTATGTTAGAATGTGCCTTTACCTGGGGTAAAACATATGTAGCTGACATGTTTTTCCAAAGGATTCTAACATGAAAAAAGCTGATAAATAATGAAGTAGATAATAGGTACTATAGATATTCTGAGAGTAGAGAAAAGGATGTCATAAACTGGACTGGTGTCATTGTATTCTTTTGTAGATGCCCAGACAGATGAGACTGTTACAGGCGATGATTGCCACCTACCTTAGAAATGGCTGTATGCCATTATGAATGACTTTATATCCTAAGCAGAACTAATTACATATCAGAGTCTCTGAGGTTTTTATATTATTGACAAATATACTGTGATATTTTTGGACCAAATATTAATGATATCTTAAATGTGCTTTTTAAATATTGTTACCTGTCATGTGTCTTATAAGTTATGGCCTGGCCTGGCTAGCTAGTAGAATGCTGGGTCTTATAAGAAGTATTGCATGTGTAAGGATTACTTCTGGTTCATAATTTAAGGCCAATTAAGGACCAATTCTGAGCAATTCACTCTGAAAGCTAAAATGCAAAGAGGAAAATATGAGATGTGCTGGATTTGAATTTCTTCTTTTTTTATGTAGCAATTACTGCTCAATTATCTCTCTCTAGGCTTCAGTCTTCACATCTATAAAATGAGTGAAGTTGACAAGTAATTTCTAGGGTTCCTTTCAATTCTAATGATCCCAAACTCTACCTACCAGAAATACACAAGAGATGATCAAGAGCATAGGAGATGAAAAAGAGTTGATTCATAATGTCACTTCTTCTCATCAAATGTATGAATAAAAAATCTATGATATTGGTATTATTGCTTTATTCTGGGACAGGCAATTGCTAGTGGAAAATTTTTATTTCCTTCCTCTTACCTCCATTTTTTTCCCATCCTCTACTTCTGTGTGCCCAAAGGACTGCATAATCCTTTAGCACTTGGAATCGAATAGCTTTCTGCTCTACTGTATTTGGAAAATACATTAGCACTTGGAATCAAATAGCTTTCTGCTCTACTGTATTTGGAAAACTTTCACTTGGTGTTACTCCACCACTTCACATAGGCAGACAGGACATGAGATTTCTACTATGAAATTCTTCTAGTAAACTGAGTATAACAATTTTTCTTGAGGTAGCAGACTGAAATCTTAAAGCAAGACTTCATTATGCATGCATAATATGTTGAACCCTAATGACTTGCTTAAATTTATTGAAATTTTAAAGCAATAATATATTAGCGCATAGCTGATTTTCATCCCTTGCCTGTGTAATTGCAAAAAGTTAATTCAAATAAAATATTTTAAAGAGGCAATGGTGCTTTTTATTCCCTGGTGAACTATATTGTCCAATTAAGATATGTGGCTTAGTGAGTCATGAGGTGGTAATTAAAATTTATAGAATATCTATATGTGCTAAACTTTCTGCTAGGTATTTTGTATATATTATCACAGACTCTCAAAACAACTGGGAAGACAGGTGATAGTATCATTTTTTTGTGATAGTATCATTTTATAGAAGAGGAAACTAAAGCTAAGAAAGCCACATTGCTTATAAGCACAGAGTAAAGGATCTAGGCTGGGCTCCAGTATCTGTTGTATTCACCTTAACATAGTACCTTCACATACAGCATAATTCATTTGTGTTTGATGGAATCCTAGGGTTACACAGAGATACTTCTTCTATATATTAATATTCAACTTGGGATTTTGCTTTAAAAAGGTTTGAGAAACCATGAATCTACACAATCACTTTAGGGAGCCTAGCCTATGTTCTCTTGAAGACATTTCCTTGTAAAAGGTACACCTTAGATGAGGTATTTTATAGAATTGGAAAGGTGGGAGTTACTACTTTCTGAAAATATGAAATAATTGAAATGTTGAGATTAAATTCATTTATCTTATTTATTGTTTGTTTCCTTATTTATCAATCCCAAGGGCCAAGTGAGGTTTTTTTTTTGCTTTTTGTTTGTTTGTTTGTTTTGTTTTTTGTTTTTTGCTTTTACATGGATTTGGGTAGGAGGAGGGTCAGCTATCGCCATTAATGGAGCTCTTTGAGAACAGTTTCTCAGAGTCAGTGTTATTGTTTATGTTAGCCGAAAAGCAAGCATGATGGTGTATCCTAAACCTCACAGGAGTTAAGATGAAGGTGGTAGAAATGGGAGAAAGAAGGGCAAACTAGGTAAAGGAATTGTATGTAAAGGCATAGAGGAGAGGCCAGAATCTTGAAGTACAAGGTGTTGGAGGCTGGGATTACCCAAAACCTTTTAAGGGCCTTCTGCATCATTCTATACATGTTAATAGACATTGCTGTTCAGTTGTTTTAAACTTTAAGTCCATTAAAAATAGAGTATTTCAGCCATTGTCTTTCCAGTGGGCAAAGAAATACAAATTCTGTCTTAATAGCAACCACTTTGCCAAATTGAATTTATGATTAGCCAGTGAAGGAGATTATTCTGCCAATGTTATTTCTCCAAATAGAAAAATACTCCAGGGATTTATCATCAACTAAAATATCACAGAAGGTCAACTCTGGTTCATAGCTCAATTTAGTAGTTGAATTGATACCATTACTTTCCATTCCCCAACTTCAATATAGAGGATAGTCACTTATTGTAGTATACACAGAGGGTGACTATTTGAGTAACAGATACTTGAATTTAAGGATCTCATACCCTGGTTATAGAAATTACCCAAGAGTTAGAGGTAAGGGATGATACGGGGATGTTTTGATTTCTGGTATTGGGAAAAAGATTCATCATCAGGAAAACACTGGTATTACTAGTTGCCTGGGCTAAGTAGACATATACAAATATATTTAATAGTGATTGTAGTTTAAGATATATAGCCCTTCCCTGTGGATTCATGGCTTATGCTTATGTATATTAAACTGTACTACAACTGTTGGTAATCTTGTCTGTCATATTCTAGTGTAAGGTTGAAGTTAGAGAATTCATCTCCTTATTCATTTCTGAACATACAGAATTATTTGGAATAGGAACTGGTAAAACTTTACATGCCCTTAATGTACATCTAGCCTCATGGTAGTTAATTATTTTTTAACTTAAAAAGAACTTGACAAAAAGAAAATAACTTGACTGTAGAAGGTGTGTGTGTGTGTGATGAGTGTGTGTGTATATACACACATATACTTTGTGCTTTTATGGGACAGAATTGTTATTCTGAATTTATTAAAATAAGTAATAAAATAATAAGTGATAGTAATTATTTATGTAATAGTCTTATGCTTTCTTTCACTGGTCATTGTTGATTTGTATGAAGTACTTTTCATAGTTAAAATATACCTCCTGGCAGGGATCCCTGGGTGGCGCAGCGGTTTGGCGCCTGCCTTTGGCCCAGGGCGTGATCCTGGAGATCTGGGATCAAATCCCACGTCGGGCTCCCGGTGCATGGAGCCTGCTTCTCCCTCTGCCTATGTCTCTGCCTCTCTCTCTCTCTCTGTGTGACTATCATAAATAAATAAAAATTAAAAAATATACCTCCTGGCAAATAAAATTACTTTTTAAATTATTTGAGTGACTTTAAAACTTAATTTATAACTACTCAAGTTACAGATGTTTTACTAAGCCCCATATTCTTTTCCAAAGAAAATATTCCTGATAAAATTTAAAAATAATTCGATTATGCAGGAAAGTAGTATCTTCATGGCTTAAGGGAGCACCTCCTAATCATGTACACTAATATTTCTACACTGAAATATATGAACCTTAAATGGGATAAGTCAAAGACTATACATAACCTGCTTTTTTAAAGATTTTATTCATTTATTCATGAGAGACACAGAGAAAGAGAGAGACAGAGACACAGGCAGAGGGAGAAGCAGGCTCCATGCAGGGAGCCCAACGTGGAACTTGATCCCAGGTCTCCAGGATCACGCCCTGGGCTGAAGGCAGTGCTAAACCGCTGAGCCACCCAGGCTGCCATATACATAACCTGTTAGTTGAGATCAGACTTCGTCATCAAATTTGTTTTGGTCAGGATGCTTTTTTGTTTGTTTGTTTAACTTGAGTGTAGTTGCCATACAATGTTACTTAGTTTCAAGTGTATAACATAGTGATTGGACAAGTTTATACATTATGCAATGTGCACACAAGTGTGGTTACCACCTGTTTCCATCACTTTTACATCACTGTTACATTATAATTGATTATATTTTTATGCCATGCCTTTTATTCCCAGGACTTATTCATTCTGTAACTGGAAGCCTGTATCTCTTAGTCCACTTTACAATTTTACCCCCCCCCCACTTCCCTCTGGCAGCTATCAGTTTGTTCTCTGTATTTATAGGTCGGATTTTTTTCCGATATATCGAAATGCTTTTTTCCCAATATATCATGTGCCACTGTAAGATGCTTCTGTACTATACATTTATATAAAATGCTTTGAGTATTTCCGTTAAGCACTACACTAGGCTGATAATAAAAGGATAATTAAGACTCATCCTTATTCACAAGGTGTCCATAGTCTAGTTGAAGAATCAGACATATAAACAAGCAATTATTGAGAGCTACAGAAAAATACATACCCAGATATATAAAGGAACATGGGAATATAGAGTAAGTAGCTACTGACACTGTAAACTTCAAATCAGTATTTCTTTAGGGTATACTTAAAGTTTAGAAACAGATTGTGTGAAAAGAGTCACAGAAGCTATTTTATACTGAATTTATATGAAGCACAAAAAAGGTTTAGCTTTCTGAGTTACAATATTACTACACTTTCATATGTGTTGTCCATATACCTGTATTGTTTAATACATGATAATTGTTTTCTTATCATTTCATTTTCAAATAATCATCCTTTTAAAAATTGAAAGATACCATCTTATGGATCAAGTATTATAAACTCTTAATGAATCAAACCTTTTATTTCAAATGACTTTTTTACAAAAACAATGTAGATTTAATCCTCATTCCACCCTAAAAATAGTACAAAAAAGAACAAAATACCAGTTACCTACTACTGAGTTAAAAAACAAAACATTACCAACTTAGCTCCCTTCTCCCACCAAAGGCAACGACTGTCTAAAATTTCATATTTATCATTTCCATGTACTTTATATTTTACTACATAAATGTACATTCTTATGATATTATATATTCCATATTTCCCAGTTTTGTATGTATGGTGTCATATTGCCATATTCTTTTTATTCAAGGTGATGTTTTGGATTCATTATGTCATTTCATTTCCATATTGTTTTTCGTTGCAGAATATCCCACAGTTTATCCATTATATCTGTGATGATCACTTAAGATATTTCCACTTTTTTTGTCATTACAAATAATACTGCTATGATCATTATTGCACATATTTCCTATGTTGACTGGGCATGATTTCTCTAGGATGTATACCTCAGATGGAATTTCTGTGTTGAAGAATATGTGCACTTTGGATTTTCTGTGTAGACATTTGTAATATTTGAAAGTAATGATGCTTTGATGAATTTCAATGTAATCTGTATGCAATTTTAAATTTTCATATTTTTTATTTTATCTTATCGTAATTAGTTTCTTATCATGCTTCCTAGGAATCCAGAACAATGCTTAAAAAACAATAGCAGAAAAAAATATAGCAGGCAAATTTTCTAGTTATTGATTTTATTTTTTTTTACTTTTTGTTATTCTAGGTTTTTTTATATTTTATTTAAATTCAATTTGCGAACATAAGGTATATAACACCCAGTGCCGATCTCATCATGTGCTATCTTTAATGCCTGCCACACAGTTACACCATCCCCCCCACCCATCTCTCCTTCTGAAACCCTTTGTTTGTTTCCTAGACATAGGAGTCCTTCATGGTTTATCTTCCTTTCATTTTTCCCCATTCGGTTTTCCTCATTTCCCTTATGGTCCCTTGCACTATTCCTTATATTACACATATGAGTGAAACCATATGATAATTGACTTTCTCTGATTGACCTATTTCACTCAAAATAATACCATCCAGTTCCATATACATCAATGTAAATGGTAGGTAGTCATTTTTTCTGATGGCTGAGTAATACTCCATTGTATGATATATACCACATCTTCTTTATCCATTCATCTGTGAAGGATATCGTGGCTCCTTCCACAATTTGGCTATTGTGGACATTGCTGCTATGAACATAATGGTGCTGGTGTCCCATGGTTTCACAACATCTATATCTGGGGTAAATACCCAGTAGTACAATTGCTGGGTATAGGATAACCTCTGTCTTTAACTTCTTAAGGTACCTCCACACTTTATTCCAGAATGGCTACATCAACTTGCATTCCCACCAAAAGTTCAAGAGGGCTCCCCTTTCTCCACATCCTCTCTGACATTTGTTGTTTTCTGTCCTGTCAATTTTCACCATTCTCATTAGTGTTTGGTGGTATCTCATTGTGGTTTTGATTTGTATTTCCCTGATGGCCAGTGATGCGGAGCATTTTCTCAAGTGCTTGTTGGCCACGTCTGTGTCTTCCTCTGAAATTTCTGTTCATGTCTTTTGCCCATTTTATGATTGGATTGTTTGTGTCTTTGCTGTTGAGTTTAATAGGATCTTTACAGATCTTGGATACCAGCCCTTTATCTGATATGTCATTTGCAAAATCTTCTCCCATTTTGTAGGTTGTCTTTTAGTTTTGTGGACTGTTTCTTGTGCTGTGCAGAAGCTTTTTATCTTGATGAAGTCCCAATAGTTCATTTTTGCTTTTTCCCTTGCCTTCCTGGATGTATCTTGCAAGAAGTTGCTGTGGCCAAGTTCAAAAAGGGTGCTGCCTGGGTTCTCCTCTAGGAATTTGATGGATTCTTGTCTTACATTTAGATCTTTCATCCATTTTGAGTTTACCTTTGTGTGTGATGTAAGAGAATGGTCCAGTTTTATTCTCCTGCACATGGCTGTCCAATTTTACCAACACTATTTATTGAAGAGACTTTCTTTTTTTCCAGTGGATATGCTTTCCTGCTTTGTTGAAGACTAGTTGACTGTAGAGTTGAGGGCCCATTTCTGGGTTCTCTATTCTGTTCCATGATCTATATGTCTGTTTTTGTGCCAGTACCATACTGTCTTGATGATCACAGCTTTGTAATACAGCTTGAAGTCAGGCATTGTGATACCCCTAGCTTTGGTTTTCTTTTTCAACATTCCTATTGCTATTTAGAGTCTTGTATGTTTCCATACAAATCTTAGGATTATCTGTTCCAACTCTGTGAAGAAAGTCCATGATATTTTTATAGGGGTTGCATTGAATATGTAAACCGTTCTGGATAGCATAGACCTTTTCACAATATTTATTCTTACAATCCATGAGCATGAGATTTTTTTTCCATCTCTTTGCGTCTTCTGAAGTTTCTTTCATAAGTTTTCTGTAGCTTTTAGAGTATAGACCCTTTACTTCTTTGGTTAGGTTTATTCCTAGGTATCTTTTGGTTTTGGGTTCAATTGTAAATAGGACTGATTCCGGGATCCCTGGGTGGCGCAGCGGTTTGGCGCCTGCCTTTGGCCCAGGGCATGATCCTGGAGACCCGGGATCGAATCCCACATCGGGCTCCCAGTGCATGGAGCCTGCTTCTCCCTCTGCCTGTGTCTCTGCCTCTCTCTCTCGCTCTCTCTGTGACTATCATAAATAAATAAAAATTTAAAAAAATAGGACTGATTCCTTAATTTCTCTTTATTCAGTATAATTGTTAGTACATAGAAAGCAACTGAATTCTGTGCATTGTTTTTGTATCCTGCCACATTGACCAATTGTTTTATGAGCCCTGGCAATTTTTTGGTTCAGTCTTTTGTTTTTTCTCTATATAGTGCCATGTCATCCATCTGCAAAAGGGAAAGTTTGATTTCTTCTTTGCCATTTGAATGCCTTTTATTTCTTTATGTTGTCTGATTCCTGAGGCTAGGACTTCTAATACTATGTTGAACAAAAGTGGTGAGAGTAGGCATCCTTGCCATGTTCCTGACTTTAGGGAAATGCTCTCAGTTTTTCCCCATTGAAAATGATATTTGCTGTGGGCTTTTCATAGATAGCTTTTATTATATTGTGATATATTCCATCTATCCCTACACTTTGAAGAGTTTTAATCAGGAATCGATGCTGTATATTGTCAAATGCTTTCTTTGCATCTATTGAGATGATCATGTGGTCCTTTTCCTTTATTGACATGATCTATCACGTTGATTGTTTTATGAATGTTGAACCAACCTTGCATCACAGGGATATTGGTCTGTAATTCTCCACTTTGGTGGGGTCTTTGTCTGGCTTTGGGCTCAAGGTAATGCTGGCCTCATAGAATGAGTTTGGAAGTATTCCTTCTATTTCTTTTTTTTATTCCTTCTATTTCTAGACTTTGAAATAGCTTTAGTAGAATAGCTATTATTTCTTCTTTATTTTTTTTAAATTTTTATTTATTTATGATAGGCACATAGAGAGAGAGAGAGAGAGGCGGAGACACAGGCAGAGGGAAAAGCAGGCTTCATGCAGAAGCCTGATGTGGGACTCGATCCCAGGACTCCAGGATCATGTCCTGGGCTGAAGGCAGGCACTAAACCACTGAGTCACAGAGGAATCCCTATTTATTTAAATGTTTGTTAGAATTCCCCTCAGAACTCATCTGGCTCTGGACTTCTTTTCTTGGGAGTTTTTTGATGACTGCTTCAATTCCCTCGCTGGTTACTGGCCTGTATGTACATGTATTCCATTTTTTCCTGTTTCAGTTTTGGTAATTTGTAGGTTTTGAGGAATGCATCCATTTCTTCCAGACTGCCTCATTTAGGCCTAATATCATTGCTCATGTTACATTTTTATTTTTTTTATTTTAAAAAAGATTTTATTTATTTAATCATGAGAGACACGTTGTGAGAGAGAGGCAGAGGGAGAAGCAGGCTCCCTGCAAGGAGCCTGATGTGGTACTCAATCCCAGGACTCTCTGGGATCATGCCCTGAGCTGAAGGCAGGTGCTCAACAGCTGAGCCACTCAGGCATCCCTCATATTACATTTTTAAAATACTTTGTATTTCCTACATATTGCTTGTGATTTCTTTAATTCATGATTTTATTAATTTGAGTCTTTTTTCTTTTTCTTTTTTTTAATTTTTATTTATTTATGATAGTCACAGAGAGAGAGAGAGAGAGAGAGAGAGAGAGAGGCAGAGACACAGGCAGAGGAAGAAGCAGGCTCCATGCACCGGGAGCCCGACGTGGGATTCGATCCCAGGTCTCCAGGATCGCGCCCTGGGCCAAAGGCAGGCACCAAACCGCTGCGCCACCCAGGGATCCCTCTTTTTTCTTTTTAATAAGTCTGCTTATTATCTATCTATCTTATCTATCTAATTCTTTTGAAGAACCATCTCCCAGTCTCAGTGATCTGCTCTACAGTTCTTCTGGTCTCTGTTTCATTGACTTCTGCTCTAATCTTTACTCTTTCCCTTTTTCTGCTTGGTTTAGGCTTTATTTGCTATTCTTTCTCTAGTTCCTTTAGGTGTAACATTAGCTTGTGTACTTGAGTTTTTTCGAGTTTTTTAAGGAAGCTTATGTCAAGATGTATTTCCCCCTTAGGAAATACTGCCTTTGCTGTATCCCAAAGATTCTGAACGTTTGTGGTTTCATTTTTATTAGTTTCCATGAATCTTTTCAATTCTTCTCTAATTTCCGGGCTGACCCATTCATCTTTTAGTAGGATGCTCTTTAACATCCATCTGTTTGAGTTTCTTCCAAATTTCTTCTTGTGATTTAGTTCTAGTTTCAAAGCATTATGGTCTGAAAATATGTAGGGAAAAATCCCAATTCTTGCTATCAGTTGAGACCTGATTTGTGATCTAGTATGCGGTCTTTTCTGGAGAAAGTTCCTTGTGCACTTGCGAAGAATGTGTCTTTAGTTGCATTAGGATGGAATGTTCTGTATTATCTGTGAAATTCATTTGGTCCAGTGTGTCATTCAAGGCCCTTGTTTCTTTGGTGATCCAGATATGTCCTTTGCTGAGAGTGCATTCACATATTCTTCCAGTTTCTGTGTATCCTGGAAGCTCTTTATTTCTCCATCTATTCTGGATGACAGCCATACTGAATAAAGTATACTTGACTACATGTTTTTTTCATTTAGTACCCTGAATATATCATGCCAGCCTTTTCTACCCTGTCAGGTCTCTGTCAATAGATCTGCTGTTAACCTGATATTTCTCCCCATATAAGTTAGGAATCTCTTGTCTCAAGCTGCTTTTAGGATTTTGTCTATATCTCTGAAATCTGCAAGATTCACTATAATATGCCAGGTTATTGATTGGTTTTTGTTGATTTGGGGAGTGGTCCTCTCTAGCTCTTGGGTATGAATGCCTGTTTCCTTCCCCAGATTAGGGAAGTTCTCAGCTATGATTTTTTCAAACATACTTTCTGGTCCTGTCTCTCTCTCTCTCCACACCCTCTGGAATCACAATAAGATGGATTTTATTTTTCTCAACATATCACTTTATTCCTGGAGTCTTTCCTCATGGGTTTTAATTGTTTCTCTCTTTTCTCCT
Source organism: Canis lupus familiaris (assembly GCF_011100685.1). Lineage (NCBI taxonomy): Eukaryota > Metazoa > Chordata > Mammalia > Carnivora > Canidae > Canis > Canis lupus. The sequence goes on along the minus strand of NC_049260.1, from coordinate 61,901,532 downwards.
CAGCTTCCTTCCTTTCCATCAACTTGTCTTGTATAGCACTCTCTCTTCTGCCTCATTAACCATAGCTGTTAGAGCATCCAGTTTAGACTGCATATCAGTTAAAATATTTTTAATTTCAGCCTGATTAGCTCTCAGATATGCAGTAAGAGAATCTCGAGAGTGTTTTGTATTTGTTCAAGAGCCACCGGTAATTTTATAATTGTAATTCTTAATTCTATTTCTGACATGTTACTTAAATCCATATCCTTTATATCTGTAGCAGATTATATTACTTCAAGTTCTTTCTTTTGTGGTGAATTCTTCCTTCTAGTCATTTAGTCCAGTTCAGAATGGCTGTATGAGTAGAGTAAAAAATATCAACCATGACCTAAGCAAAATTACACCCTAGACAATTCCAAAGAGGTCAGAGACCAGAAAATTAAAGAAAAGGAAAAATTTAAAAGACCACAAAAGTGAAAAGGGAATTTAAAAAATAGTAAAAATTGTAAAAAGTGTGTGTGGGGAGAGAATATAGTCTTACAGAGTGGACCAGGATGGTGATCTTGGTTCTGAGTGTATTTTGGTTCATATGTTAGAAGGTGCTAAATTCCATATTTATATAAACAAGCAAAACTTATTTAGAGAAACAACAACAAACCCCCCCAAAAAAACACAAGTAGACAAAAGAAGGGGGTGGAATGGGTAGTAAAAGAGTATATAATCTCATAGAATGGACCATCACTTTGCTCCACTTGGTTTTGAGTGTATTTTTGTCCATGTTAGAAGGTACTAAATTCCAAAATTATAAAACAAAAGAAGAAAAACAAAAAAAATCCAAAACTTACATATCTACAAAAGTTAAATTGAATACATTGAAAGGAAGCCAAAAATAGAGAATATATCTATGACAGGTAATTGTAAAAATATGAAAGTCAAAAAGCAAAAAAAACTTAATAAATAGTTGATAAAATATTTTAGTTAAGGAAGGAAAAAAGAAAGAATATTGGAAATTTTTAACCTGAAATAGAAATAAATCATAAGGAAATTCTTTATGTTCTATATACTATTTTCCCTCAGTCCTGGAGATTTCCAGTGCTGCTTAGTCAATAAACTTGATGTTTCCCTGTTCTTTCTGCTTTTCTTTTCGGGGAGGGGCCTGTTGCACTAATTCTTGGTGTCTTTGCCTGGGTCAAGATGCCCAGTACCTTGCCAGGTGGATGGCCTCAGTGTAAGGTGTTTACCCAGTGAGACCTTTGTTCCCTAGAGGCTGCACCTCTCCAGGGTGAGGTAGAGGGAAAAAGAAACAAAAAAATGATGGCAGCCAGATCTTCAATCCCCGAGCCAAGAGCTCCTAGCATGTACCAAACTGCAATCTCTTATTGTGCACTGACTTAGATATTCCTCTGTACAGGCATGGGGGCACTGATTCATATAATTTGAAGGGCAATGGGCAGTGGGAAAGATTTTTCTGTCTTGTGCACTCAGTGGCTCTGCCTCTCCTGGAGGGAATGGAGGATAGCCCGTTTTTCTCTGCTGCTGAGCCCTTGGTGGTTCACCCGCTAGAGTCTGTACCCACTTGGCCTCTCATTTGGAAGGGAAAATATCCCATTTCTCTCTGCTGCTGGTCCCTGGGGCTTTCACCAGCATGAGTGCACACCTGCTCCACCTCTCCCAGGTACCTGCAGAAGGGTGCTGCATTCCAGTCCTTTATCAGGACCTAGCCCAGCATCAGTCCTCCGATCGGATCACAGTTTGCAGTCTATGGCACAAGTTAAGCTTTCTTCTGACCACCTCTATTCTTTCTGTCTCTGGGAGTATTAAGACTTCACTGCCGTTCCTGTGATTCTGTCCTACTTCACCACTGAGCATATTTCAGGCAGCAAAGACTCTTAGGAGGAGATTTCTAAAGGTCCCAATTGTGTGCTGTATCACTTTCCAGCAGCCAACTTACAAAGGCTCCCTCCCCCTGCCATTTATTTTCCAACATATCCCCTCCGTTTCTCTTCACCACACTTCTACTTTGTAAGATGCAATCACTTTGCTCTATAGCATTCCAGCTGTTCTTTCTTTACATCTCATAGGTTTTTAGGATGGTTTGAAAGTTATCTAGCAGCTAAATTAAGGGGACCAGATAAAATGAGAACCCCTACTCTTCTGCCATTTTGCCTCTGCCTCCTAAACTTAGGTTAAAAACAAATTTGAGCCCTGAAAGTATACAATTATTAGAAGAAAACATAGGCAGTGATCTCTTTATTATCTGCTCGGGCAAGGGAAACAAAAGCAAAATTAAACTATTGGGAATACACCAAACTAAAAAGTTCTTTTTGCAGCAAAGAAACCATCAACAAAGCACAAAGCATCCTACTGGAGAAAATATTTCCAAATAATATATCCAATAAGGAGTTAATAACTAAAATATGTAAAGAATTCATACAGCTCAACAGCAAAATTATCATCGTCATCATCATCATCCAATTAAACAATAAGAACACCTGAATAAACATTTTCCAACGACCTACAGGTGGCTAAAGGATAAAAAGATGCTAATAACCACTAATCAAATGCAAATCAAAACCACGATAGGAGAACCTCATACTTGTCAGAATGAGTAAGGTCAAAAATACAAGAAATAATGTGTCAGTGAGAACATGAAAAAAATGGGGCACTCTTCCACCATTGATACTAACACAAATTTGTGCAGCTGCTGTGAAAAGCATGGCAGTTCCTCAAAAAATAAAAAAAAAAAACTCCACATAATCCAGTAATTCCACTACTGGGCATTAACCCAAAGAAGGTAAAAATGCTTTTTCAAAAACAGCTGCACCCCTTTGTTTATTGCATTATTATTTAAAATAATATGTTTTTAATATTAAAGTAGCAGTATTAAAAATAGCCATGATTTGGTAGGAAATCAAGTGTCCATCAATAGATGAATGGATGCAGAAGGTGTGCAGATACACACACACACACACACACACACACACACACACTGCAATATTGTTCACATATCAAAGAATGAAATCTTGCCTTTTGCAACAATGTGGATAGATCTAGAAAGTATAATACCAAGCGAAATAAGTCACAGGAAGACAAATATATTATTTTACTCATATGCAGAATTTAAGAAACAAAGGATCAAACAAAAAATAGACAAATACATTTAAATACAAAAAAAAAGTTAAGAGGGAAGATGGTGGAAGAATAGGGGACCCACCTTTCCTCTGGTCCACTGAATTCAGCTAATCATCTATCAAATCATTCTGTAAACCTGTGAATGCAACCTGAGATCTAAGAAAAGAATCTACAAATAGAAAAGCCACCACTTTTTGCAAAGTAGGAGATGCAGAGATGAATCTGAGGGGACAGATCTGAAAATAAGCCATGGGGGAGGGAGCCTCCATAAGCTGGTTACTGGAAAGTGATATAGCAGCAGAGTGCAGAACTGGAACTTTTAGAAGTCTGCTCTAGTGAGAGACATCCCTGCCTGAAATGTTCTCAGGTGGTGAAATGGAATTCTAGTTCAGACAGTGAGGTCTCATCCCCAGGGTCACAGAGAACAGGAGTGCGTGAGTGTAGCAGAGTTCCCAAGCATTGGAGTGGGGAAACTGGCTACAATTACCCATCCTAGAGTGGCCTCTAAGCTAGATATTGCCATAAACCCCAAATAGCAGCCCCAATGCCCCCATCAGATGACAGCTCTCCAAGCAAGAGCCCAGCAAGGAACAACCACCGAGAGATGATGCTCCTTACCCAGGGGGAGTGCTGTGGGTGCATTCAAATCAGGTAACTGCTCCTATAGCAGGGGCCAGAAAGCTGGGGGTGGTCTTAGTGAGACCCTCCTCCCTTCCCTGAGAGGATTGGTGTGGAATGAGTGAAAATATCAGTGAGGGTGACAGAACATGAGAGACACCTAAATCTGGGAAATGAACAAGGGGTAGTGGAAAGGGAGGTGGCCGGGGGGTTGGGGTGACTGGGTGATGGCCAATGAGGGGGGCACTTGGTGTGATGAGCACTGGGTATTATGCTATATGTTGGCAAATTGAAATCCAATAAAAAAATTAATAAATAAAGAGGGGATGGGAGGGGCAGGATGGCAAAAGAGTAGGGTCCCCAAGTCACCTGTCCCCACCAAATTACCTAGATAACCTTCAAATCATCCTGAAAATCTATGAATTCGGCCTAAGATTTAAAGAGAGAACAGTTGGAATGCTACAGTGAAAAGAGTTCACGCTTCTATCAAGGTAGGAATACGGGAAAAAAGATATAAAGAAACAAAAGGCATCCAAGGGGGAGGGGCCCCACAAGGAGCCTGGCTAAAGCCAGGGCGAGTGCCCTCATGACAGGAATGCACCGTCCTGGAGAAGCAGGAGCTTCACCAATCTTCCCAGACTGAAAGGCGCTCGCAAGGAGTTGGAGCAGGAGCCCAGGAGGGCCGGGATGCCCTCAGGCTCCCTGGGACACTAACAGACACCTGCTCCCTGGGGACAGGGCACCAAGCTCCCTAAAGGGCTGCAGCGTGCACACACGGCTTGACCCGGGAGCAGCTCGGAGGGGCTCGGGCGGAGGCTCCACTGAGAGGGGGCTGCCTGGAGGGGCTCAGGCACAGGCTCCGCGAGAGGGGGCTGCCCCCCGGAGCGCGAATCCAACACCACAGGCCCAGGAGCACAGGACACCGGGGACACAGCCCAGGATCCGACCACCCCGCGGGACAGGCAGAGGCCAGGAGGGCCCAGGACAGCAAGGACGCTCCTGCCCCGAGCTGAGCAGATCAGCGGCCCCGCCACCGGAGCATCCAGGCACCTGCAGACTAAGAGCTCTGTAGCTACTGCAGGAGCTGAATCCAGGGCTCCAGAGCTGGCCACCGCCAATGTGGTTATTCCTCCTGGGGCCTCACGGGGTAAACAACCCCCACTGAGCCCTGCACCAGGCAGAGGGCAGAGCAGCTCCCCCAAGCGCTAACATCTGAAAATCAGCACAACAGGCCCCTCCCCCAGAAGACCAGCTAGACGGACAAGTTCCAGGGGAAGTCAAGGGAATTAAAGTATACAGAATCAGAAGATACACCCCTTGGGGTTTTTTTTCTCTTTTTCTTCTCTTTTTTTTTCTTTTTTTCTTCCTTTTTTCTTTTTTCTTTTTCTTTTCTTTCCTTCTCTCTCTCCTCTCTTTTTCTCCTTTTCCCAATACAACTTGCTTTTGGCCACTCTGCACTGAGCAAAATGACGAGAAGGAAAACCACACCTCAAAAGAAAGAATCAGAAACAGTCCTCTCTCCCACAGAGTTACAAAATCTGGATTACAATTCAATGTCAGAAAGCCAATTCAGAAGCACTATTATAAAGCTACTGGTGGCTCTAGAAAAAAGCATAAAGGACTCAAGTGACTTCATGACTGCAGAATTTAGATCTAATCAGGCAGAAATTAAAAATCAATTGAAGGAGATGCAATCCAAACTAGAAGTCCTAACGATGAGGGTTAACAAGATGGAAGAATGAGTGAGTGACATAGAAGACAAGTTGATGGCAAAGAGGGAAACTGAGGAGAAAAGAGACAAACAATGAAAAGACCATGAGGGTAGATTAAGGGAAATAAATGACAGCCTGAGGAAGAAAAATATACGTTTAATTGGGATGCCCGAGGGTGCCAAAAGGGACAGAGGTCCAGAATACGTATTTGAATGAATCATAGCTGAAAACTTTCCTACTCTGGGAAGGGAAACAGGCATTCAGATCCAGGAAATAGAGACATTCCCCCCTAAAATCAATAAAAACCGTTCAACACCTCGACATTTAATAGTGAAGCTTGCAAATTCCAAAGATAAAGATAAGATCCTTAAAGCAGCAAGAGACAAGAAATCCCTGAAGTTTATGGGGAGGAGAATTAGGGTAACAGCAGACCTCTCCACAGAGACCTGGCAGGCCAGAAAGGGCTGGGAAGATATATTCAGGGTCCTAGATGAGAAGAACATGCAACCAAGAATACTTTATCCAGCAAGGCTCTCCTTCAGAATGGAAGGAGAGATGAAGAGCTTCCAAGACAGGCAGGAACTGAAAGAATATGTGACCTCCAAACCAGCTCTGCAAGAAATTTTAAGGGGGACTCTTAAAATTCACCTTTAAGAAGAAGTCCAGTGGAACAATCCACAAAAACAAGGACTGAATAGATATCATGATGACACTAAACTCATATCTTTTAATACTAACTCTGAACGTGAACGGGCTTAATGACCCCATCAAAAGGCGCAGGGTTTCAGACTGGATAAAAAAGCAGGACCCATCTATTTGCTGTCTACAAGAGACTCATTTTAGACAGAAGGACACCTATAGCCTGAAAATAAAATGTTAGAGAACCATTTACAATTCAAATGGTTCACAAAAGAAAGTAGGGGTAGCCATCCATATATCAGATAAACCAAAATTTACCCCGAAGACTGTAGTGAGAGATGAAGAGGGTCACTGTATCATACTTAAAGGATCTATCCAACAAGAGGACTTAACAGTCCTCAATATATATGCCCCGAATGTGGGAGCTGCCAAATATATCAAGCAATTAATAACCAAAGTTAAGATATACTTAGATAATAATACATTTATACTTGGTGACTTCAATCTAGCACTTTCTACACTCTATAGGTCTTCTAAACACAACATCTCCAAAGAAACGAGAGTTTTAAATGATACACTGGACCAGATGGATTTCACAGATATCTACAGAACTTTAGAACCAAATGCAACTGAATACACATTCTTCTCAAGTGCACATGGAACTTTCAACAGAATAGACCACATACTGGGTCACAAATCGGGTCTGAACCGATACCAAAAGTTTGGGCTTGACCCCTGCATATTCTCAGACCATAATGCCTTGAAATTAGAACTAAATCACAACAAGAAGTTTGGAAGGACCTCAGACATGTGGAGGTTAAGGACCATCCTGCTAAAAGATGAAAGGGTCAACCTGGAAATTAAGGAAGAATTAAAAAGATTCATGGAAACTCTTGAGAATGAAGATACAACCGTTCAAAATCTTTGGGATGCAGCAAAAGCAGTCCTGAGGGGGAAAAACATCACAATACAAGCATCCATTCAAAAACTGGAAAGAACTCAAATACAAAAGCTAACCTTACACATAGGGAGCTAGAGAAAAAACAGCAAATAGATCCTACACCCAGCAGAAGAAGAGAGTTAATTGAAATTCGAGCAGAACTCAACAAAATTGAGACCAGAAGAACTGTGGAACAGATCAACAAAACCAGGAGTTGGTTCTTTGAAAAAATTAATAAGATAGTTAAACCATTAGCCAGCCTTATTAAAAAGAAGAGAGAGAAGACTCAAATTAATAAAATCATGAATGAGAAAGGAGAGATCACTACCAACACCAAGGAAATACAAACGATTTTAAAAACATATTATGAACAGGAATATGCCAATAAATTAGGCAATCTAGAAGAAATGGACGCATTTCTGGAAAGTCACAAACTATCAAACCTGGAACAGGAAGAAATAGAAAACCTGAACAGGCACTAACCAGGGAGGAAATTGAAGCAGTCATCAAAAACCTCCCAAGACACAAAAGTCCAGGGCCAGATGGCTTCCCAGGGGAATTCTATCAAACGTTTAAAGAAGAAACTATACCTATTCTACTAAAGCTGTTTGGAAAGATAGAAAGAGATGGAGTACTTCCAAATTCGTTCTATGAGGCCAGCATCACCTTAATTCCAAAACCAGACAAAGACCCCACCAAAAAGGAGAATTGAAGACCAATATCCCTGATGGACATGGATGCAAAAATTCTCAACAAGATACTAGCCAATAGGATCCAACAGTACATTAAGAAAATTATTCACCAAGACCAAGTAGGATTTATTCCCGGGACACAAGGCAGGTTCAACACTCGTAAAACAATCAATGTGATTCATCATATCAGCAAAATAAAACCAAGAACCATATGATCCTCTCATTAGATGCAGAGAAAGCATTTGACAAAATCCAGCATCCATTCCTGATCAAAACTCTTCAGAGTGTAGGGATAGAGGGAACATTCCTCAACATCTTATTTTTTTTATTTATGATAGTCACACACACAGAGAGAGAGAGAGGCAGAGACACAGGCAGAGAGAGAAGCAGGCTCCATGCACCGGGAGCCTGACGTGGGATTCAATCCCGGGTCTCCAAGATCGCGCCCTGGGCCAAAGGCAGGCGCTAAACCGCTGCGCCACCCAGGGATCTTAAAAGCCATCTATGAAAAGCCCACAGCAAATATTCTCAATGCGGAAGCACTGGGAGCCTTTCCCCTAAGATCAGGAACAGGACAGGAATGTCCACTCTCATAGCTGCTCTTCAGCATAGTACTAGAAGTCCTATCCTCAGCAGTCAGACAACAAAAAGACATTAAAGGCATTCGAATTGGCAAAGAAGTCAAACTCTCCATCTTTGCTGATGACATGATACTCTACATAGAAAACCCAAAAGCCTCCACCCCAAGATTGCTAGAACTCATACAGCAATTTGGCAGCGTGGCAGGATACAAAATCAATGCCCAGAAGTCAGTGACATTTCTATACCCTAACAATGAGACTGAAGAAAGAGAAATTAAGGAGTCAATCCTATTTACAATTGCACCCAAAAGCATAAGGCACCTAGGAATAAACCGAACCAAAGATGTAAAGGATCTATACCCTCAAAACTATAGAACACTTCTGAAAGAAATTGAGGAAGACACAAAGAGATGGAAAAATATTCCATGCTCATGGATTGGCAGAATTAATATTGTGAAAATGTTAATGTTACCCAGGGCAATTTACACGTTTAATGCAATCCCTATCAAAATACCATGGACTTTCTTCAGAGAGTTAGAACAAATTATTTTAAGATTTATGTGGAATCAGAAAAGACTCCGAATAGCCAGGGGGATTTTAAAAAAGAAAACTATAGCTGGGGGCATAACAATGCCAGATTTCAGGTTGTACTACAAAGCTGTGGTCATCAAGACAGTGTGGTCCTGGCACAAAAACAGACACATAGATCAATGGAACAGAATAGAGAATGCAGAAGTGGACACTGAAATTTATGGTCAACTAATATTCGGTAAAGGAGGAAAGACTATCCACTGGAACAAAGACAGTCTCTTCAATAAATGGTGCTGGGAAAATTGGACATCCACCTACAGAAGAATGAAACTAGATCACTCTCTTGCACGATACGCAAAGATAAACTCAAAATGGATGAAAGATCTAAATGTGAGACAAGATTCCATCAAAATCCTAGAGGAGAACACAGGCAACACCCTTTTTGAACTCGGCCACAGTCACTTCTTGCAAGATACATCCACGAAAAAAAACATTTAAAAAAAAAAGATACATCCATGAAGGCCAAAGAAACAAAAGCGAAAATGAACTATTGGAACTTCATCACGATAAGAAGCTCTTGCACAGCAAAGGATAGTCAACAAAACTAAAAGACAACCTACAGAATAGAAGATATTTGCAAATGACATATCAGATAAAGGGCTAGTTTCCAAGATCTATAAAGAACTTATTAAACTCAAAAGCAAAGAAACAAATGGTCGAATCATGAAATGGGCAAAAGACATGAACAGAAATCTCACAGCGGAAGACATAGACATGGCCAACACGCACATGAGAAAATGCTCTGCATCACTTGCCATCAGGGAAATACAAATCAAAACCACAGTGAGATACCACCTGACACCAGTGAGAATGGGGAACATTAACAAGGCAGGAAACCACAAATGTTGGAGAGGATGCGGAGAAAAGGGAACACTCTTGCTCTGTTGGTGGGAATGTGAACTGGTGCAGGCACTCTGGAAAACTGTGTGGAGGCTCCTCAAAGAATTAAAAATACACCTGCCCTATGACCCAGCAATTGCAGTGTTGGGGATTTACCCCAAAGATACAGATGCAATGAAACGCCGGGGCACCTGCACCCCGATGTTTATAGCAGCAATGTCCACAATAGCCAAACTGTGGAAGGAGCCTCAGTGTCCATCAAAAGATGAATGGATAAAGAAGATGTGGTTTATGTATCAATGGAATATTACTCAGCCATTAGAAATGACAAATACCCACCATTTGCTTCAACGTGGATGGAACTGGAAGGTATTATGCTGAGTGAAATAAGTCAGTTGGAGAACGACAAACATTATATGTTCTCATTCATTTAGGGAATATAAATATTAGTGAAAGGGAATATATAAGGGAAGGGAGAAGAAATGGGTAGGAAATATCAGAAAGGGAGACAGAACATAAAGACTCCTAAATCTGGGAACTTCACTAGGGCTGGTGGAAGGGTAGGAGGGCGGGGGGTGGGGGTGAATGTGTGACGGGTACTGAGGGGGGCAGTTGATGGGATGAGCACTGGGTGTCATTCTGTATGTTGGCAAATTGAACACCAATATAAAAATAAATTTATTATTAAAAAATAAGTAAATTCTTTTGGCAGCTAACAAAATGTTTGAAAAATGTTGACCAATATTCATATACACATTATTTAGTCCATGATTTGGTAATTATGTGGTGTTCACTAAATTGTTTTCAGAGTTTGCTTTTGCTTCAAATAAGAGCTCAGTATTTTCTCCATTTGATCATATTAATATATGTCTCTCAGATGCACAATTTGAGCCATTTTCCAACTGACTGGTGAATAAAGGAAATTGAGGGAAAGAGACCAAAAGATAAAGCGAAACAGCTTGGATGAGTTTTTCTTGGGCCTTCCATAATAGTCAAGTAATATATAGTCCAGAAACCTCAAGACAGCTGGTGTCTACATCGAACATTGGATAGTTTGTTACACTTATGATGTGTTAATTGATTTCCTTTTTACAGTGAACAACAAACTGGTAGGCTCCTATACAGAACTGAAGAATTAGCTCCTGCAAATCAGTTATCATCTCCATGCTGGTGAACAGGAGTATATCTTGCAGGTCTGTGGGGAAAGGCACCAGGATGTACTGATAGCAACAAATGGGAGCTCCTAGAATGAATGAACTCTCTACCCCAAGTGGAGATCAAGTGAGGCCAATAGGAGCTGAAAGAATCAGTAAATCACAGAGCGGAATTATGCAGTATTGCTATAGGATGCTTCCAAATGCTTGATTAATGTTGGGTAGTATATCAAAGTGAGATGCAGTGAAATGGAAGGATAGCCATGGGTTCATCTAGCATGTATTTATGAAGATTCCTCCAAAGAATCTAGAAAGTACTGTGCTTGACCCATTGAATGAAATAATAGCAGTGATATTAAAGACCTTGCAGTACTGAAGTAAGTGAAGTAAATAAGTTATGGCAGGGCCTCCTTCAAATCATACCTTCTGGATGACTGCCTCCTTTGCATACATTTAAAAATGTTCTTAACTTTTTAGTACATTAGTAGCAATGCTTGCATAATTTTCTAGGGTGTAGCACACACACCTGAGTTTGAATCCTGCTCTGGCTCTTACCAGTTGCAAGGACCTTCAAAGGATATTTAATTTTCTTGAATTTAGGCCTTTCCATCTGCAAAAAAAAAATTATCTCACAAAGTTGTTCTGAGGATTAAATGAAACAGTGTATGTCAAAGTGTCAGTTTCATAGTATTGTCCCAATAAAATAATAATAATAATAATAATAATAATAATAAACAACTAACATCTATATAGTATTTACTGTATTGCAAGCATTGTTAAAAGCATTTATTCATCTTAACTTATATAATCATAATGACTCAATGAGGTAGGTACCATTATTACCTTCATTTTATAGATGAGAAAACTGAAGCATGGAGGAGTTGACCTGCTCAAGGTCATACAACTATGAAGTGGCAACACCAGGATTCAAGCAAGCAGAGTGGCTCTCTGTTGCCTACATGTAAGTATTTTCATAGGAAGATAAATCCATAGAAAAAAAGAAACATGTTTTGAATGATGAAAGAAGAACTGGATTGTTTACGACTTTGAAGGCGAATATTTTTGAAAGAGCAGTCAGTAAATTTAGGAGATATTTATTTAAAAATTATCAACAACTATAATAACATTAATGATAAGTAACATTTTTTTCAGCCTTTACTACTTACTGGACTTTATATTACCTCTCAGGAATCCTGACCTGTAAGCATTCAATAAGCATTAATATTTTCTATCATGAATATGAAGCTCAGAGCCTATTAGGAGGAATACAAGATATACACAATAGTTAGAATACAAAATAGAAAATGCAAAATGACAAGAAACATGAAGGTAAAGTGATCTGGGAGTTCAGAAGCAAGAGAGGGCACTTATAGGGGTGGGAACATATATGGCACTGATAATCAAAAAGGCTTAAAGGAGACAGCCATTTACAAGAAGGAACTTGAGAGGATAAGGGCTGCAAAATGTGGAGCAGGAAAAGAATAAAATTAGACTAAAATTCTAATAGAAGGGACAGAGACAGTGAATTGCACAGTATATTTTGTGAATTACAGGTAATTAATTTTGGTTGTGAAAGGACTGTAGAAGATGAGCTCAGCTAATTGGGATGAGGTCAGATTTGACTCATAGATATGGATCATAGTCAAGCATGCATATGCTCATGAAAGCCACAACCTGTACTTGAATCCTCTAAGCAGTAGATGGCGATTATAAGTCATCTATTGGCTTCCAGGAAAATATTGAAGGTGATTTTCCTATTCCATAATCTCTCCAACTGGTTTTAGTAAAAAGAAATAGTAGCTTTTCTTGAAAAGGGCTACACAGACTTTTTAACCCTTGTAGTAGGGAATGTGACTTGAAAAATCTTATAAATGCTTTGCTCCCTGTGTGTACCTTTCTTTTTAGTTTAGCTGAAAATTCTACCAGAAGAGCAGAGTTTTGAAATCCAGGTGGAGAGCATCTCCAAAGGAAGGAATGTGCATAAAAATACCCAAAGTTGGATGATGGTTGTGGTCTAGTAATGGATTGGGAATTATAAGTCTAAAGATAAATAAGGGAAGGAAGCAGAAGGTGGGATAAAATCTTGCCTCTTTCTTTGAGAATATAAATCCATTCTACTTCCTTTTGAGTATTCAGAATATCTTGAGGTAGACTTTAGATCTATATCCCTGGATAGAGATGGGGAGATCAGAACTTCAGAGAGGTTGAGGGCAATTAACCATTCTTCAATCATATTCCCTTCTGACCACAGTCTATGAAGATTCTCCCAATTTAAAGAATAGATGTGATTAGATTTGACCCATTCAGACAACCCAAGATAATCACTTCATTGTTTGTGACCTTAATCAAATTAATCACAAAGTCCCTTTTCTCATGTAAATGTAAGGTAACATATTCACAGGTTCCAAGGATTAGGGAGGAAGAGAGGGAAAGGAAGAGCAGGAGAGGGAGAGGGAAAGAGAGGAATGAAGTTCACATATCAAGTGGGCAATACTTGTCTGAGATTATTCAACTGAACTGCTAAGAAATGGGTATTGTGGGTCAATCAGACATATACTTTGATTGTCTCTAATAAGAAGAGCATGATTTTTGGTGGTATGAATTTGACAGTCACAGAGAAATGGTAAGAGAAATTTAAAAAAAATTAAAAGAGTAGTCCTGCTTCATGCTATACTAAATAGCATGATACCTATGTTAATATAATAATAATTGTTATTATAAATATATTATTATTATTATCATTAACTTGATATGTCTCAGGCATTATTGGTTTCCCACAAACACTAGTAAAGGATAAATGACACAAACAATTTCTAGACAATTATTTTTCTTCCATCAAGATAGAATTAGTTCTTAAAATTGTTTAAATTCACTTACATTATTTATTTAAATAACCATTAGTCATTGCTAAAAGAAATATGAAATCAATACGATATTATTCTTTGTATATATCTTCCCAGATTTTTATTTTATTTTTTCCCTTTGTTTGCAAAACAGATGAAGATGGAAAAAATATTTGTTCATTTTTCAGTTTCAACAATGCATATCTTTCCTAGTCATTTGTTGAAGAGCAAGAAATCTAATTCAGAGTATTTGAATTTCAGCCTAGTGTTTTATTTTATTTTTTTCAGTTCTATTTCTAAAATGAAAGGAAGAGTTAATATGGTGGAGTAGTAGAGGAACCCTGAGCTTGCCTAATCCCTCAAACACAGCTAAATCATCATCCAACTATTTTGAACAACTAGAAATATGATCTGAGGATTAAGAAAACAATGTGCTAAGTTGGAGGGAGAGAACATAGTAGATACCAGATTCAGAACCAAGAACCGAAGGAGAGGAAAAACACAGGGCCCTGAAGGGGAGGGAACACTTTCTGCAGAACAAAGTCAGGGAGAGGGAGGGAGAGTGAGAGAGAGCACAGTGGGTAGGAATTGCACAATAAGCCACAGGAAAAAGATCCCCTGGGTCCTATTGGGAGAGATTGCACCTCAGTTTATTTGGAAGAGTGTATTTTGTCTCTCCAAAGACAAAAAGCCAACTGGGAGCCACTGAGTGGTGCTCAACAGCAGGAACAGAGATGTGCACAGAGGGAATAAAACCTCATAGCAGCTTTTTAAAAAATATTTTTATTTATCTATTCATGATAAACAGAAAGACAGAGAGAGAGAGAGGCAGAGATGTAGGCAGAGACATAGACAGAGACAGAGGCAGACTCCGTGCAGGGAGCCTGATGTGAGACTCCATCCTGGGACTCCATCCTGGGACTCCAGGATCATGCCCTGGGCCAAAGGCAGGCGCCCAGTTGTAGCAGTTTTTTGTTGTGAGCCACAATAGGTTTAAACCGTCATGTGCATGCCAAGTGGCCACTTTTCTGGGACAGAACTGAAAAGAGAGTAGTAGACAGGCAGACTGCAGATAACCTACCTGCTGCTTTTTGCTATCTGCCACAATAGATTCAATCCTCTTTGTGACTGCTTCTCTGGGACAGAACACAGTAGGAGACTGAGTCACATGTAGATGACAGATAACCTTGTTGCAGCTTTTCACTGTACATCACAATCAACTCTAGCCACCATGCACACACTGTGCAAACTGCTTTTCTGGGACAAGATGGTGATAGGCACACTCCAAGGCTCTCCTCCAGGGTAAGAGAGTGAGTCCACACCTTGCCAGGCCCTTTAAAACTTGAGTTTTGAATCCCACTGCTGGATAGAGATAAAATACAGGAAATCTGTGGAGCCTGGGCACATGCTGACAGCCTGAAAACAGACAGGTTAAGGGCAGGGATCTGAGGAAAGCTTGGGATATAGGAGATTGTTAGCTTTTCTGAGAAGGCCTACTGAACAGCAGTGGCCAGGAACTCCCCTCTCTGGGGACCAGAGAGGAGAATGACACCACATTTCTCCTCCATCACACCTCTCATCCACCCCAACACACACACACACACACACACACACACACACACACACACACACACACCAGCACAGTTGGGACTTTAGAGAGAAACACAGCACCTCTAGTGGAAGCTGTAGTACCTTACACCAAACCCCATCCCCTACTCTTGTGCCTGGCAGGGACATCTTTAGGAGGGCAGCACTGTTTGTGAGCCAGCCAAGTAGGGTTCCCTCAGAAGACCAACACAGCTCCCCCACCACTCCGCCACATGTACCAAGTGCTCCAAAGCATCACCTTTATGACACACTGGACCAGATAGATTTAACAAATATTTTCAGAACATTTCATCCTAAAACAGCAGAATACAATTCTTTTCAAGTGCACACAGAACATTCTTCATAATAGATCACATATTAGCCCATAAAACAAGCTTCAGAAAATTAAAAAAAATACTGAAGTCATACCATGCATCTTTTCTGACAAAAGAGCTATGAAATGAGAAGTCAACCACAAGAACAAATCTGGAAAGCCAATAAATATATAAAGATTAAATAACATGTTAATTGGGGGCACTTGGAGGGCTCAGTTGGTTAAGGGTCTGCCTCCAGCTCAGGCCATGATCCCAGGACCACAGAATCAAGCCCCACATAAAGCTCTCTGCCTCAGGAGGGAGTCTGTTTGTCTCTCTCCTTCTGCCCTTCCCCTCTGCTCCTGTGCTCCCTCTCTCTCATTCTGCTTTCTTTCTCTCTCAAATAAATAAAAACTTAAAGAATAAATCACATACTATTAAATACTGAATGGGTCAATGGAGAAGAAATCAGAAAGCACATGGAAACAAATAAAAATGAATAGATAATGGCCCAAAAACTTTGGGATGCAAAGCAAAAGATGTTTTGAGAGAAAAGTGTATAGCAATACAGGCCTACCTCAAGAAGCAAGAAAAATCTCTAATTAACAACCTAACCTTATACCTAAATAAGATAGAAAAAAACATAAACAATACCCAAACCACTATAAGGAAGGCAATCATAAAGATTAGAGTGGAAATAAATGATAATAGAAGCTACAAAGACAATAGCACATATCAATGAAGCCAGGATGTAGTTCTTTGAAAAGATAAACAAAATTTATGAATATCTAGCCAAATTTATCAAAAAATGACTCAAATAAAGAAAATCACCAATGTAAGATTAGATATACCAACCAACAGCACAGAATATAAACAATTATAAGTGAATATTATGAAAAATTATATGTCAAAAATTTGATATCCTAGAAGAGATGGATAAATTACTAGACAAATGTAATCTGCCAAACTTAACCAGAAAGAAACAGAACATTTGAACTGACTAATTACTAGGAAGGAGATTGAATCATTTATCAAAAAATCCCCAACAAACGAAAGTCCAGGACCAGATGGCCATGGAGGCGAATTCTACCAAACATTTAAAGAAGAATTAATACCAATTCTTCTCAAAGTATTCCAAAGAAGTAGAAGACAAAGGAACTTCAAAATTTGTTTTATGAGGCCAGTTATCACCATATACCAAAAGAAGATAAAGACACCACATAAAAAGAGAACTACAATTCAATATCTCTGATGAACGTACAAGCAAAAATCATCAAAAAAATACTAGCAAACAGAATTGAACAATACATTAAACAAAATTATTCACCACAATAAAGTGAGGTTTATTCCTGGGAAGCAAGGGTGGTTCAGTAATCACAGATCAATTGAGATTATATATTACAACAATAAGAGAAAGGATAAAAACCACACGATCATTTCAATAGATGCAGAAAAATCATTTGACAAAGTACAACATCCATTCATGATAAAAGCCCTCAATAGGTGAAGCTTAGAGGGAACATAACTCAACATAATAAAGACCAAATATGAAAAACTCACAGGAAATATCATACTCAATGGGGGATAGATGAGAACTTTTCCCCTAAGATCAGGGAAAATACAAGTATATCCACTCCCACCACTTTTATTCAACATAGTATTGGAAATCCTAGACAGAACAATTAGAAATCAAAAATCAAAAAAGAATCCAAATTGATGAGGAAGAAGTCTTTCACTATTTGTGGATGACATGATGCTGTATGTGGAAACCCTACAGAATCAACCAAAATATACTACAACTGATAACTGTATTCAGTAAAGTCTCAGAATATAAGTCAATGTGCAGAAATCCACTGCATAATTATGCACTAATAATGAAGCAATAGAAATTGAAATTAAGTAAAGAATCCCATTTAAATTGCAATATATGCAATAAAATATCTAGTGATAAACAACCAAAGAGGTGAAAGAACTGTACTCTGAAAACTATAAAACATTGATGAAAGAAATTCAAGAAAACACAAAGAAATGGAAAAAAATTATATGAGATGTAATAACAAGTATTGTTCAAATGTCCATACTATCCAAAGCAATACACAGATTTAATACAATCTCTATAAAACTACAAACAGCGGGCAGCCCGGGTGGCTCAGTGGTTTAGCGCGACCTTCAGCCCAGGGCCTGATCCTGGAGACCCAGGATCAAGTCCCATATCAGGCTTCCTCCATGGAGCCTACTTCTCCCTCTGCCTGTGTCTCTGCCTCTCTCTCTCTCTCTCTCTCTCTCTCTCTTTGTATGTCTCTCATGAATAAATAAATAAAATCTTTAAAAAAAACTACAAACAGCATTTTCCCTCACAGAAGTAGAACACAAAAAAATCATAAAATTTATATGGAACCAAAATAGACCCTGAAAAGCTAAAGCAACTTTGAAAAAGTAAAGCAAAGCTGGCGGTGTCACAATTCCAGACCTCAAGTTATATTACAAAGTTGTAATAAACAAAACAGTATGGCACTGACACAAAAATACACACATAGATCAATAGTACAGAAGAGAAACTCCAGAGATTAACTCACAGTTATATGGTCAATTAATTTGTGACAAATCAGGAAAGAATATTCAATAGGAAAAAGACCATCTCTTTAACCAGTGGTGTTGGAAAACTGATGAACTCTATGCAAAATAATGAACCTGGACCACTTTCATTCACCATAAACAAAAATAAACTCAACATTGTTTAAAGATCTAAATGTAAGGCCTGAAACCATAAAAATTGTAAATGAAAGAACAGATTCTAATCTATCCAATATTGGCCTTAACAATTATTTTCTAGATATGTCTCATCAGGCAAGAGAAATAAAAGCAAAAATAAACTATTGGGATATCATCAAAATAAAAAGCTTCTTCACAGTGAAGGAAACAATCAACAAAACTTAAAAGATAATCTATGGAATGGGAGAAGATATTTGCAAATGTCATGTCTAATAAAGGGAGAGTATCCAGAACGTATAAAGAACTTATTAAACTCAACATGCAAAAAAACGAATAATCCAATTTTAAAATTGGCAAAATACACAAATAGATATTTTTCCAAAGAAGACAGACAGATGGCCAGACATGTGAATAGATGCTCAACGTCACTTATCATTCAGAAAATGCAAATCAAAATTTCAATGAGGTATCACCTCAAACCTGTCAGAATGGCTAAAAGCAATAATACAAGAAACACGTGTTGGCAAGGATGTGGAGTAAAAGGTACACTTAGGCACTGTTGGTGTGAATGCAAACTGATGCAGCTACTCTGGGAAACAGTATGAAGTTTCTTGCATATGTTTGCCTGTGGACAGGTGTAAACCTTTTTTTCATAGTAATTATGTGTCTTCCTTGTGTAAGGAAGAAGTACAGCTGTCACTCTTTACAGATGAAATGATACCACATGTAAAGAGTCCCAAAGATTCCTCCAAAAAACTACTAGAATTAATAAGTGCATTCAGTAAAGTTAAGTATACAAAATTAATATGCTCAAATCTGTTCCATTTCTACACATTAATAACAAAATATGAGAATCATAAATTAAGAAAATAATCACATTTCAAATTGTATTAAAACACTAAACTACCAGGAAATAAATTTAACCAAGGTGGTGAAATTTCAACACTTTGAAAACTAAGACACATTGGTGAAAGAAATTTAAGACATAAATAAACAGAAAGATACAACATGCAAATGGATTGAAAGAATTAATACTATTAAAATGTTTATACAACCCAAAGCAATTACAGATTCCATACAATCCCAATAAAAATACCAATGGTATTTTGACACAAATGAAACAAATAATACTAAAATTTGATATAACAACAAAAGACCCTTTATACTCAGGGAAGTCTTTTTTTTTAGATTTTATTTATTTATTATGAAAGATACACAGAGAGAGGCAGAGACATAGGCAGAGGGAGAAACAGTCTCTCTGTGGGGAGTCAAATGCAGGACTTGATCCCAGGCCCCAGAACCACACCCTGAGCCAAAGGCAGATGCTCAACGACTGAGACACCCAGGCATCCTACTCAAGGCAATATTGAGAAAGAAAAACAAAGCTGTAAGTACCACATTCTAAGATTTCAAATTGTACTGCAAAACTTTACTAATCTAAATAGTGCAATACTGGCACAAACATAAACATAGAAATAATTGAAACAGAAGCGAGAGCCCAGAAATAAATTCACACTTATATGGTCAATTAACCCATGACAAAGGAAGCAAGAATAAGTAGTGCTTGGAAAATTGGACAACTACTTGCAAAAGAATGAAACTGAACCACTTTCTTGCACCACACACAGAAATAAACTCAAAGTAGATTAAAGACCTAATTGTGAGACCTGAATCCATAAAACATCTAGGAGGAAACATAAGCAGTATGTCTTGGACATTGGCCTGAGCAACACTTTTCTACATGTCTCCTAAGGCAAAGGAAACAAAAGCAATAATAAACCATTAGGACTACATCAAAATGAAAAGCTTTTCAGCAGTGAAGGAAACCATCAACAAAATGGACGGGAACCTAGAAAGAGTGAAAATATTTGCAAATTATATATCTGTTTATGGGATTAATACCTTAATTATATATAGAACTGATAAAACTCAACACCCCAAAACCAAATAATTCAATTTAAAAATGGGGATAAGACATGGACATTTTGTCAGAAAAGACATAGAGATGGCCAACAGATACTTGAAAAGATGCTCAACATTACTAATCATCAGGGGAATTCAAATAAAAATGACAATCAGATATACCATTACGCCTGTCTGTCAGAATGCTGGAATCAAAAAAGACAATAAATAACAAGCACTGGCAAATATGTGGAGAAAAAGGATCTTTGTGCACTGTTGGTATAATGCAAAATGGTGCAGCCACTGTGAAGAAAAGTATGGAAGTTTATCAAGAAATTAAAAATAGAAATTCCATGTGATTCAATAATTCCACTACCAGGTATTTACCTACTAAAATTAGAACACTATATGTATTTCCCTCTATGTTGACTGCAACATTATTTACAATAGCCAATATATGAAAGTAACCTGTGTGTGCGTGTGTGTGTTAGAAATTAGTTATAAAATGAGATATTGTCATTTGCAACAAAATCCATGAACTAGGTGATGGGCACTGAGGGGGTCACTTGATGGGATGAGCACTGGGTGTTATGCTATATGTTGGCAAATTGAACTCCAAAAAAATCCATGGACTTAGTGGGTAAAATGCTAAGTAAAATAAGATAGCAAGATACTACATTAATTCACTTATGTGTGGAATCTAAAACACAAAACAGGAAGCGCTTGGAAAGATAGCAGAATACAAGGACCCTGAGGTCACCTTGTCCCACATTTACAGCAAGATATTATCCCTGTCCAAGTCAATAAAATACTGATCCAAAGACTGGCAAAACAAACTCAGCAACTAAATATAAAGAAGAAGCTGCATCTAAAAGGTCAGAAAGGTTGAGTAAGGCTACCTGCAAGAGGGAGGGAACTGCACATGGAAAAAGCAGAGAAATGAGAGACCTTGCACCAGGAAACTCACACAGGGAAGACTAATCCCCATGATATTTGGCTTTGAAAATCAGAGGGGCTGAATTCCTTGACTTTGTATAACCAATGGGACTTGGAGCTTGGAGTTTCAAAAGTTAGCTGACTCAGCAGTAGGCTAGCCAAAAGGTTAGTGATAGCTGGGTCACTGCCCTTAAAGAGAAGGCAGCCTAGGGATGCCTGGGTGGCTCAGTGGTTGAGCGTCTTCCTCTGGCTCAGGGCATGATCCTGGGTTCCTGGAATCGAGTCCCACATTAGGATCCCTTCAGGGAGGCTGCTTCTCCCTCTCCCTCTGTCTCTGCCCCTCTCTGTGTGTCTCTCATGAATAAATCTTAAAAATCTTTTAAAAAAAAGAGATGACAGCCTGCTAGAAGAGACAACATAAAAACAGCTATGTACACAACCACAGGGGCAAAGAGAAGATAGATTTGTTCACACTGATTTCAGAGCAAGTTGGGGGACTTCAGAAACATGGGGACTGGCAGACTATTTTTCTTCCCCATTCCTAGCATAAACACAGGTATCAGAGAGAGGTGAGACTACACAGACACATGCTACATAACTTGCTAAATGTACACCACACCCATTCGTTCTGAGGACCCACCCACTCCAAACCAGGTACCTTGATGCTGGGCTCAGGGAATTTTTTGTTAAAGCCCTGCATGGGTATCCCACAGCCATCTCTGCACAGCAGCCAAATTGTTCTATGAGATGATTTTGTGCCACACTAAGCCAACATCACCATGAACCATGCCCAGCTTCTCTGAGCCATTGCAGCCCACCATGCCCAGCCTGGTGACCCTGGCTCTCTAAGCACACAACCTCCAAGACCTGAAGCGATTTGGGGCATCTGGCATGGTACTAATGACCGAATGCAAATTTTGCTAGCACCATCATCCTGCTCCCAAGTTCCCTGGTGGTCATACCCACTTAGAGATGGCCTGCCATGGTCTCACTAACATCATTGAAGGCAAGCACAACCCATAACAGTCAGTGAAAATGACTGGACTGAAAGGAAAAGTGACTCAGACAAAACAGTAGGGTTAGCAATGCACATAGAGTACTCTTCTAAAGTACCAGGTTCTGGTGAATAGGGGACACTGTACTAGAAGGCCTTCTAGGACCTCTTCATAAAGTCACTACTTTCAAGAGCATAAGGGATAGCCGACTTTCTTGGCAGAGGGAAACAGAGAAGCAGATAAAATGAGGAGACAGAGAAATTTATCCCAAATGAAAGAACAGGCTTGAGCCACATTGAATGATCTAAGCAAAACAGATAAAAGTAACATGACTGATAGACAATTTAAACAATGATCATAAGGATACTCACTGAACTTGAGAAAAGAGTGGAAGCCATGAATGAAATCCTTAACACAGAGATAAAGAATAACATCTCTGAGATATAGATCTCAATGAATGAAATGAGAAAAATGCTTGATGGAATGAACAGTAGGATACAAGAAGCAGAGGAACAAATTAGTGGCCTTGAAGACAGAGTAAAGCAAATTAATCAAGCTGAATAAAAGAAGGAAAAGAGAATTATGCAAAATGAGAATAGACTTATGGAACCCAGTAACTCCATCAAACGTTATAACATTCATATTATATAAGTCTGAGTAGAAGAGATATAAAGGGGGGCATAAAAGGTATTTTAAGAAATAACAGTGGGAAAAAAAAAAAAGAAATAACAGTGGAAAATTTCCCTAATCTGGGGAATGAAACAGATTTCCAGATCCAGCAGGCACAAATAACTCCCATCAAAATCAAGAAAATAAGAAACAAACAAAAAAAATAAAAGAATCAGAAACACACCAAGACATGTTATAATTAAATTGCCAAAATATAGTAATAAAGGAAAAAATTATAAAGCACAAAGATAAAAGAAGACATAAAAAGGAAGATATAAAATGAGCAGGAGAGTTTACAGCAAAAACTTTTCAGGCCAGAGAGAGAGGCATGATATCAAAGTGCTGCATGTAAAAAAATCTGCAAAGAAGAATACCCTATCCAGCAAGGATCAAGTCCTGCATCAGGCTCCCTGCATGGAGCCTGCTTCTCCCTCTGTCTGTGTCTCTGTATCTCTCTGTCTCTCTCTATGTCTATCAGGAATAAATAAATAAAATATTTTAAAAAAATAAGACCCACTTATAGTTGCCCTCAAGACACTCATTTTAAACCTATAGACACCTGAATTTTGAAAGTGAGGGTTTAGAAAAATAACAATCATGAAAATATATGTGAAAAGAAAACTGGAGTAGCATTACTTGTATTGGACAAAACAGACCTTAAAATGAAGATTGTAGCAAGAGACAAAGGACAATATATATATTAAAAAAGGACAATATATATTAATAAAATATTAATAAAGGGAAAATCATGAGAGAGGCTGTAATAAGGTATATATTTATGCATTGAACATGGAAGGACCCTAATATATAAAACAATTAATAAGAAACACAAAGGAACTAATCAATAACACAAGACTAGTAAGGATCTTTAACACCACACTTATATCAATGGACAGATCATCTAAACAGAAAATCAATAAAGAAACTGGTACAGCCACTCTGGAAAACTGCATGGAGGTTCCTCAAAGAGTTAAAAAATAGAGCTACCCTATGACCCAGCAATTATAGTACTGGGGCTTTACCCCAAAGATAAAGATGCAGTGAAAAACTGAGACACCTGCATCCCAATGTTTATAGCAGTAATGTCCACAATAGCCAAACTGGAAGGAGCCTCGGTGTCCATCAAAAGATGAATGGATAAAGGAGATGTGGTGCTTAGACACTAGAAACGATGAATACCCACCATTTGCTTCAGTGTGGATGGTACTGGTAGGTATTATGCTGAGTGAAGTAAATCAATCGGAGAAGGACAAACATTATACAATTTCACTCATACGGGGATTATGAAAAATAATGAAAGGGATTACAGGGGAAAGGAGAGAAAATGAGTGGGAAAAACCAGAGAGGATGACAGAACAGGAGAAACTCCTAACTCTGGGAAATGAACAAGGGGTAGTGGAAGGAGAGGTGGGCAGGGGGATGGGGTGACTGGGTGATGGGCACTGAGGGGGGCACTTGATGGGATGAGCACTGGGTGTTGTACTATATGTTGGCAAATCGAACTCCATTAAAAAATAGACCAAAAAAAGGAAACATTGGCTTTGAATGACACACTGGACCAGATATATAACAGGTATATTCAGAAAATTCCATTGTAAAACAGCAGGATACACATTCTTTTGAAGTGCACATGGGGCATTCTCCAGAATAGATCACATATCAGCTTACAAAACAAGCCTCAATACATTCAAGATCAAAGTCATACCATACATCTTTTCTGAACATAATAAAATAAGAAGTCAACCACAAGAACAAATCTGGAAAGGCCAAATACATGGAGGTTAAATAACATGTTACTAAACAAAAATGGCTCAACCAGGAAACAAAAGAAGAAATTTGAAAAAGCACATGGAAACAAATGAAAATTAAAACACAATGGTCAAACCTTTTGGGATACAGAAAATGTGGTTCTAAGAGAGAGGACTATAGCAATACATGCCTACCTCATGAAGCAAGAAGAATATCAAATAAGCAATCTAAACTTACAACTGAAGGAGCTAGACACAACAAAAACAAAACCTAAAACCAACAGAAGAAAGGAAATAATTAAGATTACATCAGGAATAAATAACGTAGAAACTAAAAAAATTCAGATCAAGGACAGCAGGAGACGTTTCTTTGACAAAAAAATCATTAAAATTGATAAACAAAAAATAATTGATAAAGAGCTAGCCAGAAGTACCAAGAAAAAACAGAAAGGATTCTAATAAATGAAATCACGAATTTGGAGAATAAAACCTGACACTACAGAAATACAATCATAAGAGAGTATTATAAAAAACTATATGCCTTCATATTGGAAAATCTAGAAGAAATCAGAGGCAAGGAAGATGGTGGAAGAGTAGGGTCCCCAAGTCACCCGTCCCCACCAAATTACTTAAATAACCTTCAAATCATCCTAAAAACCTACGAATTGGGCTTGAGAAATAAATAGAGAACAGCTGAATGCTACAGTGAGAAGAGTTCACACTTCTATCAAGGTAGGAAGACGGTGGGGGGGAGAAATAAAGAAACAAAAGGCATCCAAGGGGGAGGGGCCCTGCAAGGAGCCGGGTTAAGGCCGGGGCGAGTGCCTCCAGTACAGGAAAGCCCCTTTCTGGAGAAGCAGGAGTTTCACCAATATTTCCGGACGGAAAGGCCCTCACAGGGAGTTGGAGCAGGATCCCAGGGGGAGGGGGGATGCCCTCAGCTTCCCTGGGACACAAACAGAGCACCTGCACCTCGGGGAGAGTGCGCCAAACCCCGCGGCCCGTGCGCCAAACCCCGCGGCCGAGCTCCCTAAAGGGCTGCAGCATGGGCCCACTCAACCCGGGAGCAGCTTGGAGGTGGCTCCGGCAGAGGCTCTGCACAGAGGAAGATGCACAGCTGGGACCAGGATTCCAACAGCAGAGGCCCTGGAGCACAGGGCGCTGGGGACACAGCCCAAGATCCGGCAGTCCCTGTGGGACAGGCAGAAGCCAGGAGAGCACAGGACAGCAAGGATGCTCCAGCCTCCAGGCGGCCCGAGCTGAGCAGATCAGTGGCCCCTGTCCCCGAAGCATCCAGGCCCCTGCAGACTGAGAGCTCTGTAGTTATTGCAGGAGCTGACTCCAGCGCTGGAGAGCTGGCTGCTGCTACTGTTGTTCTTCATCCTGGGGCCTCACAGAATAAACAACCCCCACTGAGCTTTACAGTGGCCTCACAGGATAAACAGGTTAAACAACTTTCACTGAGCCCTGCACCAGGCAGGGGGCTGAGCCGCTCCTCCAAGTGTTAACACCTGAATCAGCACAGAAGGCCCTCCCACAGAAGACCAGCTAGACGCACAGGGGAAAAACAAATTATTGACCAAGCAGCACTGTAAAGTCCCAGGGGAAGTAGAGGGACTTACAGTATACAGAATCAGATGATATTCTCCCTTGTTTTTCGTTTTTTTGATTTCTGTTTGCTACCCCGGCTTTTTTTCTTTTCTTCTCTTCTATTTTTTTTCTTTTCCTTCTCTTTTTCCTTCTTTTTCTTTTTCTTTTCTTCTTTCTCTTCTCTCTTCTTCTCCTTTTCCCAATACAACTTGTTCCTGGCCACTCTGCACTGAGCAAAATGACTAGAAGGAAAACCTCACCTCAAAAGAAAGAATCAGAAATAGTCCTCTCTCCCACAGAGTTACAAAATTTGGATTACAATTCAATGTCAGAAAGCCAATTCAGAAGCACTATTATAAAGCTACTGGTGGCTCTAAAAAAAGCATAAAGGACTCAAAAGACTTCATGACTGCAGAATTTAGATCTAATCAGGCAGAAAATAAAAATCAATTGAATGAGATGCAATCCAAACTGGAGGTCCTAACGACAAGGGTTAACGAGGTAGAAGAACGAGTGAGGGACACAGAAGACAAGTTGATGGCAAAGAGGGAAACTGAGGAAAAAAGAGACAAACAAAAGATCATGGGGATAGACTCAGGGAAACAAATGACAGCCTGAGGAAGAAAAAATCTACATTTAATTGGTGTTTCCGAGGGCGCCGAAAGGGACAGACGTCCAGATTACGTATTTGAACAAATCATAGATGAAAACTTCCCTAATCTGGGAAGGGAAACAGGCATTCAGATCCAGGAAATAGAGAGATCCCCCGCTAAAATCAATAAAAACCACTCAATACATGGACATTTAATGGTAAAGCTTGCAAAATCCAAAGAAAAAGAGAAGATCCTTAAAGCAGCAAGAGACAAGAAATCTCTAATTTTTATGGGGAAAAATATTAGATTAACAACAGACCTCTCCACAGAGACCTGGCAGGCCAGAAAGGGCTGGCAGGATATATCCAGGGTCCTAAATGAGAAGAACATGCAGCCAAGAATACTTTATCCAGCAAGGCTCTCATTCAGAATAGATGGAGATAGAGAGCTTCCAAGATAGGCAGGAACTGAAAGAATATGTGAACCTCAAACCAGCTCTGCAAGAAATTTTAAGGGGGACTCTTAAAATTCCCCTTTAAGAAGAGTTCACTGGAACAATCCACAAAAACAAGGACTGAATAGGTATCATGATGACCATAAATTCATATCTTTCAATAGAAACTCAACGTGAATGGCCTTAATGACCCCATCAAAAGGCGTAACATCAGACTAGATAAAAAAGCATGACCCATCTATTTGCTATCTACAATAGACTCATTTTATTTATTTTTTTAAAGTAATAAATTTATTATTTAATGGTGTTCAATTTGCCAACCTACAGAATAACACCCACTGCTGATCAGGTCAAGTACCCCTTTAGTGCCCATCACCCATTTGCTCCCACCCCCCGGCCTCCTCCCCTTCCACCACCACTAGTTCATTTCCCAGAGTTAGGAGTCTTTACGTTCTGTCTTCCTTTCTCATATTTCCTACCCATTTCTTCTCCTTTCCCTTCTATTCCCTTTCACTAATTTTTATATTCCACAAATGAGTGAGAACATAAAATGTTTGTCCTTCCCAGATTGACTTATTTCACTCAGCATAATACCCTCCAGTTCCATCCACTTCGAAGCAAATGGTGGGTATTTGTCACTTGAAATGGCTGAAAATATTCCATTTAATATATAAACCACATCTTCTTTATCCATTCATCTTTCAATGGACACCGAAGCTCCTTCCACAGTTTGGCTATTGTGGACATTGCTGCTATAAGCATCGGGGTGTAGGTGTCCTGGCGTTTCATTGCATCTGTATCTTTAGGGTAAATCCCCAAAAGTGCAATTGCTGGGTCGTAGGGCAGGTATATTTTTAACTCTTTGAGGAACCTCCACACAGTTTTCCAGAGTGGCTGCACCATTTCATATTCCCACCAACAGGGTAAGATGGTTCCCTTTTCTCCACATCCTCTCCAACATTTGTAGTTTCCTGCCATGTTAATTTTCCGCATTCACACTGGTGGGAGGTGGTATCTCATTGTGGTTTTGATTTGTATTTCCCTGATGGCAAGTGATGCAGGGCATTTTCTCATGTGCATGTTGGCCATGTCTATGTCTTCCTCTGTGAGATTTCTGTTCATGTCTTTTGCCCATTTCATGATTCGATTGTTTGTTTCTTTAGTGTTGAGTTTACCAAATTATTTTAAGATTTGTGTGGAATCAGAAAAGACCCTGAATAGCCAGGGGAATTATAAGAAAGAAAACCATAGCTGGGGGCAACACAATGCCAGATTTCAGGTTGTACTACAAAGCTGTGTTCATCAACACAGTGTGGTACTGGCACAAAAAGAGACAATAGACCAATGGAACAGAATAGAGAATCCAGAAGTGGACCCTCAACTTTATGGTCAACTAATTTTCGATAAAGGAGGAAAGATTATACACTGGAAGATAGACAGTCTCTTCATTAAATGGTGCTGGGATTTTGGACATCCACATGCAGAAGAATGAAACTAGATCACTCTCTTTCACCATACACAAAGATCAACTCAAAATGGATGAAAGATCTAAATGTGAGACAAGATTCCATCAAAATCCGAGAGGAGAACACAGGCAACACCCTTTTTGAACTCGGCCACAGTAACTTCTTGCAAGATACATCCACAAAGGCAAAAGAAACAAAAGCAAAAATGAAGTATTGGGACTTCATCAAGATAAGAAGCATTTGCACAGCAAAGGATACAGTCAACAAAACTGAAAGACAACCTACAGAATGGGAGAAGATATTTGCAAATGACGTATCAGATAAAGGGCTAGTTTCCAAGATCAATCAAGAGACTCATTTTAGACATAAGGACAGAGCCTAAAAATGAAAGGTTGGAGTACTATCTACCATTCAAATGGTCCTCAAAAGAAAGCAGGGGTAGCCATCCTTGTATCAGATAAACTAAAATTTACTTCAAAGACTGTAGTGAGAGATGAAGAGGGACACTATATCATATTTAAATATCAGAAAGAGAGACAGAACATGAAGACACCTAACTCTGGGAAATGAAATAGGGGTGGTGGAAGGGGAGGACGGCGGGGGGTGAGGGTAAATGGGTGACAGGCACTGAGGGGGACACTTGACAGGAAGAGCACTGGGTGTGATTCTGTATGTTGGCAAATTGAACACCAATAAAAAATAAATTTATTTTTAAAGAAAATTTAAAAATAAAGGAACTATCCAAGAAGAGGACTTAAGAATCATGAATATATATGCCCTGAATGTGGGAGCTGCCAAAAATATCAATGAATTAATAACCAAAGTTAAGACATACTTAGATAATAATACACTTATACTTGGTGACTTCAATGCAGCACTTTCTACACTCAATAGGTCTTCTAAGCACAAAATCTCCAAAGAAACAAGAGCTTTATGATACACTGGACCAGATGGATTTCACAGATATCTACAGAACTTTACCACCAAACGCAACTGAATACACATTCTTCTCAAGTGCAAATGGAACTGTCTCCAAAATAGACCACATACTGCGTCACAAATAGGGTCTGAACCGATACCAAAAGATTGGGATCGTCCCCTGCATATTTTCAGACCATAATGCCTTGAAATTAGAACTAAAACACAAGAAGAAGTTTGGAAGGATTTCAAACACGTGGAGGTTTAGGACCATCCTGCTAAAAGATGAAAAGGTCAAACAGGAAATTAAGGAATAATTAAAAAGATTCAGGGAACCTAATGAGAATGAAGATCCAACCGTTCAAAATCTTTGGGATACAGCAAAAGCAGTCCTGAGGGGGGAAATACATTGCAATACAAGCTGCCATCCAAAAACTGGAAAGAACACAAATACAAAAGCTAACCTTACACCTAAAGGAGCTAGAGAAACAACAGCAAATAGATCCTACACCCAGCAGAAGAAGAGAGTTAATGAAGATTCGAGCATAATTCAATGAAATCGAGACCAAGAAAACTGTGGAACAGATCAACAAAACCAGAAGTTGGTTCTTTGAAAGAATTAATAAGATAGATGAACCATTAGCCAGCCTTATTAAAAAGAAGAGAGAGGAGACTCAAATTAATAAAATCATGATGAGAAGGGGAGATCACTACCAACACCAAGGAAATACATACGATTTTAAAAACATATTATGAGCTGCTATACGGCAATAATTAGGCAATCTAGAAGAAATGGACGCATTTCTGGGAAACCACAAACTACTAAAACTGGAACAGGAAGAAATAGAAAACCTGAACAGGCCAATAACCAGGGAGGAAATTGAAGCAGTCATCAAAAACCTCCCAAGACACAAAAGTCCAGGGCCAGATGGCTTCCCAGTGGAATTCTATCAAACGTTTAAAGAGGAAATCATACCTTTTCTACTAAAGCTGTTCAGAAAGATAGAAAGAGATGGAATACTTCCAAACTCTTTCTACGAGGCCAGGATCACCTTAATTCCAAAACCAGACAAAGACCCCACCAAAAAGGAGAATTAATAGACCAATATCCCTGATGAACATGGATGCAAAAGTTCTCAACACGATACTAGCCAATAGGATACAACAATACATTAAGAAGATTATTCATCATGACCACGTGGGATTTATCCCCGGGATGCAAGGTGGTTCAACACTCGTAAAACAATCAATATGTTTGATCATATCAGCAAGAGAAAAAACTAGAACCATATGATCCTTTCAATAGATGCAGAGAAAGCATTTGACAAAATACAGCATCCATTCCTCATCAAAACTATTCAGAGTGTAGGGATAGAGGGAACATTCCTCAACATCTTAAAAGCCATCTACAAAAGCCCATAGCAAATATCATTCTCAATGGGAAAGCACTGGGAGCCTTTTCCCTAAGATCAGGAACAAGACAGGGATGTCCACTCTCACCACTGCTATTCAACATAGTACTGGAAGTCCTAACATCAGCAGACAACAAAAACTAATAAAAGGCATTCAAATGGGTATAAAAGAAGTCAAACTCTCCCTCTTCGCAGATGACATGATACTCTACATAGAAAAACCAAAAGCCTCCACCCCAAGATTGCTAGAACTCATACAGCAATTTGGCAGTGTGACAGGGTACAAAATCAATGCCCAGAAATCAGTGGCATTTCTATACCCTAACAATGAGAGTGAAGAAAGAGAAATTAAGGAGTCAATCCCATTTACAATTGCACCCAAAAGCATAAGATACCTAGGAATAAACCTCACCAAAGAGGTAAAGGATCTATACCCTAAAAACTATAGAACACTTCTGAAAGAAATTGAGGAAGACACAAAGAGATGGAAAAATATTCTATGCTCCTGGATTGGCAGAATTAATGTTATTATGTCAATGTTACCCAGGGCAATTTACACGTTTAAAGCAATCCCTATCAAAATACCATGAACTTTCTTCCGAGATTTGGAACAAATTATTTTAAGATTTGTGTGGAATCAGGAAAGACCCAAAATAGCCAGGGGAATTTTAAAAAGAAAATCATAGCTGGGGGCATCACAATGCTAGATTTCAGGTTGTACTACAAAGCTGTGGTCATCAAGACAGTGTGGTACTGGCACAAAAATAGACACAGAGATGAATGGAACAGAATAGGGAATCCAGAAGTGGACCCTCAACTTTATGGTGAACTAATATTCGACAAAGGAGGAAAGACTATCCCACTGGAAAAAAGACAGTCTCTTCAATAAATGGTGCTGGGAAAATTGGACATCCACATGCAGAGGAATGAAACTAGACCACTCTCTTTCACCATACACAAAGATCAACTCAAAATGGATGAAAGATCTAAATGTGAGATAAGATTCCGTCAAAATCCTAGAGGAGAACACCGGCAACATCCTTTTTGAACTCGGCCACAGTAACTTCTTGCAAGATACATCCCCCAAGGCAAGAGAAACAAAAGCAAAAATGAACTATTGGGACTTAATCAAGATGAGAAGCTTTTGCTCAGCAAAAGATACCGTCAACAAAACTCAAGACAACCTACAGAATGGGATAAGATATTTGCAGATGACGTATCAGATAAAGGGCTATTTTCCAAGATCTATAAAGAACTTATTAAACTCAACACCAAGGAAACAAACAATCCAATCATGAAATGGGCAAAAGACGTGAACAGAAATCTCACAGAGGAAGACATAGACATGTCCAACAAGTACATGAGAAAATGCCCCGCATCACTTGCCATCAGGGAAATACAAATCAAAACCACAATGAGATACCACCTCATGCCAGTGAGAATGGGGAAAATTAACAAGGCAGGAAACAACAAATGTTGGAGAGGATGCGGAGAAAGGGAAACCCTCTTGCACTGTAAGTGGGAATGTGAACTGGTGCAGTCACTCTGGAAAACTGTGTGGAGGTTCCTCAAAGAGTTAAAAATAGATCTGCCCTACTACCCAGCAATTGCGCTGCTGGGGACTTACCCCAAAGATACAGATGCAATGAAACGCCGGGACACCTGCACCCTGATGTTAATAGCAGCAATGTCCACAATAGCCAAACTGTGGAAGGAGCCTCGGTGTCCACCGAAAGATGAATGGATAAAGAAGATGTGGTTTATGTATACAATGGAATATTACTCAGCCATTAGAAATGAGAAATACCCACCACTTCCTTCAACATGGATGGAACTGAAGGGTATTATGCTGAGTGAAATAAGTCAATCGGAGATGGACAAACATTATATGGTCTCATTCATTTGGGGAATATAAAAAATAGTGAAAAGGAATCAAGGGGAAAGGAGAAAAATGACTGGGAAACATCAGAAGGGGAGACAGAACATTAGAGACTCCTAACTCTGGGAAACAAAGTAGGGGTGGTGGAAGGGTAGGTGGGCTGGGACTGGGGGTGACTGGGTGTCAGGCACTGAGGGCGGCACTTGATGGGATGAGCACTGGGTGTTGTTCTACATGTTGGCAAATTGAACACCAATGAAAAAATTAATTTAAAAATGTCTAGAAGAGGGATCCCTGGGTGGCGCAGTGGTTTAGCGCCTGCCTTTGGCCTAGGGCGAGATTCTGGAGACCCCGGATCGAATCCCACATCGGGCTCCTGGTTCATGGAGCTTGCTTCTCCCTCTGCCTATGTCTCTGCCTCTCTCTCTGTGTGTGTGTGACTATCATAAATAAATAAAAAATAAATAATTTTAAAAAAATCTAGAAGAAATGGAAAAATTCCTGGAACCCTATATCTTAGCAAAACCGAGACAAGAAGACAGGAAATTGGAACACACCATTAACCAGGAAAGAAATTGAATCAGTAATCAAATATTCCTCATAAACGAAAGATCAAGATCAGATGGCTTCAGAGGGGAATTCATCTAAACACTTAAGGAGAGTTAGTACCTATTCTCAAACTATTCCATATCAATAGAAAAGGAAGAAAAGCATCCAGTTTAGTTCTATGAAGCTAGCATTACCCTGTAATAAAAGACAGCACTACAAAAGAGAACTATAGCACGATATTCCCTATGTAGATAGATGCAAAAATCCTCAACAAAAGACTAGCAAATATAATTCTACAATACATTAAAAAATCATTCCCCAAAATCATGTGGAATTTGTTCCTGGATTTCAAGGGTGATATGATATTTGCCAATCAAAAAATGTGATACATCCCATCAATATGAGAAAGGATATATGATAATTTCCATAGATGTATACAAAGCATTTTGTAAGGTACAATATCCATTCTTCTTCTTCTTCTTCTTAAGACTTTATTGATTCATGAGACACACACACACACACACACACACACACACACACACACACATAGAGAAACAGAGGCAGAGACACAGGCAGAGGGAAAAGCAGGCTCTATACAGGGAGGAGCCTGGTGTGGGATTCAATCCTGGGACTCCAGGATCAAGCCATGAGTCAAAGGCAGACGCCCAACCACTGAGCCACCCATGTGTCCCAGTATCCATTCTTCATAAAAAACCTTGACAAAGTAGGTTTAGAGAGAACATATCCACATATAATAAGGGGTGGTAGCAGGGGAGGAGGGCGGGGGGTGGGAGTGAATGGGTGACGGGCACTGGGTGTTATTCTGTATGTTAGTAAATTGAACACCAATAAAAAAATAAATTAAAAAAAAAAAAGGCCACATATGAAAAATCACTAGCGATCATTATCCTTATGGAGAAAAACAGACCTATACTCCAAAGTTCAGAAAAAAGATAAGGATGTCCACTTTCACAACTGTTATTCAACATAGTACTGCAGGACCTAGACAAAGCAGACAAAAAAGAATGATAAAACCATCCAAATCTGCAAGGAAGAAGTAAAACTTTCACTGTTTACAGATGATATGGTAATCTATATAAAAAACACCAAAGACTCCATTTAAAAACTGCTGAACTAATAAATGAATTTACAGCCACAGAGCACAAAATCAATCTACAGAAATCTGTTACAATTCTACACACCATGAAGAAGTAGAGAAATTAAGAAATCAATCCCATTTAACAATACACCCAAAATACTAAGACACCTAGGAATAAACCTAACCAAAGATTTGAAAGACCTATACCCTGAGAACTATAAAGCATTGATGAAAGTAATTGAGGATGTCACAAAGAAGGAAAGATATTCCATATACATGGAGTGGGGGAGGAAATGTTAAAATGTCTAGACTCCCCAAAGCAATCTACATATATGATACAATCCTTATTAAGGTACCAACAGCATTTTTTCACAGACGTAGAACAATTAAACCTAAAATTTGTGTTTTTTAAAAGATTTTATTTATTTATTCATGAGAGACACAGAGAGAGAGAGAGAGAGGCAGAGACACAACACAAGCAGAGGAGAAACAGGCTCCATGCAGGGAGCCTGATGCGAGACTCAATTCTGGGACTCCAGGATCACGCCCTTGGTTGAAGGGAGGCTCCAAACCACTGAGCCACCCAGGGATCCCAATAAACCTAAAATTTGAGTGAAACTAAAAAAAAAGACCTCGAGTAGCAAAATCAATCTTAAAGAAGAAAAGCAAAGTTTGAGGCATTAAAATTCTGGTCTCCAAATTATATTACAAAGCTTTAATAATAATAACTGTACAGTATTGGCACAAAAATAGACACATA
Organism: Canis lupus familiaris; assembly: GCF_011100685.1. Taxonomy (NCBI): domain Eukaryota; kingdom Metazoa; phylum Chordata; class Mammalia; order Carnivora; family Canidae; genus Canis; species Canis lupus. The sequence continues at coordinate 61,866,228 of NC_049260.1, read as the reverse complement.
TGTCAATGGAATACAGTAAGACAACTAGTAATAAATTCAAAAACATATGGTTAATTAACCTTTGACAAAGAAATAATATCCAATGGGAAAAGGACAGCCTCTTCAACAAATAGTTTTTGAAAACTAAACAACAGCATGCAAAAGAAAGAAATTAGACCACTTTCTTAAAATACATAGAAGAAATGTGTGGGAAATATCAGAAAGGGAGACAGAACGTAAAGACTGCTAACTCTGGGAAACGAACTAGGGGTGGTAGAAGGGGAAGAGGGTGGGGGGTGGGAGTGAATGGGTGACGGGCACTGGGTGTTATTCTGTATGTTAGTAAATTGAACACCAATAAAAAATAAATTAAAAAAAATACATAGAAGAATACATTCAAAATGGATTAAGACATAATGTGAGACCTGAGACCATAAAAATCCTAGAGAATGCAGACAGTAACTTCTTTGACATTGGCTTTAGTAACTTTTTTTCTGGATATATCTCCTGCAGCAAGGGAAACAAAAGGAAAAATAGTTTTGGGTCTGCATCAAAACAAAAACGCTTCTGGCATGATGAAGGACACAATGAACAAAACCAAAAGGCAACCTATGGGATGGCACAAGAGATTTGCAAATGAAATATCCAATTTGGATTAGTATCCAAAATATGGGGTAATTGGGTGATGGGCATTAAAGAGAGCATGTGATGTGATGAGCAGTGGATGTTATGCACAACTGATAAATTATTGATCATTTTATCTGAAACTAATGATGTACTATATGTTGGTTAATTAAATTTAAATTAAATATTTTTAAAAAGAACTTAGACAACTCAACAACCAAGCAAAAACAAAATAAAAAAAACTCAAGTAATACAATTAAAAATGGGCAGAAGGTATGAACAACCATTTCTCTAAAAAAGACATAGGAGATGGCTAACAGAAACATGTAGAGATGTTCATTGTCACTTATCAGGGAAATGCAAATAAAAACGATAATGAGATAATACCACACACATGTCAGAATAGCCAAAATAAAAATACAAGAAACCACGGTTGTTGGTAAGGATGTGGAGAAAAAGAACCCTTGTGCACTTTTGGTGGGAATTCAAACTGGTACAGCCACTGTAGAGAATAGTATGGAGGTTCCTCAAAAAGACAAAAATAGAATCGCCCTGTGATCCAGCAATTTCACTAATGGCTTTTTACCCCCAAAATACAAAAACACTAATTCAAAGAGATACATGCACCCATATGTTTATAGCAGCATTATTACAGTAACCAAAACATGGAAGTGGCCCAAGTGTCCACCAATAGATGAATAGAATAAGAAGTGGTGTATGTATACAATGGAATACTTAGCCATAAAAAAAGAATTAAATCTTACCATTTGCAATTCCATGGGTGAAACTAGAGAGTATACTGCTAAAATAAGGACTTCTTTGCTGCTTTTAAGATTTTTTCTTTATCACTGTATTTTGCAATATATCTTATTGTTTGGCCTGCTTTGTTGATTTTTATGGGGGTTTCTCTGTGCCTCCTGAATCTGGATGTCTGTTTCCATTCCCAGATTAGGGATGTTTTCAGCTATTATTTACTTAAGTAAAATTTCTGCCCCCTTTTCTTTCTCCTGTGGGATTCCTATAATAGGAATAGAAATATATTTGATGTAGTCACTGAATTTTCTTAGTCTGTTCTTGTGTTACATAATTCTTCTTTCTCTCTTTTGTACAGTTTCATTATTTTCCATTATTTTGTCTTCTAGTTCACCAATTTATTCTTCTGCTTCTTTCAATTTACTGTTTATTACATCAAGCCTGTTTTCAATCTAGTTAATTATACTCTTCATCTCTGATTGATTGGTTTTTAACTCTTTTATCTCTGTGACAAAGATCTCACTCGTATTCTATTCTTATCTCTAGACAATTGAGTATCATTATTGATGCTTCAAATATTCCATCAGGAATGTTCCTTATATCTGTTTTGCTTAGATCTCTGACAGACCTTATCTTGCCCTTTCATTTGGGATAAATTCCTCCATTTTGGCATTTTGTGTAAGCCTCTACCTTCTTCTCTGAGTTAGAAATGCCTTTAGGTCTACTGCTACTGAAGGGAGTGGCCTTATTAAGAAGATGTCATTTAGTGCCCAGGGCCCAGTACTCTAGTGAGTGTCTCTAGTGTGCTGCATGCACTATGATATTGAGTTTTGGCTACTCTATGCTTTGATCCAGTAATCTGTAGAGGTTCTCCTTGCCTATTGTGGGCAGTGTTTGGTCCCTGGCCTGAATATGGTGAGTTTTAACTAGGTGTGCTCTGGTCTGATTGTGAAATGAGACTTGACACCACCTCCACCATAACCTTCACCTGCAAAACTCTCTGGGAGACCTGGTGTCTCCTAGAAGAGAATGGTCTTCTGGGGGAATGGTCTGATGTCATGGTACTCAGGGAAGCTTGACTGAGAAGGGAAGTCTGGACAGAGTACAGGGGTTAATACTTTGCGTAAGCAAGTGAGGCAGCCAGTGTTCCTGCTACCCTGTTTATGAGAGATGTCTCTGTATGATAAAGTGGGGGGGAGGGAAATAGGGCCCATAGGCATCTTCTGTTTCTGGAGAGGTATCTTCCTGAATGCTGCATATTTTTTTCTCAGATATGTAAATTGTTTAATTTTGTCTGATTTATTTAACAGATATTGCATTATTAGTTTCAGGGGTGGAATTCAGTGATTCATCAGTTGCATGTAACACTCAGTTCTCATTACATCAAATGCACTCCTTAATGCCCATCACCCAATAATTCAATCCCCCCACCCACTTCTCCCCCACCAACACTCGGTTTATTTGCTATAGTTAATAATCTCCTATGGTTTACCTCCGTCTTTGTTTTTCTTATGTAATTTCTCCTTCCCTTCCCTGTGTTCATTTCCTTTGTTTCTTAAATTCCATATATGAGTGGAATCACATGGTATTTATCTTTCTCTGACTTATTTTATTTAGAATAATACCTTTTAGTTCCATCCATGCCATTGCAAATGACAATACTTCATTATTTATCATGCCTGGTGGGATGAGCACTGGGTGTTATGCTAAATGTTGGCAAATTGAACTCCAATAGAAAATTTAAAAAAATAAAGAATCTCCATAATGTTTTTCAGAATGGCTGCACTAGTTTTCATTCCAACCAAACATGTAAGAGGGTTCCCCTTTCTCTGCATCCTAGACAATATCTGTTGTTTTTTAGTTGTTAATTTTAGCCTTTCTGACTGGTGTGAAATGGTATCACATTGTGGTTCTGATTTGTATTTCCCTAATGCTGAGAGATGTTGAGGATTTTTTCATGTGTCTGTTAGCCATTTGTATGTCTTCTTTGAAGAAATGTCTGTTCATATCTTCTGATCATTTCTTTTTTAAAAAGATTTTTATTTGTTTATTCATGAGAGACACAGGCAGAGACAGAGAGAGAAGCAGGCTTAATGCAGGGAGCCCGATGCAGGATTTTATCCTGGGACTCTGGGACCATGACCTTTGCCTAAGGCAGACACTCCACTGTCGAGCCACCCAGACATTCCTTCTGGCCATTTCTTGACTGGATTATTTGTTTGTGGGGGTGTTGAGCTTGATAAATTCTTTATACATTTTGGATACTAGCCCTTTATCTGATATGTCATTGGTGAATATCTTATCCCATTCTTTTAGTTTTGTTGACTGTTTCCTTTGCTGTGCAAAAGCTTTTCATTCTGATGAAGTCCCAATAGTTCATTTTTTTTTTGCTTTTGTTTCCCTGCCTTTGGAGATGTGTCTAATAAGAAGTTGCTGTGGCTGAGATCAAAGAGGTTGTTGCATGTGTTCTCCTCTCCAATTTTGAAGGATCCCTGTCTCACATTTAGGTCTTTCATCCATTTTGAATTTATTTTTGTGTATGTGTTAGAAAGTGGTCCAGTTTCATGCTTCTGCATAAGGCTGTCTAATCTTCCCAGCCCCATTTGTTGAAGACACTATTTTTTTCCCCATTGGATATTCTTTCCTGCTTTGTTAAAGATTAGTTGACCATGGTGTTGAGAGTCCATTTATGGGTTTTCTATTCTGTTCCATTGATCAATGAGTCTGCTTTTCTGTGAGTACCATACTGCTTTGATGATTATAGCTTTGTAATATGGCTCGAAGTCTAGAATTGTAGTGCCTCCAGCTTTGGTTTTCTTTTTCAACATTACTCTGGCTATTCATGGTATTTTCTGTTTCCATACAAATTTTATAATTGTTTTTTTCTAACTCTGAAAAATGTTGTTGCCATGTTGATAGGGATTGCATTAAACGTGTGGTTAGATTGCTCTGGGTAGCATTGATATTTTGACAATATATGTTCTTCCAATTCTTGAGCATGGAAGATTTTTCCATTTCTTTGTATCTTCCTCAATTTCTTGCATAAATATTCTATACTTTTCAGAGTACAGACCTGTTACCTCTTTGGTCTGGGTTATTCCTAGGTATCTTATACGTTTTGTGCAATTGTGAAGAGTATCAATTCCTTGATTTCTCTTTCTGCTGCTTCATTGTTGGTGTATAGAAATGCAACAGACTTCTGCATGTAGATTTTACATCCTTTGGCTTTGTTGAATTCCTGTATTAATTCTAGGAAATTTTTGGTGGTCTTCAGGTTTTCTGCAGAGAGCATCATGTTATTTGTGAAGAGTGAAAGTTTGACTTCTTTATTGATTGAGATGACTTTTATTTTGTTGTTGTCTGAATGCTGAAGCTAGGACTTCAAGTACTATGTTGAACAATGGTAGTGAGAGTGGTCATCACTCTCATGTACCTGATCTTAGAGGAAGAACTCTCACTGTTTCCCCATTGAGAATGATATTCCCCAGGGGTCTCTTGTATATGGCTTTTATAATGTTGATGTATGTTTCCTTTATCACTACATTTTGGAGGGTTTTTATCAAGAAAGGATGCTGTATTTTTTCGAATGCCTTTTCTGCATTTATTGAGAGGATCATATGTTTCTTAGACTTTGCTATTAATACAGTGTATCATGTTGATTGATTTACAGATGTAGAACCACCCTTACAGCCCAAGAATAAATCCTACTCAGTCATGATAAATATCCTTTTAATGTACTGTAGGAACCTATTAACTAGTATTTTGGTGAGAATTTTTACATCCATATTCATCAGGGATTTTGGTCTGTAATTCTCCCTTTTACTTGGATCTGTCTGGTTTTGAGATCAAGGTAATGCTGGCCTCATAGAATGAGTTTGGAAAATTTCCTTCCTTTTCTATTTTTTGGAACAGTTTCAGAATCTGTATTAACTCTTCCATATCTGTTTGGTAGTATTCCCCTGGGAAGCAATCTGGCCCTGCACTCTTCTTTGTTGGGAGATTTCATTACTGCCTCAATGTCTTTGCTGGTTTTCAATCTGTTCAGGTTTTCTATTTCTTTGTGTTTCAATTTTGGTGGTTTACATGTTTCCTTTTTTGTATATTTTTTATTGGAGTTTTATTTGCCAACATATAGTGTAACACCCAGTGCTCATCCTGTCAAGTGCCCCCTCAGTGCCTGTCACCCAGTAACACCATCCCCCCGACAACTTCCCCTTCTACTACCCCTTTCTTATTTCCCAGAGTTAGGATTCCTTCATGTTCTGTCACCCTCTCTGATATTTCCCACTCTTTTTCTCTCCTTTCCCTTTTAATCCCTTTCACTACTTTTTATATTCCCCAAATAAATGAAACAATATAATGTTTGTCCTTCTCCGATTGACTTATTTCACTCAGCATAATACCCTCCAGTTCTATCCACTTCGAAGCAAATGGTGGGTATTTGTCATTTCTAATGGCTGAGTAATATTCCATTGTATACACAAACCACATCTTCTTTATCCATTCCATCTTTCGATGGACACCGAGGCTCCTTCCACAGTTTGGCTATTGTGGACATTGCTGCTATACACATCGGGGTGCAGGTGTCCCGGCGTTTCACTGCATCTGTATCTTTGGGCTAAATCCCCAGCAGTGCATTTGCTGGGTCGTAGGGTAGCTCTATTTTTAACTCTTTGAGGAAACTCCACACAGTTTTTCAGAGTGGCTGTACCATTTCACATTCCCACCAACAGTGCAAGAGGGTTCCCCTTTCTCCACATCCTCTCCAACATTTGTTGTTTCCTGTCTTGCTAATTTTCACCATTCTCATTGCTGTGAGGTGGTATGTTTCTAAGAATTTATCCATTTCTTCCAGATTGCGTAATTTGTTGGCATATAATTGCTTATAATACTCTCTTATAGTTGTGTGTATTTCTTTGGTGTTAGTTGTGATCTCTCCTTTTTCATTCATGATTTTATTAATTGGGTCCTTTCTCTTTATTTTTTGGTGAGTCTGCCTATCAATCTTGTTAATTCTTTCAAAGAAACAGCTCCTAGTTTCATTGATATGTTCTACTTTTTGTGATTTCTATATCATTCATTTCTAATCTTTATTATCTCCCTTCTGCTTATTTTAGCATTTATTAAGTTTACTTTTTTTCTAGCTCCTTTAGGTTAAAGTTTAGGTTTTTATTTGAGACTTTTCTTGATTCTTGAGAGACACCTGTACTATATATACTTCCCTCTTAGGACCACCTTTGCTGCATTCCAAAAGTTTTGGACTTTCATGTCTTCATTTTCATTTGCTGCCATGTTTTTTTTAATTCTTAAATTTTATGGTTGACCCATTCCTTCCTTAGTAGCATAAAGTTTAAGTTCTATGTATTTGTGGTCCTCTCAAATTTTTTGTAGTGGTTGACTTCAAGTTTCATAGGATTGAGGTCTGAAAATATGCATGATATGATCTCAATCTTTTTGTACTGTTTGAGACATGATTATGACCCAGTATGTGATCTATTCTGGAGAATGTCTCTGTGCACTTGAAAAGAATGTGTATTCTGCTGCTTTAGGATGAAATGCTCTTTAAATATTTGTTATAAGTCAATCCGGTCCAGTGTGTCTTTCAAAGCCCTTACTTCCTTGTTCATCTTCTGCTTAGATGATCTGTCCGTTGCTGTTAAAGGGTAGTTAAAGCCCCCTACTCTTATCTATTATTACCAGTGAATTTCTTTAATTTTGTTATGTATTTAAATATTTCACAGCTCTCTTTCTTGGGGAAAATATATGAATATTTATAATAGTAAATTATATTATATTGTATATTACAATGTATATTTATATCATATATTTCTCTCTCTATATATATATTATCTCTCTCTATATATATATATATACATATATATGTATATATATATATATATTTAAAGTTGTTAGGTCTTGGATAGGTTCCTTTATTATGATATATTGTCCTTCTTCATCTTTTATTATAGTCTTGTTTCAAAATCCAATTTGTCTGATACAAGGTTTGTCTTGGAACCTCTTTATCTCTTTTTTTTATTCTGAATGACAGCCTTGCTGGAGAAGGTATTCTTGGCTGCATAATTTTCTCATTTAGCATATAGAATATACCATGCCAGTCCTTTCTAGTCTGACAGATCTCTGTGGACAGATGTACTCCCAGTATAAAGTGTCTACTCTTGTAGGTTAAGGACATCTTCTCCAGAGCTGCTTTCAGGATTTTCTCATTATCTTTGTAATTTGCAAATTTCACTATAACATTTTGAGGTGTCGATCTATTTTTTTGTTGACATTGAGGGGATTTCTCTGTGCCTCCTGGTCTTAAATGACTGTTTCTTTCCCAATATTAGGAAAGTGCTCAGTTTTAATTTGTTTAAGTAAGCCTTCTGCACCTTTTACTCACTCTTCTTCTTTAGGGACTCTTATAATAATGATATTATTTTTGCTTTAATAAATTGCCGAGGGGGCAGCCCGGGTGGATCAGCGGTTTAGTGCCTGCCCTTGGCCCAGGGCCTGATCCTGGAGACTCGGGATTGAGTCCCACATCGGGCTCCCTGCATGGAGCCTGCTTCTCCCTCTGCCTGTGTCTCCAACTCTCTCTCTCTCTCTCTCTCTCTCTCTCATAAATAAATAAAATATTTAAACAAAAATAAATAGCCGAGTTCTTTAAGTCTGTCTTTGTGATCTAACAGTTTTCTATCCGTCTTCTTTCCAGCTTCCTTATTTTTCATTTTTTCATCTATATCATTGATTTGTTCTTCTCCTTCATTCACGCTCATTTTTATGACCTCCACTTGGGACGTCAGCTCCGTAACAGCATTTTTAATCTCAGACTGATTAGATTTTAGTTCTTTTCTCTCTACAGTAAGGGATTGTGTACTATCTTCTATGCTTTTTTTTAAAGCCCAGCTAGTGTAATAATTGTTTTAAATTCTAATTTAGACACCTTACTTGTATCTGTATTGATTAAATCCTTGGCTGTGAGGACTACATCCTATTCTTCTTCTAGACTGAAATTCTCTATCTAGGCATTTTGTTAAGAAAAGAAAAGAAGAAAAAAATAATAATAACAGGAGCAACATGAAAAATACCAAAAAACAAACCAAAAGAAAGGAGGGAAGAAAGAAATAAGGAAAGAGGGCAGCCTGGGTGGCTCAGCAGTTTAGTGCTGCCTTTAGCTCAGGGTGTAATCCTGGAGACGCAGGATTGAATCCCACATCGGGCTCCCTGCATGGTACCTGCTTCTCCCTCTGCCTGTGTCTCTGCCTCTGTGTGTGTGTGTGTGTGTGTTTATCATGAATAAATAAATAAAATCTTAAAAAAAAGAAAGAAGGAAAGAAAGACAAGGCCCTTATGTGTTTTGGTTTAATTGCAAACAGAAATTAGATCCCAAAATAAGAAACGGGGAGGGAGGGGGAGATGAGAAGATGACGGAGGAGTAGGGTCCTCAACTCACCTGTCCACACCAACTTACCTAGATTACTTTCAAGCTATACTGAAAACCTATGCATAAAACCTGAGACTTAAAGAAAGGACAACTGGAACACTACAGATAGAAGGGTTTTCAGACCTAACAAGAATCATCTAGGGTGAAATTTACTTAGGTCATGGTTGATATTCTTAACTCAGCCCACTCATACATGCAACTGCACTGAGCAAAATGACTAGAAAGAAGAACTCACCACAAAAGAAGGAATCAGACAGTATTCTCTCCCACAGAGTTACAGAATTTGGGTTAATATTCAATGTCAGAAAGCCAATTCAGAAGCACAATTACAAACCTACTGGTGACTCTGGAAAAAAGCATAAAGGAATGAAGAGACTTCATGACTGCAGAATTTAGATCTAATCAGACCGAAATTAAAAATCAATTAAATGAGTTGCAATCCAAACTGGAGGTCCAAACAATGAGGGTTAATGAGGTAGAAGAACGAGTGAGTAGCATAGAAGACAAATTGATGGCAAGGAAGGAAGCTGAGGAAAAAAGAGAAAAACAAGTAAAAGACCATGAGGAAAGGCTACAGGAAATAAATGACAGCCTCAGAAGGAAAAAATCTATGTTTAATTGGGGGTTCCAGAGAACACCGAGAGGGCCAGAGGGCCAGAAAGCATATTTGAACAAATCATAATTGGGAAAGTCCCTAATTTGGGGAGGGAAACAGGAATTCAGTTCCAGGAGAGAGAGAGGTCCCTTCCAAATCAATAAATGCCATTCAACACCTCGACATTTAATACTAAAACTTGTAAATTCCAAAGATAAAGAGACAATTCATAAATTGTCACTGAGAGACAAGAGATTCTTAACTTATATGAGGAGAAGTATTAGATTAAGAACAGGCCTCTCCACAAAGACCTGGCAGGCCAGACAGGGCTGACAAGATATAGTCAGGGTCTTAAATGAGAAGAAAATGCAGCCAAGAATACTTTATCCGGCAGGGTCTCATTCAGATTAGAAGGAGAGAAAAAGCTTCCAAGATAGGCAGAAACTGAAAGAATATGTGACCACCAAACCAGCTCCACAAGAAATATTAAGGGGGATGCTGTAAAAGAAAGCGGATGCCCAAAGAAATAAAGCACAAAAACATAGACTGAATAGGTATTATGATGATCCTAAATTCATATCTTTCAATGGTAACTCTGAATATGAAAGGACTAAATGACCCCATCAAAAGACGCAGGGATCCAGGGTGGATAAAAAAGCAGGACCCATCTATTTGCTGTCTACAAGAGACTCATTTGAGACGTATGAACACCTCCAGCCTGAAAATGAAAGGTTGGAGAACAATCTACCAATCAAATGGTCCGCAAAAGAAAGCAGGAGTAGCCATCCTCATAAATTAAAGTTCATGCAAAAGACTGTAGTAAGAGATCAAGAGGGACACTATATCATACAAAAAGGGTCTATGCAACAGGGAGACCTAAAATCATGAATATTTAAACCCCTAATGTGGGAACTGCCAAGTATATCAATCAATTATCCAAAGTAAAGACATACTTAGATAATAATACACGTATACTGGGAAACTTCAACACGGCATAAGATTTAGAAGATTATTCACCATGACCAAGTGGGATTTATCTGCAGGATGCAAAGCTGATTCAGCACTCATAAAACAATCAACGTGATAGATATCAACAAGAGAAAAAACAAGAACCGCATGATCCTCTCAATAGATGTAGAGAAAGCATTTGACAAAATACAGCATCCAATCCTGATCAAAACTCTTCAGAGTACGGATAGAGGAAACATTCCTCAGCATCTTAAAAGCCTTCTATGAAATGCCCAGAGCAAATATTCTCAATGAGGAAATGGTGAGAGCCTTTCCCCTAAGATCAGGAACAAGACAGGGATGTCCACTATCACCACTGCTCTACAACATAGTATTAGAAGTCCTAGCCTCAGCAATCAGACAAAAACAAGAAATAAAAGACATTCAAATTGGCAAAGAAGAAATCAAAATCTCCCTCTTTGCAGATGACATGATACTGTACATAGAAAACCCGCACATCTCCACCCCAAGATTGCTAGAACTCATACAGCAATTTGGCAGTGTGACAGGGTACAAAATCAATGCCCAGAAATCAATAGCATTTCTATACACTGAAAGGAGGCTGAATAAAGAGAAATTAAGGGGTCAATCACATTTACAATTATTCCCCAAAGCATAAGATACCTAGAAATATAGCTAACCAAAGAGGTAAAGGATCTGTACCCTAAAAACTACAGAACACTTCGGAAAGAAATTGAGGAAGATACAAAGAGATGGAAAAATATTCCATGCTCATGGAGTGGAAGAATTAATATTGTGAAAATGCCAATGCTACCCAGGGCTATTTGCACATTTTATCCAATCCCTATCAAAATACCATGGACTCTCTTCAGAGAGTTGGAACAAATCATCTTAAGATTTGTGTGGAATCAGAAAAGACCTCAAATAGCCAGGGGAATATTGAAAAAGAAAACCATAGCTGGGGGCATCACAATGCCGGATTTCAAGCTGTACTAAAAAGCTGTGATTATCAAGAGAGTGTGGTACTGGCACAAACACAGACACATAGATCAGTGGAACAGAATAGAGAATCCAGAAATGGGCCCTCAACTCTTTTGTCAACTAATATTCGACAAAGCAGGAAGACTATCCACTGGAAAAAGGACAGTCTCTTCATTAAATGGTGTTGAGAAAATTGGACAGCCATATGCTGAAGAATGAAACTAGACCATTCTCTTACACCATCCACAAAGATAAACTCAAAATGGATGAGAGACCTAATTCTGAGACAAGAATCCATCAAAATCCTAGAGAACAGAGTCAACACCCTTTCTGAGCTTGGCCACAGCAACTTCTTGCAAGATACATCTATGAAGGCAAGGGAAACAAAAGCAATAATGAACTATTGGGACTTAATCAAGATCAAACGCTTCTTCACAGCAAAAGAAACAGTCAACAATACTAAAATACAACCTATAAAATGGGAGAAGATATTTGCAAATGACATATCAGACAAAAGCTAGTATCCAGGATCTATAAAGAACTTATTAAACTCTACAGCAAAGAAACAAACAATCCAATCATGAAATGGACAAAAGACATGAACAGACATTTCACCAAAGAAGACATATACGTGGGCAACAAGCACATGAGAAAATGCTCCGCATCACTGGCCATGAGGGAAATGCAAATCGAAACCACAGTGAGATATCACCTCACACCAGTGAGAATGGGGAAAATTAACAAGACAGGAAACAACAAATGTTGGAGAGAATATGGAGAAAAGGGAACCCTCTTGCACTTTTGGTGGGAATGTGACCTGGTACAGCCACTCTGCAAAACTGTGTGCAGGTTTCTCAAAGATTTTAAAATAGAGCTATCCTACGACCCAGCACTTGCACTATTGGGGATTACCCCAAAGATACAGATGCAGTGAAAACCCGAGACACCTGCACCCCAATGTTTATAGCAGCAATGTCTACAATAGCCAAACTGTGGAAGGAGCCTCGGTGTCCATCAAAGGAAGAATGGATAAAGAAAATGTAGTCTATATATACAATGGAATATTACTCAGCTATTAGAAATGATGAATACCCACCATATGCTTCAATGTCCATAGTACTGAAGGGTATTATTTTGAGTGAAGTCCGTCAATCGGAGGACAAATATATGGTTTCGTTCATTCAGGGAATATTAAAAATAGCGAAGGGAATCAAAGGGGAAAGGAGAGAAAAAGAGTGGGAAATATCAGAGCGGGTGACTGATCATGAGAGACTCCTAACTCTGGGAAATGAACAAGGGGTAGTGGAAGGGGAGGTTGTCGGGTGGATGGGGTGACTGGGTGACAGGCACAGAGGGGAGCACTTGACGGGCCGAGCACTGGGTGTTATTCTATATGTTGTCAATTCAAACTTCAATAAAAAATATAGAAAAAATAAGAAAGAAAGCAAAACATATATGTCTATATGTTTGTTTGTGCATGTCTTCTGTGGGAGGGGCCTTCTGCACTATTCTCAGTTGGATTTGACCAAGTCGAAATGTGCCTCCAATGGGCAGTGCATTGATCTATGTAAGCAGTTTCAGACTCCAATAGGTGATGCTATCTTGCTTCCTGAATGCTTTCATCATTTTCAGGTGGGATGAATATGGTTGCACCCTGCTCTCTAGCCCTACAGCTGAAAATTCAGAAGCAGCACCCTTCACTAAGTTCTCACAGAAAAGCCATCAATCACTCTTATCTCCCCTTTTCCCATCACAACTCTGTTTTCACCTGGCCCGTAACCAAGTATTTTTTATCTCCGGCACATGACTGAGTTTCAAAACTCCAAAACTTTAGGGACTCCTGAGGTGTGGACCCACAATGTTGTATTTAACTTCCAGTTTCATAGCATTGTATTTTAGAAATTGTGTATTGTATGACTTCGATTCTTGGATTTGTTGAGGTTGGTGTGCAGTGTCATATGTGATCTATTCTAGATAACATTCCATGTGCACCTGAATATGCATTCTGTTGTTTTAGGGTGGAATGTTCTGATTATATCTGTTAAATCCATCTTTTCCAGTGTGTCATTCAAAGCCATTGTCTCTTTGATTTTCTTTAGATGATCTGTACATTTATGTACGTGAGGTGTTAAAGTTTTCTACTATTATTGTATTACTGTTGAACAGTTCTTTTATTTCTTTACTGTTTTAAGTATTTGGATACTCCTATATTGGGTACATACATATCTAAAATTGTTATATCTTCTTTGTGGAGTGTACCCTTTTAATTATTAAGTATCTTTTTTTGTCTTTTGTTGCAGTCTTTGTTTTCAAGTCAATTTTGTGTAATTTAAGTATTGCTACTGTAGCTTTCTTTTGACATCCATTATCATGATAGATGTTTCTCTATCCCCTCACTACCAATCTGTTGGTGTCTTTAAATCTAAAATGGGTCTCTTGCAGGAAGTATATACATGGTCATGCTTATTCATCAATTCCACCATCCTGTGTCTTATTATTGGTGCCTTTGTCCATTTTCTTTCAAAGTATTTATTGATATATGTATTTATTGCCATTTTACTACTTGTTTTTGGTTGTTTCTGAATATTTTATCTAATCTTTTCTTTTTTTTCTGTCTTTCATTTTTTGCTGTTTTCCTTTAGTGATATATTTAGATTTCTTTCTCTTTAATCTTTGCATATTTATTGGCAGTTTTTGATATATGGTTACCATTAGTTTTGTGTATAACCTCTTCTGCATATAGCAGTCTGTGTTAAGTCGATGGTCCTTTAAGTTTGAACCCATACTTTTCTCCTCTCCTCCCCAGGAAACAAAAGATTTTGGTGAGGATTTGGGGAAAAGGCACACACATGCTCTTGTTGCAAATGTAAACTGGTGCTGCCACTATGGAAAACAATATGGAGTTTCCTCAAATTTAAAAATACAACTAATCCATGATCCATCAATTTCACTATGATGTATTTACCTAAAGAATACAAAAATATGAATTCAAAGGGATACATGCACCCTGGTATTTAGAGCAGTATTATCTATACTAGCCAAATTGTGGAAATAGCCCAACTGTCCATGGACTGATGAATGGATGAGGAAGATATGGTTTATGCATGTAATATAAACTTTTTAAAAAATTAAATATTGCCATTTTCAATGCAATTGATAGAGCTATAAAATATTATGCTAAGTGAAATGAGTCAGTGAGAGAAAGATAAATATATCACTTCACTCATATGTGGAATTTAGAAATAAAATGAACTAGCAAATGGAGTAAAAGGAGACGAGGAGGCAAACAAAGAAACAGACTCTTAATCATAGAGAAAAATGTGCTTACCAGAGGAATGGGGCTGAGAGATGAATTAAATACATTGTGGGGATAAAGTAGTGCACTTGTGATGAGCCCTGGGTGTTGTATGGAAGTGTAGAATCACTATATTGTTCACCTGAAATTAATATTACTGTATGTGAATATCTGGAGTTTAAATAAAGACTTATAAATTTTAAAAAGTGGATCACCAAAATAAATGTAAATATAAAAATTTGAAAGTTAAAAAAAACCACTATCTCAGGCTAGGCAGAAGCTTAGAAATTATACAAAAATGGCATGCTTCTTAGAGGAAAATCTGATAAATTGGAGTCATCAAAATATAATCTTTTGCTCTGTGAATGACCTTGTTAAAAGAAGGAAATGGCAAAATAGAAACTGAGAAAGAATATTTGTAAACTCTTGTTCATTTGGTATATATATATATATATATGGCAAGATTTCATTTGGTATATATATATATATATATATATATATATATGACAAGATTTCATTTGGTATATATATATGTGTGTGTATATATATCTTGCCATTTGCAACGATGTGGGTGAAGCTAAAGAGTATTATGTTAAGTGAAATAAATCAGTCAGAGAAAGACAACATTTTATTTCACATATATGTTAAATTTAACAAATAAAACCAATGATCATAGGGGGAAAATAGAAAAAATAAAAAGTAGACTTTTAACTATGGAGGTCAAACTGACAGCTACCAGAAGGGAGGCTGGCAGGGGGATAGTTTAAATAGGTGATGGAGATTAAGGAGTGCACTTATGGAGATGAGAACAGTGTGATGTATGAAACTGTTGAATCACTATATTGTACATCTGAAACTATATAACACTCTAGGTTTCTTAACTAAGTTAGAATTTAAAAATGTAAAAAAATAGAGCTACTGTAAAGTCCTGCCATTCCACTATTGGATATTTACGGTAAGAAAACAAAAGTAGGGACGCCTGGGTGGCTCAGCTGTTGGGCTGCTGCCTTTGGCTTGAGTTGTGATCCCAGGATTGGGGATTGAGTCCCGCATCAGGCTCCTGCGAAGAGTCTGCTTCTCCCTCTGCCTATGTTTTTGCCTCTCTCTCTCTCTCTCTCTCGTCTCATGAATAAATAAATAAGTCTTAAAAAAGAAAACAAAAATAGTGGCTCAAAAAATATATGCACTTCTATATTTATTACATAATTATTTACAATAGCCAAAAAATGGATGCTGCCCATGTGTCCATTTATAGATGAAAAGGTAACAAGTTATGATATATATAAATATAATGGAATTTTACTCAGCCATAAAAAGCATGAAATCTTGCCACTTGCTATAACATGGATGGCCTAGATGGTATAATGTTAACCAAGTCAGTCAGAGAAAGCAATATACCACATTATTTCACTCATATGTGAAATTTAAGAAAGAAAACAAAAAAACAAACAAAAGAGACAAGCAAAACAACGGATTCTTAAAAACAGAGAACTGTATTTAATTGTATAAACTTGTGGTTTCCATAAAGGAGGTGGATGGGATATGTGTGAAATAGATAACAAGGATAAACGGTACACATATATTAATGAAAACTTATTAATATATAGTATTGTTGGATTATTATATTTGCAAGCCTGAAGCTAATATAACAGTATATATTCATTACACTTTAATAAAGAAAAGTAAAAGAAAGGAGAAGCTTTCTTATCCATAAAAGAAGAAAGAAACTTTCTTCTCCATAACCCAAGAATATATGGAATGCAGGGAAAATACATCAAAAATCCTTTACAGTCTCTTTATTTCCAAACTAATGATAAATGACAGCTCACAGAAAATTATATCCAAATGTTGATGTCTGGGAACATATTATAATTATATTGTAAGAATGGGTTATTGGTGATTGGTGATTGACAGCACAGGTCAGAATGTGGAGAGCATTGTTGGGCTTAGTCAAATCCTGGGTAGCGGCAGATAACTCACTCACTCTGAAGTTCACTTCCTTCTCACCCAGCAACAATTTGTTCAATTATTCTGAACTTGGGAAGATGAGGCCCTATTGAAAGTTTATTTTCTCCACTGATATGAGACTTTCCTCAGATGTATGAAACATTACTGCAAGTTTGAAGAAAAAGCATTTGAATGATTCCCAATAACTATTACTTTAAAATAAGATATTTACCTAGGAAATATCATCCAGTTCAGATAATGTCTTGTATGTGTTTACAATTGGAAAGACAGATCAAAAGTACATTGGAAGTAAACTCTTAGGCCAAAGAAGTCTCAAGAGTTTATCATTTTGGGGAGGGGGACAATACAGCAATGTAAAATTACACCAAAACTTTTCTACCATATGATTTGTCCATAAAATTTTGCCACTCAGTAGATGTAATGAGGTAATTTTTTTAAAAAATAACTATAAAATGGTAATATATTCTCCTTGTAAAAAGTTTAAAATATTAAGTATAAATCTAAATTTATCTCTGTCTGCCATCCCTAATGATGTGTATCCTGTTAGAATTTACTTTTATGAATATACAAACACATAAATGCACCTATAAGATATATGGTAATTAGATTGAATTATGTAAAATTACCATTTTAATAATAAAATGTTGGCAAATTCCTATGGTTTTGCCTAATATTATATGTGAGGTTTTTTTGGAATAATTTGTAACATAATATATATTTTTTAAACCACCTCTTTGCAATTTTTAAAAATCACCTCTTTGGATGCTTTTAACTCCTATCAAGCTACTTCAGTTAAACTACTAGCTAAAATTCACTTCTATGTTTATATCATAACTTATTTAACTACCACATGATTAACATTTAAGTTGTTTTCAAGTTTTGTTCATTTAAACAGTACTGCTATAAAAAATTTACTCCTTTTCCCTTTTTAATATGTAAATATTACCTACTTAATGAACTTCAGCACATCAATTTTATTTGTAATATCCTCAAGAAAAATTGAAAACATCTTTTGAAAATTTTAATCCCTTTACTCCCTCCCATCTTCAACTTTATTTTATATGTGTAGTGTTATAATTTCACTTTTTAAACCTCCTGTAGTCATTATTGTATTTTTGGTTTGTTAAATGTTGATTTTCATTTAGATTTACCCAATATTACAAATTTATTTTTTCCTCACTGATCTTACATCCCACTGTTTCCTTATGAATTCAATGTCTTTCTTATTGAAGGGTAACCTTCAATGGCTCTTGCAGTAAATGTCTGTTAATGGTAACCTCTCTCATACTTTCTGCCTGCAAATATAGTTTTTGACTATCACACTTGAATGATAAATTAGTTGTATGTAGAATTTTGTTTAGTAATTATTTTCCTTTAGGGATTTGAATGTAATATTCTATTACATGCTGGAATCTATTATTATTAATAATAAATATTCTATCTACCTAATTTCTTTTTTTGTATATAAACTGTAATTCTCTAATTGCTTTCATTATTTTTTGTCATTGTTCTGTGGGTACAACACAACATGTCTAGGTTTATATTTATTTGTATTTATTCTACTCACAACAGTGTGCTTTTTCAATTTGAGGACATATATCTTTCTTCAACTTTGGAAATATCTCTGTTTCTACTCTCTTTTTCTTAAATTGCTTTTAGATATTGTAGTCTTATTCTGCTCAGGTTGCAATTATAAAATGCCATATATTGTGTTTCTTAAACAAGAGTTCTTTTTTAAAGATTTTTATTTATTTATTCATCAGACACACATACACACACACACAGAGGCAGAGACATAGGCAGAGGGAGAAGCAGGCTCTATGCAGGGAGCCTGATGTGGAATTCAATCCTGGGACTCCAGGATCATGCTCTGGGCTGAAGTCAGGCACTTAATCATAGAGCCACCTAGGTGTCCTGACAAGAATTTTTTTGTCACAGTTCTGGAGCCTAGAAGCCCAAAATCAGGATGATAGCATAGTCAGATTCTGGTGAAAGCACTTTTCCTGCCTTGCAGATGGTTCCCTTCTCACTGTGTGGTCACATGGCATTTACCAGTGCAGGCGAGAGAGAGAGAGAGAGAGAGAGAGAGAGAGAAAGAGAGAGAGAGAGAGAGAGAGAGAGAGAGAGAGAGAGAGAGAGAGAGAGAATGGAGAAAGCTTTCTTCTTAGAGGGGCAGTAATTCCGTGATAAAGTTCATACCCTCATGATAAATCTAATTACTTCCCTAAAAGGGTCCACTTCCAAATACTACCACATCAAGGGCTTAGGGCTTCAACATGTGAATTTTGAGAGGACACAAACATTCAGTCTATAATACATATGTTAGACTTTCTCATTGTATTTTCTTCATATCAAACTATTTCTTATTTTTCATCTTTTTATTTATATTTCTTTCTCTACTAGTTTTATTGAGTTTAATTTTTTCATTGAAGTATAGTTGATAGACAATATTGCATTAGTTTAGGAGTCAACATAATGATTTGACAATGTATATATTATGATATGCTTATCACAAGGGTAGCTACCATCTGTGACCACACAATGCTATTACAATACTATAGACTATACTCTCTATGCTGAACCTTTTATCCTTGTGACTTATTTATTTCATCACTGGAAACATGTATCTCCCATTACTCTTCTCCCATTTTGCTCATCCACTAAGCACACTGCTCTCTGGAAACCATCAATTTGTTCTCTGCCTGGGTGTGTTCCTGCTTTTTGTTTATTCATTTGTTTTCTTTTCTTAGATTTCATGTATAAGTGAAATCATATGGAATTTGTCTTTCACTTTCTGTCTTATTTTACTTAGCATAATAGCCTCTAGCTTCACCCATGCTGTTGTAAATGGCAAGATACTATTCTTTCTTTGACTGAGTAATATTCCGTTGTGTGTGTGTGTGTATTCCATTACGTATATATGGATATATACATACATATAGATGTGATATATAGAGATTATCTATCTATCTATCTATCTATCTATCTATCTATCTATCACATCTCTTTTATCCATTCTCCTATCTAATGACACAGGTTGCTTCCATATCTTTGCTACTGTACATAATGCTGTATAAACATAAGGGTGTGTATATTTTTTCTAATGAGTATTTTTATTTTCTCTGGGAAATACTGGTGGAATTACTGAATCACGTAGTAATTATATATTTTTTCTTTAAAGATTTATTTATTTATTCATGAGAGACACAGAGAGGCAGAGACATAGGCAGAGGGAGAACCAGGCTCCCCATGGGGAGCCTGACATGGGACTCACTCCCAGGACCCTGGAATCATGACTTAAGTGGAAGGCAGATGCTCAACCACTGAGCCACCTAGGTGCCTTAATTTTCTTTTTAATTTTTTGAGGAACATCTATTGTTTTCCACAATGTGTCTACCAATCAACATTTTCATTAACTGTAAAGAGTGTTATTTTTTCTCCATATCCTCACCAATATGTTTTATTTTTTGTATTTCAGATTCTAGCTTTCGGACAGGTGGAAGGTGATAACTCATTGTAATTTTGATTTGCATTTCCATTATGATTAGTGATGTTAAGTATCTTTTCATATATATATTGGCCATTGTGTCTTCTTTGGAGAAAAAATTTCTATTCAAGTCTTCTGCTCAGTTTTTAGTTGGAATATTTGGGATTTTGTTGATTGTATGTTCTTTATATTTTTATATTTGGATCTTTATCACATATATCATTTTAAAATATCTTCTCCCATTCAGTAACCTGCTTTTTCATTTTGTTGATGGTTTCCTTTGCTGGACAAAATGTTTTTATTACTGTATAGTCCCAATAGTTTATTATTATTTTTGTTTCTTTTACCTGAATATTTGTTGCTAAGACCAAATTCAAAGAGATTACCACCTATGTTTTCTTCTAGGAGTTATGGCTTCAGGTCTCAAATTTATATTTTTTATACATTTTGAGTTTATTTTTGTATATGGTATAAAAATGTGGTCCACTTTTACTCTTTTGCATATAGCTGTCTGGTTTTCTCAGAATCATTTATTAAGAGATTTTTTCCCTGTATATTCTTGCCTTTTTTGTGGGAGATTAAATTATTAAATAAGCATGGGTTTATTTCTCATCTCTCTATTCTGTTCTTTTGATGTATTTGCCTAATTTTAGCCCAGTATCATTGTTTTTTATTACTATTGCTTTGTAATGTGTCTTAAAACATGGGATTGGGATACCTCCAGCTTTGTTCTTTCTCACGATTGCTTTGGCTATTCCAGGTCTTTTATAGTTCCATACATTTTAGTATTATTCTAATTATGTAAAAAAATACTGCTGTTATTTTCATAGAGACTGCATTGAATCTGTAGAGTGCTCTGGGTGATATGACATTTTAACACTATTAATTTTTCCAATCCATGAGCATGTAATATCTTTCCATTTGTTGTGTCTTCTTCAATTTTTTTCTTTCTTCTTTCTTTCCTTCTTTTTTCTTCTTTCTTCCCTTATTTTTTCCTTCTTCTTTCTTTCTTTCTTTCTTTCTTTCTTTCTTTCTTTCTTCATTTCTTGTACTTCATTTCTTCTTCTTCTTCTTCTTCTTCTTCTTCTTCTTCTTCTTCTTCTTCTTCTTCTTCTTCTTCTTCCTCTGAAGGGGGAGAGAAAGAGAGAGAGAGAGAGAGAGAGAGAGAGAGAGAGAGAGAGAGAGAGGATCATAAGCAGGATCCAAGATCAGCAGGGAATGAGATATGGGGCTACATCTCACAGCACTGAAATCATGACCTGAGCTGAAATCAAGAGTTAGATGCTTAATTGACTGGGCCACCTAGGTGCCTCTATCTTCAATTTCTTACAAAGATGTTTCATATTTTTCAGAGCACAGGCACTTCATCTCCTCAGTTACATTTATTCTAAATATTTTATTCTTTTGTGCAATTGTAAAGAGATTTATTTTCTAATTTCTCTTTTTGCTACTATGTTATTTGTATATAAAAATGCAGCTAATGTCTATGTATTTTGTATCCTTTAACTTTACAGAATGTATTTATTAGTTCTAATCTTTTTTTGGTGGAGTTTTTAAGATTTTCTATGGATAGTATCATGTGTGAGTAGTGATGGATTGACTTCTTTCTTACCTATGTAGATGCTTTTTATTAATTTTTTCTGTTTGCTGTGGGAGGTCTTCCAGTTCTATTTTGCATAAAAGAGGTGAGTGTGGATATCCTTGTCTTGATAATGATCTTAGGGAAAAAGCTCTTGGACTTTCAAAATTGAGTAGGGTATTAGCTGTTGGTTTGTAATATATGGCTTTTTATTAGGTTGAAGTATATTTCCTCTAAACTCATCTTGTTGGGAGTTTTTTTTATCACAGACATATGTTAAATTGTGTCAAATACTTTTATTATATTGAGAAGTTTCCCAAAATTTTTATCCTTTACTTATTAATGTAGTGTATTATATTAATTTTCAAATATTGAGACATTCATGCATCCTCAGAATAAAGCCCACTTTATCATGCTGAACCATCTTTTCTCTTGGTGCTTTAAGGATCTTCTCTTTATCTTTGGAATTTGCAAGTTTCACTATGAAATTCAGGGTGTTGAACTTTTTTTATTCTAGGGGGCAATCCCTCTATCTCCTGGATCTGAATGCCTGTTTCCCTCCCAACGTTAGGGAAGTTCTCAGCTATGATTTGTTCAAATACACTTTCTGGTCCTCTATCTCTTTTGGTGCCCTCTGGAACTCCAATTAAATGTAGAGTTTTCTTTCTGAGACTGTCATTTATTTCCCTTAGTCTTTCCCCATGATCTTTTAATTGTTTTTCTCTTTTTTCCTCAGCTTCCTTCCTTGCCATCAACTTGTCTTCCATGTCATTCACTCATTCTTCTACCTCGTTAACCCTTATCGTTAGGATCTCCAGTTTGGATTGCATCTCATTTAATTGATTTTTAAGTTCAGCCTGATAAGATCTCAATTCTACAGTCATGAAGTCTCTTGGATCCTTTATGCTTTTTTTCTAGAGCCACCAGTAGCTTTATAATTGTGCTTCTGAATTGGCTTTCTGAAATCGAATTGTAATCCAAATTCTGTAAGTCTGTGGGAGAGAATACTATTTCTGATTCTTTCTTTTGTGGTGAGTTCTTCTTTCTAGTCATTTTTCTCAATGCAGAGTGGGTAAAAGCAAGTTGTTCTGGAAAAAGGAAGGAAAAAAAGAGAAAAAAAGCCAAAAAACAAAACAAAACAACAAAAAACAAAAACAAAACAAAAGAAAAAGACAAGGAGGAGGTATCCATTGGTTCTATATACTGTACATCCCTCGACTTCCCCTGGAGCTTTCCAGCACTGCTTGGTCAAGAACTTGCTCTTCTCCTGTCCTTCCATCTGGTCTTCTGGGGGAGGGGCCTGCTGTGCTGATTCTCAGGTGTGTGCACCTGGGGGAGTTGCCCCGCCCCCTTACAGGTGCACGGCTCAGTGGGAGCTGTTTATCTTGTGAGTTTTCTGTTCCCTGGTTGCCTGTACACTCCCAGGTACAGGATGACACCAAAAGGAACAGCAAGACTGGTGGCGGCCAGCCTTCTAGCTCTGGCGTCAGCTCCCGCAGTAACTAACGCAGTCTCCCAGTCTGCACTGGCTTGGATGCTCCGGGAGCAGGGGGCACTGATCTGCACAGCTCAGGGGCATCAGGCAGCAGGAGCGTCCTCACTGTCCTGTGCCCTCCCGGCCTCCGCCTATCCCTGGGGTAGTGCAGGATCCTGGTGTGTGTCCCCCAGCACCGCTGGACTCATGCTCCCGGGGCTGCGCTGCCCTCTCTGCATGTAGCCGCCACCTGAGCCACTGCCTGAGCTGCTATGGAGGTCTCAGAGTGCACGATCCAGCCCTTTACTGCACTTGGCCCTTGGTGTGTGTTGCACTCTCCCTGGGGGGCACTTCCTCTGTTAGTGACCCCAGGAACCTGGAGGCTCCACTGCCCTTCCTGGGATCCTGTCAAGTTCCCTGTGAGTGCCTTTCCATCTGGGAAGATTGTTATAGTTCCTGTTTCTCTGGGATTGGGCTTTCCTGTCCAGGAGGCTTAGGTCACCCAGCCTTAGCCTGGCTCCTAGCTGGGCTCCTCCCCCACTGGATTCCTTTTTATTTATTTATTTTCCATCTTCCTACCTTGTTAGAAGCATGAACTCTTCTCTCTGTAGCATTCCAGCTGTTCTATCTTTAAATTTCAGGCCAAATTCATAGGTTTTCAGGATGATTTGAAAGTTATCTAGGTAAATTAGTGAGGACAGGTGACTTGGGGACCCTACTCTTCCGCCATCTTGTCCCACCCTGCAAAAATAAATTGTAGGGGATCCCTGGGTGGCTCGGTGGTTTGGAGCCTGCCTTTGGCCCAGGGTGCGATCCTGGAGTCCCGGGATCGAGTCCCATGTCGGGCTCCCGGCATGGAGCCTGATTCTCCCTCCTCCTGTGTCTCTGCCTCTCTCTCTCTCTCTCTATGTCTATCATAAATAAATAAATAAATAAATAAATAAATAAATCTTTAAAAGAAAAGAAATTGTATCCCAGAAAGTTATATTGGATTAGGCATTAGTTACTGGTAGAGTGACACTCTGAGTCTTCTTGATTCCAAACTTAGTGCTCCTTTTACCTTAACACAGAAAGTCCAACTCATTTGATGTCTAAGCCACTTTTGTCATTTAATAATTCATTGAAATATAGCACTAGATAAATAAACTGACATAAGGGGATGTTTACTGTCTGGATAGTTGGTATAGAGAACAAAAGCAGAATTTTCAAATTATATTACACAGTATATTTAAATGTAATTTAATATCCCTCTACATACGTACATATCCCTCTACAATGATAACCAATTTGGAACATTACTTTCAATTTCCTATCAGACTGATAAACTTGAGAGAAATCTTCAAGCTCTAGAGTGTTGTGATTTGAGACTAACAATGAGGGCAACTTTATCATGTGGAAATTTAGTTCAATCTAAACTTAGCAAATATTATTAAGCACTTACTTTGTTCTAGAATTAGGTATAGGGTTGTCTGTGCTATGTAGGATAGAGTTTAGACAATTCTACATACAAAGAACTATTTAGTAATATAGAGATGAAGCATACTGATAAAACAAGGACATGTTTCCAGAAAATATGGCATACAATATTTATTAAAATACATGTTTAATAAAAATATATAAAATGTGGGCATTTACTGGAGGTAACGATCTGCAATCTGTACATATGTGCTTAATAAAGCATTCATGATGAGAAATGTGGAGGCAAATCTTAAAGGATAGAAAAATATGTTTAGATGGATAGAGATGAAGAAAAATCTTATTTTCAGGCTGAGAGAATAATGGGAGTATGATCCGAAGGCAGGAAAGCACTGCCCACATTTGACTGGCAATACATATGACAATTTGGCATATGAATAAAAAGAGTATTAATCTTCTTGCAACAGAGGCAATAACTCAAAAAGTTACATCGGATCGTGGCCTCCTGACAAAATTTCGTGTTGCTCTGAACTTTCAAGATACATGGTGTAAATTTTTCTCATGTAATTTTTATTATTACTTTCAAGTAGTAATGCTGGATGGAAACAACCTTCCCCTGTAATATTTCTGCTGGGTATACACATTATGGGTAATCTGAAAATAAATTTGGTCTTGCTACAAATCAAAGAATCCTTTATGTAGAATCAACAGTGATTGACCTACTTTTTAAAAGGAAAACTAGAGAAACATTAGATCTTCTATGAAGTGAATATAACAATTGAATAAAAATTATGACTTTAAAACTGAAATTTTAATAGTTCTTATACAGGCATTTTAGTAATCTTTTCTTTGAACTACCCACTTATATAGTATTATTTTAAAAATTATAATAAAATATATATAACTTAAAATTTACCATTTTAACCATTTTAGTTTTTTAAAGGTTTTGTTCACTTGAGAGAGAAAGTGGGAGAGAGAATGAGCAGTGGGGACAGGGCAGAGGAAGAGAGAGAAGCAGACTCCCTGTTTAACATGAAGCCCAATGTGGGGCTAAATCCCAGGACCCAGAGATCATGACCTCACCTGAAAGCAGATGCTTAACTGACTGAGCCATCCAGGTGCCTCATTTTAATCATTTTAAAGCACACAGTTCAGTGCTATTAAGTACATTCATGTTGTTCTGCTACTGTCACCACCATCTATCACTTGAATCCTTTTCATTTTGTTAAACTGAAACACTGTCCCCATTAAACAATAACTCCCCCATTTCCTACCCCTCTCATCTCCTAGCAACTACCATTCTACTTTCTGTCTCTATGAAATTGACTATCTTGGTATCTCATAAAAGTTGAATTATACAGTATTTGCCCTTTTTGTGACCACTTTGTTTCACATAGTATCATGTTTCTTTGAGGTTCACCCATGTTGTGGCATGGATCAGAATTCTTTTCTTTTAAGGAGGAATAATATCCTATTGTATGTATATGTCATATTTTCTTTATCCATTCATCCATCAGTGAACATCTGGGTGGCCTCCACTTTTTGAGTATTGCAAATCATACTGCTATGAACACATGTGTACAAATATCCTGAGTCCTTGCTTTTAATTCTCTTGGGTATATACCCAGAAATGTAACTGTTCAATCATATGGTAATTATAATTTTAATTTTTTGACCATTCCATTGTTCTTAATATCAGCTGTACCATTTTGCACTGCCATCAACAGTAAACAGCGTTCCAATTTTTCCACATCCTCACCGATACCTGTCATTTTCTGGGTTTTTGTTGTTGTATTTTTATTCAAATTCTAGTTAGTTTATATGTAATTCAATACTGGTTTCAGAAGTTGAGTTTAGTAAGTTTTTACCACTTACATACAACGCCCAATGCTCATCATAACAAGTGCTCTCCTTAATACCCATCACCCATTTATCCCGTCCCCAACCCATCTTCCCTCCAACAACGCGGTTTGTTCTCTATACTTGAGTTTTTTATGATTCCTTTTCCCCCTCTCTCTTATTTTCCTTCCCATATATTCATCCATTTTGCTTCTTAAATTCCACATATGAGTGAAGTCATATGGTATTTGTATTTATGTGATTAACATATTTCACTTAGCAAAATATACTCTAGCTCCATCCATGTGGTTGCAAAAGACAAAATTTTATTCTTTTTTATTCTTTGTAAAGCTTGAGTAGTATTCCAGTGGAATACTACAATCTTTTTACATAGATTGGCTATTGTTGATAATGCTGCTATAAACATTTGGTGCAACTACTACTTCAAGTGTGTACTTTTTGTACTCTGAGTAAATATCTAGTAGTGCAATTGCTGGATCATAGGGTAGTTCTACTTTTAGCTTTTTGAGGAACTGCCATAGTGTTCTCTAGAGTAGCTGCAGTTGTTTGCATTCTCACCAACTGTGCAAGAGAGTTGCCCTTTCTGCACATCCTCCTCAAAATCTGTTTGGTTCTGTGTTGTTAATTTTAGCCATTCTGACAGGCATGAGGTGGTATTTTATTATGTTTTTTTTTTATTTTATTATGGTTTTAGTTTGTATTTCCATAATGATGGAGGATGTTGAGTATTTTTTCATGTAATTTAGTCATCTGGATGACTTCTTTGGAAAAAGATCTATTCATGTTTTCTGCCCATTTTTAAACTGGATTATTGTTTTTTGAGTATAGAGTTTGATAAGTTATAGATTTTAGATACTAACTCTTTATCCAATATGTCATTTGAAAATATCTTCTCCTATTCTGCAGCTTTCTTTTTAGTCTGTTTGATTGTTTTCTTTCCTCTGCGGAAAATTTTTATCTTCATGAACCCCAATAGTTCATTTTTGCCTTTGTTTCCCTTGCCACTGGCAACATTTACTAAGAAATTACTACCACTGAGGTCAAAGAGCTTGCTGTTATGTTCTCCTCTAAAATTTTGATCATTTTCTGACTCACATTTAGTTCTTTCATCCATTTTGAATTTATTTTTGTGTATAGTGTAAGAAAATGTTCCAGTTATATTCTTTTACATGTTGCTGTACAGTTTCCTCAACACCATATTTTGAAAAGACTGTCTTTCCCATTGGATATTCTTTCCTGCTTTGTCAAAAATTAGTTGACCATATAGTTGTGGGCCCATTTCTGGGTTTTCTATTTTGTTCCATTGAGCTATGTGTCTGTTTTTGTGCCATTATCCTACTGTCCTGATTACTACAGGTTTGTAATATATCTTGAAATCTGGAATCGTGGTGCCTTCTCTTTTTTCAGGACTGCTTTTGGCATTCAGGTTATTTTATGGTTCCATATAGATTTTAAGATTATTTGTTCTAGCTATGTGAAAAATGATGGTAGTATTTTGATAGGATTGCATTAAATGTGTATTTTTCTTTGGATAGTATAGTCATCTTAAAGATGTTTGTTCTTCCAATTCAAGAGCATGTAATATTTTTCCAATATTTTATGCCCTCCTCATTTTTTTCATAAATGTTCTGTCATTTTCAGAGTATGGATCTTTTAAGTCTTTGTTTAAGTTTATTCATAGGTATATTAGGGTTTCTGGTGAAATTATAAATGGTTTTGATTGCCTAATTTCTTTTTCTGTTGCTTCATTATTAGTGTATAGGAATGCAACAGATTTCTATTCATTGATTTTATATACTATGGCCTTGCTGAATTCATGTGTTAGTTCTAGCAAGTTTTTAGTATATTCTTTTGGGTTTTATAGATAGAGTATCATGTCATCTGCAAATTGTAAAAGTTTGACTTTTCCCTGGCCAATTTGGATGCCTTTTATTTCTTTTAGTTTTCTGATTACTGAGGCCAAAACTTCCAGTACTATGTTAAATAGTAATGGTGAGAAAGGACATCCCTATCTTGCTCCTGTTCTTAGAGGAAAAGTTCTCAGTTTTTACCCATTGAGGATGCTATTAGATGTGGGTCTTTCACATATAGCTTTTATGATGTTGAGGTATGTTCCATCCATCTATCCCTACTTCACTAACAGTTTTTATCAAGAATTGGTGCTGTATTTTGTCAAATCTTTCTCTTTGAGAGAATCATATGGTTCTTGCCCTTTGTTTTATTAATGTGGTATTTCAAGTTGATTGATTTGCAAATATTTAACTACTCCCACAGCCCAGGAATAAATTCCACTTGGATGTACTTAATAATTCTTTTAATATATTGTAGTATTTTATTTTTGAGTTTCTTGTTTAGACTTTGTGCATCAATATTCATCAGGAATATTAGTCTGTAATTTGCTTTTTTAGTGGGGTCTTTGACTGGCTTTTGAATCATGGTAATGCTGATCTCATAGAAGGAGTTGGGGGTTTTCATTCCAC
Organism: Canis lupus familiaris; assembly: GCF_011100685.1. Lineage (NCBI taxonomy): Eukaryota > Metazoa > Chordata > Mammalia > Carnivora > Canidae > Canis > Canis lupus. Next base: position 61,837,324 of record NC_049260.1, on the reverse strand, counting down.
TTCTATTTTTGGGGACAATTTGAGAATAGATATTAACTCTTCTTTAAATGTCTGGTAGAATTCCCCTGGGAAGCCATCTGGCCATGAACTTTGATGGAACATTTTTTAATACTGATCAATTTCTTTATTAGTTATGGGTCTGATCAAATTCTCTATTTCTTCTTGTTTCAGCCTTGGTAATTTGTGTGCTTCTAGGAATTTGCCCATTTCTTCCAGATTTCCCAGATTATTGGTATATAAGTTTTCATAATAATCTATTATAATTGTATTTCTATAGTGTTGGTTTTGATATTGCCTCTTTCATTTATAATTATATTTATTTGGTTCCTTTCTCTTTTCTATTTGATGAATCTATCTAGGGGCTTTTCAATTTTACTAATTCTTTCAAAGAACCAGCTTAGTTTCATTTGTCTATTCTACAGTTCCTTTAATTTCAGTATCATTTATTTGAGTTCTAAGTTTTATTATTTTCCTTCTGCTGGCTTTAGACTTTACTTACTGTTCTTTTTCTAGCTCCTTTAGGTGTAAGTTTAGGTTGTGTATTTGTGATTTTTCTTGCTTTTTGATCTAGACCTGTATTTCAATATACTTCCTTCACAGGACTGCCTTTGCTGCATCCCAAAGGTTTTGGATCATGCTGCCATTTTCATTTGTTTCCTTGTACTTTTTAATTTCTTCTTTAATTTCCTGGTTAATACTTTTATTCTTTAGTAGAATGTTTTTTAACCTCAATTTGTTTGTGTTCTTTCCAAGTTTTTTCTTGTGGTTGACTTCAAGTTTCTTATCACCAGGATCTGAAAATATTCATGGTATGACCTTAATCTTTTTGTACTTGTTGAGGCTTGATTTGTGACAGCATGTGATCTATTCTGCAAAATGTTCCATGTGCACTCAAAAGGAGTGAGTATTCTGCTGCTATAGGATGAAATGTTCTGAATGTATCTATTATATCCATCTGATTCAGTGTTTCATTCACTGTCATTGTTTCCTTATTGATTTTCTGCTTAGATGATCTGTCCATTGATTTACCTGCATTGTTAAAGTTCCATAACATTATTGCATTATTATTAATGAGCTTTTTGAGTTTATTATTACTTAACTCACATATTTGGGTGCTCCCAGGTTGGGGGCACAAATGTTTACAGTTGTTAAATCTTCTTGATGGATAGACCCCTTATTATGATAAAGTTCCCTTCTTCATCTCTTGTTACATATTTTATTTTAGAATCCTGTTTGTCTGACATAAGTATGGCTACTCTGGCTTACTTTTAATGTCCTTTAGCATAATAAATGTTTGTCTGTCCTGTCAATTGCAATCTGCAGGTCTCTTTAGATCTAAAATGAGTGTCCTTTTGGCATCATATAGAGTTTATCTTTTTAAAAATATTTTATTTTTCGGGATCCCTGGGTGGCGCAGCGGTTTGGCGCCTGCCTTTGGCCCAGGGCGCGATCCTGGAGACCCGGGATCGAATCCCACGTCGGGCTCCCGGTGCATGGAGCCTGCTTCTCCCTCTGCCTGTGTCTCTGCCTCTCTCTCTCTCTCTATGTGACTATCATAAATAATAAAATTTAAAAAAAAAATTTATTTTTCGATGGACACCGAGGCTCCTTCCACAGTTTGGCTATTGTGGACATTGCTGCTATAAACATCGGGGTGCAGGTGTCCCGGTGTTTCACTGCATCTGTATTTTTGGGGTAAATCCCCAACAGTGCAATTGCTGGGTCGTAGGGCAGATCTATTTTTAACTCTTTGAGGGACAAATACCCACCATTTGCTTCGACGTGGATGGAACTGGAGGGTATTATGCTGAGTGAAATAAGTCAATCGGAGAAGGAGAAACATTATATGGTCTCATTCATTTGGGGAATATAAAAATAGCAAAAGGGAATAAAGGGGAAAGGAGAAAAAATGAGTGGGAAATATCAGAAAGGGAGACAGAACATGAGAGACTCCTAACTCTGGGAAACGAACTAGGAGTGGTGGAAGGGGAGGTGGGTGGGAGGTGGGGGTGACTGGGTGACGGGCACTGAGGGGGGCACTTGATGGGATGAGCACTGGGTGTTATTCTATATGTTGGCAAATTGAACACCAATAAAAAAATAAGTTTATAAAAAAATAAAAATAAAAATTATTTATTTATTTATTTATTCATGAGAGACACACGGGGGGGCGGGCAGAGACACAGGCAGAGGGAGAAGCAGGCTCCATGCAGGGATCCTGATGTGGGACTTGGTCCCGGGATTCCAGGATCACTCCCTGGGCCGAAGGCAAGTGCTAAACCTCTGAGCCACCCAGGGATCCCCAGAGCTTGTCTTTTTATCTATCTATTCTCATACCCTATGTCTTTTGATTGGAGCATTTAGTCAATTTTCATTCAGACTGATTATCGAATATATGAATTTACTATCGTTACCTGTAAAAATGATGTGTCTGGTGATATTTTTTGTTCCTTTCTAGTCTTTGTTGCTTTTGGTTTCTTTTGTCCCCATTCAAAGCATCTACTTTAATATTTCTTGCAGGAGTGGTTTAGTTGTCACACACTCTAAGTTTTTGCTTGTCTTGGACACACACACACACTCTCTCTCTCCTTCTATTCAGAATGACAGCCTTGATGTCATAAAGTATTTTTGACTGCATTATTTTCCTCATGTAGTACATTAAATATATTATGCCATATTCTTCTGGACTTCCAGGTTTCTGTGGTCTGCTGCCAAATTTATGTGTGTAGCATTTTTGGTTAAGGACCTTTTGTCTCTATCTGCTTTCAGAATTATCTTTCTATTTTGCAACTTTCACTCTGATCTGTTTTGGTGTCGATCTGTTTTTGTTGATTTTGAGAGGAGTTATCTGTGCCTCTTGAACTTGTATGCCTTTTTCCTTATCCAGATTAAGGACGTTCTCACCTATAACTTGTTCAATTTGTTCAAAAATATCTCCTGTCCTTTTTTTCCTACTCATCTTCTGGGACTCCTAAGATATGGATATTAGTTCTCCTTATGGAATAGCAGAGTTTCCTAAGTCTATATTCATGATCTAGTATCTTTCTCTTTTCTTTTCAACTTCATTATTTTCAATAATTTTATCTTCTGTATCAGTTATTTCCTCTGTAGCTTCTACCTTCATTGTGATTACATCTAGTCAGGGTAGCATCTCCATTGTAGAATTTTTAGTTTTGCCTCAACTAGATTTTAGTTCTTGTATCTTGACATCAAGAGTTTCTCTGGAGTCTCCTATTTTTTTTCCAAGCCCAGCTAGTATATTTATAACTGTTATTCTGAATTCTTGTTCAGATATTATTATCTGTTTTGAGCAAACCCCTGGCTGTGGTTCCTTCCTGATCTTTCTTTTGGGGAGAATTCCTCTGTCTTGCCATTTTGTCTAGACAAAAGAAAAGAAAAAAGATAAAAATATATTAAAAAGTGGATAAGACGGAGGGCCCTCAGAGCTCATGTGACTTCTCTTCAATAATGAGTGGTTTTGACCTCTAGAATTATCTCTAAAAATTATCTTTGAAAATGCCAAAATGACTCCCTCCAAGAAATACTATATTTCTCATTGTATTTTTTCATTTAATCATTATGTTTTTGGTACACTGCTGATTGTAACACAAAATTAAACAACCCGATTCTTTGAGTACCAGGAAAAAGGTTACACTGGTGTAAACCCAGGGAGTTTACTTACTCTCCTAAGAGATTAAAGGTAACATCCTGTATGGCCAAGGCTCTCAAAGTGTGATCTCAGAGCCAACAGCTTCAATGTCACCTAGGAGGAACCTGTCAGCAATGCAAATTCTCAGCCCCAGTCCAGACCTGCTGAATCAGAAGTCCAGGGGATGCTGAGCATTTTCATAGCTCCCCAGGTGACTTTGATGCATCTTAACTTGGAGAACCCCTGATGGAAGCAGAAAGACTGGCCTGTAAATCAGGAAGCCTGATACTAATCCCTGCTCTGCCACTAAACTCGGAGGCAGATGACTCAGCTTCTGTGGGAGCTCAGCCTCCTTACAGAACAACCAGGGAACTGGAAGTGATCATTGCCACAGTCCTGAGACCAAGATTTGACCAAGCTAGGAAGGCAGTCACGTCTTTAAGGCTTAAAAGTGAAAGGACCACCCACACATTTCACCACATCTTTCTTTTTCATTAAAATGAAACAATTAAAATTTCCTCTTTTCTTCAAAAAATATTAAAAAATAAAAATAATGAAAAAATTTAAAAAATAAAATAAGAATGAAAAGAAAGCTCAATCCTATTTCCCCTAGAGCTTATGTGTGCAGCATGCTATGATCAGATTTGGTGCATGCAGAGGGTGTGTGTTGGTCTTCTGGCAGAGGGGACTGCTTCACTGATCCTTAGGTGGGCTTCTCCTAGTGGAGATGCATCTGCTGGGGCTTGGTATAATTGGCTCCATTCTGCACTGGGAGTGGCTGTTTAACTGATGTGCAGTAGGGAAAATGGCATTGCCCTGCTCTCTTAACCCTAAAGCAGAGTTTGTGCCTGGTTCTTTTTAGGAAGCAAACAATCACCCCCCTTGTGTCACTGGTTTCAACCCAATCCCTGCCTTCACACTGTATGCATCCAAGCTGTCCACCAGGAGGCACAGCTTTCCTTTGCTTTATCTCAGGCCTGTAGCTGGGTTTCAAAGCTCCAAATATTAGGGACTCCCCTGGTGCAGACCCAGGTTATTCCTCTGGGGGAGGGTTGCACACCTTTGGCATTTGCTGGTTTGTCCTAGAAATGTGGTGGGATGACCGATTTGCCCTTTGGAGTTTGAGGTAAATTGTAGCAGAAAGCCTGTGCCAATGCTTGCTTCCCTCAGGCAGTGACCACAGAGAGGCCCTGCTGCCACTCCCAAATGTACTCCAAGCTGGGGAACTGTTTCTACCTATGCCATTGCCCTCCTGTATTTTATCTCAGGCATGATGCTGTATTCCGAAACTCCATATCTTAGAGATCTGTGCAGGTATGCACCCACATCAATCACCTGGGAGAAGGGCTTTCCAAGCTTCAGCTTCCTGCCTGGTTTGTCCCAGAAATTAGACATGCCCTCTCACAGCAGCTGAGTTTCTGGCAAAGCCCAGCTACAAACCTGGTTGGCTTCCATCCACCAACATCCTGTTCCTATGCTAGTATAAGTTGCTGCTCAATGGGGTTCACTGTGTCCCTTGGTCCTGGAGAGGTTGCATCATCTCTCCCAGATGCACTCCAAGCTGGGAAACTGCCTTTTCCATGTGACCCAAGGGATCCTCAGACCACGCTCTCCATTCTGGGGTCTCTCCCCTCCTTCCTCACCAGAGCACCCCTGATGTGACAGACCTCCAAAACTTCAGACTATGCTTTCCACTCTCCTTTTACCAAGCAATGGTATTGGGGAAGAGGTTTTTTTTGTGTGCAATTCCCTGCATGTGCTTGCATTCTTTCTCTATTGCTCTGATCTTTGTGATCAGGGCTCCTTCCCCAAAATAATACCCACAGCTTTCCCCCAATTCAACTTTCTGCCTTTTCCTACCTTCCACAATGTCCCTTTGATTTTCTTCATCCTCGGATTAATTTCTTGGGTGTTCAAAATTATTTTATATTTATCTAGCTGTTTTCAAAGAATGAGGCAAGCCTAGTGTTTGCCAACTACACTATCTTAACTCCTTCCTCAGTAATCTTTATCATAAGATTATTTGATGAACCGTTCTTAATGTTTTTAAGGAATTCATAAACTTCATGAAATAATTATTAAAAGGCAATTTCTGGGTGTATCATAGTATATTCAGGGAAGGTTGAAACTGTGTCCTCTAAGGTTTCTTGCAGTGTTCATGTCTTCCATCCTATCAAATAGTGAGAAGAAAATATGCATACTAGGCAGGAATGTGAAGTTCTAGAGTCCTGAACAAAAATCTTCCCAAATGTACAATGTAATTATGGCTATATCTATTTCTTAAGACACTTAATTTTTTAAGCCAAGGATTCCCAAACATTATTTTTACATTATGGAGATTTGGAGACTCCAGGTCTCCACAGCTCTCCTGATCACCCCAGAGGTTGAAGAGATTGATTTTTCTTTTCACATCAGTATACTACATCCAATTTTTTTGAAAATCTATGCTGTGAAACACCTCAACTTCCACTTATAAAAAAGGGATAATAGTATATGATTTTCTGGGTTATACGGGGCAGCCCAAGTGGCTCAGCAGTTTAGCACTGCCTTCAGCTCAGGGTGTGATCCTGGAGACCTGGGATCGAGTCTCACATCAGGCTCCCTGCTTGGAGCCTGCTTCTCCTTCTACCTGTGTCTCTGCCTCTCTCTCTGTCTCTTTCTCTCTGTCTCTCATGAATAAATAAATACAATATTTTAAAAAATGCTGGGTTATAAATAAAAGTTAAATAAAATTGATGCCTCAGAAAAATCTCATGGTCTCTTTTAGTAAATTTTCATTACATAAGCTGGATTCTTTCTTCTTGGAATGCTTGACTTCATTCCTCACCTGGCTTTTAATTTTTTTAATTAACTAATTAATTTTCTATTGAAGTATAGTTGATACACAATATTAGCTTTGTTTCAAATATACATCTTAACAATTTTACATGTCTATACATTATGATATTTTCACCAGAAATGTAGCCCCCATCAGTCATTATACAATGATATTACAATGCCATTGAAAATATTCCCTATGCTGTACCATATATTGACATGATTTATTAATTGCATTACTAGAAGCCTTTATCTCCCTTCACTCATTTTACCCATCCCTCCAGCCTCACTCTATGAAAACCATCACTTTGTATCTATCATCTATCTATCTATCTATCTATCTATCTATCTATCATCTATCTATCATCTATCTATCTTTCATCTATCATCATCTATCTATATCTCATATGTTCATCTATGAACTGAGTAAGAGGGTTGCTTCCCTATCTTAGCTGTTGTCAATAATGCTACAATAAATATTGAGTTGCATATATCTTTTCAAATTAGTGTTTTTGTTTTCTTTTTAAAATTTTATTTATTTATTCATGAGAGACACAGAGAGAGAGAGGGAGAGACATAGGAAGAGGGAGAAGATGGCTCCCTGCCAGAAGCCTGATGTGGGATTTGGTCCCAGAACTCTGGGACAACCTGAGCCAAAGGCAGACGCTCAACCACTGAGGCACCCAGGTGCCCGTGTTTTTGTTTTCCTTGGGAAAATACTCATTAGTAGAATTATTGGATCCTATACTGTTTCGGTTTTTCATTTTTGGAGGAAACGCCATACTGTTTTCCACAGCAGTTGCACCAATTTACAATCTTACTAATGATGCAGGTTTGCTTTTTCTCCACATTCTCACCAACACTTTATTTTTTACCCACTTAAACAGTTGGGAGGTGATATCTCATGGTGATTTTGACATGGATTTCCCTGATGATTATGATGTTGAATATCTTTTCGTGTGTCTGATGGCCATGTATATATATTCATTAGAAAAATATCTATTCAGGTCCTCTGCCCATATTTTAATTGGATTGTTTGGGTTTGGGCTTTTCTTTCTTTCTTCTTTCTGTATTGTATAAGTTCTTTATATTTTGGATATTAACCACTCATTGGATATATTATTTACAAATGTCTTCTCACATGGGTAGGTTTCCTTTTTGTTTTGTTCATGGTTTTCTTTGCCGTGAAACCCCTTTTTATTTTGGTGGTGTCCTAATAGTTTATTTTTCCTTTTATTTCCCTTACCTTAGGAGAACTTTTCCTAAATATGCTGCTGCTAAGGCCAATGCCCAAGAGATAACTGCCTATGCTTTATTTTGGGAATTTTTTTTCTTTCCAGTTTTATGTTTAGGTCTCAAATCCATGTTGAGTTTATTTTTGATATGGTGTAAAAAAAAGTGTTCCTCTTCCATTCTTTTGTATGAACCTGTCCAGTTTTTCCAGTACCATTTACTGAAGAGACTTTCTTTTCTCAATTATATATTTTACCTTATTTTTTCCAAATTAATTGACCATATACCTGTAGGTTTATTTCTGGACTCGCTCTTCTGTTCTATTTGCCTATTTTTTGTGCAAATATCATACCGTTTTGATTACTGCAGCTTTGTAATATGTCTTGAAATCTGGGTTTGTGATACCTCCAGTGTTTTTTTTTCCCCAATGTTGCTTTGTTTATTCAGGATATTTTGTAGTTCCATACAAATTTTAGTATTATCTATTCTTGTTTTGTGAAAAAATTTCCTTGGTATTTTATTAGGGATTACGTTGAATTGGTAGACTGCTTTGGGTGTTATGGACATTTTAACAATATTAATATTTCCAGTCCATGAGCTCAATATATCTTTCCATGTATTTGTATTGTCTTCCATTTCTTTCATCAGTATTTTATATTTTTTCAGAAGATAGATCTTCCATGTCCTTGATTAAGCATATCACTAGATTTTTCTATTTAATGCAATTATAAATGGAATTATCTTCTTATTTTCTCTTTCTGCTATTCCATTACCAGTGTCTATGAATGCAATTTATTTGTGTTCATTAATTTGGTATGATTAAACTTTAATGAATTGATCTATTATTTCTCATATTTCTTAGTGTAGTCTTTAGGGTTTACTATGAATAGTATCATGTCATCTACAAATAGAGACAGTTTAACTTCTTCCTTAACAATTTGGTTGTCTTCTATTCCTTGTACTGGTTTGATTGCTGTGGCTTTAACTTCCAGTACTATGTTGAATAAAAGTGATGGAATGGACATCCTTGTCTTGTACCTGACTTTACAGGAAAAGCTCTCAATTTTGCGTAGTTAAGTATGATGTTCCTTGTGGGATTTTCATTTAGCCTTTATTATATTAAAGTATGTTTTCTCTAAACTCACTTTGTTGAGAGTTTTTATCATGAACAGTTGCTAATTTTTTCGAAATGCTTTTCTTTGTACCTATTGAGATAATTTATTTATTTTTGTATATTCTTTTATTGGAGTTCTATTTGCCAACATATAGTATTACACCCAGTGCTTATCCCATCAAGGGTCCCCCTCAGTGCCCATCACCCAGTCACCCCATTCCCCTGCCCACCTCCCCTTCCACTACCCCTGGTTCATTTCCCAGAGTTAGGAGTCTCTCATATGCTGTCAAGCTCTCTGATTTTTCCCACTCATTTTCTCTCCTTTCCCCTATGATCCCTTCACTATTTTTTTATATTTTTCATATGAGTGAAACCATATGATGATTGTCCTTCTCTGATTGACTTACTTCACTCAGCGTAATACCTTCCTATTCCATCCACGTCCAATCAAATGTTGGATATTTGTTGTTTCTAATGGGCCTATTGAGATTATTTAATGTTTTGTTTTGTTGATGTGGTGCATCAAGTTAATTGATTCATGAATATTAAACCATCCTTGCATCCCAGACTAAATCCCACTTGGTTGTGGTGAATGGCCCTCTTAATATATTATTGAATACAGTTTACTAATATTTTGTTGAAGATTTTTGCACCTGTGTTTATCTATATACTGTTTTGTTTTGATGTCTTTGTCCTTTTGGATATCAAGATAATGCTAGCCACATAGAATGTATTTGGATGTTTTCTTTCTTATCCTATTTTTAGGAGAATATGCATTAACTATAGTTTTAGGAAAATAGGTATTAATTCTTCCTTAAATACTTTATAGTATTTACTTGAGAATCCATGTGGTCCTGAACCCTGTTCCTGCTTCTGTTTGTTTGATTTAGATTACCAGTTCAACTTCTTCACTGGTAAAGATTTTTTTTTTTTTGTAATCAGATTTTTCATTCCTTTCTTTTTATATAATTTTTTTATTGGAGTTCAATTTGCCAACATATAGCTTTCTGATTACATTGGTAAAATTGTATGCAATAGAAATTCACCCATGTCTTTTATGTTTTCCAGTTTTCTAGCATATACTTTTCCATACTATTCTGTTATACTCTGTTGTGTTTCTGTGGTGTTGGTTTTACTTCTCCCCTTTCATTTCTGATTTATTTATTTATGTCCTCTCTCCATTTTTCTTGATAAAATTAGCAAACTTTATCAAATTTGTTGATATTTTCAAGAACCAGATCTTAGTTTCATTATTTTTTCTATTTTGTTTCAGTCTTTACTTCATTATTTTTGCTCTTTTCTCTATTATTTTCTTCCTTCTATTAGACCTGTGATTTATTTATTTTTTATAATTCCTCTAGGTGTATGTTTAGATTGTTTATTTGAAAATTTTTGTTTATTTGTTTCTTGAGGTAGGCCCGCATTGCTATAATTTTCCTTCTTAGGAATGCTTTTTGCTACATCTCAAAGATTTTGGAACACTGTGTTTTCATTTTCACTTGTCTCCATGAATTTTTATTTCCTTTTTTATGTCTCTTGATTATTTTTTAGTCTCCAATGTGTGTTTTTCCAATTTTTAAAATTGTTATTGATTTCTAGTTTCATACTGTTGCAGTCAGAAAAGATGCCTGATACTATTTTAATTTTCTTAAACTTAATAAGACATGTTTTATTGCTCAACATGTGATATACCCTAGAGAGTATTTTATATGCACTTAAAAAGAATGTGTATTCTGTTGTTTTGGGATAAAGAGTTCTGTATACATATGTTAAGTCCCTCTGACCTAATGTGTCATTTAAAGGCAATATTTCCTTTAATTTTTTTTTGCCTGGATGATCTATCCATTACTTTAAGTGGAATATTAATGGTCCCTGCTATTATTGAATAGCAATTTTTCTTTTTATGTCTGTTACTATTTGCTTTATGTATTTTGCTGCTCTGAAGTTGGGTGCATATATATTTAAAATTGTTACATACTCATTTTGGGTTGGCCCATTTAACATTATGTGATGCCCTCTTTATCTCTTTTTTTTTTTACAATATATTTTTTAAAGTCTCTTTTGTCTGGCATATGCATTGTTACCCTGGCTTTCTTTGAATCCCTATTTTCATAGAATATCTTTTTCCATCTTTTCACTTTCACTCTCTCCATGACTTTAGGTCTGAAATGAATCTCTCATAAGCAGCATATAGGTAATTTCCACTTTTTCTAACCCATTATGCAACCCTATGTCTTTTGATTGGAGCTTTAAGACTATTTACATTTAAAGTAATTGTTGATAATTATGTACTTGGTCACTTTTTCTTCATCATTTTTGGTTGTTTTTGCAGTAATTCTCAGTTTCCTTTTTCTTCTTCTCTTTCCTTGTGAATGGTGACGGTAATGTTATGCTTGGCTTTGTTTTCCTTTATTTTTTTGTTTATCTGTTATAGGTTTTGAGTTTGTTATTTTTATGAGGCTCCTACATAGGATCCTGAGTATATACAGCGGTCTGTATTAAGTTGGAAGTCCATTTAAATTCAAATACATTATAAAATAACTTTTTTTTACTCCCTCCTCCATGTTTTATGCATATGTTGTCATATTTTATAAATTTTTATTCATAATTTTCTTACTCATAATTTTTTTCTACTTAAAGAAATCCCTTTAACATTTATTGTAAGCCTGGTTTAATAGTGATAAACTCCCTTAATTCTTTTTGTCTGGGAAACTCTTTATCTCTCCTTTAATTCTGAGTGATAATCTTGCTGTGTAAAGTATTCTTTTTTAATTTTTTATTGGAGTTTAATTTGCCAACATATAGCATAACACCCAGTGCTCATCCCGCCAAGTGCCCCCTTCAGTGCCCATCACACAGTTACCCCAACCACCCATCTACCTCCCCTTCCACTACCCCTTGTTCATTTCCCAGATTTAGGTGTCTCTCATGTTTTGTCACCCTCACTGATATTTTCACACATTTCCTCTCCTTTCCCTTTATTCCCTTTCACTAATTTTTATATTCCCCAAATGAATGAGACCATATAATGTTTGTCCTTCTCCAATTGACTTACTTCACTCAACATAACACCCTCCAGTTCCATCCACATTGAAGCAAATGGTGGGTATTTGTTGTTTCTAATGGCTGAGTAATATTTCATTGTGTATAGAGACCACATCTTCTTTGTCCATTAATCTTTCGATGGACACCAAGGCTCCTTCCACAGTTTGGCTATTGTGGACATTGCTGCTATAAACATCAGGATGCAGGTGTCCCGGCGTTTCACTGCATCTGTATCTTTGGGGTAAATCCCCAGCAGTGCAATTGCTGGGTTGTAGGGCAGATCTATTTTTAACTTTGTGCGTGTGTATGTGTAAAGTATTCTTGATAGTAAGGTACTTTTTCCATTTCAGTCCTTTGAATACATCATACCTCTCTTTTCTGAGGTCACCTACATGGGGAGAACAGAGGAAAGGAGAAGTTGTTATACTTTCCATCACTATCCTCAAGGTGAGTAGGAAATGTTTGGTTTGCTTCCTCCTCAAATTAGGATTGATCCAAAGAGAATTTTCCATGATTTTTGAGAGCAACAGAGCAAAACTTTATTTCTCACCCAGAGATTCACAAAACTATATCATCTGGAGCTGGTATAAAACTTGTGGTACAGGGGATCCCTGGGTGGCACAGCAGTTTAGCGCCTGCCTTTGGCCCGGGGCGCGATCCTGGAGACCTGGGATCGAATCCCACGTCGGGCTTCCAGTGCATGGAGCCTGCTTCTCCCTCTGCCTCTCTCTCTCTCTCTCTCTCTCTCTCTCACTATAATAAATAAATAAAAATTTAAAAAAAAAGAAAAAGAAAAACCTTGTGGTACAGTGTACTTAGGTAAAGAGAAAATGGAAGTCAGCCTCACAATTCCCTGCTACATTTGCATATAAACACTCAACACAAAATGAGGTGGTTCCAAGGAATAAAAGTGGAATCTGGGGAGTTAAAAGGGAAATGTGGAACAGAGAGCTACCAATTTGAATATGGAGGCAGGCAGCATAAAAGGAATATTTTCTTTTTTAAAAAATAAATTTATTTTTTATTGGTGTTCAATTTGTCAACATACAGAATAACACCCAGTGCTCATCCCGTCAAGTGCCCTTTCAGTGCCCACCACCCAGTCATCCCCACCCCCTGCCCACCTCCCTTTCCACCACCCCTAGTTCGTTTCCCAGAGATGGAAATCTTTCATGTTCTGTCTCCCTTTCTGATATTCCCCACTCATTTTTTCTCCTTTCCCTTTTATTCCCTTTCACTATTTTTTATATTCCCGAAATGAATGAGACCATAAAATGTTTGTCGTTCTCCAATTGACTTATTTCACTCAGCATAATACTCTCCAGTTCCATCCACATTGAAGCAAATGGTGGGTATTCGTCTTTTCTAATGGCTGAGTAATATTCCATTGTATATAGAAACCACATCTTCTTTATCCACTCATCTTTCGATGGCCACCGAGGCTCCTTCCACAGTTTGGCTATGGACATTGCTGCTATAAACATTAGGGTGCAGGTGTCCTGCCGTTTCAATGAATCTTTATCTTTGGGGTAATTCCCATTCAAGATTTAGAAACCTATTACCATGTTCTGTCTGTAACTTACCTTTTTCCACACAACCTCTTTACTCTTCTGAAATTCTATAGATTTATTTATTTATTTATAAAGATTTTATTTATTTATTCATGAGAGACACGAGAGAGAGAGACAGAGAGAGACAGAGAGAGAAGCAGGCTCCATGCAGGGAGCCTGACGTGGGACTCGATTCTGGGTCTCCAGGGTCATGCCCTGGGCTGATGGTGGCCTTAAACCACTGAGCCACCCCGGCTGCCCAAATTCTATAGATTTAAACATAGTGAGTTGGGTTAAAGTCACTTCTTAGTTCTAACACTGGAAACAGGTTTTCTTTGATTGAACCAAAATGATTATGTCAAGAATTGAGTATCTAATTTAATAAGGATTTTTCCTGATTATGTAAGTGAGATATGTCCATTGTAGACCATTTGGAAACAAAGATATAAAGCAGAAAATAAAAATCACGCATAAACCCATTACCCAAAGATATCCACTACTATCATTTTTGTAAAATTTGTAAACCTTTCTTTCATCAACTTGCATGCACAAGCATAGGAATATATGCACACACACACACACACACACACCTCTTACATATTTTGTATCATAACTATACATACAATTTTGCCTTCTGATACTCTTTACCATGATATTTTTCTCATGTCAATATTATTTGATAATGTGACTTGAATGGCTGCTCAGAATTCGAATGAGAATATAGAAGAAACAATATATTACCTTATTGTAAAAATTAGGATATATCGATATTTTACTCTAAAAAATGTAATGGGATAATTCTATTTTTGGCCAAGATGGAATTGCCTCTTACTCTCAGTTCATTTCTCATACAACTAAAAATAAAGCATAAAGAGACTATGAAGAAGAATAAGAGCCTAGAAAACTTAGGACTTGAGCAACATAAAGAAACATCCTGTTGGATTTTGTTTTCTTCTTATATATACTGGACAACCTGCTGGAGAAACTTGCAACACAAAATTGCCATTAAGAACAAAAATAAAGGCCCCAAAGAAATCTGAATTTCTTTCCAAAGCACCTGGGAAAGGGTTACAGAGTAGAACAGAGAGCATTTTTTACGTTGCCCACCCGAGACAAACCAAACATCAATGGAGAAATTGCTCCCCAATTCTTCCATCAGGGTGATATTTGTAGGACTTCCATCCCCCTCCTAGAATAGTAGGCAGCACTTTGATTCCACTATTACAGTGGTATCAAAAGGCCAAGTAGGAAAATAGGCTTCCACTTCCACCCAACAGAGATTAAGTAGAAAGAGTAGCGTGAGACACTGCTAATTGTCCCTCTTCTTCTCAACCACCTTTTTCCAGTGTCAGAGGGGCCCTGTGGAAAGCTGAAGTTCTAACTTCACCCAGAAGCAACAAAGTAGAATTATGTAGTTCAAAACTTTCTACTTTCAACTTCCCTAGTTTCAGTGGGGCCACAGAAAAATTGAGCTTTCATTCTCACCTAGCATAATTAAAATAGAATAAGATAGTGTAAGAAAGTCCAATTGACATCTTCTCTTCTGTCCCTTGCTGGAAATGAGGTTTAGATGGAGCTGAACTTCTGTCATAATCCATCAGCAGTGTCAGAACAAGGCTATGCAATGCAGTGCTTGACAGTATTCTACTTACACCAATCTGAAGTCAGTGGGAACTCATCTTCCACAAATAAATACATGAGATAGAACAAGTGAAAAGTGGTGCTTGTTATCTACCACGTCTACCCTCATTTTTGCAGTGAAAAGTAGGGAGCTGAACAGTCACCCAAAGCCAGTGGCAATTAGTACAATCCAGTGCAACATTTTTACTGGGAAGGTATCAATAGGACGGAAAAAAACCCATCTGTTGTACTGTTACCCATTGGCAAAATGACAGTGCAAGTTAGGGCCCTGCTTTGGGGCCAGTTGGAATTAAACATCCATCCCTCAAATTTGCAATCACAGATGTTGTATTATCAGTCAGATGTTTTAAAGCAGCATCCATAAGTATGTTTCAGTTAATAATTGTGAGCACTCTAGAAACAAATGGAAAAAAATCACAACAAAAATTAGAAAATATTAAATGAAATCAAAAGGGAAATTGTACAAACACTAAATATAGTAACTGGAATAAATAATCTTTCTGTGTGGCCAAGTAATAGGTTGGAGACAATAAAAGAAAGAATCCATGAACTAAAACACAGAACAGTAAAAAATATCAAATTGAACAACAGAGAGAAAATAGATAAAAACAAATTAGAGTCTCAGAAATGATAGACAATAATGAAATAAAAGATCTGACATTCATGTTGTCAGGAAAGAAGAAAGAATTTGAGATCAAGGGGTATTTCAGCTAATAATGGCGTAAAACTTCCAAAATTTGACAAGTGTCATACATATACAGATTTAAGATAATAAAACCAAAAAGAATCCACATTAAGAGATAACATATACACCCAGAAATGCACTACTGGGTATTTACCCCAAATATTCAGATGCAATGAAACTCTGAGACGCTTGCACCCCAATGTTTATAGCAGCAATGTCCACAATAGCCAAACTGTGGAAGGACCCTTGATGTCCTTTGACAGATGAATGGATAAAGAAGATATGGTATATATACACAATGGAATATTACGCAGCCATTAGAAAGGAGGAACACCCACCGTTTGCTCCAATGTGGATGGATCTGGAGGGTATTATGCTGAGTGAAGTAAGTCAATCGGAGAAGGACAAACTTTATATGTTCTAATTCATTTGGGGAATATAAAAAATAGTGAAAGGAATAAAGGGGAAAGGAGAGTATACATGTGGGAAATATCAGAGAGGGAGACAGAACATGAGAGACTCCTAACTCTGGGAAACGAACAAGGGGTGGTGGAAAGGGAGGTGAGCATGGTGTGGTGTCTGAGTGATGGACCCTGAGGGGTGCACTTGATGGGATGAGTACTGAGTGTTGTGCTATATATTGGCAAATTGAACTCCAGTAAATAAAATATACAAGAACAAAACAAAACAAAGCTGTAGATTATTATTTAGTTTAGCTGATACAAACTATGCTATGTATATTACATAAGAAACAGAATTTTAGAAATTAAAAATAATAAATAAATAAATAAATAAATAAATAAATAAATAAATAAATCCACAGGTAAGCACACCATCATGATAAAGACAAAAAACTGAGAAGTAAGATGATAGATATATTTAACTAAATAAAACTATTTTCTGATCAAAAATATCTAATTAAAAGTCAAGAGAGAAACTAATGTACAATAATTATTTGAGTTGCTTATAGGGACACCTGTGTGGCTCAGTGGTTGAGTGTGCCTTTAGCTCAGGGCATGATGTTGGGTCTGGGGATCAAGTGCTGTATTGGGCTCCCTGTGAGGAGCCTGCTCCTTCCTCTTCCTATGTCTCTGCCTCTCTATCTGTGTCTCTCATGAATAAATAAATAAAATCTTAAAGAAAACGAAAAAAAGAAGAGGAAATACTTGAGGGGATGGAGTAATTGGGTAACTGGCACTAAGTAGGACACAGATTGAGATGAGCATTGGGTGTTATATTTTATATTGGCAAATTAAATTTAACAATCACTGTTTGCAAAAGACCTACTACACTCAGTTCCCCTCTCTCCCCAGTCTGTTGTCCAAGAGATTTTCTTCTTGTGTGAACCCAATGCCCCACTCTCTCAACCCCTCTTTCTTTCTGTCCTTTTTCTCTCCTCATAGAAAGGGCGCCCTCCCACCCACCGCACTGCAGTTTTTCTTTCTCCAAATGCTCTTCCACAAACCTCACCCCTTCCATACTGTCTCCCACCAATAGTGGAGATACTCCTTTTTTTTAAAATTTTTATTTATTTATGATAGTCACACAGAGAGAGAGAGAGAGAGAGAGAGGCGGAGACACAGGCAGAGGGAGAAGCAGGCTCCATGCACCAGGAGCCCGATATGGGATTCGATCCCGGGTCTCCAGGATCGCGCCCTGGGCCAAAGGCAGGCGCCAAACCGCTGCGCCACCCAGGGATCCCTAGTGGAGATACTCCTAATCCATACTGATTTCATGGGTGTTTTAAATGATCTTACCTCAATACAACTGTGTTCCAGGGGTGAGGAAAGCCCATGGTCCCCCTACTTCTCTGCTATCTTAATATCTTCCCCCATATCTACATATTTTAAGTTTCTCTTTTTATCCTTAACTTTTGATATTTTCATTATAATATGTTTTTGTGTGGACCTTTTCAATTTTTAAAAAAAGTATTTTATTATTTATTCATCACACACACACACACACACACACACACACACACACACAAGCAAGACATAGGCAGAGGGAAAAGCAGGCTCCATGCAGGAAGCCCGATGTGGAAATCGATCCCAGGACCCCAGGATCATGACCTGGGCCAAAGGCAGATGCTCAACCGCTGAGCCACCCAGGCACCTCTCTTTTCAATTTTATTTTCTTGATAATTACCTGGGCTTTTTGTATTCACTCTTGTTTCACGATGTTATGGAAGTCTTCAGCCATTATTTCTTAAAGTAATTTTTCTGCCCCTTTCTCTTTTTTTTCTCCTGGGACTTCCATAAATTAAATGTATTCCAGTTTATGTTTTCTTGTATGTCCCTTCAGCTGTCATTATTATTATTATTATTATTATTATTATTATTTAATATTATTATTTTGCTTTTGGGGGGGTTAGTTCCACTGCTTTGTCTTCTGGGTTACTGACCCTTTCTTCTTCATTTGGTTTGCTATAGAACCCCTCTAGAGCATTTTTTTAAGTTCAGTTATCATATTTTTCAGCAGTGTGAATTTTGTTTGGCATTTTTAATATTCTCTATATTTTGTTGAATTTATCCCTCTGTTCATTCAGTTCTCTCTCATGTTTGGTGTGCATCTTTTTGACTGTTACATTGAACTCTTTATCAAGTAGATTACTTATCATTGTTTCACTAAGGGTTTTTTTCTTATCACTTATTCTTTTATTTATTTATTTTAAATGTTTCATTTAAATTTCTGTTTCTTCATTTTGCTTTACTGTTTGTGTTTGTTTCTATGTGTTATGTAAAACAGCTGCCTCTTCCTGTCTTGAATGAGTTGCCTGTTAGAGAATGAAACTTATCTTTTAACTTTGTCCTAGCTCTTAGATGTCTCTCAAAGTTTTGAGTTTGTCTAATAAGCCTGATATCTTTTTGCTATGTTCCCACATTTGAAGGTGTGCCAATATCTTTTAGTGTTCCTACAGGAGTAATCTGTTAGCATCTAGGTCCAGGCTGATTGGAATATGGACCCTCGGTCATTACCTTTTAAAGTATTCAAATATATACAGTCCTATGGGGTCACAATTGTAATCCATGCTGGTCTTAGACCACGTGATCCCTGTGTGACTGTTGCAAAAATTGGAAATCAGATAAGGATATAACCTCCTTTTGAGGAGGTACCAGCAAGTGGTAGTGAGGGGAAGGGAAATGCAAAGATGGTGTCTCCCAACCTACCTTCTCTAGGAGCACCTCTGTGGTCCCAACATGTGGCAAACCTGAAGTCTTATCCTTAGGCTGCAGCCTGAGGGCTCATAAATAGGACTCTTTCAAAGAAACAGTGCAGTTTCAATCTGTTGTCTATGTAGTGCCCTGTTTGCTAAGAACTTTCCAATTATTACAGTCCCATGCGACCCAGGAACTCTAGCCTTTCTGGATACCAGAGCCATGTGAATACAGAATTCCCCCTATGCACATTGCAAACAACTACTGGTTTAATAATAACAGCAGGAGAGTTCAGACCCAGAGCATGATTGCTGGCTCTCACAGGGCCATGGGAGAGCACAACTCTTGAATATGACTGTCAAAGCTATCAAGGTAGGAGAGTGCAAAAATGGCACCCACCAGTGCCTCTGTGCTCAGAGTACCACCAGAACCCTGCCCTTCCAGCATACACTTGAAGTTTAACAAATGAGTCTCCTTCACATATACTCTCAGTGCTTTTCAAATTGCTGCTTTTGTATTGGTCCCTAAGTGAATGAGC
Source organism: Canis lupus familiaris (assembly GCF_011100685.1). NCBI lineage: Eukaryota > Metazoa > Chordata > Mammalia > Carnivora > Canidae > Canis > Canis lupus. Next base: position 61,817,897 of record NC_049260.1, on the reverse strand, counting down.
TTGCGTGTGATTTCTTTAAAAAGTATCTCAATTTGGGCAGCCCCAGTGACCCAGCGGTTTGGCACCACCTTCAGCCCTGGGTGTGATCCTGGAGATCTGGGATCGAGTCCCATGTCAGGCTCCCTGCATGGAGCCTGCTTCTATCTGTCTCCCTCTTCCTGTGTCTCTGTCTCTCTCTGTCTCTCTGTCTCTCTTTCTGTCATGAATGAATAAAATCAAATCTTTTTAAAAAAGTATCTCAATTTCCTCCACCTCTTTAGTGTATCCTGAATATGAATCCCCTTCATTTTCAAAGCCATACATTTTAGGAACTTATCTCTCTACTGCAGGTGTCATAGGTTGGGGTGCTAAATGTGGAGCAAACCCTTCTCACTTCTAAAGGAGAATCTACATTTGGTCACTTCTAAAGGAGAATCTACATTTGGTTACGTAGGTTCCCTCCCAACTGTTGGTTACTGTCCCAGGGTTGAGTTTTTGGCAAGACTGTATTCCTGCTTTTCTTACCCATCGTGATGGGGTTTTCTTATCATTTGTTGTAAAGGAGCTATTCAGATAATTTTCAGGTCTTTTTCAGAGGGAATTTATCCATAACTGGCTGCAGATTCAGTTTGTTCATAGGAGAAGGTAAAGTCAGAATCTTCCTAGGCAGCCATCTTGGACCTTGAGAACTGAATTTCTTTTTATTCTGTAAACATGTTTTTCTTTAGTCAATCAGGTGTAATATATCTGATATAAATCCTTGTTTAGTAAGTCCAACTCCTGGGCTTTCCCAAATACAATTTTTATTGACTTCTTTTTCCCTGTGGACAGGACAACCTTTCTTGATTTTTGCATGTTTCATATTTGTTGTTGTTGAAAACTGGTATTTCAAATAGTAATGTGGCAGCTCTGAAAATCAGATCCCTAAACTGAAGATTTTGGCTTTGTTGATATCTTTTGATGTTTTTCTTACTGCTACTATTGCTTCATGTGTTTAGTAACTTTTGAGTGCTGTAATGTCTGTATTGTCTTTTTTTGCCAATTAATTATCTACTTGAATACTTTAGTTGTCAGTTAATTAATCACAATGATATTCTTAAGTGTTCTGGTACATTAAGTATCTCATCTTATGCTGAGAAATTCTGTGTGTGTGTGTGTGTGTGTGTGTGTGTGTTGGGTATGTGTTCAATGTTGTGGTAGGTAGTTTACTTTGCTACCTTGGCTTTTACATACTGCTTGCACAGAGCCTTGGGATCAACGTATGTAAAAGACAGGGGCCTCACAGTCTTTCCTGGCATGTACACATAATGCATATAATCATGAACTTCTGGATTCACAGGACCAAGTCAGAAATCTTAAAGTCACATATAGATATATATTATTCTTGAATTTCTTTTTAAAAATATTTTATTTACTCATGAAAGACACAGAGAGAGAGAAATGCAGACATAGGCAGAGAGAGAAGCATGCTCCCTGTGAGGAACCTGATGTGGGACTGGATCCAAGGACCCCAAGATCACGACCTGAGCCAAAGGCAGATGCTCAAATACTGAGCCACCAGGGCACCCCTATTCTTGATTCTCATTTCATGATTTTTGTCAACTTTGCCACACCCGCCCACACCTTCAATTCTTATCATCACCACGGGCTGCTGTATTAAAGAATTGCTACTGGTTGTTTCCAACACTCTGGTGAAATTGTCATTTTTAGTAAGCAAGGCAATGCCTGAATCAGATCAAATGAAAATAATACCTAAAGTGTGAGTTTCAAGGAAACTTACAGATAGGACACATAAAATTGATTCTTTATGATTAAAATGTTCAGGGAGATTTATTTTATTTTTTTAAGATTTTATTTATTTATCTATGAGAGACACACAGAGAGGCAAAGATATAGGCACTGAGAGAAGCAGGCTCCATTCAGGAAGCCCATTGTGAGACTCGATCCAAGGACTCCAGGATCAGGCACTGAGCTGAAGGCAGATGGCCAACCGCTGAGCAACATAGGCGACCTCTTCAGGGAGGTTTGAACCAATTCTGTTCCTCAGGTCCTAGATGCTGGTCTTCAAGGAATAGTTATGAACTTATTGGTTTTAATGGATAATACAGAGATAGGGAGAGGAAGTTGAAAATAGGGCAAATTAATGCTTGTTTGTTTCCCAGAGTTAGGAGTGTCTCATGTTCTGTCACCCTCTCTGATTTTTCCCACTCATTTTCTCTCCTTTCCCCTATAATCCCTTTCATTATTTTTTATATTCCTGTATGAGTGAAACCATATAATGTTTGTCCTTCTCTGATTGACTACATCACTAAGCATAATACCCTCCAGTTCCATCTATGTCTAAGCAAAAGGTGGGTATTCGTCATTTCTAATGGCTGAGTAATATTCCATTGTATATATACACCACTTCTTCTTTATCCATACATCTTTCCATTAACACCAAGGCTCCTAAAAGCTTGGCAATTGTGAACATTGCTGCTGTAAACATTGGGGTGTAGGTGTCTCAGCATTTCACTGCATCTGTATCTTTGGGGTAAATACCCAGTAGTGCAATTGCTGGTCATAGGGAAGCTCTATTTTAAGCTCTTTGAGGAACATCCAAACAGTTTTCAAGAGTGGCTATACCAGTTCACATTCCCACCAAAAGTGCATGAGGATTTCTCCATATCCTCTCTAACAATTGTTGTTTCCTATCTTGTTAATTTTCACTATACTCAGTGGTGTGAGGTGGTATCTCATTGTGGTTTTGATTTGTATTTCCCTGATGGCAAATGATGCAGAGCATTTCCTCATGTGCTTGTTGGCCATTTGTTTGTCTTCTTTGGTGAAATGGCTGGTCAGGTCTTTTGCCCATTTCATTATTGGATTGTTTGTTTCTTGGGTGTTGAGTTTCAAAAGTTCTTTATACATCTTGGGTACTAGCCCTTTATCCAATATGTCATTTTCAAATATCTTCTGCCATTTTATAGGTTGACTTTTAATTCTATTGATTGTTTCTTTGGCTCCGCAGAAGCTTTTTATCTTGATTAAATCCCAATAGTTCACTTTCACTTTTGTTTCTCTTGCCTACATAGATGTATCTTGTAAGAAGTTGCTGTGTCCAAGTTAAAAAAGGGTGTTGCCTGTGTTCTCCTCTAGGATTTTGTGGGGGGTTTTTTTTGTTTATTTGTTTGTTTTTTGGTTTTTTTTGTATATTATTTTTTTTTTTAATTTTTTTTTTTTATTGGTGTTCAATTTACTAACATACAGAATAACACCCAGTGCCCGTCACCCATTCACTCCCACCCCCCGCCCTCCTCCCCTTCTACCACCCCTAGTTCGTTTCCCAGAGTTAGCAGTCTTTACGTTCTGTCTCCCTTTCTGATATTTCCCACACATTTCTTCTCCCTTCCCTTATTTTCCCTTTCACTATTATTTATATTCCCCAAATGAATGAGAACATATAATGTTTGTCCTTCTCCGACTGACTTACTTCACTCAGCATAATACCCTCCAGTTCCATCCACGTTGAAGCAAATGGTGGGTATTTGTCATTTCTAATAGCTGAGTAATATTCCATTGTATACTTTTTTTAATTGGAGTTCAATTTGCCAACATATAGCATAACACCCAGTGCTCATCCCAAGTGCCCCCCTCACCCAGTCCTCTAGGATTTTGATGAATTATTTTCCCACATTTAGATGTTTCATACATTTTGAGTTTATCTTTGTACATAGTGTAGAATGGTCAAGTTTCATTCTTCTGCATGTGGTTGCCCAATTTTCCCAGCAACATTATTGAAGTTACTGTTCTTTTTCAGTGGATAGTCTTTCCTGCTTTGTCGAATATTAGTTGACCATAGAATTGAGGGCCCATTTCGTGGTTCTTTATTCTGTTATATTGATCTGTGTCTGTTTTTGTGCCAGTAATACACTGTCTTGATGATCACAGCTTTGTAGTACTACTTGAAATCCAGCCTTGTGATGCCCCCGTCTCCTGGTTTTCTTTTCCAATATTACCCAGGATATTCGAGGTCTTTTCTGATTCCACACAAATCTAAAGATGACTGGTTCCAACTCTCTGAAGAGTCCATGGTATTTTGATAGGGATTGCATTTAACGTATAAATTGCCCAGGGCAGCATAGACATTTACACAATATTAATTCTTCCAATCCAAGAGCATGGAATATTTTTCCATTTCTTTGTGTCTTCCTCAATTTATTTCAGAAGTGCTCTGTAGTTTTTAGGGTATAGATCCTTTCCTTCTTTGGTTAGGTTTATTCCTAGGTATCTTATGCTTTTGGGTGCAATTGTAAATGGGATTGACTCCTTCATTTCTCTTTCTTCAGCCTAATTGTTAGTGTATAGAAATTCCACTGATTTCTGGTCATTGATTTTGTATCCTGCCACACTGTCAAATTGCTGTATTAGTTCTAGCAATCTTGGGGTGGAGTCCTTTGGGTTTTCTACTTACAGTATCATGTCATCTGCAAAGAGGGAGAGTTTGATTTCTTCCTTGCAAATATGAATGCCTTTTATTTATTTTTTTTGTCTGATTGCTGAGGCTAGGGCTCTCAATGATGTGTTGAATAGCAGTGGTGAGAGTGGACATCTCTGTCTTGTTACTGATCTTAAGGGAAAGGCTCCCAGTGTTTCCCCATTGAGAATGATATTTGCTATGGGCTTTTCGTAGATGGCTTTTAAGATGCTGAAGAATGTTCCCTCTATCCCTACACTCTGAAGAGTTTTGATTGGGAATGGATGCTGCATGTTGTCAAATTATTTCTCTACATCTATTTAGAGGAACACATGGTCCTTGTTTTGTCTCCTGTTGATATGATCTATCACACTGATTGTTTTCCCAGTGTTAAATCAACCTTGCATCCTGGAGATAAATCTCACTTGGTCATTATGAATAATCTTCTTAATGTACTGTGGATCCTATTGGTTCATATCTTGTTGAGAATTTTTGCATCTCTGTTCATTAGAGATATTGGTCTAAAATTCTCCTTTTTGGTGGAGTTTTTGTCTCGTTTGGAATTAAGGTGATGCTGGCCTCATAGAATGAGTTTGGAAGTATTCCATCCCTTTCTATCTTTCCAAACAGCTTTAGTAGAATAGGTATGGTTTCTTCATTAAATGTTTGACAGAATTCCCCTGGGTAGCCAACTGGCCCTGGACTTTTGCATCTTGGGAGGTTTTTGATGACTGCCTCAATTTCCTCCCTGGTTATTGGCCTGTTCAGGTTTTCTATTTCTTCCTGTTCCAGTTTACATAGTTTGTGGTTTTCCAGAAATGCGTCCATTTCTTCTAGATTGCCTAATTCATTGGTGTATCTCTGCTCATAATATGTTTTTAAAATCATTTGTGTTTCCTTGGTATTGGTAGTGATCTCTCCTTTTTCATTTGTGATTTTATCAATTTGAGTCTTTTTTCTTTTAAATATAATAAGGCTGGCTAATGGTTTATGTAAACTTATTAATTCTTTCAGAGAACCAACTCCTGGTTTTGTTGATCTCTTCTACAGTTTTTCTCAACTCTATTTCTTTGAGTTCTGCTCAAATCTTTTTTAACTCTCCTCTTCACCTTGTCATAGTTTTCATTTGCTGATCTCTCTCCAGTTACTTTAGGTGGGAGGTTAGCTTTTGTATTTGAGTTTTTTTCCAATATTTTGAAGGATGTTTGTATTGCGATGTATTTGCCTCTCAGGACTGCTTCTGCTGTATCCCAAAGATTTTGAACAGTAGTATATTCATTTTCCATGAATCTTTTTAATTCTTCTCTAATTTCTTCATTGACCCATTCATCTTTTAGCAGGTTGCTCTTTAACCTCCACGGTTTTGAATTTATTCCAAATTTCTTCATGCGATTGAGTTCTAGTTTCAAATCAATGTCTTCTAAAAATATGTAGGGGAAAATCCCAGTCTCTTCTTATTGGTTAGGAACTTATTTGTGACCCAGTATGGGGTCTATTCTGGAGAAATTTCCATACGCACTTGAGAAGAATGTATTCAGTTGCATTCGGGTACAAAGTTCTGTATATATCAGTGAAATCCATCTGGTCCTGTGTGTCATTTGAAGCTCTCCTTTTTTGGTGATGTTGTGCTTAGGAGATTGTCATTTGCAGACAGTGTCATTTTAAAGTCCCCTACTATTAGTGTATTATTATCCTTTTTTTAAATAAATTTACTTTTATTGGTGTTCAATTTACCAACATACAGAATAACACTCAGTGCTCATCCTGTCAAGTGCCCCCCTCAGTGCCCGTCACCCATTCACCCCCACCCCCACCCTCCTCCCCTTCCACCACCTCTAGTTCATTTCCCAGAGTTAGGAGTCTATGTTCTGTCTCCCTTTCTGATATTTCCCACACATTTCTTCTCCCTTCCCTTATATTCCCCTTCACTATTATTTATATTCCCCAAATGAATGAGACCATATAATGTTTGTCCTTCTCCAATTGACTTACTTCACTCAGCATAATACCCTCCAGTTCCATCCACTTCGAAGCAAATGGTGGGTATTTGTCATTTCTAATGGCTGATTAATATTCCATTGTATACATAAACCACATCTTTATCCATTCATCTTTCGATGGACACCGAGGCTTCTTCCACAGTTTGGCTATTGTGGACATTGCTGCTATTTATAGCATCGGGGTGCAGGTGTCCCGGCGTTTCATTGCATCTGAATCTTTGGGGTAAATCCCCAACAGTGCAATTGCTGGGTCGTAGGGCAGGTCTATTTTTAACTCTTTGAGGAAACTTCATAGTGTTTTCCAGAGTGGCTTTACCAAATTTCATCCCCACCAAAACTGTAAGAGCATTTCCCTTTACCACATCCATACCAGTAACTGTTTCTCGTATTGTTGATTTAACCATTCTGTCGGGTGTTAAGCGATATCTCATTATAGTTTTAATTTGTTTTTCTCTGATGATCACTGACATTGAGCATCCTTTCATATACCTGTTGGCCATATATATGTTTTCTTTGGAAAAATATCTATTCATGTCTTCTGCCTACTTTAATTGGATTATTCATTTTTAGGATATCGAGTTTTATAAGTTCTTTATAGATTTTGGATACTAACCTTTTATAAGATATGTCATTTTCAAATATCTTCTTCCATTGCATACCTTGCTTTTTAGTTTTCCTGATTGTTTCCTTTGCTGCTGAAGCTTTCTATTTTGATCAAGTCCCAAAAGTACATTTTTTTTTGTTTTTATTTCCCTTGCCTCAGGAGACATATCTAGAAAGAAGTTGCTATGGTTAATGTCAAAGAGGTTGCTTCCTCTGTTTTTCTCTAGAATTTTTATGGTTTCATGTCTCACATTTAGGTCTTTAATTCATCTTGAATTTATTTTTTTGTATGGTGTAGTAAAGTAGGCCATTTTTGTGATTTGCCTATTGCTGTCCAGTTTTTCCAGCACTATTTGCTGAAGAGATTCTTTTCCCCTTGGATGTTCTATCCTGCTTTGTGGAAAATTAATTGACCGTAGAGTTGTGTGTTCATTTCTGGGTTTTCCAAATAGTTGTATTGATCTATGTGTCTATTTTTGTGCCATTACCATTCTTTTGATTACTACAGCTTTATAATATAACTGGACTTCGGAATTGGGATGCCTCCAATTTTGCTTTTCTTCTTCAAGATTCCTTTAGCTAACCCTGTAAAACAGTATGGATGTGCCTCAAAAAGTTGAAAACATAGACCCAGCAATTGTACTACTAGGTATTTATCTCAAAGATACAAATGTAGTGATCCAAAGGGGCACCTGTACCCCAGTGTTTATAGTAGCAATGTGCATGATAGCCAAACTATGGAAACAGACCAGATAGCCATTGACAGGAAGGATAAAGTAGATGTGAGGTAAATAAATTATATATATATATATATATATATATATATATATATATATACACACACACACATACATACACAATGGAATATTACTCAGCCATCAGAAAGGATGAAGTCTTACCATTTACATCAACATGACTGGAATTGGAAGGTATTATGCTGAGCAAAATAAGTCAATCAGAGAAAGTCAATTATATAGTTTCATTTATACGAGAAATATAAAAAACCACATAAAGGATCATAGGGGGAGGAAGGAAAAGTGGAATAGCAAGAAATTAGAGAGACTCTTAACTGTGGGAAAGAAACTGAGGGTTGCTGGAGGGGAGGTAGGATGGGGTAACTGAGTGACAGGCATTATGGAGGGCACGTGATGGGATGAGCACTGGATATTATATGCAACTGGTGAATTACTGAACTCTACATCTAAAACTAAGAATGTACTATATGTAGGCTAATTAAATTTAAATTTAATAGACTTCTTTGGTTATTTGGGGTCAGGTATAGTTCTATACGAATTTTGGAATTGTTCTATATCTGTGAAAAATGCTATTGGTATTTTGATAGGGTTTTAATTTAATGTGTAGACAGTTTTGGATAGTATAGGCATTTTAACAATATTTGTTTTTCCAATCTATGAGCATGGAATGCCTTTCTATTTCTTTCTGTCTTCAATTTCTTTCATCTGTATTGCATACTGTTCAGAGAACCGGTCTTTCACCTACTTGGTTAGGTTTATTCCAGATATCTTATGGGTTTTGGTGCAAGTCTAAATGGAACCGATTCCTTGATTTCCTTTTCTGCTGTTTCTTTATTGGTGCATAGAAATGCAACAGATTTTTGTACATTGATTTTGTATCTTGTGACTTTACTAAATTTGTGTGTCACTTCTAACAGTGTTCTGCTGGAGTCTTTTGGGTTTTCTACATAAAGTATCATGTTATCTGTAAATAATGAGAGTTTTACTTCCTCCTTGCCAATTAAGATGCCTTTTATTTCTTTTTATTGTCTGATTACTGAGGCTAGAGGTTCCAGTACTATTTTAAATAACTGTGGTGGTAGTGGATATCCCTGTCTTCTTCCTGACCATAGAGGAAAATCTCTCAGGTTTTTTCCACTAAGGATGGTTTTTGCTGTGTGTTTTTCATATATGGCTTTTATGATATTGAAGTATGTTCCCCCTAAACCTACTTTGTTGAATGTTTTTTTATCATGAATGAATGCTGTGTTTTATCAAATGTTTATTCTGTAACTATGAAAATGATTATATGAAAAAAAAGAAAATGATCATATGTTTCATATCCTTTCTTTTATTAATTTGGTTTATTACATTGACTGATTTGTGAATATTGAACCACACTTGCAACCCAGTAATTAGTGTCACTTTGTTGTGCTGTATGATATTTTTAACGTGTTGCTGAATTTGGTTTATTATTACTTTATTGAGAATTTTTGCATTCATGTTCATCAAGGATATTAACCTCTAATTCTCCTCTGTACTGGAGTCTATGTTTTTGGTTTTGGGGTAAAGCTGGCCTAATAGAATTTGGAAGCTTTCCTTCCTTTTTTAGTTCTTGCAGTATACTGGGAAGGATAGGTATTAAGTTTTCATTAAATATTTGGTAGAATTTACTTGTGAGGGCATCTCACCCTGGGCTTTTGTTTGTTGGGATTATTATTATTATTATTATTATTATTACTTTAATTCAATTACATTGCTAGTTATTGGTCTGTTCATGTATTCTCTTTGTTCCTATTTTAGGTTTGGTAGTTTATATGAATCTAGGAATTTGTTCATTTCTTCCAGTTGTCCCATTTTTTGGCATGGAGTTTTTCATACTATTGTCTAATCATTGTAATTCTGTATTGTTCATTGTTATTTCTCCTCTCTTGTTCATGGTTTTTAAATTTTGAGTTCTTTCTCTTTACTTTTTATAAGTCTGGCTAGGTTTTTAAAATTTTATTGATTTTTTTTTCAAAATCTAGCTCCTAGTTTCACTGATCTATTATATTGTTTTGTTTGTTTTTAAGTTTCTATATAATTTGTTTCTCCTCTAATATTTATTATTTTCTTTCTACTGGCTTTTGGTTTCATTTCTTCTTATTTTTCTAGTTCCTCTAGGTGTAAGTTCAGGTTGTTTCTTTGAGATTTTTAGTTTGCTTCTTCAATGATGCTTAAATTGCTATATATTTTCTTCTTGGGACTGATTTTGTTGTACCTTAAACATTTTGGACTGTTGTGTTCTCATTTTCATTTGTTTCCACGTATTTTGTTATTTTTTCTTTGATTTACTGGTTGACCCAATTCATTGTTTAGTAACATGTTGTTTTACCTCCATATATTTGGTGTCTTTCCAAATCTTTTCTTCTGCTTATCTTCTAGTTGCATACCCTTGTGGTCAGAAAAAGTGCATGGTATAATTTCAATCTTTTTGTATTTGTTGAGGTCTGTTTTGTGACCTAATATGCAACCTCTTTAGAATATGTTCCATTTGCACCTGAAAAGAATGTGTATTCTGCAGTTTTATGATGGAATGTTCTGAATATATCTGTTAAGTCAATCTGGACCAATGTGTCATTCAATGCCATGGGATTTTTTAATTGATTTTCTGCTTAGATTATCTGTCCATTGATGTAAGTGGGATGTTAAAGTCCCCACTATTATTTTCTTATTATCAATTTGTTCCTATGTTTATTAATAATTGTTTTGTATATTTGGGTTATCCCATGTTGGTTACATAGATATTTATAATTGTTATATATTCTTGTTGGATTGTCCCTTTATGATTATAAAATGCCCTTCTTTGTCTCTTTTTATATTCTTTGTTTTAAAGTCTAGTTTTTCTGATATAAGTATTGCTATGTAGACTTTCTTTTGACATCCAGTTGCATGATAAATATTTCTCTGCCCTCACTTTCAATCTGCATGTGTCTTTAGGTCTAGGATGAGTCTCTTGTAGGCAGCATATAAATTTGTCTTTTTTAAAAAGGATTTATTTATTTGACAGAGAGAAAGAGAACAAGCAGGGAAGGGCAGAGGTGACAGGTAGAGGGAGAGGAAGAAGCAGGCTCCCTTCAGAGAATAGAGCCCAATGTGGAACTTGATCCCAGGACCTTGAGATCATTATGTGAGCCTAAGTCAGATGCTTAACTAACTGAACTACCCAGACACCCCTAAATGGGTCTTTTTAAATCCATTCTGACACCCTATCTCTTTTGATTGGAGGGTTTAGTTTACATTAAAAGTAATTGTTGATATATGTCTTTATTGCCATTTTATGTATTTTGTCATTTTTTTCTGGATATTTCTTTGATCCTAAGGTGGCAGCATTTGAGAATAAAGCAAAAAATATGGAATTATGCTTTGTGGAATGGTTAAGAGAATTGCAACATGAGGACTGAACAAGAATTTCTTATAAAATTTTATAAGGTCTGGACTCTCTATACATGTTTGTGTGTGTGTCTTGTAAATCTTTTGTTTTATATTTTCCGACTTTATTGAGGTATAATTATATTTATTTATTTATTTATTTATTATTTATTTATTTATTTATTGGAGTTCAATTTGCCAACATATAGCATACCACCCAGTGCTCATCCCGTCAAGTGCCCCCCTCAGTGTCCATCACCCAGTCACCCCAACCCCCTGCCCACCTCCCTTTCCACTACCCCTTGTTCATTTCCCAGAGTTAGGAGTCTCTCATGTTCTGTCACACTCACTGATATTTTCACTCATTTTCTTTCCTTTCCCTTTTATTCCCTTTCACTAATTTTTATATTCCCCAAATGAATGATACCATATAATGTTTGTCCTTCTCCGATTGACTTATAATTTTTAAATAAAATTGTATTTATTTAATATGTAAAATAAAAGGTGTTGATATGTGTATACATTGTGCAATGATTACCACAATCAAGCTAATTAGCATATGAATTACATCACAAATTTGCAATATTTTTCTGGTGTGAACTATTAATATCAACTCTCATCAAAAGGCAAATACCATATAATTTCAGTTATATGTAGAATCTAAAAACAAACAAAAAATTAACAAACAAAAGGCAGAAAGAGACTCATAGATACAGAGAGCAAACAGATGGTTGCCAGAGGGGAATGTATGGAAGAATGGCAAAATGGATGAAGGATAGTGAGAGATAAATACTTCCAGTTATAGAAAAAAGGAAATGTATAGCATTAGTAATAAAATCAGTGGTATAATAGTTTGTGTAGTAACACATGGTAGCTACACTTGTAAGCATAACATAATGTATACATGTGTTAAATCATTCTTATACAGCCGAAACTATGTAAAATTATGTGTTCAATAAAAAATCTACTCTCTTAGAAAATTTAAAGTATATGATACAGTATTATTAACTATAGTCATTATGATGAAGCTTAGATTTACAGAATATATTCATCCCGTGTAACTGGATCTTTTCATACATTGACCAATATGTCCACATTTTTCCATCCCCCAAATACCTAGCAAACACCATTATATTCTGAACTTTTATGAGCTAGATTTTTAAATTTTTCATACATAAGTGACACCATGCAGTACTTGCCATTTTACATCGGGCATATTTCACTTATCATTATATCCTCCAGGGTCATTCATCTTGTTGAAAATGGCAGGATCTCCTCTTTTTAAAGGGTGAGATTATTACATTATTATAGATATATCACATTATATTCATTTATTTATTCATCAATCAGCCAGAATTTAGCTTATTTCCAAATTTTGGCTATCGTGAACAATGCTGCAATGAATATAATGGTGCAGATATCTCTTCAATATAGTGATGTTATGCCCTTTGGATATATAACCACTAGTGAAATTTCTAGATCACATGGCAGTTCTATTTTTAATAATTAAGGAAACTCCACACTGTTTTTCCTAATGACTATATTAATTTACATGCTCACCAACAATGTATAAAGTTTCCTTTTTATCCACATCCTCACTCAATAGTTATCTTTTGACTTTTTGATAATACTCATTTTCACAGGTGTGAAATAGTACCTCTTGGTGTATTTGCCTGCATTTCCCTGATAATTAGTGATATTAATCACTTTTTCATATACCTACTAACCACTTGTATATCTACTTTTGAGAAATGCCTTTTCAGGTTCTTTCCCCATTTAAAAAATTCAGATTATTTCTGTGTTTTCCATTGAGTTTTTTTTTGAGTTCCTTATATATTTTGGATATTAATCTCTTATCAAAAATATGCTTGTAAAATTTTTCTATGATTCCATGATGGCCTGTTTACTCTGTTGATTGTTTCTATGTTATACAAAGGTGTTTGTTTTTTTCTTTTCTAGTTTGATTCATTCCACATGTCTATTTTTGCTTGTAATGCCTGTCCTTTAGGTGTCATATCCAAAAAAAAAAAATTGTTGTACATGCCAATATCAAGAAGCTTTATCTCTAGGTACAATCTCATTCTTTGGCTTCTAGATATGCAATTTTTCCATCCACATTTATTGAAAAGACTGTGTTTCTCATTGTGTGTTCTTGGCACAGTGTTGAAGATTAATTGAATGTGTATATATACGTATATATACACACACATATTTGAGCTCTCTATTCTCTTTCACTGGTCTATCTACATGCCGATAATCACCCCAGTACCATACTCTTTGCATTATTGTAGTTTTGTAATTTCTTTTGAAATCAAGATGTGTGATGTCTTCAGTCTTTTACTGCCCTACATTTCTTTGAGTATTCAGGGTCATTTGTGACTTCATAGGGATTGTAAAATTGCTATTTTTTTGTCAAGATGCCATCTAGTTTTTTTAATTAAAGCATGATTAATAAACAGTATTATATTATTTTCAGATGTATAATATGATTCAACACATTTATATATTACTCAGTGTTCATCACAATCCCTATATTATCTGACTTAAACTATTTCACCCATCTACCTATCCTTCAGTGATCACCACCTCTCTGCATTTAAGGCTTTATTTTTATGTTTGCCTATTTTTTATTTGTTCATTTATATTGTTAATTAAATTCCACAAATAAGTGAAATCATATGGTGTTTGTTTTTCTCAAATTGATTTATGTCACTTAGCATTATAACCTAACGTTTTTGCAAATGACAAGATCTTACTTGTTTTTACTTTCAGTTTTTAATTCCAGTTAGTTAACAGGTTAATATATAATATTATATTAATTACAGATCTATAATGCAGTAATTTAACTGTTCCAGGCTTTTTATGGCTGACTAATATTCCATTGTGTATTTTATCTATAGATATTTTGAATACATATACACACACATGTATACATAGAGAGATATTTGTAATATACATATATATACATATATACACATAACAGTACACATATACATAAAGGGAGAGATTTGGAATCTATCTATCTATCTATCTATCTATCTATCTATCTATCTTCTTTATTCACCTATATATATTTATGTCCTTTTGAAAATTTATTTATTTATTTATTTATTTATTTATTTATTTATTTATGAGAGACACACGCAGAGACATAGGCAGAGGGAGAAGTAGGATCCATGCAGGGATCCCAATGTGGGACTCGATTCTGGCACCCCAGGATCATGCCATGGGCCAAAGGCAGGCACTAAACTGCACGGCCACCAGGCGTCCCAAGATGGCAGAGTATTAAGAGGACATTATGTTCACCTCATCCTTAAAAAACAGTTAGATAGGGAGGAGGGGCAAGATGGCGGAAGCGTAGGGTCCCCAAGTCACCTGTCCCCACCAAGTTACCTAGATAATTTTCAAGTCATCCTGAAAATCTAAAATTCGGCCTGAGATTTTTTTCTTTTTTCTATTTTTTTTCTTTTTCTTTTTCTTTTTTCGGCCTGAGATTTAAAGAGAGAACAGCTGGAATGCTACAGTGAGAAGAGTTCATGCTATCGGGGTAGAAAGACTGGGAAAAAAGAAATAAAGAAACAAAAGGCATCCAATGGGGAGGGCCCTGGGATGAGCCCGGCTAAGGCCGGAGCGAGTGCCCCCAGGACAGGAAAGCCCCGCCCGGAGAAGCAGGAGTTTCACCAATCTTCCTGGGCTGTAAGGGGCTCCCAGGGAGTTAGAGCAGGACCCCAGGAGGGCGGGGATGCCCTCAGGCTCCCTGGGACACTAACAGGCACCTGTGCCTCCGGGAGAGTGCACCGAGCTCCCTGAAGGGCTGCAGTGTGCAAACGGCTGGAACCAGGAGCAGCTCTGAGGCGGCTCGGGTGGCGGCTCCGCGCAGAGGGGGCTGCGCGGCTCCAGGAGCAGAACCAAAGCACTCGGGGGGCGGCTCCGCGGAGACGGGGCTACCCGGCGGGAACGTGAATACAACAGAGCAGGCCCGGGAACACTGGGCGCCAGGGACACAGCCCAGGATCCGACCTCCCCCGGGACAGGCAGAGGCCAGGAGGGCCCAGGACAGCAAGGACGCTCCTGCACCAAGATGAGCAGATCAGCGGCCCCGCCCCGGAGCCTCCAGGCCCCTGCAGACCTAGATCTCCGGGGCTACTGCGGGAGCTGAATCCAGGGCTCCAGAGCTGGCCGCCGCAACTGAGGTTGTTCCTCCTGGGGCCTTACAGGGTAAACAACCTCCACTGAGCCCTACACCAGGCAAGGGGCAAAGCAGGTCCCCCAAATGCTAACACCTGAAAATCAGCACAACAGGCCACTCCCCCAGAAGACCAGCTAGAGGGACAAGTTCCAGGGGAAGTCAAAGGACTTAAAGTATACAGAATCAGAAGATACTACCCCGTGGTTTTTTTGTTTTGTTTTGTTTTTTGTTTTTGTGGTTTTTTTTTTTTTTTGGTTTTTGATTTGTTTGCTTCCCCCGCCTTTTTTTTCTTTCTTTCTTTTTCTTTCCCTTTTTCTTCTTTTTTTCTTTTTTCTTCCTTTTATCTTTTTTCTTTTTCTCTCTTCTTTCCCTCTTTCTCTCCTCTCTTTTTATTCTTTTCCCAATACAACTTGTTTTTTGGCCACTCTGCACTGAGCAAAATGACTAGAAGGAAAACCTCACCTCAAAAGAAAGAATCAGAAACAGTCCTCTCTCCCACAGAGTTACAAAATCTGGAATATGATTCAATGTCAGAAAGCTAAATAAGAAGCACTATTATAAAGCTACTGGTGGCTCTAGAAAAAACCATGAAGGACTCGAGAGACTTCATGACTGCAGAATTTAGATCCAATCAGGCAGAAATTAAAAATCAATTGACGGAGATGCAACCCAAACTAGAAGTCCTAACGACGAGGGTTAACAAGGTGGAAGAACGAGTGAGTGACATAGAAGACAAGTTGATGGCAAAGAGGGAAACTGAGGAAAAAAGAGACAAACAATTAAAAGACCATGAGGATATATTAAGAGAAATAAATGACAGCCTGAAAAAGAAAAACCTACGTTTAATTGGGGTTCCCGAGGGCGCCGAAAGGTCCAGAGGTCCAGAATATGTATTTGAACAAATCATAGCTGAAAACATTCCTAATCTGGGAAGGGATACAGGAATTCAGGTCCAGGAAATAGAGAGATCCCCCCCCCTAAAATCAATAAAAACCGTTCAACACCTCAACATTTAATAGTGAAGCTTGCAAATACCAAAGATAAAGAGAAGATCCTTAAAGCAGCAAGGGACAAGATATCCCTGACTTTTATGAGGCAGAGTATTAGGGTAACAGCAGACCTCTCCACAGAGACCTGGCAGGCAGGCCAAAAAGAGCTGGCAGGATATATTCAGGGTCCTAGATGAGAAGAACATGCAACCAAGAATACTTTATCCAGCAAGGCTCTCATTCAGAATGAAAGGGGAGATAGAGAGCTTCCAAGACAGGCAGGAACTGAAAGAATATGTGACCTCCAAACCAGCTCTGCAAGAAATTTTAAGGGGGACTCTTAAAATTCCCCTTTAAAAAGAAGTCCAATGGAACAATCCACAACACAGGGACTGAACAGATGTCATGAAGACACTAAACTCCTATCTTTCAAGAGTAACTCTGAATGTGAATGGGCTTAATGACCCCATCAAAAGGCACAGGGAGTGAGACTGGATAAAAAAGCAGGACCAATCTATTTGCTGTCTACAAGAGACTCATTTTAGGCAGAAGGACACCTACAGCCTGAAAATAAAAGGTTGGAGAGGGATCCCTGGGTGGCGCAGCGGTTTGGCGCCTGCCTTTGGCCCAGGGCGCGATCCTGGAGACCCGGGATCGAATCCCACATCGGGCTCCCTGCATGGAGCCTGCTTCTCCCTCTGCCTATGTCTCTGCCTCTCTCTCTCTCTCTGTGTGACTATCATGAATAAATAAATAAAATCTTTAAAAAAAAAAAAAGGTTGGAGAACCATTTACCATTCAAATGGTCCTCAAAAGAAAGCAGGGGTAGCCATCCTTATATCAGAAAAACTAAAATTTACCCCGAAGACTGTAGTGAGAGATGAAGAGGGACACTATATCATACTTAAAGGATCTATCCAACAAGAGGACTTAACAATCCTCAATATATATGCCCCGAATGTGGGATCTGACAAATATATCCATCAATTAATAACCAAAGTTAAGACATACTTAGACAATAATAGACTTATATTTGGTGACTTCAATCTAGCGCTTTCTACACACGATAGGTCTTCTAAACACAACATCCCCAAAGAAACGAGAGCTTTAAATGATACACTAGACCAGATGGATTTCACATATATCTATAGAACTTTACATCCAAACTCTACTGAATACACATTCTTCTCAAGTGCACATGGAACTTTCTCCAGAATAGACCACATACTGGGTCACAAATCAGGTCTGAACCAATACCAAAAGATTGGGATGGTCCCCTGCATATTCTCAGACCATAATGCCTTGAAATTAGAACTAAATCACAAGAAGAAGTTTGGAAGGACTTCAAACACATGGAGGTTAAGGACCATCCTGCTAAAAGACGAAAGGGTCAACCAGGAAATTAAGGAAGAATTAAAAAGATTCATGGAAACTAATGAGAATGAAGATACAACCGTTCAAAATCTTTGGGATGCAGCAATAGCAGTCCTGAGGGGGAAATACATCGCAATACAAGAAGCCATCCAAAAACTGGAAAGAACTCCAATAAAAAAGCTAACCTTACACCTAAAGGAACTAGAGAAAAAGCAGCAAAGAGATCCTACACCCAACAGAATAAGAGAGTTACAGATTCGAGCAGAACTCAACGAAATCAAGACCAGAAGAACTGTGGAACAGATCAACAAAACCAGGAGTTGGTTCTCTGAAAGAATTAATAAGAGAGATACACCATTAGCAGCCTTATTAAAAAGTGGAGAGAAGACTCTAATTAATAAAATCATGAATGAGAAAGGAGCGATCACTACCAACACCAAGGAAATACAAACGATCTTAAATACATATTATGAACTGCTATACACCAATAAATTAGGCAATCTAGAAGAAATGGACGCATTCCTGGAAAGCCACAAACTACCAAAACTGGAACAGGAAGAAATAGAGAACCTGAACAGGCCAGTAACCAGGGAGGAAATTGAAGCAGTCAACAAAAACCTCCCAAGACACAAAAGTCCAGGGCCAGATGGCTTCCCAGGGGAATTCTATCAAACATTTAAAGAAGAAACAATACCTATTCTACTAAAGCTGTTTGGAAAGATAGAAAGAGATGGAGTACTTCCAAATTCGTTCTATGAGTCCAGCATCACCTTAATTCCAAAACCAGACAAAGACCCCACCAAAAAGGAGAATTACAGACCAATATCCCTGATGAATATGGATGCAAAAATTCTCAACAAGATGCTAGCCAATAGGATCCAACAGTACATTAAGGTAAATATTCACCATGACCAAGTAGGATTTATCCCCTGGACACAAGGCTGGTTCAACACTCATAAAACAATGTGATTCATCTTATCAGCAAGAGAAAAACCAAGAACCATATGATCCTCTCATTAGATGCAGAGAAAGCATTTGACAAAATACAGCATCCATTCCTCATCAAAACTATTCAGTGTAGGGACATAGGGAACATTCATCAACATCTTAAAAGCCATCTACGAAAAGCCCACAGTAAATGTAATTCTCAATGGGGAGCACTGGGAGCCTTTCCCCTAAGATCAGGAACAAGACAGAGATGTCCATTCTTACCACGGCTATTCAACATAGTACTGGAAGTCCTAGCCTCAGCAATCAGACAACAAAAAGACAGTAAAGGCATTCAAATTGGCAAAGAAGAAGTCAAACTCTCCCTCTTCGCCGATGACATGATACTCTACCTAGAAAACCCAAATCCTCCACCCCAAGATTGCTAGAACTCATACAGCAATACGGCAATACGGCAGTGTGGCAAGATACAAGATCAATGCCCAGAAATCAGTGGCATTTCTATACACTAACAATGAGACTGAATAAAGAGAAATTAAGGAGTCAATCCCATTTACAATTGCACCCAAAAGCATAAGACCTAGGAATAAACCTAACCAAGGAGGTAAAGGATCTATACCCTAAAAACTATAGAACACTTCTGAAAGAAATTGAGGAAGACACAAAGAGATGGAAAAATATTCCATGCTCATGGATTGGCAGAATTAATATTGTGAAAATGTCAATGTTACCCAGGGCAATTCACACATTTAATGCAATCCTTATCCAAATACCATGGACTTTCTTCAGAGAGTTAGAACAAATTATTTTAAGATTTGTGTGGAATCAGAAAAGACCCCGAAGAGCCAGGGGAATTTTAAAAAAGAAAACCATATCTGGGGGCATCACAATGCCAGATTTCAGGTTGTACTACAAAGCTGTGGTCATCAAGACAGTGTGGTACTGGCACAAAATCAGACACATGGATCAGTGGAACAGAATAGAGAATCCAGAAGTGGACTCTGAACTTTATGGTCAACTAATATTCGATAAAGGAGGAAAGACTATCCATTGGAAGATAGACCGTCTCTTCAAAAAATGGTGCTGGGAAAAGTGGACATCCATTTGCCGAAGAATGAAACTAGACCATTCTGTTTCACCATACACAAAGATAAACTCAAAATGGGTGAAAGATCTAAATGTGAGACAAGATTCCATCAAAATCCTAGAGGAGAACACAGGCAACACCCTTTTGAACTCAGCCACAGTAACTTCTTGCAAGATACATCCACGAAGGCAAAAGAAACAAAAGCAAAAATGAACTATTGGGACTTCATCAAGATAAGAAGCTTTTGCACAGCAAAAGATACAGTCAACAAAACTCAAAGACAACCTACAGAATGGGAGAAGATATTTGCAAATGACATATGAGAAGGGGCTGGTTTCCAAGATCTATAAAGAACTTATTAAACTCATCACCAAAGAGACAAACAACCCAATCATGAAACGAGCAAAAGACATGAACAGAAATCTCACAGAGGAAGACCTAGACATGGCCAACACGCACATGAGAAAATGCTCTGCATCACTTTCCATCAGGGAGATACAAATCAAAACTACAATGAGATACCACCTCACACCAGTGAGAATGGTGAAAATTAACAAGGCAGGAAACCACAAATGTTGGAGAGGATGCGGAGAAAAGGGAACCCTCTTACACTGTTGGATGGAATGTGAAGTGGTGCAGCCACTCTGGAAAACTGTGTGGAGGTTCCTCAAAGATTTAAAAATAGACCTGCCTTACGACCCAGCAATTGCAGTGTTGAGGATTTACCCCAAAGATACAGATGCGATGAAACGCCAGGACACCTGCACCCTGATATTTATAGCAGCAATGTCCACAATAGCACACTGTGGAAGGAGCCTCGGTGTCCACCAAAAGATGAATGGATAAAGAATATATGTTCTATGTATACAATGGAATATTACTCAGCCATTAGAAATGACAAATACCCACCATTTGCTTCACCGTGGATGGACCTGGAGGGTATTATGCTGAGTGATGTAAGTCAATCGGAGAAGGACAAACATTATATGGTCTCATTCATTTGGGGAATATCAATAATAGTGAAAGGGAATTGAAGGGAAAGGAGAAGACATGTGTGGGAAATATCAGAAAGGGAGACAGAACATAAAGACTCCTAACTCTGGGAAACGAACTAGGGGTGGTGGAAGGGGAGGTGGGTGGGGGGTGGGGATGACTGGGTGACAGGCACTGAGGGGGGCATTTGATGGGATGAGCACTGGGTGTTATTTTGTAAGTTGGAAAATCGAACACAAATAAAAAATAAATTTATTATAAAAAAATAAAAATAAATAAAACTTTGAAAAATACTTTAAAATGAGTTCAGTATAATTATGTGGATATATTTCTGGGACCGTATTCTTTTCTAGCATTATATTTCTCTCTTCTTTAGATAATGCCACATTGTCTTTATTACTACATCTTTAAACTAAGCTTGAAGTAATGTAGTCTCAGTCTTTTTACATTGCTCTTTTTCTACAATATTCTGTTGAATATTCTGATTCTTATGCCTCTTCAAATTTATCTTAGAATCAGTTTGTAAACATCCAGAGAATAACTTGTTGGGATTTTGATTGATTTTCTTGCATCTATGGATTAAGTTGGGAATAACTGACATCAACATTGAGTCTCCCTATCCATGAACATGAACCAGCTCCCCATTTATTTAGTTTTATTTTTTCGTTAATGAAAGTATTGTAGATTTTCTGATATTTTTAATGGTATTTCTACTTAAGAATTTCATTTTGGGGGTGTTAATATAAATAGTATTATTTATTTGATTTCAAATTCTGTTTGTTATTGTCATATAAATTTTATTTTATTTTTATTTTTATTTTTAAATTTAAACTCAATTTGCCAACATATAGTACAACATTTCTTTTAAGATGAAGTGTTCAATAATTTATCAGTTGTGTAGAACACCAAATGGTGTTCATGTGCCCTCCTTAATGCCCATCACCCAGTTACCCTATTCCCCCACCAATCTCCCCTCCCACAATTCTGTTTGTTTCCAAGATTTATGAGTTGCTCATGGTTTTTTTACCTCTCATTTCTTCCTATTCCATTTATTCCCTTCCCCCTATGATCCTCAGGGCTGTTTCTTATATTTCTCCTATGAGTGAAATGGTTTGATAATTGTCTTTCTCTGATTGACTTATTTCACTCAGCGTAATAGCCCCCAGTTCCATACATGTCAATGCATATGGTAAGTATTCATTCTTTTGAGAGCTGAGTAATATTTCTTTGTATATATATACCAGTACTCCTTTATCATTCATCTGTCAGTGGACATCACTTGCAGACCAGAAATGAATCTCACTTAGTTGTGTTAAATGATCCTTTTAATGTACTGTTGGATTCTATTTGATAGTACCTTCATTAGAATTTGGTTCATCAGGGATATTGGATATAATTCTCCTTTTTGGTGGGATCTTTGTCTGATTTTGGTGTTGAGATAATGCTGGCCTCACAGAGGGAGTTTGGAAATTTTCCTTCCCTTCCTATTTTTTGAAACTCCTTCAGTAGAATAGGTATTATTGATTATCTAAATGTTTGGTAGATTTCCCCTGGGAAGCCATCTGGAACTGGATTCTTGTTCTTTTTTTTTGGATTCTTGTTCTTTGGGAGACTTTATTACTGCTTCAATTTCCTTGCTGTTGATGGTTCTCTTCAGGTTTTCTATTTATTCCTCTTTCAGCTTTGGTAGTTTGTATGTTTCTAGGAATTTTTCCATTTCTCCCAGATGCTTAATTTGTTGGCATATAATTGCTCATAATATGTTCTTAAAAGTGTATTTCCTTGGTGTTGGTCCTGATCTCTCCTCTTTCATTCATGATTTTATTTATTTATATCCTTTATCTTCTCTTTTTCATAAGTCTGGCTAGGGGTTTATCGATCTTATTAATTATTTCAAAGAACCAGTTTATACTTTTATTGATATGTTCTACTGATCTTTTGGTTTCCATCTCACTGATTTCTGCTCTGATTTTTATTGTTTCACTACTTCTGCTTGGTTTAGGCTTTATTTTCTGTTTTTTTTTTTGTTTTGTTTTGTTTTTGTTTTTGTTTTTGTTTTATCCAGCTCTTTTTAGTGTAATGGTAGCTTGTGCATTTGAGACTTTCCTAGATTCTTGAAAAATGCTTGTATTTCTATGTAATTTTTGCTTAGGTCTACCTTTGCTGCATCTCAAAGGTTTTGAACAGTTGTATTTTCATTTTCACTTGTTTCTATGAATATCTTAAATTCTGCTATAATTTCCTGGTTGGTCCATTTGTTCTTTAGTAGGATGCTATTAACCTCCAAATATTTGAGTTCTTTCCAAATTTCTTCTTGTGATTGAGTTCAAAGCATTGTGGTCTGAAAATATGCAAAGTATAATCCCAATCTTTTGATACTATTTGAGAACTGATTTGTGACCTAGTATGTGATCTATTCTGGAGAATGCTTCATGTGAATGTGAGAAGAATGTGTATTCTGTTGCTTTAGGATTGAATGCTATGAAGTCCATCTGGTCCAGTGTGTTATTCAAAGCACTTGTTACCTTGTTGATCTTCTGCTTAGATGATCTATCCATTGTTGTGAGTGGGGTGCTAAAGTCCCCTACTCTCATTGTATTATTATCAATGTGTTCCTTTAATTTGGTTATTAATTGGTTGATATAATTGGCTGTTCCCAATTTAGGAGCATAAATTAGATCTTCTTGTTGAAAAGACCCTTTAAGTATGATATAGTGGCCCTCTTAATCCCTTACTATGGTCTTTGGTTTAAAAATCTATTTTTTTCTGATATAATGATTGCTACCCCAACTTTCTTTTGATGTCCATCAGCATGATAAATGGTTCTCTACCCCTCACTTTCGATCTGGATTCATCTTTGGATCTAAAATGCGTTTGTTGTAGACAGTATATAGACAGGTCTTGCTTTTTCACCCAATCTGATACCCTGTGTCTTTTGATTGAGGCATTTAGTGTTTACATTTGGAGAAACTGTTGAAAGACATAAATTTAGTGCCATTTTATTATCTGTAAAGTCACTCTTTCTGTATATTGTCTCTTCATTTCTGGTTACTTTTGGGCTCTCTCTTAGCTTACAGGGTCCCCCTTAATATTTCTTTCAAGGCTAGTTTAGTGATCACAAATTCTTTTAGTTTCTGTTTGTCCTGGAAGCTCTTTATCTCTCCTTCTATTCTGAATGACAACCTCAGTAGATAAAGTATTCTTGGCTGCATGTTTTTTACATTTAGTACCCTGAATGTGTCATGCAAGTCCATTTTAGCCTGCTAGATCTCTGTGGATAGATCTGATATCAGTATAATGTCCCTGCCCTTTCAATAATTCCTGCTGCTTTTTGTATTTTCTCTTTATCTTTAAATTTGCAAGCTTCACTATTACACGACAGGGTTTTGATCTATATTTATTGATTTTGGGAGGAGTCTTCTTTAACTTTTGAATTTGAATGCCTGTTTCATTCCCCAGATTAGAGAAGTTCTCAGATATGATTTGCTCAACTATACCTCTGGTCC
Organism: Canis lupus familiaris; assembly: GCF_011100685.1. Classification (NCBI taxonomy): domain Eukaryota; kingdom Metazoa; phylum Chordata; class Mammalia; order Carnivora; family Canidae; genus Canis; species Canis lupus. Next base: position 61,793,628 of record NC_049260.1, on the reverse strand, counting down.
TCTCTCTTTTTTTTCCCTTGGGAAACCCAATAATTCTAATATTGTTTTGTTTTATGGCATTACTGTTTAGTTGAACCCCTCCTCATGGTCCATTGATTATTTTTCCTCTCTTTTCCTCAGCTTCATTCCATTCCATCAACTTGTCTTCTGCATTACTTACTTTCTCTTTTGCTTCATTTAACCTAGTTGTCAGAGCATCAAATTTATGCTATATCTCAATTAGAGAATTTTTAATTCTGGCCTGATTATATGTCATTGCTGCACTAAAAGATTCTAGAGTGCCTTTTATGCTTTTTTTTAATCCCAGCTAGTTACTGCATAATTGTCATCCTGAATTCCATCTCTGACATCTTATTTTATACATATCCATTAGATCTGTGGCAGAGAGTACTACCTCTGGTTTTTCTTTTGTTGTGAATTCTTCCTTCTAGTCATTTTGCCCAGAGAAGAATGGATGATCAAGTTAACAAAATAAAAAATATATCAACCCTGACTCTAGCAAAATAAACAATAGGCAAATCCAAAGAGGTTAATAAAAAAAGAAAAAGAAGGAAAAGAAAGAAAAGAAAATTAAAAGATTAAAAGAGGGGCAGAAGAGAGAATATAATCTCCTAGATGGATAAAACAGGGTGATCCACTTTGTTATGAGTGTATTTTGGTCTCTGTGTTGGAAGACACTAAATGCCAAAAGCAAAAGCAAATCAAAATTTATACATATACAGAAATAAAATTGTATAAAGTTAAAGGAAGCCAAAAATGAAGAATATATCTATGAAATGTAAATATGAAAGTTAAAAAAATACTTAAAAACAAAGAGTTCATAAAGTAAGAAACTATTTGAAAAGAGAAACAAAAACCAGAACATTTTTAACTGAAATAATAAACAAATGATGAGAAACATCCTTGAATTCTATATACTCTTTTCCCCTAGAGCTGGAGTTCTTTTTTCTGTTTTTGTTTAAAAATATATATATATGTTGGTAAATTCGATTTACCAACATATAGTATAACATCAAGTGCTCATCTCAATTGCTGCCTCAGTGCCCATCACCCCATTCCCACACCCACCTCCCCTTCAACTACCCCTTGTTCATTTCCCAGTGTTACGAGTCTCTCGTGGTTTGTCTCCCTCTCTCATTTTTCCCACTCATTTTCTCTCCATTCTTCTATAATCCCTTTCACTAATTTTTATATTACCCATATAAGTGAAGCCATATAATGATGATTCTTCTCCAATTGACTTACTTCACTCAGCATAATACTCTGCAGTTCCATCCACGTTGAAGCAAATGGTAGGCATTCATCATTTCTAATGGAGGAGTAATATTCCGTTGCATATATATACTACATCTTCTTTATCCATCCATCTCTCGATAGACACTGAGACTCCTTCCACAGTTTGGCTACTGTGGACATTGCTGCTATAAACATCAGGGTGCAGGTGTCTTGGTTTTTCATTTCATCTGTATCGTTGGGGTAAATGCCCAGTAGTGTAATTGCTGGGTCATAGGACAGTTCTATTTTTAACTCTTTAGAGGAACCTCCACACAGTTTTCCAGAGGAGCTGTACCCTAGAGCTGGAGTTCTGCAGTGCTGTGTACTTTGTAAATCTGGTGTTCCCTCTTCTTCTAGCTGCTCTTTTGTGGGGAGGGTCCTGCTGCATTGATTCTCAGATTTCTTTTTCTGGGCAGAATAATACAATCATTTGCCAGGGGATTAACCTAAGTTGTTTCTGGCTTATCTATGTGGCTTTTCTTTCCTGAAGGTCTATGTCTCTTTAGGGGATGAGAATAAAAATGGCTGAGCCCCAATCTCTAGCCTTGGAGCTGAATGATTGGGGTCTCTTTTCTTCAGTAAACCCTCAGGGATAAGTGATCTTCACTGTTTGTGTGCCATGTTATGTAGACTCCTGAATTGGACCCACATACCAGTCCTCCGATAGGAAGGCTGAGGGTCTCATGTCTCTGTCCTTTGCAGGGACTCTGCCTATAGAGTAGTTGCCCCCATGTGCATGTGCCCATGTGGCTCCTCCTGTGAGAAGACAGAGGTTTGCCATGTTTCTGTCCTTTGTGGACCCCCAAAGAGAGTGGTCAACTGGTCATGCATGATCCCACATTGCCCCCCCCTTTGCTAGTGGAGGGCTGCCAGGTTTTGTCCTTTGCAAGGCCACCCCCCATACTGAGAGCTGTTACCAGATCATACAGTATTTTGAGAAAGCCCCCTCTGGAACTCACAGATCATAACCGGTTTCCCTGTTGCAATGCTTGAAAACTCTATCAGTTCGGGCACCCTTATCATCTCTGTGACACCAGGGATCCTGAGACCACACCCCCACTTAGGATTCTGCCCCACTTTACCACTGAGCACCTTTCAGGTAGGCATGTATCTCACTGGAGTAGATTTCTAAAGTTTCCTATTTTGCACTCGGATTATATCAGTTTCTGGTAGATGGCTTTTGGAGGCTCCCTCCCTCTGCAGTTTATCTCCCAATATATCCCCTCAGTTTCACTTCTCTACACTCCTACTTTGTAAAATGTGGTCGATTTTCTATTTGTAGAATTCCAGAAATTATTTTCTTATATCTCAGATTGAATTCATAGGTGTTCAGAGAGATTTGATAGTTATCTAAATTCAGGGGACCAGAGGCAACGAGGTCCTCTATTCTTCCACCATATTGCCTCCCTCCTAAAAGTGATTGTCTTCTCTATACCAACTTTGAATACTGAATCCTCAAAATAACTGCTTATAAGTTTTAGATTTTGGTTCAGTTTTTTTTTCTTTTTTTTAATTTTCCACATGGTTGACTGTCATAGGCAAACAAAAACAGTTTTATTTCTCCATTCCAAATCTGTATAACTTTCATTTATTTCTCTTCTCCAATTTCATTTACTAAAATGCCCAGTATGATGTTGGAAATTATGAATAAAATATGTAAAATGTGATAACTTACGCATAAAACATAAAGAAGGGAGTAATAAAGGAAGACAAGAAGAAAAGAAAAAGAAAGAAGATTTTATTCTTTTTCTATTTTTTAATGACCATCAGATTAATATAGATAGCTAATTTAATTCGGATATCATATGTGAACCTCTCAAAATCAATGATAGATGCACAAAAAAAAGAGAGAAAAATCAAACACAATGCTACAGAAACTCATGAATCATGAAAAGAGATAGCAGGAGAAAAAGAAATGAATTGAAAAGAACTACAGGAACAATCAGAAAACAACTAATAAAATGGCAGTAAGTATACACCCTCAATAATTACTTTAAATGTAAATGGCTTAAATGCTCTAATAAACAGAGATTAGAATGATGAATATCCACCATTTGTTTCGACATGAATGGAACTGGAGGGCATTATGCTGAGTAAAGTAAGTCAGTCTGAGAAGGACAAACATTATATGGTTTCACTCATATGGGGAGTACAAAAAATAGTGAAAGAGATTATAGGGAAAGGAGAGAAAATGAGGAGGGAAAACCAGAGAGGGTGACAGAACATGAGAGACCACTTACTTTGGGAAACAAACAAGGGGTAGTGGAAGGGGAGATGGGTTCAAGGATGAGGTGACTGGGTGATGGGAACTGAGGGGGGCACTGGATGGGATGAGCACTAGGGGTTATACTATATGTTGCAAATCAAACTCCAATAAAAATATACAAAAATATAAAATAAACAGAGATAGGGTGGTAAAATGGATAATAAAGAAGTCTCATCTCTATGCTGCTTACAAGATTCACCTGAGACCGAAAAATACATTCAGATTGCAAGGAAGGGGATGGAAAAATATTCACCATGCACATGGAAGCAGGAAAAAAAAATCTGAGATAACAATACTAACATATATATATATATATATATATATATATATATATATATATATGTTAAAATAGGACTGAAAACAATAAAACAAGACTAGCAGGAGTGGATGGGCATTACATAATGATAAATGATTCAATCATTTATTTTATTTTTTATTTTATTTTTTTTATTGGAGTTCAATTTGCCAACATATAGCATAACACCCAGTGCTCATCCCGTCAAGTGCCCCCCTCAGGGCCCATCACACAGTCACCCCAGCTTGGCTTAAGCTCTATTTGTTGTTCTTTTTGCAGCTCCTTTAGGTATAAAGTTAACTTGTGTAATTGAGACTTTTTAGTTTCTTGGGAAAGGCTTGTATTGCTATGTACTTCCCTCTTATGACTGACTGCTGTATCTGAAAGCTATTTATTTATTTATTTATTCATTTATTTACTTATTTTTTGGAGTTCAATTTGCCAATATATAGCATAACACCCAATGCTCATCCCATCAAGTGCCCCCTTCAGTGCCCGTCATCTAGTCACCACCACATCTCGCCCACCTCCCCTTCTACTACCCCTCATTCATTTCCCAGAGTTAGGTGTCTCTCATGTTTTGTCACCCTCACTGATATTTTCACTCATTTTCTCTCCTTTCCTTTATTCCCTTTCACTAATTTTTATATTCCCTGTATGAGTGAAACCATATAATGTTTGTCCTTCTCTGATTGAGTTATTTCACTCAGCATAATACCCTCCAGTTCCATCCACGTTGAAGCAAATGGTGGGTATTCGTCGTTTCTAATGGCTAATATTCCACTGTATACATAGACCACATCTTCTTTATCCATTCATCTTTCGATGGACACCGAGGCTCCTTCCACAGTTGGGCTATTGTGGACATTGTTGCTATAAACATCAGGGTGCAGGTGTCCTGGTGTTTCACTGCATCTGTATCTTTGGGGTAAATCCCCAGCAGTGCAATTGCTGGGTTATAGGGCAGATCTATTTTTAACTCTTTGAGGAACCTCCACACTGTTTTCCAGAGTGGCTGTACCAGTTCACATTCCCACCAACAGTGGAAGAGTGTTCCCCTTTCTCCACATCCTCCTCAACATTTGTTGTTTCCTGTCTTGTTAATTTTCCCCATTCTCACTGGTGTGAGGTGGTATCTCATTGTGGTTTTGATTTGTATTTCCCTGATGGCCAGTGATGCAGAGCATTTTCTCATGTGCTTGTTGGCCGAGTCTATGTCTTCCTCTGTGAGATTTCTCTTCATGTCATTTGCCCATTTCATGATTGGATTGTTTGTTTCTTTGCTGTTGAGTTTAATAAGTTCTTTATAGATCTTGGATACTAGCCCTTTATCTGATAGGTCATTTTCAAATATCTTCTCCCGTTCTGTAGGTTGACTTTTAGTTTTGTTGACTGTTTCTTTTGCTGTCCAGAAGCTTCTTATCTTGATGACGTCCCAATAGTTCGTTTTTGCTTTTGTTTCTCTTGCCTTCATGGATGTATCTTGGAAGAAGTTGCTGTGGCTAAGTTCAAAAAGGGTGTTGCCTGCATTCTTCTCTAGGATGAATGATGGAATCTTGTCTCACATTTAGATCTTTCATCCATTTTGAGTATATCTTTGTGTATGGTGTAAGAAAATGGTCTAGTTTCATTCTCCTGCATTTGGATGTCCAATTTTCCCAGCACCATTTATTTAAGAGACTGTCTTTTTTCCAGTGGATAGTCTTTCCTGTTTGTCGAGATTCAATCATTTTTAAAGATTCTTTATTTACTCTAAACAACAACACAGACAAAATGACATATAAACACAGAGGGAATGGGATGGTAAAGAGAGGCTGGCTGAATTTGGATCTGAGATTCGTAAGGAACATAGTCCAAATTCTGAGGAAAATGCAGGGGAAAGGATGCCAGCTGGAAGCTAACTGTAGTCCTAAATATTATGGAGCATTCTAACATCTGCAAACAAAGGAATCAGTTCCTGGTAGCTCACTGAAGTATAAAAGTTTATAATTTTGCAGCATTTGAATTAAGAAATCAATATAAAAACAAAACCAAGTTTTACATAACAATTAAAATACAAAAGACTGAAGGAAAAAAACATGTATGAAAAACCAGGCAATTCAGTGAGCCAAGAACTGTGTTTTAGTAGTAGAAATGGAAAATGCCACCATCCAACCCTCCCTAGGTGACTAGTAATTGTATAGAGCAAAGTTAATTTTCAAAAGTGTTGTAAACAAGTTTTTGCCAAGCCAATACCTTCCTTCTTATGCTGCCACAAGGTCACCACTTATGAAGGTGTTAAATTCTTTGCTTATGCTCAAGCCCTCTTCTCATAATTCAGTCTGTTTTGGCAGTAAATCCTGTAGTTCTCTGTTTGAACTGGGTCTTGGGTATTTGGTTCATTTTGAAGTTCCTGTATTTTTAACAGGACCTGCTTAATTGTAACGACTGGACTCCAGGATTTTTCCTCAAGGATGAGCAGGCACATGCTGCCCTATGGGTACACATTGGGGAGAAACAGCAATGGTTCAAATTTGGATTTTGAGGGTGAGGATGGATGATAATCTTTGAAAATCATCTATAGTTTAAACTATTCTCTTTCCCATGGAGTCCTTTTCTTTCATGGACTCCTGTACTGCTAATTCATCAGGTTCATCACACCATTGGGATATTATTGTTGGGACAGGCATGAAGCCAAACAGGTGGTCCTTTATACAGGCTTTCCTATCCTGGGTGAGTCTGGAAGGTGAAATACAGTATATTCAAAGTCCCTTGGGTGGAAAATATTTTGTGAGGAAGATGGATGAGTTGATAGCAGTGCTCCCTTTGTCACTTAAAACTACTCCTAAGCCAACTCTGTGGCTGAGGGATCAATTTTACAAGAGGATATCACAATTTTAAATATCTGCACACTTAACACCGAAGTGCCTAAATAGAGAAAGCAAATATTAATGAATATGAAGAGAGAAATTGATAGCAATGCAATAAGAATAGAGGACTTTAACATCCCACTTATATCAATGGATAGATCATTCAGACAGAAAATCAACAAGGAAACAATGTCTTTGATAGATGCATTGGATCACAGGAAACATAACAGATCCCATCCAAGAAACACAGTATGCACATACTTTTCAAGCACATTTGCTACATTTTCCAGAGTACAGCACATAATAGGCCATAAAACAGGCCTCAATAAATTTCAGAAGATTGAAACCATACATGCATCTTCTCAGATTACAACCGTATGAAGCTGGAGATAAATCATAAGAAAAAGAATGAGAAAAACATGTGGAGACTAAAGAAAATGATAGTAAAAAAATGACAGTAAATAACCAATGGATCAAAAAAAGAAATAAAAAAAATAAAAATACATGGATACAAATGAAAATGAAAACAAATTGGTCCAAAATCTTTGGAACATAGTAAAAGCTGTTCAAACAGGAAAGTATATAGCAATACAAGCCTACCTCAGGAAACAAGAAGTTCAAGTAAACAATCTAGCATTATACCTAAAAGAACTAGAAAAAGAAGAAGAATAAAAGTACAAGGTGCATAGGAAAGGGGAAATAATAAAAGTCAGAGCATAAGTAAATGTCACAGAGACATAAAAAATAGAAAATAATCAATTAAATCAGAAGCTGGTCCTTTAAACAAAATTGAAAAACACTTTTCTAGCTTCATCAAGAAAAGAAAAAAGGAAAGATCAAACTAAAGAAAACCAGAAATGAGGGAAGTAACAAATGATGCCACAGAATTATAAAGGATTATAAGACTATATTGCAAGAAATTATATGCCAAAAACATGGAAAACCTAGAAGAAATTGTTAAATATTTAGAAACATGCAATCTTCCAAAACAGAATCAGGAGGAAATAGATAATCTGAACAGACAGCTCACAAGTAATAATATTAAATCTATCAAGAAACAAAAGTCCAGGAGCATATGGACTCACAGGTAAATTCTACCAGATATTTAAAGAAGATGTAATGCCTATTTTCAAAGTATTCCAAAAAATAGAAGAGAAGGGAAAGCTTCCAAATGCATTCTATAAGGCCCCCATCACCCAGGTAACAAAATCAGACAAAGATATCACAAAAATAGAAAGAAAAAAGAAAAGTACAGGCTGATATCCCTGATGAACATAGATGCAAAAATCCTCAATAGAATATTAGCAAATCATATACAATAATACACTAAAAAGATCATTCACCACAATCAGGTGGGATTTACCCTAGACATGAAATCATGGTTCAATATTTGCAAATCAATCAACAGCATGCAATAGATAAAACACAAATTATAAAAATCATATGATCTTTTCAATAGATGATGAAATAGCATTGGACAAAATTCAACACTTGTAATTATAGAAATTCTAACTAAAGTAAGGTTAGAGGAAACATACTTCAACATAATAAAAGCCATATGTGAAAATCTCACAGCAAATTTCACACTCAAAAGTGAAAAACTGAGGGCTTTCCCTCAGGATCAGGAACAAAGCAAAGATGTCCACTCGCTACACTTTTTTTCAACACAGTATTGTAAGTCCTAGCTACAGCAATATGACAAGAAAAAGAAATGAGTCATCTGTATTAGCAAAAAGAAGTTAAACTATCACTATTTGCAGATGACATGATACTATACATAGAAAATCCTAAAGACTCTACCAAAAAATTACTAGAAGTAATAAATTACTTCAGTAACATTTCAAGATATGTCATTAATAACTAAAAATTGTTAGAATTTCTACACACTAATAATAAGTATTATAAAGAGAAGTGTAATAAAATCACTGGGATGTCTGTGTGGCTCAGTCACCTCTGAGTGACTGACTCTTGGTGTTGACCTCTGACCCTTGGTGTGACCTCTGACTCTTGGTGTTGGCTCAGGTCATGATTTCAGGGTTGTGAGACCATGCCCCAATTTGGGGCGTGACTCCAGACTCACTCAGCATGGAGTATGCTTAAGATTCTTTCCCTCTCCCTCTGTTACCCAACCCCACTCATGTACACTCTTTCTCTCTAAAATAATATATATATATATATATATATTTAAAATTAAGACTTTATTTATCCATGAGTGACATAGTGAGAGACAGAGACATGCAGAGACACAGGCAGAGGGAGAAGCAGGCTCCATACAGGGAGTCTGACGCAGGACTGGATCCCGGGACTCCAGGATCACACCCTGGGCTGAAGGCAGGTGCTCAACCACTGAGCCATCCGAGCATCCCTAAAATAAAATATTTCAAAAAATAAAAGTAACAAAAAACACAGCATTTACAATTGCACCAAAATAAATAAAGCTAAAGAATAAAATACCTAGAAATAAACTTAACCAAAAAGTGAAAGGTGTGTACTTTCAAAACTATGAAATACTGATGAGAGAGATTGAAGATGACAGAAACAAATGGAAAGATATTCCATGCTCACGGATTAGAAGAATTAATATTGTGAAAATGTCCATATTACCCAAAGCAATCCACAGATTCAATGCAGTCTCTTTTAAAACACTGATACCTTCTTCAAATTTGAATGAAGCTACAGAAGACCCCAAATAACCAAAGTAATCCTGAGAAAGAATAAAGTTGGAGGTATCAACCAGATTTCAAGATATATTATAAAGCAGTAGTAATCAAAACAGTACAGTACTGGCACACACAAAAAAAGACACATAGATCAATAGAACAGAATATAAACTCCAGAAATTAATCCACATTTGTATGGTCAATTTACCTATGACAAAGGAGGCAAGAATACACAATGGGGGAAGACCATCTCTTCAATAAATAGTGCTTGGAAAACTGGATAGCTATACATAAAAGAATGAAACTGGATCATTTTCTTAAAATGTATACGAAATTAAACTAAAAATGGATAAAGACCTAGATGTGAGTTGGGAAAATATAAAAAAAAGTCCAGAAAAGAACATGAATAGTAATTTATCTGACATTGGTCACAGCAACTTTTTCTAGATATGTCTCCTAAGGAAGGAAAGCAAAAGCAATAAATAACTATTGTGACTATCTCAAAATAAAAGGTTTTTGCAAAGCAAAACAAACCATCAAAAAAAAAAAAAAGACAACCTGTTGAATGAGAGAAGATATTTGAAAAAAATAAATTCAATATGGCCTTAATATTGAAAATATACACAAAATTTATACAGCTCAACAACAACAACAACAACAAAACAATCTGACTTTAAAAATCGGCAGAAAAAAAAAATTAAAAAAAAAAATCGGCAGAAGATTGAATTGACATTTTTTTTCCAAGAAGACATACAAATGGCCACCAGACACATGAAAGGTTTCTCAACATCAGTAATCATCAGGAAATGCAAATCAAATCCACAACGAGATAGAAAATTATACCAGTTAGAATAGCTTAAATCAAAATGTCAAGAAATAGCAAGTATTTACAAAAATGTGAAGAAAAAGGAACTGCCATGACCTGTTAGTTGGTATATAAATTGGAATAGCCACTATGGAGACTGTAGTAGAAACATTCCTAAAATATATATAAATACCATATGATCCAATAATTATACTATTGAATATCTATGCAAAGAAAATAAAAGCACTAATTCAAAAAGGTATATGCACCTCTATGTTTACTGCAGCATTATTTATAATAGTCAAGATATGGAAGTTAACTCAAGTGTTCATCAATAGATAACTAGATAAAGAAGATATGATACACACATACATGCATACATACATACATATACAGTTGAACTTTGCACAGCCATAAAAAAGATAACATTGTGTCATTTGAGACAAAATGGATAAACCTAGAGGATATTATGCTAAGTGAAATAAATCAGACTTCAAAAGACAAATGTCATATAATTCCACTCACAATTGGAATCTAAAAAATGAATAAACAAAAAACAAAGTATAAAGTGTAAATACAAACAGACTAATGGTAGCCAGAAAGAGATTGGGGGATTGGGGTGAATGGGCAAAGGGGAGAGAGGGATACAGGGTTCTGGTTATGGAAGAGATAAGTCGAGGGAAGAAAGGCACAGCATAAGAAATATAGTCAGTATTATTGTAATAGAGATGTAATGAAATAGATGGTATCTTCACTTGTGGTGAGCATAGCATAATGCATAAACTTGCCAAATCCCTATGCTTTGCACCTGAAACTCATGTAACATTGTGTGTCAACTCTTGTTAAACTTTTCAAAAGTTCAAAAATAAAGCTAAAATAAATAATTGAATAAACAAAATAAAATACAGGAAGAACTGATTTTTTAAAGATATTCAACTCTGATTAAAAGATGAGTAAATAATGAAATGATGGAAAAATATATTGCATCCTAATAGCAAGCAAAATAGAGCTATTCTAATATCAGAAAAACTAGAATTTCAGTAAGTCAGGAAATTTTATAAGACAAAAATGATATTATATATTGATAGAAGGGTCAAATCTTCAATACTATAAAACAATTATAAGCATGTTTGCAACTAACAATAGTACTCCACCATATATGAAATAAAAATGGAAAGAACTGAATAAAGAAATATATAGATAATAACAGTAGGAGCCAACAGTTCAGTTATGACTATAACAGCAAGATAGATCAATAACAAAAAAAGAGTACACGAAAAACAGATCAATAAGAAAACAGAGTAATTATGGTTAACAAATATATACAGAACACAAATATTGTACGTTAAATATTCCCATAGATCACATCTTAGGCTACACAACAAAACTCAATAAATTTAAAAGGTTATGCTGTACACAGTATTTTCTCTGACCAAAATGCAATGAAAATAGAAATCAATTTTAAAAATGGAAAAGTACAAAGTTTACAAATATGTGGAAATTACACAAATGAGTCTTAAATAACCAGTAAGTCAAAGAAGAAATGAAAAAGGAAAATAGAAACATTTACAACATATAAAAATAAAAGGCTATACCAAAACCTATGTGACACAGTGGAACTATTTCTGAGAGGAAATGTACAAACTGTAAATTCTTACAGTAAAGGAAAAAATTCCAAATCACTAACCCAACTAATCTAATTGTACAACATCTGGAACTAGAAAAAAAACTAGCCAAACTTAAAGCTAGTGGAATGATGAAAGTAATAAGAATCAGAGGAGAGATTAATGAAATGAAAACAACATTAAGAATTAATAAAATTTAAAATGTTTCATTGAAAGTAATTGACCAAATTGGTAAACTTTTTAAAAAGATTTTATTTATGTATTCATGACATATACAGAGAGAGAAGCAGAGACAAAGATAGAGGGAGAAGCAGGCTCCATGCAGGGAGCCCAATGTATATTATAAAATATTAATATAAACAATTTTATGCCAACAAGTTATATAACCTTTATAAATAGACAATTTCCAAGTATCACATAGACTGACATTATTGAGTAGATATAATAGAAAATATGAAAAAATACAATATATATAGGAATTGAGTCAATAATCAAATACTCTAAAACAAAGAAAAGCCATAATTCATATAGATTCACTAAGTTCTACCAAACATTTTGAAGAATTAACACCAAACTTTTCCAAAATATTCCAAAAATTGAAAAAGGATGAAACACTTTCTAACTTATTCTTTGAGACCTGGATACCAGACAAATACATCAGAATTAAATAAAACTATAACCCAATTTTCCCTATGAACATAAATACAAAATCTTCAGGAAAATACTAACAGATGAAGTACAGTATCATATTAGATGGTATGTCATGACTAAGTGGATTTTATTCCAGAATCCAATAGTAATTCAACATGCAAAAAATTAATTTATTTAATATATTACTTTAACTTAGTGGAGGAGAAAAGTCATAAAATCATCTCAATTGATGCAGAAAAGCCCATTTTTCTATTAAAATGATGCATATTTTAAAAGTTATTTTCACTATGGTATGATTTAGACAAAATAAAATACACTCCTTTTTGGCATACAGTTTCATGAGCCTCAAAAAAATGCATGTAGTTGTATAACCACCACAACAATCAAGATATGTAAGAGTTCCCTCTTGACCCAAAATTCCCCTGCTTCCTTTTTGGTCACCCACTCTCCTCATCCCAACCTTGACAAGAAACTGTTTTCTGATTCTGAAATGTTGTGAGCTGTAGGTTTTCTTTTTTTATTTTCATTTATTTTTTGTTCTATATATGTTTGATTTTTCCTGAGACATCCTCTTTGGTCCATGAATTAGATAAGTGTTATTTAGTTTCCAATTTCTTGGAGATTTTCCCATATTTCTATTATTGTTTTCTACAGTTTTATTTCATTATTTTCAGATAACACCTTCTATTAGGTTTCAATTCCTTAAATTGTTAAAGTTTGAATTTTTATGAGCTTTAAATTTTTTTATATAAATTTATTTTTTATTGGTGTTCAATTTGTCAACATATAGAATAACCCCCAGTACTCATCCCATCAAGTGCTCCCATCAGTGCCCATCACCCACTCACCCCCATGCCCTACCCACCTCCCCTTCCACCTTTCCTAGTTCGCTTCCCAGAGTTAGGAGTCTCACATGTTCTGTCTCCCTTTCTGATATTTCCCACTCATTTTTCTCCTTTCCCCTTTATTCCCTTTCATTATTTTTTATATTCCCCAAATGAATGAGACTATATAATGTTTCTCCTTCTCTGATTGACTTATTTCACTCAGCATAATAATACCCTCCAGTTCCATCCACATCGAAGCAAATGGTGGGTATTTGTCACTTCTAATGGCTGAGTAATATTCCATTGTATACATAGACCACATATTCTTTATCCATTCATCTTTCGATGGACATCAATGTTCCTTCCACAGTTTGGCTATGGTGGACATTACTACTATAAACATCGGGGTGCAGGTGTCCCGGCGTTTCATTGCATCTGTACCTTTGGGGTAAATACCCAGCAGTGCAATTGCTGGGTCGTAGGGAAGATCTATTTTTAACACTTTGAGGAACCTCTACACAGTTTTCCAGAGTGGCTGCACCAGTTTACATTCCCACCAACAGTGCAGGAGGGTTCCACTTTCTCTACATCCTCTCCAACATTTGTGGTTTACTGCCTTGTTAATTTTCCCCATTCTCACTGGTGTGAGGTGGTATCTCATTGTGTTTGATTTGTATTACCCTGAAGGCAAGTGATGTGGAGCATTTTCTCATGTGCGTGTTGGCCATGTCTATGTCTTCCACTGTGAGATTTCTCTTCATGTCTTTTGCCCATTTCATTATTGGATTGTTTCTTTGCTGTTGAGTTTAATAAGTTCTTTATAGATACTGGATACTAGCCTTTTATCTGACACGTCATTTGCAAATATCTTCTCCCATTCTGTAGGTTGCTTTTAGTTTTCTTGACTGTTCCTTTTGCTTGGCAAAAGCTTTTGATCTTGATGAAGTCCCAATAGTTCATTTTTGCTTTTGTTTCTCTTGCCTTCATGAATGTATCTTGCAAGAAGTCACTGTGGCCAAGTTCAAAAAGGGTGTTGCCTGTGTTCTACTCTAGGATTTTGATGGAATCTTGTCTCACATTAAGATCTTTCATCCATTTTGTGTTTATTTTTGTGTATGGTGCAAAAGAGTGGTCTAGTTTCATTCTTCTGCATGTGGATGTCCAATTTTCCCAGCACCATTTATTGAAGAGACTGTCTTTTTTCCAGTGGATAATCTTTCCTGCTTTGTCGAATATTAGTTGACCATAAAGTTGAGGGTCCACTACTGGATTCTCTATTCTGTTCCATTGATCTATGTGTCTGTTTTTGTGCCAGTACCACACTGTCTTGATGACCACAGCTTTGTAGTACAATCTAAAATCTGGCATTGTGATACCCCCAGCTATCGTTTTCCTTTTTAATATTCCCCTGGCTATTCGGGGTCTTTTCTAATTCCACACAAATCTTAAAATAATTTGTTCCAAATCTCTGAAGAAAGTCCATGGTGTTTTGATAGGGATTGAATTAAACGTGTAAATTGCCCTGGGTAACATTAACATTTTCACAATATTACTTCTCTGAACATGAGTGGGCTTAATGACCCCATCAAAAGGCACAGGGTTTCAGACTGGATAAAAAAGCAGGACCCATCTATTTGCTGTCTACAAAAGCCTCATTTTAGACAGAAGGACACCTACAGCCTGAAAATAAAAGCTTGGAGAACCATTTACCATTCAAATGGTCCTCAAAAGAAAGCAGTGGTAGCCATCCTTATATCAGATAAACTAAAGTTTATCCCGAAGACTGTAGTGAGAGATGAAGAGGGACACAGTATCATATTTTAAGGATCTATCCAAGAAGAGGACTTAACAATCATCAATATATATGCCCCACATGTGGGAGCTTCCAAATATATCAATTGTTTAATAACCAAAGTCAAGACATATTTAGATAATAATACACTTATACTTGGTGATTTCAATGTAGCACTTTCTACAATCGATCGGCCTTCTAAGCACAACATCTCCAAAGAAACGAGAGCTTTAAATGATACACTAGACCAGATGGATTTCACAGATATCTACAGAACTTTACATCCAAACTCAACTGAATGCACATCCTTCTCAAGTGCACATGGAAGTTTCTCTAGAATAGACCGTATGCTGTGTCACAAATCAGGTCTTAACCAATACCAAAAGATTGGGATCGTCCCCTGCATATTCTAAGACCATAATGCTTTGAAATTAAAACTAAATCACAAGAAGAAGTTTGGAAGAATTTCAAACACATGGAGGTTAAGGACCATCCTGTTAAAAGATGAAAGGGTCAACCAGGAAATTAAGGAAGAATTAAAAAGATTCATGGAAACTAATGAGAATGAAGATACAACCATTCAGAATCTTTGGGATACAGCAAAAGTAGTCCTGAGGGGGAAATACATCGCAATACAAGCATCCATTCAAAAACTGGAAAGAAGTCAAATACAAATCTAACCTTACACCTAAAGGAGCTAGAGAAAAAACAGCAAATAGGTCCTACACCCAGCAGAAGAAGAGAGCTAATGAAAATTCGAGCAGAACTCAAGGAAATAGAGATCAGAAGAACTGTAGAACAGATCAACAAAACCAGGAGTTGGTTCTTTGAAAGAATTAATAAGATAGATAAACCATTAGCCAGCCTTATTAAAAAGAGGAGAGAAGACTCAAATTAATAAAATCATGAATGAGAAAGGAGCAATCACTACCAACACCAAGGAAATACAAACGATTTTAAAAACATATTATGAGCAGCTATACACCAATAAATTAGGAAATCTAGAAGAAATGGATGCATTTCTGGAAAAAGAAAAACTATCAAAACTGGAACAGGAAGACATAGACAACCTGAACAGGCCAATAACCAGGGAGGAAATTGAAGCAGTCATCCCAAACCTCCCAAGACACAAAAGTCCAGGGCCAGATGGCTTCCCTGGGGAATTCTATCAAACGTTTAAAGAAGAAACCATACGTATTGTCCCAAAGCTGTTGGGAAAGATACAAAGAAATGGAACACTTCAAAACTTGTTATATGAGTCCAGCATCACCTTAATTCCAAAACCAGACAAAGAACCCACCAAACAGGAGAATTACAGACCAATATCCCTGATGAACATGGATGCAAAAATTCTCAATAAGACACTAGCCAATACGATCCAACAATACATTAAGAAAATTATTCACCATGACCAAGTAGGATGTATCCCTGGGATGCAAGGCTGGTTCAACACTCGTAAAGCAATCAATGTGATTCATCAAATCAGCAAGAGAAAAGCCAAGAACCATATGATCCTCTCAATAGATGCAGAGAAAGGATTTGACAAAATACAGCATCCATTCCTGATCAAAACACTTCAGAGTGTAGCGATAGAGGGAATATTCCTCAACATCTTAAAAGCCATCTACGAAAAGCCCACAGCAAGTATCATTCTCTATGGGGAAGCACTGGGAGCCTTTCCCCTAAGATCAGGAACAAGACAGGGATGTCCACTCTCACCACTACTCTTCAACATAGTACTAGAAGTCCTAGCCTCAGCAATCAGCCAACAACAACAACAACAACAAATAAAAGACAGTCAAACTGGCAAATAGGAAGTCAGACCCTCCCTCTTCACCAATGACATGATACTCTATATAGAAAACCCAAAAGCCTCCACCCCAAGATTGCTAGAACTCATACCGCATTTTGGCAAGGTGGCTGTATACAAAATCAATGCCCAGAAGTCAGTGGCATTTCTATACACTAGCAATGAGACTGAAGAAAGAGACATTAAGGACTCAATCCCATTGACAATTGCACCCAAAAGCATAAGATACCTAGGAATAAACGTATCTAAAGAGGTAAAGGATCTATACACTGAAAACTATAGAACAGTTCTGAAAGAAATTAAGGAAGACACAAAGAGATGGAAAAATATTCCATGCTCATGGATTGAATGTTTGATTTTTTACCCAAAATAAAGGTCTTGCTTAATGTTCCATGTGCATTTGAACAGCGTGTGTTTTCTACTGTTTTAGGATAGAGTATTTGATAAAAGCCCTCAATAAACTAGGAATAGAAAGAATTTCTTCAAACTCACAGAGGGCATTTTTGAAAATTTTACAGAAAACATCATACACAATGATAAAAATAGAAAAAAAAACCTAAAAGCTCTCCTGTTATCAGAAATAAGGCAATGATGTCTATTTTCACTCCTGTTTTTCAGCATTACACTGTAACTTCTAACCAAAGCATTTAGGTAAGATAAATAAATAAAAAGCATCCAAATTGGAATGAAAGGAATAAAACTACTTGTATTAACATAAGATATTTTACAGAATATATATAACATATATATTCCCATCTTATGTATGAATATATATATATTTCCATCTTATATATGAATATATATATATATTCTCATCTTATATCTAAAAATTCCTGAAGAATTCTTTTTTTAGGGATGCCTGGGTGACTCAGCGGTTTGGCAGTTTAGCACCTGCCTTCGGTCCAGAGTGTGATCCTGACGATCCAGAATCAAGTCTCACATCAGGCTCCCTGCATGGAGCCTGCTTCTCCCTCTGCCTGTGTCTCTGCCTTTCTCTCTGTTTCTCATGAATAAATAAATAAAATATTAAAAAATAATTATTTTTTAAAAGTATTAGATTCTGGTTCAAGATGACAATATAGGAAGATCCTGAACTTACTTTCTCACATTGGGACATTGAACTTGCAGCTACATTTGGAAAAATTTCCTCTAAATGAATCCCTAAATCTCCTACATATGAAGTGAATGAGACAGCAACAACATTAAAATGGTAGGAGAGGCTGAGACACGATGTTGCCATAAATTCACCCACAGCATGGAGACCCACAATCAGGGAGCACTTACAATGCTGAGCTTCTCCTTGAGAAACAAAGAGTTTGAACCACACATCTAGAATCTCAATTTTCAGACCTGTAGCTGGGAGATGACCCCCAAATCGTATACTTTTGAAATCCAGCAGGACTTGAGCCCACAAATCCACAAGTCTATAGCACACTGAAAAAGAGGTTGTGTTTTTTTAATATTTTATTTATTTATTAATGAGAGACACAAAGAGAGAGACTGAGAGAGAGAGAGAGAGGTAGAGACAGAGGCAGAGGGAGAAGCAGGCTCCATGCAGGGAGCCTGATGTGGGATTTGATCCTGGGACTCCAGGATCATGCCCTGAGTAGAAGGCAGATGCCTAACCGCTGAGCAACCCAGGCATCCCCTGGAAGAGTTTAATGGATTTGTGAGGATTTTCCATGCCTATACTTCACAGCCCAGTGCGGTGGCAGCCAATTTCTAACTGGAGGCCAACTACAATTCTCTCCAGAAACTGGGGGGACCAGTGGACACAATCTTTGCATACACCCCCTGCCTCCAAGGTCACTAGTTACTCCAAGAAAAAAAGATTATATTTAGCTTTTCTGAATGCCACACAGGGAACACATCCCTTGATAGTATGGCTTTGGTCATGAACAGGGGTTGGGTTCATGGGTTCAATATGAAGGTAAGAAAAGATGACAGTAATTAACTGTCTATTGCCCAAGGGCTTAGCACAGAGGAAGTAGACAGAAACACTCATCTTTGCTAGACAGAGATATATTTGAATATTTTAAAATTTGCTGCCTTGGTGTCTGGCTTCCTTCCAGTCAGCCTGGATGTAGGTTATGTCTCAAAACCTCCCTCTGGGCACACTGAGCAGTCTTAACACATCTTCAATTATTGCAAACCACTAAGAATAAAGTAGGTTGTCCGGTCAATCCAAAGATTTGAGAGAAAACAAAGAGTTAAGGCAGATCGAATGAAAAGTTCAGGAAAGAGGCACACCTTGAAGACTGGAAGAGGGGATTTTTTTCATCTAATATATAAAAACTGCACAGAGAGGGATCCCTGAGTGGCTCAGCGGTTTAGCGCCTGCCTTCCACCCAGGGCGTGATCCTGGAGTCCTGGGATCAAGTCCCACATCAGGCTTCCAGATGGAGCCTGCTTCTCCCTCTGCCTGTGTCTCTGCCTCTCTCTCCCTCTCTCTGTGTATCTCATGAATAAATAAATAAAATCTTTTAAAAAAACAAAAGAGAGGGAAATGAAGAAACAGGGAAAAATTATCTAAATGAAAGAGTAAGATACTCAGAAAAAATAATTAATTAAACGGAGAGAAGTGACTTTTCTGATAAACAGTTCCAAATAGTGTCATAAAGATTCTCATCAGTGTAAGGAGTCAATTAAACAAAAAAGAATTCCAAACAGATGGAAAATATAAAGATGTACCAAATAAAATTTGCAGAGCTGAAAAATACAATAAATCAACTGAAAATACAATAAATAAATACAATAGAAGTGATCAACAGCAGACTAGATGAAGTGGAACAAAGGATCTGTGAATTCAAGCATAGAACAGTCAAACTTATCTAATCAGAGCAGCAATTTTATATATATATTCATGAGAGACAGAGAGAGAATGACATTTATATAAATGGAGTGAAGATATCATATGACTTATGGGACAACATCAAGGCAAACAATATTTACATTATATAGGGTGCAGAAGAAGAGAGAAAGGGGCAGAAAAAGTATTGGAAAACATAATGGCTGTAAAATTCCCTAACCAAAGGAAAGACAGAGATATCAGATCCAAGAAACTCACACAGTTCTAAACAAGATGAACCTAAGGAGACTCACACCAAGAGTGTATTTTTTTACCTGCCATTAAGGTTTATTATAAAACTATATTAAGCAATGCAGCATGGCATTGGCATAACAACAGACAGTTCAACAGAAGAAAATACAGAGTTCATAAATCCATATATACATAAATATATATAATATATTTTGTATATGTATACAAATATGTATATGTATTATATATATATTTACCACTAATTTTTAACAAATACATAAAAGAAATACTGCAGTGATACAATGGCCTTTTACATAAATGGTGCTGGAACAATTGAATATCCAAGTGAAAAAGAATAAGAAAAGAAACAAAATAAGTAACTTGAATTTATACTTCACATCACATATAAAATTTAATTCAAAATAAAACATAGACCTAAATGCAAACTTTAAAACTATGAAATTGGGCAGCCCGGGTGCCTCTGCAGTTTGGCGCTGCCTTCAGCCTATGGCGTGATCCTGGAGATCCAGGATCGAGTCCCACATCGGGCTCCCTGCATGGAGCTGCTTCTCCCCCTGCCTGTGTCTCTGCCTCTCTCCCTCTCTGTGTCTCTCATGAATAAATAAATAAAATCTTAAAAAAATAAAATAAAACTATGAAATTTCTCAGCCAAAGAGAAATAGAAGAAAATTTTTGTGATTCTAGGTGGGGCAACTCTTTCTTACATATAACAGCAAAACACCAAATCCAAAAAAAAAAAATTGATAGGTTGGGCTTCAACAAACTGTTAGAAATATTCTCTCTTAAAAGTTGCTAGGAAAATGAAAAGATTAGCTAAAGTCTGGGAGAAAATGTTAGAAAATCTCATATCCAATCAAAGACTTGTATCCAGTATATACAGAAAACTTTTGGGATGCCTGGGTAGCTCAGCAGTTGTGTGTCTGCCTTTGGCTCAGGGCGTGATCCCAGAGTCCTGGAATCAAGTTCCACATCAGGCTTCCTGCATGGGGTCTGTTTCTACCTCTGCCTGTCTCTCTCTCTGTGTCTCATGAATAAATAAAAACTTTAAAAAATGAAAAAGAGAGAAAACTTTCTAAACTCAACAATAAGAAAACTAACAATCCAATAAAAATAGGTCAAAAATTTAAACAGACATATGAAAATATAAGATTCATAAATAGCCAATAAGCACATGAAAAAATGTTCAAGGTGGTAAACTGGAAAATGAAGCTTAAAACCACAATGATCTACCACTAAACACTTACTAAATGTATGAAATTAAAAAGCTGACAATACAAAGTATTGGTGGCTCTACTCCAATCTTAAACTTTCCCATCCTCACTACAATTCTAGTTTGAAAACTTTTAAAAAGTTTTTATTTAAATCCAATTAGTTAACATAGAGTGCAATATTAGTTTCAGGTGTACAGTAAAGTGAATCAACACTTCCATATAACACTTGGTACTCATCACAAGTGCCCTCCTTAATCCGCATCACCAATTTTCATTCTGGTAACTATCAGTTTGTTCTCTACAGATAAGAGTATGTTTATTGATCGGCCTCTCTCTTTTTTCCCCCTTTGCTCATTTATTTTGTTTCTTTAATTTCACATGTATGAAATCTTATGGTATTTGTCTTTTTCTGACTGACTTGTTTCTCTTAGTATTTTATTCTATAGTTCCATCATGTCATTGCAAATGGCAAGATTTTCTTTTAATGGCTCAGTAATATTCCATTTTTATATATACTATTTCTATATTTATTCATCACTTGATGAACACTTGGTCTATTTCCATAATTTGGCTTTTGTAGTTAATGCTACTATAAACATTGGGGTGCACATATCACTTTGAATTAGCATTTTTGTATTCTTTGGGTAAATACTTAGTTGTGTAATTCTTATATCTTAGATCATAGGGTAGTTGTATTTTACCCTTCTGAGGAACCTCCATATTTTGGAAAGAGGCTGTGCTAGTTTGTACTCCCACCAATGGCACAAGAGGGAATCCCCTTTCTGCACCTCCTCACCAATACTTGTTGTTTCTTGTGTTGCTCATTTTAGTCTTTCTGACAGATGTGAGGTGCTATCTCATTGCAGTTTTGACTTCAATTTCCCCAATGATCAGTTATATTGAGCATGTTTTCATATATCATGAAGGTCTTTGGAAAAACATCTATTCAAGTATTCTGCTCATCTTTTAAATTGGATTATTCTTTTTCAGGTATTGAGTTTCATAAGTTATTTATATATTTTGGATACTAACCCATTATCAGACATATCATTTGCGAATATCTTCTCCCATTCTCTAGGACACCTTTTAGTTTTGTTGATTGTTTCCTTTGTTCTGCAGAAACTTTCATTTTGATTAACTCCCATAGTTTATTTTTGCTTGTGTTTTCCTAGCATCAGGAGTCCTATCTAGAAACAAGTTGCAATGGCCAATGTTAAAGGGGTTATTACCTGTGTTTGTCTCTAAGATTTTCTGGTTACCCGTCTCACATTTAGGTCTTTAATCCATTTTTGTTTTCTTGGTTTTTTTTTTCGCATTTTGTGTATGAAAATGGTCAAGTTTCAATGGAAAGGCATTTTATGCTTATGTATTCAAAGAACAAATACTGTTAAAATATCTATACTACCCCAAGCAATCTATACATTAAATGCAATCCCTATCAAAACGTCAATAAAAATTTTCACAGAGCTAAAACAAACAACCTTAAAATTTGTGTGGACCCACAGAAGACCCCAAATAGCCAATAACATCTTGAAGAATAAAAGCAAAAGTGAAGGCATCACAATTATGGACTTCAAGTTACACTACAAAACTGTAGTGATGAAATCAGCGTGGTTCTAGAATAAAAATAAACACATAGATCAATGGAACAGAATAGAAAACCCAAAAACCAATCCACAGCTATATGGCAAATTATTCTCCAACAAAGGAGGAAAGAATATCTACTGTGAAAAGAGTCTTTTCGACAAATGGTGTCAGGGAAAGTGGATGGAAATATGCAAAAGACATTGTATTTAAATTGTCAAAAGTTAAAGATAAAAGAATCTTAAAAGCAGCAAGAAAAAACATTGTCTCATAGAAGAAACCATCACAACACTATCAGCAGATTTTCTAGCAAAAACTTTGAAGACCAGAAGTTGGATGGCAGAGTATATTAAGTGTTACTAAAGAGAAAAAGTTCCAACAAAGAACATTCCTTTCAGCAAAGTTGTCTTTCAAAATTTAAGGAGAGATAAAATTTTCCAGACAAAATATAAAGGAGATTATCACCACTAGATTCATCTTATAACAGATGTTAAAATTCTTCAAGCTGAAATAAAAGAGTGGTAATTAGTGACATGAAAACATATGAAAGTATAAACTTCATGGTAAATGTAAATGGCCACTATAGCCAAACTGTGGAAAGAGCCTCGGTGTCCAACGAAAGATGAATGGATAAAGAAGATGTGGTTTATGTATACAATGGAATATTACTCAGCTATTAGAAATGACAAATACCCACCATTTGCTTCAACGTGGATGGAACTGGAGGGTATTATGCTGAGTGAAGTAAGTCAGTCGGAGAAGGACAAACATTATATGTTCTCATTCATTTGGGGAATATAAATAATAGTGAAAGGGAAAATAAGGGAAGGGAGAAGAAATGTGTGGGAAATATCAGAAAGGGAGACAGAACGTAAAGACTGCTAACTCTGGGAAACGAACTAGGGGTGGTAGAAGGGGAGGAGGGCGGGGGGTGGGAGTGAATGGGTGACGGGCACTGGGTGTTATTCTGTATGTTAGTAAATTGAACACCAATAAAAAAAAATGTAAATATATAGTAAATCCACAATAATTTATCTAATGTTGTAAAAGTTGTGGGTTAATGAGTTATAAAGCTAACATAAAGGTATGAAGAAGATAAGAATAAAAAAGTTGTAAAAATGAACAATACAATAATTCATTAATGGATACACAAGATAAAA
Source organism: Canis lupus familiaris (assembly GCF_011100685.1). Taxonomy (NCBI): domain Eukaryota; kingdom Metazoa; phylum Chordata; class Mammalia; order Carnivora; family Canidae; genus Canis; species Canis lupus. The sequence continues at coordinate 61,769,757 of NC_049260.1, read as the reverse complement.
ATATGTAAATTGTGGGACACCTGGATGGCTTCAGGGTCCAGCTCTTGTTTTCAGTTCAAGTCATGATCTCAGGCTCCTGGGATTGAACCCAATGCCAGGCTCTACACTCAGCAGAGTCTGCTTGAGTCTCTCTCTCTTTCCCTCTGTCCCTTCCTACTTTTCTCTAGTTTTAAAATAAATAAGTAAATAAATCTTTTTAAAAAGATGTACATTATGAAATAAAAAACATAAACATTTGATGGGGAGGGTAGAAATGTAGAACTTTAGAATCTATTCAAACAATTTAAAATAGACTTATAAATTTAGGTTGTTTCATTTAAACCTTGAGGTAGCAAAAATAAAATTCTGTAGGACACATATAAAAAATAAGAGAAAAAGAATATATAAACATGCCACTACAGAAAAACATCACATCTTAAAGCAAGAGAGCAAAAACTAAAAAAATGAGCAAAGGAATTATAAAACATCCAGAAATCAACAAAATGGCAAAAAGTAAATATGTATCAATAATTCCTCTAAATATAGCCTAAATTATACAAAGGATATTGGATTAAAAAACCAAGATTTGTCTCTATGCTGCCTATAAGAGGCTCCTTTTAGATACACAGACACACAATGATTGAAAGTAAAGGGATATTGCTTGCAAATAAAAACCAAAAGAAAGCTGGGGTAGCTATACTTAAAAGAAAATATGATTTCACTCAAATGTGCAATTTAAGAAACAAAACAGATGAACATAGGGGAAGGGAAATAAGAAGAGAGGGAAGCAAACCATAAGAGACTATTAACTATACAGAACACATTGAAGTTCGATAAAGGGAGGTGGGCAGGTATGGGCTGAAGGGTAATGGGTATTAAAGAGGGCACTTGTAATGAGCCCTGGGTGTTATATGTAACTGTAAGTCTCTAAATTCTACTCCTGAAACAATTACCCTATATGTTAACTAACTAGGATCTATTTATTTTTTAACTGACTAGAATTTAAATAAAAATTGAAACAAAAAATAGGGGAGAGGAGTAAGATTGTGAAGTTGTAAGAGTACCTTATGTTTGCCCCATCCCTTGAACACAATTAGGTAAATATCAAATCATTCTGAATACCCAAGAAATTGATCTGATGGGGATCCCTGGGTGGCGCAGCAGTTTAGCGCCTGCCTTTGGCCCAGGGCGTGATCCTGGAGACCCGGGATCAAATCCCACGTCGGGCTCCCGGTGCATGGAGCCTGCTTCTCCCTCTGCCTGTGTCTCTGCCTCTCTCTCCTCTCTCTCTTTCTCTGTGTGACTATCATAAAAAAAAAGAAATTGATCTGAGGACTGAGAAAACAAACTGCACAACTAGAGGGAAAAAAGAGACCACATCGTGGAAAGTAGGAGAGGTGAAGATATGATTTGCGAGAGAAAAGAATCAGGGTGCTGTCGAGGTGAAAAAGTCCTGATCAGGGAAAGAGGCAAGAGAGAGAAGATAGAGAGAAAAAGATACACAGCAGCATACAAGGGACTGCACAAGAAAAATTCTTCCTGGAAATCACTGACTGGGAAAAGGAGACAGGCTGATTATCACAACTATTTTCAATGAGCAGAGTTCAAAGACTGAGGTTTTTGAAGTACATTCAGTGTATGGTGTGGAGCCCAGAGCTTAGTGCTGTTCCTGTGGAGAAGGGCATAGGCCCAGGAGCAGACATCACGGTTGGAGTATTCCCTGGGTCACACTGGAAGAGACAGTTCCCTTTCTTGGAGTGTATTTGGGAGAGGTGGCATTGCCTCCCCAGGGACAAAAGAATGAGCGGGCACCATGTTGCTGCCTTATTTATTAGCAAAGGGGCATAGATACCTGCTGAGGGCAGCTAACTAGGATACCAGATTTTTGCTGTGCTTTATGATAAACTCAAATGCCTGTGCTTTGGTGTGACTTCCTCTCTGGGGTAAACTGACACCATCCCCAGCACAGTGAGACTCACCCCCAGAGGTTCAGGGTGGGTCTCTGCCATGCTGAATCTGTAAAATTTGGAGTTTTGAAACTACGTCAGCATGCCTAAGATAAAACACAGGTACACTGGGCTGCTGGGTGGGCAAATGGTCTGGACACAGGGTGAAGGCAGTGATATGAGGGCCTGCACCAGGCAGCAGGCAGAGCAGCTCCCCCAAGTGCTAACACCTGAAAATCAGCACAACAGGCCCCTCCCCAAGAAGACCAGTTAGACGGACCAGTTCCAGGGGAAGTCAAGGGACTTAAAGTATACAGAAACAGAAGATACTCCCCTGTGTTTCTTTGTTTGTTTGTTTGTTTTTTGATTTCTGTTTGGTTCCCTCATCCTTTCTTTCCTTTCTTTCTTTTCCTTTCTCACTGGCTGACAGAAAACATGTGTTCTGCTCTGTTACTCCATGCCCTAAGTTTTAAAAGACTGCTCCCACAGAAAATGCCTGTGCTTGACGAATAATGCCTGCCTCTAAATTGGTAAGTATATCTAAATTGTGGTTCATAATTAAGAGACTGTTAACTGTAACTGTAACTCTATATTTCATCTCTCATCTGCCTTTCCCATGGAAGTCCAGTTCATGTAACATCTCCTCTGTGAACTATTTTTATCCAGTTATCTTTTCCTCTTCTTAACTCTTACAGGATTTATTTTTGTTCAAACTTGCTTTTGTCCTTAATCATATGCTGTCTTATATCATTTGTTCAGCTATTAAATATTAATTGAGTAAATGCTGCAGAATACACAACATAGAGATATATAGGAGACAGACACTGCCTTGAAAAGACAGAAAATGTAATGAGGAAATATAAAGTAGAAATAAAAGAATGACATAAAAGGCACTACAAATAGGAAAATTCAAAATAGGGATGGTTCAGTTGGTGGGGAGTATTTGGGAAGGTCAACAAAGACATAATAATTTGAGCATATTATTTGGGGACATATGAAATTTTCAGTTGAAAATGGGAGGTGGTAATTATGAGACCTGAGGACAGAGTAGCCAGAAAACTAGATAAGCTGTTGGAGATGGTGTATACAATAAAATGAGGGTATACAATATGGTATTGTTAGTAATAATCGATGTGCTTTATATTAGATCTCCAGAATTATTAATCCTGTAACTCCAAGTTTGTACCACCCTATGACGCAGCAATTGCACTGCTGGGGATTTACCCCAAAGATACAGATGCAGTGAAATGCCAGGACACCTGCACCCCGATGTTTATAGCAGCAATGTCCACAATAGCCAAACTGTGGAAGGAGCCTCAGTGTCCATCGAAAGATGAATAGATAAAGAAGATGTAGTATATGTATACAATGAAATATTACTCAGTCATTAGAAACGACAAATACCCACCATTTGCTTCGACGTGGATGGAATTGATCTACCTCTCCTTATTTCCTCTACTGCTCATCCCCCTGTAACCACCATTTTACACTCTGTTTCTATTTGTTTAGCTTTTTAATATTGTATGATTACTTTTTCATTTACCACAGCCACTCAGTGAAGTAGGCAGATAATACAATTTTAAATAGGAGGAATTTCAAGATGTAATCTATTTCATGATCTGCCTATTTTCATATAATTTGCAACAAGTGTTAGGACTCTAAACAAAGTTTTTTGACTACAAACCCTGTAGGATTGTGTTTATTACCCTATTCTAAGATCTATAGTAAATATTATTTTTAAATCTAAAGAAAAATCGATTTACAATTAAATATTATTATGTTGAGCATAATTTCTTCTTTCTATAAATATTCAAAAGTTCAAGATTTTTCAGTATCTTGTCATTTATCAGGCTCTGTCACTTCAACTCCTTAAATATCTTTTTAATTAATCTTATGTTCATCTCCACTACTTGCTACTGCTCAAATTAAGGCCTCAGACTATTACAATTACCTCCTAACTAATACACAGTAATCCAGTATCATACTCCAATATTTTCTCCACACAGCTATCAGAGTGTTCTTATGTGATTATATTCCTTCTCTAGTTATGATTCTCTATCACCTATCAATACAAAATGCACTTCTTGGTAAAACATGAAATATTCTTCAACATCTCACCTTTGTTTACATCATTATTCTTTCCTTCCAATATTCCTGATTACACATCCTGTGTCTTAGACATATTCAGTTACTTGGGGATACACTGAATACATGATATATTTTAAACCTCTATGTCCTTGTATATGAAGTATTTCTTCTTATCTATCTGACTAATTCTTTTCTTTTTAATTAAAAAAATATCTGGCTAATTCTTATTTCACACTCTTTTTGAATAGCACATCATTATGGAGCCATCAGAGAACATTTCTTTGAGGTCTCATAGGTTCTTCTATATACCTTTATTATGTTATATTCAAATGCATCATAATTCATTTTGTTTATAATTCTGTTTCCCCCACAGTACTTTGAACTTTTTTGAGAACAGATTTTTGACATATTTGTCTTTATATCCCCAGAACCCACTGAAATATCTGACATATAGGAGACCTCATGGTAGAATTAGAGCAGAATCTATAGTATAGGACCTAGAATTTTCTGGTATTAAAATATCGCTAAGATTTTGATAATACAATACATAGACTTGCATTTTGGAACCACTAAAGTACAGGGCATTGCTAAACGTTTCGGACACACCATTGTGGAAAGAACACTAGTCTGGTACTTGGATATTTATAGTTTTAGGGATACGTCTTAAAATCCTCACAAAATCCTGTGTCAACTTTTCTAAAACTAATATGCAAATATTTGCTTAAATGTACAGTAGATTTACCAAACACCACAATGTTTAAGATGTTTTTTCTTTGTGATGTGGGACATGGGCCAAGGGAAATGTATTTAAAAACACAATTCTTAGCTACTAGAAGCTTATAATCAATGTGAGAAGTCAAGACATTCAACTCAGAGAAACTTACCTGACAATATGAGGTAGTATATGCTAAACAGCCAAGTTAATATTGCAGACTAAAGTCAATATAGAAGCTTAGAGGAAGAAAAGTACACTGAGGAGTAGAAAAATTGGGGGATACTTCACAAAGGAAGTTGGTCTTTAAAGACCAATCAGAACAAGTGCATCAAATTCAGGTTGGTAAATTAGCTTTCAACTTGACAAGCAAAAAATTGAATACATTCTTGCTTCTGTAAGAGATATGAAAAATTGTCTGAATCACAGTATCCAAGTTTTTAAAAATGAACTTTTAAAATATATTTGTTTTCTGATAAATTGAAGGATCTATCACTTTTTCTCTACTTTCCATTCTGTCCACTTTATTATAAAAATATATCTCATGTAAAAATGAACTTAAAGTGTCACAAACTGAACTGTTTCTCTATTTTAAAATCTGATCATTTTTAATGTTTATTCATGGCTATTTAAAAATATGTATGTATGTATGTATATGTATGTATGTGTATATGTATATTTGAGAAAGAGACAGCAGGGGGAGGGGCAGAGGGAGAGTTAGATAATCTAAAGCAGACTCCCCACTGAACGCAGAGCCAGAGGCAGAGCTCCATATCAGAACCCTGAAAAAAAAAACCCTGAGATCATGCCTTGAACTGAAACCAAGAGTCTAATGCTCAACCTACTGAATCATCCAGACACCCCTCATTCATGGCATTTTAAAAAAAAGTTATTATAATATAATGGAAGAGACTGTGATAACAGGGCTGGTGTAAGAAAGGAATATTTTTTAAATACAAAAAGATGTCTTTTTTTCTGAGCTTCAGTCTTCTAAGTTGGATTCATTGATTTGTTGACTTATTATTTATCTTTTGTGTAATATGAGAAGAAAAAAAGGAGAGGAGATAATGGCGAGAGCAAGTTTGGCAGACAAATAAAAGCAGCTGAACTACTAAGTCAGTGATAAAGATTAGATGAATTTATTTAAAAAGGAAATAAATAATTGTTAAAAACAAGACGGCATTAGATTAAAAAAGTCTTTGACAAAAGAAAATAAAAAATTAATAACCCTTTATCATTTGTTCTCAGGGATTTTGATTATAGCTCCTTGGGAAATAAAATCACAAGATTTCTTCTACTGAATTTCTTTTAGAACCATGATATAGATGGATTTCGATACCATGAAATAAATCACACACATCATTATTTTTTAACCTAATGATGACAAAGTGACTGACACCACCTGTCAACTGAATAATCTCCAAACTGTAAAAGATGTTCCTTTCTAATGCTGCTCTTGGTGATAGTAGTAGTATCTGCAACCTTGTCTGTCTGCAATCTATGCATAGAACATTGGGCACTTTCAGGCTGAGCTTCTATACAAGCATTTAATTTTTGTTCTAATTCCATTGCTCTCCTGCCATGGGGGAATTCTTATGTTCTTTTTAAGTACTTGCTTTCTTTATAGAATTATTTGTTAAATATATAATAAGAAACATGATCTTGGGAAAAAATCCCTTTGATTAGCCAAATATGCTTATTTTTTAAGAGATAACAACTGTAATCAGCTTGATGCATAGCCTTCTGTGATGGCTAATTTTACATCAATTTGGATAGGCTAGTCTGTCAGGGATTTGTTCAAATATCAGTCTAGATATTTTTGTGAAGGTATTTTATAAATCTGATTAACAATACAATCAGTTGGCTTTAATAAAGGAAATCACTCTCAATAATGCGGAGGGACAACTGATCAACTGAAGGCCTTACAGGCAAAAATTGAGGCTTCCTGGAGAAGCTTCTGCCTATGACTGTAACACAGAAATCTTTTTAAAAAATATTTTATTTATTTATTTATTTATTTATTTATTTATTTATGAGAGAGAGAGAGAGAGAGAGAGGCAGAGACACAGGCAGAGGGAGAAGCAGGCTCCATGCAGGGAGCCTGATGTGGGATTCGATTCTGGGACTCCAGGATCATGTCCCGGGCCAAAGGCAGGCTCCAAACCACTGAGCCACCCAGGAATCCCTGTAACATAGAAATATTACCTGAGTTTCCAGGCTGCCATGCTACCCTATGAATTTTGGACTCGTCAGCCTCATCTGTAATTGTGTGAGTATATTCCTGAAAATCAATCTCCCTCTCTGTCTCTGTCTCCACCTCTCTCCTCTCCCTTTCTTCTTCTTTCTCAATCTTTCCATATTTTATCTATTATCTATCTATCTATCTATCTATCTATCTATCTATCTATCTATCGATCTATCGATCTATCTAATCTATCTATCATCTACCTATCATCTATATATCATCTATGTATTTTGGTTCTGTTCCCTTGGAGAACACTGACTTCATATGGTCCATAGAATTTTTATGTATTTCAAAATACACACACACACACACATTCTTAAAAAGAGAAGTAAAACATGTACATGTAAATGATAACTGTAATAATTTTTGAAACAAATGCTATATATATTTTTTTTACATAAATTGTATACTATACTATGCATTATTATGGAATTTGCTTTTATCATCTAACAAAATTACATGCAGATATATCCATACATTCAAATATAGATCTCTTTCATTTGTTTTAATTGGCACAGAGACTCCATATTATATGTGTACCTTAGTTCAGCCATGATCCATTCATGGGCATTTAAGTTGTTCTCATATTTTCATCATTATAGATATAACTGTACATAATACTCCTTCTGCTATGAATTTCTCTATGAGAGATCTTGAAAACTAGAATTAGAATATGCTGGTATTTGTAATTTTTATTTTTTATAATAATCCCTAATTGTCTTTTTGAGGGATTTTACCAATTTTTTTCACTGTCACCAAGAAGTATATGAGATTACTTACTTATAAACATGCATCCTTATCAATCCCTGATATTAATATGTCATTATTAACAATTGGATGGGTAGAAATTACATAATTTAAGTATACACTTTTCTAATAACTAGTGAGTTTGAACATTTTTTGTTTAATACTATTAATATTTCTTACTCTTTGAAAGATCTTTTTATTTATTATCTTTGCTAATTTACAGAGGGAGGATTTTGTGTTCTTGTTTTTGTTTCTTTTTTCTTTACTATTCTGTAGATATTTTTTACATATTCTGGATAAGAATCTAGATCACCCTGTGTTTTTCTTTTCAAATATAATAACCCAATTCTGATATACTTAAACAAAATTTTAATTTATTGGAAACATATCATGAACAGCAATCTATTGGAAGACCAGGACTTGAAATTAGACTGAAATCAAAGGAACACTGGAGGCTCTGTCAACAGTAATCAGAGCAAAGGTTTTCTCCCCTTTTAACCGTTAGTATGGAATATTTTATCATACATGTTTTTGATGTTGATATTTTCAAACGAAAAAAAAATTAACGTTTGTCTTTTCCTTTGTTTTCTTTTGTATCTGGTTTATGAGGCCTTCCCTATTTCAAGGCCATAAACATATCTATGGGATATTTAAGATACTTATAATATTTTATGATTTATATTAAATTGTTATGTATGTTATGTTATATATCCCTTAATATGCACTCATGCTACTTTAAATTATTTTATGGATAGAATCATACAGAAGTTATATTAAAAGTATTTAAAATTGCTTTTTTAAATTCCTCTTCCATTTCACTTCTCTTCCTAAACAATTAAGTCCTAAGGCTATAACGTATACCTGAGCATAAAGAAAGTAGTGACAGCAAAGTCAGATTGATTACATACGGACAGACTGATCAAATAAGTAAATATTTTACATACAGAAAGACTGATGAAACAAGTAAATATTTTAAACATAATGAGAATAAGTTTCTTGCTATTAAAGAAATTACAAATATGGAAACAGATAAAACTACAATAACCCTGTGTTGTTGGGCTAGAATTGTAGGTTATCAATGTAAGCTAATACCTTTAAAGATGATATGTGGTAGATAGATGATAGATAGATAAATAGATAGATAGGCAGATGTGTATATGTATATACATACATATATTAACAATTCTGTCTCCTGAGGGCCTAAAAGATGTTACACCCGAACCAATAGCATACCTTGTACCCAAATATAGTTTCTAAATATTATTGTACAGGGGGGAGGGGCAAGATGGCGGAAGAGTAGGGTCTTAAAATCACCTGTCTCCACCAAATTACCTAGAAAACCTTCAAATTATCCTGAAAATCTATGAATTCGGCCTGAGAATTAAAGAGAGACCAGCTGGAATGCTACACTGAGAAGAGTTTGAGCTTCTATCAAGGTAGGAAGACGGGAAAAAAGAAATAAAGAAACAAAAGGCCTCCAAGGGGGAGGGGCCCCGCGAGGAGCCGGGCTGAGGCCGGGGCTAGTGTCCCCAGGACAGGAGAGCCCCGTCCCGGAGGAGCAGGAGCTGCACCGACCTTCCCGGGCGGAAAGGGGCTCGCAGGGAGTTGGAGCAGGACCCAGAAAGGCGAGGATGCCCTCGGGCTCCCCGGGACAGAAACAGAGCAACTGCGCGCCCAGGAGAGTGCGCCGAGCTCCCTAAGGGCTGCAGCGCGCACCGCGGGACCCTGCGGGACCCGGAGCAGCTCAGAGGGGCTCGGGCGGCGGCTCCGCGGAGGGGGCTGCGTGGCCCCGGAAGCAGCTCGGAGGGGCTCGGGCAGAGGAAGAGGCTCCGTGCAGAGGGGGCTGCGCGGTTCCAGGAGCAGCTCGGAGGGGCTCGGGCGGCACCTCCGCAGGGGGTTGCGGGGCCCGGGAGCGCGAATCCAACAGCGCAGGCCCCGCAGCACAGGGCGCCGGGACACAGCCCAGGATCCGGCCTGCCCCCGGGACAGGCAGAGGCCGGGAGGGCCCAGGACAGCGAGAACGCTCCTGCCCCAGCTGAGCAGATCAGCGGCCCCGCCCCGGAGCCTCCAGGCCCTGCAGACGGAGACCTCCGGAGTTCCTGCGGGGGCTGAATCCAGGTTTCCAGAGCTGGCCCCCCCACTAGGGCTGTTGCTCCTGGGGCCTCACGGGGTAAACAGCCCCCACTGAGCCCTGCACCAGGCAGGGGCAGAGCAGCTCCCCCAACTGCTAACACCTGAAAATCAGCACAGCAGGCCCCTCCCCCAGAAGACCAGCTAGACTGACTGACAACTTCCAGGGGAAGCCAAGGGACTTAAAGTACACAGAATCAGAAGATACTCCCCCGTGGTTCTTTTTTTTTTTTTCTTTTTTTTTGTTTTGCTTTTTGATTTGTTTCCTTCCCCCACCCCCCTTTTTTCTCCTTTCTTTCTTTTTCTTTCTCTTTTTCTTCTTTTTTTTTCGTTTTTTTTCTTCCTTTTTTTTCTCTTTCTCTTTTCTTTCCTCCTTTCTCTCCTCTCTTTTTCTCGTTTTCCCAATACAACTTGCTTTTGGCCACTCTGCACTGAGCAAAATGACTAGAAGGAAAACCTCACCTCAAAAGAAAGAATCAGAAACAGTCCTCTCTCCCACAGAGTTACAAAATCTGGATTACAATTCAATGTCAGAAAGCCAATTCAGAAGCACTATTATACAGCTACTGGTGGCTCTAGAAAAGAGTATAAAGGACTCAAGAGACTTCATGACTGCAGAATTTAGAGCTAATCAGGCAGAAATTAAAAATCAATTGAATGAGATGCAATCCAAACTAGAAGTCCTAACGACGAGGGTTAACGAGGTGGAAGAACAAGTGAGTGACATAGAAGACAAGTTGATGGCAAAGAGGGAAACTGAGGAAAAAAGAGACAGACAATTAAAAGACCATGAAGATAGATTAAGGGAAATAAACGACAGCCTGAGGAAGAAAAACCTACGTTTAATTGGTGTTCCCGAGGGTGCCGAAAGGGACAGAGGGCCAGAATATGTATTTGAACAAATTCTAGCTGAAAACTTTCCTAATCTGGGAAGAGAAACAGGCATTCAGATCCAGGAAATAGAGAGATCCCCCCCTAAAATCAATAAAAACCGTTCAACACCTCGACATTTAATAGTGAAGCTTGCAAATTCCAAAGATAAAGAGAAGATCCTTAAAGCAGCAAGAGACAAGAAATCCCTGACTTTTATGGGGAGGAGTATTAGGGTAACAGCAGACCTCTCCACAGAGACCTGGCAGGCCAGAAAGGGCTGGCAGGATATATTCAGGGTCCTAAATGAGAAGAACATGCAACCAAGAATACTTTATCCAGCAAGGCTCTCATTCAAAATGGAAGGAGAGATAAAGAGCTTCCAAGACAGGCGGGAACTGAAAGAATATGTGACCTCGAAACCAGCTCTGCAAGAAATTTTAAGGGGGACTCTTAAAATTCCCCTTTAAGAAGAACTCCAGTGGAACATTCCACAAAAACAAGGACTGAATAGTTATCATGATGACACTAAATTCATATCTCTCAATAGTAACTCTGAATGTGAACGGGCTTAATGACCCCATCAAAAGGCACAGGGTGTCAGACTGGATAAAAAAGCAGGACCCATCTATTTGCTGTCTACAAGAGTCTCATTTTAGACAGAAAGACACCTACAGCCTGAAAATAAAAGCTTGGAGAACCATTTACCATTCAAATGGTCCTCAAAAGAAAGCAGGGGTAGCCATCCTTATATCAGATAAACTAAAATTTACCCCGAAGACTGTAGTGAGAGATGAAGAGGGACACTATATCATACTTAAAGGATCTATTCAACAAGAGGACTTAACAATCCTCAATATATATGCCCCGAATGTGGGAGCTGCCAAATATATAAATCAATTATTAACCAAAGTGAAGAAATACTTAGATAATAATACACTTATACTTGGTGACTTCAATCTAGCTCTTTCTATACTCGATAGGTCTTCTAAGCACAACATCTCCAAAGAAACGAGAGCTTTAAATGATACACTGGACCAGATGGATCTCACAGATATCTACAGAACTTTACATCCAAACTCAACTGAATACACATTCTTCTCAAGTGCACATGGAACTTTCTCCAGAATAGACCACATAATGGGTCACAAATCAGGTCTGAACCGATACCAAAAGATTGGGATCATCCCCTGCATATACTCAGACCATAATGCCTTGAAATTAAAACTAAATCACAACAAGAAGTTTGGAAGGACCTCAAACACGTGGAGGTTAAGGACCTTCCTGCTAAAAGATGAAAGGGTCAACCAGGAAATTAAGGAAGAATTAAAAAGATTCATGGAAACTAATGAGAATGAAGATACAATCATCCAAAATCTTTGGGATGCAGCAAAAGCAGTCCTAAGGGGGAAATACATCGCAATACAAGCATCCATTCAAAAACTGGAAAGAACTCAAATACAAAAGCTAACCTTACACATAAAGGAGCTAGACAAAAAACAGCAAATAGACCCTACACCCAAGAGAAGAAGGGAGTTAATAAAGATTCGAGCAGAACTCAATGAAATCGAGACCAGAAGAACTGTGGAACAGATCAACAGAACCAGGAGTTGGTTCTTTGAAAGAATTAATAAGATAGATAAACCATTAGCCAGCCTTATTAAAAAGAAGAGAGTGAAGACTCAAATTAATAAAATCATGAGTGAGAAAGGAGAGATCACTACCAACACCAAGGAAATACCAACGATTTTAAAAACATATTATGAACAGCTATACGCCAATAAATTAGGCAATCTAAGAGAAATGGACGCATTCCTGGAAAGCCACAAACTACCAAAACTGGAACAGGAAGAAATAGAAAACCTTAACAGGCCAATAACCAGGAGGAAATTGAAGCAGTCATCAAAAACCTCCCAAGACACAAGAGTCCAGGGCCAGATGGCTTCCCAGGGGAATTTTATCAAACGTTTAAAGAAGAAACCATACCTATTCTCCTAAAGCTGTTTGGAAAGATAAAAGAGATGGAGTACTTCCAAATTCTTTCTATGACGTCAGCATCACCTTAATTCTGAAACCAGACAAAGACCCCACCAAAAAGGAGAATTACAGACCAATATCCCTGATGAACATGGATGCAAAAATTCTCAACAAGATACAGGCCAATAGGATCCAACAGTACATTAAGAAAATTATTCACCATGACCAAGTAGGACTTATCCCTGAGACACAAGGCTGGTTCAACACCCGTAAAACAATCAATGTGATTCATCATATCAGCAAGAGAAAAACCAAGAACCATATGATCCTCTCATTAGATGCAGAGAAAGCATTTGACAAAATACAGCATCCATTCCTGATCAAAACTCTTCAGAGTGTAGGGATAGAGGGAACATTCCTCGACATCTTAATAGCCATCTATGAAAAGCCCACAGCAAATATCATTCTCAATGGGGAAGCACTGGGAGCCTTTCCCCTAAGATCAGGAACAAGACAGGGATGTCCACTCTCACCACTGCTATTCAACATAGTACTGGAAGTCCTAGCCTCAGCAATCAGACAACAAAAAGACATTAAAGGCATTCAAATTGGCAAAGAAGAAGTCAAACTCTCCCTCTTCGCCGATGACATGATACTCTACATAGAAAACCCAAAAGTCTCCACCCCAAAATTGCTAGAACTCATACAGCAATTTGGTAGCGTGGCAGGATACAAAATCAATGCCCAGAAATCAGTGGCATTTCTATACACTAACAATGAGACTGAAGAAAGAGAAATTAAGGAGTCAATCCCATTGACAATTGCACCCAAAAGCGTAAGATACCTAAGAATAAACCTCACCAAAGATGTAAAGGATCTATACCCTCAAAACTATAGAACACTTCTGAAAGAAATCGAGGAAGACACAAAGAGATGGAAAAATATTCCATGCTCATGGATTGGCAGAATTAATATTGTGAAAATGTCAATGTTACCCAGGGCAATATACATGTTTAATGCAATCCCTATCAAAATACCATGGACTTTCTTCAGAGAGTTAGAACAAATTATTTTAAGATTTGTGTGGAATCAGAAAAGACCCCAAATAGCCAGGGGAATTTTAAAAAAGGAAACCATATCTGGGGGCATCACAATGCCAGATTTCAGGTTGTACTACAAAGCTGTAGTCATCAAGACAGTGTGGTACTGGCACAAAAACAGACACATAGATCAGTGGAACAGAATAGAGAATCCAGAAGTGGACCCTGAACTTTATGGTGAACTAATATTCGATAAAGGAGGAAAGACTATCCACTGGAAGAAAGACAGTCTCTTCAATAAATGGTGCTGGGAAAATTGGACATCCACATGCAGAAGAATGAAACTAGACCACTCTCTATCACCATACACAAAGATAAACTCAAAATGGATGAAAGATCTAAATGTGAGACAAGATTCCATCAAAATCCTAGAGGAGAACACAGGCAAAACCCTTTTTGAACTCGGCCATAGTAACTTCTTGCAAGATACATCCACGAAGGCATAAGAAACAAAAGCAAAAATGAACTATTGGGACTTCATCAAGATAAGAAGCTTTTGCACAGCAAAGGATACAGTCAACAAAACTAAAAGACAACCTACAGAATGGGAGAAGACATTTGCAAATGACATATCAGATAAAGGGCTAGTTTCCAAGATCTATAAAGAACTTATGAAACTCAACACCAAAGAAACAAACAATCAAATCATGAAATGGGCAAAAGACATGAACAGAAATCTCACAGAGGAAGACATAGACATGGCCAACATGCATATGAGAAAATGCTCTGCATCACTTGCCATCAGGGAAATGCAAATCAAAACCACAATGAGATACTACCTCACACCAGCGAGAATGGGGAACATTAACAAGGCAGGAAACAACAAATGTTGGAGAGGATGCGGAGAAAAGGGAACCCTCTTACACTGTTGGTGGGAATGTGAACTGGTGCAGCCACTCTGGAAAACTGTGTGGAGGTTCCTCAAACAGTTAAAAATAGACCTGCCCTACGACCCATTAATTGCACTGTTGGGGATTTACCCCAAAGATACAAATGCAATGAAACGCCGGGACACCTGCACCCCGATGTTTATAGCAGCAATGGCCACGATAGCCAAACTGTGGAAGGAGCCTCGGTGTCCAACGAAAAATGAATGGATAAAGAAGATGTGGTTTATGTATACAATGGAATATTACTCAGCAATTGGAAATGACAAATACCCACCATTTGCTTCAACGTGGATGGAACTGGAGCGTATTATGCTGAGTGAAGTAAGTCAATCAGAGAAGGACAAACATTATATGTTCTCATTCATTTGGGGAATATAAATAATAGTGAAAAGGAATATAAGGGAAGGGAGAAGAAATGTGTAGGAAATATCAGAAAAGGACACAGAACATAGAGACTCTAACTCTGGGAAATGAACTAGGGGTGGTGGAAGGGGAGAAGGGCTGGGGGTGGGGGTGAATGGGTGACGGGCACTGAGGGGGGCTCTTGAGGGGATGAGCACTGGGTGTTATTCTGTATGTTGGCAAATTGAACCCCAATAAAAAATAAATTTATTATAAAAAAAACAAAAAGCCCACAGCAAATATCATTCCTTTAAAAAAAGATTATGTTTATTTCTTCATGAGAGACACGTCTTTAAAGGGACGCCTGGGTGGCTCAGTGTTTGAGCTTCTGCCTTTGGCTCAGGGTGTGGTCCCTGAGTCCCAGGATGGAGTCCCACATGGCGCTCCCTGCAAGGAGCCTGCTTCTTCCTCTGCCTGTGTCTCTGCCTTTCTCGCTGTGTCTCTCATGAATAAATAAATAAAATTTTTAAACAAATTGCCTTTAAAAAAGACAGTGAAGAGGGATGCCTGGGTGGCTTAGTGATTTAGCACCTGCCTTCGGCCCAGGGCATTATCCTGGAATCTGGGATTGAGTCCCACATTGGACTCCCTGCATGGAGCCTACTTCTCTCTGTCTATGTCTCTGCCTCTCTCTGTGTCTCTCATGAATAAATAAATAAATCTTTTTTAAAAATACAGTGAAGAAATATAAAAGGTAAGTTCTACAAGATAGAACAATTGTAAATGGGATCCCTGGGTGGCTCAGCAGTTTAGCGCCTGCCTTTGGCCCAGGGGGTGGTCCTGGAGTCCTGGGATTGAGTCCCACATTGGGCTCCCTGCATGGAGCCTGCTTCCCCTCTGCCTGTGTCTCTGCCTCTCTCTCTCTCTCTCTCTCTCTCTCTCTGTCTCCGTGTCTCTCATGAGTAAAATCTTTTAAAAAAAAAGAACAATTGTAAATATAGATGCAACAAAATTTAGAGCTCTAATACATTTAAAGCAAATAGTGACAGAATTAAAAGGAGAAAGATACAGCTTTATAATAATCGTTGGAGAATTTAATATGCTATTTTTAACAGTGTATAAAATAATCAGACAGAAATTCAATAGGGAAGCAAAGAAGTTGAACAGAACTATAGGACTAAAGGAACCTAATAGATACATACAAAATAACCCACCTGAGAAGAGCCAAATACTCATAATTTTTCTCATGTACATGGAATAATTTTTCAGGGTACAACATATGTTAGGCAAGAATAAATATCTTAATAAATTTTGAAACATTTAAATCATATTATACATCTTTTCTTATGAGAATGGAATGAAACTAAATATCAATAGCAAAGGTAAGCTGAAAATACACAAATGTGTGGCAACTATATCACACACTCTTTAAAAATATTTTATTTATTTATTCAAAAGAGACACAAATAGAGAAGCAGAGACATAAGCAGAGGGAGAATCAGGCTCACTGCAGGGAGCATGATGTGAGACTGGATCCCCAAATCCCAGAACTCTGGGATCATGCCCTGAGCTGGAGGCAGATACTCAACTGCTGAGCCACCCAGGCATCCTTATGTCACACACTCTTAAACATTCAGTTATCTAAAATAAAATAAGAAGATAAATTAGAAAATAACTTGGGATAAATAAAAATAAAATATACCAAAAACTTATGGGCTGCAGTGAAAGCAGTGCTAAAAGGGAAAATGTTCACTCTTAATGTTTATTTAGAAAAGAAAAATGGCCTCAAGATAGTGACTGAAATATAAAACTTATGGAATGTAAGTTCCTTTACATTAACTTTAAAACTTAAATAATAAATTAAATACAAAGCTAGCAAAAGAAAGGAGATAATAAAGTTTAGATTTGTTAAGAAATGCAAAATAGAAAAGTTAGAGAAAACCATTGAAAACAAGATTCAGTTTTTCAAAAATTCAACAAAATTCACCAACTTCGGCAAGGTTGACTATGAAAACCGTTTTAAATAACTAAAATCAAAAATGAAAGAGAAGACACTGTACCTGATACAATAGAACATTATAAATAACTAGTATGAACTTTCTTATGCCGATAAATTATATAACCTGGATAAAAGGAAGAAATTCTTAGAAACATACAAGATATTAAGAATTAAATCATTGAAAAATGGAAAGCCTGAAAGATTATAACCACAAAGGACAATCGGTAATCAAAAAAATTTTCAACAAATATCAGAAGCAATTACTCCATTTGTGAATTCTACCAGATACTTTTTAAGGTTAAAATATTACTCAGCTATTAGAAATGACAAATACCCACCATTTGCTTCAACGTGGATGGAACTGGAGGGTGTTATGCTGAGTGAAGTAAGCCAGTCGGAGAAGGACAAACATTATATGTTCTCATTCATTTGGGGAATATAAATAATAGTGAAAGGGAATATAAGGGAAGGGGGAAGAAATGTGTGGGAAATATCAGAAAGGGAGACAGAACGTAAAGACTGCTAACTCTGGGAAACGAACTAGGGGTGTTGGAAGGGGAGGAGGGCGGGGGGGTGGGAGTGAATGGGTGACGGGCACTGGGGGTTATTCTGTATGTTAGTAAATTGAACACCAATAAAAAAAAATAAAAAAAAATAAAACTAATCCTTCTCAAACTGTCTGAAGATTCAAGAGGACGGCACACCTAAAATCTATGAGGTCAACATTACTTTGCTACCAAAGCTAGGCAAAGACACTATACGGAAAGAAGACTATAGATCCATATCACTTATAAATTTGAGACTGAAACATGTAACAAAATACTAGCAATCCATATTCATTATGATATTAAAAACATTATACACCATGACCAACTAGAATTTATTCTTTGAGTGCAATAATGTTTCAACACAAAAATCTAATCATGTAATAAATAATAGTAACATAATAAAGGAAATATCACATGATAATCTCAACAGATGCATGAAAAGCATTTGACAAAATTCATTATCTTTTTTAAAGATTTTATTTATTTATTGAGAGAAAGAGAGAGCATGAGAAAGAGGGAGCAAGAGCAGGGAGGGAGGATGGAGAGGGAGGGAGCAGATGCCCCACTGAGCAGGATGTCTGACTCAGGATTCAATCCCAGGACCCTGAGATCATGACCTGAGCTGAAGGCAGATGCTTAATGGCTAGCCATCCAGGTGCCCAAAACTCATTACCTTTCCATGATAAAAGTACTCAATAATTAGGAATTAAAGGAAGCTAGTTCAAGAATATAAAGGATATATATATATAAACTCACAGCTAACATCATACTCAATAGTGAAAGACTAAAACTATTACCTGTGAGATCAGGAACAAAACAAGGATTTCATGTTTTATCCCTTCTATTTGACATAGTATTGGAAATCTTAAATAGAGAAATTAAGTAAGGGAAAGAAATATGAAGCATCAAAATTGAAAATAAGAAATGAAGTTTTATCTTTTTACAGATAAGATTTAATACTTAGAAAATTCTAAAGATTTCCCAAATATGTGAAAGCTAATAAATGAATTCAGTGAGGTTGCAGAATATAATGTCAACACACAAAAATTAGCTATTTCTATACATGAAAAATAAAACAAAGCAAAAAAAATAAGAAAACAATTACATTTTTAATATCATCAATAAAGAGTAAAAGCAATTAGGAATAAAATTAACCAAGGATATTAAAAAATGTACACTGAAAATGAAAACTATTGGTGAAAAAAAAAGACAGAAATAAGTGGAAAGACATCTAGTGTTCATAGAGTAGAAAAAATAATTTTAAGATGTCAATACTATCTAGAGTGGTCTACAAATTCAATGTAATCCCTGACAAATTCCCAGTGACAATTTTTTGCAAAAATACAAATATACTTTCTAAAATTCACATGCAATATCATGACACTTGTGATAGCCAATACAATTATTTAAAAAAGGTTGAAGTTCTCATACTTGGTGATTATTAAATATTCTACAATGCTACAAACATATCTTGCAAGAAGTTACTGTGGCTGAGTTCAAAAAGGTTGTTGCCTGTGTTCTCCTCTAGGATTTTGATGGAATCTTGTCTCACATTTAGATCTTTCATCCATTTTGAGTTTATCTTTGTGTATGGTGAAAGAGAGTGGTCTAGTTTCATTCTTCTGCATGTGGATGTCCAATTTTCCCAGACCCATTGATTGAAGAGACTGTCTTTCTTCCAATGGATAGTCTTTCCTCCTTTATCGAATATTAGTTCACCATAAAGTTCAGGGTCTACTTCTGGGTTCTCTATTTTGTTCCATTGATCTATGTGCCTGTTTTTGTGCCAGTACCACACTGTCTTGATGACTACAGCTTTGTAGTACAACCTGAAATCTGGCATTGTGATGCCCCCAGTTATGGTTTTCTTTTTTAAAATTCCCCTGGCTATTTGGGGTCTTTTCTGATTCCACACAAATCTTAAAATAATTTGTTCTAGCTCTCTGAAGAAAGTCCATGGTATTTTGATAGGGATTGCATTAAACGTGTAAATTGCTCTGGGTAACATTGACATTTTCACAATATTAATTCTGCCAATCCATGAGCATGAAAAATTTTTCCATCTCTTTGTGTCTTCCTCAATTTCTTTCAGAAGTGGCAGGATACAAAATCAATGCCCAGAAATCAATGGCACTTCTATACACTAACAATGAGACTGAAGAAAGAGAAATTAAGGAGTCAATCCCATTTACAATTGCACCCAAAAGCATAAGATACCTAGGAATGAACCTAACCAAAGAGGTAAAGGATCTATACCCTAAAAACTAAAAACAATGCTACAGACATAACAATGGTGTGATATTGGCATAAAGATAGATATATAGATAAATAGAATAAAATACAGTACCTAAAATAAGTCCTTAAAAATGTAGTCAATAATTTTCTACAAGGGATTCAGTTCATTCAATAGTGGAAAGGGCAGGTTTTGTTTTGTTTTGTTTTGTTTGTTTTGTTTTCAAAATAATGTTGGGAAAAACAGATATTCATAAGCAAAAGAGTCAAATTGGACCCTTCCCTAAAATCATACACAAAACTTAACTAAAAAGAAAACACAAACCAAATAAAAATGGATCCAAAACTTAAATGTAATATCTTAAATTATAAAACTCTTTGGAGAAAACATGAGAAGACTCATTATATGGTATTTGACAAAGATGTCTTATATATGACAACAAAATCACAGGCAACAAAATAAAAAAATAGGTAAGTTGGGCTTTATCATAATGAAACACTTTTGTGCATCATCAAAGGACACTATCAACATAATGGAAAGACCATATTTGAAATAGAAAACAAAAGCAAATCAAAACTCCTGCAGCCCACAGTGGGGAGATTTTTCACTTTTCTTGGAGTACTTCCTTGAGAGGCAGATTCCAGGCAGACTCCTCTCTGGGGAAAAGCAGAAGGTGCACTTTTCCTCCTCTTCTCCTCAGTGTAAATACAGAGAGCCCCCAGTTGAAAGCAGTTCAGACCCCAAACTGACTGCCTAACTTGCTTACATCAAGTCCCACTCCACTGAGTTCTGGCCTGACTGCCCTTCTCAGTCAAGCTTGCTTCAACCCAGCACACCAGTCCCTTCCCTCAGAAGACCATCACAGGACTCTACCCACAACACACCTCCTTACTAGAGAATTCTACAGGGCTTCAGTTCAAGTGGAGGTGGTATCACATTTAAGTCAACAAGCGGACCAGGGCACACGAAGTAAAAACACAATATTCTGACCAAGGACAAAACATCGCCCACTGCAATAAAGGAGAGCCTCAACCCAGGACAACAGGCTCCTCTCCCAGAAGACCAGCACAGGACCCTGCCTACAACACATCCCTAAAGCCTAAATTCTTAAAACTCAGCTGGTTCTGCTGGGATAAGGCCTGGAGGGCACTGCTCTGCACCTGAGAAGGCAGACACACAATCTATAGGCAGTGTGGAAACAACCGTCTCAGACACTTGGCTCAAACATGGGGGGATTATTAAATCTTCTCTGAGTACTTACCTGAGAGGCACTGTGAGAGACCCCTCTCTAGGGACAAAGGATCTGGCTAGTGCCACATCCTTTCCTCTCCCCTCAACATAAACACAGAGCCACCAGCTGTAAGTAGCACAACACAGACACTGGCTCCCTAACCTGCTTACACCAAGTTCCGCATCCCTTGTCAGTCAAGCTTGCCTCAGTCCCAGCACAGCTGACCCCTCTTCCAAAAGACCAGTACCAACCTCTGTCCACAAGATACCTCCCTACCAGAGAGTTGGTAGAGATTTAGGTCAAATGGAAATAGTATCACATCTCACTAAACAATCAGACTGGGCACACCAAGTAAAAAAAACATATTCTAGCCAAGGACAAAACAACGCCCACTGCAGGCAAGGACAGCCTCTGCAGACTAGTAGCCAGAAGGATAGAATGACCACAACACAACAGCATAGCCCATGCAGCACATAACAGAGAGACTCTCTGAAACACCAGACCCTAGGAACTATATGACCTCTTCTTCATAAAGACATTGCTCTCAGGAGCAGGAAATATAATAGACTTTACTGACAGAGAAGACAAAATGCCGAGACAGAGGAATTCATACCAAATAAAACAAGAAGATAAGATCACAGCTAGAGACCTAAGTGAAAAAGATGTAAAATAATCAGTCAGAAATAAAAAATGCAAAAACTGAGATTTGCAACAGACTTACTGTAATGAACACGGCGTGGGAGAAGCAGAGGAACAAATAGATGATTTAGAAAATGAGATTATAAAAAATAATGAAGATGAACAAAAGAGAAAAAATAATTATGATACACAAAAAGAGAGAACTCAGTGGCTCCATCAAATGTAAGAATATTTGTATTTGGGGGAGTTGGGGAGTCCCAGAAGAAGAGAGAAAAGGGGGTAAAAAATTTACCTGGGTAAATTATAGTGGAAAAATTCCCTTATCTTGGAAAGACAACAGACATCCAGATCCAGGAGACACAGAGAACTCCCCCCCCCACAAAGCAGGCCAACACCAAGACATAGTGCAATTAAATTTGAAAAATATAGGGACATCTTAGTGTCTCAGCGATTCAATGTCTGCCTTTGGCTCAGGGCATGATCTCAGGGTCCTGGGATCAAGAACTGCACAGGCTCCCCACGGGGAGCCTGCATCTCCCTCTACCTATGTCTCTGACTCTCTCTCTGTGTCTTTCACAAATATAACTAAAATCTTTAATAAAAAAAGAAAATATAGTTATAAAGAAAAAAATCTTAAAAGCAGCGAGACAAAAGAAGTTTTTATCTTATAAGAGAAAACCCATAGGGCTAACTCCAGATTTCTTTTTAAAATTTTATTTTATTTTATTTATTCATGATAGGCACACAGTGAGAGAGAGAGAGAGAGGCAGAGACACAGGCAGATGGAGAAGCAGGATCCATGCACTGGGAGCCCTATGTGGGACTCGATCCCGGGTCTCCAGGATCATGCCCTGGGCCAAAGGCAGGCACTAAACTGATGTGCCACCCAGGGATCCCTAACTCCAGATTTCTTAAGAGAAACATGGCCAAAGAAAAGGGATGGAAATTATATATTTAATGTACAGAATGGGAAAAGTCTGCAGACAAGAAAACTCTGGCAAGCAAGGTTATCATTCTGAATAGAAGAAGCAAATAAGAGTTTCCAAGATAAACAAAAATTTAATGAGTTTGTGACCCCTAAACAAAACCTGCAAGAAATAGTAAAGGAGACTGAGTGGAAAGGAAAGACTGAAAATAACAAAACTTAGAAAGGAACAGAGGAAAATCTTCAAAAACAATGACAGAACAAGTACTAAAATAGTGCTTCATATATATCTATCACTCTGAATGTAAATAAACTAAACATTCCAATCAAAAGACATAGGGTGTCAGAAAGAATAAAAAAAAACAAGACCCATATATATGTTGCCTATAAAAGAGTCATATTGGGCCTAAAGAAAACTTCAGATTGAAAGAGAGGAGTTAGAGAAACATTTAACATACAAATGGATATCAAAAGAAAGCTGGAGTAACAAAAGTTATATCTGAGAAACTAGAAGTTAAACCAAAGACCGTAATGAGATGAAGAAGGGCACTATATCATAATAAAGGGGAAAATCCAAGAATATCTATCAATTGTAAATATTTAAGCACTCAACATGGGACCACACAAATTTGTAATACAATAAAAAACATGAAGAAACTTATTGACAGTAATGCAAAAATAATAGGGGACTTTAACATCCAACTTCCAATAATGGACAGATAATCTAAGCAGAATATCAACAAGGAAACAATGGCTTTGAATGACTCAGTGGACCAGATGAACTTTAACAGATATGTTCACAACATTCCATCCTAAAGCAGGAAAATACATTCTTTTCAAGTCCACATGGGATGTTCTCCAGAGTAGATCACATCCTAGGTCACAAATCAGGCCTCCATACATACAAAAAGTTTGAGATCATACCATGTGTATTTCCAGACCACAATAAAACTTCAAGTCAATCACAAGAAAAAAATTGGAAAGACCACAAAAACATGGAGGTAAAGTAACATGTGAATAAAAATGAATGGGTAAACCAGGAAATCAAGGAAGAAATAAAGAAATACATGGAAACAAATGAAAATGGAAATATGACAGTCCAAAAACTTTGGTATGCAGCAAATCTATCCAAACTGGGAAGTATATAGCAATACAGGCCTACCTCAAGAAGCAAGTAAAATCTAGTTAAAAGCCTAACCTCACACTGAAAGGAGCTAAAAGTATAAAGACAAGAGAAGCCTTAAGCCAAAAGAATGAAGGAAATTATAAAATTTAGTGCAGAAAAAAATGATATAGGGACTAAAAAACCAATAGAACACATCAATGAAACCAAGAGCTGGTTCTTTGGAAAAATTATTAAAATTGAACAACTCCTAGACTTATCAACATGAACAGAGAAAAGACCCAAATAAATAATTTCACAAATGAGAGAGATCACAATCAATAGCATATAAATACAATTAGAAGAGAATATTATGAAAAACTATATGCCAAAAATTGGACAATCTGGGAGACATGGATAAATTCGTAGAAACAGTAAACAACAAAAATTGAAGCAAGAAGAAATAGAAAACTTTTTTTTAAATTTTTTATTTATTTATTATAGTCACAGAGAGAGAGAGGCAGAGACACAGGCAGAGGGAGAAGCAGGCTCCATGCACTGGGAGCCCGACGTGGGATTCGATCCCGGGTCTCCAGGATCGCGCCCCGGGCCAAAGGCAGGTGCTAAACCGCTGCGCCACCCAGGGATCCCAGAAATAGAAAACTTGACCAGATTGATAAACAGCAAAGAAATTGAATCAGCAATCAAAAATCTCCCAATAAATAAAAGTTTTGTGCCAGATGGCTTCACAGATGAATTCTGCCAAACATTTAAAGAAAAGCTCATGACTATTATTCATTCTTAAACTGTTCAAAAAAATAGAAAAAAAAATCTTCCACACTCATTGTATGAGGCCAGAATTACCAACATACCAAAATCAGATAAAGGCATCACTAAAAGAGAGAACTATAGGCAAATATTCTTGATGAATATTCATACAAAAATTGTCAGTAAAATACTAAAGGAACCCTGGGAGGCTCAGCAGTTTAGTGCTGCCTTCATCCCAGGGTGTGATCCTGGAGACCGGGATCAAGTCCCATGTTGGGCTCCATGCATGAAGCCTGCTTCTCCCTCTGCCTGTGTCTCGGCCTCTCTCTCTCTCTCTCTCTCTCTCTCTCTCTGTGTGTGTGTGTGTGTGTCTCTCATGAATAAATAAATAAAATCTTTTTTTAAAAATTAAAATAATAACAAACCAAATCCACAATATATTAAAAGACTCATTCACCACAATCAACTGGGATTTACTCCTGGGTTGAGAGGGTGGTTGAATATTCACAAATCAATCAACATGATACAGCACATTAATAAAAGGAAGTATAACAACCACAAGATCCTTCCAAAAGTTGCAGAAAAAGCATTTGAAAAAAAAATCCATTCCTGATTAAAAAAAAACTCAACAAATAAATACAATATACAATGGAATATTATTTATCAATCAAAATAAAATTTTGCTGCTTGCAACAACATGAATGGAGCAAGCATATTACTCTAAGTTAAATCAGTCAGTGATAGAAAAACAAATACCATATGATTTCAGTAGTATGTGGAGTTTAAGAAACAAAGCTATGGAACATAGGAGAAAAGAAGGCAAAGGAAGAAACAGAATCTTAACTATATAGAGAGAACAAACTGAACACTACTGAGTGAGATGGGGGTGAGGGATGGGTTAACTATGTGCTGGGGAATAAGGAAGGCAATAGAGGGAGGGGCAAGATGGCGAAAGAGTAGGGTCCCCAAGTCACCTGTCCCCACCAAATTACCTAGATAACCTTCAAATCATCCTGAAAATCTATGAATTCGGTCTGAGATTTAAAGAGAAAACAGCTGGAATGCTACAGTGAGAAGAGTTTGCGATTCTATCAAGGTAGGAAGACGGGGAAAAAAGAAATAAAGAAACAAAAGGCATCCAAGGGGGAGTGGCCCCGCGAGGAGCCAGGCTGAGGCCGGGGCGAGTGTCCCCAGGACAGGAGAGCACGGTCCTGAGAAGCAAGAGCTTCACCAATCTTCCCGGACAGAAAGGGGCTCACAGGGAGTTAGAGCAGAACCCCAGGAGGGCGGGGATGCCCTCAGGCTCCCTGGGATACTAACAGACACCTGCACCCAGAGGAGAGTGCGCCGAGCTCCCTAAAGGGCTGCAGCGCGCGCACGGCTGGACACAGGAGCAGCTCGGAGGGGCTCAGGCTGTGGCTCCGTGCGGAGGGGGTGCCCCGTCGGGAGCGCAAATCAAACAGCGCAGGCCCGGGAGCACAGGGCGCCAGGGACACAGCCCAGGATCCGGCCTCCCCCCGGACAGGCAGAGGCCAGGAGGCCCCAGGACAGCAAGGACGCTCCTGCCCCGAGCTGAGCAGATCAGCGGCCCCGCCCCCGGAGAATCCAGGCCCCTGCACACGGAGAACTCTGTAGTTACTGCGGGAGCTGAATCCAGGACTCCAGAGCTGGCAGCTGCCACTGTGGTTGTTCCTGCTGGGGCCTCACGGGGTAAACAACCCCCACTGAGCCCTGCACCAGGCAGGGGGTTGAGCAGCTCCCCCAAGTGCTAACACCTGAAAATCAGCACAACAGGCCCCTCCCCCAGAAGGCCAGCTAGACAGAGAAGTTCCAGGGGAAGTCAAGGGACTTAAAGTATACAGAATCAGAACATACTCCCCAGTGTTTTTTTTTTTTTAATTTCTGTTTGCTTCCCCCACCCTTTTTTTCTTTCTGTTTCCTCTATTTTTTTTCTTCCTCTTTTCCTTTTTCTTTTTCTCTTTTCTATCCTTCTTTCTCTCCTCTCTTTTTCTCCTTTTCCCAATACAACTTGTTTTTGGCCACTCTGCATTAGGCAAAATGACTAGAAGAAAAACCTCACCTCAAAAGAAAGAATCAGAAACAGTCCTCTCTCCCAAAGAGTTACAACGATTGGATTACAATTCAATGTCAGAAAGCCAATTCAGAAGCACTATTATAAAGCTACTGGTGGCTCTAGAAAAAAGCATAAAGGACTTGAGAGACTTCATGACTGCAGAATTTAGATCTAATCAGGCAGAAAATAAAAATCAATTGAAGGAGATGCAATCCAAACTAGAAGTACTAACGACAAGGGTTAACGAGGTGGAAGAACGAGTGAGTGACATAGAAGACAAGCTGATGGCAAAGAGGGAAACTGAGGAAAAAAGAGACAAACAATTAAAAGACCATGAGGATAGATTAAGGGAAATAAACAACAGCCTGAGGAAGAAAAACCTACATTTAATTGGTGTTCCTGAGGGCACCGAAAGGGCCAGAGGGCCAAAATATGTATTTGAAAAAATCATAGCTGAAAACTTTCCTAATCTGGGAAGGGAAACAGGCATTCAGATCCAGGAAATAGAGAGATCCCCCCAAAAATCAATAAAAACCATTCAACACCTCGACATTTAATAGTTAAGCTCGCAAAATCCAAAGATAAAGAGAAGATCCTTAAAGCTGCAAGAGACAAGAAATCCCTGAATTTTTTTGGGAGGAGTATTAGGGTAACAGCACAACTCTCCACAGAGACCTGGCAGGCCAGAAAGGGCTGGCAGGATATATTCAGTGTTCTAAATGAGAAAAACATGCAACCAAGAATACTTTATCCAGCAAGGCTCTCATTCAGAATGGAAGGAGAGATAAAGAGCTTCCAAGACAGGCAGGAACTGAAAGAATATGTGACCTCCAAACCAGCTCTGCAAGAAATTTTAAGGGGGACTCTCAAAATTCCCCTTTAAGAAGAAGTCCAATGGAACAATCCACAAAAACAGGGACTGAATAGATATCATGATAACACTAAACACATATCTTTCAATAGTAACGTGAACAGGCTTAATGAACCCATCAAAAGGCGCAGGGTTTCAGACTGGATAAAAAAGCAGGACCCATCTATTTTCTGTCTACAAGAGACTCATTTTAGACGGAAGGACACCTACAGCCTGAAAATAAAAGGTTGGAGAACCATTTACCATTCAAATGGTCCTCAAAAGAAAGCAGGGGTAGCCATCCTTATAACAAATAAACTAAAATTTACCCCGAAGACTGTAGTGAGAGATGAAGAGGGACACTATCTCATACTTAAAGGATCTATCCAACAAGAGGACTCAACAGTCCTTAATATATATGTCCCGCATGTGGGAGCAGCCAAATATATTAATCAATTAATAACCAAAGTTAAGACATACTTAGATAATAATACACTTATACTTGGTGACTTCAATCTAGCGCTTTCTACACTAAATAGGTCTTGTAAACACAACATCTCCATAGAAACGAGAGCTTTAAATGATACACTGGACCAGATGGATTTCACAGATATCTACAGAACTTTACATCCAAACTCAACTGAATACACATTCTTCTCAAGTGCACATGGAACTACCTCCAGAATAGAACACATACTGGGTCACAAATCGGGTCTGAATCGATACCAAAAGATGGCGATTGTCCCCTGCGTATTCTCAGACCATAATGCCTTGAAATTAGAACTAAATAACAACAAGAAGTTTGGAAGGACTTCAAACATGTGGAGGTAAAGGACCATCCTGCTAAAAGATGAAAGGGTCAACCAGGAAATTAAGGAAGAATTAAAAAGATTCATGGAAACTAATGAGAATGATGATACAACTGTTTGAAATATTTGGAATGCAAAAAAAGCAGTACTGAGGGGGAAATACATCGCAATACAAGCATCCATTCAAGAACTGGAAAGAACTCAAATGCAAAAGCTAACCTTACACCTAAAGGAGCTACAGAAAAAACAGCAAATAGATCCTACACCCGGCAGAAGAAGAGAGTTAATAAAGATTTGAGCAGATCTCGCGAAACCGAGACCAGAACTGTGGAACAGATCAACAGAACCAGGAGTTGGTTCTTTGAAATAATTAATAAGATAGATAAACCATTAGCCAGCCTTATTAAAAAGAAGAGAGAGAGAAGACTCAAAATAATAAACTCATGAATGAAAAAGGAGAGATCACTAGCAACACGAAGGAAATATAAACGATTTTAAAAACATATTATGAACAGCTATACGCCAATAAATTAGGCGATCTAGAAAAAAATGGACGTATTTCTGGAAAGCCAAAAACTACCAAAACTGGAACAGGAAGAAATAGAAAACCTGAACATGGCAATAACCAGGGAGGAAATTAAAGTAGTTATCCAAAACCTCCCAAGACACAAAAGTTCAGGGCCAGATGGCTTCCCAGGGGAATTCTATCAAACGTTTAAAGAAGAAACCAGGGATCCATGTGTGGCACAGTGGTTTAGCGCCTGCCTTTGCCCCAGGGCGTGATCCTGGAGACCCGGGATCGAATCCCACATCGGGCTCCCGGTGCATGGAGCCTGCTTCTCCCTCTGCCTGTGTCTCTGCCTCTCTCTCTCTCTCTGTGTGTGTGACTATCATAAATTAAAAAAAATAAAAAATAAAAAAATAAAGAAGAAACCATACCTATTCTACTAAAGCTGTTTGGAAAGATAGAAAGAGATGGAGTACTTCTAAATGAGTTCTATGAGGCCAGGATCACCTGATTTCCAAAACCAGACAAGAACCCCACCAAAAAAGGAGGATTATAGACCAATATCCCTGATGAACATGGATGCAAAAATTCTCAACAAGATACTAGCCAATAGGATCCAACAATACATTAAGAAAATTATTCACCATGACCACGTCGGATTTATTCCTGGGTCAAAAGGCTGGTTCAACACTTGTAAAACAATCAATGTGATTCATCATATCAGCAAGAGAAAAACCAAGAACTGTATGATCCTCTCATTAGATGCAGAGAAAGCATTTGACAAAATACAGCATCCATTCCTGATCAAAACTCTTCAGAGTGTAGGGATACTGGGAACATTCACAAACATCTTAAAAGCCATCTATGAAAAGCTCATAGCAAGTATCATTCTCAATGGGGAAGCACTGGGAGCCTTTCCCCTAAGATCAGGAACAAGACAGGGAGGTCCACTCTCACCACTGCTATTCAACATAGTACTAGTTGAGGAAGTCCTAGCCTCAGCAATCAGACAAGAAAAAGACATTAAAGGCATTCAAATTGGCAAAGAAGAAGTCAAACTCTCCCTCTTCACTGATGACATGATACTCTACCTAGAAAACCCAAAAGCCTCCACCCAAGATTGCTAGAACTCATACAGCAATTTGGCAGCATGGTAGGATACAAAATCAATGCCCAGAAGTCAGTGGCATTTCTGTACACTAACAATGAGACTGAAGAAAGAGAGAATAAGGAGTCAATCCCATTTACAAATGCACCCAAAAGCATAAGATACCTAGGAATAAACCTAACCAAACAGGTAAAGGCTCTATACCCTAAAAACTATAGAACACTTCTGAAAGAAATTGAGGAAGACACAAAGAGATGGAAAAATATTCCATGCTCATGGATTGGCAGAATTAATATTGTGAAAATGTCAATGTTACCCAGGGCAATTACACGTTTAATCCAATCCCTATCAAAATACTGTTAACTTTCTTCAGAGAGTTAGAACAAATTATTTTAAGATTTGTGTGGAATCAGAAAAGACCCCAAATAGCCAGGGGAATTTTAAAAAAGAAAACCATAGCTGGGGGCATCACAATGCCAGATTTCAGGTTGTACTACAAAGCTGTGGTCATCAAGACAGTGTGGTACTGGCACAAAAACAGACACATAGATCAATGGAACAGAATACAGAATCCAGAAGCGGACCCTCAACTTTATGGTCAACTAATATTCGATAAACAGGAAAGACTATCCAGTGGAAAAACATAGTCTCTTCAATAAATGGTGCTGGGAAAATTGGACATCCACATGCAGAAGAATGAAACTAGACCACTCTCTTTCACCATACACAAAGATAAACTCAAAATGGATGAAAGATCTAAATTTGAGGCAAGATTCCATCAAAATCCTAGAGTAGAACACAGGCAATACCCTTTTTGAACTCGGCCACAGTAACTTCTTGCAAGGTACTTCCACGAAGTCAAAAGAAACAAAAGGAAAAATGAACCACAAATGTTGGAGAGGATGCAGAGAAAAGGGAACCCTCTTACACTGTTGGTGGAAATGTGAACTGGTGCAGCCACTCTGGAAAACTGTGTGGAGGTTCCTCAAAGAGTTAAAAATAGACCTGCCCTATGACCCAGCAATTGCACTGTTGGGGATTTACCTGAAAGATAACAGATTCAGTGAAACACCAGGACACCTGCACCCCGATGTTTTTAGCAGCAACGTCCACAATAGCCAAACTGTGGAAGGAGCCTCGGTGTCCATCGAAAGATGAATGGATAAAGAAGATGTGGTTTATGTATACAATGGAATATTGCTCAGCCATTAGAAATGACAAATACCCACCATTTGCTTCAACGTGGATGGAACTGGAGGGTATTATGCTGAGTGAAATAAGTCAATCGGAGAAGGACAAACATTATATGGTCTCATTCATTTGGGGAATATAAATAATAGTGAAACGGAATCGAAGGGAAGGGAGAATAAATGGGTAGGAAATATCAGAAAGGGAGACAGAACATAAAGACTCCTAACTCTGGGAAATGAACTAGGGGTGGTGAAAGGGGAGGAGGGCGGGGGGTGGGTGTGAATGGGTGACGGGCACTGAGAGGGGCACTTGACAGGATGAGCACTGGGTGTTATTATGTATATTGGCAAATTGAACACCAATAAAAAATAAATTTATTATTAAAAAAAGGAATGCACTAGCTCTTATGAGTACAGGGTTTTGTATGGACATTTTGAATCACTGAATTATATACCTGATGCTAATTTTACGCCATATGTTAACTAACTAGAATTTAAATAAAAACTTAATAAAAATAATTATAAGACAACCTACAGAGTGGAGCAATCATATTCACATTGTGTATATAAGGGTCTTAAATAGATCAGTCAGCAACAAAAATGCAAATAACTGAATTTAAAAATGGGTATGGAATTTGAATAGATATCTTTCCACATCAGATATACAAATTGTCATTGAGGACATGAAAATTGCTCAACATCATTAGTTAACAGGGCAATGCAATTCAAAACTAAGAGCAGACACCTTTTACCACTTATTAGGATGGCTTCAAAGAATAATAATAATAGTAATAATAATAATAATAATAGTGATAATAATAATAAGTGTTGAGAAGAATGCTGAGTAATTGAAATTATAAATAGTGCTGGTGGAAATGTTAAATCATGAAGATTCTTGAAAATGGAAAGTTCCTAAAAAAAAAAAGAAAGAAAAAAGAAAGTTCCTAAAAATGATAAACATAGTGTTAGCATATGACTCAGCAATTCCATGCATAATTATATAGAAAAGAAAAATAAAAACTTATGCCCACAAAAAAGTTTGTACAAGTGCGCATAGTTAGCAATATTCTCAATTGCTTAAAAGTGGAAATGCACCTATTGTCTATGAATTTGAAAAATAGATAAATTATGGGTTATCTATATAATATTCCACTAAAAATGAAGTAATGATGCACGCTACAACATGGATGAACCTTGAAAACATTCTAAGGAAATTAATCTAGTCACGAAACACCATATTTTGTATGATTCTGTTTATATGAAATGTTCAGAGTAAACATACATAGAGATAGAAAGTAGATTATTGCTTGCCCAGTGCTGTCAGGGAAGTCTAAGGGAATGGACAGTAACGGCTTATGGGTACAAGGTTTCTTTTTAGATTGATGAATATGTTCTAAAATTCAAAGTGCTGACGGTCACATAACTCTGTGAATATATTCAAAACATTGAATTTTGTACTTTAAATTTGTGACTTTTATGTATGCAAGTTGTTATCTCTACAAATCTGCTTAAAATGCTTGCTATGAAATTGTTCTTTGACTTATAAAATTATTATTTAATACTGTAGTAACGTTGAGGTTTATGTGCTGTAATAAGAGCTACCATTTGTGATTTTGAAAATAAAATACTTGCTTAATTAAGTGAATTCAGTTTTAAAATGTGAAAACAATCAGTTAAAGTTTTTATTTCTGTATAGCCCCAATAATTTAATTTTGCTTTAGTTTTCTTTGCTTGAGGAGATATACCTAGAAAAATGTTGCTAAGGTTCATGTCAAAGAAATTGCAGCCTGTTTTCTTCTAGGGAATTTATGTTTTCAGGTCTCACATTTAAGTCTTTAATCCATTGTCAGTTTATTTTTTGTATAGTATAAGACAGGGTCCAGTTTCATTCTTTTGCTTGTTACCGTCCAGTTTACCTAACACCTTTTCTTGAAGAGTATTTCCAATTGCATACTCTTGGCTTCATAGATTAATTGAACGTAGAACCTGGTCTTTTTTTTTTCTTGTTCTGGACTCTATTCTGTTTTACTGATCTATTTGTCTATTTTTGTGCCAATATCAAACCATTTTGATTATTACAGTTTTGTTGTGTATCTTGAAATCTAGGATAGTAATACTTAAGTTTTGTTCTTTTTCTTTTTTTTTAATTTTTAAAAAATTTTTTATTTATTTATGATAGTCACAGAGAGACAGAGAGAGAGAGAGGCAGAGACACAGGCAGAGGGAGAAGCAGGCTCCATGCACCGGGAGCCCGATGTGGGACTCGATCCTGGGTCTCCAGAATCGCGCCCTGGGCCAAAGGCAGGCGCCTAACCACTGCGCCACCCAGGGATCCCAGTTTTGTTCTTTTTCAAGATTGTTCTTACTATTGGGGGCTTTTCATGTTTCCATACACAGATTAGGATTATTTATTTGTCATGTAAAATATATTGGTGTTTTGATAAAGATTGCATTAAATCTGTAGACTCTTTGGGTTGTATGGACTTTTTAACAATATTTATTCCTCCAGTTTATGAGCATGGAATACCTTTCCATTTTCATTTCATTTTCAAATTATTTTATTAATGTTTTATAGTTTTAAAGTAAAAATATGTCACCTCCTAGATCACATGGATTCCACTGTATTTTTCTTTTGAGTGCAATTGTACATGTGATTGTTTTCTTAATTACAGTTTCTGCTACTTATTTATTAGTGTATAAAATTCAACAAATGTCTACATATTACTTATATACTGAGAAAGTGTATTCACTGAATACATTTATCCATTCTTAAACATTTTGATGTATTTTTTCATTAGTTTTTATTAAAGTTCAAATTGCCAACATACAATATAACACTCAGTGCTCATCCCATTAAAGGCCTTCCTCAGTGCCTGTCATAGAGTTACCCCAATCCCCCACCCACCTCCCCTTCTGCAACCCTTTGTTCATTTCCCAGAATGAGGACCCTCTCATAGTTTGTCTCACTCTCTAATTTTTCCCACTCATTTCCCATCCTTTCCCTTATCATTCTTTCACTGTATCTCTTATCCTCCGTATGAATGAAACCATATGATGATTGTCCTTCTCTGATTGACTTACTTCACTCATCATAATACCCTCCAGTTCCATCAACATTAAAGCAAATGGTGGGTATTCATCCTTTCTGATGACTGAGTAATATTCCACTCTATGTATATACCATATCTTCTTTACACATTCATCTGTCGAAGGACATCTTGGTTCATTCCACAGTTTGGCTATTGTGGACATTGCTGCTATGAACATTGGGGTGCAGGTGTCCCAGCATTTTACTGCATCTATATCTTTGGGGTAATTACCCAGTAGTGCAATTGCGGGGTCATAAGGTAGCTCTATTTTTAACTTTTTGAGGAAACTCCACACTGTTTTCCAGACTGGCTGTACCAATTTGCATCCCCACCAACAGTGTAAGAGTGTTCCCTTTCTCCACATCCTCTCCACAATTTGATGTTTCCTGTCTTGTTAATTTTTGCCATTCTTGCTGGTATGAGGTGGTATCTTGTAGTTTTGATTTGTATTTCCCTAATGGCAAGTGATGCAGAGCATTTTATCAGTGCTTGTAGGCCATGTGTATGTGTTCTTTTGAGAAATTTCTGTTCATTTTTTCTGCCCATTTCATAATTGGATTGTTTGTTTCTTGGGTGTTGAGTTTCATAAGTTCTTTATAGATCTTGGAAACTAGCCCTTTATCTGATACGTCATTTGCAAATATCTTCTCCCATTCTGTAGGTTGTCTTTTAGTTTTCTTGACCGTTTCTTTTGCTGTGCAGAAGCTTTTATCCTGATGAAGTCCCAATAGTTCATTTTTGCTTTTGTTTCCTTTGCCTTGATAGATGTATCTTGCAAGAAATTGCAGTGGTCAAGTTCAAAAAGGGTGTTGCCTGTGCTCTCTTCTGGATTTTGATGGATCCTTGTCTCACATTGAGAACTTTCATCCATTTTGAGTTTATCTTTGTGTATGGTCTAAGAGAATGGTCTAGTTTCATTCTTCTGTATGTGGCCGCCCAATTTTCCCAGCACCATTTATTAAAGATACTGTCCTTTTTTCCAGTGAATATTCTTTCCTGCTTTGTCGAATATTAGTTGACCATAGAGATGAGGGCCAATTTCTGGGTTCTCTATTCTGTTCCATTGATCTATGTGTCTGTTTTTGTGCCAGTACCACGCTGTCTTCATGATCACAGCTTGAAATCTGGCATTGTGATGCCCCCGGCACTTGTTTTCTTTTTCAAAATTCCTCTGGCTATTCAGGGACTTTTATGATTCCATACAAACCTTAAGGTGATTTGTTCCAACTATGTGAAGAAAGTACATGGTATTTCAATAGGGATTGCATTGAACGTGTAAATTGCTCTGATAGCATTGACATTTTCACAAAATTTATTCTTCCAATCCATGAACATGGAATGTTTTTCTATTTTTCTGTCATCCTCATTTTCTTTCAGACGTGTTCTGTAGTTTTTAGGGTATAGATAGTTTGCCACTTTGGTTAGGTTTATTCCTAGGTATTTTATGTTTTTGGGAACAATTTTAAATGGGATTTACTCCTTAATTTCTTCAGTCTCATTGTTAGTGTTTAGAAATGCCACTAATTTTGTGCATTGATTTTGTATCCTGCTTCATTGCTGAATTGCTGTATGAGTTCTAGCAATCTTGTGGTGAAGTCTTTGGTTTTGTGCCCTGGCCTTCTTCTGTGCTTCCTTTTACCTGACCCCTGCAGGCTGCCTTCATGTCATCTACGAAGAGGGAGAGTTTGACTTCTTCTTTGCCAATTTGAATGCATCGTTTTTCTTTTTGTTATTTCATTGTTGAGGCTAGGACATCTAGTACTATGTTGAATAACAGTGGTGAGCGTGGCCATTCTTGTCGTGTCCCTCATCTTAAGGGAAAGGTTCTCAGTTATTCTCCATTGTGAATGATATTGCTCTGGGTTTATCATAAATGTCTTTTAAGATATTGAGGAATGTTCTCTGTCTACCTACACTGAGAATATATATTCAGGAATGGATGCTGTATTTGGTGAAATGCATTCTCTGCATCTATTGAGAGGATCAATCATATATTCAATCATATGGTTCTTGTTTTTTCTCTTGTTGATATGATCTATCACGTTGATTGTTTTACGAGTGTGGAACCACCTTTAAGGGATAAATCCCACTTGGTCATGGTAAATAACCTTATTAATGTACTGCTGGATCCTATTGGCTAGAACCTTGGTGAGAATTTTTGCATCCTTGTTCATTAGGGATATGTCTATAATTCTCCTTTTTGGTGTGGTTTTTGTTTGGTTTTGAAACCAAGGTAATTTCAGCCTTATAAAATGAGTTTAGAAGTATTCTGTCACTTTCTATCCTGTGGCACAGAGTTGGTAGAAAGGTCTTATTTTTTCTTTAAACATTTGCTAGATGTCCCCTGGGAAGCCATCTACTTTGGCCTTTTTTGCCTTGGGAAGTTTTTCATGATAGTTTCAATTTCCTTACTTGTTACTGGCCAGTTCAGGTTTTCTATTTCTTCCCGCTCCAGTTTTGATAATTTGTGGTTTTCTAGAAATGCATCCATTTTCTATATGGCCTAATTTGTTGGCATATAGCTGCTCATAATACATTTTTAAAATTGTTTGTGTTTCCTTGGTATTGGTTGTGATCTCTGTTCTTTCATTCATGATTTTATTAATTTGAGTCTAGGGGTTTATCTAACTTATCAATTTTTTCAAAGAACCAACTCCTGGTTTTGGTGATCTGTTCTACAGTTCTTCTGGTCTCTATTTCATTGAGTTCTGCTTGAATCTTCATTATCTCTCTTCTTCTGCTTGGTGTAGTCTTTTATTACTGTTTTTTTCTCCAATTCCTTTAGGTAAAAATTTAGCTTCTGCATTTGAGGTTTTTCCAAAGTATTGTGATGTATCAATGTATTTCCCTCTCAGGTCTGCTTTTGCTGTATCCCAAAGATCTTGAACGGTTGTATCTTCATCTTCATTAGTTTCCATGAATCTTTTTAATTCTTCTCTAATTTCCTGGTTGAAACATTCATCTTTTAGTAGGATGATCTTTAACCTCCATGTGTTTGAATTTCTTCCAAATTTCTTCTGTGATTGAGTTCTTTTTTCAAAGTATTGCTGTCTGAAAATATGCAGAGGGCAATCTCAATATTTTCTTATTGGTTGAGACCTGATTTGTGACCCACTATGTGGTCTATTCTGGAGAAAATTCCATGTGCACTTGAGAATAATATGTATTCAGTTGTATTCTGTTGGAAAATTCTGTATGTATCTGTGAAGTTTATTTGGTCTAGTGTATCATTTAAAGCCCTCCTTTCTTTGGTGATGTTCTGCTTAGAAGATCTGTTATTTGCTAAAAGTGCCATGTTGAGGTTTCCTGCTTTTGGTGTATTATTATCTAAGTATCTCTTTACTTTGTTTATTAATTGATTGACATACTTGGCAGCTCCTGCATTAGGGGCATAAATATTCATGATTGTTGGGTGTTCTAGTTGGATATACCCTTTAAGTATGATGAAGTGTCCCTCTTCATCTCTTACTACAGTCTTTGGGATAAACTTTAATTTATCTGATATGAGGATGGCTAACCCAACTTACTTTTGAGGACTATTTGAGTGATAAATGGTTCTCCACTCCTTCATTTTCAGGATAGAGGTGTTCTTAGTCTAAAATGAGTCTCCTGTAGACAGTAAATAGATGGGCTTTGCTTTTTTATCCACCCTAAAACCCTGCGTCTTTTGACAGGACCATTTAGCCCATTCACATTAAGAGTAACAATTGAAAGGTATAAATTTAGTGTCATCATATTACCTATTCAGTCCCTGTTTTTGTGGATTGTTTCGTTGGGCCCCCTATTTCTTTTACAGGGTCCTCTTTAATATGTGTTTCAGATTCATTTTTGTAGTCACATATTCTGTCAGTTTCTGCCTATCCCGGAAGCTCTTTATCTCTCCTTCTTCTTCTTTTTTTTGAATAACTTTTTCTTTAGATTTTATTTATTTATTCATGAGAGACACAGAGAGGGGAGAGAGAGAGAGAGAGAGAGGCAGAGACATTGGCAGAGAGAGAAGCAGGCTCCTCAAAGGAAGCCTGATGTGGGACTCGATCCTGGGACTCCAGGATCATGCCCTGAGCTGAAGGCAGACACTTAACTGCTGAGCCACCCAGGCATCCCATTCTTTTCTTTTTTTTTAAAGATTTAATTTATTTATTCATGAGAGGCACAGAGAAGAGAGAGGCTGAGACACCAAGGCAGAGGGAGTAGCAGGCTTCCCTCAAGGAGCCCAATATGGGACTCTATCTCAGAATCCAGGATCCTGACCTGAGCCAAAGGCAGATGCTTAACTGCTGAGCCACCCAGGCATCCCTTTACCTCTCCTTCTATTCTGAATGACCTTGTGGCTGGATAAAGTATTCTTGGTCACATTTTCTTCTCATTTAGTACCCTGTATATATCTTGCCAGCCCTTCTGACCTGCCAGGTCTCTGTAGAGACGGTTGCTTTTGATCTGATATTTCTTCCCACATACCTTAAGAATCTCATAATTCACACTGCTTTAAGAATTTTCTCTTTTTCTTTGAAATTTGCAAGTTTCACTATTAAGTATCAAGGTGTCGAATGGTTTTTATTGATTTGGGGGGTCCTGCCTATATCTTGGAGTTGAATGCCTGTTTCCTTCCCAAGAATTGGGAAGTTCTCAGCTATGATTTGTTCAAATATACTTTGTGGTTCTCTCTCTCTCTCAGCCTCTTCTGGTATACTAATTAGACATTTATTCTTCCTTCTAAAGCTATCATTTATTTCCCTAAGCCTTTCCTCATGAGTTCTTAATTGTTTTTTTCTTTTTTTCATCAGCTTTCTTCCTTACCATAAACTTGTCTTCTATGTCACTTACTTTCTCTTCCACCTCCTTGACCCTCGCAGTTAGAACATCCAGTTTGGATTGCATCTCATTTAATCTATTTTTAATTTTGTACTGATTAAGTCACAATTCTACAGTAACAAAGTCTCTAGAGTCCTTTGTGGTGTATGTTTAAGGATTTTCTATATATAGTGTCAGGTCATCTGCTAATGGTGAAAGTTTTACTATTTTTCTTACAAATATGTAAGCTTGTTTTTTGTTTGTTTTTCACTTCTTGACTGCTGTGGCTAGGACTTCCAGCAATCTGATGAATAGAAGTGGTGAGAGTGGACATCCTTGTTTTGTTCCTGATCTTAGAGGGAAAAGTCTTTTTACACCATTGAGTATGGTGTTAGCTGTGTGTATTTCATATATGGCCTTTATTATGTTGAGGTGTGTTCCCTCCAATCCTACTTTGTTATCATGGTTTTATTATGAGTGGATATTGTACTTAGTCAATGTGTTCTAAGAATCTATTGATGTGTCATGCTGATTGATTTGCAAACATTGAACCAAATTTGTGTGCCTGGAGTAAATCCCACTTGATTTTAATGAATGATTTAAAATTTATTTTTAGATTTTATTTGCTAATATTTGGAGGGTGATTCTTGTATCTATATTCGTCAAAGATATTGGCTCATAGTTTTTTTTTTTCTTTGTAGTGCCTTTATTTGGTTTTGCTATCAAGTTAATGCTGGCTTCATATAATGAATTTAGAAGCTTTCTTTACTCTTGTATTTATTTAAGATTTTATTTAAATTCAAGTTAAGTAACATATATTGTATTATCAGTTTCAGGGATAGAATTTGTGATTCGTCATGTGCATATGACATCCAGTGCTCATTACAACAAGTGCCTTTGTTAATGACCATCATACATTTAAACCACCCCCACACCCACATACCCTCCAACAGCCCTCAGTTTGTTCCCTATAATTAAGAGTTTCCTGTGATTTGCCTCCTTCTTTGTTTTTACATTATTTTGTTTTTCCTTCTTTTCCCTCATGTTCATCTCTTTTAGGAATAGGTATTTCCTTTTCTTTAAATGTTTAGCAAAATTTACCTGTGAAGCCATCTGGTTCTGGACTTTTGTTTGTTGGTAGTTCCTTTGATTACTAAATAAACTTCCTTGCTAGCAATCAGTCTCTGCAAATTTTCTATTGCTTTGTGATCCAGTTACTGAAATATTTTTCTGTTTCTATTAATTTACCCATTTTTTCTATGTTGTCAGTTTGATGGTATATCATTTTTTTCATAGTATCTTTTATAAATCTTTTGTGTTTCTGTGATATTTGTGGTTATTTCTCTTCATTCATTTCTCATTTTATTTGAGTCCTCTATTGTTTTTATGAGACTCTGGCTAAGTTTTACTGGTTTTCTTGACCTTTTCAACAAAACAGCTCCTGGTTTCATTGGTCTGTTCTATTTCATTTAATATCTATTTCTGTTCTCATATGTATTATATATTTCCTCCTTTTACTGGATTTGGGCTTTGTTGTTCCTTTTTTTCCCCAGCTCCTTTAGATGTAAAGTTAGGTTGTTTGAGATATCTCTTGCTTTTTGAGTAAGCCTTGTATTACTATAATTTTTTTCAATCAGAACAACTTATGCTGTGTCCCAAAGACCTTGGACCATTGTGGTTTTATTTTCCTTTGTCTTGATGTATTTTTTGATTTCCCTTTTGATTCTTGGTTGACCCATTTGTTTTTTAGTAGCATAGTTTTAGTTTCCATGTATTTGGGATTTTTTTAAGATTTTATTTATTTATTCATGAGAGACACACAGAGAGAGGCAGAGACATAAGCAGAGGGAGAAGCAGAGGCCCTGCAGTGAGCCTGATGTGGGACTTGATCCCAGGATCCAAGGATCAAGACCTGATCCAAGGGCAGATGCTCAACCACTGAGCCACCCAGGCATCCCATAGCTTCCATGTATTTGTGTTCTTTCCAGATTTTGTCTTCTGATTGATTTTTAGTTTCACATAATTTTCATCAAAAATATGCACACTATAATCTCAATCTTTTTTAATTTATTGAAACTTGTTTTGTGACCTAGCATGTTCTGGAGAATGTTCCATGTGCCCTTAAAAATAATGTGTATTCTCCTGGTATGGGATGGGATGCTTTACGTATAACTGTTATGTCCAGCTGTTCCAATGTGCCACTCAAAGGCACTGTTTTCTTGTTGATTTTGTTTGGATAATCCATCCATTCATGTAAATTTTGTGTTAAAATCCTATACCCATATTGTATTACTATTAACGTATGTCTTTGTGTTTGTTAATAGTTGCTTTATGTACTTAGTTGCTCCCTTACTTGGTGCACAAATATTTGCATTTGTTATAGCTTCTTGTTTAATTGTTCTCTTTATCATTACATGGTGTCCTCCATTGTTTCTTTTTTTTATTTTTTTCCTCCGTTGTTTCTTAATACAGTTTTTGTTTTATAGTTTTTATTGTCTGATATAAGTATTGCTACCTTTGCTTTTTGTTTGTTTCCATTTGCATGGTAAATTTTTTTTCTTAACATTCAAGTATCATGTGCCTTTAAGTCTGAGGTAAATCTCTTGTAGACAATGTATCAGTGGGTCCTATTGTTTTATCCATTCACTCACCCTTTATCTTTTGATTGGAACATACAGTCTGTTTCTATTCAAAGTGATTATTGATAAGTATGCACTTATTCTCATTTTATTACTTATATTGTGGTTCTCTGTTACTTTCTTCTCTCCTCTTTCCTTGTGATTTAATTCCTTTCCTTAGTGATATATTTCAACTGTTTTCATTTTTATTTTTTGTGTACATATTACAGGTTTTTGATTTGTAAACATTAGGCTCACATAAAAGATTTTATGCCAATAACAGTCCATATTAATGTGAAAGTTGTCTAAGTTTGAGCCCAGTGTAAAAGAAACTTAGGTTTACTTTCCTACACCCATGTTTTCTTTATATGACATACTTTACAACCTTTGGTTGTGTAAATCTTATGATTCATTTGTAAAATAAATATAAGTCATATAATTTATTTTTACTGCTTTTGTATTTTAACTCTAGTTTTCTAAGTGTTTATTCTACTATTTTTAGTATGTCTTAATTAACTGTGATTTTTTTCTTTCATAACTTCCTTATGATTTTGGACTTTTCACTCCAAAAATTCCCCTTATCATTTCTCATAAGACTGGATTAGTGGTAATGAACTTCTTTAAGTTTTGCTTGAAAAACTCTTTATCTCTCCTTCTATTCTGAATGATAACCTTGATGGGTAAAGTATTTCTTTTTCTTTCCAGCATTTTGAATAGAGCATTCCACTCCCCTCTGGACTGCAACATTTATGTTGAAAAAACTGCTGATAGCCTTATGAGTTTTCCCTTATGTGTAACTTTTTTATTTAAATTCAATTTAATTAACATATAGCATATTATTAGTTTCATGAGTAGAATAAGTGATTTATTGGTTGCATACAATATCCAGTGCTCATTACATCAAATGCCCTCCATAATGTCAATCAGCCAATTACACCTTACCCCACCAACCTCCCCTCTAGCAACTTTCAATTTGTTTCTGACAGTTACCAGTCCAATAGTTTCCCTCCATCTCTGTTTTTCTTATTTTAATTTTCCTGTCTCTTATGTGCATCTGTTTTGTTTCTTAAATTACACATATGAGTGAAAATATATGGCATTTGTATTTCTCTGACTGACTTATTTTGCTTAGCATAATACCCTCTAGCTCCATCCA
This sequence comes from Canis lupus familiaris, assembly GCF_011100685.1. Taxonomy (NCBI): domain Eukaryota; kingdom Metazoa; phylum Chordata; class Mammalia; order Carnivora; family Canidae; genus Canis; species Canis lupus. The sequence continues at coordinate 61,727,093 of NC_049260.1, read as the reverse complement.
CAGTGCTGCAAATGGCAAGATTTCATTTGTTTTCATTTCTTAGTAAAATTCCACTATATATTTTTTATTCATACCACAATCTTTATCCATTCACATGTTTTTTTCTTTTTTTTAAAATTTCACTTATTTATTCATGAGAGACACATAGAGAAAGAGAGAGGCAGAGACACAGGCAGAGGGATAAGCAGGCTCCATGCAGGGAGCCTGACATGAGACTCGATCCCGGGTCTTCAGGATCATGACCTGAGCCAAAGGCAGCACTAAACTGCTGAGCCACCCAGGCTGCCCTATCCATTCATATGTTGATGGACATCTGGGTTCTTTGCATAGTTTAGCTATTACAGACATTACAACCATCAATATTGGGGTGCAAGTCACCAGGATGACTCAGCGGTTGAGCATCTGCCTTCAGCTCAGGTTCTGATCCCAGGATCTGGGATCCAGTCCTGCATCGGCCTCCTTGTGGGAAGCCTGCTTCTCCGTCCGCCTATGTCTCTGCCTCTCTCTGTCTCTGTCTCTGTCTCTCTCTCTCTAAAACTTCCATGAATAAATAAATAACATTTTTAAAAATAATTTTACGGGGGTAGGGCAAAGGTAGGCAGAGGAGTAGGGGTCCTCAACTCACCTGGCACCACCAAATTATCTAGAATACTTTCAAACCATCTTGAAAACCTATGAATTTGACATGAGATTTAAACAGAGAACAGCTGGAATGATAAAGAGAGAAGGGTTTTCACTTCCAACAAGATAAGAAGGTGGAAAATAAAATAAAAAAGAATCAAGTGAGGGAGGGGGCCCACAAGGAACCTGGCTAAGGCCTGTGGCAAGAGCCTCTAGGACAGGAAAGCCCAACCCAGGAGAAGCAGGGACTTTAAAAAATCTGCACTGCATTCTTCCGGAACAGAAAGACACATAACAGGGAAATTGAGAAGAATCGCAGAAGGGGCAGTAGAGCCTTCAGTTTCCCAGAGTCACTAATAGAGGAAGGGGAAAGCACACCACAGAATGTGGTCCGATCTCCATAAAGGGCTGGAGCGTGCACCCGGTAGGGCACCTGGGAGAAGCTGGTCGGTCAGGCAGAGGCTCTGGATGGAGGGGTCTGTGCCCTGCTGCCTTTGGGAGTGGCCTCAGGAGTGAGATGACAGCAACACAGGCCCTGGAACCTAGGGTAGCCAGCAGACAGAGCCCATGATCCTACACTCCCCCGGGACAGGAGGAGGCGGGGAGGGCACAGGACAGTGAGGACTCTCCTGATGCCAGGCGCCCCCAAGCTGTGCATATCAGTGCACCCCCAAATGCTGGCCTGGGAAAATCTAGGCCAGAGTGGACTGAGAGACTGCATTAGTTACTGCGGGGAGCTGACTCCATGGCTTGAGACCTGGCCGCCACCAGTGTTGTTGTTCCTCCTAGTCTCACCACCTGCCTGGGAGAGGGTGGCCCCCAGGGAACAGAGGCTTCACAGGATAAACAGCTCTCACTGAGCCCAGAACCCAGCGGGGTACAGGGCATCTCCCCCAGATACACACACCTGAGAGTCAGCACATCAGGCCCCTCCCCTGGAAGACAAGCTAGAAGGACAGGGAAAGAGCAAGTTCTTAACCAAGAAGCACTGGAAAACTCCAGGGGAAGTTGAGGGATTTACAGTATATAGAACCAGAGGGTACCCCTCCTATTTTTTTCTTCCTCTTTCCAGTACAACACGTTTTTATATCAGACAATATATGTCCTTTTTTTTCTCTTTTCCCACCTTAACTACAATATTTTACCACCTCTTCAGTTTTAATATTCTCACTTTTTGACTTTCACATTTCTACAATTACAGGTCCTAGATATATTTTCCACTTCTAGATTCCCTTCAACATACTCAACTTAATTTTGGGAGATATACAAGATATGTTTTTTAGGGGGGGGGTTGTTTTGTGTTTTTTGTTATTTCTGACTCATTTTGTTCTAGAATGGCTGAAGTTAATACCTTCTAAAACGTGAACAGCATGCACCCAGAACCAAGAGTTATACCATGCTGGTTCATTCTGTGAGATTCCTCATTCCCATTCTGAACCCCTTTTATCTCATTTATGTTTTCGTGGTCAATGTTGGGGGCTTTTACAAGTATTTCTGGTTTATATAAATTTGGGACAGAGCATCTTCTAAAATACAGAACTTAATACACTCAGAACCAAGAGGATCACCCTCTAGAACTCCACAGGCTACATTCTCCCTCCACTACAACTTCCTCATGACCACCATCTCCCAGTCCCTGCCCACTTTTTCTCTTTTTTTCCCTACTTCTTTGGGATTCTTGGCCTTTTATTTTTTATTACTTTGTTTTAAAATGTGTTTTTCACTTTAGTGGTCCTTTTGTTTTATTTCCTTCTGATCTTCATTTTCAATTTCTGGTCTCTGACCTCAGCAGAATTATCTAGGGTGAAATTTACTTAGGTTGTGTTTGATATTCTTGACTCAAACCACTCATACAGCTAGTCTGCACTGAGAAAAATGACTAGAAAGAAGAACTCACCACACAAAAAAGAATCAGAAACAGTACTCTCTGCAAGAGAGTTACAAATTTGGACTACAATTCAAAGTCAAAAAGCCAATTCAGAAGCACAATTATAAGCTACTGTTGGCTCTGGAGAAAAGCATAAAGGAAACAAGACACTTATTAACTGCTGACTTTAGATCTAATCAGGCTGAAATTAAAAATAAATTAAATGAGATGCAATACAAACTGGAGGTCCAAACGACATGGGTTAATAAGGTAGAAGAAAGAGTGAGTGACACAGAAGAGAAGTTGATGGCAAGGAAGGAGGCTGAGGAAGAAAGAGGAAAAAACAATTAAAAGACCATGAGGAAAGGTTAAGGAAAATAAATGACAGCCTTAGAAGGAAAAATCTGCATATAATTGTGGTTCCAGAGACCGCTGAGAGGGACAGAAGACCAGAAAGAATATTTGTACAAATTATAACTGAGAACATCCCTAATTTTGAGAGGGAAACAGGGATTCAGGTCCAGGAGACAAAGAATTCCCCTACAAAAATCAATAAAAAAACATTAAACACCTTGACAATTAATAGTGAAACATGCAGATTCCAAAGGTAAAGAGAAAATCCTTATCAGCAAGAGACAAGAGATCCCTAACTTATATGGGGATAAGTGTTAGTTTAACAGCAGACCTCTCCACAAAGACCTCACAGGCCAGAAATGGCTGGCAGCATACATTCAGGGTCCTAAATACGAAGAACTTGCAACCAAGAATACTTTATCGAGTAAGGCTCTCATTCAGAATAGAATAAGAGATAAAGACCTTCTGAGAGAGGCAGAAACTAAAAGAATATGTGACCACCAAAGCAGCTCTGCAAGAAATATTATGTGGAACCCTGTAAAAGGAAGAGGAAGCCCAAAAAAATAATCCACAAAAGAGACACTGAATACATAATACACTGACACTAAATACATATCTTTGAATACAACTCTGAATGTGAATGTGTTTAATGATCCAAACAAAACACTCAAGGTTTCAGACTGGATAAAAATGCAAGACCCATCTCTTTGCTGCCTACAAGAGTTTAGACCTAAGAACACCTACAGCCTGAAAATGAAAGGATGGAGAACCAGTTACAATTCAAATGGTCCTCGAGAAAGCTGGGGTAGCAATTCTCATATCAGATAAATTAAAGTTTATTCCAAAGACTGTAGTAAGAGATTAAGAGGGACACTATATCATACTTAAAGTGTCTGTCCAACAAGAGGACCTAAAAACCATGAATATGTATGCCTCTAATGTGGCAGCTGCCAAGAATATCAATCAGTTAATAACCAAAGTAAAGACATACTTAGATATTAATACACTCACAGTAGGGGACTTCAGACGGCACTTTCTGCAAATGAGAGATGTTGTAAGCACAACAACTGCAAAGAAACAAGAGCTTTAAATGATACTCTACACCAGATGGATTTCACAGATTATATACAGAACTTTGCATCCAAACACAACTGAATACACATTCTTCTCAATTGCACATGGAACTTTCTCCAAAATAGACCACATACTGGGTCACACATCAGGTCTCAACAGATAGGAAAAAATTGGGACTCTCCCTCGCATATTTTCAGACCATAATGCTTTGAAACTTGAACTCAATAACCAGAAGAAATTTGGAAGAAACTCAAACACGTGGAGGTTACAGACCATCCTGTTAAAAGATGAAAGGGTAAATCAGGAAATTAGAGAAGAATTAAAAAGATTCATGGAAACTAAAGAAAATGAAGCACAACCATTCAAAATCTTGGGATACAGCAAAAGCAGTCCTAAGAGGGAAATATGTCGCAATACAAGCATCTCTCAAAAATTGGAAAAAACTCAAATATACAACCTAACCCTGCACCTAAAGGAACTGGAGAAAAAACAGCAAATAAAACCTACACCAAACAGAAGAGAGTTAATAAAGATTTGAGCAAAACTCAATGTAATACATAACAAAAGAGCTGTAGAACAGATCAACAAAACCAGGAGTTGGTTCTTTGATAGAATTAATATGATAAATAAATCATTAGCCAGGCTTATGAAAAACAAACGAGAAAGGACTCAAATTAATAAAATCATGAATGAAAAAGCAGAGATCACAACTAATACCAAGGAAATAAAAATGATTTTTAAAAAGTATTATGAAGAGCAATACTCCAATAAATTAGTCAATCTAGAAGAAATGGATGCATTACTGGAAAGCCACAACCTACCAAAAGTTGAACAGGAAAATATGCTGAACCTCACCAGGCAAATAACCAGGGAGGAAATTGAAGCAGTCATCTTAAACCCCCCAAGACATAAAAGTCCAGGGTGAGATGGCTTCCCAGGGGAATTCTATCCAACATTTAAAGAAGAAACAATACTTATTCTACTAAAGATGTTCAGAAAGATAGAAAGAGATGGAGTACTTCCAAACTCGTTCTATGATTCCAGCATCACCTTAATTCCACAAAAAGACAAATTTATCCCAAAAAAAGTAGAATTATATACCATTATCACTGATGAACACTGATGCAAAAGTTCTCAACAATAGCCAATAGTATCCAACAGTACATTAAGAAGATTATTCACCATGACCCAGCAGGATTTATCCCCGGGATGCAAAGAAGTTTCAACACTCATAAAGCAATCAACGTGACAGATCTTATCAACAAGAGAAAAACAAGAACCATATGATCCTCTCAAGAGATGCAGAGAATACATATGCCAAAACACAGCATCCATTCCTACTCAAAACTCTTCAGATTATAGGGATAGAGGGAACATTCCTCAACATCTTAAAAGCCATCTATAAAAAGCCCACAAGTATCATTCTCACTGGGGAAACACTGAGAGCATTTCCCCTAAGATCAGGAACAATACAGGGATGTCCATTCTCACCACTGCTATTCCACATAATACTAGAAGTCCTAGCCTCAGCAATCAGGCAACAAAAAGAAATAAAAGCCATTCCAATTGGCAAAGAAGAAGTCAAACTCTCCCTCTTCACAGATGACATGATACTCTACATAGAAAACCCAAAAGACTCTACCCCAAGATTGCTAGAACTCATATAGCAATTCAGCAGTGTGGCAGGATACAAAATCAATGCACAGAAGTCAGTGGAATTTCTATACACTAACAATGAGACTGAAGAAAGAGAAATTAAGGAATCAATCCCATTGACAATTGCACCCCAAACCATAAGATACCTAAGAATAAACCTAACCAAAGAGGTAAAGGCTCTATACAGAACACTTCTGAAAGAAATTTAGGAAGACACAAAGAGATGGAAAAATATTCCATGCTCATGGAGTGGAAGAAGTAATATTATGTAAACGTCAATGATCCCCAGGGCAATTTACACGTTTAAGGCAATCCCTATCAAAATATCATAGACTTTCTTCAGAGATTTGGAACCAGTCATCTTAAGATTTGTGTGGAATCAGAAAAGACCCCAAATAGCCAGGGAAATATTGAAATGGAAAACCATAGCTGGGGGCATCACAATGCCAGATTTTGTGCTGTACCACAAAGCTGGGGTCATCAAGACAGTGTGGTACTCGCACAAAAACAGACAGATAGATCTATGGAACAGAATAGAGAACCCAGAAATGGGCCCTCAACTTTATGGTTAACTAATATTCGACAAAGGAGGAAAGACTATCCACTGCAAAAATGACAGTCTCTTCAATAAATGGTGCTGGGTAAATTGGACAACCACGTGCAGTAGAATTAAACTAGACCATTCTCTTACACCATACACAACGATAAACTCATTAATGGATGAAAGATCTAAATGTGAGACAAGAATCCATCAAAATACTAGAGGAGAACACAGGCAACACCGTGTTTGAACCTGGCCACAGCAACTTCTTGCAAGATACATCCATGAAGGCAAGAGAAACAAAAGCAGAAATGAATTATTGGGACTTCATCAAGATAAGAAACTTATGCACAGCAAAAGAAACAGTCAACAAAACTAAAAGACAACCTACAGAATTGGAGAAAATATTTGCAAATGACCTATCAGATAAAGGACTAGAATCCAAGATCTATAAAAAACTTGTTAAACTCAACAGCAAACAAACAAGCAATCCAATCATGAAATTGGCAAAAGACATGAACAGAAATTTCACAGAGGAAGACATAGACATAGCCTATAAGCACATGAGAAAATCTCCACTTCTCTGGATACAGGAAAATAAAAATCAAAACCACAATGAGATACCACCTCACACCAGTGAGAATGGGGAAAATTAACAAGACAGGAAAGAACAAATGTTGGAGAGGATGTGGAGAAAGGGGAACCCTCTTACACTGTTGGTGGGAATGTGAACTGGTACAGCCACTCTGGAAAACTGTGTTCCTCAAAGAGTTAAAAATATATCTGCCTTACGACCCAGCAATTGCACTGTTGGGGATTTACCCCAAAGATACAGATGAAGTGAAACGCCGGGCCACCTGCACCCCAGTGTTTATAGCAGCAATATCCACAATAGCCAAACTGTGGAAGGAGCCTCAGTGTCCATCAAAAGATGAATGACTAAAGAACATGTGGTATATGTATGCAATGGAATATTCCTCAGCCATTAAAATGACAAATACTCACCATTTGCTTTGATGTGGATGGAACTGGGGGGTGTTATGCTGAGTGAAATAAGTCAATCAGAAAACATTATATGGTCTCATTCATTTGGGTAATATAAAAATTCATGAAAGAGAATAAAGGAAAAGGAGAGAAAATGAATTAAAATATCAGTGAGGGTGAGAAAACATGAGAGACACCTAACTCTGGGAAAGGAACAAGTAGTGTAAAGGGGAGGTGGGCGGCTGGTTGGGGTGACTGGTTGATGGGCACTGCGTGGGGCACTTGGCAGGATGAGCATTGGGTGTTATGCTAAATGTTGGCGAATTGAACTCCAATTTAAAAAAAAATAAAAAAAATAATTTTAAAGCCCCCAACAGAAATTCCAGGTCCAAATGTCTTCACAGCTGAATTCTATGAAAATTTTTTTAGATTTTTTTTATTCATGATATATATATATGTGTGTGTGTGTGTGTGTGTGTGTGTGTGTGTGTGTGTGTAGAGAGAGGCAGAGGGAGAAGCAGACTGCATGCAGACAGCCTAATGTGGGACTCAAATCCAGGGCTCCAGGATTATGCCCTGGTCCCTACGGCAGGCGCCTAAATGCTGAGCCACCCAGGGACCCCCTCTATCAAAAATTTATAGAAGACGTATACCTATTCTTCTCCCAGGTATTCCAAAAGAAAAATAGAAAAGGAAGGAAAATTCCAAATGCATTTTATAGGGCCAGCATTACCATGATACCAAAACATGATAAAAGACTCCACTAAAAAGAAAACCACAGGCCACTATTCCTGATGAACATGGATACAAAAATTCTCAATAAAATACTAGCAAATCAAACCAAACTACATTAAAAGAATCATTCACCATGACTAAGTGGGTTGGGGCAGGAGGTTTTTCAATATTCCCAAATCACTCAATGTGATACACCACATTAATCAAAGAAAGTATAAGAACCATATTAATCCTTTCAATAGTTGCAGGAGAAGCATTGACAAAGTACAACATTCATTAACAAGAAACTCTCAACAAAGTAGGTATAGATGGAACATACCTCCACATAATAAAGGTCAAATATGAAAAATCCAGAGCTATTATCATCCTCAGTGGGGAAAATCTGAGAGCTTTTCCCCGATGATCAGGAAGAGAGGGATGTCCACTCTCACCAGTTATTTAGCATAGTACTAGAAGACCTAGCCTCAGCAATCAGACGACAACAAAATATATTAATAAAAGGCATCCAAATTGGTAAGGAAGAAGTAAAACATTCACTATTTGCATGTGACAACATACTACGCGTAGAAAACTCAAAGACTCCTCCAAAAAATTGCTAGAACTGATACACAAATTCAGTTAAGTGAAGGATAGAAAATCAACATCAGAAATCTGTTACATTTCTCTACTCCAATAATGAAGAATCAGAAAGAGAAACCAACTCCTTGGTTTTATATTTGCACAAAAAGCCATAAGATACCTAGGAATAAACCTAACCAAAGAGGTAAAGGACTTGTATTCTGAAAACTATAAACTTCGGTACTGACACAAAAATAGACACAGAGATCAGTAGAATGGAATGAAAAAAAAAAAAAACAGAAATGAACTCAGAACTACATGGTCAATTAATTCAACTAAGAAGGAAAATTATCCAATGAGAAAGACAGTCTGTTAAACACATTGTGTTGGTAAAACTGGAGAGTAACATGCAAAATAATGAAACTGGACCACTTTCTTATACCATACACACAAATTAATTCAAATGGATGAAAGACCACAACGTGAGACAGGAAACCATTAAAATTACAGAGGAGAACACAGGCAGTAACCTCTTTGACATCAGCCATAAGACCTTTTTACTAGATATGACTACTGAGACAAAGGAAACAAAAATAAAGTTTTGGGACTTCATCAAAATAAAAAGCTCTGCACAGTGTAGGAAACAATTAAAAGAAAAATAAACTAAAATGGAATGGGGGAAGATATTTACAAGGGATCTATCTTATAAAGGGCTAATATACAAAATCAATAAAGAACCAATAAAACTCAATACGCAAAAAATGCATAATCCAGTTAAAATGTTTAAAATCCAATTAAAAATTGGGAAGAAGACATGACTAAATATTTTTCCACAGAAGACATACAGATGGCCAACAGACATATGGAAAGATGCTCAACATCACTTCTCATCATGGATATACAAATCAGAATGACAATAAGATATCACTTCATACCAGTCAGAAGGACAAAAATCAACAACAAGAAACAACAGATGTTGTTGGTGAGGATGTGGAGAGTGGGAAACCCTCTTGTACTGTTGGTTGAATAGCAAAATGGTGCAGCCACTGTGGAAAACACTATAGGGGTTCCTCAAAAAATTAAAATTAGAACTATTGTATGATTCAGCAATTGCACTACTATTTATCCAGATAACACAAAAATACTAATTCAAAGTGATACACCCTGATGATGATAGCAGCATTATCTATGATAGTCAAATTATGGAAAGAGTGCAATTGTCCATCGACTGATACATAAAGAAGATATATATATATATATATATATATATATATATAAACATTTATATATATAAATGTTTTTATAACAATATATAAAGATATATTTATATATATATATATATAAACATTACTCATCCATAAAAATGAAATCTTGCCATTTTCAATGATGCGGATGGAGCTAAAGAGTATTATGTTAAGCAAGATCAGTCAGTCAGAGAAAGACAAATACTGTATGATTTCACTCACATGTGGAATTTAATAAGTAGAACAAATGATCATAGGGGCAGAAAAGGAGAGGCGAACTGAGAAACAAACTCTTAACTGTAGGGAATAGACTGATGGTTACCAGATGGGAGGTACATGACGGGGATGGGTTAAGTCAGTAATGGGTACTAAGGAGTACACTTTTGGTGAGCACCTAGTGTTGTATGTAAGTGATGAGTCACTAAAATGTACACCTGAAGCTAACATTGTATGTTAACTAGAATTTAAATAAACACTCAAAAAATTAAAGTTCTATTTTCTTAAACTATCTTATAAAAGCTTTTAACAGTATGAAGTTTTGATCAGGTTTTTCTTTGTTTTCTTTTGTCAGTTCCTTGAAAGAAGAATTAGTGTTTTACTAAAAAAACTAAAATTAAAATAGCAAAATTCTCAATTTGGTTTCAAATTCAAAAGCCATTACATTTTTTTTAAAGTGGAAACATTTCAGCTATCTACAGATACTGTTGATAACAGCTTATGCTTTAATTTTGTAACCCAGAAAAAATAAGTCCTCTCTTACTAGTTGCTCAAATAAATTATCCTAATGTGGAATCTCCTTCCTTGACCCTAGAAGTAAAGTGGGAAAATAGGCTGAGTAACAAGGAATATATTGGGAATCAAAGCTCCTAAGGACTCAGATTGCTTTGTCTGAGACAGATCATTTAGTTTGGCATAGGAACATTTCTACCCAAAATGGTTGGTGTCAATGCTGAGAAAGTATTTTTTAGTAGAGATTCAACTACATTAATATTAAAATAAGATCTTTGCACAAGTTGTAAGCTTTAATTTGGAATAAAATAGCTGAGGCCTGCTAGCAACAGCCCAGATGCTACAGAGAGCCCAGATTTAAGCAGATATTATTATTATAGTATGAATTCTATGACTTTGCACAGACCAATATTCAGATGGTAATAAGATTATGAGATGTGTGACATATTGCTCTGGTGATCTCTTACCTATTAATTGGAGACAAAGCATCTTGTGGTATTTTCAGAATCTTTTTCTTAGATGGAATAACTTGCTGAAGTAGGACAGTAGATTTAAGAAGATTCTAAAGTAGACAGTGGAAGTCAGAACATGTAAATATAATTTCAGAGGACTAAAGCAGTAGAAATTAGAGGTCAGCATCAGAGAGGCCTGGGAGTAGTTCATGAGGACTAGGTATTTGTGTAACTTATGTTTGTTCAATCTGTACATCAACTGGAATATTAAATAGCAGACTTCGGCATTGGTCTGTATAGACTACACTTTCCATTATGTCACCAGTTAATACCCCCAAATATAAATAAGAATGAGAGTATTGACAGAGACAGGTGCCCAATTCTGGAATGCAAGGATATAAGAATTGATGACCAAGATCTGATCAGGAATAACAATCCGCCTGCCTTGATGCTATTTGACTAGATCCCAGCTACTAAACTGATCTTAAAAACAAAAACAAAAACAAAAACAAAACATACAAACAAAAAAACTTCAGAGAATTGACTAGAACCTCCTGGTAGACTATTGTTTCATAGAAAGACAGAGGAGCTAAGGAATTTTTCACTTCCCTAAGTTTTGTCCTATTAAACTGTAACACCTCTATTTTCCTCTTGACCTGAATCCTCTAAGCCAAATGCACAAATAATAAAACTTCTTTGATCTGTGACTCATTTAGGAAATAATACTTTTAACAGAGAGTTAGTGGTATTTTTCTTTATATATATTTACCATTAGACAGACCCTCCTACCCTTCACCTACACTCAATGTAGCAAATCTTGATTATTCTGACATTCATAAGAAAATTAGAGTCATGTATAAGTAGGCCTCAAGGTATAATGAAATCCAAGTTTCCCACCTTTTCCTCTCCTTTCCAGGTATAAGAAAGAACCATCACTTGCCCCCTTTCCTTTTCAGGCTTGCTTCTACTTGACTTTTTTCCCCTCTCCACACACTGCCTGCATAGAGTAGGCTTTCTTTATTGTATACACAAGCTCTATTTAAATCACTGAGGGCCCTAACAAGACTCCAGGCCTTATTCCCTGTCTCTGTTTGCATTTTAAGCGGCTTTAGCAGTTGTGATGAGGAGCTCTCCATAAGAACTATAGGTATTTGCTTGTGTGACTTATGTTTGGTATTTTTTCTTTCTGAACATAGACTGAAATGTTGAATGACAGGCCTAGGCTTTATATTCCACTCTCTCCATATGGCAAGAGTCAGCAGAGCTAAACCTGCTCACAATTTTATGGCCCCAAACCTGTAAGGAGTGTGTCTGCTTAGTAATGAGAAGTTTTCAGTTTTCCAGTATGTAATTTATTTTAGAAAATCAGGATGCGGATGCTTCTGCTTCTTTAACATACTTCTGCTCCTTGCTGGCTGCCTGATATTCATCAATGTATTCTTTAAAGAGGTATATTTGGAGGATAGAAGAAAGATATCTGGATTGAAAAGTCCAAGTCAGAAGCTCTGTAGGCTTCCAATTGCACAAAAGAAGAACTCAAACTCAAAATTGAGGGTCATGACATAACTAACATATACACAAAGACGAGGTTATTGTTTTAAATATATTTGTGCCTTCTCATTGGGTTCCTCAGTAAAGGCACTACTAAAATAGCTATGTTTGAAGGATTTGTTCTTTCAAAAACAGAAAAAAATAGACCTCATAGAATCATAAAATGTCAGATTTGGATAGGACCTTAAATGTTTGGCTCAACTAACTCTGTAGCTGCCTAGTGAACAGTGTTTTGTCCAAAGTTCACAGTCACTTAGCAGGAAAAGGAGACTGGAAGCCTTTGTTCCCTCAGTTCTTTCTACAATAGTCTGCCACCTTTTGGGTTTAGTGTATCCTCTGACCCAAGATATTATTGATAATTAAACTTATTTCCCTCTTCCATAAAAATACCTTTCAGAGAAAATCAAACAAAAACAACTTAAAAGAAAAAACATTGCCAGGGACGCCTCAGTGGTTGGGCGTCTGTCTTCAGTTCAAGGCCTGATTCCAGGGTCCGGGATCGAGTCCCACATCGGGCTTCCTGTGAGGAGCCTGCTTCCCCCTCTGCCTTTGTCTCTGCCTCTCTCTGTGTGCATCTCTCATGAATAAATAATCTTAAAAATAAATAAAAATAAAAAGCCATTGCCAGTGCTATATAATTTCCTCTTTCCATATCCAGTTTTCCTCTTCAAGAACTTTCTCTTGTATAGACTTTTAAGGAAACCATCACCCTCTAGTCACACTGTATATTGTCACTACTAATTAGAGGTGGGCAATCTAAATATTTGAGAAGAAAATGCTGCTGTGAAAAAATGAGTTTTGCTGAACCAAGAATACTGGGGACAAACTCAGAACCCAAACCCTCCAGCCTGGACCTCTCTTGTGGCCCTCAGTTTTATCCTTTACAAATTGAGGAAATGACCCTATAAATCCACAATTTTTTGGTATGATTTACATTTTTTCTCAATGCAAAAGTCTCTGTAGCTTCTCTATTTCCTGGAATTCAGCTTAAAGTTGATAAAGATTAAATAGGGAGCTAGAAGCAATAATCTTTTGATTATAATGGTGACTAGTAGGACTTGCCTAGTCCGATTATCTCAGACAGCAGTGTAAAATGCTTAGGAGGAAAAAAAAAGTACAAATTAATTCAAAAATTTTTGAACTGTAAGTAGGAGCCAACAGCATTGGGCTCTTTTCTAGGGTTGTAAGAAGGAGCGTTAGGAAATTAAACATTTTCCCTCTTCCTCACTTCCATATCCAATCATCCACTGTATTCTGCCAGGCCCTCTCAGAAAATCTCTCTCACATCTGTCTCTTTTATTTATTCCACTGCCATCCTCACTGCAGCCTTTTACTAATTCACTCTCACTTTATTTTGAAAGCCTCTTGAGTGTTCTCTGCTTGTTCCTGTCCATATTTGGCTCTGTCATAACATCAGTCTTACTAACATTCAGCTTATTTAAAAGAAAAAGAGAAAAAAATGAAAACATCTTCAGTGGTGCCCCATCTCTTCCAGGAAAAAGGGCAAAACCCCTTTGTCCCAAAGTTAAAATCACCTCACAGTTTGGCCCCAACTTCCCTTCAGTAGCTTTAGTTTCCTCACACATATCCTCCTCCCAAACAGCTTTACTGACTCTTCCCTAAACATAGCTTGTTCAATACTGCTACCACCAGATTTTTTCAGTCTTTGTATCATCTTGGGAATATCCAACTTTATTCCCTTTATTCACCAACTTCTAGCAATTGCCTCCAATTCTCAGTCAAAGCTCATCTTTTTCTTAAGCCTTTCCAAGCCACTAAACTTAAAGTGATCTGTCTCTGGATTTCATTAGCAATTATCCACTTGGTCTTGAATCTTCAATTGTCTGCCTGCTTTCTTTCTTTCTTTCTTTCTTTCTTTCTTTCTTTCTTTCTTTCTTCTAATTTCTTATTAAATTATTTATTTGTAATTTTTCATTATAGAAACAGTACAATATGAAAGAAATACTTGAGAGATGAGCATAGATTTAGGGTGGAGAAACTGACCCCAAATCCTTGGTCTTTAAATGGAAAATATGCTGTTTTTGAGAATGTAGGTTTTTTGCCCCTTCCCGTATCATCATTTATGAGTTTTGTGACCTTGAACATTTCAGTTGTGTTGTATGTATATTTTCATAACAGATAGCATTTTTTAAATTAAGGCTTAATAAGTATTTCTTTTCCATTTTGGTACCATCTTTAAACAGATTATTTTTAACAGTCTTATAAAAATCTGTAGGATGCATACATCACATTTTACTCATGATTTCCCTTATTGTTATTTACTTGAGTTGCCTCTCTTATTCTTTCGTTGTTATAAATAATATTTTGATTAATATTTTAGGTATAAAAATTCCCTTTATTTGGATGATTTCTTTAGAATAAATTTTTAGAAATGAGGTTTTTGAGGAAAAGATTATGCACATTGTTATGGCTCTTATGCCACCAGCAATTTATAGGATAGCCCTAGTTTTATACATACATCAATTTTATGTATTATACCCTAATTTTAAATTTATGTAATATTCAAAATAATATTTATTTGTGTTTTTCCTACTTCTCTAAACACTGTCATAGCGATGTTGAACATTTTTCACATTTAGATTTGCTATTATATCCTCTCTTACAAATTGTCTGCTAGTACTCTTTGCCATTGTCTATTTGGACTTTAACATTTATGTTTCAATTGCTATAGGTTCTTTATATAGACTATAAAGAGTAGAATTTTGTATGTTATATTTGCTGCCATATTTTCTTGGCCCATTATTTACTTTTTAAAGTTATTTTTTAATGTATAGACATTCCACATCTGTGTAGAGTTCGATGTGTCAGTATGTCAGCTTTTATTCATTCTCATCCTTCAAAGTTACTCTCCAATCTACTTTCTTTGAGAGCTCTTATATTGCTATATTATAATATTGTTTTGGTCTATTGTTGTTTGACTATTCTCAATCTAGATTATAAGCTCTCTAAACTCAGGGATTCTATTTTATGTTCAGGAAGAGTGGGAAGAAGAGTGATTTGTGAGTTCAAAAACCTGTACTTGAGGGATGTCTGGGTGGCTCAGCAGTTGAGGTGGCTCAGGTTGTGATCCTGGGGTCCTTCGGATCAAGTCCCGCATCTGGCTCTCTCCAGGGAGCTTGCTTCTCTCTCTGCCTATGTCTCTGCCTCTCTCTCTATCTGTATCTCATGAATAAATAAATAAAATATTTTTTAAAACCCTGTACTTGAATCCACATAATTGCTATGTAACTTCAAATATATCAGTATATTTCTTTTGGCTTCTATAAAACTGATTTCCCCTCTGCTTTTTTTTCACAAGTTAATACTAGTGGCAAATGTAGATATATACATATGAAAGTTTTACTAATGACAATCCATCATTAAAAGAATCAGTCATAATTATTTGTGTGACCAACAGTACCTAGCACATTGCTGCCTTGAGAAAAGACTCCTTGTAAAATTGTTTAATTAGGATTTTGTGGGGGAAATCATATATTAAGAAAAAGAAAAGAGAAAGAAATCACTGTACTAAATGCTCACATTAGCCAGGATTACTGTCTATTCACTCTAATTTTTTTAGTACAAAATGAACTGCAAATGTTTGACTTTGTAGTAAGATGTCCCTTTTTTTGATTTGGGAAATATGGTATTCTTTACTATGACTTCTTATTAGTGTCTTTTTAGCTAGAATTATAAAATGAAGCTAGCTGTTGTTTAATCTTTAACCATGAAACATGTGCAGAGTTTTAAGGAACTTTTGAAAACTATCTCTGTTGCAAAGTGAAAATTACAAAGCATGCTTACAAGCATGTGACCTTCCAAATAAAAATTAATCTGGAAAATGAAGGTTTGATATAGTATTTTAGAAAACAAGAGGCCATCTTAGTTCCTTTGCTTTAAGCCTACCCTGTGGATCATAGAAATACTACTGCAATGAACTGGCAGTGGCAACACTTTGGAAATGTTTTCAGTTATGTGAGATTTGTGGCAACAAATGAAGAAACACAAAAGCTGTGAGAGAATGCATAATCTCAGATAAGGCACCTACCTTCATGTATGAAGAAACTCAATGTCATGAAGTATGAAGCCATAACAGACATGACTTATTCACAAATCAAGATGAAACTGTATCAGCTCTTTATGACATTCTGGAAAAAAAAAGAACATGTAAGCACCCACAAACCCCAATAATTCTTGTTACTTCTTTTTTTAATTTAACAAATACATATGTATTACATGTCCAAACTTGAAGGTGGGGATGCAAAATAAATATATTTATATTTCTAATGTGTCTGAAGTTCTGACCCAAGTCTTTTATAATCTTTTTATAGTCTTTTATAATGTTTAATTTTTGATTCTGTGGGGAGATTGGGGAAAGAATTATTTAAATAAAATGCAATTCCTATAAAGATAAATTCTTCTCACAGAAATTGCCTTTCCTGATCATGTTTATAAATGTCAATTAAATGAAAAAAAGGCCAAACCCAATATACAGCAGGCACTATGCTAGATAAACTTAAGTTAAATTTTTGAAATTAGTGGAGTATTGTGGAACTTGGAAAGCGAGTTAAAAGAGAGATATAATGGGAAAATGTTATTTGATTAGCAAAGCCTTGCATTGGCCTCAAAATGATGATGAGAATGGAAGGAAGGAAATGAGTAGTATTAATAGAAATGTGAAGAACTCAAGGGACGATGTATAGATGAGTGAGTGCAATTTCTGTAAAGTAAACAAAAGAAGAGAAAAAAAGTGAAAAAAAGAAAAGAGAAAGAGGGAAAGATGAAAGAAGGAAATGATGGAGGGAAGGAAGAAGGAAGGAAATAAGAAAAAAGAATAATAGAGAAAGAAAAGCTCTAAGCACCAAAATCCAAATGAAATGATTTTTTGTCCTATAAAATGGCCAAAACTTGTGGCATTTTTTCCACAAATAGGCTGTGATAATCATAAGAGGTCTTAATTTTTAAGTTGTGAGATATCACAAAAATGTTCTCCGCATCATTTAAAAATTATTTTTTATATCCCAGTGTCAGTTATGGTATTGTCTTGCCATAAGTTTATCTGGGCTTTTGTATCTTAGTTCCTTTACTAGACTCTAAAACCAGAGTCCTTTTCAGGTCCTAGTACAAGAATGTGTACATGCAAAATAGTCACTCAGAGATATAGATAAGGATATCAATCAGATTGCATTCTCAATTTTCTTCAAATACTGAAATACTTTGTTAGTGCTTCTATATCTTCAAGATATATCTTTGGCATGCTTTAGGATTTTCATATTCTTTTTTCAATTGGCAAAGTTATTTGAATAATACATTTTAACTCCACATTTGAACTTAAAACTATATGGCTAATCTGGAATCCAAATAGAGTAAAATATGTTAATACCCCAACTGTGCAACAGTGTTATGGAAACAATAAACAGAATGATAATATTAAAAATAAAAATAACAGAGTTGAAAAGATGGAAATTAATTTCACACATCTAAGGAGTACCATCTGTTAAACCAAAATAAAATGCATCATAAACCTCAGATTTTATTACTAACTTGTGACTAATAATTAGATAAATTTTGTTTTATTTCCAAAGAAAGTGAAATACTTTCCTGCCTCAAAGCATTTGCCTGTGAGGTTTTTATTTCCCCTTTGGAAAGGCATCTTTTAGATTCTCTTCATAGCAAATGCTTAGCTCTAAAAGTCTAGATCAAATTGTACCTTTGCTATGAGATCTTCAAATCTTTCTTTTTTCTTTTTTTCCCAAATGTTTATTATAATTAATAATATTGCCCTCTGCCTTCATAACATGCTATTCTCCTCTTTTGATATTTAAAATCATAAAGCCATTATTTAAGTTAAATAGGAACTTAGAAATCATATTATCTGATGTAGCCCTCACATATTTAATTATCACTACATTTGGTTCCAGCTAATTTTGAACACATCCACTCTCCATTAAATTTACAGTCCTTTAGTGTAAGATTTGTGATTTGTATTTTCTTATACCTTTCTCAATTACCAGCAAACAGGAAGTACTCAGGCGATACTTTTTGAATAAATGTTACAGAATGAATTAATTGAAGAAGAAATGAACTGAATTGCCACAGACAAACTAGTTAGGTAAATACAACCTTGATTTTAACACTCCTTTAATGATTTCTCCTTTTATCATCCACCACTTCACCTTCACCTAAAGCCCGCTTTTATTATGCTGACTCCTACTCCTCTGAACCCCATTAAGGTGACCCCAAGAATAGAAGAGGACCATTTCCATTGTCGCTCAATGGAAAGCATCTACTACCTGTTGTATATAGACCTGACCTAGCTGAACCACTTAATATTTTCTGTACAGCATGTGTGGTAGGGCCTGAATATCCTGTGTTGTGAGACTATATTGATGAGCCATGGCAAATCAAACTGCACATTTTTGTCTCATCTGATTTAGCTGCACTCAGATCAAATTTCTTCAATGCTACACTCAATGAAATTCACCTTCTGCCATCCTGTTTATCCTAAATGAAGAAATTTCTTTCACTTGACTCTTCCTAGTACTTGAACTTACACTAAATTCTTTAATATCCACTCTTTTCCCCAGTGGTGACTTTTAAAATTGTTTTATAATTATTATTTTTTAAAATTCCAGTATACTTAACATACAGTGCTATATTAGTTACAAGTGCACTATATAGTGTATTCACTAGTTCTATACTACTCAATGCTCATCATAAGTGTACCCTTAACCCTCTTCACCTATTTCACCCATCTTCTCACTCACCTCCCCTTTGACAACCACCAATTTGTTCTCTATATTTAATTATCTGTTTTTGGTTTGTTTCTTTTATTCTTTGTTCTGTTC
This sequence comes from Canis lupus familiaris, assembly GCF_011100685.1. NCBI lineage: Eukaryota > Metazoa > Chordata > Mammalia > Carnivora > Canidae > Canis > Canis lupus. The sequence continues at coordinate 61,707,879 of NC_049260.1, read as the reverse complement.
CTTAAATTCTCCATGAGTGAAATTATATGGTATTCTTTCATTGTTAAGAAATAACTATTTACAATTGTATCAAATATAATAAAATACCTAGGAATAAACTGAACTAAAAAGGTGAAAGACCTGTACTCTGGAAAATATAAACATTGATGAAAGAAATTAAACATGACAGAAATAATGGAAAGGTCTTTCCTGTTCATGAGTTGGAAGAAAAAATGTTAATAAAATGTCCATACTGTCTCCCAAAATCTATACATTTAATGCAATCCCAATCAAAATAACACCAGCATTTTTCACAGAACTAGAACAAATATTCCTAAAATTTATATAGAACCACAAAAGATCCCAAAGAGCCAAAGGTTTCTTGAAAAAGAATAAAACTGGAGATACACAGTTCTAGATTTCAATATACACTATAAATCTGTAGTAATCAAAACAGTATGGTATTGGCACAAAAAGAGACACATACATGGATCAATGGGATAGAGAGCCCCCCAGATAAACCCACCATTTTATGGTCAATTAATCTGTGACAAAGGACGAAAGAATATTCAATGAGAGAAAAAGTCACTTCAACAAATGGTTTTGGTAAAACTGAACAGCTACAAGGAAAATAATTGAATTGGTCCATTTTCTTACTCTATACAAAAAAATACAAAATAGATTAAAGACCTAAATATGATACCTGAAACCATAAAATTCCTAGAAGAAAACTTACGTAACAGTGTTTTTGAAACCAGCTTTACCAACATTTTTCTAGATGTCTCCTTTTGCAAGGGAAACAAAAGCAAATTTAGCCTATTGGGACTATAGCAAAATAAAAAGCTCTTGCACGGTGAAGGAAATCACCACCAAATAGAAGAAGATATTTGTAAATGATATATCTGATAAGTGGTTCATATCCAAAATACATAAAGAACATATACGATTCAAAACAAAAAAAAATTAAAAATGGGCAGAAGACATGAACAGACATTTTTTCTAAAGAATTTGTAGGAGGGGAGCGGGGCAAGAAGGCAGAAGAGTAGGATCCGCAAGTCACCTGTCCCACCAAATTACCTAGATAACCTTCAAATCACCCTGAAAACCTACGAATTCGGCCTGAGATTTAAAGAGAGAACAGCTGGAATGCTACAGTTAGAAGAGTTCATGCTTCTATCAAGGTAGGAAAGGGGGGAGAAATAAAGAAACAAAAGGCATCCAAGGGGGAGGGGCTCAACGAGGAGCCCGGCTAAGGCCGGGGCGAGTGACCCCAGGACAGGAAAGCCCTGTCCAGGAGAAGCAGCGGCTTCACTAATCTTCCCGGACAGAAAGGCCATCACAGGGAGTTGGAGCAGTATCCCAGGAGGGGCGGGGATGCCCTCAGGCTCCCAGAGACACTAACAGAGAACCTGCGCACCCGGGAGAGGGTGCCACACCCCGCGGCCAAGCTCCCTAAAGGGATGCAGCATGCCCAGCTGGACCCAGGAGCAGCTCAGAGGCGGCTCCGCAGAGCCTCTGCACGGAGTGGGCTGCGCGGCCCGGGAGCAGCTCGGGGCGGCTCGAAGAGAGGTTCTGCACAGAGGGAGCTGTGCGGCCAAGAGCGCAATTCCAACAGCGCAAGCCCGGGAGCACAGGGCGCTGGGGACAAAGCCCAAGATCTGGCGCTCTCCCTGGAAAAGGCAGAAGCTAGAAGGGCACAGGACAGCAAGGACGCTACAGCCTCCAGGCGGCTCTGAGCTGAGCACATCAGTGGCCCTTGCCCCCGGAGCAGCCAGGCCACTGCAGACTGAGAGCTCTGTAGTTACTGCTGGAGTGAACTCTAGGGCTGGAGTGGTGGCTGCTGCTACTGTTCTTGTTCCTCCTGGGGCCTCACAGGACAAACAACCCTCACTGAGCTTCACAGTGGCCTCATAGGATAAACAGTTAAACAACTTTCACTGAGCCCTGCACCAGGGAAGGGACAGAGCAGTTCCCCCAAGTGCTAACACCTGAAAATAACAACAGCAGGCCCCTCCCCCAGAAGACCAGCTAGACCAACAGGGGAAAAACAAATTATTGACCAAGCAGCACTGGAAAGTTCCAGGGGAAGTCGATGGATTTAAAGTATATGGAATCAGAGGATACTCACACTTTTTTTTTTATTTCTGTTTGCCCCCCTTTCTTTTCTTTTCTTTTCTTTTCTTTTCTTTTCTTTTCTTTTCTTTTCTTTTCTTTTCTTTTTTTCTTTTCTTTTGTTTTCTCCTTCTTTTTTCTTTTTTTTCTTTTCTTTTTATCCTCTTCTTTTTTTTTTTAATTGAGGAATAATTTTTATTTATTTATTTATTTTTTGGTATATTCCTTGTGGAAAACTTTTTTTTAATTTATTTTTTATTGGTGTTCAATTTACTAACATACAGAATAACCCCCAGTGCCCGTCACCCATTCTTTCTCTTCTCTCTTTTTCTCCTTTTCGCAATACAACTTGTTTTTGGCCACTCTGCACTGAGCAAAATGACTAGAAGGAAAACCTCACCTCGAAAGAAAGAATCAGAAACAGTCCTCTCTCCCACAGAATTACAAAATTTGGATTACAATTCAATGTCAGAAAGCCAATTCAGAAGCACTATTATAAAGCTCTAGAAAAAAGCATAAAGGACTCAAGAGACAGAGGAGAACTGTGGAGCAGATCAACAAAATCAGGAGTTGGTTCTTTGAAAGAATTAATAAGATAGATAAACCATTAGCCAGCCTTATTAAAAAGAAGAGAGAGAAGACTCAAATTAATAAAATTATTAATGAGAAAGGAGAGATCACTACCAACACCAAGGAAATACAAACAATTTTAAATACATATAATTAACAGCTATATGCCAATAAATTAGGCAATCTAGAAGAAACGGACGCTTTTCTGGAAAACCACAAACTACCAAAACTGGAACTGGAAGAAATAGAAAACCTGAACAGGCCAATAACCAGGGAAGAAATTGAATCAGTCATCAAAATCCTCCCAAGGCACCAAAGTCCAGGGCCAGATGGCTTCCCTGGGGAATTCTATCAAACTTTTAAAGGAAAAACCATACCTATTCTACTAAAGATGTTCAGAAAGATAGAAAGAGATGGAATACTTCCAAACTCGCTCTATGAGGCCAGCATCACCTAATACCCAAACGAGACAAAGACCCCACCAAAAAGGAGAATTATAGACCAATATCCCTGATGAACATGGATGCAAAAATCCTCAAAAAGATATTAGCCAATAGGATACAAGAATACATTAAGAAGATTATCCACGATGATCAAGTAGGATTTATTCCTGGGAAACAAGGCTGGTTCAACACTTGTAAAACAATTAATGTGATTTATCAAATCAGCAAGAGAGAAAACAAGAACCATATGATCCTTTCAATAGATGCAGAGAAAGCATTTGACAAAATACAGCATCCATTCCTGATCAAAACTCTTCAGAGTGTCGGGATAGAGGCAACATTCCTCAACATGTTAAAATCCATCTACGAAAAGCCCAGAGCAAATATCATTCTCACTGTGGAAGCACTTGGGAGCCTTTTCCCTAAGATCAGGAACAAGACAGGGATATTCCCTCTCACCACTGCTATTCAACATAGTACTAGAAGTCCTAGCCTCAGCAATCAGACAACAAAAAGACATTAAAGGCATTCAAATTGGCAAAGAAGAAGTGAAACTCTCCCTCTTCACTGATGACATGACACTCTACATAGAAAACCCAAAAGCCTCCACCCCAAGATTGCTAGAACTCATACAGCAATTTGGCAGCATGGCAGGATACAAAATCAATGCCCAGTAGTCAGTGGCATTTCTATACACTAACAATGAGACTGAAGAAAGAGAAGTTAAGGAGTCAATCCCATTTACAATTGCACCCAAAAGCATAAGATACCTAGGAATAAACCTAACAAACAGGTAAAGGATCTATACCCTAAAAACTATAGAACACGTCTGAAAGAAATTGAGAAAGACACAAAGAGATGGAAAAATATTCCATGCTCATGGATTGGAAGAATTAATATTGTGAAAATGTCAATGTTACCCAGGGCAAGTTACACATTTAATGCAATCCCTATCCAAATACCATGGACTTTCTTCAGAAAGTTGGAACAAGTCATCTTAAGATTTGTGTGGAATCAGAAAAGACCCCAAATAGCCAGGGGAATATTAAAAAAGAAAACCACAGCTGGGGGCATCACAATGCCAGATTTCAGGTTGTACTACAAAGCTGTGGTCAGTAAGACAGCATGGTACTGGCACAAAAACATACAAGTAGATCAATGGAACAGAATACAGAATCCAGAAGTGGACCCTCAACTTTATGGTCAACTAATATTCGACAAAGGAGGAAAGACTATCCAGTGGAATAAAGACAGTCTCTTCAAAAAATGGCGCTGGGAAAATTGGACATCCACATGCAGAAGAATGAAACTAGACCACTCTCTTGCACCATACACAAAGATAAACTCAAAATGGATGAAATATCTAAACTTGAGACAAAGTTCCATCAAAATCCAAGAGGAGAACACAGGCAACACCCTTTTTGAACTCGGCCTCAGTAACTTCTTGCAAGATACATCCATGAAGGCAAGAGAAACAAAAGCAAACATGACCTGTTGGGACTTCATCTAGATAAGAAGCTTTATCACAACAAAAGAAACAGTGAACAAAACTAAAAGACAACCTACAGAATGGGAGAAAATTTTGAAAACAAAGTATCAGATAAAGGGCTAGTTTCCAAGATCTATAAAGAACTTATTAAACTCAACAGCAAAGAAACAAACAATCCAATCATGAAATGGGCAAAAGACATGGACAGAAATCTCACAGAGCAAGGCATAGATATGGCCAAGAAGCATATGAGAAAATGCTCCACATCACTTGCCATCAGGGAAATACAAATCAAAACCACAATGAAATACCACTTCACACCAGTGAGAATGGGGAAAATTAACAAGGCAGGAAACAACAAATGTTAGAGAGGATGTGGAAAAATGAGAACCCGCTTGCACTGTTGGTGGGAATGTGAACTGGTGCAGCCACTCTGAAAAACTGTGTGGAAGTTCCTCAAAGAGTTAAAAATAGATCTGCCCTATGACCCAGCAATTGCACTGTTGGGGATTTATCCCAGAGATACAGAAGCAGTGAAACGCCGGGACACCTGCACCCCGAAGTTTATAGCAGCAATGTCCACAATAGCTAACCTGTGAAAGGAGCCTCGGTGTCCATCAAAAGATGAATGGATATAGAAGATGTGGCTTATGTATACAATGGAATATTTCTCAGCCATTAGAAAAGACAAATACCCACCATTTGCTTCGACATGGATGGAACTGGAGGGTACTATGCTGAGTGATATAAGTCAATTGGAGAAGGACAAACATTTTATGGTCTCATTCATTTGGGGAATATAAAAAAATAGTGAAAGGGAATAAAGGGGAAAGGAGAAAAAATGAGTGGGAAATATCAGAAAGGGGGACAGAACATGGAAGATTCCTAACTCTTGGAAACGAACTACGGGTGGTGGAAGGGGAGGTGGGCGGGGGGGGTGGGGGTGACTGGGTGATGGGCACTGAGGGGGCACTTGATGGGATGAGCACTGGGTGTTATTCTATATGTTGGCAAATTGAACACCAATAAAAAATAAATTTATATATTTAAAAAAAGAAAATACCAGGGAAAGGCATGCTGACAGCATTGTTGAAATGGACACTAAAGGTGAGGGGCTTTACACCTCTTATTAACCCTCACTGACAAGCATTCACTATAGAAGATGCGCTGAACAACAAACAAGACCGCATTACTTAGCCAGTGGTTCTGAGCTGGACCAGTTGGATTTTGTCCTTGTCTACCGCATGGCATGGGTAACAGATTTGCAAAAGACTTGGTGGTAGGAAGGATGGAAGATAGGCATGGGACTAACTACCCCATTTCCAAGTCAACGAAGCTGATTTATCTACTGCTTTTGTTAAACATCCAGCCTTCCAGCCACAAAGACCAACATCTACATCCTGAAACGGCATATTATACTGAAAGGAAACATCATCCACTTGGTGCCACGTTGATTACATATGATTCCCTCCTCCCTGAAAAAGCCGATAGTTCGTTTTGAAAAAAAAGAACACATAGTCAAGGTGTATGTTTGCCTTTTCTGCATCAGTATTAAAAGGTTAAGCATTCAGTCTTCTGACTGGCCCAGCATGACAAACCACTTTATAGCAAAGAGTTGCAGAAGGAGGCACATGACCATTGAATGTGGTGGTCTTACCAGATCCCACACCCCCCAGCAGCTCTTAACACGTTGTGTCTTCAAGGGGTCGAGTATCTATGTCCTGGAACCACGAATGGGAGGAGAAGTGAAGAACCTGTTGTAGTCTCATTGAATGCTTGCATCATTATTTTAAGAAAAACTAAATAAATCCCCGATATTGAAATACCTAGAAAGAAGACCAAGACTTTCAACCTTGATCTCATTTCCTTGCCATTTTTCTTTCCACCGAAAATCACTACCATTCCATATTTGCACCTAAATCAAAGGGCTGAACAAACAGGAAGAACAGCAGAAATTAATGGTCTCTCAGGAATAGGTGATCAGGAATGCACTTTGGGGCCTTATTTATATACAACAATGTTCACATTTTTAAAAAATGTTCCAAACTGAAATCAACTGACATACCCATTATTAGGGAATTAATCATTCAAAATCTGACATAGATGCATGATGCATGAGCATGCAACTATTTACATTTTTTTTTGTTGATTGATTGATTTACCCAATTTGTAGTTAGTAATTGGTAGCATCTGGTCTGTAATGCACAATGTTTGATATTTAATCCAATGAGCCATCCACACCTAACTGGACTGGTCTTGACCTCCTTAGGCATCACCTGCTAGCACTGCCACCCTTACACTTCAACCAATTATCCTCCCTTCCAAATTATCTACTGAGGTTGAAAAAAATAATCAAGGTTTGGTCAGTAATCACAATATGTGCATATAATTCATAAATAAGTTCTACCCCTGCCATCATTAAAAATGAATAATTTTTTCACCTTGTTTTTTAAAGAAAAAAATAAAAAATAAAGAATTTGTATATTCCAAATAATACATATGGCCAACAGACATACTCAGCCATATAAAAAGAATGAGGGCAGCCCAGACGGCTCAGTGGTTTAGCGCTCCCTTCACCCCAGGGCATGATCCTGGAGCCCCAGGATCGAGTCCTGTGTCAGGCTCCCTGCAAGAAGCCTGCTTCTCCCTCTGCCTGTGTCTCTGCTTCTCTCTCTCTCTCTCTTTCCCTGTGTGTGTGTCTCATGAATAAATAAATAAAATCTTTTTTAAAAAGAATGAAATTTTGCCATTTGCAATGGCATAGATGAAGCTGGAGAATATTACGCTAAGCAAAAAAAGTCAATCAGAGAAAGACAAATACCACATGATTTCACTCACATGTAGAATTTAAGAAACAAAACAAATGAACAAAGGAGAAAAAAAGAAGCAAACCAAGAAACAAATTCTTAAGTATAGAGAACAAACTGGTGGTTTCCAGAGGGGAAATGGATGGGGGTTGATGGTTAAAATAGATAACGGAGATTAAGGAGTGCACTTGCTGTGATGAGCACCAGGTGCTGTATGGAAGTGTTGAATCATTATATTGTATATCTGAAACTAATATTACACTGTACAATAACTAAAGAGAATTCAAGTAAAAACTGTGGAAGGAGCCTCGGTGTCCATTGAAAGATGAATGGATAAAGAAGATGTGGTTTATGTATACAATGGAATATTACTCAGCCATTAGAAATAACAAATGCCCACCATTTGCTTCGACGTGGATGGAACTGGAGGGCATTATGCTGAGTGAAATAAGTCAATCAGAGAAGGACAAATGGTCTCATTCATTTGGGGAATATAAATAATAGTGAAAGGGAATAGAAGGGAAGGGAGAAGAAATGGGTGGGAAATGTCAAAAAGGGAGACAGAACATGAAGACTCCTAACTCTGGGAAACAAACTAGGGGTGGTGGAAGGGGAGGGGGCCGGGGGGTGGAGGTGAATGGGTGACGGGCACTGAGGGGGGCACTTGACGGGATGAGCACTGGGTGTTCTTCTGTATATTGGCAAATTGAACACCAATAAGAAATAAATTTATTATTAATAAAATAAAATTACTGTAAAAAGTGGTCATTATAACTAATCATCAGGTCAATGCAAATGAAAACCATAATAAGATATCACCTGTCAGAATAGCTAAAACCAGAAACAAAAGAAATAACAAGAGTTGGCAAGGCTGTGGAGAAAAACGAACCTTCCTTCCCTATTAAAAAGGACGTAAACTGGGGCAGCCAGTGTTGAAGAGTATGGAGGTTCCTAAAAATAAAATAAATTAATTTAAAAAAGAGTTACCATATGGGTGACGGGCACTGGGTGTTATTCTGTATGTTAGTAAATTGAACACCAATAAAAAAAAATTTAAAAAAAAACAAAAAACAAAAAAAAAACAAAGGATACCCACTAAAAAAAAAAAAAAAAAAGAGTTACCATAGTAATTCTACATTCCATTACTGGGTATTTACCCAAAGAAAGTGAAGATGCTAATTTATAAAGATATATGTACTCCTATGTTTATCACAACATTATATATATATATATATATATATTTATTTATTTATTTTTAAAAAGATGTTTGTTTTTTATTCGTGAGAGACAGACAGAGGCAGAGACACAAGCAAAGGAAGGAGCAGGCTCCTTGTGGGGAGCCTGATGAAGGACTCGATCCCAGGACTCTGGGATCATGACCTGAACCATAGGCAGACACTCAACCACTGAACCACCCAGGTGCCCTAATAAATATATATTTTTTAAGAACATTTCTGGGTCATTTTATTTTTTTATAAATTTACTTTTTATTGGTGTTCAATTTGCCAACATACAGAATAACACCCAGTGCTCATCCCCTCGAGTGCCCCCCTCAGTGCCCATCACTCAGTCACCCCCACTCCCCACCCACCTCCCTTTCTATCACCCTTAGTTTGTTTCCCAGAGTTAGGAGTCTTTCATGTTCAGTCTCCCTTTCTGATATTTCCCACTCATTTTTTCTCCTTTCCCCTTTATTCCTTTTCACTATTTTTTATATTCTCCAAATGAATGAGACCATATAATGTTCGTCCTTCTCCGATTGACTTATTTCACTCAGCATAGTACCCTCCAGTTCCATCCATGTCGAAGCAAATGGTGGGTATTTGTCATTTCTAATGGCTGAGTAATATTCCATTGTATACATAGACCACATCTTCTTTATCCATTCATCTTTTGATGGACACCGAGGCTCTTTCCACAGGTTGGCTATTGTGGACATTGCTGCTATAAACATCGGGGTGCAGGTGTCCCGGCGTTTCACTGCTTCTGTATCTCTGGGATAAATCCCCAACAGTGCAATTGCTGGGTCTTAGGGCAGATCTATTTTTAACTCTTTGAGGAACCTCCACACAGTTTTCCAGAGTGGCTGCACCAGTTCACATTCCCACCAACAGTGCAAGAGGGTTCTCGTTTTTCCACATCCTCTCCAACATTTGTTGTTTCCTGCCTTGTTAATTTTCCCCATTCTCACTGGTGTGAAGTGGTATTTCATTGTGGTTTTGATTTGTATTTCCCTGATGGCAAGTGATGCAGAACATTTTCTCATGTGCTTGTTGGCCACGTCTATGTCTTCCTCTGGATCACAGCATTATAATAGCAAAGATATGGAAGGAATCTAGGTACCCAAGTTACTCCCTTTTCTTTTACACTAACTAGCTACTATCAGCATTAAATGAAATACTGTGTGTAAAAAATCTTTGTGAACTGCAATATACTATCAACTTTAATGGTTATGGTATTAATAAATATAAAATTGGTGGGAAAAATCAGAGAGGGTGACAGAACATGAGAGACTCCTAACTCTGGGACGTGAACAAGGGGTAGTCGAAGGGGAGGTGGGTGTTGGTTAGGTGACTGGGTGACAGGCACTGAGGAGGGCACTTGATGGGATGAGCACTGGGTGTTATACTATATGTTGGCAAATCGAACTCCAATAAAATTATACAAAAAATATTACTGAAAGAAGTTAAAGGCAAAACAAAAAGATATTCCATGTTTATGGTTTGGAAAACAGTATTTTTGTAAATAGTCTCCATCCCCAGTGTGGATCCCAATGTGCGGCTTGAAGTTATGACCCTGAGCTCAAGACCTGAGCAGAAATCAATAGTTGGATGTTTAACTGACTGAGCCATTCAGGCATCCCTGAAAAAGTTAATATTACTATGATTCAAACACATCTCGAATTAATCTACTGATTCAACATAATTCTTATCAAAATACCAACTGTCTTTTGTGGAATAATTGATGACATTATTCCAAGATTAATGTGGACATGCAATATAACCAGAATTTCTGAAACAATCTTGAAAAATAACAAAGTTGGGGAATTCAATTTTTTTCAGTTTTGAAATCTATTACAAAGGCATAATAATAAAGACTGTGTGGTAGTGCCATAAGGATAGACATATATATCAGTGATACAGGATTGAGAGTCTAGAAAGAGACCCTTAAGTTTTTGGCCAATTGATTCAGACAAAAGTGTAAAGCCACTAAAGAATAGACTTTCCAACAAATGGTGCTGGGATAACTATATCCATATACAAAAGAATGAAGTTAGAACCTTTCTTCATTCAGACCAATTAACTCAAAACGGATAAAAGGCTTGAATATAAATGAAAAAAGTATAAAATTATTAGAGGAAAGCATAACAATAAATCTTCTTAACCTTGATGTATGTAATGATTTCTTAGGTAAGACGAAAAAGTACAAGTGGCTAAAGAAAAAATAGATAAATTGTACTTCTTCAAAATTGAAAACATTGGAGGTTGGGCAAGATGGAGGAAGAGTAGGGTCCCCAAGTCACCTGTCCCCACCAACTTATCTAGATAAGTTTCAAATCAGCCTGAAAACCTATGAATTTGGCCCGAAATTTAAAGAGAGAACAGCTGGAATGCTACAGTGAGAAGAGTTTGCGCTTCTATCAAGGTAGGAGGACGGAAAAAAAAATAAAGAAATAAAAAGGCATCCAAGGGGGAGGGGCCCCGCGAGGAGCTGGGTAAGGCCGGGGTGAGTGCGCCCAGAACAGGAAAGCCCCGTCCTGGAGAAACATGAGCTTCACCAATCTTCCCGGACGGAAAGGTGCTCACAGGGAGCTCGGGCAGGATCTCAGGAAGGACAGGGATGTCCTCAGTCTCCCAGGGGCACTAACAGAGGAACTGCCCCCCCGGGGGAGAGCGCGCCACAAACCCCAGGCGGAGCTCCCTAAAGGGCTGCAGTGCACACCTGGGAGGGCCAGGGAGCAGCTCAGACGGCGGCTCCGGGCAGAGGGAGCTGCGTGTCCCCGGGAGAAGCTCCGGAGCGACTCCAGTGGCAGTTCTGCACGGAGGGGGCTGCACAGTCCAGGGAGCGCGATTCCAGTGGTGCATGCCCCAGAGCCCAGGGCGCCGGAGGACACAGCCCAAGATCCAGGGCTCCCACTGGGACAGGCAGAGGCCGGGAGGACAGAGGACAGAAAGAACACTCCTGCTGCCTGGTGGCCCTGAGCTGTGCAGATCGGCGCCACCCGCTCCTGGAGCATCCAGGCCCCTGCAGACTGAGAGCTGTGGTAGTTACTGCAGGAGCTGACTCTAGAGCTAGAGAGCTGGCCACCATCACTGTTGTTATTCCTCCTGGTGTCACCTTGTACCTGGGACTGAGCAGGGGCCTCATAGGATAAACAACTCCCAATGAGCTGTGCATCTGGCAGGGTGCTGGGCAGCTCCCCCAGGTGCAAATACCTGAGAATCAGCACAGCGGGCCCCTCCCCCAGAAGACCAGTTAGAAGGATAGGGGGAAAACAAGTTATTGAACAAGCAGCGCTGGAAAGTTCCAGGGGAAGTTGAGGGATTTACAGTATATAGACTCAAAGGATACTCCTCCTTGTTTTTTGTTTCCTGTTTGTTTCCCCCCTTCTTTTTTCTTTTTTTCCCCCCTCTCTTTTTCTCCTTTTTCCAATACAAATAGTTTTTGGCCACTCTGCACTGAGCAAAATGATAGAAGGAAAAACTCACCTCAAAAGAAAGAATCAGAAACAATCCCCTCTCCCACAGAGTTACAAAATTTGGATTACTATTCAATGTCAGAAAGCCAACTCAGAAGCACAATTATAAAGCTACTGGTGGCTCTAGAAAAAAGCATAAAGGATTGAGGAGACTTAATGACTGCAGAATTTAGATCTAATCAGGCCAAAATTAAAAATCAATTAAATGAGATGCACTCCAACCTGGAGGTCCTAATGACGAGGCTTAATGAGGTAGAAGAACGAGTGAGTGACATAGAAAACAAGTTTTTTTAAAGATTTATTCTAGGGAGAGAGTGCAGGTAGACACAGGAGCATAGAGGGAAGAATCAACACTGAGCAGGGAGCCCGACTCAGGGCTTGATACCACAACCCTGAGATCATGACCTGAGCCAGAACCAAGACGCAGACACTGAAGCAACAGAGACACCTAGGCACCCCTGAACCTATCTCCAGTGTCCTCGGCACTTGAACAGACTCTTGCCCTCCATGCTAACCCTCTCTCTACTTGTCCTTTGGGTTCTTTGCTTCTCACGGCTCAGCTCAAGTTTCATTCCAGTCAATGCAGTTCCAGCTTCTAAAACACCTGGAGTCCTCACGCACAAACTATAGAGGCAACAAGCCCTGGGTTAATTTAGGAATCTTAAAGTCTTTAAAGTAGATTGCTACCCTTCCACATTTCAGATGATCAACTTTGAGGCATTGAGAGTTCTCCCAGACCAGGAAGGAAGCTGAGGAAAAAAGAGAAAAACAATTAAAAGATCATGAGGATAGGTTAAGGGAAATAAATGACAGCCTCAGAAGAAAAAAATCTACGTTTAATTAGGGTTCCCGAGGGCGCCGAAAGGGACAGAGGTCTAGAATGTGTATTTGAACAAATCACAGCGGAGAACTTCCCTAACTTGGGAAGGGAAACAAACATTCAGATCCAAGAGATAGATCCCCCTCTAAAATCAATAAAAAACGGTCAACACCTCGACATTTAATAATGAAACTTGCAAATTCCAAAGATAAAAATAAGATCCTTAAAGCAGCAAGGGACAAGAAATCCCTAACTTTTATGGGGAGAAGCATTAGAATAATAGCACACCTCTCCAGAGAGACCTGGCAGGGCAGAAAGGGCTGGCAGGATATATTCAGGGTCCTAAATGAGAAGAGCATGCAGCCAAGAATACTTTATCCAGCAAGGCTCTCATTCAAAATGGAAGGAGAGATAAAGAGCTTCCAAGACAGGCAGGAGCTGAAAGAATACGTGACCACCAAACCGGCTCTGCAAGAAATATTCAGGGGGACTCTGTAAAAGAAAGAGGAAGCCCAAGGAAACAATCCAAAAAGACAGGGGCTGAATAGATATCATAATGACACTAAATTCATATCTTTCATTACTAACTCTGAACGTGAATGGGCTTAATGACCCCATCAAAAGGCGCCGGGTTTCAGACTGGTTAAAAAAGCACGACCCATCTATTTGCTGTCTACAAGAGTCTCATTTTAGACATAAGGACACCTACAGCCTGAAAATAAAAGGTTGGAGAACCATTTACGATTCAAATGGTCCTCATCTAGATACCTACATAATAAAGTATAATTGTTCTCCCTATCACCATTCTATGGTCCTTCTGACTATAGAAAGAAAAGGAAAGCTTAGCCACTATTTTCATATTTATATTAATACTAGAATAATATTTTCAAAGAATTAAAAAAGGCTTAAGACTTACATTGGAAGGATTACTTCAAGAATGCAACACAGTTGAATTAATATGATGATTCAGTGGATCCTTTAATAAGGATAGTATTTTTCATTTTATCACTGAATAAAATAATGAAACAACCAGGAAAACTACGGGAAGATAAAAAAATGCAACGATGGAGTTCTTCGATAAATGTTATATGCAAGCAATCTGGTGATCCTTTTTCAGTAGTCCTACAAGTTACATACACAGAGACATAGATACACAGAGAGATAAAGAGACAGAAAGTCTGACAAAAGAAATTATTTTAGCATACATAAGAATTACATTGAGGGCCTGTAAACACACATATTCCTGAGTCATGCTTTCAGAGTTTCTCATCCAGATCAGAGGTAAGGCCTATATATTTGCATTTTTACCAACTTCACAGGTGATATTGATGCTGCTCATCAGGGAACCACACTTTAAAAATCACTAATTTATAGAAAACTGAGAAAAGAATAGTCCCAATAGCAGTACATAGTCCCTCAATTTGGCTAGTTCTATTTCATTTCAAGCATTACTTTGAATAATCTAGCTAATTCTAATAAAAGTAAATGTTTTTTTAGAATATAGGCTTTTTTTACATTTTAACAGTTAAGTATTATTTTCTCAACTAAATATTTAATAGAAAGTGTTTATAAAATTTGTATCAGGATTCTAAAATATAGGGACAGCTGGGTGGCTCAGTGATTGAGCTTCTGCCTTTGGCTCAGGGTGTGATCCTGGAGTCCCAGGATCGAGTCCCACATCCATCTTTCAGCATGGAGCCTGCTTCTCCCTCTGCCTATGTCTCTGCCTCTCTCTCTGTGTCTCTCATGAAAAATAAATAAAATATTTTAAAAAAGGATTCTAAAATACAAGTCTAATAGTACCACTATCATAAATGATTGCATACAGAATTGGATTCCTCTGCTTTAGACACTGTCACTACATATATACATATATACCTACATATAGATAAACAGATTTTGATTATAATGTATTTTATTAGTTAAACTAACTGTTATATATTATTTCTCTATTGGAAAGAAGTATTGGATATTTTATCTGGTATACTGCTTTTCTTTTTAAGAGGAAATACTACCATCTGTGAGAAATGGTAAGAAATGGCAATCCAGTAATTTACTTAAGCTATGCTTTATTCACAACAAACAATTATCTTTTTTAAAAAAATACAGATATCCATTTCAGAAAAAAATAGTATTTTGGTATATCAAGAAGAAAATATTATGGTTTCCAATTAATATTATTTTGATGTTTCCATGTTATATTCAGTAACACAGTGGAATATTTTGGATGACATTAATAGTATAATGCACTAAATAGAAAATAAAAAAAACAGTATCTATGAAAGAAAAGTGTTAGTCATCTCTTAGAAAATTCTTGCACAGTTTTCACCCTGCCAAAAATAAAGAGTGAAATATTACATTATCCTAAGAGAAAAACTCCTACTGATATTTGGCTCACTTAAATCTGAAAGAATAGTTAATAAAATATTGATTGGGATACCTATGTACCCATAGTCAGGCCAGGATCGGGAAAAAAAAACCCTCACCCCATCATGGTCACTGCTTTGTGTCTGGTTCAGTGATGAAAAATGTAAAACATCTACTGTTTTGTGATTTTGCATTTCAAAAGTAAAGTTGTAATGTCAATCAAATAGTTGGTTAATCAAACTATACTTTTATTTATTTATTTTTAAATATTTTATTTATTTATTCATGAGAGACACACACAGAGAGAGAGAGAGAGAGAGACAGGCAGAGACACAGGCAGAGGGAGAAGCAGGCTCCATGCAGGGAGCCTGAAGTGGGACTCCATCCCAGGTCTCCAGGATCACACCCTGGGCTGAAGGTGGTGCTAAACCACTGAGCGACCCAAGCTGCCCTCAAACTATACTTTTAAAATTTATTAGTTGCTGGGGAGTAGAAGGGTACCTGTAAAAGGAATAAAAGTATTGCAATAGCCAAGTAGTGATAAATAAAATAAACCTTTTAACCAAATTATATTAACAAGTTTATTTTTTCCTTTATTCTCAATAATGCAGAAAACATTTTTCTTGCTTCTTTATTGTGCTATCCCAAAGCACAGGGATACCATCAGAGATAACAAAACAGTGAAAGGCAAAGTAAGTGAGCTTCTGTAAACGGGATAAAAATCACCTCTGTATCAATAGAGAGCTCTAGTGCCTTAGTTGCCTGATTATAGAGAATGCAAATTAAAAGTGGAAGTATCTTTCTAGTAGTCATTATATTGATAAGAATGAAATTGAAAATTAATGCACTTAAAAAAAGAAAATTAATGCACTTATAACCTACTTTTCAATATAATCCTAAAGTAATGCTTAAAATGGCCACCAAATCAGAATATATATCCCTTCAAAAAGACAGAGATGACTCCAAAGAATAGTCCAGATTATATGACAGCTGAAACTAATAGCTAGATGTAATAAAATATAAGTACATGTACTTAAAGTTGACCTCATGTAGTCTGGTCTATCTTTAAATTAAGATTCTTAGTTATACCTTGAAGCAGACTCCTCCTCTATGGCTGTCATACTAATTTATGCTGATGTCAGCTGAGGTGATTTTTTTAAATTTCAGTATAAATGACACACAATATTACATTATTTTTATGTGTACAATAGTTATTCAACATTAGTATTAGGTGTACAAACAGTGATTCAACTTCTCTGTATCTTATGCTATGGTCACCACAAGTTTGATGGCTGAAGATTTTAAAATGGGATAGATGAAATTTTAAATATATATATACAGATATATATATTTTTTGTGTTGTTTTGTTTTATCCAAGCTGAAACTGTATGTCTTTAGATTGGAGTATTTACTCCATTTACATTTAAAGTAATTATATATATAATTATATTATATATTATTAAAAATTTTAATATTATAATCATAAAAATGCATATATATACAATATATATCGGAAAATGGAAGTTAAAAAAACTCTAAAAAACTAGTTTTTCTTTTCAATTGAATTAATTCCTTGTTCCACTAAAATCAGAATAGGCCTTACCTAAAAGGAAACATAAAAGTAAGTCTGTGTTTAGAATCTAATTGCAGATGCAAAATATTTTAAGGTAAAATTTTCTTTTTATTTATTTTTATTCCAGTATAATTAACATAAAGTGTTATATTAGTTTCAGATATAAAATATAGTGATTCAACAATTCCATACATCACCCAGTGTTTATCTTAACAAGTGCACTCAAACCCCAGCAGCTATTTCACCCAACACCCTACCCACCTCCCCTCTGGTAACCATCAATTCTCAATAGTTTAGATTCTATTTCTTGGCTTATTTCTATTTTTCCCCTTTGTTAATTTGTTTTGCTTCATACATTCTAAATATAAGTGAAATCATATGGTATTTATCTTTCTATGACTGACCCATTTCACTTAGCATTATACTCTCTAGCTCCATCTATGTCATTGCAAATAGCAAGATTTCATTCTTTTGTATGGCTGAATGATATTCCATTGTACTCTTAATAACTAATACTAACATTAAGTTTTGTGGAAAATCCTGAAAATTCTTTTTATAAACAACACCATAATCACAATACATTTATCCATCTAAATAGGTGGCTATTTTATAATCTGTTAAAAATAAACATTCTGACTAAAAGTCAGTTCACCCTTGTGGATTACTCTATTAGTCAACAAATGGAATTTAAGAAACAAAACAGATGAACATAGGGAAAAGGGGGAGAAAAAGAGAGGCAAATAAACTATAAGAGATTCAACTGTAAAGGACAAACTGAGCGTTGATGGAGGGGCTTTGAGCCGGGGATGGACTAAGTGGGTGATGAGTATGAAGGAGGGCACTTGTGTTAAGCACTGAATCACTAAATTCAAATCCTGAAACCAATATTACACTATATGTTAACTAACTAGAATTTAAATGAAAATTTGAAAAAAAAAGATTTTGATGAGATGAGCACTGGGTACTATATTATATGTTAGCAAATCAAACTTCAATTAAAAAAAGCATAAAGGATAAAAAAGAGAAAAAGGGATTTAATTTAATTACAAAGAGATGTTAAAACATATTTCAGTTTAAAATGTGGCAAAGGGTGAAATGTTTTAAAAGAAAAAATGTAAACATTTAAAAAGAAAGCTGCACACTTCCTAAGTGTTTAATATAGATAAATAGAATGGCCAAACTCTGGAAGGAGCCTCGGTGTCCTTGAAAGATGAATGGATAAAGAAGATGTGGTCTATGTATACAATGGAATATTACTCAGCCATTAGAAACGACAAATACCCGCTATTTGCTTTGACGTGGAGGGACCTGGAGGGTATTGTGCTGAGTGAAATAAGTCAATCGGAAAAGGACAAACATTATATGGTCTCATTCATTTGGGGAATATAAAAATTAGTGAAAGGGAATAAAGGGAAAGGAGAAAAAATGAGTGAAAATATCAGTGAGTGTGACAAAACATGACAGATACCTAACTCTGGGAAATGAACAAGGGGTAATGGAAAGGGAAGTGGGTAGGGGATTGGGGTGACTGGGTGATGGGAACTGAGGGGGGCACTTGGCGGGATGAGCACTGGGTGTTATGCTATATGTTGGCAAATTGAACTCCAATAAAAAATAAAAAAAGATAAATAGAATGGAATGTTGCCATAATATTTGTTTATAATTTAATTTAAAATGTTTATATGAAGTTTCTGTTATTGTGTGTATGGAATCTTTATATGATTGACCACTGTACTTAAGTCCTAGAACAATACTTACATCACAAACACTGTATTAATTATCCACAATGCCCTACAGCAAGTTTATAGCATTTAAAGTTTTGAAAGGGACTTCTCAATACCAGTTCACTTTAGCATTAATCATTTTAAAATTTGGTTCTGAAGAATAAATCTCATCATACTGATGTTAAAACAGTTCCTATTTACTCAGCCATTAGAAATGACAAATACCCACCATTTGCTTTGACATGGATGGAACTGGAGGGTATTATGCTGAGTGAAATAAGTCAATCAGAGAAGGACAAACATTATATGGTCTCATTCATTTGGGGAATACAAATAATAAAGGGAATAGAGGGGAAGAGAGAAGAAATAGGTAGGAAATATCAGAAAGGGAGACAGAACATGGAAGACTCCTAACTCTGGGAAACGAACTAGGGGTGGTGGAAGGGGGGGAGGGCGGGGGGTGGGGGTGACTGGGTGGTGGGCACTGAGGGGGGCACTTGAGGGGATGAGCACTGGGTGTTATTCTGTATATTGGCAAATTGAACACCAATAAAAAATAAATTTATTATTAAAAAAACAGTTCCTATTTAATTAAAAATTATTTCATTTGTCTGCGATTTTACTAATGAAATAAATGGGTTCCGTTTCCAAATTTATAGTCTCTTACCAATGAACCTCAGATAATTATGAAATGAGAAAAAAAGTATTTATTTTTAAATTTTCTTAATTTTAATGTTTTTAGTTAAGTTAAAAACGTGATAATTTCATTTTTAACTACTAGTAGTGGCAAAGTGCTCTCAGAGATGTTATTGTACTTATTATAATTAGGCTTGGCCCATGGAGGGAGGGATAAAGAAACATGAATTTCTCCTGTACCAAAAGATGGCAGTAGAAGTGTTCATTATTTCTAGTTTCTATTCATACCCACAAAAAAGCAGGCAGATAGATTCTACTTTAGCGTTACTCATATCCTGATCTGCCATTCTTTACTTTACGATCATCTCTTTTCGAACACTATGCTTAGCTCCAATTTCTGTTCTAACAGTGTTATTACTAAGAATTAACATGAATTCCTGGTTTCCTGTCATTGATGAATAGGGAAATAACTTGTGCTTGAAATTCTTATATATGGATGGACCCATGCAAAAAGAGGGGTTTTCTATGGAAATCATCTCCCAAGTCCCCAGGTTTAGTGTCAATCCCTTATAGTGGGAAGTGTGAGAGAGCTCAGTAGCACAACTTTCTTTCTTTCCCACTGCTCCTTACAATGGCTGGTAGAGGCTGATAGCAATGCAAACTTGACAGTCAGATTTCTTTTGCTTTAAGATACCTTGATGCGAAGAGTTGCTGCCTCTTCAAACTGCCATTAACCTCAAAGAGGGGATCTGGACAGAGAGAACTCTAGTTCCCTTTGGAAGGAATGACGAGGTAGGGAAATCACTAAGACTGAAGTACAATAGGCTCACAGGCAAGTTGTAAGCTAAAGATACCTAATGAGATTAAAGCTCCACCCCCTCTGCACTAGACTCTGTTCAGCTCACTATGACTCTCACAATATACTCAGTAAGCAGGTAATCATTCTTCAAGTCATTTCAGATCTGTTACCTCTTTGTGGATAACCCTATCAACACACATGGATCAAGGATTCTCTGGAGGCTGAATGGGACTCCAGAATGATAGCCAACAATATATCTACCTTCCATATGATTCAGGAACACTACCTGAAGAGGCAGTAAAGTAGGAACCTATCAGAATGCTCCAGGAAAAAGCCTTAGCATTAAAAAAATCTATTAGCTTATTTCCCCTTCTGGACCGTAATAACTCAGTTCACCAACTGTTGCTCTCTTCAAGTCCATTCAGACAACTGGAGTGGGGCAGGGATGTGGTGCTAGAATGAGGCTCTGGAGGGGGGCCTGCTGTTAAGCACAGAGGAGAAGGGGAAGGGTGGCCAAAGAAAAAACAAAGACAAATGCAAAAAAAAATTAAAAGAAGGAATAAGGGGAGAAGGAAGGAAAGAAAGAAATTAAAGAAGGAGGGATGCCTAGGTGGCTCAGCGGTTGAGCATCTGCCTTTGGCTCAGGGCATGATCCCAGGGTTCTCTGCGAGGGGCCTGCTTCTCCCTCTGCCTATGTCTCTGTCTCTCTGTCTCTCATGAATGAATAAATAAAATCTTTTAAAAAAGAAATTAAGGAAGTAGGAAAGAGATCACAGACAGCAAGCACTTGTAACAGCTGCCAGGGCCCTTAAGCCACTGCTGTCCAAGGACAAGTGGGTACTGACAGTACTTCCCCCCAACAGACTCCTCCAGTCCCACTCAACCACTTTACAGACTTCCCTTCCTCCCAGGCTCATGTCCCTTGTAGGGTAAAACTATTTCCATGGTGACCTATGGGCACACAAATTAAGGTGGTCCATAGTATTGAGTCATATGAGTTCCACATACTCCAGGCCAGTGACCTCCCCATTAATTTCCTTTCTTCCTTAGTGTTGGACTTTGTCCAGTAGAATAATACTACCTTTTCTCTCTCCCCACACAGAAAAACAATCTCCTCTCCTTTCCCAAAATGCTCTGACAAATGTCTTTCCCCAACATACACTCTCCTCCTGCCTATACCTCTTCAATCATTGCCAGCATAAACACTAACTTAAATTCATGCTCAGAAGGCAGTTTTTCTGAAACAGGGGGCTTTTGTTCACTGGTGTCTTTTTTCCCCTTAACAATTTGTGTCATGAGGACTTCCCTCTCTTACTTAATACCTTCTGCTCTTCATTTGGGCTAGAAATATTTAGGTCCTTATGTTTCCTTCCATATGTATAGCCCCTTCTAGCAAAAGAAAACAGCTGGATGGCATTTTAAAAAGAAAGTTTCAAAATGCTGTCTTTAATAGCTTAAAGTAGACCTTGCCCTAATGAAATTCACTAAGTTTATAATTAGTAATATTAAATGTATCAATTGGGTTATTGTTTTTAAACTTTACTTCCATTAAAATTTTCTAACTAGCATAAAGTTCATTTTTAAGGTACCTAAAGACTATGCAAGAGAGATAACTAATGAGCGCTTTATAGAAGGAAAAATAAATCTTGAAAGGAAGTTTAGGATTACAGAAAAAATATATATGTAAATATTCCTGGTTAGATGGCTATAACATTCTTTCACTAATACATAGTAAACACACTTGATATCTAAAAAAAGTGAGGTACAGATTTTAATACTTCACTTTAGAAATGTGTGAGATTAAGTTTTTCAAAATCATTCACTATCTGGCTATTTATTGACATGTAAACGTGTTAGTCAATTACTCTGGAGGAGTTATAATTCCCTTACCCTACAGCCGTGAATTAACATAATTCTTGATACCACATCAACGTATCAGTTATATTTTGTTTCTCATGTATAACTGTTGACTTAAGTACAGAAAGTAAAATACAAAAAATTACTAATGCCCTTTTCATCACACTGAGTTCAATTTTAGTCATAATTATAGATACAATTATTAACAAAAGAGCTAATTTTCTACGAAATTCAGTGTATATTTTAGTTAAATAACTTTTGAAGGAAATTTAATTCCATTGTCAACTTCAATGTCTACTCATAGTTGAAGCTAAAAGGAAAAGTAATGAAACTCCCTTTCTATGAGATTTCTCACCGTGTCTTTTGGTTGCACACTTTTTTTAATTTAAGAACACTACTATTCTGAAAATTAACTTTCTTCTCCAGAGTTTTTTTTTTAATTTTTATTTATTTATGATAGTCACAGAGAGAGAAAGAGAGAGAGGCAGAGACATAGGCAGAGGGAGAAGCAGGCTCCATGCACCGGAAGCCCGATGTGGGATTCGATCCCAGGTCTCCAGGATCGCGCCCTGGGCCAAAGGCAGGTGCCAAACCGCTGCGCCACCCAGGGATCCCCTTCTCCAGAGTTTCCCATCAACTGATATCCCCACATTCTCTGCACCTCACTTGCCACAACACCATGGATTCTGTTGCCAGGAGACGAAGAATATTACTGTTGCATCACTAATGCTCTTACAGTTAAAAAATATTTTCAAATGAGAAATTTATATAAGGCAATTCTAAGTATGAAATCTCAAAAAAATCCAATGCTACACAGGATGTATTAAAGATTAAGAATGTATTCATTATGTTACTTTTAATTTAATAAAAAATAGTAACAATAAATAGATACCCATACAAAAGAAGAGAAAATGAGGGGGAAAAATCAGAGAGGGTGACAGAACATGAGAGACTCCTAACTCTGGGAAATGAACAAAGGGTAGTGGAAGAGGAGGTGGGTGGGGGCATGGGGTGACTGGGTGACGGACACTGAGGAGGCACTGGATGGGATGAGCACTGGGTGTTATATTATATGTTGGCAAATCGAACTCCAATAAAAACATATACAAGAAACCCCCCAAAAAGCCAAAACCAAAACCAAAACAAAACAAAAAGCCAACAGGAAATAACAAGTGTTGGTGAGGATGTGAAGAAATCGGAACCCTCCCCAGGGCATGATCCTGGAGACCCCGGATAGAGTCCTATGTCAGGCTCCCTGCATGGAGCCTGCTTCTCTCTCTGCCTGTGTCTCTGCCTCTCTCTCTCTCTCTCTCTCTCTCTCTGTCTCTCATTAATAAATAAATAAAATCTTAAAAATTATTAGAACCCTTGTACACTGTTGGCGGGAATGTAAACTTGGGTAATTATTATGGCAAATATGATGGCAGTTCCTCAAACATATAATTCCCATATGATCCAGCTATTCCACATCCGAATATATACTCAAAAAATTGAAAGCAAGGTCCTCGAAAGAGAATTGTACACCTGTGTTCATAATAGCATTCTTCACAATAGCCAAGAGGTGGAGGCAACCCAGGATCTATCAGTGTATGAATGGATAAACAAAATATAGCACATGCATACAATGAAATATTATTCAGTTATTAAAAAGAAATGAAATTCTGACACATGGATGAACCTTGAGGACATTATGCCTAGTGAATAAGCGAGTGACAAAAAGACAAATACGGTGTGATTCCCACTTATATGAAATACCTAGAGTGGTCCATTTATAGAGACAGAAAGGGGAATGATGGTTGCCAGGGACTGGGGAGAGGAGGAAATGATATTTTGTTGCTTAATAAGAAATAGGGTCTCAGTTTTACAAGATGCAAAGGTTCTGGAGATTGATTGCACAACAAATACACTTAACATTACTGAACTGTACACCTAAAAATAATTAAGATGGTAAGTTTTATATAATGCTTACTTTTCTAGAAATTTTTAAAAGGCTATCAAAAATGCTTAACTATGTTTCCAGAAATGTGAGGCGGTGAGATATTACATCATTTATCATATTTGAGACAATTTTTCTCTGTGAACCTTGACTTCTGTACTTCAACCTCTAACTATGTCTACCTGGTTACCACAAAAATTAACCTGACAGCTATCAAATAAAAAAATGTACACACAGAACCAAATATTTTTTTGTAATTGTCTATATGCAAAATCAAAATTAAGTTGTAATTTTCTGGAATGCAAACTTTGAGGATATACTATTTAATTTTCATCGCCCAAATGAACATTGTATTGAAAATCCTTGAACAGTTACAAAGTATTATAGTTGTTTAGCATTTGATATTTGTTCCGAATGCCAAAAATTAATATAAAACCATTTTAAGGGAGAGTGCTTTCCAACATAAAGTCATGTTTTAGCATGA
Source organism: Canis lupus familiaris (assembly GCF_011100685.1). Lineage (NCBI taxonomy): Eukaryota > Metazoa > Chordata > Mammalia > Carnivora > Canidae > Canis > Canis lupus. Next base: position 61,683,584 of record NC_049260.1, on the reverse strand, counting down.
TCAGTTAATAGAAATCATCACATAATTGTTTTTTAATAAAAATATCAAAATTGAGAAATTAGGCAAGCAAATAGATTATAGGCAGGAAATTATTTTTCAAAGCCAATGATCCAAAGGACATGTTTTGGATAACCAATGTAGTCATTTTGCTGTGAAATGTAAAAGGTAATTAGTATACACTTTGGAAGGGCCAAAGGTGAAATAAGATAGTTTCTCAATTTTCTCTTGGCACTACAACATATATCAAAGGAAGAAAAAAAAAATTAACACTATCTAAGAGTATAAATCATGTATATGAAGAGATAATGGTAAATCAGAACTTAATTTAAATAGGAAAATATATCTGTAAAATTTCTAAAGGAAAACATAGGAATTATATATTCCTGATATGTAATAATGATATAGATCTTAAAATTTTAACTTTTTGAGTGCAGAATTTTTAAACATGTAATTAAATGGTAAAAATAACAAAAATTATACAATGCTCATAATATGTCAGGTACTAAGCGCTTTAATTAACGCAATTCTCACTGAGAAAAAATATAAAGATAATCAGAAGGCTTGGGATTCACGTAAAAGAAACAGAATGAGTTCTACAAATAAATTAATGAATAGAATAATAGATAAAATAGCCCAGGATTAACTAAGAGACCAATAGGCACAAGTTGGGGGAGGGATTTTAAGTAGAATTAAAAAGTTAAAACATCACTACTGAATAAGTGTAGGAGTTTATGTTTACCATGTAAGTTTTGCAACACTAAAAATATTTTGAATATCAGTCATGATGGCAATTTCTGTATAAAAGAGCCTTAAATGGAACATTGTTTTTGAGATCAAACTCCCTACCCTCACAAAAATGGCCACGTTGCAATAAAAATTGTGGCATATTACAGAAAAAAAAAAAAGTTAAAACAATGTAGTAATAAAAGAAGACAATACATGTAAGAGTGAATAAGATGAAAAGAGTCTTAGGAAAATAAAAATACAAAAGAGAAGTCAAATGACAACTATCACTAGGTAGCTGTTTAGTGATCCAAATGTCTGATTTAAGTCCCATTGGTTCCAAGCTTAAAATTCCCAATTCAACTAATTGTGCCATATCTCCTTATTAAAAATTTTTATTGGAGTTTAATTTGCCAACATATAGCATAACACCCAGTGCTCATCCAGCCAAGTGCCCCCCTCAGTGCCCATCACTCAGTCACCCCAACACCCTGCCCACCTCCCCTTCCACTACCCCTTGTTCATTTCCCAGAGTTAGGTGTCTCTCATGTTTTGTCACCCTCACTGATATTTTCACTCATTTTCTCTCCTTTCCCTTTATTCCCTTTCACTAATTTTTATATTCCCCAAGCCATATCTCTTTTGACTCAGTTCGATACATTAAAAAATCATTAAAGATCCTTTTCTCAAACAGAAGAGATTTTAAAACTTATTGAGTGAATTGTCACATTTTCGGGCAATTCAATTCCTTCCCTGAGCTCCTAAGAAAAGTGATAGAGGAATCATGCTCTGGAGAGCCAGAAAGGTAGATATCAAGATAATGGACATTGGATGTGGTAGAGAAAGGGAAAAAGCATTCTTATATGGGTTTTGGAAAATGAGCTGCTAGGGAACAAAAAACCCCTCAATATCTGAAGTACATCTTTAACCAGTTATATCTATCCTGAATGAAAACTATCTATTGTCAGCTAAGAGCTAGTTGAATAAAAAGCAGTAACATTTCCCTGGCGGGCATATCAGGATGAACAGTTTGCTTAATATTTTTCATTTCACCTTCTTTTACCAGTAAAATGTTGCTATATTTTGTTTTTTAAAAGCTTTATAATAGGGACACCGGGGTAGCTCAGTGCTTGAGCATCTGTCTTTGGCTCAGGGCATGATCCCAGGGCTCCGGGATTGAGTCCTGCATCCAGCTCCCTGTGAGAAGCCTGCATCTCCCTCTGCATATGTCTGTGTCTCAAAAATAAATAAATAAACAAACAAATATATAAAAAATAAAATCTTTTAAAAAAGCTCTACTATGTTTTAGAGTGGAGAGTTCAGCGTGATTTTAATATTTATTTTTGCCTTTTTGTTTCACACAGATTGGCCGTTTAAAAATATTTTTATTGGAGTTCAATTTGACAACATATAGCATAACACCGAATGCTCATCCTGCCAAATCCCCCCTCAGTGCCCATCAGCCAGTCACCCCAAAACCCCACCCACCTCATCTTCCACTACCCCTTGTTCATTTCCCAGAGTTGGGTGTCTGTCACATTTTGTCACCCTCATTTATATTTTCATTCATTTTCTCTCCTTTCCCTTTATACCTTTTTACTAATTTTTATATTCCCTAAATGAATGAGACCATATAATGTTTGTCCTCTCTGATTGACTTACTTCACTCAGCATAATACTCTCCAGTTCTATGCACATTGAAGCAAATGGTGGGTATTTGTCTTTTCTAATGGATGGGTCATATTCCATTGTACACATATACCACATCTTCTTTATCCATTCATCTTTCGATGGACACCGAGGCTCCTTCCACGGTTTGGCGATTTTGGACATTGCTGCTGTAAACATTGGGGTGCAGGTGTCCTGCCGTTTCACTGCATCTGTATCGTTGGGGTAAATCCTCAGCAGTGCAATTGCTGGGTTGTAGGGCAGATCTATTTTTGACTCTTGGAAGGAACTGCACACAGTTTTCCAGAGCGGCTGTACCAGTTCACAATTCCGCCAACAGTGCAAGAGAGTTCCCCTTTCTCCACATCCTCTCCAACATTTGTTGTTTCCTGTCTTGTTAATTTTTCCCATTCTCACTGGTGTGAGGTGGTATCTCATTGTGGTTTTGATTTGTATTTCCCTGATGGTCAGTGATGCAGAGTATTTTCTCATGTGCTTGTTGGCGATGTCTATGTGTTCCACTGTGAAATTTCTGTTCATGTCTTTTGCCCTTTTCAGATTGGATTGTTTGCTTCTTTGCTGTTGAGTTTCATAAGATCTATATAGATCTTGGATACTAGCCCCATATCTGATATGTCATTTACAATATCTTCTCCCATTAGGTAGGTTGTCTTTGAGTTTTGTTGATTAATTCTTTTGCTGTGCAGCTTTTTATCTTGATGAAGTCCCAATAATTCATTTTTGCTTTTATTTCCCTTGCCATCAGGATGATTCTTGCAAGAAGTTGCTGTGGCTGAGATAAAAAACGGTGTTGCCAGGAAGCCTGGGTGACTCAGCGGTTTAGTGCTGCCTTCAGCCCAGGGCATGATCATGGAGACCCAGATCGAGTCCCACGTTGGTCTCTCTGCATGGAGCCTGCTTCTCCCTCTGCCTGTGTCTTGATCTCTCTCTCTCTCTCTCTCTCTCCGTCTCTCATGAATAAGTTTTTTTAAAAAAGGAAAAAATGGTGTTGCCGGTGTTCTCCTCTAAGATTTTGATGGATTCTGTCTCACATTATGATCTTTCATCCATTTTGAGTTTATCTTTGTGTATGGTGGAAGAGAATGGTCTAGTTTCCTTCTACTGCACGTGGCTGTCCAATTTTCCCAGCACCGTTTATTGAATCGACTGTCTTTTATCTAGGGGATAGTCTTTCCTGCTTTAACGAATATTAGTTGATCATAGAGTTGAGGACCCATTTCTGGATTCTCTATTCTGTTCCACTGATCTATGTGTCTATTTTGGTGCCAGTACCACACTGTCTTCATGATCACAGTTTTCTAGTACCACTTGAAATGTGACATTGTGATGCCCCTGGCTCTGGTTCTCTTTTTCAATATTCCCCTGGCTATTAGGGGTCTTTTCTGATTCCACACAAATCTTAAGATGACTTGTTCCAACTCTCTGAAGAAAGTCCATGCTATTGTGATAGGGATTGCATTAAACGTGTAAATTTCTCTGGGTAACATTGACTTTTTCACAACATTAATTGTTCCAATCCATGAGCATGGAATATTTTTCCATCTCTTTGTGTCTTCATCCATTTATTTCAGAAGTGTTTTGTAGTTTTTAGGGTATAGATCCTTTACCGCTTTGGTTAGGTTTATTCCTAGGTATCTTATGCTTTTGGGTGCAATTGTCAATGGGATTGACTCCTTAATTTTTCTTTCTTCAGTCTCATTGTTTGTGTATAGAAACGCCACTGATTTCTGGGCATTGATTTTGTATACTGCCACACAGCCGAATTGCTATAGGAGTTCTAACAATCCTGGAGTCGAGACTTTTGGGTTTTTGTATGGACAGTATCATGTCATCTGCGAGGAGGGAGATTGTGACTTCTACTTGTCCAATTTGAATGTCTTTTATTTCTTTTCATTGCATGATTGCTGAGGCAAAGATTCTAGTACTATGGTTAATAGCAGTGGTGAGAGTGGACATCCCTCTGGTGTTCATGATCTTAAGAGAAAGGCTCCCAGTGCTTTCCCGTTGAGAATGATATTTGCTGTGGGCTTTTTGTAGATGACTTTTAAGATGCTGAGGAATGTTCCCTCTATCTCTACACTCTGAAGAGTTTTGAATAGGAATGAATGCTGTATTTTGTCAAATACTTTCTCTGCAACTGTTGAGAGGATCACATGGTTCTTGTTTTTTCTCTTGTTGATATGATCTATCACATTGATTGCTTTATGAGTGTTGAACCAGCCTTGCTTCCCTGGGAAAAATCCCACTTGGTCACGGTGAATAATCTTCTTAATGTATTGTTGGATCCTATTGGCTAATATCTTCTTGAGAATTTTTGCATCTGTGTTCATCAGGGATATTGATCTATAATTCTCCTTTTTGGTGGGGTCTTTGTCTGGTTTTGGAATTAAGGTGATGATGGCCTCATAGAACGAGTTTGGAAGAATTCCATTCCTTTCTATCTTTTTGAACTGCTTTAGTAGAATAGGTATTGATTCTTCTTTAAACGTTTGATAGAATTTCCCTGAGAATCCATCTGGCCCTGTAATTTTGCGTCTTGGGATGTTTTTTATGACTGCTTTAATTTCTTCCACTGTTAGTGGCATGTTTATGTTTCCTTTTATCTGATTCCAGTTTTGGCACTTTGTGGTTTTCCAGAAATCCGTCCATTTCTTTTAGATTGCCTATTTTATTGGCATATACCTGCTCAGAATACCTTTTTAAAATTGTTTGATTTTCCTTGGTATTTTTTGTGATCTATCCTTTTCCTTTTTTATTTTTATTTTTTTATTTTTTTATTTTTTATCTCCTTTTCCATTCATGATTATATTAATTAGAGTCTTTTCTCTTTTCCTTTTAATAAGGTTGGCTAATGGTTTATCTATCTTATTCATTTTTTCAAAGAACCAACTCCTGGTTTTGGTGATCTGTTCTACAGTTCTTCTGGTCTCTATTTCATTGAGTTCTGCTTGAATCTTATCTCTCTTCTGCTTGGTGTAGGTTTTATTTGCTGTTTTTTCCTCAGTACTTTTAGGTGTGAGGTTAGCTTGTGTATTTGAATTTTTTTCCAATTGTTTGAGGGATGCTTGTATTGCAATGTATTTCCCTCTCAGGCCGGCTTTTGCTATATGTAAAGATTTTGATTGGTTGTATCGTCATCCTTATTCATTTCCATGAAACTTTTAATTCTTCTCTAATTTCCTGGTTGACCCTTTCATCTTTTAGTAGGATTCTATTTAACCTACACGTGTTTGGGTTTCTTCCTAATTTCTTCTTGTGATTGAGTTCAAGTTTCAAAGCATTATGGCCTGAAAATATGCAGGGGACAATCCCAATCTTTTGGCATTGGTTGAGACCTGATTTGTGACCCAATATGTGGTCTATTCTGAAAAAAGTTCCGTGCACTTGAAAAGAATGTGTATTCAGTTGTGTTTGGATGTAAAGTTCTGTAAATATCTGTGAAATCCATCTGGTCCAATGTATCCTTTAAAGCCCTTGTTTCCTTGGCGATGTCGTGCTTTTCTGATTTGCAGAAAGCGCCGTGTTGAAGCCCAGTATTAGTGTACTATTATCTAAGTATGTCCTTACTTTGGTTATTAATTGATTGATATTCATGGCAACTCCCACATTCAGGGCATCAATATTCATGATTGTTAGATCCTCTTGTTGGATAGATCCTTTAATTATGATATATTTCCCTCTTGATGTCTTACTACAGTCTTTCGGATAAACTTTAATCAATCTGATATGAGGATGGCTACCCCTGCTTTCTTTTGAGGATCATTTGAATGGTACATGGTTCTCCAACCTTTCGTTTTCAGGGTGTAGTTGTCCTTAGGTCTAAAATGTGTCTCTTGTAGACAGCAAAGAGAAGGGTCTTGCTTTTTTTTCCAGTCTGAAACCCTGCATCTTTTGATGGGATCATTAAGCCCATTCGTGTTCAGAGATACTCTGGAAAGACGTGTATTTAGTGTCATCATAATACCTATTCAGTCCCTGTTTTTCTGGAGTATTTCTTTGGGTATCATCTTTCTTTTACAGAGTTCCCCTTAGTATTTATGGCAGAGCTAGTTTGGTGTTCACATATTCTTTTAGTTTCTGCCTATCTTGGAAGCTCTTTATCTCTCCTTCTATTCTGAATGAGAGCCTTGCTGGATAAAGTATTCTTGGCTACATGTTCTTCTCATTTAGGACCCTGAATATATCCTGCCAGCCTTTGCTGGCCTGCCAGGTCTCTGTGAAGACATCTTCTGTTATTCTAATATTTCTCCCCATATAATTTAGGTATCTCTTTTTTTCTTGCTGCTTTAAGGATTTTCTGTTTACCTTTGGAATTTGCAAGTTTTACTATGAAATGTCGAGGTGTTGAATGGTTTTTCTTGGTTTTACAGGGGGATCTCTCTATCTCCTTATTCTGATTGCCTGTTTCCCTCCCAACGTTAGGGAAGTTCTCAGCTATGATTTGTTCAAATATGCTTTTTAGTCCTCTGTCCCTTTCAGCACCCCCTGGAACTCCAATTAAACGTAGATTTTTCCTTCTGAGGCTGTCATTTATTTCCTTTAACCTTTCCTCATGATCTTTTAATTGTTTTTCTCTTTTGTCTTCAGCTTCCTTCCTTGCCATCAACTTGTCTTCCTTCTCACTCTCTTTCTTCTACCTCATTAATCCTCATCGTTTGGACCTTCAGTTTGGATTGTTTCTCATTTAATTGATTTTTAATTTTGGCCTAATTAGATCTAAATTCTGCAGTCGTGAAGTCTCTTGAATCCATTATGCCTTTTTCCAGAGCCACCAGTAGCTTTATAATTTTGCTTCTGAATTGGGTTTCTGACACCGATTTGTAATCCAAATTCTGTAACTCTGTGGCAGAGAATAATGTTTCTGATTCTTTCTTTTGTGGTGAACTCTTCTTTCTAGTCATTTTGCTCAGTGCAGAGTGGGTAAAAATGAGTTGTACTGGACAAAGGAAGGGAAAAAAAAGGAGGGGTATCCTCTTGCTCTATATAGTGTAAATTGGTGTTTTCCAGTGCTGCTTCGTGAGGAACTTGCTCTTCCCCTCTCCTTCCAGCTGTATTCTGGGGGTGGGGCCTGCTTTGCTGATTCTCAGGTGTGTGCACCTGGGGGAACTGCCCGCCGCCATCTCCCCCCCACTCCGCCAGTTGCACAGCTCAGTGGGAACTCTTTATCCTGTGTGGTCCCTGTTTCCTGGTGGCCCAGCTCTGTCCCAGGCACAGGGTGACACCAAGAGGAACAACCACACTGGCGGTGGCCAGCTCTCCAGCCCTGGAATCAGCTCCAGCAGTAACTACTGCAACCTCCCAGTCTGCACTGGCCTAGATGCTCCAGGGGCGGGGGATGCTGATCTGCACAGCTTGAGGGGACCCAGTTGCAGGAGAGACCTTGCTGTTCTGTGCCCTCCCCACTTCTGCCAGTCCTGTGGGGAGCACTGGATCGTGGGTTGTTTCCCCCGGTGCCCTCGGATCTGGGACCTGTGCTGCTGGAATCGCACTGCCAGGCCATGGCTCCTGAAAGGAGCAGGGCACAGCCCCCTCTGCCAAGACCCGCCTCCTGATCTCCTGTGGCCCCACGGCACGCTCGCCCTAGCCCTTTACTGAGCAGGGCTGTGGTGTCTGGTGCTCTCCCCTTGGGTGCACTTCCTCTGTTAGGGACTCTGGGAGACTGGGGGCTCCACTGCCCCTCCTGCAGTTCTTCCTGAGTTCCCTGCTAAGTGCCATTCCGTCCGAGATTAATCCAGTGTGGATATTTAAATTCCTGCTTCTCTGGGACTGGACTTTCCTGTCCTGGAGGCTTTTGCCGCCTAGCCCTAGGGTGGCTCCTCGCAGGGGCCCCCCACTTGATTCTTTTTTTTTCCACCTTTCTACCTTGTTAGAAGCACAAACTCTTCTCTCTGTAGCGTTCCAGCTGTTCTCTCTTTAAATCTCAGGTCTAATTCATAGGTTTTCAGGATGATTTTAAAGTTATCTTGGTAAGTTAGTGAGGATAGCTGACTTGGGGACCCTACTTCTCCACCATCTTGCCCAGCCCCTGATTGACTGGTCTTTAAAAGCAGACACTCCCTGGAGTAAACTCAAAGATCTGAGTTTACACTTGGTCAACAACTTTAATATACAAAATCAGATGCCAATATCCATCTAATATCATTTGGGCAAGGGAAATGAGTAAGAGCAAACTGAAGGTATCAAAATATCTTGGATAAGAAATTAGAACATTTTAAACAACAGGAAGTTATTGTGATGCAGTATCAGGCTCTGCTCTTAGCCTCTAATTTATCTTTGTATACCAACTACTCTCTACTGATTTTTAAAACAACTAAATAAGCACTGGGAGTGAAGATAAAGATGGGACTATATAAATGCTACTATAGCCCCTTCTCTGAATCGGTTTGGTGTTGGCAGGGCATCTTTTAAATATCAAAAGTTTTCAGATATTAGAAAGGCAATATGGGAGTACATAGCATATATTATATAACATCTCCACTGGGATCTGGAGTAGCACCTACTAATAAATACTTTTAATATTTTTTATGGGAAACATGACTATTCACACCAAAGGGCCTAAATAAATATAATAATTAGCATAAACTAAGACCTATAAGTCAGCAAAAATCCAGCTAAGCTGGCTGAGTTGTATATAATGACTAGTTTAGGATTAGTATCAAAGAAAGAAGGTAGGTAGAACATAAATACAAACAATTATGAAAAAATTGATTTATTCTTAACAAGGTAGTCTATGAAGTAGTGAATATAGTAGACCACCAATACTCAAACATTTTGGCCTCAGGACATCGTTACACTCTTAAGAACTGAGGAACCCAAGAGCTTTTGCTTACGTGGATTATATTTATACATATTTACCCATCAGAAATGAAAATAGAGAAATCAATTTTAAAAACCCAAAATTCCAATTTGCACTTGCAAGCTTACGTTTCTTCCTTTGGCAATGAATACTGTCAGTTGCCTTGCTTGAAGTGAGAGAGACTCCATTCACTTTTGAAAATATGTCTGCCAAAAGTACAAGTCAGAATAACCAAAGTTTGTTGGTAGTTCTTTCAAATAAAAATGATATTCCATGAAAAAAAAGTGACTAGGAAAGTCCCATGGTTCAAACGATCTTATAAGTGCTTTTTCTTATGAAATAAGAAATTAATAATAATAATAATGATAATAATAATAATAATAAGGCTGCTTATATGCTATGACAACCATCATACTTGGTAACTTGGTATGAGGAAGTGCTTTCTGCTCGTTTTCTACTCTGCTGTATAGATTATTAAATAGATGTATACTCAAAGGTCTAATCTAATAAAATTAATAATTTTAGTGCTTCCTCAGGGACATTAAATGAAAATGGCTTCCCCCCAAGTGCATTGTGGTAAAGAATACAAATGGTGGCTCTCTAGTATAGTACCAGTGCTTTGATTCATGCTAAGGCAGTAGTACTTTCCCTCATCATTGCTTTTGCACCACTGTGCAAATGTCAACATAGTGTATAGTGAAAATAATGTTTTAGCACTATGAAAACAGTTTTGATCTCATGGACTCATACAAGTGTCTCAGGGATTCCTTGGATCCTTGGACTACAATTTGAGAATCACTACAAAGGACTATACTTAAAAGCATGAGTTTCTCATTCATTTTTATTTGAACCCAAAACTCATTTTAGGTTACCATATGTATTCTTAATGAAATTGTAAATACTTTTATTTAATTAAAAGCTTTTTGTGGTTGATCTTATGAGAAAAGGGGGAACTACAATCCAGTAGGTATTTTCAATTCCAAAACTTATCTACACTTGAGAACCATAAAATTCTCTACTGCCACTTGGATATAGCAAACCCACATTACAAGGCAGGACAAAGATGAATGGAAAATATATAGTAAATACAAAATACTATTTCACTGGGTATGGTGGTAATTTAAAATGAAACAAACAATTAGAAAGAAAAATCTATAAAACTCAAAAAGAATAATTTTAAATAAGTTTTGATTTTATAAGATTAAAAAAGCAGCAAAGGAGCTAAGATGGCAGAGTAAGAGGAGGACTCCAGACTTGCTTAGTTCCTTGGAACACAGCTAGGTAAATATCAAATCATTCTGAATACCCATGAAATCAATCTGAGGACTGATGGACCAAACTGCACAACTAGAGGGAGAGCAGAGGCCACATTGTGGAAGATAGGAGATACAGAGATGTGGTTTGGGGGGGGTAGGGATGGCTGGTCTATAGAGGGGAAGGAGCCCTGGTCTCAGAGAGAGGTGAGAGAAAGAGAGGAGAGCACAGGGGAACGCAGAAGGAAAACACTTCCCCAAAGCCATTGACTGGAAAAACAAGAGTGGTTGACTTTCATGAGTATTGGAACCAGTGGTGCTCAAAACCTAGAGTTTATTTTTTATTTTTTTAAAGATTTTATTTATTTATTCATGAGAGGCACACAGAGAGAGAGAGAGAGAGAGAGAGGCAGAGACACAGGCAGAGGGAGAAGCAGGCTCCATGCAGGGAGCCTGATGTGGGACTCGATCCCGGGTCTCCAGGATCACGCCCTGGGTTGAAGGCGGCGCTAAACCACTGGACCACCAGGTCTGCCCAAAACCTAGAGTCTAGAGGTCTGTTCCATGGCTGGTATAAAGCCCTAAGGCACTACAGTGCTCCCATAGAGAAACCAAGAAGGTAACTGGGGGCAGAGGACATGATCTGTGGATCACCTGAGACATATCAGTAGACATGTTTCCCCTTCTTGGAATGCATCTGAGAGAGGCGGCATTGCAACTCCAGGGACAAAGGAGCCAGTAGGTGCTATTTCCAGTCCACCCTCAGCATAGGTGCAGAGACACCTGCTGAAGGTGGCTAACCCAGAGACTGGTTCTTTAGTGTACTTTGCTCCAAGCCCCACACTCCTGCACTCTGGTGTGAATGCCCTTCTGAATTAAACCTACATCAATCCCAGTGCAGCAAGACACATCCCCAGAAGACCAGTTGAGGTCCTCACCACACCACATCAAACTAAAGATTGCAGTTTTAAACTCAGCCAGTCTGTCTGGGATAGAGTTCAAAGTGCACTATGCGGGTTCAGGCAGGCAAGCAACCTGGACACAGACACATGAAAAAAAGTGATCAGTAAACACATATGATGAATGAAGGGAAATTATTTGCTGTTCTGGGAGGGCTTCTCTGACAGCAGAGAGAACGAACTCCCCTATCCAGGGACAAAGGAGCTGGTTAGTGCATTCCCCTCCTCCTTTCAGCATAAAATAACTTCAATAAACAGTGTAGTGCCAACACTGGCTGCTTCAGTTGTTCACAACAAATCCCAATGCCCTGTGCTCTGCTGGTATTGTTCTTCCCAAGAAAGTGGGCCTTAGAATCAGTGCAGGAGGTCTCATCCTCTGAAGACCAGCACAAACCCTTGGACACATCACATCTGTCTATTGACCATAGAGTTCTGCAAAGCTTCAGCTCTAGTGATAATAGTTTCAGGTCTCTTTTAATAAGAAGATCAGAGCATACGTAGTTAAAACTCACCACACTCTGGCCAAGGTCCGAACACTCCCCACTACAGGAAAGGAGAAACCCTGCAGAGGACTGACTTGAGGGATAACATAACACAGCCACAGAGTGCATGCAGCATACACCAGAAACAGCAAGAGGCCTTGGAAATATAATTCATATTCCTTCTTCTTTATAAAACCATTACTCTCAGGAGCAGGAAACATAGCAGGCTTTCCTGACACAGAGAAGTGTCCTACACAAAATGAAAAGACAGAAGGATTCATTGTAAAAGAAAGAACAAGGAAAGCTCATGGCCAGGAATTGAATCAAAACACATATAAGTAATATGCCTGATCCAGAATTTAAAGCAAGAATCAAAAGAGTACTAGATGGTTGTGAGAAAAGTATAGAAGACAACAAGGAGTCCCTTACCACAGAGATAAAAGAACTTAAAACTAATTAGGCTGAAATGAAAAAATGCAATAACTGAGATTTTAAAAAGACTGGATGGAAGAACAAAAGAATGGAAGAAGTAGAAGAATGAATAAATGATATAGAAGATAGAATTATGGAAAATAATGAAGCTAATAAAAAAGAAAGAAAAATATTATATCATGAAAGAGACATAGGGAACTGAGTGCTTTTGTGAAACAATAACATTAATATCATAGGAGTCCCAAGAAAAGAAGAGAAAAGAGAGGGCATAAGGGTTATTTGAGGAAATTATAGCTGAAGACTTCCCACTCTGGGGAAGTTCTGGGGTTCTTTGAAAACTCAACAAATATGATAAGGCTTCGAAATCCAGGAAGCACAGAGAACTCCCATCAAAATCAACAAAAGGAGGCCAATGCCAAGACATATTGTAGTTACATTTGCAAAATATAGAGATAAAGAAAAAAATCCTATAAAGAAGCAAGACGAAAGAAGTCCCCAACTTACCAGGGAGGACAAATAAGGTAAGCAGCAGATATTTCCAAAGAAACCTGGCAGGTCAAAGAGAGTGAGGGACATGATATATTCTGTGTGTGGAATGGAAATATCTACAGCTAAGAATACTCTATACAGCAAACCTATCATACAGAATAGAAGAGGTAAAGAATTTGCAAGACAAGCAAAAACTAAAGGTATTCATGACCACTAAACTAGAACTGCAAAAAATATTAAAGGGGACTCCTTGGGGACAAAAGCTAGAAAGGAACAGAGAAAATCTCTAGAAACAATGATAAAACAAGCAATAAAATTGCAATGTATTCATATATATCAATAATTACTGTGCAGGGCAAGGTGGGGAGGAGTAGGGTCCCCAAGTCACCTGTCCCCACCAACTTACCTGGATAACTTTCAAATCTTCGTGAAAACCTACGAATTCAGTCTGAGATTTAAAGAGAGAATAGCTGGAATGCTACAGTGAGAAGACTTTGCACATTTATCAAGTACAACTTGTTCTTGGCCACTCTGAACTGAGCAAAAGGACTAGAAGGAAAAACTCAGCACAAAAAAAAACAGTACTCTCTCCCACAGAATTACAAAATTTGGATTACAATTCAATGTCATAAAGCCAATTCAGAAGCACAATTATAAAGCAACTGGTTATTCTGGAAAAAAGCATAAAGGATTCAAGAGACTTCATGACTGCAGAATTTAGATCTAATCAGGCTGAAATTAAAAATCAGTTAAATAAGATGCAAACAAAACTGGAGGTCCTAACAACAAGGGTTAACGAGGTAGAAAAAAGGGGGGGGCACGGAAGACAAGTTTATGGCAAGGAAGGAAACTGAGGAAAAAAGAGAAAAACAAAAGATCATGAGGATAGGTTAAAAGAAATAAATGACAGCCTCAGAACGAAAAATCTAGGTTTAATTGGGATTCCAGAGAGCGCCAAAAGGATTCCAGAGGTCCAGAAAGTGTATTTGAACAAATAATAGCTGAGAACTTCCCTAACTTGGGAAGGGAAACAGGCATTCGGATTCAGGAGATAGAGAGAACACCAACCTAAAATCAATAAAAAATGCTCAACACCTCAACATTTAATAGGGAAACTTGCAAATTCCAAAGATAAAGAGAAGATCCTTAAAGCAGCAAGAGACAAGAAATCCCTAAACTTTATGGGGAGAAGTATTGGGATAATAGCAGACCTCTCCACAGAGACCTGGCAGGCCGGAAAGGGATGACAAGATATATTCAGGATCCTAAATGAGAAGAACATGCAGCCAAGAATACTCTATCCAGCAAGTTTCTCAGCCAGAATAGAATGAGAGAAAAAAAACTTCCAAGATAGGCAGGAACTGAAAGAATATGTGACCACCAAACCAGCTCTGCAAGAAATATTAAGGGGGACTCTGTAAAAGAAAGAGGAAGTCCAAGGAAACATTCCAAAAAAAAAAAAAAAACAGGGATTGAATAGGTATTATGATGACACTAAATTCATATCTTTCAACATAACTCTGAATGTGAATTGGCTTAATGACCTCAATCAAAAGGCGCAGGGTTTCAGACTGGATAAAAAAAAGCAAGACCCATCTATTTGCTGTCTACAAGAGACTCATTGTAGACATAAGGACACCTACAGCCTGAAAATGAAAGACCATTTACCATTCCTATGGTCCTTAAAAGAAAGCAGGGGTAGCCATCCTTATATGAGATAAATTAAAGTTTATCCCAAAGACTGCAGTAAGAGATGAAGAGGGACACTATACCATACTGAAAGGATCTATCCAACAAGAGGCCCAAACAATCATGAATATTTATACCCCGAATCTGGAAACTGCCAAGTATATCAATCAATAAATAACCACAGTTAAGACATACTTAGATAATAATACACTTATACTTGGTGACTTGAAGATAGTGCTTTCTACAATCGACAGATCTTCTGAGCACAACATCCCCAAAGAAACAAGAGCTTTAAAGGATACACTGGATCAGATGGATTTCACAGATATTTACAGAACTTGACATCCAAATGCAACTGAATACACATTCTTCTCAAGTGCACATGGAACTTTCTCCAGAATAAACCACATCCTGGGTCACAAATCAGGTCTTAACTGATACCAAAAGATTGGGATAATCCCCTGCATATTTTCAGACCATAATGCTTTGAAACTAGAACGAAATCACAAGATGTCGTATGGAAGGATTTCAAACACGTGGAGGTTAAGGACCATCCTGCTAAAAGATGAAAGGGTCAACCAGGAAATTAGGGAAGAATTAAAAGGATTCATGGAAACTAATGAGAATGAAGATACAACTGTTCAAATTCTATGGGATACAGCAAAAGCAGTCCTCAGAGGAAATACATCGCAATGCAAGCATCCATCCAAATACTGGAAAAAACTCAAATACAAAAGCTCACCTTGCACCTAAAGGAGCTAGAAAAAAAATAGCAAATAGATCCTACACCCAGCAGAAGAAGAGAGTTAACAAAGATTCAAGAACTCAATGAAATAGAGACCAAAAGAACTGTGGAACAGATTAACAAAACCAGGAGTTGGTTCTTTGAAAGAATCAATAAGATAGATTAACAATTAGCCAGCTTTATAAAAAGAAAAAAGACTCAAATTAATAAAATCATGAATGATAAAGGAGAGATCTCCACCATTACCAAGGAAATACAAACAATGTTAACTTATTATGTGCAGCTTTTCACCAATAAAATTGGAAATCAGGGTGAAATGGACGCATTTCTGGAACCACAAACTACCAAAACTGGAACAGGAAGAAATAGAAAACCTGAACAAGCCAATAACCAGGGAGGAAATTGAGCAGTCATCAAAATCCTCCCAAGACACAAAAGTACAGGACAATATGGCTTCCCTGGGGAATTCTATCAAACTTTTAAAGAAGAAACCATACCTATTCTACTAAAGCTATTTGGAAATATATAAGGAGATGGAATACCTCCAAACTCGTTCTATGAGGCCAGCATCACCTTAATTCCAAAACCACACAAAGACCCCACCAAAAAGGAGAATTATAGACCAATATACCTGATGAACATGGATGCAAAAATTCTAAACAAGATACTAGCCAATAGGATTCAACAATATATTAAGAAGATTATTCACCATGACCAAGTGGGAATTATGCCCATGATTCAAGGATGGTTCAAGATTCATAAAGCAGTCAATGTGATTAATCATATAAACAAGAGACAAAACAAGAACCATATGATCCTCTCAATAGATACAGGGAAAGCATTTGACCAAATACAGCATCCATTCCTGATCAAAACTCTTCAGAGTGTAGGGATACAGGGAACATTCCTCAGCATCTTAAAAGCCATCCATGAAAAGCCTTCAGCAAATAATATTCTCAATGGGAAACACTGGGAGCCTTTCCCCTAATATTAGGAACAAGTCAGGGATGTCTACTCTCGCCATTGCTATTCAACATAGTACTTAAAGTCCTAGGCTCAGCAATCAGACAACAAAAAGAAATAAAAGGCATTCAAATGGGCAAAGAAGAAGTCAAACTCTTCCTCTTCGCAGATGACATGATACTGTACATAGAAAACCCAAAAGACTCCACCCCAAGATTGCTTAAACTCATACAGCAATTCGGCAGTGTGGCAGGATACAAAATCAATGCCCATAAATAAATGGCATTTCTATACAGTATCAATGAGACTGGAAAAAGAGAAATTAAGGAGTCAATCCCATTTACAATTGCACCCCAAACCATAAGATACCTTGGAATAAACCTAACCAAAGAGGGAAAGGATCTATACCATAAAATCTACAGAACTTTACCAAAGAGGGAAAGAATCTATACCTTAAAAACTACAGAACATTTCTGAAAGAAATTGAGGAAGTCACAAAGAGTTGGAAAAATATTCCATGCTCATGGATTGGAAGCATTAATATTATAAAATGTCAATGTTACCCAGGGCAATTTACACACTTAATGCAATACCTATTAAAATGCCATGTACTTTCTTCAGATAGTTGGAACAAATCATCCTAAGATTTGTGTGGAATCAGAAAAGACCCCGAATAGCCAGGAAAATATTAAAATGAAAACCATTGCTGAGGGCATCACAATGCTAGGTTGTACTACAAAGCTGTCGTCATCAAGACAGTGTGGTTCTGGCACAAAAATAGACACATTGATCAATGGGACATAATAGATAATCCAGAAGTGGACCCTCAACTTTATGGTCAACTAATGTTCGACTAAGCTGGAGAGACTATCCCCTGGAAAAAAAGACAGTCTCTTCAATAAATCGTGCTGGAAAACTGGACATCCACATGCAGAAGAATGAAACTAGACCATTCTCCTACACCCTACACAAAGATAAACTCAAAATGAATGAAAGATCTAAATGTGAGACAAGATTGCATCAGAATCCTAGAAGACAACACAGGCAACACCCTTTTTGTACCTGGCCACAGCAACTTCTTGCAAGATACATCCATGAAGGCAAGAGAAACAAAAGCAAAAATAATTTATTGGGACTTCATCTAGATAAGAAGCTTCTGCACAGCAAAAGGAACAGTCCACAAAACTAAAAGTCAACCTACGGAATGGGAGAAGATATTTGCAAATGATGTTATCAGATAGAGGGCTAGTTTCCAAGATGTATAAAGAACTTATTCAACTCAACAGCAAAGAAACAAACAATCCAATCATGAAATGGGCAAAAGACATGAACAGAAATTTCACAGAGGAAGACATAGACATGGCCAACAAGCACATGAGAAAATGTTCCGCATCACTGGCCATCAGGAAACTACAAGTCAAAATCATGCTGAGATACCACCTCACACCAGTGAGAATGGGGAAAATTAACAAGGCAGGAAACCACAAATGTTGGAGAGGATGTGGAGAAAGGGGAACCCTCTTGCACTGTGGTGGGAATGTGAACTGGTACAGCCACTCTGGAAAAGTGTGTGGAGGTTCCTCAAAGAGTTAAAAATAGAACTGCCCTACGACCCAGCAATTGCACTTCTGGGGATTTACCCCAAACATACTGATGCAGTGAAATGCCGGGACACCTGCACCCCAGTGTTTATAGCAGGAATGTCCACAATAGCCAAACTGTGGAAAGACCCTCGGTATTCATTGAAAGATTAATGGATAAAGAAGATGTGGTCTATGTATACAATGGAATATGACTCATCCATTACAAACAACAAATACCCACCATTTGCTTCAACATGCATAGAACTGTAGAGTATTATGCTGAGTGAAGTAAGTTAATCAGAGAGGACAAACATTATATGTTCTCATTCATTTGAGGAATATAAAAATTAGTGAAAGGGGATAAAGGGAAAGGAGAGAGAATGAGTGAAAATATCAGTGAGGGTGACAAAACATGACGAACACCTAATTCTGGGAAATGAACAAGAGGTAGTGGAAAGGGAAGGGGGCGGGCGGTTGGAGTGGTTGAGTGATGGGCACTGAGGGGGACACTTGGCATGATGAGCACTGGGTGTTATGCTATATGTTGGCAAATTGAACTCCAATAAATAAATAAATAAATAAATAAATAAATAAATAAATAAAAATAAATAAGTAATAAAAATTGAAAACATTTGAAGGATATCATTAAGAAAGTCAAAGGCAATCTATAGATTGGGAGAAAATTTTAGCAAAGCATATTGGCTGACATAGAACTTGTATCCAGAATATAAATAACTCCTACAACACAAAATAAATAACTTTATAAACATGGAAGAATTTTCCATAAGATTTCTCTAAGAAAGATATACACATGACCAGTACACGCATGAAAAGAAACCAACATCATTAGTCATATGGGAAATACAAATATATGCCACACTGAAATACAACTTTACACACTAGAATGTCTCTAATCAAACAGACAAACAGTATCAAATGTTGATGATGTTGGAGAGACATCAGAACCTTATTTCACTACTCTTGAGAATGTAAATGGTACAGGCACTTGGTAAAAAAGTCTTGAAGTTCTTCAAAAAGTTAGATAGAATTACCATGTGACCCATGAATTCCACTTTTATCTATATACTTAAAGGAATTAAAATAATATATCCAAACTAAAGCTTATACATAAATATTCATAGCAGTATTAGTCATAATAGCCCAGGAGTGGAACCAACCCAAATGTCTGTCAACTGATGAGTGCAAAAACAAAGGTGGTATATCCATACAAAGGGCTATTATTCAACCACTAAAAGAAATGAAGTACTGATACATGATAAAGCCTAAAATAATTTTGTTAAGTGAAAGGAGTCAGTTACAAAATATTGCATATTTTGTGATACCACTTATGCTAAATGTTCAGAAAAGGCAACCTCATAGAAATAGGAAGTATATTAGTGGTTTCCAGGAGTGTGGGGGAAGAGAATAAGGAGGAGATGATTGTTGGTTGGTATGGAGTTTATTTTTGGGTGACGAAAATGTTCTGGAATTGGAATAATGGTAGCTGCGTAACCTGCAAATATACTAAAAACCACTGAATTATACCATTAAAAATGTGATTTTTTGTTTGTATGTATATTTATATGTAAAAAATATGTTTTAAGGAATAATACAGTGACTTCTTATGAACAGAGACAGTGGGCAGGATCAAATTATGCAATGTCATGCAACTTGCAAGGCAGAACTGAAGGAGGAAATCACAGGACCATCCTTTCCTACACTGAGAGTGGGAACCACTATAGTTCTGCATTGTTTTCCTCAGCCTCTTGTCCACACTGGTAGAAAGATATTCAGATAAGAGGATATGAGACTTTAGAATTGGAATCAATAACAATGTGGAAATGTTTTTGTTCTCACTCTTAATCCTTTGCCCCCTTCACTTCATATTTAAATCAGTGAGGACACACATTTTTCTAACAGTCTGACTCAATTTAAAGCCCACACAAGATAACAAGAATTGTTTATTTATAGTAACATTTGGCTTTTGCTAAGATCTAAATAAGGAAACTTGCCCATCCATCTTATTCACTGACCATAACCCTGAATAACTTCCAATTATTTTCATAAATCAAAGCATGATGAGTATTTACTCCATTAATCATATTAGAAATATTTGACCTAAATGCTGAGAGTAATTCAGTTTTTGTATATTTTTTATTGGAGTTCAATTTGACACCATATAACATAACACCCAGTGCTCATCCTGTCAAGTACCCCCCCTCAGTGCCTATCACCCAGTCACCCAACCAACATCCACCTCCCCTTCCACTACCCCTTGTTCCTTTCCTTTCCCAGAGTTAGGAGTCTCCCAAGGCTCCCATGTTCTGTCACCGTCTCTGATATTTCCCATTCATTTTTCCCCTATTCCTATAATCCCTCTCACTATTTTTTATATTCCCCGAATGAATCAGATCATATAATGTTTGTCCTTCTCCGATTGACTTACTTCACTCAGCATAATACCCTCCAGTTCTATCTACAATGAAGCAAATGGTGGGTATTTGTCATTTCTATTGGCTGAGTAATATTCCATTGTATATATAGACCACATCTTCTTGATCCCTTAATCTTTTGATGGACAACAAAGTTCTTTCCACAGTTTGGCTATTGTGGACATTGCTGTTATAAACATCGGGGAGCAGGTGTACTGTTGTTTCACTGCATCTGTATCTTTGGGTTAAATCCCCAGCATTCCAATTGCTGGGTCATAGGGCAGTTCATTTTTTAACTCTTTGAGGAACCTCCACACAGTTTTCCAGAGTGGCTGCACCAGTTCACATTCCCACCAACAGTGAAAGAGGGTTCCCCTTTCTCCACATCTTCTCCAAAACTTGTTATTTCCTGTCTTGTTAATCTTCACCATTCTCACTGGTGTGAGGTGGTATCTCATTGTGGTTTCCTAGGTGGCTTTTAAGATGCTAAGGAACTTTCCCTGTATCCCTACATTCTATTGTATTTCCCTGATGGCAAGTGATGTAGAGCATTTTCTCATGTGCTTGTTGGCCTTGTCTATGTCTTCTTCGGTGAAATTTCTGCTCATGTCTTTTGCCCATTTCATGATTGAATTGTTCATTTCTTTGCTGTTGAGTTTTAAAAGTTTCTTATAGATCTTGGATACTAGCACTTTATCTGATAGGTCATATGAAAATATCTTCTCCCATTCTGTAGGTTGTCTTTTAGTTTTGTTGACTGTTTCTTTTGCTGTGCAGAAGCTTTTAATCTTTATTAAGTCCAAATAATTCTTTTGCTTTTGTTTCCCTTGCCTTCCTAGATGTATCTTACAACCAGTTACTATGGCTAAGTTTAAAAAGGGTGTTGTCTGCGATCTCCTCTAGGATTTTGATGGATACTTGTCTCACATTTAGATCTTACATACATTTTGAGTTTATCTTTGTGCATGGCATAACAGAATGCTCTATTTTCATTCTACTGCACGTTGCAGTCCAATTTGCCTAGCACCATTTATTAAAGAGACTGTCCATTGTTCAGTGGATAGTCTTTCCTACTTTGTCGAAGAGTAGTTGACCTTAGAGTTGAGGGCCCATTTCTGGATTCTCTGTTTTGTTCCATTGGTCTATGTGTCTGTTTTTGTGCCAGGACCACACTGTCTTGATGATCACAGCTTTGTGGTACAACTTGAAACCCGGCATTATGATGCCCCCGGCTCTGGTTTTCTTTTATATTCCCCTGGCTAATCAGGGTCTTTTATGATTCCACACAAATCTTTTTTTTTTTATTCCACACAAATCTTAAGATGACTTGTTCCAACTTTCTGAAGAATGTAAAAGGTATCTTGATAGGGATTGCATTGAATGTGTACATTGTCCTGGGTAACATTGACATTTTCACAATATTAATTCTTACAGTCCATGAGCATGGAATATTTTTCCAACTCTTTGTCTCTTCCTCAGTAACTTTCAGAAGTGTTCTATAGTTTTTAAGGTATAGATCCTTTACCGATTTGGTTGGGATTATTCCTAGGCATCTTATGCTTTTGAGTGCAATTGCAAATGGGACTGACTCCTTAATTTCTCTTTCTTGATTCTCATTGTTAGTGTATAGAAATGCCACTGACTTCTGGGCATTGATTTTGTATCTTGCTACACTGCTGAATTGCTGTATGAGTTCTAGCAATCTTGGGGTGGAGTCTTTTGGGTTTTTTACGTACAGTATCATGTCATCTGTGAAGAGGGAGAGTTTGACTTCTTCTTTGCCAATGTGAATGCCTTTTATTTATTTTTGTTGCCTGATTTATGAGCCTAGGACTTCTAGTACTGTGTTGAATAGCAGTGGTGAGAGTGGACATCCCTGTCATGTTCCTGATTTTAGGGGAAAGTCTCTCATTGTTTCCCCATTGAGAATTATATTTGCTGTGGGCTTTTCATAGATGGCTTTTAAGATGTTGAGGAATGTTCCCTCTTTCCCTATACTCTGAAGTATGTTGATCCAGAATGGATGCTGTATTTGGTCAAAGGCTTTCTCTGCATCTATTGAGAGGATCATATGGTTCTTGTTTTTTTCTCTTGTTGATATGATCTATCATGTTGATTGCTTTGCAAGTGTTGAACAAGCCTTGCATCCAGGGGATAAATCCCACTTGGTCATGGTGAATAATCTTTTTAATGTACAGGCTGGATGGTATTGTTTAGTAACTTGTTGAGAATTTTTGCCTCTGTGTTCATCAGGGATATTGGTCTATGATTCTCCTTTTTTTGTGGGTTCTTTGTCTGGTTTTGGAATGAAGGTGATGCTGGCATTATAAAAGTAGTTTGGAAGTATTCTATCACTTTCTATCTTTCAGAACAGCTTTAGTATAATAGGTATGGTTTCTTCTTTAAACGTTTGATAGAATTCCCCTGAGAAGTTATCTGGCCCTGGACTTTTCTTTCTTGGGAGGTTTTTGATGACTGCTTCAATTTTTCTCCCTGGTTATTGCCTTTTCAGGCTTTTTATTTCTTCCTGTTCCATTTTTTCTATTTTATGGTTCAGCAGAAATGCGTCCATTTCTTCTAGATTGCCTGATTTGTTGACATATAGCTGCTCGTAATACGTTTTTAAAATTGTTTGTATTTCCTTGGTATTGGTTGTGATCTCTCATTTTCATTCGCGATTTTATTAATTTCCATCTGTTCTCTATTGTTTTTATAAGGCTGGCTAATGGTTTATCTATATTATTAATTCTTTCATGGAACCAGCTCCTGGTTTTTTTGACCTGTTTTACAATCCTTATGGTCTCTATGTCATTCAGTTCTGCTCGAATCTTTATTAACTATCTCCTTCTCCTTGGTGTATGTTTTATTTGCTGTTTTTTCTCCAGTTCCTTTAGGTCCACTGTTAGCTTGTGTATATGAGTTCTTTTCCAATTTTTTGAGGAATACTTGTATTGCGATGTATTTCCCTCTTGGGACTGCTTTTGCTGAATCCCAAAGATTTTGAATGGTTATGGCTTCATTTCCATTAGTTTCCATAAACCTTTAATTATTCTCTAATTTCCTGGTTGACCCATGCAGGATGCTCATTTACCTCCACGTGTTTGACTTTCTTCCAATTTTTTTCTTGTGATTTAGTTCAAGTTTCAAAGCATAATGGTCTGAAAATATGCAGCGGACAATCCCAATCTTCTGGTATCGGTTAAGACCTGATTTGTGGCCCAGTATGTGGTCAATTCTGGAGAAAGTTCCATGTGCACTTGAGAAGAATGTGTATTCAGTTGCATTTGGATGTAAAGTTCTGTAAATATTTGTGAAATCAATGTTGTCCAGTGTGTCATTTAAAGCACTTATCTATTTATAGATGCTGTGCTTAGAACATCTGTGACTTGCAGAAAGTGCTGTGTTGACGTCTCCCAATATTAACGCATTATTATCTAAGTATGTCTTTACTTTGGTTATTAATTGATTCATGTACTTGGCAGCTCCCACATTAGGCGTATAAATATTCATGAACATTAGGTCATCATGTTGGATAGATCCTTTAAGTATGATATAGTGTCCCTCTTCATCTCTTACTACAGTCTTTGGGATAAACTTTAATTCATCTGATATGAGAATTGCTACTCCAGTTTTCTTTTGAGGACATTTTGAATGGTAAATGATTCTCCACCCTGTCATTTTCAGGTTGGAAGTGTCCTTAGATCTAAAATGCATCTCTTGTAGACAGCAAATTATGGGTTTGCTTTTTATCTTTCTTATCTTTATCACACCCTTTCTTGCCTGCGAGGTCTCCGTGGAGAGGTCTACTGTTAAACTATTATTTCTCCCCATATGAGTTAGCGATCTCTTGTCTTTTGATGCTTTAAGGATTTTCTCTTTATCTTTGGAATTTGCAAGTTTCACAATTAAATTTCAAAGTGTTGAATGGTTTTTATTGATTTTAGGGGGAGACCTCTCTATCTCTTAGATCTGAATGCCTGTTTCCCTCCCCAGATTAGGGTAGTTCTCACCTATGATTTGTTCTAATATGATTTCTGGCCTTCTGTTCCTCTTAGTGCTCTCTGTAACCCCAATTATACATAGATTTTTCCTTCTGAGGTTGTCATTTATTTCCCTTAACCTTTCCTTATGGTCTTTTAATTGTTTTTCTCTTTTTTCTTCACCTTCCTTCCTTGCCATCAACTTGTCTTGTCGCTCACTCTTTCTTCTACCTTATTTACCCTTGTAGTTAGGACCTCCAGTTTGGATTGCATCTTATTTAATTTATTTTTAATTTCGGCCTGATTAGATCTGAATTCTACAGCCATGAAGTCTCTTGAATCCTCTATGCTTTTTTCCAGAGCCACCAGTAGCTTTATAATAGTCCTTCTGAATTGGCATTCTGACATCAAATTGTAATCCAAATTCTTTAAGTGTGTGGCAGAGAGTCCTGTTTCTGATTCTTTCTTTTGTGGTGAGTTCTTCTTTCTAGTCATTTTGCTTAGTGCAGAGTGGCTAAAAACAAGTTGTCCTTGATAGAAGTGCGAACTGTATTCACTGTAGCGTTGCAGCTGTTCTCTCTTTAAATCTCAGGCCGAACTGGTAGGATTTCAGGATGATTTGAAAGTTATCTAGGTAAGTTCGTGGAGACAGGTGACTTGGGGATCCTACCTTCAGCCTTGTTGCCCCGCCCCCTCCCATTTGTATATTTGGATCAATATCCAAACTATCTCTACTCATTTTATTTCAAAATCATATTTCTGCTTGGGAAAATTTGTTTTTCCCCTGTCCGTCTAGCTGGTCTTCTGGGGGAGGGACCTGTTGTGCTGATTTTCAGGTGTTAGCACTTGGGGGAGCTGCTCTGCCCCCTGCCTGGTGCAGGGCTCAGTGAGTAATGTTTATCCTGTTCATCTGGTGAGGCCACTGTGAGGCTCAGTGGGGGTTGTTTACCCTGTGAGGCCCCAGGAGGAACAATCACAGTGGCGTGGCCAGCTATGGAGCCCTGGATTCAGCTCCTGCAGTAACTACAGAGCTCTCAGTCTGTAGGGGCCTGGATGCTCCCGGGGCGGGGCCGCTGATCTGCTCAGCTTGGGGCAAGAGCGTCCTTGCTGTCCTGTGGCCTCCTGGCCTCTGCCTGTCCCGGGGGGAGGTCGGATCGTGGGCTGTGTCCCCGGCGCCCTGTGCACCCAGGCCTGTGCTGTTGGATTCGCTCCCAGCCGGGCAGCCCCCTCCACACGGAGCCGCCGCTTGAGCCCCTCAGAGCTGCTCCCGAGCCGCGCAGCCCCCTCTGCGCGGAGCCTCTTCCTCTGCCGGAGCCGCCTCCGAGCTGCTCCCGGGTCCAGCCGTGCATGCGCTGCAGCCCTTTAGGGAGCACGGTGCACTCTCCCCGGGGCGCAGGTGCCTGTTAGTGTACCAGGGAGCCTGAGGGCATCCCCGCCCCTCCTGGGGTTGGAGGGATTTTATACATAGGTTTTCTTTCTTCCCACCTTTATTCTTTCCTCCTTTCCTTCCTTCCTTTCTTTTTTTTTCTTTTCTTCTTTTTGTTCTTAATTAATTACCAGGGTATAATTTAGTGATTAATCAGTCACATATAATATCCAACACTAATTACATCAAATGCCCTTTTTAATACCGGTCATTCAATTACCACTTTCCATCACCCATCTTCCCTCCAGCAACCTTCAGTTTATTTCCTAAAGTTCAGTGTCTCTTACGGTTTGCCTCCCTCTATTTTCATCTAATTTGATTTTTTCTTTCCTTCCCTTATGTTCATCGGTTTTGTTTCTTAGGTTCCACATATGAGTGAAATAATATAGTATTTGTCTTTCTCTGACTGATTTATTTCGCTAAGCATAATACCCTCTAGTTCAATCCACATCATTGCAAATGGCAAGATTTCATTTTTTCGATGGCTGAGTAATATTCCATTATATACATGATCATCTATTATAATGATATCTAGATGATATTAGATCTCTATCCATATATCATACCATATCATACCATCTTTATCCATTCCTCTGTCAAAGGACATCTGGGTCTTTACCATATTTTGGCTATCATGGCTAATGGCAAGATGGTTTATAGTTATTGCTGCTACAAACATTTGAGTGCAAGTCCCCTTTGAGTCACTGTGTTGTTATCCCTAGGATAACTAACTAGTAATGCAATTGCTGTTAGCTCTGTTTTTAACATTGTGAAGAACCTCCATACTGTTTTTCAGAGTGGCTGCCCCAATTAGCATTGCCACTAATAGTTTAAAGGGTTGCTTTTTCTCCACATCCTTGCCAACATCTGTTGTTTCCTGGGTTTTTAATTTTAGCCATTCTAACTGGTGTGAGGCTTTATCTTATGATGGTTTTTATTTAGATTTCTCTGATACCAAGTGATGTGGAGCATTTTTTCATGTGCTTGTTGACCACTTGTACTCCTTCTTTGGAGAAATATCTGTTCATGTCTTCTGCCCATTACTTGACTGGACTTTTTGCTTTATGAGGGTTGAGTATGATAAGTTCTTTATAGATTTTGGATACTGGCCCTCTTTCTGATATGCCATTTTCAAATATCTTCTCCCATTTCATGAGTCGTGTTTTAGATTTATTGCCTGCTTCCTTCCTTCACTGTGCAAAAGCTTTTGTTCTTGACGAAGTTCCAATAGTTCATTTTTGTTGGTTTCTCTTGCCTTAACCGATATACAAGCGAATAGGAACTGACAGCACATTCAAAGGATTATTCACCATAACCAAGTGGGATTAATTCCTGGAATGCAAGGGTGGTTCAACAACCACATATCAGTCAATGTGATACACCACATTATTAAAAAGGGGACAAGAACCAAGAACATGATCAATTCAATAGATACAGAAAAAGCATTTGACAAAATATAGCACCTCTTGGGCAGCCCGGGTGGCTCAGCGGTTTAGCGCCACCTTCAGCCCAGGGCGTGATCCTGGAGACCCAGGATCAAGTCCCACATCAGGCTTCCTACATGGAGCCTACTCCTCCCTCTGCCTGTGTCTCTGCCTCTCCCTCTCTGCATGTGTGTGTGAAAAATAAATAATTTTTTTTTAAAAAAATAGCACCTCTTTTTTTTATTGGAGTTCAATTTGCCAACATATAGCATAATACCCAGTGCTCATCCTGCCAAGTACCCCCCTCAGTGCCCATCACCCAGTCACCCCATAACCCTGCCCACCTCCCTTTCCACTACCCCTTTTTCATTTCTGAGAGTTAGGAACCTCTCATGTTTTGACACCATCACTTATATTTTCACTCATTTCCCCTTTATTCCCTTCCACTATTTTTTATATTCCCCAAAAGAATGAGACCATATAATATTTGTTCTTCTCCGATTGACTTATTACACTAAGGATAATTCCTTCCAGTTCCATCCACATTGAGGCAAAAAGTGGGTATTTGTAATTTCTAATGGCTGAGTAATATGCCATTGTATACATAGACCACATTTTCTTTATCCATTCATCTTTTGATGGACATGGAGGTTCCTTTCACACTTTGGCTATTGTGGACATTGCTGCTATAAACATTGGGGTGCAGGTGCTCCAGTACTCACTATATCTGTATCTTTGGAGTAAACCCCAGCAGTGCAATTGCTAGGATATAGGGCATTTCTATTTTTAACTTTTTGAGGAATCTCCACAAAGTTTTCCACAGTGGCTGTACCAGTTCACGTTCCCACCAATAGTGCAAGAGGGTTCCCCTTTCTCCACAGCCTCTCCAAAATTTGTTGTTTCCTGTCTTGTTAATTTTCACCATTCTCACTGGTGTTAGGTGGTATCTCAGTGTGGTTTGGATTTGTATTTCCCTGATGGCTAGTAATGCGGAGCATTTTCTCATATGCTTGGTAGCCATGATATGTCTTCCCCTGAGAAATTTCTGTTCATGTCTTTTGTCCATTTCATGATTAGATTGCTTGTTTCTTTGCTGTTGAGTTGAATAAGTTCTTTATAGATCTCGGATACTAGCCCTTTATCTGATAGGTCATTTGCAAATATCTTCCCCATTCTGTAAGTTGTCTTTTAACTCTGTTGACTGTTTCCTTTGCTGTGCAAAAGCTTTTTATCTTGATTAAGTCCGAATAATTCATTTTTGCTTTGGTTTCCCTTGACTTCATAGTTGTATCTTGCAAGAAGTGGCAATGGCCATGTTGAAAAAGGGTGTTGCCTGTGTTCTCCTCTAGGATTCTTATGGATTATTATCTCCTATTTAGATCTTTCATCCATTTTGAGTTTATCTTTGTGTCTGGTGTAAGAGAATGGTCTACTTTCATGCTTCTGCATGTGAATGGCCAATTTTTCCAGCACCATTTAGTGAAGAGACTGTCCTTTTTCCAGTGGATAGTTTTTCCTGCTTTGTCGAATATTAGTTGACCATAGTTGAGGGTCCACTTCTGGATTTCTATTCTGCTCCACTGATATATGTGTCTGTTTTTGTGCCAGTGCCACACTGTCTTGATGACCACAGCTTTGTAGAACAACCTGAAATCTGGCATTGTGATACCCCCGGCTCTGGTTTTCTTTTTTAATATTCCCCTGGATATTCAGGTCTTTTCTGATTGCACACAAATCTTAAGATGATTTGTTCCAACTCTCTGAAGAAAGTCCATGGTATTTTGATAGGGATTGCATTAAATGTGTACATTGCCCTGGGTAACATTGACATTTTCACAATATTAACTTCCAATCCATGAGCATGGGATATTTTTCCATCCCTTCCTCAATTTCTTTCAGAAGTGTCCTGTAGTTTTTAGCCCATAGAATATTTACGTATTTGATTAGTTTTATTCCTAGGTATCTTATGCTATTGGGTGCAATTATAAATGGGATTAACTCCTTAATTTCTCTTTCTTCATTCTAATTGATAGTGTATAGAAATTCCACTTATTTCTGGGGACTGACATTGTATCCTGCCACACAGCAGAATTGCTGAATGAGTTCTAGCCATCTTGGGGTGGAGTCTTTTGTGTTTTCTAGGTACAGTATCAAGTCATCTGCGAAGAGGGAGAATTTGACTTCTTCTTTGCCAATTTGAATGCCTTTTTTTTTTTGCCTGATTGCGGATGCTAGGACTTCTGGTACTATGTTGAATAGCAGTGGTGAGAGTGAACATCCCTGTCGTTTTCCTGATTCTAGAGGAAAAGCTCCCAGTGTTTCCCCATTGAGAATGATATTTGCTGTGGACTTTTCGTAGATGGCTTTTAAGATACTGAGGAATGTTCCCTCTTTCCCTACACTCTGAAGAGTTTTAATCAGGAATGGATGCTGTATTTGGTCAAAGGCTTTCTCTGCATCCATTGAGAGGATCATATGGTTCTCGTTTTTTCTCTTGTTGATATGATCTATCACATTGTTTGCTTTACGAGTGTTGAACCAGCCTTGCAACCTGGGGATAAATCCCTCTTGGTCATGGTGAATAATCTTCTTAATGTATTGTTGGATCCTATTGGTTAGAATCTTGTTGAGAATTTTTTGCATCCATGTTCATCAGGGATATTTGTCTATAATTCTCCTTTTTGGTGGGGTCTTTGGTTTTGGAATTAAGGTGATGCTGGCCTCATAGAATGAGGTTGGAAGTATTCCATCTCTTTCTATCTTTCAGAAAAGCGTCAGTAGAATATGTATTGTTTCTTCTTAAACATTTGATAGAATCCCCTGGGAAGCCATCTGGCCCTAGACTTTTGTGTCTTGGGAGGATTTTGATGACTGCTTCAATTTCCAATCAGAGTATCGGCCTGTTCAATTTTGCTATTTCTTCCTATGCAGTTTTGGTAGTTTGTGGTTTTCTAGAAATGCATCCATTTCTTCCACATTGCCTAATTTATTGGCCTATGGCTGTTCATAATAAGTTTTTAAAACCGTTTGTATTTCCATGGTATTGGTGGTGATCTCTCCTTTCTCATTCATGATTTTATTAATTTGAGTCTTTTCTCTCTTCTTTTTAATAAGGCTGGCTAATGGTTTATCTATATTATGAATTCATTCAAAGAACCAACTCCTGGTTTTGTTGACCTGTTCCACAGTTTTTCTGCTCTCTATTTCATTGAGTTCTGCTTGAATCTTTATTAACTCTCTTCTTCTCCTGGGGGTAAGATCTATTTTCTCTTCTTTCTCCAGCTCCTTTAGGCGCAAGGTTAGCTTTTCTATTTGAGTGCTTTCCAGTTTTTGGATGGATGCTGTATTGCGATGTGTTTCCCCCTCAGCACTGCTTTAGCTGTATCCCAAAGATTTTGAACCTTTGTATCTTCATTTTCATTAGTTTCCATGAATCTTTTTAATTCTTCTCAAATTTCCTGGTTGACTCTTTCATCTTTTAGAAGGATGGTCCTTAACCTCCACGTGTTTGAATTTCTTCAAAACTTCTTCTTGTTATTTGGTTCTAGTTTCAAAGCATTATGATCTGAAAATATGCAAGGGACTATCCCAATCTTTTGGCATCTGTTAAGACCTGATTTGTGACCCAGAATGTGGTCTATTCTGGAGAAAGTTCCATGTGCACTTGAGAAGAATGTGTATTCAGTTGTGTTTGGATGTAAAGTCCTGTAAATATCAGTGAAATCCATCTGGTCCAGTGTATCATTTAACACTCGTTTCCTTGGAGATATTGTGCCTAGAAAATCTGTCAATTACAGGAAGCACCGTGTTCACATCTCCCAGTATAAGTGTATTATTATCTAAGTATGTCTTTCCTTTGGTTATTAATTGTTTGATATACTTGGCAGCTCCCCCATTAGGGGCATAAATATTCATGATATTTAGGTCCTCTTGTGAAAAGATTCTTTAAGTATGATATAGTGTCCCTCTTCATCTCTTATGACAGTCTTTGGGATAAACTTTAATTTATCTGATATGAGGATGGCTACCCCTGCTTCCTTTTGAGGACCATTTGAAAGGTAAATTGTTCTCCAACCTTTCATTTTCAGGCTGTAGGTGGTCTTAGGTCTTAAACGTGTCTCTTTTAGACAGCAAAGAGATGGGTGTTTCTTTTTCATCCAGTCTGAAACCCTATGTCCTTTGATGTGATCATTAAGCTCATTCATATTCAGAGTTCCTATTGAAAGATACAAATTTAGCGTCATTATAATACCTATTCAGTCACTGTTTTTATGGCTTATTTCTTTGGGCTTCCTCTTTCTTTTACAAAGTCCCCATTAATATTTCTTGCAGAGCTGGCTTGGTGTCCCATATTCTTTCCGTTTCTGCCTATCTTGGAAGCTCTTTTATTGCTCCTTCTATTCTGCATAAGCCTTGCTGGACAGAGTTTTATTCACTGCATATTCCTCTCATTTAGGATCTTGAATATATCCTGCCAACCTTTCTGGCCTGCAGGTCTCTGTGGAGAGGTCTGCTGTTAATCTAGTAGTTCTCCCCATATCAGTTAGCGATCTCCTGTCTCTTGCTGCTGTAAGGATTTTCTCTTTATCTCTTGGATTTGCAAGTTTCATTATGAAATGTCCGGGTGTTGGGCAGACCCGGTGGCGCAGCGATTGGGTGCCTCCTGCAGCCTGGGGTGTGATCCTGGAAACCCGGGATCGAGTCCTCTGTTGGGCTTCCTGCATGGAGCCTGCTTCTCCCTCTGCCTGTGTCTCTGCCTTTCTCTCTCTCTCTCTCTCTCTGAATAAATAAATAAATCTTAAAAAATAAAGAAATGTCTGAGTGTTGAACGGTTTTTATTGATTTTAGGGTTTTTTTTTCTCTATCTCCTGGAGCTGAATGCCGGATTTCCGACCCAAGCTAGGGAATTTCTCAGCTATGATTTGTTCAAATACACACTCTGGTCCTCTGTCCCTTTTGGTGTCCTCTGGCACCCCAATTAAACGTAGATTGTTCCTTCTGAGGCTGTCATTCATTTCCCTTAATCTTTCCTCATGATCTTTTATTTGTTTTTCTCTTTTTTCCTCAGCTTCCTTCCTTGCCATCAACCTGTCTTCTATGTCACTCGCTTGATCTTCTACCTCATTAACCCTTGTCGTTAGGGCCTCCAGTTTGGAGTGCATCTTATTTAATTGATTTTTAATTTCGGCCTGATTAGATCTAAATTCTGCAGTCATGAAGTCTCTTGAATATTTTATGCTTTTTTTTCCAGAGCCACCAGTAGCTTTATAATTGTGCTTCTGAATTGGCTATCTGACATCAAATTTTAATCCAAATTCTGTAAATCTGGGAGAGAGTACTGTTTTTGATTCTTTCTTTTGTGATGAGTTCTTTCTAGTCATTTTGCTCAGTGCAGAGTGGCCTAAAACAAGTTGTACGGGAAAGAGGAAGGAAAAATGGGGAAAAAGGGGGAAACAAACAAACACAAATCAAAAAAACAAGGAGGGGTATACTCTGATTCTATATACTGTAAGTCCCTCTACTTCCCCTGGAGCTTTCCTGTGCTGCTTGGTTAAGAACTTGCTCTTCCCTGTCCTTCCAGATGGTCTTCAGGGGAGAGGGGACTTCTGTGCTGATTCTCAGGTGTGTGCACCTGGGGAATCTGCTCTGCCCCTGCCAGGTACAAGGTTCAGTGGAGCTCTTTATCCTGTGAGGCGCTGGCTCCCTGGGTGCCCCACTCAGTCCCAGGAACAAGGTGACACCAGGTGGAACAACAACTTGGTGTCGGCCAGCTCTCCAGCCCTGCAGTCAGCGCCTGCAGTAACTACTGCAGTCCCCCAGTCAG
The DNA here is from genome assembly GCF_011100685.1 of Canis lupus familiaris. Lineage (NCBI taxonomy): Eukaryota > Metazoa > Chordata > Mammalia > Carnivora > Canidae > Canis > Canis lupus. The sequence goes on along the minus strand of NC_049260.1, from coordinate 61,650,695 downwards.
CAGGGGCCTGGATGCTCTGGGGGCGGGGGTGCTGATCTGCACAGCTCAGGTCTGCCCAGGAGCAGGAGTGTCCTTGCTGTCCTATGTCCTCCTGACTTCACCTGTCCCAAGGGGAGCTCCAGATACTGGGGTGTGTCCCCCATAGTCTTGGGCTGTGGGGCTTGCGCCACTGTAATAGAGCTCCCAGAGCAACGCAGCCTCCTCCCTGTGGATCTGCCGCCTTAGCTTTTCCCGGGGCCATGCAGCCGGATCTGTGCAGAACCGCTAACAGGGCTGTGCCCAGGGCCCTGTAGGGTGTGCACTCCAGCCAACTTTGGTGCTCAGGCCGCAGTGTGTGGTGTGCTTTCCCCCAGGGTGCACTTCCTCTGTTAGTGACCCCGAGAACCTGGGGGGTCCACTGCCCAGATCAACAAAACCATGATTGATTCTTTGAAAGAATTAGTAAGATAAATAAACCATTAGCCAGCCTTATTAAAAAGAAAAAAGATTCAAATTAATGAAATCACAAATGAAAAAGGAGAGATCACCACCAATACCAAGGAAATAAAAAGATTTTAAAAACATGTTATGAGCACTATACGCGAATGAATTAGGCAATCTAGAAGAAATGGACACATTTCTGGAAAACCATAAATTATCAAAACTGGAACAGGAAAAAATGGAAAACCTGAACAGGCCATAAATCAAGGAGAAAATTGAAGCAGTCATCGAAAACCTCCCAAAACACAAAAGTCCAGGGGCAGATGGCTTCCCAGAGGAATTCTATTAAATGTTTAAAGAAGAAACAATACCTATTCTTCTAAAGCTGTTCTGAAAGACAGAAAGGGATGGAATACTTCCATAGTCGTTCTATGAGGCCAGCATCACCTAAATTCCAAAACCAGACACAGACCCCACCAAAAAGGAGAATTATAGACCAATATCCCTGATGAACACAGATGCAGAAATTCTCAACAAGATACTAGCCAGTAGGATCCAACAATACATTAAGAACCTTATTCACCATGACCAAGTGGGATTTATTCCTGGGAGGCAAGGCTGGTTCAAAACTCATAAAGCAATAAACGTGATAGATCATATCAACAAGAGAAAAAACAAGAACCATATGATCCTCTCAATTGATGCATTGAAAGCATTTGACAACATGCAGATTCCATCCCTGATCAAAACTCTTCAGAATGTAGGGATATAGGGAACATTACTCAGCATCCTAAAAGCCAACTATGAAAGGCCACAGCAAATATCATTGTCAAAGGGGAAAGACTGGGAGCCTTTCCCCTCAGATCAGAACACAATAGGGATGTCCACTCTCACCATTGCTATTCAACATAGTACTAGAAGTCCTCGCCTCAGCAATCAGGCAACAAAAAGAAATAAAAGGCATTCAAATTGGCAAAGAAGAAGTCAAACTCTCCCTCTTTGCAGATGACATAATACTGTACGTAGAAAACTCAAAAGACTCCACTCATTCAGCGATTCAGCAGTGTTGCAGGATACAAAATCAATGCTCAAAAATCAGTGGCATTTCTATACACTGTCAACAAGACTGAAGAAGGAGAAATTAAGGTGTCAATCTCATTTACAATTGCCCCCAAAAGCATAAGATACCTAGTAATAAACCTATCCAATGAGGGAAATGATCTATACCCTAAAAACTATAGAACACTTATGAAAGAAATTGAGAAAGACACAAAGAGATGGAAAAATATTCCATGCTCATGGATTGGAAGAATTAATATTGTGATAATGTCAATGTTACCCAGGGCAATTTACACGTTTAATGCAATCCCTATCAAAATACCATGGACTTTCTTCAGAGAGTTGGAACAAATCATCTTACAATTTGTGTGGAATCAGAAAAGACCCCAAATAGCCAGGGGATATTAAAAAAGAAAACCATAGCTGGGGGCTTCACAATGCCAGATTTCAGGTTGTACTACAAAGCTGTGGTCATCAAGACAGCGTGGTACTGGCACAAAAACAGACAGATAGATCTATGGAACAGAATAGAGAACCCAGAAATGGATCCTCAACTATGGTCAACTAATATTCGACAAAAAGGAAAAACTATCCACTGGGAAAAGGACACTCTCTTCAATAAATGGTGTTGGGAAAATTGGACATCCACATGCAGAAGAATGAAACTAGACCACTCTCTTTCACCATACACAAAGATAAACTCAAAATGGATGAAAGATCTAAATGGGAGACAAGAACCCATCAGAATCCTAGAGGAGAACACAGGCAACACCCTTTTTGTACTTGGGCACTGCAACTTATTGCAAGATACATCCATGAAGGGAAGAAAAACAAAAGCAAAAATGAATTATTGGGACTTACTGAAGGTAAAAAGCTTATGCACTGCAAAAGAAACTGTCAAGAAAACTAAAATACCACCTACAGAATGAGAGAAGTTATTTGCAAATGACCTATTAGATAAAGGGCTAGTATGCAAGATCAATAAAGAACTTATTAAACTCAACAGCAAAGAAACAAACAATCCAATCATGAAATGGGCAAAAGACATGAACAGAAATCTCACAGAGGAAGACATAGACATGGCCGTCAAGCACATGAGAAAATTCTCTGCATCACTCGCTACAGGGAAATACAAATCAAAACCACCCTGAGATACTACCTCACTCCAGTGAGAATGGCGAAAATTAACAAGACAGGAAGAACAAATGTTGGAGAGGATGTGGAGAAAGGGGAACTGTCCTGCACTCTTGGTGGGAATGTGGACTGGTACAGCCACTGTGGAAAACTCTGGGGAGGTTCCTCAAAGAGTTAAAAATAGATCTGCCCTATGACCCAGGAATTGCACTGTTGGGTATTTACCTCAAAGATACAGATGCCATGAAACGCCGGAACACCTGCCCCCTATATTTATATCAGCAATGTCCACAATAGCTGAAGTGTGGAAGAAGCCTCAGTGTCCATCAAAAGATGAATGGATAAAGAAGATGTGGTATATATATACAATGGAATATTACTCAGCCGTTAGAAATGACAAGCACCCACCATTTGCTTCAATGTGGATGGAACTGGAGGGTATTATGCTGAGTGAAATAAGTCAATCAGAAAAGGACAAACACTATATGGTCTCATTCATTTGGGTAATATAAAAGTTAGTGAAAGTGAATAAAGGGGAAAGGAGAGAGGATGAGTGTAAATGTCAGTGAGGGTGACAAAACATGAGAGACACCTAACTCGGGACATGAACAAGCAGTAGTGGAAGAGGAGGTGGGCGGGGGCGTTGGAGTCACTAGGTGATCGGCACTGAGGGGGGCACTTGTCGGGATGAGCACTGGGTTTCATGGAAATGTTGGCAATATGAACTCCAATACAAAATTTTAAAAGAAACAAGAAAAAGCAATAAAAATCATCTAAATTGGTGAGAAATAAATACAACTTTCTCTATTTGCAGAAGGCATACTATAAAGAGAAAAGATACTATTAAGAGAAACCCTAAAGATTCCACCAAGGTGATCCCTGGGTGGCTCAGTGGTTTATCCCCTGCCTTTGCCCTGGAGTGAGATCCTGGAGTCCTGGGCTCGAGTGAGATCCTGGAGTCCTGGGCTCGAGTCCCACATCATGCTCCCTGCATGGAGCCTGATTATCCTTCTTCCTGTGTCTCTGCCTCTCTCTTTCTCTCATTCTGTGTCTCTAATGAATAAATAAATAAAATCTTAAAAAAATAAAAATAAAGACTTCACCAAAAAACTACTAGAACTGATAATTGAATTCAATAGCTGCAAAATTGAAAATCAATATACAGAAATGTGTTACCTTTATATATATAAAGAAAGAACATAAAGAGAAATTAAGAAAACAGTTCCATTTACAATTGTATAATAAATAATAAAATACCTAAGAATGAACTTTACGAAAGTGGTGAAAGACCTATCGTCTGAAAAGTATAAAACAGTAATGAATGAAATTGAAGATGACTCAAAGAAATGGAAAGACATCCCATGGTTATTGATTAGAAGAAAAATATTTTTAAAATGTCCACATTACCCAAAGCAATCTACCCATTTAATGCAATCCTTATCAAAATACCAGCATCATTTTTCACAGAACTACAACAAACAATCCTAACACATGCATGGAATTACAAAAGACTGAATAGCCATTGTAATCGTGAAAATGAAAAACATAACTGGAGGTATCACAATTCCAGACTTCAAGTTATATCACAAAGCTGTTGTAATCAAATGATTATACTAATGGACCAAAAATAGACATATAGATCAATGGAACAGAATACAAATCACACAAATAAACCCACAATTACATGGTCAATTAATTATTGACAAAGGACAAAAGAATATGCAATGCAAAGAAGACAGTTCAATAAATGATGTCAGGAGTTCTAGACAGCTACATAGAAAAGTTGAAACTGGATCACTTTCTTACACCATACACAAAAACAAACTGAAAATGATTCAAATTATATTAATGTGATCTAGATGTGGGACTTGAAACCATTAAAATCCTAGAGGACAGTACAGGCAGTAATATCTGTGACATCAGCCATAGCAACATTTAACTAAATATGTCTCTTGAGGCAGGGGAAACAATAGCAAAAATCAACTATTAAGACTACATCAAAATATAAATTATCTGTACATTGAAGGAAACAATGAACAAAACTAAAGGACAACGTATTGAATGGAAGAAGACATTTGCAAATGACATATCTGATAAAAAATTAGTTTACAAAAATATATAAAGAACTAATAAAACCCAACTCCAAAACTCAAAGACTCCAATTAAAAAATGGGCATATGACATGAACAAACATTTCTCCAAAGAAGACAATCAAATGGCCAATAGACACATGAAAAGTTGTTCAAGGGGATCCCTGGTTGGCTCAGTGGTTTAGTGCCTCCCTTCCACCCAGGGTGTGATCCTGGAGTCCCGAGATTGAGTCCCACATCTGGCTCCCTGCATGGAGCCTGCTTCTCCCTCTGCCTGTGTCTCTGCCTCTCTTTCTCTCTCTCTCTCTCTGTGTGTTATCTCTCATGAATTAATAAATATCGTTAAAAAAAACACGCCAGGGGTGCCTGGGTGGTCCGGCAGTTGAGTGTCTACCTTTGGCTCAGGGTGTGATCCCAGGGTCTGGGATGGAGTCCCACATCCAGCTCCTTGCAGGGAGCCTGCTTCTCCCTCTGCCTATGTCTCTGCCTTTCTCTCTCTCTCTCTGTCTCTCGTGAATAAATAAATAAAATCTTCTTAAAAATCCTCACCAGAGTTTTCCCTGATGGAAAAGTACTTAGTAGGGAAATTGGGCAGAATCCCAGGAAGGGCAGTGAAGTCTCAAGATTCTCGGAGTCACTATAAGAGGAGAGGCACCCAGGGGAAAGCTCATCGCAAATCGTGGTCCACTATTGGTAAAGGGCTGGAGTGCTATAGCCCTCCAGAGCATTTGGGAGAAGCCAGTCAGTTAGATGGGCTGGCTCTGACTCCATTCCCTTCAGGAGAGGCAGTCCCCAGGAGTGCAGGTCAAGTGGCACAGGGCCCTGGATCCCAGGGTGCCCAGGCAGACAAAGCCAGGAATCCTTCATTCCCCCTGGGACAGGCAGAAGCAGGGAGGGCACAGGAAAATGAGAACTCTCCTGCCGCTGGGTGCCCCCAAGCTGTGCAGGGCAGCTCACCCCCGCTGGCCCTGGGAGTATCTAGGCCAGTGCAGACTAAGAGACTGCATTAATTACTAGTGGGGAGCTGACTTCAGAGGTAGTAATCCGGCTGCCGCCATTGTCATTGTTCCTCCGTTTTTCACCTTGTGCCTAGGAGGGGCAGGGCCACCAGGGAACAAAGGCCTCATGATATACAGTGCAACCCTGCAAGCTGTGCTGATCAGTGCACCCAATGCCTGTCCCCAGGAGCAACTAGGTCAGTGCAGACTGGGAGACTCCAGTTAGTTACCGGTAGGGAGCTCGACTCCAGAGCTGGAAATCTGGCTGCTGCCATTTTTGTTTTTCCTCTTTGTTTCACCTTGTGCCTGGGAAAGGAAGGACCTCTAGGGAACAAAGGCCTCACAAGATAAACAGCTCACAGTGAGCCCAGCACCTGGCAAGGGGTGGAGTATCTCTGCCTATGCACAGACACCTGAGAATCAACACAGCAAACACCTCCCCAGAAGAATTGCTGGAAGAACAAGAGAAGAGCAAGTTTTCTGAACAAATAGCACTGGAATGCTCCAGAACTGAGGGAAAATATTATATAGAACTAGAGGGTCATTTTTTTCTTTTCATTTTCTTTCTTTTTCCATTACAACTCATTTTTGTATCAGACTAAAAATTTCCAATATATTTTCTCTTTTCCCACCTTAACTACAATATTTTACCAGGTCTTCATTTTTAAGTTATTCTTTCCTTTTTGATGTTCATATTTCTACAATTACATGTCTTGGATATATTTTTCACTTCTGGATTCCCTCCCATATATTCAATTTAATTTTGGTAGATATACAAGATATGAAGTTTTGTTTTTGTTTCTTTGTTTTCTGCCTCGTTTTGTTTTAAAATGGTGGAATTTAGTACCTTCTAAAACATGACTAAAATATGAACTAAGTGGAACATCCTGTTGGTTCATGCTGTGAGATTATATTCTCTCTTCCTTCACATTCTGCCCCCCCTTTTATCTTGTTTACATTTTTGTGGTCAATGTTGGGGCTTTATATAAGTATTGCTGGTTTATATAAATTTGGGATTGAGCATCTCCTAACATACGGAACAAAATACACTCAGAACGGGGAGGATCACCCTCTAGGACCTCTCAGGTGGACTACATTCTCTCTTCATTACCACTTCCTACCCACCACCTTCCCCCGCCCCATTTTTTTCCTCTTTTCTTTTCTTTCTTTTTTACTCTCCTTTGTTTTTTGCTTTTTATTTTTACTATTAAAATTTGTTTTTCACATTAGTGGTCCTTTTGGTTTATTTTGTTCTGTTCTTCTTTGTCTTTTATTTTCTGGTCTCTGACCTTTTTGGAATCATCTAGGGTGTATTTTACTTCTGTTATGGTTGGTATTTTTGACTCAGCCTGCTCATACAGCCACTCTGCACTGGGCAAAATGACTAGAAGGCAGAATTCACCACAAAAGAAAGAAACAGAAACAGTACTTTATGCCAGAGAGTTACAGAATTTGGATTTCAATATGATGTCAGAAATTCAATTCAGAAGTACAATTATAAAGCTACTGGTGGCTCAGGAAAAAAGCATAAAGGACTCTAGAGACTTTGTTATTGCAGAATTGAGATCTAACCGTGTTGAAATTAAGTATAGATTAAATGAGATGCAATTCAAACTGGATATTCTAACTGCTAGGGTTAATGAGGTGGAAGAGAAAGTTACTAACATAGAAAACAGGTTGATGGTAAGGAAGAAAGGTGAGAAATAAAAAGAGAAAAACAATTAAGAGCCCATGAGGAAAGGCTTAGGGAAATAAATGATAGCTTGAGAAGGAAGAATATATGTCTAATTGGGATTCCATAAGAGGGAGAGAGGACCATAAAATATATTTGAACAAATCATAGCTGAGAACTTCCCAAATCTGGGGAAGAAAACAGGCATTCAGATCCAAGAGATAGAGAGGACACCCCAAAAAATCAATTAAAACTGTTCAACACCTTGACATTTAATAGTGAAACTTTCAAACTTCAAAGATAAAGAGAAAATTCTTAAAGCTGCTCAAGACAGGAGATTCTTAACTTATATGAGTAGAAATATCAGATTAACAGCAGACCTCTCCACAGAGACTTGGCAGGTCAGAAAGGACTGGCATGAAATATACAGGGTACTACATGAGAAGAACATGCAGCCAGGAATACTTTATCTAGTCAGGCTCTTGTTCAGAATAGATGGAGGGATTAAGAAATTCCAGGATAGAACAAAACTGAAAGAATATGTCAATGCCAAACCAGATCTGCAAGAAATGTTAAGGGGGTTCTTATAAAAGAAAGAGGGAGCCCAAAAAAACAATTTACAAAAACAGGGACTGAATAGGTAATAAGGTGACACTAAATTCATATCTTTCAATAGTTACTCTGAACGTGAATGGGCTAAATGATCCCATCAAAAGATGCAGGATATCACACTGGATAAAAAAGCAAGACTCATCTATTTGCTGTCTACAAGAGACTCATTTTAGAACTATGGACACCTCCAGCCTGTAAATGAAGGGAGTGGATAACCATTTACCATTCAAATGGTCCTCAAAAGAAAGCTGGGGTAGCAATATTCATATCACATAAATTAAAGTTTATACCAAAGACTGTAGTAAAAGATGAAGAAGGACACTACATCACACTTAAAGGGTCTATCCAACAAGAAGACCTAACAATCATGATTATTTATGCTTCTAATGTGGGAGCTGGAAGTATATCAATTAGTATCCAAAGTAAAGAGATACTTAGATAATAATACACTAATAGTAAGAGATTTCAACATGGACTTTCAGCAAATGACATATATTCTAAGCAGAACATCACCAAAGAAACAAGGGCTTAAATGATAAACTGGACCAAATAGATTTCAGATATATATATATATATATATATATATATATATATATATATATATATATAAACTTTCCATCCGAATGCAACTGAATACATATACTTCTCAAGTGAACATGGAACTTTCTCTAGAACAGACCACATACTGGGTCACAAATCAGGTCTCAACCAATACCAAAAGATTGGGATTGTCCCCTGCATATTTTCGACCACAATGCTTTGAAACTAAAACTCAATCACAATAATAAATTTTGAAGAGTATCAACATCACTGATCATCAGGGAAATGCAAATCCAAACCACAAGGAGATATCACTTCCAACTGTCAGACTGGCTAAAATTAACAACACAGGAAAGAACAGATGTTGGCGAGGATGCAGATAAAGGGGAATCTTACACTGCTAGTGGGAATACAAACCATAACCACTCTGGAATACAGTATGGAGGTTCCTAAAAAGTGAAAAAAAGAACTACCCCATGATCCAGCAGTTGCACTACTACGTATTTAGACAAATGATATAAACATAGTGATTGGAAGGGATATATGCACCCAGATGTTTATAGTGGCATTATAAAAAATAGTCAAATTATGAAGAGCGCAAAATATTCATTGAATGGAGAAAGAAGTTGTAATATATATATTAGAAGACAGAGAAAGACAGACACCATATAATTTTACTCATATATGGAATTTAAGACACAAAATAAAGGAGCATAGGGAGAAAAAAGAGAGAAGCAAATGATAAAACAGTCTCTTAACTATAGAGAACAAACTGAGGTTTGCTGGAGGGGAAGTGGGTGAGTGGATGGGTTAAATGGGTGACGGGAATTAAGGAGGGAACTTATGGTGATGAGCAGTGGGTATTGTATGGAAATGATGAATCACTAATTTTATACCCAAAACTAATATTACACTATATGTTAACTAACTAGAATTTAAATAAAAAGTTGAAGCTACAGAAACAAAAATATTCACAATATTAATAAATTTAAAAAATAGATCTCTCCATGTGTGTTTATCAACTTGTGTTGTGAACTTTTTTCTTGTTAAATTATCCAAGAATCTTATTAAGTTAAAAATTACTGAATGCCTGTCGTATGTCATGTGGGTAGGGTTACATAATTAAATCAAACATGATTAGTGATTACTAGGAATTAATTTTCTTGTTTAATTGAAATATTTAAAATTATATTTTTAAAAAATAAAAAATATATATTTTTAAGAATGTTTTAATTTTTACTGTAAATTTTGTATATTATTATCAAAACCAATTATACATCACTATTTTATACCGTTGTTTTTCAATCTAATGTATCTGTCAGAGTCAACCTCTACATAGAAAATACAGTATGTCATTCTTCATTTATTAAATTACTGAAAAACTATGAGAAAATTATATGGTAAAAGTGCACAAAATCTCTTGTGTGTTTCTGGATGTGATTTGCTCCACTGAAAGGAATTAAGAGCAAAAGTTTAATAACCTGACAAATATAGTTTAGTTGTTGAACTTCCTATCACAAAATCTCTCCTTGGTCAAAATATTGCTATAGGCTCAGAGGAGCAAGATGGCGGAAGTGTAGGGTCCCCAAATCACCTGTCCCCACCAAATTACCTAGATAACCTTCAAATCATCCTGAAAATCTACGAATTCGGCCTGAGATTTAAAGAGAGAACAGCTGGAATGCTACAGTGAGAAGAGTTTGCGCTTCTATCAAGGTAGGAAGACGGGGTGGGGGAGGAAGAATTAAAGAAACAAAAGGCATCCAGGGGGAGGGGCCCCGCGAGGAGCCGGGCTAAGGCTGGGCGAGTGCCTCCAGGACAGGAAAGCTCTGTCCCGGAGAAGCAGGAGCTTCACCAATCTTCCCGGGCTGAAAGGCACTCACAAGGAGTTAGAGCCGGACCCCAGGAAGGGCAGGGATGCCCTCAGGCTCCCTGGGACACTAACAGAGCAACTGCGCACCAGGGAGAGTGCGCCGAGCTCCCTAAAGGGCTGCAGCGCGCACACGACTTGACCCGGGAGCAGCTCCAAGGGGCTCGGGGGCAGCTAGCGCGGAGAAGGCTGCCCAGCTCCTGGAGCAGCTCGGGGGTGGCTCCGGCAGAGGAAGAGGCTCCATGCGGAGGGGGCTGTGAGGCTCCGGAAGGAGCTCAGAGGGGCTCCGGCAGCGGCTCCACAGAGAGGGGGCTGCGCGGCCGGGAGCGCGAATCCCAACAGCTCAGGCCCGGGAGCACTGGGCGCCAGGGAGACAGCCCAGGATCCGACCACACCCCGGGACAGGCAGAGGCCAGGAGGGCCCAGGACAGCAAGGACGCTGCCGCCCTGAGCTGAGCAGATCAGTGGCCCGCCCCCAGAGCATCCAGGCCCCTGCAGACTGAGAGCTCTGTAGTTACTGCAGGAGCTGAATCCAGGCTCTACAGATGGCCGCTGCCACTGCGGTTGTTCCTCCTGGGGCCTCACGGGATAAACAACCCCCACTGAGCCCTGCACCAGGCAGGGGGAAGAGCAGCTCCCCCAAGTGCTAACACCTGAAAATCAGCATAACAAGCGCCTCCCCCAGAAGACCAACTAGACAGACAAGTTCCAGGGGAAGTCAAGGGACTTAAAGTACACAGAATCAGAAGATACTCCCCCGTGTTTTTTTTCTTTTCTTTTTGATTTCTGTTTGCTTCCCCCACCCTTTTTTCCTTTATTTCTTTTTCTTTCTCTTTTTCTTTTTTTCTTCCTTTTTTCTTTTAATTTTTCTCTTTTCTTTCCTTCTTTCTCTCCTCTCCTTTTCTCCTTTTCCCAATACAACTTGTTTTTGGCCACTCTGCACTGAGCAAAACGACTAGAAGGAAAAGCTCACCTCAAAAGAAAGAATCAGAAAGAGTCCTCTCTCCCACAGAGTTACAAAATCTGCATTACAATTCAATGTCAGAAAGCCAATTCAGAAGCACTATTATAAAGCTACTGGTGGCTCTAGAAAAAAGCATAAAGGACTCAAGGCTCTTCATGACTGCAGAATTTAGATCTAATCAGGCAGAAATTAAAAATCAATTCAATGAGATGCAATCCAAACTAGAAGTCCTAACGACCAGGGTTAACGAGGTGGAAGAACGAGTGAGTGACATAGAACACAAATTGATGGCAAAGAGGGAAACTGAGGAAAAAAGAGAAAAACAATTAAAAGACCATGAAGACAGGTTAAGGGAAATAAACGACAGCTTGAGGAAGAAAAACCTACGTTTATTGGGGTTCCCGAGGGGGCCGAAAGGGCCAGAGAGCCAGAATATGTATTTGAACAAATCATAGCTGAAAACTTTCCTAATCTGGGAAGGGAAACAGGCATTCAGATCCAGGAAATAGATCCCCCCCTAAAATCAATAAAAACGGTTCAACACCTCGACATTTAATAGTGAAGCTTGCAAATTCCAAAGATAAAAAGAAGATCCTTAAAGCAGCAAGAGACAAGAAATCCCTGACTTTGATGGGGAGGAGTATTAGGGTAACAGCACAACTCTCCACAGAGACCTGACAGGCCAGAAAGGGCTGGCAGGATATATTCAGGGTCCTAAATGAGAAAAACATGTAACCAAGAATACTTTATCTAGCAAGGCTCTCATTCAGAATGGAAGGAGAGATAAAGAGATTCCAAGACAGGCAGGAACTGAAAGAATATGTGACCTCGAAACCAGCTCTGCAAGAAATTTTAAGGGGGACTCTTAAAATTCCCCTTTAAGAAAAAGTCCAGTGGAACAATCAACAAAAACAAGGACTGAATAGCTATCATGATGACACTAAACCCATATCTTTCAATACTAACTCTGAACGTGAATGGGCTTAATGACCCCATCAAAAGGCGCAGGGTTTCAGAATGGATAAAAAAGCAGGACTCATCTATTTGCTGTCTACAAGAGACTCATTTTAGACGGAAGGACACCTACAGCCTGAAAATAAAAGGTTGGAGAACCATTTACCATTCAAATGGACCTCAAAACAAAGCAGGGGTAGCCATCCTTATATCAGATAAATTAAAATTTATCCCGAAGACTGTAGTGAGAGCTGAAGAGGGACACAATATCATACTTAAAGGATCTATTCAACAAGAGGACTTAACAATCCTCAATATATATGCCCCGAATATGGGAGCTGCAAATATATCACTCAATTCATAACCAAAGTGAGGAAATACTTAGATAATAATACACTTATACTTGGCGACTTCAATCTAGCACTTTCTATACTTGACAGGTCTTCTAAACACAACATCTCCAAAGAAACGAGAGCTTTAAATGATACACTGGACCAGAAGGATTTGACAGATATCTACAGAACTTTACAACCAACGCAACTGAATACATGTTCTTCTCAAGTGCACATGGAACTTTCTCCAGAATAGGCCACATACTGGGTCACAAATCGGGTCTAAACCGATACCAAAAGATTGGGATCGTCCCCTGCATATTCTCAGACCATAATGCCTTGAATTTAGAACTAAATACAACAAGAAGTTTGGAAGGACTTCAAATACGTGGAGGTAAAGGACCATCCTGCTAAAAGATGAAAGGGTCAACCAGGAAATTAAGAAAGAATTAAAAAGATCCATGGAAACTAATGAGAATGAAGATGCAACCATTCAAAATCTTTGGGATGCAGCAAAAGCAGTCCTAAGGGGGAAATACATCGCAATACAAGCATTCATCCAAAAACTGGAAAGAACTCAAATACAAAAGCTAACCTTACCCCTAAAGGAGCTAGAGAAATAAACAGCAAATAGATCCTACACCCGGCAGAAGAAGAGAGTTAATAAAGATTCGAGCAGAACTCAACGAAATTGAGACCAGAAGAACGGTGAAACAGATCAACAACACCAGGAGTTGGTTCTTTGAAAGAATTAATAAGATAGATAAACCATTAGCCAGCCTTATTAAAAAGAAGAGAGAGAAGACTCAAATTAATAAAATCATGAACGATAAAGAAGAGATCACTACCAACACCAAGGAAATACAAATGATTTAAAAAACATATTATGAGCAGCTATATGCCAATAAATTAGGCAATCTAGAAGAAATGGACGTATTTCTGGAAAGCCAAAAACTACCAAAACTGGAACAGGAAGAAATAGCAAACCTGAACAGGCCAATAACCAGGGAGAAAATTGAAGCAGTCATCAAAAACCTCCCAAGACACAAAAGTCCAGGGCCAGATGGCCTCCCAGGGGAATTCTATCAAACGTTTAAAGAAGAAACCATACCTATTCTACTAAAGCTGTTTGGAAAGATAGAAAGAGATGGAATACTTCCAAATTCGTTCTCTGAGGCCAGCATCACCTTAACTCCAAAACCAGACAAAGGCCCCACCAAAAAGGAGAATTACAGAACAAATATCCCTGATGAACTTGGATGCAAAAATTCTCAACAGGATACTAGGCAATAGGATCCAACAGTACATTAAGAAAATTATTCACCATGACCAAGTAGGATTTATCCCTGGGCCACAAGGCTGGTTCAACACTCGTAAAACAATCAATGTGATTCATCATATCAGCAAGAGAAAAACCAAGAACCATATGATCATCTGATTAGATGCAGAGAAAGCATTTGACAAAATACAGCATCCATTCCTGATTAAAACTCTTCAGAGTATAGGGACAGAGGGAACATTCCTCAACATCTTAAAATCATCTAGGAAAAGCCCACAGCAAATAGAATCCTCAGTGGGGAAGCACTGGGAGCCTTTCCCCTAAGATCAGGAACAAGACAGGGATGTCCACTCTCTCCACTGCTATTCAACATAGTACTGGAAATCCTAGCCTCAGCAAGCAGACAACAAAAAGACATTAAAGCATTCAAATTGGCACAGAAGTCAAACTCTCCCTCTTCGCCGATGACATGATACTGTCCATAGAGAACCCAAAAGCCTCCACCCCAAGATTGCTAGAACTCATACAGCAATTTGGTAGAGTGGCAGGACACAAAGTCAATGCCCAGAAATCAGTGACATTTCTATACACTAACATTGAGACTGAAGAAAGAGAAATTAAGGAGTCAATCCCATTTACAATTGCACCCAAAAGCATAAGATACCTAGGAATAAACCTAACTAAAGAGGTAAAGGATATATACCCTAAAAACTATAGAACACTTCTGAAAGAAATTGAGGAAGACATAAAGAGATGGAAGAATATTCCATGCTCATGGATTGGAAGAATTAATATTGTGAAAATGTCAGTGTTACCCAGGGCAATTTACACGTTTAATGCAATCCCTATCAAAATACCATGGACTTTCTTCAGAGAGTTGGAACAAATTATTTTAAGATTTGTGTGGAATCAGAGAAGACCCGAATACTCAAGGGAATTTTAAAAAAGAAAACCATAGCTGGGGGCATCACCATGCCAGATTTCAGGTTGTACTACAAAGCTGTGGTCATCAAGACAGTGTGGTACTGGCACAGAAACAGACACAGAGATCAATGGAACAGAATAGAGAACCCAGAAGTGGACCCTGAACTTTATGGTCAACTAATATTCAATAAAGGAGGAAAGACTATCCATTGGAAGAAAGGCAGTCTTTTCAATAAATGCTTCTGGGAAAATTGCATATCCACATGCAGAAGAGTCAAACTAGACCACTTTCTTGCACCGTACACAAAGATAAACCAAAATGGATGAAAGATCTAAATGTGAGACAAGATTCCATTCTCCTAGAGGAGAACACAGGCAACACCCTTTTTGAACTCAGCCACAGTAACTTCTTGCAAGATACATCCACGAAGGCAAAAGAAACAAAAGCAGAAATTTACTATTGGGACTTCATCAAGCTAAGAAGCTTTTGCACAGGAAAGGATACAGTCAACAAAACTAAAAGACAACCTACAGAATTGGAGAAGATATTTGCAAATGATGTATCAGATAAAGGGCTAGTTTCCAAGATCTATAAAGAACTTATTAAATTCAACACCAAAGAAACAAAGAATCCAATCATGAAATGGGCAAAAGACATGAACAGAAATCTCACAGAGGAAGACATAGACATGGCCAACAAGCACATGAGAAAATGCTCTGCATCACTTGCCATCAGGGAAATACAAATCAAAACCACAATGAGATACCACCTCACACCAGTGAGAATGGGGAAAATTAGCAAGGCAGGAAACCACAAATGTTGGAGAGGATGTGGAGAAAAGGGAACCCTCTTACACTGTTGGTGGGAATATGAAATGGTGCAGCCACTCTGGAAAAGTGTCTGGAGGTTCCTCAAAGAGTTAAAAATAGACCTCTCCCTGACCCAGCAATTGCACTGTTGGGGATTAACCCCAAAGATACAGATGCAATGGAACGCCGGGACACCTGCACCCGATGTTTCTAGCAGCAATGTCCACAATAGCCAAACTGTGGAAGGAGCCTCGGTGTCCATCGAAAGATGAATGGATAAAGAAGATGTGGTTTATGTATACAATGGAATATTCCTCAGCTATTAGAAATGACAAATACCCACCATTTGCTTCAACGTGGATGGAACTGGAGGCTGTTATGCTGAGTGAAGTAAGTCAATCAGAGAAGGACAAACATTATATGTTCTCATTCATTTGGGGAATATAAATAATAGTGAAAGGTAATATAAGGGAAGGGAGAAGAAGTGTGTGGGAAATATCAGAAAGGGAGACAGAACATAAAGACTCCTAACTCTGGGAAACAAACTAGGGGTGGTGGATGGGGAGGAGGGCGGGGGCTGGGGGTGAATGGGTGATTTTCACTTAGTGGGGCACTTGACGGGATGAGCACTGGGTGTTATTCTGTATGTTGGCAAATTGAACACCAATAAAAAATAAATTTATTATAAAAAATTAAAATAAAAAAATATTGCTATAAATGAGGTTCAATGTCACTATTAAGTTTGAGGAAGGAACAAAAGGACTTAAAACTCTAGATAAATCAAAGCATTAAATGTTTAAATGTGAAACTCTTGTATAGGAGAAGAAATGATAGTCTGATAGTTCCTTGACCTTGGGATTGAGATGTATTTTCTAGCATGAAAGCACTGGGCAAGGGAGGGAGGCAAGTAGTCACACAAAGCTAAAAATGGGTCAGTTGTATATACTATTTTAAAATTACCGGGATCCCTGGGTGGCGCAGCGGTTTGGCGCCTGCCTTTGGCCCAGGGCGCGATCCTGGAGACCCGGGATCGAATCCCACGTCAGGCTCCCGGTGCATGGAGCCTGCTTCTCCCTCTGCCTGTGTCTCTGCCTCTCTCTCTCTCTCTCTCTCACTGTGTGCCTATCATAAATAAATAAAAATTAAAAAAAATAAAAAATAAAATTACCATATGTTGGTGCAGCCACTGAGGGAAAGAGTATGGAGTTAAAAAAAAAAAAAGTACTAAAAAGTTAAAAATAGAACTACCCTATGACCCAGTAATCACACTATTGGATATTTAGAAAAATACAAACACACATTTAAAGGGATACATGCACCCCCAATGTTTATAGCAGCATTATCTACTGTAGCCAAATTGTGGAAGCTGCCCAAATGTCCATCAAAAAATGAATGGATAATGAAGATGTGTATACACACACACACACACACATTCACACAGATGCACACACACAGAGGATTATTATTCAGCTATTGAAGAATGAAATCTTGCAGATGGAGTTAGAGAGTATAATGCTAAAGTGATATAAGTTAGAGAAAGAAAATACCATATGATTTCACTTATATATGAAATATAAGAAACAAATAAGCAGAAGGAAAAAATAGAAAGAAAGAGACAAATCAAGAAACAGACTTTTAACTACAAAGAACAAACTGATAGTTATCAGAGGGGAGGTGGGTGGTGGGTGGTGGGGTGCGTAAAATAGGTATGGAGATTAAAGAGTACACTTATCATGATGAGCACTGAATAATGTTTGGAATTGTTGAATCACTATATTGTACACCTGAAACTAACATAACACTATATTTAACTATACAATTAAAATAAAAAACGTAATAAAAAAGAATAAAATTACATATATTGAAATACCCTATAAAAACTTGAAAGCAATCTGCTGGTGAAGTATGTGCAATATATTCTACACACGAATGGTTAATACACTATTAAGTAATTAGTTCTTTCAAATGCTTATGAAAACAGTCATATGAAGGCCAACATTGGAAACAGATTTACATCTAGAAAACTACACAATTATTCAAGTAAGAAATGGTAAGTTCCTTAACCAAGACATTAGCATTAAAAATGGAAAGTCAGCAGGAGTTGCCATTTGATTGAGGTGCAGACTGGAAGGAGAAGAAAAGATAAAGATATAGGTAGTCATTATTTACCTTTAAACCCACCACAATATTTAAGGTTAGTGTATGTTTCCAAATGGACTATCAGTGTCCTTTAAAATAGAATATGCAAGAACTTAGAGAGAATGCTGTGAAGTACATCCATACCATTTTTGAACAACAGCTAATTTCTTCACTAGTAGCTTCTGTAGTATGCAAATCCAACTAGTTTAGATTAGGACTTCCTACTCAGCACTAGTGGATTTCCCATTAGCTCTACCTCTAGTTTTTTATGTTTATTTGTTTGTATGTTTGTTTTAGATTTTTTTTGTTTTGTTTTGTCTTATTTTTTTCCACACTATTTGGCATCAGGGAAATTCATACTCTTTGCATGTTCACCCATTATTTCCTGTCTCCCACTGCTCTGTGAATTTGGAAATGAAGAAAAGTTTTCCCCAGCACAAATGATATTTTATGTTCTATTTAATTTTCTGCCCCCCCCCATAATGTTAATTAATTTTGTGTGCACATATGATCCTCTTGCCACTGTTTTTAATATCTTGGCTATGACTTTATAAAAATTTTTGTCCATTTAATTGAGCCTGTTTTCATCAATGAATATCACTTTTTGTACTGAAGTAGGGTTAGATTTACACATTCATTATCAAGATTTAATTTCTATAAAGTATGTTAGATGCAGAACACCTAGGTTGCTCAGTGGTTGAGCATCTGCCTTTGGCTCAGGTCATGATCCCAGGGTCCTGGGATTGAACCCTGCATCAAACTCCCTATAGGCAGTCTGCTTCTCCCTCTGCCTATGTATCTGCCTCTCTCTCTGTGTCTCTCGTGAATAAATAAAATCTTTTCTAAAAAGTATGATAGATGCTATTTGGATTGTTAACATTAACTGAGTCAATATTTTTATTGATTTGGTAATATGTTAATAAATTGCTGAATCGAGAAACAAGATTATAAAATTATGAAGCATATAATCAAATTTCTGTTTTACATATGCAATTATTCACAAAGTCTACACAATAAAATGGCAAAATAGTAAAAGTAGCTTTTTCCTATAGAATGTATTATGGATACTTTCTTTTCTTTTACTTTTTGGCCTATCTACATTATCTAATTTTACACCAAAATCTCAGGTAATATTTGTATAAAAAATACAATTTAAAATAACAAATTAAATAATAAACTCAAAATAGAAATAAAATAAAAATATTGTAATAGAAATAAAAATAATATGTAATTCTTAGAATGCTAAGTTAGCTAACATGGGAAAAGACTGATCTTATTATGTTTTCTTAATCACTTCTCAAAATCTTCCCTACTGACAAATAGCTCTAAGGAACATGCTGAAAATCTCCAGTTATCTAGATTCTACATATTTACAAATTTCTTTTTTTTAATTTTTTTTTATTTATGATAGTCACATAGAGAGAGAGAGAAGCAGAGACAAAGGCAGAGGGAGAAGCAGGCTCCAAGCAGGGAGCCCGACGTGGGATTCGATCCCGGGTCTCCAGGATCGCGCCCTGGGCCAAAGGTAGGCGCTAAACCGCTGCGCCACCCAGGGATCTCTATTTACAAATTTCTTAAAAGGAATAATTTTCTTTTTCTTTTTGATGTAGTCTTATTTTTAAAGGATTTTATTTATTAATTAGAGAGAGAGTGAATGGGGTGGGGATAATCAGGAGATGCAGAGGGAGAAGGAGAAGCAGACTACCCACTGAGCAGGTAGCAAGATGGCAGATGCAAGGCTGGATCCCAGGAGCTGGATCCCAGGACCCTGAGATCAGGACCTGAGCCAAGGGGCAGATGCTTAAGGGACTGAGCCACCCAGGCGCCCCCTCCTTTTGATGTGTTCTAAATGTGTGGTTGTGTGCAGTCTGCGTGTGTGTGTGCCTGTGTGTTTTAAGAGTACTGACATAAACACATTTATTCTTTATACAGTTCATGTTTTTCTCCTTCCCCTTTCTCTCAAATGTCCCACATCTGAAATTTACAAATTTACAAATGTGCCATTGAATAAAAATATCTAGAATTGTGCTTTATCAACATGTTCATAGATAAATTGAACTGGTCCAAAGGTTTACTGAAACCAATATTTATTGACTGTATGTCTGCATTTTTATCTCTAGATCTCTTACTTAATCATAAAGAAATGAAATTAGCATGACTTGACTATAATTTTTTAAGTCTTTGAGTGAATATCTGTTGCCTTTTAGTTTTTTAGAACAAAGTATTTTTCAAAATTATTTATTTATTCATGAGAGACACAGAGAGAGAGGCAGAGACATAGGCAGAGGGAGAAGCAGGCTCCCTGTGGGGAGCCTGATGCAGGATTCAATCCCAGAACCATGGGATCCTGACATGAGCCAAAGGCAGATGCTCAACCACAGAACCACCCAGGCACCCCTCTGTTGCCTTTTCATGACCTAATGACTTTCCAGGGAATGAACTAAAGTTAATAAACTTATCATTTCCAATCCCTTACTTTTTCTAGTGGATTTCTATTAATTTTCATCTGAAAATATGTATATTACTCTTTCTTAGTTTTGGAATTCATCACCCAAATTCTCATGTCACTTAAAGACAAATATTTGATTAACTGTAATGGGAAAATGTAAAAGCTTTGAAAAATAGTAATTCTGAGATAAATAACACATCAAACAGTTTATTGAAATTGTTAATAAGTAAAAAAGTTCACTATTAAATGCACATTAGGCTGTCCATGGAACAAAAAAAAGCAACTTGATAGAAAAAATAAAATTTTTCATTTTTGCTTAGATGATATATAATTTAGTGTTTGTTTAGATAATATCTGGATATTTGGAAATATTTTTTATTTGTCGGATTATTTTTTTATTCATGAATTGAAACTTTAATGTCATGTGGACAGCTTCATTTTTTTTCTTCTCATTGCTTGCCACCAGCTAAAAGTGAGTTATTTTGAATACTAATAATTAGCAGAAAGATAATTAACAATAGGCTCAAATAATTCCTAAATAGTTAACTTAATTCCAAGTGTCAAAGGTTATTTTCCTTAAACTTCATCTCTATTTTGGTAATGGAAAAGTGACCTTATCCACACCCACATTTCAACACTAACTGTAACTCTACAACCTGCACCACAGCCCTGACTTCATTCACACACATTTGCATTCATCTTATAGGATATGAAGTCTGTCTGTCTCACAGGTTAAAATTGATGTCACAAGACATTTCCTATGCATACTCTCTGATTCCTAATCCTATCAGTAGTGTCCTTCAGTCTAAGCCCAAACTCCTGAAAAACAGAGAAGCTGATGGTGTCAGTACCAGACCAAGGACAGAAGATAATGAGATAAGGTGTTCCAACTCAATGAGAAAAAGGGTTAATCCCCCTTTCTTTCACAAAACTTCCTCTGCTCTTATTGTGCCATTTTCTCCCTATCTCACCATAACCAAGCTTCTTCCTACCTCACAGCCCTGGAATACTCTATTTCCTTCTGTAATGTGCTTGATCTCTACCCCTACCTCTATCATGTGCCTAATCTTTATCATTCCTCAGACATGATTTAGGCCATTTCTTTAAGAGTGCTTCTCTGACCACCCAGTCCACAGTACCTTCACCTACTAAAATAGTTTTTTTTTCCACAATAACTTTATAACTTTTAAAAATTACTTACTACAGTTCTCATTTAAATATTATGTTTTTGGGATCCCTGGGTGGCTCAGCAGTTTAGTGCATGCCTTTGGCCCAGGGCGTGATCCTGGAGTCCCGGGATCGAGTCCAACATCGGGCTCCCTGAATGGAGCCTGCTTCTCCCCCTGCCTGTGTCTCTGCCTCTCTCTCTCTCTCTCTCTCTCTCTTCTCTCTCTTTCTGTCTCTCATGAGTAAATAAACTTTAAAAAAAATTAAAAATTAATTTTCTGATTAAAAAATATATACCTCCCCCCAATAGACTGTAAATCCATAACAGTAGGACTCATAGTTTGTTCACTACTATATTATCACCTCTCAGATCACTAGCTGGCTTATCTTAAATGCCCAAAAATATACGTTTAATAATAAATATAAGCATGACCAAATGAATTAAATGGTCATTCTAGTCTCATCACCAATGGTTTATAGATGTTAACTTAATCTACTAAACATATTAAATATCATCTAGGTTTTTTTACATACAAGGAAATGTCAGTCTTACAATTAGTAAGTTGATACTTTAGTTTTTAGATTTTTTGCTTTTTTTGTTTTGTTTTTAGTTTGTTGCATTCTTTACCAACTTTTTTTTCTGTTATAGCTGAGATATCCTGGAAAAGAAGCTGGAGGTTGAGCTATGAGTGAGGCTTGAGCACTGGACTTTGTAAAAACAATTTGCCTGAAGTATGAAAGAGAGTGCTAAATAGAACATAAAGGAAATGATGCAAATCATCTAAGAAAATGAAACATCAACATAGATGGGTAGAAGGCAAGATTTATCAAAACGCATGTCACAGAGCAGGAAGGAGGTAAGTGCAGGGAACTGAGGCAGTTCTGTCCCAGTGGTAGACTAAATAAAAGTCATTCTAGAGAAGGGAAAGGATACTTTCAAAATAGATCCCCAAGCATCATCCTGTAAGATAGAGATGCAAAATATACAAACATTTGCTTTTTTATAGGCATCAGTGATCAATTCAAAATAAAGTTTGCACGTGTTTATCCCTCCTCAAATAGCAAAAATATTTCATCTGCTGTCATATTTTCTAATTTGCATAGAAGTGCAGTGTCTCTGGAGGCTTCCTGTACTATTTTAATGGCAAGGAGAAATATCATGGCCAGAATACCAAAGGTAAATTAGCCACAAATGCTGCATATGCATAGATGTCATTATAAATTAATATCTTAGAATATTTTTAGAAAAATTTTCTGCTTTGCACTCTCTATTTGAAGCTATCCTGCCAATCCCATTCGTTCTTGTCAAACAAATTGGTGAAAGATTATGTTGGCTTTGGAGGAAAATCCAACCATCCACCAGGTAGGTGGCTCTTTGCACAAATAGAAACAGCTTCCAAGAAATGGGACACTCCTAGAATGATTTTAATGCTTGCTTTTATGGAGACTTTCAATATAAAGCAAACATGTAGCCAAAATTAATGATGATTTTATTGTGAATTTTTAAAAAGATTTTATTTATTCATGAGAGACAGAGGCAGAGACATAGGCAGAGGGAGAAGCAGGGTCCCTGCAGGGAGCCCTATGTGGGACTATACCTTGGGACTCCAGAATCATGTCCTGAGCCAAAGGCAGATGCTCAACTGCTGAGCCCCCAGGTGTCCCTATTTTATTGTGAATTTTAAAACCAGCCAGCAAAAGACTGCTGAGGCATGTAAATAAATGGTACAGATCTAATATAGATGTTCAGGAAATCATTTACTCTGGTTAGTTGAGTGTTCTGTTTAACTCATAAATTTCAGTTCTTAATATGATCTAGATTTTATCACTAGGAGAGAACTTGGGACTTTCATGATAATTCTGGATAAGCCCAATCCTGTCAGGAACTTTCAAACAAATAAGTATGCTTCCATATTTTTAAAGTTTAAATTCAAAACTGGAGGCCAAAGCAGAATTCAAGCATGCAGGGATGCCTGGGTGGCTCAGTGGTTGAGCGTCTGCCTTTGGCTCAGGGCATGATCTCAGAGTCCCAGGATCGAGTCCCACATCCAGATCCCTGTAGAGAGCCTGCTTCTCCCTCTACCTATGTCTCTGCCTCTCTCTCTCTCTCTTTCTCTCTCTCTGTCCCTCATGAATAAATAAATATAATCCTTAAAAAATAAAAAAAATCAAGCATGCTAACGATCAGAAAACAGAGAATGTAAAAATGACTATTATACTGAGATATTTTAATTTTTGTCAGACCATAGTTTGTGGAATCAGTCTCATAGTATAATGGAGTGCTTAACAGTGGATTCTAGATATAGAAATTGAGGGGAGAAAAAGGGTCATGTGAAGTGAACATTCAAGAAAGATTTCTTTGATCAGATAAAATTTATGATGGTCCTGAAAATAATGAAGATGACAGTTGCTTGGATGAATGTCAAAGATAAAGAAGAATACTTTGTTAGAAAGCCTCCTTGAGCAACAGGTGTGGGAGATAGGAGGAGAAACTAGCATGAGTGAAAAGTAAAGTGGAGTAAGATAACACATTACAAGTTTTTTTTTTAAAGATTTTATTTATTTATTAATGAGAGACACAGAGAGAAAAAGAGAGAGGCAGAGACACAGAAGCAGGCTCCATTCAGGGAGCCTGACATGGGACTTGATCCCTGGTCCCCAGGATCAGGCCCTGGGCTGAAGGCAGTGCTAAACTGCTGAGCCACCCAGGCTGCCCACATTACAAGTTTTGAAAGAGAACATCTATCTTTGGAATGAGAACCAGAGAACCAGAGAGTGATTTTAAAGTGCAGAGTATAAGTTGTGCAGAGCCGCCCATCTTGCTTCTCTGCTTTTTTCTCCTCTAGAATATTCTCAAATTTCAAAATGGAAACCTATAAGAATATGCAAATATTTACCATTGAGTTGTAGCTAGATTTCTTTCACAGGACCTGTGTCTTTCACCAGTTCCGTGTGAATTTTTGCATTGTATTTCAAGACTAAAATGTAACAGATAAGGTAAGGAGAAAGCCTAAAGACCAAGAGCCATTTAGAAGCAAAAGCTATGACATACTTACTATGTTGGGTGAGGTGTCAGAAGAGGGCGCCACAGGCTTTTAGGAACACTTCTGTCAAGCCATTGCTATCTCTTTAAGAAAGAAGGTAGTTAGAATGATGAAAGGATGTTATTATTGTTTTCAAATAATTATAGAGTTTCTGTGTAGGCAGTCACAGGAAATGTTTCCTCAGAAGATAGAAATAATTATACTTGAAACTTATTTCACTAATTTTTAAGTGTCTACCTCAAATTCAAATTCTTGAAGCAGTTAGTGTTTTAAAATACCAGGCTCTAATCTTCTTTTCTCCATGCCTACCTACTAGAGGAATAATAAAACAGGTTTTCAAACTTAATCATTTTTGCTATTTATTTCCAGAATCTCAGAAATTATTAAGGTCTTTGAGATCATATCTAACTCTCTCATTTGACAGAAAGAGACTCAGAGATCCTAAAGGAGTCACACAACTGCATGTTGATAGAGTTAGGATGAGATTTCAGGGTTTCCATTTTTCTGATGGGTTCTCTCTAATATAGCAAGCTAGCAAGTCCACTAAAAATTTATGTATATGGTAGTAATGTAAAAATGAATTGCCCTCATCGGTTATAGATGCTTACTAAAGCATTGAAAGATGAAATGAAATTATATCTGGGATTTGCTTTAAAATTAGTAAAAATTGTGAGGAAAAACACATAAATACAAAAAGATTGGCAACATATTCTTAATCATTAAAGCTAGGTTATGGGTGCATTAGGACTCATCATGCCATTTTATTTTTGTTTTAATATATCTATAATAAATATTATTTTTAAAAGTAAAATGTTGGGGAAAGTCTATATAACATAAAATTATGTATAATGTATAGATTTTAATAATCCGTTATAATAACCATGATCAAAAATTTCTTATAAAATATTTTCATACCAACAAAAGTTTTATAAATAGGTGCCTGCAAGAGAGTGTGTCTGCTTATAATAGTGTACACTATCATGTACTAAAGTGGGAGAATTTGCTTTTAAGAGATATAATTTAGGTCACAAATATGAAGACTATAATCTTGTTATTTGAAGTATATTATGTCCATTGATTCCTTTAATTTTATCCAGCAAAACCAACAAATCTAAGATGAGGTGTGTATATTTATAAGTATGAGGAGAAGGAAGCGGGATACTTCTTAACATAATTTGATTTTGCCACAATTGATTTGAATGAGTATTCCCAGAACAATTTGATATTGCATATTAAAACTTTAATTTTCGGGATCCCTGGGTGGTGCAGCGGTTTGGCGCCTGCCTTTGGCCCAGGGCGTGATCCTGGAGACCCGGGATCGAATCCCACGTCGGGCTCCCGGTGCATGGAGCCTGCTTCTCCCTCTGCCTGTGTCTCTGCCTCTCTCTCTCTCTGTGTGTGTGACTCTCATAAATAAATAAAAAATTAAAAAAAATAAATAAAATAAAACTTTAATTTTCAAGGATAACAGACCAATTAAAAAAGCAATTCCTCTGCCATCATCCACTCAGTTTAAAACCACACAGACATACAATGCTGATGGATCATCAGCAGGGGAGCATCAGTGAAATGGATCAAGGGGAAAGAAGCTGAGACCCTGGCTACATATAAATATTTTTTTATTTTCCTGAAAGAGAAAAATACCTTTTAAATATCTGCAGAGACCATATGTGCCTTCTGGTTGCATAGCATATATACGAACTAAGAGCTTATGTAGCAAAAAGCTAACATTATATAGAATCCCCTCCAAAAAACATTACTTGACGAATAAGTAAACAAAACTCTTCAATATTTAGTCAAGTTTAAAAAGCTAGCAAAATGTTAAATACTGAAATTGAGAGGTAGAAGAGGATCTACAGTCCAAATCATTTTTGAAACAATTTTTCTGTGATTCTTCTGCTCCAGAACACAACTGGATAGGAGAGTGACCAAGAATGATTTCCACTTCATGAAATGAAATGTACTTCTTTACTAAGGAAAATAGGTAATTTGGCCTAAATCTACTAATGTTCAAACAGACTGCCACTGTTTTTTCTCCAAAAGGAAATGGAATTTTACTTTACCCTGATTTTGTTCAGCTTTCATATTTTGTAAATTTTGTGTTTATTGGACATAGGGGGCAATATGTCAAGAAAGGCACTAGCTTAGTAGTATACTGAGCATTTTCAAAAAATAGTTCTTCCTATAGAGTCTTACTTTCTGTCTCTGAAGGAAGTTTCTGGGCAAATGATTGACATTTTGAAAACATTTTAGAAAAAAAGTATAGATATGGGGAAGTTAAGGTCTTGAGGAGCAGGGGGCTTTAGAAAACCTAGCTTGTGCGGCAGTGTAAACACACTGAAAAGTACCAAGATAAATGAAGGCAGGTGCATGAAAGAGAGACAGATGTCAAATCTAAGTTAGAGTCAAATTGCCCACTTGGGAGCCTGGTTTAGATGCATGTTGGTATGATGGAATAGGGCCCAAATTTGAAGTCGCGCCTAGGCAAAAGCTAGATGAGTTTGATGTACTTATGAATTGGGATTTATTTTGAATAAAATGTCACCTTAGCTTCTAAAGTGGGCAATAGAATTTTAGTTTTTTTTATTTTTTTTTTAAGTTTTATTTATTTATGATAGTTACAGAGAGAGAGAGAGGCAGAGACACAGGCAGAGGGAGAAGCAGGCTCCATGCACCGGGAGCCCGATGTGGGATTCGATCCCGGGTCTCCAGAATCGCGCCCTGGGCCAAAGGCAGGCGCCAAACCGCTGCGCCACCCAGGGATCCCTAGAATTTTAGTTTTAAAAGAGAGGATATTCAGTCAAAAAATACCCTGTACTTGTAAGAGCAGAAGTGTTCTAAAGCAAGTGTGGGACTGGGAAGTGAGAGACAGAGAGAAAACCTGAAGTCTGATCAGAATATGGTACTTAAAAATAAAATTGTACTGGTAGTCAGGACACCTGGATTGTAACTATAATTCTAATGTTAACTTGCTATGTCATTAGCAGGAAGATTTATCCCTCTTTGGGCTTTGTTTCCTCATCCAATTACTTGAGATGATGGTTATATTGAGTAGTCTTCCAGGTCTTTTATAATTCTGTGTTTCTAGTTTAAGTCATTTGGAATCATTTACTGCAAATTTGCTAGATTTAGACTAAAGTTCGTTTATAGCTAATAAAGTTAATTAAGCTGATAATATTAATTTTAGTTGGGGACTTTTGCTACCATCCGAATCATGTTGATGCTAAATGTGGATTATACTTGATTTTGAAACATAATGAGCACCAAACTTCACTGCCTGTGTCTGGAGATAAAAATGGAGAAAAGCATAGAGATTTGAGCTATTTCCTAAACCCAGGAAAACATACCCTGGAAGTGGCTGATTTGGCAAAATCTTTGACAGTAGCTTCTTTTTACTTTTATACTCCAAACTCCTCTCCAGTCACTAGGATTTATAGTTAAACATGGTGTTTCAGTCCTAGTTGGCTGCTTTGATCTCTCTTTTCCTGGGACCCCAAGATTTATGCAGCTAAGATATATGATCAGAGTCTAACTTTCCCTTCTGTCTGTAGAGGTTGAGGCTTTGCACATATGAATCCATCTATATCAAGTTGTTTTCCTGGTCCAACTCTGATGATGTCCTTTTCCAAAGTTCAATTTCCTTCTTTAACTCTTTAACTTTACATTAGCCATCTCTTATAACTGGGGCTGTAGGTCTAAATATGCCAGTAAATTTGGGAAGGAAATTATAAGTGACAACTTATTAAGCCTTAAGTAATTGCCCTTCTTTCAAAGGGCCATTTAATGTGGGACTTGTCTCCATGGAGCATACCCAAAAAAGTTACCTTCTAACATAGTGAAATATTCCTGTACTCAGATCAGTTTCATTTTTTGCCATGACCTTGCAATGTGATCTCAGACAGGAGTCAATCTTTCAGGATAAGAGAAGTCCTTTTCTGACATACTCTATGGATATGAAGCAGATATACTTAGGAAGATTTAAGATTTATTTTGAATTAAAAGTCACCTTAACTTCTAAAATGACTTATTAATGGAGCACTAGAAATTCAGTTTTAAAAGAGAGGATATTCAGTCAAGTGGCATACAAAATAATTTTGGGAGATTATAGATAATTTTTATTTTTATAATTAATGAATAAAGTATTATTTATAATACAATTATTTTTGCAATTGTCCCATTATGCCATATGTTACTTGCTTTCCAAACATATAGTGATAAAATATTTCCTTTTAAAGGAAGTTAAAGTTAAAATAAATACAATTAAATTTAAATAGATTAGAGAGAGACAAATCCTATTGTGCATATTAAGTGGTGATTAACAGGCATGGAAAAATGATGAAGGATGTATAAGAATGATTGAAATTTGGGAAACACAGGACCATGTAACCTCAAGGTTGCTGTCAGACCTTAGATTCTGTAATTTCACCAATGGTCACTAAAAAGAGAATTATGAAATTATTTTCTATCTAGCTCTTTATTCTCCTCCCTCCACTCAGTGCCATGTTCAGTACTTAGTGCCTGTGGAGTTCTCATTTATTCCAAAAGTATCAGCACTTCCTAGATCATATCTTCAGCAATAGCAATTCACCTAGTAGATAAAAGGCTGCCTTACCACAAGCTGACATTGCTCTTCTTGGAAATTACTATAACAGTTATATAAACAGATACACTTTTTCAAAAGGTGTTAGAAGAGCGAGAGAGATAAGCCATGGATTCTCATTTTACCATAAATGTTCATGAAAAATGTTATCTGCAGTTGATGGTCATAATAGGTCTCAAATAACCACCTAGACTTTTAGGCTGCATGGTTGTTTCACAAGTTGAGGTATAGATTTTCTACTATTGTGGAGCATGTTTTTCATAAACAGCACAGTGCTATTTGAACATTTACAACTCAGAAGAAAACCAAAAGAACAATCTAAATTCCAAAACCAAAGATCTGTTATGGTCTTTATGTAAAACGAATTTCAAATGACCTTCAGAGAAAGCAACATTCCAGGATTAGGAGTCTTGTGTGTGTGCATGCGCGTGAGTGCGTGTGTGTGCATGCATGTACCCTTTGGAGTTTATTCAAGCTCATCTACCTTTTGCTTTGTTAAGGTGAATGGAATTATCTTCCTTTGCCTAGGAAGCTGTGATTTTTGACCCATATCAGCATCTATTAAGGCTTGTGTTTTTGCTATAGTTCTTTGAACATGAGAGATCAATGAAGTTATCTTATGTGAATAGCACCTACATTTCTATTAATGTCTTAACTATTAGACAACCTAGGAAGGTAGATAAAATAGGCATTATCATCTGCACATTAGAGGAAAGAAAACTGAGAGCTAGCGTGAGAAGCACATGTGATCCACATTGTACCTTAATGGCAGGGTAGGCAACATAATTATAGAACAAAGGCATTTTGACCTCTTAGGAAATTCTATGTTCTACCAAGAGTAGGTTGTCACTCGAAGTAGCAAGGATAAAGAGTTCTGGATAAGGAGGAGAAGGTAGAGATGGATGTCTTGAGCCCTTCCTTTAATATTCAGATATCTTTTGAAAGGCATGCACAGTCCCATATCTCTAAGCTATCCTGAGAGCTGAGCATCACTGGAGGAAGCTATTCTGCTTCCATGGTGTAAACTGGTAAAATGAAGTCATATGAGGTTTATTTACATAAACATGTACTTTGAGCTGTATAGTCTAGAATACAACTGAATAAGTCATTACACATAATTTTTCTTTTGCCTTCAAGTGAGAGTAAGCCTCTTATCTTCACTTTCAAATAACATTTAATGTGGCAATAAATTCCCTTTATTTTTTTAAGATTTATTTATTTATGAGAGAAAGAGAGAGAGAGAAAGAGAGAGAGAGAGAGAGAAAAGAGACACAGGCAGAGGGATATGCAGGCTGCCCGCAGGGAGCTCCATGCGGGACTCGACCCCAGATCCCAGGATCATGCCCTGAGCTGAAGGCAGATACTCAAACACTGAGCCACCTAGGTGACCCATAAATTCTCTTTAAACATTGCTAAGGACAAAAGAGCTAAGAACAATATTTTTTAGCTATCTTTATGTCTTTGATTAAGACAGATTTCATAATATTAGTAAAAACCAAAGAAGAACAATTGTAAATGGAATCAATTCCTTAATTTCTCTTTCTTCTGTTATATTGTTAGTGTATAGAAATGCAACTGATTTCTGTGCATTGGTTTTATATACTGCCATATTACTGAATTCTTGTATGAGTCCTAGGAATTTTGAGGTGGAGTCTTTTGGGTTTTCCACAGAAAGTATCATGTCATCTGTGAATAGTGAGAGTTTGACTTCTTTGCCAATTTGAATGCCTTTTATTTCTTTTTGAAGTCTGATTGCTGAGACTAGGAACTCTAGTACTATGTTGAACATCACTTGGCATCAGAGAAATACAAATAAAAAATACAGGGAGATACCACTTCACACCTGTCAGAATGGCTAAAATTAACAAGTCAGGAAATGGCAAATGTTGGTAAGGATGAGCAGAAAGGGAAACCCTCTTACACCATTGGTGGGAATGAAAGCTGGTACAGCCATTCTGGAAAACAGCATGGAGGTTACTCAAGAAATTAAAATTAGAGCTACTGTATGACCCAGAAATTGCACTTACTGGGAATTCACCGTGAAAATACAAATGTAGTGATCCAAAGGTTCACTTGCACTCCAATATGTGTGTGTGTGTGTGTGTGTATAATGATAAAATCTTACCATTTGCATTGATGGAACTGGAGGGTATTTTGCTGAGTGAAATGAGTCAATCAGAGAAAAACAATTATCATATGATTTCACTCATATGTGTAATATAAGAAATAGTGCAGTGGATCATAGGGAAGGGGAGAAAAACTGAATGGGAATAAATCAGAGAAGGAGACAAACTATGAGAGACTAAGCGTTGCTGGAGGGGATGTGGATGGGGGATGGGGTAAGTGGGTGACAGGCATTAAAGACGGCACGTGATGTGATGAACTCTGGGTGATATATGCAATTGATAAATTACTGAACTCTACATCTGAAACTAATGATGTACTATATGTTGGCCAATTGAATTTAAATTTAAAAAGTGAAAGGGGAGAGAAGACAAAGCCATAAATTAAGCTTTAGGAATCATGAGTAATGAGGTAGTAATTGAAATCATAAAAGTAGGTGTGCTTGCCCAATGTGAATGGGCAGCACTAGAAGAACAATGGACCTTGGATATAACCTAGGAAAGGAGAATAAGGGTTGGACAGGGGGAGAGCTGTACCCAATGGAAAACAAAAGGTAACAGACATGGAAGTAGGAAGAAAATAAGGGTAGCTATTAGGTTAAGAAAACTTAAGGGAACAAATTTTCAAAAGTGGTGGTGAACAGTGTCAAACATTTTTAAAAAGCCAAAGACAATGAAATGAGGACTTGATAAAATACCACTTCATGTATTCTTTGGGAAGTCAGTAGTAACGTTTAATAGAATATTTTTATTAGAAAATGGGATTACCAGGATTTGAGAGAGATTGGGAAATAAAAGCAGTTGGTAAAAGCCATTTGTAGGAAAAACTTGAGTGTGAAAGATTATAAAAACACAATAGTAACTTTAGTGAAAAATAATTATGCTATGTTTAATGATAACATAAAAACTTCTTACCTTAAAAATCAAAGCAGAATGGCAGGTGAGGCAAAGGGGTTAATGTAGCTTATATCTGTCTATCTTTAAGTTATAAACAAAAACTCCTATGTGTGTGCATTTTGGATTTGGGTTTAACAAAGCAGAAAAGAAAAATGAGTCACTGTTACTCCAGTGTGTCATGGTACGATATATCCCAGTATATGTCTCCTCATTTTCCAGTGAGATGAAGTAGTGCCACCCAAACTGTTCCCTGACTCTGGGAAAACTATTTTCATTTTTCTGCTGGTACCATTTTTTAAAATTTTGTGGATGTTTTAGTTATTTCTGTCATCTTTCAAAGAAGTTCTATTAACTTCTATTCACACATTTCAGTGAAAACAGGTGGCCCAGGGAAAGAAATAAATAAGTGCTAATGTGACTAATGAATACTCCAAGGATACAAATAGTCATTCCAACTGGTCCCTAATATTTTAAGCTTCTTTATAAATCAATGAGTTTTGAAAAAATATATATATACTTTATATATATATATAATATATGTCTTTAATTTGTTTTTTTACAGTATTTTCATAGCAGCTTTTCTCTGCAGTGCTCAATAGTGGGGATGTCAAAATAGCAACCTGTTCATATGAGGACTCAGGGAAAGTCTGACTAACACTGTTGGCAAGGTCTCAAGTTCCCCTCCGATTTCACACCTTCCCTCTTTCTCCTTCTTGTATTTCCCTGACTTATTTTTCAGGCTTAATCCCAAGTTGAATCACAGTCTTTCAATGTCTGCCAGTTCCCGTTCCTTCCCTAAGTGTGACTTAAATATTAACACATGGAATCCCCCCAACCTGGGACCCCTCGGTGGCTCAGTGGTTGAACGTCTGCCTTTGGTTCAGAGCATGATCCCAGTTGGGGGATTGACCCACATCAGGCTCCCTGTGAGGAGCCTGCTTCTCCCTCTGCCTATGTGTATGCCTCTCTCTGTGTCTCTCATGAATAAATAAATAAAATCTAAAAATAAATAAAGGAATCTGCCAACCTGTGGTGAAAAATCTCCGTGGCCTGAACATTTGATCAGATCATATTTCACTAGCAGCAGTGGGTAATGTCTGAGAATATAAAACATACATAAAGAGGATAACTTCAGTTTAGCTTAAGGTTTATAATAGATTCTTCAGGGATTTCATGGCTTTTCTTCTTTAGTTGGAAAAATATATGCATTTCACATCACTAGGAATCCTCAAATGCAACTTACTTTTTCCTGTTTGTTGAAACTCGTTTGCTACTCAAGCATCTCAGTAATTTCACTTAATATCCAAACCTCCAACCATCTATAAACCAGTGGTTTTGAATATTAATATTTGCAACACTTTTCCCTTATGGATAGATAGTTGGTGATATGTTTTAAATGGTGCTATCAGTCATCAAAAACCTCCCAAGACACAAGAGTCCAGGGCCAGATGGCTTCCCAGGAGAATTTTATCAAACGTTTAAAGAAGAAATCATACCTATTCTCCTAAAGCTGTTTGGAAAGATAGAAAGAGATGGAGTACTTCCAAATTCGTTCTATGAAGCCAGCATCACCTTAATTCCAAAGCCAGACAAAGACCCCGCCAAAAAGGAGAATTACAGACCAATATCCCTGATGAACATGGATGCAAAAATTCTCAACAAGATACTGGCCAATAGGATCCAACAGTACATTAAGAAAATTATTCACCATGACCAAGTAGGATTTATCCCTGGGACACAAGGCTGGTTCAACACCCGTAAAACAATCAATGTGATTCATCATATCAGCAAGAGAAAAACCAAGAACCATATGATCCTCTCATTGGATGCAGAGAAAGCATTTGACAAAATACAGCATCCATTCCTGATCAAAACTCTTCAGAGTGTAGGGATAGAGGGAACATTCCTCGACATCTTAAAAGCCATCTACGAAAAGCCCACAGCAAATATCATTCTCAATGGGGAAGCACTGGGAGCCTTTCCCCTAAGATCAGGAACAAGACAGGGATGTCCACTCTCACCACTGCTATTCAACATAGTACTGGAAGTCCTAGCCTCAGCAATCAGACAACAAAAAGACATTAAAGGCATTCAAATTGGCAAAGAAGAAGTCAAACTCTCCCTCTTCGCCGATGACATGATACTGTACATAGAAAACCCAAAAGTCTCCACCCCAAGATTGCTAGAACTCATACAGCAATTCGGTAGCGTGGCAGGATACAAAATCAATGCCCAGAAGTCAGTGGCATTTCTATACACTAACAATGAGACTGAAGAAAGAGAAATTAAGGAGTCAATCCCATTTACAATTGCACCCAAAAGCATAAGATACCTAGGAATAAACCTCACCAAAGATGTAAAGGATCTATACCCTCAAAACTATAGAACACTTCTGAAAGAAATTGAGGAAGACACAAAGAGATGGAAAAATATTCCATGCTCATGGATTGGCAGAATTAATATTGTGAAAATGTCAATGTTACCCAGGGCAATATACACGTTTAATGCAATCCCTATCAAAATACCATGGACTTTCTTCAGAGAGTTAGAACAAATTATTTTAAGATTTGTGTGGAATCAGAAAAGACCCCGAATAGCCAGGGGAATTTTAAAAAAGAAAACCATATCTGGGGGCATCACAATGCCAGATTTCAGGTTGTACTACAAAGCTGTGGTCATCAAGACAGTGTGGTACTGGCACAAAAACAGACACATAGATCAGTGGAACAGAATAGAGAATCCAGAAGTGGACCCTGAACTTTATGGGCAACTAATATTCGATAAAGGAGGAAAGACTATCCATTGGAAGAAAGACAGTCTCTTCAATAAATGGTGCTGGGAAAATTGGACATCCACATGCAGAAGAATGAAACTAGACCACTCTCTTTCACCATACACAAAGATAAACTCAAAATGGATGAAAGATCTAAATGTGAGACAAGATTCCATCAAAATCCTAGAGAAGAACACAGGCAACACCCTTTTTGAACTCGGCCATAGTAACTTCTTGCAAGATACATCCACGAAGGCAAAAGAAACAAAAGCAAAAATGAACTATTGGGACTTCATCAAGATAAGAAGCTTTTGCACAGCAAAGGATACAGTCAACAAAACTCAAAGACAACCTACAGAATGGGAGAAGATATTTGCAAATGACATATCAGATAAAGGGCTAGTTTCCAAGATCTATAAAGAACTTATTAAACTCAACACCAAAGAAACAAACAATCCAATCATGAAATGGGCAAAAGACATGAACAGAAATCTCACAGAGGAAGACATAGACATGGCCAACATGCATATGAGAAAATGCTCTGCATCACTTGCCATCAGGGAAATACAAATGAAAACTACAATGAGATACCACCTCACACCAGTGAGAATGGGGAAAATTAACAAGGCAGGAAACAACAAATGTTGGAGAGGATGCGGAGAAAAGGGAACCCTCTTACACTGTTGGTGGGAATGTGAACTGGTGCAGCCACTCTGGAAAACTGTGTGGAGGTTCCTCAAACAGTTAAAAATATACCTGCCCTACGACCCAGCAATTGCACTGTTGGGGATTTACCCCAAAGATACAAATGCAATGAAACGCCGGGACACCTGCACCCCGATGTTTCTAGCAGCAATGGCCACGATAGCCAAACTGTGGAAGGAGCCTCGGTGTCCAACGAAAGATGAATGGATAAAGAAGATGTGGTTTATGTATACAATGGAATATTACTCAGCTATTAGAAATGACAAATACCCACCATTTGCTTCAACGTGGATGGAACTGGAGGGTATTATGCTGAGTGAAGTAAGTCAGTCAGAGAAGGACAAACATTATATGTTCTCATTCATTTGGGGAATATAAATAATAGTGAAAGGGAAAATAAGGGAAGGGAGAAGAAATGTGTGGGAAATATCAGAAAGGGAGACAGAACATAAAGACTGCTAACTCTGGGAAACGAACTAGGGGTGGTAGAAGGGGAGGAGGGCGGGGGGTGGGAGTGAATGGGTGACGGGCACTGGGTGTTATTCTGTATGTTAGTAAATTGAACACCAATAAAAAAATAAATTAAAAAAATAAAATAAAATAAAATAAAATTCATAGTCTTAAAAAAAAAAAAAAATAAATGGTGCTATCAGACTTAAAACAACTTTCATATTGTTGCTTTGATAGCTCCGACTTTAATACATTACCATTCAAGGTTCTCCTGTGGCCATTGTCTTTTGCAGGAAATATTCTAAATACTTTATCCGGGAAATTTAATTTGATCCATTTACTACTCTTGTATCCACTTTCATATACTATAAATCCTAAAGGCAAATCTCCTTGTTAACTGTGAGGCTTGTAAATCTGCTCATTTAGGTTAATAGCTCACCTACTAGTCCTCAGCACCAATAATCAAGCCCAGGACTGTGCCTAGAAAAAAAAAGATGAAAGGAATTTGCCTTAGTGCCAGAGGTGTTTCTTTGCCCCCTGTACCAAAGCCATAAATAAACTCTACTGATTTATATGGGCTTATTATCGACCTTTTATGCTTAACTAATGCTATATGATGCTACCTTTAAAATTCTTCCTCCTTACTCCTCTTTTAGGTCCCAATTAAAACCTCATAAATACATAAAAAATAGATAATACCTCAATAGTTTCTCAGTTATCCCTATTTCTTGCAATTAAATAAAACAACATAGATAAAAATTAATAGTAATAATATATTTGGCCCTTAGACAAAGCCAACTTATTCTAAATACTTTGTACATAGTGTTTGTAATTAATATGAGTAAGAGGACTACCATAATGGCCTATGTTTAGAGTGTTGTAGTTTCTTTGACTAATCTATGGTTCTACTGTAATTCTGTAAGTGAGTATTCAAAGGAAAGCATTGGTGGGTTTAGTTCACACATTTCCAGTGGCCCAGAGTCTATTCAGTGAGATTAAATCTATCTGGAAGGGGAGTTGGAAGAAAGGTAACAAACTTTTGCTTGTCAAATGTCTTACGAGTGGAAAAATATCTCCATTTGTAGAGATTCAACTAGCTAGGGAAAGATTCCTTGATCACAGAAGAACATGAAACACACTGGCTACATAAAGAGTGATTTAATCTGTCTACATAAAAAGGTAATGCATTAACTATCTCAACCACAGATATAAATATTACGGTAAAAACTCAGTTCCAGCAAATTATAACAGAAGGCGTTATATGACTATGTTCTCTTTATGAACCAGGAAATAATAAGGGGGAAAACTTTGAATTTTTGGTTAGAATATTGTCCAAAAATCACACGGAACATAGTTTCTCTTTTTAAGGAAATGTAACCTAGGGCAAAGTCAAGATCATGCACTATTTTAACAGAGGCTAAAGGAAAGGAAGAGTCTCTGCTGAGCTCATTACAAAGAGTTCATTTTCTCATCAAATAGTGATTACTTTTTAAACCACACATCCCTCCCTACCAAAAATATCTCTACCACTAAATTCCCACCCACCTACCCAGTGACATAGAACAGAAACTCACAAAAAGACCTAGATGCTTTGAAGAAAGAAAAGTGAGGGTGGATCAGCACCCACTTTTTTCCATCTGAGCTCAGAGCACTTCTTTCCACATGATAACTACAATGTTATTGACTTTGACCACAGACTTTGGTACCAAATTGCCTAAGGCCAAATCTTGGCTCGGCCTCTTATTAGCAGTGTGACTTTCAGCAAATCATTTAATACTTTTGTCTTCATTTTCCTTATCTGTATAATGTAATAACCAGAATCTATATCACTGGGTAGTTGTGATGATTATATGAGTTGAAATAGTGGTTGCTATCACTATTTTAGGACATAGAATTTCTCATCCTACCCTTTTTGTTACCAGGTTTCATCTAAGCTCAGAATATTTGTCTGGATGGTTACATTGAACTTCAAAGTACTCTTCAATGTGAGGTATGTTTGTATATATGTTGTGTCAAGTGGCATGTGCATAAACCAGAAAGGTTTGTGTACTGGGTGTTCCTAAGCCAACTGACAAATTTACTATTTATCTTTTGCACAAAAGTAAATTTTTAAGATGATTCTTATCCTTTTTCTATCTATATGGAAACTTTTACTACAATATTATTTTCCCAGATTCTCAGGAGGCAATGCATTTAAACATAATTCAATTATTTTCTTTCATTGTTAGTACAACTTCAAATTTAAACACAGCCTAGTGGCCTTCAAATGTTATTAGCTTATGTTTTAGGTTTCCTTCAGTGCCCACACAGACTTCCACATTCCACTACCCTACCCTATGGGTCTACAGGGACCTACACTCTGTTTCAGATAAAGAATAAAGGTATGTGCTTTCATTTTATACTTGTGAAACAGACTAGCACCAGACACTATTGCCACACCCTTCCCCCAAAAGCCAAGGGCCAAAAGAAACTAACAAACAAAAACAAAACAAAGTTGATGCCTCCTTTTTTTCTGATTTTGCTTCATTTCATATAGATCAAATATGTTTCATTAGCTTTGAAACTCCTAAGGGTCTTTCAGGTAATGTTTTATCGCTGTTTTTGAACTCCCTTGTTCTGTTGCACACATAGAGGAAAGTAGATAAGCCATGCCTGTTAGACACATGGTAAAACAGTTCACAGCTGCTGCAACCAAGGCCTGTATTCTTGTTTGAATGTGGTTAAGCTGGGAAACTGAAGTGTGGGTGTCTATGGAAACAGCCACTCAAGTGATTATGAAATGAGACATAGAGAAACCAACTTGTAAAGAGAATGCTAACTCCAGCCTCCTCCAGAAGTGGCAAGTGATAACCCTTTGCATTTGTAAAATTGTAATTAGGGCTAGGAGGGCCACCTTCAAATTTTCCTTCAAACAGATTCAGCTGCTCGGCTATAAACTTACCCTTGGCTTAAAAGGGTGGGTCTGAGTGCTCAAGGCCATAATCAAATTATGTTATCTTAAGGCTCCAGCTGCCTACCTATTTCCACAAAGACACAATCCATTTCCCCATAATTTTTTTTGTTTTGTTTTGTTTTGTTTTAATTTTTATTTATTTATGATAGTCACAGAGAGAGAGAGAGAGAGAGAGGCAGAGACATAGGCAGAGGGAGAAGCAGGCTCCATGCACCGGGAGCCCGATGTGGGATTCGATCCCGGGTCTCCAGGATCGCGCCCTGGGCCAAAGGCAGACGCTAAACCGCTGCACCACCCAGGGATCCCGTTTCCCCATAATTTTTTACAAGTGTGGCTGCCCAACTTTTTGATGGTGCAAGAAGCCCTTTGTAGTGGGAAATAAGAAAGAATGAAAAAAAAAACATTAGCATTTCAGTTAGGAACTTGTTCTTGAGTCCTGGTTCATCCAATTATTAGCAGTACGTAAGGAGGCTTTACAGTTGTGGGAGTCAGACTGCATAGGATCTTAATTCCAACTCCACATGTTAGTAGTTGTGTAACCTGGGGAAAACTACTTAATATTTTTTACTTCAATCTTCTCATCTATGAAATAGTTACAGTAATAGGTCCTATATCTCAGAGAGTTATATGAGGATTTAATGAAATAATACCTAAAACTTGTCTAAGGAAAGATAATACAATTTCAATAAATATTATAGACCACCATCACCACCACAACCACCACTATCATCATCAAATCTATATTACTCTCCAGGCAAAATGAAATTATTTTTTCTTCCTCCTAGTTGACTACTTATAAAATGATGATCATGACTTAGGGGTATTGAGAACAACCCCCAAATTTACTAATTCTAATCAAATATGGTAGTTTCTGGAGTGTCATATAACTTGTAGGGTGATAATAATTATATAGTGATAAATATCAGATACAGAAGCTAGCAAGTACTACATGCCCATTTGAGGCCACTTTTCTATGGTGTAATTACTTTAAAAGTGAGAAGACAAGTACTTACTTTCCAGCTGTTTCTGAGTAAATTAATCCTACTTCTCTCTTTCATTGGCATTTCTTCAAAGATTTATATATTCTTCCTAGATACCTTCAGAGTATCAGCCTGGTTGTCCTAGAGCAAACAAGACTTGAATAGCAGGCCTTTTTTATTTTGGCATGATATGTTATCAGAGAGAAATCTGGGATGAATTGTTCTTTGTGTATTTTGATTAGCTAAGC
Organism: Canis lupus familiaris; assembly: GCF_011100685.1. Lineage (NCBI taxonomy): Eukaryota > Metazoa > Chordata > Mammalia > Carnivora > Canidae > Canis > Canis lupus. The sequence goes on along the minus strand of NC_049260.1, from coordinate 61,610,509 downwards.
CCTGAATTTTCTGTGGGATCTCAAAGGAATTAGAAAATTTGTGGTGCTCCTCTCGGTTGCCTTTTACTTAAAGATTTTATTTGTTTATTTGAGAGAAAGAAAGAGAGAGAGAGGGAGGGAGGGAGGGTGGGAAAGAGCATGAGCAGGGGGAGGGGCAGAGGGAGAAGCAGACTCCCCACTGAGCAGGGACCCTGATGTGGAACTTGATCCCAGGACCCTAAGATCATGACCTGAGCCAAAGACAGACGCTTAACAGACTGTGCCACACAGGCACCCCTTGGTTACCTTTTAAAAATAATTTTAGCTTTTCTCTGTAGCATTTTTATCCCAGCATGGTTAGGTGACAGTTTCAAAGACCATGAAATTAAATTCTAGCATCATGGTTTTCTATTGTCTGTGAGGTAAGTTTTGAAGACTATCAGCTTTCTTATTTTCCTTGTGTCACATTTTGCTTGTTTCAAGTTTTTATTTAGATTCTAGTTAGTTACCATATTGGATAATACTGGTTTTAGGAGTAGAATCTATTGGTTCATCACTTACATATAACACCCAGTGCTCATCACAAGTGCCCTCTTTAATACCCATCACCCATTTAGTCTATCCCCTGCCTACCTCCCTCCATCAACTGTTCTCCATACTTATGAATCTTTTATGGTTTATTTCCTTCTCTTTTTCCCCCTTCCCTTATATTCATCTGTTTTGTTTCTTAAATTCTACATTACCCTATGATCCAGCAATTGCACTATTGGTTATTTACCCAAAGGATACAAAAATACTAGTTCAAAGGGATACATGCATCCAGATGTTTATAGCAGCATTAGCAACAATAGCCAGATTATGAAAAGAGCCCAAATGCCTATCAACTGATGAATGGATAAAAAGGATATGGTCTATAAATACAATGGAATATTATTCAGCCATCAAAAAGAATGAAATCTTGCCATTTACAATGATGTAGATGGAGCTATAGTGTACTATGCTAAGCAAAATAAGTCAATCAGAAAAAGATCTACCATATTATTTCACTCATATGTGGAATTCTTGTGTGTTTCCAATATACCTTTCCTAAGTCGTAATTAGCTAGATGTGTGAGAAGTTATGGTTCATTGTTTAAGTGGATATTTAGTTGTTTAAGTGTCCTGAAAAATGCCAACTATCATCCTTATGGTTACTCACATAGCCAACTCTCTAGCAAGTCATTACTTGGCACTGTTTTTAAAAATTATTTATTTAAATTCAATTTAATTAACATATACTGTATTATTAGTTTCAGAGGTAGAATTCAGTGGTTCATCAGTTGCATACAACACCCAGTGCTCATTACTTCAAGTGCCCTCCTTAATTTTCATCACTCAGTTACCCCTTCCCCCCCACCCACATCACCTCCAGCAACCCTCATTGCTTCCTATAGTTGAGTTTCCTCAACTCAAAATATAAAATTGTCTCATATAGTTGAGTCTGTTATGGTTTGCCTCCCTCTCTGTTTCATCTTATTTTATTTTTACTTTCCTTCCCCATGTTCATATCTTCTGTTTCTTAAAATTCCATATATATGGAACACTCATGATTCCACAACCATTCATCAATTTATGAACATCTATGCTCTTTCCATATATTGGCTATTGTGGATGTTGCTGCTATAAACATTGAGGTTCATGTGCCCCTTCAAATCACCATGTTTGCATCCTTTGGGTAAATAGCTAGTGGTGCAATTGCTGGGTCATAGGGCTGTTCTATTTTCAACTTTTTGAGGAACCTCCATATTGTTTTCCAGAGTGGCTGCACCAGTTTGCATTCCCACCAACAGCATAAGAGGGTTCCCCTTTCTCCACATCCTTGTCAACATTCGTTGTTTCCTGAATTGTTTATTTTAGCCATTCTGACTGGTGTGAAGTGGAATCTCATTATGGTTATGATTTGTATTTCCCTGATGCCAAGTGATGCTGAGCATTTTTTCATGTATCTGTTGGCCATTTGTATGTCTTCTTTGGAGAAATGCCTGTTCATGTGTTCTCCCCATTTCTTGACTGGAGTGCAAAATCAGAACTTTTAGAAGTCTGCTACAGTGGAGAATTTCCCTGGCTTAAAGATGCTCAGGTGGTGAGGTGGAGTGAAATCCTAGTTGGGACAGCGTGGTCTCAGGATCCCCAGGGTCACAAGAAGAACAGGGGTGCCTGAGTGTGACATAGTTCCCAGGCATCAGGTGGGGAAGCCAGCTGAAAACAGTGAGTCTAGGTGCTGAGTTTGTATTTCACGTTGCCATAAACCGTGAACTGCTGTGAGGTCAATCCACTGTGTTTTTTTTTAAGAATGTATTTATTTATTCATGAGAGACACACAGAGAGAGGCAGAGACATAGGCAGAGGATGAAGCAGGTTCTGCGCAGGGAGCCTGATGCAAGACTCAATCCCAGGACTCCAGGATCAAGACCAGAGCCAAAGGCAGATGCTCAACCACTTAGCCACCCAGGGGCCCCAAGCCACTGTTTTTTATACAAACTTTTGCACCTCACCAGTATAGGAGGCCAGTAGCTGTATTGTGTGGTTCATGAGAAAGCCCAGAGTCCATGTTTTTTTGTTTTTGTTTTTGTTTAAGAAATGTGTCATTTTGTCCTGTCTGTGAGGAGTGCTTCCCAGAGGTCATTGTAACTATTTCATTCAGAAGTTACTTTCCTGGAAACCTATCCACATGTTCCTGAATAGCTACAAAGCCATGTTAGCAATGCTCTGAAGATGGGATTGTTTTCTCATTCCCAACATAATATTTCTTTTTTTTGTATGTATATTTCTTTTTTTTTAAATTTATTTTTTATTGGTGTTCAATTTACCAACATACAGAATAACCCCCAGTGCCTGTCACCCATTCACTCCCACCCCCCACTCTCCTCCCCTTCTACCACCCCTAGTTCGTTTCCCAGAGCTAGTAGTCTTTATGTTCTGTCTCCCTTTCTGATATTTCCCACCCATTTCTTCTCCCTTCCCTTATATTCCCTTTCACTGTTATTTATATTCCCCAAATGAATGAGAACATATAATGTTTGTCCTTCTCCGATTGACTTACTTCACTCAGCATAATACCCTCCAGTTCCATCCACGTTGAAGCAAATGGTGGGTATTTGTCATTTCTAATAGCTGAGTAATATTCCATTGTATACATAAACCACATCTTCTTTATCCACTCATCTTTCGATGGACACCGAGGCTCCTTCCACAGTTTGGCTATTGTGGCCATTGCTGCTATAAACATCGGGGTGCAGGTGTCCCAGCATTTCATTGCATCTGTATCTTTGGGGTAAATCCCCAACAGTGCAATTGCTGGGTCGTAGGGCAGGTCTATTTTTAACTCTTTGAGGAACCTCCACACAGTTTTCCAGAGTGGCTGCACCAGTTCACATTCCCACCAACAGTGTAAGAGGGTTCCCCTTTCTCTGCATCCTCTCCAACATTTGTTGTTTCCTGCCTTGTTAATTTGCCCCATTCTCACTGGTGTGAGGTGGTATCTCATTGTGGTTTTGATTTGTATTTCCCTGATGGCAAGTGATGCAGAGTGTTTTCTAACATAATATTTCATCTGCCTCTGGAGAGTACTTCTTGCCCCAAGGAAAATAAAATGAATTTAATTACCAATGGAGACATATTCAGGAATGGTAGGAATATAAATGACTGAGTTAAGTCTACTCCCTCACCCTACTACACACATACACCTACATGGGGAGAGCTTCCTATGAAAACAATTTGTTAAAACTGCCAAAATTTTACTCACATCTGAGAGAGAAACTAATAATGCCTTCCTTTGGATGCTAATTTGTATGTCTTTCCTGAATACCTAGATGTGTTACACATGTGCATACTGTTTCAACAAAAAGGAGGGTAAGTATTATTTAGATTATTTTACACAGAAAGGAATAAAATCCAAACAAGTTTGGAAAATTGCCTAAGATCATACAATTAATAGTTAGAGAAATAGAACTAGATAAGTTAGGGTGGGGATAATCTCTATATCAAGTCTCAATGTTTTCTTTACCCCTGAAGTTTACAAGTGAAAACCTTTAGTGATTTAAGGCATAGACGAAGGGAAGGGGGGCAAACAAATAGGAAAAGAAAACACAGAAAGAAAGTGGCACATACTTTGGAAGGTTGAAAAGCCAATGACCATGGCCGCAGAGCTCTTTCTGTCATTTAGATGCATATTTCACCGTGATTGAAGGCTAACTTATTAATGAATCTTCATAGACCTAACATTCCTTATAGATGTAATATTTCCATAGCAGAAAACCTTCTTTAGCATGTTTTCTATTTCTATTTCTTCTAGCATTCCTTATAGATGTAATATTTCCATAGCAGAAAACCTTCTTTAGCATGTTTTCTAAAGTTATATTTCATTTCAATCCCCTTTAATTTGGGGAAACTTATTCTTTCATATGCAGGCTGCCCCATTATTAAAGAATTGCTTGTAAGTTCTCTATTATAACTGGATATCCATCTCCACCTAATTTCCAGTTGTTGGCCCTATTTCTTACTTTTCTTACACTACAGAATTAGCTTCTTTCACTCTTACACGTGACAGCCATTTTTTCATTCTGAAGACAGCAAACATACTTTTTCCTTCCTGTCTCCAGCATCAGTTTTCACTTCCCAGGACATCCATCATTAGTTTCACTATGTATTCTTCATTAGCCATACTTTGCAGCCTCTCACTGATTTAGTCATCTTCCTCTGGATACTTTAAGTCTGTCCCAAAATGTGATTTCCAAAACTCATCTGACTAATATGGTTTAGAACAAGAATGACACCTTCTTAATTGTGGAAAATATATCTTTCTTAATGTATTAAAGTGTTTTTCTAGCTTATAGATAGATACACTACACTATGGAGTTAATGTTTGCAAAGCTATGTCTTAAACATAAATTGTTATCATGTCAGGTCTCTTTATATCTGACTTGTATAATTATGTTATTGAACCTAAACACAAATATATAAAAATAAATTTATATATAAATATAAATTTATATATAAACATATATTTATATGTATATGTATACACAAATATATATGTATATATAATTATATACATATATATTTGTTTTATATATGTGTGTATATATATATATATTTGTTTTGCCCTGTGTTTCATAATATTTAAATGATTCTAAACCATTTGACTCCTATTTTACAAATACTTCTACTGAGCACTGTTATTACAGAATATTAAAAGCATTATATTAGAATAGGAAAAGGAGAGTAAATACTAGTACAGGATACAGACATTACAACTGATGAAAATAATACAGAAATACTCTACAAAATGAACACAAGAACTAAAAAAGTAATGTTAGTCCAGAAGCACTCAGTATAGGGGTAAACAGACCTAAACAACTCATGAGAATTTTACTATATCTGCTATACTACATAGTAAAAGAACCAAGCCATTAGAACACTCTTCTGTTAACTATACTTACTGAGGCAGGCACATAACAATCTTTAGAAACACCCTTGTTTAGGGGCCCCTATGTAGCGCAGTTGGTTAAATGTCTGCATTCAGCTCAGGTCATGGTCCCAGGGTCCTGGGATCAAGCTCTCCATTGGCCTCCCCACTCTGTGAGATCTACTTCTCCCTCTCCCTGCCACTCCCCCTGCTTGCATGTTCTCTCTCTCTCTCTCTCTCCTCTGTTAAAATAAAGTCTTAAAAAAGAAACAGACCTGTTTAAAAGTCTTTTTGTATTTCTAGTGGGTTGAATGATGCCCCCTCAAGAAAAGATGTGTTCATGTTGTAATTCTTAGAAATTGTGAATGTTTTCTTATCTAGAAAACAAGTCATTGTACATATAATTAAGAATGTAGAGATGAAGACGACATCCTGAATTATCTGGATGGGTCCTAAATCCAATGACAAATATCCTTATAAAATAGAAGAGAGTAAGATACAAATACATAGAGAAGGCATTACAAAGATGGAGTAACATCGAGGAATGCAAAGAATGCCAAGAATTGGATATGGGAGTAATACTGAGGAAGGCAAAGAATGCCAAGAATTGTTAGCAGCCCACTAAAGCTAAGAGAGAGACATAGAATGGACTCTCCTTCAGAGCCTTGGGAGAAAATATGGTAGCCTTGCCAACACTAATTTTGGGATGGTGAGCTTCAGAACTATGATAGAATAAATTTTTGCTGTTTTAAACTACAAAGATTATGGTAGTTTGTTACTCCAAGCATATAAAATTAATACAGGGCTTAAAGAGCCAAATATCACTATTTGGCAAATTTATTTACATGGAAATTATTAAAAATTGAGTAAGTGAGGTATCTGTGGGTAAAAGTCAAACAAAATAAAATAACATGCATTATAGAACCTGAACAAAATTTTATAATTAATGTTTTCAACATTAAATTGAATTTACTCAACATGTATTGAAAAAACATGTATTTATCCATCCAGTTATCTACCTATCCTTCCATTCATCAGTCAAATCATTATCCATCCATCCATTTAGCCCACCAGTCAGCTGACAGTTATCTAACAACTGAACTCTACTGAATTCAACATTAAATGAACAACACAGCATTAGTTCATCCAACAATGTTGTTAACTCCAGGAACCCTTTATTTATTGTAATAGTTTTAATCACCCAGATATTTGCAGTCATCCAGATGTTGAGTATCATGACATCAAGTAATCTGAATGATGAACTAAGGAGTTTTCATTTCTTACATACATATTGATATATTGTAAATGAAGCCAAAATCTAAAATGGCCCAAAATGCAGTTGATAGGGAAGTAATCATGTTTTAGGTATAGCATACAAAATATACATGTGTCTTGGACATTCTCAATAATTTTGAGTCCCTTAGGCAGTGGGAGGAAGAGTACTTTATGCTTGATCTAGTAGCAATTTCTTTTTTAGTTGTCTGGCTTGTTTTGTGTATTAAGTTTGCTTCACCTAAAATATGCTTTTTACCTAAAAATAAGAGTGATCATTTTTGATCGAATCAAGGTGAATGAATTGGGATATATATGAACATTATTTCTACCTAAGTTCAGGATGACATTAGAAATAAAAGAGCCTTATTCATCATTCTACCAATGAAATACATGGTAAGTCTTCAAACATGAAACAAGCTATCCCTGAGAAGTAGTTGGCCAGTGACTGCTCATGAAAAAGATTTTATCAATCCAAAGCAAAGTGAGAAAACCAGGAAAATGTGACAAATGTTATATAAGGTTAAAATAATTTAACTTAAAGACATGTCTTATAGTCTCCATGTTCTTCCTAATTTGGGGTATTAGTTGATAATAGTTTATTGTCTTTTAACCACATAACTTGACAAATAAAATATGGCCAAGAATAAAAAACCGAAGGAGGAGGGGCAAGATGGCAGAAGAGTAGGGTCCCAAATCACCTGTCCCCACCAAATTACCTAGATAACCTTCAAATCATCCTGAAAATCTACGAATTCGGCCTGATATTTAAAGACAGAACAGCTGGAATGCTACAGTGAGAAGAGTTCACGCTTCTATCAAGGTAGGAAGACAGAAGAAAAATAATTAAAGAAACAAAAGGCATCCAGGGGGGAGGAGTCCCGCGAGGAGCCGGGCTAAGGCCGGGGCGAGTGTCCCCAGGACAGGAGAGCACGGTCCTGAGAAGCAAGAGCTTCACCAATCTTCCCGGACAGAAAGGGGCTCACAGGGAGTTAGAGCAGGACCCCAGGAGGGCGGGGATGCCCTGAGGCTCCCTGGGACACTAACAGACACCTGCTCGCCCAAGAGAGTGCGCTGAGCTCCCTAAGGGCTACAGAGCGCACAGCTGGACCCAGAGCAGCACAGAGGGGCTCGGGCGGAGGCTCTGCACAGAGGGGGCTGCGCGGCTCCAGGAGCAGTTCGGTGGGGCTCCGGTGGCGACTCCGCAGAGGGGGCTGCCCGGCGGGAGCGCCAATCCAACAGTAAAGGCCCGGGAGCACAGGGTGCCGGGGACACAGCCCAGGATCTGGCCTCCCCTCAGGACAGGCAGAGGCCAGGAGGGCCCAGGACAGCAAGGACGCTCCTGCCCCGAGCTGAGCAGATCAGCGGCCCCACCCTGGAGTCTCAAGGCCCTGCAGACGGAGAGCTCTGTAGATACTGCCGGAGCTGAATCCAGGGCTCCAGAGCTGGCCGCCGCCACTGTGGTTGTTCCTCCTGGGGCCTCACGGGGTAAACAACCCCCACTGAGCCCTGCACCAGGCAGGGGGCAGAGCAGCTCCTCCAAGTGCTAACACCTGAAAAATCAGCACAACAGGCCCCTCCCCCAGAAGACCAACAGACAAAGAAGTTCCAGGGGAAGTCAAGGGACTTAAAGTATACAGAAACAGAAGATACGATACGCCCCCGTGGGGTTTTGTTTGTTTGTTTGTTTGTTGTTTTGTTTTTTTGCGTTTTGATATCTGTTTGCTTCCCCCACCCCCCTTTGTTCCCCTTTCTTTCTTTTTCTTTGTCTTTTCTTTGCATTTTTTCTTCTGTTCTTCCTTTCTTCTTGTTTCTTTTTCTCTTTACTCTCCTTTCTCTCCTCTCTTTTTCGACTTTTCCCAATACAACTTATTTTTGGCCACTCTGCACTGAGCAAAATGACTAGAAGGAAATCCTCACCTCAAAATAAAGAGTCAGAAACAGTCCTCTCTCCCACAAAGCTACAAAATCTGGATTACAATTCAATGTCAGAAAGCCAATTCAGAAGCACTATTATACAGCTACTGGTGGCTCTAGAAAAAAGTATAAAGGACTCAAGAGACTTCATGACTGCAGAATTTAGAGCTAATCAGGCAGAAATTAAAAATCAATTGAATGAGATGCAATCCAAACTAGAAGTCCTAACGACGAGGGTTAACGAGGTGGAAGAACGAGTGAGTGACATAGAAGACAAGTTGATAGCAAAGAGGGAAACTGAGGAAAAAAGAGACAAACAATTAAAAGACCATGAAGATAGATTAAGGGAAATAAACGACAGCCTGAGAAAGAAAAACCTACGTTTAATTGTGGTTCCCGAGGGCGCCGAAAGGGACAGAGGGCCAGAATATGTATTTGAACAAATTCTAGCTGAAAACTTTCCTAATCTGGGAAGGGAAACAGGCATTCAGATCCAGGAAATAGAGAGATCCCCCCCTAAAATCAATAAAAACCGTTCAACACCTCGACATTTAATAGTGAAGCTTGCAAATTCCAAAGATAAAGAGAAGATCCTTAAAGCAGCAAGAGACAAGAAATCCCTGACTTTTATGGGGAGGAGTATTAGGGTAACAGCAGACCTCTCCACAGAGACCTGGCAGGCCAGAAAGGGCTGGCAGGATATATTCAGGGTCCTAAAGGAGAAGAACATGCAACCAAGAATACTTTATCCAGCAAGGCTCTCATTCAAAATGGAAGGAGAGATAAAGAGCTTCCAAGACAGGCAGCAACTAAAAGAATATGTGACCTCCAAACCAGCTCTGCAAGAAATTTTAAGGGGGACTCTTAAAATTCCCCTTTAAGAAGAAGTTCAGTGGAACAGTCCACAAAAACAAGGACTGAATAGATATCATGATGACACTAAACTCATATCTCTCAATAGTAACTCTGAATGTGAACGGGCTTAATGACCCCATCAAAAGGCGCAGGGTTTCAGATTGGATAAAAAAGCAGGACCCATCTATTTGCTGTCTACAAGAGACTCATTTTAGACAGAAGGACACCTACAGCCTGAAAATAAAAGGTTGGAGAACCATTTACCATTCGAATGGTCCTCAAAAGAAAGCAGGGGTAGCCATCCTTATATCAGATAAACTAAAATTTACCCCGAAGACTGTAGTGAGAGATGAAGAGGGACACTATATCATACTTAAAGGATCTATCAAACAAGAGGACTTAACAATCCTCAATATATATGCCCCGCATGTGGGAGCTGCCAAATATATCAATCAATTAATAACCAAAGTTAAGACATACTTAGATAATAATACACTTATACTTGGTGACTTCAATCTAGTGCTTTCTATACTCGATAGATCTTCTAAACACAACATCCCCAAAGAAACGAGAGCTTCAAATGATACACTGGACCAGATGGATTTCACAGATATCTACAGAACTTTGTATCCAAACTCAACTGAATACACATTCTTCTCAAGTGCACATGGAACTTTCTCCGGAATAGACCACATACTGGGACACAAATAGGGTCCGAAACAAAACCAAAAGATTGGGATCGTCCCCTGCATATTCTCAGACAATAATGCCTTGAAATTAGAACAAAATACAACAAGAAGTTTGGAAGGACCTCAAGCACGTGGAGGTTAAGGACCATCCTGCTAAAAGATGAAAGGGTCAACCAGGAAATTAAGGAAGAATTAAAAAGATTCATGGAAACTAATGAGAAAGAAGATACACCCATTCAAAATCTTTGGGATGCCGCAAAAGCAGTCCTGAGGGGGAAATACATCGCAATACAAGCATACATTCAAAAACTGGGAAGATCAAATACAAAAGCTAACCTTACACCTAAAGGAGCTAGAGAAAAAACAGCAGACAGATCCTACACCCAGCAGAAGAAGAGAGTTAATTGAAATTCGAGCAGAACTCAACGAAATCGAGACCAGAAGAATGGTGGAACAGACCAACAAAGCCAGGAGTTGGTTCTTTGAAAGAATTAATAAGATAGATAAACCATTAGCCAGCCTTATTAAAAAGAAGAGAGAGAAGACTCAAATTAATAAAATCATAAAAGAGAAAGGAGAGATCACTACCAACACCAAGGAAATACAAATGATTTTACAAACATATTATGAACAGCTATACGCCAATAATTTAGGCAATCTAGAAGAAATGGACGCATTCCTGGAAAGCCACAAACTACCACAACTGGAACAGGAAGATATAGAAAACCTGAACAGGCCATAATCAGGGAGGAAATTGAAGCAGTCATCAAAAAACTCCCAAGACACAAAAGTCCAGGGCCAGATGGCTTCCCAGGGGAATTCTATCAAACGTTTAAAGAAGAAACCATACCTATTCTACTAAAGCTGTTTGGAAAGATAGAAAGAGATGGAGTACTTCCAAATACGTTCTATGAGGCCAGTATAACCTTAATTCCAAAACCAGACAAAGACCCCAACAAAAAGGAGAATTATAAACCAATATCCCTGATGAACATGGACGCAAAAATTCTCAACAAGATATAGCCAATAGGATCCAACAGTACGTTAAGAAAATTATTCACCGTGACCAAGTAGGATTAATCCCCGGGACACAAGGCTGGTTCAACACTAGTAAAACAATCAATGTGATTCATCATATCAGCAAGAGAAAAACCAAGAACCATATGATTCTTTCATTAGATGCAGAGAAAGCATTTGACAAAATACAGCATCCATTCCTGATCAAAACTCTTCAGAGTGTAGGAATAGAGGGAACAATCCTCAACATCTTAAAAGCCATCTACAAAAAGCCCACAGCAAATATCATTCTCAGTGGGGAAGCCCTGGGAGCCTTTCCCCTAAGATCAGGAACAAGACAGGGATGTCCACTCTCACCACTGCTGTTCAACATAGTACTGGAAGTCCTATCCTCAGCAATCAGACAACAAAAAGGCATTAAAGGTATTCAAATTGGCAAAGAAGAAGTCAAACTCTCCCTCTTTGTGGATGACATGATACTCTACATAGAAAACCCAAAAGCCTCCACCCCAAGATTGCTAGAACTCATACACCAATTTGGTAGCGTGGCAGGATACAAAATCAATGCCCAGAAATCAATGGCATTTCTATACACTCACAATGAGACTGAAGAAAGAGAAATTAAGGGTGCAATACAATTACAATTGCACCCAAAAGCATAAGATACCTAGGAATAAACCTAACCAAACGGGTAAAGGATCTATACCCTAACAACTATAGAACACTTCTGAAAGAAATTGAGGAAGACACAAAGAGTTGGAAAAGTATTCCATGCTCATGGATTGGCAGAATTAATATTGTGAAAATGTCAATGTTACCCAGGGCAATTTACACGTTTAATGCAATCCCTATCAAAATACCATGGATTTTCCTCAGAGAGTTAGATCAAATTATTTTAAGATTTGTGTGGAATCAGAAAAGACCCCGAATAGCCAGGGTAATTTTAAAAAAGAAAACCATATCTGGGGGCATCACCATGCTAGATTTCAGGTTGTACTACGAAGCTGTGGTCATCAAGACAGCGTGGTACTGGCCGAAAAACAGACACATAGATCAATGAAACAGAATAGAGAACCCAGAAGTAGACCCTTAACTTTATGGTCAACTAATATTCAGTAAAGGAGGAAAGACTATCCATGGGATGAAAGACAGTCTCTTCAATAAATGGTGCTGGGAAAATTGGACATCCACATGCAGAAGAATGAAACTAGACCACTCCCTTTCACCATACACAAAGATAAACTCAAAATGGATGAAAGATCTAAATGTGAGACAAGATTCTATGAAAATCCTAGAGGAGAACACAGGCAACACCCTTTTTGAACTCGGCCACAGTAACTTCTTGCAAGATACATCCACAAAGGCAAAAGAAACAAAAGCAAAAATGAACTATTGGGACTTCATCAAGATAAGAAGCTTTTGGGGAGGAGCAAGATGGCGGAAGAGTAGGGTCTCCAAATCACCTGTCTCCACCAAACTACCTAGAAAACCTTCAAATTATCCTGAAAATCTATGAATTCGGCCTGAGATTTAAAGAGAGACCAGCTGGAATGCAACAGTGAGAAGAGTTCGCGCTTCTATCAAGGTAGGAAGACGGGGAAAAAGAAATAAAGGAACAAAGGCCTCCAAGGGGGAGGGGCCCGCGAGGAGCCGGGCTGAGGCCGGGGCGAGTGTCCCCAGGACAGGAGAGCCCCGTCCCGGAGGAGCAGGAGCTGCACCGACCTTCCCGGGCGGAAAGAGGCTCCAGGGAGGTGGAGCAGGACCCAGGAGGGCGGGGATGCCCTCAGGCTCCCCGGGACAGTAACAGACACCTGCGTGCCCAGGACAGTGCGCCATACCCCACCTCCAAGCTCCCGAAAAGACTGCAGCACATGCCGCACGACCGGAGCAGCTCGGAGGGGCTCGGGCGTCGGCTCCGCGCTGACACATGTTGGAGAGGATGCGGAGAAAAGGGAACCCTCTTACACTGTTGGTGGGAATGTGAACTGGTGCAGCCACTCTGGAAAACTGTGTGGAGGTTCCTCAAACAGTTAAAAATATACCTGCCCTACGACCCAGCAATTGCACTGTTGGGGATTTACCCCAAAGATACAAATGCAATGAAACGCCGGGACACCTGCACCCCGATGTTTATAGCAGCAATGGCCACGATAGCCAAACTGTGGAAGGAGCCTCGGTGTCCAACGAAAGATGAATGGATAAAGAAGATGTGGTTTATGTATACAATGGAATATTACTCAGCTATTAGAAATGACAAATACCCACCATTTGCTTCAACGTGGATGGAACTGGAGGGTATTATGCTGAGTGAAGTAAGTCAGTCGGAGAAGGACAAACATTATATGTTCTCATTCATTTGGGGAATATAAATAATAGTGAAAGGGAATATAAGGGAAGGGAGAAGAAATGTGTGGGAAATATCAGAAAGGGAGACAGAACGTAAAGACTGCTAACTCTGGGAAACGAACTAGGGGTGGTAGAAGGGGAGGAGGGCGGGGGGTGGGAGTGAATGGGTGACGGGCACTGGGTGTTATTCTGTATGTTAGTAAATTGAACACCAATAAAAAATAAATTAAAAAAAAAAAAGATAAGAAGCTTTTGCACAGCAAAGGATACAGTCAACAAAACTGAAAAACAACCTACAGAATGGGAGAAGATATTTGCAAATGACGTATCAGATAAAGGGCTAGTTTCCAAGATCTATAAAGAACTTCTTAAACTCAATACCAAAGAAACAAACAATCCAATCATGAAATGGGCGAAAGATATGAAGAGAAATCTCACAGAGGAAGATATAGACATGGCCAACATGCATATGAGAAAATGCTCTGCATTATTTGCCATCAGGGAAATACAAATCAAAACCACAATGAGATACCACCTCACAGCAGTGAGAATGGGGAAAATTAACAAGGCAGGAAACAACAAATTTTGGAGAGGATGCGGAGAAAAGGGAACTCTCTTACACTTTTAGTGGGAATGTCAACTGGTGCAGCCACTCTGGAAAATTATGTGGAGGTTCCTCGAAGAGTTAAAAGTAGATCTGCCCTAAGACCCAGCAATTGCACTGTTAGGGATTTACCCCAAAGATACAGATGCAATGAAATGCCGGGACACCTGCACCCCGATGTTTATAGCAGCAATGTCCACAATAGCCAAACTGTGGAAGTAGCCTTGGTGTCCATCGAAAGATGAATGGATAAAGAAGATGTGGTTTATGTGTACAATGGAATATTACTCAGCCTTTAGAAATGACAAATACCCACCATTTGCTTCGACGTGGATGGAACTGGAGGGTATTATGATGAGTGAAATGAGTCAATCGGAGAAGGACAAACATTATATGGTCTCATTGATATGGGGAATATAAATAATAGTGAGAGGGAATAGAAGGGAAGGGAGAAGAAATGTGTGGGAAATATCAGAAAGGGAGACAGAACATAAGGATTCCTAACTCTGGGAAACGAACTAGGGGTGGTGGAAGGGGAGGAGGGCAGGGATTGGGGGTGATTGGGTGACGTGCACTGAGGGGGGCACTTGACAGGATGAGCACTGGGTGTTATTCTGTATGTTGGCAAATTGAACACCAATAAAAAGTAAATTTATTATAAAAAAGAAAAAAAATAAATTAATCAACTTCATCAATTCAAAAAAAAGACTAAAAAACCCATATTTTTGAATGTACAAGTTATGATACTAAAATAAAAAGTTACTGGTATAGAGAAAAGAATGATTATTTCAGAATTTAAAGAAAAAAAAGCAGATTCTAGTGCAATCACTGTTACTTGCTATTAAGGATGACAACATTTGGTGAATTCCTTACCTTCTTAGAGCCTTCGTTTCATCATATGTGAATGGGATATTCTACATAGCTATTTTTTTTTGAGGCTACTGTTTGAAATCATCTGAAAAAGTATTTTATCGAGTGCTAAACAGAAGGGGATTAATTTTATATGACAAAATTCATGAAGGAAATTTTTTGATGTAGTCAAGTGATTTTTTAAGTTACAGGAAGAGGTTTCTGATTTCTGAATGCTCAATGAGCCTTATTCTGAAAAGACCACCCAAATATCCATTCTTTTTGTGGATGTCTTAGGGAATCTGTTGCTGGTCATATCAACCAAAAATCAGCTTACCAGATAAGGACTGGTATCAATAATCAGTATCCACTGCGAAGCGTTATAAGGATTTGTGCGGATACTCAAATCCAACTAGAGTCAATGTTCTCAATGTCTAGTATATTTTCAGACATTTAAAAGATGTTCATAAAATAGTTATGCAGGGAATGAATGAGAGAGGGAAAAACAGAATCAGTGATTCTGATAAGAAATCAATAGCTTTATAAATAACACTACAGTTAACTTTTTAGTGGTTTTTAGTATATTGCAAAAAATTGTGCAACAATCACCATTGTCTAATTTCAGAAGATTTTCATCACCCCGAAAAGAAACTTCATACCCATTAGCAGTCATTCCCCATTCCCTCACACACAGAGTCTTTAGAAACCACTAATCTACTTTTTGTCTCAGCTTTTGCCTATTCTGGATATTTCATATAACTGGACTCATAAAATACATGACATTTTCACACTGGTTTATCTCACTAGGCATTTTGTTTTCAAAGTTCATCCATGTTTCAGTATGTAGCTGTATTTCATTCATTTTTATAGTCAAATTGCATCCCATTGTATGGATATGCCACATTTTGTTTTTTCGTTCATCGGTTAATGGATATTCGTTTTTTTTCTGCTTTTTGACTCGACAGTATTGTTGGAATCAACATTTACCCGCAAATTTTTGTTAGCATGTTTTCCAGTTGTCATTGGTAGATAATCTTGGAGTAATTCTACATATAAATTTTTGAAGAATTGTAAAAATTTTTTCCAAAGTAGCTGCATTATTTTACATTCCCATCAGTATTGTTTGAAGGTTATGATATTTTGACATCCTGCAAACACTTGCTAATATGTTTTATTATGGGTGACAGGCACTGAGGGGGGCACTTGACAGGATGAGCACTGGGTGTTATTCTGTATGTTGGCAAATTGAACACCAATAAAAAATAAATTTATTATTAAAAAAAACCATATATGGGCATTAAATTGTGTCTTGTGATTTCAGTTTATATTTCCAAATGACTAATGATATTCAGCATTTTTCCATATGCTTTTGGGTCATTTGTATATTTTTGTTGTAGTAATGCCTATTCAAATAATAGGCCCATTTTAATTGAGTTAGTAAATATTTTATTATTGAATTATAAAAATTATTGAAATATTTGAGATGCTAATTCCTTCCCAAGTGTATGATTTGCAAATATTTATCCCATTCATTGGATTGTCTTTTCACATTACTGATACTGATCTTCCAAGCACAAATGTTTGAATTTTGATGAAGTACAATCTATATATTTTTTCTTGATTTTGGTGTCATATTGAAGAAATGATTGTCTATATAAGATCAAAAAGAAGTACTCCTATGCTTTCTTCTTATAGTTTTACAATTGCAGCTCCTAGCATTTAAGTATCTCATCTATTTTTAGTTAATTTTTGTATTTGGTATAAGGTATAGATAGAGCTTCACTCTTGCATGTAGATATTCAGTTGTCTCAGCATTATATTTGAAAAGACTTTTTTTTCTTCTATTGAATTATCTTGGCAAACTTTTTGAAAATCAATAGACCATAAATATGTAAGGTTACTTCTACCCTCGATTAAATTCCATTGATCTATATATCTATCTTTATGCCAGCGCCACACAGTCTTTATTACTATAGTTATGTATTAAGTTTGAAATTGAAAAGTGCAAGACTGTCACTCTAGTTCTACATACTCAAGATTGTTTTAGATATTATTGATCCCTAATTTTTCCTTATTTATTTTAAGATAAGCTTATAAATTTCAGAAAATAAAACCCTGGGATTTTAGTAAGTATTGTGTTAAATCTATAGATTGATTTTGGGAGAATTGCTATCTTGACAGTATGAAATTTTCCAATTCAAGATCATTTATTTAGATCTTCCTTAATTTCTTCCAATAAGTTTTTTTTAGTTTCTATTGTACAAATCTTGCAATTCTTTTTTAAATTTATCACTAAGTGTTTTTCTTGAAGCTTTTAAAAATATTTTCTAAATTTTATTGTTATGTTTTTCATTGTTAGTGTATAGAAAGAAAATATAGTTTTGCACATAAGTTTTGTATTACACAACTGGGCTAAGTATTTTATTAGAACTAATACTTGGGCAGTCTGGGTGGCTCAGCAGTTTAGCACAGCCTTCAGCCCAGGGCCTGATCCTGAAGACCCGCCATCGAGTCCCACATCAGGCTCCCTGCATGGAGCCTGCTTCTCCCTCTGCCTGTGTCTGTCGTCTGTCTGTCTGTATCATAAATAAATGATTGTTTTAAAAAAAGAACTAGTAATTTCTAAATTGGGATTTGCTACATATACAATCATATGCTGCACACACAGGGATAGTTTTATTAACTATTTTCAAATCTGGAGAACTTTCATTTATTTTGCTAGCTTTATTACCCTGCCTAGAATTTCTAGCAAATGTTTTGTCAATGATGGTTTTTTTCAGCTTTGCTGAGGTATCACTGACAAAATTATTAGATATTTACATGTACAATGTGATGATTTGACATATGTATATATTGTGAAAGAATTCTCTCCATTGTGTTAATTAAGATATCTATCACAACACATATTTACTTCTTTTAGTGATATGATAATATTTAAGTTCTACTCTCTTACCAAATTTCACTTATGCAATAATATTATCAACCATAGTCATTGTGTTATATACATTAGATTCTCAGACTTTATTTGTCTTATAAGTGGAAGTTTGTGAACCTTCACAGACTCTTTATTTCCGTCTGCCCCCTAACCCCTGCAATCACTTTTCTACTCTGTGTTTCTATGAATTTGATTTTTTTATTTAGATTCCACATAAAAGTGATACCATGCAGTGTTTACTTTTCTCTGTCTGGCTCATTTCACTTAGCACTATGCCTTCCAAGTTCTTCTATGTTAAGGTAAATGGTAGGATATTCTTCTTTTAAAAAACTAAATAATATTCCATTGTGTGTGTATACCACATTTTCTTTATTCATTCATCTGTTGACAAACATGTAGGTATTTCTTTTTTTGCCACTTGCATGGTCTAAATTGATCTTATTTTTTAAGTTTTTATTCCAGTTAGTGAACACACAGCATTATAATAGTTTCAAATGTACAGTGTAATAATTCAACAATTCCATACATCATGCAGTTCTCATCACAAGTACACTGCTTAATTCCCATCAACTGTTTCATCCATGATCCTATCCACCTCCCCTCTAGTAATCATCAATTTATTCTGTAAAATGAGGAGTCTCTTTCTTAATTTATCACTCTGTCTCTCTCTTTTTCACTTTGCTCACTTGTTTTGTTTCTTAACTTCCACATATGAGTGGAGTCAAATGGTATTTTTCTTTCTCTGACTTATTTCACTTAGCATTATTCTCTCTAGCTCCATCCATATCATTGCAAATGGCAAAATTTCATTCTTTTTTATGGTTGAATAATATAGTAATATAAAATAATATCATACCTTCTCTATCCACTCATTAATTAATGGACACTTGGGCTACTTCCAAATCTTGACTATTGTAGATAATACTGCTATAAATATAGGGGTGCAAGTATCTATTTGAATTAGTGTTTTTGTATTTTAGGGGTAGATACCCAGAATGTTCATTGCTGGATAATAGATCCAATAGATCTATTGGATAATAGATTCCAAATAGATCTATTTGGAATTTTTGGAGGAACGTCCATACTGTTTTACACAGTGGCTGTGCCAGTTTGCATTCTCACAAAAACACACAAGAGTTCATTTTTCTCCACATATTCTTTAACATCAGTTGTTGCTTGCATTTTTTATTTCAGTCATTCTGACATATGTGAAGCAATGTCTTACTGTAGTTTTGCTTTGCATTTTCCTGATGATGAGTAATATTCCCTGATGATGATTAACATGAGCATGTTTTCATGTGTCTCTTTACCATCTGTATGTTTTTTTGAAGAAATGTCTGTTCATGTATTCTGCCTTTTTATTTATTTATTTATTTATTTATTTATTTATTTACATCTTTTTTATTGGGGTTCGATTTGCCAACATATAGTATAACACCCAGTGCTCATCCCATCAAGTGCCCCAAGTATTCCATGCTCATTGCTTGGAATAATTAATATTGTGAAAATTACTATGCTATCCAGAGCAATTTACACATTCAATGCAATCCCTGTCAAAATACCATGGGCTTTCTTCACAGAGTTGGAACAAGTCATCTTAAGATTTCTGTAGAATCAAAAAGACCCTGAGGACAGCCCAGTTGGCGAAGCAGTTTAGTGCCGCCTTCAGCCCAGGGCCTGATCCTGGAGACCCAGGATCGAGTCCCACATCAGGCTCCCTGCATGGAGCCTGCTTCTCCCCCTGCCTGTGTCTGTCTGTCTGTCTGTCTGCCTGTCTCTCTCTCTCTTTCATGAATAAATAAATAAAATCTTTAAAAAAAGACCCTGAATAGCCAAGGGACTATTGAAAAAGAAAACCAGAGCTAGGGCATCACAATGCCAGATTTCAAGTTGTACTACAAAGCTATGATCATCAAGACAGTGTGGTACTGGCACAAAAACAGACACATAGATCAATGGAACAGAATAGAGAACCCAGAAATGGGCCCTCAACTCTACAGTCAACTAATATTCGACAAAGCAGGAAAAACTATCCACTGGAAAAAGGACAGTCTCTTCAATAAATGGTGCTGGGACAATTGGATGGCCATGTACAGAAGAATGAAACTAGACCATTCTCTTAGACCATACACAAAGATAAATTCAAAATGGATGAAAGATCTAAATGAGAGACAAGAATCCATCAAAATCCTAGAGAAGAACACAGGCAACACCCTTTCTGAACCTGGCCACAGCAACTTCTTGCAAGGTACATCTATGAAGGCAAGGGAAATAAAAGCAAAAATGAACTATCAGGACTTAATCAAGATGCCTATTTTTAATAGGATAATTTGTACTTTGGATGTTGAGTTGTATAAGTTCTTTATATATTTCAGATACTATCCCTCTATCAGATATGTCATTTTCAAATATTTTCTCCCATTTAGTAGATTGCCTTTGTTGATTGTTTCCTTCACTGTGCAGCAGATTTTTATTTTCAGGAAGTCCCAATAGTTTATTTTCACTAGTGTTTCCCTTTCCTCAGGAGACATATGTAGGAAAAAAAAACATGCAATGACTAATGTCAAAGAAGCTACTGCCTGTGTTCTCTTTTAGAATTTTATGGTTTCAGTTGTCACATTTAGGTTTTTAATCCATTTTGAATTTATTTTTACATATGGTATTAGAAAGTGGTCCAGGATCATTCTTTTGCATGTTGCTGTCCAGTTTACCTAACACTATTTATTGAAGACTGGCCTTTTTCTCATTGGATATTTTTTCCTGCTTTGTTGAAAATTAATTTACACTAAGGTTGTGGTTTGATTTATGAGTTTTTGATTCTGTTCCACTGATCTAAGTGTTTATTTTTGCGCCAGTAGCATTCTGTTTTGATTACTATAGCTTAGTAATGTAAATTGAAGTCCAGAATTATGATACCTCCAGATTTACTTTTCTTTTCTTTTTTTCTTTTTTCTTTTTATTTTTATTTGTTTAATAAATTAATTATTTTATTGGTGTTCAATTTACCAACATACAGAATAACACCCAGTGATCATCCTGCTAAGTGCCCCCCTCAGTGCCCGTCACCCATTCACCCCCATCCCCCGCCCTACTCCCCTTCCACCACCCCTAGTTCGTTTCCCCGAGTTAGGAGTCTTTTTCTTCTCCCTTCCCTTATATTCCCTTTCACTGTTATTTACATTCCCCAAATGAATGAAAACATACACTGTTTGTCCTTTCTACATAGAAAACCCAAAAGCCTCCACCCCAAGATTGCTAGAACTCATACAGCAATTTAGTAGCGTGGCAGGATACAAAATCAATGCCCAGAAATCAGTGGCATTTCTATACACTAACAATGAGACTGAAGAAAGAGAAATTAAGGAGTCAATCCCATTTACAATTGCACCCAAAAGCATAAGATACCTAGGAATAAACCTAATCAAAGAGGTAAAGGATCTATACCCTAAAAACTATAGAACACTTCTGAAAGAAATTGAGGAAGACACAAAGAGATGGAAAAATATTCTATGCTCATGGATTGGCAGAATTAATATTGTGAAAATGTCAATGTTACCCAGGGCAATCTACACGTTTAATGCAATCCCTATCAAAATACCATGGACTTTCTTCAGAGAGTTAGAACAAATTATTTTAAGATTTGTGTGGAATCAGAAAAGACCCCAAATAGCCAGGGGAATTTTAAAAAAGAAAACCATAGCTGGGGGCATCCCAATGCCAGATTTCAGGTTGTACTACAAAGCTGTGGTCATCAAGACAGTATGCTATTGGCACAAAAACAGACACATAGATCAATGGAACAGAATAGAGAACCCAGAAGTGGACCCTGAACCTTATTTTCAACTAATATTCGATAAAAGAGGAAAGACTATCCATTGGAAGAAAGACAGTCTTTTCAATAAATGGTGCTGGGAAAATTGGACATCCACATGCAGAAGAATGAAACTAGACCATTCTCTTACACCATACACAAAGATAAACTCAAAATGGATGAAAGATCTAAATGTGAGACAAGATTCCATCAAAATCCTAGAGGAGAACACAGGCAACACCCTTTTTGAACTCAGCCACAGCAACTTCTTGCAAGATACATCCACGAAGGTAAAAGAAACAAAAGCAAAAATGAACTATTGGGACTTCATCAAGATAAGAAGCTTTTGCACAGCAAAGGATACAGTCAACAAAACTGAAAGACAACCTACAGAATGGGAGAAGATATTTGCCAATGACGTATCAGATAAAGGGCTAGTTTCCAAGATCTATAAAGAACTTCTTAAACTCAACACCAAAGAAACAAAGAATCCAATCATGAAATGGGCAAAAGACATGAAGAGAAATCTTACTTTTCTTTTTAAAAAGTGGTCTGGCTATTCAGAGTCTTTTGTGGTTCCATACAAATTTTAGGATTGTTCTAGCTCTGTGAACATTGCTGTTGGTATTTTGATAAGGATTGCATTAAATGGGTACATTGCTTTGAGTAGTATAGACATTTTACCAGTATTTGTTCTTCCAACGTGTGACCATGGAATATCTTTTCATTTCTTTATGAAATCTTCAATTTCCCTCATCAGTGTTTTCTAGTTTTCAGAGTTCATGGATTTCATCTCCTTGGTTAGGTTTATTGAGGGGAATCTTAATGCTTTTGGTGTAATTGTAAATGGGATTTTTTTTCTTAATTTCTCCTTATTCTGCTTCATTATTTGGTGTATAGAAATGCAATACATTACTGTATGTGGATTTTGTATCCTGTGATATTTCTGAATTCGTTTATCAGTTCTAGTATGTTTTATTTTTTTCTTGGTGGAGTCTTTTAGGTTTTCTGTATATAGTATAATGTCATTTGAAAATAGTGAAAGTTTTACTGTGTCCTTACCAATTTGGATGTCTTTTTATTTCTTTTTATTTTCTGATTGCTGTGGTTAGGACTTCCAGTACTTTGTTGAATAAAAGAGGTAGGAGTGGACTGCCTTGTCTTGTTCCTGACTTTAGGGGAAAAACAGAGCTTTTCCAGATGAAGGATGATGTTAAGTGTGGATTATTCATAAATGTCCTTTATTATGTTGAGGTATGTTCCCTCAACCTACTTTGTTGGGTGCTTGGGTGACTCAGTCATTGGGTGTCTACCTTCATCTTGTCATGATCTCAGGGTGCTAGGATTGGCACGCTGGCTTCCTGCTTAGTGAGGAGTCTACTTTTCCCTCTTCTGCTTACCGCACTCATGCTCTCACTCTCTCTCAAATAAACAAACAAAAAATAGAAAAAAAATAAACCCACATTTTTAAGGCTTCTATCATGATTGGATTTTTGACTTTATCAAATGATTCTTCTGCATCTATTCAAATGATCATATGTTCTTGTTCTTCCTGTCATTGATGTGAGGTATGTTGATTTATTTGTGAATATTGAATCACTCGTGCAACCTAGGAATAAATCCCACTTGATTGTGGTGAATGACTTTTTAACGTATTGTTGGATTCAGTAAGCTAGTATTTTGTTGCGAATTTTTGCATCTATGTTCATCAGGTATATTGGCCTGCAATTCCACTTTTTAGTGGACTCTTATCTGCTTTTGGTATCAGGGTAATGCTGGCCTTTCATATATAGAGAAAGAAGACAAAAACAACTTTAAAATGATTTATATTAAGTATATTTTATTATTAGAAATGCCTTTTCTCAGGGATCCCTGGGTGGCTCAGTGGTTTAGCGCCTGCCTTCGGCCAGGGCATGATCCTGGAGTCCCGGGATCAAGTCCCGCATCAGGCTCCCTGCATGGAGCCAGCTTCTCCCTCTGCCTGTATCTCTGCCTCTCTCTCTCTCTCTCTCTCTCTCTCTCTCATGAATGAATAAATAAATAAAATCTTAAAAAAAAGAAATGCCTTTTCTCAATATTTAAGCTTCTCTAGTGGTTCTAATAATCCTTACTTTTCCTCTAGTTTCCCAAACCACTTTTCTTCCCTTACCTCTTTATTGCATACAACCAAAGTTGTCAGTTGTTATAGAATACTAGAATGCTGTGTAACTGAGTTCAACTTATTTATCTTCATTTTCTATTTATCCATTCAAAAAAATATATATATAACTGAGATATATTTGGCATACAAAATGTAAATTTAAGGTATACAACATATTGATTTGATACATTTATTTTGCAAAATGATCACCATTATAGCATTAGATAATACTTTTGAAGCATCATACAATTATCTTTTCTTCTTGTTGTTAAGAAAAATTAAGACCTAGTCTCATAGCAAGTTTAATGTTTATAATACATTTTTGTGGTCTATAACCCCTCTATTGTGTATTAGGTCTCCAGGACTAACTTATCTACTAGTTGCAAGTATGTATCCTTAAACATCATCTTTCCCATTCCCTAACCCCTAATTTCTCTGGTTCTACCATTTTACTATCTGACTTTCTGCATTCAGTTCTTGTCTTTTTTAGATTCTACATATAATAGATTCTATACAGTATTTGTATTTCTCTGTCTTATCATACTTAGTATTATATCCTCAATGTCCATCCATGTTGTTGCAAATGGCAGAATTTCTATTTTTCACAGCTCAATAGTATTATATTGGATATATATATATATATAATACTATATTGGATGCTATATGTAATATATATTATAACACATAACATGTATAATATATATTATTATATTGGATACATATATAACCCAATATAATGCTATTGTGTGCTATATACACTATATAATAACACATATAATATATAATATATATAACACATATTATATATTATATAACATAATATACATAACACATATTGTATATTATATAATAAAAATAAAAATATATAATATAGATAATTTTATATATTATAATATAAATGGAATATATGATGTAAATAAAATATAAAATAACATATATAAAATATACTAATATCTATATCTATATCATCTAAATCTATATCTGTATCTATATCTCACCACTTCTTTATCCGTTCAACCATTGAGGAGACAGGTTATTTCCAGATTTCCAGATCTCAGCTATTGTAAATAACGGTGTAATAAACATGAGAGTGCATATGTCTCTTCAATAATCTGTTTTTATTTTCTTTGGGTATAAATCTGGTAGTGTAATTGCTGGGTCATATGATAGTTCTGTATCTAATTTTTTGAGGAAGATCCATACTGTTCTCTAGAGTGGCTGAACCAGTTAACAATCCCACCAACTTTGCACAAATGTTCCCTTTTTTAAAAAAAGATTTTATTTATTTATTCATGAGAGACAGAGAGAGAGAGAGAGAGAGACAGAGAGAGGCAGAGATACAGGCAGAGGGAGAAACAGGCTCCATTCAGGGAGCCTGACATGGGACTTGATCCCAGGTCTCCAGGATCAGGCGCTGAAGGCGGCGCTAACCCGCTGAGCCACCCAGGCTGCCCAAATGTTCTCTTTTCACTATTTCCTCACCAACATTACTTTTCTTCTTGATGATTGTCATGGACAGGTATGAGGTTATTATCTCATCTTGATTATAATTTTCATTTCTTTGATGAATAGCAGTGTTGAGCACCTATTCATGTAGCTGTTAGCTATTTGGATGTCTTCTTTTGAAGAATGTCTATTTAGTTCCTCTGCCCAGTTTTTAATTTGTTTGGGGTTTTGTTGTTGTTATTGAATTTTATGGGCTCTTCATAAATTTTGAATAGTAGCCCCTTTCTGATATATAACATAGTTTGCCAAAATTTGATCCGATTCTCTCTGGGTTGCTTTTTTTTTTCCTTTTGTTTATTGTTTTGCCTTGCAGGCATTTTAACTTTAATTTAGTCCTACATGTTGATATTTTATTTTCTTGTTTGTGTTTTTTCGGTGTCAAGAAAGCACCGTTAAGACCAATGTCAAGGACTTTCCCCTATGTTTTCATTTAGGTGTTTTACAGTTTAAGGCCTTATGTTTACAACTTTGATCCTTTTAGAGTTCATTTTTGTGAGTGATATAAGATACACACCCAATTTTCTGCATGTGGTAATCTAGTTAAACAACACCATTTATTTTATTTTATATTATTTTTTAATAATAAACTTATTTTTTATTGGTGTTCAATTTGCCAACATACAGAATGCTCATCCCGTCAAGTGCTCATCCCGTCAAGTGCCTCCCTCAGTGCCCGTCACACACTCACCCCCATCCCCTGCCCTCCTCCCCTTCCACCACCCCTAGTTCGCTTCCCAGAGTTAGGAATCTTTATGTTTTGTCTCCCTTTCTGATATTTCCTACCCATTTCTTCTCCCTTCCCTTCTATTCCCTTTCACTATTATTTATATTCCCAAATGAATGAGAACATATAATGTTTGTCCTTCTCTGATTGACTTACTTCACTCAGCATAATACCCTCCAGTTCCATCCACGTTGAAGCAAATGGTGGGTATTTGTCATTCATAATGGTTGAGTAATATTCCATTGTATACATAAACCACATCTTCTTTATCCATTCATATTTCGATGGAACTGAGGCTCCTTTCACAGTTTGACTATTGTGGAAATTGCTGCTAGAAACGTCGGGGTGCAGGTGTCCCGGCATTTCACTGCATCTGTATCTTTGGGGTAAATCCCCAGCAGTGCAATTGCTGGGTCGTAGGGCAGGTCTATTTTTAACTCTTTGAGGAACCTCCACACACATTTCCAGAGTGGCTGCCCCAGTTCACATTCCCACCAACAGTGTAAGAGGGTTAGAGGGTACCCTTTTCTCCGCATCCTCTCCAACATTTCTGTTTTCCTGCCTTGTTAATTTCCCCATTCTCACTGGTGTGAGTTTGTATCTCATTGTGGTTTTGATTTGTATTTCCCTGATGGCAAGTGATGCAGAGCATTTTCTCATGTGCATGCTGGCCATGTCTATGTCTTCCTCTGTGAGATTTCCGTTCATGTCTTTTGCCCATTTCATGATTCGATTGTTTGTTTCTTTGCTGTTGAGTTTAATAAGTTCTTCAGAGATCTTGGAAACTAGCCCTTTATCTGATACGTCATTTGCAAATATCTTCTCCCATTCTGTAGGTTGTCTTTCAGTTTTGTTGACTGTATCCTTTGCTGTGCAAAAGCTTCATATCTTGATGAAGTCCCATTAGTTCATTTTTGCTTTTGTTTCTCTTGCCTTCGTGGAAGTATCCTGCAAGAAGTTACTGTGGCCGAGTTCAAAAAGGGTGTTGCGTGTGTTCTCTAGGATTTTGATGGAATCTTGTCTCACGTTTAGATCTTTCATCAATTTTGAGTTAATCTTTGTGTATGGTGAAACAGAGTGGCCTAGTTTCACCCTTCTGCATGTGGATGTCCAAAATCCCAGCACCATTTACTGAAGAGGCTGTCTTTCGTCCAGTGGATAGTCTTTCCTCCTTTATCGAATATTAGTTAAACATAAGGTTCAGTGTCCACTTCTGGGTTCTCTATTCTGTTCCATTGATCTATGTGTCTGTTTCTGTGCCAGCACCACACTGTCTTGATGACCACTGCTTTGTGGAACAACCTAAAAGCTGGCATTGTGATGCCCCCAGCTATGGTTTTCTTTTTTAAAATTCCCCTGGCTATTCGGGGTCTTTTCTGATTCCACACAAATCTTAAAATAATTTGTTCTAACTCTCTAAAGAAAGTCCATGGTATTTTGATAAGGATTGCTTTAAACGTATCAATTGCCCTGGGTAACATTGACATTTTCACAATATTAATTCTGCCAATCCATGAGCATGGAATATTTTTCCAACTCTTTGTGTCTTCCTCAATTTCTTTCAGAAGTGTTCTATAGTTGTTAGGGTATATATCCTTTACCACTTTGGTGAGGTTTATTCCTAGGTATCTTATGCTTTTGGGTGCAATTGTCAATGGGATTGACTCCTTAATTTCTCTTTCTTCAGTCTCATTGTTAGTGTATAGAAATGCCACTGATTTCTGGGCATTGATTTTGTATCCTGCAATGCTACCAAATTGCTGTATGAGTTCTAGCAATCTTCAAGTGGAGTCTTTTGGGTTTTCTATGTAGAGTATCATGTCATCGGCAAAGAGGGAGAGTTTGACTTCTTCTTTGCCAATTCGAATACCTTTAATGCCTTTTTGTTGTCTGATTGCTGAGGATAGGACTTCCAGTACTATGCTGAATAGCAGTGGTGAGAGTGGACATCCCTGTCTTGATCCTGATCTTAGGGGAAAGGCTCCCAGTGCTTCCCCACCGAGAATTATATTTGCTGTGGGCTCTTCGTAGATGGTTTGAAAGATGTTGAGAAATGTTCCCTCTATCCCTACACTCTGAAGAGTTTTGATAAGGAATGGATGCTGTATTTTGTTCAATGTGTTCTCTGCATCTAATATGAGGATCTTATGGTTCTTGGTTTTTCTCTTGCTGATATGATGAATCACATTGATTGTTTTACGAGTGTTGAACCAGCCTTGTGGCCCAGGGATAAATCCTACTTGGTAGTGGTGAATAATTTTCTTAATGTACTGATGGATCCTATTGGCTAGTATCTTGTTGAGAATTTTTGCATCCATGTTCATCAGGGATATTGGTCTGTAATTCTCCTTTTTGGTGGGATCTTTGTCTCTTTTCGGAATTAAGGTGATGCTCGCCTAATAGAACAAATTTGGAAGTACTCCATCTCTTTCTATCTTTCCAAACAACTTTAGTAGAATAGGTATGGTTTCTTCTTTAAACGTTTGATAGAATTCCCCTGGGAAGCCATCTGGCCCTGGACTTTTGTGTCTTGGAGGTTTTTGATGACTGCTTCAGTTTCCTCCCTGATTATTGGCCTGTTCAGGTTTTCTATTTCTTCCTGTTCCAGTTTTGGTAGTTTGTGGCTTTCCAGGAATGCGTCCATTTCTTCTAGATTGCCTATTTTATTGGCATATAGCTGTCCATAATATGCTTTTAAATTCGTTTGTATTTCCTTGGTGTTGGTAGTGATCTCTCCTTTCTCATTCATGATTTTATTAATTTGAGTCTTCTCTCTCTTCTTTTTAATAAGGCTGGCTAATGGTTTATCTCTCTTATTAATTCTTTCAAAGAACCAACTCCTGGTTTTGTTGATCTGTTCCACAGTTCTTCTGGTCTCGATTTCATTGAGTTCTGCTCAAATTTTAATTAACTCTCTTCTTCTGCTGGGTGTAGGATCTGTCTGCTGTTTTTTCTCTAGCTCCTTTAGGTGTGAGGTTAGCTTTTGTATTTGAGTTCTTTCTAGTTTTTTTAAAATTTTTATTTATTTATGATAGTCACAGAGAGAGAGAGAGAGAGAGAGGCAGAGACACAGGCAGAGGGAGAAGCAGGCTCCATGCACCGGGAGCCTGATGTGGGATTCGATCCCGGGTCTCCAGGATCGCGCCCTGGACCAAAGGCAGGCGCCAAACCACTGCGCCATGCAGGGATCCCTCTTTCCAGTTTTTGAATGGATGCTCGTACTGCGGTGTATTTCCCCCTCAGGACTGCTTTTGCTACATCCCAAAGATTTTGAACGGTTGTATCTTCATTCTCATTAGTTTCCATGAATCTTCTTAATTCTTCCTTAATTTCCTGGTTCACCCTTTCACTTTTAGCAGGATGGTCCTTAACCTCCACGTGTTTGAAGTCCTTCCAAACTTCTTGTTGTGATTTAGTTCTAATTTCAAGGCATTATGGTTTGAGAATATGCAGGGGATGATCCCAATCTTTTAGTATGGGTTCAGACCTGATTTGTGACCCAGTATGTGGTCTATTCTGGAGAAAGTTCCATGTGCACTTGAGAAGAATGTGTATTCAGTTGAGTTTGGATGTAAAGTTCTGTAGATGTCTGTGAAATCCATCTGGTCCAGTGTGTCATATAAAACTATCATTTCTTTGGAGACTTTGTGTTTAGAAGACCTATCGAGGGGAGAAAGTGCTAGATTGAAGTCACCAAGTATAAGTGTATTATTATCTAAGTATGTCTTAACTTTGGTTATTAATTGATGGATATATTTGTCAGATCCCACATTCAGGGCATATATATTGAGGATTGTTAAGTCCTCTTGTTGGATAGATCCTTTTAGTATGATATAGTGTCCCTCTTCATCTCTCTCTACAGTCTTCGGGGTAAATTTTAATTTATCTGATATAAGGATGGCTACCCCTGCTTTCTTTTGAGGACCATTCGAATGGTAAATGGTTCTCCAACCTTTTATTTTCAGGCTGTAGGTGTCCTTCTGTCTAAAATGAGTCTCTTGTAGACAGCAAATAGAAGGGTCCTGCTTTTTTATGCAGTCTGACACCCTGTGCCTTTTGATGGGGTCATTAAGCCCGTTCACATTCAGAGTTACTATTGAAAGATATGAGTTTAGTGTCATCATGATATCTATTCAGTCCTTGTTTTTGTGGATTGTTCCACTGGAGTTCTTCTTAAAGGAAAATTTTAAGAGTTCCCCTTAAAGTTTCTCGCAGAGCTGGTTTGGAGGTCACATATTCTTTCAGTTCTTGCCTGTCTTGGAAGCTCTTTATCTCTCCTTCCAGTTTGAATGAGAGCCTTGCTGGATAAAGTATTCTTGGTTGCATGTTCTTCTCATTTAGGACCCTGAATATATCCTGCCAGCCCTTTCTGGCCTGCCAGGTCTCTGTGGAGAGGCCTGCTGTTACCCTAATACTCTTCCCCATAAAAGTCAGGGATTTCTTGTCTCTTGCTGCTTTTAGGATCTTCTCTTTACCTTTGGAATTTGCGAGCTTAACTATTAAATGTTGAGGTGTTGAACCGTTTTTATTGATTTTAGGGGGGGGGGATCTCTCTATTTCCTGGATCTGAATGCCTGTTTCCCTTCCCAGATTAGGAAAGTTTTTAGCTATGATTTGTTCAAATACATATTCTGGCCCTCTGTCCCTTTTGGCGCCCTCGGGAACCCCAATTAAACGTAGGTTTTTCTTCCTCAGGCTGTCGTTTATTTCCCTTAATCTATCTTCATGGTCTTTTAATTGTTTGTCTCTTTTTTCCTCAGTTTCCCTCTTTGCCATCAACTTGTCTTCTATGTCACTCACTCATTCTTCCACCTCGTTAACCCTCGTCGTTAGGACTTCTAGTTTGGATTGCATCTCATTCAATTGATTTTTAATTTCTGCCTGATTGGATCTAAATTCTGCACTCATGAAGTCTCTTTAGTCCTTTATGCTTTTTTCCAGAGCCACCAGTAGCTGTATAATAGTGCTTCTGAATTGGCTTTCTGACATTGAATTGTAATCCAGATTTTGTAACTCTGTGGGAGAGAGGACTGTTTCTGATTCTTTCTTTTGAGGTGAGGTTTTCCTTCTAGTCATTTTGCTCAGTGCAGAGTCACCAAAAACAAGTTTTATTGGGAAAAGGAGAAAAAGAGATGAGAGAAAGAAGGAAAGAAAAGAGAAAAAGTAAAAGAAAAAAGGAAGAAAAAAAGAAAGAAAAGAAGAAAAAGAGAAAGAAAAAAAAGAAAGAGAAAAAATAGGGTGGGGGAAGCAAACCGAAACCAGAAAGCAAAAAAAAAAAAAAAAAAAACACACACACACACACACACACACAAAAAAACACGTGGGAGTATCTTCTGATTCTGTATACTTTAAGTCCCTTGACTTCCCCTGGTACTTGTCCGTCTAGCTGGTCTTCTGGGGGAGGGGCCTGTTGTGCTGATTTTTCAGGTGTTAGCACTTGGGGGAGCTGCTCTGCCCCCTGCCTGGTGCAGGGCTCAGTGGGGGTTGTTTACCCTGTGAGGCCCCAGGAGGAACGAACACAGTGGCAGCAGCCAGCTCTGGAGCCCTGGATTCATCTCCCGCAGTAACTACAGAGCTCTCAGTGTGCAGGGGCCTGGATGCTCTGGGGGCAGGGCCGCTGATCTGCCCAGCTCTGGGCAGGAGAGTTCTTGCTGTCCTGGGCCCTCCTGGCCTCTGCCTGTCCCAGGGGGAGGTCGGATCCTGGGCTGTGTCCCCGGCACCCTGTGCTCCCGGGCCTGTGCTGTTGGATTCCTGCTCCCGGCCGGGCAGCCCCCTCTTTGCAGATCCGCCGCCCGAGCCCCTCAGAGCTGCTCCTGGGACCACGCAGCCCCTCTGTGTGGAGCCTCTTCTTCTGCCGGAGCCGCCTCCGAGCTGCTCCCGGGGCACACAGCCCCCTCTCCGGGAGCCGCCGCCTGATCCCCTCCGAGCTGCTCCCGGGTCCAGCGGTGCACATGCTGCATCCCTTCAGGGAGCTCAGCGCACTCTCCCAGGGGCGCAGGTGTCCATTAGTGTCCCAGGGAGCCTGAGGGCATCCCCGCCCTCCTGGGGTCCTGCTCTAACTCCCTGCGAGCCCCTTTCCGCCCAGGAAGATTGGTGAAGCTCCTGCTTCTCTGAGAAGGTGCTTTCCTGTCTTGGGGGCACTCACCCCGGCCTTAGCCAGGCTCTTCGTGGGACCCCTCCCCCTTGAATGCCTTTTGTTTCTTTATTTCTTTTTTCCTTCGTCTTCCTACCTTGATAGAACTGCGAACTCTTCTCACTGTAGCATTCCAGCTGTTCTCTCTTTAAATCTCAGGCCGAATTCGTAGATTTTCAGGATGATTTGAAGGTTATCTAGGTAATTTGGTAGGGACAGGTGCCTTGGGGACCCTACTCTTCTGCCATCTTGCCCTCCTCCTCCTGCATTGGTCTTTTTTATTATTATATGATGATTTTCCTTATCTGTCGCTACTTTTTTTGGCTTAACATCTATTTTGTCTGATATTGCTCCCTCTACTTTCTTTTGGCTTCCTCTTTTATGGCATGTCTATCTCCATCCCTTCACTCTGAGTTTATATGTGCCCTTAAATCTGAAATTGGCTCTCTTTAGGCAGCATATAGTTGGGTTGTTTTAAAAATCTTCCCAGCCAGGGACGCCTGGGTGGCTCTGTGGTTGAACATCTACCTTTGGCTCAGGGTGGAACCCTGGGATCAAGTCCAGCATCTGGCTCCCTATAAGGAGCCTCCTTCTCCCTCTGTCTATTTCTCTGCCCCTCTCTCTTTGTATCCCATGAATGAATAAATAAAATCTTCAAAAAATAAAATAAAATCTACCAAGCCATTGTGTGCCTTTTAATTGGTAAATTCAGTCCCTTTATATTTAGAATAATTATTGAGGGCAGCCCCGGTGGCTCAGCGGTTTAGAGCCGCCCTCAGCCTAGGATGGATCCTGATCCCGGAGACCCGGGATCGAGTCCCAAGTCAGGATCCATGCATGGAGCCTGCTTCTCCCTCAGCCTGTGTCTCTGCGTCTCTGTGTGTGTGTGTGTGTGTGTCTCTCATGAATAAATAAATAATTTAAAAAATAGAATAATTATTGATATATAAGGACTTACTAATGCCATCTCACTGACTTTTGGTTGTTTTGTATTTTCATTGTTTATTTTTCCTTCCGCCTCTGTGTATTTTTGTAAATTGGCTAATTTCCATAGTGATAATTTGTTTCCTCTTTTTCTTTGTGGATCTACTCTAGATTTCTGGTTTGTGGTTACCTTTTACATTATTCAAAATATCTACTAGACAAAAGAGTCCATTTTAGGCTGATAGGAACTTATCTTTGAATGTCTATACAGTATCTACTCTTTTATTCTCTTTTACATTATTGATGTTACAATTTACTTTTTTTATGTTATGTATTTAACAATTTATTGTAGTTATAGTTAATTTAATTATTTTTCCCTCTAACTTGTATAGTGTAGTTGAGGTGTTAACTCATCTTCCTAATATATAGGTACAGTTTTCTAAGTCTGGCTGTCTATTCTTCACCTTTACCAGTGTGTCATGTACTTTCATAAGTTTCCTTATCACTGATGAGCATTTTCATTTCAGCTTGAAGAACTTTTAACATTTCCTTCAAGGCAGGTCTAGTGGTGGTGGGTTCTCTTAACATTTGTTTGTCTGAGAAAACTTTTATTTCTCCTTCATATAAGAAGGCTACATTGCAGGATAAAGTCTGCATCACACTTCTGCAGTCGAAGGCTTATTTAAGGAAAACAGAATCATGTTAATAGACATTTTTATTTTAGTTGGAACCTGTTCATATTGATCAAAAGGGAGTTCTTTTGTTTATTTCTTTCTTACTATTTGATTAGCATTTTAAAATGTATGAATGAAACTTGTCTTTGTACAGATTGTAGATATCCAATATGGCTTAGAAAGGGCTGAGAAAAATCTTTCCATTATGCCCAGAATCAAACTTTGAAGAGCAAAGAATCCTAAGTCTGCCTCGGAACTTTGCTTCTGAAGCTTTTGCAAAAAGATAACATTCAGGTCAGAGTGATAGTTGCTCTATTATTCTTTGAAGATATCCAAGTAAGTCAATCGGAGGACAAACATTATATGGTCTCATTCATTTGGGGAATATAAAAAATAGTGAAAGGGAACAAAGGAGGAAGGAGAGAAAATGAGTGGGAAATATCAGTGAGGGTGACAGAACATGAGAGACTCCTAACTCTGGGAAATGAACAAGGGGTAGTGGAAGGGGAGGTGGGTGGGGGGATGGGGTGACTGTGTGACGGGCACTGAGGTGGGCACTTGACGGGATGAGCACTGGGTGTTATGCTATATGTTGGCAAATTGAA
This sequence comes from Canis lupus familiaris, assembly GCF_011100685.1. NCBI lineage: Eukaryota > Metazoa > Chordata > Mammalia > Carnivora > Canidae > Canis > Canis lupus. The sequence continues at coordinate 61,576,084 of NC_049260.1, read as the reverse complement.
CTCCAATAAAAAATATACAAAAAAAAGATATCCAAGAAGGCAAAGGTAAGGTGTCAAATAAGAGCTATGCCTATAGAGGGATTAGCAGATGCAGAATAGGGAGTTAAATAAAACTTAGTCAACAAACTATAGAAGAAAAAGTGTGGTCTTGACAAAATCAAATAAGGGTTCAAGTCTGAAGAAGTTCTGCTGAGGAAGTAGTTGATAAAGTTCAAGAAAGTTATAGTACATTGTCTTGTTTCCCAAACATACATCACATTCTCTGTAGCTGAGGAATAAGTAAAAGAGCCACATTTACTTGAAAGTTTTTCTCACTCCTTCTCCCCAAAGTATGGTAGTGAAGGCAGTGAAATTACTTCTAGTCTGGCTTTAGAAAGATGCAGAAAAGTTATATATGTGATTTGAGGGTATTGGAAGCATGGGCCAGATCTCATATTTATATCCCTTTGTTTTCTTCATGTCTATCTAAACATCAGAGATTTCTCTTTAGAAAATCCTTTACCCCTTCCTAGGAAATTATTTCTGCAATAACCAAAATGTTCAATTCTTTTTTTCTTTTCCTTTATCCTTTATTTTTTAAAGTTTTTATTTAAATTCTAGTTAGTTTAATATTGATTTCAGGAGTGGAATTTAGTGATTCATCACTTAGCCATAACACCCGGTGTTCATCACAAATTCTTTCCTTAATATTTATCACTCATTTAGGCCATTGATCTCCCACTCCCCTCCCGCACCCTCAGTTTGTTCAAAATGTGTAATAACTAACAACTTGCTTATTACAGAATATATCTGGGCTTAACCAAAGCACTAAGGATATAGGTACGATAAAGAGGAAGTTGCTAAAGTGTAAGAAAGAGAAATAAGATGAGAAGGAGGCCAGAGACAATTGCACTGTCTTTGCATTTTTTATTAATTTTTATTTTACTTATTTTTAAAAGATTTTATCTATCTATCTATTTATTTATTTATTTATTGATGAGAGACACACAGAGAGAGGCAGAGACATAGGCAGAGAGAGAAGCAGACTTTCCACAGGGAGCCTGAAGTGAGACTCTATCCCAGGACCCAGGATCATGACCCGAACCAAAAGCAGACACTCAACCACTGAGCCACCCAGGCATCCCTTGTTTGTTTTCAGGTCTGTTTTTGGAAGAGTAGAGGGGGACAATGGAAACTTGTGGTTTGGTTTTGTTTTCTTTTGTTTTCCTGGCAAACCACAAAACAAATCAGATTATCAGGTATTAACATCCCTTAAGAATAAAGAGAAAATATCCTTTCAACCACTTCATCTGCTTTTCTGCCAGTAAACTATATTCTAGAAAATACAGGGTGTTATGTCATTCAAATAAATTTGGTCCACTAGTGAGTGAGAGGAATAATCTTAGTAGGATGTGGATAGTAAATAGTCTATCTGTGGGAGAAGTTGATGGAAGGGTGGAGTGGGATGAAGGAATTTCCTCATCTTTCTATTTGAGAATAGAATTCACCTCCCAGGGAGAGAAAGTGAGATTTAAACCTCATAGGGTTTATCTATATGTGTGAGGATACTGTAAAAAATCCTCAAGTGTATCATGTTCTGAAAAAGTCATTGAATATACCTTGGCTTTGGGAGGCAGAAAACGTAATTACAGAGACTATCTTTACTATTAAAATGTAAATTATAAGTTACAGATGTAAATAAATTCCAAATGCAATATGTTCACAGTGTCTTGGAAGTAAAAATAGAAAAATGATACAAAAATGAAGTTGCACAAATGTTACACTTATGTAGTCTTTCAGATCAAGGTAGGTTGCTCTGTTGTTCCTAGGGCAGATGGTTCCTTTTTTTAAAATTTTTTTAATTTATTTACGATAGTCACACACACACACACACACACACACAGATAGAGAGAGGCAGAGACACAGGCAGAGGGAGAAGCAGGATCCATGCACCAGGAGCCCGATGTGGGATTCGATCTCCGGTCTCCAGGATCATGCCCTGAGCCAAAGGCAGGCGCTAAACCGCTGCGCCACCCAGGGATCCCAGATGGTTCCTTTTTTTATGGAATTACAGATTAATAGAATTAGCTGCTTACCTGAGTGACAATGAAAACATATAAAACATTTGAATATAATAATAACCACAACAATAATAAATAATAATAATTAATAATAATGAAAATAAAAACATGGAAATCACTCCATATTCAAAATCTTTTTTTTATAAATTTATTTTTTATTGGTGTTTAATTTGCCAACATATAGAATGCTCATCCCATCAAGTGCAAGTGCCCCCCTCAGTGCCTGTCACCCAGTCACCCCCATCCCCCACCCACCTCCTTTTCTACCACCCCTACTTTGTTTCCCAGAGTTAGGAGTCTCTCATGTTTTGTCTCCTTTTCTGATATTTCCCACTCATTTTTTCTCCTTTCCCTTTTATTCAAAAATCTCTGTTTTTTGGAATAATTATGTGTATATTTTGGAATCAGAACTGAAAATAACTTTATATAGGAAATGTGAATTTATTTATCTTGAATTGTATATTACCATAGTTGATGATATTCACATTTTGCACCCTGATTTCATTGAACCCAGAGAGTGACAAATAGGAGATGCAAAAAGGAGATTTTCCAAGGAAAAGAGAAGCTCAGAGAGGAAACTGATGTCTAAATGGCAGCTGCAGTAGCACATCCCTCCTACTCCTAAAATTGATGTTTTTCTCCTGGGAATAAGGTCCAGAGTTGGAAGGGGAAAAGTCAAAAAGAAACAAGAGAGATCTGAGAAGCTGATATATTGTTAGATAGATAGATGATGTTAGATAGATAGATGATATATCTCCTAGAATTATGGTAAGCAAAGTAGGTGATCAATTACTATATGTAATTTAAAAGACATATCAGAAAGGGAGACAGAACATGGAAGACTCCTAACTCTGGGAAACAACTAGGGGTGGTGGAAGGGGAGGAAGGCAGGGGGTAGGGGTGACTGGGTGGCGGGCACTGAGGTGGGAACTTGATGGGATGAGCACTGGATGTTATTCTGTATGTTGGCAAATTGAACACCAATAAAAAATAAATTTATTATTAAAAAAAAAAGAGTCAGCGCCCAACCGACAGAGCCACCCAGGTGCCCACTTCCATAATCTTTCAATGTTCGATGGCATCACAGGTAAAATATCAGGGACTATAATATTTTTCATATGAAGATTTTAAATTCCATTTTTTGATTATACAGGAATATTAAAATGTAACACTTTTTATTTAAAAAAAAAGACACTACTGTAAAATCCACTTTCTTAAAAAAATCTTCCCCTCCAGTTTTCTTCAGTGTCTTTCTCCCTTCCATTAAAAGTAAGGAAGGGGCACCTGGTTGGCTCAGTGGTTGAGTGTCTGCTTTTGGCTCAGGTCATGACCCTGGGGTCCTGGGATCAAGCCCTGTGTTAGGCTCCCTGGTGGGAGCCTGCTTCACCCTCTGACTCTCTCTCTACCTTTCTCTGTGTGTCTCTCATGAATAAATAAATAAAATACTTTTTAAAATAAAATAAAAGTAAGGGATTAACACTTTGATTTTTCGTTTATCCCTAAAACTTGAATTCAGATAGCCCTGAGCAAGTTAATATTAAGCTAACATTCGTCATAGCACCTTAGTGTGAATAGATTGATCAGATTACTCCCTAAAAGAACAAAGAAATAGGACAAAAGGAAAAGCATATTGATGGGGAAGAGGGGTAAATAAGTTACAACACAATACAAACCTAGATGGGTAGACCTGGGGAGAAGTGGTGGTCCTAGCTAAGCAGCATAAGAATATAGGACACTTGTCATCTCTTCTAATGTCGTAAGTGATCTGCAAGGGCTTCTGGGCCACCTAATAAGTGATCACTAACTCCTTTAACCATTCCTCTAAGAAATTCATTAATGTCCTAGAAATATTTCCTCTCCCTTTTAAAAATGAAAATAGACATTCTTAAAATAATAATACATTAATAAAATTAAATCTCTGGTATCCCAAAATGATCCTAAAAAGTATAATCCATGCTAATCTGAAAAAATAGTAAACAAATATAATATGGACAAGGCTCTTCCATTATAAGAACCCACAAAATTATTACTTGTGATCCCATTACAATGCTAAATTATATTCAAACACAAAGCACTGTTAAATCAAACAGACCAGAAATGGTTACAGTTACTCTTTTTAAAACACAATATAACACTCATTTAGAATTCATATAACACATCAAAATATGTATCTTACAATGAATTATAAGGAGATAAATACACTTGTTAGCAGCACAAAGTCTGTTTTCTAGTAAGATATTATTTTAATAACAAAGGACAAGCAAAATCAATACTTTTCTAGAGAAAACATTAGAAAAATTTCCATTTCTCTAAGATATTAGAATTGATTTTGGTTTTATCATTCCCCCCATTCATATTAGTATCATAACTGTGTGGCTAAAACAACTCCTTGTCTATAAAAATATGTTGGAACCTTTGTTGATTTCCACATTCCTCCAGATGAGAAGTAGCATGTATCTTTATTATATAGCACACAGATTTTATGTAGATCATTGTTTTAAATTAGAGCATTTTGCAAAAACATGTTTCAAAGTACTGTAATATTTTAGATCTCAGATTTAATTATGAATCATATCTTGGGTCTGCTACTTGCATACTAGTACCAAACTAGTACTAGTATACTGCTACAGGTAGCAGATAAATAACTGTAAGGGGAGTCCAATGCTGCCAAAATTAATCTTTTGCAGTTTTTTTTCTCCCAAAATGTGAAAGAATTTCCTTCCATAGCTGCTAGGAGGTAGGCTGTGCATGACTCACAATGGTATGACTCGGGTAAAGCTGGACCAGAAAAATTTCTGAAGGTCCACAAATTTCAATGGTCCACATGCCTAGCTGCCTTCAGTCCATGAAGGTGACTTGACAGTTGCCACTTAAATTAAAGAAATAAATACAGAATGGTGAGGCTTTTAAAAGGTGTACCCATCTCTTCATCTTTTTTCTCTGGCCTAAGCTTAGTAATTAATTAGTGCACTGCTTCTTTCATAGGCTCAAAAAGTGCAGTAACCTGTCAGAGATAGTCAATGTTACTCTAGGAGCATGGTAAAAACTCTTTGTATTATTCAGGTCCATATATTTCATTACATATTCTTTGGAAATAGTTTAAGAGTACTGGAACTGTGATTATCACTTATCTGCTGTCTCCTGGACCTATAGAGACAATTTGGGTCACATTGTATGTTCTTTGGTGAACTATTTGGCTTGGGTGGATTCAGTATGACATCTTATACAGGCCATAGAGGTTACTGTATGTGAATGTATTTCTTGTTATTACTTTAAATATAACAGAGGCCTGAGTTCAGATTTTCATTTTATGAACAGGTGTGATAGATGATGTTTCATATTGACAGTTAAATGAAGGAAATAGTTATTTGAGTCTTCAAATCCTGGATTATAATCACACATGGGAGATAAAAATGATCCCATGTTTATACCACTTTCTTTTCACAGAATAATATATTGTCCATCCTACTTAAAATACAATCAAAATATGATGTTTGAATATAAACTGTGGCTACTAGTATAAAAAGACAAACTACATTGCCTCTAAATACAGAGACTCAGTGTCCATTGCAGCAAAACTAAGTGCTTATGATGAGCCCAAGCTGATAGTCTCCTGTGTCTTAGGTTCACATAAAACTGATGACTCTGAGTACATATATATAGAATGCCACTGAAGTTTTACAGTTTAATTCCTGACTTGATAACAAATTATTACATGGACATGTCAACATGTGATGGTGGAATACAGTGCTTTAAACAGCTTCCTCATATAGGTAAAATAGAGCATAACTGAAAAGTCGTCAGTGCTCCCTGTGATTACTTTCCAGTGGCTTGTGATATTACAAATACCTTCTGATATACTTGCATTTCAGATAACATTCAGGTTTTGTTTTAATTTAGCATAATTCAGTGGTATGGTTGCTTACAAAGGATTTTGCATGGAGTTGGATGCTATCTTGTCTTGAAAGTCGTCTTCTGAACTCATTAGTGGTGAAGTAGTATATGACTGGGTCAAGACAGGAATTCATACTAGCAAGACAGAGAGCAACTGAATGAAATATTAGAATCACCCTTCTGGTTAGGCAGCTTTGAATTTTGTTGGACTTGACCAGGAAATCCAAAGGAAAACTGAAGTGATAAGGTGCAAAGCAAATTAGGAATACTCCTGCACAGGTTAGAATCATCTTCAAGGCTTTCTTTTTCTCCCCAAGGTCTTGGGCCACAGGATATTTATCATGCAGTGATAAAACTGTCTTCCAGGTACAATATAGGACAATCAGAAGAGGAGTGACAAACCCAATCAATTCGCCAATGGTCATCATGGCAATATACTGGGCCAAATTGACATTCCTGGTAGGAAGATCCACAAAACATTTGGTTCTATTACCTGCGGTGTCATCACTGGTTCTGAGGAGAGGAAAGAGAAGACAGGCAAGGCAGATGATCAACCAGCCAGCAATGCTGATATATAGGTCATATTTCTGTTTGCAATCATGGAAGCGAAAGGGGTATATAAGAAACAAAAACCGTCTCACGCTTATGCAGACCAAGAAGTAGATGCTTGCATACATGTTGACATACTTCAGGTAGAAACAGAACATGCAGAGGCCAGGCCCAAATGGCCAGTCATGATTTAAGTAGTAAAAGATCCTCAGTGGCAGGGAGAGAACTTGTAGTAAGTCAGCAATGGCTAAGTTTATCATGAATATCACAGCCCGTTTGGTTTCTTTCATATAGCCATAAAATACCCATAAAGCTAATATATTCCCTATGAGACCTGGCACAAGAATTACAGTATATGTCACTGCATAGATAAAATATCGAAAATCTGTCTTGTCCCCATCTGGCCCAGTACACGTGACATTAATAGGCATGTTTCTTTCCAGAACAACTATCTTTGCTAAATGGTGGATCAAAACAGTAATTCACGATCAACTGCTCCTCTTTCTAAAGACTTTATCAATGGGTTGTAGAGAGTGAGAATAAAATAACCTCTTTCTTACTTCATTGGTCTGAGCCTTTACATAATTTGGAAGACTTTCAAAGAAGTATTTGCATATTTGCCTTGGATTTTTTTTATAGTAATCACACTCAAGTCTAATGTGCAAGCACCGATTAACAAGCTATTATAACTTTTCCCTCTTGTTTACTGTTATAAGGCCTTCTGGGACATCATGACAGTTGATTCTCTCCCATTTGGATTATGAATGTGCCACACAGAAGCTCTTCAAATTTCCATATGATGATAGGCATCTCTTTACAGGTGTTTGACAACAGTTTTTTTTTTTTTCTGACTTTTGGCTCACATAGAAGGAAGGTTTTGTTTAGTACTCAGTGAGTCCGCAGTTCTTCAGAGGTGATTAACTTGGATACATCAGCTTTCTGAGACTTTTTCAGTTAGGTGTTGAAAGCTAAAAAATGGGAAGCAAAGGCAGAGCTGCAAGTGAAAAAACAAATAAACAAATTATTGTCTGGCACTTTTGCAAAAAAATAAAAAGCCTATGTGTACAAAAATCTATTCATTTGAATGGAAAATTCTGATGTAAGTGAGGGTGACAAACCAGTTTATGTAAATCACTTTAGAATCACAGGAAAGTATAGCTAGAAGTAACCTGAAAGGTAATGTAGTCTGTGTCTTGAACCAACTTTAAGAGCTTTTTAGAAATGCTGAGGACTCTCAGGCCCCACCCAGGACCTGTTGAAACAGTCTGCAGTTTAACAAAAGCGACATGTGATTTTTATGCATATTTACATTTGAGAGGCTCTGATTTAGATCCTGATTCACAAACCACATTGATTGTCAGACTCATCTGATGGAGTTTAAAAAAAAACAACTTTCTATAGCTTTCCTGGTATCTCCTCCAGAGATTCTGATTCAGTATATAAGCCCCAAATTTGTATTTTTTAAAACCTTTCCACATGATTCAGATATAGTCAACTGAGCATTCCTCCTTGAACCATCATTATAGAGGCTACTAACTTGGTCAGAATCCTTCTCAGATGTCTGAAAATAAGTGAGCAACCAGCCTCTCTTTAAATACTGCATTAACATGGGTCATTTAGTCATCTCTTAAATATCCTGGTTAACAGACCATAGTACCAGTAGAGAGAATCAAAATCCCAAGGTAATTGATTCAGCTGGACCCATGAGTTTTGTTCTGTGGTGAACAAATTTTAGCTTAAGGACTTGAATAGTTGCCTTAAGGCTGCTGCAATTCAGGAAGATTTAACTGACTTTAAAGACATGTGGGAAGAACAAAAATGGAATAAGAATTATGTAACATCCTGCTTTATATTATCAAATCCATTGTGCTTTAAAGTGTGCTTTAAAGTGCTTCCTGCCATTGAAAGAATTGTTTTGTTAAATTTTTTTGACTCAATTGCTTAATAAGAAAAATAGCACATTTTTTTCAAAGATATGGTGCTCGGGATCCCTGGGTAGCTCAGTGGTTGAGCGCCTGCCTTCAGCCCAGGGTGTGATCCTGGAGTCCCAGGATCGAGTCCCACATCGGGCTCCCTGCATAGAGCCTGCTTCTTCTTCTGCCTGTGTCTCTGCCTCTCTCTCTCATGAATAAATAAATAAAAATTTAAAAAAAAGATATGGTGCTCATTTTAACTAAAAGACCTGATGAATTATATCTTGGGTAAGGACAAAGTAGATAGATGACATTATAATATACAAGGAAGCACAGCTGTAAAGAATAACATAACATAGATATTGAAAGTGATTAAAATTAGAGGTTGTTTAATTCTAAAACTGAAATACATCTTTATAATATTTACACAGGTAGTGATTTTGCATAGGTGGCAGGCAAAATAAGGTGGCAGATCAAACAATCAAAAGCCCTTGGTTTTCAACCTTCTTTTAACTATACAGCAGTCATGGTCTTCTAATGTCACTGAATAGACATTAGTTTAGAAGTTTATACAACTATACATCCAGTCAACCTCCATTGAACATCCATTTTTCCTTGTGGGCAATGACTCTTAAATTTATATTTCTTTTACGCTGTAGCTCTCTTTCCAACTTTATATAAGAACTCTTGAGTTATCACCTCAAAATTCAATCTATGAAAATTAATATTTGTTCAAAAATATGTCTTATCTTATCTTGTCAGATTATGTCATCTCTTTGATAAAAAAAATCTAATGGTTTTTGCTCCTCTTACTTAGAAGAAAGATCAAAGTTATTTACAATGGCCTACATCTCTGGGGTGCTTGAGTGGCACAGTCGGTTAAGCTTCGGACTCTTGGTTTCACCTCAGGTCTGATCTCAAGGTTGTCAGATCAAGCCCCATGTGAGGATCCATGCTCAGTGCAGAGTCTGCTTGGGTTTCTCTCTCCCTCTCCCTCTGCCCCTCCTCTCTCTACCTCTCTGTTTCAAATAAATAAATAAATAAATAAATAAATAAATAAATAAATAAATATTTTTAAATGGCCTAATCTGTTTTTTAGTTATTAATTTCTGTCTGTGTCCTTTTTATGCCTCTGTTTTCCTGCTTATTCCACCCTACCATAGCAAGGCCAGAAATTCTTTGAAGTCAGAGGCTGGGGTTTAGACACCTTTATATCCCCTGGAGCACCCAGAGGTATGTTTGGAATGTGATGGATTCATCCAATATTTATTCAACAAATATTTATTCAACATCTACCATTTGCCAGGCACTGCTCTTGATATGAGGATAGAGTGGAAAAGGGCACATGATTTCAGTCTTCATGGACCTTATTTTCTAGTGAGGCAGAATGATAATTGCCATACAGTATTTAAAAAGTGTGTTTGTAGGCAATCTACAGCATACTCTATAGGACAAATGAAGGTAAACTAAAATATTAAGAACATTTTTCCTTAAGTGAAGTGAAATCAAATCTATGACTACCCTCCCAAACTCTATAATCTTCCTATTTGTCATTCTGTCAGTGGGCACATTTTAGTGCATTTTCATATGTATATCCTAGCCTGTAACCTCAAAATGCTTCTGAATAGAATATATACTTTACAATTCCTCTGGCTTCCTCTGGGAATGTTGATGATGATTTCCCTTTGTTTAAATAGCATTATTTTCTAGTAGGAAAAGTTGCTTGGAGTGACTGAAAAAGCTTTCCTTCATGGGAAAAAAGAAACTAGTTAAAACCCATGCTTTAGAATGAATATAAACTCCTCAGTTTTTAAAGAGTGATGGAGACAAAAAAATAAAGGAGGCATTTTTCTTCAGAACATGACACTATTTTCTGAGATTTTCCTTTCTTAGGAAAGAAATCCATATCACCTCAGACACAGAAAGAGACTCCAGTTTGAATGAGGTATTTATTTAAAGAATCATGCCAGCATCTTTGATCAAATTATTTTTTGCTATCAGGAGACTAATCTTCCTTAATTTTACATACTTCCTTTTGCGAAGAAAAAAAGAAGAGAAAAACATGAAACTAATGGCCTAAATCTGACCTGATCCCCAGCAATCTACACGTCAGAAACTATTTCATATGGAGTCCTCATGGGAAGTTATTATCTTCATTTACAGATATTTATGTTCATCCAAACCTGAAGCTTTACTAAATTTCACTCATGATATGGTTCAAGAGTATTTTCCAGCAATATTTTGCCTTTGGTTGCTTTTCCAGGAAAGACGTGATTCAAATGAATATCAGGGATAACTTTTTGTGTTATTTTACTGGGACTTCTTCTGAACAAGTTACTATTATCTATGAAGGTGCTAGACTTTTACCCATCAAAATGTGTTTTTGTATTTTAATAAAGAAAGTGAACGACTGGGGTGCCTAGGTGGCTCAGTCCATTAAGTGTCTGCCTTCAGCTCAGGTCATGATCCCAGAGTCCTGGGATCAAGCTCTTCACCTTGGGCTCCCTGCTCAGTGGGGAGCCTGTTTCTCCCTTTCCCTCTGCCCTTCACTTGTGCTTGATTTCTCTCTACTTCTCTCTCTCAAATAAATAAAATCTTTTTTTAAAAAAGAAAGTGAACCATTAAAAATATTAGATCATCAAATGACCTAATTTTTAATGGTGGTCTTCAAGCCATATTAGGGGCAAGTAAAGACTATATTTTGGGATGTGAAACTCTGCCCAGCAACCATCCAGTCATAGGTCATAGGCAACTACTTACCCAAAAGCCAATTTTATTTTAGAGTTCTAGTTAGGTTTATACTTTAGTAAGCCAAAAAAAGGCAGATCTAGTGCTTCAAGTGACTGCAAATGATGTGGGACTGAATAAGGTGTGTACATGTGTGTGGGAGGCAAATGTTTGTTCCACTATAATTCATAAGTAATCACAAATATTGAATGCAAGAGAGCAAAATAATTTCTTCCTGATTTTTATCAAGACACAGCATATATCAGGTGTCCTTTTTCACTTTTAAAAATCTTCAAAGTCAAATGCTTTATAATCTTTCCAGAAAACCTGTCTGGCAACTGCAACTAGGTAAAGAGCTGACTACAACACAGTACACAAATACTTTAGAAAGTCTTTCCTGGCTAATCCTCTTAGGGAATTTACCAGTTCTGTCCTACTGAAAATTTAATCATAATTTTTATTTTAAAGAGGTGTGTTCTGCTTGGATACTACATTCAATTAGGCTTCCAATTTCTCTTATATTTGATAACTCTTATGATTCCTTCATAAGCCAACTTCATAAAGAGGAGGAAGTAACTATGTTTGGACACACAATGCAGTTACTGTGGGCATTGGCAGTTTGCCAGTAAGTTCTTCCATTTGCCTCAGTCTAAATGTCTTTGCGGAGTTCTGAAGCCCATTTCCTCTTCAACAGATAGTGCATCTTGTTACTCTGAGTAGTACTCTTTTAATTACCAAGAGACAGCAAGGAGTATATTACTCCCTCTCACATTACCAATAAGTAATGCCCAGTCACGTTGCCTTTTCTCTGATATCCTACGTTTTGATCTTTCATATCCTGGAGACAAAGGAACATCAATTGGTATTGGTGACCTCAGAGGCTATTAAAATCTGCACTGATAATTAACAAGTACTTTAGCCACTATCCACTTCCTTGCTCTTACCATCTGTTAAAAACTGTTAGTTTGTTCTTATACAGCTCGTATCTCTCAGTATCTTGTTCTTTACACACAATAGAAAGCTATTTGTTTTTATTTTCCCTTTTTCTTAAGCAGTGTTTCTCAAAATGTGGTCTCTGCACTAACTGGAATGCATATTAAAAATGAAAATTTCCAGATGGAACAAATCTTAACTTTCAAAGGATAGAGCCAAGGTAGCTACATTTTAACAAGCTACTAAGATAAACAAATCTGAGACCCTTCAAATCAGAGTCTTCTTTGAGTTACAAAGGGCAACATCAATATTAATTTAGTAATTTTCTTAAGCTAAAATCTTCAATTAGATGACTTTGAAGGGTTGAATGGATAAAAGAACAAAACCCATATATATGCTGCCCATGAGAGACACACTTCAGAAATAAGGACAACACAGATTGAAAGTGAAGGAATGGATAAATATATTCCATGTAAATGAAATAAAACAATAAAAACAAAGCTGGCATATCTATAGTCAGCAGACAAAATAGATTTTAAACAAAGACTGTAATAATAGACAAAGAAAAACACATAATGATAAAGAAGTCAATCCAATAAAAGGACCCAACATTTACATATACATATACATATACATATACATATACATATACATATACATAAAACGTAGGAACACGAAAGTACATAAAACAAATACTAATAGACCTAAAAGGAAAAAAATTACAGCAATGCAATAATAATAGAAAATTTTAACTTCTCACTTATATTAATGGAGAGATCATCCAAAGAAAGAATTAATAAGGAAACATCATTCTTAAATGACACATTGAACCAGATGGACTTTTTTTAAGATTTTATTTATTTATTCATGAGAGACACACAGAGAGAGAGGCAGAGACACAGGCAGAAGGAGAAGCAGGCTCCTCACAGGGAGCCCGATGTGGGACTTAATCCCGGATCCCAGGATCAGGCCCTAGGCCGAAGGCAGATGCTCAACCGCTAAGCCACCCAGGTGTCCCGAACCAGATGGACTTAATATATAGAGAATGTTGCATCCAACAGCAATAAATACACATTCTTTGCAAGTGTACATAGAATATTCTCCATTATAAATGACATGTTAAGCCACTAAACAAGTCTTAATAAATTCGGGGAGACTGAAATTGTATCAAACACATTCTCTGACCAATATGGTATAAAACTAGAAAGAAATGGCAAGAAACATTTGGAAAAACCACAAAAATGTGGAGATTAAACAACATGCTTCTGAACAACTAATGGGTCACTGAAGCAATCAATGAAGAAATTTGAAAAATACCGAGAGAGAAATAAAAACAGAAATATGTCGTACCAAAATATATGTGATACAGCAAAAGTGTTGCCTGAGGGAACTTCCTAGCAATACAGCCCTACCTCAAGAAACTAGAAATATCTCAAATAAACCATCTAACTCTATACCTAAATAAGCTAGAAAGGAGTAATAAAAAACCTCAAATTCAGTAGAAGAAAGGAAATAATAAGATCAAAGTGGAAAAAAAAATGAAATAAAGACTAAAAAGAAAACAGAAGAGATTAATGAAATTAAAAGCTGCTTCTTTTCAAAGATAAAAAGAATAATAGACCCTTAGCTATACTCACCAAGAAAAAGAAGATAGATGGCTCAAATAAAAAGAAATCTGAAATGAAAGAAGTTACAACAGGTATCACAGAAGTACAAAGGATCATAAGAGACTATTACTAATGTACACCAACAATTTGGACAACCTGAAAGAAACAGAGAAATTCCTAGAAATGTACAATTTTTCAAGACTCAACCATGAGGAATTAGAAATTCTGAATAGACAGATTACTAGTTAGGAGATTGAATCAATAACCAAAAAACCTCCCAACACATAGAAGTCCAGGACCCGATGGCTTTACTGCTTAACTCAACAAACATTGAAAGAATATTTAATAACTATCCTCAAAATCTTCCAAAAAATTAAAAACACTTTCAAAGTCATTTTACAAGCCCAGCATTACCTTAAAACAAAAATTAGACAAAGACACACCAAAGAAAGAAAATTACATGTCAGTGTCCCAGGTAAATATACCTGCTAAAATACTTAACAAAATATTAGCAAATCAAATTCAACAATACCTTAAAAAGGGTGATACACCAAGATCAAGTGGGATTAATTCCAAGGATGCAAGAATGGTTCAATGTCTGCAAATCAATCAATGCGATACATTACATTAATAAAATGAAGAATATAAATTATATGATTAAATGATTATATATGATTGCAGATGGAGAAAAATAATTTGACAGAATTCAGTATTCATTTATAATAAAACAAAGAGGGTATGGAGGGAATGTACTTAAATATAATTCAGGCCATATATGACAAACCTACAGCTAATATCATACTCAATGATGAAAAGCTGAAAAATTTTCTTCAAAGCTCATGAAAAAGACAAGAATGTCCACACCTCCTATTTTTATTCAACATAGTTTTAGAAGTCCTAGCTAGAACAATTAGGTGGGAAAAATAAATAAAAATGTATCCAAAATGGAAAGGAAGTAAAACTGTCAAAATTTACAGATGACAAATACTGACAGTTATATACTTTATATAGAAAACCCAAAATACTCCATCTAAAAAAATGGCTAACACATGAACTCAGCAAAGTGTCAGGATAGAAAACCAAGATGCAGAAATCTGTGGTGTTTCTGCATGTTTATCAAATAATCAGAAAGAAATTTAAAAAATAATTTTAAAATTGCATCAAAAATAAAATATTTAGATATATATTTAATCAAGGAAGTAAAAGACTTGTACACTAAAGACTATAAAACAGTGCTGAAAGAACTCGAAGATGGATTTAATATATGGAAAGATATTCTGAGAGAGAGAAGATGACAGCAGAGTAGGGAGACCCTAGGCCTGCCTCATTCCACAAATACAATAAGATAACTATCAAATGATCCTGAATGCCATAGAAATTGACCTGAAGACTTACAGAACAAATTCCACAACTAAAGGGAGAGAAGAGGCTATATTGAAGAAAGTAGGATGTGTAGAGACACAGTATGAGAGAAAGAGACCATGGACTTCATAGTGAGAAGGGAACCATGGTCCTGGAGAAGAGTGAGACACAAAATTCTGGGTGTGCATGAAGAAAATGAATTCTCATAGGAACTGGCTTGTAAAGCCAGAGGGGCTGAATCTCACGACTTCTGGCAACCGGGGGGGGGGGGGGGGGGGGGCTTAAAACCTGGAGATCCAAAGGTCAGCCGTCTTCACTCAGGGAGATCCCAGAGGCATAGGGGTTGCAATTTAGTATAAGCATAAAATCACCTACAGAAACCAACACATCACCAACACTGCTATCTAACTTGCTTATATCAAGCCTTGCCCTGACATACTTTATTGGAAACACCCTTCCCAGTCACCCTTGCCTCAAACCCAGTGTAATTCCTGCAGGTGGTGTTGTGCTTATACTGAGATGCAGGGGAGGGAAATGGCACCTGACATTCCTTTGTTCCAGTAGGAGTCTCTCTGTGAATGCTGCTTCTCTGGAACATGCTCTGAAATAAACAAATATTCTGTCTCCCTTTCTGATATTTCCCACACATTTCTTCTCCCTTCCCTTATATTCCCTTTCACTATTATTTATATTCCCCAAATGACTCCTAACTCTGGGAAACGAACTAGGGGTGGTGGAAGGGGAGGAGGGCGGGGGGTGGGGGTGAATGGGTGATGGTACTGAGGGGGGCACTTGACGGGATAAACACTGGGTGTTATTCTGTATGTTGGTAAATTGAACACCAATAAAAATAAATTTATTATTAAAAACAAAACAAAAACATAGGAATCACAATATTTACAAGTATCTGCAGGACCCAGAACAGGACTATGGAAGGGACAATGCACTTGAAAGCTTTCCCTTTAAGCACTGCCCACCTGGAGTTCCTGGGGCTGATGATGATGACCTGGAAGACACTCAAGAGGCGGACAGTGCCAATGGACACTCCCCTGCCAACCCCATGAATATAGAGAAAAAAATTGCATCCAAAATCACTGAGGATATGATATAACCCCCAAAATGGCATTGCATTGTGTATTCCAAATGAGAACAGGACCAAAATGTTGGCTACAATCAGATTCTTAACAATGAAATCTGTGGACCTTAGCCTACACCCAGTGAAATAAAGGAAGAGATAATGGTTAAGAAGAGATCAAAAAGGGTGTTGCCTCTTGATGGGATGAGCACTGGGTGTTATTCTGTATGTTGGCAAATTGAACACCAATAAAAAATAAATTTATTATTAAAAAAATAAAATAAAATAAGTAGGACATACTGTAAAAAAAAAAGAAATAAACAAATAACTTCCTCACTGTGTGTTCAAGTGCTCTTCAGAAGGTTGTCATTTCAATCCTTCTCTTCAAGTGCAACAGGAGAATGGACTGAGGGAACTCAGCAACTCCATCAAACATAGTAACATTCATACTATAGTAGTCCCAGCAGAAGAGAGAGAAAAAGGGGTAGAAAATTTATTTGAAGAGATAATAGATTAAAACATTGCTACTCTGGGTAAGGAAACAGATATCTAGATCTATGAGAAACAGAGAATCCCTGCCAAAAAGTAACAAAAGCAGATCCACAGCAAGATATATTATAATTAATGTAATGCAAAATATAGAGATATAGAAAAATATGAAAAGCAGTCATACAAAAGAAGACAGTTATATAAAAGGGAACCCACAAAAGAATATCTTATTTTCACCAGAAACTTTGCAATCTAGAAGTTACATGAAATTATCTGTCATCTGTCTATCTATTATCTATCTATCATCTATCTATCTATCTATCTATCATCTATTTATCTATCTATCTAGTGCTGAATATGGAAAACCTGTAGCGAAGAATACTCGATCCAGCAAGGCTATCATTCAGAATAGAAGGAGAGACAAAGGGATTCTGAGACAAACAAAAGGGAAAGGAGTTCATAACCACTAAACCATCTCTGCAAAAAAATACTAAAGATGATTTTTTAGTGGAAAGGGGAAACCAAAAGTTAGAGTGTAAAAGTAGGAAACATAAAAGCAGGGGAAATGAATATTTCCATAAAATAATCAGTGAAAAAAATACAAGGATTAAAAATATGAAAACACAATCCTAAAGTATGGGTAACAGAGGAGAAAAGAATGGGCTCAAACTTAAAAAAAATCAACTTAATATAGACTATTATATGCAGAAGAGATTATATAAATATTTAATGGCAATCATATATTAAAAACCATTAATAAATAAGAAAATAATAAAGAGAATAAAATCCAAACATATCACTAAAGAAATTTAACAAAACAGGAAAGGTTAAGACAGGAAAAGTGTCAGAGAAAATCATCAAAAACATCTGTAAAACATGTAATAAAAGAGAGCAAATACATATTTATCAATAATTGCACTAAATGCAAATTGACTAAATTCTCCAAGCAAAAGGCATATGCTGGAAGAATAGAATAAACACACATACACACACACACAAAAAGACCCAAGTATAGTATATGCTGCTTATAAGATCTTTGTTAGACTTAAAGACACCTACAGAGTGAAAATGAGGGAATGAAGAAACATTTATCATGAAAATAGACATCAATCAGGGAAATACAAATCAAAACCACAATGAGATACTACTTTACACTGGTGAGAATGGCTAAAATTAACAAGACAGGAAACAACAAATGTTGGCAAGGATGTGGAGAAAGGGGAACCCTTTTGCACTGTTGGGAATATACACTTGTGCAGCCACTCTGGAAAACAATGTGGAGGTTCCTCAAGAAGATAACAATAGAGCTACTCTATGACCCTACAACTGCACTACTGGCTATTCACCCCAACTATACTGATGTAGTGAAATGACAGGACACCTGCACATCAATGTTCATGGCAGCAATGCTCACAATAGCCAAACTGCAGAAGGAGCCACAATGTCCTTCGACAGAGGAATGAATAAAGAAGATATGGTAAAATCAGAGAGGGTGACAAAGCATGAGAGACTCCTAACTCTGGGAAATGAACAGGGAGTAATAGAAGGGGAATTGGGCAAGGGGATCGGGTGACTGGCTGACGTGCACTGAGAGGGTCACTTGATGGGATGAGCACTGGGGGTTATACTATATGTTAGCACATCGAACTCCAGTAAAAAAAAAATATACAAAAAAGGGGATCTTGGGTGGCTCAGCATTTAGCACCTGCCTTCAGCTCAGGGAGTGATCCTGGAGTCCCAGGATCGCATCCCACATCGGGCTCCCTGCGTGGAGCCTGCTTCTCCCTCTGTCTGTGTCTCTCATGAATAAATAAATAAAATCTTTAAAAAATATATACAAAAAATTAAAAAGAGAAAAAAGATGTGATATATATATATGTATATATATATACATATATATATATATATAATGAAATATTACTCAGCCATCAGGAAGGATGAATACCTACCATTTGCTTCAAAGTGGATGGAACTGGAGGGTATTGTGCTGAGTGAAGTAAGTCAATTGGAGAAAAACAATTATCATATGGTTTCACTCATATGTGGAATATAAGAAATAGTGAAAGGAAGTATAAGGGAAAGGAGGTAAACTGAGTGGGAAAAAATTAGAAAGGGAGACAAATCATGAGAGACTCCTAACTCTGGGAAACAAACAAAGGGTTGCAGAAGGGGAGGGAGGTTGGGGGTAGGGTAACTGGGTGACGGGTATGAAGGAGGGCACTTGATGGGATGAGCACTGGGTGTTATATATTGGCAAATGGAATTTAACTAAAATGTGTTAAAAAAAAGAAAATGGATGTCCAAATAAAGCCAAAGTACCAGTACTTACATCATACAAGATAGACTTTAAAACAAAGACTGTAACAAAATACAAGGAAAGACACTATATAATAATAAAGGGGACAATCTATCAAGAAGAAATAACAATTGTAAATATTTATTCATGCCATATGGGGACACCCAAATATACAAACAGTAAATAACACCATAAAGGTAGCAATTGCTAATAATACAATAATAGTATGGGACACCAACATCTCACTTACATAAATGAACAGATCATCTATAAAGAAAATATACAAGGAGCCAATAACTTTGAATGACACACTGTAACAGATAGCTTTAATAGATATATTAACAGAGTACTCCATCATAAAACAGAAGGATTCACATTATTTTCAAATGCACATGGAACATTCTGCAGAATAGGTGAGTTATTAGGCCATAAAACACACACCAGCAAATTAAAAAGATTGAAGTAATACCATGCATCCTTTCTGACCACAATGGTATGAAAGTTGAAATCAACCACACAAAAAAATCTGGAAAGAACACAAATATATGGAAATTAAATAACATGTTACAAAACAATGAATGGGTCCACCAAGAAATAAAATAAGTAAAATAGTCCATGGAAGTAAATAAAATTGAAAAAACAATGGTTCAAAACCTTTGGGATGGAGCACAAGTGGTACTAAGAGGAAAGCTTATAACAAGACTTACCTCAAGAACTAAGAAATATCTTAAGTAAACAACCTAACATTGCATTTAAAAGAGATAGAAAATGAACAGCAAATAATACATAAAATCAGCAAAAGGAAGAAAATAAAGATTAGAACAGAAAAAAAATGAAATGGAAATTTAAAAAGCCAATACAACAGATCAATGCATGAGAAGATGATTATTTGAAAAAGTCAACAAAATTGATAAACCTCTAGCCAGACTTCTAAAGAAAAAAATTTAAAGGACTGAAATAAAGAAAAATACAATGAGAGAGGAGAAATAACAACTAACACCATAGAAATAAAACCCCATAGGAAAATATTATGAGAAACTAGATAACAACAAAATGGACAACCTAGAAGAAAAGGATAAATTCCTAAAATCATATAACCTACCAAAACTGAAACAGAAAAAAAATCGTAGACTGATTACCAGCAAAGAAATTGATTTGGTAATCAAAAACAAAAAAAAAATAATAATCCCCAAAAAACAAAGTCTCAGACCACACATCTTCACAGGTGATTTCTACCAAACATTTAAATAAGAGTTAACACCTATACTTCACAAAGTATTCTAAAAAATAGAAATGGAAGGAAAACCTCCAAACTGTTTCTATGAGGCTGGCATTATCTTGATACAAAAATCAGATAAAGGCAACACTACAAAAGAGAACTATAGGCCACTGTCCCTGATGAAAAAGATGCAACAATCCTGAACAAAATACTAACTAAATCCAATGATACATAAACTAATCATTCACCACATTCAGGTGTGATTTATTCCTGGATTTCAAGTGTGCAGTCAAATGGGGTTTATATCTGGATTGCACGTGTGCAGAAATCAATCAACATGATACATCCCATCGGTAACAGAAAAAATAAGAACCATATGACCATTTCAATAGAGGCAGAAAAAGCATTTGACAAAGTATAACAACCATTAACAATAAAAACCCTCAACTAAATAGGTTTAGAGGGAACATACCTCAACATAATAAAGGCCTTATATGAAAATTCCACAGCTAATAACATTCTTTTTTTTTAAGATTCTATTCATTTATTCATGAGAGATGAGAGAGAGAGAGAGAGAGAGAGAGAGAGAGAGAGAGAGAGTCAGAGACACAGGCAGAAGGAGAAGCAAGCTCCATGCAGGGAGCCGGATGTGGGACTTGATCCTGGGTCTCCAGGATCAGGCCCTGAGCTGAAGGTGGCACTAAACCGCTGAGCCATCAGGGCTGCTCAGTTAATATTATTCTTAATAGAGATTATCTGCAGGCTCTTCCTCTAAAGTCAGGAATAAGACAAGGATGACCATTTTTGCTACTTTATTCAACATAGTACTGAAAGTCCTAGCCGCAGCATCAGACAACAAAAAGAAATAAAAGATATCTATATTAGTAGAAGTAAAACATCCACTACTTGCAGATGACCTGATAGTATATATAGAAAACCCAAAGACTCCATGAAAAAAAATGAATTTATAAATGAATTCACTAAACTCAGTATACAAAATCAATATACAGAAATCTATTGGTTTCTATATATCAATAATGAAGCAGCAGAAAGAGAAATTAAGAAAACAATCTCATTTATAATTGCACCAAGAATAAGATACCTAGGGATAAAAATAACCAAAGAAGTAAAAGATCTATACTCTGAAAATTATAAAGCATTGATGAAAGAAATTCAAGAATGACTCAAAAAAATGGAAAGACACTTCTTTCTCATGGATTAGAAGAACAAGTATTGTTAAAATGCCTATACTCTCCAAAGAAATCTACAGGTTTAATGCAACACCTATCAAAATATGAACAGCTTTATTCACAGAACTGGAACAAACAATCCTACAATTTATAGGAGACCACAAAAGACCCAGAATAGCCAAAGCAATCTTCAAAAGAACAGTAAAGCTTGAGGCATCCCAATTCTGGACTTCAAGTTTATTACAAAGCTGTAGTAAATAAAATAGCATGGAACTGGCACAAAATAGACCATAGATCATTAGAACAGAATAGAAAATGCAGAAATAAGTCCAAAATTATATGTTCAATTAGTCTTTGAAAAAGGAGGAAATAATATCCAATGGGAAAAAGTCACTTCAACGAATGGTGTTGAGAAAACTGGAGAACAACATGCAAAACAATGAAACTGGACCACTTTCTTATATCACACGTAAAAATAAATTGAAGTGGATTAAAGACTTAAATGTGAGACCTGAACCCATAAAAATCCTAGAAAAAAGCACAGTCCATATCTTTTCTGACATTGTCCATACCAACTACTTTCTCAATAGGCCCCCTGAGGCAAAGTTATTAAAAACAAAAATAAACTATTGGGACTACATCAAAATAAAAAACTTCTGCATAGTGAAGGAAACAATAAAAAAACCTAAAAGACAACCTATGGAATGGGAGAAGATATTTGCAAGTAACATATGCAATAAATGGTTAGTATCCAAAAATATAAAGAACTGATAAAACTCAACATTGCAAAAATAATCCAATTAAAAAGTGAGCAGAAGACATGAACAGACATTTTTCTAAAGAAGACATACAGATGTCCAATAGCTTACAAAAAGATTCCCATCATCACTTATGATCAGGGCAATGCAAAACAAAACTACAATGAGATATCACCCCACATCTGTCAGAATAGCTAAAATCAATAACACAAGAAAGAACAAGTGTGGTGAGGATGTGGAGAAAAAAGAACCCTCCTGCACTGTTGGTGGGAATGCAAACTGATGCAGTCACAATGGAAAAGAGTATGGACTGTCCTCAAAAAGTTAAAACTAGAACTACTTGGGGTGCCTCAGTGTCTTAGTCGGTTAAGTGTCCAACTCTTGATTTCAACTCAGGTCATGATCTCAAGGTTGTGAGATTGAACCACATGTCTGGCTCCATGCTGGGTATAGAGCCTTCTTAAGAGTTTCTCTCTCTCTCTCTTCCTTTGCCCTTCCCCACAATCTCTAAAATAAAATAATAATAAAATAAAATAAAATAAAATAAAATAAAATAAAATAAAATAAAAATAGAACAACCTTATGATACAGCAGTTGCATGACTATTTGCCAAAAGAATACAAATACACGAATTCAATAGGATACATGCACATCTATGCTTAAAATAGCATTATATACAATAGCCAAGATATGGAAGCAGCCCAAGTGTCCTTTGATTAATGAATGGATAAATAAGTGGCATGCGCATGTGCACACACACACACACACACACCCAATGTAATATTACTCAGCCATGAAAAAAACTGCAATCTTGTCATTTACAATCACATGAATAGATCTAGAGAATATAATGGTAAGTGAAGTGATTCAAAGAAAGATAAATACCTTACAATTTCACTGTTTTTCTTTTTAGAGAGAGAAGGAGAAAGAGAGAGAGAAAGAGACAGACAGTGGGTAGAGGAGAGGAAGTGGGAAAGGGAAAGGGCATCTTAAGTAGGTTCAAAGACTAGCAAGAAGCCTGATGTGTGGCTCAATCTCACAACCCGGAGATCATGACCTGAGCTGAAGTCAAGAGTTGGTCAACTGACTGAGCCACCCAGGCACCTCATGATTTAACTCTTGTATGGAATTTATGGAAGAAAACAAATGAGCAAAGGGCAAAAAGAGAGAAAACCAAGAAACAGACTCTTAACTATGGAGAACAAACTGAAGGTTACCAGAGGACAAGTATGTGTGAGGGGGTTAAATAGATTATGGGGATAAAAGTGGATTGGTCATGATGAGTACAGGGTGAAGTATGGAAGTGTTGAATCACAATATTATACACTGGAACTAATATAATACTGTATGTTAACTGTAATTAAAACAAAAACTTATAAAAATTGGAAATACACCTATATTAATGGATTGCAAAATTAATATTGTCAAGATATTCATAGTACCCAAAGGAATCTGATTTAATGCAATCCCTATAAAAATTCCAAAGTCATTTTTCACAGAACTAGAACAAATAATCCTAAAATTTGTGTGAGCCCACAAAGGACCCTTAATAGCCAAAACAATCTTGAGAAAGATAAACAAAGCTGGAGGTATCACACTTGTTAATTTCAAGCCAAGCTACAAAGTTATAAAAATTGAAACAGTATGGTATTGGTATAAAGACAGAGACACAGATCAAGAGAACATAACTGAGAGCTCAGTATTAAACCCAGTACATAGACAATTAATTTGTGACTAAGGAGCCAAGAACATACAATAGAGAAAGGACATTTTCTTCAATAAATGACACAGGGAAAGCTGGACAACTAGATGCAAAAGAATGACATTAGACCACTAACTTACTCTGTACACAAAAGTTTACTCAAAGTGGATTAGATAATTGAATGTGATCCCTGACACTATGAAATACCTAAAGGAAAACAGGTGGTAAGCTCATTTACATTGGTTTTAGTGTTATTTTTTTTTTGGATTGGACTCCATATACAAGTGAAACAAAGGCAAAAATATGCAAATGGGAATACATCAAACTAAAAAGCTTCTGTGCAGTAAGAGAAATCATCATTAAAACAAAAAGCCAACATACTGAATGGGAGAAGATTTTTGCAAATTATTTATCTGACAAAGGGCTACTAACTACAATATATAAAGAATTCATTAAACTCAGCCACAATGATGAAAATAATTTAAAAACTGGCAGAGTATCTGACTAAATATTCTCCCAAAGAATACATACAGATAACCAACAGGTACTTGAAAAGATGTTCAGCATTACTAATTATTAGGAAAATGGAAATAAAAATTGCAATAAATTAGCATTTCACACCAGTTAGAATGATTCTTATCAAAAAAATATGAAATAACAATTATTGGAGAAGATATGGAGCAAAAGTGAATGCTCCTGCACTGTTGATGAGAATGTAAATGGTGCAGTAACTATAGAAGGATGGAATATGCATTATTCCTCAAAAATATAAAAAATAAAACTACCTTACAATTCAGCAATGGCAGTTATGGGTATTTAATTGAAGAATACAAAAATACTCATTTAACAGTACTCATCATCCAGGAAATATGAATCAAAACTACAATGAAATATCACCTCACATTTGTCAGAATGGCTAAAATAAACAACACAAGAAACAACAGATGTTGGTGAGGATGTGAAGAAAGGGGAGCCCTCTTACACTGTTGTGGGAATGCAAAGTGGTTTAGCCACTCTGGAAAACAATTTGGAGGTTCCTCAAAAAGTGGAAAGTAGAACTGTTCTTTGATCCAGCAATTGTACTACTAAGTATTTACCCCAAAACTACCAAAGTATTAATCCAAAAAGAGACATGCACGTGGATGTTTTTTTACATTTCTTTTTTAAAAATACTTTATCCATTTATTTGAGAGAGAGAGAGAGGAATAAAGAGAGGGAGAGAGAGAGAGAGAGAGAGAGAGAGAGTGTGGAGGGAGGAGCAGAGGGAGAGGGACAAGCAGACTCTGTGCTGAGAACAGAGCCCAACACAGGGCTCAATCCAATGACCCTGAGATTATGACCTGAGTGGAAACCAAGAGTCAGATGCTAAAGTGACTGAGACACTCAGGCACCCCCATGCAGATGTTTATAGCAGCATTATCTACAATAGCCAAATTATGGAAACAGCCCAAGTGTCCATAGACTGATGAATGGATAATGAAGTGATATATGGGATGCCTGGGTGGCTCAGCAGTTGACCATCTGCCTTTGGTTCAGGGCATGATCCCAAAGTCCCAGGATTGTGTCTCACATCAGACTTACTGCATGGCACCTGCTTCTTCTATGTCTCTGCCTCTCTCTGTGTGTGTGTGTGTGTGTGTGTGTGTGTGTCTCATGAATAAATAAATAAAATCTATAAAAAATAACGAAGTGATATATATACCATTTCCTTATCCATTCACATATATATATGAACACACACACACGTATGTATATATATATACACACTTTTAAAGAATGAAGAATATTTAGAGTGCCCCCTCCCCCAGTAAAGAAATGAGAGCCTAGATAAACTGACTTTCGCATGGTCGCACTGACATCCAATGGCAGAGATGGAACAAGAACTCAAGAATTCTCACTCTTAATCTAATATGATTTTCATTACACTGAAGTTCCTCTGCTATGACTAATTTAAAGAAATTCATCACAATTTATATTTTCCAATCTATGTTACCTTCAAATGGTCACTTTGCAATGCTGTATGCTTACCCTAGTGATGCTATGTTTTGAGAAATATTCTCATAATGTATTCTTTGTATTTATCTTTGAGGCAATTTTGAACTAGTCAAGAAAAAGAGAGAGAGAGGCAAACCATAAAGTGGACTTTCAACTATGAGAACAAACTGAGTGTTCCTGGAGAGGAGGTGGGCCAGGGGGATGGGATGCTTGAAATATGTGATGCGTATTAAGGAGGGCACTTATTGTGATGAGCACTGGGTGTTTTATGTAAGTGAGAATCACTGAATTCACTAATCACTGCCACTAATATTACATTGTATGTTAACATTGTATGTTAACTCACCAGAATTATAAAATAAAATAAAATAAAATATAAAACAAAACTTTGGAAAGGTAACAAAATGCTGATTCAAAAAGATATATGTATCCCTATGTTCATTGCAGCATTAGATACACTGGCCTATAATTGAAACAACATAAATGTTTGTTGATGAACAATTTACTAACATACAGAATAACACCCAGTGCCCGTCACCCATTCACTCCCACCCCCCGCCCTCCTCCCCTTCTACCACCCCTAGTTCGTTTCCCAGAGTTAGCAGTCTTTACGTTCTGTCTCCCTTTCTGATATTTCCCACACATTTCTTCTCCCTTCCCTTATTTTCCCTTTCACTATTATTTATATTCCCCAAATGAATGAGAACATATAATGTTTGTCCTTCTCCGACTGACTTACTGATGAACAGATAGAGAATATGTGTATGTATACACACACACACTGGATTACTACTCAGCCATAAAAAAAGCATGAAATCTTGCTATTTGCAACAACATAAAATCAAATAAAGAATCTTTATCAGCAAATGCAAATCTTTGTAACTTTCCATAATAAAACCATTAATATTTAGCAATATTTCAAAAGGTGGAACATATATTTATATTTTATATCTTTCTATAACATTTTGACATGAGTAATAGCTTTGTTTTCTCTTTATTATGTTAAATAGCATAACTTTCTTAGTTTAGATTGATATAAATCTGCAGGTGTCTTTATCAGTTATAGGTTGAAGCATATGTACAAAATCTTTTAAGTATCCACACTGTGATGACCTAAAACTCTGACATTCAAAAAAACTTATTTATTTTTCTGGCCTTATCACTTATACTCTTCTAAATGCTCTAGGCTTCCATTATGTCAGGGTATCCTTGAATACATCATGTACTTTGCTCTGACATCTCTGACTTTTAATTTAACCTACACTTCTTTATTTTCCAAGTTTTTGAATAATCCAGTTTCACATAATTTTTGCACAAGTGTTATATTCAAATATATTTGAATATGAATATAGCACAAGTGTTATAGTATGTGTTTTAAAGTCTTTTCAAGTTATAAAATTCAAAAACATTTAATAATTTCTACCTAATGTTTTAATCATTGATATGAGCTACATCAAAGCATTTGGGGATTACAAAAGACACTTTTTAAAAGAACATTTCCTTTTATTAGAATTACATCTGATTTTTTTTATAGAATTGTCTCTCTTCCCTCAACAGTAAAATTTGTTCTTATGTATTATCATTTGCTAATGGATAAAACAAGTGCTCTGAATGGCATCCCAGTGAACTGATTAGGATTTCCTTCATGGTTTCTCCTGAAATATTTACAATATATTCATTTAAGTATTTGGGAATCAAATTGAAGAAACTTTCAGGAACAATCAAAAAGAAAATACATCTTCAGAGAAACCGGGGTCTCACAAGTTCATTGTCCATTTCGCATTTTTTAAAAAAGTCCAATTGTAAATTTATGATTTTCATTTGCAGCCTTGAACTAAGGCAGAATACACAACTCAAAATAGTCACTGCTTTTTAAAAAAAATAACTCTCCAAAGTATACATTTAAGCAGCCACATTGTATTACCATCAAAGGAAGTACAAATAAAATCAAGTCAGATTAAAAAAATATCCCCTTCCATTCAAATACACAACAAGATGGAGTAGAGCACACTTTGTGGCAATGTGGTACTCTTTTTACTTTCTCTACCACAGCCTGCTGCCTTCCTATAGGAGGAAATGACGAGTCCCTCCCCCACCATAGCAAGGGGAATCACCAAGTACCTTAATGTGTGTTGAATGGTCCCTGGTCTTTAAAACTTGAAGTTGAAAAAAAGATCATACTTTTTCTAATTAAATTTACCTGTTGATTTTATCACTTTTATTTCTGACATAGGCCAATTTCTTACCTCTCTATGTTATGAACTACTCAAAAAGATGGACTTCTGGATACCTGTAAGCCTAGGAAATAAGTTTAGCCTACGGGAAGTTTAGGAGTAATTTAGTCACGAGCTTGGTATTTTCTTATTTTAAATTCCTTCCCCTTAAGTGAATCTTGCAAAAGGTTAAAAGAGAAGCCATTTCTTTTTTTAAATATTTTTATTTAGTTATTCATGAGAGAGAGAGAGAGGGAGGGGCAGAGACACAGGCAGAGGAAAAAGCAGGCTACATGCAGGGACCCTGATGAGGGATTCAACCCCGGGACTCCAGGATCAGGCCCTGGGCCAAAGGCAGGCATTAAACCGCTGAGCCACCCAGGGATCCCCAAAAGAGGCCATTTCTAAACCAAAAAATTTGTGTGTGTGTGTGTTTCGTGGTATCATTTTTTTAAATAATAAATTTATTTTTTATTCGTGTTCAATTTGCCAACATACAGAATAACACCCAGTGCTCATCCTGTCAAGTGCCCCCCTCAGTGCCCGTCACCCATTCACCCCCACCCCCTCCGCCCTCCTTCCCTTCCACCACCCCTAGTTCGTTTCCCAGAGTTAGGAGTCTTCATGTTCTGTCTCCCTTTCTGATATTTCCTACCCATTTTTTCTCCCTTCCCTTCTATTCCTTTTCACTATTATTTATATTCCCCAAATAAATGAGACCATATAATGTTTGTCCTTCGATTGACTTATTTCACTCAGCATAATACCCTCCAGTTCCATCCACGTTGAAGCAAATGGTGGGTATTTGTCATTTCTAATGGCTGAGTAACAAAGTAAAAAGTATTTTTTTTTCTCAACGAAGAGCATTATTTCCAATATTTAGTTGTTTTTAATGGTTATATTTCTGAAATGAAATGTAAGTACCCACCCCTTGAAATGCATTTAGAGTTCATTGTATTTACCCCTTTTCTTTGTACATTTTAACAAGTGTTAGCAAATTACAATTTAGCTTTAAGAGATGGCCATGGCTTGAGTTCAGATGGACCGTCTGTACTTACCAACATAAATATATGTCATGTACAAAGTGATTGGAATAATAACTCTAACAGTTTGATATTCCATTGCTTTTTATCAGCAGTTCACATCAGTGACAGAGTAATTGCAAATATGTGAAGTCTGATTATTTTTATCAGGATGATCTTCAAATGGTTATATGCTTCCATCATTTGTTATGTTAATGGTACTATCTCTCTCTCTCTCTCTCTCTCTCTCCCTATGTACCTATCATCCAACTATCCATACACGAATCACTTAGACAAGGCTTCATACATGAGATAAGAGGAATATTAAAACAAACTGCTAACAATTCTAAATTTATCTAAAACCAAGACCCTTCTCTTTCACTGTCCTTTCCAATATTGGGAACATCACTGATATCATTAATAATTCAAGGGTTCAAATTTAAAGTCTTCTTTAATCCTTCCCCCCCCCCAAGACTTTTCTTCTCAGCCTTCTTTTTTTAAAGATTTTATTTATTTATTCATGAGAGACACACACAGAGAGAGGCAGAGACACAGGCAGGAGAAGGAGGCTCCATGCAGGGAGCCCGACGTGGGACTCAATCAGTGTCTCCAGGATCATACCCTGGGTGGAAGGCAGCGCTAAACTGCCACCAGGCTGCCCTCTTCTCAGTCTCCTTATATAGACTGCTACTGGGTTCATTTGATCTTCCTCATAACATTGTTCTGATCAGCCTTATTTTTGCCTTAGCCCTGGCTCTATCTGACTTATTACTCTCATAACCTTTCTAACTATTCCATAAACATAGTCTACATACCACACCAAGGTATTCATCTGTAGGAAAATCCTTTGCCTGGGAGGATGAATAGTACTCTCTATTTGGAACCTCTGCATTTGTGGAAAATTACCCAAGAAACTCAAACACAACACACACAACACACACACAACACACACACACACACACACACACACATATTACCATTCTGGACTCCATCAATGCATTGAAAATTTAGAATACGGAACATCTCACAGTGCTACTAAATAAAAAAAAAACTTATCAAAAAGTAAGCATCCAACTGAGTTTGCTTTTCCTACCATTTGAAGGTAATATAGATTTGAAAATATATATTGTGATGCATTTCTTTAAATTAGTCATAGCAGAGGAACTTCGGTGTAATGAAAATCATATTAGGTTAAGAGTGATAATTCTTGAGTTCCTGTTCCATCTCTGCCATTGGATGTCAGTGCGACTATGGGAAAGTCAATTTATCTAGGCTCTCATTTCCTTGCTGGGGGGGCACTCTAAATACTCTTGATTTTTAGTTTTTACTTGACGTCCAGATAGTTATCCAGTGCAATGCTAGTTTCAACTGTACAAAATATAGTGATTCAACACTTCCATATAGCACCCAGTGCTCATCACAAGTGCACTCCTCAATTCCCATCATCTATTGAACCAATGCCCCAACTCCCACTCCCCTCCAGTAATCATTCGTTTTTTTCTGCATAGTTACCAGTCTGTTTCTTGATTTGCTTCTCTCTCTTTTTTTTACTCTTTGCTCCTTTGTTTGGTTTTCTACTTCCATATATGAGTGAAACAACATGGCATTTGTCTTTCTCTGACTGACTGAATTCACTTAGCATAACACTCTCTAACTCTATCCATGTCATTGCAAATAACAAAATTTCATCCTTTTTTATGGCTGAGTAATATTTCAGTGTGTGTGTGTGTGTGTGTGTGTGTGTGTGTGTGTAAGACTTCTTTATCCATTCATCAGTTTATGGACACTTTATCCATTCATCAGCTGTTTCCATAATTTGGCTATTGTAGTTAATGCTGCTATAAACATCTGCATGGGGGTGCCTGAGTGTTTCAGTCACTTTAGCATCTGACTCTTGGTTTCCACTCAGGTCATAATCTCAGGGTCATTGGATTGAGCCCTGTGTTGGGCTCTGTTCTCAGCACAGAGTCTGCTTGTCCCTCTCCCTCTGCTCCTCCCTCCACACTCTCTCTCTCTCTCTCTCTCTCTCTCTCTCCCTCTCTTTATTCCTCTCTCTCTCTCTCAAATAAATGGATAAGTAAAGTAGTTTTAAAAAATAAATATAGGGATCCCTGGGTGGCGCAGCGGTTTGGCGCCTGCCTTTGGCCCAGGGCGCGATCCTGGAGACCCGGGATCGAATCCCATGTCGGGCTCCTGGTGCATGGAGCCTGCTTCTCCCTCTGCCTGTGTCTCTGCGCCTCTCCCTCTCTCTCTCTGTGTAACTGTCATAAATAAATAAAAATTAAAAAAAAATGTTTAAAAAAAAAAATAATAATAATAAATATAAAAAAATCCAGGTGCATGTCTCTCTTTGGATTAGTATTTTAGTAGTTTTGGGGTAAATACTTAGTAGAGCAATTGCTGGATCAAAGAATAGTTCTACTTTCCACTGTTTGAGGAACCTCCAAATTGATTGCCAGAGTGGCTAAACCACTTTGCATTCCCACCAATAGTGTGAGAGGGTTCCTTTTCTCCTCATCCTTGTCAAATCTATGTCTTGTGTTGTTGATTTTAGCCATTCTGACAGATATAAGGTGATATCTCATTGTAATTTAGATCTCCATTTTCCTGATTATCAGTAATATTGAGCATATTTTCATGTGTATGTTGATCATCTGTATGTCTTTATTGGAAAAATGACTATTCATGTCATCTGCCCATTTTTAACTAGGTTTATTGGGGTTTGGGGGTGTTTTTTGGTTAGTTCCTTATAGATTTTGGATACTACATCTTTAACAGATATGTCCTTTACAAAGATCTCCCATTCCAAAGGTTACCTTTTAGATTTCTTGATTGTTTACTTAGCTGTGCAGATTTTTATCTTGAAGCCCCTGTAGTTTATTTTTCCTTTTGTTTCCCTTGCCTCAGGAGACCTAGTTAGTAACAAGGTGCCAAAAACGAAGCGGTTGCTGCCTGTGTTCTCCTCTAGGATTTTTTTTAAATTTTTTTTTAAATTTATTTATGATAGTCACAGAGAGAGAGAGAGAGAGGCAGAGACACAGGCAGAGGGAGAAGCAGGCTCCATGCACCGGGAGCCTGATGTGGGATTCGATCCCGGGTCTTCAGGATCGTGCCCTGGGCCAAAGGCAGGCGCCAAACCGTTGCGCCACCCAGGGATCCCCCTCCTCTAGGATTTTGATCATTTCCTGTCTCACACTTAAGTCTTTCATCCATTTTGAATTTATTTTTGTGTATGTGTAAGAATACAATCTAGTTTCATTTTTTTTTTGCATGCTGCTGTCCATTTTTCCCAACACCATTTGCAGAAGAGACTCTCTTTTTTTCCATTGGATATTATTTTCTCCTTTTCAAAGATAAACTGACCGTATACTTTTGGATTTATTTCTGGATTTTCTATTTGTTCCATTGATCTATGCATTTGTTTTTGTGCCAGTACCATACTGTCTTGATCACTACAACTTTGTAATATAACTTGAAGTCTGGAATTGTAATGCCTCCAGCTTTGCTTTTCTTTTTCAAGTTTGCTCTGGGCATTGGGGGTCTTTTGTGCTTCCATACAAACTTTAGGATTGTTTACCCTAGGTCTGTGAGAAATGCTGGTGGTATTTTGATAGGGATTGCATTGTATTTTTTAAGATTTTAATTTATTTATTTGAGAGAGAGAGAGAATGAATGGTGGGGAAGGGAAGAGGGAATGAGAGTAGCAGACTCCCCACTGAGCAAGGAGCCCATTGTGAAGCTGAATCCCAGGACTTTGAAATCATGACCTGAGCTGAAGGCAGACACTTAATTGACTGAGCCACCCAGATGTCCGACAGGAATTGCTTTAAATGTGTAGATTTCTTTGGGTAGTATTGACATTTTAACAATATTTGCTTTACAATTCATAAACATGAAATATCTATCTATTTCTTTGGTCATCTTCATTTTCTTTCATTAGTATTTTATAGTTTT
Source organism: Canis lupus familiaris (assembly GCF_011100685.1). Lineage (NCBI taxonomy): Eukaryota > Metazoa > Chordata > Mammalia > Carnivora > Canidae > Canis > Canis lupus. The sequence continues at coordinate 61,543,126 of NC_049260.1, read as the reverse complement.
CAACGTACAGGTCTTTCATGTCTTTGCTTAGGTTTATTCCTAGGTGTCTTATTAATTTTGTTGCACTTATAAATGAGATTGATTCTGGAATTTCTCTTTCTGCTGTTTTATTATTGGTGTATAGAAATGCAAGGGTTCTGTATATTGATTTTATATCCTGTGATTTTACTGAATTTGTTTATCATATCTAGTAGTTTTTAGTGGAGACTTTCAGGTTTTCTATATACAGTATCATGGCATCTGCCAAAAGTTAAAGTTTTACTTCTTCCTTTCTGATTTGGATGCCTTTTCTTTCTTTTTGTTGTCTGACTCCTGTGCCTAGAACTTCCAGTCTATGTTGAATAAAATCATGTGAGTGTCCATTCTTGCCTTGTTCCTGACCACAGAGGAAAAGCTCTCCATTCTTTATCATTTTGCTTGACATTAGTTGTAGGTTTTTCATATAAGGCCTTTATTATTTTAAGGTATTTTCTATCTACATCTACTTTGTTGAGGATTTTTATCATGAATAGATGTTATAGTTTGTCAGATGTTTTTTCTGCATCTATTGAAATTATTGCATGGTTGTTATATTTCTTTAATTAATGTGATGCATCATGTTACTTTATTTGTGAATATTGAACAATCTTTGCATACCAGAAATAAGTCCCACTTGATCATGATGAAGGGTCTCTTTAATGTACTGCTAGATTTGGTTTGCTCTTATTTTATTTTATTTTATTTTTTTATTTATTTTGTATTTATTTATGATAGTCACACACAGAGAGAGAGAGAGGCAGAGACATAAGCAGAAGGAGAAGCAGGCTCCATGCACCGGGATGCCCGACGTGGGATTCGATCCCGGGTCTCCAGGATCACGCCCTGGGCCAAAGGCAGGCGCTAAACCGCTGCGCCACCCAGGGATCCCTGCTCTTATTTTATTGAGGACTTTTGTGTTTTTATTCATCAGAGATATTGGACCTTTTTTTAGTGGAGTCTTTATCTAGTTTTGGTATCAGGGTAATGCTGGAGACCTAGAATGAATTTGAAAGTGTCTCTTCCATTTCTGTTTCTTTGGAATATTTTGAGGAGAAAAGTATTAACTCTTCTCTAAATGTTTGGTAGAATTCACCTGTGAACACATATGGTCATGGACTTTTGTTTTTTGGGAGATCTCTTTTTATTAATGATTCAATTTCTTTGGTGGTTATTGGTCTGTACAAGTTTTCTCTTTCTTCCTGTTACATTTTTTGGTAGTTTATATCTTTTTAGGAATTATTTCTTCCAGGTTGTCTAATTGTTGGTATATAGTTTTTCATTATATTCTCCTTTAAGTATGTTTCTCTGGGATTGGTTGTTATTTTTCACTTGTAATTATTGTTATTTGGGTCCTTTCTCTTATTTGATAAACCTGGCTAGAGTTTCATCAATTTTATTTTTTTTAAATAAATAGCTTCTGTTTTCATTCATCTGTTCTATTGGTCTTTTTTTTTTTTTAGCTTCTCTATCATTTATTTCTGCCCTAATCTTTATTATTTCCCTCCTTCTGCTATCTGTAGGCTTCATTGTTGTTCTTTTTCTAGCTCCTTAAGGTGAAGGTTAGGTTTTTTATTTGAGATTTTTATTGCTTCTTGAGATAGACCTGTATTTCTATATACTTCCCTTTTAGGATCACTTTTGTTTGGATCCTAAATGGTTTTGGATTCCAATGGTTTTGGGCATTCTGTTTTCTTTTTCACTTATTTCTGTGTATTTTTTACTTCTTCTTTTATCTCCTGGCTGTCCCATTCATTGTTTAATGGCATGTTATTTAAGCTCCATGCATTTGTGGTCTTTACAGATTTTTCTTGTAGTTAAGTTCTAGTTTCATAGCATTGTGTTCTGAAAAGGCGTATGGTATGATTTCAATCTTCTTGTATTTGTCAAGGCCTGTTTTGTGGCCTAATGTGTGATTTATTCTGGAGAATGTTCCACGTGGACTTACAAAGAATGTGTATTCTGCTGTTTCAGGATGAAATGCTCTGAATATATTTGTTAAGTCCATCTGTTCCAGTTTGTCATCCAAAGTTATTGTTTTCTAGTTGATTTTCTGTTTAGAATATTTGTCCATTGATGTAAGTGAGGTTTTAAAATCCTCTGCTGTCATTATATTATTACCAATTAGTTCTTATATGTTTTTGTTATTTTAAATTTTTATTTATTTATTCATGAGAGACACACACACACAGAGAGGAAGAGACACAGGCAGAGGGAGAAGCAGGCTCCATGCAGGGAGCCTGACGTGGGACTAGATCCCAGGACTCCAGGATCACGCCCTGGGCCAAAGGTGGCGCTAAACCACTGAGCCACCTGGACTGCCCTTAATTGGTATTTTTTGAATAGAGAGTGGACGTGAGTATGGGGGGAGGGAAGAGGGAGACTGATAGTCCTAAACAGGCTTAACACTCAGTATGGAGCCCAATGTGGACTTCATCTCACAACCCTGATATCATGACCTGAACTGAACATCAAGTATCAGATGCTTAACCAACTGAGACACCCAGGCACCGTTTGTTATTAATTGTTTTTTATATGTGAGTGCTCTCATGTTAATGTATAAATATTTACAATTGTTACATCCTCTATTTGGATTTTGCCCTTTGTTATTATATAGTGCCTTTATTTGTCTCATGTAACATTCCTTGTTTTAAAGTCTAGTTTGTTTACAATAAGTATTACTGCTCAGGTTTTCTTTTGACATCCATGTGCATGATAAATGTAGGTGTTTTTAGGTCTAAAAATAGTCTCTTTTAAGCAACATATAGATTGTTGTTTCTTTTTAATACATAATAACATCCCATGCCTTTTGATTGGAGAATTTAGTCCATTTATATTTAAAATAATTATTGATAGATATGTATTTATTGCAACTTTCTTACTTGCTTGTCATTGTTTCTGGAGATTTTCTCTGATCTTTTCTTGTCTTTGTCCCTTTTAGTCTCTTCTTGGCACTAAAAACATCTCTGTTAATATTTCTCACAGGGCTTGTCCAATGGTCATGAATTACTTTAGTTTTTGTTTTTCTGGGAAACTCTTCAGTCTATTTCTATTCTGAATGATAGCCTTGCTGGATAGAATATTTTTGCTTCAGATATATCCCATTCAGCAATTTGTCACATAATGTCACTCCTTTCTGGCTTGTCAAGTTTGTGTTGAGAAACCTTCAGCTAGACTTAATGGTTTTTCTCTGTACATTAGGGACTGGTTTTGTTTTGCTACTTTTAAGATTTTTTTCTTTATCATTATATTTTGGAAATTAAATCACACTATACCTTGGTGTTGACCTGCCTTTGTTAATTTTGATAGTTCTCTGTGCCTTCTTGATCTCGATGTATGTTTCCTTCTGCAGATTAAGGAACTTTTCAACTATCATTTTTTGAAATACATGTTCTGATGCTTTTTCCCACTCTTCTTTTAGCACTTCTATAAAATGAAATTTTGATGTACTATGTTTGATGGACTCATTGAGTCCCCTAAATCTACTCTTGTGTTGCATTATTCTTGTTTCTCTCTTTGTTCAAATTGATTACTTTCCATTACTTTGTCTTCCAGGTTATGAATCCATTCCTCTCTTTGCTATTCATTGCATCAAGCCTGTTCCTGATCTTGTTTATCACACTCTTCATCTCTGAAACCTTTTAAATTCCTTTATCTCTGTGGTAAGGGTCTCACTGATGTTTTCTATTCTATCCTCAAGCCCACTGAGTAGCCCCATTATTGTTGCTTTAAATTCTCTATCAGGGATCTTACATATATCTCTTTTGCTTATATCTCTGGCAATGGTTTTATTCTGTTCTTTCATTTGGGATAAATTCTTCCATCTTTACATTTTGTCTAAGTCTCTGCCTTCTTATCTGTGTTAGAAAGGCAAATTATGTTTCCTACTCCTGAAAGTAATGGCCTTATGAACCCAAGGTCATGTAGTGCCCATATCCTGGTGCTTCAGAGTGTGTCACTAGTGTGTGCTGCATGGACTCTATTTTTTTTTTGTCTGCTCCATCTTTCAGGCCAGTCATCTGCAGAAGCTCTCCTTTCCTCCTGTGGGCAGTGTTTCATACTTGGCCTGAATGTAGTGTGTTTTAACTAGGTGAGCTCTGGTTTGCTTGTGAAATGAGACCTGTCACTTTCTCCTCCAGAACTGAGTCTCTGTAGAACTCTCTGGTTGGAAGACATGGTGTGTGTAGGGGGTTGTGCTGGTCTTCTGGGTGAGGGGCCTGCTATGGTGGGAATGTCAAGAGTTATTGAGAAGAGCACTCTTGCCAGATCATAGAGTTTTGGGTTTATTGGATTTAAGTTAGGCAGACAGCATGGGTGCTGTGGTGCTTCCTGAAGGTGGCTCTGTGTTTATGCTGAGTGCTGGGTGAGGGAAATGTTGTTGTCCTTTGTTCCCAGTGAAGTGTGTCTATGAATGAAGCCTCTCAGGGACAAACTCTGGGAAGAGTGAATCATCTTCCCATTTTGTGCCCTAGGCAGTCTTAAGATTGCTGCTTCCACACTGTCTGCCTCTGCATTGTTTCCCTGCCTTCTCTTCAGGGTCTGATCTGACTAGCATCAGCCAACCCTACTGACCATTACTCCAGTCTATAAGCTGGGTTGGTTACAAGAATTGATGGAAGTCAGCCTCTCATTTTACAAGCCAATGCCTTTTGGCAGAAGTTTATCTGCATTCTCCTGTATGCTCCTCTCTCTTATCCTCTGTGCCTGTGGTTCCCTTTTCTGTAGCACTTGCAATCCATTTCTCCTCTAAATCATGTCCGCATGCTTCCTAACTTCTTCAGTGTGGTCTCCTCTCCCTTTAGTTGTGGAGTTTGTTCTGTCAGTCTTCAGATGTATTTCTGAGGTATTAAAATGATTTGATAGTTATATAATTGGGTTCATAGAATGAGGCAAGACAAGGGTCCTCCTACTCTGCTGGCATCTTCTTCTCTACCTCCTCATTATTCTTTGAAATGGGTAGATTAAACTAACTTTTATGGGCAATTTTAGCTCTAATACTGCATCATTTTACTTCTGGGTTTTAAATAGCCCTGGTATTTAATGACATATTTCGTGCGGATGCATATATAATTATTGCATAATATACAAATATTTCATAAATAATGAGGCATCATTTATGGTTGATAAGAGCATGGGACTCTGGAACCAGTCTGCCAAAAGGGAGGTGTCTGGAAAAATGGTTAAAATAGATAAAGACAATTAAGAGGTAGAAAATTCCAGTTATAAAAACGTACACCATAAGTAATATAGTCCATAATACTGTAATAACATTATATTGGGACAGATGGTGACTACAATTATCATGGTGAGCATTGGGTAATATATAGAATTACTGAATCAGTATGCTACACATCTGAAACTAACATAGCACTGTATGTTCATTACACATCAATAAAAAAATCAGACTCTGCCTCTGACTAGCTGTGTGATTTGGGGCAAGTTACCTGAACATTTCTGTGTCTCAATTGCCTCATCTGTAAAAAGTGATAATAGTGCCTACCTCTATGAGTATTGAATGAGTTAATATTTCTGTAAGTGATATATAAATATGTTCTTAAAAATGAACAAATTCTGGGGTGCTCTAATGAATGCAAACTCATGTCTTTTAATCATTAAAAGAAATTACATATTTTTTCATGCATATATTTTTATTACTAAAAACTTCTATTGTTTGTTTTGCTTTTTGTTTTTGTTTTTGGCTAATAGTAATAGTTATGTATTTCCTTTTCTCTCTCAAGCCTGAGGTTGTATTATGATTAGAGACATCTGTGGCTATTAATAAATAAAAATGCACTTGAATTTCCCCAGTTAACTTGACTTTTATATCATAACATGAACTCAGGATCAACCAGCACTTTCATTTCTTAATACCTCCAATGGAGGTATAGTTCTTTACTTGAGGCAAAAGATAATTATTTTTTGACAAAGGAAGTATGCTATTTAGGCTACCCCACTTATTAATTACTAATTTATGAGTGTTGAAAATATAATGTGCTTCAACAGGCACCTAATTATTTTTATTCTTGTTTCACTGAGCTCTCCATCTATACTCATCCTGATTATGTCAGGGAAAAAGTTTCAAGTAGTCTTGTACAGAGGTTCTTTCCACTTTTACAAGAAAGTGCAACTAGAAAGAAAAGATAGAATGATTTCAATTTTGCTTCCAGATAGCCATAAATCCATACACTAAAAAGTTAAACGTGCACGTATTCACAAACAGGGATTATGAACACTCTAAGGAGTTGTGTTAGTTATTAAAACTCTGAACTCCTGGGTAATTGAATGTGACCATGTTTAGGGTCTTTTTCTCTCCATGTTTAAGTTATCTGTGCAGTCATTTTGCTCCTGATTCTTTTGAAGTATAATTAGCATTCAGTGTTATATTAGTTTTAGGTATGAAATATAATGATTCAATAACTGTACACATTACTTAGTGCTCATCAAAGTAAGTGTTTTCTCAATCCCCTTTATCTATTTCACCCATTCCCCAATCCACCTTCCTTCTTGCAACACCAGTTTGTTCTCTGTATTTAATAATTTGGTTTTTTTTTTGTTTGTAGTTTTTGTTTGTTTTGTTTCTTTTTAATTTTTTAGAAGGAGAGAGAGAAAGAGAGAGAGAGAGTTCAGAAGGAGAGAGAGAGAGAATCTTAAGCCGGCTCCACCCCCAGCACAGAGCTGGATTTAGGGCTCAGTCTCACAACTCTGAGATCATGACCTGACCCAAAATCAAGAGTTGGATGCTTGACTGGCTGAGCCACCCAGATGTTCCTGTTTCTTTTGTGTCTTAAATTTCACATGTGAGTGAAATCACATGGTATTTGTCTTTCTCTGACTGACTGATTTCACTTAGTATAATACTCTCTAGGTCCATCCATGTTGTTGCAAATGGCAAGATTTCATTCTTCTTATGGCTGAGTAATATTCCATTAGATAGATAGATAGATAGATAGATAGATAGATAGATAGATAGATGATAGATATCACTTCTTTATCCATCCATCTATCGCTGGACACTTGGGTTGCTTCCATAATTTACCTGTTGTACATTTAAGTATTTGGATAACACCAAAATAAACAGCTTTTGCACAGCAAAGGAAGCTGTCAAAAAAAGGCCATCTACTGAATGAAAGAAAATAATGCAAATGATGTATCCAATATTTCATTAATATCTAAAATATATAAAAAATACATACAACTCAACAGCAAAAACCTATAATAACCTTATCAAAAAATGGACAGAGGATCTAAATAGACATTTTTTTTCCCAAGGAAGACATACAAGTGGCCAACAGATACATGAAAAGATAACATCACTAATAATCAGGAAAATGTAAATTAAAATCACAATGAGATATTTCTGGCTGATATTTTTTAATGAGCTTAAGTATTAGACATGTCCTCTTACAATGGTTAGATATCTAGGCTGGCGCTTCAATAATACCTTTCTTATAAGAATAAACATCTAGAAAAATGAGCCAAAAATAAAAAATCAACACTCCCCTCTCTCCAAAATCTGCATCTTCCAAATCTGTTCTTAACCTAAGATTCAATGACTTTTAAGTTTACCAATCAATAAATAGCTCTTTCCTATTATTCATGTGATTCACTTACAACTATCCTATTATTCCTTCTCAGTAAATAGCATCCCCTTCCTCAGTGCACACATATTACTCTTTATAACTAGAACGGACAATATGTGCTGAGTGATACTTATGTATTTTTGTTTGCTTAATAGATAAAGTCAGGGACAGTATGGCTCATTTCCCTTTTGCCTCAGTTTCCAATATGACTCAACAAGACAATATTTGAAAGAATATCTCATTCTACAAAATACTCCAGAAACAGTAGCTTTTCATGTTCCATAAGATACATTCTTTGACTGCAAGAATCTGATTATTTTCTGGTAATCTAAAAATGAACCAGCAAATGTAGGACAGGTGACTAGTGAAGGCTCTCAGGCCAGTGCTCACAATGAAAAAGCACTCTGTTAGGGATGATGTCAAAATGGAATCAAGACTATTTGAGTACCTACCCTTTTCTCCAATGCTGGTGGAGTTCCTTAATCAGAGCAATAGGGTCTTCTGAAGAAGCCATGAGGAATCTTGCTGGTTTAATTCATTTATGCTTGAAAAAAATAGAAAAACAGTGATCAAGTGAAGAAGATTCTCATAGAGGGCTGGGATATTTCAGTAGATGGATGCTGATACCCCAAAAATGGATTACCATGGGCAAAAATAGTATGGAGCGAGTTATACTTAGCTGCTGGTGGTAGTAAAGTTGAGTGGGCATCCCTTTACCATCTGACATATTTTTTTGACTTAGTCTTTGGAAAGGGTGAGCAATGATAGGAATTTCAGTGGCAGGATTCACATGTCACTCCTTGGTCACAAGGAACTCTTAACTATGATTAACTAGCCTAGAAAAATCCCATAGCTTGTAGTCAAACACAAAACAGTTGGAGGGTAGAAACTGATTTTTCTCACATGGGAATCTTTTCTGAATTCTTATAACCACAACTGCTTCATTGATTAATGTATACACACGGAGAGAGATCTAAATGGACACTGGCTCAGCTGATGCTGAGAGAGATTAACTTCTACAAAAAAACTGCCTCGCAGGTACCATTGCAATGCTTGCAGATGGCTTCTTATGTGGGGTAGTTTAGATGCACCAAAAAACATACTCCACTCCTTTCTGTTCCATGTTGTGCAATGATATCTTGCCTGGGGTTGCCACTTTCCCTGAAATATCCCATTATAGATTCAATTCTTTAACTCACTTGGTCTCCAAGAATTCCTTTTTTTTAATGGCTTGTATTCTGAGAGAGAGAGAGAGAGAGAGAGAGAGAGAGAGAGAGAGAGAATGTGTGAATGGGGGAGGGACGGGGAGAGAGAGAGTCTTAAGCACGCTCCACACCCAACACGGAGCCCCATGTGGGGCTCAATCTCACTACCCTGATATCATGACCTGAGCTAAAATCTAAAGTCAGATGCTTAACTGACTGAGCCACCCAGGTGACTCTACAAGTATTTCTTAATAAATGAAAATACTACAAGGAGGATTTTAACATTAACCTATAAACTGTAGTCAATCAGATATGTTAGTTTTCACCTTAGAGACTGAACAGGATGAAATATACAAATAGAGATGCATTTTACTTTGTAGAAAAGGGAAGTAATGGAACAAAGATGGGGACAGTCTTAGGTGGTGCAATGTATTAGGATTACTAGAGAAGCCAGATTATATCATAAGTGTTGTCAGAGAATTCTACAAAAGGGAGGAGTAGACAGGAAAGATAGAAGGCAGACAGCCAACATAATAGCTTCTACTAAACAAATTTGTGTCAAACTAGTTCTTTTAAGAGTCTTTTCTCATCAAGAGTGCAATCTCCTTGGGGAGAGGCTTCCTTTCGAGGAAACTAGAATTTGAATACCAGCTTCATTTTGGAGCTGTTGAACCACTTGTTTTCTGCTCTCCTCCCTGCCCTGCTTCATTTTCATCCTTTTTTACAATAAGTACAATAATGTATACCCCTGGGGTGTGTTGTTAAGATTACGTAAGATATCCCAAGTAAAAGGCAGTAGGACAGTGCTTTGCACATAATAGATCTCAATACCTGTCATTTTCTTTTTTATTCTGGCCTCTAACATATATTAAATAAGATGTTTACATCTTATTTACAAAGGGTACAAAGGGACTTTTCATAAATGCTTAAAAAGACTTGGTGAAGGAAAAAAATAGTGGTGACAATAAAATATACTAGAGTAACCAAAAGGCAATCCATATTAGTATTTCAAAAGGGCTAGGAAAGAAAGCCCAGACAGAAAATTACAAATTAACAGAGTTATGATCCTTATTGGTACTTTTTAATGTGTGAAGGCATAGTCAGAACTATCCAAATACTACCCAAGTGGGCTAGATATATGAGGACAAACTAGAGCAATTGTTCATAAGGACATAATTCAGTGACTGAGAAGAGTTACAGATTAATCATAAACATCACCAGGTAAATCCAGCTAGAGAGAAGCAGATCTTATTGAAATGGTGAATATTTTCAGGGACTTTTTTTCAAGTCTATGTTAATTATATTTCATGGACAAGAGTCATGTAAAATATAAAAACTGGTTTTAGTTTGGGGTTTACTTCATCAAGTACTTTTAGAGAAGTCATATACTCCCAAAGTATTTCACATTATTTGCTGGCTTTTTCAACTCCCAAGACTGGCCACATAAGCTGAGAGAAAGCAGAGTATGGGGGGAAAGCACAGGTGAGAGAACTAGGACACCTGCCTTCTAGTTTTCACCTTATCACTAACTGGTGGTATGACTTTGAGAAAATTACTTCTATTTCTAGGCTTCAATATTTCATCTGTAAAATGTAATAGTTGGACTATATTATCCCTAAGGTTTCGTTGAGTTCTAACAGTCTAAGTCTAGTACAAAGTTTGATTTAGTTAGCATAGGAAGATATTATAGTATGTGGATCCTAAGCTCACCTCGTCCCATGGGTATACCTCGTCACACCAGTGCAACTAATCCAGGAAACAACACAAAGACTGACAGAACAGACTCTGCAGTTAATCCCAGGGAAAAGCCTGCATCAAAAATGGCAGTAGGAGCAGGGATGTGATTGCAAACCAAACTCATGGCCAGACTAACCACAAATGGAAGGGAGAGAACAAGCATGGAAAAGAAAATGAATAAACCCCACACCAGGCACCCCAGACAAAAGCGACCACATTGGGAAGATGAGTCCTAAATTTGGCTTTTAAAACCAGTGGCATTTAACTTTGAACTTTTTTAATAAGTAGGACTTGACTCTGGGTGCTTTAAAAATCAGCATTTTTAGCTGTGGGAAAGCCAAAAGGGAAGCTGAGTCCCATCCATTACGGAGACAGAATATCAATTTCTGCAAAACACAGCAAAGAACCAACAGTTTGAGCAGTGCCTGGAGTATAAGGGAAGGAGATTTATTTACTAATCTCAGAATGTGAGCTGGAAAAACATTGTTCTTTAAAAGACTTCAAGAACAAAATGGCTGGTGGGCACCATTTATCTACCCAATCCCAACCTAGATAGCCAAACACCTCCTGGAACCATCTTGAACTCTCTTCACCTAGCTTGATAACACTGTAGGCCCCATCTCTGTGTTCTTCTGCATAGCTGCCCATCCAATCCAATCCACTCAGCAGTAGTCCCTCCAAAGTGACTCCTGCTCTGGGGAGATAAAAGATAACCACACATACCATCTCAACTGCAGTCCCAGCAGTGGGCTGAGGGCAGATATCTGGTCTGGCCTCTACTGTCAATAAAAACCTCACCAAGGGCAGCACAAGGAGAAAGCCTTGTAGTTTGAGGTCACTGAAACCCCAAGAGACAGACTGAAGGCAGACATCTGGGTCTGACCACAGGTCCCACTCACCAAGGAAATCATCTCACAATGTAAGAAGAGAACCCTGCAGTTCAGTTCAACAGCAGCCCCAGCAAAAGGGCTAAGAGAAGGCATCAGCTATGACCCAACTATAATTCCAAGGCAGTCCTAGACTGGCCCCTTACTGGTACAAGGACCAACAGGCAAAGTGGGCCATTGCAGCTGACTAGACTGAAGGCAAACATGATTCAGCCACAACAGTAGGGTGCATGCAACACAAAGAAGACATCCTTGAAGTGCCTGGCCTGGGTAACTAGGAGACATTGACCTACAGGGCATTACAGGATCTCTTCTTCATAACACCACTACTTTTAAGATAAGAACCATAACTGATCTTCCTAATAACAAACATAGGAAGTTAAACAAAATGATGATGCAGAGGAATATGTCCCAAATGAAAAAAAAGGGGGAAAAATCACAGCAAAAGGGCTAAATGGAATGGAGATGAGCAATATGCATAATAAAGAATTCAAAGTTATGGCCATAAAGATACTTACTAGACTTGAGAAAAGAGTAGAGGATATCTTCAACAAAGAAAAAATATTATATTTTAAAAAGAACCAGACAAGAAAAACTCAATAACTGAAATGACAAATATGCTATAGAGAATATATAGCATATTAGAGGACATAGAAAAACAGATCAGTGAGTTAGAAGACAAAAAAATAGAAGCCAACTAAGCTAAATGGCAAAAAGGAAAAAAAAGAATAGTTAAAAAGGAGAGTAGGTTAAGGGAATTCAATGACATCATCAATTGTAATAATATTGTCATTATGGAGATTCCAGAAGGAAAAGAGAGAGAAAAGGAACAGAAAATTTATTTGAAGAAATAATGGCTGAAAAACTCCCTAATCTGGGGAAAGAAACAGACATCCAGATTCATAAATCACATAGCTACTGACAAAAGAAAGCCAAGAAAGTTTGCACCCAGACACATAATAATTAAAATGGCCAAAAGTAATAATAGAGAGTTTTAAAAGGAGCAAGAACAAAACAAACAAACAAAACAGTTACATAAAGGGAAACCCCATAAGGCTATCAGCTGATGTTTCAGCAGAAATTTTGTAGGACAGAAGACACTGGCATGACATATTAAAAGCGCTAAAAGAAGTAAAACACCTGTAATCAGAAATACTCTATACAATAAGGTTTTATTCAAAATATAAGGACAGATATTTTCCATGACAAACAGAAATTAATGGAGGTCACATCACTAAAATAGCCTTACAAGAAGTGTTAAAGGGCATTCTTCAAGTGGAAAGAAAAGGCCATAATCAGGAGTAAGAAAATTAGGAAAGGAAAAAAAAATTACAAGTACATGAAAACATAACAAAGGTAGTAGATTGATCACTTATAAACCAGTATAGAGTAAAGCACAAAAGCAGTGAAATCAATTACACCTACAAAAATCAATGTATTTATGAAATAAAAGTAATTTACGGCATGATATCATATACGTAAAATGTGGAAAGTGGAGTAAAAATTAGTACTTTTAGCATGAGTTGAACTTAAGTGATCATCAACTTAATATAGACTTATATGCACAGGATGTTATATATATAAACCTAGTGGTAACCACAAATAAAAAACCTGTAATGGATTTGCAAAAAATAGAGAGAAAAGAATCTAAGCATATCATTAAATAAAGCCATCAGGCTACAAGAGAAGAGATCAAGAAAAAAGAGAGAAAAATACAAAAACAACTATAAAACAAGTAACAAAATGACTATGAGCACACACTTGTCAATAATTATTTTGTAAATGCAGTAAATGGTCCAATCAAAAACACAGGCAGAAAGACTACACAAAACAGCAACACCTACCTATGTGCTGCATAGAAGAGATACATGTCAGTCCTAAAGACATATATAGATTGAAAGTGAAAAGATGTAAAAACAATTATCATGAAAATTGAAACAAAAAGAAAGTATGGTAGCAGTACTTATATCAAACAAAACATACTTTAAAGAATATAATATTCATTTGTTTTAGGGAGGAAGAGAGAGAGAGAGAGCATTCATGAGCAGAGGAAGGGGCAGAGAGAGAGAGAGAATCTCAAGCAGATTCCACCCTGAGCACAGAGCCTGATGCAGGACGTGAACCCATAACCCTGAGATCATGACCTGAGCCAAAATCAAGATACCAAAGTTTAACCAACTGAGCCACTGAGGCTCCTCAAACAAAATAGAATTTAAAACAAAGATTATAACAAGAGATAAAGAAGGATATTACATGATCATAAAGGAAAAATCAAACTAGAAGATATGTCAATTATAAATATTGATGGACTCAACATGAGAGCACCCAAAGACATTAAACAAGTATTAACAGACATGAAGGAAAACCTCCATAGTAACACAACAAGGGAAAAGGACAAACATTATAAGGTTTCATTCATTCAGTGAATATGAAAAATAGTGAAATGGATTAAAAGGGAAAGGAGAGAAAATGTGTGGGAAATATCAGAGAAGGTGACAGAACATGACAGACTCCTAACTGGGAAATGAACAAGAGTTAGTGGAAGGGGAGATGGGTGGGGGGATGGGGTGACTGGGTAATGGGCGCTGAGGGGGGCACTTGATGGGATGAGCACTGGGTGTTATACTATATGTTGGCACATCAAACTCCAATTAAAAAATACAAAAAAAAAAACAATGGTAGAGGACTTTAACACTCCACTTCCATCAATTGATAGATATTCCAGACAGAAAATCAATAAAGAAACAATGGCTTTGAATAACACATTGGAACAGATGACTTTAACATATATTCAAAACATTCCATTCAAAAACAGCTGAACACACATTCAAGTACATATGGAACACTTTTTTTCCAGAACAGATCACATGTTAGACAACAAAACAAGTCTCAATAAACTTTAAAAATGTCAACATCAGGGGATCCTTGGGTGGTTCAGTGGTTTGGTGCCTGCCTTCAGCTCAGGGCGTGACCCTGAAGTCCCAGGATCAAGTCCCACATCGGGATCCCTGTATGGAGCCTGCTTCTTCCTCTGCCTGTGTCTCTGACTCTCTCTCTCTCTCTCTCTCTCTGTGTGTCTCTCATGAATGAATAGATAAAATCTTTAACAAATATATCAAAATCATTTCATACTTCTTTTTCAAACACAATGATATGAAACTAGAAATCAATTACAACAAAAATCTGGAAATAACAAATACATGGAAGATAAGTAGTATGTTAGTAAACAATTAATGTGCCAAAGAAGAAATTAAGGAGGAACTAAAAAACATATGTGAAGAGAAATGAAAATAAAAGCACAATGGTCCAAAATATTTGGGATACAGCAAAACCTGTTATAAGAAAGAAGACTATAGAGGAGGGGCAAGATGGCAGAAGAGTAGGGTCCCCAAATCACCTGTCCCCACCAAATTACCTAGATAACCTTCAAATTATCCTGAAAATCTACGAATTTGGCCTGAGAATTAAAGAGAGAAGAGCTGGAACGCTACAGTGAGAAGAGTTCGCTCTTCTATCAAGGTAGGAAGATGGAGAAAAAGAAATAAAGAAACAAAAGGCATCCAAGGGGGAGGGGTCCCGTGAGGAGCCCGGCTAAGGCCGGGGCGAGTGTCCCCAGGACAGGTGAGCCCCGTCCCGGAGAAGCAGGAGCTGCACCAACCTTCCCGGGCGGAAAGGGGCTCGCAGGGAGTTGGAGCAGGACCCCAGGAGGGCGGGGACGCCCTCAGGCTCCCTGGGACACTAACAGACACCTGCGCGCCCAGGAGAGTGCGCCGAGCTCCCTAAGGGCTGCAGCGCGCACTGCGGGACCCGGAGCAGCTCGGAAGGGCTTGGGCGGCGGCTCTTCAGAGGGAGCTGCGCGGCCCGGGAGCAGCTCAGAGGGGCTCCGGCAGAGGCTCCGCGGAGGCGGCTGCGCAGCCGGGAGCGCGAATCTAATAGCGGAGACATGGAGCACAGGACGTCGGGACACAGCCCAGGATCCGGCCCCCCCCGGACAGGGAGAGGCCGGGAGGGCCCAGGACAGCAAGGACGCTGCTGCGCCGAGCTGAGCAGATCAGCGGCACCGCCCCGGAGCCTCCAGGCCCTGCAGACGGAGAGCTCCAGAGTTCCTGCAGGAGCTGAATCCAGGTTTCCAGAGCTGCAGCAACCACTGGGGTTGTTCCTCCTGGGGTCTCACGGGGTAAACAACCCCCACTGAGCCCTGCACCAGGCAGGGGGCAGAGCAGCTCCCCCAAGTGCAAACACCTGAAAATCAGCACAACAGGCCCCTCCCCCAGAAGCCCAGCTACACGGACGACTTCCGGGGGAAGTTAAGAGACTTAAAGTATACAAAATCAGAAGATACTCCCCGTGTTTTTTCTTCTTTTTGATTTCTGATTGCTTCCCCCACCATTTTTTTCACCTTTCTTTCTTTTTCTTTCTCTTTTTCTTCTCTTTTCCTTCCCTTTTTCTTTTTTCTTTTTCTCTTTTCTTTCCTTCTCTCCCTCTCTTTTGCTCCTTAACCCAAGACAACTTGTTTTTGGCCATTCTGAACTGAGCAACGTGACTAGAAGGAAAACCTCACCTCAAAAAAGACTCAGAAACAGTCCTGTCTCCCACAGAGTTACAAAATCTGGATTACAATTCAATGTCAGAAAGCCAATTCAGAAGCACTATTATATAGCTACTGGTGGCTCTAGAAAAAAGCATAAAGGACTCAAGAGACTTCATGACTGCAGAATTTAGATCCAATCAGGCAGAAATTAAAAATCAATTGAATGAGATGCAATCCAAACTAGAAGTCCTAAAGACGAGGGTTAACGAGGTGGAAGAACGAGTGAGTGACATAGAAGACAAGTTGATGGCAAAGAGGGAAACTGAGGAAAAAAGAGACAGACAATTAAAAGACCATGAAGACAGATTAAGGGAAATAAACGACAGCCTGAGGAAGAAAAAATTATGTTTAATTGGGGTTCCCGAGGGTGCTGAAAGGGCCAGAGGGACAGAATATGTATTTGAACAAATAATAGCTGAAAACTTTCCTAATCTGGGAAGGGAAACAGGCATTCAGATCCAGGAAAAAGAGATATACACCCCTAAAATCAATAAAAAACCGTTTACCACCTCGACATTTAATAGGGAAGCTTGCAAATTCCAAAGATAAACAGAAGTTCCTTAAAGCAGCAAGAGACAAGAGAGCCCTGTCTTTAATGGGGAGGAATATTAGGGTAACAGCAGACCTCTCCACAGAGACCTGGCAGGCCAGAAAGGGCTGGCAGGATATATTCAGGGTCCTAAATGAGAAAAACATGCAACCAAGAATACTTTATCCAGCAAAGCTCTCATTCAAAATGGAAGGAGAGATAAAGAGCTTCCAAGACAGGCAGGAACTGAAAGAATTTCTTGCAGCTCTCCAAGAAATTTTAAGGGGGACCCTTAAAATTCCCCTTTAAGAAGAAGTTCGGTGGAACAATCCAAAAAACAAGGACTGAATAGATATCATGATGACACTAAACTCATATATTTCAATAGTAACTCTGAACGTGAATGGGCTTAATGACCCCATCAAAAGGCGCAGGGTTTCAGACTGGATAAAAAAGCAGGACCCATCTATTTGCTGTCTACAAGAGACTCATTTTTGAGAGAAGGACACCTACAGCCTGAAAATAAAAGGTTGGAGAACCATTTACCATTCAAATGGTCCTCAAAAGAAAGCAGGGGTAGCCATCCTTATATCAGATAAACTAAAATTTACCCCGAAGACTGTAGTGAGAGATGAAGAGGAACACTATATCATACTTAAAGGATCTATCCAACAAGAGGACTTAAGAATCCTCAATATATATGCCCCAAATGTGGGAGCTGCCAAAAATTTAAAACAATTAATAACCAAAGTGAAAAAATACTTAGATAATAATACACTTATACTTGGTGACTTCAATCTAGCTCTTTCTACCCTCGATAGGTCTTCTAAGCACAACATCCCCAAAGAAACGAGAGCTTTAAATGATACACTGGACCAGATGGATTTCACAGATATCTACAGAACTTTGTATCCAAACTCAACTGAATACACATTCTTCTCAAGTGCACATGGAACTTTCTCCAGAATAGACGACATACTGGGTCACAAATCGGGTCTGAACTGATGCCAAAATATTGGGATCATCCCCTGCATATTCTCAAACCATAATGCCTTGAAATTAGAACTAAATCACAACCAGAAGTTTGGAAGGACCTCAAACACGTGGAGGTTAAGGACCACCCTGCTAAAAGATGAAAGGGTCAACCAGGAAATTAAGGAAGAATTAAGAAGATTCATGGAAACTAATGAGAATGAAGATACAACCGTTCAAAATCTTTGGGATGCAGCAAAAGCAGTCTTAAGGGGGAAATACATTGCAATACAAGCATCGATTCAAAAACTGGAAAGAACTCAAATATAAAAGCTAAACTTACACATAAAGGAGCTAGAGAAAAAAACAACAGATTGACCCCACGCACAGCAGAGGAAGAGAGTTAATTAAAATTCGAGCAGAACTCAATGAAATTGAGACCAGAAGAACTGTGGAACAGATGAACAGAACAAGGAGTTGATTCTTTGAAAGAATTAATAAGATAGATAAACATTAGCCAACCTTATTAATAAGAAGAGAGAGGAGACTCAAATTAATAAAATCATGAATGAGAAAGGAGAGATCACTACCAACACCAAGGAAATACAAACGATTTTAAAAACATATTATGAACAGCTATACACCAATAAATTAGGCAATCTAGAAGAAATGGACGCATTCCTGGAGTGTCACAAACTACCAAAACTGCAACAGGAAGAAATAGAAAACCTGAACAGGCCAATAACCAGGGAGGAAATTGAAGCAGTCATCAAAAATCTCCCAAGACACAAGAGTCCAGGGCCAGATGGCTTCCCAGGGGAATTCTATCAAACGTTTAAAGAAGAAATCATACCTATTCTACTAAAGCTGTTTGGAAAGATAGAAAAAGAGAGAGAACTTCCAAATTCGTTCTATGAGGCCAGCATCACCTTAATTCCAAAACCAGACAAAGGCCCCACCAAAAAGGAGAATTACAGACCAATATCCCTGATGAACATGGATGCAAAAATTCTCAACAAGATACTAGCCAATAGGATCCAACAGCACATTAAGAAAATTATTCACCATGACCAAGTAGGATTTATCCCCTGGACACAAGGCTGGTTCAACACTCGTATAACAATCAATGTGATTCATCATTTCAGCAAGAGAAAAACCAAGAACCATATGATCCTCTCATTAGATGCAGAGAAAGCATTTGACAAAATACAGCATCCATTCCTGATCAAAACTCTTCAGAGTGTAGGGATAGAGGGAACTTTCCTCAACATCTTAAAAGCCATCTATGAAAAGCTCACAGCAAATATCATTCTCAATGGGGAAGCACTGAGAGCCTTTCCCCTAAGATCAGGAAGAAGACAAGGATGTCCACTCTCACCACTGCTATTCAACATAGTACTGGAAGTCCTAGCCTCAGCAATCATGCAACAAAAAGACATTAAAGGCATTCAAATTGGCAAAGAAGAAGTCAAACTCTCCCTCTTGGCCGATGACATGATAGTCTACATAGAAAACCCAAAAGTCTCCACCCCAAGATTGCTAGAACTCATACAGCAATTCGGTAGTGTGGCAGGATACAAAATCAATGCCCAGAAGTCAGTGGCATTTCTGTACACTACCAATGAGACTGAAGAAAGAGAAATTAAGGAGTCAATCCCATTTACACTTGCTCCCAAAAGCATAAGATACCTAGGAATAAACCTATACAGAGAGGTAAAGGATCTATACCCTAAAAACTATAGAACACTTCTGAAAGAAATTGAGGAAGACACAAGGAGATGGAAAAATATTCCATGCTCATGGATTGGCAGAATTAATATTGTGAAAATGTCAATGTTACCCAGGGCAATTTACACGTTTAAAGCAATCCCTATCAAAATAACATGAACCTTCTTCAGAGACTTAGAATAAATTATTTTAATATTTGTGTGGAACCAGAAAAGACCCCGAATAGCCAGGGAAATTTTAAAAAAGAAAAACATATCTGGGGGCATCACAATGCCAGATTTCAGGTTGTGCTACAAAGCTGTGGTCATCAAGACAGTGTGGTACTGGCACAAAAACAGACACATAGATCAATGGAACAGAATAGAGAACCCAGAAGTGGACCCCGAACTTTATGGTCAACTAATATTCGATAAAGGAAGAAAGACTATCCATTGGAAGAAAGACAGTCTCTTCAATAAATGGTGCTGGGAAAATTGGACATCCACATGCAGAAGAATGAAACTAGACCACTCTCTTTCACCATACACAAAGATAAACTCAAAATGGATGAAAGATCTAAATGTGAGAGAAGATTCCATGAAAATCCTAGAGGAGAACACAGGCAGCACTCTTTTTGAACTCGGCCACAGTAACTTCTTGCAAGATACATTCACAAGGCAAAAGAAACAAAAGCAAAAATGAACTATTGGGACTTCATCAAGATAAGAAGCTTTTGCACAGCAAACGATAAAGTCAACAAAACTAAAAGACAACCTACAGAATGGGAGAAGATATTTGCAAATGACGTGTCAGATAAAAGGCTAGTTTCCAAGATCTATAAAGAGCTTCTTAAACTCAACACCAAAGAAACAAACAATCCAATAATGAAATGGGCAAAAGACACGAAGAGAAATATCACAGAGGAAGACATAGACATGTCCAACATGCACATGAGAAAATCCTCTGCATCACTTGCCATCAGGGAAATACAAATCAAAACCACAATGAGATACCACCTCACACCAGTGAGAATGGGGAACATTAACAAGGCAGGAAACCACAAATGTTGGAGAGGATGCGGAGAAAAGGGAACCCTCTTACACTGTTGGTGGGAATGTGAACTGGTGCAGCCACTCTGGAAAAGTGTGTGGAGGTTTCTCCAAGAGTTAAAAATAGACCTGCCCTACGACCCAGCAATTGCACTGTTGGGGATTTACCCCAAAGATTCAGATGCAATGAAACGCCAGGACACCTGCACCCCGAAGTTTTTAGCATCAATGTCCACAATAGCCAAACTGTGTAAGGAGCCTCAGTGTCCATTGAAAGATGAAAGGATAAAGAAGATGTGGTTTATGTATACAATGGAATGTTACTCAGCCATTAGAAATGACAAATACCCACCATTTGCTTCAACGTGGATTGAACTGGAGGATATTAGGCTGAGTGATGTAAGTCAATCGGAGAGGGACAAACATTGTATGTTCTCATTCATTTGGGGAATATAAATAATAGTGAAAGGGAATATAAGGGAAGGGAGAAGAATTGTGTGGGAAATATCAGAAAGGGAGTTAAGACATAAGGACTCCTAACTCTGAGAAACGACCTAGGGGTGATGGAATTGGAGGAGGGCGGGGTTTGGGGGTGAATGGGTGACGGGCACTGAGGGGGGCACTTGAAGGGATGAGCACTGGTCGTTATTCTGTATGTTGGCAAACTGAACACCAATAATAAATAAATTTATTATTAAAAAATAATAAAAAATAAAATAGTACTGAAAGTCCTCTGATTCTATATACTGTAAATCCCTCGACTTCCCCTGGAACTTCCAGTGCGGCTTCGTCAATAATTTCTTTTTCCCCTGTCCGTCTACCTAGTATCCAAGATCTATAAAGAACTTAAACTCTACAGCAAAGAAACAAACAATCCAATCACGAAATGGGCAAAAGACATGAACAGAAATCTCACAGAGGAAGACATAGACATGGCCAACATGCACATGAGAATATGCTGTGTATCACTTGCCATCAGGGAAATACATATCAAAACCACAATGAGATACCACCTCACCCCATTGAGAATGGGGAAAATTAACAAGGCAGGAAGCAACAAATGTTGGAGAGGATGTGGAGAAAGGGGAACCCTCTTGCACTGTTGGTGGGAATGTGAAATGGGGCAGCCACTCTGGAAAACTGTGTGGAGGTTCCTCAAAGAGTTAAAAATAGATCTGCCCTATGACCCAGCAATTGCACTGCTCGGAATTTACCCCAAAGATACAGATGCAATGAAACGCCAGGACACCTGCACCCCAATGTTTCTAGCAGCAATATCCACAATAGCCAGACTGTGGAAGGAGTCTCGGTGTCCACTGAAAGATGAATGGATAAAGAAGATGTGGTCTATGTATACAATGGAATATTACTCAGCCATTAGAAACGACAAATACCCACTATTTGCTTCGACGTGGATGGAACTGGAGGGTATTATGCTGAGTGAAATAAGTCAATCGGAGAAGGACAAACATTTTATGGTCTCACTCATTTGGGGAATAAGAAATTAGTGAAAGGGAATAAAGGGGACAGGAGAAAAAATGAGTGGGAAATATCAGAAAGGGAGACAGTACATGAGAGACTCCTAACTCTGGGAAACGAACTAGGGGTGGTAGAAAGAGAGGTGGGCGGGGTGGGGGTGACTGGGTGATGGGCACTGAGGGGGGCACTTGATGGGATGAGCACTGGGTGTTATTCTATATGTTCGCAAATTGAACACCAATAAAAAATAAAAATAAATAAATAAAATAGTACTGGAAGTCCTATCTGCCACAAACAGACAACAAAAAGAAATAAAAATCATCCAAATCAGCAAAGTATTCAATCTTTCACTATTCACAGATGGCATGATACTCCATGTAGAAAGTCTGAAAGACTCCAGCAAACAATTACTGGAACTGATACATGATTTCAGAAAAGTCACAGAATACAGGGGACCTGGGTGCCCCAGTTGGTTAACCATGTGCCTTCAGCTCAGGTCATGATCTAGGGATGGAGTCCCACATAGGGCTCCCTGTTCAGAAGGATGTCTGCTTCTCTGGCTCTCTCTCCATCTTCTCCCCACCCCTTGTGCTCCATATCTTTCTCAAATAAATCAATAAATAAATATCTTTTAAAAATAAAATCTGCATATAGAAATCTGCTGGATTTTTACACACCAATAATGAATCATCAGAATGAGAAATCAAAGAATTTGTCCCATTTACAAAATAGCACCAAAAACCATAAGATACCTGGGAATAAACCTATCCAATGAAGTAAAAGATCAATACTCTGAAAACTGTAGGACATTTATGAAAGAAATTGAGGGAAACCTGGTGGCTCAGTTGTTGAGCGTCTGCCTTGGGCTCAGGGCATGATCCTGCGGTTCCAGGATCAAGTCCCACATCAAGCTCCTCGCAGGGAGCCTGCTTCTCCCTCTGCCTATGTCTCTGCCTCTCTCTCTCTGTGTCTCTCAAGAATAAATAAATAAAATATTTTCTAAAAAAGAAAGAAATTGAAAAGAACACAAAGAAATGGAAAAACAGGGGCATCTGGGTGGCTCAGTGGTTGAGTGTCTGCCTTTGGCTCCAGTCATGATCTCAGGGTCCTGGGACCAAATCTCACATCAGGCTCCCCACAGGGAGCCTGTTTCTCCCTCTGCCTATATCTCTGTTTCTGTCTCTCTATGTGTCTCTCATGAATAAATAAATAAAATCTTTAAAACGAGAAAAAATAGAAAGATATTGCATGCTCATGGGTTGGAAGAACAAATTTTGTTAAAATGTCTATACTACCCAAAACAGTCTACCCTCTCTTCTGATGGTTGATGTGTAGATGCAAATTTGTATATGAAAGATCTAATGTTTTTCTTTCTAGCTTAGATGCCCTATAACTAATATTGAGTGAAGGTGGAGGACAGCAGATATGTATACACATAAATAAATCTATTCTTCTGGACTTATTTCACAGATTCTCTATGTATAATTTTCTTCTGAGCCCTTTCCTTGTGTAGATTTTAACTTTCATCTAAAATCACACATTCTGTCCTTCTCTCTGATATAGCCTTACATCTGGAATTCAGGATGTAAGGAATACATCTGGAATTCCTTTGCTTTAAACTTAGCATAACATAGATTAGCAGAACATAAGAAATCAAATATTTTGCAGAAGCTCTAATATGATTTCCTTTTTGCAATACAGCAGTTTAAATGTGAATGGTGATGATGACTTCCTGTTTAAGGCAAACTATGTTATGAAATCTTATACCTTATTCAAAATTCCTTTTGTATAGTGAGATTTAATATGTACTACTATATCCTCCACAAGTAAATAAGCTCCATAATGGTAGGGGCTATATCTTATATGATTCTTATTATTACTCATACTCCACCTGAAAAATAGTAAACACACCATAAAGATTGCTCAAAGAAAAAGTATGTCATCCATGTTTTCTTTTTTTAAGATTTTATTTATTCATGAGAGAGAGAGAGACAGAGAGACAGAGAGGCAGAGACACAGGCAGAGGTAGAAGCAGGCTCCCTGCAAGGAGCCTGATGTGGGACTTGATCCTGGGTCCCCAGGATCACACCCTGGGCTGCAGGTGGCGCTAAACCGCTGCGCCACCGGGGCGGCCCTCATCTATGTTTTCTAGGATCCCCATTTTAATCTCTTTTATTCCCTATTTTATGTTTAAATTTCCCCCCATCTCTTAGTTCATCTAACAGAAATCTAATAAAAGAACAACCTATTTTTAAATTGGTACATCTTATCTCTGTTATTAATTATCTTGATCCTCAAAATCATGAAATATAGCCGTATCATATACACAGTATAGTCTAATGTAAAGACTTTTGGCAGCAAATAGAACTGCGTTTGAAACACAACCAAGACAGTTGTACAATTTGGGATAGGTTGTTTAATTTTTGGTTTCCTCATTTATAAAATGGTGGAAATTAATAGAGTTATTGTAAAAATATAAGAAACCTTGCCCAATAAGAGTACATCATAAATGCAAAATAAATAAGAATCATTATTATTTTTTTATGATAGAGCACCTAAAATCAAAGTTAGAGCCAGTAATAGATAGGCATCAAAAGCTTAGTCTATCTGGTAGACTCTAGGTAGCTGCTCAGATGCTTATTAGCTTTTTCTGGAATCATTAATAGGAAGATAATCGTTTTTGAATAGTGTATGTTATTTCAGGAGAAAATTAAAAGCTTTGGAATAGCGTGGATCTCATGTAGACCTTTACTCCATGTGAGGACTTTAGCCATGCTATGACATTCACACTGAGTTTTAAGGAGGATTTGGCATACACTAAATATACTTATGAACCCCCAACTCACCTTGGAGAATTCTGATTTATTTTCCCTTTGCTTTAAAAACCATATTGACTTCCCAGAGCTGTGAGAATAGACCACGACCAAACACTCAGAATTCTCCATGAAGAAAATGAAGTTGGCATGATTAGGAATAAAACCAAGGAAATCAAAACCAATTTATATTCCAAAGTGAATTTTTCAAACCTAAAAATAACTCCATGCCACAAAAAGGTTATGTAAAATTAAAACTTTATTTTGAAAACAAAGTTTTAGTTATGCAAATAAATCAATTTTTTAAATCAATGTGCTGAAAATTTACAGAAAGAGATACTGAACTGATAACCACTCCTTGAAGTACTTCATATTTCTTGGCCCCATATGACTAGTGGGTTAATGAATGAAAACATTACTAAATTAGTCTTAAAATTTCCTATGCAACATGATACAGTCTTTGGAGGACAATACATTATAGTGGTTCACCAGCAATTTTAATTGTATATGTATCCAAAATATTTCCAACCAGTTCCCCAATGTTGGTAAATGAAAAGTCAGGGGAAAAATATCTCTATTTAGTGTATTAAAGCATTCCACACATTGGATATTCCATAGCATTTGGGGAGAGCCAGCATGATTGACCATCATGCCCATATTCTCCAGTGTTAGTTTAGCCTCGGTTTTTACTCTGGCTATGCTTGGCTCAAGTCTCAGTTAGGGAGTAGCTTATAATCCAGGGTAATAAACTTTAGTTCTTGACCATGAACCATGGTCACAGAGAAAATCTCTGTGATTTCTAATAAATTAGAAAATTTATTGATTCCCAGAATTTTGACAGCTTTAAATTTCCTCAGTGATTTTCTCCCCCTAGGAAATGCTCAGACAGATATGGCATTGATCCATGTGCAAATCATACAACTTTAACTTAGAACCAAGATGGTTATTAATAAGTAATTTTATGTTAAATATGACCTAGGGCACACTCTGTGAATTCTGAAAGAAATCGCTGTTCTCTCTGCAGATTGCAAAATATCTTCACAGAGCTTTGCTTAATCATATTTCATGGTTCAAAATTGGGGGAAGCTTACTCTATCCTCCGGGACTAGAAGGACCTTTCAGCAAATGGCCAGAATAAAGCTGAGTAGCCCAAAATCCAACGGATTATCACCCGCTCTGGATAACACAGGCCCTGAATCAATGTTCCTTAATTCATATAGATTGATTTTCTAGACTGGCCACTTCACTGACTGTCATATTCATACTTTACTTCAGCTAGGTAAATCATCACTAGGTTAGTTTAATTATATCCACTGATGTGAAATTAATCAAAATTATTCTCCTTTTTAGTACTGATGTGTAAAACCAGACTTATTTATTGATCATCAGTTATGTTTTTTTAAATACCCATTTAACTCTAAACCTGCAGAAGGAAATGTTTTCTTGACATTTCTGATTGATGTCACATCAATATGGACTAAACTATGCTGATTATGAAGATGAATAAAGTAGTAATATAATAGCAAGAAACTACAGAAACATTTTGTGTTCTAAATTAAGTTTTGCAACTCAAGACTTCAAGTTATATTACAAAATTTTAGTGACCAAAATTGTATGGTACCAGCACAAAAATAGCACATAGATCAAAAGAACAGAATAAAAACCCAGAAATGAACTCATAACTATGTGGTCAATTAATATTCAACAAAGGAGGAGAGAATGCCCAATGGGAAAAAGTCCTCTCAACAAATGGTGTTGGAAAAACTGAACAGCAAATGCAAAAGAATGAAACTGGACAATTTTCTTCACCATACACAAAAATAAATTCAGAAAGGATTAAAGACCTGAATATGAGACATGAAACCATAGAAATCCTAGAGAAGGACACAGACAGTAAGCTCTTTGACATACATCATAGCATGTTTTTCCTAGATATGTCTCCTGAGGCAAGGGAAACAAAAGCAAAAAGAAACTATTGGGACTTCATCAAAATAAAAAGCTCTGCACAGAGAAGGAAACAATCATCAAAACTAAAAGATAACCTATAAAATGGAGGAAGATATTTTTAAATGGCATATCTGATAAAGGGTGAGTATCCAAGATATATAAAGAACTCATAAAACTATACCCTAAAAACTATAGAACACTTCAGAAAGAAATTGAGGAAGACACAAAGAGATGGAAAAATATTCCATGCTCATGGATTGGCAGAATTAATATTGTGAAAATGTCAATGTTACCCAGGGCAATTTACACGTTTAATGCAATCCCTATCAAAATAACATGGACTTTCTTCAGAGAATTAGAACAAATTATTTTAAGATTTGTGTGGAATCAGAAAAAAACCCGAATAGCCAGGGGAATTTTAAAAAAGAAAACCATATCTGGGGGCATCACAATGGCAGATTTCAGGTTGTACTACAAAGCTGTGGTCATCAAGACAGTGTGGTACTGGCACAAAAACAGACACATAGATCAATGGAACAGAATAGAGAACCCAGAAGTGGACCCTCAACTTTATGGTCAACTAATATTCGATAAAGGAGGAAAGACTATCCATTGGAAGAAAGACAGTCTCTTCAATAAATGGTGCTGGGAAAATTGGACATCCACATGCAGAAGAATGAAACTAGACCACTCTCTTTCACCATACACAAAGATAAACTCAAAATGGATGAAAGATCTAAATGTGAGACAAGATTCCATGAAAATCCTAGAGGAGAACACAGGCAACACCCATTTTGAACTCGGCCACAGTAACTTCTTGCAAGATACATCCACAAAGGCAAAAGAAACAAAAGCAAAAATGAATTATTGGGACTTCATCAAGATAAGAAGCTCTTGCACAGCAAAGGATACAGTCAACAAAACTAAAAGACAACCTACAGAATGGAAGAAGATATTTGCAAATGACGTGTCAGATAAAGGGCTAGTTTCCAAGATCTATAAAGAATTTCTTAAACTTAACACCAAAGAAACAAACAATCCAATCATGAAATGGGCAAAAGACATGAAGAGAAATCTCACAGAGGAAGACATAGACATGGCCAACATGCACATGAGAAAATCCTCTGCATCACTTGCCATCAGGGAAATACAAATCAAAACCACAATGAGAAAAAAAAAAGAAAAAAAAAACCACAATGAGATACCACCTCACACCAGTGAGAATGGGGAATATTAACAAGGCAGGAAACCACAAATGTTGGAGAGGATGCGGAGAAAAGGGAACCCTCTTACACTGTTGGTGGGAATGTGAACTGGTGCAGCCACTCTGGAAAACTGTGTGGAGGTTCCTCAAAGAGTTAAAAATAGACCTGCCCTACGACCCAGCAATTGCAGTGTTGGGGATTTACCCCAAAGATTCAGATGCAATGAAACGCAGGGACATCTGCACCCCGATGTTTATAGCAGCAATGTCCACAATAGCCAAACTGTGGAAGGAGCCTCAGTGTCCATTGAAAGATGAATGAATAAAGAAGATGTGGTTTATGTATACAATGGAATGTTACTCAGCCATTAGAAATGACAAATACCCACCATTTGCTTCAACGTGGATGGAACTGGAGGGTATCATGCTGAGTGAAGTACGTCAATCGGAGAAGGACAAACAGTGTATGTTCTCATTCATTTGGGGAATATAAATAATAGTGAAAGGAATATAAGGGAAGGGAGAAGAAGTGTGTGGGAAATATCAGAAAGGGAGACAGAACATAAAGACTCCTAACTCTGGGAAGTGAACTAGGGGTGGTGGAAGGGGAGGAGGGCGAGGGGTGGGGGTGAATGGGTGACGGGCATTGGGAGGGGGCACTTGACAGGATGAGCACTGGGTGTTATTCTGTATGTTGGTAAATTGAACACCAATAAAAAATAAATTTATTAAAGAATAAATAAATAAATAAATAAATAAATAAATAAATAAATAAATAAAAAGGTAAAAATAGAACTACCCTACAATCCAGCAATTGCACTACTAGGTACTTACTCAAAAGATACAAAATACTGATTCGAAGGGGCATATGAACCCTGATGTTTATAGCAGCATTATCTACAATAACGAAATTATGGAACTAGCCCAAGTATTTGTCTACTGATGAATTGATGTAGAAGATGAGGTATATATATATATATATATATATATATATATATATATATATATATATATATACACAATGGAATATCAGTCATAAAAAGAATGAAATCTTTTCCTTTACAATGATGTAGATGGGTCTAAGGAATATTATGCTAAGTGAAATAGTCAGAGACAGACAAATACCACTTGATTTCCCTTATATGTGGAATTTAAGAAACAGAACAAAATAGTATAGGGGAAAAATATAGAGGGAAGGAAACCAAGAAATAGACTCTTGACTATAGAGAATAAAGTGATGGTTACCAGAGGTGAAGTGAGTGGTGAGGATGGATAAAATAGGGCATGGGGATTAAGGAGTACAAGCATGGGGTATTGTAGGAAAGTATAGATCACCAAATTGTATGCCTGAAACTAATACTATATTTTAACTAACTGGAATTTAAATAAAAACTTAAAAAAATAAATATGTGGTAATATGTTGTTAGCTTTATAGAAATACCTGAATGTGATCTGCTAAGTAAAGCTGAAAAGAAGTTTAGCTAAGTATTTATAATTATGACAAAATTAAATTCTTTCTTCTGTTGCTGAGAATGTGGAGTAAACCTTGCTATTCCCTTCCCTACATAGCATAACATTGAGCAAAACCTTTTAGAAGAAAAAATATATCATCAGGAAGTAAGAAAGGAATTGAAAGGCTTTTTTAGATAATGGATGGCATTTGCATATATTTTAGGCATCTAATGAGATAGTAATCATGCTATTCAAGATACAATTGAACCTGAGTGGGCAGGCTTGCCTCATGCTCTGGGCAGGAGAAATTTTTTTCATGGTTTATGAACTGATCATGGCCAATGATTTAAACTTTTGTTTCCCCACTAGCTAATTAGATTTAGTGAATTTCTTTACCCATATGCATCTCCAGAATCTATACAGACTTGATTTTGATTACTAACCTGTACTTCTGATTATTTCTCAGGTACTGTGATTCTTGATTCACAGCTTATGCTAATGCAGTCATTGCTGCAAGTAAAAGTTATTCCTCTGATGCACACCCTGGATTATCTTTCAATGACTATACCAAGAGAGCCTGCTTTAATTTTCAAATCCTAGATATCATGTTGTTATATGATAAGCAGTAATAGTCAAGCCATCAATGACTGCATCTGCTTCTGGACTCACATACCACCAATTATTATAATATTAACTTCCTCACACTTTATTCTAAGTCTGTTTAACTTTTGTGCTTACCCTGTAACCTTGACTCCTTTCTCGGACTTGGAATCTCCTAGACCTCAAATACTTTCTTTTGTCTTATAGATTGGCCAAACTATTGCTCTGGCACATGATATGGTACATAAACATCCAGTACATGACCAGGTCTGTGTTAATGTTGTATTATATAGCACTTTGTGCATATCCATTGTCATTTTAGGTTTTTTCTTTGAGGATAGTAGAATAATTATCTCCTATTCTTGCAGGGAAACAGTGGCAAAGTCCAGTAAACCCAAATTTGTTACATTCTCCCGTGGAAGAAGTCTGAAGGGTGCCCCTCATTCTTGAGTGATTTCAAAATGATATCTTTTAACATTTCCCAATGAATAATACATTTGTCTCTTAATCCTCAAGCCTTGCTAAACAGTAAGAAAAAATGAAATGAGCACTGGATGAAGTGTCACAGATGTACATTGCAGCCTTTTCTCTGTGATAGACTCACAGAAGTACTTGGCCCCGTCATTTCAATTCTCTGAGCATCAGTTTTTCCGATTATAAAATGCAAACTGTCAATCTCTGTCATTTTTCAAATCATAAGAGTCTTAGATGTTTTCCATTGCTCCATCACTGACAGGATTGGACTCTTTTTCTGACTTTCTTAGACTTGGGGTCTGCAGACTTATTCTCTAGACATATGGCACAAGAAAAAGACTTTTTCTGAGAGGTCACTTTAGTGGGCAAGGGAAACAGCACTATCTGTGGTGCCTTCTTTCAGAATTAGGTAGGATTCAGAAGAAAGAGTTGAATTCCCTTTCTGGTTCTGAGCATATAATTAATGCCAAACGTTTCTATTAGAGGAATACAAAAAGAATGCTTCTTTCTCCTATTCATTTCATTTTCCTAATGCAAAGGGGGAAAACTGAGTTCATTCATTCCTAAGAGTCTCTAGGTGAAAAATCAGTGAACTATTTGGAAGAATCAGTGTCCCCTTTTATATTTATTCACCTTTATAATATTAAATACAATATAGTACCAGCCAAAATAGAATAGATACATTAGATGATTCTTGTCTCACAGAAATATTGCTGAAAACATATAGCAAGATAGAGCGGTACACGTGTTTACAAGTGCAAGGAATGTTTTCTATAATTAAAAAAAAAATCCTTCCCCTTAGACACAAACTTCTTGAAGGATGGCTTTTATGTGATCCAGATATTTGCTAGTGTGGCTGGTGGAATCTTTCCTTCAGCTAAAAAAACTTGAATCCCATCTATAAGATTAATGCCTTTTCCACAAAACCTGGTATTTATAGCAGCTGCAGGAAAGAAATACACCTCGCTGAATGATCCAAACCTCTCTAACAAATGTAGCTCTAGTTGAATGAAATTATATTCTTTTTCTTCCCTTCGAAGATTAGAGCAGTATAAAATGAAGTCCATGAAAAAAAATAATAAAAAATAAAATAAAATGAAGTCCATGCACACTATTATTGACAGCAGAGAAAGAAGAATGAAAGTCATTTGAGATTTCATCCTGGGTTACGCTGCAACATGGAAATCCACCCTTCCCTTTAAAAAAAAAAAAAAAAAAAACTCTGAATGCAGCTCCTAACAGTTACATGCTACTGATAACTCCACAATTTGGTTTAAAGTTAGAAGGCATCTTCTTCAGTATTTCTACCTGAGCATAAAAGAAACAACATGCAAACCAGGGAACAATTTTACTTACATTGTCTCAAAATAAGTTGATTACTAGTATCTAAAAATGTAAATTTAACCTAAAATCATTTAGCCAACTGTTGATTTTTTAATGTACTGATTATTCTGATAGATACAGATTATCTATGAGAAACAGCAACTATATCTCTTGTCTTATTTCTTCTCTTTTATTATAAATGTGTCTTTTTGTTGTTCAGGAGTGCTTTCATTGAAAGCAGAATCTCTTTATCTAACATTAATTACAATTCGTTTTTGCAGTAAAATATGTAACTTATACAAGCTGATAAGAACATGCAGTCATGTTAGTAAAGGTCCTGAGACATTATAGTTCTTATTTTTTAATCATAGCTCATTTTGAAAATAACAGAAACCTAACCATTTTAATAATTTAGTAGATAAAAAAATCACCTCCAAAAAATATAACAAAGAGTAGATAAAAAAAACATTCTGCACATTCTGCAAGTAACTCTACTTAATACAGAGTTGGTTAAATTACAAATGTTCATGGGGTTATTTTATTCAATATCAATTGAGTGAAACAAATCAGGAAAAAATCTCTCCATGTCAAACTTACATTTCTCCCCATTCAAAGTTACCTCCCCCTCCTACATCAAGAAGCCAACTGCATAATTATTTTTGTTTGTGCAAATACTAAGGAAACGACATACAAGGATGGTCCAGGTTCATGATATCCATATCACCCTTAGATATGACAGGTTACCCAGAACCGGGTGTGAAGAGACCAATTCTAGATTATTAATAGTAAAAAGCACAGATAAGATCTTATTTATAATTTTAAAAAGAGCCTACCGTTTCAGTTTCTTTCCATTTTCTCCAGTAATCCCCAAAGAATTCAAGCGAAAGCCATTCCAACAAAGATGCTACTGATATGTGCATCAATTCCAGCTCCCTGTTCTGAGAAAAACTATTCGAATCCTATTTACTACCAAAAAAAAAATTAAAAAGGGAATAAAGACAAAAATAAATGAAAGAAAGAAAGAGAAAAGAAAAGAAAAAAGGAAGGAAGGAGGGAGGGAGGGACAGAGGGAGGAAAGAATAAAAAGAAAACAAAAATTTTTAAAAGCCAAAAAAATGAAGATAAAAGGAAAAAAATAAAATTTTTAGCATTCCACCATCATGTTGGAAAACACTGTAGTGAAATCAGCATGAAATACACAAGCCTCTGTGAACACTGAACATTTCCGTTTTCCAGGGGGTAGCTTGAGCTAGCAAGCTCACTGGTGCTTGATCTCTCTCTCTCTCTCTCTCTCTCTCTCTCTCTCTCTCTGGTTAATGATGCAGAACTATGATATGGGCTGTACATAAAGCCTGCTAAGCTTCACACTTAGCAAAGAAACTCTTGTTTCTATTTATAGGGCCACCGTGCATTTTCTTCCAATCTTGTGGTTGCACTCAGCTTTGAGTTTGTGACAATACATGGCCTATTTGTTTATGGAGCTTTTTGCAGCAGCTATGTGCCCTCTGGTTCCTTTCATAGATAGTGAACCACTGCAATCATTACTGTGATCCTTTATCTCAGGCCCTCAGTTGTTGTGTTCAGATACCAAAGTGGGCACTCCTAACTTAAGGTTGACCCATAGGTAGCTCCCAATAGAAGAGTTCAAAGTGGGCATGATCTCTGCCTAGCACATTCTTAGATGTGCAGACCTAGGATTAAAATAAATGTTAAATTCGTTAAGAAAAACTTTAAGATACCTAACTCACCTCTTACTTCCTGTTCACCCATTCCCCCCAGAGTCCTGGGCCAGGAAGTGCAAGTAAACCTCCATTTCCTCTCAGTGGTTACGGATAATTCGGTGAAAAGGGCCTCATTTCCTGGAGCCCAGACCCTTAACCGCAGCCTGTTGAAGACGGTGTTTCAAGGAGTCTCAGAGCCTCAGGGCCCAGCACCACACTGTATTAGACACCTAACATATCACCAGCAGCAGCACCCCTGGGAGATGAAGAGAGGGCAACTGAAGGCAATGTCTTGAGTAGTATTTTACATTATACCAAGGGAAGTTTGCACACTGACCATGGGACAAAGAAACATATCAGTGCAGGTCCAGCCTCATGCCAGGACATACCTTCACAGTAAATTATAGAAAGCATCTACAGGATGCTTTGCCTCAAAATACTTCCTTCACAAATGCCTGAAACACAAGTCCTTTGGAGGCAAGCATTTCCTTCTTCCTGAGTCTTGAGTTTCAAATCCTGACACTCTTAGGAATATACTTAGTTGAAAACCTCTTTGTGAATGAATTTATTAGAATTGAAAAGATGAGAGTAGATGGTGGGAGCAGGATATAAAAGAAAAATGAAAAGATTCCAGGACACAAAAACTGATTTGCAAAGAGGAATCTTTAATGATTTTGCACTAAGCTAGCTATGGTGAGAATAGTTTTGAGCAAGTGGAGAAAATATGAGGGAAAGGGGTAAATTAATCTAAATTTGTATTAAGTCAGATATATTTACAACGGACGACAATTCATTGCTCCTGCTGTATCTTTTTATTCTGTATTTCACAGTCTGGAAGAATATGGCATTAATGCTTTGAGGTTATTGTGATGTTCTCTCCCTTCATGCAGACTTAGCTTCATTCAGCAAACACCTACTGAATACCTGCCAAATACAGACCAGTAGACCAAACACAGATGAAGAAGAGAGAATAAGGGAAAAAGAGTAGGAGAGAGCTGAGGGTAAACAAAAGGATGCCATGTCCCAGCAACATTTTATTTTATTTTATTTTTTTTTTTAAAGATTTTATTTATTTATTCATGATAGTCACAGAGAGAGAGAGAGAGGCAGAGACACAGGCAGAGGGAGAAGCAGGCTCCATGCACCGGGAGCCCGACGTGGGATTCGATCCCGGGTCTCCAGGATCGCGCCCTGGGCCAAAGGCAGGCGCCAAACCGCTGCGCCACCCAGGGATCCCCCAGCAACATTTTAAAATGTAGTTAAGCAGATAAGACATCATGTAATTGCCTCAAACATAAGGAAACATACATGTCATAAGGGTCTAAAAATGTCATATATACTGCCATAAGATTTTACAGAGGAAGTCAGAGATCCCAGGGGAGCTGGGATAACGAATGGAATTTCAGGATGCAAGTCAGGCAAATCTTCCAGAAGAATGAGAGTTTGGGCTAAGCCTATTAAGAATGAAAGGATTTCAGGACACCTCAGTGGCTCAGTGGTTGAGCATCTGCCTTTGGCTTGGGGCATGGGCCCAGAGTCTTAGGATTGAGTCTCACATCGGGCTCCCCTTGAGAAGCTTGTTTCTCCCTCTGCCTATTTCTCTGCCTCTCTCTGTGTGTCTCTCATGAGTAAATAAATACAATCTTTTTTAAATGATAGGATTTAAATAAGTACAAAACAGAAAAAAAATTTTTTTCCAGATTTCTAAAATCTATGAATTTTGCTACATTTTATAGTCTCACCTTTTATTATCCTCCAGTTCTTCCTGTCTGCTTCCACCAAATAAGCTTTGGGCATGGACATATCAGTCTCCAAGTTTCAGCTGGCTGTCCCTAGTAGAACTCTTAGGCACCAATCCTCATGTATTTTGAAATAAAATACCGACCATAAAGCTCAGGTTCCACTTCTGGGTTCTCTATTCTGTTCCATTGATCTATGCATCTGTTTTTGTGCCAGTACCACACTGTCTTGATGACCACAGCTTTGTAGTACAACTTGAAATCTGGCATTGTGATGCCCCCAGATATGGTTTTCTTTTTTAAAATTCCCCTGGCTATTTGGGGTCTTTTCTGATTCCACACAAATCTTAAAATAATTTGCTCTAACTCTCTGAAGAAAGTCCATGGTATTTTGATAGGGATTGCATTAAACATGTAAATTGCCCTGGGTAACATTGACATTTTCACAATATTAATTCTGCCAATCCATGAGCATGGAATATTTTTCCATCTCTTTGTGTCTTCCTCAATTTCTTTCAGAAGTGTTCTATGATCAACTAATATTCGATAAAGGAGGAAAGACTATCCATTGGAAGAAAGACAGTAACTTCAATAAATGGTGCTGGGAAAATTGGACACCCACATGCAGAAGAATGAAACAAGACCACTCTCTTTCACCATACACAAAGATAAACTCAAAATGGATGAAAGATCTAAATGTGAGACAAGATTCCATCAAAATCTTAGAGGAGAACACAGGCAACACCCTTTTCGAACTCGGCCACAGTAACTTCTTGCAAGATACATCCACAAAGGCAAAAGAAACAAAGGCAAAAATGAACTATTGGGACTTCATCAAGATAAGAAGCTTTTGCACAGCAAAGGATACAGTCAACAAAACTAAAAGACAACCTGCAGAATGGGAGAAGATATTTGCAAATGACGTATCAGATAAAGGGCTAGTTTCCAAGATCTATAAAGAACTTATTAAACTCAACACCAAAGAAACAAACAATCCAATTATGAAATGGGCAAAAGACATGAACAGAAATGTCACAGAGGAAGACATAGACATGGCCAACAAGCACACAAGAAAATGCTCCGCATCACTTGCCATCAGGGAAATACAAATCCAAACCACAATGAGATACCACTTCACACCAGTGAGAATGGGGAAAATTAACAAGGCAGGAAACCACAAATGTTGGAGAGGATGCGGAGAAAAGGGAACCCTCTTACACTGTTGGTGGGAATGTGAACTGGTGCAGCCACTCTGGAAAACTGTGTGGAGGTTCCTCAAAGAGTTAAAAATAGACCTGCCCTACAACCCAGCAATTGCACTGTTGGGGTTTACCCCAAAGATTCAGATGCAATGAAACGCTGGGACACCTGCACCCCGATGTTTCTAGCAGCAATGTCCACAATAGCCAAACTGTGGAAGGAGCCTCAGTGTCCATTGAAAGATGAATGGATAAAGAAGATGTGGTTTATGTATACAATGAAATATTACTCAGCCATTAGAAATGACAAATACCCACCATTTGCTTCAACGTGGATGGAACTGGAGGGTATTATGCTGAGTGAAGTAAGTCGATCGGAGAAGGACAAACATTATATGTTCTCATTCATTTGGGGAATACAAATAATAGTGAAAGGGAATATAAGGGTAGGGAGAAGAAGTGTGTGGGAAATATCAGAAAGGAAGACAGAACATAAAGACTCCTAACTCTGGGAAACGAACTAGAGGTGGTGGAAGGGGAGGAGGGCGGGGGATAGGGGTGAATGGGTGATGGGCACTGAGTGGGGCACTGGACGGGATGAGCACTGGGTGTTATTCTGTATGTTGGCAAATTGAACACCAATAAAAAATAAATTTATTATAAAAAATAAAAATAAAAAATAAAT
Source organism: Canis lupus familiaris (assembly GCF_011100685.1). NCBI lineage: Eukaryota > Metazoa > Chordata > Mammalia > Carnivora > Canidae > Canis > Canis lupus. The sequence goes on along the minus strand of NC_049260.1, from coordinate 61,506,218 downwards.
TAAAATACCGAGTAATAAAATTTCCTGACCTAGACTGTACTTATCATTCCTAATTAATCAAGGAACTTTAGCCTGATTAGAATCAAAGTAATACCCCTATTGGAACATTGTTAATTTCCACTCCAAATTGGTCAAATAAGAATACTATATCAAAGCTGATTGCAATATGAGTGATTATGAGTGATGATTTAGTCTAAGCTTTCATTTTAAAAGTGAAGAAGGTCATAGAAATAACCTGATTCATGTCTCACAGTGAGTTAATAATAGTAAAGCTGGTACTTAAGCGTAGGTTTCCTGCCTTTTAAGACAATGTCCTTACCAAAGTCATTTCCATCTGACCAGTGTCTTATGACATTAATGATATGAGTAATTTGTTCGCAATTATATCATCTGTGGCCAGGCTTTATCTTACTTAGTTACAGAGGAAAGGTCAAATATCAAACTCAAAAGCTGAATTCTATGCCTCTGTTTTTATACATCAAAGAGGTAGATATTTTGACTCACTTAGATCCACTTAAAAAAGAAAAGAAAGTTTAAGCCCACTCAAACTAGAGATATAGGCCAAGACTATAAATTTTATCTCAATAGTGTAATTTTGAAATATAAAACATGTTAAAGTGGAAAAAAGGGGGGGAAATGGTTGCAGAATAGGAGGACCCTAGGTTCATCTCCTCCCACAAATACAACTAGATAAGTATGAAATCATCCTAAATGCCCCAGAAATTGACCTGAAGACTCCCAAAACAAACTCCACAACTAAAAGTAAAGAACGATCCACACTGAAGAAGATAAAAAGTACAGAGATGTGGTTTGTTAGAGAAATGGATTGTGGCCCCTGCAGTGGGGATGGAACCATGGTGGTAGAGAAGGATGAGAGACAGACTAGCTCAAGGGAAAGTGCATGGGGAAAAGATATCCCCATAGTCATTGGCTTGAAAATCAAGAGGGAATGAATTTCCTGACTTCAGGAAACCAGCTGGGCTTAATGCCTGGAATTTTAAAGATCAGTAGGCTTGACTCCAAGGTAACATGAACAACATTGGGTCTGCTCTTGTAGAGAAAGAAGGGCAAACAGTCTGGGAATATAGGCATGAAAACAGCAATCTGAAGAGAACCTGGGGTACACAGTGGAGATGTTATTTGCTTATTTCAGAACATGTACCAAAGAAGCTGTATTCACAAATATAAGGAAACATACATGTCATAAGAGTCTAAAAATGTCATATGTACTGCCATAAGATTTTACAAAGGAAGTCAGGGATCCCTCCAGTAATACTTTATTATTATTATTATTATTATTATTATTATTATTATTATTATTAGGAGGCATCATTTCACTTCCCTCCCTTCAGCATAAGCATAGAGCCACCTGCAGAAACCAGCAAGGATCCAAATCTCACTATTTAACTGCTTACAGCAAGACCTGAACCACTCCGCAGTGGAAGATCATCACTCCAGTGGAACCACCCTTCCCTTCCCCAGTCATGCTTGTGTCAGTAAAAGGTGGTGGGGCTCCTCCCCCAGAAGTTCCAGGAATTTCTCAGGGACACAGTTCCAGAGGCAGTGACAACAGGTATCATTTTGCTAGCAGACCAGAGTACACCTTCTTAAAACTTGCTATATTCAGGCCAGGGACCAAACACCACACACAAGGGCAAAAAAAAAGTTTCTGTAGACTACTGGCCTGAAAGAAATTAACCAGGATAAAACAGCAGAGCCCACACAGCACACATTGGGACACTCTTAAATGTCAGGCCCTGGGGAACAAAAGACACTACACTGAAGGGCAATATGGGACCTCTTATTCATAAGGCCATTACTCTCAAGAACAGATGTAGCTGACTTTCCTAACACAGAGAAACAGACACAGAGACTTTTAGACAAAGTAAGAAAACAGAAGATTTTGTCCCAAATGAAATAATAGGACAAGGCCAGAGTCAGAGATCTACCAAAACACATATAAATGCAGGCCCAATAGAGAATTGAAAGTAATGATTATAAAGATTCTCACAGACTATGGAAAGGAGTGGAAGTCATCAGGAAAACCCTCACCACAAAAATAAAAAAATAATGTAGTAGAGATAAAGGGTTCAATAAACAAAATAAGGAACATTCTTGATAGAAAGAACAGCAGGCTGCAAGAAGCAGAGGAATAAATAAAGGACCAAGAAAACAGTAATGGAAAGTAATCAAGCCAAACAAAAGAGACAAAAAAGATTATACAAAATGAGGATAGACTTGCAAAATTGTGGAACTCAGAACATTCATATTATAGGGGTCCAATAAGAAGAATATAGAGAAAAGAGGGCAGAAAACATATTTGAAGAAAAAATAGCTTAAAACACCCATAAATTAGGAAGGAAAACAAATATCCAGACCCACAAGGCACAGATAAACTCCAACAAAATTAACAAAAGCAGATCTGCAAGAACTATTGAAGGGGATTGTTTGAGCAGAAAGGAGAGGGCAAAAGTGACATTAAGAAAGTAGGAAATAAAAAAGCAGTAAAAATAAATACTCTATTTTAAAAAATCACTCAGTAAAGTCACAAAGTAAAAGTTATAAAATATGTTAATGTATACCTAACACTTGAGGAGGAGAGAAGAAAAGAATGGGTTCTAATTTAAATGAACATCAACTTAATTTAAAATGCTATAAACAGAAGAGGTTATATACAAAGCTACTAGTAAAAATATATTAAATACCAGTAATACATAGACAAAAAAAGAAAGAAATCCAAATATATCACTAAACAAAACAAAATTAAAAAAATGAAAGATAAAAGATAAGAAAGGATCAGAAAAAAATCTTCGGGAACAACCTCAAAACAAAAAAATAAAATGGCAACACATAAATATCTATCAATAATTACTTCAAGTGTAAATCGATTAAATGATCCAATCATAGGATGACAGAATAGAATTTTAAAAAACAGGACCGGGGGCAGGTCAAGATGGTGGAAGACTGGGGTCCCCAAGTCACCTGTCCACACCAACTTACGTAGATAACGTTCAAGTCATCCTGAAAACCTACCAATTTGGCCTGAAATTTAAAGAGAGAACAGCCAGAAGGCTAAAGAGAGAATAGATAGTGCTTCTAACAAGTACAACTTTTTTTTAGCCCCTCTGCACTGAGCAAAATGACTAGAAAAAAGAACTCACCACAAAAGAAAGATTCAGAAACAGTACTCTCTGCCACAGACTTAAAGAATTTGGATTACAATTCGATGTCACAAAGCCAATTCAGAAGCACAAGTATAAAGATACTGGTGAGTATGGAAAAAAGCATAAAGGATTCAAGAGACTTCATGACTGCAGAATTTAGATCTAATCAGGCCAAAATTAAAAATCAATTAAATGAGATGCAATCCAAAACAGAGGTCCTAATGACAAGGGTTAATGAGGTAGAAAAAAGAGTGACTAACATAGAACACAAGTTGATGTCAAGGAAGGAAGCTGAGGAAAAAAGAGACAAACAATTAAAAGATCATGAGGAAAGGTTAAGGGAAATAAATGACAGCCTCCGAAGGAAAGAATCTACATTTAATTGGGGTTCCAGAGAACACCAGAAAGGGACAGAGGATCAGAAAGTGTATTTGAACAAATCATAGTTTAGAACTTCCATACTTTGGGGTGGGAAACAGGCATTCATATCCAGAGATAGAGAGATCCCCGCTAAAATCAATAATAACCTTTCAACACCTTGACATTTAATAGTGAAACTTGCAAATTCCAAAGACAAAGAGAAAATCCTTAAATCAGCAAGAGACAAGAAATCCCTAAATTATATGGGGATAAGTATAAGATAAACAGCAGACCTCTCCACTGAGACTTGGCAGGCCAGAAAGGGCTGGCAGGATATATTCAGGGTCCTAAATGAGAAGAACATGCAGCCAATAATACTCTATCCAACAAGGCTGTCATTCAGAATAGAAGGAGAGATAAAGAGCTTCCAAGATAGGCATAAAGTGAAAGAATATGTGACCACCAAACCAGCTCTGCAAGAAATATTAAAGGGGACTCTGTAAAAGAAAGAGGAAGCCCAAAGAAATAATCCACAAAAACAGGGACTGAATAGGTATCATGATGACACTAAATTCATATCTTTCAATAGTAACTCTGAATGTGAATGGGCTTAATGAACCCATCAAAAGGTGCAGGGTTTCAGACTGGATAAAAAGCAAGACCCATCTATTTGCTTTCTACAAGAGACACATTTTAGACCTAAGGACACCTACAGCATGAAAATGAAAGGGTGGAAAACTATTTACCATCCAAATAGTCCTCAAAAGAAAGCAGTGGTAGCAATGCTCATATCAGATAAAGTTTACCCCAAAGACTGTAGTAAGAGATGAAGCGGGACACTATCATATTCAAAGGATCTATCCAACAAGAGGACCTAACAATCATGAATCTTTATGCCCCGAATGTGGGAGCTGCCAAGTATATCAATCAATTAATAACCAAAGTTAAGACATACTTAGATAATAATACACTTATACTGGGAGATTTCAATACCATGCTTTCTGTAAATGAAAAATCTTTAAGCACAATATCTCCAAAGAAACAAGAGCTTTAAATGATACCCTGGACCAGATGGATTTCACAGATATTAACAGAAATTTACATCCAAACGCAACTGAATACACACTCTTCTTGAGTGCACATGGAACTTTCTCCAGAAGAGACCACATACTGGGTCACAAACCAGGTCTCATACAATCTCAAAAGATTAGTATTGTCCCCTGCATATTTTCAGACCATAATGCTTTGAAACTAGAATTCAATCACAAGAAGAAATTTGGAAGAAATTCAACCACGTGGAGGTTAAAGACCATCCTGCTAGAAGATGAAAATGTCAACCAGGAAATTAGAGAAGAATTAAAAATATGCATGGATACTAAAGAGAATGAAGATACAACTGTTCAAAATCTTTGAGATACAGCAAAAGCAGTCCTAGGATGGAAATACATCGCGATAAAAGCATCACTCAAAAAACTGGGGAAAACTCAAATACAAGATTGGTGCCAACCTTGCACCAACAGGAACTGGAGAAAGAACAGCAAAAAAGACCTACACCAAGCAGAGGAAGAGAGTTAATAAAGATTCAAGCAGAACTCAATGAAATAGAGACCAGAAAAACTGTGGAACAGATAAAAAAAAAAAAAACAGGGGGTTGGTACTTTGAAAGAATTAATAAGATAGATAACCATAAGCCAGCCTTACTAAAAACAAAAGAGAAAAGACTCAATTTAATAAAATCAAGAATGAAAAATGAGTTATCACAACCAATACCAAGGAAATACAAAAGATTTTTAAAACATATTATGAGCAGCTATACGGCAATAAATTAGGCAATCTAGAAGAAAAGGACACTTTCTGGAAAACTACAAACAACCAAAACTGAAACAGGAAGAAATAGAAAAACTGAACAGGCCAATAATGAAGGAGGAAATTGAAGAAGTCATCAAAGAACTCCCAAAACACAAAACTCCAGGGCCAGAAGGCTTCCCAGGGGAATGATATCAAATGCTGAAAGAAGAAACAATACCTATTCCACTAAAGCTGTTCCGAAATATAGAATGAGATAGAATAGCTCCAAACTCGTTCTATGAGGCCAGCATCACCTTAATTCCAAAACCAATGACCCCACCGAAAAGGAGAATTATAGACCAATATCCCTGATGAACACAGATGCAAAAATTCTCAACAAGATACAAGCCAATAGGATCCAACAATACATTAAGAAGATTATTCACCATGACCAAGTGAGATTTATTACCAGGATGCAAGGCTGGTTCAACACTCATAATGCAATGTGATAGATCATATCAAAAAGAGAAAAAACAAGAACCATATGATCCACACACTAAGATGCAGAAAAAGCATTTGACAAAATACAGCATCCATTTCTGATCAAAACACTTCAGACTGTAGGGAAAGAGGGAACATCCCTCAGTATCTAAAAAGACATCTACAAAAAGCCCACAGCAAATATCATTCTGGAAGCCTTTCCCCTAAGATCAGGAACAAGACAGGGATGACCACTCTCACCACTGCTATTCAACATAGTACTAGAAGTCCTAGCCACAGCAATCAGACAACAAAAAAAAGTTGGCAAAGAAGAAGTCAAACTTTCCCTCTTTGCAGATGACATGATACTCTCCATAGAAAACCCAAAAGATTGCTGGAACTCATACAGCAATTTTGCAGTTTGGAAGGGTACAAGATCAATGCCTATAAATAAATGGCATTTCTATACCCTAACAATAAGACTGAAGAAAGACAAATTAAGGAGTCAATCCCCATTTACAATTCCACCGAAAAGCATAAGATACCTAGGAATAAACCAAACCAAAGAGGGAAAGCATCTATACCATAAAAAGTACAGAACACTTTTGAAAGAAATTGAGGAAGACACAAAGAGATGGAAAAATATTCCATGCTCATGGAGTGAAAGAATTAATATTGTGAAAATGTCAATGTTACTCAGGGCAATTTACACATTTACTGCAATCCCTATCAAAATACCATGGACATTCTTCAAAGAGTTGGAACAAATCATCTTAAGATTTATGTGGAATCAGAAAAGACCCTGAATAGCCCGGGAAATATCAAAAAAGAAAAGTAGAGCTGGGGCATCACAATGCCATATTTTAGGTTGTACTACAAAGCTGTGATCATCAAGAGAGTGTGGTATTGGTACAAAAACAGACACATAGATCAATGGAACACAATAGAGTATCCAGAAATGGGCCCTCAACTCTATGGTCAACTAATATTAGACAAAGCAGGAAAGAATATCCACTGGAAAAAGGAGAGTCTCTTCAATAAATGGTCCTGTGAAAACTGGACAACCACATGCAAAAGAATTAAAGTAGACAATTCTCTTACACCAGACACAAAGATAAACTCAAAATGGATGAAAGATCTAAATGTGAGACAATAATCCATCAAAATCCTAGAGGAGAACACAGGCAACACCCTTTTTGAACTTGGCCACAGCAACTTCTTGTAAGATACATCCATGAAGGCAAGGGAAATAAAAGCAAAAATGAGTTATTAGGACTTCATCAATATAAGAAGCTTCTGAACAGCAAAAGAAACAGTCCATGAAACTCAAAGACAACCTACAGAATGGGGGAAGATGCTTGCAAATGACCTATCAGATAAAGGCCTAGCATCCAAGATCTATAAAGAACTTATTAAACTCAACAGAAACAACTCAATCTTGAAATGGGCAAAAGACATGTACAGAAATTACACCAAAGAAGACATAGATATGGCCAACAAGCACATGAGAAAGTGCTCTGCATCACTTGCCATCAGCTGAGATACAAATCAAAACCACAATGAGATACCACCTCACACCAGTGAGGATGGTGAATATCAACAAGACAGGAAGCAACAAATGTTGGAGAGGATCTGGAGAAAGGGTAACTCTCTTGCACTGTTGGTGGGAATATGAACTGGTACAGCCAGTCTGGAAAGCTATGTGGACTTTCCTCAAAGAGTTAAAAATAGAACTGCTCTGCAACCCAGCAATTGCACTGCTGGGGATTTACCTTGAAGATATAGATGCAGTGAAATGCCGGGGCACCTACATCCCGATGTTTATAGCAGCAATGTCCACAATAGCCAAACCGTGAAAGGAGCCTCAATGTCCATAGAAAGATGAATGGACATAAAGAGGATGTGGTATATTTATACAATGGAATGTTACTCAGCCATTAGAAACCACAAATACCCACCATTTGCTTTGATGTGGATGGATCTGGAGGGTATTATGCTTAGTGAAGTGAGTCAATCAGAGAAGGACAAACATTATATGGTCTCATTCATTTGGGGAATATAAAAATAGAGAAAGAGAATAAAGGGGAAAAGAGAGAAAATGAGTGGGAAATATCAGAGAGGGTGACAGAACATGAGAGACTCCTACTCTGGGAAATGAACAAGGGTAGTGGAAAGGGAGCATTGGTGGGGGGTTACAGTGACTGGGTGATGGGCACTGAGGGGGACACTTGATGGAATGAGCACTGGGTGTTATGCTATATGGTGGTAAATTGAACTCTAATAAAGAAAATAATTAAAATAAAAAAGTGAAATGAAAATAAAAGAGGGACGCCTGTGTGGCTCAACATTTGAGCGTCTGCCTTTGGCTCAGGGCTTGATCCTGGTGTCCCGGATAGAGTCCCACACCGGGCTTCCTATATGGAGCCTGCTTCTCCCTCTGCCTATGTCTCTGCCTTTCTCTCTCTGTGTGTGTATGTGTCTATCATGAATGAATAAATAAAATCTTTTAAAAAATTAAAAGATATGAATTGAGAATCTTCCAAATATATATGGGCATATCCAATATCATGAGAAATAGAAAGGTTGTGTTTATTTATTTTTTTATAAATTAATTTTTTATTGGTGTTCAATTTACCAACATACAGAATAACACCCAGTGCTCATCCCGTCAAGTGTCCCCCTCAGTGCCCGTCACCCACTCACCCCCACCCCCCGCCCTCCTCCCCTTCCACCACCCCTAGTTCGTTTCCCAGAGTTAGGAGTCTTTACGTTCTGTCACCCTTTCTGATATTTCCCACACATTTCTTCTCCCTTCCCTTATATTCCCTTTCACTATTATTTATATTCCCCAAATGAATGAGAACATACAATGTTTGTCCTTCTCCGATTGACTTACTTCACTCAGCATAATACCCTCCAGTTCCATCCACGTTGAAGCAAATGGTGGGTATTTGTCGTTTCTAATGGCTGAGTAATATTCCATTGTATACATAAACCACATCTTCTTTATCCATTCATCTTTCGATGGACACTGAGTCTCCTTCCACAGTTTGGCTATTGTGGACATTGGCCTCACGGGGTAAACAACCCCCACTGAGCCCTGCACCAGGCAGGGGGCAGAGCAGCTCCCCCAAGTGCTAACACCTGAAAATCAGCACAACAGGCCCCTTCTCCAGAAGACCAGCTAGACGGACAAGTTCCAGGGGAAGTCAAGGGACTTAAAGTATACAGAATCAGAAGATACTCCCCCGTTTGTTTTTTTTTCTTTTTGATTTCTGAAAGATTTTAAATAGAACTATATAATGATGCTTCAATTAACCTGTTATCTGTAGAAAATGTCCTTTCAGAGTCAATAAGCTGAATTTAAAAAAAATATTCATAACTCTGATGAAGCATACTGGTTTGCAGCTGCATGAAAAAATATTTTAATCAGGAGCATCTATTTATTATAGGACAATTTGATGAAAACATAGTCAACCCAAGGGAAATTTATGAAGTCTATCAAGTTTATTGTCCCTGTACAATCTCTTCTTTCTTTCCTGCTATGTGATTGCTAACCTCAATTTCTTTCTTTTTTTTTAAGATTTTATTTATTTATGAGACAGAGAGAGAGAGAGAGAGAGAGAGAGGCAGAGACATAGGCAGAGGGAGAAGCAGGCTCCATGCAGGGAGCCTGATATGGGACTCGATCCCGGGTCTCCAAGACCAGGCCCTGGGCTGAAGGCGGCACTAAACTGCTGAGCCACCAGGGCTGCCCTAACCTCAATTTCAAATAATGTCCATGCTTTTCTCATTTTATATTTATCTAAAAAAATTTATCTATGAAAATATCTACTGATAAGTAGTTATTTATAGATTATGACTGTTGTACACTGATTTAAACATCTTCAATTAAACATATCTTTAAATGTTAAATAATGGATTAAAGGATTTTGCTTTGCTTACTCCTCCTCCACCTCCTCCTCACAGTCCTCCTACCCCTTCTCTTTCCCTCTCTCTTCCTTCTTGAAGGTATAATACTACTAACAGATGAGATGTTAGGATGGCAGGTAGAAGGAAACCCCGAAGTTGTAGTTGATCTTCTTAATTATAAAGTACACACATGTACACACACTCAAACAAAATGAGGTGAGCTTGCATGGTCATTCAAGTCAACTGATTATGTTAAGTACATATTATGCATATATACTTGTGAAAGTATGTGCAAACAATTTACTTTTAGTGTGTTAATGTTTATGCTTGCTTATAAATATTCAGATATATTTTGTATTAGTTTTATATTGCTTAGGTAGCAAATTACAACACACCTTGGATTAAATCAACACAAATTTATTTTATAGTTCTTCAAGCTAGAAGTCTAAAATGGGTCAGCAAGCAACCTTTCTTCTGGAGGCTCTAAGAAAGAATCCAGTCTGTTTTCTTGACTTTTTTCTAGCTTTTAGAGACTGCCTACATGTTTTGACTTCTGTTCTCATCATATGTTTTCTTTCCCTCTACTTTTGTTATCACATTGCCTTCTCTATCTGCAACTTTCTTTTTTTTTTATCTGCAACTTTCTTGACTGTCTCTTATAGGGACTCTTTTAATTACATTAGTTTATGCAGATAATTCAGCATAATTGCCCCATCTCAAGTTCCTTAACTTAATCACTCCTGCAATGTTCCTTTTGCCATGTAAAGGAATATATTCACAGGTTCTAGGGTTTAGGATATGGACACATTTGTGAGGACAATTTTTTATCCTACTACAATTTTGAAAAAAAAATAAAATTTTAAATAAAAATTGCATTAATAAAATCTATGTATCAACCAAAAATGAAGATATAATATTATTTTATCATAATATAGTCAAGATATATATATATATAATGGAATATTATGTATAAAGATCCTTGGAATACCTCCTCACTTCCATTATTCTATTCTCTTCAGAGTCATTCCCCAAACTGAATTTCAGAAGTAAATTTTTAGCTTATAGTTAATGGACATTTTCAGAATAGTGTTGATATTTAATTTTTTAAGATTTTATTTACCTATCCATGAGAGACACGCAGAGAGAGGCAGAGACAAAGGCAGAGGGAGAAGCAGGCTCCATACAGGGTGCCCGATGCGGGACTCAATCCCGGGACTCCAGGATCATGCCCTGGGCCAAAGGCAGGTGCTAAACTGCTGAGCCACCCAGGGATTCCTTAATTTTTTATTTTGATGTAATAAAGATGTGTAAATCTAAATACTGGAAGATTGGGATCCCTGGGTGGCGCAGTGGTTTGGCGCCTGCCTTTGGCCCAGGGCGTGATCCTGGAGACCCGGGATCGAATCCTATGTCGGGCTCCCGGTGCATGGAGCCTGCTTCTCCCTCTGCCTGTGTCTCTGCCTCTCTCTCTCTCTCCTCTGTGACTATCATGAATAAATAAATAAAATCTTTAAAATAAATAAATAAATAAATAAATAAATAAATAAATAAATAAACAAACAAATACTGGAAGATGTCTACCAAAGACAATTATTTTTTTTAGTATAATTGAAATTGAGCTTTTTTTCTCCTTGAAACTAATTAGATGATAACATTAGGTTAATACAAAAAAAAACATTAGGTTAATATCATTTTATTATATTGTTAACATCAGTGTGATTATAGAAAAGAAATATTAAAATTTTAAATATTAAAAACATAAAAATTAAATTTAATTAAATTAATAAAACAGGACCAATCTATATGCTGCCTACAAGAGATTAATTTTAGACCTAAAGAAACCTACAAATTTAAACTGATGGGATGGAAAAAACTTTATCATGCAAATTTCTGTCAAAAGAAAGGTTGAGTAGCAATACTTACATAAAAAAATAGTTTAAAACAAAGATTGTAACAAGAGACAATGTAAGGCCCTATATAATAATAAAGGGGACAATCCAACAAGAACATATAACAATTTTACATAGTTATGCACCCAACATGGGAGCACCCAAATACACAAGACAGTTAATAACAAAGATAATGGGGACTGATAGTAAAAAAGCAATAACACGGGACTTTTAAAATTTTTTATTTAAATTTGTTAGTTAACATGCAGTTATAGATGAACAATATAGTGATTCAAGACTTCCATACAACACTTCAGAACAAGTAAACTCCTTAACTCCTTAAACCCCATCATCTATTTTTTAATATTGTATTAATTTAATCATAAGAGACACACAGAGAGAGGGAGAGACATAGGCAAAGGGAGAAGCACGCTCTCTGCAGGGAGCCTGATGCAGGACTCAATCGCAGGACCCCAGGATCATGCCCTGAGCCAAAGGTGAACACTCAACCACTGAGCCACCCAGGCATCCCCACATCACCTATTTAAACCCATTTCCCACCCACCTCCAAAATATTTTTGGATCACAGTGTTTTCATTTTGATTGGTTCCTTATGCTTTTTTGATTTCTTCTTTGGTTTCCTGGTTGACACGTTCATTGTTTTGTAACATATTACTTAACCTCCATGTATTTGTAATCTTTCCAGATATTTTTGTTGTTGCTGACTTCCAGGTTCATAACCTTGTGGTTAAAAAAGATGCATGTTTTGACATCAATATGCTTGTATTTGTTGAGACCTGTTTTGTGACCTAATATGTGACCTATTCTGGAGAATTTTCCAAGTGCCAATAATAGGGGACTTTAACACTACACTTATATCAATAGACAGATTTTTCAAACAGAAATCGACAAGGAAACAAATGCTTTATAGGATGGATAGGACCAGGCAGATTTAGCAGGCATATTTAGAACACATCTTCTAAAACAAGAGAATACACATTTTTTTTTCTGGTGCACACAGAGGATTCTCCAGAATAGATCACATTTTAGGCCATAAAACAGGTCTCAACAATTTAAAAAGGGTTGAATTCACACCACGCATGTTTTCTGACCATGACACTATGAAACTGGAATCAAACACAAGAAAAAATCTGGAAAGATCACAAAAACATGAGGTTAAATACCATGCTATTAAATGATGAATGTGTTAACCAATAAATCAAAGAAGACATCCAAAATCACATGGAAACAAGTGAAAATGAAAATGGAAACACAACAGGCCAAAACCTTTGGAATGCAGCAAAAGTGGTTCTAAGAGGGAAATTTAGAGCAATAGAGGCCTACCTCAATAAGCAAGAAAAATGTAAAATAAACAACTTAACCTAGGACTAAACCTAATCAAAGAGGTGGAAGATCTGTACTCTGAACAGTATAGAACATTAATGAAAGAAATTCAGGATGACACAAAGAAATGAAAATATATTTCATGAACACGGATTGGAAGAAAAAATATTAGTAGAGGAAGGGGCAAGATGGCGGAAGAGTAGGGTCTCCAAATCACCTGTCTCCACCAAATTACCTAGAAAACCTTCAAATTATCCTGAAAATCTATGAATTCGGCCTGAGAATTAAAGAGAGAACACCTGGAATGCAACAGTGAGAAGAGTTCGCGCTTCTATCAAGGTAAGAAGACGGGAAAAAAGAAATAAAGAAACAAAGGCCTCCAAGGGGGAGGGGCCGCGCGAGGAGCCGGGCTGAGGCCGGGACGAGTGTCCCCAGGACAGGAGAGCCCCGTCCCGGAGAAGCCGGAGCTGCACCAACCTTCCCGGGCAGAAAGGGGCTCGCAGGGAGTTGGAGCAGGACCCAGAAGGGCGGGGATGCCCTCGGGCTCCCCTGGACGGTAACAGAGCAACTGCGCGCCCAGGAGAGTGCGCCGAGCTCCCTAAGGGCTGCAGCGCGCACGGCGGGACCCGGAGCAGCTCGGAGGGGCTCGGGCGGCGGCTCCGCGGAGGGGGCTGCGCGGCCCCGGGAGCAGCTCAGAGGGGCTCAGGCAGAGGAAGAGGCTCCGTGCAGAGGGGGCTGCGCGGTTCCAGGAGCACCTCGGGGTGCTCGGGTGGCGGCTCCGCGGAGGGGATTGCGCGGCCCTGTAGCGCGAATCCAACAGCGCAGGCCCCAGAGCACAGGGCGCCGGGACACAGCCCAGGATCCGGCCTCCCCCGGGACAGGCAGAGGCCAGGAGGGCCCAGGACCCCAAGGACGCTCCTGCCCCAGCTGAGCAGATCAGCGGCCCCGCCCCGGAGCCTCCAGGCCCTGCAGACGGAGAGCTCCGGAGTTCCTGCGGGGGCTGAATCCAGGTTTCCAGAGCTGGCCCCGCCACTAGGGCTGTTGCTCCTGAGGCCTCATGGGGGAAACAACCCCCACTGAGCCCTGCACCAAGCAGGGGCACAGCAGCTCCCCCAGCTTCTAATACCTGAAAATCAGCACAGCAGGCCCCTGCCCTAGAAGACCAACTAGACTGACTGACAACTTCCAGGGGAAGCCAAGAGACTTAAAGTACACAGAATCAGAAGATACTCCCCCGTGGTTCTTTTTTTCTTTTTTTTTTTTTGGTTTGCTTTTTGATTTGTTTCCTTCCCCCAACTCCCTTTTTTCTCCTTTCTTTCTTTTTCTTTCTCTTTTTCTTCTTTTTTTTTCGTTTTTTTCTTTCCTTTTTTTTCTCTTTCTCTTTTCTTTCCTTCTTTCTCTCCTCTCTTTTTCTCCTTTTCCCAATACAACTTGCTTTTGGCCACTCTGCACTGAGCAAAATGACTAGAAGGAAAACCTCACCTCAAAAGAAAGAATCAGAAACAGTCCTCTTTCCCACAGAGTAACAAAATCTGGATTACAATTCAATGTCAGAAAGCCAATTCAGAAGCACTATTATACAGCTACTGGTGGCTCTAGAAAAAAGCATAAAGGACTCAAGAGACTTCATGACTGCAGAATTTAGAGCTAATCAGGCAGAAATTAAAAATATATTGAATGAGATGCAATCCAAACTAGAAGTCCTAATGACGAGGGTTAACGAGGTGGAAGAACAAGTGAGTGACATAGAAGACAAGTTGATAGCAAAGAGGGAAACTGAGGAAAAAAGAGACAAACAATTAAAAGACCATGAAGCTAGATTAAGGGAAATAAACGACAGCCTGAGGAAGAAAAACCTACGTTTAATTGGTGTTCCCGAGGGTGCCGAAAGGGACAGAGGGCCAGAATATGTATTTGAACAAATTCTAGCTGAAAACGTTCCTAATCTGGGAAGGGAAACAGGCATTCAGATCCAGGAAATAGAGAGATCCCCCCCTAAAATCAATAAAAACCGTTCAACACCTCGACATTTAATAGTGAAGCTTGCAAATTCCAAAGATATAGAGAAGATCCTTAAAGCAGCAAGAGACAAGAAATCCCTGACTTTTATGGGGAGGAGTATTAGGGTAACAGCAGACCTCTCCACAGAGACCTGGCAGGCCAGAAAGGGCTGGCAGGATATACTCAGGGTCGTAAATGAGAAGAACATGCAGCCAAGAATACTATATCCAGCAAGGCTCTCATTCAAAATGGAAGGAGAGATAAAGAGCTTCCAAGACAGGCAGCAACTAAAAGAATATGTGACCTCCAAACCAGCTCTGCAAGAAATTTTAAGGGGGACTCTTAAAATTCCCCTTTAAGAAGAAGTTCAGTGGAACATTCCACAAAAACAAGGACTGAATAGTTATCATGATGACACTAAATTCATATCTCTCAATAGTAACTCTGAATGTGAACGGGCTTAATGACCCCATCAAAAGGCGCAGGGTTTCAGACTGGATAAAAAAGCAGGACCCATCTATTTGCTGTCTACAAGAGACTCATTTTAGACAGAAGGACACCAACAGCCTGAAAATAAAAGGTTGAAGAAACATTTACCATTCGAATGGTCCTCAAAAGAAAGCAGGGGTAGCCATCCTTATATCAGATAAACTAAAATTTACCCCAAAGACTGTAGTGAGAGATGAAGAGGGACACTATATCATACTTAAAGGATCTATTCAACAAGAGGACTTAACAATCCTCAATATATATGCCCCGAATGTGGGAGCTGCCAAATATATAAATCAATTATTAACCAAAGTGAAGAAATACTTAGATAATAATACACTTATACTTGGTGACTTCAATCTAGCTCTTTCTATACTCGATAGGTCTTCTAAGCACAACATCTCCAAAGAAACGAGAGCTTTAAATGATACACTGGACCAGATGGATTTCACAGATATCTACAGAACTTTACATCCAAACTCAACTGAATACACATTCTTCTCAAGTGCACATGGAAATTTCTCCAGAATAGACCACATATTGGGTCACAAATTGGGTCTGAACCGATAACAAAAGATTGGGATCGTCCCCAGCATGTTCTCAGACCACAATGCCTTGAAATTAAAACTAAATCACAACCAGAAGTTTGGAAGGACCTCAAACACGTGGAGGTTAAGGACCATCCTGCTAAAAGATGAAAGGGTCAACCAGGAAATTAAGGAAGAATTAAAAACATTCATGGAAACTAATGAGAATGAAGATAAAACCATCCAAAATCTTTGGGATGCAGCAAAAGCAGTCCTAAGGGGGATATACATCGCAATACAAGCATCCATTCAAAAACTGGAAAGAACTCAAATACAAAAGCTAACCTTATACATAAAGGAGCTAGACAAAAAACAGCAAATAGATCCTATACCCAAGAGAAGAAGGGAGTTAATAAAGATTCGAGCAGAACTCAACGAAATCGAGACCAGAAGAACTGTGGAAGAGATCAACAGAACCAGGAGTTGGTTCTTGGAAAGAATTAATAAGATAGATAAACCATTAGCCAGCCTTATTAAAAAGAAGAGAGAGAAGACTCAAATTAATAAAATCATGAATGAGAAAGGAGAGATCACTACCAACACTAAGGAAATACAAATGATTTTAAAAACATATTATGAACAGCTATACACCAATAAATTAGGCAATCTAAGAGAAATGGACGCATTCCTGGAAAGCCACAAACTACCAAAACTGGAACAGGAAGAATTAGAAAACCTGAACAGGCCAATAACCAGGAAGGAAATTGAAGCAGTCATCAAAAACCTCCCAAGACACAAGAGTCCAGGGCCAGAGGGCTTCCCAGGGGAATTCTATCAAACGTTTAAAGAAGAAACCATACCTACTCTTCCTAAAGCTGTTTGGAAAGATAGAAAGAGATGGAGTACTTCCAAATTCGTTCTATGAGGCCAGCATCACGTTCATTCCAAAACCAGACAAAGACCCCACCAAAAAGGAGAATTACAGACCAATATCCCTGATGAACATGGATGCAAAAATTCTCAACAAGATACTGGCCAATAGGATCCAACAGTACATTAAGAAAATTATTCACCATGACGAAGTAGGATTTATCCCTGGGACACAAGGCTGGTTCAACACCTGTAAAACAATCAATATGATTCATCATATCAGCAAGAGAAAAACCAAGAACCATATGATCCTCTCATTAGATGCAGAGAAAGCATTTGACAAAATACAGCATCCATTTCTGATCAAAACTCTTCAGAGTGTAGGGATAGAGGGAACATTCCTCGACATCTTAAAAGCCATCTATGAAAAGCCCACAGCAAATATCATTCTCAATGGAGAAGCACTGGGAGCCTTTCCCCTAAGATCAGGAACAAGACAGGGATGTCCACTCTCACCACTGCTATTCAGCATAGTATTGGAAGTCCTAGCCTCAGCAATCAGGCAACAAAAAGACATTAAAGGCATTCAAATTGGCAAAGAAGAAGTCAAACTCTCCCTCTTCACTGATGACATGATACTCTACATAGAAAACCCAAAAGTCTCCACCCCAAGATTGCTATAACTCATACAGCAATTCGGTAGCGTGGCAGGATACAAAATCAATGCCCAGAAATCAGTGGCATTTCTATATAATAACAATGAGACTGAAAAAAGAGAAATTAAGGAGTCAATCCCATTTACAATTGCACCCAAAAGCATAAGATACCTAGGAATAAACCTAACCAAAGATGTAAAGTATCTATACCCTCAAAACTATAGAACACTTCTGAAAGAAATTGAGGAAGACCCAAAGAGATGGAAAAATATTCCATGCTCATGGATTGGCAGAATTAATATTGTGAAAATGTCAATGTTACCCAGGGCAATTTACACGTTTAATGCAATCCCTATCAAAATATCATGGACTTTCTTCAGAGAGTTAGAACAAATTATTTTAAGATTTGTGTGGAATCAGAAAAGACCCCGAATAGCCAGGGGAATTTTAAAAAAGAAAACCATATCTGGGGGCATCACAATGCCAGATTTCAGGTTGTACTGCAAAGCTGTGGTCATCAAGACAGAGTGGTACTGGCACAAAAACAGACACATAGATCAGTGGAACAGAATAGAGAATCCAGAAGTGGACCCTCAACTTTATGGTCAACTAATATTCGATAAAGGAGGAAAGACTATCCATTGGAAGAAAGACAGTCTCTTCAATAAATGGTGCTGGGAAAATTGGACATCCACATGCAGAAGAATGAAACTAGACCACTCTCTTTCACCATACACAAAGATAAACTCAAAATGGATGAAAGATCTAAATGTGAGACAAGATGCCATGAAAATCCTAGAGAAGAACACAGCCAATACCCTTTTTGAACTCGGCCACAGTAACTTCTTGCAAGATACATCCATGAAGGCAAAAGAAACAAAAGCAAAAATGAACTATGGGACTTCATCAAGATAAGAAGCTTTTGCACAGCAAAGGATACAGTCAACAAAACTCAAAGACAGCCTACAGAATGGGAGAAGATATTTGCAAATGACCTATCAGATAAAGGGCTAGTTTCCAAGATCTATAAAGAACTTCTTAAACTCAACACCAAAGAAACAAACAATCCAATCATGAAATGGGCAAAAGACATGAAGAGAAATCTCACAGAGGAAGACATAGACATGGCCAAAATGCATATGAGAAAATGCTCCACATCACTTGCCATCAGGGAAATACAAATCAAAACCACAATGAGATACCACCTCACACCAGTCAGAATGGGGAAAATTAACAAGGCAGGAAACCACAAATGTTGGAGAGGATGCAAAGAAAAGGGAACCCTCTTACACTGTTGATGGGATTGTGAACTGGTGCAGCCACTCTGGAAAACTGTGTGGAGGTTCCTCAAACAGTTAAAAATAGACCTGCCCTACGACCCAGCAATTGCCCTGTTGGGGATTTACCCCAAAGATACAGATGCAGTGAAACGCCGGGACACCTGCACCCCGATGTTTATAGCAGCAATGGCCACGATAGCCAAACTGTGGAAGGAGCCTCGGTGTCCAACGAAAGATGAATGGATAAAGAAGATGTGGTTTATGTATACAATGGAATATTACTCAGCTATTAGAAATGACAAATACCCACCATTTGCTTCAACGTGGATGGAACTGGAGGGTATTATGCTGAGTGAAGTAAGTCAATCGGAGAAGGACAAACATTGTATGTTCTCATTCATTTGGGGAATATAAATAATAGTGAAAGGGAATATAAGGGAAGGGAGAAGAAATGTGTGGGAAATATCAGAAAGGGAGACAGAACGTAAAGACTGCTAACTCTGGGAAACGAACTAGGGGTGGTAGAAGGGGAGGAGGGCGGGGGGTGGGAGTGAATGGGTGACGGGCACTGGGGGTTATTCTGTATGTTAGTAAATTGAACACCAATAAAAAATAAATTAAAAAAAAGAAAAAATATTAGTAAAATATCCCTACTACTGAAAGCTATCTACACATTTACTGCAATCTCTATAAAATGCTCATGGCATTTTTCACAGAGGTAGAACAAAAATCTTACAATTTATATGGAACCACAAAAGAATAGTAATTGCCAAAGTAATTTTGAGGAAGAAAATCAAAGCTGTAGGTATCACAATTTCATACTTCCAGTTATATTACAGAGCTGTCGTAATGAAAGCAATATCATACTGGTACAGAAAATAGACACATAGATTAATGGAACAGAATAGAATACTCAGAAAGAAACCCACAACTATATGGTCAGTTAATCAAACAATGCAGTAAAGAATATCCAATCGGAAAATTCCTTCAATAAATGGTATTGGAAAAACTGATCTGCTGCATGCAAAAGAATGAAACTGAACCACCTTCTTACATCATATGCAAAAATAAAAATTTAAATGTGAGACATGACACCATAAAAATCCTAGAAGTTAGCCAAGGCAGTAATATCTCTGGTATCAGGTTTAGGAATATTTTTCCTAGATATGTTTCCTGAGATAAAGTAAATAGAAGCAGGATTAAACTTTGGGTACTACTTCAAAATAAAAAGCTTCTGTACAGCAAAGGAAATTGTCAATAAAACAAAAGGCAACTCACTAAATAGGAGACAATATTTGCAAGTGACATATCCAGTAAAGGGAGGATGTTAAACAAATCAACACCAAAAGCCAAATAATCTAATTTAATGGGCAGAAGAAATGCATAGATATTTCTTCAAAGAAGACCTACAAATGGCCAAGAGACACATGAAAAGATGCTCAACATCACTTCTCATCAGGAAAATGCAAATCAAAACCACAAGGAGATATCCCTTCACATCAGAATGGCTACAATCAAAAACATAAGAAACAACCTGTGTTGGTGAGTATGTGAAGAAAAAATCCTCTTACACTGTTGGTGGGACTGCAAACTGGTGTTACCACTGTGGAAAATTGTATGGAGATTCCTCAAAAAGTAAAATAGAACTACCCTATGATCAAATGATTTTTCTATAGGGTACTTACCCAGAAAATTACAAAAACATGAATTGAAAGTGATACATGGACCACTGTATTTGCTGTATAGTTTATTGTAGCCAAATTATAGAAGCAGCCCAAATAAAATGTCCATCAGTAGATGAATGAATAAAGAAAATGTGACATATATATGTAATAGGATATTATTCATCCAGAAAAAGACTGAAATCTTGCCATCTGCAAGGACATGGATTGAGCTAGAAAGTATAATGCTAAGTGAATGTCAGTCAGAGAAAGACACATACAATATGATTTCAGTCATATGTGGAATTTAAGAAACAAAACAATTGAACAAAGAGCAAAAAGAGAGATAAACAAGCCAAGACACAGACTCTTAACTATTGAGAACAAACAGATGGTTACCAGAGGGTAGGTTGGTGGGGGAATAGGTTAAATAGGTGATGAGGACTAAGGACTGCACTTGTGATGATCACAGGCTGATGCATGGAAGTGTTGAATTGCTATATTGTACACCTGAAACTAAGATAGCACTCTATGTGTAACAGTAACTATGTTGGAATTTTTTAAAAACATTGATAAAAAGAATTCTGTTTTGGGATGCCTGGGTGGCTCAGTGGTTAAGCACCTTCCTTTGGCTCAGTTCGTCATCCCATGGTCCTGGGATGGAGTCCTGCATCAGGCTCCCTGAAGGAAGCCTGCTTCTCCCTCTGCATATGTCTCTGTCTCTCTCTCTCTCTGTGTCTCATGAATAAATAAATAAAATCTTTAAAAAGAATTCTGTTTTGCCTTGTTCACGGCATAATGGCCTTGTAAATTATTGTAAATTATTCTCCATAATCTCCTATTTATACAAATAATGTTCATCTTGTGAGGCAAAGTGATATAATAATAATAATAATAATAGTAGTAATAATAGTAATAATAAAGTGTAATGCACCTGCATGACTCATTCAGTTGAGTTTTGCAAATTGATTTTGTATCCTGCAACTGTACAGAATTCATTTATCAGTTCTAGTAGATTTTTGGTGGAGTCTTTCAGGTTTGCTATCTATATGACATAGTATCTGCAAATAGTGAAAGCTTTACTTCTTCCTTGCCAATTTGAATTCCTTTTATTTCTTTTGTCTCAGATCATGATGTCAGGGTCGTGGGATAGAGCCCTGAAACAGGCTCCATGCTCATAGAGGAGTTTGCTTGAGATTCTCTCTCTCCCTCTCCTGCTGCTCTGCTTCCCCACTTGTGCTCTCTCTGTAAAGTGAATAAATAAATCTCATACAAAAATAATAAAATATAAATAAAGGAAAAGATTGAGCTTTTGTTATTGATTTGAGAAGAGAATTTTCTTATTAATATGTTTCATTATCATCTAATGTTTACTTCATGATTCTAAAATTGCTTTCAAATTAGCTTATTGTGTTGCATAATACACTATACAGTCATTGAAATATTTTTTTCAACATCCACGTTGAAGCAAGTGGTGGGTATTTGTCATTTCTAATGGCTGAGTAATATTCCATTGTATACATAAATCACATCTTCTTTATCCATTCATCTTTTGATGGACACTGAGGCTCCTTCCACAGTTTGGCTATTGTGGACATTGCTGCTATAAACATCGGGGTGCAGGTGCCCCGGCATTTCACTGCATCTGTATCTTTGGGGTAAATCCCCAACAGGGCAATTGCTGGGTCCTAGGGCAGGTCTATTTTGAACTCTTTAAGGAACCTCCACACAGTTTTCCAGAGTGGCTGCCCCATTTCACATTCCCACCAACAGTGTAAGAGGGTTCCCTTTTCTCCACATCCTCTCCAACATTTGTGGTTTCCTGCCTTGTTAATTTTCCCCATTCTCACTGGTGTGAGGTGGTATCTCATTGTGGTTTTGATTTGTATTTCCCTGATGGCAAGTGATGCAGAGCATTTTCTCATATGCATGTTGGCCATGTCTATGTCTTCCTCTGTGAGATTTCTGTTCATGTCTTTTGCCCATTTCACGATTGGATTGTTTGTTTCTTTGGTGTTGAGTTTAAGAAGTTCTTTATAGATCTTGGAAACTAGCCCTTTAACTGATACATCATTTGCAAATATCTTCTCCCATTCTGTAGGTTGTCTTTTAGTTTTGTTGACTGTATCCTTGGCACTCGGTGTTATTCTGTATGTTGGCAAATTGAACACCCATAAAAAATAAATTTATTATTAAAAAATAAAGGTGAAAGTTGAAAAAATTTTTTAAACATATTCATATCATAATACCTACAATTTTAAATACGTATGGTTCTACCTTTCTTTTTTTATTCTTGAACTTTTTATTTACTTATTTTTATTAAAATTTTTATTGGAGTTCAATTTGGTGTAAAATTTGTCATTTTACCTTTAGCAGATAAAGGGCTAGTATCCCTATGTACAGATGCTAGGGCTAGTATCCAAGATCTGTAAAGAACTTATTAAACTCAACAGCAAAGAAACAAACAATCCAGTCATGAAATGGGCAAAAGACACGAACAGAAATTTCACAGAGGAAGACAGAAACATGGCCAACAAGCACATGAGTATATGTTCCGCATCACTGGCCATCCGGGAAATACAAGTCGAAACCACAATGAGATACCACTTCACACCAGTGAGAATGGGGAAAATTAACAAGGCAGGAAACAATATTTACTTGATAATATACCATTTATGTGTCTTCATTTAAGTCATTAAAAATAGTTTCATTCAGTTTTTATACATATTTATAATAACTGTTTTGGAATTTTTGTCTATTAAGTCAGACATCTGGACCCTCTCAAAGGTCCTTTCTTTTCTATTGCTTGCTTCTTTTCCCCAGTGTAGGTCACATTTTACTGTTTCTCTACATATCTTACATTTTTATTGATAGCTGCATAAATGGCATATTGTAGGAACTTAATACTGAGTCTCCTTTCTTGTTGGAACTTGATTTTGATGCCTATTTGATGATTTGTTTGTTTAATTACTTGAGTGGACTACTGTGAAGTTTACTTCTTTTGTCATTGTATAGCCTCTGATGTCCATTCTCAGATTTTCCTTTTCTTAAAAAATATTTTAGTCTGGCTTCTCTTGTTCACCTCTTGTTTATTATAAGTCACTTATTGGGCAAAACTTATACTTAATGTCACTAAACCAGTTAGGTCATTGGATGTGTGCATTTCTATAGTTCAGGAAACTTGGATTTTGCTTCAATCTCATCCTGGGATAAATGGCTCAGAAGATCCCTCTATTGCCCTTGAGAGAAATTCCTTCTTTTGTTACATGACCTTATGTGCAGTCTTCTAGACCACCAGAGTTTAATGTGATCTTATTTTTCTGACTAGAATCTTAGGAGTCATCCTGGGGTCAGAATAGTTTATGATTTTATTCTGCTGTTGCTTCCTCAGAGGTTGTACTTAAACCCCTTAAGCCAATAAGGCTTCTACTTATTGCTGAGTTATTTGAAAGTGGCTTGGAGAATGTTTTTAAGCCTGTCCCATAGCCTGCTATTACTGTTCATGAATAGTAGTGCACATAACCTTCCCAACTTCAACAGTTGTGTGTGATCCCAGGAGAGTTCTTACCTGTCTTTCTCTAGTTATCTCAACTAAACATCTGGCTGCTCTGCTGTTTTGCTTATATCAGAGCTATAGGCTGCCTCTTAACTGCCCTCCACCAAAATCTCCATTGTTTTGATATGGCCCTTAGACATGGAGTTCTCTAGTCTGTATGCCAAAAGGTCAGTCTGTCCTCTCAGGCAGAGGTGTTATTGTGGTTTGTTTCTCTTCTTGGGAAGATATGCCATTGCATAGATAGAAGCTAAAGGTGGAAAGAGTATACCGCCTCTCTTGGAGTGAAAACCTTGCTCTACCAGTGGGTTCTGGTGTGGAAAGAAGTGTAGTAGTCCTTGACTGTTATTCAGCTTGCTTCTCCCAGAGTGAAACTTCTGCCCTGTGAGCAAATTGGGGTGCGGTCAATCAGGCTGCAGTATTCTATGTCACTGTTGGGGAAAAGCCCTAGCCTATGAGTAGGATTTGGGTGGAAGGAAGGACTTTCAGTCCTCTCATTCATATCTTCTGGGAATAGAGCTTGCAAAACACACATATGGGGGAGGGCATGAGATTCACATATATCCTGCCCATGTGATGTTCAAGTATACAATTCCCAGAGTAAAACTCCCTTAACATAGAGGTGGGGATGGCAGATAATGGGAGAGGTTCATAGCCCAAATTCCACAGACTATAATTCATATTGCTGAGATTTACTATGTTTAGCAGATTTTCTTGGACAAATATTTCACCATGTACTGCTTAGATCACTTTTCATATAATTTAAATCATTGTGTTGGATAATTTTCACCACTTAAATGTTTACTGCTCTGCATAGAGAGCCTACTGTGCTCCTCCAACTAACAATCTGTCTTCGTAAAAGAAGTCCTATCATAATAGAGCTATCTTCATTCATGTATGAGCTCATTCATGAATGTATGTATGTCTATGCCTGCTTTTAAACTCAAAGACAGAGTTGAGTAGTTGCAACAGGGACCATACAGCCTACAAAGCCTAAAGTATGCACTATCTGGCCCTTTACATAAAATGTTAGCCAAATTCTTACTTAGACATTCTTTTAGAAGACTTATCTTTTAAGAGGCAGATGATCTTAGTTAACTGTGGGAATACAGTTGACCTGATCAGTGATCCAACTCATGTTACAAATTTATATGATTGGCTGCTTCAAGAGAATGGGAATTCCAATTTGGAAGCTGATGGCTATGATCTGAGAAGTATCTAGAGATTCTGGAGATTTTAGAGAAGGGAAAGCATAGGGAGAGGGTTGAGGAAAGGAATTTTCACTAGTGAAAGGACAAAATGAAGCTACAGAGCGTGAGTAGAGAGATGGAAGAAAAGACTCACAGAAATGCTAAAAGAGTGTTGAGACGTACCTGCAACCAGTTTTCCTTGATGCAATTTGAATCACTCTTGCTTTCTGACCTATATTTTCAACATTATACTTCCTGCCTTTACATGAAAAAATGCATATTTTAAATTATCAGACTTATAAAATATCAAACACTGCAGAAGCAGTTATTTATTACCTTTTTGGAAAGTACTATCCTCCCAAGCTTCTAGCCCTCTTTTCCTTGAAGCTTTAGGCATACAGGGGTACATGTTTCTCATGCTTTACTCATTGTTCCCAAGATGGGATATAGCTTTTCCAGATTTGACCTAAAGCTGTGAAATTCCAAGCATGACTTGTAATGTTTCTATTATTTCACAGCTATGCACAGCTGTTTTCCTTGCTATGAAAATCTTTCTTGGGCACCTGGGTGGCTCAAGTGGTTGAGCTTCTGCCTTCTGCTCAGGTCGTGATCCCGGGTCTGGGGATCAAGTCCCACATACGGCTTCCTGCGAGGAGCCTGCTTCTCCCTCTGTCTATGTCTCTGCCTCTCTATGTCTCTCATGAATAAATACTTAAAGTCTCCAAAAAAAGGAAAATCTCTCTTGTCTTCCTCCTAGGTACTTTTTACTCTGTCCATTACTGAATCCCTTCTGCACACAGAAAACCTGTATTATTCACTTTTCAGTCTCCCCAGGTAACTGGACAGTAGGGATGCATAATTTTAGATAATCTATAAAGCTGAAATTAGTAGCCTTTTCTAATGGAGTCCCCCTTCAACCACAAGATGCCTATGCTCATACTACTGTGTTCTTGTTACAAGACTAAAACTGTCTCTGAAGTACAGAGAAATAGAAAAACAACTACAGACAAGGAATGCTAAGCTGTCCTTTCACCCTATCCCTCTCACTAATTCAGTGTGTAACCTACTTATCCTTACCTCCATTCACCCCTACTTATTTCTTCCTCTATAAAAAGTAGGCGTTGGATAATTTCTTAGGCCACTTACAACCCCACAAATTTCTGAAATCTGCTAAGTCTTTGATATTTTTTCCCAGTTGTGTCCTTTGGGTTGGAAGAGTTTCCTACTGTGGGGCAGAGGGTGGGTTTTTCCAGCAGTACACAGAACCCAAAACATACATTCCCCATGTTCCACTCATATCACACAGTTTGGGCCAGTCTCTGGAATTTGAGCAGAGGCCTGTGAATTCCAAGCTTGTTGCATAACACTGCATTTCCCTAACAGCTGTGAGTTGCTGTCTTTCTCCATTTTTGCAAGCCCCTATAGGCCCTTCCTTTGCACTTGAGGATTTACACCCTTTGGAGGATGAAAGCCTCACATATACCTGTAGATAAGCACTTTTTTCCTTCAACTGTATAGCAAGCATTCCCATAACACAAAGTACATGTGGTTTTGAGGTCTTGCAAATTAAGCAATGCAACAACTATAGATGATACACACAATTATTTCTAATTATTTCTACACAGTATGTAAAGGGCCAAGCTATTGAGCTATGTGTAATAGCCTCAGAAACTTTACTTATTTAATTCCTAGAACTCAAAAAGTATATGAGATCCTCTGGACTTTTTCCTCATCTGTTAAGTGAAGATAATAATGCTTGTTTCATTCAATCCATAGTTATAGGTGCTCATCTTCATTAATGATGTGAGTGAAAATGCTTGCAACATATTTTTCAATAGTAAATAGTCACTATTGTATAAAAATATATTAAAGGGATTGTATTGACCCCTACTATATATATAGCATATCTCTGACAAACTAAAATTATTACTAATTAAGATGATGGAGAGAGGGGTTTCTTTCATCTGGAGAAGCCAGTTAATTTATCAGTACAAAGAAAGGGCTTATTTTGGGATCTCAAAACAGCCTCACAGTAAATAATGAGAGGAAAACTTTGATTTTCAGAAACACAAATATTGGATTTTCAATCTTTGTAATGCAAATCTCTTTTAGAACCACCAAGGTATATGGTCAGATTCACCAAAAAGGTCCCATAACAAACATTTCTTCTACTTTCCTTAAGTACTTAAAATATCCCCAATTAAGATGTGTGTGCATATGTGTGTATGCCCACATATGTGCCTATGTGCATGTGCACACATATACCTACATATGTGTCTTTGTTTAAAGCCTTCATCTAAGTTCAAATGAAACAAGAAAACTTACATGAATAGATGTTAAACAGAGATTTGTTGAGTGTATTGAAATGACAGTCCATTTGAAGGGCAAGCTTGCCATAGCATCTTAGAGGAAAGAGTGGAAGATAAGTGAGAACAGGTGGGAAAGAATAGCTTAATGGGAAGAGGAAAGAAAGGATAAAAAGTTAAAAAGAAACCATGTATTATGGGAATGACTCCTTAATTTCTCTTTCTTCAGTCTCATTGTTAGTGTATAGAAATACCACTGAATTCTGGGCATTGATTTTATATCCTGCCACGCGGCCAAATTGCTGTATGAGTTCTAGCAATCTTGGGGTGGAGGCTTTTGGGTTTTCTATGTAGAGTATCATGTCAATTGCACCCAAAAGCATAAGATACCTAGGAATAAACCTAACAAAAGAGTAAAGGATCTATACCCTAAAAACTATAGAACACTTCTGAAAGAAATTGAGGAAGACACCAAGAGATGGAAAAATATTCCATGCTCATGGATTGGCAGAATTAATATTGTGAAAATGTCAATGTTACCCAGGACAATTTACACGTTTAATGCAATCCCTATCAAAATACCATGGACTTTCTGCAGAGTTAGAACAAATTATTTTAAGATTTGTGTGGAATCACAAAAGATCCCGAATATCCAGGGGAATTTTAAAAAAGAAAACCATATCTGGGGGCATCACAATGCCAGATTTCAGGTTGTACTACAAAGCTGTGGTCATCAAGACAGTGTGGTACTGGCACAGAAACAGACACATAGATCAATGGAACAGAATAGAGAATCCAGAAGTGGACCCTGAACTTTATGGTCAACTAATATTCGATAAAGGAGGAAAGACTATCCATTGGAAGAAAAACAGTCTCTTCAATAAATGGTGCTGGGAAAATTGGACATCCACATGCAGAAGAATGAAACTAGACCACTCTCTTGCGCCAAACACCAAGATAAACTCAAAATGGATGGAAGATCTAAATGTGGGACAAGATGCCATCAAAATCCTAGAGGAGAACACAGGCAACACTCTTTTTGAACTCGGCCATAGTAACTTCTTGCAAGATACATCCACGACGGCAAAAGAAACAAAAGGGAAAATGAACTATTGGGACTTCATCAAGATAAGAAACTTTTGCACAGCAAAGGATACAATCAACGAAACTAAAAGACAACCTACAGAATGGGAGAAGATATTTGCAAATGACATATCAGATAAAGGGCTAGTTTATAAGATCTATAAAAAGCTTATTAAACTCAACACCAAAGAAACAAAGAATCCAATCATGAAATGGGCAAAAGACATGAACAGAAATCTCACAGAGGAAGACAGAGACATGGCCAACAAGCACATGAGAAAATGCTCTGCATCACTGGCCATCAGGGAAATACAAATCAAAACCACAATGAGATACCACCTCACACCAGTGAGAATGGGGAAAATTAACAAGGCAGGAAACCACAAATGTTGGCGAGGATGTGGAGAAAAGGGAACCCTCTTCCACTGTTGGTGGGAATGTGAACTGGGGCAGCCACTCTGGAAAACTGTGTGGAGGTTCCTCAAAGAGTTAAAAATAGACCTGCCCTAGGACCCAGCAATTACACTGTTGGGGATTTACCCCAAAGATACAGATGCAGTGAAAAGCTCAGGCACCTGCACCCCGATGTTTCTAGCAGCAATGTCCACAATAGCCAAACTGTGGAAGGAGCCTTAGTGTCCAACGAAAGATGAATGGGTAAAGAAGATGTGGTTTATGTATACAATGGAATATTACTCAGCCATTAGAAATGACAAATACCAACCATTTGCTTCAACGTGGATGGAACTGGAGGGTATTATGCTGAGTGAAGTAAGTCAATCGTAGAAGGACAAACATTATATGTTCTCATTTATTTGGGGAATGTAAATAATAGTGAAAGAGAATAGAAGGGAAGGGAGAAGAAATGGGTAGGAAATATCAGAAAGGGAGACAAAACATAAAGACTCCTAACTCTGGCAAGTGAACTAGGGGTGGTGGAAGGGGGGGAGGGCAGGGGGTGGGGGTGAATGGGTGACTTGCACTGAGTGGGGCACTTGACGGGATGAGCCCTGGGTGTTATTCTGTACGTTGGCAAATTGAACACCGATAAAAAATAAATTTATTATTAAAAAAAGAAACCATGTATTAATCCATATATTTGCATGGTTTTCTCTAGGATTGGCCAGAACAAATATATAAATGTAGCTTTCTAAAATAAGGCTTGTAGTGACCGAGAATATAACATGCTTCCATTGTCAGGCTTTTTGCATTTGGACAAAATAGAGTTAATATAAATGCTTATTCATGAGGGTATTTTTTAATTTTTAAATTTTTTTTAGAAATGAGGTTGGGTTAAAAGAAATGGCCCTAACTTTTTTCCTAAAATTTCCATCCAGTTTTATGATGGCTCATTGAGAGAAATGGAATTCTGGTCAGTGTAACAATAATTATTAGGATCTTTTTTCTTGGATTTCTTAAACTTAATTTTCAGAAATTTCCATAAAAGTCCATTATTGTGGAATTTACATGATTTATCATTATTACTCAGACATAAAATTTCCCTTTGTGATACCACAACTGAAACTGAAATTTTAAGATTTTAAATAGAAATTTAAGGCACTTATTTGGTTTAATATTAGAGCCTGAACTGTCATATTCTCTCTTAGAATGCTCAGTTGGTTGATAGCTCAGAGTTCTCTAATTGTAGGCTTGCATTTCTGGGAAACAGAGTTTGAAACTTGAATCTTCTCAAATTGAAATCATGTCTTCAAGTGCTCAATCTATTGTTCTGTGTTTATTCTGTCTGCCAAGGTTGAAGATTATTTAGTGGAGTGCCAGGCTGTACTTGAGGAAGAGACTGATATAAATGCAGATGATGAAGATTGCTACAGAGAGCATATTCAAGGGGTATTATATCAAAAATTAAAACATAAGTCAAATTGATTGGAGTAAGAGATCCTGATTGGAGTAAGAGATCCAGATTTTTTTTTGTTTACTTTTGTATGTGTTTGGAGTTATATTTCAGCATAAGTGTAGTTCATGAAGTTTTGTGGCTTAGAAAATAACAGCTTTTCCTTTATTAGACTTTTTCTTTAGATTCATGCAGTGTGTAGAAGTTAAGTGAAGAGACAAGTAGAAAGAATAAGTTAGTTTATGCTCACCACTAATCCTAATAGAAAACCAAAATAGCCTGCGAAATGGAAAAAATATATGCCTTTCTAACCATGCGAATCAAAACTGTCCTTTATCCTTCAAAGGCCCTTGCAAATATTTACAATTATCAATGTCCTAGGCCTTAGGATTATATTATCCTCATTTACAATGATTTTAGTATTTACTACTTTTTTCTGGGTCTACTCCCCTAAATTAAGTGATAAGTAAACTCCTGGAGAACACAGTCCATAATAAACTCACTTAGAGCCTATAAATTAAATACACAACTGAACAAATTAATGTGGTCTCAGAAGTGAGTAAAAATCAAGGAGGAAATTAATTTTGTGGGGTTAAAGGACCCAAACAGCATGGTATATGTTTATCCCATTGGTTTGCATGTCAACCTACATGTTTTAAGATTTGATGTGTATAGCAGGGATTTTTTTTTTTGCCATCCCTGTTCTGTGTCTGTTAGAAGTGGGTTTAAAGTCTCACTTTGAATAAGGCAGGTTGGCTCAATAGGATAGAATGGAGATATCTGGATAACCTCTTCATGATGACATGCCTATATGGTAAATTTACTCTCCAGTAAGTTCCAAAATCTGTACTTTTTTTCATTAACAGATAAAAACTAATGAGTTTTAAGTGTTTGATCTCACATATTCACTTTGATCATAATAGTTACCCTTGTAGGGGATTTTTGTTTTAAACTCAAGGAAGTGATGTTATATCCTGTTTTTGCCAGTGGTTTATGAATAGCAACCAAAGTTCATTTCTCAGCAAAGCAATGAGTGTGTAAACTGAAACAAATAAAATAATTGATTCAGAACCTCTTCCGTATAGTACCACTGATTTAATATAAGAAATGCCGAATGAGGAACATCCTGAAGCCAAGAGTTTTGAAATAATGTGAAGTAAAATATTTCTATGCTTACCACTGTTCAAGGACAGACTGCTATCCTAACGATGAATATTAATGATCCACACTAATAATAACGTAAGAATACAGAGAAATAAGGAATCTTTGCCTCAAAACATTCATAAGACTACATTAATATCTTAGAGTACTTGGATTAATCAATCATGTATCAAGTGATAACTGAAATTTATACTAATACTACTAGTTAGCTCCATTTTTGAACACTTAGGTGTTAATCACTGTCTTTGATACTTTGTATGCATTCTGTCATTTGACCTATGAGATATGTGTCATGGCATCCACTCCATATTAAAAAATAGGAAACAAACTCAGGAATGTTAAGTGATCTGCTTAAAATCATACAGTCAACAAAGATAGTAGCAGTACCTGTTATAAACCTTTAACTATTATGCCTTATTTTCAATCCTGCACCAACCTTCAGATAGAATTCAAAGAGGCAAAAGACAAGATTCCTGCTCTCTAGGAGTTTATAGGTAAGTTGGTAAGGCATGACTCATGGCACTATACATTTCAGAGGCAATATAAGTTTTCAGTTTCAGGGCTCTAGCTTTAAGTGCTATAAGGTGCTAAAAGGTGCTATATAAAACACCTATATATTCCAACTTGTTCCAAGGCACTTCTCAAAAGCATGTGAATGGAATTTGAGTTGGTTTGCTCCACTGAAAAGTCACCTAGGGGAGGGAGGGGCAAGATGGCTGAAGAGTAGGGTCCCAAATCACCTGTCTCCACCAAAGTACCTAGATTAACCTTCATATCATCCTGAAAATCTACGAATTCGGCCTGAGATTTAAAGAGAGACCAGCTGGAATGCTACAGTGAGAAGAGTTCGTGCTTCTATCAAGGTAGGAAGACGGGGGGGTGGGGGGAGAAATAAAGAAACAAAAGGCGGGATCCCTGGGTGGCACAGAGGTTTGGCGCGTGCCTTTGGCCCAGGGCGCGATCCTGGAGACTTGGGATCCAGTCCCGCATCGGGCTCCCGATGCGTGGAGCCTGCTTCTCCCTCTGCCTGTGTCTCTGCCTCTCTCTCTCTCACTGTGTGCCTATCATAAATAAATAAAAAAATTAAAAAAAAAGAAACAAAGGCCTCCAAGGGGGAGGAGCCCCTCGAGGAGCCTGGCAAAGGCCAGGGCGAGTGCGCCCAGGACAGGAAAGCTCCGTCCCAGAAAAGCAGGAGCTTCAACAATCTTCCTGGGCAGAAAGGCGACCGCAGGGAGTTAGAGCAGGACCCCAGGAGGGCGGGGATACTCTCGGGCCCCCTGGGACACTAACAGACACCTGCGCGACCAGGAGAGTGCGCCGAGCTCCCTATGGGCTGCAGTGCCCACAGCGGGACCCGGGAGCATCTCGGAGGGGCTCAGGCAGCGGTTCCGCGGAGGCGGCTGCGCGGCCGTGAACGGGAATCCAACAGCGCAGGCCCCGGAGCACAGGGCACCAGGACACATCCCAGGATCCGGCCTCCCCCGGGGACAGGCAGAGGCCGGGAGGGCCCAGGACAGCAAGGACTCTCCTGCCCCGAGCTGAGCAGATCAGCGGCCGCACCCCGGAGCCTCCAGGCCCTGCAGGCGGAGAGCTCCGGAGTTCCTATGGAGGCTGAATCCAGGATTCCAGAGCTGCCGCCGCCACTGGGGTTGTTCCTCCTGGGACCTCACGGGGTAAACAACCCCCACTGAGCCCAGCACCAGGCAGGGGGCAGAGCAGCTCCACCAAGTGCTAACACCTGAAAATCATCACAACAGCCCCCTCCCCCAGAAGACCAGCTAGACGGACAAGTTCCAGGGGAAGTCAAGGGCCTTACGTATACAGAATCAGAAGATACTCCCCGTGCTTTTTTTTCTTTTTTTTTCTTTTTGATTTAGTTTGCGTCCCCCACCCTTTTTCCCTTTCTTTTTCTTTCTCTTTTTCTTCTCTTTTTTTCTTCCTTTATTCTTTTTTGTTTTTCTCTTTTCCTTCCTTATTTCTCTCTCTTTTTCTCCTTTTCCCATACAACTTGTGTTTAGACACTCTGCACTGAGCAAAATGACTAGAAGGAAAACCTCACCTCAAAAGAAAGAATCAGAAACAGTCCTCTCTCCCACAAGTTACAAAATCTGGATTACAATTCAATGTCAGAGCCAATTCAGAAGCACTATTATACAGCTACTGGTGGCTCTAGAGAAAAGCATAAAGGACTCAAAAGACTTCATGACTGCAGAATTTAGAGCTAATCAGGCAGAAATTAAAAATATATTGAATGAGATGCAATCCAAACTAGAAGTCCTAACGACCAGGGTTAATGAGGTGGAAGAACGAGTGAGTGACATAGAACACAAGTTGATGGCAAAGAGGGAAACTGAGGAAAAAAGAGACAATTAAAAGACCATGAGGTTAGATTAAGGGAATTAAATGACAGCCTGAGGAAGAAAAACCTACGTTTAATTGGGGTTCCCGAGGGCGCCAAAAGGGACAGAGGGCCAGAATATGTATTTGAACAAATCATAGCTGAAAACTTTCCTAATCTGGGAAGGGAAACAGGCATTAAGATCCAGGAAATAGAGAGATCCCCCCACTAAAATCAATAAAAACCATTCAACACCTCGACATTTAATAGTTAAGCTTGCAAATTCCAAAGATAAAGGAGAAGATCCTTAAAGCAGCAAGAGACAAGAAATCCCTGACTTTTATGGGGAGGAGTATTAGGGTAACAGCAGACCTCTCCACAGAGACCTGGCAGGCCACAAAGGGCTGGCAGGATATATTCAGGGCCCTAAATGAGAAGAATATGCAACCAAGAATACTTTATCCAGCAAGGCTCTCATTCAAAATGGAAGGAGAGATAAAGAGCTTCCAAGACAGGCGGGAACTGAAAGAATATGTGACCTCCAAACCAGCTCTGCAAGAAATTTTAAGGGGGACTCTTAAAATTCCCCTTTAAGAAGAAAGTCAGTGGAACAATCCACAAAAACAAGGACTGAATAGACACCATGATGACACTAAAGTCATATCTTTCAATAGTAACTCTGAACGTGAACAGGCTTAATGATCCCATCAAAAGGCGCAGGGTTTCAGACTGGATAAAAAAAGCAGGACCCATCTATTTGCTGTCTACAAGAGACTCTTTTTAGACAGAAGGAAACCGACAGCCTGAAAACAAAAGGTTGGAAAACCATTTACCATTCAAATGATCCTCAAAAGAAAGCAGGGGTAGCCACCCTCATATCAGATAAACTAAAATTTACCCCGAAGTCTGTAGTGAGAGATGAAGAGTGACACTATATCATACTAAAAGGATCTATCCAACAAGAGGACTTAACAATCCTCAATATATATGCCCCGAATGTGGGATCTCCCAAATATTTAAATCAAATAATAAGCCAAATGAAGAAATACTTAGATAATAATACACTTATACTTGGTGACTTCAATGTAGCTCTTTCTATACTCGATAGGGCTTCTAAGCACAACATCTCCAAAGAAACGAGAACTTTAAATGATACACGGGAACAGATGGATTTCACAGATATCTACAGAACTTTACATCCAAACTCAACCGAATACACATTCTTCTCAAGTGCACATGGAACTTTCTTCAAAATAGACCACATACTGGGTAACAAATCGGGTCTATACTGATATCAAAAAATTGGGATCATCCCCTGCATATTCTCAGACCATAATGCCTTGAAATTAGAACTAAATCACAACAAGAAGTTTGGAAGGACCTCAAACACGTGGAGGTTAAGGACCATCCTGCTAAAAGATGAAAGGGTCAACCAGGAAATTAAGGAAGAATTAAAAAGATTCATGGAAATTAATGAGAATGAAGATACAACCATTCAAAATCTTTGGGATACAGCAAAACAGGCCTAAGGGGGAAATACATCGCAATAAAAGCACCCATTCAAAAACTGGAAAGAACTCAAATACAAAAGCTAACCTTACACCTAAAGGAGCTAGAGAAAAAACAGCAGGCAGATCCTACACCCAGCAGAAGAAGAGAGTTAATTAAGATTCGAGCAGAACTCAACAAAATCGAGACCAGAAGAACTGTAGAACAGATCAACAAAACCAGGAGTTGGTTCTTTGAAAGAGTTAATAAGATAGATAAACCATTAGCCAGCCTTATTAAAAAGAAGAGAGAGAAGACTCAAATTAATAAAATCATGAATGAGAAAGGAGAGATCACTACCAACACCAGGGAAATACAAACGATTTTAAAAACTTATTTTGAATAGCTATACGCCAATAAATTACGCAATCTAGAAGAAATGGACGCATTACTGGAAAGCCACAAACTATGAAAACTGGAACAGGAAGAAATAGAAAAGCTGAACAGGGCAATAACCAGGGAGGAAATTGAAGCAGTCAACAAAAACCTCCGAAGACACAAAAGTCCAGGGCCAGATGGCTTCCCAGGGGAATTCTATCAAACGTTTAAAGAAGAAACCATACCTATTCTCCTAAAGCTGTTTGGAAAGATAAAAGAGATGGAGTACTTCCAAATTCGTTTTATGAGGCTAGCATCACCATAATTCCTAAACCAGACAAAGACCCCACCAAAAAGGAGAATTACAGACCGATATCCCTGATGTACATGGATGCAAATTCTCAACAAGATACTAGCCAATCAGATCCAATAATTAAGAAAATAATTCACCATGACCAAGTAGGATTTATCCCCGGGACACAAGGCTGGTTCAACACTCGTAAAATAATCAATGTGATTCATCATATCAGCAAGAGAAAAACCAAGAACCATATGATCCTCTCATTAGATGCAGAGAAAGCATTTGACAAAATACAGCATCCATTCCTGATCAAAACTCTTCAGAGCATAGGGAACATTCCTCAACATCTTAAAAGCCATCTACGAAATGCCCACAGCAAATATCATTCTCAATGGAGAAGCACTGGGAGCCTTTCCCCTAAGATCAGGAACAAGACAGGGATGTCCACTCTCACCACTGCTATTCAACATAGTACTAGAAGTCCTAACGTCAGCAGACAACAAAAACTAATAAAAGGCATTCAAATTGGCAAAGAAGAAGTCAAACTCTCCCTCTTTGCCAATGACATGATACTCTACATAGAAAACCCAAAAGCCTCCACCCCAAGATTGCTAGAAATCATACAGCAATTTGGCAGCATGGCAGGATACATAATCAATGCCCAGAAATCAATGGAATTTCTATACACTAACAATGAGACTGAAGAAAGAGAGATTAAGGAGTCAGTCCCATTTACAATTGCACCCAAAAGCATAAGATACCTAGGAATAAACCTAACCAAAGAGGTAAGGATCTATACCCTAAAAACTATAGAACACTTCTGAAAGAAATTGAGGAAGACACAAAGAGATGGAAAAATATTCCATACTCATGGATTGGCAGAATTAATATTGTGAAAATGTCAATGTTACTCAGGGCAATTTACACGTTTAATGCAATCCCTATCAAAATACCATGGACTTTCTTCAAAGACTTGGAACAAATTATTTTAAGATTTGTGTGGAATCAGAAAAGACCCCGAATAGCCAGTGGAATATTAAGAAAGAGAACCATAGCTAAGAGCATCAGAGTGCCAGATTTCAGGTTGTACTACAAAGCTGTCGTCATCAAGACAGTGTGGTACTGGCACAGAAACAGACACATAGATCAATAGAACAGAATAAGGAATCCAGAAGTGGACCCTCAACCTTATGGTCAACTAATATTCGACAAAGGAGGAAAGACTATCCGCTGGAAAAAAGGCAGTCTCTTCAATAAATGGTGCTGGGAAAATTGGACATCCACATGCAGAAGAATGAAACTAGACCACTCTCTTGCACCATACACAAAGATAAACTCAAAATGGATGAAAGATCTAAATGTGAGACAAGATTCCATCAAAATCCGAGATGAGAACACAGGCAACACCCTTTCTGAACTTGGCCACAGCAACTTCTTGCAAGATACATCCATGAAGGCAAGAGAAAGAAAAGCAGAAATGAACTATTGGGACTTCGTCAAGATAAGAAGCTTTTGCCCAGCAAAAAATACAGTCAACAAAACTAAAAGACAACCTACAGAATGGGAGAAGATATTTGCAAATGATGTATCAGATAAAGGGCTAGTTTCCAAGATCTATAAAGAACTTCTTAAACTCAACACCAAAGAAACAATCCAATCTTGAAATGAGCAAAAGACATGAACAGAAATCTAACAGAAGAAGACATAGACATGGCCAACATGCACATGAGAAAATGCTCTGGATCACTTGCCATCAGGGAAATACAAATCCAAAGCACATTGAGATATCACCTCACACCAGTGAGAATGGGGGAAATTAACAAGGCAGGAAACCACCGATGTTGGAGGGGATGTGGAGAAATGGGAACCCTCTTGCACTGTTGGTGGGAATGTGAACTGGTGCAGCCACTCTGGAAAACTGTGTGGAGGTTCCTCAAAGAGTTAAAAATAGATCTGCCCTATGACCCAGCAATTGCACTGCTGGAGATTTACCCCAAAGATACAGATGCAGTGAAACTCTGGGACAATTGCACCCCGATTTTTCTAGCAGCAGTGTCCACAATAGCCAAACTGTGGAAGGAGCCTCAGTGTCCATCAAAAGATGAATGGATAAAGAAGATGTGGTCTATGTATACAATGGAATATTACTCAGCCATTAGAAACAACAAATACCCACCATTTTCTTCTAGTGGATGGAACTGGAGGCTTTTATGCTGAGTGAAATAAGTCAATCGAAGACGACAAACATTATATGGTCTCATTCATTTGGGGAATATAAAAAATTGTGAAAGGGAATAAAGGGGAAAGGAGAAAAATTAGTGGGAAATATCAGAAAGGGAGACAGAACGTAAAGACTGCTAACTCTGGGAAATGAACTAGGGGTGGTAGAAGGGAAGGTGGGCGGGGGGTGGGGGTGACTGGGTGATGGGCACTGAGGGGGGTACTTGATGGATGAGCACTGGATGTTATTCTGTTTGTTGGCAAATTGAACACTGAAAAAAAATTTTAAAAAGAAAACATCAAACTTAAATGACACAGTCCAGATAAAATTAAAGGATGTATACAGAACAACTATCCCAAATCATCAGAATATATATTTTTCTCAAGTGCACATGGGATATTCTTCAGGGCAGACCACACATTAGGCCTCTAAAAATTCTTGACAAATTTGAGACTTAAATCATATCAAGCACATTCTTTGATCACATGGTATGACTAAAAATCAATTACAAATAAATGGGAAAAAAACGCACAAAAATGTAGAGATTAACCAACATGCAACTGAACAATCAAATAGTCACTGATGAAAGGAAAGAAGAAATAGAAAAGTACATAAAAAAAAAGAAAAGTACATAAAGATGAATGAAAACAGAAATACAACATACCCAAATATACAGAACACAGCAAAATTGGTATGAATTGGTAAGTTTATAGCAATACAGCCTTGCTTCAAGGAACAAATAAAAAAAATTCAAATAGTAATCTTACTGTACACTTCAAGGTAATACAAAAAGAAGAACAAATTAAAAGAATAAAAATAAAAATAAAATAAAAAAGAACAAATTAACTAAAGAAGGAAATAATATAAGAGTATAAATAAATGAAATAGAACCAAAAAAATAATAGAAATGATTATTGAGATAAATAACTTGTTCTTTGGAAAGATAAACTAAATTTACAAAACTTTAAGTAGAATATTCACGAAAATAAGAGTGAGGGTTCAGATAAAATCAAATGACAGACAAGGGAGAAAGCAACTGTGAGGAGAATGTGTCTCGAGCTAGCACTTGGATTCAGCTCCTTCATTTCCAACATGGAAGAAACTCACATTGATTCCGCAGACCCTGAAAAACTATTAAAATGCCCTTATGATAAAAAAAACACCAGATCAGGGACTACAGGTTTCCTTATCATCTCAAGTGCAGAAAGAATCATCTTGATGTCACAAATAAATTGGCTACTTATTCCTTCAATGCTCACCACCAGGTTCCTTGTGCTGAAATCAGTCATCATATCTCAAGTTGTGATGATAAACATTGTATTTTTTTATAAACATTGTATTGAGCAAGATGTTGTCAACCAAACCAGGAACCTTGGACAAGAGACTCTGGCTGAGTACACATGGCAGTGCCCTCCTTGTGATAAAGACTGGGATAAGGATCTGTGGGAACAGACCAGCAACCCATATATCTGGGACACAGCCAACTACTGTGGCAACAACACCCCTGCAAGCAACATAGCTGTGGAACATAAGAGTAACCTGGCTTCAGGCATGCATGTTCCTATGTCTCTGCCATATGTTCTGCCCTGAAGAAACAATGGAAAGGCACAGTAACTGAATATCCATCTCATCAAATGCCAGACCCTAGAAGATTCTTGATTCTTTCTGCTACCGGTGGGTTCTTTGTTTTTTTTTTCTCCTAATATAATTATAGAAAGATAAACGGTCTGTGACTTTCCAACTGACAAGTATCTTTTTTCCCCTCCCTGCTTTGAGTTTTCACTCATTTGATGCAAGAAAGGACCCTCAAACTCAGAATTGTTTCAAATAAAGAATCAATGTATAAAAAAATGAAAGAGGAGTTAAAACTAATACCACATAAATGCAAAGGATTATAAGAGACCACCATGACCAAATACATGCCAACAAATTGTAAAGCCTAGAATAAATGGACAAATTCTGAGAAACATAAGACTGAATCATGAGAAAATAGAAAATCTGAATAAACCAACTACTAATAAGAAGATTGAATCTATGTATACAAGTGAATATTACTCAGCCATTAGAAATGACAAATACCCACCATTTGCTCCAACGTGGATGGAACTGGAGGGTATTATGCTGAGTGAAATAAGTCGATCGGAGAAGGACAAACATTATATGGTCCCATTCATTTGGGGAATATAAATAATAGTGAAAGGGAATAGAGGGGAAGGGAGAAGAAATGGGTAGGAAACAGCAGAAAGGGAGACATAACATGGAAGACTCCTAACTCTGGGAAACGAACTAGGGGTGGTGGAAGGGGAGGAGGGCGGGAGGTGAGGGTTACTGGGTAGCAGGCACTGAGGGGGGCACTTGATGGTATGAGCACTGGGTGTTATTCTGTATGTTGGCAAATTGAACACCAATAAAAAATAAATTTATTATTTAAAAAAAAAGAAGATTGAATCTAAACCTCCCAACAAAAAAAAGTGCAGAAACAACTTTACTGGTGAATTCTAGCAAATACTCAAAGATGATTTAATAGCTATCTTTCTCAAACTCTTCCCAAAATTTGAAGAGGAAGGATTGCCTCAAACTCATTTTCTAAGGCCAGCATTTTCTTGATCCCAAAGGCAGATAAGGACTACACACATACCAAAAAAGAAAATTACTGGCCAAAATTCTTAAAGAACATAGATGCAAAAGTACTCAACAAAAAATTAGTCAAATGAATTTAACAATACCTTAATCATATACCACAATTAAGTGAGATTTATTCAAAGGATGCAAGAATGGTTCAACATCTGCAAATCAATCAACATGATAATCCACATTAACAACATGAAAATCATATATTTTCTTGCATCAAAGATGCAGAAAAGGCATCTGACAAAATTCAATATCCTTTTATGATAAAAACTCAACAAATTGTTATAGAGTGGATGTACTTCAACATAATAAAGTCAATATACGACAAAGGTACAGATTACATCATGCTCAGTGGTAAAAAGTTGAAAGCTTTTCCACTAGGATCAGGGAGAAAACAAGGTTGTACACTCTTGACATTTTTTTATTTAACACAATATTGGAAGTCCTGGCCATAGCAATTACATAAAAAAGAAGAAAATAAAAGCATCTAATTTAGAAAAAAAACTTTCACTATTTGAGGGTGAAATAAAAC
Source organism: Canis lupus familiaris (assembly GCF_011100685.1). Lineage (NCBI taxonomy): Eukaryota > Metazoa > Chordata > Mammalia > Carnivora > Canidae > Canis > Canis lupus. Next base: position 61,464,763 of record NC_049260.1, on the reverse strand, counting down.
TTTATATAGAATACCTTAAATGATCTACAAAACAAAAACAAAAACAAAAACTAAAGCCTGTTAGGGCAGTTAGAATAAATGAATTCAGTAAAGTTGCAGTATATAAAATTGATCTAAAGAAATGAGTGGCATTTCTATACATTAGTAACAAACTATCAGAAAGAGAAATTAAGAAAACAATCCTATTTGCAACTGCATCAAAAAGAATAAAATACTAGGAATAAATTTAATTAATGAAAGGAAAGATCTATACACTGAAAATTATAAGACACTGATGAAGAAATTGAAGACACAAATATATGAAAATATATTTCATGCTTGCAGATTTAAAAAAATTAATATTGCTAAAATATCCATGATACCCAAAGCAATTACAAATTCAATATAATCCCAATTAAAATGTCAATGACATTTGTCAAAGAAAGAGAACAATTATTTTAAAATTTGTGTAGAATCACAAAAAATTCTGAATAGCCAAAAAGTAGGTCCTAAGAAAAAAATAAAGCTGAAGGTATCATTTTCTCTGACTTCAAACTCTATTACAAAGCTATGGCAATTGAAGCAGTATAGTACTGGCATAAAAGAAGATACACAGATCAATAGAATAAAATTAAAAGCCTAGATATAAACCCATTTATATATATGAACACTTATTTTATGATGAAGGGACCAAGAACATATAATGGAGAAGAAAACAGTCTGTTCAATAAATAGTGGTGGAAAAACTGGCCAGTCACATGTAAAATAATTAATTTAGATCCCTCTTTTACACTAAATACAAAAATTAAGTCAAAATGGATTAAAGGCTTAAACATCATTTCTTAAACACTACAACACCTAGAAGAATACATAGGAAGTAACTTCCCTGACATTAGTATTAGTGATGTTATTTTGGATCTGACTCCAAAGGCAAGAGAGACAAAAGCAAAAATAAACAAATGGGAAACAACAAACTAAAACTCATTTTGCACAAAAAAGGAAACCAACATAAAAAAGGCAACCTACTGAATAGAAGATATGTGCAAATAACAGATTCAAGAAGTTGTCAATATTTAAAATATGTAAAAATTCATAAAACTTAATAACAAAAAACCCACAAAGAACCTGATTTTATTTTATTAATTTTTTTAATTTATTTTTTATTGGTGTTCAATTTACTAACATACAGAATAACCCCCAGTGCCCGTCACCCATTCACTCCCACCCCCCGCCCTCATCCCCTTCTACCACCCCTAGTTCATTTCCCAGAGTTAGCAGTCTTTACGTTCAGTCTCCCTTTCTGATATTTCCCACACATTTCTTCTCCCTTCCCTTATATTCCCTTTCACTATTATTTATATTCCCCAAATGAATGAGAAAATGTAATGTTTGTCCTTCTCCGATTGACTTACTTCACTCAGCATAATACCCTCCAGTACCATCCACGTTGAAGCAAATGGTGGGTATTTGTCATTTCTAATAGCTGAGTAATATTCCATTGTATACATAAACCACATCTTCTTTATCCACTCATCTTTCGATGGACACCGAGGCTCCTTCCACAGTTTGGCTATTGTGGCCATTGCTGCTATAAACATCGGGGTGCAGGTGTCCCGGCATTTCATTGCATCTGTATCTTTGGGGTAAATCCCCAACAGGGCAATTGCTGGGTCGTAGGGCAGGTCTATTTTTAACTCTTTGAGGAACCTCCACACAGTTTTCCAGAGTGGCTGCACCAGTTCACATTCCCACCAACAGTGTAAGAGGGTTCCCTTTTCTCCACATCCTCTCCAACATTTGTTGTTTCCTGCCTTGTTAATTAGCCCCATTCTCACTGGTGTGAGGTGGTATCTCATTGTGGTTTTGATTTGTATTTCCCTGCTGGCAAGTGATCCAGAGCATTTTCTCATATGCATGTTGGCCATGTCTATGTCTTCCTCTGTGAGATTTCTCTTCATGTCTTTTGCCCATTTCATGATTGGATTGTTTGTTTCTTTGGTGTTGAGTTTAAGAAGTTCTTTATAGATCTTGGAAACTAGCCCTTTATCTGATACATCATTTGCAAATATCTTCTCCCATTCTGTAGGTTGTCTTTTAGTTTCATTGACTGTACCCTTTGCTGTGCAAAAGCTTCTTATCTTGATGAAGTCCCAATAGTTCATTTTTGCTTTTGTTTCTTTTGCCTTCGTCGATGTATCTTGCAAGAAGTTACTATGGCCGAGTTCAAAAAGGGTGTTGCCTGTGTTCTTCTCTAGGATTTTCATGGCATCTTGTCTCACATTTAGATCTTTCATCCATTTTGAGTTTATCTTTGTGTATGGTGTAAGAGAATAGTCTAGTTTCATTCTTCTGCATGTGGATGTCCAATTTTCCCAGCACCATTTATTGAAGAGACTGTCTTTCTTCCAATGGATAGTCTTTCCTCCTTTATCGAATATTAGTTGACCATAAAGTTCAGGGTCCACTTCTGGGTTCTCTATTCTGTTCCATTGATGTATGTGTCTGTTTTTGTGCCAGTACCACACTGTCTTGATGACCACAGCTTTGTAGTACAACCTGAAATCTGGCATTGTGATGCCCCCAGATATGGTTTTCTTTTTTAAAATTCCCCTGGCTATTCGGGGTCTTTTCTGATTCCACACAAATCTTAAAATAATTTGTTCTAACTCTCTGAAGAAAGTCCATGGTATTTTGATAGGGATTGCATTAAATGTGTATATTGCCCTGGGTAACATTGACATTTTCACAATATTAATTCTGCCAATCCATGAGCATGGAATAGTTTTCCATCTCTTTGTGTCTTCCTCAATTTCTTTCAGAAGTGTTCTATAGTTTTTAGGGTATAGATCCTTTACCTCTTTGGTTAGGTTTATTCCTAGGTATCTTATGCTTTTGGGTGCAATTGTAAATGGGATTGACTCCTTAATTTCTCTTTCTTCAGTCTCATTGTTATTGTATAGAAATGCCACTGATTTCTGGGCATTGATTTTGTATCCTGCCACGCTACCGAATTGCTGTATGAGTTCTAGCAATCTTGGGGTGGAGACTTTTGGGTTTTCTTTGTAGAGAACCTGATTTTAAAATGGGCTAAGGGCAGCCCTGGTAGCTCAGTGGTTTAGCTTCGCCTGCAGCCCAGGGTGTTATGCTGGAGACCTGAGATCGAGTCCCACATCAGGCTCCCTGCATGGAGCCTGATTCTCCCTCTTCCTGTGTCTCAGCCTCTCTCTCTCTCTCTCTCTCTCATGAATAATAAAATCTTTAAAAAAATAAAAAAAATAAAAATGAGCTATACCTGAATGGACATTTTCCAAGGAAGTCATAGAGATGGCCAAAAGGCACATGAAAGTGTGTTCAACACCATTAATTATTATGAAAATGAAAATAAAATGTGATTACAATGTGATATTATCTCATACCTGTTACATTGGCTATAATCAAAAAGACAAGTAATAACAAGTGTTGAAGAGTATTTGGATAGAAAAGAAACCTCATTAACTGTTGGTGGGTTGAAAATTGGTGCAGTCACTATGGAATACAGTATGGAGATTTTTGAAAAAGTTAAGAATAGAAATACAAGAGGGAGGGGCAGGATGGTGGAAGAGTAGGGTCACCTGTCCTCACGAACTTACCTAGTTAACATTCAAATCATCCTGAAACCCTACGAATTCAGTCTGAGATTTAAAGAGAGAACAGCTGGAATGCTACAGTGAGAAGAGTTGGTGCTTCTATCAAGGTAGGAAGAAGGAAAAACAAATAAATAAAAAAGCATCCAGTGGGGGAGGGGCCCCCATGAGGATCCAGGCTAAGGCCAGGCAGCGAGAGACTCCAGGACAAGAAAGCCCAGTTGTGGAGAAGCGGGAACTTTACCAATCTTCCAGGATGGAAAGGCTCTCGCAGGGAACTTGGACAGGATCCCAGGAGAGGCAGTGGAGCCTCCAGTTCCTGGGGTCACTAACAGAGGAAGTGCACCCTGGGGGAAGAGCGCGTTACATACCATGGGCTGAGCACAGTAAAGGGCTGGAGCACTCATCCCGCAGGACCTTGGGAGCAGTTCAGGTGGCAGCTCAGGCAATGGCTCCCTGCTGAGGGGGCGGCACAGCCTCCCGAGCGAGAGTCCAGAGGCTCAAGCCCTGGAACCCAGAGCAGTGGGGGACACAGCCCAGCATCTGGCGATCCCCTTGAGACAGGTGGAGGCATGGACAGGACAGGGAGGAAGGACGCTCCTGCAGCCAGGCGCCCCTGCTGTGCAGATCAGCGTCCCCGGCCCTGGATCATCCAGGCCAGTGTTGACTGGGAGCTGCAGTAGTTACTGCAGGAGCTGACTCCAGGGCTGGAGAGCTGGCCACCACCAGTCTTTTTGTTCCTCCTGGTGTCACCCTGTGCCTGGGATGGGGCAGGGCTGCCAGGGAACAGGGGACTCACAGGATAAACAGCTCCCACTGAGCCCTGCACCTGGTATGTGGCAGGGCAGCTCCCCCAGGTGTATACACCTGAGAATCAGCACAGGAGGCCCCTCCCCCAGGAGACCAGCTGGAAGGACAGGGGAAGAGCAAGTTCATGACCCACCAGCACTGGAAAGTTCGAGGGGAAGTTGAGGGACCTACAGAGGATACCCCTCCTTGGTTTTTTGTTTTTGTTTTTGTTATGTTTTTTATGTTTGTTTGTTTTGGCTTTTGTGTTTTATTCATTGTTTGTTTTCCCTATTTTTCTCTTTTTTTTTCCATTCCTTTTTCCACTACAACTTGTTTTCAGCCACTCTGCACTGAGCAAAATGACTAGAAGGAAGAACTCACAACAAAAGAAAGAATTGGAAACACTACTCTCTCCCATAGATACACAATTTGGATTACAATTCAATGTCAGAAAGCCAATTCAGAAGCACAATTATAAAGCTACTGGTGGCTCTAGAAAAAGCATAAAGGACTCAAGAGACTTCATGACTGCAGAATTTAGATCAAATCAGGACGAAAATTAAAAATCAATTAAATGAGATGCAATCCAAACTGGAGGTCCAACCACGAGGGTTAAAAAGGTAGAAGAACGAGTGAGTGACATAGAAGACAAGTTGATGGCAAGGAAGGAAGCTGAGGAAAAAAGGAGAAAAACAATTAAAAGATCGCAAGGATAGGTTAAGGAAAAGAAATGACAGCCTCAGAAGGAAAAATCTGTTTAATTAGAGTTCAAGAGGATGCCAAAATGGACAGAGGACAAGAGAGCGTATTTGAACACATCATAGCTGAGAACTTCCCTAAATTGGGGAGGGAAAGAGGCATTCAGATCCAGGCGACAGAGAGAGTCCCCTCCCCCCTAAAATCAATAAAAACTGTTCAACAACCTGACGTTTAATAGTGAAACTTGCAAATCTCAAAGATAAAGGGAAGATCCTTAAAGCAGCAAGAGACAAGAAACCCTAAGTTTTATGGGAGAAGTATTAGTTTAACAGCAGACCTCTCCACAGAGACCTGGCAGGCCAGAAAGGGCTGGCAGGATATATTCAGGGTCCTAAATGAGAAGAACATGCAGCCAAGAATATTCTATCCAGCAAGGCTTTCTTTCAGAACAGGAGGAGAGATAAAGAGCTTCCAAGACAGGCACAAACTGAAAGAATATGTGATCACCAAATGGGCTCTCCAAGAATATTAAGGGGGACTCTGTAAAAGAAAGAAGTCCAAGGAAACAATCCACAAAAACAGGGACTAAATAGGTATTATGACGACACTAAATTCATATCTTTCAATAGTAACTCTGAACGAGAATGGACTTAATGATCCCATCAAAAGGCTCAGGGTTTCAGACTGGATAAAAAACCAAATCCCATCTATTTTCTGTCTACAAGAGACACATTTTAGACATAAGTACACCTACACCCTGAAAATAAATGTTGGAGAATCATTTACCATTCAAATGGCCCTCAAAAGAAATCAGCGGTACCATACTTATATCAGATAAATTAAACCTTATCCAAAAGACTGTAGTAAGATATGAAGAGGGACACTACATCATACTTAAAAGATCTATCCAACAAGAGGCCCAGACAATCATGAATACTTATGCACCTAGTGTGGGAGCTGCCAAGTATATCAATCAATTAATAACCAAAATTAAGACATACTTAGATAATAATACACTTATACTGGGAGACGTGAACATGGCGCTTTCTGTAAATGACAGATATTCTTTTTTTATAATAAATTTATTTTTATTGGTGTTCAATTTGCCAACATACAGAATAACACCCAGTGCTCATACCATCAAGTGCCCCCCTCAGTGCCCGTCACCCATTCACCTCCACCCCCGCCCTCCTCCCCTTCCACCACCCCTAGTTAGTTTCCCAGAGTTAGGAGTCTTTATGTTCTAATGAAAGATCTTCTAAGCACAACATCTCCAAAGAAACAGGAGCTTGAAATGGTACACTGGACCAGAAGGATTTCACAGATATTTACAGAACTTTACATCCAAACGCACATGAATACACATTCTTCTCAAGTGCACATGGAACTTTCTCCAGAATAGACCACATACTGAGTCACAAATCAGGTCTTCATCGATAGCAAAAGACTGGGATTGTCCTGTGACTATTGTCAGACCATAATGCTTTGAAACTAGAACTAAATCACAGGAAGAAATTTGGAAGAAATTCAAACACGTGGAGGTTAAAGACCATCCACATGAAAGGGTCAACCAGGAAATTAGAGAAGAATTAAAAAGATTCCTGGAAACTAATGAAAATGAAGATACAACCATTCAAAATCTTTGGGATACAGGAAAAGCAGTCCCAAGAGGGAAATACATCGCAATACAAGCATCCATCCAAAAACTGAAGAGAACTGAAATAAAAGCTAACCTTGCACCTAAAGGAACTGGAGAAAGAATAGCAAATAAAACCTACACCCAACAGAAGAAGATAGTTAATAAAGATTCGAACAGAAATCAATGAAATAGAGACCAGAAGAACTGTGGAACAGATTAACAAAACCAGGAGATGGTCCTTTGAAAGAATTAACAAGATAGATAAATCATTAGCCAATTTTATTGAAAAACAAAAGAGAAAAAACTCAAATTAATAAAATCACGAATGAAAATGGAGAGATCACCACCAATACCAAGGAAATACAAACGATTTTAAAAACTTATTATGAGGGGATCCCTGGATGGCTCAGTGGTTTGGTGGCTGCCTTTGGCCTGGGTCATAATCCTGGGGTCCCAGGATCGAGTCCCATGTCGGGCTCGCTGCATGAAGCATGCTTCTCCCTCTGACTGTGTCTCTCTGCCTGTGTCTCTCTGTGTCTCTCATGAATAAATAAATAAAATCTTTTAAAAAGAAAAAAAACACTATGAGCAGCTCTATGCCAATAAATTAGGCAATCTAGAAGAAACGGACACATTTCTGGAAAACCGCAAACTACCAAAACTGGAACAGGAAGAAATAGAAAACTTGAGCAGGCCAATAACCAGGGAGGAAATTGAAGCAGTCATCAAAAACCTCCCAAGACACAAAAATCCAGGGCCAGATGGCTTCACAGGGGAATTCTATCAAATATTTATAGAAGAAACAATACCTATTCTACTAAAGCTGTTCTGAAAGATAGAAAGGGATGGAATACTTCCAAACTCATTCAATGAGAATGAGTAATTCCAAAACCAAACAAAGACTCTATGAAAAAGGAGGATTATAGACCAATATCCCGGATGAACACAGATGCAAAAATTCTCAACAAGATACTAGCCAATAGGATCCAACAGTACATTAAGAAGATTATTCACCGTGACCAAGCAGGATTTACGCCCGAGATGCAAGGCTGGTTCAACACTCGTAAAGCAATCAATGCGATAGATCATATCAACAAAAGAAAAAAACAAGAACCATATGATCTTTTCAATAGATGCAGAGAAAGCATTTGACAAAATACAGCATCCATTCCTGATCAGAATTCTTCAGAGTGTCTTAAAAGAGGGAACATTCCTCAGCATCTTAAAAGCCATCCATGAAAAGCTCACAGCAAATATCATTCTCAATTCGGAAACACTGGGAGCCTTTCCCCTAAGATCAGGAACACAACAGGGATGTCCACTTTCACCACTGCTATTCAACATAGTACTGGAAATCATAACCTCAGCAATCAGGCAACAAAAATACATAAAAGCCATTCAAATTGGCAAAGAAGAAGTCAAACTCTCCCTCTTTGCAGATGACATGATACAGTACGTAGAAAACCCAAAAGAATTCACTCCAAGATTGCTAGAACTCATGCAGCAATTGGGCTTACAAAATCAATGCTCAGAAATCAGTGGCACATCCTTACACTAACAATGAGACTGAAGGAAGACAAATTAAGGAGTCAATCCCATTTACAATTGACCCTAAAAGCTTTAGATACCTAGGAATAAACCTAACCAAAGAGGTAAAGCATCTATACCCTAAAAACTGCAGAACACTTCTGAAAGAAATTGAGGAAGACACAAAGAGATGGAAAAATATTCCATGCTCATGGAGTAGAAGAATTAACATTGTGAAAATGTCAACACTACCCAGGGCAATTTACATATTTAATGCAATCCCTACCAAAATATCTTGGACTTTCTTCAGAGAGTTGGAACAAATCATCTTAAGACTTGTGTGGAATCAGAAAAGACCAGGGGAATATTAAATAAAACCAGAGCTGGGGCATCACAATACCAGATTTCAGGTTGTACTACAAAGCTGTGGTCATCAAGACAGTGTGATCCTGGCCCATAAACAGACACATAGATCAATGGAACAGAATACAGAATCCAGAAATGGGCCCTGAACTCTAGTCAATCAATATTCAACAAAGCAGGAGAGACTATCCACTGGAAAAAGGACAGTCTCTTCAATAAATGGTGCTGGGAAATTTTGACATCCACATGCAGAAGAATGAAACTAGACCACTCTCTTGCACCACACACAAAGATAAACTCAAAATGGATGAAATATCTAATGTGAGACAAGAATCCATCAAAATCCTAGAGGAGAACACAGGCAACACCCTTTTCGAACTTGGCCACAGTAACTTCTTGCAAGATACATCTATGAAGGCAAGAGAAACAAGAGCAAAAATGAACTATTGGGACTTCATCACAAGAAAAACTTCTGCACAGCAATAGAAACAGTCAACAAAATAAAAGATAGCCTATGGGATGTTAGAAGATATTTGCAAATGACATATCAGATAAAGGGCTAGTATCTAAAATCTATAAAGTACTTATTAAACTCAACAGCAAAGAAAAAAACAATTCAATCATGAAATGGGCAAAGACATGAACAGAAATTTCACAGAGGAAGACATAGACATGGCCAAGAAGCACATGAGAAAGTGCTTTGCATGAATTGCCATCAGTGAAATACAAATCAAAATGACAATGAGATAACACCACACACCAGTGAGAATGGTGAACATTAACAAGACAGGAAACCACAAATGTTGGAGAGGATGTGGAGAAAGGGGAACCCTCTTGCACTGTTGGTAAGAATGTGAACTGGTACAGCCACTCTGAAAAATGTGTGGAGGTTCCTCAAAGAGTTAAAAATAGCACTCCCCTACAACCTAGCAATTGCACTTTTGGGAATTTATCCCAAAGATACAGATGTGCTGAAAGACCAAGAAACCTGCACCCCAATGTTTATAGCAGCAATGTCCACAATAGCCAAACTGTGTAAGGAGCCTTGGTGTCCATGGAAAGATGTATGGATAAAGAAGATGTAGTCTATATATACAATGGTGTATTTCTCAGCCCTAAAAATGATGAATACCCATCATTTGCTTCAACATGGATAGAACTGGAGGGTATTATGCTGAGTGAAATAATTCAATCAGAGAAAGTAAAGCCTTATATGTTTTCATTCTTATGGGGAACATAAAAAATAGTGAGAGGGATTATAGGGGAAATGAGAGAAAATGAGTGGGAAATACCAGAGAGGGTGACAAAACAAGAGAGACTCTTACCTCTGGGAAACAAACAAAGAGTGGTGGAATGTAATGTGGGTGGAGGGATAGGGTGACTGTGTGACAGGCACTGAGGGGGGCACTTGATGGGATGAGCACTGGCTGATATGTTATATATTGGCAAATTGAACTCCAATTAAAAAAATAAAAAAGAAAACAAAGGAAACAAAGAATAGAAATACCATATGATCCAGCTATTCCACTCCTCCGTAATTATAAAAAAAAACATGAAAAACTAATTTTAAAATATAAATGCACCCCAATGTTCCTAGCAGCATTATTTACAATAGCCAAGAAAAGGAAACCAATAAATGTTCATTGGTTAAATGGACAGAAAATGACGTGTCTTATATTCACAATATAATACTACTCAGCCATAAGAAATAAATCTTGCCATTTGCAATAACATAAAAGGGCCTTCAGAGTCCTCTGTTAGGTGAAATAAGTCAGAGGGAAAAAATGAAAGCATTATGATCTCACACATAAATGGAATCTAAAAAAAATCACAACTAAATCAAACCAAACTACAACAAAAAAAAAAACAAATGAATAACAACAACAAAATAAAAACAAACTCATAGACACAAAGCAGCAATTGGTGTTTACCTGAAGGGGGTGGGTTTGGAGGCGGCCAAAATGGATGAAGGGGGTCAAATGTATGGTGATGGGTGGTAACTAGACTTTTGAATGTGATTATTGTAATGAATACAGATGTCTATTTATAATCTTGTACATCTGAAACAGAATGTTTTATACCAATTTTACCTCAATAAAAGAAACACTTGTGCTCCTTCTCAGTGTGGACTTCATAATGTAATTCAACTCTATGAAAATAAAGTCTTCTTCTTTACTAGAGAAGAAATAAATTGTTCTGGCAAATACAGAGGGTGTTGTGTGCATTTGACGTGGTAGCTGTTTATAGAATGTTGGAGAAATGTTATAATTAGTACTTTCCAAGACACTAATTTGTCAGACATACTAATATCATATCAACTCATTTTTTCTGTCAAAGAGAGGTAGAGCAAGGTCTATACCCACTATTTTTCTTCCTATCTACCACAAGTATTTGTATTCATTCCTTATTTGAAAATTATAAAACACCAGAGATAGACCCAGAAGGGATTCTCATTGTCTTCTCACTTCAGGGCCAATTAGAAACCCATTTAGCAGAATAATTTGCATGACTAAACCCACAGGCTCTGAAGTCTGCAAGTTTAATTTTATACCCCAGCTTACCAACTATTTTCTGTGTGATTTTTTTTAAATAACAAGACAAAAGGAGATAGTAATATAGAAGGTAAACCTCCTAATCCTAGCAGGGGACTTTTCCGCAGAATTTTTTCAAGCCAGAAGACAGAGATATGATGTATTCAAAGTGCTGAATGGGAAAATTTTCATGTGGAATTTAAGAAACAAAACAAATGAGCAAAGGGGAAAAGAGAAACAGAGAAAGAAATCATGAGTTAGTTTTATAATTATAGAGAACAAAGTGATGGTTTCCAGAGGGAAGGTGGGTGGGGTGATGGGTCAAATAGGTGATGGGGATTAATTATTGTACTTGTCATGATGAGTACCAGGAGTTCCATGGAAGTGTTGAATCACTATATTGCATACTGAAACTAATTTTAAAAACCTGTATGTTACCACTCATTTCCTCTCCTTTCACCTTTATTCCTTTTAACTATTTTTTATATTCCCCAAATGAATGAGACCATATAATGTTTGTCCTTCTCTGATTTACTTACTTCATTCAGCATAATACCCTCCAGTTCTATCCACGTTGAAGCAAATGGTGGGTATTTGTCAGTGAGGGTGACAGAACATGAGAGACTCCTAACTCTGGAAAACAAACAAGGGGTAGTGGAAAGGGATGTGGGTAGGGGAATGGGGTGACTGGGTGACAGGCACTGAGGGGGGCATTTGATGGGAAGAGCACTGGGTGTTATGCTGTATGTTGGCAAATTGAACTCCAGTGAAAAAATACCAAAAAAGAATATTAATATTAAAAAAGCTGTATGTTCAAAAAATACCAGGAGAAAATTAAAATAATAAAATAGTATACTTAGTAGAGTATCTGCTATCACATTAAGTACTCAGTAAAATTAAACTAATAATTTTACAAATATGAGGTAATTTGTTATCCCCCAATCAAGTTCCTTTAATACTTATGTCTAAAATGACTCTATCCCTACAACTCAGAGACTATTGATTTATATTAAAATGGAATTTCCTCCAGGAAGGGTAGATAGCATTAGCTGTGCAGAATATCAACAATAGAAGGGTGTACTGTCAAATACAAACACATTACCTACTAGGATATTTTTCTGAGACAAGGCCTGCTGTTTGCAGTGGTAGTGCAACTTCTTTGGAAAGCCTCCAAACGGAGGAACTACTGCTGTCCTTCATAAAAGCAAATGTCCTTTTCAGGAGTCATGCTAAGCTGTCCCTCTCATGTATCACAATATCTGTGCTTTCCATGTGTGGTAGTTGATTGTACATCTTATCCATGTTGGCTCCAGGTCTTTAAAAAACACATTCCCCTCTCCTCAAGTGAGTACATAGTAATGGACTCATTATCCATCAGAGAGGTTGTCTTGAGAGGCATTTTCTTATCACCAAATCCAAATATTTTTTCTTTCCAGTGCATCTTTGAGTGTAGAGAAAAATGAAGAGAAATAATGAGATTTTTGGTTCTTTTTAAACAAACTTGCTGGGGCACCAGGGTGGCTCAGTGGTTGAGCAATTGCCTTTGGCTTGGGTCGTGAGCCTGGGGCTTGGGTTAGAGTCCCACACTGGGATCCCTACATGAGAAGCCTGCTTCTCCCTCTTTCTGTGTCTCCATATCATTCTCTCTCTCTCTCTCATAAATAAAAATAAAATATTAAAATAACTTGCTGGCATTGCAATCTCTCTGCCATTTGTCATAACAGAAAATAATTTATAAGCTTAGAGGCCACAGGGTCCATAACCTCATTTCTCCCTATCCAATTTACTCACTTTATCAGAAACTCAAGGGAAATGTAACCTACTCATTGACTTTGGGGTGACTTTTCCTCTAGTTAAATCTTAGAATATCATCACTTGCTAATTTACTATTAAGACAGAATAGGTAGTTAGAATTAATGAATCCAGCAACAATTTCTCAGAGGATCAGATACTGTGGATGCACAAAAATATGGCAACATCGCTGTTAAGGAAAGAGATTTAATCTCTAGCTCTGGTTTCTTGTCAGAAATGATCTTATCCTTTATACTGGGGACAAAAACACCAAGGATACTCGAAGGAATAAAATCCTCACCACACTTGTGTCTTCCATTTTTCTTCTTACTTACACAAGTTATATACTTGCTTGAGTCATTCCTTCACTTACTCATTTATCAAATATTGTTGAACACTTCATATGTTCCATGCATAGTGCTAGATAGACACTAGAGATACAGTGTTGAGCAACAGACACGGCCTCTTCCCTCAGGAGCTTACAGATAAGTGAAGTAGATGAATAAAATCAATTTATATTTGATTATAATTACAAATTTTGCAAATATAATATAGAAAGAATGCAAAGTGCTGTGAAGGATTAGATCAGGGGAAATTAAACTGGGGAGTCAAGGAAGGCCTCTGTATTTCATTCACTTTGAAAATGAGAGTGAAAATGAAAATGAATCATGAAATTTTGCAGGAAGAGCATTTCAGGCAAGGGTCTTGAGGGGAAGAGTGGTCTTCAAAAGTTCAAAGAACTGTTAGAATAGAGTAGGCCATGAAAGGAAAGTAATAGGAAGTTAGTTCCTAGGAGAGGTCAGGGATCAAATCACAGAGAATATTTTGACTGTGGTAAAGAGCTTGGTTTGTAGTACATGCTTGATAGGTATCTATTGGCAGCTTCTAAGCAAGAGATTTACACAACTTTATTTATATTTGTTGAAAAAGGTATTCTGAGGTCTCAATGAGGAATGTAGGCTAGGGATTAAAAGTGGGATGAGGAATCCATTACAAAAGTAAGAGTAAAAACAATTTAGAAAATGTATAAAAACATAGAAAAGAAAATTATTTTTCCTTTGAGATAACCATGATTATGACTTTTGTGTGTTTTCTTCCCCTTATTTATATAAACAAAAATAGAATTGTAATGTACATATTGATGTACAACCTGCCTTTTCCGTTAATGTTTTGAAGCCATTTTTTTAAACATCACAAATAAGATTCATAATAAAACCTTATGAAAAGAGGAAAGGAAAAAGATATTTCCTACTTCCCTGGTTAACTGGACTTGGGTCTGGTCCCTGTTTGCATTTCACTAGCTGTCCCCTGATTACAGTACCACTCCTTATAGTCCACATGGGTCTAGATAAGCAGAGAATGATTAAGAAGACCTGACTGTAGTAGTAGTAGTAGCCATAAAATATATTGCCATTTAATCTTAACTTCTTTTAAATTGTAACTTTCTGTAGCCTTGACTCCTCAACCTCAGAAATTTTGTGCCTTTTTGCTTTCCCAGGCCCCATGCCCTTGAATCAATGTACCTGGACTTTTATGAAAATTTTTTACATTCTTTTTAGAGCCACTCTATGGCAGAACTAGATAGGACCCCAGAGAAACCATAAAGTCCAGCACTTTCATTTAACAGAAGAGGAAATTGAGGCCCAGAAAGAGCTAATGATTTGTGTTGGGTCACAGCAAATGAGCAATGCAGCATGGATTATACTTTGGGTCTCCTAAGTCCCAAGCCACACCTTCCCTACAGCAGCAACATTTTCTTGCAATTATCAGCAAATACAGGTGCCAGCATATGTTTATCAATGAGTCAAGGCCAAAGAAAAAACAGGAACATGACAAAACCAAGACCTGGAAGACTGTAAACAATTTTAGTTTCCATAAAGTACACTTTTCTGGCTTAACATTAGTTTGGCCTCAAGGTCAGGGTGTAGGGAACTCTGGCAAACTTGTTTCTTTCTATGGCTTCATTATTTACCTTATTCTTAATTTTCTTTCTTTCTTTCTTTCTTCTTCTTTCTTTCTTTCTTTCTTTCTTTCTTTCTTTCTTTCTTTCTTTCTTTTCTTCTTTCTTTCTTTTCTTCTTTCTTTCTTCTTTCTTTCTTTCTTTCTTTCTTTCTTCTTTCTTTTTCTTTATTCTTTCCTTTATCCCTCTCTCTCTCTCTCTCTGTATTTTCTTTTTTCATTTTTATTCTTATTTTTAAACCTGACTCATGCCACCTCTCATGTCTGTGGTCATCCTGAGTCAACTTTTGAATATTAGTTAAACATCAAATTTCTAAAGTCAAACTAAGATATGAATACATAATTACTGTTAGTAGAATTCAGAGATTTAAATAAGAATAAGTTTTCATTTCCATGAAAATAGTTGTCTCACCCAGTATTTGCATATGACAAAATTAACTTTGTCCTTGAATCAACATCTGTTATTAGATATTGAGAATACTATTTTTATTCAGAGGGCTAGAATGGCTGCCTGTGTTGGAAGCCAGCTCATACAAATTCTTTTTACTGCTTACACTTTTCTCTACTTCCTTGATTTCTATTCTATTCTATTCTATTCTATTCTATTCTATTCTATTCTATTCTATTCTTCTATTCACATTCCATTTGAGCCACCTTTAAGCACCTCTCCTGCCATCTACCTTTTTTAATACCGTCTCCTTTTTCTCATGTAAACCTTAAATATGAATTGGTAGGCTATATGTTGGGTGACCTGGCTCAGTTAATGGCTCAGTTAATGAAGCATCTTCCTTTGGCTCAGGTCATGATCCCGGGGTCTTGGGATCAAGTCCTGAGTCTGGCTCTCTGCTCAGCGTGAAGCCTGCCTATCCCTCTCCCTCTTCCTGCTACTCTGTATACCTGTACACTTGCTCTCTCTCTCTCTCTCTGTCAAATAAATAAATAAATTTTTTTAAAAAAATCTTGGTAGACTGTATGTTGAGGGGGATGTCAGAAGACATTATTTCATGTTCTTTCACCATTCTCATCTCCCAAACTACAAGATTACCCAAGGATTGATGAAATAAAGCTTTAGAGTCATGTAAAAAACATGTAATAAAAAGCCACTCCTTAGTAATACTAATTGCACATGATATAGATTGTTATCACCAGAATGTTCAACATATCTTCTGGATGTGGCTATACTAAGAGTTTTTATGTATATTTTCTCTTTATACTATTTTTAGCTTCAATTCCAAGTGAGGAAACCAATCAGAGAGATTGAGTAAGTCACTTTTAGTCAAATAGTTGATGGTGGAGCTGATATTTATGCCCAGGATAGCCCAACTTTAATGGCCAAAGAACGGTAAGTATAATAAGTGTGGCCCAGCTATAGGTGCTACAGGAGCACAAAGGAAGGGAACATTGCTGAATATGATAAGAATAGAGAAATATTACTGAATCAGGTAGATAAAGAATCAAGTTAAACTATCAGGGTAAGGGATGCTGGGATAGTAATATGCTGAAGAGTAGAGGATGTCTTCCATGAAGAGGGTTCAGGAAGTACATAGATGAAAATGCTTGAGAGAATGAAAACACTAATTTGGCTGGAATGGAAAAATGAAGGTGGCACTGAATAAAGGAGACTGGAGCTAGATTAGATGTCAGGCCAAGGAATCTGGGTTGTTATGCCACTGGCATTGGATTCCAAAGGAGATAGGCTGAGGTAGGGAACTAAGAGATTATACTAAATACAATTTGAGGTCCATATGCAACCAGATATAAGCTACCAGTAATCAATAACAAATATCAAGTTTTCCTTATATGGCCTTTCTGATCTTTGTCCTTGGCTATATGTGGTTCTTCTGTGGTCTTCTCCTTCCTTGTACAGTTGCTCTTCCATTTACCCAGTTTCACAAACGTTAAAATGTAACAATAAGGCAGTAATTTCTCATTGATCTGTACATGGAACAATCCCACAGAAGTACAATGAGAATCTAATTAAGCAGCCACCATTGACAAGGAGCAGAATGATCCAGAGGAGAGAGAGTAATCACAGAATTGCAAGCTAGAAAAGAATTGGAGCTGGAAAAATTGCAGCTGGAAAAGAAGCAAGAGCAGAAGTAGATTCCTGGCTACTATTTTTTAAAAATGACAATTTAAATAATTTGGAAGGAACTTACAGTTTTTATTTTATCAATACTTTATATAATACATTGGAAATAAAAGAAAGAGCTGAAAATATAGATTAAAGAAGAAAAGAGTAACTGGTCTTGTGAGATATTATCTTTGTTCTGTGCTCAGTCCTTCACACCTCCACTTCCTTACTGAGAAAAGTCATAAAGTATCCTTTTTAATAGCACCACAACATCAAAGCAGAATGCAAATAACCTTCCAAAAACATTTTAATATTTTAATATTAATTAATCTAATAATATCAACAATTAATATTCATTAACCAAATCTAAAATATTAATCTAATATTTTAATAGTTAATACACAGCTTATAAACACAATTTATAGAACTATAAAAATCAAAGCATAGTGTAATATGGTAACATAGTTAATGGAGACCCAGGTAGACTTTGACCCCATTTGTATTTGTATTCAACAAGTTCAACCAATCTGCCAAGATGCAGTGACTCTCTCTCTCTGTCTTTCTCTCTCTCAGAGAGAATATATATATATATGTATTATAAGTGGAATAAGCACAAAGGTAGTCCCCTGCCCTGGGTAGTATGTGTATATATATATATATATATATATATATATATATATATAGTCTTTAAATCACCAAACAAGCATTTTTTAAGCATCTATTATTTGCATGATGCTGAGAAGTATAGATTAATTATATGATCATCATATAACAATAGACTAATTTATGTCCAGAATGAAGCATCTCATAGAGAAAGAAATATGTATGTCTTAATCTAGCAACAGAAACTGTCTGTCTTAATATCCCTAAAAGAAATTAGGTTCAATTTCAATATGTTATGTAGTACAACATATGGTATTTTCCTTGATGTGGCAAAGACTTCAGTGTATAGAAGAGAGTATGTGGTTCTACAGTGAAGTAAAATGTAAGCTGAATCTGAAATAATTTGTAAGACTGCATAAACAAGAGAAAAAAGACATAATTGACATGGAAACAATGTGAGAAAGGCAGAAGTGTGTATGTTCAATGCTTCCTTAAGAGCCTAAGGTTTTGCATATTTTATATTTATTCAGGTTTGCTTATCTGATACATTTAACTGGACCAGATATTATAAAACTGCATTGAATTAAGGATGTTCTTTGAATTTTTAAATGTTCCTCAACAAATGTATCCATATTCAAACAACACAGCTAGGTAAACTATTCTCCCTTCATGCTCTTCCCTTTACAACAGTAGATTGCATTATATTTGTTCTAGATCCCTTCCTTTCAAAAGTCTTGGAAACCTTGCATTCTATCTGCAGAATTCATTCACAAGAGATATTGTGATCTATTGTATCTTTGTTGTTTTCTTATGGTTGAGACCAGTCTCTAATATCTAATTTATTTAGAGATCCTTAATATTAATCATAACTTTACCCTTGTAAAGGATGGACCTAACTAACTCATTAGGGAATAGGTACATGGCTCCTTCTGTCACTCACAGAAGCCTCAGGCAGTATTGTCTTGATCCTGGACACTACTTCATGCCTTAATCTTTTCTATGACACTGATAGGTTTTTTAAAAATATTTAATTATATCTTATGTGTTTTATGGGTTAAGAGGGGCATTATTTGCTTTCCTTGATTCCTTTCTTAATACTACCACCCCTGATCCTCAAGAATTTAAAAATACAGCTACACTATGACCCAGAAGTTGCACTACTGGGTATTCACCCCAAGGATACAGTAATAGTAAAATGAAGAGACACCTGCACACCAATGTTTATAGTAGCAATTTCCACAATAGCCAAACTGTGTAAGGAGCCACAATGTCCATTGACAGAGAAATGGATAAAGAAGATGTGAGATATATATCAGAAAAGCCATAAGACAAAACAAATACGAGAGGAGGGGCAAGATGGCAGAAGAGTAGGGTCCCCAAATCATCTGTCCCTACCAAATTACACAGATAACCTTCAAATCATCTGGAAAATCTAAGAAATCGGCTTGAGATTTAAAGGGAGAACAGCTAGAATGCTACAGTGAGGAGAGTTCACACTTCTATCAAGGTAGGAAGACAGGGAAAAAAGAAATAAAGAAACAAAAGGCATCCAAGGGGGAGGAGCCCCATGAGGAGCCGAGGCTAAGGCCGGGTGAGTGCCCCCAAGACAGGAAAGCACCGTCCCAGAGAAGCAGGAGCTACACCAATCTTCCCGGGCGGAAAGGTGCTTGCAGGGAGTTAGAGCAGGACCCCAGGAGGGCGGGGATGCCCTCAGGCTCCCTGGGACACTAACAGACACCTGCGAACCAGGGAGAGTGCGCCAAGCTCACGAAGGGGCTGCAGCGCGCCCAGCTGGAACCGGGAGCAGCTCAGAGGCGCTCGGACAGCGGCCCTGCGGAGAAGGGGCTGCGCGGCTCCATGAGCAGCTCAGAGGGGCTTGGGCGGCGACTCCATGGAGGGGGATGCATGACCCGGAGCACGAATCCAACAGCACAGGCCCGGGAGCACTGGGCGCCGGGGACACAGCCCAGGATCCGCGCTCCTGCCCAGGACAGGCAGAGGCCAGGAGGGCCCAGGACAGCAAGGACGCTCCAGCCCCTAGCTGAGCAGATCAGCGGCCCACCCCCAGAACATCCAGGCCTCTGCAGGCAGAGAGCTCCATAGCTACTGCAGGAGCTGAATCCAGGGATCCACAGCTGGCCGCCGCCACTGTGGTTGTTCCTCCTGGGGCCTCACGGGGTAAACAAGCCCCACTGAGCCCTGCACCAGGCAGGGGGCTGAGCAGCTCCCCCAAGTGCTAACACCTGAAAATCAGCACAACAGGCTCCTCTCCCAGAAGACCAGCTAGACGGACAAGTTCCAGGGGAAGAGAAGGGACTTAAAGTATAGAGAATCAGAAGATACCCCCCGTGTTTTTTTTTATTGCTTTTTGATTTCTGTTTTCTTCCCCCACCTTTTTTCGCTTTCTTTCTTTTTCTTTCCTTTTTCTTCTCCTTTTTTCTTTTTTCTTCCTTTTTTCTTTTTTCTTTTTCTCCTTTCCTTCTTTCCTCCTCTCTTTTTCTCCTTTTCCCAATGCAACTTGCTTTTGGCCACTCTGCACTGAGCAAAATAACTAGAAGGAAAACCTCACCTCAAAAGAAAGAATCAGAAACAGTCCTCACTCCCACAGAGTTACAAAATCTGGATTACAATTCAATGTTAGAAAGCCAATTCAGAAGCACTATTATACAGCTACTGGTGGCTCAAGAAAAAAGCATAAAGGACTCAAGAGACGTCATGACTGCAGAATTTAGATCTAATCAGGAAGAAATTAAAAATCAATTGAAAGAGATGCAATCCAAACTAGAAGTCCTAATGACGAGGGTTAAGGAGGTGGAAAAACGAGTGACTGACATAGAACACAAGTTGATGGCAAAGAGGGAAACTGAGGAAAAAAGAGACAAACAATTAAAAGACCATGAAGATAGATTAAGGGAAATAAACGACAGCCTGAGGAAGAAAAACCTATGTTTATTTTTTTTTTATTTATTTTTTTAAATTTATTTTTTATTGGTGTTCAATTTACTAACATACAGAATAACCCCCAGTGCCCGTCACCAATTCACTCCCACCCCCCGCCCTTCTCCCTTTCCACCACCCCTAGTTCGTTTCCCAGAGTTAGCAGTCTTTACGTTCTGTCCCCTTTCTGATATTTCCCACACATTTCTTCTCCCTTCCCTTATATTCCCTTTCACTATTATTTATATACCCGAAATAAATGAGAACATATAATGTTTGTCCTTCTCCGACTGACTTACTTCACTCAGCATAATACCCTCCAGTTCCATCCACGTTGAAGCAAATGGTGGGTATTTGTCATTTCTAATTGCTGAGTAATATTCCATTGTATACATAAACCACATCTTCTTAATCCATTCAACTTTCGTTGGACACCGAGGCTCCTTCCACAGTTTGGCTATCGTGGCCATTGCTGCTATAAACATCGGGGTGCAGGTGTCCCGGCGTTTCAGTGCATTTGTATCTTTGGGGTAAATCCCCAACAGTGCAATTGCTGGGTCGTAGGGCAGGTCTATTTTTAACTGTTTGAGGAACCTCCACACAGTTTTCCAGAGTGGCTGCACCAGTTCACATTCCCACCAACAGTGTAAGAGGGTTCCCTTTTCTCCGCATCCTCTCCAACATTTGTTGTTTCCTGCCTTGTTAATTTTCCCCATTCTCACTGGTGTGAGGTGGTATCTCATTGTGGTTTTGATTTGTATTTCCCTGATGGCAAGTGATCCAGAGCATTTTCTCATATGCATGTTGGCCATGTCTATGTCTTCCTCTGTGATATTTCTCTTCGTGTCTTTTGCCCATTTCATGATTGGATTGTTTGTTTCTTTGGTGTTGAGTTTAATAAGTTCTTTATAGATCTTGGAAACTAGCCCTTTATCTGATAGGTCATTGGCAAATATCTTCTCCCATTCTGTAGGTTGTCTTTGAGTTTTGTTGACTGTATCCTTTGCTGTGCAAAAGCTTCTTATCTTGATGAAGTCCCAAAAGTTCATTTTTGCTTTTGTTTCTTTTGCCTTCGTGGATGTATCTTGCAAGAAGTTACTCTGTCTGAGTTCAAAAAGGGTGTTGCCTGTGTTCTTCTCTAGGATTTTCATGGAATCTTGTCTCACATTTAGATCTTTCATCCATTTTGAGTTTATCTTTGTGTATATTGAAAGAGAGCGGTCTAGTTTCATTCTTCTGCATGTGGATGTCCAATTTTCCCAGCACCATTTACTGAAGAGACTGTCTTTCTTCCAATGGATAGTCTTTCCTCCTTTATCGAATATTAGTTGACCATAAAGTTCAGGGTCCACTTCTGGATTCTCTATTCTATTCCACTGATCTATGCGTCTGTTTTTGTGCCAGTACCACACTGTCTTGATGACCACAGCTTTGTAGTACAACCTGAAATCTGGCATTGTGATGCCCCCAGATATGGTTTTCTTTTTTAAAATTCCTCTGGCGGGATCCCTGGGTGGCGCAGCGGTTTAACGCCTGCCTTTGGCCCAGGGTGCGATCCTGGAGACCCGGGATCAAATCCCATATCGGGCTCCCGGTGCATGGAGCCTGCTTCTCCCTCTGCCTATGTCTCCGCCTCTCTCTCTCTCTCTCTCTCTCTCTCTGTGTGTGTGACTATCATAAATAAATAAAAGTTAAAAAAAAGTGAAAAAATAAAAAAAATAAAAATAAATAAATAAAATTCCCCTGGCTATTCGGGGTCTTTTCTGATTCCACACAAATCTTAAAATAATTTGTTCTAACTCTCTGAAGAAAGTCCATGGTATTTTGATAGGGATTGCATTAAACGTGTAGATTGCCCTGGGTAACATTGACATTTTCACAATATTAATTCTGCCAATCCATGAGCATGGAATATTTTTCCATCTCTTTGTGTCTTCCTCAATTTCTTTCAGAAGTGTTCTATAGTTTTGAGGGTATAGATCCTTTACATCTTTGGTTAGGTTTATTCCTAGGTATCTTATGCTTTTGGGTGCAATTGTAAATGGGATTGACTCCTTAATTTCTCTTTCTTCAGTCTCATTGTTAGTGTATAGAAATGCCACTGCTTTTTGGGCATTGATTTTGTATCCTGCCACGCTACCGAATTGCTGTACGAGTTCTAGCAATCTTGGGGTGGAGACTTTTCGGTTTTCTATGTAGAGTATCATGTCATCGGCGAAGAGGGAGAGTTTGACTTCTTCTTTGCCAATTTGAATGCCTTTAATGTCTTTTTGTTGTCTGATTGCTGAGGCTAGGACTTCCAGTACTATGTTGAACAGCAGTGGTGAGAGTGGACATCCCTGTCTTGTTCCTGATCTTAGGGGAAAGGCTCCCAGTGCTTCCCCATTGAGAATGATATTTGCTGTGGGCTTTTCATAGATGGCTTTTAAGATGTCGAGGAATGTTCCCTCTATCCCTACACTCTGAAGAGTTTTGATCAGGAATGGATGCTGTATTTTGTCAAATGCTTTCTCTGCATCTAATGAGAGGATCATATGGTTCTTGGTTTTTCTCTTGCTGATATGATGAATCACATTGATTGTTTTACGGGTGTTGAACCAGCCTTGTGTTCCAGGGATAAATCCTACTTGGTCATGGTGAATAATTTTCTTAATGTATTGTTGGATCCTATTGGCCAGTATCTTGTTGAGAATTTTTGCATCCATGTTCATCAGGAATATTGGTCTGTAATTCTCCTTTTTGGTGGGGTCTTTGTCTGGTTTTGGAATTAAGGTGATGCTGGCCTCATAGAACAAATTTGGAAGTACTCCATCTCTTTCTATCTTTCCAAACAGCTTTAGGAGAATAGGTATGGTTTCTTCTTTAAACGTTTGATAAAATTCCCCTGGGAAGCCATCTGGCCCTGGACTCTTGTGTCTTGGGAGGTTTTTGATGACTGCTTCAATTTCCTCCCTAGTTATTGTCCTGTTAAGGTTTTCTATTTCTTCCTGTTCCAGTTTTGATAGTTTGTGGCTTTCCAGGAATGCGTCCATTTCTCCTAGATTGCCTAATTTATTGGCGTATAGCTGTTCATAATATGCTTTTAAAATCGTTTGTATTTCCTTGGTGTTGGTAGTGATCTCTCCTTTCTCATTCATGATTTTGTTATTTTGAGTCTTCTCTCTCTTCTTTTTAATAAGGCTGGTTAATGGTTTATCTATCTTATTAATTCTTTTAAAGAACCAACTCCATGTTCTGTTGATCTTTTCTTTTTTTTAAAAAAATTTTTATTTATTTATGATAGTCACACAGAGAGAGAGAGAGAGGCAGAGACACAGGCAGAGGTAGAAGCAGGCTCCATGCACCGGGAGCCCGATGTGGGATTCGATCCCGGGTCTCCAGGATCGCGCCCTGGGCCAAAGGCAGGCGCCAAACCGCTGCGCCACCCAGGGATCCCCTGTTGATCTTTTCCACAGTTCTTCTGGTCTCGATTCCGTTGAGTTCTGCTCGAATCTTTATTAACTCCCTTCTTCTCTTGGGTGTAGTATCTATTTGCTGTTTTTTCTCTAGCTCCTTTATGTGTAAGGTTAGCTTTTGTATTTGAGTTCTTTTCAGCTTTTGAATGGATGCTTGTATTGCGATGTATTTCCCCCTTAGGACTGCTTTTGCTGCATCCCAAAGATTTTGGATGGTTGTATCTTCATTCTCATTAGTTTCCATGAATGTTTTTAATTCTTCCTTAATTTCCTGGTTGACCCTTTCATCTTTTAGCAGGATGGTCCTTAACTTCCACGTGTTTCAGGTCCTTCCAAACTTCTGGTTGTGATTTAGTTCTAATTTCAAGGCATTATGGTCTGAGAATATGCAGGGGACGATCCCAATCTTTTGGTATCGGTTCAGACCCGATTTGTGACCCAATATGTGGTCTATTCTAGAGAAAGTTCCATGTGCACTTGAGAAGAATGTGTATTCAGTTGAGTTTGGATGTAAAGTTCTGTAGATATCTGTGAAATCCATCTGGTCCAGTGTATCATTTAAAGCTCTCGTTTCTTTGGAGATGTTGTGCTTAGAAGACCTATCGAGCATAGAAAGAGCTAGATTGAAGTCACCAAGTATAAGTGTATTATTATCTAAGTATTTCTTCACTTTGGTTAATAATTGATTTATGTATTTGGCAGCTCCCACATTCGGGGCATATATATTGAGGATTGTTAAGTACTCTTGTTGAATAGATCCTTTAAAAAACCTACGTTTAATTTGGGGTTCCTGAAGCCGCTGAAAGGGACAGAGGGCCAGAATATGAATTTGAACAAATCCTAGCTGAAAACTTTCCTAATCTGGGAAGGGAAACAGGCACTCAGAACCAGGATATAGAGAGAATCCCCCCCCCCTAAAATCAATAAAAACTGTTCAACACCTCGACATTTAATAGTTAAGCTTGCAAATTCCAAAGATAAAGAGAAGATCCTTAAAGCAGCAAAAGCCAGGAAATCCCTGAATTTTATGGGGAGGAGAATTAGGGTAAGAGCAGACCTCTCCACAGAGAACTGGCTGGCCAGAAAGGGCAGGCGGGATATATTCAGGGTCCTAAATGAGAAAAACATGCAACCAGAATACTTTATACAGCAAGGTCTCATTCAAAATGGAAGGAGAGGTAAAGAGCTTCCAAGACAGGCAGGAACTGAAAGAATATGTGACCTCCAAACCAGCTCTGCAAGAAATTTTAAGGGGGACTCTTAAAATTCCCCTTTAAGAAGAACTCCAGTGGAACAATCCACAAAAACAAGGACTGAATAGATATCATGATGACACTAAACTCATATCTTTCAATAGTAACTCTGAACGTGAACGGGCTTAATGACCCCATCAAAAGATTCAGGGTTTCAGACTGGATAAAAAAGCAGGTCCCATCTATTTGCTCTGTACAAGAGACTCATTTTAATTTATTTTTTTTAATTTTTTTTATTTATTTATGATAGTTACAGAGAGAGAGAGAGGCAGAGACACAGGCAGAGGGAGAAGCAGGCTCCATGCACCGGGAGCCCGATGTGGGATTCGATCCCAGGTCTCCAGGATCGCGCCCTGGGCCAAAGGCAGGCGCCAAACCGCTGCGCCACCCAGGGATCCCAAGAGACTCATTTTAGATAGAAGGACACCTAAAGCCTGAAAAAAAAGGTTGGAGAACCATTTAGCATTCAAATGGTCCTCAAAAGAAGCAGGGGTAGCCATCCTTATATCCGATAAACTAAAACTTACCCCGAAGACTGTAGTGAGAGATAAAGAAGGACATTATATCATACTTAAAGGATCTATCCAACAAGAGGACTTAACAATCCTCAATATATACGCCCCGAATGTGGGAACTGCCAAATGTTTATACGAGAAGAAGAGAGTTAATTAAGATTCGAGCAGAACTCAACAAAATCGAGACCAGAAGAACTGTGGAACAGATCAACAAAACCAGGAGTTGGTTCTTTGAAAGAATTAATAAGATAGATAAACCATTATCCAACCTTATTAAAAAGAAGAGAGAGAAGACTCAAATTAATAAAATCATGAATGAGAAAGGAGAGATCACTACCAACACCAAGGAAATACAAACGATTTTAAAAACATATGAACAGCTATACGCCAATAAATTACTCAACCTAGAAGAAATGGACGCATTCCTGGAAAGCCTCAAACTACCAAAACTGGAACAGGAAGAAATAGAAAACCTGAACAGGCCAATAACCAGGGAGGAAATGGAAGCAGTCATCAAAATCCTCCCAAGACACAAAAGTCCAGGGCCAGATGGCTTCCCAGGGGAATTTTATCAAACGTTTAAAGAAAAAACCATACCTATACTACTAAAGCTGTTTGGAAAGACAGAAAGAGATGGAGTAATTCCAAATTGTTTCTATGAGGCCAGCATTACTTTCCTTCCAAATCCAGACAAAGACCCCACTAAAAAAGGAGAATTACAGACCAATATCCCTGATGAACATGGATGCAAAAATTCTCAACAACATACTAGCCAATGGGATCTAACAGTACATTAAGAAAATTATTCACCATGACCAAGTAGGATTTATCCCTGGGACACAAGGCTGGTTCAACACTCGTAAAACAGTCAATGTGATTCATCATATCAGCAAGAGAAAAACCAAGAACCGTATGATCCTCTCATTAGATGCAGAGAAAGCATTTGACAAAATACAGCATCTATTCCTGATCAAAACTCTTCAGAGTGTAGAGATAGAGGGAACATTCCTCAACGTCTTAAAAGCCATCTACAAAAAGCCCACAGCAAATATTCTCAATGGGGAAGCACTGGGAGCCTTTCCCCTAAGATCAGGAACAAGACAGGGAAGTCGACTCTCACCACTGCTATTCAACATAGTACTGGAAGTCTTAGCCTCAGCAATCAGACAACAAAAAGACATTAAAGGCTTTTAAATTGGCAAAGAAGAAGTCAAACTCTCCCTCTCCTTGATGACATGATACTCTCATAGAAAAACCAAAAGTCTCCACCCCAAGATTGCTAGAACTCATACAGCAACTAGGTAACGTGGCAGGATACAAAATCAATGCCCAAAAAGCAGTGGCATTTCTATACACTAACAATGAGACTGAAGAAAGAGAAATTAAGGAGTCAATCCCATTTACAATTGCACCCAAAAGCATAAGATACCTAGGAATAAACATAACTAAAGAGGTAAAGGATCTATACCCTCAAAACTATAGAACACTTCTGAAAGAAATTGAGGAAGACACAAAGAGATGGAAAAATATTCCATGCTCATGGATTGGCAGAATTAATATTGTGAAAATGTCAATGTTACCCAGGGCAATCTACACGTTTAATGCAATCCCTATCAAAATACCATGGACTTTCATCAGAGAGTTGGAACAAATCATCTTAAGATTTGTGTGGAATCAGAAAAGACCCTGAATAGCCAGGGGAATTTTAAAAAAGAAAGCCATATCTGGGGGCATCACAATGCCAGATTTCAGGTTGTACTGCAAAGCTCATCAAGACAGTGTGGTCCTGGCACAAAAACAGACACATAGATCAATGGAACAGAATAGAGAACCCAGAAGTGGACCCTGAACCTTATGGTCAACTAATATTCGATAAAGGAGGAAAGACTATCCATTGGAAGAAAGACAGTCTCTTCAATAAATGGTCCTGGGAAAATTGGACATACACATGCATAAGAATGAAACTAGACCACTCTTTTTCACCATACACAAAGATAAACTCAAAATGGAAGAAAGATCTAAATGTGAGACAAGATTCCATCAAAATCCTAGAGGAGAACACAGGCAACACCCTTTTTGAACTCAGACAGAGTAACTTCTTGCAAGATACATCCATGAAGGCAAAAGAAACAAAAGCAAAAATGAACTATTGTGACTTCATCAAGATAAGAAGCTTTTGCACAGCAAAGGATACAGTCAACAAAACTCAAAGACAACCTACAGAATGGGAGAAGATATTTGCAAATGACGTATCAGATAAAGGGCTAGTTTCCCAGATCTATAAAGAACTCATTAAACTCAACACCAAAGAAACAAACAATCCAATCATGAAATGGGCCAAAGACATGAAGAGAAATCTCACATAGGAAGACATAGATATGGCCAACATGCACATGAGAAAATGCTCTGCATCACTGGCCATCAGGGAAATACAAATCAAAACCACAATGAGATACTACCTCACACCAGTGAGAATGGGGAAAATTTACAAGGCAGGAAACCACTGATGTTGGAGAGGATGTCGAGAGGAACCCTCTTACACTGTTGGTGGGAATGTGAACTGGTGCAGCCACTCTGGAAAACTGTGTGGGGATTCCTCAAAGAGTTAAAGATAGACCTGCCCTACGACCCAGCAATTGCAGTGTTGGGGATTTACCCCAAAGATACAGATGCAATGAAACGCCAGAACACCTGCACCCCGATGGTTATAGCACCAATATCCACAATAGCCAGACTGTGGAAGGAGCCTTGGTGTCCATCGAAAGATGAATGAATAAAGATGATGTGGTTTATGTATACAATGGAATATTTCTCAGCCGTTAGAAATGACAAATACCCACTATTTGCTTTGATGTGGATGGTACTGGAGGGTATTATGCTGAGTGAAGTAAGTCAATCGTAGAAGGACAAACATTATATGTTCTCATTTATTTGGGGAATATAAATAATAGTGAAAGGGAATATAAGGGAAGGGAGAAGAAATGTGTGGGAAATATCAGAAAGGGAGACAGAACATAAAGACTCCTAACTCTGGGAAATGAACTATTGGTGGTGGAAGGGGGAGAGGGCAGGGGTGGGGGTGAATGGGTGCCGGGAACTGAGGGTGGCACTTGACGGGATGAGTGCTGTTTTTCTTTATGTTGGTAAGTTTAACATCAATAAAAAATAAATTTATTATAAAAAAAAGAAAAAACAAGTACCTATCATATGCATCAATATGGATGGAACTGGAGGGTAGTATGCTGACTGACATAAGTCAATCTGAGAAAGACAATCATCATATGGTTTCACTCATGTGTGGAATATAAGAAATAGTGAAAGGGAAGATAAGGGAAAAGAAGGAAACTGAGTGGGGAAAAATTATAGTGGAAGACAAGCCACGACAGACTCCTAACTCTGGGAAACAAGGGGTTGCAGAAGGGGGTTGGGGTGGGATGATTGGCTGATGGGTACTAAGGAGGAAACTTGGTGGGATAAGAACTGTGTGTTATACTATATGTTGGCAAATCGAACTCCAAAAAAAAAAAAAAAAGAAAGAAAGAAAGAAAAAAGAAATGGCAAGCTTAACCCTACAGCTGTCACTGATAGTAATTGGATGAAATTGGGTTCTAGTACTTTCTATGCCCTTTCTTGACTGTTATCTTAAGCAACACACATTACAAACACTCTGACACTGTTTCTCCCTCTGAAATATGATAATAATCAATGATCTTTCTGGTTCAGAAGCCCCTTATGAAAATCCAATAAGAAATGTAAATGATACTTATTTTTAATTATAACTATTTAAACATGAGGACACAGGAAGAGGTAGTATTTAAAAAAAATATTGTATTTAACATCGGGGTGCAGGTGTCTCAGCTTTTCAACAGCATCTGTATATTTGGGGTAAATCCCCAGTAATGCAAATAATAGGTCGTAGGGTAGCTCTATTTTTAACCCTTTGAGGAATCTCCACACAGTTTTCCAGAGTGGCTGTACCAGTTCATATTCCCACCAAAAGTGCAAGAGGGTTCCCCTTTCTCCACATCCTCTCCAACTTTTTTCTCCTGTCTTGTTAATTTTCACCATTTTCACTGGTGTGAGGTGGTATCTCATTCTAGTTTTGATTTGTATTTCTCTGATGGAAAGTGATGTGAAGCATTTTCTCATGTGGTTGATGGCCATATCTATGTCTTCCTTGGTGAAATTTCTGTTCAGGTCTTTTCCCCTTTTCAGAATTGAATTGTTTGTTTCTTTGCTGTTGAGCTTAATAAGTTCTTTATAGATCTTGGATACTAGCCCTTTATCTGCTAGGTCATTTTCAAATATCTTCTCCCATTCTGTAGGTTCTCTTTTAGTTTTGTTGACTGTTTCTTTTGTTGTGCAGAACTTCTTATCTTGATTAAGTCCCAATAATTCATTATATACATTTAGATCTTTTATCCATTTTGAGTTTATCTTTGTGTATGGTGTAAGAGAATGGTCTAGTTTCATTCTTCTGCACGTGGCTGTCCAAATTTCCCAACACCATTTATTGAGCAGACTGTCCTTTTTCAGGTGAATATTCATTCCTGCTTTGTTGAATATTAGTTAACCATAGAGTTGAATGCACATTTCTGGATTCTCTATTCTGTTCCATTCATCTATGTCTCTGATTTTTTTTTTTACCAGTACCACACTGTATTGATGATCACAGTGCTGAATGAAATACGACATTGTGATGCACCCAGGTATGGTTTTCTTTTTCAATATTCCCCTGGCTATTGGGGTCTTTTCTGATTCCACACAAATCTTAAGATGTTTTGTTCCAACTCTCAAGAAAGTCCATGGTATTTTGATAGGGATTGCATTGAAAGTATAAATTGCCCTGAGTAGCATAGACATTTTCAGACTTATTGTTCCAATCCATGAGCATGTGATATTTTTCTATCTCCTTATGTCTCCTCAATTTCTTTCAGAAGTTTACTGTAGTTTTTAGGGTATAGAAACTCTCCTTCTTTGGTTAGGTTTATTCCTAGGTATCTTATGCTTTTGGGTATAATTATAAATGGGATTTACTACTTAATTTCTCTTTCTTCAGTCTCAATGTTAATTTATAGAAATGCCACTGATATATGGGGATTAATTTTCTATCCTGCCACATTGCTGAACTGCTGTATGAGTTCTAGCAGCCTTAGGGTTTAGTCTTTTGAGTTTTCTACATACAGTATCATGTCATCTCTGAAGAAGGAGACTTTGACTTCTTCTTTATCAATGTGAATGCCTTTTATTTGTGTGTGTGTGTGTGTGTGTGTGTGTGTGTGATTACTGAGGCTAGGACTTCTAGTACTATGTTGAATAGCAGTGGTGAGAGTAGACATTCCTGTCACGTTCCTGATCTTAGGGAAAGGTTCTCAGTTTTCCCCCATTAAGAATATTTGCTGTCGGCTTTCTGAAGATGGCTTTTAAGATACTGAGGAATGTTCCCTCTATTCCAACACACCGAAGAATTTTGATCAGGAATGATGCTGTATTTAGTCAAATGCTTTCTCTGCATCTATTGATTGGATCATATGGTTCCTGTTTTTTTCTCTTGTTGATGTGGTATATATCACGTTGATTATTTTACAAGTGTTGAACCATCCTTGCATCCCAGGGATAAATCCCATTGGTCATGGTGAATAATCTTAATGTACTGTTGGATCCCTATTGGCTAGTATCATGTTGAGAATTTTTACATCTGTGTTCATCAGAGATATTGGTCTATAATAACCCATTTTGGTGGCATCTTTGTCCAGTTTTGGAGTAATGAGATGCTGGCCACATAAAACGAGTTTGGAAGTATTCCATCCCTTTCTAAACTTCGAAATAGCTTATTAGAATAGGTGTTATTTCCTCTTTAAATGTTTGATAGAATTACCCTGGGAAGCCATGTGGCCCTGGACTTTTGTGTCTTGAAAGGTTTTTGATGACTGCTTCTATTTCCTCCCTGGTTATTGGCCACAATGTACAATGGATGTCTCCATTTCTTCCTGTTCCAGTTTTGGTAATTTGTGGTTTTCCAGAAATGCATCCATTTCTTCTAGATTGCCTGATTTGTAGGTACATATGTGCTCATAATAGAGTTTTAAAATCATTTCTACTTTCTTCTTTTTGGTTGTGATCTATCCTCTTTCATTTATGATTTTATTAATTTTAGTCTTTTCTCTTTTCAATAAGGCTAGCTAAGGGATTATCTATCTTTTTGATTCTTTAAAAGGACCAACTCCTGGCTTTGTTGAGCTGTTCTACAGGTTTTCTAGTCTCTATTTCCTTGAGTTCTGCTCAAATATTTATTATCTATCTTCTTCTGCTTCGTGTAGATATTACTTGCTGTTCTTTCTCCAATTCTTTCCTGTGCCAGGTTAGCTTGTGTATTTGATTTTTTTCCAATTTTTTGAGGGAGGCTTGTATTGTGAGGTACTTCCCTCTTAGGAACACTTTTACCATATACCAAATATTTTGGAAAGTTGTATCTTCCTTTTCATTAGCTTCCATGAATCTTTTTAATTCTTCTCTAATTTCCTGGTTGACCTATCCACCTTTTAGCATGGTGCTCTTTAGCCTCCATGTGTTTGAGGTTTCCAAATTTCTTCTTGTGATTGAGTTCTAGTTTCAAAGCATTGTGGTCTGAATATATGCAGGGGACAATCTCAATCCTTTCGTAACAGTTGAGGCCTGATTTGTGACCCAGTATGTGGTCTATTCTGGAGAAAGTTCCATGTGCACTTGAGAAGAATTGTATTCATTTGGGTTCGGATGGAAAGTTCTGTATATATCTGTGAAACCCATGTGGTGCAGTGTATAATTTAAAGCCCTTGATTCTTTGGTGATGTTGTGCTTAGATCTGTCATTTGCAGAAAGTGCCGTATTGAAGTCTCCTACTATTAGTGTATTATTATCTAAGTTTGTCTTTCCTTTGGTTATTAATTGATTGATATACTTGGCAGCTCCCACATTAGGGGCATAAATATTCATGATTTTTAGGTCTTCTTGTTGTATAGACCCTTTAAGTATGATATAATGTCCCACTTAATCTCTTACTACAGTCTTTGGGATAAAGTTTAATTTATCTGGTATGAGGATTGCTACCCCTGCTTTCTTTTGAGGACCATTTGAATGGTAAATGGTTATCCACTCCCTTCATTTTCAGGATGTAGGACACCTTAGGTCTAAAATGAGTCTCTTGTAGACAGCAAATATATGGTTCTTGCTTTTTGATCCAGTCCTATAACCTGCATCTTTTGATGCAATCATTTAGCCCATTCACGTTCAGATTAACTACTAAAAGATTTTAATTTAGTGTCATTATAATACCTATTTGGTCCCTGTTCTTGTGGATTATTTATTTGGGCTTCCTCTTTCTTTTACAGGGTCCCCCTTAATATTTCTTACGAAGCTCGTTTGGTGTTCACATATTTTTTCAGGTTCTGCCTATCCTGGAAGTTCTTTATCTCTCCTTCTATTCTGAATGAGAGCCTTGCTGGATAGAGTATTCTTGGCTGCATGTCCTTCGCATTCAGTGCCCTGAATGTATCCTGCCAGCCTTTTCTGGCCTGCCAGATCTCTGTGGAGAGGTCTGCTGTTAATCTGATATTTCTCACCATAGAAGTTAGAAATCTCCTTTCTCTTGCTGCTTTTAGGATTTTCTCTTTATCTTTGAAATTTACAAGTTTCACTATTAAATGTCGAAATGTTGAAAGGTTTTTATTGATTTTGGGTGGGGACTTCTCTATCTCCTGGATCTGAATGCCTGTTTCCCTCCCCAAATTAGGGAAGTTCTCAGCTATGATTTGTTCAAGTATGCTTTCTGCCCCTCTATTCCTGTCGGCGCTCTCTGGAACCCCAATTGTATGTAGATTCTTCCTTTGGAGGCTATCATTTATTTCCCTTAATCTTTCCTCATTGTCTTTTCATTGTTCTTCTCTTTTGTCCTCAGCTTCCTTCCTTGCCATCAACTTGTCTTCTATGTCACTCTTCCTTCTACCTCATTAGACTTTGTTGTTAGGACCTCCAGTTTGGATTGCATCTCATTTAATTGATTTTTAATTTTGGCCTGATTAGATTTAAATTCTGCAGTCATGAAGTCTCTTGAATCCTTTGTGCTTTTTTCCTGAGTCACAGGTAGCTTTATAATTGTGCTTCTGCATTGACTTTCTGACATCAAATTGTAATCCAAATTTTGTAACTCTGTTGAAGAGAGTATTGTTTCTGATTCTTTCTTTTGTGGTGAGCTCTTCCTTCTAGTCATTTTGCTCAATGCAGAGTGGCTCTATGAGTGGGTTGAATCAAGAATATCAACCATGGGGGAGCCCAGTTGGCTCAGTGGTGTAGTGCTGACTTTGGCCCAGGGCCTGATCCTGGAGACCCAGAATATTGTCCCATGTCGGGCTCCCTGCATGGAGCTTGCTTCTCACTCTGCCTGTGTCTCTGCCTCTCTCTCTCTTTCTCTCTCTTTGTCTGTCTCTCTTTGTCTCTCATGAATAAATAAATAAAATCTTTTAAAAAGTATTTCAACCATGACCTAAGTTGATTTCACCCTAGATGATTCTGACAACATCACAGACCAGAAAATGAAAAAGTTCAGAACGAAATAAAACAGAAGGAACTAAAGTGAAAAACAAATTTTAAAACAAATTATTAAAAAATAAAAGGCCAACAATCCCAAAGAGGAAGAAAAAAAAGAAAAAGTAAAGAGGGAAAAAAAAGAGAGAAGGCAGAAAGGGGGGGCCTGGGAGATGATGGTGTTGAAGAAGTTGTAGTGGTGGGAGAATGTAGTCTACCTGAGGGGTCCTAGCGGACTATCCTCTTGTTTCTGAGTGTATTAAATCCTGTATGTTAGCAGATGCTCAGTCCCAAATTTATATAAACCAGAAATACTTGTAGAGAGCTCCAACATTAACCACCAACACATAAATGAGATAAAACAGGGGGGCAGAATGGGTATGAAGGGAGAATATGATATCACACAATGAACTAGCATGGTATACCACTTGGGTCTGGGCACATGCTGGTCATGTTTTAGAAGGTATTAACTTCTGCCATTGTAGAACAAAATGAAGCAGAGGAAACAAAAAACACAAAACAAAACATATCTTGTATATCTCCCCAAATTAAGTTGAGTTGTTGAAGGGAATCTAGAAGTGGAAAATATATCTAAGATATGTAATTCTAGAAATAGGAAAGTCAAAAAGGAAGAAACTTAAAAAAGAAGTGGTGGTAAAATATTGTAGTTAAGATGGAAAAAGAGGAAAAATATTAGAAAATTTTAGTTTGATATAAAAACGAGTATTGGAATAAAGGGGGAAAAACAGGATACCCTCTATTTCTTATATACTATAAATCCATCAACTTCCCTTGGAACTTTCCAGAGCTGCTTCATCAGGAACTTGCTCTTCTCTGTTCTTCCAGCTGGTCTTCTGGGGGGAGGATCTGCTATGTTGATTATCAGGTCTGTATGCCTGGGTGGAGATGCTCTGCCCCCTGCCAGATGCAGGACTCAGTGGGATCTGTTTATCCTGTGAGGCCTTTGTTCCCGGGCCCCCTCTCTCCCAGGCACAATGTGAAACAAGGAAGAAAAACAACAATGGCAGTGGCCAGATCTTAGCTCCCCAATAGTAACTAATGCAGTCTCCCAGTCTGCACTGGCCTATATATGCTCCTGGGGCTGGTGAGGGTGCACTGATATTCACAGTTTGCAGGGCACCTAGTGGCAGGAGAGTTCTCGCTGTCCTGTGCCCTTCCCACTTCTGCCTGTCCTAGAGGGAGTGCAGAATCGTGGGCTTTGTCTGCTCAGTGCTTTGGGATCCAGAGCCCTGTGCTGCTGGAATTCCACTCCCAGGGCACGTGGCTCCCAATGGCAGCAGGGCACAGACACCTCTGTCTGAAGCTGCCCACCTAACCAACTGGCTTCTCCCAGATGTCCTGCCAAGTGCGCACTCCAGCCCTTTACCAAGATTGGTCCACAATTTGTGGTGTGTTTTCCCCTGGGCTCACTTCCTGTAGTAGTGCCTCCTGGAAACTGGAGGCTTCACTGCCCCTCCCATGATCTGCCTGATTTCCCTGCTAAGCCCTTTTCCATTTGGGAAGAATCCAGTGCGGATTTTTAAAGTTCCCACTTCTCTGGTACTGGGCTTTCCTGTCCCGGACACTTTGGCTGTTTGGCTTTAGCCCGGCAGTTTGCAGTGCTCCTCACCATCTTGATTCTTTTTTATTTTATTTTTTTTCCACCTTCCTACCTTGCTAGAAGCAAAAACCCTTCTCTCTGTTGTGTTCTGGCTGTTCCCTCTTTAAATCTCAGGTTGAATTCATAGGTGTTCAGGATGATTTGGAAGTTATCTAGGTAAGTTGGTGCATCCAGGTGAGTTGAGGACCCCTACTCTTCTGCCATCTTGCCCCGCCTAAGCTTGCCGTTCTTGAGACTCCTGAACTTCAGTATTTTGGGCAATAGTGATTAGAGGGACAGGATTTGCCTGGCCCCAGAAATACAGGATTAAGATGACTACTTGTGAACCATCTTCTATAAGTATTAGTAAATTGGAACCTTCTGGGAAAGTCTGAAATTTTGAAAATTGATGGTAAGCCAGTCTGTTTTCTGTGCTTCTCCAAATCTTCTGGACAATATTCATTACTGATGGAAACAATAGGCCAACTTCAGAAGAAAGGATTAATGTATCTCAAAAATGACTCCAAATACATAGGAGAATTTCTACCAAGTGCCCTTAAGGAGGAAGGGAGCAAAGGCCATAATGAGTAGATGTTATTTCAAGAACATTATAGGAAATGAAAAACAACTTCCCCAAGAGCAATAAAACAATTTTAATGAAACTATTTATTAATGAAACAAGTAGTGATTTTTGAAAATTTGTATAAAATCCGGCAATTTATATTCCAAGAAATTTTAGATGTCAAACAGCTAGTCACACCTCAGCGATCTGGAATCCAAATATCTTGCATCCCCAACTATCCAAACACAGCTGACAACAAAAAAGGGAGTAAAATAGTCCTTAATGGCCAAAATAGATGTCATAAAGTGCATATACTAAAAACTATACATTTTGTTCCATAGAATGTTCTCCCTTTTCCACACACACACCTCTCCAAATAAAATAACAAGCAATCTCTATTCATTTTTGTTAATTTTCAGTTCTATTATAACTAGCTTGATTAGCATGTTCTCAAAGCCACAAAAGATGACAAAGAACTAATTGAAATGATATGGACTTCATTAGTCAGGTCCACTGACAATGGCAACAAGTAAGAATACATAGTCTGAAAAGATAGAAAAAGAAGACTTATACAATCAAATATATAAGAACTAAAAATCCATGAATCCGTTTTAGTGTAGGTATAAGTCAAAATGTCAATAGGTACAGATTTTAATAGCTCTGAGACTAGCAAACATATACAGTATAATAACTGAGATGTGTATAATAATGACCCTCAGTCATCGTGAAATTTACATTAAATGTTAGAGTAGAAGCTCTTCTTAAATAATAATACTAATACAAAAACAAATATTTCTAAAGTGTTTAAAATTAACTTGCCCAAAGATACCTAACTTATCCGTGGTGGATCTAAAACTAGTATCTTGGTCTTCTGAGTCTGTATTAATGCTTTTTCAAGCACTATGTCTCATTACTTAAAACAAACTACTTAAATGTATAGGATATAATATAATTTATAAATATTTGCACCTAAAATGGCATTTTAAATGTTCAGGCAAGATTTCATTCTTTTATATCACTGAGTGATATTCCATTCTCTCTATATACAATTTCTTCTGTATGTATTCATCAGTTGATGGACACTTGGGTTGTTTCCATAATTTCACTATCATAGATAATGTTGCTATAAACAGCAAGATGCATGTATCCCTTTGAATTACTATTTCTGTATTCTTTGGGTAAATATCTATTAATGCAATTGCTGGATCATAGGGTAGTTCTATTTTTCACTTTTGAGGAAACTCCATACGGTTTTCCAGACAGGTTGCAGCACTTTGCATTCCCACTGACACTACACAAGGGTTCCACTTCCTCCACATCCTCACCAACACCTATTTTTTGTGTTGTACATTTTAGCCATTCAGACAAATGTGAGGTAATCTCTCATTATAGTTTTGATTTGTATTTCGCTGATGCTAAGTGGTGTTGAATAGCTTTTTGTGTGTCTGTTGAATATCTGTAGGTCTTCTTTGGAAAAATGTTCATTTATGTTTTCTGCCCACTTATAATAGGATTATTTATTTTAGGTTGTTGAGTTTTAAAAAATTATTCAAATATTTTGGATACTAACCTTTTATTGAATATATCATTTACAAATATTTTCTCCCATTCTGTAGGTTGCCTCATAGTTTAATTGTTTCCTTTGCAATGCAGAAGCTTTTATTTTGATGTAGTCCCAATAGTCTATTTTTGCTTTTGTTGCCCTTTCCTCAGAAGACATATCTAGAAAGAATTTGCTATGACTGATGTCAAAGAAGTTACTGCCTATTTTCTCTGCTGGAATTTTTATATTTCAAGTCTTACATTTAGGTCTTTCATCCACTTTGAATCTATATTTGTATATTGTATAAGAAAATGTAAATGGGATTGACTCCTTAATTTCTCTTTCTTCAGTCTCATTGTTAGTGTATAGAAATGCCACTGACTTCTGGGCATTGATTTTGTATCCTGCCACGCTACTGAATTGCTGTATGAGTTCTAGCAATCTTGGGGTGGAGACTTTTTGGTTTTCTGTGTAGAGTATCATGTCATCGGCGAAGAGGGAGAGTTTGACTTCTTCTTTGCCAATTTGAATGCCTTTAATGTCTTTTTGTTGTCTGATTGCTGAGGCTAGGACTTCCAGTACTATGTTGAACAGCAGTGGTGAGAGTGGACATCCCTGTCTTGTTCCTGATCTTAGGGGAAAGGCTCCCAGTGCTTCCCCATTGAGAATGATATTTGCTGTGGGCTTTTCATAGATGGCTTTTAAGATGTCGAGGAATGTTCCCTCTATCCCTACACTCTGAAGAGTTTTGATCAATCCCATTTACAATTGCACCCAAAAGCATAAGATACCTAGGAATAAACCTAACCAAAGATGTAAAGGATCTATACCCTCAAAACTATAGAACACTTCTGAAAGAAATTGAGGAAGACACAAAGAGATGGAAAAATATTCCATGCTCATGGATTGGCAGAATTAATATTGTGAAAATGTCAATGTTACCCAGGGCAATATACACGTTTAATGCAATCCCTATCAAAATACCATGGACTTTCTTCAGAGAGTTAGAACAAATTATTTTAAGATTTGTGTGGAATCAGAAAAGACCCCGAATAGCCAGGGGAATTTTAAAAAAGAAAACCATATCTGGGGGCATCACAATGCCAGATTTCAGGTTGTACTACAAAGCTGTGGTCATCAAGACAGTGTGGTACTGGCACAAAAACAGACACATAGATCAGTGGAACAGAATAGAGAATCCAGAAGTGGACCCTGAACTTTATGGGCAACTAATATTCGATAAAGGAGGAAAGACTATCCATTGGAAGAAAGACAGTCTCTTCAATAAATGGTGCTGGGAAAATTGGACATCCACATGCAGAAGAATGAAACTAGACCACTCTCTTTCACCATACACAAAGATAAACTCAAAATGGATGAAAGATCTAAATGTGAGACAAGATTCCATGAAAATCCTAGAGAAGAACACAGGCAACACCCCTTTTGAACTCAGCCATAGTAACTTCTTGCAAGATACATCCACGAAGGCAAAAGAAACAAAAGCAAAAATGAACTATTGGGACTTCATCAAGATAAGAAGCTTTTGCACAGCAAAGGATACAGTCAACAAAACTCAAAGACAACCTACAGAATGGGAGAAGATATTTGCAAATGACGTATCAGATAAAGGGCTAGTTTCCAAGATCTATAAAGAACTTCTTAAACTCAACACCAAAGAAACAAACAATCCAATCATGAAATGGGCAAAAGACATGAAGAGAAATCTCACAGAGGAAGACATAGACATGGCCAACATGCATATGAGAAAATGCTCTGCATCACTTGCCATCAGGGAAATACAAATCAAAACCACAATGAGATACCACCTCACACCAGTGAGAATGGGGAAAATTAACAAGGCAGGAAACAACAAATGTTGGAGAGGATGCGGAGAAAAGGGAACCCTCTTACACTGTTGGTGGGAATGTGAACTGGTGCAGCCACTCTGGAAAACTGTGTGGAGGTTCCTCAAACAGTTAAAAATATACCTGCCCTACGACCCAGCAATTGCACTGTTGGGGATTTACCCCAAAGATACAGATGCAGTGAAACGCCGGGACACCTGTACCCCGATGTTTATAGCAGCAATGGCCACGATAGCCAAACTGTGGAAGGAGCCTCGGTGTCCAACGAAAGATGAATGGATAAAGAAGATGTGGTTTATGTATACAATGGAATATTACTCAGCTATTAGAAATGACAAATACCCACCATTTGCTTCAACGTGGATGGAACTGGAGGGTATTATGCTGAGTGAAGTAAGTCAGTCAGAGAAGGACAAACGTTATATGCTCTCATTCATTTGGGGAATATAAATAATAGTGAAAGGGAATATAAGGGAAGGGAGAAGAAATGTGTGGGAAATATCAGAAAGGGAGACAGAACGTAAAGACTGCTAACTCTGGGAAACGAACTAGGGGTGGTAGAAGGGGAGGAGGGCGGGAGGTGGAAGTGAATGGGTGACGGGCACTGGGGGTTATTCTGTATGTTAGTAAATTGAACACCAATAAAAAATAAATTAAAAAAAAGAAAATGGTCCAATTTACTTTTGCATTATTGCTGTCCAGTTTTCCCAACACCATTTGTTGAAGAGATTGTCTTTTTCCCATTGGATCTTCTTTCTTGCTTTGTCAAAGGTTAATTGACCATATAGTTGTGGGTTCATTTCTGGGTTTTCTATTCAGTTCCATTGACCCTTATGTCTATTTTTGTGCCAGTACCATATTATTTTGATCACTACTGCTTTATAATGTAATTTTTAAAAATACTTTATTGATTTATTCATGAGAGACACACAGAGACACAGGCAGAGGGGCAAGCATGCTCTATGAAGGGAGCCTGATGTCAGACTCGATCCCAGGACTTTACGTTCATGCCCTGGGCTGAAGGCAGGAGCTAAGTTGCTGAGCCACCCAGAGATCTCCTATAATGTAACTTGAAGTCCAGAATTATGATATCTCCAGCATTGCTCTTCTTTTTCAAAGTTGCTTTATTTATTTGGGGTCTTTTGTGTTCCATATAAATTTTAGGATTGTTAGTTCTAGATCTGGGAAAAAATGTTGTTTTTAATACAATCCCTAGTGTATTAAATGTGTATATTGCTTTGAGTAGTATAGACATTTTTATCAGTATTTATTTTTCCAATCCATAAGCATGGACTATCTTTCCATTTCTTTGTACCATCATCAATTTCTTTCATCAGTGTTTTATAGTTTTCAGAATAAAGGTCTTTTACTTATTTGGTTAGATTTCCTCCAGGTATCTTATTGGTTTTGGTGAAATTCTAAGTGGAATTGGTGCTTTAATTTCTCTGAGTCATTATTGGTATGTCTTTCAAATCCGTTGTTTCCTTCTTTGCTTTCTGTTTAGATGATCTGCTCATTGATGTAAGTGGGGTGTTAAACTCCACTACTAATTATTGTGTTATTATCAATTAGATTATTTATTTCTGTTATTAATTGTTTTTGATGTTCCCATATAAGATGCATAAATGTTTACAATTGTTGGATCTTCTTATTGGATTGTCCCCTTTATTATAATAAAATACCCTAGTTTGTCTCTTTCTAAAGTCTTTGTTTTAAAGTCTAGTTTGCCTGATATAAACATTGTTGCTCTGGCTTTCTTTTGACGATTTTTTTTTTGGTTTGTTTGTTTACATGATAAATATTTGACTATCTCTTCACTTTCAATCTGAAGGTTTCTTTAGGTCTAAAATGAGTCTCCTATAAAAGTATATAGATGGGTCTTATTTTACTATTTATTCTGACATCCTCTGTCTTTTGATTGGAGTTTTTAGTCCAGTTACATTCAGAGTAATTATTGATGGATATGTATTTATTTCCATTTTATACCTGTTTTGTTGTTGTTCCTGGAGATTTTCTCTGATCCTTTCTTGTATTTTTCACTTTTGGTCTCTCCTTTGCACTCAGAGTCCCCTTTAATATTTCTTACAGGACTTAGTGGCCATGAACTCCTTTAGTTTCAGTCTGAGAAATTTTTTAACTCTCCTATTCTGGAAGATAACCTTGCTGGTTAGAGCATTCTTGGCTGCATATTTTTCCCATTCAGCAATTCAAATATATCACACCAAATCCCATTTAGCTTGCCAAGGTTCTATTAAGAAATATCCAGCTAGATTTATGTATTTTCCTTTGTAAGTTAAGGATTTCTTTTGTCTTGATATTTTTTATTTTTTTAAGATTTTATGTATTCTATCATGAGAGACAGAGAGAAACACACAGAGAGAGACAGAGAGAGATAGAAAGAGAAAGACAAAGAGACACAGGCAGAGGTAGGAAGCCCAATGTGGGACTCGATCCTGGGACTCCAGGATCACACCCTGGGTGGAAGGCAGGCACTAAACTGTGGAGCCACCCAGGAATCCCCTACTTGATATTTTTAAAATATTTTTTCTTTATCACTGCATTTTGTAAATTTAATTACAATATTTCTTGGTGTTACCCTGCTTTTGCTGATTTTGATTGGAGTTCTCTGTGCTTCCTGAATCTGGATATTGTTTCCTTCTCTAGATTGGAGAAGTTTTCAGCTATCGTTTTCTCTTTTTTTATGTATATTTTTTGGAGTTCAATTTTCCAACATATAGTATAATATCCAGTGTTCATCCCATCAAGTGCCCCCCTCAGTGCCTGTCACCCAGTCACCCCATCCCCCCCGCCCACCTCTCCTTCCACTTCCCCTTGTTTGTTTCTCAGACTTAGGAGTCTTTCATGTTTTGTCACCCTCTCTGATTTTTCCCACTCATTTTCTCTCCTTTCCCCTTTAATCCTTTTCACTATTTTTTATGTTCCTCGTATGAGTGAAACCATATAATGATTGCCCTTCTCCAATTGACTTATTTCATTCAGCATAATACCTTCCAGTTCCATCCACATCAAAGCAAATGGTGAGTATTCGTCCTTCCTAATGACTGAGTAATATTCCATTGTATATATACACCACATCCTCTTTGTTCATTCATCTTTCTATGGACACCGAGGCTCCTTCCAGTTTGGGTATTGTGGACACTGCTGCTATAAACATTGGGGTGCAGGTGCCTCAGCTTTCCACTGCCTCTCTATCTTTGTGGGAAATCCCCAGTAGTGCAATTGCTGGGTTGTAGGGTAGCTCTATTTTTAACTCTTTGAGGAAGCTCCACACAGTTTTCCAGAGTGGCTGTACCAGTTCACATTCCCACCAACAGTGCAAGAATTTTCCCCTTTCTCCACATCCTCTCCAACATTTGTTCTTTTCTGTCTTGTTAATTTTCACCATTCTCACTGGTGTTAAGCAAAAATGATCTATTGGGACTTCATCAAGATAAAAAGCTTCTGCACAGCAAAAGAAACAGTCAACAAAACTAAAAGACAACCTACAGAAAGGGAGAATATATTTGAAAATGACATATCAGATAAAGGGCTAGTATCCAAGATATATAAAGAACTTATTAAACTCAACAGCTAAGAAATAAACAATCCAATCATGGAATGGGCAAAAGACATGAACAGAAATTTCACCAAAGAAGGCATACACACGGCCAACAAGCACATGAGAAAGTGTTC
The DNA here is from genome assembly GCF_011100685.1 of Canis lupus familiaris. Classification (NCBI taxonomy): domain Eukaryota; kingdom Metazoa; phylum Chordata; class Mammalia; order Carnivora; family Canidae; genus Canis; species Canis lupus. The sequence goes on along the minus strand of NC_049260.1, from coordinate 61,421,201 downwards.
TGCGTCACTTGCCATCAGGGAAATACAAATCAAAACCAAAATCAGCTATCATTTTTTCTTTTTTTTTAATTTATTTTTTATTGGTGTTCAATTTACTAACATACAGAATAACCCCCAGTGCCCGTCACCCATTCACTCCCACCCCCCGCCCTCCTCCCCTTCTACCACCCCTAGTTTGTTTCCCAGAGTTAGCAGTCTTTACGTTCTGTCTCCCTTTCTGATATTTCCCACACATTTCTTCTCCCTTCCCTTATATTCCCTTTCACTATTATTTATATTTCCCAAATGAATGAGAACATATGTTTGTCCTTCTCCGACTGACTTACTTCACTCAGCATAATACCCTCCAGTTCCATCCACGTTGAAGCAAATTGTGGGTATTTGTCATTTCTAATAGCTGAGTAATATTCCATTGTATACATAAACCACATCTTCTTTATCCATTCATCTTTCATTTTTTCAAATAAATTTTCTGCCCCCTTTTCTCTCTCTCTCTCTCTCTCTCTCTCTCTCTCTCTCTCTCTCTCTCTCTCCTCTCCTCTCCTCTCCTCTCCTCTCCTCTCCTCTCTCCTCCTCCTCCTCCTCCTCCTCCTCCTCCTTCTTCTTCTTCTTCTTCTTCTTCTTCTTCTTCTGTGACTCCTCTAATAAGGGTGTTATTAAATTTGATGTAGTCACTGAGTTCCTTACATCTATTCTCATGTTGCACAATTCTTACTTTTCTCTTTTATTCAGTTTTATTATTTTGTCTGCTAGGTCACAATTATTCTTCTGGGTTTTTTTTTTCATCCTGCTCTTCATTACATGCAGTCTCTTTCCAATCTTATTCATTGCATTCTTCATCTCTGATTCTTTTTTAATTATTTTATCTTTGTGGTAAGGGTCTCACTAATGACTTCTGTTCTTTTCTCAAGCCAAGTGATTATCCTCATAATTGTTGCTTTAAATACTCCATCTGTTTTACTTAGATCTCCTGTACAGAGATCTAAGTAAAATAAGCCTTGTTATTTTATTTGGAATGAATTCCTCCATCTTTGCATTTTGTCTAAGTCTCTGCTTTCTTTTTTGTGTTACAAAATCCAATTATGTCTCCTGCTTCTGAAAATAGTGACATTATGAAGAAGGGTCATGTAATGCCCAGGACCTACCGCTTCAGGGAGTATCTCCATTATGTGCTGCATGCACCCTGCTGCTGTGTTTTTGCTGCTCTCTCCTTCATCTAATCATCTGCTCTCTTTTCTTGCTGTGGGCAGTCCCTGACCAGAATGTACTACATTTGGTCCCCTGACCTGAATGCAGTGAGTTGTAATTAGGTATGTTCTGATCTGCTTGTGAAGTGAGACTTGACACCACTTCCACCAAAACTGAGGCCCTGTTAAACTCTCTGGTCAAGAGACATTGTGTGGGCAGGGTTTATGCTCACCTTTTGGGTGAGAGACCTGTTGCACTGGGACTGAAGCAAGGTGTCTGAGGACAGCCCCACCAGAGTGCTGGGGGTTGAGGCTTGGTGTAGGCAACTTGGGTAGCCAGCGTAGGACCTGAGCTGATTCCAGTAAGTGGTTCTGTATGTTGAGGGGTAGGGGAAGAAATGGCACTTGCCAGCTCCTTTGTTCCAGGAGAGGTGTCTCTATGAATGCTCTCAGGGATGTGCTCCAAGGAGAACGAGTAATCTATCTCCCTTCTGTGTGCCCCAGTTCTTCAGATTTTGTTTCAGTGCTATCTATCCCCACGTTGTTTGCCTGCTTTCTCTCCAGGAGTAGCATAATGCCTCCAGAGGTCTACCACAGGCAAACCCTCTGACCTTAAAAATTCTAGGCTTTAAGCCCTGCTAGTTGCAAAAACCCACAAAATTCAGCCCCTCTCATTTTCCAAGTCAATGGCTTCTGGGAAATTTTCTTGTGTATTTTCAGGGTACTCCTCTCTCTCTTGCCCTTCTTCATGACTATGGTTCCCTTCCCTCAGCAGCAGCTGCAATCCCTTTCTCTTCTAAAACACATCTCCATATTTTTATCTTCTTTGAGGTGGCCTCTTCTCTCCCTTTAGTTGTGGAGTTTATTCTTTCAGTCTTCAGGGCAATTTCTGGGGTATTTAGGTTGATTTGAGTTATCTAGCTGTGTTCTTGGGAAAAGACATGCCTAGGGTCCTCCTACTCTACTGCAATTTTCCTCTTCCAAGAAGCACTTTCCTCTCATTTTTAAATTATTTTTTGAGTATAGTTGACACACAAAGTTTCATTAGTTGCATATGTACAACATAGTTATTTGTCAATTTTATAGGTTTTACTCATGAAACTTAAAATTTCATAGTGATTTGACAAGTTTATAGGTTGTACTTTATTTTCTTGACACTGTAGCAAATGTTATGTCTTCCTCTTCTGACAAGCAATCACTATTACAAAATTCATCCAGATAAAACAGTTTGTGGATTTCCAAACTTATAAAAACAAGAAAGTCTTTATAATTTTATAAACATGAATACTGCTTTATAAAATACCATTTTAACGAAACCCAATATATGAAATTTTAAGTCTCAAATTTTTCAATGGTATAATTTGTATTACAGAATTATTTTATCACACATATTTTAAAAATAGCAATTTTCATTCTGCATTCATAATATTCAATTCACCAATATTCTCCTTATACATATCTTTATTTGTAAGAAATGAATTCTAACTGAAAAACTATACATGTTACTTCAAGTCATTATTTAAAATCTATCAAGCAGGGGGCAGGGCAAGATGGCAGAGGAGTAGGGTCCCCAAATCACCTGTCCCCACCAACTTACCTAGATAACTTTCAAATCATCCTGAAAACCTATGAATTCGACCTGAGATTTAAAGAGAAAACAACAGAAATGCTACAGACAGAAAGGATTTCGCTTCTAACAAGGAAGGAAGGCAGAAAAAAAATAAAAAAGAATCAAGTGGGTGAGGGACCCCGTGAGGCGCCGGGCTAAAGCATGGCAGTGAAAGCCTCTCAGGACAGGAACGTCCAGTCCCAGAGAAGCAGGAACTTTAAAAGTCCTCACTGGATTCTTCCCAGAAAGAAAGGCGCTTTGCAGGGAACTCAGGCAGAATTGCAGGAGGGGCAGTGGAGCCTCCAGTTTCTTGGAGTGACTAATAGAGGAAGTGCACCAGAGGAGAGTGCACCACAGACTGTGGGCTCATCTCGGTAAAGGGCTGCGCCCAGCGGGGCCTCAGAAGAAGCTCAGGTGGTGGTTCCGGACAGAGGGGTCTGTGCCCTGCTACCTTCGGGAGCTCTGGCCCTGGGAGCATGATTCCAACAGCACAGGCCCCAGACCCCAGGGTGATGAGCAGACACAGCCCAGGATCCTGCACTCCTCCCAAGACAGGCGGAGGCAGGGAGACACAGGACAACGAGGACTCTCCTGCAGCCCAGCGCCCCCAAGCTGTGCAGATCCGCACCCCCGCCCCCAGAGCATCTAGGCCAGTGCGAACTGGGAGACTGCAGTAGTTACTGTGAGAGCTGACTCCAGAGCTGAAGAGCTGGCTGCCGCCAGTATTGTTGTTCCTACTTGTGTCACTCTGCGCCTGGGACAGAGCAGGGCTTCCAGGGAACAGGGGCCTCACAGGTTAAACAGTTCCCACTGAGCCCTGTACCTGGCAGGGGGTGGGGCAGCTCCCCCAGGTGCACACACCTGAGAATCAGCAAAACAGGCCCCTCCCCTAGAAGACCATCTGGAAGAACAGGGGAAGAGCAAGTTCTTGACCGAGCAGCGCTGGAAAGCTTCAGGGAACTCGAGGGATTAACGGTATATAGAACTAGAGGATACCTATCCTTGTTTTTTTCTTCCTTTTCCCAGTACAACTCGTTTTTATATCAGACTGTAAATTTCTATTTTTTTCTCTTTTCCCTCTTTAACTACAATATTTTACCACCCCTCATTTTTAAGATTCTTCCTTCTTGGCATTCATATTTCCACAATTACAGGTCCTAGATATATTTTCCACTCCTAGATTCACTTCAACATACTCAATATAATTTGGGAATATATACAAGATATGTTTTTTGTTTTGTTTTGTTTTGTGTTTTCTCTGCCTCATTTTATTCTACAATGGCTGAAGTTAATACCTTATAAAACATGACCAGTATGCACCCAGAAGCAAGTGGTATATCATGCTGGTCAATTCTGTGAGATATCTCATTCCCATTCTGCCCTTCTCTTTTATCACATTTATGTTTTGGTGGTCAATGTTGGGGCCCACTACAAGTATTTCTGGTTTATATAAATTTGACGCTGAGCATTGTATAATATACAGAATTTAATATACTCAGAAACAAGAGGATCACCCTCTAGAAACCCTCAGGTAGACTACATGCTCCCTCCACTACAACTTGTTCACCATCATTACTCAGCCTTCCCTTTTTTTCTTCTCCTTTTTTTTCATTTTATTTTACTTTTCTTTTTTTTCCTTTTAATTCTCTCCTTCTTTAGGATCCCTAGCATTTTATTTTTTATTATTCGGTTTTTAAATTCCTTTTTCACATTAGTTGTCCATTGGTTTTATTTCATTCTGATCTTTGTTTTCAATTTCTGGTCCCTAACCTCGATGGAATCATCCAGAGTGAAATTTACTTAGGTTGTGATTTATATCTTTGATGCAGCTTGCTCATACAGCCACTCTGCAATGAGCAAAATGACTAGAAGGAAGAACTCACAACAAAAGAAAAAATCAGAAACAGTACTCTCTCCCACAGAGTTACAGAACTTGGATTACAATTGGATGTCAGAAAGCCAATTCAGAAGCACAACTATAAAGCTACTGGTGGCTCTGGAAAAAAGCATAAAGGATTCAAGAGACTTCATGATCGCAGAATAAAACCTAATCAGGCCAAAATTAAAAATCAAATAAATGAGATGCAATCCAAACTGGAGGTCCTAACAATGAGGGTTAATGAGGTGGAATAAAGAGTGAATGACATAGAAGACAAGTTGATGGCAAGGAAGGAAGCTGAGGAAAAAAGAGAAAAACAATTAGAAGACCATGAGGAAAGGTTAAGGAAAATAAATGACAGCCTCAGAAGGAAAAATCTACATTTAATTGGGGTTCAAGAGGACACCGAAAGGGACAGAGGGCCAGAAAGCACATTTGAACAAATCATAGTGGACAACTTCCCTAATCTGGGGATGGAAACAGGCATTCAGATCCAGGAGCTAGAGAGATTCCCCCGCAAAAAATTAATAAAAACCGTTCAACACCTCGACATTCAATAGTGACACTTGCAAATTCCAAATATAAAGAACAAATCCTTAAAGCAGCAAGAGACAAGAGATCCCTAACTTCAATAGGAAGAACTATTAGGTTAACATCAGACCTCTCTACAGAGACCTGACAGTCCAGAAAGGGCTGGAAAGATATATTCAGGGTCCTAAATGAGAAGAACTTGCAGCCAAGAATACTTTATCCAGCAAGGCTCTCATTCACAATAGAAGGAGAGATAAAGAGCTTCCAAGACAGGCAGAAACTGAAAGAATATGAGACCACCAAACTGGCTCTACAAAAAATATTAAGGGGGACTCTGTAAAAGAAGGAGGAAGTCCAAGGGAACAATCCACAAAAACAGGGACTGAATAGGTATCATGATGATACTAAATTCATATCTTTCAAGAATAACTCTGAACGTGAATGGGCTTAATGACCCCATCAAAAGGCACAGGGTTTCAGACTGAATAAAACAGCAAGACCCATCTGTTTCCTAGCCACAAGAAACATATTTTAGACATAAGGACACCTACAGCCTGAAAATAAAAGATTGGAGAATCATTTACCATCCAAATGATCCTCAAAAGAATGCAGGGGTATCCATACTTATATCAGATAAATTAAACTTTATCCTAAAGATTGTAGTAAGAGATGAAGAGGGACACTATATCATACTTAAAGGATCTATCCAACTAGAGTACCTAACTATCATGAATATTTATGCCCCGAATGTGTGAGCTGCCAAGTATATCAATCAATTAATAACCAAAGTTAAGACATACTTAGATAATAATACACTTATAATGGGAGACTTGAATGTAGCACTTTCTACCACTGAGAGATCTTCTAAGCACATCTCCAAAGAAACAAGAGCTTTAAATGACACACTATACCAGATGGATTTAACTGATATTTACATCCAAATGCAACTTAATACACAGTCTTCTCAAGTGCACAGGGAACCTCCTCCAGAATAGACCACATACTGGGTCACAAATCAGGTCTTAACTGATACCAAAAGTTTGGGATCATCCCCCGCATATTTTCAGATCATAATGTTTTGAAAATAGATCTAAATCACAATAAGAAGTTTGGAAGGATTTCAAACATGTGGAGGTGAAGGACCATCCTGCTAAAAGATGACAGGGTCAACCAGGAAATTAAAGAAGAATTAAAAAGATTCATGGAAACTAATGAGAATGAAGATACAACCGTTCACAATCTTTGGGATACAGCAAAAGCAGTCCGTAGGGGGAAATACATCACAATATAATCATACATTCAAAAACTGGAAAGAACTCAAATACAAAAACTAACCTTGCACCTAAAGGAGTGGGAGAAAAAACAGCAAATAGAGCCTACAGCCAGCAGAAGAAGAGAATTAATAAATACTCGAGCAGAACTCATGAAATAGAGACCAGAAGAACTGTGGAACAGATTAACAAAACCAGGAGTTAGATCTTTGAAAGAATCAATAAAATAGATAAACCATTAGCCGGCCTTATTAAAGAGAAGAGAGAAAAGACTCAAATTAATAAAATCATGAATGAGAAAGATAACCACCAATACCAAGGAAATACAAACGATTTTAAAAACTTCTTATGAGCAGCTGTATGCCAATAAATTAGGCAATCGAGAAGAAATGGATGCATTTCTGGAAAGCCACAAACTACCAAAACTGGAACAGGAAGAAATAGAATACCTCAACAGGCCAATAACCAAGGAGGAAATTGAAGCAGTCATCAAAAACCTCCCAAGACACAAAAGTCCAGGGCCAGATGGCTTCCCAGAGGAATTCTATCAAACGTTTAAAGAAGAAACCATACCTATTCTATAAAGCTGTTACAAAAGATATAAAGAGATGGAATACTTCCAAACTCATTCAATGAGGCCAGCATCACCTTAATTCCAAAATGAGACAAAGACCCCACCAAAAAGGATAATTACAGACCCATATCCCTGATGAGCATGGATGCAAAAATTCTCAGCAAGACACTAGCCAATAGGATCCAACAATACATTAAGAAGATTATTCACCATGACCAAGTGAGATTTATCCCTGGGAAGCAATGCTGGTTCAACACTCATAAAGCAATCAATGTGATTGATCATATCAGCAAGAGGAAGAACAAGAACCATATGATCCTTTCAATAGATGCAGAGAAAGCATTTGACAAAATACAGTATCCATTCCTGATAAAAACTCTTCAGAGTGTAGAGAAAGAGGGAATATTTCTCAGCATCTTAAAAGCCATCTGTGAAAGGCCACAGCAAATATCATTCTCAATGGAGAAACACTTGTAGCCTTACCCCTTAGATCAGGAACACGATAGGAATGTCTACTCTCACCTCTAGTATTCAACATAGTATTAGAAGTCCTAGCCTCAGCAATCAGGCAGCAAAAAGAAATAAGAGGCATTCAAATTGGCAAAGAAGAAATAAAACTCGCCCTCTTTTTAGATGACATGATACTGTCCATAGAAACCCAAACGACTCCACCCCAGTTGCTAGAACTCATACAGCAATTCGGCAGGGTGGCAAGATAGAAAATCAATGTCCAGAAATCAGTGGCATTTCTATACACTAACAATGAGACTGAAGAAAGACAAATTAAGGAGTCAATCCCATTGACAACTGCACCCAAAAGCATAAGATACTTAGGAATAAACCTTACCAAAGAGGTAAAGGATCTATACCCTAAAAACTACAGAACACTTCTGAAAGAAATTGAGGAAGTCACAAAAAGATGGAAAAATATTCCATGCTCATGGATTGGAAGAATTAATATTGTGAAAATGTCAATGTTACCCAGGGCAATTTACACATTTAATGCAATCCCTATCAAAATAACGTGGACTTTCTTCAGAGTTGGAACAAATCATCTTATTATTTGTGTGGAATCATAAAAGACCCCCAATAGCCATGGGAATTTTAAAAAAGAAAACCAGGGGATCCCTGGGTGGATCAGTGTTTTGGCGCCTACCTTTGGTCCAGGGCATGATCCCGGAGTCCCGGGATTGAGTCCCAATTCGGGTTCCCGGCATGGAGCCTGCTTCTCACTCTGCCTGTGTCTCTGACTCTCTCTCTCTCTCTCTCTCTCTCTCTCTCTGTCTCTATCATGAATAAATAAATAAAATCTTAAAAAAAAAAAGAAAAATAAAACTATAGCTGGGGCATCACAATGACAGATTTCAGGTTGTACTACAAAGCTGTGGTCATCAAGACACTGTGGTACTGGCACAAATACAGACACATAGATCAATGGAACAGAATAGAGTATCCAGTAGTGGACCCTCATCTTTATGGTGAAGTAATATTCGACAAAGCAGGAAAAACTATCCACTGGAAAAAAGACAGTCTCTTCAATAGTAATGGTGCTGGGAAAATTGGACATCCACATGCAGAAAAATGAAACTAGACCACTCTCTTACACCATACACAGAGATAAACTCAAAATGGACGACAAATCTAAATGGGAGACAAGAATCCATCAAAATCCTAGAGGAGAACACAGGCAACACCCTTTTTGAACTTGGCCACAGCAACTTCTTGCGAGATACATCTATGAAGGCAAGGGAAACAAAAGAAAAAATGAACTCTTGGGACTTAATCAGGATAAAAAGTTTCTGCATAGCAAAAGAAATAGTCAACAAAACTAAAAGACAACCTACAGAATAGGAGAAGATACTTGCAAATGGCCTATCAGATAAAGGGCTAGTATGCAAGATCTATAAAGAACTTTAAACTCCACAACAAAGACACAAACAATCCAATCATGAAATGGGCAAAAGACATGAACAGAAATCTCACAGAGGAAGACATAAATATGGCCAACAAGCACATGAGAAAATGCTCTGCATCACTTGCTATCAGGGAAATACAAATCAAAACCACAATGAGATACCACCTCACACCAGTGAGAATGGGGAAAATTAACAAGACAGGAAACAACAAATGTTGGAGAGGATGTGGAGAAAGGGGAACGCTCTTGTACTGTTGGTGGGAATGTGAACTGGTGCAGCCACTCTGGAAAACTGTGTAGAGGTTCCTCAAAGAGTTAAAAATAGATCTGACCTCTGACCCAGCAATTGCACTGCTGGGGATTTACCCCAAAAGTATAGATGGAGTGAAACGCGGGGACACCTGCACCCCAATGTTTATAGCAGCAATGTCCACAATAGCTAAAATGTGAAAGGAGACTCGGTGTCCATGAAAAGATGATTGGATAAACAAGAGGTTGTCTATGTATTCAATGGAATTTTACTCAGCCATTAGAAACAACAAATACCCACCATTTGCTTCAACATGGAGGGACCTGGAGTGTATTATATTATGTTAAGTGAAATAAGTTAATCGGAAAAGGACAAACATTATATGGTCTCATTCATTTGGTGAATATAAAAATTAGTGAAAGGGAATAAAGGGAAAGGAGATAAAATGAGTGAAAATATCAGTGAGGGTGACAATACATGAGAGACACCTAATCCTGTGAAATGAACAAGGGGTAGTGGAAGAGTAGGTGGGCAGGAGGTTGGGGTGACTTGGTGATGGGTACTGACGGGGGCACTTGGTGGGATGAGCACTGGGTGTTATGTTGGCAAATTGAACTCCAGTAAAAAATTTTTTTAAAAAATTTGGCTAAGGATAAAACTAATCCTTCTTGTGTGCCATGGCACTTTTCAAAATCTTCTGTAAATTTGAAGATCTGTGCTTATTAACATATTTATGGTAACTTCAGATATTCACCTTTATTGAGACTATCCTTGCTCCCATTTTAAACAACTATCAGAGTATGTCAAAAACTAGAAGGTATCTGGTGGTAGTTGCAGCAAAAGGGCTACCTACACTTCAGCTCTTGAGGGTAAGTTTATTGAAAAGTTATTAATTTTGAATGGTTACACTTTTAACAGTCATAATTGTTAGAAAATTTTTCCTTCCAGTGAGTTAAAATCTATATCCCTGTCATTTCAACCTAATTCTGCCTACCAACGTCAAATACAATAAAGTTTACCCCCTGTTGTACATGAAACTCTTCAAATTTCTGAAGGCAGCAATCTTGTCTCTCTCAAATCTTCCTTTATTCAGGTTAAACATTCACTCCTAAAATGTAGATTCCCTGTACTTGGATTCCTTTTGGATCATATCATTGTTGCTTTTGTCCCCAAAACCACTACAATACAGCTTATTTTAGCCCTTGAAAATGACAGTTTACCTAAATGTTTGATATTCTCAGGAAGTATAACATGCTTTTGATTGTAAAAGGATAAATAGAATTTTAATATTCCCTTCTATTTTGTATTGCTTGCAAAAGCAATTAGTTTGTTTTACATTTCATGGAATTAAAGGGAAATTGAGACACACTTAACTATTGAAAGCAATATAAAGTCTAAGACAGTGCGTATTTAACCCAAAATACAACCAATTGAAAATTGTAAAAATTCAGTTAACACACAAAGCTCATACAGTGCTGATCCATCTATTTGATGCCTTTGCACTGACTACATGGTGTTTTCAGATATGCTATATTTACTGAAAGTTCATTGCAGTCAAACAGCAAGATTATTCAGGTAAACAACTACTTTGAATGTTTTTTTTTCTACTGAGTTGACTATTTTAGTAAATCAGCCAGTCAGTCTAGCAAACTGTAAATAAAAGCAACACCTAGGATCTGTTTGTTTGCCCACTGAACTAAAATAATTGATCTTTCATTCTGTATACTCAGTTTAAATAAAAAGCTGTGTAAACTTTAACCAGAATTATTCTTTCTTTGAATCAGTATTATTCTTGAAATAAAATTTAGAAAACTTGTTAACATGCATGAAGTCTTCCCTGATCATCTATGGTTTTATTAAAATAATTATTAAAAATCACTGAATGCCTACTTTGGATGAGGCACTATAGTAAGCACTTTCTATACATGCTCTCATTCTGTCTCTCACAGCAATCTTATGCAACAGTATAACATTACCACTGTTTTACAGCTGTGGAAACTGAGGTCCCAAGAAAAGGATGTATCACCTGCTTCAAGAAGCCTTCCTTGACCTCTCCAAGCCAGAGGTCACGTCTATGGCCTCACAGTATTCATAGTACTGATCATTTTTTGGGGGGAGAGTACATTTAATACACTTAACATGCTGTGGTAATTGCCTTTGATGGAGTCTTTTCTGTACCTCTATATAGATTGTGATCTCCTACATATTAAAGACTCATTCTCTTACTGCTTTCTTTCCTCCATAGAAAAGTGTTTCCTAAAGTGTTTTGAACATACAAGGAATTCACTGTGTGTTTCTGGAGTGAATGACTTGAATTCATGATGGGTGGATAAATCAGGGGGAGGAAAAAGTTACGCAGAGAAAGAGTGGTAGTCCTTCCACGAATTACTATTTAGATGTGATATTTGATTTGACCACCAGGTGTCAGAAGTGTACCAATGTTCAAATATTTTTAAAAATTTGACACATTTGTTTTAAAATTGTATTAAGGGAGAAATTATACTAAAGGACGAATCACCAACAACCTGTATAAAATCAAAAGAAGAACCCTTTAGAAGGCATTTTAGAAATTTTACTTTATTTTTTTAGCCTCCATACTTCCTCATATAGATCCCTGAAAATAGTTTGGCTTCTAAACTCATTAGAAATTCCTAGAATATGGGGATCCCTGGGTGGCGCAGCGGTTTGGCGCCTGCCTTTGGCCCAGGGCGCGATCCTGGAGACCTGGGATCGAATCCCACATCAGGCCCAGGGCGCGATCCTGGAGACCTGGGATCGAATCCCACATCGGGCTTCCGGTGCATGGAGCCTGCTTCTCCCTCTGCCTATGTCTCTGCCTCTCTCTCTTTCTCTCTCTGTGACTATCATAAATAAATAAAAATTAAAAAAAAATTAAAAAAAATTCCTAGAATATTAGGGCAGTTATAGCTGTCAAGATCTTCTCCACCCCAAGATTGCTAGAACTCATACAGCAATTTGGAAGTGTGGCAGGATACAAAATCAATGCGCAGAAGCCAGTGGCATTTCTATACACTAACAATGAGACTGAAGAAAGAAAAATTAAGGAGTCAATCCCATTGACCATTGCACCCAAAAGCATAAGATACCTAGGAATAAACCTAACGAAAGAGGTGTAAAAGATCTATCCCCTAAAAACTACAGAACACTTCTGAAATAAATGAGGAAGGCACAAAGAGATGGGAAAATATTCCATGCTCATGGATTGGCAGAATTAATATTGTGAAAATGTCAATGTTACCCAGGGCGATTTACACGTTGAATGCAATGCCTGTCAAAATACCATGGACTTTCTTCAGAGAGTTGGAACAAATTATTTTAAGATTTGTGTGGAATCAGAAAAGATCCTGAAAAGCCAGGGGAATATTAAGAAAGAAAACCATAGCTGGGGGCATCACAATGCCAGAATTCCGGTTGTACCACAAAGCTGTGGTAATCAAGACAGTGTGGTACTGGCACAGAAACAGACACATAGATCAATGGAACAGAATAGAGAATCCAGAAGTGGACCCTCAACTTTATGGTCAAGTAATATTCGACAAAGCAGGAAAGACTATCCTCTGGAAAAAAAGACAGTTTTGTCAATAAATGGTGCTGGGAAAATTGGGCATCCACATGCAGAAGAATGAAACGAGACCACTCTCTTGCACCATAGACAAAGATAAACTCAAAATGGATGAAACATCTAAATGTGAGATAAGATTCCATCAAAATCCTAGAGGAGAACACAGGCAACACCCTTTTTTTTTTTTTTTTTTTTGCAACACCCTTTTTGAACTTGGCCACAGCAACTTCTTGCAAGATACATCCATGAAGGCAAGAGAAACAAAAGCAAAAATGAACTACTGGGACTTCATCAAGATAAGAAGCTTTTGCACAGCAAAAGAAACAGTCAACAAAACTAAAAGACAACCTAAAGAATGGGAGAAGATATTTGCAAATGACATCAGATAAACAGCTAGTTACCAAGATCTATAAAGAACTTATTAAACTCAACACCAAAGAAATAAACAATCCAATCCTGAAATGGGCAAAAGACATGAACAGAAATCTCACAGGGAAGACATAGACATGGCCAACAAGCACATGAGAAAATGCTCCGCATCACTTGCCATCTGGGAAATACAAATCAAAACCACAATGAGATACCACCTCACACCAGTGAGAATGGGGAAAATTAACAAGACAGGAAACAACAAATGTTGGAGAGGATGTGGAGAAAGGGGAACGCTCTTGTACTGTTGGTGGAAATATGAACTGGTATAGCCCCTCTGGAAAACTGTGTGGAGGTTCCTCAAAGAGTTAAAAGTAGATCTGCCCTCTGACCCAGTAATTGCACTGTTGAGGATTTACCCCAAAGATACAGATGCAATGCAACGCCGGGACACCTGCACCCTGATGTTTATAGCACCAATGTCCACAATAGCCAAACTGTGGAAGGAACCTCTGTGTCCATCAAAAGATGAATGGATAAGGAAGATGTGATTTATGTATACAATGGAATATTACTCAGCCATTAGAAAAGACAAATACCCACTATTTGCTTTGACGTGTATGGAATGGGAGGGTATTATGCTGAGTGAAATAAGTCAATCGGAGAAGGACCAACATTATATGGTCACATTCATTTGGGCAATATAAAAAATAGTAAAAGGGAATAAAGGGGAAAGGAGAAAAAAATGGTTGGGAAATATCAGAAAGGGAGAACATGAGAGACTCGTAACTCTGGGAAACGAACTAGGGGTGGTGGGAGGGGAGGTAGGCGGGGGTTGGGGGTGACTGGGTGACAGGCACTGAGGAGGTGCTTGATGGTTTGAGCACTGGGTGTTATTCTATATGTTGGCAAATTGGACACCAATAAAAAATAAATTTTTTAAAAATAAAAAGATCTTATGATGGATTCCACTGGCGCAGGCCCCTGAGCTCAAAGTGCCAGGTGACACAGCCCAGAATCCGGCACTCCTCTTAGGACAGGCAGAGGCCAGGAGAACACAGGACAGCAAGGACACTCTTGCCGCTGGGTGACTCTGAGCTGTGCAGGTCAGCGCCCCCTGCCCCCAGAGCATCCAGGGACATGCCCATTGGGAGCTGCAGTAGTTACTGCTAGAGCTGACTCCAGGGCTGCAGAGCTGGCCACGCCAGTCTTCTTGTTCCTCCCTGTGTCACCTTGTGCCTGGGACAGATCAGGACCGCCATGGAACAGGTGGCTCACAGGATAAACAGCTCCCACTGAGGCTTGCACCTGGCAGGGAGCAGGGCACCTCCCCTAGGTGCACACACCTGATAATCTGCACAGCAGGCACCAGCCCAAGAATACCAGCTGGAAGGACAGAGAAAGAGCAAGTTCTGGACTGACCAGTGCTGGAAAGCTTCAGGAGAAGTTGAGGGATTTGCAGTGTATAGAATTAGAGGATACCCTTCCTTGTCTGTTTTTTGTTCTTTTTGGTTTTTTTTTCCTTGTTTTGTATTGAGTTCTTTTGTTTTTGTTTTTTGTTTTTTCCTTGTTTTCTCCTTTTTTTTCTCTTTTTTAATTCCTTTTTCCAATACAACTTGTTTTTAGCCATTCTGCATTGAGCAAAATGACTAGAAGGAAGAACTCAGCACAAAAGAAAGAATCAGAAACAGTAGTCTCTCCCACAGAGTTACAGAATTTGGATTACAATTTGAAGTCAGAAAGCCAATTCAGAAGCACAATTATAAAGCTACTGGTGGCTCTAGAAAAAAAGCATAAAAGATTCAAGAGACTTAATGACTGCAGAATTTAGATCTAATCAGGCAGAAATTAAAAATCAATTAAATGAGATGCAATCCAAGCTAGAGGTCCTAACGACGAGGGTTAATGAGGTAGAACGAGTGAGAGACATAGAGGACAAGTTGATGGCAAGGAAGGAAGCTGAGGAAAAAAGAGAAAAACAAAAGATCATGAGGAAAGGTTAAGGGAAATAAATGACAGCCTCAGAAGGAAAAATCTACATTTAATAGTCTTCCATAGGGCGCCAAAAGGGACAGAGGATCAGAAAGTGTATTGAACAAATCATAGCTGAAGACTTCCCTAACTTGGGGAGGGTAACAGGCATTCAGATCCAGGGGATAGAGACATTTCCCCCCTCAAATCAATAAAAACTGCTCATCACATCGACATTTGATAGTGAAACTTGCAAATTCCAAAGATAAAGAGAAGATCCTTAAAGCAGCAAAAGACAAGAAATCCCCAAGCTTTATGGGGAGAAGTACTAACAGCAGACCTCTCCACAGAGACCTGGCAGGCCAGAAAGGTTGGCAGGATATATTCAGGGTCCTAAATGAGAAGAATATGCAGCCAAGAATGCTATTTCCAGCAAGGCTTTCATTCAGAATAGAAGGAGAGATAAAGAGCTTCCAAGATAGGCAGAAACTGAAAGAATATGAGACCACCAAACCAGCTCTGCAAAAAATATTAAGGGGGACTCTGTAAAAGAAAGAGGAAGTCCAAGGAAACAATCCACAAAAACAGGGACTGAATAGATATCATGATGACGCTAAATTCATATCTTTCAATAGTAACTCTGAACGTGAATGGACTTAATGAACCCATCAAAAGGCGCAGGGTTTCAGACTGGATAAAAAAGCCAGACCCATCTCTTTGCTGTCTACAAGAGACTCATTTTAGACCTCAGGACACCTGCAGCCTGAAAACAAAAGGTTGGAGAAACATTTACCATTCAAATGGTCCTTAAGGGCAGCCCGGGTGCCTCAGCGGTTTAGCTGAGGGCGTGATCCTGGAGACCCAGAATCAAATCCCGTGTTGGGCTCCCTGCATGGAGCCTGCTTTTCCCTCTGCCTGTGTCTCTGCCTCTCTCTCTCTCTCTCTCTCTCTCTCTGTCTGTCTCTCATGGATGAATAAATAAAATATTTAAAAAAGAAAAGTGTGTGCTAAAGTTCTGTATTCATTA
Source organism: Canis lupus familiaris (assembly GCF_011100685.1). Classification (NCBI taxonomy): domain Eukaryota; kingdom Metazoa; phylum Chordata; class Mammalia; order Carnivora; family Canidae; genus Canis; species Canis lupus. The sequence goes on along the minus strand of NC_049260.1, from coordinate 61,405,035 downwards.
TAGATATAGCCCTTATTAAAAAAATTTCAATTCCATACTAAAAATAAGCATGAAAGTGAGGTATTTTTAAATATTAGCAAAAGTGAATCTTATTTTCTCCTTTGAATATAATAGTGGGAAGAATTACAGAAATCCGTCATTTTACCTGAAACACACAGGCTTGTGTACTATGAACACTTTCAAGCTTTCCTTCGGAATATGCTCAGAAATGAATTTAGAATTATCTTTGTTTTTCTATTGTTGTAAATTTGGATTTTGGAATTGAGATTTGGTGGTTTGGACAATGTTCACAATTGGCCAGAACTCCTTGTGCTGAAGGATTTTGAGGTTGAGGAACACCTATTTAACTTCCCTTTTATGTCTTGGTTCTATTCTTCATTCCATGTTGAATAATATATATTTTTAAATTTTGGTTGTTTTTGTTTTAGTTGATGCTTTGGCAATCTCAGTACCCTTTAATCTCAATTGTCAAATTTTAATAAAATACGTGCCATTTTCTTTGGTAAGTAAAGGAGTTCTTAATGTCTGCCAGGACACAACTTACATGCCTTATTGGCTCCTTTAAAAAGTTTAAAAACTTAAAAAAAAGAATTAAGAAAGATTAGCCTAAAAAATAATATATCCAGAAAAACTATCCTTCAAAGTGAAGGAAAAATTAAGACAATCCCAAATTTAAAAAAAATAGAAATAATTGTTTGATAGTAGCATTCTTCAATAAAGATTCTACAAAGAGCTTCTTCAGATGAACTTTAAGGAAATCAACAGTGACTAGAACATAAAGAAAGAAGCAAATATCACCATTACAGGTAACTACATAAGCAAATATAAAAGAGAGCATAAACATATATTTTTAAAGGACTTTTCTTCTACTCTATGATTTAAAGGAAAATTGTATAAAACATCTATTACCAGGGCACTGGGTGGCACAGTTGGTTAATGAACTGACTCTTGGTTTTGGGCTCAGGTTGTGATCTCAGGGCTATAAGATCGAGCTCCCATCTGGCTCTGTACTCAGCACAGAGTCGACTTGAGACTCTCTCTCTTTCTGCCCTCCCTTCTCTCTAAAATAAATAAATTTATAAATTAAAAAAAAATAAAATATCTATTACCAATAATTATAAAAATGTGTTGGTTGATTTATAATGTATAAAGATATAATACGTAAGGCAAAGATAGAAGAAAAGCTAATAATGGAGCTATATTGAAGCAAGGTTTTTATATATATAGAAATCAAGTTTACATTAATCTGTACTAAATTGTTTTAAGGTAAGTTGTTAGTTGAAATCCACAAGGAAACTGCTCAGAAAATAAATATGAAACTAAAGTAAAATAAACAACAACAGAATTGAAATAGTATACAATACATTGCTTATGTAGCACAAATGGATGATTAGATATCAAAAGACGTTAAGAAAACAAATAGTAAAATAGCAAATCCATAAATACATTATATATTACATTGACTGTAAATGGATTAAACACTCCAATAGCAAAGCAGAGATTGGTAGAGTGTATTAAAATAAATGATCATATACAAACATATACTATCTACGGAGACACACATTAGATTCAAAGACACAAATAGGTTGAAAATAAAAAGAAGATAAAAGATATACAATGCAAACAGTAATTAAAAGAGAGCTTGAAGAGCTATACTAATATCAGAAAAAATAGATTTTATATACCAATTGCTATTAGAGACAGAAAAGATATGACATAACAATTAAAGAGAAATTGTATCAGGGAGACCTAGCAATTAAAACATATATGCACCTAAAATTATAGCACATAGACAAATGGACAAAATCTATCATCTATCTATCTATCTATCTATCATCTATCTATCATCTGTCTATCATCTATCTGTCTATCCAACCATCATCTATATTTATCTAGCAGTGTGTTGCTTATCCACAAAGAAGAAGGAAATCCTACTATTTGACAAATGGATCATCCTTTGGGGCTTTATGCTAAATGAAATGTCCTACACAGAAGGACAAATAATGTACATTCTCACTTATTAGTGGAATCTATAAAAGCCAAAGTGATAGAAACAGCTTTACAAAGTGGTTGCCAGGGACTAGGGGCTGGGCAAACTGAGAATATGTCAGCCAAAAGTTACAAAATTCCAGCTATAAGATAGGCAATTTGTGGAAAACTATGTACAAAACATGTCTATAAGTAACAGTACTACATTATACATTTCAAAGTTCTTAGTAGAGTAAACCTTAAATATTATCACTGCACATACACAAAATACAATTATTTAAAGGGGTGGAGGAATTAACTAAATTTATTGTGGAAATCACCTATATTCACCAAATCATATGACTTAAATAATTTATATATATGTCAATAATATATTAATGCATTTGGAAAAAAGTAAACAAAAAATCCACAACAAAACGGGGGGAAAACACAAAGATTAAAGCTAGAAAGCACAGTATGAATCCCAACTGCTAAAAATGTGAAATTTACTAATAAGTTCAGGTGGACAATTTGTGGTTATATCAATTTTTCTTTAAAAATATACATCATTTCATGATTGGATTGTCTGTTTCCTTGGTGTTGAGTTTAATAAGTTCTTTATAGATCTTGGAAACTAGCCCTTTATCTGATACGTCATTTGCAAATATCTTCTCCCATTCTATAGGTTTTTTAGTTTTGTTGACTGTATCCTTTGCTGTGCAAAAGCTTCTTATCAACACCAAAGAAAGAGTCCAATCATGAAATTGGCAAAAGACATGAAGAGAAATCTCACAGAGGAAGACATAGACATGGCCAACATGCACATGAGAAAATCCTCTGCATCACTTGCCATCAGGGAAATACAAATCAAAACCACAATGAGACACCACCTCACACCAGTGAGAATGGGGAACATTAACAAGGCAGGAAACCACAAATGTTGGAGAGGATGCAGAGAAAAGGGAACCCTCTTACACTGTTGGTGGGAATGTGAACTGGTGCAGCCACTCTGGAAAACTGTGTGGAGGTTCCTCAAAGAGTTAAAAATAGACCTGCCCTACGACCCAGCAATTGCACTGTTGGGGATTTACCCCAAAGATTCAGATGCAATGAAACTCCGGGACACCTGCGTTTATAGCAGCAATGTTCACAATATCCAAACTGTGGAAGGAGCCTCGGTGTCCATTGAAAGATGAATGTATAAAGAAGATGTGGTTTATGTATACAATGGAATATTACTCAGCCATTAGAAACGACAAATACCCACCATTTGCTTCAACGTGGATGGTACTGGAGGGTATTATGCTGAGTGAAGTAAGTCAATTGGAGAAGGACAAACAGTGTATGTTCTCATTCATTTGGGGAATATAAGTAATAATGAAAGGGAATATAAGGGAAGGGAGAAGAACTGTGTGGGAAATATCAGAAAGGGAGACAGAACATGAAGACTCCTGACTCTGGGAAACGAACTAGGGGTAGTGGAAGGGGAGGAGGGCGGGGTTTGGGGGTGAATGGGTGACGGGCACTGAGGGGGGCACTTGACGGGATGAGCACTGAGTATTATTCTGTATGTTAGTAAATTGAACACCAATAAAAAATAAATTTATTATTAAAAAAATAGACATCAAAAGCTATGATTTTACATAGGTTTTATATTTCAATTTTACATTTCAGGGGCACCAGGGTGGCTCAGTGTTTGAGCATCTGCCTTTGGCTCAGGTCATTATTCCAGTGTCCTGGGATAAAATCCTGAATCTGGCACCCCATAGGGAGCCTCCCTCTGCCTGTGTCTCTGCCTCTCTCTGTGTGTCTCTCATGAATAAATAAATAACATCTTTTAAAAATAAAATTTAAATTTCTATTTAAAAGAAAAAAAATCTAACAGATGAATTGAATCCATCGTGGAGAATAATTTTTCAAATGCATTTACTTTGAATGGTGGTTGAAATTTTATATTAAATAAGGGAGAGCCAGCAGCAGTCTTGAGAGCCAGCAGCAGTCTTGAAATCCGAATAAGAAAGGCTGCAGGGGCAAGACGGCGGAAGAGTAGGGTCCCCAAGTCACCTGTCCCCACCAAATTACCTAGATAACCTTCAAATCATCCTGAAAATCTACGAATTAGGCCTGAGATTTAAAGAGAGAACAGCTGGAATACTACAGTGAGAAGAGTTCGCGCTTCTATCAAGGTAGAAATGGGGAAAAAAGAAATAAAGAAACAAAAGTCATCCAAGGGGGAGGGGCCCCGAGAGGAGCTGGGCTAAGGCCAGGGCGAGTGCCCCAAGGACAGGAAAGCTCCGCCCAGAGAAGCCGCTCCGCGCGCGGAAGGGTCTGCGCAGCCCCGCAAGCAGCTCAGACGCGGCTCTGGCAGAGGAAGAGGCTCCAGGCGGAGGGGGCTACACGGCCTGGGACTGGGAGCAGCTCGGAGGGGCTCGGCGGTAGCTCCACGGACAGGGGCTGCCCCCCGGGAGCGCAAATCCAAAAGCGCAGGCCGGGGAGCACAGGGCGCCAGGGACACAGCCCAGGATCCGACCTCCCCCCGGGACAGGCAGCAGACAGGAGGGCCCAGAACAGCAAGGACACTCCTGCCCCAAGCTGAGCAGATCAGCGGCCCCAAACCTGGAGCATCCAGGCCCCTGCACACTGAGAGCTCCGTAGTTACTGCAGGAGCTGAATCCAGGGCTCCAGAGCTGGCCGCTGCCACTGTGGTTGTTCGCCTTGGGGCCTCACGGGGTAAACAACCCCCCACTGAGCCCTGCACCAGGCAGGGGGCAGAGCAGCTCCCCCAAGTGCTAACACCTGAAAATCAGCACAACAGGCTCCTCCCCCAGAAGACCAGCTAGACGGACAAGTTCCAGGGGAATTCAAGGGACTTAAAGTATACAGAAACAGAAGATACTCCCCCGTGGTTTTATTGTTTTTGTTTTCTATTTTTGATTTCTGTTTGCTTCCTGCACCTTTTTTCTCTTTTTCTTCTCTATTTTTTCTTTTTTCTTTTTCTCTTTCCTTTCCTTCTTTCTCTCCTCTCTTTTTCTCCTTTTCCTAATACATTTGTTTTTGGCCACTCTGCACTGAGCAAAATGACTAGAAGTAAAACCTCACCTCAAAAGAAAGAATCAGAAAAAGTCCTCTCTCCCACAGAGTTACAAAATCTGGATTACAATTCAATGTCAGAAAGCCAATTCAGAAGCACTATTATACAGCTACTGGTGGCTCTAGAAAAAAGCATAAAGGAATCAAGAGACTTCATGACTGCAGAATTTAGATCCAATCAGGCAGAAATTAAAAATCAATTGAATGAGATGCAATCCAAACTAGAAGTCCTAACGACCAGGGTTAACGAGGTGGAAGAACGAGTGAGTGACATAGAACACAAGTTGATGGCAAAGTGGGAAACTGAGGAAAAAAGAGACAAACAATTAAAAGACCATGAGGATAGATTAAGGGAATTAAATGACAGCCTGAGGAAGAAAAACCTATGTTTATTGGGGTTCCCGAGGGCACCGAAAGGGACAGAGGTCCAGAATATGTATTTGAACAAATCCTAGCTGAAAACTTTCCTAATCTGGGAAGGGAAACAGGCATTCAGATCCAGGAAATAGAGAGATTCCCTCCCCCCTAAAATCAATAAAAACCGTTCAACACCTAGACACTTAATAGTTAAGCTTGCAAATTCCAAAGATAAAGAGAAGATCCTTAAAGCAGCAAGAGACAAGAAATCCCTGACTTTTATGGGGAGGAGTATTAGGGTAACAGCAGACCTCTCCACAGAGACCTGGTAGGACAGAAAGGGCTGGCAGGATATATTCAGGGTCCTAAATGAGAAAAACATGCAACCAAGAATACTTTATCCAGCAAGGCTCTCATTCAGAATGGAAGTAGAGATAAAGAGCTTCCAAGAGAGGCAGGAACTCAAAGAATATGTGACCTCCAAACCAGCTCTGCAAGAAATTTTAAGGGGCACTCTTCAAATTCCCCTTTAAGAAGACGTCCAGTGGAACAATCCACAAAAACAAGGACTGAATAGATATCATGATGACACTAAACTCATATCTTTCAATAGTAACTCTGAACGTGAACAAGCTTAATGACCCCATCAAAAGGCGAAAGGTGTCAGACTGGATAAAAAAGCAGAACCCATCTATTTGCTCTGTACAAGAGACTCATTTTAGACAGAAGGACACCTATAGCCTGAAAATAAAAGGTTGGAGAACCATTTACCATTCAAATGGTCCTCAAAAGAAAGCAGGGGTAGCCACCCTCATATCAGATAAACTAAAATTTACCCAGAAGACTGTATTGAGAGCTGAAGAGGGACACTATATCATACTTAAAGGATCTATCCAACAAGAGGACATAACAATCCTCAATATATATATGTCCCAAATGTGGGAGCTGCCAAATATTTCAATCAATTAATAACCAAAGTTAAGATATACTTAGATAATAATACACCTATATTTGGTGACTACAATCTGGTGCTTTCTACCCTCGATAGTTCTTCTAAACACAACATCTCCAAAGAAACGAGAGTTCTAAATGTTACACTGGAACAGATGGATTTCACAGATATCTACAGAACTTTACATCCAAACGCAATTGAATACACATTCTTCTCAATGCACAAGGTACTTTCTCCAGAATAGGCCACATACTGGGTCAAAAATAGGGTCTGAACCGATACCAAAAGATTGGGATCATCCCCTGCATATTCTCAGACCATAATGCCTTGAAATTAGAACTAAATCACAACAAGAAGTTTGGAAGGACTTCAAACACGTGGAGGTGAAGGACCATCCTGCTAAAAGATGAAAGGGTCAACCAGGAAATTAAGGAAAAATTAAAAAGATTCATGGAAACTAATGAGAATGAAGATACAACCATTCAAAATTTTTGGGGATGCAGCAAAAGCAGTCCTGAGGGGGAAATACATCGCAATACAAGCATCCATTCAAAAACTGGAAAGAACTCAAATACAAAAGCTAACCTTACACATAAAGGAGCTAGAGAAAAAACAGCAAATAGATCCTACACCCAGCAGAAGAAGAGAGTTAATAACGGTTAAAGCAGAACTCAATGAAATCGAGACCAGAAGAACTGTGGAACAGATCAACAGAACCAGGAGTTGGTTCTTTGAAAGAATTAATAAGATAGATAAACCATTAGCCAGCCTTATTAAAAAGAAGAGAGAGAAGACTCAAATTAATAAAATCATGAATGAGAAAGGAGAGATCACTACCAACACCAAGGAAATACAAATAAATTTAAAAACATATTATGAACAGCTATATGCCAATAAATTAGGCAATCTAGAAGAAATGGACACATTCCTGGAAAGCCACAAACTACCAAAACCGGAACAGGAAGAAATAGAAAACCTGAACAGGCTAATAACCAGGGAGGAAATTGAAGCAGTCATCAAAAACCTCCCAAGACACAAAAGTCCACAGCCAGATGGCTTCCCAGGGGAATTCTATCAAACGTTTAAAGAAGAAACCATACCTATTCTACTAAAGCTGTTTGGAAAGACAGAAAGAGATGGAGTACTTCCAAATTCGTTCTATGAGGCCAGCATCACCTTAATTCCAAAACCAGACAAAGACCCCATGAAAAAGAATTACAGACCAATATCCCTGATGAACATGGATGCAAAAATTCTCAACAAGATCCTAGCTAATAAGATCCAACAGTACATTAAGAAAATTATTCACCATGACCAAGTAGGATTTATTCCCGGGACACAAGGCTGGTTCAACGCTCATAAGACAATCAATGTGATTCATCATATCAGCAAGAGAAAAACCAAGAATTATATGATCCTCTCATTAGATGCAGAGAAAGCATTTGACAAAATACAGCATCCATTCCTGATCAAAACTCTTCAGAGTGTAGGGATAGAGGGAACATTCCTCGACATCTTAAAAGCCATCTATGAAAAGCCCACAGCAAATATCATTCTCAATGGGGAAGCAGTGGGAGCCTTTCCCCTAAGATCAGGAACAAGACAGGGATGCCCACTCTCACCACTGCTATTCAACATAGTACTGGAAGTCCTAGCCTCAGCAATCAGACAACAAAAAGACATTAAAGGCATTCAAATTGGCAAAGAAGAAGTCAAACTCTCCCTCTTCACCGATGACGTGATACTCTACATAGGAAATCCAAAAGTCTCCACCCTAAGATTGCTAGAACTCATACAGCAATTTGGAGTATGGCAGGATACAAATCAATGCCCAGAAATCAATGGCATTTATATACCAACAATGAGACTGAAGAAAGAAAAATTAAGGAGTCAATCCCATTTACAATTGCACCCAAAAGCATAAGATACCTAGGAATAAACCTAACAAAAGAGGGAAAGTATCTATACCCTAAAAACTATAGAACACTTCTGAAAGAAATTGAGGAAGACACAAAGAGATGGAAAAATATTCCATGCTCATGGATTGGCAGAATTAATATTATGAAAATGTCAATGTTACCCAGGGCAATTTACATGTTTAATGCAATCCCTATCAAAGTATGAGGAGTTAAAAAAAAAAAGAATGCTATTCTTGACCCTGCAGACATTAAAAAGCTAATAAGGACATATGGAGTACAATGCTATGTACTTAAATTTGACAAATTAGATGAAATGTACCAATTCCTTAACTACCACAAAGGAACAAATTCATACAAAGTAAAATGCACATTTTGAATAGTCCTATAACTACTTTTTAAAATGAAATTATGTGATAAGTGTTCAAAACATAAATCTTAAGGCCCAAGTGGGTTCACAGACAGTTCTACCAAACATTTAATAAAGAAATAATACAAATTATACCTAATCACTTCCAGAAACAGAGGAATAAATAATATTTCTCAAATCACTTTGTGAAGCCACCCTTTCCCTGATACTAAATCCAAATACAATATTAAAGAAAAACCAAAGTACTACAGATTGACTTCTCTCATAATTATATATGCAAAAACTCTGAGAAATATTATCAAATGGAATCAAACATATATAAGGAATTATACTAAATGTATAAGTAGAAGTGGTTCAAAATACAAGATTGGTTCAATATTCTAAAATCAAACAATATAATAAAAAAGTCTAGAGCTGATAAAAGGATTCAGTAAGGTCGTAGGATAAATAAAAATTCATGTACATGAATCCATTGCACTTCTATACACTAATAATGAAGCAGCAGAAAGAGAAATTTAGAATATAATCCCATTTATCATTGCACCCGAGATAGTAAAATACCTAGAAATAAACTTAACTAAGGAGATGAAAGACCTGTACTCTGAAAACCATAAAATATTGATGAAAGCAATCGAAGACAACACAAACAAATGGAAAGATATTCCATGTTTATAGATTGGACGAAAAATATTGTTAAAATGTTGATACTACTCAAAGCAGTCTACAGTTTTAATGCAACACTATCAAAATGCCAACAGCATTTTTCACAGAATAAGAGCAATCCTAAAATTTGTATGGAAAAACAAAAGACTCCAAATAGCTAAAGCAATCTTAAGAAAGAAAAGCAAGGGGAGATTCCTGGATGGCCTAGCGGTGTAGCGCCTACCTTTGGCCCAGGGCGCAATCCTGCAGTCCCTTGTCGGGCTCCCTGCATGGAGCCTGCTTCTCTCTCTCTCTCTCTCTCTCTCTGTCTATCATGAATAAATTTTAAAAAATCCTTAAAAAAGAAAGAAAAGCAAGGGCAGCCCCAGTGGTTCAGCGGTTTAGCGCTGCCTGCAGCCCAGGGTGTGATCCTGGAGACCCAGGATCGAGTCCCACGTTGAGCTCCCTGCATGGAAACTGCTTCTCCCTCTTCCTGTGTCTCTGCTTCTCTTTCTCTCTCTATTAATAAATAAATAAATCTTTAAAAAAATTTTAAAAAGAAAAACCTGAAGTAATCACAATTTCAGAATTCAAGTTATATTACAAATATAGGTAGTAAATTGAAACAGTATAGTACTTGCATAAAAATAGACACATAGATCAATAGAACTAATAAAGAGTCCAAAAAAAAACCCCAATATTTTTATGGTCAATTATGCTATGACAAAAAAAGCAAGAATATACAATGGGAAAAAGTTTTTTCAACAAATGGTGTTGGGAAAGCTATGCAGCTACATATAAGAGAATGAAACTAGACCATTTATTACACCATATACAAAATAAACCCAAAGTGGATTTAAGATGTAAATGTGATACATAAAACCATAAAAATCCTATAAAAGAAACTCTGGGAACTCTGGTAAATGAACAGGGGTTAGTGGAAGGGGATGCGGGCAGGGGTAATGGGGTGGCTGGGTGACGGGCACTTGACAGGAAGAGCACTGGGTATTATACTATATGTTGGCAAATCAGACTTCAATAAAAAACATATTAAAAATGGGAAAAAATCCTAGAAGAGAGCACAGGCAGTAATTTCTCTGAAATCACTCAAACAACTTTTTTCTAGATATGTCCCCTGAGGCAAGGGAAACAAAAACAAAATAAACTGTGGGTGATGGGCACTGAGGGGGGCACTTGACAGAATGAGCACTGGGTGTTATACTATATGTTGGTAAATCGAACTCCAATTAAAAAAATATACCAAAAAAACCCTGTTGGAACTACATTAAAATAAAAGGTTTTTGCACAGTGAAGGACACAATCAAGAAAAATAAAAGACACTCTACTAAATGGAAGACGATATTTGCAAATGGTATCTCTGATAATGGATTAGTATCCAAAATATCTCATGAACTTATACAACTCAACACTCCCAAAAAACAAGCAGTCCAATTTAAAAATGGATAGAAAACATGAACAGACATTTTTCCAAAGCAGATATGCAAATAGCCACCAGTCACATGAAAAGGTAGTCAACATCACTCATCAACAGGGAAATGCAATATTACCTTACACCTGTCAGAATGGCTAAAATAAAAATCACAAGAAACAAAAAGTGTTGGTGGGGATGTGGAGAAAAAGGAACCCTCATGCACTGTTGGTGGGAATGCAAACTGGTGCAGCTGCTATGGAAGACAGAATGGAGATTCCTAAAAGAATTTCAAATAGAATGACCCTATGATCTAATAATCACGCTACTGGGTATTTACCCAAAGAACACAAAAGCACTAATTTAAAATGATATATACACCTTTCTGTTTATTATAGTATAATTTCAGTAGCCAAATTATGTAAACAGCCCAAATGTCCATTGATAGATTAATGGTTAAAGAAGATTATATATGCACTGGAATATTATTCAACCATAAAAAATGCAATATTGCCATTTAAAATAACATGAATGGAGCTAGATAGTATAATGCTAAGTGAAATAAGTCAATCAGAGTGAGATAAATACCATACGATTTCATTCATATGTGAAACTTTAAAACCAAAACAAATGAACACACACAAAAAAGAGACAAATAAAGAAATAGACTTTTAACTATGGAGAACAAACAGATGATTACCAGAAGGGAGGTGCATGGAAGGATGGGTGAAATAAGTTAAGAGGATTAAAGGTACACTTATCTTGACGAGCAGTAAGTAATAAATGAATTGTCGAATCACTATATTGTATACCTGCAACTAATATAACACTGCATGTTAACTATGTTGAAATTAAAATGAAATAAAATAATAAAATAAAATAAAACAAACAACATAATCTACTGTGTTAACATGTTTAAAAGAAACACGTGAAGATATCAGCTAATGCAGAAAAAGCATTTAACAAATCCAATACCCATTCAGCTTAAAACCTCTCAGCAAATTAAGAATAAAGGGAAACTACCTCAACTTGATAGAGAATATCTCTAATAGACCTAGAGTTAACATTAAATGCAATGACGGGCACTGAGGGGGCACTTGACGGGATGAGCACTGGGTGTTATTCTGTATGTTGGTAAATTGAACACCAATAAAAAATAAATTTATTAAAAAAATAAAAATAAAAATAAAAAATAAAAAAATAAAGAACAAAAAAAGAAAGACTAAACAATCACAAGGTAAGGATGATTGATTCTAAAATCAATCACAAGGTAAGGATGTCCACTCTTACCTCCTATTCAAAATACTAGTAGAGGGCAGCCCAAGTGGCTCAGCGGTTTAGCACCTCCTGCAGCCCAGGGCATGATCCTAGAGACCCCAGGTCGAATCCCACATCAGGCTCCCTGCATGGAGCCTGCTTTTCCCTCTGCCTGTGTCTCTGCCTGCCTCTCTCCCTCTCTCTCTCTCTCTCTCTGTCTCTCATGAATAAATAAATAAAATCTTAAAAAAATATCAGTAGAAATGTTGTGCTCAAGGTTGCGAATCCGAGAAAACCACCAAGGAGCCGACACCGATGCAAGTACGTGAGGGTTTATTAACAAGCTCGAGCTTGGGTCCAAGTATACCAGACACAGCGGAGCAGGGACTTGGACCCCGAGGTGAGTTACAGCTGGGTTTTTATGGGCTGGTCTAGGAGTAAGGAGAGGTTTTTCAGTAAGGGTGAGGGTGTGAGAATCTCCAGTAAAGAGCTCTCACAAGCTCTTGCTTCCTTATTCTGATACAGGCATGCTTTGTGTTTTTTTTTCTGTAGCTGGGGTAAGGTAGAGTTCAGTTCCTGGTCAGTGGCCTTGTCATAGTGGCCTGAGATGGCTGCCGAAGCTACAATGGCTGTATTCATGCCAATGTTAAACTTGAATGGCCCTAATTTTCTTGGCCTCCACAGAAATTCTAGCCAGTACAATAAAGGAAGGAAGGAATAAAGGAATAAAGATTGAAAACAAAACAAAACAAAAACTACCACTGTTGATATGCTTTTACAGTAGAAAATTTTAAGGAATCTACCTTAAAAAAATCTCTTAGAAAAAAATATCTTAGAACTAGAGTTTTAAGTTTAGCAAGGTCACATGTTAGCACACAAAACATCAACTGTATTTTTATATGGTAGCAGCAAACATTGCTAGTATTAAATTTAAAAATAAAAACCCATACTACTGTGAAAATTAAAAACATAATACCACTTAAAACAGTTCCAAAATAAGGAATACTTAGGTATAAATGTAACATAGCATCTTACAAGAACTATGTTGATTTGCCAACATAGAGCGTAACATCCAGCAAATTGAACTCCAATTAAAAAATATACCAAAAAAAGAAGTATAAGTTGAAAACTACAAAATGATGATGAAAGATATCAAAGACCTAAATAAGTGGATAGACACAAATTTGTCATTGATTAGACAATACAACATAATAATAAAGATGAAAATTCTCCACAAATTGCTAAATAGATTTAATAGCATTACTCTCAAAATCCCCACATGTAGTTTTGCAGATATAGACAAGCTTATTCTAAAATATATGTGGAAAAACAAATGTACTTAAGTAACTAAAACAATTATAAAAAACAAAAAATAAAGTTGGAGGAACTACAGTACTCAATTTTAGGACTTACTATATGGCTAAACAAATCAAGATGTTGTGGTGTTGTTAGAAGGTGAGATACATAGATTAATAAAACAGAATAGAAAATAAAGAAATAGATCCACACAAATAGAGCCACCTGATTTTTTTTACAAGGTGCAAAATTCAATAAAGAAAGAATAGTTTTTCAACAAATGACATTTTAGCAATTATACATCCATTTATAAACAGAAAAGAAACTAATGTTGAACTTAACTTCACATCCTATATAAAAATTAACTCAGAATAGATCATATATCTAATTATAAAACTATAAAAATCTTAGATGAAACATAGAGAATATATTCAGGATCTAGGACTTGGTAAATTATTCTTAGGCATACCACCAAAAGAATAATCCAAAAAAAACAAAATCAATACATTGGACCTCATAAAAATTCAAAACTCTGCTTATGAAAGAACACGTTAAGAGGATGAAAAGACTAACCAACAGTCTTGGAAAAAATGTTTGCAAACCGCATATCCAAAAATTGTTTGCATCTAAAATATGTAAAGTACACTCAAAACTCAAGAGTAAGATAACAAACAACTCAATTTGAAAATGGCAAAAGGGCATGAACGGACAATTCACTTAAGAGCCCATGAAAAGATACTCAAGGTCACTAGCCATTAGGAAAATGATTTAAAACCACACAATGAAACACATGACATATGTGTCAGAATGTCTAAAATAAAAACTGACGTTAAGTGCTGAGAATAAGAAATGGATCCATCATGCATTGCTGTAAGGAATGGTAAATGGTACAATTACTCTGGAAAACACTTTGGCAGATTTATGTATGTATTTATTTGTTTGTTTGTTTGTTTATTTAATTTTTAAAAATATTTTATTTATTTGAGAGAGAGAGAAAGCATGAGCAGGGAGAAGGGGCAGAGGGCAAGGGAGAAGCAAGCTCCACACTAAGCAGTTAGCCTGATGTGGGGCTTGATTCCAGAACCCTGAGACCATGACCTGAGCTTAAGGCAGACGCCTAACTGATTGAGCCATCCAGGTACCCCACCAGTTTTATTTTTAACATCCAAAATATGGTAACAACCCAAAAGTCCTTCAGTGGGTGAATAGAAAAATGAACATGGTGTATGCATACAATTGAATAGTACTCAGCAATTAAAATGAACCAACTATTGAGGTACATAACAACTTGCATATGTGTTAAAGATACTATGCTAAGTGAAAAAAAGCAAACCCGAAAAGGTTACATTTATTTAATATCCTAAAAATGACAGAATTATAGAGATGGAGAACATATTAGTAGTTGCCAGAGTGTTAGGAATGGGCAGAATTTGTGATATAAAGGTGTAACACAAAATTTTTTTTTTGTGGTGGGTGATAGGACAATCTTGAATCTTGATTGTGGTGGTGATTGCATAAATATATATGTGTAAGAAAATTTTATGGAATTGCACATACATAAACAAACAAATAAGTGCTTGTAAAAACTGGGAAAAACTAAGATTCATAGTTTTATTGTGAGTATAAAATTATTCCAAAACAAAACATTTAAGAAAAGTGTTCTCTTGAGATGCACTGAGGCAGTTGTCTAGTCCAATGAGGAAACCAGTCAAAAAGGACTTATCTTAGGTTCTTCATATATAACACATTCTGTAAGAAATCATCATATGATCCACCAAATCCTAAATTGCCATCCTACTAATTTTCATGAATATTTATCTGCAATTAAGAAACAGATTTCTTGGGATCCCTGGGTGGCGCAGCAGTTTAGCGCCTGCCTTTGGCCCAGGGCGCGATCCTGGAGACCCGGGATCGAATCCCACATCGGGCTCTGGGTGCATGGAGCCTGCTTCATCCCTCTGTGTCTCTGCCTCTCTCTCTCTCACTGTGTGCCTATCATTAATAAGTAAAATAAAATAAAAAAAATTAAAAAAAAAGAAAAAAAAGAAACATTTCTTCTCTCTGCCTGTGTCTTTGCCTCTCTCTCTCTCTCTCTCTCTCTCTCTGACTATCAAAAAAAAAAGAAACAGATTTCTTCTTGGTTTTGTTTGACAGACAAATCACTCTGGCCAAGTAAAATTACAAATCCTCCAGAAACCTCTCTGGAAAAACAAACAAACAAACAAACATATGCTCATTCTGCAGCCACTGAACTGTATTTCTCATCATGGCCAGCTCTCAGCAAAACATTCAGGAAATTTGTAAATCGTAGCCAACAGTGTAATCTCTAACATGCCCAGAGTGATACAGCAGCATTACTCTAATCTAAAGCCAGAGAAAAAGTTAAGCCCATGATTGGCACTTGTCACTCTCTGGGCTAGTCATAGCTATGATCATGGGGTTGCTGGCTAGGTATAAAACAGTTTGATTAATAAGAAGGCAGGAAGTGTGATGTAATCAAATTTCCCTTCCATTACTCAGTATAATCTTCCTTTTTGAGCCTATTTCCCTCTCTGCTTTTTCTTTACTATTTAGATTTAATATACAGTATTATATTAGTTTCAGGTGTACAATATAGTGATTCAGCAATTCCATACATTATTCAGTACTAATCATGTTATGTGTACTCTTTAATCCCCATCATCTACTTTAGCCACCCCCCACCCACTTCCCATCTGGTAACCATCTGTAGTTAAGAGTCTATTTCTTGGTTTGTATCCCTCTCTTTTATTCTTTCCTTGTTTGTTTTGTTTTTAAATTCCACATAAGTGAAATCATATGGTATTTGTCTTTCTCTGACTGACTTATTTCACTTAACATTATACTCTCTAGCTCCATTCATGTTATTGCAAATGGCAATATTGCATTATTTTTATGGCTGAATATATATTCATATATATGAATATATACATATATATGTATATATCACATCTTTATCTCTCAACAGACATTTGGGCTGCTTCTATAATTTTATTATTAACAATGCTGCAATAAACATATGGATGCATAATTTCTTTGAATTAGTATTTTTGTGTTCTTTTGGTAAATACCCAGTAGTGTATTACTGGATGATAGGATAATTCTATTTTTAATTTTTTTAGTTTAATTGAGTTTTTGAGTTCTATTTTTAATTTTTTCATCTATCTTCTACACTGACAGTGCCAGTTTACATGCCCACCAACAGTGCACAAGGATTCTTTTATTCGCCATACCCTCAACAACACTTGTAATTTCTTGTGCTTTTGATTTTAACCACTCTGACAGGAGTGGGATGATATCTCATTGTGGTATTGATTTGTATGTCTCTGATGATGAGTGGTCTTGAATACCTTTTCATGTGTCTCTTGGACATCTGTATCCAGAGAATGTCTGTTCATGTCTTCTGACATTTTTTAAGTTGGGTTATTTGTTTTGTGGGTGTGGAGTTGTATCAGTTATTTACATTTTTTGGATACTAGCCCTTTATTGAATATGTCATTTGCAAATATTATCTCCCACTTTGTAGATTGTTTTCAGTTTTGTTTATTGTTTCCTCCAGCTTTTTATCTTGTTGTAGTTCCAATAGTTGATTTTTCTTTAGTTTCCCTTGCCTTTTCTAGGAGACATACCTAGAAAAATGCTGCTATATCTGATGTCAGAAAAATTACTGATTGTATTCTCTTCTAGAATTTTTAAGGTTTCAGGTATCACATTTATGTATTAAATACATTTTTAATTTATTTTTGTGTATAGTGTAAGAAAGTGGTCCCGTTTCATTCATTTATATGTGACTGTGCAGCTTTCCCAACACCATTTGTTGAAGAGACTGTATTTTTACTATTGTATATTCATTGCTCTTTTATCAAAGATTAATTGACCATATAATTGTGGATTTGTTTCTGCCAATTCTTTTCAATTCTTTAGTATCTTCTGGAGTACCAACCTTCCTTGTTTGAGAAAATTTAATAGTTGGCTGATAAATGTAGCCCATAAATTCATTCTCTGAATTAGCATTAGCTTAGCTTTTTATCTATCTCATAAGCATTTATATTTCAAGAAATAGGAACTTAGAGAGGCAATAAGTAAACTCTGGTAATAGATTAATAATAGTGGCATTTCTGGTTGGAGGCAGACAAACAGGTAAATCTAAGAGACACATCCGGTTTGGGGTGAATTCTCCCAATCTCAAAATAGTATGCTTAAATTTTTGTCAATTTGTAAGTCTAATTCTAGTAGCACACTATCATTTAATACCCCTCAAAATTATAGAGATGTATTATTTTCCTACTTTGAGGAATAAATTTGACCAAGTGGAAAACTGTCTCAAGCTCTAGTAAAGAATTTCTTAGTATTCTTGGACATCCACATTTCCAGCTGCAGAAAGCAAGACCTCAGCATAGAGCCATTTAACGAGCAAATCCTCCCTCCCCTTAGGGCTCTACAATTCAATAAATACCTAGTCCCCACTCAGTACCAGATTTAGTCTGAGTTTTGCTATTAGAGATACAGAGATGATTAATGTCCTCCCTCCTCTCACCCAATTTCAGAAGCTGTTTAAGTAACCAAACTCCTCCTCAGTCAACTTTCTTGGTAGCTAAGGGAAAATTGGGAGAAAAAAACCTCAATCCAGAACTTTTAAGTCTTTTAAGTCTACTGAGAAGGTCCTTTCTTCATATTCCTGCCAAAACACAATTTCTGGGGAATATCAGTCTAAGGAGCATTGCTTATTTCAGCTCCTTTGAAGGTTCCTAAATCCCTGAAGCTGCCTAAGCTGTTTGTGTTTCCTATGCTATCCTGTCTTAGCCACTTTGGAACTGCTTGAATGGAGGAAAAACCCCATCTATATTTGTGGTCAGAGAGAGTGAGCAGAGTTGCTTTCAACATGCAACATTATGGTGCCACTTGGCAACCATAATATGCAGATAATGCCATCCTATAAGTCAAGTTCATGTAGTCTACAGCCATTAATTACGTGTTTTTTCTTGAAATAAACTAGTAGTACAATAAAGTTTTTACCCTGATATTTCACAGTGAAAATATTCTTTGAGACTTCTTTTACTAAAAGGGAATTTAGCGTCTCCAAGTTTTTAATCTGGAGGAATTCAGTATATACAAAATATACTGATTTGCTCATATCATGAGAAGGTATCAGTATGACTAGATTTTACTGACATTAGATAACTTGTACCAACTTTTCTAGGATATATAATTTTTATATGTTTGAATAATCCCACATAATTAAGAATCAAACTCCATGTGTGAAATTAGCAGATTTTTAAAAAGGGAAACTGTTGTTTCATTCTTTCAAATAAGGAAAATGGAATAAATTCCTTCTAACAAACACAGCACAATAATTGGAACTCCTTCCTAAAATATTTCCCATGTTCTCAAATTAAAAATACATCTAAAGAAATGTTCATCATAAGTTGAGAATCAACCTCTCTGAGATTTGACAGCTGTACTACCACTAAGGGCTTGATGAAAATCTTTTTGTACTATTTGAAACTCTTATCTCCCACCACAAAATGAATGTATGAAAAATGTCTCAATCAAAAGAAACATGTCAAGTATCACCTTAGGAAAAGATTTAGTCATTTAAATGTATTCATCACTTGAATGCCACTTAATTTGTTTGACAAAACACTGGACTTAAAATTTTAAGTCCTCCCCCCTCCTCTGCTCATACTAACAGAATTGTTTTTAAGCAACCACTATCCTAATTTTAACATATAATTATTAGGAGCAGTATTTATGTCTGGACTCCTGGTTTATGTCAGTGGCATATTAGCTTATAGAGAAAGGAGCGTTCTCTCTAGACAGCCACATTTCCTTACACAAAACATTCAGCAGTTTCAGTGAACATTTTAACCACTTAAACTTATAAATAGATATTACTTCACTGAGTAATCTCCTTACTGAGAATCTCCATACTTCATATCAATACTTCCCTCAAAAGGTTAAATATTAGCAGATTCAGAATTACATCTTGATGGAAGCAGCAGAAATTTGCATCGTCGTTTTCAATTCATAGAGATTTTTAAATTCTATTTTATAATGTATTAAGAGAAAACCAAGAACCTTACCCTTTCTACCCAGATATCCTGGAGAAAACTGTAGGCTTTTACAGCTACAAAAGGAAGTCACATAGTTTATTCAGTAAAATAGGTAAAACGACAACAACAACAACCAAAAAAAATAAATAAATAAAAAATAAAAGCTTTTACCTCTAATGGGAGGTAGAACTCTTCGGCAGCCTTACTCAGTTGTTTTGGAAAACATTCCCCTCAGAGGATATTGTGGGCAAAGATGATTGAAATTTTAGCTTTGATAAATTGAGAATTTCCATGATTTGTACACTTCAACCAGCAACAGAGAATCTGATTTTAATTTGCAACATACTACCATACCTTTCTCAGTCTATTCTGAAAGTTTAAAGTGCAAGATTCAGCTTAACTGTTAGAATGTCACTTTTCTATTTAAAAACAAAATAAAACAAATAAGTTATAGTGCATTTTAAATGTTATTTTTTAACAGAGAGCATTAAATATTACTTTTACAATGATTCCCCATTATCTATCTTTATGTTTTGTTTCTTCTTCCCATGACTACTTCATGCTTCAGAGTCTTGGCATTTACTTCTTAGGGAAATTTATTTGTACAAATTGAAGAGTATCAGGAGGCTAACTACACTGAAGACTATCAGGAAGTTTGCTGAACTGACAGAAGAAACTATTCTTCCAGAAAGCATTAGATCTCATGAATACATTGACTTTTTCTATTAGTGGCCTGAAAGGTCACATGTCTTTGTAATGGTACTTGGGAAGAGAATGTGACAAGGATGAAATAAGCTTCCGACTAGTTACATACCTGTGTTTCTGTATCATCATCTTATCATCTTTCTTACTTTTTTTTACAACCAAAACAAAACAACTGGTGTGTATGTGTACATGTATGTGAGTCATAGGCTGGAGGGGGATCCCTGGGTGTCTCAGTGGTTTAGCGCCTGCCTTCGGCCCAGGGTGTGATCCTGGAGTCCCGGGATCAAGTCCCACGTCGGGCTCCCTGCATGGAGCCTGCTTTTCCCTCTGCCTGTGTCTCTGCCCCTCTCTCTCCCTCTCTATGTCTATCATGAATAAGTAAATGAAATCTTTAAAAATAAATAAAAAATAATTTTTAGGCTGGCTATAAATGTTTCCAAGCCAAACTGAAATATTTAGATCATATTGCCATGCTATGTTATATTGTCTGTTTCCAGTGTTAAAGGGTGGTAAAAATAAGAACTTCCTTGGAAATCGAGGCAAACCATATTGGGTCACCAAAATTGAATAATTTGAGGTCAGCAGAAAGATTATGCTTAATGTCTCCCATAAAAATGACTAAAATTCCTCTTTGAGACATTCTTTTGGATTAAGCATTGCTTTATTTATACACTTGTCACTGAAAATGCTAATTTTAGGGGTGACTCAGTGGTTGCGCATCTGCCTTTGGCTCATGTCTTGGTCCTGGGATCCTGGGAACAAGTCCTGCAACAGGCTCCCTGCAGAGAGCCTACCTCTCCCTCTGCCTCTCATGAATAAACAAATAAAATATTTTTTAAAAAGGTAAAAAAGAAAATGCTAGTTTTAGCACATGAATTTTTTCACATGTGTCTTTTTTATTATTCTTTATTTGAATTCAATTTAGTTAATACACTGTATTAATAGTTTCAGGGGTAGAATTTAATGATATATCATTTGCATATAAACCCAGTGTTCTGTTGGTGGGAATGTGAACTGGTACAGCTACTATGGAAAACTGTGTGGAGGTTCCTCAAAGAGTTAAAAATAGATCTGCCCTACGACCCAGCAATTGCACTGCTGGGGATTTACCCCAAAGATACAGATGCAGTGAAAAGCTGAGGCACCTGCACCCCAATGTTTATAGCAGCAATGTCCACAATAGCCAAACTGTGGAAGGAGCCTTGGTGTCCATCGAAAGATGAATGGATCAAGAAGATGTGGTATATGTATACAATGGAATATTACTCAGCCATTAGAAATGACAAATACCCACCTTTTGCTTCGACGTGGATGGACCTGGAGGGTATTATGCTGAGTGAAATAAGTCAATTGGAAAAGGACAAACATTATATAGTTTCATTCATTTGGGTAATATAAAAAATAGTGAAAGGGAATAAAAGGGAAAGGAGAGAAAATGAGTGGGAAATATCAAGGGGGTTACAAAACATGAGAGACACCTAATTCTGGGAAATGAACAAGGGGTAGTGGTAGGGGAGGTGGGCAGGGGGTTGGGGAGACTGGGTGATGGGCACTAAGGGGGGCACTTGGTGGGATGAGCGCTGGGTGTTATGCTATATGTTGGCAAATTGAACTCCAATAAAAAGAAATTTTAAGAAAATAAAAATAAATAAACCTAGTGCTCATTATCAATTTCCCTCCTTAATGCCCATCACCCAATTATCTTCCTTCCACCCACCTTCTTATTAAATTATTAACACCATATTGGCAACGTGTTGTTTGGGAAATCTTATGCATGGGTCAAAAATGAATAAAATGTGTAAACATGGAGAAAGCTGCTCAGGAAGGAGTATTAAGGATTTCAAAGACAAACATTCAGGATTTCATGACCTTGACATTGACTGATCCCATTAGAAGGATACACTAATAGTCATTCAACAGCATTTGGTCTGAAAAACATAACTAAAGCCAGAAAGAGCAGAGCATTGAAACCAAAAAGTGGGTGAGATCTTTGGAATAAGTCTCATTGATTCCTCTCAAAATGTTACTTTTTACTACTGATGCAGTTATAGTTTGAGAGTACAAGATTTTAAGTGGATGTCTGGGACCTTCTTGTACTTTTGGCTCTTTTCCTTTCCAGACTATTTTGGACCTGCCTATATGGAAGAAAAATAAAATGATTATGATATTTATTAGAAGCCATGGGGGCCTCAATAAATGTTTATCATGGAAGAATAATGTAAAGAAAGGAAGAAACGCTGCATATAATTGTGCAGTGCGGAAGAGTAACTATACAAGATGTTCATGAGAGCTGAAATCTAAGTGAAATAGTAATCCTAAGCACAGCGCTGATTCACCTGGAGGAAGATGTGTAATTTTCTAATTAAAAAAATACAAATCTTTTAACGAGAGGACAATACTAGATTGAAAGTGTCATTTTTAAAATAATTTTATAAAGGAATTAGATGGACTAGACATGGCCATGATCAAATATATCATCTCTAAAAATCTTCTGAAGATAGTGTACAAATAAATTGGGGAGGAAGTGAGTCTGAAGGCAAGGAAACCATTCAGGAGTATTGTAACAATCCAAGCATGAGTTGATAAAAATTTGGAGTTGGACTGTATCATGTACAGGCCATGAGCAATTGAAAATTGGCATTAAATAGGAAGATAGGTTGCTGCAAAGGAATAGACTGAATTCCTATCCCATCAATAGGAGGTAGTCAGAAGATCAGCTGCTTTAAAGGGTACTGTGAAGATCATAGAGTAGTGCTGCCTGGCAATGAGACAGTGTAGCCACCTACATTTGTTTTTTCTCCACTCCAGTTTCTAGGACATTCAGAGCTGAATTTACTCTTATGAATTCCTTGTTCCATGTCCCTACCACAATTATCTTCTGTTCTCCCCCCAAATCAGATCTTAATCTTGAAACCATGGATAGATATCAGTACACACATAAAACCCTTGAAATTGTGGGCAAATTTTTAATAGATTTTTATTGCTAATTCAATATTTATTTTAACTCTCATATTTTACAATTGCTTCCATTGTAAACTACTTTCAATTTTGTTTTGGAGAAAATGAGTAGGAAACATAAAGAGATGAATATAGATAGAAGATAAAAATAAAAACATGAAAATTATTAGAGAGCTATATATACAGATGTATATAGATGATAAAAATTATGAAAATTCTAAAAAAATATAAAGTTTCTTTTTTTAAGATTTTATTTATTTATTCATAAAAGACACACAGAGAGAGAAGCAGAGACAAAGGCAGAGGGAGAAGCAGGCTCCAAGCAGGGAGCCCGATGTGGGATTCGATCCCGGGTCTCCAGGATCGCGCCCTGGGCCAAAGGCAGGCGCCAAACCGCTGTGCCACCCAGGGATCCCAAAAATATAAAGTTTCATAAGCAATCATAGGGGAGTAATTCCATATAAGTAACACAGGAAAATTGTAACCAATATTCTGAGAAGAAAGAATTCCTGAACTCCTATAACCTATTATGTGTAAGTGAACAAGATTTGGCAAGGTATGTGCAAAAGATACACAGAGGAACAAGGAGAGCCACTTCACTGTATCTCTGAAGACTGTGGCAGATAAGATTGGTGGTTACAATAAGAAGAAATGGATGTGAGAGGTGTTACAAAGGAAGTAACGGGGGGGGGGGGCAAGATGGTGGAAGAGTAGGGTCCTCAAGTCACCTGTCCCCACCAACTTACCTAAATAACTTTCAGATCATCCTGAAAACCTACAAATTCGACCTGAGATTTAAAGAGAAAACAGCTGGAATGCTACAGAGAGAAGAGTACATGGCCATGATCAGCTGTGAAACGGAGAAGGTTAAATCCAGTGAGGAGATTGAGAGCACTTTCCGGGCCCTGAGCTCCGAGGGAAAGCCCTACGTGACCAAGGAGGAGCTGTATCAGAACCTGACTTGAGAACAAGCCGACTACTGCGTCTCCCACATGAAGCCCTACATGGATGGCAAGGGCCGCGAACTCCCCAGTGCCTTCGACTACGTGGAGTTCACCCACTCACTCGATCAGTGAACTGATCCTGCTCCCAGCCTAGCCTGGCCTGTGCTGCCTGCCCCGCCGTCACCTTGCTGCATGTCACCTCCTCTCTGTGCTCAAGTATTCCAGTGTCACCTCCCACTGTAAGCTTATGTCTGCTTAGCTTGGGATAAGACTTAGTAGAAATGGTGCTTCACTAAGCCACTTCCGGTCCAGTGGCACTTGCCCTGTGGTTGTGGGGACCCAGATTCCTGTTGTGAAGCCAGCTGCCCCATTCCGACTCGAGAAATCTAAACAGCTGGCTATTTCCCTTCTTGTTCTCCCCCCTCCATTTTGTTTTCATGTAAAAGACAAATAAAGGACTCTTCCCCCGGTAAAAAAAAAAAAAAAAAAAAGGTAGGAAGGCAGAAAAAAAGAATTTTTGCCCAGTCCCAGAGAAGCAGGAACTTTAAAAATCCACATGGGATTCTTCCCAGATGAAAAGGCACTTAACAGGGAACTCGGGCAAAACCGCAGGAAGGTCAGTGGAGCCTTCAGTCTCCTGGGGTCACTAACAGAGGAAGTGTGCCCCAGGGAGAGCACACCCCAGACTGTGGGCCAATCTCGATAAAGGGCTGGAGCGCACACCTGGCGGGGCTTCAGGAGAAGTCAGGCGGTGGCTTGGACAGAGGGGGCTGCGCCTTGCTGCTTTTGGGAGCCACGGCTCCAAGAGTACAATTCTAGCAGCATAAGCCCCGGATCCCAGGGTACCAAGCAGACACAGCCCGAGATCCTGCACTTTCCCTGGGACAGGCAGAGGCGGGGAGGGCACAGGACAGTGAGGACTCTTCTGCCACCAGGGGCCCCCAAGCTGAGTAGGACAGCACCCCTTGTCCCTGGAGCATCCAGTCCAGCGCAGACTGGGAGACTACAGTAGTTACTGTGGGAGCTGACTGCAGAGCTGGAGACCTGGCCACCTCCAGTGTTATTGTTCCTCCTTGTGTCACCTTGTGCCTGGGATGGAGCACGGCTGCCAGGGAACAGGGGCCTTACAGGGTAAACAGCTTCCCGGAGCCCACACCTGGTGGAGATGGTGCAGCTCCCCCAGGTACAGACACCTGAGAATCTGCACATAGGCCCCTCCCCCAGAAGACCAGTGGGAAGGGTGGGGGAAGAGCAAGTTCTTGACCAAGCAGTAACGGAAAGCTCCAGGGAAGTCAAGGGATTTACAGTAAATAGAACCAGAGGATACCCCTCTTTGGTTTTTTTTCTTTTTTTTTCTTCCTTTATCCAGTACAACTCCTTTTAGCCACTCTGCACTGAGCAAAATGACTAGAAAGAACAACACAGCACAAAAGAAAGAAACAGAAACAGTACTCTCTCCTACAGAGTTACAGAATTTGGAATACAGTTAGATGTCAGAAAGCCAATTCAGAAGCACAATTATAAAGCTACTGATGGCTCTGGAAAAAAGAATAAAGGATTCAAGAGTCTTCATGACTGCAGACTGATTAGACTGATTAGATCTAATCAGGCAAAAATTTAAAATCAATTAAATGAGATGCAATCCAAACTGGAAGTCCTAACGACGAGGGTTAATAAGGTATAATACAGAGTGAGTGACATAGAAGACAAGTTTATGGCAAGGAAGTAAGCTGAGGAAAAAGAGAAAAACAATTGAAAGACCATGAGGAAAGGTTAAGGGAAATAAATGACAGCCTCAGAAGGAAAAATTTACGTTCACTTGGGGTTCCAGAGGGCACTGTGAGGGACAGAGGACCAGACAGCATATTTGAAAAAATCACAGCTGAGAACTTCCCTAATTTGGGGAGGGAAATGGGCATTCAGATCCAGGAAACAGAGAGGTCCCCCCCCAAAAATAATTAAAAACCTTTCAACACATCGACATTTAATAGTGAAACTTGCAAATTCCAAAGATAAAGAGAAGATCCTTAAAGCAGCAAGAGACAAGAGATCCCTAACTTATATGGGGAGAACTACAGATTAACAGCAGACCTCTTCACAGAGACCTAGCAGGCCAGAAAGGTTGGCAGGATATATTCAAGGTCCTAAATGAGAGGAATATGCAGCCAAGAAAACTCTATCCAGCAAGGCTTATGCAGAATAGAAGGAACGATAAAGAGCTTCCAAGATAGGCAGTAACTGAAAGAATATGGGACCACCAAACCAGCTCTGCAAGAAATATTAAGGGAAACTCTGTAAAAGAAAAAGGAAGAACAAAGAAACAATCCAAAAAAGCAGGGACTGTATAGGTATTATGATGACACTAAATTCATATCTTTCAATAGTACTCTGAATGTGAATGGATTTAATGATCCCATCAAAAGACCCAGGGTTTCAGACTGGATAAAAAAGCAAGACCCATCTATTTGCTGTCTACAAGAGACTCATTTTAGACCTAAGGACACTACAGCCTGAAAATGAAAGGTTGGAGAACCATTTACCATTTAAATGGTCCTCAAAAGAAAGTTCTGGTAGCAATCCTCATATCAGATACATTGAAGTTTATCCCAAAGACTGTAGTAAGAGATGAAAAGGGACACTATATCATACTTAAAGGATCTATCCAACAAGTGGACCTAACAATCATGAATATTTATGCTCCTAACGTGGGAGCTCCAAGTATATCAATCAATTAATAACCAAAATAAAGACATTCTTCAGTAATAACATACTTCTAGAGGGAGACTTCAACATGGTGCTTTCTGCAGATGACAGATTTTCTAAGCACTACATCTCCAAAGAAACAAGAGCTTGAAATTGTACACTGGACCAAATGGATTTCACAGATATTTACAGAACTTTACAAATGCAACTGAATCCACATTCTTCTCAAGTGCACATGGAACTTTCTCCAGAATAGACCACATACTGGGACACAAATCAGGTCTTAACTGATACCAAAAGATTAGGATTGTCCCCTGCATATTTTCAGATCATAATGCTTTGAAACTAGAACTCAATCATAAGAAGAAATTTGGAAGAAACTCAAACACGTGGTGGATAAAGAGCATACAGCTAAAAGATGAAAGGGTCAACCAGGACTTTAGAGGAGAATTAAAAAGATTCATGGAAATTAATGAGAATGAAGATACAACCGTTCAAAATCTTTGGGATACAGCAAAAGCAGTCCTGGGAAGGAAGTACATTGCAATACAAGCATCCCTCAAAAAATTGGAAAGAACTCAAATACACAAGCTAACCTTGCACCTAAAGGAACTGGAGAAAGAACAGCAAATAAAACCTACACCAGGCAGAAGAATAGAGATAATAAAGATTCGAGCATAACTCAATGAAATGGAGACCAGAAGAACTGTAGAACAGATCAAGAAAACCACGAGGTGGTTCATTGAAGGAATTAATAAGATAGATAAACCATTAGCCAGCCTTATTAAAAAGAAAAGAGAAGATACTCAAATTAATAAAGTCACAAATGAAAGAGGAGAGTTGACAATCAATACGAAGGAAATACAAACGATTTTTAAAACATATTATGAGCAGCTATATGCCAACAATTTAGGCAATCTAGAAGAAATGGATGCATTTCTGGAAAACCACAAACTACCAAAACTGGAAGAGGAAGAATTAGAAAACCTGTACAGGCCAATAACCAGGGAGGAAATTGGAGCAATCATCAATAACCTCCCAAAATACAAAAGTCCAGGGCCAGATGGCTTCCCAGGGGAATTCTAACAAACCTTTAAAGAAGAAACAATACCTATTCTACTAAAGGTTTTTTGAAAGATAGAAAGACATGGAATACTTCCAAACTCGTTCTATGAGGCCAGCATCACCTTAATTCCAAAACCAGACAAAGACCCCACGAAAAAGATTTATAGACCAATATCCCTGATGAACAGGGATTCAAAAATTCTCAAGATACTAGCCAATAGGATCCAACAATACATTAAGAAGATTTTTCACCATGACCAAGTGGGATTTATCCCCAGAATGCAAAACTGGTTCAACACTTGTAAACAAAGAAAGTAACAACTGAATTTTGTGTAATTGATTTGAGGGCTGAAGGACAAGGGGAAAAAACAGTTATTATATTTTGAGCCTTGGTCAATACTTACTCTATTTTGAGCTGAGTGATGTTATCACATAAAAGGAAAAAGGGCATCATCTATCTATTCAAGTATTTATTTAAATACTAGTACTTACAAGGCACTGTGATTACTTGTACATTAATGAATAAGCCATGACCCCTGTTCTCAAGGATTCTTTTTTCTTAAAAATATATTGAGTTTTTTGTTTCTACTTAAAGGAATACCAGTAGAGAGACATTATATCACTTAATTGCGAGAGTAGACAAAGAAGAAAGAAGGAAAAAAGTTCAAGGATAGTTTGCCTAATAATCAAAAGCTAATCTGTTCATACAAAGGCATTAGACACATAAGAATTGATTTGTTAGGATGATCATTTTTCCTTTAATTTGTATTTTTTTGCCCCCTACTACACCTTTTTCTGACCTCAACCTGTCTTTTCCTTCACAGATTTAAATGACCAAAACATACCTCATTTCTTTTTTTTTTATTTTTTATTTTTTTTTTAAAGATTTTATTTATTCATGATAGTCACAGAGAGAGAGAGAGAGAGAGAGGCAGAGACACAGGCAGAGGGAGAAGCAGGCTCCATGCACCGGGAGCCCGACGTGGGATTCGATCCCGGGTCTCCAGGATCGCGCCCTGGGCCAAAGGCAGGCGCCAAACCGCTGCGCCACCCAGGGATCCCCATACCTCATTTCTGAAAACGAGTATAACAAATTACAGTGTTATCCATCTATTTGAGGGTGAGTGAGAGAGGCAACTTCTAGTCCCATTTAAATATTAGTTGTTTTGGTGCCATTAAATAATAAAAATTACTGAGCAAATAAATTTGTAGTATTGTAATATTACATTCACTAAAAATAAACAATTGGGTTAGCTTTATTGGTATTTTAACCCAACCAGAACAAGCTAATCTACTTCAAGCCTTTCCAAATCTTTATATTGAAATTTAACTGTGAGGATGGTATTTTTACACTCCTTACAATTTGTGATGAGCTTCCAAGACACTTACACTTGTTTTTCAGATTTACAGCATTGGCTCAGAAACATTTTTTTTCTTTTATCTTAAGTAACTTCAAAGCCATTTTGAAAACTAAGTTATAGTTTCTTTTTTTAAAGATTTTATTTGTTTATTCATGAGAGACAGAGAGAGAGAGAGAGTCAGAGACAGAGAGAGAGAGAGAGAGAAGTAGGCTCCATGCAGGGAGCCTGATGTGGGGGATGAGTAAATAGGTAATGGGGATTAAGGAATGCCCTTGTGATGATCACAGGGTGATGTATGGAAGTGTTAAATCACTATATTGTACACCTGAAACTAATATAACAGTCTATGTTAACTACCTGGAATGCAAATAAAAACTTAAAAAAAGAAGATAAAAGTAAAAAGATGATTGGGTGGCTCAGTCAGCTGGGCATCTGCCTTTGGCTCAGGTCATGATCCCTGGGGCCTGGGACCAAGCATCACATTGGGCCCTCTGCTGGGTGGGGACTCTGTTTCTCCATCTGCTCTTCCCCCTAATCATGCTGTCTCTTTCTCTCTCTCTCTTTCTTTCTCTCTCTCTCTAAAATAAATAAAATCTTTAAAAAATAAAAATAGATGAGTGGCAAAAAAATCAAATGTTATAGAGATTTGTCTTCTTTGTAGGCTCCCTGGTGTGATAGTATTTCATCCTTCTGTGAACCACTGGATCCCATGCAACTGGACAATCTTTGATCTTCCTACCTTCTTTGATGTGGCCTTTCCTCTATCTTTAGTTGTGTTTGTTCTGCCAGTATGAAGGTCATTTTCTGTGTTATTTACACCGATATAAATGCTACCAGTTGTATCAGTGAGACAAAGTGAGCTTAGAGTCCCCCTACTCTGCCATCTTCCTGGCTGCCAATGTATGCATTTTAAATTCTGATTGTAGAGTTAGACTTAGAGATTCTTTAAAGACTTTGTAAATTTTAGCTATGTATTCATGACCCTACCAATTTTTTTTGGTATATTGTAGGTGTTTGACAAGTGTTTGCAGAATTAACAAATTGAGTTCATTTGTGCAGAAACAAATTCCTCTCAGCCAATTTTGCAAGGAACAAAGAGAAAACAAATTAAAAGCTTCTGCATTTTTCAAAGATTTGTTTGTTTTGTTTTTAAATTTCACATATGAAATAAATCATATGATATTTATCTTTTTCTAACTTATTTTGCTTAGCATAATATACTCTAGCTCCATCTGAATCATTTCAAGTGGTAGATTTCATTCTTTTAATGGATGAGTAATACTCCATTATATAGCTATGTCATCTATATCTATATATCTATATCTATATCTATATCTATATCACCAAATCTATATGTATATCTATCTATATCACCTCTTCTTTATCCATTCATCAGTTGATGGACATTGGACTTCTCTCCATAGTTTGCCTATTATTGATAATGCTGCCATAAAAATTAGGATATATGTACCTCTTCAAATCTATATTTTTGTAGCCTTTGGGTAAATACCTAGTAGTGCAATTACTGGATCATAGGGTAGTTCTATATTTAACCTTTTGAGGAACCTCCAAATTGTTCCCCAGATTGGCTGTACCAGTTTACATTCCTACCAACTATGCAAGAGGGTTCCCTCTTCTCCAGCCCCTTGCCAATGTCTATTGTTTCTTGTGTTGTTAATTGTAGCCATTCTGACAAGTGGAAGATAGTATCTCATTGTGGTTTTGATTTGTATTTCCCTGATTTTGAATGATGTTGAGCATCTTTTCTATATGTCTTCTATGGAAAAATATCTATTCATGTGTTCTGCACATTTTTTAAAGGAATTATTCTTTTTCTGAGTGTTGATTTATAGAAGTTCTTGATTTTTTTTGGATACTAACCCTTTATCAGATATATCATTTCCATATATCTCCTTCCATTCAGCAGGCTGACTTTTAGTTTTGTTGACTGTTTCCTACACTGTGCAGAATTTTTTATCTTTTTATCTTGACAAAGTCCCAATAAATTATTTTTGCTTCCCCCCCCCTTGCCTCACTCAGGAAACATATCTAGAAAGTGTTGCTATGGCTGATGTCAAAGAAGTTACTGTGTTCTCCTCTAGGATTTTGATGGTTTCATTTAGGTCTTTCATTCATTTTGAATTTATTTTTGTCTATAGTGTAAGAAACCAGTCCAGTTTCATTCTTTTATATCTTCCTATCCAGTTTTTCTTACATCATTTATTGAAGAGACTGTCTTTTTCCCCACTGGATATCATTTGCTGCTTTGTTGAAGATTAATTGACCATATAGGTATGGGTCCATTTCTGGGTTTTCTATTCTGTTCCATTGATCTATGTGTCTATTTTTATGTCAGAGCCATACTATTTTGATCACTACAGCTTTGGAATTTAACTCTAAGTCTGGAATTTTGATGCCTCCAGTTTTGCTTTTCTTTTTCCAGATTGCTTTGGCTATTCAGATTCTTCTGTGGTTTCATACACATTTTAGGATTGTTCTAATTCTATGAAAAATTCTGTTAATCTTTGAAAGGAATTTCATTAAATGTGTAGATTGCCTTGAGTAGTATAGACATTTCAACAGTATTTGTTCTTCCATCCATGAAGATGGAATTTTTTTCTATTTCTTTGTGTCGTCTTCAATTTCTTTCCTTTTTAAAAAGGTTTTATTTATTTATTCATGAGACACACACACACACAGACACACACACACACACACACATACACACACTACAGAGGCAGAGACACAGGCAGAGGGAACAGCAGGCTCCCTGCAAAGAGCCCAATGCAGGACTCAATCCCAGATCCCCAGATCATGCCCTGAGATGAGGGCAGATGCTCAATGGCTGAGCCACCCAGGCATCCCATCTTCGATTTCTTTCATAAGTATTTTATAGTTTTCAGAGTATAGGTTTTTTAACTCTTTGGTTACATTTCTTCCTACATATCTTATTGTTTTTTGGTTCAATTGTAAATGAGAATGTTTCCTAATTTATCTTTCTGATGCTTCATTATTGGTGTATAGAAATGCAATCTATTTGTATGTTGATTTTGTATCCTGTGACATTACTGAATTTGTTTATCAGTTCTAGCAGTCTTTTCGTAGTTTTTTTTTGTTTTCTGTATGTAGTATAATGTCATCTGTAAATAGTGAAAACTTTACTTCTTCCTTGCCATTTAGATGCCTTTTACTTCTTTTTGTTGTCTGATTACGTTTAATTAAATTTAATTACGTTTAAATTAAACTAAAATTACGTTTAATTAAAATAGTGAGAATGGGTATTCCTCTGTTGTTCCTGACTGTAGAAGAAAAGCTCTCAGTGTTTCCCCATTCAAGTTGACCTTAGCTGTGGGGTTTTCATATATGACCTTTATTACGTTGAGGTGTTTTACTTAAAACCCACTTTCCTGAAAGATTTTTTATTGTACTTCATCAAATGCTATTCTGCATCTATTGAAATTATCATGTGGTTCTTATGATTTATCTTATTAATGTGATATATCACACTGAATTATTTGCCAATATTGAACTGCTCTTGCAAGTTGGGAATAAATTTCACTTGATCATACTGAATGATTTTTTAATGTACTACTGGATTCAGTTTCCTAGTATTTTGTGAGAATTTTTGTATATATTCTCATCAGAGTTATTGGTCTGTGTAGTTCTCCTTTTGTGGTGCCTTTATCTGGTTTTGGTATCATGGTAAAGCTAGCCTCATAGAATGAATTTGGAAGCTTTCCTTCCATTTTGGGGGAATAATTTGAGAAGAATAGGTGTTAACTCTTCTTTAAATATTTTGTAGAATTCATCTGTGAAGCCACGTGGCCCTGGGTTTTTGTTGTTTGGGATTTCTTTTTATTACTGATTCAATTTCTTTGCAGGTTATTAGTCCATTCAAACTTTCTAATTCCTCCTATTTTGGTTTTGGTAATTTATATATTTCTAGGAATTTATCCATTTCCTCTAAGTTCTCCAGATGGTGTCATTACAGCTTTTCATAATATTCTTCTATAACTCTGTATTTTTGTGGTGTAGGTTCTTATTTCTCCTCCCACATATGTGAGTTGTTTTAGGTCCTTTCACCTTTTTATTTATTTATTTTATTTTTTGAGAAGCCTGGCTAGAAGATGATCAGTTTTACTGATTTTTTTTTTCAAAGAAACAGGTCCTGGGTTCACTGATCTATTCCACTTTTTGTTTTGTTTTTTAGTTTTTCTATTATCTATTTCTGCCCCACCCTTTATAATTTTCTTCCTTCTGCTGGCTTTATGCCTTATTTGTTGTTCTTTTTCTAGTTCTTCTAGGTGTAGGATTAAGTTGTTTATATTATATTTTTCTTCATTCTTAAAGGTTTTCTTTATTTATTCATAAAAGAAAAAGAGAGAGGCAGAGACATAGGCAGAGGGAAAAGCAGGCTCCATGCAGGAAGCCCAATGTGGGACTTGATCCCAGGACTCTGGGATGATGCCCTGAAACAAAGGCAGATGCTCAACCACTGAACCACCCAGGCATCCCAACTTACTTCATTTTTTAAAAACATTTTATTTATTTATTTATTTATTTATTTATTTATTTATTTATTTATTTATGAGAGAGAATGGAGAAAAGAGCAGAAGGAGAAGGAGAGGGAAAGGGAAGGAATCTCAAGCAGATTCTATACTGAGTGTGGAACCTAATGTGAGGCTCAATCTCACAACCCTGAGATAATGACCTGAGCTGAAATTGAGTAGGGCATTTAACTGACTGAGCCACATGGGTGCCCCAGATTTTTTGTGCTTCCCGTATTGCTATATACTTCTCCCTTTGGACCTCTTTTGGTGCATCCCACAGGCTTTGGGCCACTGTTTTCATTTTAATTTGTTTCCATTAAATGTTTTATTTCTTCTTTTATTTGCTGGTTGACCCACTCATTGTTTAGTAGCATGGTTTTTGAGCTCCATGTATTTGTGGTCTTTCCAGATTTTTTTTTCAACTTCTACTTTCATAGTACTGTGGTGAGAAAAGGTGCATGTTGACTTCAATCTTCTTGTATTTGTTGAGGCTTGTTTTGTGGCCTAATGTGTGAACTATTCTGAAGAATGTCCCATGTGGACTTGAAAACTTGAAATGAATGTGTATTCTGTTATTTTAGGATGAAATGTTCTAAATATATCTATTACATCCATATGTTCCAATGTGTCATTCAAAGCTATTTGTCCTGGTTAATTTTCTGTTTAGATGATATGTTCATTTATGTGAGTGGGTGTTAAAGCCCCTACTATTATTGTATTAGTATACATCAGTTACTTTAGGTTTGTTATTTATTTTCTTATATATTTGGGTGATCCCATGTTGGGTGCAAAAATATTTATAATTTTTACATCTTCTTATTGGAGTGTTCCCTTTATTATTTTTTTTAAATGTTTTATTTATGTATTCATGAGAGACACACAGACAGAGACATAGGCAGAGGGAGAAGCAGGCTCCCCACAGGAAATCTGATGCAGGACTCAATCCCAGGACCCCGGAACATGACCTGAGCCAAAGTTAGATGCTCAACCACTGAGCCACCCAGATGCCCCTGTCTCATTTATTATTATATAGTTTCCTTATTTCTCTCTTCTTAGTCTTTGTCTTAAATATCATTTCTCCAATAGAAGTATTTCTACTCTGGCTTTCTTTTAACATCTATTCACGTGGAAAATATTTCTCCACCTCAGTTTCAATATTCAGGTGTCTTTATGTCTAAAATGAGTCTCTTATAGATAGCATATCCATGGGTCTTGTTCTTTTTATACATTCGGACACCCTATGTGTCTTTTTAAAATACTTATTTGTTTATGTCAGAGAGAGAGAGAGAAAGCACAAGTGGTAGTGGCAGAAGGAAAGGGAGAGAGAATCTTAAGCAGACTCCACGCTGAGTGCAGAGTCAATATCAGAACCCCGAGATCATGAACTGAGTCAAAATCAAGAGTTAGACACTTAACTGACTGAACTGCTCAGGTGTCTCTCTAAAATGGGTGTATTACACATAGCATATACATAGATTTTATTATTTTAACCCATTTTGATACCCTATGTGTGTCTTGATTGGAACTTTTTGTCCATTTACATTAAAAGTTATTATTGAAAGATATATTTTTATTGCCATTTTATTACTCATTTTGTGGTTGTTGTTTCTGGAAGTTTTTTCTGATCTTGTCTCTCTTTCATGTTTTGTTGACTTTCTTTATTGACATATTTGCATTTATTTCTTTTTATTCTATGCATGTTTATTAGTGGTTTCTGATATATGGTTACCATTAGGGTTGTATATAACCTCTTCTGCATAGAGTAGTCTGTACTAAGTTGATGGTTGTTTAATTTTAAACTCATTATTTTCTCCTCCCCACAGTTTATGTATATATTATTATATTTTATATCTGTTTTGCGTTTATGTGTGTGAGTTCTTTAATTGACTTTTTACAGAAATATTCATTTTTACTGATTTTGTGTTTCTTGCCTTTAAATTGTAATTGTTGGTCTCTCCTTTACACTTAAGTAGTTCCCTTTAATATTTGTTGCAGGGCTGAATTCGTGGTCATGACTCCTTTGGTTTTTGCTTGCCTAGGGAACTCTATCTCTCCTTCTGAGTGAGAACCTTGCTTGATAGCATATCTGTGGTTACAATTTTCTCCCAATCAGCACTTTGAATATATCATGCCCCTCCCTTCTGTCTTGCCAAGTTTCTATTGAAAAATTTCCTGCTATTCCTATGGCTTATCCCTTGTAAGTTAAGGATATCTTTTGTTTTGCTACCCTTAAAATATTTTCTTTATCAGTGTCTGTTGCAAATTTAATTTTAATATGTCTTGGTGTGGGCCTGCTGTTTTTGTTTTTGTTAGGAGTTATCTGCCTTCCAGATCTCCATGCCTGTTTTCCACTTCACAGTATGTATATTTTAAGTTATTATTTCTTTTTTTAAAAATTTTATTTATTTATTCATGAGAGACACAGAAAGAGAGGCAGAGACATAGGCAGAGGGAGAAGCAGGCTCCCTGCAGGGAGTCTGATGTGAGACTCGATCACAGGATCCCAGGATCATGACTTGAGCAAAAGGCAGATGCTCAACCACTGAGCCACCCAGATGTCCCTCAACTATTATTTCGTCAAATAAAATTTCTGCTCCCTTCTCTCTCTCTTCTTTTTCTGAGTCCTCTATAATAGGAATCTTAGTACTTTTGATGGAGTCATTGAGTCCTAAGTGTCTTCTCATGTTGCATAATTCTGTCTTTCTTTAGTTCAGCTTCATTATTTTCCATTACTTTTCTTCTTGGTCAATAATTTGTTCCACTGCTTCTTACAGCTTGCTGTTCATTGAATCAAGCCTATTTCTGATATAATTTATTGCATCCTTCATCTCTGATTCATTCTTTTTTTAACTCTTTTATATCTGTGGTAAGGGTCTCAATGATGTCTTACATTCTTTCCTAAAGTTCAGTGAGTATCCTATAATCATTGCTTTCAATTCTCCTTCAGGCATGTTTCTTATATCTGTTTTGCTTAGATCTTTAGCTATAATGATATCTTGTTCTTTCATCTGAGTAAATTCTTCTGTCTTTTCATTTTGTCTAAGTCTCTACTTACTTCTCTGTGTTAGAAAAGCCAGTTATGTCTCCTGCTTCTCAATATAACGGTCTTATGAAGAAGATGTCATGTACTGCTCAGGGCTTGGCACTTCAGGGAGTGTCTCCAGAATGAGTATTGCATGATGTCTGCTGCTGTGTTCTTGCTTCTCTGTCCTCAGATCAGTTATCAACAGAAGCTTTTTTTTTCCCTACTGTGGGTTGTGTTTTGTCCTTGGCATGAATGTGACAAGTTTTAATTAGGTGTGCTTTGGTCTGTCTGCTTGTGAAATGAGATCTGATACCACCTCCAACAGAAAAACTCTCTAGTAGAGAGACATGATGTGGGCAGGGGTTCGTGCTTCTCTTCTATAAGAAGGGTCCTTCACAGTGGAACTGAGATAAGTGTGATTGGCAAAGGAAGTTCCACTGGAGCACAGGGGCATGAGGCTTAGTGTAAACAAAGTAGGTAGTCAGTGCGCCATTATGATGCTTTCCACAGATGATTCTGTGTTTATGCTGAGTGACGGGGAGGGAAATGGTGTCAGTCAGCTCCTTTAATCTTGGAGCAGTCTCTCTACAACTGTTGCCTCTTTGAGACATGATGTGAGAAGAGCAAATTATCTCCCTACTTTGTGCCCAAGGCGCTCTTTAGATCCCTTTTTTTCCATGTTGTTTGTCTGTCTTTTCAAAAGCAGCACAGTACCCCCAGGCTCTATCCCAGACAATCCCACTGACCTTTAAAATTCCAGGCTTTCAGCTCTGCTGGGTTGCAAATTCATGAAATTCAAGGGCCCCTGGGTGGCTCAGTGGTTGAGAATCTGCCTTTGGCTCAGGTCCTGATCCCAGGGTACTGGGATTGAGTCCCACATCAGGCTCCCTGTGGGGAGCCTGCTTCTCCATCTCCCTATATCTCTGCCTCTCTCTGTGTGTCTTTCATGAATAAATAAAATATTTTTAAAAAATATTTTTAAATATTTTCTTAAAAAATTAACAAATTCATGAAATTCATTCCTTCTCATTTTCTAAGCCAATGGTTATGAGGAAACTTTCTCTGTGTGCATTCTCCAATGTGCTTTTCTCTCTTTCCCTTCTCCATAACCATATCTCCCCCACCTCCATAGTGGCCGGGATCCTTTTCTCTCCTAAACCAATTCTCTGCACTTCCTACCTTTTTTTTTTTGAAGTTTGATTTGTCAACATATTGTATAACACCCAATGCTCATCCCAACAAGTGCCCTCCTCAGGGCCCCTCACCTAGTTACCCCAACCTCCTGCCCACCTCCCTTTCTGCAACCCTTTGTTTGATTCCCAGAGTTAGGAGTGTCTCATGGTTTGTCTCCCTCTCTAATTTTTTTCCCACTCAGTTCCCCATCTCTCCCTTATAATTCCTTTCACTATTTCTTATATTCCCCATATGAGTGAAACCATATGATGATTGTCCTTCTCCAATTGACTTACTTCACTTGGCATAATATAAAGACCCCACCAGAAAGGAGAATTATAGACCAATATCCCTGATGAACATGGGTGCAAAAATTCTTAACAAGATACTAGCCAAAAGGATCCAATAGTACATTAAGAAGATTATTCACCATGACCAAGTGGGATTTATCCCTGGGATGCAAGGATGGTTCAACACTCGTAAAACAATCAACATGATAGATCACATCAATGAGAGAAAAATCAAGAACCATATGATCCTCTCAATAGATGCAGAGAAAGCATTTGACAAAATATAGCATCCATTCCTGGTAAAAGCTGTTCAGAGTGTATAGATAGAGGGAACATTCCTCAATATCTTAAAAGCCATTTATGAAAAGACACAATGGGGATCCCTGGGTGGCGCAGTGGTTTGGCGCCTGCCTTTGGCCCAGGGCGCGATCCTGGAGACCTGGGATCGAGTCCCACATCGGGCTCCCGGTGCATGGAGCCTGCTTCTCCCTCTGCCTGTGTCTCTGCCTCTCTCTCTCTCTCTCTCTCTCTCTCTCTCTGTGGCTATCATAAATAAATAAAAAATTAAAAAAAAAAGACACAATGAATATCATTCTCAATGGGGAAAAACTGAGAGCCTTTCCCCTAAGATCAGGAACACAACAGAGATGTCCACTCTCACCACTGCTATTCAACAGAGTACTAGAAGTCCTAGCCTCAGCAATCAGACAACAAAAAGAAATAAAAGGCATTCAAATTAACAAAGAAGTCAAAGTCTCCCTCTTCGCAGATGGCATGATAATGTGTATAGAAAACCCAAAAGACTCCACTCCAAGATTGCTAGAACTCATACAGCAATTTAGGAATGTGGCAGGATACAAAATTAATGCCCAGAAATCAGTGTCATTTGTATACACTAACAATGAGACTAAAGAAAGAGAAATTAAGGAACCAATCCCATTTAAAATTGCACCCAAAAGCATAAGATACCTAGAAATAAACCTAACCCAAGAAGTAAAGGATCTATACCCTAAAAACTACAAAACACTCTGCAAGAAATTGAGGAAGACTCAAAGAGATGGAAAAACATTCCATGCTCATGGATTGAAAGAATAAATAGTATGAAAATATCTATGTTACACAGGGCAATTTACAGGTTCAATGCAATCCCTATCAAAATACTGTGGACTTCTTACCTTCTTTGATGTGACCTCTTCTCTCCTTTTATTCATGGATTTTTTTTTCTGTCAGTCTTCAGATTGATTTTGGGGGCATTTAAGATGATTTGATAGTTATCTAGTTGTATTCATGGGATTAAGTGAACCTAAGGTCCTCGTACTCCACCATCATCTTCCTGTCTTCTATTTTGCATATTTTTAGGAAACTCCATACACAGTGGGTACATAAGTTTGCATTCCAACCAATCTTCCACAAAGGTTCCTTTTCCCCCATATTCTTGCCAATGATTGTTTATTGTGTTGTTTATTTTACCCATTCACACAGGTGTGAGGTGATATCCCATGGTTTTCATTTGCATTCACCTGATGATTAGTGATGTTGAGGATTTTTTTAATGTGTCCATTGGCCATCTGTATAATTTCTTTGGAGAAAATATTTGCTTTTATATAAATCAATGCTCTAATGTTGGGTGCTTAATTATTTATAATTCTTAGATTTCATTAGTATGTTGACCACTTTATCATTATATAATGACCTACTTTGACTCTTTCTAACATTCTTATGTTAAAGATTATTTTGTCTGATAAAAGTATGGTTACCCATGCTTTTTGCCCAAAATATCTTGTTTCCAGTTTTTCACTATGTGTATCTCTAATGCTAAAATAAGTCTCTTTTAGGCAGTATATTTGATCATATTTCAGACGTTCTACTTCTTAGAATTCGAGAATCTGTTTATATTTTACGTCATTATTGATAGTAAGGACTTACTATTGCAATTTTGATATTTGTTTTCTGGGTGTTTTATAGATTTGTTTTTCTTTGCCTCTTATTCTGCTCTGTGTGTGTGTGTGTGTGTGTGTGTGTGTGTTCATGTCTTTTGGGTTCAGTATACTTTGACTCATTCATTGTGTTATTTTATGTAACTTTTATAGGATTTTCGTTTGTGGTTATGATGAGGCTTATATAAATTATATTAAACTTATAATACCCTATTTAGAACTCACCAACATCTTAAATTCAATAGAATTAGTAAATTTTAGGGCAGCCTGGGTGGCTCAGCAGTTTAGTGTCGCTTTCAGCCCAGGGCCTGATCCTGGAGACCTGGGATCGTGTCCCACATCAGGCTCCATGCATGGAGCCTGCTTCTCCCTCTGCCTGCATCTCTGCCTCTTTCTCTCTCTGTATCTCTCATGAATGAATGAATGAATGAATGAATGAATAAATAAATAAATAAATAAATAAACACAATTTTAAAAATAATTCGTAAATTTTATATTTTACTTCTCTTCCCCCTCACATTTTGGGCTATTGCTGTTATAATTTACAAGGGTTTTTTGTGTGTGTAATGAACAGCAGATTGCTGTAATTATGGTTATTTTAATTGTTTGCTTTAGTTTTTAACTCTTAAACTAGAGTTGTAACTAAATTATGCACCACTCTTAACCATATTGAAGAATCTATCTGGGACTAGATATTCACTATTACCAGTGAGATTTACAGTGAAGTTTTATATTTTTATGTTAATTAGTGTTATTTTATTTCCACTCAAAATACCATATCATGTTTTGTAGAACAGGTGTGTTGGTAATGAATACCCTCAGGTTTTGCTTCTTAGGGAAAGTCTTTATCCGTCTTTTGTCTAAAAGACTACTTTGCCAGGCATGGAAATCTTGTTTGACAATTATTTTCTTTCAATATTTTGATTATTTCACACTATTCTCTACTATCCTAAAATGTTTCCTGTGAAATATGTTAATAGGCTCATAGGGATTCTTTAGTATGTAACTTATCTCTTTCCTTTTTCTGTTTTTAAAATTATTTCTTTGTCTTTAACTTTGACAATATAATTATAATGTGTCTAGCTGTAGCTCTACTTAGTTTAAACTAATATGGTTATACTTAGGGCTTCATGGATATGAATGTCCATTTTTCCTCATGTTTGTTCATTTTTTAGCCGTTATCACTTTAAAAAATACTTTCTTCCTTTTTCTCATTCTCTTTTCTTTCTAAAATCCTCAAAATGTGATTGTTGTTTCTTTCCATTGTGTTCCACAATTCCCCTAGGCTTTCTTTACTCCTTTTTGTCTTCTCCTACTAGGTGAATTTCAATGCCTTATCCTTTCTTCTGCATGATCAAATCGGCTTTATAAAACACTTGAATTCTTCTGTTGTTATATTTTTCAGCCCTAGGATTTCTGAATTTTTGTGCTTCTTTCCCCCTCCTGGATGATTGCTATCTCCTTGTTGAACTTATTTTTTAATTTATACATTGGTTTCCTAAATTCATTTGGTTTTCTTTCTGCATTTTATTGTATTTCAATAACCTTTCCTTTTTTCATTTTTTACTTAAATTCAATTAGCCAACATAATAGTACATCATTAGTTTCAGACATAGTTTTCAATAATTCATCACTTGCATATAATAACTAACCAGTGCTCCTTCCATCTGTGCCATGCTTAATGCTCATCACCAGTTACCCCATCCACCTACCCACCTGCCCTTCAGCAACCCTCACTTTCTTTTTTCAGAGTTAGGAGACACTCATAGTTTGTCTTCTTCTCTGATTTTTCCCCATTCAGTTTTTCCTCCCTTCCTTTATGTTCCTCTGCACTATTACTTATATTCTGCATATGAGTGAAATGATATAATTGTATTACTATGATTGACTTATTCCACTTTAGCATAATACTCTCCAATTCCATCCATGTCCAAGTAAATGTAAATGTAAATCCTTTCTGATGGCTGAGTAATATTCCATTATCACATATTCTTTATCCATTCTTCTGTCAAAGGACATTGTGGCTCCTTCCACAGTTTGGCTATTGTGGACATAGCTGCTCTGAACATTGAGGTGCAGGTGTCCCTTTGTTTCACCACATCTGTATTTTTGGGGTAAATACCCAGTAGTGCAATTCCTGGGTATTAAGGTAGCTCTCTATTTTTAACTTCTTGAGGAACTTCCATACTGTTTTCCAGGGACTGTAACAGCTTGCATTCCGACCAACAATGTAAGAGAGTTTTCCTTTCTCCACATCATCTTCAACGACATTTATTATTTCCTGTCTTGCAAATTTTAGCCCTTCTGACTGGTGTGAGGTGGTATCTCATTGTGGTTTTGATTTGTATTTCCCTGATGACAAGTGATGTGGAGCATTTTTTTCTCCATTCGTCTGTTAGCCATATGTATGTTTTTGGAGAAATGTCTGTCCATGTCTTCTGCCCATTTCTTGATTGGATTGTTTGGTTTTGGGGTGTTGAGTTTGATAAGTTTTTTATAGATCTTGGATATTAGCCCTTTGTCTGATATGTTATTTGCAAATATCTTCTCTCATTCTGTAGGTTTCCTTTTAGTTTTGTTGAATGTTTCCTTTGCTATGCAGAAGCTTTTTATCTTGATGAAGCCTCAATAGTTCATTTTTGCTATTGTTTCCAATGTCTTTGGAGACAAGTCTATCAAGATGTTGCTGCAGCCAAGGGCAAAGATGTTGCTACCTCTGTTCTCCTCTAGGATTTTGATGAATTTCTGTCTCACATTCATCTACTTTGAGTTTATCTTTGTGTATGGTGTCAGAGAATCATCTAGTTTCATTCTTCTGCATGTGGCTGTCCAATTTTTCCAACACTATTTGTTGATGAGACTATTATTTTTCCATTGGATATTATTTCCTGCTTTGTCAAAGATTAGTTGAACATAGAGTTAAGGGTCCATTTCTGTGTTCTCTATTCTGTTCTATTGATCTATGTGTCTGTTTTTGTGCCAATAACATGCTGTCTTGATGATCACAGATTTGTAATATAGCTTGAAGTCAGGCATTGTGATACACCCAGATTTAGGTTTCTTCAACATTCCTCTGGCCGTTCGAGGTCTTTTCTGGTTCCATACAAATTTTAGGATGACTTTTTCCAGCTCTGTGAAAAATACCTATGGTATTTTGATAGGGATTGCTTTGAATGTGTGTAGATTTTTCTGGGTAGCATAGACATTTTCACAATATTTATTCTTCCAATCCATGAGCATGGAAAGTTTTTCCATTTCTTTGTGTTTTCCAAAATTTCTTTCATAAATATCCTGTGGGTTTTAGAGTACAGATAATTTACCTCTTTAGTTAGATTTATTCCTGGGTAGCTTGTGGTATTGGAGCATTTGTAAATGGGGTTGATTCCTGAATTTCTTTTTCTTCAGTCTTAGTGTATAGAAATGCAACTGATTTCTGGGCATTGATTTTGTATCCTACCACATTGCTGAATTGCTGTATGAGTTCTAGCAATTTTGGGGTGGAGTATTTTGGGTTTCCCACATGCAGTATCATGTTATCTGCAAAGAGAGACAGTTTGAGTACTTTTTTGCCAATTTGAATGCTTT
This sequence comes from Canis lupus familiaris, assembly GCF_011100685.1. Lineage (NCBI taxonomy): Eukaryota > Metazoa > Chordata > Mammalia > Carnivora > Canidae > Canis > Canis lupus. Next base: position 61,361,391 of record NC_049260.1, on the reverse strand, counting down.
TTATTTCATTCTCTTGTCTTATTGCTGAGGCTAGGACTTCTAGTAATATGTTTATCCACATAATTGTGAGAGTGGGCATCCCTGCTGTGTTCCTGACCTTAGGGGAAAGCTCTCAGTTTTTCCTCTGTTGAGAATGGTATTACTGTGGGTTTTTCATAGATAGCTTTTATAATTTTGAGGTATGTTCCCTCTATCCTTATCCTTTGAAGAGCTTTAATCAAGAAAGAATGCTGTATTTTGTCAACTGTTTTCCCTGGATCAGTTGAGAGGATCATATGGCTCTTAGCTTTTCTTTTATTAATATTATCTATCACGTTGATTGTTTTATGAGTGATGAACCACACTTTCATCCTAGAAATAAATCCCACTTGATTGTGGTGAAAAATCCTTTTAATGTACCATTGGATCCTATTGACTAGTATATTGGTGAGTATTTTGACATTCATATTCATCAGGGATACTGGTTTGCATTTCTCCTTTTTGATTGTTTCTTTGTTTTTGGGGTCAAGGTAATGCTGGCCTCATAGAATGAGTTTGGAAGTTTTCTTTCTGTTTATATTTTTTGAAAGAGCTTCAGTGGAATAAGTATTATTTTTCTTTAAATATTTGGTAGAGGGATCCCTGGGTGGCGCAGCGGTTTGGCGCCTGCCTTTGGCCCAGAGCGCGATCCTGGAGACCCGGGATCGAATCCCACATCAGGCTCCCGGTGCATGGAGCCTGCGTCTCCCTCTGCCTGTGTCTCTGCCTATCTCCCTCTCTGTGTGACTATCATAAATTAAAAAATAAATAAATAAAATCTTTAAAAAAATATATTTGGTAGAATTCCCCTGGAGCCATTTGACCTTCGGCTCCTGTTTTTTGTGGGGTATTTTTTTTTAAGATTTATTTATTTATTCATGAGAGACATAGATTGAGAGAGAGACTGAGACATGGGGATAGGGAGAATCAGTCTCCTTGCAGGCAGCCCAATGCAGGACTTGTTCCCAGATTCTGGGATCACGACTTGAGCTGAATGTGCTGAGCCACCCAGGGGTCCCCCTTTTTTAATTTCTATTTAATTGCCTTGCAGACTCAAAAAATATGGATTTGTTAAGGTTTTATATTCCTTCCTGCTTCAGTTTTCATAACTGATAAGTTTCCAGGAATCCATCCATTTCTTCCAGACGGTCTAATTTGTTAGCATATACTACATAATATATTCTTAAAATTGTATTTCCTTGGTGTTGGTAGTGACCTGTCTACTCTCATTCATGATTTTATTAATATGGGTCCTGTCTCTTTCCATTTTTTATAATAAATTTGTTTTTTATTGGTGTTCCATTTGCCAACATACAGAATTACACACAGTGCTCATCCCATCAAGTGCCCCACTCAGTGTTCGTAACCCAGTCACCCCCATCACCGGCCCTCATCCACTTCTACCACCCTTAGTTCGTTTCCCAGAGTTAGGAGTCTTTATGTTCTATCCCCCTTTCTGATATTTCCCACACAGTTCTTCTCCCTACCCTTATATTCCCTTTCACTATTATTCATATTCCCCAAATGAATGAGACCATATAATGTTTGCCTTTCTCTGATTGACTTACCTCACTCAGCATAATACCCTCCAGTTCCATCCACATTGAAGCAAATGGTGTGTATTTGTCATTTCTAATGGCTGAGTAATATTCCATTGTATACATAAACCACATCTTCTTTATCCATTCATCTTTCGATGGACACCGAGGCTCCTTCCACAGTTTGGCTATTGTGTACATTGCTGCTAGAAACACTGGGGAGCAGGTGTCCCGGCGTTTCATTGCATCTGAATCTTTGGGGTAAATCCCCAACAATGCAATTGCTGTGTCGTAGGGCAGGTCTATTATTAACACTTTGAGGAACCTCCACACAGTTTTCCACAGTGGCTGCACCAGTTCACATTCCCACCAACAGTGTAAGAGGGTTCCCTTTTCTCCACATCCTTTCCAACATTTGTGGTTTCCTGCCTTGTTACTTTTCCCCATTCTCAATGGTGTGAGGTGGTATCTCATTGTGGTTTTGATTTGTATTTCCCTGATGGCACGTGATGCAGAGCATTTTCTCATGTGCATGTTGGCCATATCTATGTCTTCCTCTGTGAGATTTCTGTTCATGTCTTTTGCCCATTTCATGATGGGATTGTTTGTTTCTTTGGTGTTGAGTTTAATAAGTTTTTTTTAAAGCATTTCTTTTCTTTTTCTTTAATTTTTATTTATTTATGATAGGCACACAGTGAGAGAGAGAGAAGCAGAGACACAGGCAGAGGGAGAAGCAGGCTCCATACACCGGGAGCCTGATGCGGGATTCGATTCCGGGTCTCCAGGATTACTCCCTGGGCCAAAGGCAGGCGCTAAGCCGCTGCGCCACCCAGGGATCCCGAGTTTAATAAGTTCTTTATAGATCTTGGAAACTAGCCCTTTATCTGATACACCATTTGCCAATATCTTCTCCCATTCTGTAGGTTGTCTTTCCTTTGGTGTGCAAAAGCTTCTTATCTTGATGAAGTCCCAATAGTTCATTTTTGCTTTTGTTTCTTTTGCCTTCGTGGATGTATCTTGCAAGAAGTTACTGTGGCCAAGTTCAAAAAGGATGTTGCCTCTGTTCTCCTCTAGGATTTTGATGGAATCTTGTCTCACATTTAGATCTTTCATCCATTTTGAGTTGATCTTTGTGTATGGTGAAAGAGAGTGGTCCAGTTTCATTCTTCTGCATGTGGATGTCCAATTTTCCCAGCACCATTTATTGAAGATACTGTCTTTCTTCCAATGGATAGTCTTTCCTCCATTATCGAATATTAGTTGACCATAAAGTTAAGGGTCCACTTCTGGGTTCTCTATTCTGTTCCATTGATCTATGTGTCTGTTTTTGTGCCAGGACCACACTGTCTTGATGACCACAGCTTTGTAGTACAACCTGAAATCTGGCATTGTGATGCCCCCAGCTATAGTTTTCTTTTTTAAAATTCCCCTGGCTATTCGGGGTCTTTTCTGATTCCACACAAATCTTAAAATAATTTGTTCTAACTCTCTGAAGATAGTCCATGCTATTTTGATAGGGATTGCATTAAACGTGTAAATTGCCCTGGGTAACATTGACATTTTCACAATACCAATTCATGAGCATGGAATATTTTTCCACCTCTTTGTGTCTTCCTCAATTTCTTTCAGAAGTGTTCTACAGTTTTTAGGGTATAGATCCTTTACCTCTTTGGATAGGTTTATTCCTAGGTATCTTATGCTTTTGGGTGCAATTGTAAATGGGATTGACTCCCTAATTTCTCTATCTTCAGTCTCATTGTTAGTGTATAGAAATGCCACTGATTTCTGGGCATTAATTTTGTATCCTGCCACACTACCAAATTGCTGTATGAGTTCTAGCAATCTTGGGGTGGAGGCTTTTGGGTTTTCTATGTAGAGTGTCATGTCATCAGTGAAGAGGGAGAGTTTGCCTTCTTCTTTGCCAATTTGAATGCTTTAATGTCTTTTTTTTGCCTGATTGCTGAGGCTAGGACTTCCAATACTATGCTGAATAGCAGTGGTGAGGGTGGACATCCCTGTCTTGTTCCTGATCTTAGGGGAAAGGCTCCCAGTGCTTCCCCACTGAGAATGATATTTGCTGTGGGCTTTTCGTAGATGGCTTTTAAGATGTTGAGGAATGTTCCCTCTATCCCTACACTCTGAAGATTTTTGTTCAGGAATGGATGCTGTATTTTGTGAAATACTTTCTCTGCATCTAATGAGAGGATCATATGGTTCTTGGTTTTTCTCTTACAGATATGAAGAATCACATTGATTGTTTTACGAGTGTTGAACCAGCCTTGTGTCCCGGGGATAAATCCTACTTGGTCAGGGTGAATAATTTTCTTAATGTGCTGTTGGATCCTATTGGCCAGTATCTTGTTGAGAATTTTTGCATCCATGTTCATCAGGGATATTGCTCTGTAATTCTCCTTTTTTGGTGCGGTCTTTGTCTGGTTTTGGAATTAAGGTGATGCTGGCCTCATAGAACGAATTTGGAAGTACTCCATCTCTTTCTATCTTTCCAACCAGGTTTAGTAGAATACGTATGGTTTCTTCTTTAAAAGTTTGACAGAATTCCCCTGGGAAGCCATCTGGCCCTAGACTTTTGTGTCTTGGGAGGTTTTTGATGACTGCTTCAATTTCCTCCCTGGTTATTGGCCTGTTCAGGTTTTCTAGTTCTTCCTGTTCCAGTTTTGATAGTTTGTGGCTTTCCAGAAATGTGTCCATTTCTTCTAGATTGCCTAATTTATTGACGTATAGCTGTTCATAATAGGTATTTAAAATCGTTTGTATTTCCTTGGTGTTGGTAGTGATCTCTCCTTTCTCATTCATGATTTTATTAATTTGAGTCTTCTCTCTCTTCTTTTTAATAAGGCTGGCTAATGGTTTATCTGTGTTATTAATTCTTTCAAAGATGTATCTCCTGGTTTTGTTGATCTGTTCCACAGATCTTCTGGTCTCGATTTCGTTGAGTTCTGCTCTAATCTTTATTAACTCTCTTCTTCTGCCGGGTGTAGGATCTATTTGCTGTTTTTTCTCTAGCTCCTTTATGTGTAAGGTTAGCTCTTGTATTTGAGTTCTTTCCAGTTTTTGAATGGATGCTTGTATTGCAATGTATTTCCCCCTTAGGATGGCTTTTGCTGCATCCCAATGATTTTGAACGGTTGTATCTTCATTCTCATTAGTTTCCATGAATCTTTTTAATTCTTCCTTAATTTCCTGGTTGACCCTTTCATCTTTTAGCAGGATTTTCCTTAACCTCCACTTGTTTTAAGTCCTTACAAGCTTCTTCTTGTGATTTAGCTCTAATTTCAAGGCATTATGGTCTCAGAATACGCAGGGGACGATCCCATTCTTTTGGTATCGGTTCAGACCCTATTTTTGACCCAGTATGTGGTCTATTCTGGAGAAAGTACCTTTTGCATTGAGAAGAATGTGTATTCAATTGCGTTTGGATGTAAAGTTCTGTAGATATCTGTGAAATCCATCTGTTCCAGTGTAACATTTAGAACTCTCGTTTCTTTGGAGATGTTGTGTTTAGAAGAACTATCGAGGGTAGAAAGCGCCAGATTGTAGTCACCAAATATAAGTGTATTATTATCTAAGTATATCTTAACTTTGGTTATTAATTGATTGATATATTTGGCAGCTCCCACATTTGGGGCATATATATATTGAGGATTGTTATGTCCTCTTGTTGGATAGATCCTTTAGGTATGAGATAGTGTCCCTCTTCAGCTCTCACTACAGTCTTCTGGGTAAATTTTAGTTTATCTGATATGAGGGTGGCTACCCCTGCTTTCTTTTGAGGACCATTTGAATGGTAAATGGTTCTCCAACCTTTTATTTTCAGGCTATAGGTGTCCTTCTGTCTAAAATGAGTCTCTTGTACAGAGCAAATAGATGGGTCCTGCTTTTTTATCCAGTCTGACACCTTTCGCCTTTTGATGGGGTCATTAAGCTTGTTCACGTTCAGAGTTACTATTGAAAGATATGAGTTTAGTGTCATCATGATATCTATTCAGTCCTTGTTTTGTGGATTGTTCCACTGGACGTCTTCTTAAAGGGGAATTTGAAGAGTGCCCCTTAAAATTTCTTGCAGAGCTGGTTTGGAGGTCACATATTCTTTGAGTTCCTGCCTCTCTTGGAAGCTCTTTATCTCTACTTCCATTCTGAATGAGAGCCTTGCTGGATAAAGTATTCTTGGTTGCATGTTTTTCTCATTTAGGACCCTGAATATATCCTGCCAGCCCTTTCTGTCCTACCAGGTCTCTGTGGAGAGGTCTGCTGTTACCCTAATACTCCTCCCCATAAAAGTCAGGGATTTCTTGTCTCTTGCTGCTTTAAGGATCTTCTCTTTATCTTTGGAATTTGCAAGCTTAACTATTAAGTGTCTAGGTGTTGAACGGTTTTTATTGATTTTAGGTGGGGGAGTTCTCTCTATTTCCTGGATCTGAATGCCTGTTTCCCTTCCCAGATTAGGAAAGTTTTCAGCTAGGATTTGTTCAAATACATATTCTGGCCCTCTGTCCCTTTCGGCGCCCTCGGGAACCCCAATAAACGTAGGTTTTTCTTCCTCAGGCTGTCATTTAATTCCCTTAATCTATCCTCATGGTCTTTTAATTGTTTGTCTCTTTTTTCCTCAGTTTCCCTCTTTGCCATCAACTTGTGTTTTATGTCACTCACTCGTTCTTCCACCTCGTTAACCCTCGTCATTAGGACTTCTAGTTTGGATTGCATCTCATTCAATTGATTCTTAATTTCTGCCTGATTAGATCTAAATTCTGCATTTTTGAAATCTCTTGAGTCCTTTATGCTTTTTTTCTTGAGCCACCAGTAGCTTTATAATAGTGCTTCTGATTTGGGTTTCTGACATTGAATTTTAATCCAGATTTTGTAACTCTGTAGGAGAGATGAGTGTTTCTGATTGTTTCTTTTGAGGTGACTTTTGCCTTCTAGTCATTTTGGTCAGTGCAGAGTGGCCAAAAACAAGTTGTTTTGTGAAAAGGAGTAAAAGAGAGGAGAGAAAGAAGGAAAGAAAAGAGAAAAAGATAAAAAAGGATGAAAAAAAGAAAAAAGAGAAGAAAAAGAGAAAAAGAAGAAAAGGAAAAAAAAGATGGGGGAAGCAATCAGAAATCAAAAAGAAAAAAAAACACACGGGGGAGTATCTTCTGATTCTGTATACTTTAAGTCCCTTGACTTCCCCTGAACTTGTCCATCTCGCTGGTCTTCTGGGGGAGGGGCCTGTTGTGCCGATTTTCTGGTGTTAGCACTTGGGGGAGTTGCTCAGCCCCCAGTCTAGTGCAGGCTCAGTGGGGGTTGTTTACCCCGTGAGGCCCCAGGAGGAACAACCACAGTGGCAGCGGCCAGCTCTGGAGCCCTGTATTCAGCTCCCACAGTAACTACAGAGCTCTCAGTCTGCAGGGCCTGGAGGCTCGCGGGCGGGGTCCCTGATCTGCTCAGCTCGGGGCAGGAGCATCCTTGCTGTCCTGGGCCCTCCTGGCCTCTGCCTGTCCCGGGGGGAGGCCGGATCCTGGGCTCTGTCCCCGGCTCCCTGTGCTCCGGAACCTGCGCTGTTGGATTTGCGCTCCCGGCCGGCCGCGCAGCTCCCTCTCCATGGAGCGAGCCCCTTTGAGCTGCTCCTGGGTCAATTCGCAGGCCTTGCTGCAGTTCTTTAGGGTGCTCGGCGCACTCTCCCCAGGGCGCAGGTGTCTGTTAGTGTCCCAGGGAGGCTGAGGGCATCCCTGCCCTTCCTGAGGTCCTGCTCTAACTCCCTGCAAGTGCCTTTGCGCCTGGGAAGATTGGTGCAGCTCCTGCTTCTCTGGTATGGAGCTTTCCTGTTCTGGGGGCACTCTCCCTGGCCTTAGCCTGGCTCCTCACGGGGCGCCCCCCCCCCTTGGATGCCTTTTGTTTCTTTATTTCTTTTTTCCCCATCTTCCTACCTTGATAGAAGCAAATTCTCACTGTAGCATTCCAGCTGTTCTCTCTTTAAATCTCAGGCTGAATTCGTAGATTTTCAGTATGATTTGAAGGTTATATAGGTAATTTGGTGGGAACAGGTGATTTGGGGACCCTACTCTTCCACCATCTTGCCCCTCCCCCACCTCTCTTTCCATTTTAATAAGTCTGGCTAGGGTTTATATATCTTACTAATTCTTTCAAAGAACCAGATCCTAGTTTTGTTGATCTGTTCTACTGTTCTAGTTTCTATTTCATTGATTTTTGCTCTGATGTTTATTTATCTTCCCCTGCTTGGATTTCACTAACATTTCTTAATGGTATTATTCTAAATTCTTTGATAGTTCACAGTTCTCCATTTCTTTAGGGTCAGTTTTATTAGTGTCATTTGGTCGTGTCATTATTTACCTGATTTTTTTGTGAGCCTTGATTACTTACCTCAATATCTGAGCATTTGCAGTTTTCCCGTCTTCTAGACTTCACATGTTTGCTTTGGTAGACAGTTCTTCACCAGTCAGCTCAGTAGGGTTTCTAGGCATGACTACTTATAATATCCTTGAGCATATGAGGTCTACTATTAAGGTCTATTTCTGGGTGAAGCTACTATTTGAGCTCTGAGAATGGTGATCTGTGGTGTACCATTGGCTCAGAATGATTAGATAGGGCTACTGGTTTTGTTCCCTACCCAGGTGAGGTTGTAGGGTAACCTCCACAACGGTTTGCATTCTCTGATAATACTTACTAGATGGTAGGGACTGGGTACTATATTTAGTAATAGGTGGGGTTTTGAATTAGTTTACCTGCTCTAGTCAGGCAGCAGTAGTGGACCCAGAACCTGTACAACTTGTTTGAGATCTGAATCAGGCAGAGTGTGAACTTAATTCCCTATTTGATTGTGGACACCAGTTGTGCTGTGCAGAGAGGGGAAAGCAAGGCTGTGTTCTCTGTTTAAGTGCTATTGTATGCATAGCTTTTGAATGGGCTACGCAGCTTCCTGTATGCTCTGGTTATTTTCTCTGATTTGACAAGCTAAAGGTATATTCAGCAATGAACATAGCTACAAATTAAATTATTTGTCTGGATACAGAAGGAAAAATAGCTTTAAAGCTTCTAAAGCTCTTTGTTTTCTTAAGTCAAGTTGACCCATATCTTATGTTCCCTTATAAAGAGGGTCACTGACATTGCTCTGAAAACTTTAAGCTTTACTGCCTATGTTTTGGTTCCTGTGACACTGGGCTGTACAGCTTACAGGATATGCACCAGCCCTGCTGGTTGGTTGAAACTGAAAGATTCTCCCCACAGTGGGTGGGACTGTCACAGATTCCTTATCTGGGTAGGAGAGGAAGGAACTTCTTCAGGCTACTTCAATTTTCCCAGTCTTTTAAAATAGTAGGTGCTGGGAGCTATTCTCAGGCTTGGATATGAATTAATCTCCCTGCCTTTACACAGCACAGGAATGCTCCACACCTAGTACCTTTGCTCTGGGGTAACCAGTTCTGCCCACCTGCCTCTCAGCTTTATTGCTTCTGAGCTGCATTCCTTCCACAAATTGTTGCTAGCCTTTCTGGGGCTTAAAGACATTCTCCACTGCAGATGGGGTTGTGATTCAGCTTGTTTCTTGGGCATCGGCAAACCAGGTTCTAAGACCAGAAAAAATCCTCACCTGAGGATCCAAATCAGGCATATCCAAGCCTTGCAAAGTTCCCTAGTCATAGTGTGCCCCTGTTTTGGCTCTGTGGACCAGCAAAGCCTCTGGTTAGGATTACTTTTTGGACACTGCATGTATGAACTCGGTCTGCCAATATCCATGTATTGGTTGTTGCAAACCCCTCCCCTCTTCTCCATCACAGTTAGATTCCCAGTTGTTGAGCTCTGCAGATTCTCCTGCAATCCTCATGATGGAAAGTCAGAGTAGGTGCTCTCACAAAGCAATCCACAATGCTAAAGAAGGGCTGGTTCTCCCCCTAGGTTCTTTCCCATTGGAAAAGCCAGTGACTCAGAGAAAGCCTCTCAGTGTGATGCTCTGCTGGCCTAGGGAAGGGGCAATGTGATCAATGTGTAGCCATCTCCCTTACTCTTTTAATGTAGTTTGTCTTCGCCTCTGTGGTGCAATTAGAGTGCTTCTGTCTCACCCCAGTGGTCTAAGATTCTCTCCTTTTTCTTAAAAAATTGTGAGCTGGGGACACCTGGGTGGCTCAGTGGTTGAGCATCTGCCTTTGGCTCAGGGTGTGATCCTAGAGACCCAGGATCGAGTCCCACGTCAAACTCCCTGCAGGGAGCCTGCTTCTCCCTCTGCCTGTGTCTCTGCCTCTTTCTCTGTGTTTCTCATGAATAAATAAATAAAATCTTTTAAAAATGTGAGCTGTTCTTGTGAGGGGTCATGAAATCAGAAAAAACTTATGTCACCATTTTGGTGACATTACTCTTACTACAAAATTTTGCTTTGTGGTTACCATGATGGTTTCATGTAATGACTTATATTTATAATTGTCTATTTTAAGTTGATAACAACTTGAGTTTAAATGCATTCTAAAGCTCTAAACTTTTACTCTCCTCCCATATTTTGTTTTTGATGTCACATTGTACATCTTGTTTATTACCTAATTACTGCAGTTACAGTTATTTGTACTACTTTTGTCTTTTAACCTTCATACTAGCTTTGTAAGCAATTAATCCACTATATTTACCATATTTACCTTTTCCAGTGTGATTTATACTTTCATGTGTTTTCTTGTTACTGATTTGTGTCTCATCTCTTCACCTTCAGGAAATCCTTTTGATATTTTTTGCAAGTCTGGTATAGTGCTGAAGAATTTTAACTTTTGCTTGTATGAAAAACTATTTATCTCTCTTTCAATTTTGAATGATGACTTTGCCAGATAGAGCATTCTTAGTTGGGATTTTTTTTTTCTTTCATCACTTTGGAAATATCATAGTACTCTTTCTGACCTGAAAAGTTTGCTAATAGTCTTATCAGCATTTTGTTTTTGTTTTTGTGGGGTTTTTTTTGTCTGTAACAATTTGTTCTTCTCTTGCTGCTTTTAAGATTTTTTCTTTTTCTTTAACTTTTGACATTTTAAATTATAATGTCTCTTGGTGTGCGTTCATGATTTTTGGAATTCTTTGGAATTTTTTTATCTATTTGTTAAGAAAGTTTTCAGCCATTACTTCTTGAAATGAATTGTCTCTCTCTTTCTATCTTCTCTTTCTGACTCCCACAATGTGAGTGTTAGTTGGTCTGATGTTTCCCCATAATTTCCTTAAGCTATCTTCACTCTTTTCCTTTTTTTCTCCTTTTATTGGGTGAGTTTCTCTTACTTGTCTTTGAGTTCACTAACCCTTCCTGTTTAATCTAGTCTGCTATTGATCCCTTCTAATGTATTTCTCAGTTCAGTCAATATATTCTTTAGCTTTTGTGACTCCTGTTTGGTACTTTCTCATGTTTTCTATCTCTGTTGGAGTTCTCACTGTGTTTATTTATTCTTCTCCTGAGTTCAGTGCGAACTTTAAAAATATATTTTACTTATTTGAGAGAGAAAGAAAGGGAGAGAGAGTGTGTAGGGGGAGGGACAGAGGCAGAAGGAAAGAGAGAATCTCAAGCAGACTCTGTGCTGAGCATGAAGCCAGTTGCAGGGTTTGATCGCACAACTCAGATCATGACCTGAGCCAAAATCAAGAGTTAGATACTTAGCCAACTGAGCTACCCAGGCATCCCAGTGAGCATCTTTACAACCATTACTTTGAACTCTTTATCAAGTAAATTATTTATCTCTGTTTCATTAAGTATTTTCTTCCCTGAGGTTTTATCTTTTTCTTTCATTTGGAAAATGTTCCTTTTTTCATTTTCCTTGACTCTCTGTTTTGGTTTGTAGACATTAGATGAAACAACCATCTCTCCCTGTTACGAAGGTTTGGCCTCATATAGGAATTGAACCTTATTGTTCAACCCTCCCCTAGCTCTCGGTTTTCTCTCAGACCTTTGTGATTATCCAGACAGCCTATTTTATTTTTAATAGCCCCTAGAAGTTGAGGGTGTGCCAATATGTAAAAGTTCCAGAGGATCTCAATCAGCATCTATATTCAGTCTGATTAAAAACCAGACCCTCAGGCAACAGCTTTTAGAGAATGAAAATATGTGTAGTCTCATAAGACTGCAAAAGTGAGCTCCACTGGACACCAGGGCCAGGCTATAGTTGTTCCCTGAGCAGCAGTCACAGAAATTGGGCTTTCACATAAGTGTATAGTCTTTATTCTGGGAAATGCCAATAAGCCATAGTGAGGTAGAGGGGTGGAAAAACGTAGTGTTCCCTAACCTATATTTTCTGAGAGCAACTTTATAGCTCTACGTGTGTGCCATATTTTAAACCTGCCCCTAAGACTGAAGGTCTAGGATAAGCAAGAGAGAATAGATGGGTGTGTGTTTCAGCCTGCTGCCTATGCAGTGCCTTAGGGATAGTAGCCTCCCAAGAACTATATTTCTGATTGTCACAGACCTGTGGGGCCCAGAAACATAATGTTCCCTGGCCAGCAGAGACAGGTATTCAAGTATTATCCCCTGGGTGGCAGCTGTAGAAATCAGGGCGCCATACATAGAAACTGGGGCACCAGATACATATAAATACCCCAGAGGTGCTGGCACTCTGAAGCATGGCAAAGGAAGAGCATAAAATAGTGCTGCCATGTGGTGAGTTCTGATGAGAGATGGAACGATTACTCAGAATCAATATCTTGGAACAAAGAGTCACCCAAAAGGGGCTACACTGTCAGGGGCACCACCAAGAAGTGCAAGTGCCAAAGTGAAGTCCTGAGTCCTGGTTGGCTCTCCATTTTATTATTGTAGAATGTGAAGTATGTGGAGATAAGGAAGGAAAAATAACTCAAGAAACCAATCATGAGAGGGGTAGCAGGGAACTGCATACATGTCTAAGTGCATGGGTCCCACAGAAGCATTAACTAGGGGTTTGTGGGGGTGGGAGAATTGACCTCAGTAGGCCTGGCTATTTATCCACCATCATTGCTGTTTTCAACATGTACTGCTTTCAGTTTGGACCAATGGCAGGAATAATTGGCTTTTGCCACACGTATAAAGCTGTTGCCATTTATGTCTGCCCCTGTTGTCATTGTTTCTTTTACCCGCTGAGGTCTTGCCCTCCCACAATAGTGCCACCCTCTAAGGTCTCAGGAAAGATTTACAGTCAGGCCTTAGATATATGCTTAATTAGAAACCTGACGTTCAGGCTGCTGCTTTGATAATAAGCTAATTATACCTCTTTCACAGAAAGAGTGAGGTCTTGGGTCTGTTGTCCCTTGCTGTACCCTCAGGGTGGTAATTGTAAAAGAATACTTAGTCCATTGGCTACGGCTCTATGAGAACTATGAGTGTAAGCCCTGCTAGCCACCAGAGCTAGGCAATGTAGAGGTGTCCTTTGGCAGCAGCCACAAAAATCATGGTACCAGAGAAGGTATAAACTACTATATGTAAGGTACCAATGAGATGAAGCAAGGCAGAGGAATGTAAAGGTCACAACCAAATAATCTCTTTTTCAGAAGAACATGTGTATTTCAACCTGATATCAGTGTAGTATCCTGGTAGTGGTAGTATACTACAAACTGTTCAATTGTTACAGTCCAACAGGACTTATAATCGTAGGCCTCCTAGGTCTCCATAGTCAAGTGATCAAGAGCTATCCCTTAGGCAGCAGCCACAAAAGTCAGGTCATCAAATGTAAAAATTTGGGCACCAGATATGTGTGGAAGCTTTATTTTAGAAGATACTAGTGCTCTGGGGTGTGACAGAGGGAGAGTGGAAAAATTGTTTCCACTGGCTCCAGTGAGGTGGAGAAGGAATGCAAAGGTGGAAACTGCTGTAAAAAAAAAAAGAAAAAATAGAAAAGTAAAAAATAAAAAGGGAAAGGAAAGTAAGAATAAAAGAAAATAAAAGGTGTTGTACATCAACTTTAGTAGGCCTGAGGGAGAGTAGAAATATGCTGTCCACTTGTCTCTGTGTCTAAAGATTATTAAGAGTATTTCAGCAGACACCTGACCCTCAGACCAATGTGCTAAAATTTGCAAATTATTCTGTCTCACATAAAGTCTATGCACTTTTTCAAGGGGTTTCTTCTATACTGAGCCTTAAAATGAATGACTGTGCAAAGGAGGCCTTTATTTGCCACAGCATAATGGGTTCATGGGGTTAAGACTTATTGGTCTTCAAAGTCAGATGTTTTTGAGGCTTGTCTCTCACATATCAGTCTTAAAAATGGAGTGCCCAATTTGGGGTATAAAAACTTTGTTCCTCAAGTTGAAGTTCCGGATTTTTATTTCCCCACCACCACCTGCAATTGTGGATCACTGAGCCAGGGGAGGAGTTTATGGTGAGATTGCATCTCTGCTTTCCTTATGCAGGAGGTGGTTTCCTTCTCATTTTCAAATGCAAAGGAGTCATTCTGTCAGTGTTTAGTTTTTGGTTTTGTTTTTCCCAAATAAGATTGTTTGATATATAGCTCTAGATTTGATGTGTTCTTAGGAGGAGGTGAGTTCAGGTTCTTTCAGTGTCGCCATTTTGAACTGGAACTAGATCTCTAAATGTTACCGTCTCATTACTTCCTGCTCTCCTGTATATTTCTAGCCAAACTATAGTATTCGGTATTAGTCACCTCCCAATATTTTTCCCCTTTCTACTTTTGGTTCAGGAGAGTTTCCAATAAAGATGCTTAGTATTCTTCTATATTTGGCAACAACTTGAAAACATTGCCATCATGTAAGACTCAATTCAGATAGAAATTGAGGTCATGGAAGTTTACTCCCAACACCAGAAGATCAGAAAATCTACTAGTATATAATAAAAGCTACTGGAATTTTGCCACTTTCTTTCCTGATAGTAGCCAATTTGAAATTCATCTTCTGTAAACTGGTTGTTCCCTTTCTACTTTATCAATTCTGTATGTTGAAAATTCTCAAAATACCTTAATTATTCATGTGTGGTAAATTTTGAGACCTGGGAGATTAATTCACTTTTTCAGAGCCTTAGGGGATAATAGCACACTTCTACTTGTAACTATATATTGAATTCGTAATGCACCTAAAGACTTAGTATTTGGTCCAAATAGTTAATATGACACTTAAACTACTTACTACTTAAAAGTGGAATGTAGTTTTAAGTTTATATTATAAGCACTAAGTTTACTTTTATGGTGGGTTATATTACTGTAAAATGTGCAAAAGAATGTAAGGAAAAACCAATTTACTTCCAGTAGCAATTTAATAGCAAGAAAGTTAAATTTTCAAATAAGAGCATTATGCTTAACATTTTTATAGAAATGACTACATGCTACATAAGAATAATTTATTTAATCTATGAAAATTGTTATATCTGTACTCTATGCTCATCTTTAAATCTTTGTAAAGATAAACAGCATAACAAATCATGCATAAACTGCATTTAAGGTCATATACATTGTTGTTCAAAGTTATTTTATCTCTCAAAACTTCTTCCTTCTTAAAAAAAAAACTTCTTCCTTCTTTTTACTGAAACTATCAGTTTAAAGAGTCTTTTATCAGTATTATAAGATTCTGAACTGTATCTAAGGGGATTTTGGCAAGTATCTTGCAGGCATATAGAGGCAAATATATAGATTTTTTTGGTGACATTTTGAAAAGCCTGTTCAAGGAGATATGTTTTCCTGTCTTATTTGTCCTGCATCATGTTTCTGTAATAAATATACAGATAAGTGTTAAAATTGTTGTTTGTTGTAATAAAGCAATCTTACCAATTTACTGAGCTGTTATCTCATAAAATCAAACATTTTCATCTTTCTGCCAGCATTGTATAAGGCATCTCAGCCTTTAAAATTCAAGAACCAGCCATTACTTACTTTGATGTTGTATTTTTCTCTCATTACAACAAGGATTCATATGTCAAAAAGTCTAAAGATTCCACTTTAATGGTGGCCAAATGAAAGGTACGTATATTAATTAGCCCACTAATATACAAATCCTATGTTCAAAGCACTATCTCTAGGCAATGACTTCAAAGTAGATGTGAGTATTTTCCTCTGCAAACAGCAGGAAGTGTAGTTGCAAGTAGTTTTCTTTCAAAATTATGTCTTTAGAGTGGGCCATCTAGGCAGTCATTCTAATAATGCTTCCATTGACTCTAAACATACCTGGAAACCTTCTTTAAGCAGTGCTTTCAGGTGTAGTTTAATAAAGCACAAGAAAATCAATTTCATTAACTTATAATTACAGAAATCTCTTCCTCTCCAGAAACCTTGTTCTTCTTTTTTTTTTTAATTTCTTCTTTTTAAAAAGAAAAAAAAATCTTCTTTTTAGTTTTTGCTCCTTCCTCTTCCTCCTCAGCCAGGCTGTTCAAATGGATATTCTGAAGACAATCACTTCCCTTCTCCTTCCTGCATGCAAAGTGTCTGTGCTATTTAAATTTCAGGCATAAGTGATGACAGTAATGTATTGAGCTTTATAAAGGCCAACTTGAGAAGCTGAAATTGCTTATATTCAAATCCTCCATAATGTTTCTGTAATAATAGACATAACCACTAGAAAAATTAAGATAAGGAATTGCCAGAAGGAGCACATATGTTTTTCTACCATTCATTTATGATTTGGTAATGTTTTCTATTTCCAATGAAATTCTGTGAGCTCTATTGACAGAACTTTTTTAATAAACACAAATTTGTTCACAGTGATGTATAGTAATGTTTAAAAAGAAAGAAGTTAGGCAAGCTCCAAAAAAATCTAAACTTCACAGAATGTTCATCTCTCAGATTTTTTTTTTTGCTCATTCCCCCATAGCAATATTAGATGAGTCAACTAAGTCAAGGGAAACAAAAACAAAAATAAAATCTTGGGACTACATCAAAATAGAGGTTTTGCACACTGAAGGAAACCATTAACAAAACAAAACAAAAAAAGCAATCTACTGAACAGAAGATATTTGCAATGATATATCCAATAAGGGGTTAATATCCAAAATATATAAGGAACTTCTACATCTGTCAGCTTTATAGTCTTTCTTTCATCTAATCATGGGTTTTGTACGACCTATGTTAAGCCCTAAAATATATTTGGTATGAAATAATGAACTCTTTGGGTCGTCTATATCCCTGATCCTTAAGACTGTAGATTGGGACAGCATTAGAAAAAACTATCTATTTATCATTTGATACTTTGTAGCCTGAAGCCTGATATGCCATATGCATAACTCAGACTTTTCAGATAATCTCAAGCAAATTGTGTAGAAATGGTCTTGGTCTCATGCAGCTTAGCTTTGGTCTGTGTCTTCACCATTTAAGTCAAGTATAATATTGATCTAGTAAAAGTAACAACACATATAAAAGGAATAACTTAAGCATATCTGGTGTATACAGGACAAATTTTAGCTCACCACTACTTATCCTCAGGCAAGTTATTTCACTTCTCTGAGATTCTACTTACTCATTTGTATTGGAAACTTCCACAAGTTTATTAGAAGGGCCAGATGAGATGTTTGCCCTATTGTGAAAGTACCCAAGAAATTGGTAACCCAGAATACAATAAGCATCCAATACATTTTCAGTGAATGAACAAATTCCCATGCCCTTTATTAAGTATTAGGTTTGTGGCCCTGAAATGTATGCACATATTACTTCAATTGTCATTCCTCTTTTATCTCTTAGAAAGTTACGTTCTAAAGAATGTAACTGTCATTCACAAATAAAAGTCTTCATATAAAAAATATTTACTTTTACAGTTTAGAAAAAGATTCACTATTGTTTTAAAAACTTTATTTATTTTTTCTTGAGAGACACAGAGACTGAGAGAGAGAGAGAGAGGCAGAGACACAGGCAAAGGGAGAAACAGGCTCCATGCAGGGAGCCTGATGTGGGACTCGATCCCAGGTCTCCAGGATCACACCCTGGGCTGAAGGCGATACTAAGCCGCTGGGCCACCGGGGCTGCCCAAGATTTATGTATTTATTCTATCTTAGTAACAATATATTTACTGAATAAATGTTTAAGATAAAATATCCAGTTTTCATTTGGATGAAAATATCTGTAAAAACTTGAGCTAGGTCTCTTAAGAAAGTATCTTGAATTTCAAAGAGGAAACAGGCAAATTCTATCTTCCCTACCTCTCCCACATTTCTTACACACTGCCTCTCCCGTTACATCCCTTTGACCACAACTATCACACAAGAAGATTTCCATTGTTCCCAAATTTCCATTAAACAAATTGTCTGGCTGGTCACTATATCTTTTGGGAAAAGCTAGGAAACATAGTTTAGGTCATAATTGAAAAGTTACTTTATTTTTAGCTAATCATTGATGAACCACTTTCCCTGCTCATAAGGCGGGAACGGGTCACAGAGCTTCCATGGCGAGATATTTGGTCACGAAACTCTGAGGCCATGAAATAATAAAGAATTGGATCCAAAAGACAGCAGATACTTGCAAGGCATAGACAAAAAGGGTGGAAATACAGTGTGCTTTGGACAATGGGACAACTACTAATGATGGTTTCCTTCACCATAGTGTAAAAAATAAAGTTAATATGGTATGGAGTAAAGCAGATGAAAAAGACTGCAGCACACATAAAAACCATCCGCAGTGCTTTCTGCCTCTCACTGATTCCTTGGAAAGCCATTGGTGGCTGTCTCAAGGATATAGTAGTTTTCCAAGTACACCATGCGATGATTACTACTGGGACCACAAATCCTGCCAGCTCAGCAACTGTAATCATTCCAACCAAAGCCACTACATTCATTTTCTTATAACCAAGATCAGCAAAACAGGACTCGGTCTTGTTGCCCAAGTATGTGCTTCTCACAAGGGGAAATGGCAAGCAGGCAGTTCCCACGATGATCCAGATGGCAGCACTGATGCCCACATCATACCTACGCTTCCAGTTTCTGGCCCTAAAGGGCTTGAGGAGAAAGAAACATCTCTGAAGGCTGATGCATGTCAGGAAACAAATGCTGGCATACATGTTGAGATACTTCAGGTAGAAGCACAGCAAGCAAAGGGCCTTTGGGAAGGGCCAGTGGTGGCTGATGTAATAGTAAATCCGGAGGGGTAAGGACAGCACATGAGCAAGGTCAGCCACGGAGAGGTTGATCATGAAAATGATGGCTTTATTTTTCTTGCTGATGAAGCGGCACAGAACCCACAAGGCTGCACTGTTGGCCAGAAGACCAGGGATGAATATGAGGATGTAGGTGGTTGCATAGAGGGAGTTCTGAAATGTCACATTCGTAGCACTGCAGTCAGTCTCAACATTGCTGGTACTGTTGCTATACATCTTGAATATTTCAGTATACTCATCAAGGTAGGCTGTGGATTTATAATCCCTGTTTAATCAAAGAAAAAAAGAGGATAATTACTAACCAGTTCTATAGCCAACACCCAGTTTCCTTTTTATATTGAAAGTAACAATATTAAAATTAGAAAAGGCCTATTTCCAGATGAAGCAGCAGATGCTAAAGGAAGATATATTATTGATCCAAGGTCACCTAATGAATCAGGCAACCATGGAATTGTTCCCAAACTGCCCTCTCAAATTGTTAAAGTCATGTCTTATAGGCAAGGATGTCATGAAATATTTAGCTTATTGTTCTTACCACAACAAAAAGGGTATGGAATTTCAGTCTGTTCCTTTTGCCTCCAAATTTTCCTTGCCCCAAGCACTGCTCATTTACAATTGCAATAATAGAAATCCAACCTCACCTTTTACAACCCCTTTCTTATCCTTTGGGCTCTGACTTCCTACCTTGAGTACTATAGCACTTGGAAAATTGCCCTGAGTTTTAGCCAGTATTCCCAATATACTGGCTGAGTTTCAGGACTTGGGAACACTACCTTCTTATGATTCTATTACAATAGCATAAGTGCACTTTGTCTTTCTCTCTCAGCTTAGGTCTTATTCCAATTTACATGAAAAAAAATCTATTAATATGAGAATATAGAAGCTGAACTAGGAATTTCCCTTAGTGAACTTCAAGGGAAGAGATTAATTTTTTCCCTAAGAATTCAGTACTGGTGTGACACCACAGACATGGCAGATTATCCAACAGTCACAGTAAACATTGATTAGAGCACCAGTAAGATAGGTCACAAAATATTTTTTTGGAAACAATTTAATGCTTAATACTTTTTCACTAAAACAATCATCATAAGAAGAAAAACATTATGAATGTCATTAATCTTATTTTATGCTTTAGTGTGTTTTTCATTATTTAATATATAGAGAACATGGTGAATATAAAGTAATCTTTAGGACTTCTCAAGTTCTGGTCAAGTATTTACACATATTGCATGCAAATAAGAAAGCAACAACTTCATTATTTTACTTTAACACTCCTGTAGAATTTTACACTGGAAAGAACCTTTAAAACTCATTTAATTCAGCCTTCACATAGCACATGTAGAAGAAGTAAGGCCAAAAGAGAGGTTTATTAAGGCCACAAAACTACTAAACAGGAGATATGGGACTTCAAAGGGGAGTACAAGGTGTCTAATCCTCATACACACCCTTCTTTTCATTTGTTTTCCTTCCTAAAACAAATTTTACAAGCATAGCTTCTGTTCATATTGCAAGAATGTGTCCTGCTAGGTTGTTCTTAAGTGAAATAACATTTTAGCTGCTTTAACTGTTTCTGTTCTGTATTGTTTTAAATAAGTTTATAAAACAAAGAAGGGATTTTCTTTTAGAATCTCCTCATATGTAGCAGAATGATTTCATATACCATTTTCAGTTCTATTCCAGGTAATAGTAGTGTGAATTTCCATACACAAAGAAAAACTCCAAATTGATGAAAGATCTAAATGTGAGACAAGAATCCAGCAAAATCCTAAAGGAGAATACAGGCAACACCCTTTTTGAACTTGGCCACAGCAACTTCTTGCAAGATACATCTATGAAGGCAAGGGAAACAAAAACAAAAATGAACTACTGGGACTTCATCAAGATAAAAAGCTTCTGCACAGCAAAAGAAACAGTCAACAAAACTAAAAGACAACCTACAGAATGGGAGAAGAGATTTCCAAATGACCTACCAGATAAAGGGCTAGTATCCAAGATCTATAAAGAACTTAATAAACTCAATAGCAAAAAAAAAAAAAATCCAATCATGAAATGGGCAAATGACATGAACAGAGATCTCACAGAGGAAGACATAGACATGGCCAACAAGCACATGAGAAAATGCTCTACATCACTAGCCATCAGGGAAATACAAATCAAAAACACACTGAGATACCACCTCACACCAGTGAGAATGGGGAAAATTAACAAGACAGGAAACAACAAATGTTGGAGAGGATGTGGAGAAAGGGGAACCATCTTGCAATGTTGGTGAGAATGTGAACTGGTACAGCCACTCTGGAACACTGTGTGGAGGTTCCTCAAAGAGTTAAAAATAGAACTGCCCTAAGACCCAGCAATTGCACTGCTGAGGATTTACCCCAAAGATTCAGATGCAGTGAAACGCCGGGACACTTGCACCCTAATGTTTATAATAGCAGCAATGTCCACAATAGCCAAACTGTGGAAGGAGCCTCGGGGTCCATCAAAAGAAGGATGGGTAAAGAAGATGTGGTCCATATATACAATGGAATATTACTCAGCCATCAGAAATGATGAATACCCACCATTTGCTTCAACATGGATAGAACTGGAGGGTATTATGCTGAGTGAAGTAAGTCAATCAGAGAAGGCCAAACATTATATGTTTTCATTCATTTGGGGAATATAAAAAATAGTGAAAGGGATTAAAAGGGAAAGGAGAGAAAATGAGTGGGAAATGTCGGAGAGGGTGACAGATCATGAGAGACTCCTAACTCTGGGAAATGACCAAGGGGTAGTGGAAGGGGAGGTGGGCTGGGGGACAGGGTGTTTGGGTGATAGGCACTGAGGGGGGCAATTGACGGGATGAGCACTGGGTGTTATACTATATGTTGACAAATCTAACTCCATTAAAAAATTAAAAAATAAAATAATAAAATAAATAATAGTAGTGTGAATTAAAAGCAGAACCTCATATGATTAATTCACATATAGAAAAGAGTCAGCATTCTGACCTCCCATTATTCTAAAGAGTATTTTCACTTCCCCTCCTCTAATATTTTATCCTTGGTATTTGGCTTGTGATATGTCCTAAAAAAATCATGCAGTCATCTTGCTTATGTATGTATGACTTTGAACTGAAGGTGGAGATTTATTCACAGATGAAAAGAGAAAGTATTTATCATAGTGTGACTATCAGCAATACACCTTAGAATCTGCAATGAAATTTTTCACATGCATTATCCAATTTCATTCTTACAGCCATCACCAGAGGTTGGTACTATTATTACTCTTGTAGTGCAGATAAGGTTACTGAGGTTCAGAGGGATGTAGTATGTTTTCTGGGGTAACAAACCTAGAAAATAAAAAATGGGAGATACTCTTATGCTTTATTTTCTCCAAAGTGTATGCTATTTCCACTACACCACTTGCTTCTCTCTGCTTAGGAGGAACTACTTGACAATATGGAGCTTATCATATCTGGAGGTCACATTATAGAAGAAACTTTCTATCCCATATTAGGAATTTATAATGTTATAACACTAGGATTAATCTATTTAGGCTGTTATGATATAACTAAACACCTGTCCCCACACATGCCATCTATACCTCCTTAAAACCCACTTGGACTTCATTATTGGTGATGTTCCTGCATTGTATATTATCCATGCAAAAACTGTGAGAAAGCAAGGGAAGATGTGTCAAGTGCACTACAATTCCAAGAACTGAGAACATCTCACACCCACCCAAATCACACTTCCACTTTTGTACTTTATAGACATGGGTATTTGTTCCTGCTTCACTGGTGCAGAAAGTTTCACTTACTAAAGAGGGATGTTCCATTCACACCTCTGTGTTAAATAACAGAAACCTATTAAACCAGAACAGCAAGCTAAAGATCAAGTTCACACCTTTTTTTCCTGTCAGGTTTTATGCCTCTCCAATTCAGTTTATTGTGAGCTTAGAGATTTGCATGGTCTACTTTCCAAAATCTCTTCTCCACACTGAAGGGAAAATAGGATGAGTTTGCCCCAA
Source organism: Canis lupus familiaris (assembly GCF_011100685.1). Lineage (NCBI taxonomy): Eukaryota > Metazoa > Chordata > Mammalia > Carnivora > Canidae > Canis > Canis lupus. Next base: position 61,338,805 of record NC_049260.1, on the reverse strand, counting down.
ATCTGGTAACAAATGTAAAATCCCCATGGTAGGGTGAAGATGGGGGAATTTGTTTTCAGTAGGGGAGAAATATAAGTTATCTCAGGAAATATTTAGCTTGCTGTGGACAATCTGTGACATTTCTGAATTTTAAGAAAGGAGAACAACCTAAGAAGCCACTAACAGAAAAATGCTCAATCGAAGAGCTAAAGTCGGAGTACATTCCTTCTCTGTCTCTGCTTCTGCCCCTGTCTCTGTTTCTCTTTGCCTGTAGTTGGGTTGTTGACTATTTCAAGTTGGCTTGTGCCACCTATGTTGCCAATTTTTCTCATCTTCAACCTACATATACCTTTGGTTCCTGTCTCAGAAAAATGTGGAAGATTGATGATTCACTCCGGAGTCTGAACTCCCCTTCTCATTAGGTGCCATGACTCTCTCCCTGACACTCAAGCAGGAAACTAGGGATTCATCTAACCTTATCACTACATTTATTCCATATCCAATCTTTAACCAGGTGATTCTCCTTCCTAAGAATCTCCCCAATCCATCTGTACTTCCACTATTGCCATCTGAATCTAGGGCACTGTCAACTTTCCTCTTGACTTTTGAAACAGATCCCTTTTCCTATTAAAACAGATTGATTTACCATACTCTCTGCACACTAGTATCATCCTCTGCAGTGTATTCTCCATACTGTGTCTAACACTAACATTTTTTGCTACCATTTATTGAGGACTACTACTTATTTACAAGCTAAACACTCTTCATATATTATCTCATTAATCCTCATAGCAGCCATATGATTATTTTCATACCACTGATGAGGAAACTGAGACCAAAAGAGGTTAAATAAGTTGCAACAGAGTCACAAAACTTGCATTGTGTAGAGGATTAATATTAGAATTAGAACCTATGCTTGGTTCCATACTCTCTTACCTTTGATGTGGCACTTACTAACCCCTTCTAGCACTTTCTATATTGTGGTCCTAATAATCTTTCTTTTAAATATGTCATTCTCCTCCCTAAAATCCTTTGGTGGCTCTCTATTGTTTGAAGGCCAAATTTTCCACCACTGCTTAAAAGCGATCACTAATATGTCTCCTGTGCCCTTCAACATCACCTCATTCCATTCTCTTCTTCATTCTCTATGTTTCAACTACACTGAGATGTTTTCAGTTTCTAGACAAGCCAAGCTTTTTTCCTGACAAAGGCCACGGCATATATCTTCACTGTCTGGAGTTACTTCCTTTCAGGTCTTCACATGTCTGGTCCCTTTTAATCTCAGTTTGGACGTCAGAGAGACTTTCATTGCCAAAACTATCCAGGTACACCTACATATCAGTATATACTCTCATAGCATCAACATTTGTAATTTAAATGTTTGTTTACTTGTCTGTTGGCTTTTTCATCCACTGTGTCATTAGCTTCATTAGTGCCATAACAACATTTCTTACATAAATCACCATACAACCAGGAGAGCCTGCTACTTATGAAGCACTCACAGAAAAAAAAAAATGAAGCACTCACAGAGAAGTGGCATAATTAGATTGAACTGCAGACAGTAGTTTAAAGTCCCTATTGGAAGTATGAAGCAAATACACAAACTTGATTATGTCAACTAATGCATTTCTGTTGCTTGCTATTTCCCTATGATGTTGTCTTCTGATTTGGGCTATTATCATCAGTATTACTTGTACCTACCCTTTTGAACTTAGAAAATTCCTACCTGTAGAAGCTTGAGAGAAATGCAAAATAATTAACTTGGAAATCACAAGTGGTCAGACATATCCTGTGGGTAGAAGTCAGCACCACCCAAGGTCTCAGAGTATCATTAAGACTATTGTCTGGACCTCAGAAAGAAGCTATTCCTTGTGGTCTACTTGTTCTTTTTTTAAGAGTTTTTTTAAAGATTTTTATTTATTTGTTCTTAAGAGAGAGAGAGTCAGTCACAGACACAGGCAGAGGGAGAAGCAGGCTCCATCCTGGGAGCCCAACGTGGGACTCGATCCCAGGTCATGCCCCGGGCCGAAGGCAGGTGCTAAACCACTGAGCCACCCCGGGATCCCCCTTGTGGTCTACTTCTAAAGGCATCTCAACCCTTTATTTTTCTTGGCTGCCATTCTGTAAAGGGTAAAACTGCCTCATCTCACCAGCAAATTACTTCTTACCCACCTAAGCATAGGAACTGAAAGGAGAGTGAGAAGGCTGCATCTGTAGTCCCCAAAGTGGTCCACATATTAAAAGTAAGCATAAAGGAAAAATAAATCTATTTAGGCTTTTTTTCCATGGCTTTCTGATGACTCTGGCTGCCTTAATCAACATACATTTAATACACACAATCCTATAAGTTCTGTGCTATGTCCTGTGGAAAATACAGAACCATCTGCCATAATCTCTGTCCCTGAGAAGCTTCTATCCTGGTGGGGGAAATATTTTTAAATCTCCAGCATCATAATCAGTGCATGACAAGAACTGTGGTCAATAGCATAGTTGATAAGAAATCCTCATATTACCATAGCATCATCCCTGTGAGGTAAGTGAGACAATAACAGTAATATCCCTATCATAGCATTTAACTGACAAAGAGATGCATTCATGAACAATTAAATACCTTGTTCAAGGTTATCTAGTAAGAATATGATGGAACTGAGACCAGAAGTCAGACTTGTAGGCCTCTTAATGCTCCTTTTACAGTGTCAGGCTGTTTCCATTGAATTATGAGCCAGAAGAGATGGCACTTGTGCCAAGCCATCTGCATTTTCTTTTTGGTTCCCATAGGGACAGGGTTAGAAGGAAAAATAGAGATGGTGGTTGAGGCAGAGATAAACTTAACTTACTATGCCTGAGATATACACTATTGTATTTAACTCCTAATAGCCCTTTAAAGTTTTGATCAAGTTTTATCTCTTCAAGAAAGCCTGCATTATGTATTACCAATACCATTCATCTGGGATTCAGCAGATTAGGATTTCATAGAGCAAATTAAAATTCTGCTACTACTGTATCCAGTATGCTAATTGCTAAGAATGGTGGAGTGAGGTGGGAAATATCAGAGTAGAATAATGCATGATTGTTGTCCTCAAAATGTTTATAGTCATTTAAGAGAGATAGATATAAGAATAACTAACCATAATAGATTTTTGAAACATGTCATGAGAGAGATAACAAAGAAGTCTCTATGGGAGTAGAAATGAATCTTGCACAGAAGAGGAGGATTGGAAGTTCAACTTAAAGATAGATGCATTTTCAACATGCAGTTTCGGTGGGTAGGGTACAGGAGAATAAAGGGTGGGAGAAAAATGACAGCAATGAATAAATAGCATTCAAACATCCTGAAGTTAATAAATGACCTATATATAGCAATAAAAGGTGTTCTAGTCTAGCTGGAAAACAGAGTAAGATGGTGGGGAAGGTGGAATGAGAAATAAGAATGGGAGAAGATACTCGCCCCGGCCTCAGCCCGGCTCCTCGCGGGGCCCCTCCCCCTTGGAGGCCTTTGTTTCTTTATTTCTTTTTCCCCGTCTTCCTCACTTGCCATCAGGGAAATACAAATCAAAACTACAATGAGATACCACCTCACACCAGTGAGAATGGGGAAAATTAACAAGGCAGGAAACAACAAATGTTGGAGAGGATGCGGAGAAAAGGGAACCCTCTTACACTGTTGGTGGGAATGTGAACTGGTGCAGCCACTCTGGAAAACTGTGTGGAGGTTCCTCAAACAGTTAAAAATATACCTGCCCTACGACCCAGCAATTGCACTGTTGGGGATTTACCCCAAAGATACAAATGCAATGAAACGCCGGGACACCTGCACCCCGATGTTTCTAGCAGCAATGGCCACTATAGCCAAACTGTGGAAGGAGCCTCGGTGTCCAACGAAAGATGAATGGATAAAGAAGATGTGGTTTATGTATACAATGGAATATTACTCAGCTATTAGAAATGACAAATACCCACCATTTGCTTCAACGTGGATGGAACTGGAGGGTATTATGCTGAGTGAAGTAAGTCAGTCGGAGAAGGACAAACATTATATGTTCTCATTCATTTGGGGAATATAAATAATAGTGAAAGGGAAAATAAGGGAAGGGAGAAGAAATGTGTGGGAAATATCAGAAAGGGAGACAGAACGTAAAGACTGCTAACTCTGGGAAATGAACTAGGGGTGGTAGAAGGGGAGGAGGGCAGGGGGTGGGAGTGAATGGGTGACGGGCACTGGGTGTTATTCTGTATGTTAGTAAATTGAACACCAATAAAAAAAAAAAAAAAGAAGAAAAAAAAAAAAAAAAAAAAAAGAATGGGAGAAGATAGTCGAAGGAAAAAGAAAATAAAAAGGTAGAGGCAACACGATCATGGAGGGTTTTAGGGGGAATCATTGAATGATTCTGGGAAGATATGTCATATTATCATACTGGTGGGTTTTAAAAAATATTTTATTTATCTATTTATTTGACAGAGAGAGAAAGAGAGAGAGAGAGAATGAGCACAAGCAAGGGGAGTAACAGAGGGAGAGGAAGAAGCAGGCTCCCAACTGAGGGAGGAGACCAGACATGGGGCTCAATCCCAGGACCCTGGGATTATGACCTGAGCTGAAAGCAGATGCTTAACTGACTGAGCCACCCAGGTACCCCCATACTGATGTTTTAAAACAATCACTTTGACAGAAGTGTAGAAGATCGATTGGAAAGATGGGACATGAAAGATAGGAAGTCCATATCAGCTGGGAATTTGTAGTGTGATCAACAGTTTTGTTTGCCTAAAACTAATGGTTTCCTGAGATGTAGGATTTTCAGAGCTAAACCTGTGAAAGTTCAAGGCAAACAGTATATTTGGTAACCCTACTGGTGCAACAATTGAGATAAAAACAACTCTGAACTTGCTATGGCAGGAATATTAGAATTTCAAGTAAAAATTATGTATGGAATTAGCCAGTTTGGGACATCATTTGACTGAGGTGTCAGATACATTCTGTTATAGAATGTGTGAAATATTAAAAAAAGATATTACAATTTTGCACTTTTCCAAAGCCTTTTCAGATTATCCTTATTATAGGACTTTTCAAATTTGTACTCTCTGCCAAGACTCATGAATTCTTGACTCTCTAATATCATAATTATTAAGTTTCACTTCAAGTTGTACTATACTAGCTTGCATCATGCACTCCTGGAGACTTTAAATATTTAAATCCCTCCATTTCTGATGGTTCAACCCAGCACTCTCCTTTATCCTACTTCCTCCCTTACTCAGCCTACATTAAATGTCAAACCAACTACTCTCTCACAAGAAACCTTAACTTCGTTGTTTGCCATTCTTTTGCTGTTACCAGACTGGCAACACCTTAATCCCAGGTCAGGTCCACAGTGCATTTTTTTTTTACTATCCAAACTGCTGAATGATCCTATTAAAAATACTAGGATTCATTTGGAATGCCAAAAACAGAAATTTATGATCTCAAGCCTAAGATTTTTTTCTCAAGCCTCTCTTTGCATATCCTTGATTAGTACATTCTTCCATTTCCATGGTGGCCATTCAGTATCTTTATAACCCTATTAAAGCTTCTTCTCTCCTACTCTCCCATCCCCTACCTTTCCCAGCACAGATTGTTTTTTAAGGCTTTTATTTAAATGCTTGTTGGTTAACATAAAATATATTAGTTTCACGTGTACGATATAGTGACTCAACACTTACACACAATACCTATGGCTCATCACACAAAGTCCACTCCTTAATCTCCATCAATTATTTTACCCATCTCCCCACCTACCTCCATTCTATAACCATCAGTTTGTTCTCTATACAGTTAAGAGTCTGTTTCTTGGTTTGTCTCTTTTGTTCCTTTTGTTCATTTGTTTGCTTTCTTAAATAAAACATGTGAGTGAAATCATATTGTATTTGTCTCTCTCTGATTGACTTATTTTGCTTAGCATTATACTCTGTAGCTCCATCCATGTCATTGCAAATGGCAAGATTTCATTCTTTTTATGTCTGAGTAATATTCCATTGTATATATACATATACTGCATCTACTTCATCCATTAGTGAGTCAGTGGATTTTTGCATAATTTCCATAATTTGGCTGTGGTAGTTAATGTTGCTATAAACATCTGGGTGCATGTATCACCTTGAATTAGTATTTTTGTATTCTTTGGGCAAATACCTAGTAGTGAAATTGCTGGGTCATAGGGTAGTTCTAGTCATACCTTTTTGAGAAACCTCCATACTATTTTCCAGAATGGCTGCACTAGTTTGCATTCCCACCAACTCTTCAACAAAAAGTCTTAACTTCTTAAATCATAGAGAAAATTGAGGTTATTGGGTGAGAAGCAACTCAATTTCATCTACTGTCTCCCCCCAACACATATACTCTTATGTACAACTACATCTTACTTCCCAACACAGCTGCCTTTCCTGTTGCTCAAGATGAATTCCCATGCTCTTAATTCATTTTATTTCTCTCAGGATCCTCTTTCGTTAGTTGTTCCCTTTTACTCTAGATCATCATGCTCTCCTTTCTCATGAGATCTTTGTCATCAAGTCTCACCAACACCCAAAATAATTATTTTCTTGTTTATGCATCTTAGTCTATCTGTTACTTTCTCTTCTTAAATAAACTTCTCAAAATGGTTATGTTCATTGATCATTTCATTTTCTTCACTTTGTATATATTCTTTATGCACTTCATGGTAGTGTATATACTCTCACAACCTCACTGAGACTGCTTCACCAAAAGTAACAAGTGACCATCATGTTGCTAAATCATGCAAGGCTTCTTTGCTGCCCTAGATACAGTCTGACCACTTCCATCTTTTTGCAAAGTTATCTTCCTTTGGCTTTCAAACAAGAATTTCTTAATTATCCTCTTAACTATTTGTCCATTTGTATCAAGTTTCTCTCTTGGTTTCTTTTAGTTTTTTCATATCTTTTAAATCTTTGTTTTCCCTAGGTCTGTGTCTTCTTTTTATTCATCATCTTCATGCTGAGTAACATCACCCACTTTAGTGGCGTCAGTTACCACTCATATTCTGATGACTTTCATATCTCTAAGTCCAGGCCTAGTCTCTCCTAAGATATTAAACCCATTTGTCCAGCATCCAACTGAAATTTCACATATGAATGTCTCCAGGCATCTCAAAATGAGTATTTCCAAAACAAAAGTAATCATATGCCCTGACCTTTTACTTACCCATCACTATCTATCAGAATTCTTAGAATAATCCTAGACTCCTCTTTTCTCATTCAATCAACCAAATTTTCTCTCCCTCCCTCACTATCACACTCTCTCTTTCCTCTCTGAATTATTGAAACACTCATTAACTGGCCCATTTTCCTTGAGGTTTGCCTTGTTAAAATCTATTATCTAGTCTGCTATAAAAATGATGTATAAAAAATGCAAGTTAAGTTCAGGTCCCCATAGGAATTACTTTAACAATACACTCACTGAATTATATCAAATGTTTCTATTTATGTCTGTATTTCTAACTAAACTATGAGCAGTTTGAAGACAAAAACCACATCTCACTCATTTTTAAATCTCTAGACTCTAGCAGAATGACTGGCACATAGTCATTCAGTAAATATTTTTAACTTAAAAAATACTTTGCTTTATGACAACTCATATAGTTCAATTATTTATAGATCTCTCCACACTGGGTTGTGAAGTCAGAGATTGCAATCTAAATTTCTTTAGCTCTTTCCCTCTAAATCTAGAACAAGGTTAAACATACAGCACTATTAAAACAATTATTGTGGGTTGCCTGAGTGGCTCAGTCAGCTAAGCATCTGCCTTCAGCTTGGGTCATGATCTCAGGGTCCTGGGATCTAGCCCCATATTGGGGGGGGTCACTGCTCAGCAGGGAGTTTGCTTTTCCCTCTCCTCCTGCTACTCCCCCCACTCTTACTCTCTCTCTCTCTCTCAAAATAAATAAACTCTTTAAAAAATAAAACAAAATAAAATAAAGCAATTAATGTTAACTGGTCCATGTAGGGATTAATTCCAAGGACTTAATCTCATTGTTGCATAATCAACTCAGCTAACCAAAACCATACTGACAATAAAGTCCAGGCAAAATTATAACCTGTGAAAATGCTACATCTTCAGTATATACTTCAGTCCTTAGCTCTGTAGATGTGAACCACCTACGTAGAGCTAAGAGGAGAATTTCCAGTGCCTCCAACACCACCCTGACAGGAGTAAATGCCTCTTGGTCGCTCCAGCATCAGTGCTCTGTCCAGGGTACATATGGCTTACATCAAAGGCCAGAACCATGATGAGAGATGCCTCTTCTCTTGAAAGAGGGATCTGATGACAGAAATCAACCCCTAAAGGGAACTTACTTCCTGGATCCTATCTCAGAGGCCAATATTTTGCTCTTTTTCAGGGTTCTCTCTCAAATCTCATATTTTCCTTCCACTGGGAAATTCTATTCTGACCGCCTTCTTCTTTGTACACTTATAGTATTTTATATAGATTTATAGCCCACACTCTAACAATACAGTTTCTCTGAGGGAGGACTCTGTATATTAGACTTTTATATTTTTCACTTTGCTTAGCAGAGGGTTAAGCATGCAGTAAGTGCTTAGTTTATATACATTGGTTTGTAAAAACAAGAATATGGAAAATAAGCACATACTGGTAGAGCTTTAGGCTGCTTTATTTCTAATATCTCTCCCACGAATTACTCTCACCATCAACAATCATAGTCTCCTTTGATACTGAATATATGGTCAAACCAAGGATAATAAGGTTGGAGACTAATAAATCTGGACATGTAATATTTCCAAAGCATGCCATTCCAGATTTTTATTTAAAATCCGATAGGAGGGCATCCCTGGGTGGCACAGTGGTTTAGCGCCTGCCTTCGGCCCAGGGTGTGATCCTGGAGACCCGGGATCGAGTCCTGCGTCAGGCTCCCTACATGGAGCCTGTTTCTTCCTCTTCCTGTGTTTCTGCCTCTCTCTCTCTCTCACGAATAAATAAATAAAATCTTTAAAATAAAATAAAATAAAATAAAATAAAATAAAATCCAATAGGAACCCAAAAGCTTAAATAGGAATATGGTCATTAAACATTAACTTTATGGAAATAACTAATTTTGTCTCAGAACATAAAGTTATATCAGGTCTTTAAACATAACTCAGTGGCATTGAGTCCAAAAACTTAGGAGGTACCAATAACATCTAGCCCAAGGTAGTTTTTCTTTTCAATAAACAACCTAAATGCTGTGATTTCACAAAGTTACAACCAACATGAAATTATATTATTATTTTTTATCTTTCATTTTCTTTTTAAATTAATTTTTTAATTTAAATTCAATTTGCCAACATATAGTATAACACCCAGTGCTCATCCCATCAACTTCCCTCCTTAGTGCCCATCACCCAGATACCCCATGCCCCCGCCCACCTCCTCTTCCTCAACCCTTTGTTTCCCAAAGTTAGGAGTGTCTCATGGTTTGTCTCTCCCTCTAATTTTTTTCTGCTTAGTTCCCCTCCTTTCCCTTATAATCCCTTTCGCTACTATTATGTCATCAGAATTTATACCAGACTTCTAAGTTTCAGGGAAATGCTAAGTCCAAGAAGTTTCCATATGCATCCTGTCAGTCACAGTCCAAGTGCTATTCATGTCTTTACTCCTTGTAACAGCTTTGAGTAAATTATTATACTTTTACAAATCAGAAAATAGAGACTCAGCAGAATAAAGTTTCTTTCTCAAAGTCATAGCTATTATGATTTCAGTTGTAATAAGGTTGTTTATGAGCAGAGAAAGCTAAATTTTGTCTTATAAAAGCAACTTTTTGCACAAACAAAAAGATATTTTAAAATGGCATTACCATGGGTAAGACTGTTCATCAGAGATGAAGCTATTATTCTCAGTTCTAGTTCTAGCACTTTTATATCTATGCATATATGGCAAATGACTGCCCATCAGGTTTCAGAGTAGGATTGCATCAAACCCAAGGATTTTTAGGAAGTTTTGCCTATGACCTCAAACCATAATAGATCTGTAAATAGAGTACTGGGTTAATTTTTAAAATAACAATAGTGAGCTGACTGTGACAATATTTGCTGTGGGCTGGAGAGGACTTAAAAGCTGTAGGATATATTGAAAAGAGTACTGAATTCTGAGCTAAGACATTTTGGATTCTAGCAACTATTAGATTATTCTTTGTGTTTCCCTGCTAAACCTCTTCCTTTCTGTGGTTTTCATTTCCCTTATTATTAAAACAAAACAGATTGAACTGGATGATTATTTTTAACTCCCTTCCAGCCCTAACTTGTCATGACTGTATGGACATGGCCCTTCTCACCCCCTTCCTCTAAATAATACTGCCAGCATTGCCACTGTCATCATTAAGGCAGCAACCACTATCTCAACTCATCTACTGATTTATACTTTACAAACCATTATTATACCCATAATTGATGTTAATCACTAGTAAAGGTATATATTATGAATAATCAGGCCAGAGAAAATCATCCCCATCTCACAGATCAGAAAATTGAGGCTCAAAGAGTGACCTTATTTACCTAACGATATAAAGCTAGCAAGTGGCAGAGTGAGGAGAGTGATACTTAGGCTTCTAGTATCAAGGTGACTACTCTTTTCCTGTATAATTCCACAAATCTTCACTCTCTCAATCCTCCCTCTCTTTTCACCTCTTATCATGAAGTCATTAATGACATTATGTGAACATGTTTATCAAATTTGCTTCTATTATTTTGTTTGATAATAGGGCCAGTATGTGGGGTTGTCATCTTTGGAGAAGAAGGGAAAATTAAATAGGGAAAGATTTATGAGGGAGGCCTTCCCATTCTCTACAACCTTTACAAGCCTTTTGAGAACCTATCTTGATTTGTCTTACTTGATCTTTTTCTTCTTTAAACCATGAAAGTCTTGCATGTATTACCTAAGCCCATCAGATCTACATGACCATGGTGTTCTTCATTCAATCACTCACAATCACAGATGAAAAAGAACAACTGGAATTTGGAATTCCATTATATCCTAAATTGATTGGAATCAACCCTAAATCACCTACTTGACATCACAAACACTAAGATTTGGATATATTTGTAAGTCTAAATATTTTTTCTATAAATTAGAGGAGATGAAAATTACTTTTATCATGAAAATGAATTAAAGCAATTAGGCTATTCACAAACAAAATCTTAAATGGAATTAAATTTCCATGCATGCATATTGATTAGGTTTTTAATCATTTAAGAAAGAGACCTAATTAGATATCTTTTTTTTTTTCAGTTAGGGCAGTATTTTGGAGGTGGAAAGAATTAGATTCTTTGGGCAGTACTGAGGTCATATCTTAACTATCAGCTGACTAGCCTGAAGTAACTTACTTCATATCTCTGGCCTTCAGTTTCCTCATTAAAAAAAATAACATCATAGTCCCTGAAATATAGATTGTTATGAAGATTAAATGGAAAATGTATAAGAAATGACCTATTTTCATGTCTGGCACACAGTGACATTAAGTAAATGTTAGTTCACTTCCTCTTTACTTGTATAGAAAACAATCTTCATGGGTTTTTGGTTGGATCCTGTACTTTTCTGAATTTAGAAAATCTCCCAAAATGTGTAAATGTGAGTGATGGCTAACAAAACTAAAATAATAATTCTTTAAGTGAAAGGCTGAAAAGCATGTGTTATTTGAAAAAAAAAAAGAATTTCCTTATTATAGTAAACTTATTTGGTAATCAAAATCATTGTTTCTATAATACAAACAGATGGGATCCTTGGATGGCTCAGCGGTTTAGCACCCGCCTTGGCCCAGGGCATGATCCTGGAGTCCCGGGATTGAGCCCACATCAGGCTCCCTGTATGGAGCCTGCTTCTCCCTCTGCCTGTGTCTCTGCCTCTCTCTCTCTCTCTCATGAATAAATAAAATATTTTTTAAAATGCAAATAGTTGAAAATACAGATCCAGAAAATCTTTGTAGCTGCTGAGCACATGTACTCAGAAAATGTCAATTCAATGGGTAAGTTTTCTTAGGAGTCCAGGTTTTGGTTCCTAGGGAAGCAAGTCCACAATAACCTTGTAGTGACATTTTTATGTTTCTCAAAGGGAACTTTGGCTTAAAATATTGAGAAATAGTGATTGGGTGACACTGTCATTGTGGAAATCAGATTTCAGAGCTATTTCCCTTGTTTGTTGCTTGTGTTTTTTATTAAAAAAGGAAATTACTTGTAAAAAAAAACTGGTCTAATAGTTGAGTTCTCATGATAACATTATTTATTCTGAAACAAATATAATGGCCTTTAAAAAAGTTTACTGAGTTCCATTTATGATCTAGATTATATTTCTAGAAAGTCCCCTCTAGTTAGATTTTCATGTTATGACCCTATTATTTACCACTTAATGGTATATAACTCTTCTCAGGTATCTAGGACCCTAGAGTCAAATTATTGCATTGTCATAAAGGAAAGTAGACCATCTATTTTAAGCTCCCGCATCTTATTGCAGGTGAGAATATTGATACCTATAGAAATATAACAGTTTGCTTAAGGCCACACAATGACTCACTAGCAGAACTTGAACTAAGACCAAAACTTTTTGATTCTGTTTATTGAACTACTTCATCACTCTGCCTGCAATGCATGCAAACCAATACTCAATAAAAATTCCCCTGCAAAATATCCCGACATGGATGCAAGTAGATTCTTGACCAAAAGTTTTTACAAATAAAGCAGACTCTCTACCAGTCATTGCCCTGACTACTGGAACTTTTAGAGTGGTTTCACAACAGACAGCTCTGTCCTCTTTGCTCTAACTCTGACTGAACGGTATATACTGGTATATTAGGATGCCATTTGGCTTACCTTAAATACAAATGGTCACGAAATCCACCTCAAATCACACAGAAGTATTCTCACTCATTTTTTAGTCTTATGCTCCACCATTGCCAGGGTTTGAGCAATCTGTACAACATGATCTCAACAACTTTCCCAGATAAGCTCAAATAGGAACTTCTTTTAATCAAAGAAGGACCTGTGTCAACCTTTGTGTGCAAAGACAATTGCCCTGAATACATTATCTGATTCTTGGTACAGTGCAAGCCACTGCCTACCTCAGTATACCAGGATACCACCTATTTCAGCAGTAAATAATTTTACTGTGTCACAATTACTAAACTTTTCAATTAATGGAAAAGACAGTGGCATCTTGCAACCATGTAAATAAAAAATAAAAATGTCCCCACTAGCAGGATATTTGGGACTGAGACCACTCCCCACCAAAATCACAACAAAGCTTATTACTTTATTATTTTATTCAGAATTATCTTGTGACCAGCAGGCATGGCACAGTCCAAATTTAAGGATTTCCCAACAGAAGTCTCCTTGGTTCAGAACCAGAGAGGTTCCTAGTATTCAGAGTAATAAGAACAATAATCACTTGAAAGATAGGTGCCTCTTTGAAGCTAAACTTGAGTCAACAAAGCAACTTTTAAAGGATCAAGAAACACCTCTGAACACACTTTTAATCATTTGTCTTTACTTTTGCATTTGTCCGAAACCCAGTGTCCCTACTTCACTGGCTCACAGTTTCCCCATATGTATTATGAGGGATTTGAATCTCTAAGAGTTCTTTCAACTCCAAAATCTATGATCTGATTCCTTCTATCCTGAAAGAGCTTATTGTTTCTGTATATGTGAAAAGTAAACTTACCAAAGCAAGAAGCTTATATGTAAACTTTCCCTTCATTATGAAACTAGATAAATTATAGAGGGCAAAAATTCAAATGCTCTTTTTTTTCTGGCTGAATATGCCATTTTTTCCCCAATAAGTCTCACAAATACAGCTTTCTTAATATTTTGTGTCCTCCTCTCTGGTTGATGGAGAAACAAAGAGCCCTCAGCAAAGAATGAGCTGCATCACATACTTCATGCTCCTTGAGTAATGGTTTTGGGACTGATGGCATTAACCTGAATTTGTGGTACTCTAGTTAGGCTCAAGGGCAGTCACCATTGATTCAACTGTAAGAAGCCTAAGATGAGAAACCAGGGACCATTTTCACTTTGGACAATGGTCCCACATCTGCCTCTATCTTGGATCTTCATGTCCCCAACAATCTTTCCACATGGAACCACCAATTCCCAGACACTAGTCTGTAACTTACCCTGGAGCCTTGTCACGATTAGCAGTCTTGTTTCTTTGCAGGGAGCTGATGGCAAAAAAGCTTAACTCGGGGTGGCACAGATCCTGCTGATAACTGACAAATTTGTTGTTGAAAGAGGAAGTTGAGTTCATTTGGTCTCTCACCACAGAAACCTTATTTGCACAAACCAAAGGTAAGTCCCTTGAGCAGATGACAGTACTCAAGTTTTATTTCAATTGTACAAAAAAAAATGCAGAGTATGGAACCAAAGACTGCAAAATCAAATAAAAACTGCATACCAGTCGTTTGTAATGTTCCTCACCCTATCTCTTTCCACCAAAATTCACATGTCTATCTGTCTCACTAGAATCTCCACGGCAAGATAAAACTTAAGGCAAAATATGAAGAGAGTTTACCTTAGAATAAGAAAGTTGCAACTCCTTCAAGCCTGATGTCATAGAGGAAGAAAAATCTCAAAAATATAAGTCAGAACTAACAGCAATAGAGTTACCTTTGCTACACTCTTCCCTCCATATGCAGTGCTTTTCTCTCAACCTCTCATCGCAAAAGACATAATTTAATGTGTATTTTAGTAATTTTTGTTCACGGTTTATCCCCTATGTACACTGCAAACTAATTGAGGGCAAGTGTTTGACTCATCTCTGTATTCCCAACTATCTGGCACAAAGCCTTTATTGTGTTTGTTGAGTGAATAAATGAGGTAATGAATGAAAAAAAAACACTGGGTGTTATACTATTGGAGTTCGATTTGCCAACATATAATATAACATCATATATATTTATGAGAACACAAGAGTATTACCTGATTTTAGTATTAGAACGAACTATATATTTCCTAAGCAATTGGTTTGATTTGATTCTTATGGATATTAATAATTGGGTCACTTGTCTTTTTTATATAATATGCTGAAAAACCTGAAACTTATTTACAGTCTACTGGTAGAAAGTTTGGAGATTTTCTTATGGTATGTGTTATATACATATAAAACAAATGTTCAAATAATGCATAAATAAATAAATAAATAAATAAATAAATATTGCTGATTACAGAGCCTCTCTACAGTGTACTAAGATTTTGGTCTTTATGAATAATGTTTATGGGGCTTTATAAGTGTGCAAATTGAAAAATATATACACCTGGAGACTACAGTGTTGGCCAAGTCTGAAAGTAGTTATGAAAAAAACAAGGCTTGCAAAGCATACAATCCTCTGTGGGCATGTAAGGGAACCACTTTCAGAAGCCAGGGCCAAGAACTGCAAAGAGCCTTCTGGGTAATAGCCATAGCAAAGGGGAAAAAAGAAAGTACAGTGGGCTAGGTCAAACAGTAGCATTTTAATTTATGCACTAAACTAATTAGAGAAGAAAGTACAGGATAATATTTTTGTCGGAGGGCAATCTAGATCGGAAGCAAGCTCTTCTTATAAAACCGGAACCATTAAAGAACTAAATGAAACCATGCCTAACATTTATAGATCTCTTTTTTTTTCATTTATAGATCTCATACAAATTTAAAATTATCAAGAGTTGGAAAAAGGCACAATTTCAGCACTAAAAACTAAGAATTTGAATTGCTTTATCAAAAGACCATGACTTGTGAGAACTGGCAAAGGGAAAGGATAGCCAACCTGGCTGAGGTTTATCAAATGAAATATGCCTGATCTTGCAAATCCCCTCTTAATTCTTACTTCATATGTTTATCCAACTGTTTTTTATCTGTTGTTAATTTAACTTTCTGACTTGACCTCCTACTAAAAGGATAATACATTGACACTCCAACACACATTTCAGTCCATTTGGCAGTTATATTCTTCACTATAAATTATTAAATTGGCTTTTTCATAAAAATCCATCCTTTGTGAGTTTGGGCTCACAGTATGAGCCAGTTTTCCTAGGGTATGATTATTTTCTGGACAAATAAAGCTCCAGACCTGTTGAGCTTTAGAGCAAAACCCTGAAACAGAAGGAAGAAAAAGATGCTTTCCCTGATAATTAACTATTGTCACTACCTCCAACCTTCATGTCACAGGAAAATAAAAAACACTTTACTAAGAAAACCTGCCAATTTATGTCATTTCTCTTTTGCATGCAAGTATCCTCTCGTTTCATTGGTCCTAAAAAGGGAAGAAAAGTTGCTGAAAAGTCAGTGGCCCAGTTTAGGCAAAGAAAATTTCAACTCAGTAAAGTTTTCAGTATTAATTAAAAGGAGTAAATCTGTGGCCAAACCAAAAAAAGCTGATAACTGGATTATCACCAATTAACTTTTAGAAGAGAAGTTATTTTTTTTTTGGTTATTGAATATAACTGACAGTGAAGGAATCAATAACAATTCAAACAAGTAATAAATATTTAATCATAAGAATCTAAAAATAGTACATATATCCTATTGTGCCCATAGTTCTGAGCTCCTCCCTTCAGAGTTTATTTTTAACAATGCATCGTAATTTCTCTAGGTTGGGGTAAATTTAGAATTGATGTTTAAAGGCTTTGGATATTCTTTTTTCTTTTTTTTAAATTTCTTTTTATTGGAGTTCAATTCGCCAACATATAGCATAACACCCAGGGCTCATATCATCAAGTGCCCCCCTCAGTGCTCATCACGCAGTCACCCCAACGCCCCGCCCACCTCGTATTCCACCATCCCTTATTCGTTTCCCAGAGGTAGGAGTCTCTCATGCTCTGTCACCCTCTCTGATAGTTTCCACTCATTTTCTCTCCCTTCCCCTTTATTCCCTCTCACGATTTTTTATATTCCACAAATGAATGAGACCATATAATGTTTGTCCTTCACGGATTGACTTATTTCACTCAGCAATAATACCCTCCAGTTCCATCCATGTCAAAGCAAATGGTGGGTATTTGTCATTTCTAATGGCTGAGTAATATTCCATTGTATACATTGAGCATATATCCTTTATCCATTCATCTTTCGATGGACACCGAGGCTCCTTCCCCAGTTTGGATACTGTGGACATTATTGCTATAAACATCGGGGTGCAGGTGTCCTGGTGTTTCACTGCATCTGTATCTTTGGGGTAAATTCCCAGCAGTGCAATTGCTGGGTCCTATGGCAGATCTATTTTTAACTCTTTGAGGAACCTCCACACAGTTTTCCAGAGTGGCTGTACCAGTTGATATTTCCACCAACAGTGTAAGAGGGTTCCCCTTTCTCCACAACCTCTTCAATATTTGTTGTTTCCTGTCTTGTTAATTTTCCCCATTCTCATTGGTGTGAGGTGGTATCTCATTGTGGTTTTGATTTGTATTTCCATGATGGGCAGTGATGCGGAGCATTTTCTCATGTGCATGTTGGCCATGTCTATGTCTTCCTCTGTGAGATTTCTCTTCATGTATTTTGCCCTTTTCATGATTGGATTGATTCTTTGCTGTTGAGTTTAGTAAGTTCTTTACAGATCTTGGATACTAGCCTTTTATCTGATAGGACATTTGGAAATCTCTTCTCCCATTCTGTAGGTTGTCTTTTAGTTTTGTTAACTGTTCTTTTCCTGTGCAGAAGCTTTTTATCTTGCTAAAGTTCCAATAATTCATTTTTGCTTTTCTTTCTCTTGCCTTTGTGGATGTATCTTGCAAGAAGTTGCTGTGGCCAAGTTCAAAAAGGGTGTTGCCTGTATTGTCCTCTAGGATTTTGATGGAATCTTGTCTCACATTTAGATCTTTCATCCATTTTGAGTTTATAATTGTGTATGGTATAAGAGAATGGCCCAGTTTCATTCTTCTGCATGAGGATGTCCAATTTTCCCAGCACCATTAATTGAAGAGACTGTCATTTTTTCCAGTGGATTGTCTGTCCTGCTTTCTAGAATATTAGTTGACCATAAAGTTGAGGGGCCACTTCTGGATTCTCTATTCTGTTCCATTGATTTATGTATCTGTTTTTGTGCCAGTACCACACTGTCTTGATGACCACAGCTTTGTAGTACAACCGGAATTCTGGCATTGTGATGCCCACAGATATGGTTTTCTTTTTTAATATTCCTTTGGCTATTCAGGGTCTTTTCTGATTCCACACAAATCTTAAGATGATTTGTTCCAACTCTCTGAAGAAAGTCCGTGCTATTTTGATAGGGATTGCATTAAATGTGTAAATTACCCTGGGTAGCATTGACATTTTCACAGTATTAATTCTATGAATCCATGAGCATAGAATAATTTTCCATCTCTTTGTGTCTTCCTCAATTTCTTTCATAAGTGTTCTATACTTTTTAGGGTATAGATCCTTTACCTCTTTGGTTAGGTTTATTCCTAGGTATCTTATGCTTTTGGGTGCAATTGTAAATGGGATTGACTCCTTAATTTTTCTTTCTTCAGTCTCATTGTTAGTGTATAGAAATACCACTGACTTCTGGGCATTGATTTTGTATCCTGCCACACTTCCAAATTGCTGTATGAGTTCTAGCAATCTTGCGGTGGAGTCTTTTGGGTTTTCTATGTAGAGTATCATGTCATCTGCGAAGAGGGAGAGTTTGACTTCTTCTTTGCCAATTTGAATGCCTTTTATTTATTTTTGTTGCCTGATTGCGGAGACTAGGACTTATAGTACTATGTTGAATAGCAGTGGTGAGAGTAGACATCCCTGTCGTGTTCCTATCCTAGGGGAAAGGCTCCCAGTGCTTCCTCAGTGAGAATGATATTTGCTGTGGGCTTTTCATAGATAGCTTTTAAGATGCTGAGGAATGTTCTATCTATCTCTACACTCTGAAGAGTTTTGATCAGGAATGGATGCTGTATTTTGTGAAATACTTTCTCTGCATCTATTGAGAGGATCATATAGTTCTTATTTTTTCTCTTGCTTATATGATCAATCACATTGATTGATTTGCGAGTGTTGAACCAGCCTTGCATCCCATGGATAAATTCCACTTGGTCGTTGTGAATAATCTTAATGTATTGTTGGATCCTATTGGCTAGTATAGGATTCTTGTTAAGAATTTTTGCATACATGTTCAACAGGGATATTAGTCTATAATTCTCCTTTTCGGTGGGGTCTTTGTCTGGTTTCTGAATTAAGGTGATGCTCGCTTCATAGAATGAGTTTGGAAGTATTCCATCTCTTTCTATCTTTCTGAACAGCTTTAGTAGAATACGTATGGTTTCTACATTAAACGTTTGATAGAATTCCCCAGGGAAGCCATCTGGCCCTGGACTTTGGTGTCTTGGGAGGTTTTTGATGACTGTTTCCATTTCCTCCCTGGTGATTGGCCTACTCAGGTTCTCTATTTCTTCCTGTTCCAGTGTTGGTAGTTTGTAGTTTTCCAGAAATGCGTCCATTTCTTCTAGATTGCCTAAATTATTGGCGTAAAGCTACTCATAATAAGTTTTTAAGATCGTTTGTATTTCCTTGGTATTGGCGGTGATCTCTCCTTTCTCATTCATGATTTTATTAATTTGAGTCTTTTCTCTCTTCTTTTTAATAAGGCTGGCTAATGGTTTATCTATCATATTAATTTTTTCAAAGAACCAACTCCTGTTTGTGTTGATCTGTTCCACAGTTCTTCTGGTCTGTATTTCATGAGTTCTGCTCAAATCTTTATTAACTCTCTACTTCTGCTGGGTGTAGGATCTATTTGCTGTTTTTTTTTTTTCTAGCTCCTTTTAGTGCAAGGTTAGCTTTTGTTTTTGGGTTCTTTCCAGTTTTTTGGGTGACTGCTTTTATAACGATGTATTTCCCCTCAGGACTGCTTTTGCTGCATCCCAAGGATTTTGAACGGTTGTATCTTTCTCATTAGTTTCCATGAATCTTTTTAATTCTTCCCTAATTTCCTGGTTGACCCCTTCATCTTTTAGCAGGATGGTCCTTCACCTCCACGTGTTTTAAATCCTTCCAAACTTCTTCTTGTGATTTAGTTCTAATTTCAAAGCATTTTGGTCTGACAATATGCAGAAGACAATCCCAATCTTTTGGTATCAGTGAAGACCTGATTTGTGACCCAGTATGTGGTTTATTCTGGAGAAAGTTCCATGTGCACTTGAGAGAATGTGTATTCAGTTGCGTTTGGATGTAAAGGTCTGTAAATATCAGTGAAATCCATCTGGCCCAGTGTATCATTTAAAGCTCTTGTTTCTTTGGAGATGTTGTGTTTTAAAGATCTCTCGATTGTAGAAAACTCTACATTCAAGTCGCCAAGTATAAGTGTATTATTATCTAAGTATGTCTTAACTTTGGTTATTAATTGATTGATATACTTGGCAGCTCCCACATTCGGGGCATAAATATTCATGATTGTTAGGTTCTCTTGTTGGATACATCCTTTAAGTATGATATAGTGTCCCTCTTCATCTCTTACTACAATCTTTGCAATAAACTTTAATTCATCTGATATAAGGATGGCTACCCCTGCTTTCTTTTGAAGACCATTTGAATGATAAATGGTTCTCCAACCTTTTATTTTCAGGCTGTAGGTGTCCTTATCTAAAATGGGTCTCTTGTAGACAACAAATAGATGTGTCTTGCTTTTTATCCAGTCTGAAACCCTGCGCTCTTTTATGAGGTCATTAAGGCCATTTACATTCAGAGTTACTATTGAAAGATATGAATTTAGTGTCATCATGATACCTATTCAGTCCCTGTTTTTCAGGATTGTTTCCTTGGACTTCCTCTTTTTATTACAGAGTACCCCTTAGTATTTCTTGGAGAGCCAGTTTGCTGGTCTCATATTCTTTCAGTTTCTGCCTATCTTGGTAGCTCTTTATCTCTCCTTCTATTCTGCATGAGAGCCTTGCTGTATATAGTATCCTTGGCTGCAGTTTCTTGTCATTTAAGACCCTGAATATATTCTGGCAGTCCTTTCTGGCCTGCCAGGTCTCTGTGGAGAGGTCTGCTGTTATCCTTAATGCTTTGCCCCATAAATGTTAAAGATTTCTTGTCTTTTGCTGCTCTAAGGATTTTCTCTTTGTCTTTGGAATTTGCAAGTTTCACTATGAAATGTCGGGGTATTGAACGGTTTTTATTGATTTTAGGGGGAATCTGTCTATCTCCTGGATCTGAATGCCTGTTTCCCTTCCCAAGTTCAGGACGTTCTCAGGTATGATTTGTTCAAATACATATTCTGGACCTCTGTCCCTTTCGGCGCCCTTGGGAACCCCAATTTAACGTAGATTTTTCCTTCTGAGGCTGTCATTTCTTTTCCTTAACCTATCCTCGTGAGCTTTTAATAGTTTTTCTCTTTTTTCCTCAGTTTCCTTCCTTGCCATAAACTTGTCTTCTGTGTCGCTCACTCGTTCTTCTACCTCGTTAACCCTCGTGGATAGGAACTCCAGTCTTGATTGCATCTCATTTAATTGATTTTTAATTTCGGGCTGATGAGATCTAAATTCTGAAGTCATGAAGGCTCTTCAATCCTTTATGCTTTTTTCTAGAGCCACCAGTAGCTTTATAATTGTCCTTCTGAATTCGCTTTCTGACATTGAATTGTAATCCAAATTTTGTAACTAGGTGGGAGAGAGGACTGTTTCTGATTCTTTCTTTTGAGGTGAGTTTTGCCTTCTAGTCATTTTGCTCAGTGCAGAGTGGCCGAAACAAGTTGTACTGAAAAAAGGAGAAAAAGAGAGAAAAAAAAAGAGGAAAAAAAAGGAAAAAAGGGGGAGTAACAAACAGAAAACAAAAATCAAGGGGGAGTATCCTCTGATTCTATATACTGTAAATCCCTCGACTACCCCTGGAAATTTCCAGTGCTGCTTGGTCAATAACTTGCTTTTCCCCTCTCCTTCTAGCTGGTCTTTTGGGGGAGGGGTGAGGGTGGGGCTTGCTTTGCTGATTCTCAGGTGTGTGCACCTGTGGAAGCTGCCCTGCCTCTTCCAGGTGCAGGGCTCAGTGGGAGCTGTTTATCCTGTGAGGCCCCTGCTCAGTCCAAGGTACAGGGTGACACCAGGAGGAACAACAACAGTGGCGGGGGCCAGCTGTCCAGCTTTTGAGACATCTTCCACAGTAACTACCGCAGCCCTCAGTCCGCAGGGGCCTGGATGCTCCGGGGGAGGGGTCACTGATCTGCATAACTTGGGGCCGCCCAGTGGCAGGAGCATCCTTGCTGTCCTGTGTCCTCCCGGCCTCTGCCTGTCCCGGGGGGAGCGCCGGATCTTAGGCTGTGTCCCCCAGGGCCCTGGGCTCCGGGGCATGCACTATGATACAGTGATACCGGGGAATCACTACCCTGGGCGGGTAGCCACCGCCGGATCTCCGGCCAAGCTGCTCCCGGTGCCATGAAGCTCCCTCCGCCAACTTTAGATATTCTTTAATAGTATGAGTAGATTAGGAGTTATAGCTATTATTGAGGACATTATTCATTACAACATGCTGTGATTTTTAGGAGAACACAAGAGTACTACTTGATTTTTGTAATAGAACAAACTATATATTTCCTAATCAATTGGTTTGATTTGATTCTTACAGATACTCATAATTGGTTCACTTGTCTTTTTTATATAGTCTGCTGAAAAACCCGAAACTAATTTACAGTCTACTTGTAGAAAGTTTGGAGATTTTCTTATGGTAATTTTTTATTATCATCTTTCATGGCTCTATTTTTATGTCTTTGTGCATTTGCTCTTTCTTATTTTACAGCTAATATTTCTAATATTATCTTGCTACAGTATGCAGCATTTTATTTTTTTAAATAAATTTATTTTTTATTGGTGTTCAATTTGTCAACCTACAGAATAACACCCAGTGCTCATCCCATCAACTGCCCTCCTCAGTGCCCGCCACCAAGTCACCCCCACCCCTGCCCACCTCCCCTTCCACCACCCCTGGTTCATTTCCCAGAGTAAGGAGTCTTTCATGTTCTGCCTCCCTTTCTGATACTTGCCACTTATTTTTTCTCCTTTCCCCTTTATTCCCTTTCACTATTTTTTATATTCCCCAAATGAATGAAACCATATAAATTTAGTCCTCCGATTGACTTATTTCACTCAGCGTAACACCCTCCAGCTCCATCCACATCGAAGTAAATGGTGGGTATTTGTCGCTTCTAATGGATGACTAATATTCCATTATATACATAAACCACATCTTCTTTATCCATTCATCTTTCGATGGACCCCGAGGCTCCTTCCACTGTTTGGCTATTGTGGACATTGCTGCTATAAACATCAGGGTTCAGGTGTCCCGGCGTTTCATTGCATCTGTATCTTTGGGGTAAATCCCCAGCAATGCAATTGCTGGGTCGTAGGGCAGGTCTATTTTTAACTCTTTGAGGAACCTCCACACAGTTTTCCAGAGTGGCTGCACCAGTTCACATTCCCACCATCAACGAAAAGCCCACAGCAAATATAATTCTCAATG
Source organism: Canis lupus familiaris (assembly GCF_011100685.1). Classification (NCBI taxonomy): domain Eukaryota; kingdom Metazoa; phylum Chordata; class Mammalia; order Carnivora; family Canidae; genus Canis; species Canis lupus. The sequence goes on along the minus strand of NC_049260.1, from coordinate 61,315,395 downwards.
GGGAAACACTCAGAGCCTTTCCCCTAAGATCAGGAACAAGACAGGGATGTCCACCCTCACCACTGCTTTTCAACATAGTACTAGAAGTCCTAGCCTCAGCAATCAGACAACAAAAAGAAATAAAAGGCATTCAAATTGGCAAAGAAGAAGTCAAACTCTCCCTCTTCACTGATGACATGATACTCTACATAGAAAATCCAAAAGACTCCACCCCAAGATTGCTAGAACTCATACAGCAATTTGGAAGTGTGGCAGGATACAAAATAAATGCCCAGAAGTCAGTGGCATTTCTATACACTAACAATGAGACTGAAGAAAGAGAAATTAAGGAGTCAATCCCATTTACAATTGCACCCAAAAGCGTAAGATACCTAGCAATAAACCTAACCAAAGAGGGAAAGGATCGATACCCTCAAAACTATAGAACACTTCTGAAAGAAATTGAGGAAGACACAAAGAGATGGAAAATTATTCTATGCTCATGGATTGGAAGAATTAATATTGTGAAAATGTCAATGCTACCCAGGGTAATTTACACATTTAATGCAATCCCTATCAAAATAGCATGGACTTTCTTCAGAGAGTTGGAACAAATCATCTTAAGATTTGTGTGGAATCAGAAAAAAACCTGAATATCCAGGGGAATTTTAAAAAAGAAAACCATATCTGGGGGCATCACTATGCCAGATTTCAGGTTGTACTACAAAGCTGTGGTCATCAAGACAGTGTGGTACTGGCACAAAAACAGACACATAGATCAATGGAACAGAATAGAGAATCCAGAAGGGGACCCTCCACTTTATGGTCAACTAATATTCTAGATAGCAGGACAGACTATCCACTGGAAAGAAAGACAGTCTCTTCAATAAATGGTGCTGGGAAAATTGGACATCCACATGCAGAAGAATGAAACTAGACTACTCTCTTTCACCATACACAAAGATAAACTCAAAATGGATGAAAGATCTAAATGTGAGACACGATTCCATCAAAATCCTAGAGGAGAACACAAGCAACCCCCTTTTTGAACTTGGCCACAGTAACTTCTTGCAAGATACATCCACGAAGGCAAAGGAAACAAAAGCAAAAATGAACTATTGGGACTTCATCAAGATAAGAAGCTTTTGCACAGCAAACGATACAGCCAACAAAACTAATAGACAACCTCCAGAATGGGAGAAGATATTTACAAATGACGTATCAGTATGGAGCATTTTATTTTTTATTTATTTATTTTTTTTTTTATTTTTTTAAAAATTTTTTTATAAATTTATTTTTTTTTTTTTATTGGTGTTCAATTTACTAACATACAGAATAACACCCAGTGCCCGTCACCCATTCACTCCCACCCCCCGCCCTCCTCCCCTTCCACCACCCCTAGTTCGTTTCCCAGAGTTAGCAGTCTTTATGTTCTGTCTCCCTTTCTGATATTTCCCACACATTTCTTCTCCCTTCCCTTATTTTCCCTTTCACTATTATTTATATTCCCCAAATGAATGAGAACATATAATGTTTGTCCTTCTCCGACTGACTTACTTCACTCAGCATAATACCCTCCAGTTCCATCCACGTTGAAGCAAATGGTGGGTATTTGTCATTTCTAATAGCTGAGTAATATTCCATTGTATACATAAACCACATCTTCTTTATCCATTCATCTTTCGTTGGACACCGAGGCTCCTTCCACAGTATGGAGCATTTTAAATGATTTTCAATTCATTCTTGAGCAGTAGTGGAACAAAATAAAAAGAGTGAACTGTTACTTTAATTCCTTTTGTGTTACAACTATTAGATATTAATTGTTTTAGATAACCAGTTTTCAACAGTTTCCCATATCTGGAGAGGAAATAATGGGGAAAATAGCAGAGTAGGTAGACCATAAGTTCACCTTATTCCATGGATACAGCTCAATAATATTCACGTCAGTATTAATAACCCAGAAAATAATGCATAGCTTAGCAAAAAAAAAAAAATTCCACAAAGGATAGAGAAGAGGCCACATCTAAAAACAGTAGAAAATGTAAAGATGTGGTTTGGGAGTGAAATCAGCCATGCCAGTCCATGCTCAAGAGGAAGATGGTGACACATAGAAGGGTGAGAAAAACACTATCATACTGGAGAGCATGCACGGAGAAGACAAATCCCCAAAATATTTGGCCTGGAAAGCAAGAAAGCTAGAGGAGCCACATCATGAATTCTGAAGCAGGACTTAAAGCCTAGAATTTTAAAAGTCATCAGGGTTAGCTTTGGATGAGCCTGGAGGACATCAGGAGGCTGAGTCCAAACTCTTAAAGAGAGAGTATGACAAACAACCAAGGAAGATAGACCCTCGAAGTAAAGTTTGAAAAATTCCAGGAGCAATTGCACTGCTGGGGATTTACCCCAAAGATGCAGATGCAATGAAACGCCGGGATACCTGCACCCCAATGTTTATAGCAGCAATGTCCACAATAGCCAAACTGTGGAAGGAGCCTCGGGGTCCATCGAAAGATGAATGGATAAAGAAGATGTGGTTTATGTATACAATGGAATATTACTCATCCATTAGAAGCGACAAATACCCAACATTTACTACAGATTACCCCCATCAAAATCAATAAAACTTCATCAATACCAAACACATTGTAATTAAATTAGCAAAATACAGTGACAAAGAAAAAAATTTTTAAAGCAGCAAGACAGAACTCAAAAGAGAAAGCCCAAAAGGCTGGCAGGGGATTTTACAGAAGAAATTTTCCAAGCTAGAATAAAGTAGCATGATATATCCAAAGAGCTGAATGGGAAAAAAATCTACAGGCAAAAATATTCAGGAAGGCTATCACTTTGAATAAAAGAGATAGCAAGTTTTCCAGATAGACAAAAACTAAAGGACTCTGTGACCCCAAATAAGCCCTGCAGGAAATATTAAAGGAGATTCATTCAATGGAACAGAAAGACCAAAAGTGGTAGTATAAAGTAAAGAAACACAAAAGCAATAAAGATGATTTTTCTGTAAATAAAATCAGTCAAGAAACCCACAAAATTAAAGGATGTAAAATATGACAATATTTACCTAAAATGTGGGAAGGAGAGTAGTAAAGATTGGGTTCAAACTTAAATGATCATTAGCTGCCTAGAGAATGCTATACGCAGATGATGTTTTATACAAAGCTAGTGGTAAATCATATATCAAAACCACTAATAAATATATGAAAAGTGTAAAGGCAAAGAAATCCAAATATATTACTAAAGAAAAGAAGATAAAGCATGCAAGGGAAAGATAAGAATGTATGAGGGAAAATCTTCAGAAACAACCCCAAAACAAATAATAAAATGACAATAAATACACATCTATCAATAATTACTTTGAATGCAAATGGACTAAATACTCCAATGAAAAGACATGTCAGAATGGATAAAAAAAAACAAGAAACCCATCTATATGCTGCCTATAAGAGGCATATTTTCCACCTAAAGGCACCTTCAAATTGAAAGAGAGGGGATAAGGAATCATCTATCATGCAAATCATTGCCAAAAGAAAGCCAGGGTAGCAAAACCTACACAGACAAAATAGATGTTAAAACAAAGACTATAACAGGAGACAAAGAAAGAGTCTATATTATAATAAAGGGGACAATCAAAAAGAAGATATAGCAATTATAAATATTTATAGACCCAACATAGGAACTCCCAAATACATAAAAAAGTTAATAAAAAGCATAAAAGAACTAATCAGTAATAATAGGAAACAATGACTTTGAATGACATTTTGGACCAGATGGATTTAACACATATATTCAGAATATTCTATTCTAAAACAGTAGAATATACATTCTTTTCAAGAGCACATGGAACATTCTCCAGAATAGATAACATTTAGCCCATAAAGCAAGCCTCAACAAACTCAGGAAGATTGAAATAATGCCATGAAACTTTCCTGAATACAACACTATGAAACTAGAAGTCAACCACAAGAAAAAATCTGGAAAGCCCACAAATAATATGATGGTTAAATAACATGCTACTAAACAACAAATGTGTCAACCAGGAAATAAGAGAAATAAAAAAGTATATTGGTCCAAAATTTCTAGGATGCAGTAAAAGTTGTTCTAAGAAGGAAGTTATACCAATACAAGCCTACCCCCAAAAGAAAACAAATCTCAAATAAACAAGTTAACTTTACACCTAAAGAACTAGAAAAAGAGCAAACAAAACCTAAAACTTGCAGAAGGAAAAAACAATAAAGGTTAGAGCAGAAACAATCAACATAGAATATTTTAAAAAGAAAGGATCAATGAAACCAGGAGCTAGTGCTTTGGAAAACTAAATAAAATTGGTAAAACTCCAGCCGGGCTTATCAAAAAAAGAAAGAGAAAGAACTCTAATAAACAAAATCACAAATGAGAGAGAAAAAATAGCAATCAACACCACAGAAATACAAAAAATATAAGACAAATATAAGACCATATTATGAAAAAGTATATGCCAACAAACTGGACATTCCAGAATACATGGATAAATTCCTAGAGCCATATAAAGTATCAAAACCAAAACAGAAAGAGATAGAAAATATGAACAGACCAATAACCAGAAGAAATTGAATCGGTAAACCAAGAACCCCTCAAAACAAAAGTTCAGGACAATATAGCTTCACAAGTGAATTCTAACAAACATTTAAGAAAGAATTAATACCCATTACTTGGAAACTATTCCAAAAAATAGAAAAAAAAGGAAAACGTCCGAATTCATTCCATTGGCCAGCATTACCCTGATACCAAAACTAAGTAAACACACCACTAGAAAAGAGAACTACAGGCCAGGGGATCCCTGGGTGGTGCAGCGGTTTGGCGCCTGCCTTTGGCCCAGGGCGCGATCCTGGAGACCCGGGATCGAATCCCACATCAGGCTCCCGGTGCATGGAGCCTGCTTCTCCCTCTGCCTATGTCTCTGCCTCTCTCTCTCTCTCTCTCTGTGACTATCATAAAAAAAAAGAGAGAACTACAGGCCAATATCCCTGATGAACATAGATGCAAAAATCCCTGAACAAAACAAACAAACACTGTCAAGCCAAATCCAACAATACATTAAAAATCATTCATCTGGATCAAGTGTTATTTATTTAAGTTTGAAATGATTGTTCAATATTCACAAATGAATTAACATGATATATTACATCGATAAGAAAAAGGGTAAGAGTCATATTATCATTTCAATAGATGCAGATATAAAGGCATTTGAGAAAGTACAATCTTCATTCACGGTAAAATCTGTCAAAACAAACTAGGCTTGGAGGTAACATACCTCAACATATTAAAGCCTATTATGAAGAAACCATAGCTAACATCATTCTTAACAGGAAAAAATTGGGAGCCTTTCCCATTAGGTCCAGAACAAGACAAAGATGTCCATGCTCACCACTTCTGTCTGACATAGTATGGGACATCCTAACCACAGCAATCAGACATTTCCACAAGCAAGGGAAACAAATGCAAAAATTAACTATTGGGACTTCATCAAGATAAAAAGCTTTTGCACAGCAAAGGAAACATTCAACAAAGCTAAAAGGCAACTTACAGAAGGAGAGAAGATATTTGCAAATGACATATCAGACAAAAGGCTAGAATCCAAGATCTATGAAGAACTTATCAAACTCAAAACACATAAAACAAATAATCCAGTCAAGAAATGGACAGAAGACATAAACAGACATTTCTCCAAAGAAGACATACAAATGACCAACAGACACATGAAAATATGTTCAACATCATTTGTCACCAGGGAAATACAAATCTAAGCCACAATGAGGTACCACCTCACATCAGTCAGAATGGCTAAAATTAACAAGTCAGGGAACAACGAATGTTGCCGAGGATGTGGAGAAAAAGGAACCCTCTTACACTATTGGTGAGAATGCAAGCTGGTGCAGCCACTCTGGGAAACGGTATGGAGGTTCCTTAAGAAGTTAAAAAGATCAGTTGACTATATTTTTGGTACATTTATAGCTCTTCTATTTTGGTCCATTGATCTATGTGTCTGTTTTGTGCCAGTACCATACTGTCTTATTGATGACAGCTTTGTAATATAACTTAAAATCTGGAATTATGATGCCTCCAGCTCCGCCTTTATTTTTCAAGATTGCTTTGGCTATTTGGGGTCTTTTGTGGTTCTATCCTAATTTTAGTATTGTTTGTTCTAGCTCTGTGAAAAATGCTTCTGCTATTTTGATAGGGATTGCATTAAAAGCACAAATTGCTTTGGACAGTATAGAAATGATCATGGAATTTTTTTCCATTTCTTTGTGTCATCTTCAATTTCTTTCATCAGTGTTTTATAGTTTTTAGAGTATAGGTCTTTGGTTAGGTTAATTCCTAAGTATCTTACGGTTTTTGATGCAAATGTAAATGGGATTAATTCTTTGAATTCTCTTTCTACTGCTCCATTATTGGTGTATAGAAATGAGCAGATTTCTGTACATTGATTTTTGTATCCTATGACTTTACTGAATTTGGGTATCAGTTCTAGCAGTTTTTTGGTGGAGTCTATTGAGTTTTCTACATAGAGTATCATGTTGTCTACAAATAGTGAACGTTTGACTTCTTTCTGACTGATCCAGATGCCTTTTATTTCTTTTTGTTGTCTGATTGCTGAGGTTAGAGCTTCCAGTACTATATTAAGTAACAGTACTGAGAGTGGACACCCCTGTCTTGTTCCTGACCATAGAGGAGAACATTTCAATTTTTCCCTATTGAGGATGATATTACCTGTGAGATTTTTGTATATGGCCTTTCTGATGATGAAGTATGTTTCCTCTGAAACTACCTTGTTCGCAGCTTTTATCATGAGGGGATGTTGTAATTTGTCTAATGCTTTTTCTGTATCTGTTGAAACGATCATATGGTTCTTATCATTTCTTTTATTAATGTGGTGTATCAAATTGATTGATTTATGACTTGATCCACCCTTGCAGCCCAGCAATATATCCCACTACTCTTGGATTCAATTTGTTAGCATTTTGTTGAGAATCTTTGCATCTATGCTCATAAGGGAAATTAGCCTATATTCTCTTTTTCAATGGCATCGTCTGGTTTTGAAATCATGATATTACAGATTTCATAGGATGAATTTGGAAGTTTTCTTCCATTTCAATTTTTTGAATGATTTGAGAATTATAGGTATTAACTCTTCTTTAAATATGTGGTAGAATTCACCTATGAAGCTATCTGTCCATAGACTTTTGTTTGTTGGGAGTTTTTTGATTATTGATTCAATTACTTTGCTGATTATCAGTCTGGTCAAGTTTTCCATTTCTTCCTGTTTAAGTTTTGGTAGTGTATATGTTTATAGGAATTTATCCATTAATTTTGGATCATGCAAGTTGTTGGCATATAATTTTTCATAAAATTCTCTTATATTTTTTGTATCTCTATAATTATTGTGATCCCTCTTCATTCAGAATTTATTTATTTGTGCCCTTTCTCTTTTCTTTTTGATAAGTCTGACTAGATGTTTATCAGTTTTATTAATCTTTCAAATAACTAACTCCTGGTTTCATTGATCTGTTCAACTGGTGTCTTCTTTCTTTCGTATCATTTATTTCTGCTCTAATATTTACTAGATATTCCCTTCTTTTGCTGGCTTTAGGAATAATTTGTTGTTCTTTATCTAATTCTTTTAGTGTGAAGTTAGGTTGCATATTTGAAATTTTCCTGTTTCTTGAGGAAGGGCTCTATTAGTATGTACTTCCCTTTCAGAAACACTTCTGCTGCATCCCAAAGTGTTGGATTATTGTGTTTTCATTTTCATTTCTTTTCATGTATTTTTTCTATTTTTTGTTTAATTTCCTGGTTTACTCATTCATTCTTTAATAGGATGTTCCTTAAACTCCATGTATTTTTGGTGTTTCCAATATCTTTCTTATAGTTGACTCTAACTTTCTTAGTGTTGTGGTAGGAAAACATGAGTAGAATGATCACAGGATTTCTGTACTTGTTCAGTCCTGATTTGTCCCGAGTATATGATCTATACTGAAGAATGTCCCATATGCACATGAAAAGAACGTCTATTCCACTGCTTTAGGAGGAAATGCTCAAAATATATCTGTTAAGTCCATCCAGTCCAGTTGTAATTTAAAGCCATTGTGCCCTGGTTGATTTTCTGCCTAGATGATCTGTCCTTTGTTGTAAGTGGGGTATTAAAATCCCCTACTATTATTGTATTATAAATGAATTGTTTTATGTTATTATTATTTCTTTATATATTTGGGTGCTCCCAAGTTGGTGGCATAAATATTTGCAATTGTTAGAACTTCTTCTTGGATAGACCCCTTTATTATGATGCAGTGTCCTTTTTCAATTCTTGTTAATAGTCTCTGCTTTAAAATCTAGTTGTTCTGATATAAGTATGGCTACTCTGGTTTTCTTCTGACTTCTATTTGCATGATAAATATTTCTCTATCCCCTAACTTTTAATCTGTAGGTGTCTCAGGGCTAAATTGAATCCCTTGGAGGTAACATATAGATGAGTCTTGTTCTTTTATCCATTCTGACACTATATATCTTTTGATTGGCATACTTGTTCCATGTACATTCAGAGTAATTATTGACAGAAATGTATTTAGTGCCATTTTATTATTTCTTTTGTCATTGTTTCTGAGGATTTTCTATGCTCCTTTCTAATCTTTATTGCTTTTGGTCTTTCTTTCCCACTCAAAGAGTTCCCATTTAATATTTCTCACAGGATTAGTTAGGTGATCATGAACTCCTTTAGTTTTTATTTGTCTGGGGAACTCTTTATCTCTCCTTATCCTCTGAGTGATACCCTTGCCATAGAGTATTAATGGCTCTAGACTTTTCACATTCAGCAGATTAAATATGTCATGCCACTGTTTTCTGGATTGTTAAATCTCTGTGGAAAGTTGTGCTGCTAACCTATTGATCTTCCCTTTTAAGTTAGGGACTTTTGACTTGGTGCTTTAAGATTTATTCTTTATCTCTGTATATTTCAAATGTAACTACAATATGTCTTGGTGTTGGCCTGCTTTTGTTGATTTTGATGGGAGTTCTCTGTGCCTCCTAGATTTGGATGTCTGTTTCTTTCCCCATATTAGGGAAGTTTTCAGGTATAATATCCCCAAATATAACTCCTGTCCCCGTTTCTCTCTCTTCTTCTGGGGCTCATATGACATAAATACTATTACATTTTATGGAGTCACAGAGTCCCTAATTCTACTTTCATAATCCAAGATTTTCCTTTCCATCTCTTGTTCAGCTTCATTATTTTCCATAATTCTATCTTTTAAATCACTTATCCATTCCTCTGCTTCTTGTTTCCTTGTGGTTATTATTTTCAATTGGTTTTTGTTTCTCAGTTATTGTATTTTTCATTTCAGCCTGATTGGTTTTTAGCTCTTGTATCACTGTTGTAAGGGTCTTTCTGATGTCTTCTATGCTTTTTTCAATCCCATCTACTATCATCATGGTTGCTGCTTTAAATTCTGAATCAGGTACATTACTTATATCTGTTTCAATTAATCCCTGGCTGTAACCTTTTCTTATTCTTTTGTTTGGGATGAATTCCTCCATCTTCACATTTTTTCTAGGTATCTGAATTCTTCTCTACGTTAATAAAGCCTGTTACATTTCCTGCTCCCAAGAGTAATGACTTATTAAGAAGAGATCATTTAATGTCTAGAGCCTGGAGCTTCAAGAAGTGTCTCTGGTGTGTACTGCATGCACTTTGCTGCTGTTTTGGGTGCTCTGTCCCTCGTTAGTCATCTACAGAGTTTTCCCTTGCCTGCAGTGGAGAGTGTTTTGACCTTGGCCAGAGTTTGGTGAGTTTTAACTAGTCGTGCTCTGGTCTTCTTGTTAAACGAGACATGATACTATTTCACTAAAACTGAGACTTTGCAGAGCTCCATGATCAGTAGACATGGTGTGTGCAGGGATTTTTGCTGTTCTTCTGCAGGAGAGACTCTCTGTGCTGCTCCTAAGGCACAGTTGATCTACAAAAGCAGTATCAGCAAAGCACAGGGAAGCAGGATTTGGTAAAAGCAGGTTAGACAGCCAGTGTTGACCTCATACTGTTTACTGATGTTGGTTTATGCTGAGGACTGGGGAAAGGAAATGGTGCTAGCCCTCTCCTGTGTCTCTGAAAAAGGGTGTTTGTTTTTTCTGTTCTCAGGGAAACACTTCCAGAAAGGTGAATAATTTCTCCTTTTGTGTCACAGGTGTTTTTCAGATTGCTGATTTCACTTTCTTTCTCTGGGTCACTAGTCTTCCTGGAGCAGCAAAGTGTACTTTGCTCTTTACTCTAGGCAGGCATGCTTACTTTTAGGATAACAAACATCAGGGGTCTTGTCTGTTGGAGACCTACACTGGTCCTCTGGCAAAGGGTATTGCCACACTGAGACTGGTGCAGATTTGACCTAGAAGGAAAAAATATGCCAGAACACAGGGGCGTGTGATTTGGGGCAAGTAGGCTAAACATTCAGTGTCCTGGTTAGCTGCTCTCATCAGATGTGTCTCTTCCATGGTGAATGTTAGAGGAGGAAAATGGAATATGCAGGTTCTTTTTTTTCCCAGAGTGTCAATGCCACCTCTCACAGATGCACTCTGAAAAGAATGAACAGTGTATCCTTGTGCCACTAGTCAATCTTCAGATCACACAGTCTGCCCTGGGGTTGTTTGTCTGCCTCTACTCCAGGAATAGGGCAGTGTCCGCATGTCTCTATCTCAGCCAAGCACAAGGGCCTCTGAAATTCTAGTCTTTGAGCCATGCTGGTTGCAAAAGCACATAAAATTCAGCCCCTCTCACTTTCCCAGCCAATGGCTTTGGGAAATTGTTCTTCTGGTACATATCTTTTTGGATTCCACTTTTCACTGTTTTCCATGACCAGGGCTCCCTCCTCTTGGTAGCACCTGCAATCCATTTCTCCATCAAACCATGCTTCCACACTTCCTACCTTCCTCAAAGTGACCTCTTCTCTCCCTCTAGTTGTGCAGTTGGTTTTATCAGTCCTCAGGTCGATTTCTTTGAGTATTCGGAGTGAAGTAATAATTATCTACCTGTGATCAAGGGATGAGGCAAGCTTAGAGTCCTATTACACCACCATCTTAGCTCCCTAAAGGGGTCTAATGTTTTGCATATTTTTCACTAAAACTTTTTTGAGTCATACACTGAAGTATCTTTCTTCAATTAGAAAAAAATACTTTGTAGAATAGTTAAGATGACAGAAGATTAGGGGGATCCTAATCTTTTCTTGTCCCTCAAACACAATTTGATAGTTACCAAATCTTTTGGAACACCCAAGAAATCAATTGGATGCTTGAGAGAGCAAAAACTGCAAGCCAACAAGTAGAAAAAGCTACCAACTTTTGGAAGGTAGGAGGTGTAGAGATTTGAATTGGGGGATATTTTGCTGTGGAAATGGCAGCAGGGAGGGAACCTGCTTACAGAGACTACCACTACCCCAAAGTATTATAAAAAACAGAGTGCAAAATCTGGATTTGTAAAAGTCTGCTACAGTCAGGGACATGCCTGGCTTATAGGTTCTCAGGTGGCAAAGTGGGATGGAATCCTAGGTCTGAGGATCCCCTGGGTTGCAAGAAGAATGGGTGGCAACTAAATGTTACACTGTTCTCAGACACAAGAGCTCAGAAGCTGGGTGAGAACAATGATTCCTGGTGCAAGCTTTCTGTTCTGTTTTGCCATAAACTGTGAACTGCTGTGAAATTGTGTGACCACTTACCTGGAATGGCAAATGGAAAATTCTTGGCAAGAACATCCCCTGGAGGAACAGTTGCAGGTCTGTACATCTGAAGTCCCTAATATTTGGAATTTTGAAACTCTGTCATGCACCTGAGATTAAAACAAAACAAAAGCAAAAACAAAAACAACAACAACAAAAAACCTTCGTCACAAGCAGAGTAAATGCAGGGTTCTGACAGCAACCAGAAACACAAGAGTGATTGATTTATCTTCTATAATGGCTCACTGCACTACGGGGGATGAATTTTCAGCTCTGAGGCTTTTGAGCACTGCCATATATATCCCACCTTTCAGTGACTCAAGTCTTCAAAGAACAAAACAATGCCACCTAGTGGAGGCTGGAGCCGCTTACACCAAGTCTCAACCCCCTGTGCCCTGGAGGCACATTTCCACTAGGACAAGACCACCCGAAAAAACAGCCCAACAGGCTCCTCCCTTAGAAGACCTGCAAAATAAAACCTTACTTGTGGGCAGCCCAGGTAGCTCAGCAGTTTAGTGCTGCCTTCAGCCCAGGATGTGATCCTGGAGACCCGGGATCTGGCCCCATATAGGGATCTCTGAACAGAGCCTACTTCTCCCTCTGCCTGTGTCTCTGCCTCTCTCTCTGTGTCTCTCATGAATAAATAAATAAAATATTTTAAAAAAGAAAAAAAAAACCTTACTTGCACCAAGTTTACTGATCTTAGAGTGCTGCAAAGCTTCAGCTCTAGGGGAAAAGAAGATCTACTTCCTCTTCTCTTAATTTTTCTTTATTATTATTTTTTCATTTACTTTCTTATTTTTTCAATTCCTCCTTTTAATTTTTATTACAATTTAAAAATTTTTGTTTATATATACTTATATGTTTTATTTTTTATTGGAGTTCAATTTGCCAAAATATAGCATAACAACCAGTGCTCATCCCATCAAGTGTCCATAACCCAGTCACCCCAAAACCCTGCCCACCTCCCTTTCCATCACCCCTTGTTCATTTCCCAGAGTTAGGAGTCTCTCATGTTCTCTCTCCCTCTCTGATATTTCCCACTCATTTTCTCTCCTTTCCCCTTTATTCCCTTTCACTATTTTTATATTCCCCAAATGAATGAGACCATATAATGTTTCTCCTTCTCTGATTGACTTGTTTCACTCAGCATAATACCCTCCAGGTCCCTCCATGTCGAAGAAAATAGTGGGTATTTATTGTTTCTAATGGCTGAGTAATATTCCATTGTATACATAGACCACATCTTCTTTATCCATTCATCTTTCGATGGACACCAAGACTCCTTCCACAGTTTGTCTATTGTGGACATTGCTGCTAGAAACATCGGGGTGCAGGTGTCCAGGAGTTTCATACATCTGCATCTTTGGAGTAAATCCACAGCAGTGCAACTGCTGGGTGGTAGGGCAGATGTATTTTTAACTCTTTGAGGAACCTCCACACAGTTTTTCAGAGTGGCTATAGCAGTCCACAATCCCACCAACAGTGAAAGAGGGTTCCCCTTTATCCACAGCTTCTCCAACATTTGTTGTTTCCTCTCTTGTTAATTATCCCCTATCTCATTGGTGTGAGGTGGTATCTCAGTGTGGTTTTGATTTGTATTTCCATGATGGGCAGTGATGCGGAGAGTTTTCTCATGTGCATGTTGGCCATGTCTATGTCTTCCTCTGTGAGATTTCTCTTCATGTCTTTTGCCCATTTCATGATTGGATTCTTTGTTTCTTTGCTGTTGAGTTTAAGAAGTTCTTTAGAGATCTTGGATACTAGTCCTTTATCAGATACGTCATTTGCGAATATCCTCTCCAATTATGTAGGTTGTCTTTTAGTTTTGTTGACTATTTCTTTTGCTGTGCAAAAGCTTCTATCTTGATGAAGTCCCAATAGTTCACTTTTGCTTTTGTTTCTCTTGCCTTCAGGGATATATCTTGCAAGAAGTTACTGTGGCCAAGTTCAAAGAGGGTGTTGCCTGTGTTCTCCTCTAGGATATTTTTTTAATAAAATAATTTTTATTGGTGTTCAATTTACCAACATACAGAATAAAACCCAGTGCTCAACCTGTCAAGTGCCCCCCTCAGTGCCCGTAACACACTCACCCACACCCCCTGCCCTCCTCAACTTCCACCACCCCTAGTTCGTTTCCCAGAGTTAGGAGTCTTTATGTTCTGTCTCCCTTTGTGATATTTCCCACACATTTCTTCTCCCTTCCCTTATATTCCCTTTCACTATTATTTATACTCCCCAAATGAATGACAACATACACTGTCCTTCTCTGATTGACTTACTTCACACAGCATAATACCCTCCAGTTCCATCCACGTTGAAGCAAATGGTGGGTATTTGTCGTTTCTAATGGCTGAGTAATATTCCATTGTATACATAAACCACATCTTCTTTATCCATTAATCTTTCGATGGACACCAAGGCTCCTTCCACAGTTTGGCTATTGTGGATATTGCTGCTATAAACATCGGGGTGCAGGTGTCCCGGCGTTTCATTGCAACTGAATCTTTGGGGTAAATCCCCAACAGTGCAATTGTTGGGTCGTATGCCAGATATATTTTTAACTCTTTGAGGATCCTCCACACAGTTTTCCAGAGTGGCTGAACCAGTTCACATTTCCACCAACAGTGTAAGAGGGTTCCCTTTTCTCCGCATCCTCTCCAACATTTGTTGTTCCCTGCCTTGTTAATTTTCCCCATTCTCACTGGTGTGAGGTGGTATCTCATTGTGGTTTTGATTTGTATTTCCCTGATGGCAAGTGATGCAGAGCATTTTCTCATGTGCATGTTGGCCATGTCTATGTCTTCCTCTGTGAGATTTCTCTTCATGTCTTTTGCGGACTTCATGATTGGATTCTTTGTTTCTTTGGTGTTGAGTTTAAGGAGTTTTTTATGGATCTTGGAAACTAGCCCTTTATCTGATATGTCATTTGCAAATATCTTCTCCCATTCTGTAGGTTGTCTTTTAGTTTTGTTGACTGTTCCTTTGCTGTGCAAGAGCTTCTTATCTTGATGAAGTCCCAATAGTTCATTTTTGCTTTTGTTTCCTTTGCCTTCGTGGATGTATCTTGCAAGAAGTTACTGTGGCTGAGTTCAAAAAGGGTGTTGCCTGTGTTCTCCTCTAGGATTTTGATGGAATCGTGTCTCACATTTAGATCTTTCATGCATTTTGAGTTTATCTTTGTGTATGGTGAAAGAGAGTGGTCTAGTTTCATTCTTCTGCATGTGGATGTCCAATTTTCCCAGCACCATTTATTGAAGAGACTGTCTTTCTTCCAATGGATAGTCTTTCCTCCTTTATCGAATATTAGTTGGCCATAAAGTTCAGGGTCCACTTCTGGGTTCTCTATTCTGTTCCATTGATCTATGTGTCTGTTTTTGTGCCAATACCACACTGTCTTGATGACCACAGCTTTGTAGTACAACCTGAAACCTGGCATTGTGATGCCCACAGATATGGTTTTCTTTTTTAAAATTCCCCTGGATATTCAGGGCCTTTTCTGATTCCACACAAATCTTAAAATAATTTGTTCTAATTCTCTGAAGAAAGTCCATGGTATTTTGATAGGGATTGCATTAAACGTGTATATTGCCCTGGGTAACATTGACATTTTCACAATATTAATTCTGCCAATCCATGAGCATGGAATATTTTTCCATCTCTTTGTGTCTTCCTCAATTTCTTTCAGAATTGTTCTACAGTTTTTAGGGTATAGATCCTTTTCCTCTTTGGTGAGGTTTACTCCTAGGTATCTTATGCTTTTGGGTGCAATTGTCAATGGGATTGACTCCTTAATTTCTCTTTCTTCAGTCTCATTGTTAGTGTATAGAAATGCCAATAATTTCTGGGCATTGATTTTCTATCCTGCCACGCTACCAAATTGCTGTATGAGTTCTAGCAGTCTTGGGGTGGAGGCTTTTGGGTTTTCTATGTATGTCGTCAGCGAAGAGGGAGAGTTTGACTTCTTCTTTGCCAATTTGAATGCCTTTAATGTCTTTTTGTTGTCTGATTGCTGAGGCGAGGACTTCCAATACTATGCTGAATAGCAGTGGTGAGAGTGGACATCCCTGTCTTGTTCCTGATCTTAGGGGAAAGGCTCCCAGTGCTTCCCCATTGAGAATGATATTTGCTGTGGGCTTTTTGTAGATGGCTTTTAAGATGTCGAGGAAAGTTCCCTCTATCCCTACACTCTGAAGAGTTTTGATCAGGAATGGATGCTGTATTTTGTCAAATGCTTTCTCTGCATCTAATGAGAGGATCATGTGGTTCTTGGTTTTTCTCTTGCTGATATGATGAATCACATTGATTGTTTTACGTGTGTTGAACCAGCCTTTTGTCCCGGGGATAAATCCTACTTGGTCATGGTGAATAATTTTCTTAAAGTGCTGTTGGATCCTATTGGCTAGTATCTTGTTGAGAATTTTTGCATCCATATTCATCAGGGATATTGGTCTGTAATTCTCCTTTTTGGTGGGGTTTGTCTGGTTTTGGAATTAAGGTGATGCTGGCCTCATAGAATGAATTTGGAAGTACTCCCTCTCTTTCTATCTTTCCAAACAGCTTTAGTAGAATAGGTATGATTTCTTCTTTAAACGTTTGATAGAATTCCCCTGGGAAGCCATCTGGCCCTGGGCTCTTGTGTCTTGGGAGGTTTTTGATGACTGCTTCAATTTCCTCCCTGGTTATTGGCCTGTTCAGGTTTTCTATTTTTGCCTGTTCCAGTGTTGGTAATTTGTGATTTTCTTGAAATGCATCCTTTTCTTCTAGAATGCCTAATTTATTGGCATATAGCTGCTTAATATAAGTTTTAAGATCGTTTGTATTTCCTTGGTATTGCTGTATATCTCTCCTTTCTCATTCATGATTTTATTAATTTGAGTCTTTTCTCTCTTCTTTTTAATAAGGCTGAATAATAGTTATCTATCTTATTAATTCTTTCAAAGAACCAACTCCTGGTTTTGTTAATCTGTTCCACAATTCTTCTGGTCTCTCATTGAGTTCTGCTCGAATCTTCATTAACTCTCTTCTTCTGTTGGGTGTAAGATCTATTTTCTGTTTTTTCTCCTGCTCCTTTAGGTGCAAGTTTAGCTTTGGTATTTGATTCTTTCCATTTTTTGGATGTATGCTTGTATTGCAATTTATTTCACCCTCAGGATTGCTTTTGTTGTATCCCAAACATGTTGAACGGTTGTATCTCATTCTCATTAGTTTCCATGAATCTTTTTAATTCTTCCCTAATTTCCTGGTTGACCCTTTCATCTTTTAGCAGGATGGTCCTTCACCTCCAAGTGCTTGAAATCCCTCAAAACTTCTGCTTTTGATTTACTTCTAATTTCCAAGCATTATTGTCTGAAAATATGCAGGGGATGATCCTAATCTTTTGGTATCAGTTAAGACCTGATTTGTGACCCAGAATGTGGTCTATTCTGTAGAAAGTTCCATGTGTACTTGAGAAGAATGTGTATTCAGTTGCATTTGGATGTAAAGTTCTATAAATACCAGTGAAATCCATCTGGTCCAGTGTATCATTTAAAACTTTGTTTCTTTGGAGATGTTGTGCTTAGAAAATATCTCGAATGTAGAATGTGCTACATTCACATTCAAATCACCAAGTATAAGTGTATTATTATCTAAGTATGTCTTATCTTTGGTTATTAATTATTATTATTATAGCTCCCACATTCGGGGTATAAATATTCATGATTGTTAGGTCCTCTTGTTGGACAGATCCTTTAAGTATGGTATAGTGTCCCTCTTCATCTCTTACTACAATCTTTGGGATAAACTTTAATTCATCTGATATAAGGATGGCTACCCCTGCTTTCTTTTGAGGACCATTTGCATGGTAAATGGTCCTCCAACCCTTTATTTTCAGGTTGCAGGTGTCCTTATGTCTAAAATGAGTCTCTTGTAGACAGCAAATAAATGGGTCCTGCTTTTTTATCCAGTCTGAAACCCTGTGCTTTTTGATGGGATCATTACACCCATTCACATTCAGAGTTACTATTGAAAGATAGGAATTTAGTGTCATCATGACACTTATTCACTCCCTGTTTTTGTGGATTGATCCCTTGGACTTCCTCTTTGTACTACAGAGTCTCCCTTAGTATTTCTTGCAGAGCTGGCTTCGTGGTCACATATTCTTTCAGTTTCTTCCTATCCTGGAAGCTTTTTGTCTCTCCTTCTATTGTGAATGAGAGCTTTGCTGGATAAAGTATTCTTGGCTGCAGGTTCTTCTAATTTAGGATCCTGAATATATCCTGCCAGCCCTTTCTGGTCTGCCAGGTCTCTGTGGAGAGGTGTGCTGTTAATCTAATATTTCTCCCCATCAAAGTTAGAGAATTCTTGTCTCTTGCTGCTTTAAGGACCTTCTCTTTCTTTGGAATTTGCAAGTTTCACCATTAAATGTCGAGGTGTTGAGTGGTTTTTATTGATCTTAGGGGGGATCTCTCTATTTCCTGGATCTGAATGCCTGTTTCCCTTCCAAGGTTAGGAAAGTTTTCAGCTATGATTTGTTCAAATACATATTCTGGACCTCTGTCCCTTTCTGCACCCATGGGAACTGCAATTAAACATAGATTTTTCCTTCTGAGGCTGTCATTTATTTCCCTTAACATATCCTCAAGATCTTTTAATTGTTTTTCTCTTTTTTCCTCAGTTTCCCTCCTTGCCATCAACTTGTCTTCTATGTCACACACTTGTTCTTCTACGTCGTTAACCCTTGTTGTTAGGACCTCTAGTTTGGATTGCATCTCATTTAATTGATTTTTAATTTCTGCCTAATTAGATCTAAATTCTGCAGTCATGAAGTCTCTTGCATCCTTTATGCTTTTTTTCTAGAGCCACCAGTAGCTTTATAATTGTGCTTCTGAATTCACAATTTCAATTTCTGACATTGAATTGTAATCCAAATTTTGTAACTCTATGGGAGAGAGGACTGTTTCTGATTTTTTCTTTTGAGGTGAGTTTTGCCTTCTAGTCATTTTGCTCAGTGCAGAGTGGCCAAAACAAGTTGTACTGGAAAAAGGAGAAAAAGAAGAGAAAAAAGAAAAAAAAAAGAAAAAGGAAAAGAAAAAAGCGGGGGAGCAAACAAAACAAAAACAAGGGGGAGTATCCTCTGATTCTATATACTGTAAATTCCTCTACTTCCCCTGGAACTTTACAGTGCTGCTTGGTCAATAACTTGCTTTTCCCCTGTCCTTCTAGCCGGTCTTCTGGCGGAGGGGCCTGCTGTGCTAATTCTCAGGTGTGTGAACCTGGGGGAGCTTCTCAGCCCCCTGCCTAGTGCAGGGCTCAGTGGTAATTGTTTATCCTGTTTATCCTGTGAGGCCACTGTGAGGCTCACTGGGGATGTTTATCCTGTGAGGCCCCATGAGGAACAACAACAGTGGTTGCGGCCAGCTCTCCAGCCCTGGAGTCAGCTCCCATAGTATCTACCACAGCTCCCAGTCAGCAGAGGCCTGGATGCTCCAGGGGCGGGGCCGCCGATCTGCACAGCTCAGACCGCCCAGTGGCAGGAGCGTCCTTGATGTCCTGTGTCCTCCCCGCCTCTGCCTGTCCTAGGGGGAGCGTGGGATCTTGGGCTGTGTCTCCCAGCGCCCTGGGCTCTGGGGTCTGCACTGCTGGTATCGTGTTCCGGGGGCCACCAGTTCCCTCTGCGCAGAGCTGCTCCTGGAGCTGCTCCCGGGTCTCACCGTGTCCGTACTGCAGCCCTTTAGGGAGCTTGGCCGAGGTGTGTGGTGCTCTCCCCCAGGGCGCAGGTCCTGTGTTAGTGCCCCTAGGAGCCTGAGGGCATCCCCGCCCCTCCTGGGCTCCTGCCTCAACTCCCAGGGAGTGCCTTTCGGTCCGGGAAGATTGGTGATGCTCCTGCTTTTCTGGGACTGGGCTTTCCTGTCCTGGGGGCACTTGCTGCAGGGCCTTAGCCCAGCTCCTCGTGGAGCCCCTCCCTCTTGGATGCTTTTTTATTTCTTTATGTTTTTTTTTTCCCTCGTCTTCCTACCTTGATAGAAGCGGAACTCTTCTCACTGTAGCATTCCAGGCTGTTATCTCTACAAATCTAAGACCGAATTTGTAGGTTTTCAGGATGATTTGAAAGCTATCTAGGTAATTTAGTGGGGACAGGTGACTTGGGGACCCTACTCTTCCGCCGTCTTGCCCCCTCCCCCTATTTTTTTTTACTTTCAACATTTTATTTTATTTTATTTTATTTTATTATTTTATTTTATTTTATTTTATTTTATTTTATTTTATTTTGTTAGGTATCTAGTTTCTTTTAACAAGCAGCATCTAGTCTGTTTGCTGGTTTTTTTTTGTTTTGTTTTGTTTTTATTGGGTTGTGTGTGTTGTTTTGTTTTCTTTTTTTTTTTTCTTTTCTTTTCTGGACAAAAAGACAAGATGGAGAATTTCACCCTGAAAGAAAGAAAGGGAAATAGAACTCATGGCCAGGAATTTAATTGATACAGATACAAGTAAGAATCTTAACTAGAATTTAAATTGATTATTATAAGGATACTAGCTTGGCTTTTAAAAATCATAGAATACAATAGATAATCCTTGGATGTACAGATTAAAGAACTAAAATCCAATCAGGAAAAAATTAAAATGCTATGGGGCACCTGAGTGGATCCATGGTTGAACAATTGCCTTCAGCTCAGGTTGTGATCCCCGGGTCCTGGGATAGAATCCTGCATCAGGCTCCATGCAGGGAGCCTGCTTCTCCCTCTGCCTATGTCTCTGCCTCTCTCTTTCTGTTTCAAATAAATAAATAAATAAATAATTTTAAAAATAATAAAAAAAATTCCAAGACACAATCCCAAGTGCAGAACATAAAAACAAGTATGGATGAAGCAGAGGAGCCAACCAGTGACTTAGAAGATAAAATGGAATATAATAAAGCAGAATAAAAGAGGGAGAGAAAGGTTTGGACCATGAAGGTAGACTTAGGGAACACAGCAACTCGTTAAAATGTAACAACATTCACATGTTTGGAGTCACAGAAGATAAAGAGAAAGAAAAGGGGGCAGAAGGTTTGTGTGAACAAATTATAGCTGAAAACTTCTCTAATCTGGGAAGAACACAGACATTAAAATCTAAGAACTCTTGTTAAATTCAACAAAAGCCAAACACAGCCAAGACATATCATAGTCAAATTCACAAAATATACAGACAAGGAAAGAATCAAGAAAGTAGCAAGGGGATAAAATTTCTTAACCTACAAGGGAATACTGACCAAATTCAAAGTAGATCTGTCCACAAAAATGTGGCAGGCCAGTAAGTAGTGGCAGGAAATATTCAACATACTGAATGGCAAAAATATGCAGTCAAGAATTTTTTATCAGCAAGACTGTCATTCAAAATTAAAGGAGAGATAAAGGATTTTCCACACAATCAAAAACTAAAGGACTTCCTGACCATTAAACCAGCCCTGTAAGAATATTTAAGGGGAGCACTTTGAGTGGAGGAAAAGATCAAAAGCAACAAAGACTAGAAAGGACCAGAGAACACCATGAGAAACATCAAATTTACAGTAACAGAATAGCACTAGAGTCATATGTTTCAATAATCACTCTGAATGTAAATGGAATAAATGTTCCAGTCAAAATACATAGGGCATACAAGAGACTCATTTTAGTCATAAAGATATCTACAGATTGAAAGTGATAGGATGGAGAAATATCTATAATGCTAATGGACATCAAGAAAAAAAGAGTACCATACTTATATCAGAAAAACTATATTTTAAAACAAAGACTAATAAAAGATGAAGAAGGGCACTATATCATAATTAAGGAGTCTATCCATGAAGAGGATCTGACAATTATAAATATTTTTGCCCCCAGCTTGGGAGCACCCAAAAATATAAATCAATTAACAATAACAATAAGAAAGTCATTGATAGTAATACAATAATAGTAAGTGACCTTAACACCCCACTGACAGCAATGGACATATCATCTAAGGAGGAAATCAATCAGGTCACAATGGCTTTGAATTACACACTGGACCAGAAGGACTTAACAGATATATTCAGGGCATTTCATCTTAAAATAGCAAAATACATATTCTTCTTGAGTGCACATGGAACATTCTCCTGATTAGATCACATACTGGGTCACAAATCAGCCCTCAACAAGTACAAAAATTTCAGATCATACCAAGCATATTTTCAGACCACAACATTAGGAAACTAGAAGTCAACCACAAGAAAAAAATGGGAAAGACCACAAATACATGGAGGTTAAAGAATGTCCTACTACATAATGACTGGCTTAACCAGTAAATTAAATACGAAATTAAAAAAAATACATGGAAGCAAATGAAAATAAAAATAGGACAGTCCAAAACCTTTGCGATGGAGCAAAGGCAGTCCTAAGAGGGAAGTATATTGCAATAGGCCTACCTCAAGAAGCAAGAAGAGTCTCATATATATAACCTAACCTTAGGCCTAAAGGAGCTAGTAGAGGAACAGGAAATGAAGCCTAAAGCCAGCAGCAGAAGACAAATAATGAAGATTAGAGTAGAAATAAATGATATAGAAATGAGCAAACAGTAAAAAAGATGAATGAGCCTAAGAGTTGAATCTTTGAAAGAATTAATAAAATTGATGAACCCCTAGTCAGAATTACTAAAAAGAACAGAAAGGACCCAAATATATAAAACCATGAATGAAAGAGGAGAGATCACAGCCAACACCACAGAAATACAAACAGTTTTAAGAGAACACCATGAAAAATTATATGCCAATGAATTGGGCACTCTGAAATATATGGAAAAATTCCTAGAAACCTACAAACTACCAAAACTGAAACAGGAAGAAATGGAAAATTTCAACAGTCCAATAACCAGCAAAGAAATTGAATCAGCAACAAAAAATCACCCAACCAACAAAAGTCCAAGGCCAGATAGATTCCCAGAGAAATTCCACCAGCATTTAATAAGAGTTAATACCTATTCTCCTCAAACTGTTCCAAGAAGTAGAAATGGAAGGAAAATGTCCAAACTGCTTCTATAAAGTCACCATGACCTTATTCCAAAACCAGACAAAGATCCCACTCAAAAGGATAATTACAGGCTAATATCCCTCAGGAACATGGATGCAAAAGTTCTTAACAATATACTAATAAATTGAATCCTGGGCTTCTGGGATGGTTCAATATCTGCAAATCACTCAATGTGATATACCACACTAATAAGAGAAAAAATATGAACTATATGATCCTGTTAATAGGTCAAAAAAAAAAGCATTTGACAAAATACAGCATCGATCCTTGATAAAAACCCTTAAACAAAGTAGGGATAGAGGGAACATAATTCAACATGATACAGGCCATACACCCACACATATATGGGTGGTTAATCTTCAACAAAGTGGGAAAGAATATCCAATGGGAAAAACAGAATCTCAAAAAAATGGTATTAGTAAAACTTGATAGCCACATGCAGAGGAATGAAACTGGATTACTTTCTTACACCATCCACAAAAACAAATTCAAAATGGATGAAATACCTAAATGTGAGACATGAAACCATCATAATTCTGGAGGAGAAGACAGGCCTCTTTGACCTCAGCCATAGCAATTTCTCATTTGACATGTCACTGGAGGCTAGGGAAACAAAGCCAAAAATAAAAGATTGAGACTTCTTCAAGATGCAAAGCTTCTGCACAGTGAAGGAAACAATCAACAAAACTCAAGGCATCCTATGGAATGGGAAAAGATATTTACAGATTACATGCCTGATAAGGGATTAGTAACCAAAATCTATAAAGAACTTATCAAACTCAATACCCCAAAAACAAATAGTCCAGTTAAGAAATGGGCAGAGGACATGAATAAACACTTTTCCAAAGAAGACATCCAGATGGCTTACATGAGATACATGAGAAAATGCCCAATATCACTCACCATTTGAATTGCAAATCAAAACCATGATGCGATACCACCTCACAACTCTCAGAATGGCTAAAATTAACAAAACAAGAAACAACAGATGTTTGCAAGGATGTGGAGAAAGGGAAACCCCCTTGCATTGTTGGTGGGAATGCAAACTGCTTCAGCAGCCCTGGAGAATAGTTTTGATGTTCCTCAAATGTTAAAAATAGAACTAGTACTCTATGATCCAACAATTGCACCGCTAAGTATTTACCCAAAGATACAAAAATACAGATTTGAAGGGGTATATGCACTCCAATATTTATAGCAACATTATCAACAATAGCCAAACTTTGGAGAGAGAGCCCAAATATCCACTGACTGATGAGTGCACAAAGAAGAGATGATACATATACATTCATATATATTTAATTATATATATATAAGTATATATTTAAAGATTTTATTTATTTCAGAGATAGAGAGAGTGCACAAGTAGGGGGAGGGGCAGAGGGAGAAGCAGACTCTCTGCTGAGCAGGGAGTCAGATGGTGGGCTCGATCCCAGGACCCTGAAATCATGACCCAAGCTGAAGGCTTGATGGACTGAGCCACCCAAGTGCCCCAAGGTGTGTATATGTATATGTATATGTATATGTATATGTATATGTATATGTATCTGTGTGTGTGTATATATATCTATACATATACATATATACATACATATACATATATTACTCTACCATCAAAAAATCGAAATATTCTTATTTGCAATGATGTGAATGGAGCTAGAGTGTATTATACTAAGTGAAATAAATCAGTCAGAGAAAGACAAATATTATATGATCTCATTCATATGTGGGTTTTAAAGCAGCAAACAGGTGAACATAAAGAAATGGGGAATAGAAAAAAAGGAGAGTGGGAAACAAGTGATAAGAGATTCTTAATGATAGAGAACAAACTGAAGATTGATGGAGGGACGTGGATGGGGCATGGGCAGATGGGTAATGGGTATTAAAGGGGCACATATTTTGATGAGCACTAGATGTTTTATGTAAGTGATGAATTACTGAATTCTACTCCAGAAGCCAATATTGCAATGTATGTTAACAGAGAAAAAGTTAAATAAAAAAAAGAAAGAAAAATACCTTGTAACTGGAAGAGGGGTTCATTTTCTTCAGCCCCAGAGGCTTGTTTTGGGGATAGATATTAACACAGGACAAATTCTTGAGATTCCCTGTGAGGAACCTGTAGTATTGAAAATGAAAATGGTTAGCTGCACAAAATGTGAATTTCAAGAAATGTACTTCAGAGAATTTCCATAAGAATATATTTCTTTCAACTAAATAACTGATTAGTAATGTATACATGTTGTGAATTTGCATGAATTATGAGGTTTCTCCAAATGGATGGTAGTTTGTTTGGTTTCTATATAGTCAAAGCCATGAACAATTAGCATGAAGGAAAGGTATATCTTGAATCAGTTTCTTATTTCTGCCTCCTTACTTTGAGACTTACTTTCTGTCATTAGGAATGATAATTGGACAAATAGTTGGATAGGTAAAGACTGTATTTGTGCCCCATTTTCCTTTGCTGACCTTTTTGTTCAGCTTTCTTCCCAAAGATATGGTGCTTTTCCAGACCTCCCGGGTTCCTGTTGTCAAAAAGGAACGTGACCTGAGTGGTAAATCCTTACTATCAGTAATTCTCAATCTTTTTGGTCTCAGATACCTCTAACTCTTAAAAAGCATTTAGGATTCCAAAAGCCTTTTATTTATAGGGAATGTATATTTCAAAATTCACCATATTAGATACTAAAAACTGAGGTCTTAAAAATATCCATTTATTAATACATTTATAAATAATAAATTCATTATGTGTTAATATAATAGCATATACTTATGAGACATAAATAATTTATCAAAAAACAGTGAAAAAAGCAACATTGATTTAAATTTTTTCAAACCTTTTTAATATCTGGTTTAATAGAATACAGCAGGATTCTCACATCTGTTTTTATTATTCAATCTGTTGTGACATACTATTTTAATTGCAATATGGGGGGAAATTTGACCTCATAAGGACATATAGATGAAAAGAGAAGAACATTTTAATAACATTTTCACATTAGTGTACACATTTTTCATTGACACAACACTAAAATTAGACCAGTAGAAGCTTTCTGCAGAATGATTGCAATTTGGATTCTGAAAGCATATCAGGGAACCATTCATAGTCCATTTCACTGAAACTCAGTGACCTATCATGTACTTAGAATGGACCTTTTAGCCATACAGTGTTTGTAACAATAAGCATTGGCATTTTGGAAAATATTGGTTCACTGAATTATACAATAGTCAATATGTTTATATGCAGAATAAAAGATTCATCACATTTGTTATTATCATCATTGGTTTCATCAGAAAATCTTTAAGTAATAGGAAGCTTTCAAGCACATGGTGATGGGTGCACGTTGTCCAAAGTCCTAATTTTTACTTTCAAACTCAAATTTTAACAGTGGCAAAAAATACTTGTCAGTTATTTTCCTTGAAAGTGATAGGTTCATTTTGATAATTCCCAAGAAATGTCTAACAAATACCCAAAATTGAATAGCTATAATTTTCTTTCAGTCATTCTTCCAAGTAAAAATGGTGTTCCATGAAAAAAAAGTGTCTAGTTCAACATAGAGCTTAAATAGATTTACAAGTCTTTTTCTGTGAGGCAACAATTATGCTTCAGTGTGTAGCAGAAGTACTTTATATATACTTCCCATTTTTTTCACACAAAACGTTAAAATATGTGCACTCAAATGTTAATATTTAAGAAAATTATTAAATAAAATTATTATTTTTTTACTACAGTTGGTCCCCCTTATCTGTTGTTTTGTTTCCCATGGTTCCAGATACCTGCTGTTAACTGTGGCCTGAAAGCAAGAGACTCTCTTTCTGACTGTGAAAAGGTCAATAGCCGAAAGCTATATCACAATGCCTGGGTCATTTACCTCACTTCATCTTATCATGTAAGCATTTTATCATTTCATGCCATCTACTTTGATTGATACAGTTGTCTCAATTTGTATTAAGGCACCAGGGGTTTTACCATCCATAGTTTTTGTACCATCAATGCAAATATAAATACAGTAGAAAAGGTAAATAATACCTTAATATGATTTTTGAGTAGTTTTAATCTTCAGGGCCTACTAAAAGTGTGCTCAGCACCCCCCAAGGGGTCTGCAGACCACAGATTGATACCCCTTTTGTCAAACTATGTTTCATAAGAGATTGTTTAAAAATTCAATAAAAAATGTTCCTCAAGTACCTACAGACACAGTTACATAACATTTCATGCTGAGAATCAAGTTATACTATGTCATATTATTCTAACATTAACTTGAAAGTGACGTGCTTACTGTAGAACCAATTTGGGATGTTTTCAAACAGTTGTGGTATTCTCTTACCTTACCCTCTGTCATTATTTTCCCATTATTTATTTCAATTCAGATTAATTCAAAATTAGCTAAAATCAATTGAGCACTTACCAACTGCAAGACCCTGTGGTAGGGTAGGTAATAAATATGTCCTCACTCTTGAGAAATTTAAAATCTAATCTGGAAAGTAACGAAAATCCAGACAGTATCCAACTTGCAATGGTTCAACAATTTTTTTACTTTATGGTGGTGCAAAAATGATATGCATTTAGTAGAAATTGTATTTTGAATTTTGATCTTTTCTTGGACTACCAATATATGGTTTGTTACTCTCATAATCCTGGGCAGCAGCAGTGGGCTGCATTTTGCAGTCAGCCATGTGATCACAGGGTATACAATCTATTCACTTACAACTGTTCACATACAACCATTCTTCTTTTCACTTCTAGTATCATATATAGTGTTTACATCCATTGTATGTAATCCTAATAACATTCCTGCAAAATAGAAATTTCCATTTTACTCAAGAGGAATCTGACAAAGAATTCAGTTAATAAGCCCTAGGTTAAATGACTGATAAAACCAGTATTTGTACTTAGTGTAGTTTGGCTCCAAAGTTCTCTTAATTATTTACTGCTGACCCTTTTTCTTCCTAACTTGAATAATCTTATTTTTCCCATGACAATACCCTTTTATATGCTCATTTCCCAAATCAAATACTTAAAATCTGATTTCTACTTCTCCTTTACTAAAGTTGGTCTGTGAAAAGTTACTATTTGCATCATATCACCAATTCTGATAGCTTTTTCTTTAATATTTATTTTTCTTGGACTCTGATATTTAAAATCTACCAGTATAAAGAAACCATATGGGGATCCCTGGGTGGCGCAGTGGTTTGGCGCCTGCCTTTGGCCCAGGGCGCAATCCTGGAGACCCGGGATCGAATCCCACGTCGGGCTCCCAGTGCATGGAGCCTGCTTCTCCCTCTGCCTGTGTCTCTGCCTCTCTCTCTCTCTCTCTCTCTCTCTCTCTCTCTGTGTGACTATCATAAATAAATAAAAATTTTAAAAAAAAGAAACCATATGCAAGAAACTAGATTTAGTTTTAGATAGACTTTGGTTCAAATCTATGTTCTGCTACTTATTAGTCAGTTTATTTTAAATTAGTTACATTATTTATCCAAGCTTCAGTGATTTCATCTAAAAAATGGACATAGTTTAGTTACATCTTAGGCTGATTCTGAGAACTTGAGGTCCTTGCTCGTTTGAAGTTTTAGCACAATAACCTTACAATGAATGTTAGTTGTCTTTCCCCTCATTCCATGGAATACCGTCTTTGGTTTGTTAACATTGCTGTATCCTGGCTGCCCTACCTCTCTAGTTGCTCTTTTAAATTATTATAATTATTGCTGGCTTCTCTTCCTTAAGTCTCAGTGTTCCAAATATACATTCTGTAGGCCTCTTTCTTCTCTTTACTCCTCCTTGGTAATATCACCAAAAATTAAAATCCATACCCTTATAATAAAAATAAAGTCCCAGAATAAATTTGCCAATTATCTACAATATATTTCCGTCATAGATTCAATACATCCCAAATCTAGTGAATATGCTACTCTCAACCAGTCTACTCTTTCACTGATGTGATATCCTCCAAATTTTCTAGGGCAAAAATCTTAGGAACCCTTGTGGTAAAAAAACACTATATGTATGCCTAAGACTGTATCCTCTGAGGAGAACATTCTATTTCACATTGTAATAGAAATAGAATTCACTGAACTAACTTAATCAGCTCATTGAAAAATGAGCAAACGGACAATAAGACCTAAGGGAAAGGTTTCAGCATCCATAGTTGCTGCAACATACTATCTAAATTGTTCAGTTAAAACAAATGAAAGAATATGAAAGAATATGATACATACAAAGAAACAGAACCATGTGTCCCATAAATAGGAAAAAGAGGAAGCAATATAGAAATTTCCTTTGAAAGAGTAAAGATATTGGACTTCTCAGATAAAGGCTTCAAAACAGCTATTATATATATATATTCAAACAACTAAAAGAAAACATGTTGAGATAATTAAAGGAAAGGATGATGACAATGACTTATAAGAAAGAATATCAATAAACTATTGACATTATATATAAAAATGGAAATTCTGGAGATTAAAAGTTCAATAAACAAAAAGAAAAATCACTAGGGGGACCCAAACGTAGGTCTAAACTGGCAGAAAGAAAATGAAAAGTAAAACTAAAGCTATACTGAGAGCATTTACACAATTTGAACAATGAAGAGAAATAAGATGATAAAGGAATGAGCTTCAGAGAAATATGGGATATTATTAAGTGCATAACTCATAATAAGAGTACCAGAAACAAAGAAAGAGAAATGAATTTTTTAATATTTATTTATTTATTTATTTAACCATTTATTTTTTTATTTTTATTTTTTTGTATTTTTTTATTGGAGTTCAATTTGCCAACATATAACACCCAGGGCTCATCCCGGCAAGTGCCCACCACAGAGTCACCCCAACCCCCCGCCTATCTCCCTTTCCACCACCCTTTGTTCGTTTCCCAGAGTTAGGTGTCTTTCATATTCTGTCACACTCACTGGTATTTCCCACTCAATTTCTCTCCTTTCCCTTTTATTCCCTTTCACTATTTTTTATGTTCACAAATGAATGAAACTTTATAATGTTTGCCCTTCTCTGATTGACTTACTTCACTCAGCATAATACCCTCCAGTTTCATCCACGTTGAAGCAAATGGAGGGTATTTGTGGTTTCTAATGGCTGAGTAATATTCCATTGTGTGTGTGTGTGTGTGTGTGTGTGTGTGTGTGTGTGTGTAGGACATTGCTGCTATAAACATTGGGGTGCAGGTGTCCTGGTGTCCTGCCATTACACTCATTACACTGCATCTGTATCTTTGGGGTAAATCCCCAGCAGTGCAATTGCTGGGTCATAGGGTAGCTCTATCTTTAACTCTTTGAGGAACCCCGACACAGTTTTCTTTTTTTTTTAATCTTTATTTATTTATGATAGTCACAGAGAGAGAAAGAGAGAGAGGCAGAGACATAGGCAGAGGGAGAAGCAGGCTCCATGCATCAGGAGCCCGACGTGGGACTCAATCCCGGGTCTCCAGGATCGTGCCCTGGGCCAAAGGCAGGCGCTAAACCACTGTGCCACCCAGGGATCCCTCCCACACAGTTTTCCAGAGGGGCTATACCAGTTTGCATTCCCACCAACAGTGCAAGAGGGTTCCCCTTTCTCCATATCTTCTCTAACATTTGTTGTTTGTTTCCTGTCTTGCTAATTTGCACCATTCTCACTGGTGTGAGGTGGTATCTCCTTGTGGTTTTGATTTGTATTTCCCTGATGGCAAGTGATACAGAGCATTTTCTCATGTGCCTGTTGGCCATGTCTATGTCTTCTTTGGTGAAATTTCTGTCCATGTCTTCTGCCCATTTCATGATTGGATTGTTTGTTTCTTTGCTGTTGAGTTTAGTAAGCAACTTATTTTAAAGCAGTGTCTCTGAGACACAATATTCTTTTTTTTAGATTTTATTTATTTATGAGAGAGAGAGAGAGAGAGAGAGAGAGAGAGAGGCAGAGACATAGGCAGGAAGAGAAGCAGGCTCCATGCAGGGAGCCTAATGTGGGACTGGATCCCGGAACTCCAGGTTCACACTTTGGACCAAAGGGAGGGCTCAACCGCTAAGCCACCCAGGCGTCCCATGAGACACAATATTCTTTTGCAGAATGGAAAGCCTCTGGTTTGAGAAGAAAAGCCAGTTTGGTAGAGTGCTGAGTTTTTATCATATGGGAAGTGCTCAAGAATAGGATGGGGAAGAAAATTTAATAAATTACCTTTCAATGCAATATTGGGATGTCAAGGAAACAAGAGACTTGCTAGAAAGTTCCACTCTATGGTATATACATACACATACATTCCTTTGTTCACAAGTTGTGGGAATCTGAAGAGGCATAAACAGGCCTCTATATTTCTGACTTGGAATTGTAATCCAAATTGTGTAACTCTGTGGGAGAGAGTACTGTTTCTGATGTTCTGAGTTCTGTTTCTCTTTTGTGGTGAGTTCTTTCTCGTCATTTTCCTCAG
This sequence comes from Canis lupus familiaris, assembly GCF_011100685.1. NCBI lineage: Eukaryota > Metazoa > Chordata > Mammalia > Carnivora > Canidae > Canis > Canis lupus. The sequence continues at coordinate 61,284,256 of NC_049260.1, read as the reverse complement.
TGCAGGGTGGCTAAAAACAAGTTGTACTGGAAAAAGGAAGAAAAAAAAGAAAAAACAAAACAAAACAAAAAAACAAGGAGGGGTATCCTCTGGTTCCATACACTGTAAATCCCTCGACTTCCCCTGGAGCTTTCCAGTGCTGCTCAGTCAAGAACTTTTCTTTGTCCTAAGGTGGTCTTCTGGAGGAGGGGCCTGCTGTGTTGATTCTCAGGTGTGTGCATCTGGGCGCTGCTCCACCCCCTGCCAGGTGCACGGCTCAGTAGGAGCTATCTATCCTGTGAGGCCCCTGCTTCCTGGAGGCCCCGCTCCATCCCAGGCACAGGGTGACATCAGGAGGGACAACCACACTGGTGACAGCCAACTCCCCAGCTCTATAGTCAGCTCCCACAGTAACTACCGCAGTCTACCACTCCGCACTGGCCTGGATGCTACTGGGGGCAGTAGGTGCTTATCTGCACACCTTGGGGCACCTGGTGGCAGGAGCGTCCTCGCTCTCTTCTGCCCTTCTCGGCCTCTGTTGGTCCCGGGCGGGGGGCGCGGGATGCAGGATCCTGGGCTGTGTCCCCCAGTGCCCTGGGATACAGGCCGGTGCTGCTGGAATCACGCTACCAGGGAGCGGTACTCTCAAAGGCAGCAGGGCGCAGGCCCCTCCATCTGAAGCCGCCACCTGAGCTTCTCTCCGAGGCCCCACCGGGCATGCGCTCAAGCCCTTTACGGAGCTTGGCCCGGGGTCTGTGTTGTGCTCTCCCCGGGGGCACACTTCCTCTGTTAGTGACCCCAGGAACCTGGAGGCTCCAGCTCCCCTCCTGTGGTCCCCACCAATTTCCCTGCTATGTGCCTTTCCTTCATGGAAGAATCCGGTGCGGATTTTTAAAGTTCCTGCTTCTCTGGGACTGGGCTTTCCTGTCCTAGGAGGATTTCGATGCCTGCCTTAGCTTGGCTCTACATGGGGGCCCCTACCCAAATTGATTCTTTTTATTTTTTTTTCCATCTTCATACCTTGTTAGAAGCAAAAATCCTTCTTTCTGTAGCGTTCCAGCTGTTCTCCCTCTCTCTTCTTTTTTTTGGGGGGGGGGGGCTGTTCTCTCTTCATTTTTTTTCTCTTTTATTTTATTTTTTTTAATAATAAATTTATTTTTTATTGGTGTTCAATTTACCAACATACAGAATAACACCCAGTGCTCATCCTGTCAAGTGCCCCCCTCAGTGTCCATCACCCAGTCACCCCCACCCCCCGCCCTCCTCCCTTTCCATCACCCCTAGTTCGTTTCCCAGAGTTAGGAGTCTTTATGTTCTGTCTCCCTCTCTGATATTTCCCACACATTTCTTCTCCCTTCCCTTATATTCCCTTTCACTATTATTTATATTCCCCAAATGAATGAGAACATACACTATTTGTCCCTCTCCGATTGACTTACTTCACTCAGCATAATACCCTCCAGTTCCATCCACGTTGAAGCAAATGGTGGGTATTTGTCGTTTCTAATGGCTTAGTAATATTCCATTGTATACATAAACCACATCTTCTTTATACATTCATCTTTCGATGGACACCGAGGCTCCTTCCACAGTTTGGCTATTGTGGACATTGCTGCTATAAACATCGGGGTGCAGGTGTCCCGGCTTTTCATTGCATCTGAATCTTTGGGGTAAATCCCCAACAGTGCAATTGCTGGGTCGTAGGGCAGGTCTATTTTTAACTCTTTGAGGAACCTCCACACAGTTTTCCAGAGTGGCTGCACCAGTTCACATTCCCACCAACAGTGTAAGAGGGTTCCCTTTTCTCTGCATCCTCTCCAACATTTGTGGTTTCCTGCCTTGTTAATGTTCCCCATTCTCGCTGGTGTGAGGTGGTATCTCATTGTGGTTTTGATTTGTATTTCCCTGATGGCAAGTGATGCAGAGCATTTTCTCATGTGCATGTTGGCCATGTCTATGTCTTCCTCTGTGAGATTTCTGTTCATGTCTTTTGCCCATTTCATGATTGGATTGTTTGTTTCTTTGGTGTTTACTTGAATAAGCTCTTTATAGATCTTGGAAACTAGCCCTTTATCTGATAGGTCATTTGCAAATATCTTCTCCCATTCTGTAGGTTTCTTTTAGTTTTGTTGACTGTATCCTTTGCTGTGCAAAAGCTTCTTATCTTGATGAAGTCCCAATAGTTCATTTTTGCTTTTGTTTCTTTTGCCTTCGTGGATGTATCTTGCAAGAAGTTACTGTGGCCGAGTTCAAAAAGGGTGTTGCCTGTGTTCTCCTCTAGGATCTTTCTTTAAATCTCAGGTCGTATTCGTGGGTTTTCAGTATGATTTGAAAGTTATCTACATAAGTTGGTGGGGACAGGTGACTTGGGGACCCTACTCCTCTGGCATCTTGCCCTGCCCCCCCCAAGGATATTTAAATAAATAATGGCTGAAAGTGTCCTAAACTTGATAAATAACATTAATCTACATACTTAAGAAGTTCAATGAACTCTAACTGGAACATAAAACGGTGGAATAAAGACTCCTGAAAGTGTTCTTCTTGATAAAAGCAACAAGAGCACTGAGGGGAAAAAAACAGATCAAAATCAACTTTTTCGGTACTATTGAAATCGACTAATGGCTTGCAACAATCCAAGGAATGTTTATTGGAGAAAAATGGTTGAATCTTGGAAAGAATAATGACCTGCTCTATTCCCATAACCCTCTCCCAAGATCTGCAGTAAACTTGAAAGCCAATAGCTTGGAACCAAAGTTGAAAACCAGCACCATGACAGCCACTGAAGAGGTTTGAATTAGGTTCAAGCCTTCCAAAACCTATTTCCAGATTAATTATCATTATTGGAATTATCTGGATTCCCTAACAGGGCTTATTTGATCTGACTCATATCTCCCAATGCAAATAGAGTTTTACCGTGGACAATTTTTCCCCCAGAAGAATTGGCATTAATTTATAAGATTGCAGGGTCCTTCAGTGGTAAATAATAATTAGGACAGACAATAGCCAAATAAAAATGTTTAGAAGGATAAACTGTGGAATAAAAAGTTCAAAAGAGGTTTTGAAAAACGTTATTATATTCCTAGACATCTAGAAGGTCACATACATATATAGGGCTATATACGTGCCCAGAGCTGTGCACAGGTTCAAGAATGAATGGAAAAGACCATAAACCCTCACCTATGGCCAAACATAAGATGCTGAACAAGGAAGAAAGGAAAGAAGACTAGAAGCAAATTTGAAACTGTCTGGATGAGTGTTGCTACAACATGCACACAAATGCCTTCAACAAATGCTGAGGCCTATTGGTTCCAGGCAGTTTCTTTTCAATCATCACAGGATCACTAGGATAACAACAGAGACCTCAATGACCACACACAATATATAATTTACAGAATTCACATTAAAACGTACAGAATTAGTTTAGAAAAACATCTAAAAGAAAATCAATATATAGCAATGACAACTAACTCAAGGGAAGGGAATAATCTAACTTCTATAATGGCCACAAAGTATTATTGTAAATATCCAGTTTCCAACACAAAATATTAGAAGAATAAATAATAAAAAATATGGTACATGTACAGAAAAAAAGCCAACGCAATCAAATAAACTGTGTCTGAGGAATCCCAGAGAGTAGGCATACTAAAATAAAAGCTTAAATAACCTATTATAAATATGCTCAAAGACTTGGAAGAGGATAACTGGGTGGCTAAGTGATTGAGCTCTTGTCTTTGGCTTAGGTTGTGATCTTGAGGTCCTGGGATCAAGTCCCGCATCAGGCTTCCTGCACGGAGCTTGCTTCTCCCTCTGCTTATGTTTATGTTTCTATCTCTGTCTCCCTCTCTGTCTCTCTCTGTGTGTCTGTCTCTCATTAATAAATAAATAAAATCTTACAAAAAGATCTAGAAGAAACTATTTCTAACGAACTAAAGAATTGTGTGAAAATTTTCTCACCAAAGATAAAATATCAATAAGTACAAATTTTTGTAAGAGACCACATAGAAATTCTGAAGTTGAAAGTACAACACAGAAATTAAATTCAGTAGAAATGCAAAAGAGCAAAATAGTGCAGGCAGAATAAATAAATCAGTAAACTTGAAGATTGAACAATTAAGATTTTTCCATTCTGAGAAACAGACAGAAAAGAATGAAGAAAAGTAAACAAAATTTTAAGGTTTGTGGGACACAATGAAAAATACAAATAAACACATAATGGAAGTTCCATAAGGGAAGGAGAGAAAAAGGCAGCAAAATATTCAAAGAAATAATTGCTGAAAATATTAAAATAGTGAAAATCATTAATCCATACCTCCAAGAGGCTCCAAATATAATAAATTCAAAGAGACTCATACCTAGACACAGCATAATTAAACTATCCAAAGCCAAAAACAATTAGAATATTGAAACCAGCATGAGAGAGGTATTTCTTTATGTATAAAGCACCTTTAATAAGAATAAAATTGATATTTCATCAGAAACCTTGGAGACTATAAGTCAGTCAAGTGAGATATTGAAGCTGATTAAGAAAAAAACTGTCAGCCAAAAATTCTACATGAAGTAAAGCTATTTTTCAGAAATGAAACTAAAAATAAGACTCTTGAATAAACAGAAGCTGAAAGAATGTGTTGCTAGTGACCCACCATGTAAAAAATGCTAAAGCAAGTTATTCAGGCTGAAAACAAGTGATACTAGACAATTATTCAAATATATATTTTTAAAAGTACCAGTAAATATGGGTACACATAAAAGATATAACATAATTTCATATTTCTTCTCCTTTCTTTTAAACAATATTAAAATAATTATGATTGAGCTGTAATATATAGAAAATATATATTTCACAATAATACCAAAAAAAAGAGGTGGAGGAGAACTAAAATATAATAGAGTGAGCAAATAACATCAAATTGTTACTCTAATCTACAAGAAGAAACCAAAAAATGGCAAATAAGAAGGCCAATATATAAAATTATATAGATATACATTACTCTCCTCTCCCAGCTCTTTTAAAAGACAAAATATACAAAATAAAGCTCCTTTAAAAGACAAAATAAAGCTCATTTAAAAGACAAAATATACAAAATAATAATATTAAAAACATAGTGTTGGATTTTTAACATACATAGACTTAATAGAATTGATAATAACACCAAGAGGTTCAGAGAAGATGGCAGACTAAGAGAATCCTGACCTCAGTACATTTCACAGATACACTGAGATAACAGCTATATATATGCAACTAACACTGAAAATGACCTGAAAATTGATAGAACAGTCCTTCCACAGTTAGTAATAGAGAGGAGGTTACATTGAAAAAGGTAGGAGATGTGAAGACATGATTGGGAACCAAACTCCTGGTGAGACTAATCACAAATGGGAGGAACACGACAACCACAGAGAAGCAAGAGGTTCAGACCCCACACCAGGGATCCCAGGTATGGGGAACCTGCACTGAGAAGATGAGTCCCTATAACATCTGGCTTTGAAACTAAAGGGGCTTAACTTTGGGAGCTGTTAAAATCAGTGGGACCCAACTCTGAGTACTTTAAAAATCAGTCATCTTAACTTTAGGAGAGCCAGCAAGTGATAGGAAACCAAGTCCCTGCTCATAAGGAGACAGTATAATAAATAATTCAGCCTGAGGCACAGCACAGAAGCAGCACTTTGAAAAGTGCCTTGAGTATACGTGAAGATTTATTTACTAAACTCAAAATGCATTGGAAGGGTAGAGATCTTCAGAAGATTTCTCTAGGAACAAAAGTGCTGGTTAGTGCCATTTCCTTCTCCCCAAGCCTATATAGTCAAACATTTGCAATATCCAGTGCTAACACATCCTACCTATCCTGCTAGCACTGGGTGCCGCTCCCCCACACTTCCCAGCATACCCTCCCCATCCAACCACCCTCCTTGGCAGACATCCCTCCAATGTGTCTCTTGCCTTGCCACCCCCTAAAATCAGCCCCTGCAGTGACCAGCACCAATTCAAAGTGACTCCTATCCTAGAAAGAGAGGTAGAAAACTCCACACACCAGCACACCTACAGAAGCTAAGCCTCTTATCTGGCTGTTCAGGGAGTAAGCCCTGTTGTTTGGTGTGTGCACGACTGTGGCAGAGAGGCTATGGCAGATGGCTAGTCTGACTGCCAGCCCTGCCAACCAACAAAAGCTTCTGTTGGCCACTGGGAGAGTAAGCTTTGCCATTTGGTGTCTTCATAGCTATGGTAGAAAGCCTAATTGTAGACATATAGACTGACTTCCAGCCTCACTCACCCACAAATTAAAGCTTCTCAGTTGGTTGTGCAGAGAGTAAGCCCTGATTTTCAGTGTATTCACAACTGTGTCAGAGAGGCTAATTGCAGACAATTAGACTAAGTGCCAACCTCACCAACCTACAAACCTATGGCAGCCTCAGAGAGGCCTCTCAACAGTACAGGGACCCAACCCTGCCCAGTGTGCCCATAGCAAAATAGTAAAATGATTTATTGTAAGTGGCTGTGCTGAAGTCAACCACAGCTCAGTCTCAAGGATAAGATATACACTATCCACATGGGTGACACCCTGAGAGCCTCTAATTCTCTTGGACCAAGTGGGGTAGCACTGCAGGGCACCCCAGGGCACTCCTTCTATATAAGGACACTACTTTCAAGATAAGGATACATAGATGAACTCCCTATCACATAGAAAAAAACCACAGAGAGTTAGACAAAAAGAGCAGATAGAGGAATACATCTCAACTGAAAGAATAAGTCAAAATGATAGCAGGAAAGCTAAATGAAACTGAGATAAGCAGTACGCCTTATAAGTAATTGATAATAATGATCATAAAGATACTCAATGAATCTGAAAAAAGTGGATGAACTAGGTAAAAAACTTGAACAAGGAGATAGAAACTATAAAAATTAGCCAGTCAGAGATTAAGATAAATCCAGTAAATAATTTTTTTAAAATGCACTAGAGTAAATCAGTAGCAGATTATAGGATGCAGAAGAACAAATGTGCAATCTGAGAAACAGGGTAATAAAAATCAAGCAAATTGAGCAAATCTTTTAAAATAATAATTTTCAAAAATGAGAATAAAAGTAACTCAATAACATAATCAAGCATAATAATATTTATATTATAGGAATGCCAGAAGAAGTGAGTTCGGGGGTTGCAGGAAACTTAAAGAAATAATAGCTGCCAAAAACTTCCCTAATGTGGAGAAGGAAACAGACAACCAGATCTAACAAGGTGAACACAATGAGGTCCACAACAAGGCACAAAACAATTAAAATAACAAAAAGTGACAGAGGAGGGGCAAGATGGCAGAAGAGTAGCATCCCCAAATCACCTGTCCCCACCAGATTGCTTAGATAACCTTCAAATTATCCTGAAAATCTATGAATTCGGCCTGAGATTTAAAGAGAGAACAGCTGGAATGCTACAGTGAGAAGAGTTCGCACTTCTATCAAGGTAGGAAGACGGGAAAAAAGAAATAAAGAAACAAAAGGACTCCAAGGGGGAGGGGCCGCGAGGAGCTGGGCTGAGGACGGGGCGAGTGTCCCCAGGATAGGAGAGCCCTGTCCCGGAGAAGCAGGTGCTGCACCAATCTTCCCGGGCGGAAAAGCGCCCGCAGGGAGTTAGAGCAGGACCCCAGGAGGGCGGGGATGCCCTCGGGCTCCCTGGGACACTAACAGACACCTGCAGCCCCTGCAGGAGAGTGCGCCAAGCTCCCTAAGGGATGCAGCGCGCACCGCGGGAACCAGAGCAGCTCGGAGGTGCTCGGGCAGCAGCTCTGCGCGGAGGGGGCTGCGCGGCTCCAGGAGCAGCTCGGAGGGGCTCCAGCGGAGGCCAGCGGAGCCGGATGCGCGTCCCGGAGCACGAATCCAACAGCGCAGACCCGGAGCACAGGGCGCCGGGACACAGCCCAGGATCCGGCCTACCCCCGGGACAGGCAAAGGCCGGGAGGGCCCAGGACAGCAAGGACGCTCCTGCCCCGAGCAGAGCAGATCAGCGGCCCCATCCCGGAGCCTCCAGGCCCTGCAGACGGAGAGCTCCGGAGTTCCTGCGGGGGCTGAATCCAGGTTTCCAGAGCTGCAGCAACCACTGGGGTTGTTCCTCCTACGGCCTCGCGGGGTAAACACCCCCGCTGAGCCCTGCACCAGGCAGGGGGCAGAGCAGCTCCCCCAAGTGCTCACACCTGAAAATCAGCACAACAGGCTGACGGAAGACCAGCTAGACGGACAAGTTCCAGGGGAAGTCAAGGGACTTAAAGTATACAGAATCAGAAGATACTCCCCCGTGTTTTTTTTCCTTTTTTTTTCTTTTTGATTTCTGATTGCTTCCCCCACCCTTTTCTTTCACCTTTCTTTCTTTTCCTTCCTCTTTTTCTTCTCTTTTTTCCTTTTTTCTTCCTTTTTTCTTTTTTCTTTTTCTCTTTTCTTTCCTTCTCCCTCTCTCTTTTTCTCCTTTTCCCAATACAACTTGTTTTTGGCCACTCTGCACTGAGCAAAATGACTAGAAGGAAAACCTCACCTCAAAAGAAAGAATCAGAAACAGTCCTCTCTCCCAAAGAGTTACAAAATCTGGATTACAATTCAATGTCAGAAAGCCAATTCAGAAGCACTATTATACAGCTACTGGTGGCTCTAGAAAAAAAGCATAAAGGACTCAAGAGATTTCATGACTGCAGAATTTAGATCCAATCAGGCAGAAATTAAAAATCAATTGAATGAGATGCAATCCAAACTAGAAGTCCTAAACACGAGGGTTAATGAGGTGGAAGAACGAGTGAGTGACATAGAAGACAAGTGAATGGCAAAGTGGGAAACTGAGGAAAAAAGAGACAGACAATAAAAAGACCATGAAGACAGATTAAGGGAAACAAACGACAGCCTGAGGAAGAAAAACCTATGTTTAATTGGGGTTCCCGAGGGCGCCGAAAGGGACAAAGGGCCAGAATATGTATTTGAACAAATCCTAGCTGAAAACTTTCCTAATCTGGGAAGGGAACCAGGCATTCAGATCAAGGAAATAGAGAGATCCCTCCACTAAAAACAATAAAAACCGTTCAACACCTCGACATCTAAGAGTTAAGCTTCCAAATTCCAAAGATAAAGAGAAGATTCTTAAAGCAACAAGAGACAAGAAATCCCTGACTTTTATGGGGAGGAGTATTAGGGTAACAGAAGACCTCTCCACAGAGACCTGGCAGGCCAGAAAGGGCAGGCAGGATATATTCAGGGTCTTAAATGAGAAGAACATGCAACCAAGAATACTTTATCCAGCAAGGCTCTCATTCAAAATGGAAGGAGAGATAAAGAGCTTCCAAGACAGGCAGGAACTGAAAGAATATGTGACCTCCAAACCAGCTCTGCAAGAAATGTTAAGGGGGACTCTTAAAATTCCCCTTTAAGAAGAAGTTCAGTGGAACAATCCACAAAAATGGACTGAATAGATATCATGATGACACTAAACTCATATCTCTCAATAGTAACTCTGAACGTGAACGGCTTAATGACCCCATCAAAAGGCGCAGGGTTTCAGACTGGATAAAAAAGCAGGACCCACCCATTTGCTGTCTACAAGAGACTCATTTTAGACAGAAGGACACCTACAACTTGAAAATAAAAGGTTGGAGAACCATTTACCATTCAAATGGTCCTCAAAAGAAAGCAAAGGTAGCCACCCTTATATCAGATAAACTAAAATTTACCCCGAAGACTGTAGTGAGAGACGAAGAGGGACACTATATCATACTTAAAGGATCTATCCAACAAGAGGACTTAACAATCCTCAATATATATGCCCCGAATGTGGGGGCTGCCAAATATTTAAACCAATTAATAACCAAAGTGAAGAAATACTTAGATAATAATACACTTATGCTTGGTGACTTCAATCTAGCGCTTTCTACGCTCGATAGTTCTTCTAAGCACAACATCTCCAAAGAAACGAGAGCTTCGAATGATACACTGGACCAGATGGATTTCACAGATATCTACAGAACTTTACATCCAAACTCACCTGAATACACATTCTTCTCAAGTGCACATGGAACTTTCTCCAGAATAGACCACATACTGGGTCACAATTCGGGTCTGAACCGATACCAAAAGATTGGGATCATCCCCTGCATATTCTCAGACCATAATGCCTTGAAATTAGAACTAAAGCACAACAAGAAGATTCGAAGGACCCCAAACACGTGTAGGTTAAGGAACATCTTGCTAAAAGATGAAAGGGTCAATCAGGAAATTAAGGAAGAATTAAAAAGATTCATGGAAACTAATGAGAATGAAGATACAACCGTTCAAAATCTTTGGGATGCAGCAAAAGCAGTCCTAAGGGGAAAATACATTGCAATACAAGCATCCATTCAAAAACTGGAAAGAACTCAAATACAAAAGCTAACCTTACACATGAAGGAGCTAGAGAAAAAACAGCAGATGGATACCACGCCCAGCAGAAGAAAAGAATTAATTAAAATTCGAGCAGAAAAAAAAATAAAATTCGAGCAGAATGCAATGAAATCGAGACCAGAAGAACTGTGGAACAGATCAACAGAACCAGGAGATGGTTCTTTGAAAGAATTAATAAGATAGATAAACGAGTAGCCAACCTTATTAAAAAGAAGAGAGAGGCAAATCAATTAATTAAATCATGAATGAGAAAGGAGAGATCATTACCAACACCAAGGAAATACAAACGATTTTAAAAACATATTATGAACAGCTATACGCCAATAAATTAGGCAATCTAGAAGAAATGGACACATTCCTCGAAAGCCACAAACTACCAAAACTGGAACAGGAAGAAATAGAAAACCTGAACAGGCCAATAACCGGGGAAGAAAATGAAGCAGTCATCAAAACCCTCCCAAGACACAAGAGTGCAGGGCCAAATGGCTTCCCTGGGGAATTCTATCAAACGTTTAAAGAAGAAATCATACCTATTCTACTAAAGCTGTTTGGAAAGATAGAAAGAGATGGAGTACTTCCAAATTCGTTCTATGAGGCCAGCATCACCTTAAATCCAAAACCAGACAAAGACCCCACCAAAAAGGAGAATTACAGACCAATATCCTTGATGAACATGGATGCAAAAATTCTCAACAAGATACTAGCCAATAGGATCCAACAGCACATTAAGAAAATTATTCACCACGACCAAGTAGGATTTATCCCGGGACACAAGGCTGGTTCAACACTCGTAAAACAATCAATGTGATTCATCATACCAAGAGAAAAACCAAGAACCATATGATCCTCTCATTAGATGCAGAGAAAGCATTTGACAAAATACAGCATCCATTCCTGATCAAAACTCTTCAGAGTGTAGGGATAGAGGGAACTTTCCATGACATCTTAAAAGCCATCTATGAAAATCCCACAGCATGTATCATTCTCAATGGGGAAGCACTGGGAGCCTTTCCCCTAATATCAGGAACAAGACAGAGATGTCCACTCTCACCACTGCTATTCAACATAGTATTGGAAGTCCTAGGCTCAGCAATCAGGCAACAAAAAGACATTAAAGGCATTCAAATTGGCAAAGAAGAAGTCAAACTCTCCCTCTTCGCCGATGACATGATACTCTACATAGAAAACCCAAAAGACTCCACCCCAAGATTGCTAGAACTCATACAACAATTTGGTAGCGTGGCAGGATACAAAATCAATGCCCAGAAATTATTGGCATTTCTATACACTAACAATGAGACTGAAGAAAGATAAATTAAGGAGTTAATCCCATTTACAATTGCACTCAAAAGCATAAGATACCTAGGAATAAACCTCACCAAAGACGTAAAGGATTTATACGCTAAAAACTATAGAACACTTCTGAAAGAAATTGAGGAAGACACAAAGAGATGGAAAAATATTCCATGCTCATGGATTGGCAGAATTAATATTGTGAAAATGTCAATGTTACCCAGGGCAATATACACGTTTAATGCAATCCCTATCAAAATACCATGGACTTTCTTCAGAGAGTTAGAACAAATTATTTTAAGATTTGTGTGGAATCACAAAAGATCCCGAATATCCAGGGGAATTTTAAAAAAGAAAACCATATCTGTGGGCATCACAATGCCAGATTTCAGGTTGTACTACAAAGCTGTGGTCATCAAGACAGTGTGGTACTGGCACAAAAACAGACACATAGATCAATGGAACAGAATAGAGAACCCAGAAGTGGACCCTGAACTTTATGGCCAACTAATATTCGATAAAGGAGGAAAGACTATCCACTGGAAGAAAGACAGTCTCTTCAATAAATGGTGCTGGGAAAATTGGACATCCACATGCACAAGAATGAAATTAGACCATTCTCTTTCACCATACACAAAGATAAATTCAAAATGGATGAAATATCTAAATGTGAGACAAGATTCCATCAAAATCCTAGAGGAGAACACAGGCAACACCATTTTTGAGCTCGGCCACAGTAACTACTTGCAAGATACATCCACGAAGGCAAAAGCAACAAAAGCAAAAATGAACTATTGGGACTTCATCAAGATAAGAAGCTTTTGCACAGCAAAGGATACAGTCAACGAAACTAAAAGACAACCTGCAGAATGGGAGAAGATATTTGCAAATGACGTATCAGATAAAGGAGGACTAGTTTCCAAGATCTATAAAGAACTTCTTAAACTCAACACCAAAGAAACAAACAATCCAATCATGAAATGGGCAAAAGACATGAAGAGAAATCTGACAGAGGAAGACATAGACATGGCCAACATGCACATGAGAAAATGCTCTGCATCACTTGACATCAGGGAAATACAAATCAAAACCATAATGAGATACCACCTCACACCAGTGAGAATGGGGAAAATGAACAAGGCAGGAAACAACAAATGTTGGAGAGGATGCGGAGAAAAGGGAACCCTCTTACACTGTTGGTGGGAATGTGAACTGGTGCAGCCACTCTGGAAAACTGTGTGGAGGTTCCTCAAAAAGTTAAAAATAGACCTGCCCTAGGACCCAGCAATTACACTGTTGGGGATTTACCCCAAAGATACAGATGCAATGAAACGCTGGGACACCTGCACCCCGATGTTTATAGCAGCAATGTCCACAATAGCCAAACTGTGGAAGGAGCCTCGGTGTCCATCGAAAGATGAATGGATAAAGAAGATGTGGTTTATGTATACAATGGAATATTACTCAGCCATTAGAAACGACAAATACCACCATTTGCTTCAACGTGGATGGAACTGTATGGTATTATGCTGAGTGAAGTAAGTCAATTGGAGAAGGACAAACAGTGTATGTTCTCATTCATTTGGGGAATATAAATAATAGTGAAAGGGAATATAGGGGAAGGGAGAAGAAATGTGTGGGAAATATCAGAAAGGGCGACAGAACATAAAGACTGCTAACTCTGGGAAAGGAACTGGGGGTGGTGGAAGGGGAGGAGGTGGGGGGTGGGGGTGAGTGGGTGACGGGCACTGAGGCGGATCCTTGACGGGATGAGCACTGGGTGTTATTCTGTATGTTGGTAAATTGAACACCAATAAAAATTATTAAAATAAATAAATAAATATAAATAAATAAATAAATAAAATAATAAAAAGTAATGGTAAAGGGAATTTTAAATGCATTAAGATAAAGGAAAACAGATTCATAAAAAGAAAACCCCAAAACTATAAACTTAGCTGATTTTTCAGCAGAAACTACAGGCCAGAAAGAAGTGGCATGGTATGTTTGTAACATATTCAAAGTGTCTCCTCTTACCACTTTTTTTCATCATGGTACTAAAGCCCTGGATGCAGCAATCAGACAAGGAAAGAAAAGGCACATCAAAACTGGTAAGGAAAAAATAAACCTGTCATTATTTACAGATGACATGCTATTATACATAAAAAACCTAAAAGACTCCACTAGAAATGTATTAAAACTGATAAATTCAGTAAAATTGCAGGATGTAAAATTAATATGGAGAAATCTTTTGCATTCCAATATACTAACAACAAAGAAGTAGAAAGAGAAATTAAGGAAATGATCCCATTTAATATTGCACCCAAAACAATGGCTAGGAATAAACTTAACCAAGAGATGTAAGACCTCTCCTCTGAAAAAAATAAAACACTGATGAAATAAATTGTAGATGAGGCAAATAGAAAGGTATACCATGCTAATGTATTGGAAGAATTAATATAGCTAGAATGTGCATACTACCAAAAACAATCTACAAATTCAATGGAATTCCTATGAAAATACTAACACCATTTTTTCACAGAACTAGAAAAAAATCCTAAAATGTGTATGGAATCAGAAAATATCACAAATGGCTAAAGAATTCTTGAAAGAAAAAGAAAGCTGGAGGTATCACAATCCCAGATTTTAAGGTATACTATAAAGCTGTAGTAATCAAAACATTTTGATACTGGCAGAAAAAGAGACACATAGATCAACAGAACAAAAATAGAACATCCCAGAAACAAATCTATGCTTATATGTTCACTTAATTTATGAGAAAGGAAGCAAATGTTTACAATGGAGAAAAGACAGTCTATTCAGTAACAGTGCTGGGAAAACTGAACAACTACCTGCAAAACAATGGAGCTAGACAACTTTTTCATATCATAAACAAAAATACATTAAAAATGGATTAAATACCTAAATGTGAGACCTTATACCATAAAATTCTAGAAGAAAGCATAGTCAGTAATCTCTATGAAATTGATCTTAGCAACATTTATTCTAGATATGTATTATCAGGCCAAAAAAAAAAGAAAGGAAAAAAATTAAACTATAGGGATTATACCCAAATTAAAAATGTTTTACACAGGAAAGGAAACCATCAAAAAAACAAAAAGGCACCCTACTGAATGGAAGAATATATTTTCAAATGATATATTTACAAAGCAGTTAGTAGGGAATTATGCTGAGTGAAGTAAGTCAGTCGGAGAAGGACAAACATTATATGTTCTCATTCATTTGGGGAATATAAATAATAGTGAAAGGGAATATAAGGGAAGGGAGAAGAAATGTGTGGGAAATATCAGAAAGGGAGACAGAACGTAAAGACTGCTAACTCTGGGAAACGAACTAGGGGTGGTAGAAGGGGAGGAGGGCGGGGGGTGGGAATGAATGGGTGACGGGCACTGGGTGTTATTCTGTATGTTAGTAAATTGAACACCAATAAAAAATAAATTAAAAAAAAAAGCAGTTAGTAGCAATAAGGGGTAGGGGATTGGTGAAAGGGAGTGGGATACAGAGGCTTCCAGTTATGAATAAATAAATAACAGGAATTAAAGGCACCACATAAAGAATACAGTCAATGATATTGTAATATCATTGTATGGTTACAAATGGTAGCTACACTTGTGTTGGGCATAGCACAATGTATAAACTTGTCAGATCACTATGTTTTACACCTGAAACTAATGTAACATTGTGTGTCAATACACTCAAATAAAAATAATTAAAAACATGATAATTACACTTGTTGACCTGGATGTGGAGAAACTGGAATCCTCCTACAGTTGCTGATGAGAATGTAAAATGGTACGGGGGGTAGGGGGGCAGGGCAAGATGGCAGAAGAGTAGGGTCCCCAAGTCACCTCTCCCCCACCAACTTACCTGGGTAACTTACAAATCATCCTGAAAACCTAAAAATTCGGCCTGAGATTTAATGAGAACAGCTGAAACGCTACAGAGAGAAGAGTTTGAATTCTAACAAGGTAGGAAGATGGAAAAAAATAAATAAATAAAAAAGAATTCAGTGGGGGAGGGACCCCCGCGAGGAGCCAGGCTAAGGCCAGGCATCGAGAGCCTCTAGAACAGGAAAGCCCAATCCCGGAGAAGCAGGAACTTCCCAGATGGAAAGGCACTCGTAAGGAACTGGGGCAGGAACTCAAGAGGGACAGTGGAGCCTCCAGGTTCCCGGAGTCACTAAAAGAGGAAGTGCACCCCTGGGTAGAGCACACAACACACCATGGGCCAAGCACGGAAATGGGCTGGAGCGCACACCTGGCGGGGCCTCGGGAGCAGCTCAGGTGGCAGCTCCATGCAGAGGGGGCTGCATTGCCCTAGGAGTGCGATTCCAGCAGCTAAGGACCCAGGGCCGAGGGTGCCAGGGGACATAGCCCAAGATACTGCATTCCTACCTGGGACAGGCAAAGGCAGGGAAGGCACAGGACAGCGAGGACATTCCTGCCCCCAGGTGTTCCCGATCTGTGCACATTAGCGCCCCCCGCCCCCGGAACATCCAGGCCAGTGCAGACTGGGAGATTGTCTGTGGTAGTTACTGTGGGACATGAGTCCAGAGCTGGAGAGCTGGCCACCGCCACTGTGGTTGTCCCTCCTGATGTGACCCTGTGCCTGAGATGGAGTAGGGCCGCCAGGGAACAGGGGCTCATAGGATAAACAGCTCCCACTCTGCACCTGGAAGGGGGTGGGGTAGCTCCCCCAGGTGCACACACCTGAGAATCAACACAGCAGTCCCTTCCCCCAGAAGACCACTTGGAAGGACCAGGGAAGAGCGGTCCTTGCTTGATCAAGCAACACTGGAGAGATCCAGGGGAAGTTGAGGGATTTACAATGTATAGAACCAGAGGATACCCTGCCTTGTTTCTTTGTTTTGTTTTTGTTTTTGTTTTTTGTTCTTTGATTTTTTGGGGTTTTTTTATTTTTTTATTTCTCTTTTTATTCTTCCTTTTTCCATAACAACTTGTTTTTAGCCACTCTGAACTGAGGAAAATGACGAGAAAGAAGAACTCACCACAAAAGAGAGAATCAGAAACAGTACTCTCTCCCACAGAGTTACAGAATTTGGATTAAAATTCAATGTCGGAAAACCAATTCAGAAGCACAATTATAAAACTACTGGTAGCTCTGGAAAAAAAGAATAGAGGATTGAAGAGACTTCATGACTCCAAAATTTAGATCTAATCAGGCCGAAATTAAAAATCAGTTAAGAGGTAATCCTAACTGGAGGTCCTAACAACGAGGGCTAATGAGGTAGAAGAATCAGTGAGTGACAAAGAAGACAAGTTGATGGGAAGGAAGGAAGCTGATGAAAAAAAGAGAAAAACACAGGACCATGAGGAAAGATTAAAGGAAATAAATGACAGCCTCAGAAGGAAAAATCTACGTTTAATTGGGGTTCCAGAGGGCACCGAAGGGGACAGAGGTCCAGAAAGTGTAATTGAACGAATCATAGAGGAGAAAATCCCTAACTTGCAGAGGAAAACAGGCATTCAGATCCAGGAGATAGAGAGATCCCCCCCTTAAATCAATAAAAATCGCTCAGCACCTCGACATTTAATAGTGAAACTTGCAAATTCCAAAGATAAAGAGAAAATCCTTAAAGCAGCAAGAGACAAGAGATCCCTAAACTTTATGGGGAGAAGTATTAGGGTAACAGCAGACCTCTCCACAGAGACCTGGCAGGCCAGAAAGGGCTGGCAGGATATATTCAGGGTCCTAAATGAGAAGAACATGCAACCAAGAATACTTTATCCAGCAAAGCTCTCATTCAATAGAGAAGGAGAGATAAAGAGCTTCCAAGATAGGCAGAAACTGAAAGAATATGGGACCACCAAACCAGCTCTGCAAGAAATATTCAGGGGGACTCTGTAAAAGAAAGAGGAAGTCCAAAGAAACAATCGACAAAAACAGGGACTGAATAGGTATTATGTTGACACTAAATTCATATATTTCAGTAATAACTCTGAATGTGAATGGGCTTAATGATCCCATCAAAAGACGCAGGGTTTCAGACTGGATAAAAAGCAAAACACATCTATTTGCTGTCTACAAGAGACTCATTTAGACATAAGGACACCTACAGCCTGAAAATAAAAGGTCGGAGAACAATTTACAATCAAAATGGTCCTCAAAAAAAGCAGGGGTGTCAATCCTCATATCAGATAAGTTAAAGTTTATCCCAAAGGCTGTAGTAAGAGTTGAAGAGGGACAGTATATCATACTTAAAGGATCTATCCAACAAGAGGAACTAACAATCATGAATATTTATGCCCAAATGTGGGAGCTGCCAAGTAGATCCATCAATTAATAACCAAAGTTAAGACATACTTAGATAATAATACACTAATACTGGGAGACATCAACACGACGCTTTATGTAAATGAGAGATCTTCTAAGCACAACATCTCCAAAGAAACAAGAGCTTGAAATGATACACTGGACCAAATAGATTTCACAGATACTTAAGAACTTTTCATCCAAATGCAACTGAATAAACATTCATCTCAAGTGCACACGAAACTTTCTCCAGAATAGACCACATACTGGGTCACAAATGAGGTGTCAACTAATACCAAAAGATTGGGTTTGTCCCCTACATATTTTATGAGCATGATGCTTTGAAGCTATTACTCAATCGCAAGAAGAAATTTGGAAGAAATTCAAACATGCGGAGGTTAAAGATCATCCTGCTTAAAGACAAAAGGGTCAACCAGGAAATTGGAGAAGAATTTAAAAGATTCGTGAGAACTAATGAGAATGAAGATAGAACCATTCAAAATCTTTGTGATGCAGCAAAAGCAGTCCTGAGAGGGAAATACATTGCAATACAACCATCCTTCAAAAAAGTGGGAAAAAACCTCAAACCCATAAGCTAACCTTGCACCTAAAAAAACTGGAGAAAGAACAGCAAATAAAACCTACACCAAGTAGAAGAAGAGAGTTAATACAGATTCGAGCACAACACAATGAAACCAAGACCAGAATTGTGGAATAGATCAACGAAACCAGGAGTTGGTTCCTTGAAAGAATTAATAAGAAAGGTAAACCATAAGCCAGCCTTATTAAAAACAAAAGATAAAAGACTCAAATTAATAAAATCATGAATGAAAAGGAGGGATCACCATCAATACCAGGGAAATACAAACGATTTTAAAAACATATTATGAACAGCTATACGACAATAAATTAGGCAATCCAGAAGAATTGGACACATTTCTGGAAAACCACAAACTACCAAAACTGGAACAGGAAGAAATAGAAAACCTGAACAGGCCAATAACCAGGGAGGAAATTGAAGCAGTCACCCAAAACCTCCCAAGACACAAAAGTCCAGGGCCAGATGGCTTCCCAGGGGAATTCTATCAAACCTTTATAGAAGAAACAATACCTATTCTACTAAAGATGTTCCAAAAGATAGAAAGAGATGGAATACTTCCAACCTCATTCTATGAGGCCAGCATCACCTTAATTCCAAAACCAGACAAAGACCCCACCAAAAAGGAGAATTATAGACCAATATCCCGGATGAACACAGATGCAAAATTTCTCAGCAAGATATTAGCCAGTAGGATCCAACAGTACATTAAGATTATTCACCATGACTAAGTGGCATTTATCCCTGGTATTCAAGGCTGGTTCAACACTTTTAAAGCAAAGAATGTGATAAATCATATCTACAAAAGAGAAAACAAGAACCATATGATCCTGTTAATAGATGCAGAGAAAGCATTTGACAAAATACAGCATCCATTCCTGATCAAAACTCTTCAGAGTGTAGGGATAGAGGGAACATTCCTCAGCATCTTAAAAGCCATCTACAAAGAGCCCACAGCAAATGTCATTCTCAATGAGGAAACACTGGGAGCCTTTCCCCTAAGATCAAGAACATGATAGGAATGTCCACATTCACCACTGCTATTCAACATAGCAGTCGAAGTCCTAGCCTCAGTAATCAGGCAACAAAAAGAAATAAAAGACATTCAAATTGGCAAAGAAGGAGTCAAACTCTCCCTCTTTGCAAATTACATGATACTGTACTTAGAAAACCCAAAAGACTCCACCCCAAGATTGCTAGAACTCATACAGCAATTCAGCAGTGTGGCAGGATACAAAATCAATGCCCAGAAATCAATGGCATTTCTATACCTTAACAATGAGACTGAAGAAAGAGAAATTAAGGAGTCGATCCCATTTACAAATGCACTCAAAAGCATAAGATATTTAGGAATAAGCCTAACCAAAGAAGGAAAATATCTATACCCTAAAAACTACAAAACACTTCTGAAAAAAATTTAGTAAGACAGAAAGAGATGGAAAAATATTCCATGCTCATGCATTGGAAGAATATTGTGAAAATGTCAATGCTACCCAGGGCAATTTACCCATTTAATGCAATCCCTATCAAAATACCATGGACTTTCTTCAGAGAGTTGGAAGAAATCATCTTAAGAGTTGTGTGGAATCAGAAAAGACCCCTAGTAGCCAGGGGAATATTAAAAAAGAAAACCAGAGCTGGAGGCATCACAATGCCAGATTTCAGGTTGTACTACAAAGCTGTGGTCATCAAGACAGTGTGGTACTGGCACAAAAACAGACACATAAATCAATGGAACATAATACAGAATCCAGAAATGGGCCCTCAACTTATGATCAACTAATATTCGACAAAGCAGGAAAGATTACCCACTGGAAAAAAAGTTAGTATCTTCACTATATGATGCTGGGCCCTTTACTGGCATAATGGAATCAGCATCCTGATCTTTAAAAAAATAGAAATAAAAAATAAATGGTGCCGGGAAAATTGGACAGGCACCTGCTGAAGAATGAAACTGGACCATTCTCTTACACCATACACAAAGATAAACTCAAAATGGATGAAAGATCTAAATATGAGACAACAATCCATCAAAATCCGAGAGGAGAACCCTGGCAACACCCTTTTTGAACTTGGCTACAGCAACTTCTTGCAAAATACATATGAAGGCAAGGGAAACAAAAGCAAAAATGAACTTCTGGGACTTCATCAAGATAAACAGTTTCTGGGATCCCTGGGTGGCGCAGCAGTTTGGTGCCTGCCTTTGGCCCAGGGCGCGACCCTGGAAACCAGGGATCGAATCCCACGTTGGGCTCCCGGTACAAGGAGCCTGCGTCTCCCTCTGCCTATGTCTCTGCCTCTGTGTGTGTGTGTGTGTGACTATCATAAAAAAAAGATAAACAGTTTCTGCACAGCAAAAGAAACGTCCACAAAACTAAAAGACACCCTGAAGAATGGGAGAAGATATTTGCAAATGACCTAGCGGATAAAGGGCTAGTATCCAAGATCTCTAAAGAACTTCTTAAACTCAACAGCAAAGAAACAAACAACCCAATCATGAAATGGGCAAAAGACATGAACAGAAATTTCACAGAGGAAGACATAGACATGGCCAACAAGCACATGAGAAAATGCCCCGCATCACTTGCCATCAGGGAAATACAAATCAAAAACCACAATGAGATACCACCTTGCACCAGTGAGAATGGTGAATATCAACAAGACAGGAAACAACAAATGTTGGAGAGGATGTGGATAAAGGGGAACCCTCTTGCACTTTTGGTGGGAATGTGAACTGGTGCAGCCACTCTTGTAAACTTTGTGTAGGTTCCACAAAGAGTTAAAAATAGAACTGCCCTATGACCCAATTGCTAATTGCACTGCTGGAGATTTACCCCAAAGATACAGATGCAGTGTAACGGCAGGACACCTGCACCCCAATGTTTATAGCACCAATGTCCACAATAGCCAAACTGTGGATGGAGCCTCGGTGTCCTTCGAAAGATGGATGGATAAAGAAGATGTGGTCTATATATACAATGGAATATTACTCAGCCTTCAGAAATGACAAATACCCACTATTTGCTTCAACGTGGAGGGAGCTGGAGGGTATTCTGCTGAATGAAGTCAGTGAATTGGAGAAGGAGAACCATTATATGGTCTCATGCATTTGGGGAATATAAAAAATTGTGAAAGGGAATAATGGGGAAAGGAGAGGAAATGAGTGGGAAATATCAGAGAGGGTGACAGAATATGAGAGACACCTAAATCTGGGAAATGAACAAAGTTTAGTGGAAAGGGAGGTTGGTGGTGGTTGGGGTCACTGGGTGATGGGCACTGAAGGGGGCACCTGATGGGATTAGTACCATTTGATATGCTATATGTTGGCAAATTGAGCTCCAATAAAAATAATTTAAAAAAAGAGACTCTCAACAGAAACAAACTGAAGATTGATGGAGGGAGATTGGTGGGGCTAGATATGGGATGGGGATTAAGAGGGTACTTGTGATGAGCACTGGATGGTATATGTAAGTGATGAATTATGAAACTCTACTCCTGATAAAAAATTTAAAAATTTAAAAATAAAAATGCAGATATGAACACTAAAATAAAAAAACAAAAAAAAATTAAAATGGCACAATTACTTTAGAAAAGAGCATAGCAGTTTCTTAAATGGTTAAACATAGTTATGACATGATTTTGAAATTCTACTTCAAGAATAATGAATTGATAAATAAAGTATGTTATATTCATACAGTGGACTATTACTCCTATAAATGCATGAAGTACTGAAACATGCTACAACATGAATAAACCTTGAAAACATTACGCTAAATGAAATAAGTTAGTAGAAAAAGGCCATTTATCAAATGATTCCATGTATAGGAAATGACTCAGCAAATCCATAAAGACAGAAAAGTCTTTATAGCTGTCTTGGACTGTGGGGAACAAAGAAAGAGACAGGGAATGACTGCTAAATGATATTAATTTGAAGCAAATACTTCAGTGTTTTTACTATATTCACTATGATGTGCATCCATCACTACTAACTCCTGGACATTCTCATCATGTAAGGTTATGTAGTTCAGGGATAGTCAAACACATGAGGTGTGCTGTATGTAGCATAAGCTTAGATCTAGTTATGTACACTAGGATTATGTGACAAAATATGATATTTAAGTTCAATCCATCAACCTTAACCTGATATTTTCTTCTAAGTTTTATACTTTTAGGTCCTACTTTTAGAGGTTTAACCTAGTTTGACTGAACTTTTATATAGTATAAGGGTCCAAATTCATTGTTTTGCATGTGTACATTCCATTTTACAAAAACCAGTCATTGAAATAAAATGATTTTATCATTAAATGGTCTAGGTTCCCTTTTCAAAAAATTGTTTGGCAATGAGTATATATGAGGGTTAATTTCTGAACACTCTATTCTATCCCATTGTTCTGAATATCTGCCTTTATGCTACTAAACATACTAAACAGTATTTTGAATATCATACCTTCATAAAAAGTTGTGTTGTCAGCAAATGCGAGATTTATTTAAAATCTTTTTCAAGTCTGCTATGGGCAATTTTGAGTCCTTTGAGGTCCCAACATGGACTTTACAAGGGAATTTTCTATTTCTGAAAAGGTACCTAGGGAGTTAAAAAAATGTTGGTGTTTTAAATTATTTTTTAAACATACAGTGTTTTATTAGTTTCAGGTGTACAATATAGTCATTCAATAATCACATACATCATATAGTCATGACGAGTGCATATATTAATTCCTATGAACTATTTTACACATTCCCTCCAATCTCCCTTCTGATTAACCATCAATTTGTTCTCTATGGTTAAGCTATTTCTTGATTTGTCACTCTCTCTTTTCTTTCCATTTTCTCTTTTGTTTTGTTTCTTAAATTTCAAATATGATGAGGAAAATCTCATGGTATTTGTCTTTCTCTGACTTGCCTTTCTTGCTTAGCATTATATTTTCTAATTCCATCCATATAGAAAATAGAAGGATTTCATTCTTTTTTATGGCTGAGTAATATTTTATATTATATATAATATATTTTGATATTCTATATTATATATGTGTATATATAATCTATTTAATATTCTATATGTGTCTATATACGTACATATATAATATAGAATATTAAAATATACATATGTATACACACACACTCACACATCTTTATCCATTAGTCAATCCATGGACACTTGGGCTGTTTCTATAATTTGTCTATTGTAAATAACATTGCTTTAAAAATTGGAGTCCATGTAACCCTCTAAATTAGCGTTTTTGTATTTTGGGGGTAAATATCTAATAATGCAATTGCTAGATCATAAAGTAGTTCTATATTTAACTTTCTGTGGAATCTCCATCCTGATTTCCACAGTGGATACTCCAGTTTGTGCTCTGATCAACAATGCAAAATGGTTCCCCTTTCTCTACATCCTTGCCAAAACCTGTTGTTTCTTGTGTTGTTGATTTTAGCCATCCTGACTGGTTTGAAGTGATTTCCCATTGTAGAATCAATTTACATGTCCCCAATGATCAGTAATGTTGAAGATCTTTTCATGTGTCTGTTGACCATTTGTATGTCTTTGGAGAAATGTCCATTTGTGTCTTATGCCCATTAAAAAAAAAAATTGGATTGTTTGTTCTTGGGTGTTGATATGAATAAGTTCTTTAGATATTATGGATACTAATCCTTTTTGTTGTTGTTAACTAACTAGAATTAATTAAATTTAAATTCTATCTGCCAACGTATAGTACAACACCCAGGCTCATCTCATCATGTGCTCTCCTTAATGCCCATCACACAGTTACCCCAACTCCCCACCCACCTTACATTCTGCAACCCTCAGTTTGTCTCCCAGAGTTAGGAGTTTCTCATGGTTTGTCTTCCTCTCTAATTTTTCCCCACTCAGTTTCCCTCCTTTCCCTTATGGTCCCTTGCACTATTTCTTATATTCCACATATGAGTGAAACCATATGATAATTGTCTTTCTCCAATGGATACTAATCCTTTATCAGATATGTCATTTGCAAATATCGTCTCCCATTCCATAAGTTACCTTTTAGTTTTTATTGTCTCCTTAAATGTAGAGAAGCTTTTTATTTTGATGAAGTCCCAATATTTTATTTTTGCTTTTGTTTCCCTTGCCTCAAGAGACATTTCTAGGAGAAAAAAGTTGCTACTATCAACGTCGATGAAGTCACAGTCTGTGTTCTCTTCTAAGAATTTCTGGTCTCCCATTTAGGTCTTTAATCTATTTTTAATTTGCATTTGTGTGTGGTATAAGAAAGGGGTCCAGTTTCATTCCTTTGCATTTTACTGCTCTGTTGTTCCAGCACCATTTGTTTAAGAGACTATCTTTTTCCCATTGGATATTTTTCCCTGCTTTGTTGAAGATTAGTTGACTATATAGGTGTGGATCCACTTCTGGATTTTTCCCTTCTGTTCCATTGATCTACGTGTCTGCTTATGTGCTAGTACTATAATGTCTTGATTACTACAGCTTTGTAATACAACTTGAAGTCTGAAACTGTGGTGTTTCCAGCTTAGCTTTTACTTTTCAAGATTGCTTTGGTTATTTAGGATATTATGTGGTTCCATCAAAATTTTAGAATTGGTTGTTCTACCTCTGTGAAAAATGCTGTTTGTATTCTGATAGGGATTGCATTAAATGTGTAGAATGCTTTGTGTAGTATAGAAATAAAAAAATTAACAATATCTGTTCTCCTAATGCATGAGCACGGAATGTCTTTCCATTTGCAAATCTTACATTTCTATCATCACTGTATTATAGTTTTCAGAGTACAGTTCTTTCACCTCTTTGGTTAGGTTTATGCCAAGGTATCGTATGGTTTTTGGTGTCATTGTAAATGGGTTGATTCCTGAATTTCTCTTTATGGTACCATTATTGGTACATAGAAATGCAACAGATTTCTGCATATTGCTTTTATATCCTGCAATTTTATTGAATTCATTTATCAGTTCTAGTAGCTTTTTGGTGGAGTCTTTTGGGTCCCCTATATATTGAGTATCATGTCATCTGCAAATAATGAAAGTTTGACTTCTTCCTTGATGATTTGGAAGGACTTTATTTATTTTTGAGATCTGATTGCTGTGGCTGTTTCTTCCAGAACAGTGTTTAATAAAAATGGTGAGAGTAAATATCCTTGTATTTTTCCTGAATTTAGGAGCAGAGCTCTCAGTATTCTTCTTTCATTAAGGAAGATGTTAGCTGTGGGTTTCTCATATATGGCCTCTATTATATTGACATATGTTGCTTTAAACCTACATTGTTGAGGGGTTTTTTAATCCTTAATGGATGTTGGTCTTTTTTGTTGTTGTTGTTCTTTTCTGAAACATTTTTCTGCATATATTGAAATGATTATTTGGTTCTCACCATTTATTTTATTGACGTGATACAATGTGATGCACTACATTGATTGATTTGCAATTTGCAAATATTGACTCACCCTTACAAACCAGGAATAAATTCCAGGAATAAATCATAGCGAATGATTTTCTTAATGTACTGTTGTATTTAGTTTGCTAGTATTTTGTTGAGGATTTTGCATCTATGTTTATCAGGAAAACTGGCCTAAATTCTCTTTTTCAGTGGTGTCTTTATCTCATTTTGGTTTCAGGTTAATGCTGGTCTCATAGAATGCATTTGGAATTTTTCCTTCTTTTTCTGCTTTTTGGAATAGTTTGGGAAGAATAGGGATTAACTCTTCTTTATATATTTGGTAGAATTTGCCTGTGAATACATCTGGTCCTAGATTTTTGGGTTTTTTTGGGGAGGTTTTCTGTTTACTAATTCAATTTTGTCTTTGATGATAGGTCTGTTCAAGTCTTCTATTTCTACTTCAATTTTGGAAGTTTATATGTTTCTAGGCAAGTATCCATTTTCTTCAAGGTTGTCCAATTTGTTGGCATGGTTTTTTTTTTTAGTAATATTTTTATAGTTGTATTTCTATGTTATTTGTTGTCATTTATCCACTTTCATTTGTTATTTATTTATTTATTTATTTATTTATTTATTTATTTATTTAGATCCTTTATTTTTTCTTTTTGGTAAGTCTGGCTAGAGGTTTATCAATTTTTTAAAATGTTTTCAAAGAACCAGTAACTGGTTTCATCAATCTGTTCTAGTATTTTCTGGTTTCTGCATCATTTATTTCTAATCTTTATTATTTCCTTCTTTCTACTGGCTTTAGGATTCATTTGATGCTCTTTTTCTAGCTCCTTTTGGTATAAGGTAAGTTTGATTATTTGAGATTTCTATTGTTTCTTGAAGTAGAACTGAATTGCTATATACTTCCCTCTTAGAACCACTTTTGTTTCATCCCAAAGTTTTTGGGTGGTTGTGTTCTATTTTCATGTATTTTTAAATTTCTTTTGTTTCCTTATTGACCTATTCATTCTTTAGTAGCATGCTGTTTAACCACCATGTATTTGTGTTTTTTCCCAAATTTTCTCTTGTGGTTGACTTCTAGTTTCTTAGCGTTGTGATCAGAAAAGGTGCATAGGATGATTTCAGTCTATTTGTATTTGTTCAGGTCTGTTTTGTGATCTAATGTGAACATGTGATCTATTCTGGAAGATGTTCCCCGTGCACATGAAAAGAATGTGTATTTTTATGTATTAGGATGGAATATTCTGAATATATCTGTTAAGTCCATCTGTTCCAGTATATCATTCAAAGCCATTGTTTCCTTGTTTATTTTCCATTTCAATGATTTGTCCAATAATGAAAGTGGGGTGTTAATGTCCCTTACTATTGTGTTATTATCAATTAGTTCCCTGTGTTTGTTATTGTTTTATATACTTGGGTGCTCCCATATTGAGTGTATAAATATTTACATTTATTATATCATTGGATTATTACCTTTATGGATTACCTTTATGATTATAGTTTATGATTATAGATTATAGTCTATTTTGTCAGATGTAATTATTGTTGCCCCATCTTTCTTTTCACATCCATCCAAAACCCATCTTTGTCTCTTTTATTACAGACTTTGTTTAAAGTCTAGTTTGTCCAATACAAGAATTGCTACTCCAGCATTTTTTGACATCTATTTGCATGATAAAAGTTTCTCCACTGCCCCACTTTGAATCAGCAGGTGTCTTTAGGTCTACAATAGTCTCATGTAGTCACCATATAAATGAATCTTGATGTGTTTTTGTTTTTATCCATTCTGGAACCCTGTCTTCCAATTGGACTGCTTAGTCCATTTACATTCAAAGTAACTTTTGGTATATATGTATTAACTGCCATTCTCTTACTTGTTTTGTGGTTGTTTCTCAAGATTGTCTCTGATCTTTTCTTGTCTTGCTCTCATGGTTTACCATTTTTTTTTCAGTGATATATTAAGATTGTTTTCTTTATTCTTTGAGTGTTTATTACTGTTTTTTTGATATATGGTTACTATTTAGTATATAACTTCTTCTGAAAATAGCAGTCTATATTATTTATGGTCATTCATGTTTAAACCCACATTTTAGGTGTATTTTTTCATGTTTTATAAACTTTGTGTGTATGTGTGTGTGTGTACTTTGATTTTTTCAGAAATATTCATATTTTCTGCTTTTATGTTTCCTGCCTTTATACTGTCACTTTTGTTGTCTCCACTCAAGAGTCCCCTTTAATATTCCTTGAAGGGTTTTTTTAGTGGTCACAAACTCCTATGAATTTGTTTGTCTGGGAAACTCTTTATTTGTCCTATTCTAAATGATAGCCTTGCTGGATAGAGTGTTCTTGGCTGTGGATTTTTCCCATTCAGTGCTTTGAATATACCATGCTACTCACTTCTGCTTTGCCTGATGTGGGACTTGATCCCTGGACTCCAGGACCACACCCTGAGCCAAAGGCAGACACCCATCTGCTGAGCCACCCAGGCATCCCTACAGTCTTTGTTTTTTAAAGTCTATTTTGTCAGATGTAATTATTGTTGCCCCATCTTTCTTTTCACATCCATTTGCATGATAAATGTTTTTCCATCTCCTTACTTCTAATCAGCATGTGATTTTTGGTCTGAAATTAGTCTCTTGTATGGGTCTTGTTTTTGTTTTTGTTGTTGTTGCTTATCCATTATAACAACTTATGTCTTTTGATTAGACTATATAATCCATTTATATTCAGAGTAATTATTGATATGTATTTGTTCCATTTTTTTACTTATTTTGTATTTTTTTCTATAGATTTTCTCTGATCCTTTCTTCTTTTGATCTTTTTCACAGTTTGTTGGCTTTCTTTAGAGATATACTTGGAATCCTTCCTCTTTATTCTTTGCATATTTATTAATGGTTTTAGCTTTGTGGTTGCCCATAGGTTTGTATATAACATTTTCTGCATATAGCAGTCTATATGAAGCTGATGGTCACTTAATATTAAACCCATTCTTTACTCCTCTTCCTCCCATGTTTTAGATACGTGATGCCATATTTTATATCCTTTTTTTATGAATCCCTTGACTTATTTTTACAGAAATATTCACTTACTACCTTTGTGGGTTTTTTTTAAATTTTCATACTCTCACTTATGGTCTTCCTTTTCACTCAAAGAGCCCCTTTTGATATTTCCTGTAGGACTGATTTAGTAGTCAACTCTTAGTTTTTGTTTAAGAAACTCTATCTCTCTTTTTATTTTGAATCATAGCTTTGCTAGATAGAGTATTCTTGGCTGTAGGTTTTTCCTTTCAGCATTTTGAATATATCATGGCACTCTCTTCTGGCCTGTCAAATTTCTGCTGAAAAATCTGCTCATAGCCTTATGGTATTTCCTTTGTATGTAACTGTCTTTTTTACTGCTTTTAAGGTTGTTTTCTTTGTTGCTACTTTTTGACATTTTAATTACTATGTGTCTTGGTGTGATCCTTCTTGGGTTGAATTCTTGAGAGTATCTCTGTGTTTCTTTCCTCAGATTAGGGAGGTTACAGCTATTATTTCTTCAAGTAAATTTTCTGCCCACTTATTGCTCTCTTCTTTAAAATCTCTATACTATAAATGTTACTACCCTTGATGGAGTCACTGATTTTTCTAAGACTGTTCTCAATTTGCATAATTTTCTTTCCCCTCCTTCACTCAGCTCAGTTCCTTTCCATTACTTTCTCTTTCTTAATTCATTAATTTTTTCCTCTACTACATAGCACCTATTTATTACATCCAGTGTATTTTTAATTTCTTTTATTGTGCTCTTGATATCTGATTTGTTATTTACCCTTGTTAAGGGTCTCACTAAGGTCCTCCACTTTTTTCTCCAGCCCAGTTTGTATCTTTATGATCATTACTTTAAATTCTCTAAGAAGCATTTTACCTATATCCATTTTATTTTGGTCTTCTGCTGTGGTTTTGCCCTTTTCTTTCATTTGGAAAAGATTTCTCTGTCTCTTCATTTTGTCTGACATTCTGTGTCTGTTTCTGTATGTTAGAAAAGTTCAGATGCTTCTCTTTCTCTTAAGGATAATAGCCTTATGAAGAAGAGCTTATACAGTGTCCTGCCATGCAATACCCCTGTTTCCCAAGGTCTGGCATTTCAGTGAGTGTCTCCTTTGTTGTGTGTGCTCTGCTGTTGAGTCTTGGCCTCTTTTTCTTTTAGTCCAGTTGTATGCAGAGCCTCTCTTTGCCTATTGTGCACAGCACTTGTTTATGAAACAAGACCTGCCCTTCAACACTGCCAGAACTGAGGTCTCACAAAATGCATGATTCAGGAGATGTGATGTTGCTGGGTTTGCACAGGTCTTCTGGTGGAGGGGCCTGTATCATGTAGACTCAGACATTTGTAATTGGGAAGGGCTGATCTGCTGAAGCATGGGGTGACAGGTTTGGTGCAAGCAAGTTAGGAAAGGAGTATTGGCACCATACTGGTTCTTATAGTCAGCCATTGTTTATGCTGGGGCAGGGGAGGAAATTGGCACCTGACGGCTCCTATTTTTCCTGGAGTGGCCCCGCATGGTCCCTGTCTTTCTAGGCCATGCTCTAAGATAAGCAAATATCTCTCTCCTCTCTCTCTCTCTCTCTCTCTCTCTCTCTCTCTCTCATCTGCCCCTGCTGTTTTTCAAACTGCTAGTTCTATGCTGTATCTTCAAGGGCTGTTTGTGGTGCTGTATCTTAAGAGTAGGGTCTCCACTTCATAATGCCTTCCATGCTCTTCCAGAGCCAAGCACACTGATTTTTTTTTAAATTCCAGGATTTAAATCCTACTGGTTTTAATAACTTATGAAATTTGCCCCCCTCAGCTATGAAGGCAAATATCATGGGAATATATGCTCTGTGTTCATGGCTTCTTTATGTGAAAGACTTTTCTTCACTTCTGTGCACCACTTGCTCCTTCTCCACTGCAGATAGCCATAGCCCATTTCATTGCCCTTCCTAACTTCTTCAGTGTGGTATCTGCCTTTAGTTGTGAAGTGTGTTCTGCCCATCTTCAGGTCACTGCCTGAGTTATTTACACTGTTATGGATGTTATCTAGTTGCATCCATGGGATGAGGTGAGCTTAGGTTCCTCCTACTCTGCCATCTTTCCAGATGACCTTTCTGTTTTATTTTTTCTTAGTAGCCCCCAGGAATCTACAGTATGTTTTTTTTTGTTGTTGTTTTTTATTTTGTTTTCTGTTTTTTTTTTGTTTGTTTTGTTTTGTTTTTTTGGCACTGTGAGACTTGAAAATGAGCTAATATATCAGGAAAGTGCCAAAAAAGATGGATTGTTGGACACAAGGCACAAGTCTTTCTGTCACCTGATGGAAGTTGGAAAGAGACTCTTTTGTCTGTTCACTCTGTGCTGAGCCAGGAGGAGTGGCTCTGGCAATTGACAGTCCAATCTTCCTTGAGCTCCCACTGGCCCAAGAGTGGCTAGATTACACCATATACCATCAGGCCTCTAGTATACCAGAGTGTGAGTCCCATTAGCTGGACAGTAATCAGTATCCTGAGTACCCAGAAGATGTCAGGATATTAGTCATACAGTGCACCTTTTTTTTTCCTTCAAGGACAGTTGGGAGCTGAAGAGTTTTGGTCCACTTGCTCCCTGTTGAGCCTAGTGGTAGGCACTGCCCTTCTGTACTTTTCTTTTTTCATTGTCAATAGCTGGCTTGGGTATGCTATGTCTCTTGTCCTCTCAGAACTCTGAGACAAGGTAGACAGAATTCATAACTCTGGATAACCCCCAGAAAAATTGAGACACTGATATGTGATGCACCTCCATCTCTCCCCATGTAAAAACTGGCATCTGACATTTTTCAACTGCTGTTTCTGTGCTTATCTTGGGGAAGCGGCTATGGCAACTGCAAATCTGAATTTCAGTCTTGGTTTTCACTGGCTTCAAATAGCTGAAACATGCTATGTCCCATGTTCCATTAGTGTTCTAAGACAATATATACATAAACTAGTCTTCTCTGTAGCCCCTGGAAATATTTAGGAATTGTATATGCAGTGCTTCACTTTTCCACCCCAGGAATAAGCTGGTTGCCAGGAATTTTCAACTGCTAGTTCTGTGCTGGGATGGGAGAAGGAGTTATGACTACTGCCATTTCCGGCAACCTAGTATGTCATGTCCCATCAGCCCTCCACGACAAGCTAGACAGACGTCAGTCCTCTGCATAGACCCCAGAAACTTTGGGGTACACATGGACATATAGTACATCTCTTTCCCCTCCCAGTGAGAAGTTGGAAAGTATTGCCATGATCATATGGTGCTGTTCTGGAGGTAAGGATTATGGCAAGAAAATATTTCGAATGTCCCTACTGGCTTTGATGTATCTGGTTTCACACTTACCCTGGGTGCAGGAACTTTTTTGCTAGTTTCTGAACTTCTTGCAGAGAGAATATTCCCCAGAATTGTTTAATTGGTGTGCTCATAAGGGAAATACGGTCCAGGGATTCCAATTTTGCCATCTTGCTGAACAGCATTGACCAATTTTAAAGAGGAGGTTTCCTAACAACACAGGTTTCCTAACAACACATTCTTTCTTCTCCCTTTATTTGCAACAATTTTCCTTCATTTCTGAAGATTTCTGATAGTTTCTCTAGATACAGAATTCATCATTGCCAGTTCTTTGATTTCATTACTTGAAAATGCTGCACCACTTTCTTCTGGATGTAATCCACTTATATTGGGGAGGGCAATCTTCTTTACTGAATCTACCAATTCAAATCTTAATCTCATTGAGAAATACTTACACAGACACACCCTGAATTATATTTTACCAAATGTCTGGGCATCCTAGACATAACAATATTTTAATTGAGTATAAGAGTGATATGTTATCT
Organism: Canis lupus familiaris; assembly: GCF_011100685.1. Classification (NCBI taxonomy): domain Eukaryota; kingdom Metazoa; phylum Chordata; class Mammalia; order Carnivora; family Canidae; genus Canis; species Canis lupus. The sequence goes on along the minus strand of NC_049260.1, from coordinate 61,251,473 downwards.
ACTTCATTTCTTAAATTTATTGAACACCTAATATGTGCCACATGCCTTACATATATTATGGAATATAATTCATAAACTAAACCAATAAGGTAGGTATTATCATTATTCTAATATTTACAGGATGTTACTTATTTAGTCCCTACATTCCTACAACACTTGAGGATTTTATCATACTGTATTGTAATTGTTTATTTATAAAATTATTCCTTCACTTAAACCAAGGATCAAGACAGCTCTAAGTCTTTAACATGCTTTTGCACAGAATCATTCAAGATTATTTAAAATGCTGAATTTCATTGGCCAAATGTCTCTTGATTATTTTAAAAACAATAATGATAATAATAGTACTAATAAAACTTAGCATTTAGCATAATGCCCTTAAAATCCATTCATGTTGTCACAGATGTCAAGAATTCCTTCTTGTGGCTGATTATCACATTTTATGCCCATAAACTTCTTTATCCATTTCTCCATTTATGGACACAAGTTGTTTTTATATTTTGGCTATTGTGAGTAGTGATGCAATAACTGTGAATTCGTATATTTCCTTGATTTCTTTTTTTCACTTCCTTGAATATATATCCAAATGTGGAAACTTTGGATCATAAAATATTTCTATTTTAATTTGTTGAGAATCATCTTTACTGTTTTCTATAGTCACCGAACTAATTTACATTTCCAGATAGAAATAGACAAATACATATAGTATCACTTATATGTGGGATATAAAAGAAACTCATAAGAACAGAGAATGTTGCTAGTTACCAGAGGCTAGGAAATTGGAACATTGAGGACAGAATTTTTAAGGGTCCAAACTGCAAACTAATAAAGGAGTCCTGGGAGCTAATGCATAGTATGGTAATTATAGTCAATAATACTGTATTATAGACTTCAAAGTTGTTAAGACACTAGATCTTAATTGTTCCTACCATCAAAAATGAAATAATTATGTATCATAATAGAGGTGTAAGCTAGTGCTATCTTGGCAATCATATTGCAATATATAAATGTGTCAAAGTCAACATATTGTACACCATAAATTTGCACAATATTATACATCAATTACATTTCAATTAAAAATAGTTGTCATTATTCAATCCCTACTATGTTTCTCTTTATAATGCTAATCCATTTATTTCACATAGTCATATATGGAGCAATTTAATTATATGGAAGTAGAAGCTTAGAAAGAGACAAAAATCCTTACTTCATCTTGTAATGATTTTTTAATCATACAAAGTACTCTTATTCTTTGCCAAATAGGCAACAGTTGTCAAAAAGCACTAATATGTATATTCTGAAAACTGATGTGAGTTCATATTTGTTGGCTTTGAACAGAGAATCCAAATGGGTTATAGAGTTTGAACATGTTATTTGATGTAATTACAATCAACACTGATTCACAAGTACATGAAATTTTCATATGACTGAAACACACAGAATTTTAACATCAATAATGTATTCACAATGACATTTGATAGCTACATCAGGCACAACATATGTACAATGCAGTTAAATATGAGAAGAATAAGTGAATTTTTTTCAAAAATCTTAAGAATTTTCCATAAAAAATGACTTTAGTTCTTTGTGAAGATAGAAGGCTTTATTGCTGTCAATAATTTCAAGTTAAAGTTAGGTATGCAGAAATACCACGTGGAATATCTAATCAAATCTAAGTTTGGTGATGATTAAATACCTTATTGCAAAGTGTTTCAAATTTTTGGCTCAAATTTAACATATAAATTGTAATTAAGCATTATTTTCTTAATTAGATTATGACATACTTTTACCAATCATGAATAAAGTTGCTTGTCTATACTAGCTATCAATATAAGCCACAAAAGAAAACGTTTGTTCTAGAAATCAGCATTATTCCCCTGGGCATTAAAAGGGAAGACATATTATAAAGAAAGACCTATTGTCAAAGTAATAGTCACATTGCATGTAAATCATTTGCTTCATAACAATACCTATCTCAATGAGTTATGACTCAAAGGGCAAATTCACTCAATTCAATCACTGATTATTAAAATGTTGGATGAAATAATAACTTTCTTCATTATTTTAGAAATTGATCAATTTGATCAATTGATCAAAGCAGCTAAAAAATAGCTTAGAAATCAACTGCATTAATTCTCAACTCAGTGAGAATTTACACAATCTGCACTCTCTTGCTCAGCATATTATTAGTATATTGGTCTTGACATTTGAATTGAACGGGCACTGAGGGGGGCACTTGACGGGATGAGCACTGGGTGTTATTCTGTATGTTGGTAAATTGAACACCAATAAAAAATAAATTTATTAAAAATATTATGTATATCATATTATTTAATCAAGGAGAAGGTAAATTTCAGTGATAAAATGTTTCCCTTCCACCCATACCCACACCTAACATAGTGCCTGCGACTTAGTAGGTACTAATAAAATGGAGAGTAAGCATGTGGATCCATGTTTTATTCTTCTAGATTACTGATATCTCCAGTATAATATGCCATTATCTTCAGAAGATGATATATCCTACACCTCTTTGGAAACTCATCACCTAGATCAGAGCATTGTACATAGTAGGAACTCAATAAATGCTGTTAGTGAAGCATATAAAGATCAATGGCCTTCCTCAGTCATCATGCTGTTTGATCTCTAGAGGAGTTGATTGTGATATCAATCATCTCTTTTAATGTTTCTCTATGTGATCAATTCGACGCAACAGATGTATTAAATATATATTGAGTTCAATACACCATACATAGGCATGAGAAAGAACAAGAGAAAAACACATAATGTGCAGTCCTTACTTTCAGAGTGGGTAAGATAAATAAATACAGAAATTATTCCATCATAAGACTAGATTCATGGGCTTGCTAAGACACAAAGTGTTATGTAGGTTGTAACTAATAGCATCTTTTTCTTTTATTTGTAAGACATATATGGTTTCTAAGATCCATTTGGATACAAACCATTCACTGCAGAAACTTAGGGCAAACATAACATTAATCTCTTTTGGACACTTAAAAGCCATTTTGCTTCTTTCTTAGCAATATACTATAGAACTCAGTGTCTGCAAATATGAGTAATATTTGTTTTAAGAAGGAAAATAGTACAAACCTTTGGCTTCTGAGAAGGAGCACATCCAGAAGGAATGCTATTGCTATTTGCTGGAGATAAAGAGAAAGAATTGATGTTTTTCCCCTAGTAGGTAGGAGGATTTTCTCTAAAAATTTTAAACTTGTATATTGTGCAAAACAATTCCTACCCTTCATGGAACAGTTTTATGGTAAGCATAAAAAGAAGCACTATCCTCTATCATTTTTCTCTATCTTTAGTAATAGACATTTCTGAAAAAAACCTTTCATTAATACAAGTCCTAAAAATCTTTATTACAACAAGGAGTAAAGTGAATATTATCCCATACACTAAAATATCAATATAAGTTACTCCAGGGAGAAGGATATGCCCTGAAATAAAAATGTCAGTCCAGCTAAGAAAAGATGAATACAGCCAGCAAAATTGACCAGATTAAAAAGAAGTGATCGGAGAATTGTGTAGAAATAGCCATGATATAGAGCAATAAAGCAGAAATAGTTAACAAAACACACTCTCCATGGATAAGATTTTGCATAAGGTTTAACAAATATGATTTCTGAATCAGTGAAGTGAGGAATAAAAGGAAATGGACATAATCCAATAAGGAACACTTAAGGACTAAGAAGTGAAAATATTAATGGATGCCAGAATGTGTCAGTGGACTTGTCTTTGGGGCCTCATTTTAAGGAAATTTTTTCAACTACGTGTTGCAGGAAATACCACTAATATTCTTTCCTTCTTAGAGATTTGGAATGCACAGCTCCCTGAACATGGTGGTAGCATATGTGTGCTAGATGTGGCTTTCTGAATAAGCAAACATGTGAATAAAAGCTTTAGTTTTAAACCCAAACAAACTAGAGTTCTAAAGTTTTCTCATAACTTTATTATCTTCAATTTTATTCATCACAGACACATTTGTTTAACCCATTTCCTCTGAAGCTGAACCTCAACCAGCACCCTCAACTCGTATTTACAATAAACTTCTGTCAACCCAGACATGAAAGACCACAAGTGTAAGATCACCAAACTGTCATTAACTACCCTGTTCAAGGATTATTTATCTTCATAATGATGCTTTATTTCAGTAAATCTTGAATTCCATTTTAAAAACTAAAATATTGTACTCTGTTGTAGCTGTCATAAAATCATATATTTCATATGATAATATCAAACAACTACAGAATATGAAAAAAATATTGGAGAAAAATGGAAAATGCAGTTGAATAGATAAATGGGTGAAGGAAATCTACATTTACCAAATACTATATTTGTCATTCATGGAGAAAATACCTCATGGAAATCTTATTACAGTGTATGAGGTACATGTTATTATCCCTATTGGGAATCAAAGAGGTCAAAGTTTACTTTGTCCCAAATTCCAGTTAGTAAATGGTAGAATGATATATGACTCATGTCTGTCACTAAAACTCTGAGTCTTAACCATTCTGGTTCAGTTAGAGAAACTTATGGGATAGGTACTAAAATCCTTTAAAACAGCTTAAATATGTAAATTACAAAATATAAGCAGTGTATTAGGTAGATTAAAGTGGTAATTGGAGCAAGAAATAAAAGAGGGAAAATATAAAAATAAGAAAGAGCCAGGTGACAGATGTGAGATACAGATATCTGTTTTGACAAAAATAATGTGTTATCCAATAAATACATGAACTAAGAGAATGGTAGCAGGATTAGAAAGGAGGGAATGTTAATGAGACATGAAACAAATGATTGGATGTAGAAGGTAAGATAGATATATAAAAGAGGAGTAACCCAAACCAGGGTGTTTTGTCTGAAGAGCTTCCATCCCTTTATGACACTTGCCAAGAGGATCTATTCTGTGGAAGTATCAGATCTATTTATATCACCCAAAAACCCATGAATAAAGTTGAGTGAAACGTTTTAGAAGGAACAAAATAATGCCTGTCAGGAAGATAGGAAGACAGCATGTTCATAGTGTCTGTGAAGGAAACAAAACAGTGATATTTTGTACTCATTTATTACAAGATCCGTAACATTTACACCTCAAGCATTTTTTTTTTTAGCTGGAAGAAAGTCATCATCTAAATCACAGGAGGTGGCATGGTTTAAAACGAATTTTGGGCAGCTGAGAGGTAATTTTAAGCAGAGACAAAAGTTGTAACTTGTAAGCTGACTGCTAGAAAATGAAAACATCACTTCATGAAGTTGGCTGGATTATTTTTCTGCTTCTGATTCTCTTCTTCTAAATTATCCACTTCCTTTTCTTTTTTTAATAAAATAATTTTTATTGGTGTTCAATATACCAACATACAGAATAACACCCAGTGCTCATCCCGTCAACTGTCCTACTCAGTGCCCGTCACCCACTCACCCACACCCCCCGCCCTCCTCCCCTGCCACCACCCCTAGTTCGTTTCCCAGAGTTAGGAGTCTTTATGTACTGACTCCCTTTCTGATATTTCCCACACATTTCTTCTCCCGTCCCTTATATTCCATTTCAGTATCATTTATATTCCCCAAATGAATGAGAACATACACTGTTTGTCCTTCTCCGACTGACTTACTTCACTCAGCATAATACCCTCCAGTTCCATCCACGTTGAAGCAAATGGTGGGTATTTGTCATTTCTAATGGCTGAGTAATATTCCATTGTATACATAAAGCACATCTTCTTTATCCATTCAACTTTCGACGGACACCGAGGCTCCTTCCACAGTTTGGCTATTGTGGCCATTGCTGCTATAAACATCGGGGTGCAGGTATCCCGGCGTTTCATTGCATCTGAATCTTTGGGGTAAATCCCCAACAGTGCAATTGCTGGGTCAGAGGGCAGGCCTATTTTTAACTCTTTGAGGAACCCCCACACAGTTTTCCAGAGTGGCTGCCCCAGTTCACATTCCCACAGACAGTGTAAGAGGGTTCCCTTTTCTCCGCATCCTCTCCAACATTTGTGGTTTCCTGCCTTGTTAATTTTCCCCATTCTCACTAGTGTGAGATGGTATCTCATCGTGGTTTTGATTTGTGTTTCCCTGATGGCAAGTGATGCAGAGCATTTTCTCATGTGCATGTTGGCCATGTCTATGTCTTCCTCTGTCAGATTTCTCTTCATGTCTTTTGCCCATTTCATGATTGGATTGTTTGTTTCTTTGGTGTTTATTTGAATAAGTTATTTATAGATATTGGAAACTAGCCCTTTATCTGATACGTCATTTGCAATTATCTTCTCCCATTCTGTAGGTTGTGTTTTAGTTTTGTTGACTGTATCCTTTGCTGTGCGAAAGCTTCTTATACTGATGAAGTCCCAAAAGTTCATTTTCTCTTTTGTTTCTTTTGCCTTCATGGATGATTCTTGCACGAAGTTGCTGTGGCCAAGTTCAAAAAGGGTGTTGCCTGTGTTCTCTTCTAGGATTTTCATGGAATCTTGTCTCACATTTAGATCTTTCATCCATTTTGAGTTTATCTTTGTGTATGGTGAAAGAGAGTGGTCTAGTTTCATTCTTCTGCATGTGGATGTCCAATTTTCCCAGCACCATTTATTGAAGAGACTGCCTTTCTTCCAGTGGATAGTCTTTCCTCCTTTATCGAATATTAGTTGACCATAAAGTTCAGGGTCCACTACTGGGTTCTCTATTCTGTTCCATTGATCTGTGTCTGTTGTTGTGCCAGTACCACACTGTCTTGATGACCACAGCTTTGTAGTGCAACCTGAAATCTGGCATTGTGATGCACCTAGCTATGGTTTTCTTTTTTAAAATTCCCCTGGCTATTCGGGGTCTTTTCTGATTCCACACAAATCTTAAAATAATTTGTTCTAACTCTCTGGAGAAAGTCCATGGTATTTTGATAGGGATTGCATTAAACGTGTAAATTGCCCTGGGTAACATTGACATTTTCACAATATTAATTCTGCCAATCCATGAGCATGGAATATTTTTCCATCTCTTTGTGTCTTCCTCAAATTCTTTCAGAAGACTTCTATAGTTTTTAGGGTATAGATCCTTTACCTCTTTGGTTAGGTTTATTCCTAGGTATCTTATGCTTTTGGGTGCAATTGTAAATGGGATTGACTCCTTCATTACTCTTTCTTCAGTCTCATTGTTAGTGTATAGAAATGCCATTGATTTCTCGGCAATGATTTTGTATCATGCCACGCTACCAAATTGCTGTATGAGTTCTAGCAATCTTGGGGTGGAGGCTTTTGGGTTTTCTATGTAGAATATCATGTCATCGGCAAAGAGGGAGAGTTTGACTTCTTCTTTGCCAATTTGAATACTTTAATGTCTTTTTGTTGTCTGATTACTGAGGCTAGGACTTCCAGTACTATGTTGAATAGCAGTGGTGAGAGTGGACATCCCTGTCTTGTTCCTGATCTTAGGGGAAAGGCTCCCAGTGCTTCCCCATTGAGAATGATATTTGCTGTAGGATTTTCGTAGATAGCTTTTAAGATGTCGATGAAAGTTCCTTCTATCCCTACACTCTGAATAGTTTTGATCAGGAATGGATGCTGTATTTTGTCAAATGCTTTCTCTACATCCAGTGAGAGGATCATATGGTTCTTGGATTTCTCTTGCTGATATGATGAATCACGTTGATTGTTTTAAGATGTGTGAACCAGCCTTGTGTCCCGGGCATAAATCTGACTTGGTCATGGTGAATAATTTTCTTAATGTACTGTTGGATCCTATTGGCTAGTATCCTGTTGAGAATTTTTGCATCCATGTTCATCAGGGATATTGCTCTGTAATTCTCCTTTTTGGTGCGGTCTTTGTCTGGTTTTGGAATTAAGGTGATGCTGGCCTCATAGAACGAATTTGGAAGTACTCCATCTCTTTCTATCTTTCCAAACAGCTTTAGGAGAATAGGTATGGTTTCTTCTTTAAATGTTTGATAGAATTCCCCTGGGAAGCCATCTGGCCCTGGACTCTTGTGTCTTGGGAGGTTTTTGATGACTGCTTCAATTTCCTCCCTGATTATTGGCCTGTTCAGGTTTTCTATTTCTTCCTGTTCCAGTTTTGGTAGTTTGTGGCTTTCCAGGAATGCGTCCATTTCTTCCAGAGTGCCTAATTTATTGGTGTATAGCTGTTCATAATATGTTTTTAAAATCGTTTGTATTTCCTTGGTGTTAATAGTGATCTCTCCTTTCTCATTCATGATGTTATTAATTTGAGTCTCCTCTCTCTTCTTTTTAATAAGGTTGGCTAATGGTTTATCTATCTTATTAATTCTTTCAAAGAACCAACTCCTGGTTCTGTTGATCTGTTCCACAGTTCTTCTTGTCTCGATTTTGTTGAATTCTGCTCGAATTTTAATTAACTCTCTTCTTCTGCTGGGCGTAGGGTCCATCTGCTGTTTTTTCTCTAGCTCCTTTATGTGTAAGGTTAGCTTTTGTATTTGAGTTCTTTCCAGGTTTTGAATGGATGCTTGTATTGCGATGTATTTCCCCCTTAGGACTGCTTTTGCTGCATCCCAAATATTTTGAACGGTTGTATCTTCATTCTCATTAGTTTCCAAGAATCTTTTTAATTCTTCCTTAATTTCCTGGTTGACCCTTTCATCTTTTAGCAGGATGGTCCTTAACCTCCACGTGTTTGAGGTCCTTCCAAACTACTTGTTGTGATTTAGTCCTAATTTCAAGGCATTATGGTCTGAGAATATGCAGGGGACGAACCCAATCTTTTGGTATCGGTTCAGACCCGATTTGTGACCCAGTATGTGGTCTATTCTGGAAAGAGTTCCATGTGCACTTGAGAAGAACATGTATTCAGTTGAGTTTGGAAGTAAAGTTCTGTAGATATCTGTGAAATCCATCTGGTCCAGTGTATCATTTAAAGCTCTCGTTTCTTTGGAGATGTTGTGCTTAGAGGACCTATCGAGGGTAGAAAGAGCTAGATTGAAGTCACCAAGTATAAGTGTATTATTATCTAAGTATTTCTTCACTTTGGTTATTAATTGGTTTAAATATTTGGCAGCTCCCACATTCGGGGCTTATATATTGAGGATTGTTAAGTCCTCTTGTTGGATAGATCCTTTAAGTATGAGATAGTCTCCCTTTTCATCTCTCACTACAGTCTTCGGAGTAAATTTTAGACTATCTGATATAAGGGTGGCTACCTTTGCTTTCTTTTGAGGACCATTTGAATGGTAAATGGTTCTCCAACCTTTTATTTTCAAGTTGTAGGTGTCCTTCTGTCTAAAATGAGTCTCTTGTAGACAGCAAATGGGTGGGTCCTGCTTTTTCATCCAGTCTGAAACCCTGTGCCTTTTGATGGGGTCATTAAGCCGTTCATGTTCAGAGTTACTATTGACAGATATGAGTTTAGTGTCATCATGATATCTATTCAGTCCATTTTTGTGGATTGTTACACTGAACTTCTTCTTAAAGGGGAATTTTAAGAGTCCCCCTTAAAATTTCTTGCAGAGCTGGTTTGGAGGTCACATAGTCTTTCAGTTCCTGCCTCTCTTGGAAGCTCTTTATCTCTCCTTCCATTTTGAATGAGAGCCTTGCTGGATAAAGTATTCTTGGTTGCATGTTCTTCTCATTTAGGACCCTGAATATATCCTGCCTGCCCTTTCTGGCCTGCCAGGTCTCTGTGGAGAGGTCTACTGTTACCATAATATTCCTCCCTATAAAAGTCAGGGATTTCTTGTCTCTTGTTGCTTTAAGGATCTTCTCTTTATCTTTGGAATTTGCAAGCTTCACTATTAGATGTCGAGGTGTTGAACGGTTTTTATTGATTTTAGGGGGGGATCTCTCTATTTCCTTGATCTGAATGCCTGTTTCCCTTCCCAGATTAGGAAAGTTTTCAGCTAGGATTTGTTCAAATACATATTCTGGCCCTCTGTCCCTTTCGGCGCCCTCAGGAACCCCAATTAAACGTAGGTTTTTCTTCCTCAGGCTGTCGTTTAATTCCCTTAATCTGTCTTCATGGTCTTTTAATTGTTTGTCTCTTTTTTCATCAGTTTCCCTCTTTCCGTCCACTTGTCTTCTATGTCACTCACTCGTTCTACTTGGTTAACCGTCGTTGTTAGGACTTCTAGTTTGGATTGCATCTTATTCAATTGATTTTTAATTTCTGCCTGACTGGATCTAAATTCTGCAGTCATGAAGTCTCTTGAGTCCTTTATGCTTTTTTCTAGAGCCACTAGTAGCTGTATAATAGTGCTTCTGAATTGGCTTTCTGACATTGAATTGTAATCCAGATTTTGTAACTCTGTGGGAGAGAGGACTGTTTCTGATTCTTTCTTTTGAGGTGAGGTTTTCCTTCTAGTCATTTTGCTCAGTGCAGAGTGGCCAAAAACAAGTTGTATTGGGAAAAGGAGAAAAAGAGAGAGAGAGAAGGAAAGAAAAGAGAAAAAGAAAAAGAGAAAAGGAAGAAAAAAAGGAAAAAAGAGAAGAAAAACAGAAAGAAAAAGAAAGAAAGGTGAAAAAAGGGTGGGGGAAGCAATCAGAAATCAAAAAGAAAAAAAAAACACGGGGGGGTATCTTCTGATTCTGTATACTTTAAATCCCTTGACTTCCCCTGGAACTTGTCCGTGTAGCTGGTCTTCTGGTCTTCGCGGCCTGTTGTGCTGATTTTCAGGTGTGAGCACTTGGGGGAGCTGCTCTGCCCCCTGACTGGCGCAGGGCTCAGTGGGGGTTGTTTACCCCTTGAGGCCCCTGGAGGAACAACCCGAGTGGCTGCGGCAGCTCTGGATACCTGGATTCAGCCCCAGCAGTAACTACGGGGCTCTCTGTCTGCAGGGGCCTGGAGTCTCCGGGGCGGGCCGCTGATCTGCTCAGCTCGGGGCAGGAGTGTCCTTGCTGTCCTGGGCCCTCCCGGCCTCTGCCTGTCCAGGGGGAGGCCAGATTTTGGGCTGTGACCCGGTGCCCTGTGCTCCTGGTCTGTGCTGTTGGATTCCCGCTCCCGGCCGCGCAGCTGCCTATCCGCAGAGCCTCCGCCCGAGCCCCTCCGAGCTGCTCCCGGAGCCGCGCATCCCCCTCCTCACGGAGCCTCTTCCTCTGCTGGAGCTGCCGCCGCTGACCTGCTCCCGGGTCGTGCAGCCCCCTCTGCGGATCCGCCGCCCGAGCCCCTCTGAGCTGCTCCGGGTCCCGCCGTGTGTGCTGCAGCCCTTAGGGAGCTTGGCGCACTCTCCTGGGTGCTCAGGTGTCTGTTAGTGTCCCAGGGAGCCTGAGGGCATCCCCGCCCTCCTGGGGTCCTGCTCTAACTCCCTGCGAGCGCCTTTCTGTCCAGAAAGGTTGGTGCAGCTCCTGCTTCTCCGGAACAGGGCTCTCCTGTCCTGGGGGTACTCTTCCCGGCCTTAGCCCGGCTCCTGGCGGGGCACCTCCCCCTTGGATGCCTTTTGTTTCTTTGTTTCTTTTTCCCCATCTTCCTACCTTGATAGAAGCGCGAACTCTTCTCACTGTAGCTTTTCAGCTGTTCTCTCTTTAAATCTCAGGCCAAATTCGTAGGTTTTCAGGATGATTTGAAGGTTATCTAGGTAATTTGGTGGGAACAGGTGATTTGGGGACCCTACTCTTCAGCCATCTTGCCCCTCTCTCTCCATTTCCTTTTCTTCTTCAGTTATTGTCTTTTCCTGGTACCGCACTGGATATCAAATTAATATTCATTCAAGTAAACATTAACTAGAAATGGTGAAATTGTGATAGGAAGACTTCTGATTACTGGTTCAGCATGTAAGGAGCTTAGAAGTCATCACTTTCATCCTCACAACAGGAAGAAAGCTAAACACACTGAAAACTAATAGCTCTTCGTAGATTAATGAGCAAATTGAAATGACATGAAAAACTGTGCCTTCAAAATTGAAGACACACAGGGAATCACAGAATACCTTAACAGATACTACAATTGGTGCCAATACTAGAGTAGGAAATTTTAAACTATACTTGACAAATACCTGGAGAACAGATATGGAGAAGCTTGAGAGGTAATATCTCTGAGGGTGGTGACTAGTTTTAGAGGAGCCCTTCACAATTTTATGTATTTTGCCATCAGGAGCCCTATCACATTCTCTTTTTTAAAAAATTTATTTATTTATTTATTTATTTATTTATTTATTTATTTATGATAGTCACAGAGAGAGAGAGAGGCAGAGACATGGGCAGAGGGAGAAGCAGGCTCCATGCACTGGGAGCCCGATGTGGAATTCAATCCCAGGTCTCCAGGATAGCACCCTGGGCCAAAGGCTTGCGCTAAACTGCTGCGCCACCCAGGGATCCCCGCCCTATCACATTATTAAAGAGAGGTTGCAAAACTGGTGCAGTCGCTCTGGAAAACAGTATTGAAATTCCTCAAAAAAGTTAAAAATAGAACTACCTTTGACTCAGCAATTGCACTACTAGATATTTATCCAAAGGATACAAAAATACTGATTTGAAGGGGCACATGCTCTCCAATGTTTTCAGCAGCAATGTTCACAGCAGCCAAACTATGGAAAGATCCCAAATGTCTATTGACTGATGAATGGATAAAGAAGATGTGATCTATATCTATATCTATATCTATCTTCACCTTATGTGAAAATCTCTTTATATATAGATAGATAGATAGATAGATAGATATAGATATAGATATAGATATCTCAGCCATCAAAAAGAATGAAATCTTGTAATTTGTGATAATGTGGACAGAAATAGAAAGTATTATGGTAAGTGAAATAAATCAAAGAAAGACAAATACCACATGGTTTCATTCATATGTGGAATTTAAGAAACAAACAGAAAATAGGGGAAAGGAAGGAAAAATAAAAATAAAAATAAAATAAGATGAAGACAGAAAGAAAGATGAACCATAAGAGACTCTTAACTAAAGGAAACAAACTGAGGGTTGCTGGAGAAAAGGGGGATGCGGGATGGGGTAATGAAGTGATGGGAATTAAGAAGGTATACCTAATGATACAATGAGCACTGGGTATAAGATGCAATTGATGAAACAACACATTCTATCCCAAAATTAATAATAGACTATATTTTAACTAATTTGAATTTAAATAAAACCAAAAACAGAGGTTACAAGAAAAATCTCCCCATGCTTCTGGCAGTGGCAGAAGAAAAGAACCAATTTTGAAATATGCCAAAAGCATTATTTTCTTCTTAACAAGCTTGCCATCAGGGGAAAATATTCTACCAGAACCCAACTAATTGGGGTTATTCCAGAGTCTAACCAACATACAGTAAGAGAATTATCTAACTCTAGCCTCCTCTGTTATTCCTATCAAACCTGCAGGGGAGAAAAATAGAAGCATTTACAAAGTCCATAGTCCAGACACATCAGCTCACTAAATGATTGAAATCTAATCATAGTACTAAAGAATGCTTCTCCTGTGCCACACATTACCACCAAATCAATAGGGCTCCTTGGTAATAAAGGAATTAAACAGAAAGAACTGCACCTCTTACACCTTATTTTAAAAAATTTGTAAGGAAACCCAAAGACAATAAAGAAGATAAAATCAAAGACACCAGATAAGATTCTAGCTTTTTGCATCTACAGCTACAGCAAGCAGGAAGTATAGCCTAACTTCTAGCCAGACAAACAGACCCTTATGTGAAAAGTCTCTTTACCTCAGTTCTCTTTACCTAGTTTATGGTGTCCAACTTTCAAGGCATACAAAAACCACACATATATACACAAAGAGTTTGGAGAAACAGAAAAAAACACTAAAACCAAATGAAGACATGCAGAGATGTTTAAAGTATAAGACTAGAAATTTCAAAAAGCTACAGTTAATATGCTAAGGGCTGTAAAGAACAAAGTGGACAACATGCAAGAACAGATGGAAACTTCAAGAAAGAACCAAAATTAAGCACAAGAAATCAAAAACACTGTAACATAAATAAGGAATGTCTAATCAATTGATGGATAGAGCTGAGGAAGAAACAGTGAGTTTGAAGGCATGTCAATAGAAATTTCTCAACCAGAAATGCAAAGATAAAAATTGAAATAAAAGGGCAAAACTGAATATCCTAGCACCATAGGAAAATTGCAAGTGATATAACACTTTATAATGGGAATATCAGAAAGAGAAGAAAGAAGGAAAAAAAGGAGAAGAAATTGTTGAAATAATTACTGAGAATTTAACAAAATTAATGACAGAAATCAAAGCACAGACATAGGAATCTCAAAAAACACCAAGCAGGAAAAATACCAAAAAATCTACATTTATCCATATCGCAAAATGCAGGAAATTAAAGACAAAGAAAAAAATCTAGAAAGAAGCCAGAGGGACAAAAACCTTACTTATAAAAGAACAAATATACTAATTAAATTGGAATTTTCATCAGAATCCATGCAAGCAAGAAAATAGTGAAATATTTAAATTATTTAAAGAAAAAAATCCCTACTAACCTAGAATCTGTAATCAGTGAAGTTTTCCTTCAAAAGTGGAAGAGAACTAGAGTTTCTCAGACAAATGACAATTAAGGGACTTTTTTGCCAGTATATCTGTCATGCAAGACTTACTAAATATTCTTTTTAGGAAAAGATTTTATTTATTTATTTGAGAGAGAGAGAGAGAGCATGAATAAGGGGGAGGGGCAGAGGGAGAGGTAGAAGCAGACTCCCCGCTGAGCAGGGAGCCCAAGGTGGGGTTCAATCTCAGAACTCCAGGATTATGGCCTGAGCCAAAGACAGATACTCAACTAATTGAGACACTTAGGTGCCCCAATATTAAATATTCTTAAGGAAAGAGGAAAATGATATAGATCAGAAACTTTGATCTACATAAAGAAAGGAAGGGCACTAGAGAAGTAATAAACAAAGGTAAATAAATGTTATTTTTCTTTTCTCAAATGATGTGATAAATAACAGTTTGTTAAAAAAAGTAACAGCAAAAAACTGAAATGAATGAAACAAGTTTTAAGAGATGGATGAGAAAATTGGAATGATTCTGTTATAAGATACTTGCACTACCTGTGAAGCAGTACAATGTTATTTGAAAATGGACTTGGCTTAGTTGCAAATATATACTACAAATTGTGGGGCAATCACTAAAAACAAAACCTTTTAAAAAAGTATATTGGTATGTTAAGAGAGGAAAGAAAATAAAATTATTTAAAATGCTGAATTAAAACTAGAGAAGCCATTGTCACCATTTCTTTTAGCATTGTAAAAAGACTTGCTCAGAACAGTAAGGCAAGAAAATAAAAGGCAAACTAGAAAAGAAAAAAATGTGGGGATAAAGGAACACTCATGTACTATTGTTGGGAATTCAAACTCGTGCAGCCACTGTTGAAAACAATATGGGGGATAATCAAAAAATTAAAAGTAGAAATACCATATTATCCAGTATTCCACTATTGGGTATTTCTCCAAAAAAAATGAAAACACTAATTCAAAAAGATATATGCACCCTTATATTTATTGTAGTGTTATTTATATTAGCCGATATACGGAAACAACTGAAGTGTCTATCAATAGATGAATGGATAGTGAAGAAGTGGTATATATAAACAATGAAATATTACTCAACCATAAAAATGTAGATCTTGCTGTTTGTGACAACATAGATGGAAACAGAGGGTATTATACTAAATGAAATAAGTCATATAAATACAAATACTATATGATTTCATTGTATGTGAAGTAAAAAAAATAAACAAATGATAAAAGTAGAAACAGACAAATAAATACAAAGAACTAGTAGTTGCCAGAAGAGAAGAAAAGGGAGGGATGGGCAATATGGATAAAGGGGAGTGAGAGGCACAGACTTCCAGTTATAAAATAAACAATTCACAGGGATTCCTGGGTGGCTCAGCGGTTGGGCACCTGCCTTCGGCTCAAGTCGTGATCCCGGGATCCAGGATCAAGTCCTGCATCGGGCTCCCTGTGAGGAGCATGCTTCTTCCTCTGCCTATGTCCCTGCCTTTCTCTCTCAGTCTGTGTCTCTCATGAATAAATAAATAATCTTTAAAAAAATAAAACAATTCATAAAGATGAAATGTACAATATAAGGAATAAAAGTCAATGGAATTGTAATAGGTTATATGGTGACAGATGTTAGTTACACTTGGGGTGAAAATAACATAACATATTGACTTCTTAATCACTGTATTGTACACCTGAAACTAATGTAACATTGTATGTCAGCTATATACTTCAATAAAAAATGAAGTAAAATGATCTCTACTTAGACAATAGAGTATATGCAGAACTCTTAAAGTTCCATTTAAACATATTAAAATACACAAATACAGCACTGTTGTAAGATAAAACTTAATAAATAAAATGTAGTTGTGTTTCTCTATATGAATAATAAAAAAATCTGAAAAAGAAATTAAGAAAGAAATTCCATTTACAAATGCAATAAAAATACTATAATACATTTAACAAAAAAGGCACATGACTTGACAATGAAAATTACAAAATGTTGCTGAAATAAATTTTTAAAAATAACAATAAAGAAAAAGATATCCATGTTTATGGGTTGAAGACTTAATAATGTTAAAATACAAATACTAACCAAAATTATATACATATTTGTTGCAGGAATAGAAAAATCCATTAAAAAATTTACATGGAATATCCATGGATTCTGAGTAGTGATAACAAGACCGAAAAAGAAGAAAAAAGTTGAAAAGTCACACTTCTTGAATTCAAAGTTGCAGAAATCAAAATAGTGTGAAACAAAATGAAAATGTAAGAGGTTTTTACAAATTCCTCACCAATTTTGACAATCGCACATAAATGAGAGTGCCTTTGTAGAAGTCCAGGAGTCCAGTGAAGAAGTTTCAGCACAACATTGTAACAACAACAAAAACAACACAAATTAATAACTATTAAAATTGAAATAATTGAACGGGATAAGAGAAAGTTTCATTTTACCTTCATCACCTGTCCCTCAATGAAGCGTAGCTAAGGGCTAAGGGAGACCTTGTTGGCCCATGATTTCTTTCATGGAGAAACATTAGAGAGTAGGAGTGGGTGCCTACTGCCCTCAGCTGTGCATAAAGCTGTCAAAGAGGCCTATTTCCTTCTTAATCCATCCAGAATACTGAGCCATGAACTGGACAAATGGAGTGGATTAAGCAGTTTAGGCAAAAGCAGTGAGTGCTCAGAATTTTAAAATGGATCAAAGGGATGTGGATCCTAGTAACTACTTTGCAAACTCCATCAGGAAGCATGCCAACTAAATTCTGGGGGACACCTAACCTACAATTTCCCCAACTGGCCCATGACCACCCCTGATGCTCTGTGCTCCTCACCCACATGAACCTCTACCTTATGACTTACTCCTTATGCTTATTCTCAAGTTCATGAAGAGAAACATTTTGCAAATGACTACAGAGCATGCTTAGAAATCCTGTCCAATTCTTCAGGATTAGGAGAAAGCAGAGAAGCTTAAGCATTCAGCATTGCCCTAAGGAAAGAAAATGGGAGGCTGCCAGCACCCAATCTGGCTTTGCATGATAGAGAGAAGGCATACAATAGGCTTTTTTAAAGTTTTTACTTAAATTCCAGTTAGTTAACATAAAATTCCAGTGAAATATTGGTTTCAGTTGTACAATTTAGTGATTCAACATTTTCTTTTTTTCACATTTTTTAATAATAAATTTATTTTTATTGGTGTTCAATTTACCAACGTACAGAATAACACCCAGTGCTCATCCCGTCAAGTGTCCCCCTCAGTGCCCATCACCCATTCACCCCCACCCCCTCCCCTCCTCCCCTTCCACCACCCCTAGTTCGTTTCCCAGAGTTAGGAGTCTTTATGTTCTGTCTCCCTTTCTGATTCAATATTTTCATACAACCTCCAGTCTTTATCACAAATGCACGTCTTAATCCCCACCACTTGTTTAACACATCCCCACACTCCCCTCCCCTCTGGTAACCATCAGTTAGTTTGTTCTCTACAGTTAAGAGTATTTTTTATTAGCTTCTCTCTCTCTTTCCTCCCCCATGATCATTTGTTTTGTTTGTTTTGTTTCTTAAATTCTACATATAGGTGAAATTGTATGGTATTTGCCTACCCATGTCATCATACCACCCTGAAAGTGCTTATCTCTTCTGATCTCCGAAGCTAATCAGGGTTGGGCCTAGTTAGTACTAGGATGGGGAAGGCATAGAATCCTATGAATTCTCACTCAAGAGGGAAAAGTGGTTAAGCAAGCTTATCCATTAGAAAGGGCTAAGAAAGTCTCAGAATCATTAGCAGTCTGAAAGAAGGTATTACTTTCCCAAAGCCAGACTATAAAGGCTGGAGAAGATGACTTCTTCTTCAAATTCAGACAGTAGTGCAAGATTTCAAAGAATATGAAAAATCAAGAAACATGATACCACCAAATGAACACAATATTTTTCAGTAACTGACCACAAAAAATGAGATTTGCTCAATAAATAATACCAAATAGTTATTTTAAGGAAAATCAATGAGTTACAAGAAAATACAAAATTGACTAAAAAATTGACTAAAATTGACTAAAGAAAAGAATTGATTAAAATTTAAAAGCAATACATGAGCAAAGAAATTTAACAGAGATAAAATCTTTAAAAAAAAGACCACATAGAAATTTTGGAGCTAAAGAATATAATATATAAAATAGAAAATGCAGTTATAAGTAACAATAGTAGACTGGATCAAACCAAAGAACAAATTTGTGAAGCTACTGACAAGACACTTAAAACTAGTCAGAAGAGAATGAAGCAAAATGACTATAAAAGAATTCACTTAAAGAAAGCCTACACAATTAAAACATACCATAAAAAGAAAAAAAACACCTATGTATTTTTGGAATCCCAGGTGGAGAAAAAAAAAGAGATAAATGGGCAGAAAACTTAAATAAAGAAATAAGGCTTACAACTTCAAATATCTCAAAAGAGATTTGGACATCCAAATTCAAAAAGCTCACTCAAAAAATTCTGACCCAAAAATATATTCTCCAGAAACTTTGGTATAATGCAACGGTCTAAAAGCAAAAACAAAAAGAGTTTTTTAAAAGCAGCAAAAGAAAAAATAATCCTCACATACAAGAAAACCTCCATAAAGCTAAGAATAAATTTCTCAACAGAAAATTTGTGGGCCACGAGAGAGTGAAATAATATATTCAAAGAATTGTAAAACAAAACACAAAAATAAAAACAACAAAACCCTGCCAACCAAGAATACTTCACCTGACAAAATTTCTTATCAGAAATGAAGGAGAGACAAAGATTTTCCTAGCCAAAAAAAAAAAAAAAAAAAGGAAACTGAAAGAGTTCATTGCCAATAGACCTGCCTTACAAAAATGCTTTTAAAAATGAGTCAGAAAAATCAGAGAGGGTGACAGAACATGAAAGACTCCTAACTCTGGGAAACGAACAAGGGGTAGTGGAAGGAGAGGTGGGTGAGGCAATGGGGTGACTGGGTGATGGGCACTGAGAGGGGCATTTGACAGGATGAGCACTGGGTGTTACACTATATGTTGGCAAATAGAACTCCATTAAAAATATTTAAAAATAAATAAAAATTCTCCAAACTTAAAAAAAAGAATGCTAATTAGTAACATGAAAACATAAAGCACTGTGGTAGAGGTAAGTATATAGTTAAATCAAGGTTACACTATTGCATTAATATGATGGTGTGCAGATCACTTAACTCTAACATAAAGGTTAAAGGACAAAAGTATTAAAAGTAACTATAGTTATAGTAACTTGTTAGTAGATGCCCAATGTGAAAAGATATAAATTATGACCTCAAAAAACAAAAAAAGTGGGTGACAAATAAAAGGGTAAAGTTTTTGCATGTGATAAAATTAAGTAGTTGTAAGTTTATTTATTGATTTATTTTATTTTTTTATTTTTTTTAAAGATTTTATTTATTCATGATAGTCACAGAGAGAGAGAGAGAGAGAGAGGCAGAGACACAGGCAGAGGGAGAAGCAGGCTCCATGCACCGGGAGCCCAATGTGGGACCCGATCCCGGGTCTCCAGGATCGCGCCCTGGGCCAAAGGCAGGCGCCAAACCGCAGCGGCGCCCAGGGATCCCAGTAGTTGTAAGTTTAAAGTAGACTATATAGATAGTGCTTTATTTAAGCTTTCTGGTAACTACAAGCCAAATAACTACAGTAGATACGCAAAAATATAAAGAAAAGGGAATAAAAATGTACCACTATGGAAAATCACCAATTTAAGAAGAAAGGCAGTAAGAGAGAAATGAAGAGACACATGACTTACAAAATAATCAGAAAAATATTAATAACATTTGTAAGTTTTTACCTATCAATAATAACTTTAAAAATAAGTATATTAAATTATCCAATCAAAAAGTATAGCCTGGCAGAATGGGAATAAGACCCAATTATATTCTGACTGCAAAAGATACACTTTTTTAAAATAATTTTATTTTTTATTGGTGTTCAATTTAACAACATACAGAATAACACCCAGTGCTCATCCCGTCAAGTGCCCCCCTCAGTGCCCGTCACCCATTCACCCCCAACCTCCGCCCTCCTCCCCTTTCACCACCCCTAGTTCGTTTCCCAGAGTTAGGAGTCTTTATGTTCTGTCTCCCTTTCTGATATTTCCCACACATTTCTTCTCCCTTCCCTTATATTCCCTTTCACTATTATTTGTATTCCCCAAATGAATGAGAACATATAATGTTTGTCCTTCTCCAATTGACTTATTTCACTCAGCATAATACCCTCCAGTTCCATCCACGTTGAAACGCCGGGACACCTGCACCCCAATGTTTATAGCAGCAATGTCCACAATAGCCAAACTGTGGAAGGAGCCTCGGTGTCCATCGAAAGATGAATGGATAAAGAAGATTTGGTTTATGTATACAATGGAATATTACTCAGCCATTAGAAAAGATACACTTTAAGTAAAAGAACTCACATAAGCTGAAAGTGAAGGGATAAAGAATGATATTCTATGCAAGTAGAAACCAAAAGAGATCACAGGTAGTTATACTTGAAGCAGTCAAAATACACTTTAAGTGAAAAATTGTTACAAAAGAGGAAGAAAGGTGTACCTTGGTGGCTCAGTTGGTTAAAGTGTCTGCCTTTGGTTCAGGTCATGATCCCAGGGTCTTAGGATCAAGCCTCATGTTGGGCTCTCTGCTCACTGGGGAGACTGCTTCTCTGTCTTCCTCTGCCTGCCACTGTCTCTGCTGGTTCTCTCTCTCTCTCTCTCTCAAACAAATAAAATCTTAAAAAAAAAAAAACCCAAAGAGGACAGCCTGGGTGGCTCAGCGGTTTAGCGCTGCCTTCAGCCCAGGGCATGATCCTGGAGAACCCAGGATGGAGTCCCACATCAGGCTCCTTGCATGAAGCCTGCTTCTCCCTCTGCCTGTGTCACTGCCTCTCTCTCTCTCTCTCTCTCTCTCTTTCTTTCTCTCTCTCTTTCATAGATAAATAAAAATAAATAAAATCCTTAAAAAAATAAAAAAGTCATTATAAAATTATAAAGCAGTAAATTCATCAAAAGGACAGAAAAATTATGAATGTATATCCATCAATATCCAAGCACCTAAATATATTAACCAAATAGTAACAGAATTGAAGAAATAAATACACAGCATTCCAATAATAGTAGAAGACTTTATACCCAATTTTCAATGATATATAGATTTCCTAGACAGAAAGTCAATAAGAAAACATTGGGCCTGAACTGTAATTTACAATAAATGGACTTAACATGCATATACAGAACATTCCATTTAACAGCAGTAGGATGTACATTATTTTTTTCCAATGAAGTAAAATTAACAAACAATGTTATATTAAAGTTGTACAAAATATTGATTTGACAATTCCACACATTACTCAGAATATATATTCTTCTAAAGCACACATTGAACATTCTCTAGGATAGATTATACATTAGATCACAAAATAAGTCTTAGCAAATTTTAAAAGTTGGAGGGACACCTGGGTGACTCAGTGGTTAATCATCTGCCTCCCACATTAGGCTCCTCAAAGGGAGCCTGCTTCTCCCTCTGCCTGTGTCCTGCCTCTCTCTGTGTGTCTCTCATGAATAAATAAATATTTTTTTAAAAAGAAAAGATAGAGAGACACCTGGGTGGCTCAGTGGTTGGGTGTCTGCCTTCAGCTCAGGGCATGATCCTGGGGTCTTGTGATCAGTTCCCGCATCAGGCTCCCTGCATAAAGACTGCTCCTCCCTCTGCCTGTGTCTCTGCCTTTCTCTCTGTGTGTGTGTCTCCCATGATTAAATAAATAAAATCTTTAAAAATTTTAAAAAGAAAAAATATAGAAATTACATCTATTGTCTTTTATAACTACAATGGTATAAAACTCATTAACAGTAGGCAAATACACAAATATTGGAAAATTAAGCAACATACTACTGAACAGTCAATGAATCAAAGAAAGAAAATCAAAAAGAAAATAAAAAATCTTGACACAAAAAAAGAAACACAAAATTTATGAGTTGTAGCAAAAGCAGTTCTAAGAGGGAAGTTTACAGTGATAAACACCTACATTAAGAAAAAAGAGTGATCTCAAATAGACAATCTAATTTTATACCTCATGGAACAATAAAAAGAGGAACAAACACAGTTTAAAGTTAGCAGAAGGAAGGAAATGACAATAATTGTAGCAGAAATAAATGAAACAGTAACCAGAAAAATAACAGAAGATAATAACAAAATTAAAAGAGCTAGCTTCTTGAAAAGATAAGCAAAACTGACCAATCTTTAGCCAGCCAACCTAAGAGGAAAAAAAAATAACCAAGAAGATTCAAAATCAGTAAAGAGGACACAATACACTTGTTACCACAGAAATTCTGAACAATTATACATCAACAAACTGTGTAACCCAGAAAAAAAATGGATAAATTTCTAGAGACACATAAACTATCAAGATTGAATTGGGAAGTAAGAAAATCTTTAAAAAAGACAATAACAACTAAGGATTTTGAAGAACAAATGAACAACCTCTCAATAAAGAATAGCTCAGGAACAGTTGGTTTATCCGGTGAATTATGCCAAACAATTAATAATGAATTAATGTCAATCTTTACCAAACTCTTCCAAAAAATTGAAAAGGAAGAACACCTGAAAAATCATTTCATGAGTCCAGCAGTACCCTGATAATATAGTTGCAAAAATTCTCAATATTAACAAAATGAATTCAACTGCACATTAAAAGCATCACACAATGATCAAATGGAACTTATTCCTGGGTACAAAGAAGGTTCGCATACACACATGAATAATATAATTTATCATATTAATATAATAAAAGATTAAAATCATATAATAATTTCAATAGATGCAGAAAAGGCATTTCACAAAATTCAGCATCCTTCATGATAGAAAACTCAACAAATTTGGTAAAGAAGAAACATATTTAAATATAACAAAGTTCATACATGACAAACCCACAGCTAACATCATACTCAATGATAAATATCTGAAAACATTTTCTTTCTTTCTTTATTTATTTATTTTTTTTGAAAACATTTTCTTTAATATCAAGAAGAAGACAGATATGTCCACTTTCACCACTTCTATTTAACATAGTAATGGAATTCTTGGCCAGAGCAAGTAGGAGAAAGAAGAAAGAAAGGAAGAAAGGAAAGAAGAAAGAAGAAAAGAAAGAAAGAAAGAAAGAAAGAAAGAAAGAAAGAAAGAAAGAAAGAAAGAAAGAAAGAAGAAAGAAGAAAGGAAAGAGAAAGAAGAAAGAAGAAAGAAAGGAAGGAAGGAAGACATCCAAAGCAGATAAGTAGAAGTAAAATGAACTTTATTTGAAATTTATATGATCATAGCTATAGAAAATACTAAAGACGCCACTCCATTAGTTATAACTAATAAATGAATTCAGTAAAGTGAAGGATAAAAATATATGAAAACCAATAGCATTTTTATATACTAATAACAAACTATCTAAAAAAAGAGAGAAAAAATCCCATGTACAATAGTATAAAAAACAATAGCATATATAGAAATAAATTTAACTGAAGAGGTAAAAGACCTGCACACTGAAAACCATAAGACATTGATGATAGAATGTGAAGCTACAGGGATCCCTGGGTGGCCCAGCAGTTTGGCCCTTGCCTTCAGCCCAGGGCGTGATCCTGGAGTCCCGGGATTGAGTCCCACATCAGGCTCCCTGCATGGAGCCTGCTTTTCCCTCTGCCTGTGTCTCTGCCTCTGTGTGTGTGTTTTTCATGAATAAATAAATAAAATCTTTTAAAAAAACAAGAATGTGAAGCTACAAAGTAATGGAAATATCTCATGTTCATGAATTTGAAAAAAATAATGCTGTTAAATATTCATAATACTCAAAGCCATACTGGATTCACTTCAATCTCTACCAAAATTCCAATGGCATTTTTTTTCATAAAATAGATAAAACAATACTAGGATATACGTGAAAACAAGCAAATAAAATAGCTGAGTAGCCAAAATGATTCTGAGAAAGAAAAACAAAACTGGAGGCATCACACTTTTTTTTTTTAAATGTGAGGCATGAAACCATGGGAAGTTTTTTTTTTTTAATTTTTATTTATTTATGATAGAGAGAGAGACAGAGACACAGGCAGAGGGAGAAGCAAGCTCCATGCACCGGGAGCCCGACGTGGGATTCAATCCCGGGTCTCCAGGATCGCGCCCTGGGCCAAAGGCAGGCGCTAAACCGCTGCGCCACCCAGGGATCCCGGCATCACACTTTTTATTTCAAACTATATTGCGAAGCTATAGTTATCAAAACAATAATGGTGTTGGCATAAAAACAGACACGAAGACCAACATAACAAAATCAAGATGCCAGAAATTGACTCATGCATTTGCAGTAAACTGACATTTAATAAGTGAGCAAAAATACTGAATGGAGAAAGAAGAGTCACTTCAATAAATGTAGAGAAAACGGAATATTCACTCGTGGAGAAAAAAATGAAATTGGACCCTTATCTTATACCACTCAAAAAATTAACTCAAAATGGATTAAAAGCTTAAATATAAGATGTAAAACTGTCAAAGTTTTAGAAGAAAACAGAGGAAAACTTCCTTGACATTGGTCTTGGTAACAATATTTTTCACATCACACTGAAAGCACAAGCAACAAAAGTAAAAATAAATTGGACTACATCAAACTAAAAATTTTCTGCACAGAAAAAATAAAAACCACACACACAAAATGAAAAGGTATCCTATAGGATGGGAGAAAATATTTGCAAACCATATAATTAACAAGAAGTTAATATTCAAAATATGTAAAGACCTCAAGCAACTCAACAATTATAATTAATAATAATAATAAAAAAAGTAATTTAAAAATGGGCAAAGGATCTGAGCAGATAAATTTGCAAAGAAAACATACAAATGGACAGCCAGTATATGAAAAGTTACTCACCATGACTGACCAGGTAAATGCAAATCAAAATCACAAGATGTCACCTCATACCTGTTAGCATGGCTACCATGAAAAATACAACAGATTACATTTGAGGACCATTTGAATGGTAAATGGTTCTCCAACCTTTTATTTTCAGGCTGTAGGTGCCCTTATGTCTAAAATGAGTCTGTTGTAGACAGCAAATAGATGGGTCCTGCTTTTTTATCCAGTCCGAACCCCTGTGCCTTTTGATAGGGTCATTAAGCCCATTCACATTCAGAGTTACTATTGAAAGATATGAGTTTAGTGTCATCATGATATCTATTCAATCCTTGCTTTTGTGGATGGTTCCACTGGACTTCTTCTTAAAGGGGAATTTTAAGAGTCCCCCTTAAAATTTCTTGCAGAGCTGGTTTGGAGGTCACATATTCTTTCAGTTCCTGCCTGTCTTGGAAGTTCTTTATCTCTCCTTCCATTTTTTTTTTAAATTTTTTATTTATTGTTTTTTTTTAAATGTGGAATTAATTTTATTTATTTATTTTTTAACAAAATAATTTTTATTGGTGTTCAATTAACCAACATACAGAATAACACCCAGTGCTCATCCCGTCAAGTGTCCCCCTCAGTCCCCATCACCCACTCACCCCCACCCCCCGCCCTCCTCCCGTTCCACCACCCCTAGTTCGTTTCCCAGAGTTAGTAGTCTTTATGTTCTGTCTCCCTTTCTGATATCTCCACACGTTTCTTCTCCCTTCCCTAATATTCCCTTTCACTATTATTTATATTCCCCAAATGAATGAGAACATACACTGTTTGTCCTTCTCCGATTGACTTACTTCACTCAGCATAATACCCTACAGTTCCATCCACTTTGAAACAAATGGTGGGTATTTGTCGTTTCTAATGGTGAATAATATTCCATTGTATACATAAACCACATCTTCTTTATCCATTCATCTTTCGATGGACACCGAGGCTCCTTCCACAGTTTGGCTATTGTGGACATTGCTGCTATAAACATCGGGGTACAGGTGTCCCGGCGTTTCATTGCATCTGAATCTTTGGGGTAAATCCCCAACAGTGCAATTGCTGGGTCGTAGGGCAGGTCTATTTTTAACTGTTTGAGGAACCTCCACACAGTTTTCCAGAGTGGCTGCACCAGTTCACATTCCCACCAACAGTGTAAGAGGGTTCCCTTTTCTCCGCATCCTCTCCAACATTTGTTGTTTCCTGCCTTGTTAATTTTCCCCATTCTCACTGGTGTGAGGTGGTATCTCATCGTGGTTTTGATTTGTATTTCCCTGATGGCAAGTGATGCAGATCATTTTTTCATGTGCATGTTGGCCATGTCTATGTCTTCCTCTGTGAGATTTCTCTTCATGTCTTTTGCCCATTTCATGATTGGATTGTTTGTTTCTTTGCTGTTGAGTTTAAGAAGTTCTTTATAGATCTTGGAAACTAGCCCTTTATCTGATACGTCATTTACAAATATCTTCTCCCATTCTGTAGGTTGTCTTTTAGTTTTGTTGACTGTATCCTTTGCTGTGCAAAAGCTTCTTATCTTGATGAAGTCCCAATAGTATATTTTTGCTTTTGTTTCTTTTGCCTTTGTGGATGTATCTTGCAAGAAGTTACTGTGGCCGAGTTCAAAAAGAGTGTTGCCTGTGTTCTCCTCTAGGATTTTGATAGAATCTTGTCTCACATTTAGATCTTTCATGCATTTTGAGTTTATCTTTGTGTATGGTGAAAGAGAGTGGTCTAGTTTCATTCTTCTGCATGTGGATGTCCAATTTGCCCAGCACCATTTATTGAAAAGACTGTCTTTCTTCCAATGGATAGTCTTTCCTCCTTTATCGAATATTAGTTGGCCATAAAGTTCAGGGTCCACTTCTGGGTTCTATATTCTGTTCCATTGATCTATGTGTCTGTTTTTGTGCCAGTACCACACTGTCTTGATGACTACAGCTTTGTAGTACAACCTGAAATCTGGCATTGTGATGCCCCCATATATATGGCTTTCTTTTTAAAATTCCCCTGGCTATTCGGGGTCTTTTCTGATTCCACACAAATCTTAAAATAATTTGTTCTAACTCTCTGAAGAAAGTCCATGGGATTTTGATAGGGATTGCATTAAACGTGTAAATTGCCCTGGGTAACATTGACATTTTCACAATATTAATTCTGCCAATCCATGAGCATGGAATATTTTCCCATCTCTTTGTGTCTTCCTCAGTTTCTTTCAGAAGTGTTCTATAGTTTTTAGGGTATAGATCATTTACCTCTTTGCTTAGGTTTATTCCTAGGTATCTCATGCTTTTGGGTGCAATTGTAAATGGGATTGACTCCTTCATTTCTCTTTCTTCAGTCTCATTGTTAGTGTATAGAAATGCCATTGGTTTCTGGGCATTGATTTTGTATCCTGCCACGATACCAAATTGCTGTATGAGTTCTAGCAATCTTTGGGTGGAGGCTTTTGGGTTTTCTATGTAGAGTATCATGTCATCGGTGAAGAGGGAGAGTTTGACTTCTTCTTTGCCAATTTGAATGCCTTTAATGTCTTTTTGTTGTCTGATTACTGAGGCTAGGACTTCCGAATACTATGTTGAATAGCGGTGGTGAGAGTGGACATCCCTGTCTTGTTCCTGATCTTAGGGGAAAGGCTCCCAGTGCTTCCCCATTGAGAATGATATTTGCTGTGGGCTTTTCGTAGATGGCTTTTAAAATGTCGAGGAAAGTTCCTTCTATCCCTACACTCTGAAGAGTTTTGATCAGGAATGGATGCTGTATTTTGTAGAATGCTTTCTCTGCATCTGGAGAGGATCATATGGTTCTTGGTTTTTCTCTTGCTGATACGATGAATCACACTGATTGTTTTATGGGTGTTGAACCAGCCTAATGTCCCGGGATAAATCCTACTTGGTCGTGGTGAATAATTTTCTTAATGTGCTGTTGGATCCTATTGGATAGTACTTGTTGAGAATTTTTGCATCCATGTTCATCAGGGATATTGCTCTGTAATTCTCCTTTTTGGTGGGGTCTTTGTCTGGTTTTGGAATTAAGGTGATGCTGGCCTCATAGAACGAATTTGGAAGTACTCCATCTCTTTCTATCTTTCCAAACAGCTTTAGGAGAATAGGTATGGTTTCTTCTTTAAACGTTTGATAAAATTCCCCTGGGAAGCCATCTGGCCCTGGACTCTTGTGTCTTGGGAGGTTTTTGATGACTGCTTCAATTTCCTCCCTGATTATTGGCCTGTTCAGGTTTTCTATTTCTTCCTGTTCCAGTTTTGGTAGTTTGTGGCTTTCCAGGAATGCATCCATTTCTTCCAGAGTGCCTAATTTATTGGCGTATAGCTGTTCATAATATGTTTTTAAAATCGTTTGTATTTCCTTGGTGTTGATAGTGATCTCTCCTTTCTCATTCATGATGTTATTAATTTGAGTCTCCTCTCTCTTCTTTTTAATAAGGTTGGCTAATGGTTTATCTATCTTATTAATTCTTTCAAAGAACCAACTCCTGGTTCTGTTGATCTGTTCCACAGTTCTTCTGGTCTCGATTTCATTGAGTTTTGCTCGAATTTTAATTAACTCTCTTCTTCTGCTGGGCGTAGGGTCCATCTGCTGTTTTTTCTCTAGCTCCTTTATGTGTAAGGTTAGCTTTTGTATTTGTGTTCTTTCCAGTTTTTTAATGGATACTTGTATTCGATGTATTTCCCCCTCAGGACTGCTTTTGCTGCATAGCAAAGATTTTGAATGGTTGTATCTTCATTCTCATTAGTTTCCAAGAATCTTTTTAATTCTTCCTTAATTTCCTGGTTGACCCTTTCATCTTTTAGCAGGATGGTCCTTAACCTCCACGTGTTTGAGGTCCTTCCAAACTACTTGTTGTGGTTTACTTCTAATTTCAAGGTATTATGGTCTGAGAATATGCAGGGGATGATCTCAGTCTTTTGGTATTGGTTCAGACCTGAATTGTGACCCAGTATGTGGTCTATTCTGGATAAAGTTGCATGTGCACTTGAGAAGAATGTGTATTCAGGTGAGTTTGGATGTAAAGTTCTGTAGATATCTGTGAAATCCATATGGTCCAGTGTATCATTTAAAGCTCTCGTTTCTTTGGAGATGTTGTGCTTAGAGGACCTATAGAGGGTAGAAAGAGCTAGATTGAAGTCACCAAGTATAAGTGTATTATTATCTAAGTATTTCTTCACTTTTGTTATTAATTGGTTTAAATATTTGGCAGCTCCCACATTCGGGGCATATATATTGAGGATTGTTAAGTCCTCTTGTTCGATAGATCCTTTAAGTATGAGATAGTGTCCCTTTTCATCTCTCACTACAGTCTTTTGGGTAAATTTTAGTTTATCTGATAAAAGGATGGCTACCCCTGCTTTCTTTTGAGGACCATTTGAATGGTAAATGGTTCTCCAAACTTTTATTTTCAGGCTGTAGGTGTCCTTATGTCTAAAATAAGTCTCTTGTAGACAGCAAATAGATGGGTCCTGCTCTTTTATCCAGTCTGAAACCCTGCGCCTTAAGATGGGGTCATTAAGTCCGTTCACATTCAGAGTTACTATTGAAAGATATGAGTTTAGAGTCATCATGATATCTATTCAGTCCTTGTTATTGTGGATTGTTAAACTGAACTTCTTCTTAAAGGGGAATTTTAAGAGTCCCCCTTAACATTTCTTGCAGAGCTGGTTTGGAGGTCACATATTCTTTCAGTTCCTGCCTGTCTTGGAAGCTCTTTATCTCTCCTTCCAGTTTGAATGAGAGCCTTGCTGGATAAAGTATTCTTGGTTACATGTTCTTCTCATTTAGGACCCTGAATATATCCTGCCAGCCAGCCCTTTCTGGCCTGCAGGTCTCTGTGGAGAGGTCAGCTGTTACCCTAATACTCCTCTCTATAAAAGTCAGGGATTTCTTGTCTCTTGCTGCTTTAAGGATCTTCTCTTTATCTTTGGAATTTGCAAGCTTCACTATTAAATGTCGAGGTGTTGAACGGTTTTTATTGATTTTAGGGGGGGGATCTCTCTATTTCCTGGATCTGAATGCCTGTTTCCCTTCCCAGATTAGGAAAGTTTTCAGCTAGAATTTGTTCAAATACATATTCTGGCCCTCTGTCCCTTTCGGCGCCCTCGGGAACCCCAATTAAACGTAGGTTTTTCTTCCTCTGGCTGTCGTTTAATTCCCTTAATCTGTCTTCATGGTCTTTTAATTGTCTGTCTCTTTTTTCATCAGTTTCCCTCTTTGCCATCCACTTGTCTTCTATGTCACTCACTCGTTCTTCCACCTCGTTAACCCTGGTGTTAGGACTTCTAGCTGGATTGCATCTCATTCAATTGATTTTTAATTTCTGCCTGATTGGATCTAAATTCTGCAGTCATGAAGTTTCTTGAGTCCTTTATGCTTTTTTCTAGAGCCACCAGTAGCTGTATAATAGTGCTTCTGAATTGTCTTTCTGACATTGAATTGTAATCCAGATTTTGTAACTCTGTGGGAGAGAGGACTTTTCTGATTCTTTCTTTTGAGGTGACGTTTTCCTTCTAGTAATTTTGCTCAGTGCAGAGTGGCCAGAAACAAGTTGTATTGGGAAAAGGAGAAAAAGAGAGAGAGAGAAGGAAAGAAAAGAGAAAAAGAAAAAAGGAAGAAAAAAAGAAAAAAAAGAAGAAAAAGAGAAAGAAAAAGAAAGGGAAAAAAAGGGTGGGGGAAGCAATCAGAAATCAAAAAGAAAAAAAAAACACGGGGGAGTATCTTCTGTTTCTGTATACTTTAAGTCCCTTGACTTCCCCTGGAATTAACAAGGCAGGAAACCACAAATGTTGGAGAGGATGCGGAGAAAAGGGAACCCTCTTACACTGTTGGTGGGAATGTGAACTGGTGAAGCCACTCTGGAAAACTGTGTGGAGGTTCCTCAAACAGTTAAAAATAGACCTGCCCTACGACCCAGCAATTGCACTGTTGGGGATTTACCCCAAAGATACAGATGCAATGAAACGCCGGGATACCTGCACCCCGATGTTTATAGCAGCAATGTCCACAATAGCCAAACTGTGGAAGGAGCTCGGTGTCCATCGAAAGATGAATGGATATAGAAGATGTGGTTTATGTAT
Organism: Canis lupus familiaris; assembly: GCF_011100685.1. Lineage (NCBI taxonomy): Eukaryota > Metazoa > Chordata > Mammalia > Carnivora > Canidae > Canis > Canis lupus. Next base: position 61,220,021 of record NC_049260.1, on the reverse strand, counting down.
ACAATGGAATATTACTCACCATTAGAAACGACAAATACCCACCATTTGCTTCACCGTGGATGGAACTGTAGGGTATTATGCTGAGTGAAGTGTCAGTCGGAGAAGGACAAACATTATGTGTTCTCATCATTTGGGGAATATAAATAATAGTGAAAGGGAATATAAGGGAAGGGAGAAGAAATGTGTGGGAAATATCAGGAAGGGAGACAGAACATAAAGACTCCTAACTCTGGGAAACGAACTAGGGGTGGTGGAAGGGGAGGAGGGCCGGTGGTGGGGGTGAATGGGTTACGGGTACTGAGGGGGACACTTGACGGGATGAGCACTGGGTGTTATTCTGTATGTTGGTAAATTGAACACCAATAAAAAATAAATTCAAAAAAATAAAAATAAATAAGTACAACAAATAAAAGAGAAATTTTAAGTATTTTGAACTAAAGAGTGAAAATACAACTCAAAATTGTAAGATGAAACAAAAGGACTATTTGAGGAGAAATTTATAGAATTTAATACACGTGTTTGAAAACAAAAAAGATATAATAGATCAAAAAATAATGATTCAATCTGTTCCTCTTTCTCATCCTGAGTGTTGAGGAGGCAAATTGAAATGGTATCATTTTCTTCAGTGCTTGCTATATTTATTTTTTTTGAAGTATAACTAAATACAATGTTATATTAGTTTGACAATTCTATACATTAGTCAGTGTTCACCATAACAAGTGTAGTCATCATCTGTCACTATACAATGCTATTACAATATTATTGACTATATTTCCTATGCTGTACTTTTCATCTCTATGATTTACTTATCTTTAATTTTTTCTAATTTTTATTTAAATTCTAGTTAGCATATAGTGGAATATTGTTTTCAGGAGTGGTATTCAGTGATTCATCATTTACATATAACACCCAATGCTAAACACAAGTGCTCTCCTTAATACCCATCACCTGTTCAGGCCATCTTCCAGCCAACTCCCTTCCACAAATCCTCAGTTTGTTCTCTATTGTTAAGAGTCTCTTATGGTTTGTTTCTCTCTCTTTTTTCCCCTTCCCTTATGTGTTCATCTATTTTGTTTCTTAAATTCCTCATATGGGTGAAATTATGCTATTTATCTTTCTAAGTGAATTATTTCTTGTAGCATTATACCCTCTTGGTCCATCCTTGACATTGCAAATGGCAAGATTTCAATTTTTTGATGACTAATATTCCAGTGTATGTATGTGTATATATATATGTATATATATACATATATATAGTATATATGTAGAAAATCAGTATAAAGATATATATATATATATATATATATATATATATATATATGCCACATCTTTTCCATTCATCAATCAATGGACATTTGGGATCTTTCCATAACTTGGCTATTGTTCATAATGTCGCTATAAATATTGGGGTGCGTGTACCCCTTCAAATCAGTATTTTTGTATTCTTTGGGAAAATAACCAGTAATACAATTTCTGGGTCATAGGGTAGTTCTATTTTTAACTTTTTAAAAACCTCCATACTATTTTCCATAGTGGCTGCACCAATTTGCATTTCCTTCAAAAGGTAAGAGGCTTCTCCTTTCTCTACATTCTCACCAACATCTGTATTTCCTGTGTTACTAATGTGAGCCATTCTGATAGGTGTGAGGTGGTATCTCATTATGGTTTTGATTTGTATTTCCCTGATGATGAGTGATGGTGAACATCTTTTCATGAGTCTGTTAGCCATCTGGATGTCTTCTTTGGGAAAACATCTATTCATTTCTTCTGCCCATTTTTAAATTGGATTATTTGATTTGAGGTTCTGGATTTTATATATTTTGGATACTAACCCTTTAACAGGTATGTCATTTGCAAATATTCTCCCTTTCAATTGGATGCCTTTTAGTTTTGTTGATTGTTTCCTTTGCTGTGCAGAAGCTTTTTATTTTGATGAAGTTCCAATAGTTCATTTTTGCTTTATTTTCCCTTGCTTATGGAAATATGTCCAATAAGAAGAAGCTTTGGCTGTAGTTGAAGAAGTTCCTGCCTGTGTTCTTCTCTAGGATTTGGATGGCTTGCTGTTTCACATTTAGGTTTTACATTCATTTTGAATTTATTTTTGTGTATGTTCTAGGAAAGTGGTTCGTGTTCATTTTTTTTTAGTGTTACTGTCCAGTTTTCCCAATACCATTTGTTGAAGACACTGTCTTTTTCCCACTGGATATACTTTCTTGCTTTGTTGAACATTAGTTGACCATATAGTTTCTAGGTTTCCTATTCTGTTTCATTGATATACGTGTCTGTTTTTGTACCAGGACCATAGTGTCTTGATGACTATAACTTTGTAATATAGCTTGAAGTCCAGAATTGTGATGCCTCTAGCTTTATTTTTCTTTTTCAAGGTTGCTTTGGCCATTTGAGGTCTTTTGTGGTTCCGTACAAATTTGAGGATTGTTTGTTCTAGCTCTGTGAAAAATGCTGGTGGTATTTTGATAGAGATTGCATTAAATGTGTAGATTGCTTTGGTTACTGTAGATATTTTAACAGTAATTGTTCTTCTATGAACATGGAATGTCTTTCCATTTTCTTGTGTAATCTTCAATTTATTTCATAAGTGTTCTATAGTTTTCAGAGTGCAGATCTGTTATCCCTTTGTGAGGTTTATTCCTAGGTATCTTATGGCTTTGGGTGCAAATGTAAATGGGATCAATTCCTTTATTTCTCTTTCTAATGCTTCATTATTGGTGTACAGAAATGTAACAAGTTTCTGTACATTGATTTTATATGCTGTGACTTTACTGAATTCATGTATCAGTTCTAGTAAGTTTTTGGTGGAGTCTTTTGGGTTTTCTACATAAAATATCATGTCTGCAAATAGAGAAAGTTTGACTACGTTCTTGCCCATTTGGATGCTTATTTCTTTTTCTTATCTTATTGTTGAGGCTTGGTCTTTCAGTACTATGCTAAATAACAATGGTGAGAGTGGATGTCCCTGTCTTATTCCTGACCATAGAGGAAAAGCTCTTAGCTTTTCCCCACTGAGAATGCTATTATCTGTGGGTTTTTCAGATATGGCTTGCACAATGTTGAGGTATGTTCCCTCTAAACCTACTTTGTTGAGAATTTTTATCAAGAATGGATGTCATACTTGTTAAATGCTTCTTCTGCATCATTGAGAGGATCATATGGTTCTTTTCTTTCTTTTTTAATGTGATGTATCATGTTAATTATTTTGGGAATATTGAGCCACACTTGCAGCTCAAGGATAAATCCCAATTGATTGTACTGAAAAATTCTTCTAATATATGGTCAGAATCAATTTGCTAGTATCTTGTTGAGAAATTTTGCATTTAACTGGAAGTTTGTACCTCTTAACCCCTTTATCTATTTCACCAATTTCCCCCTCCTACCTCCCCTCTGGGGACTATGCTTTATATTGTGAATTGCAAACTGTTCCACAAGTTCCCAGTATTCCACTACAGTATTTTAGTGGATACTGACAAAAAAAAAAAAAAAAACAACAACAAGAGGCAGCTCCAGTTTTATCTTTTTATATATTGGTACTGAATAATTTAAGTAAAAAAAAATCCCTGACTTGAAATTTTTTGAAAACCACTGTTTTTTTTTTTAAGATTTTATTTATTCATTTGAGACAGAGGGATACAGAGAGAGAGAGAGAGAGAGAGAGAGAGAAGAGAGCATGAGCAGTGGTAGAGGAGGAGTGAGGAAAATCAGACTCCCCCTGAGCTGGAAGCCTGCCCTGGGGCTCAATCCCAGGATCCAGATATCAGGATTTGAGCCAAAGTTAGATGCTTAACCATCTGAGCCACCCAGGTGCCCCTGAAAACCACTGTTTTAGATCAGAATGACAAACTTTCTGTAGAGAGCTAAATAGTAAATATTTTAGGCTCTGCAGGTCTAAAATATCTATCACAACTACTAATATTCTATCACAACTACTATCATGACAATCCCACTCTGCTGTGGTAGCATGATAGCAGGCAAAGAAAAATACTTAAATAAACGGGTGTGATGTGTTCCAATAAAACTTTATATGGATAACTGAAATTTGGATTTCATATGATTTTCATATGTAACAAAATATTCTTTTCTTGACTTATTTTCAACAGTATATAAACATGAATATGTAAAATGTAAATATAAGAGCCATCCTTACCTTGAAGGCTATACAAAACAAAGCAAAACAAACAAACAAACAAAAAAACAGGTAGTGGGCTTGATTTGGTACAGAATTGAAGGGGCAGATGTTTCCTACATTAAACAAAATGATGTGTTTTTTAGACAAGATCCACAATCTAATAAGTATTTCTACATTTTTATTCTAAAGTACCTCTCAAATGAACAATATACTTCATGTCAAAAGCTTGACAAACTAGCTATTAAAATTCCATATTGTCCCTGGTGATATTGGGCCATGTAGAGTAGTAAGTTTACACATCAGCATTATTGTTGGAAAACATGAAAGAATCAGACGTTTAGCTTGCAAAGATAAAATTGTAGATTTGGTAAGACCGCATGAGAACTGAATGGACTGTAAAGATGATTTATATATAATTTCGTATGTCTAAAAGCTTAAAGGCCTGTCATCCACAATTGGGGCATGGACAAATACTCTTAATTCAAGACTGATGAAACTAAGCAAAGCAGTTCTCATGGACACAAAGACAAGATTGAGAAAGGAGTCAATAAAACATTTTAAAATGGTTACTATCATGGCTTAAGACTGCACCTGATGAACTTCCCTGGAGTGTGGGTGAAACTTGGTACCTGCTTCTAGTCAATAGAATATAGTAAAACTGAAGGGATTTTTTTAAAGAAATATAGAATTTATTTATATTCATGGTAAGACAGTTTCACATTTTGTACATGGTTACCAGAAGAGATATAACACTCTCAGAGTTTAACATGGCATTATATTGCTATCAAACATTGCTTATGCTGTGTGAGTTGGGAAACACTTATTTCTCCCTTTAAAAAATTTAAGGCTCAGTTTCCAAAAGGTAATTTTACCACTTATTTTTCTGTTTAAGAAACTGGGAACATTCTGAAATAAACCTCAAAGGGGTGGAGGGTGAGGGGCAGCACACACACCTGGCTCATTCATACTCCCGCTGAAGACACTGATTTTTTGTTGTTAAAGGCTCTCCTGTTTGAAAATACGTTTCAGTACAAAATCAGTAGATTTTTCTCCTATCTCCTCAGTAGATAGGAGAGGCACTGGATATAAATCTTTAGTGTATAGACAAGGAAAACTTAAAACTTTATCTCCAATTGCCAGCTAGAGTGTTCATTCAAAATTCGCCTACATAAAAGTGCACACACACAGAAACCTGCACTTCCTTTTCTTTGGTAAAGCTTACCAAATAGTAGTTCTCTTCTAACACACTAGTAAAAAAAATATTTATACTTGCTTTCAACTTTCAGATCAAGTGGCCACAAATTCCTTTTTCTCTCCTAAATACCATCCTTCATTTTTTTTTCCCGAACTTGCAGTAGAACATAAGTGCGGTGGTAACCTTGAACAGATGTTTAATCCTGCTGTTTAAGTGATTGAAGAGGGAGAGGGAGCAGTGAGAAAGTTAATCATGAAAAGAGCTTGGGGTTTTTTTGAGAATTACCATATCAACAAAGTCCTAAACACAGTGAGTTTTGAAGATGTAATTAAAATTTCAAGCGAGTTGATGCTAAGTTAATCAAAAATAGATTATTTTGGCTGGGCTTGACTTAATCAGGTGAAAGCTCTAAAAATATCATCTGGATCCTCCCTAAAGGAAGAGACAATCTGCAGCAAGATAGCGGAAGAGTAGGGTCCCCAAGTCACCTGTCCCCACCAACTTACCTAGATAACTTTCAAATCATCCTGAAAACCTAGGAATTCGGCCTGAGATTTAAAGAGAGAACAGCTGGAACGCTACAGAGAGGAGTTTCCGCTTCTAACAAGATAGGAAGACGGAAAAAAAGAATACATGCATACATATATACATACGTACATACATAAGAATCAAGTGGGAGAGGGATCCCCCGCAAGGGGCCAGGCTAAGAGGATCAGCGAAAGCCTCCAGGACAGGAAAGACCAGTCCCAGAGAAGCAGGAACTTTAAATTCCCCAGAGGGAAAGGTGCTTGCAGGTAACTTGGGCAGTATCCCAGGACGGGCAGTGGAGCCTCCAGGTTCCTGGGGTCACTAACAAAGGAAGTGCACCCCGGGGGAGAGCGCCCCACTGACCGTGGGCCTAGGGCGGCAAAGGGCTGGATTGCACACCCGGCGGAGCCTCGGGAGCAGCTCAGGCAGCGGCTCCAGAAGGAGGAAGCTTCACGGCCCCAGGAACGCGATTCCAGTGTTGCAGGACCTGGATCCCAGGGAGCCAGGGTACACAGCCCAGGAAACTGCACTCCTCTCGGGACAGGTGGAGGCCGAGATGGCACAGGACAGTGAGGACTCTCCAGCCACTCTGTGCCCCAAGATGTGCAGATCAGTGCCTCCTACTGCTGGAGCATCCAGTCCAGTGCAGACTGGGAGCTGCAGTAGTTACTGCGAAAGCTGACTCCTGGGCTGGAGAGCTGGGCGCCAACAGTGGGATTGTTCCTCCTGGTGTCACCCTGTGCCTGGGACGGAACAGGGCCGCCAGGGAACACAGGCCTCATGGGGTAAGCAGCTCCCACTGAGCCGTGCACCTGGCAGGGGGCGGGGCAGCTCCCTCAGGTGAACACACCTGAGAATCAGCACAGCAGGCCTCTCCCCCAGAAGACCACCTGGAAAGACAGGGGAAGAGCAGGTTCTTGACCAAGCGACGCTGGAGAGCTCCAGGGGAAGTTGAGGGATTTACAGTGTATAGAACCAGAGGATACCCTGCCTTGTTTCTTTGTTTCTCTGTTTTTGTGTCTTTGTTTTTTTCTTTTTTATTCTTCTCTTTTTTTCTTTGCTTGAACTGCATATAGTGAATGGGGCATTATATATTACATGAACATCAAAGACAGTAAAGAGTCAAGGATAATCTTTAAAAAAAAGGTAATCTGAATAATCCTAACCTAAGGGCTGTGAAAATTATGATAAATTTAAGAAGAGAAGCTAATTTAAGAAAAAAAAGCTATCAACTTCAGTTGTAAATCTGCTTATTATTTATTCAAGTAGAAATAGTATATATAGGCCACTGTGAACAGATCAATGGTTATGACTAGATATGGAAATTTTTAAGTTTTCAGTAAAGGTGGATTATCTGAAGCCATTTTATTTATTGGATTATTTATTTATGAGATTATTTAATTTTTGGGATTATCGAGAATTCAAGAGAATAAAGGCAGCTAAAAAAAGTGGTGAAAAAGCAGCATCAAGATAAGGTCTAGATATAGTGATGGGATGATGAGAAGTTAAAAAAGAAAAATAAGAAGTTACAGTCATAGGAAAAGAGGAGAAATAAGAATGTATGATTTGTAAGAAATATAAGAAAGAAGGAGATTCCATAAAGACAAGGGTAATCAGCTTTGTAAAATAAAATACAAAGGTCAAAAAGTGTAAAGAACAAAAATGATTAGAATTAGCATAAAAGACATGAAGGAAAACCTCAAGGAAGTGATTAGGACAAAAATGACATGGGCTTTTAAGAATAGTATGTGTGGTGAAGAAATGAAAGTAATAGCTATAGACTTTGCTATCTGAACAGTGAAGAAGAAGAAGCATGTTAAGAGGAATAAACCACAGATTCATGTGTTTATTCTTGTAAATAAAAGATTTATGTGTACTGAAAGAAGTAAAATAGGGGAATAATGACTTTTAGAATGATGAGATAATCTCACTTACTTTCAAATAAAATTGAGTATAAAGCTAAAAGCAAAACCAAAGCACATTTTGGCTTCCCATTTTGTTTTTTTTTTATTTATTTTTTATTGGTGTTCAATTTACTAACATACAGAATAACCCCCCGTGCCCGTCACCCATTCACTCCCACCCCCCGCCCTTCTCCCTTCCACCACCCCTAGTTCGTTTCCCAGAGTTAGGAGTCTTTACGTTCTGTCTCCCTTTCTGATATTTCCCACACATTTCTTCTCCCTTCCCTTATATTCCCTTTCACTATTATTTATATTCCCCAAATGAATGAGAACATATAATGTTTGTCCTTCACTGACTGACTTACTTCACTCAGCATAATACTCTCCAGTTCCATCCACGTTGAAGCAAATGGTGGGTATTTGTCATTTCTAATAGCTGAGTAATATTCCATTGTATACATAAACCACATCTTCTTTACCCACTCATCTTTCGTTGGACACTGAGGCTCCTTCCACAGTTTGGCTATCGTGGCCATTGCTGCTATAAACATCGGGGTGCAGGTGTCCCGGCGTTTCATTGCATTTGTATCTCTGGGGTAAATCCCCAACAGTGCAATTGCTGGGTCGTAAGGCAGGTATATTTTTAACTGTTTGAGGAACCTCCATACAGTTTTCCAGAGTGGCTGCACCAGTTCACATTCCCACCAACAGTGTAAGAGGGTTCCCTTTTCTCCGCATCCTCTCCAACATTTGTTGTTTCCTGCCTTGTTAATTTTCCCCATTCTCCCTGGTGTGAGGTGGTATCTCATTGTGGTTTTGATTTGTATTTCCCTGATGGCAAGTGATGCAGAGCATTTTCTCATATGCATGTTGGCCATGTCTATGTCTTCCTCTGTGAGATTTCTCTTCATGTCTTTTGCCCATTTCATGATTGGATTGTTTGTTTCTTTGGTGTTGAGTTTAATAAGTTCTTTATAGATCTTGGAAACTAGCCCTTTATCTGATATGTCATTTGCAAATATCTTCTCCCATTCTGTAGGTTGTCTTTGAGTTTTGTTGACTGTATCCTTTGCTGTGCAAAAGCTTCTTATCTTGATGAAGTCCCAATAGTTCATTTTTGCTTTTGTTTCTTTTGCCTTCGTGGATGTATCTTGCAAGAAGTTACTATGGCCGAGTTCAAAAAGGGTGTTGCCTGTGTTCTTCTCTAGGATTTTGATGGAATCTTGTCTCACATTTAGATCTTTCATCCATTTTGAGTTTATCTTTGTGTATGGTGAAAGAGAGTGGTCTAGTTTCATTCTTCTGCATGTGGATGTCCAATTTTCCCAGCACCATTTATTGAAAAGACTGTCTTTCTTCCAATGGATAGTCTTTCCTCCTTTATCGAATATTAGTTGACCATAAAGTTCAGGGTCCACTTCTGGATTCTCTATTCTGTTCCACTGATCTATGTGTCTGTTTTTGTGCCAGTACCACACTGTCTTGATGACTACAGCTTTGCAGTACAACCTTAAATCTGGCATTGTGATGCCCCCAGATATGGTTTTCTTTTTTAAAATTCCCCTGGCTATTCGGGGTCTTTTCTGATTCCATACAAATCTTAAAATAATTTGTTCTAACTCTCTGAAGAAAGTCCATGGTATTTTGATAGGGATTGCATTAAATCTGTATATTGCCCTGGGTAACATTGACATTTTCACAATATTAATTCTGCCAATCCATGAGCATGGAATATTTTTCCATCTCTTTGTGTCTTCCTCAATTTCTTTCAGAAGTGTTCTGTAGTTTTGAGGGTATAAATCCTTTACATCTTTGGTTAGGTTTATTCCTAGGTATCTTATGCTTTTGGGTGCAATTGTAAATGGGATTGACTCCTTAATTTCTCTTTCTTCAGTCTCATTGTTAGTGTATAGAAATGCCATTGATTTCTGGGCATTGATTTTCTATCCTGCCACGCTACCGAATTGCTGTATGAGTTCTAGCAATCTTGGGGTGGAGACTTTTGGGTTTTCTATGTAGACTATCATGTCATCGGCCAAGAGGGAGAGTTTGACTTCTTCTCTGCCAATTTGAATGCCTTTAATGTCTTTTCGTTGTCTGATTGCTGAGGCTAGGACTTCCAGTACTATGTTGAACAGCAGTGGTGAGAGTGGACGTCCCTGTCTCGTTCCTGATCTTAGGGGAAAGGCTCCCAGTGCTTCCCCATTGAGAATGATATTTGCTGTGGGCTTTTCATAGATGGCTTTTAAGATGTCGAGGAATGTTCCCTCTATCCCTACACTCTGAAGAGTTTTGATCAGGAATGGATGCTGTATTTTGTCAAATGCTTTCTCTGCATCTAATGAGAGGATCATATGGTTCTTGGTTTTTCTCTTGCTGATATGATGAATCACACTGATTGTTTTACGGGTGTTGAACCAGCCTTGTGTCCCGGGATAAATCCTACTTGGTCGTGGTGAATAATTTTTTTAATGTACTGTTGGATCCTATTGGCCAGTATCTTGTTGAGAATTTTTGCATCCATGTTCATCAGGGATATTGGTCTGTAATTCTCCTTTTTGGTGGGGTCCTTGTCTGGTTTTGGAATTAAGGTGATGATGGCCTCATAGAACAAATTTGGAAGTACTCCATCTCTTTCTATCTTTCCAAACAGCTTTAGGAGAATAGGTATGGTTTCTTCTTTAAACGTTTGATAAAATTCCCCTGGGAAGCCATCTGGCCCTGGACTCCTGTGTCTTGGGAGGTTTTTGATGACTGCTTCAATTTCCTCCCTGGTTATTGGCCGTTAAGATTTTCTATTTCTTCCTGTTCCAGTTTTGGTAGTTTGTGGCTTTCCAGGAATGCGTCCCTTTCTTCTAGATTGCCTAATTTATTGGCGTATAGCTGTTCATAATATGTTTTAAATATCGTTTGTATTTCCTTGGTGTTGGTAGTGATCTCTCCTTTCTCATTCATGATTTTATTAATTTGAGTCTTCTCTCTCTTCTTTTTAATAAGGCTGGCTAATGGTTTATCTATCTTATTAATTCTTTCAAAGAACCAACTCCTGGTTCTGTTGATCTGTTCCACAGTTCTTCTGGTCTCGATTTCGTTGAGTTCTGCCCGAATCTTTATTAACTCCCTTCTTCTCTTGGGTGTAGGATCTATTTGCTGTTTTTTCTCTAGCTCCTTTATGTGTAAGGTTAGCTTTTGTATTTGAGTTCTTTCCAGTGTTTGAATGGATGCTTGTATTGCGATGTATTTCCCCCTTAGGACTGCTTTTGCTGCATCCCAAAGATTTTGGATGGTTGTATCTTCATTCTCATTAGTTTCCAAGAATCTTTTTAATTCTTCCTTAATTTCCTGGTTGACCCTTTCATCTTTTAGCAGGATGGTCCTTAACCTCCACGTGTTTGAGGTCCTTCCAAACTTCTTGTGATTTAGTTCTAATTTCAAGGCATTATGATCTGAAAATATGCTGGGGACGATCCCAATCTTTTGGTATCAGTTCAGACCCGATTTGTGACCCAATATGTGGTCTATTCTGGAGAAAGTTCCATGTGCACTTGAGAAGAATGTGTATTCAGTTGAGTTTGGATGTAAAGTTCTGTAGATATCAGTGAAATCCATCTGGTCCAGTGTATCATTTAAAGCTCTCGTTTCTTTGGAGATGTTGTGCTTAGAAGACCTATCGAGTATAGAAAGAGCTAGATTGAAGTCACCAATTATAAGTGTATTATTATCTAAGTATTTCTTCACTTTGGTTAATAATTGATTTATATATTTGGCAGCTCCCACATTCGGGGCATATATATTGAGGATTGTTAAGTCCTCTTGTTGAATAGATCCTTTAAGTATGATATAGTGTCCCTCTTCATCTCTCACTACAGTCTTTGGGGTAAATTTTAGTTTATCTGATATAAGGATGGCTACTCCTGCTTTCTTTTGAGGACCATTCGAATGGTAAATGGTTCTACAACGTTTTATTTTCAGGCTGTAGGTGTCCTTCTGTCTAAAATGAGTCTCTTGTAGACAGCAAATAGATGGGTCCTGCTTTTTTATCCAGTCTAAACCCTGTGCCTTTTGATGGGATCATTAAGCCCATTCACATTCAGAGTTACTATTGAGAGATATGAATTTAGTGTCATCATGATAACTATTCAGTCCTTGTTTTTGTGGAATGTTCCACTGAACTTCTTGTTAAAGGGGAATTTTAAGAGTCCCCCTTAAAATTTCTTGCAGAACTGGTTTGGAGGTCACATATTCTTTTAGTTGCTGCCTGTCTTGGAAGCTCTTTATCTCTCCTTCCATTTTGAATGAGAGCCTTGCTGGATAAAGTATTCTTGGTTGCATGTTCTTCTCATTTAGGACCCTGAATATATCCTGCCAGCCAGCCCTTTCTGGCCTGCCAGGTCTCTGTGGAGAGGTCAGCTGTTACCCTAATACTCCTCTCTATAAAAGTCAGGGATTTCTTGTCTCTTGCTGCTTTAAGGATCTTCTCTTTATCTTTGGAATTTGCAAGCTTCACTATTAAATGTCGAGGTGTTGAACGGTTTTTATTGATTTTAGGGGGGGATCTCTCTATTTCCTGGATCTGAATGCCTGTTTCCCTTCCCAGATTAGGAAAGTTTTCAGCTAGAATTTGTTCAAATACATATTCTGGCCCTCTGTCCCTTTCGGCACCCTCGGGAACACCAATTAAACGTAGGTTTTTCTTCCTCAGGCTGTCGTTTATTTCCCTTATTCTATCTTCATGGTCTTTTAATTGTTTGTCTCTTTTTTCCTCCGTTTCCCTCTTTGCTATCAACTTGTCTTCTTTGTCACTCACTCGTTCTTCCACCTCGTTAACCCTGGTGTTAGGACTTCTAGTTTGGATTGCATCTCATTCAATTGATTTTTAATTTCTGCCTCATTAGCTCTAAATTCTGCAGTCATGAAGTCTCTTGAGTCCTTTATGCTTTTTTCTAGAGCCACCAGTAGCTGTATAATAGTGCTTCTGAATTGGCTTTCTGACATTGAATTGTAATCCAGATTTTGTAACTCTTTGGGAGAGTGGACTGTTTCTGATTCTTTCTTTTGAGGTGAGGTTTTCCTTCTAGTCATTTTGCTCAGTGCAGAGTGGCCAAAAGCAAGTTGTACTGGGAAAAGGAGAAAAAGAGGAGAGAAAGAAGGAAAGAAAATAGAAAGAGAAAAAAAAGGAAGAAAAAAAACGAAAAAAAAAGAAGAAAAAGAGAAAGAAAAAGAAAGGAGAAACAAGGGGGGTGGGGGAAGGAAACAAATCAAAAAGCAAAACAAAAAAAAAAAACAAAAACAAACAAACAAACAAAAAAAGAACCACGGGGGAGAATCTTCTGATTCTGTGTACTTTAAGTCCCTTGGCTTCCCCTGGAAGTTGTCAGTCAGTCTAGCTGGTCTTCTGGGGGAGGGGCCTGCTGTGCTGATTTTCAGGTGTTAGCAGTTGGGGGAGCTGCTCTGCCCCTGCCTGGTGCAGGGCTCAGTGGGGGTTGTTTACCCCGTGAGGCCGCAGGAGCAACAGCCCCAGTGGCTGGGCCGCTCTGGAAACCTGGATTCAGCCCCCGCAGGAACCCCGGAGCTCTCCGTCTGCAGGGCCTGGAGGCTCCGGGGCGGGGCCGCTGATCTGCTCAGCTGGGGCAGGAGCGTCCTTGCTGTCCTGGGCCCTCCCGGCCTCTGCCTGTCCCGGGGGAGGCCGGATCCTGGGCTGTGTCCCGGCGCCCTGTGCTCCCGCACCTGCGGTTTGGATTCGCGCTCCCGGGCCGCGCAACCCCCTCCGCGGAGCCGCCGCCCGAGCACCCCGGAGCTGCTCCTGGAACCGCGCAGCCCCCTCCGCACGGAGCCTCTTCCTCTGCCCGAGCCCCTCCGAGCTGCTCCGGGTCCCGCTGGGTCCGCCGTGCGCGCTGCAGCCCTTAGGGAGCTCGGCGTACTCTCCTGGGCGCGCAGTTGCTGTTACTGACCCGGGGAGCCCGAGGGCATCCCCTTCCTTCTGGGTCCTGCTCCAACTCCCTGCAAGCCCCTTTCCCCCGGGAAGGTCGGTGCAGCTCCTGCTTCTCCGGGACGGGGCTCTCCTGTCCTGGGGACACTCGCCCCGGCCTCAGCCCGGCTCCTCGCGGGGCCCCTCCCCCTTGGATGCCTTTGTTTCTTTATTTCTTTTCTCCCGTCTTCCTACCTTGATAGAAGTGCGAACTCTTCTCACTGTAGCATTCCAGGTGTTCTCTCTTTAATTCTCAGGCCGAATTCATAGATTTTCAGGATAATTTGAAGGTTTTCTAGGTAATTTGGTGGAGACAGGTGATTTGGAGACCCTACTCTTCCGCCATCTTGCCCCTCCCTCCGGCTTCCCATTTTGAACAGGTATGATTTACTTCAAAATCCTGGGTTACCCTGAAAGAAACCATCCTTGAACTGGAAGCCCCCTCACCAATTCTCTAACACACCAGTTAAGCTAAGTCTGTTCTCCCTTATAATATTGGACCTAAATATGAGAAGATCCAAAGTCTGTGAGGTTTTTTACTGCACCATATAGTTAACATGATGTTAATAAATTTATAAATATTTTAAATTTATTAGTTATATATTTAAAATGCCTTTTTCAGGGAGCCTGGGTGGCTCAGTCATTTCAGCATCTGCCTTTGGCTCAGGTCATGATCCCAGGGTCCTGGGATCAAGTCCCTCATCAGGCTCTTTGTTTAGTGAGGAGCCTGCTTCTCCCTCTCCCTCTTCTGCAGCTCCTCATGCTTATGCTCTCTTTCTCTCTGTCAAATAAATAAATAAAATCTTTTTTAAAAAATGCCTTTTTGATGTCATGTTCTTATTTCACTTACTCCTCCCACTTTCTCTAACTTGCTCACTCCTGCACCTCCACCAATTTCCAATAAAAGTAGAATATATGTTACCCATTAGGGAAGAAGATGATTCAAAGAGGCTTTATGGGTCAAAAATATGTTTGCCACCAATTTTAGTGTCATCCAAACTTTCAACATTAGACATTCATTTTTTGGACCTCAAAAAGTTTTTATTTTCTTGGAAACTCTCAAATAGTGAATATATTAAATTATTTTCCTTTTACAGCAAGAAGTTAAATGAGTCTCTCTTTGGGTAGTACTGATGCCTGGGAAAAAAATGGGACAAAGGATTTATGAGATGGAAAATATCCCTGGAAGAGAAAGGCAAGAAAATATTGGAAAATCTGAGATACAATCTATCCAGCTCTGTCCTCAGTATTCCATAAATACAAGTGCTTGTAATTTTTGTTTTCTTAAACTCGTTCCTCCTTACAGCCTCATTCTATATCGTTTATATACACAAAGTGCAGTGCAATGATAGAAGACTCCAGAAAGTGAAAAGGACTGTAATAAAGATCCCATATTTGGGCATTTTCATTTTAACAAAAGAAACTGGGGTCCTATTAAGGGGTCTCCACTCTCTCCAGCCCCTTAGACCCTCCCTCCATCTCTTCCAGTCCATCTTCAAAGTTTCACTTCCTTCCCCACCCTGCCCAATCCTCTTTGTTGCCAACACCCTCTAATCTCTGAATCCCTCAAGTTCTGCTCCACCATCTCTTTTCAGCACCTACATTAGGTCAACTTAAAACATCTCCTAAACATGGAGAAAATCACTTAGAGTACAAATGTTTGCTGTTTAAAAATGTGCTTCCTTCAATTTTACCTGGACACTCATTGCTAATTTGGTTTTCCTTCATTGTTTCATGTCAGTTCCCACTTTACTTCTTCACAATGGGAACCAACAAGTACTCCCAAAGCCCAGTGTCCTTGCTATTTGCAGACAATCTGACCTCATATTTCACAGGGAAAAATAATACTACCACGAAAAAACTACTATATACACATTTGCTTATCTATAACTACAACTCATCTTCTTTCCCTCAATCCAAAATAAGTAGCTCTCTTTCTATTCACAGTTATTCTTCCAGTTGTGCTATTAACTCATTCCCCTTAAATCCTCCATGAGAAATTGGACCTTACTTTATCAGTATTTCTCATTTACACTCTCTTCTCAATCTTTCATCTTTTTCTACCATGTTGCCTATAAACACACTCAACTTCCTGTAGCTATTAACATTTTTTCTACCTCAATATAATGCTAATAAGCCATAAAACAGAGTACTTAAAATATGCTACACACCTTTTAAAGTCGTTAACTTAAACTCATTTAAATCTCATAACTAATTTATGACATAATTCACTACTATTACCATTAGTTCCCAGATGGGAAAACAAAAGTACAGAGAGGTCAGAAAAGTTGTTCAAGATTGTACTGCCAGTAAGTGGAAAGATGGGCTTCAATTGATTTTTCTGTATGGTGTTAGAAAGTGCCCCAGTTTCATTCTTTTACATGTTGCTGATGAGATTTCCCAAACTAATTGTTGAAGAGCCTGTCTTTTTCTCACTGGATTTTTTTTCCTGCTTTGCCAAAGATTAATTGACCAAATAGTTGTGGGTTCATTTCTTGTTTTTTTATTCTGTTCCATTGATCAGTATGTTTATACTTGTGCTAGTCCCATACTGTTTTGATTACTACAGTTTTGGAGTCTATCTTCAAATCTGGGATTGCGATACAACCAACATTGTTTTTCTTTTTCAAATTGCTTTAGCAGTTCAGGGTCTTTTGTGGTTCCATACAAATTTTAGGATTGTTCTAGTTCTGTGAAAAATGCTGTTGGTATTTTGATAGGGATTGCGCTAAATGTGTAGATTGCTTTGGATAATATAGGTATTTAAAAAATTTTGTTCTTCCAATACATAACCATGATATTTTTCCATTTCTTCCTATTATCATTAATTTCATTCATCACTGTTTTATAGTTTTCAGAGTAGAGATCTTTTACCTCTTTGTATAGCTTTATTCCTAGGTATCTTATGTTTTTTGGTACAATTGTAAATGGGATTGGTTCTTAGATTTCTTTTTGTGCTGCTTAATGAAAAATGCTCTATATTGGTGTATAGAAATGCAACAGATTTCTGCATGTTGATTTTATCTCTTGAAACATTACTGAATTCATGCATCAGTTCTAGCAATTTTTGGTGGAGAATTTTGGGTTTTCTATATAGTATCATATCTGCAAATAATGAAGGTTTTACTTCTTTCTTTACATTTGGATGCATTGTATTTCTTTATGTTGTCTGCTGTGGCTAGGGCTTCCAGTAGTATGTTAACTAACAGTGGTGAGAGTGGGCATCTCTGTCTTTTTCCCAACAATAGAGGAAAAGCTCTCAGGTTTTCCCGAAAGAGGATGATACTATCTGCAGGTTTTTCATATATGGCCTTTATTTGTTGAGTGAGGTTCCCTATAATCCTACTTTGTTAGGCATTTTTATCATGAATTGATATTATACTATGTCAAATGCTTTTTCTACATCTATTGAGAGGATCATATGGTTCCTATCCTTTCTTTTATTAATGTGGTGTATCACATTGACTTATTTGTGAATATTGTAATATCCTTGCATCACAGAGATAAATCCCACTTGATCTTGGTGAATGATGCTTTTAATGTACTGTTGGATTCCATTTGGTAGTATTTTATTGAGAATGTTTGCATACATGTTCATTAGAGATATTAGCCCGTTCTCCTTTTTAGTGAAGTCTTAATCTGCTTTTTTGTATTGGGGTAATGCTGCCCTCATAGAAGGAATTTGGAAATTTCCTTCCATTTCTTTTTTTTTTAATAGTTTGAGAAGAATAGGTATTAACTCTTTAAATATTCAGTATAATTCCCATATGAAGCCATCTGGCCCTGGACTTCCATTTGCTGGAATATTTTTAATTAATGATTTAATTTATTTGCTGGTTAATGATCTGTTCAAGTTTTCAATTTCTTCCTGTTTCAGTTTGGTGGCTCATATCTTTCTAGGACTTTATGCACTTCTTCCAGTCTTTCCAGTTTTTTAGTATATCGTTTTTCATAAGATTTTCTTGTAATTGTTTGTATTTCTGTGGCGTTGGTGGTTCTTTCTTCTTTCTCACTTATGACTTTCTTTATTTAGGCCCTTCCTCTTTTCTTTTTGATAGGTCTGGCAAGGGGGTTAAAATTTTTTTTTTTCAAAGAACCAACTCCTGGTTTCATTGATCTGTTTTGTTTTGTTTTTAGTTTCTCTATCATTGATTTCTGTTGGTTTAGGCTTCATTTGTTGTTCTTTATGTAGCTTCTTTAGGTGTAAGGTTAGGTTTTTACTTGAGATTTTCCTTCCTTCTTGAGATAGGCCTGTACTGCAGTATACTTCCCTCTTAGTACTGATTTTGTTGTATCCCAGAGGTTTTGTACTGCTGAGTTTTCAATTTCATTTTGTCCCAAGTATTTTTTAAATTTCTTCTTTGATTTCTAGATGACCCATTCATTGTTTAGCAGCATTTTTTTGTTTGTTTAGCAGCATATTGTTTAAACTCCATGTATTTGTGGTCTTTCCAAATTTTTTTCTTGTGGTTGAATTGAAGTTTCATAGTGTGTGGTCAGAAAAGATGCATGGTATTATCTCCATTATTCTATACTTGCTGAAG
Organism: Canis lupus familiaris; assembly: GCF_011100685.1. Taxonomy (NCBI): domain Eukaryota; kingdom Metazoa; phylum Chordata; class Mammalia; order Carnivora; family Canidae; genus Canis; species Canis lupus. Next base: position 61,201,741 of record NC_049260.1, on the reverse strand, counting down.
CCTGATTTGCAACCTAGCATGTGATCTCTTCTGGAGAATTTCCATGTGCACTTGAAAAGAATCTGTATTCTGCTGTTTCAGGATGGACTGTTATGAATACATCTATTAGGTCTATCTGGTCTAGTGTGTCATTCCAAGCCTTTGTTTCCTTGTTGATTTTCTGCTTAGATGATCTCCCCACTGATATAAGTGGGGTGTTAATGTCCCTACTATTGATGTATTATTATCAAGGACTTCCTTATATTTGTTATTCATTGTTTTATATATTTGGGTGCTCCAATGTTGGGGACATAAATATTTACAGTTATTAGATACTCTTGTCAAATAGTTCCCTTTATTATGATACAGTGCCTTTCTTCATCTCTTATTATAGTCTTTGGTTTAAAGTCTAGTTCATCTCATAGAAGTGTGTTACTCCAGCTTTCTTTTGACATCCATTTAGGTGATAAATCTTTTTCAACCTCACCACTTTCAATCTTCAAGTGTCTTTTGACCTAAAATGAGTCTCTTGTAGACAGCAGATAGACGAGACTTGTTTTTATATCCATTCTGACACCCTGTGTCTTTTTTTTTGGGGGGGGGGATGTTCAGTGCATTTACATTCTGAGTAATTACTGATAGATATGGATGTAGTGCCATTTTATTACTTGTTTTTTCATTGTTTTTGGAGACTTTCTCTGTTTCTTTCATATTGCTTTCCACCTAAAGAGTCCTCTTTAATATTTCTTGCAGGGCTGGTTTAATAGTCAAAACTCATTTCTCTTTTGTCTGTGAAACTCTTCATCTCTCCTTCTATTCTGAATGATAGCCTTGCTGGATAGGATATTTTTCGCTGCATAATCTCCCTGTTCATCACGTTGAATATATCATGCAACTCCCTTCTGGCTTGTCAAATTTCTGTTCAGAAGTCTTCAGCTAGCCTTGTGGGTGCTCCCTTATAAGTGGGGGACTTCTTTTGTCATGCTCCTTTTCAGATTTTTTTCTTTATCACTATATTTTGCAAATTTAACTACAACATGCCTTGATGTTGGCCTTCTCTCAGATTCTGCTAGGAGTTCTCTGTGCCCCTTGGATCAAGAGGTCTGTTTCCTTCTCCAGAATAGGAATGTTTTCAACATTATTTCCTCAAATACATTTTTTCTCCCTTTTCTCTCTCTTCTGGGACTCCTATAATATGAATTTTATTTCATTTGATGGAGTCACTGAATTCCCTAAGTGTATTCTCATGTCACATAGTTTTTCTTTCTCTCTTCCTTTCAGCTTCATTACTTTCCATTACTTTGTCTTCTATAGCACATATTTGTTCCTTTGCTTCCTCTGTCTTTGTGTTCATGCATCAACTCTGTTTCAAATCTTAGTTATTGCATTTTTCATTTCTGGATGATTGTTTTCTAACTCTTTTCTCTCTGCAGTAAGGACCTTCCTGTTGCCTTCCATTCCTTTCTCAAGCCCAGTGAGTATCCTTTTGGTTGTTTCTTTAAATTCTCCTTCAGGCATGTTATTTATACATACTTCACTTAGATCTCTGGCCATGACCTATTCTTGCTTCATTCAGGATGAATTCTTCCATCTTTGAATTTTGTCTAAGTATCTGTCTTCTTTTCTCTATTGGAAAAACCTGTTACATTTTCTGCTTCTGAAAATAATGGCCTCACGAAGAAAAGATCATGCAGTTCCCGGACCTGGCGCTTCAGGGACTGTCTCTGGTCTATGTTGTGTACACTCTCCTTATATGTTTTGGCTACTCTATCCTTCAGGCGAGTCATGTGCAAAAGGTCTTCTCTGCAGTGGCCCTTAGCCAAAGTGCAACAAGTTTTAACTAGGTGTGTTTTGATTTGTTTGCTAAATGAAGCCTGATGCTAGTTCTACTATAACTGAAGCCTTGCAGAACTCTCTGGTTGCAAAACATGGTTTGGGCAAGCATTTCTGCTGCATTCTGGGAAGAGTCCTGTCATTCTGGAACTGAGGCAAATGTGACCAAAAAGAGCAGTACCAGCAGAGTATAAGTTTGTGCTGTGCTGTTTAACCACAGGTGGCTCTGTGTTTATGTTGAGGGATAGGGGAAGGAAATGACACCAGACAGCTCCTTTGTCCCCGTAGAGGGGTCTCTGTGCCCACTACAATCAGAGAAGCACTCTGGGAAGAGTGAATAATCTACCTGTGTGTCACAGGTATTTTTCAGATCATTGTCAGCCTCCAGGTTGTTTTTCTAGCTTCTCTGTAGGAGCAATGCAGTGTGCTCCACAATCTACCTCAGCCAGGTGTGTTGAGTTTTAAGTCTCCAGGCTTTAGGGACATGGTGTGGGCAGAGGCCTACATTAGTCTTCTCAGGAGAGTCTTACTGTGCTGGGACTGAGGCAGGTTTGACCAGCTGTGGGACTTGGAGCAAGTAGGCAAGGCAGTCAGTATGTGGTCAGGCTGCCCTCTGTAGGTGGTTCTGGGTTCATGCCGAGGGGTGAAGGAGGTAAGTGGTGCTAACCAGCTCCTTTGTCCTTGGATAGGTGTCTCCATGCCCACTAGCTCTCAGGGATAGTCTCCAAAAAGAGCAAACAATCTCTCCTCTGTGTGCCCCAGGTGTTCCTCAGATCACTGCTTATACCCTATACACCCAGGTTGTTTCCCTGACTTATCTTTAAGAACAGAGCAGCACCCTCAGAGTTCTATCCCAACCAAGCCCACCAACCTTTGAAACCCTAGTCTTCAAGCCCCACTGGTTGCAAGAAATCACAAAAACCAGCCCTTATTTCCCCTGTCAATGGCCTTGGGGAACTGTTCTTCTTGTACATTCTGTTGTGTGCTTTTTTCTTCCCCACCTTTCTCCAAGACCAGGGCTCCCTCCCCTCCAAAAGACCCTCAATCCATTTCTCCCCCAAGCTACACATCTGTACTTCCTACCTTCTTTGATGAAGCCTCTTCTGTCCCTCTAGTTGTAGAGTTTGTTCTTTCAGTCCTCAGGTTGATTTCTGGGGTATTCCATATGATTTGATAGTTATCTAGCTGTGTTCAAGGGATGAGACAAGCCTGGGGTCCTCCTACTATACTGCCATGTTAGCTCTGCCTCCCTCACCAATATAAGTTTTGAAGTGAGAGACTCAGCTGCATTTCTATGGCCTAGCACTGTTCAATTTCAGAATAATGAAGCTCCTTAGAAAAGAGCTCAAGTAACATGTGGATAAAGATACACAGATGAGGGTAGAATAATCAGTAGAGGTCACCATTATTTGTGGAGGTGGCTGTTTTATATAATCCAGTTCAAGCACATGACAAGAAGAGTCAGCTGAAAAACAGTCAGAAAGTTACTAAATGCTTCTGCTTTGTCAGTGGTAGGTAGTATGTCTGACAACAGTGAGACAAATTATGGCCTAGAAAGGTTCAGATAAGAGAAATGTTGATAGCAAAAGCCATCTGGGTTTTGTTTCTCTGTTTGAGCTCAAAACATAATGTTCCCAAGAATTTGGGATGGGTCTGCCAGATGTATTGGGCTCTTTCAGATTTTTATGTAAAATAGCGAACTGGGGTAAGGAATGCAACATTTGTTACTCTGTGCTGTAGCAGTTTTGGTTAACTAAGAGGAGAAAATCCAGCACATTGCTGATGTGGCATTGTCACCAGTGACAGTACAATACACAGTGCTTCTCATATGTGATGAATGTGGCTGGCTGAGATCATCAAAGAGCTTTACTATGGCCATTATTTATTTCTTAGCCTTGAAAAAATGATGCCTTGGCTGGGCTACTTTGGATAGCTAAAGCTTAAGTATGCATAGTGGCAGCTCAAGCAGTTTAGCTTCCAACAGAAACTCATCCAAAGCATAGGCAGAGAAAAACAAAATAGTTGGGGGGTGCAAACAAGATAGAATAAGGGTATCATAAAAGAGTAATTACCTCCAGGTAGTATTCAAGGTAAAGGAGGACATATCATAGAGGAGGTGCCTGTTGAAGGTAATTCATTAAAATAGATGACCCATAAGTCCAGGGAATAAAGTTTAGAGGTTAAGCAGATACGGATTTGAATCCTGCCCCTTTCATTTAATGGCTGTGTGGCTTTAGACAAGTCAATTAATCACACTGAGGTTCTGTGATCTTACCTGTGAGATGGGAATAATAGTAATTACTTTCACACATGCTAGTTCTCTGTGTTTTCAACTCTAAACATTTAGGACTCTATGCAGTTATTGATCCAAATTTATTCCTTCCATCTCCAGGCTTATAATGGAGATCATACTCCACACATATAAGACATAAACATTTAACAGAGTGGGCACATGAACTGGGTTTTATTTTATTTTATTTTTAGGTTTTTAAAGCTTTATCTGGATGCTCTTTGTTGATTTTTTAAAAATTTAAATTGAATTAACATATAGTGTATTACTAGTTTCAGAGGTAGAGTTTAGTAATTCATTAGTTGCTATAACATCCAGTGCTTGTAATCAGGTGTAAATGAGAGCCATTCCTCATTCCTAAGGGTAGGTTTAAATGGGAGGCAGAAATAAGGGCTCATAATATATTTGTGGAGCAATTATGACAAATAAGCACTGTGCTAGTATATATATATATATATATATATATATATATATATATATATATTCATCAGCCTCCCCCAAGCTTTACTAAATAAAGGGAATTGTGCCTTTTTTACAGACTAGAAAGTGCAAGTTCAGACAATTTCATCTGGAGAATGAACTGAGATTCAAACCTAGGAATGAGTGGTGTCCTAATCTGAGTTTTTTCTTTCTCCTTCCAAACAAATTTATTGGATCCTGAAAACAAATCTGTGAGGTAGGCATGTAGAGACCATTTTCTTTTAATGTCTGCATTTTTGGAGGAGAAAAAGTAAAATCCAGAAAAGTTTAGTGACATAATACAGTGAGTTTCAAAACTAAAAATAGAATTTTGAATGATTCTTCTTACTACTCATCTCCCTCACAATAATTGGTTCTCCTTCCCAGTAAATTGGTAATGTTATCAAATATTCAAGCATAGAACTTATTGGTATATTCCCAGGGTACATGCTCTGGCAGATGCTAGTGTAAACATTTAGTAGAAGGAAATAAAACTCACAAAAAATATCTTGAGAATCCATATTTTGAGATTTTAAGTTGTGATTATCCACCTTTCTGAGTCATGCACTCTTACAAGGAAATACTGGAAGTAGTGGATTTTCCTACAAAAAAAAATATACATGCTTGGGACACCTGGGTGGCTTGGCAGTTGACCATCTGCCTTTGGCTCAAGGCATGATCCCAGGGTCCTCAATCGAGTCCCATGTTGGGCTTCCCACAGGGAGCCTACTTTTCCCTCTGCCTATGTCTCTGCCTCTCTCTGTGTGTCTCTCATCAATAAATAAATAAATAAAACATGTAAAATATATATGCATGCTTAACATTCCAAAAATGATTTCAGGGGTTTAACAAACATTCTGAGAAAATCTATTTTATAAATTGTTATCTTAAAGAAAGAAAAATTAACAGGACAAAAAAGATACAGTCTCCAAAGTATTATATCACCCAGGAAGCTGTCTCAGAGTCATCCTGCCTTTATTGATCTCCATTTCTTCCTAACACCTAAAATATCATTTTTTCTATAGAGTTTAGCAATAATGGATGGTATTATGTACTCAGTTCTTATTATTTATAACATGCAGACATTTCTTAGATCCTTTGCTTGACTGTGAGTGTCTTAAAGGTCGAGCCCTCATCAAAACCATCTTTGCATTACCTGATATCAATCTTCTGTAGCCTAAACTAGCATAACACTCTAGCTGAGTGATATGTGTACATATTTGAACTAAATTTACCACCCAGATCTTTTCTAAAGGAAAAACACTTTTCTATAGAAAAATAATTCAGAAGAACTTTCCTCACTTTGACATATGAACTTATTTCTGTGTGCATAATTATGAAATAGCCTGGCAAAAATGGACAACTCTAAGAAATTTTGTATGGTTGTAATATATACTAGTAAAGAGAAAGCTTAATTTATAGCAAAAAAAATCCTATCCTGATTATCTCAAAAAAGTCTAAGGTTGAGGAGATTTCAAGAAAAAAAATTTTAAATGGTCTTGTCTTATTTCTGGTGGATTTCTCTACAAGGGCTATAGTATTGGTTGGTAGTCAGATAATTAAGCCTAAATCCTGCATGCTACTTGTGTATAATACTGATCTCTGAACTTCAGGTTTGCAAATTATAAAACAAGATACATATATTTTAGCTGAGGTGACTACAAGCTAATAGTTCTCTGACATTGAGAAAAGTTGTTTAAGAACAAAATAGGCTAAAACCTATTTTGAGTAAAACCATATGGTACTAAATTGATAGAATTTATTAAAACAAGTTAGCATGGATATGAAATACAAGAGATGTAAAGAGTTGGCAAGACTTGGCCACCAACATCATTTAGTAGGAATGTAAAGTAACAGGATAGATTGAGCATAAATGAAGTTTTTGGCTTGTGTTACTAGCTGCTATTTATGAATATTTGTAATACAGAAGGAGGACCAGGCTTCTCAGTGGATAGCCAGGATTATGTATACTGTTTTGGACTTGTTGATTTGTAAATGCCTATGGGATGGTCAGACACAAATATCTAGGCCTGGAACTCAAAAAGAAAAGCTATATTTATTTTTTAATACATTTATTTTTTATTGGAGTTCAATTTACCAACATAAGCTATAAATGGTAAATGACTGGCATAAAAGATGCAGCAGAGCCAATAAGTATAAATGAGATAAGGATAGTGATGATGATTGATGACAGTGGTGATGACGGTGGTGGTGGTGGTGATAGCAACAATAAAAACTAATACTCTTTGATCATCTTCTATATATCAGTCACTTTGTGTATTTTATATGCATTGTATAATTTTTTTCTCACAATATCTCTATGAGAGGAAGCAATTTGCTCAGGGCAATGAAGTTGGTTAATGATAGAACTTTAAATTCAAGACTTCTCGATTCCAGAACATCAGGAAACACAGATAACAGGACAGCAAAGAGTGCATACATGGACAGAGGAGAAACAAACAAACAAACAAAAATCTAGAGCATATGAGATGGTGGTGGACTAGTAGGAACCTAGACTTGCCTTGTCCCACAAATACTACTAAATAGCCATCAAATCATCCTAAATCCCCCAAGAAATTGATCTGAAGTCAGGCAGAACAAACTCTACAACTACAGGTAGAGAAGAAGTCACTTTGAAGGTGGTAGAAAGTAAAGACAGTTTGGGAGATAAATAGATCATGGCCTTTGTAGAAGGGAGGGACATGTGGTCATGGAAAAGGACAAGATACAGACTTATATTCAGGGGAGCACATGCAGAAAATGAATCCCTATAGCAATTGGCTTTGAAAGCAAGAGGGGATGAATTTGACTTCTGGGCACCAATTGGGCTTAAACCCTAAAGTTTATGACCCCCCCCTTTATAAGGGATCAGTGGGCATGGCTCCAGGAGATCATGAAGATCATTGGGCTGCTCTTGGAAAGAAAGCAAGGTGAAGCATTGACAAACATACAGCATGGAAACAGCAATCTGAAGAGTACCTGGGGCACACAATGAGTAGGTTATTTGCTCATCTCAGAGTGCATTCCATTGAGGCAGAGTTTATGGAGGGATGCGTTCAGGACCAAAGAAACAGACAAGTTCAATTTCCTTTCCCTGCCTTTAAGCATAAGCACAGGGCCACCTGCAGAAACTGCACAGGTCTAACACTTGCTACCTAACTTGATTAGACAAACCCTGACCCCCTGCACTCTGATGGAATTGCTCTTCTCTGACTTTCTTGCCTCAGACCCAGAATGTGGCATCTCCCCCAGAAGCCTGGCTCAAACTCTTGCTCATATGTGTCTCCTGACTCGGGAGTTTGGTGGTGCCTCAGTTCCGGCAGTGGTGGCAACAGGTCTCATGTCACAAGCAGAGCAGAGTACACCAGTTAAAATGCATCACATTGAGGCCAGGGACTAAATGCTGCCCATAACAGACAAAGAAAGCCTCTGCAGACAGCTAGCCTGAAGGATAAAATGGTCAGGGCAAAACAACAGAGCACAAGGAGCATACATTGGAGACACTCCCAAAAAGTGCCAGGCCCTAGAAATCAGGGCAGAAGACATCACATCACAGAGCAGGAAATCTCACATCAAACTACAGGAAATCTTCTTCATAAGGCCATTACCCTTAAGAACAGGAGATGGGGACACCTGGGTGGCTCAGTGGTTGAGTGTCTGCCTTCAGCCTAGGGCATGATCCTAGGGTCCCGGGATTGAGTACCATGTTGAGCTCCCTGCATGGAGCCCACTTCTCTCTCTGCCTATGTCTCTGCCTCTGTGTGTGTGTGTGTCTCCTAAATAAGTAAATAAAGTCTAAAAAAAGAGAGAACAGGAGATGTACCTGATAGCCCTAACAGATAAAAACAGGCACAAGGAGTTAGACAAAATAAGAAGACAGAGAAATTTAGTCCAAATGAAAGAAGAAGACAAGGCCATAACCAGAGATCAAAGTGAAACAGATATAAGAAACATAACTGATGGAGTATATAAGCAATGACCAAAAAATATTCACTGGGCTTAAGAGAAGAGGGAAAGACATCGGTGAGACCCTTAATACAGAGATAAGGAATACCGTAGCAGAGATAAAGTTTCCAAAAATGAAATGAGAAATACACTTGGAGGAAGGAGCAGCAAGCTGTAAAAACAGAGAAATGGATTAACAGTCTAAAAGAGTAATAGAAAGTAATCAGGCTGAACAAAAGAGAGAAAAAAGAATCATGCAAAATGAGAATAGACAAACAGCAGGACTTAAGCCCTAGAATATTAAAGGTCGGCAGGGTAGGCTGGGATAGAGCCCTGAGGGTGAAGCCCTGTTCCCAGGGAAAAGGCAGGCAAACAACATGGGAACAGACAGTGTGGGAACAGCAATCTGAAGAGCACCTAGGTCACAAAGTGGGGAGATTATACATTCTTATCATAGCATGTCCTTGAGAAGTAACATTTATAGAGGCCCCTCTAAAGAACAAAGCAGCTGGCTGGGACAATTTCCCTACCCCATCCTCAGTATAAACACAGAGCCACAGGAAGCAGCTCAGTACCCACACTCACTATTTTGCATACACCAAGCTTCACCCCACTGTACTCTGTTGGGACTTCTTTTCTCAGTCACACTTAACTTCAGTCGCAGTGTGGCAGGCTCCTCCCTCAGAAGACAAACACAAATCAATGCCCACACCAAGTCTCCTTATCAGAAATTTTAGCAGGGCCTCAATTCCAGTGGACATGTTGACAGGTCTCATTTCACAAGCAGACCAGAGCACTGCTAGTAAAAACTCACCACATTCGGGCCAATGACCAAACACTGCTTACAGCAAGCAAGGAAAACCTCTGCAGATGATTGTCCTGAAGCATAGTGCAGCCAAAACATAACAGCAGAGCATGAGGAGATGGCACACAGCAGAGACACTTCCTGAAGTACCAGGCCCTGGGCACTACATGACCTCTACTCTATAAGACATTACTTTTATTTATTTTTTTTATTGGTGTTCAATTTACTAACATACAGAATAACACCCAGTGCCCGTCACCCATTCACTCCCACTCCGCGCCCTCCTCCCCTTCTACCACCCCTAGTTCGTTTCCCAGAGTTAGCAGTCTTTACGTTCTGTCTCCCTTTCTGATATTTCCCACACATTTCTTCTCCCTTCCCTTATTTTCCCTTTCACTATTATTTATATTCCCCAAATGAATGAGAACATATAATGTTTGTCCTTCTCCGACTGACTTACTTCACTCAGCATAATACCCTCCAGTTCCATCCACGTTGAAGCAAATGGTGGGTATTTGTCATTTCTAATAGCTGAGTAATATTCCATTGTATACATAAACCACATCTTCTTTATCCATTCATCTTTCGTTGGACACCGAGGCTCCTTCCACAGTTTGGCTATCGTGGCCATTGCTGCTAGAAACATCGGGGTGCAGGTGTCCCGGTGTTTCATTGCATTTGTATCTTTGGGGTAAATCCCCAACAGTGCAATTGCTGGGTCGTAGGGCAGGTATATTTTTAACTGTTTGAGTGTGGAATCAGAAAAGACCCCAAATAGCCAGGGGAATTTTAAAAAAGAAAACCATATCTGGGGGCATCACAATGCCAGATTTCAGGTTGTACTACAAAGCTGTGGTCATCAAGACAGTGTGGTACTGGCACAAAAACAGACACATAGATCAGTGGAACAGAATAGAGAATCCAGAAGTGGACCCTGAACTTTATGGGCAACTAATATTCGATAAAGGAGGAAAGACTATCCATTGGAAGAAAGACAGTCTCTTCAATAAATGGTGCTGGGAAAATTGGACATCCACATGCAGAAGAATGAAACTAGACCACTCTCTTTCACCATACACAAAGATAAACTCAAAATGGATGAAAGATCTAAATGTGAGACAAGATTCCATCAAAATCCTAGAGAAGAACACAGGCAACACCCTTTTTGAACTCGGCCATAGTAACTTCTTGCAAGATACATCCACGAAGGCAAAAGACATTACTTTTAGAAGCAAGAGAAATAACTGGTTTTTCTAACACATGGAAGAAGACAGAGACTGAGGCAAAATGAAAAGACAGAGGAATTTGTCCCAAATATAATAAGGCCATGGACAGAGATATAAGCAAAACAGGTAAAAATAACATGCCTGATGGAGAATTAAAAGGAACAATCACAAGGATACTCACTGGGCTTAAGAAAGGATAGAAGACATCAGTGACACAATTACCACAGAGATACATGAGTTATAAAAGAATCAATAAGAGATGAAGAATATAAAAAACAAGACGAGAAACATGATCAATGCAATGAATAGCAGGCTGGAAGAAGCAGAGGCATGAATTAAGGAATGACCAGGGCCAGATGGCTTCACAGGGGAATTTAAAGAGTTAATACCTATTACTTAAAGAGTTAATATCTATTCTTCTCAAACTATTAAAAAAAAGAAATGGAAGGAAATTTCCCAATTCATTCTTCATGAGGACAGCATTACCCCAATACAAAAAAAGGAGATTAAGACTCCACTAAAAAGGAGAACAGGCTAATGTCTCTGATGAACATGTATGCAAACATTCTCAATAAAACACTAGCAAGTGGAATTCAATAGTACATTAAAAGAATCATTCACCGTGATCAAGTGGGATTTATTCCTGTGATGCAAGGATATTACAATATTCACAAATCAGTCAATGTGATACACCACATTAATAAAAGAAAGAATAAGAACCACATGATCCTGTCAATAGATTCAGATAAAGCATTTGACAAAGTACAGCATTAAAATGACAATTAGGTATCACCTCATGACAGACAGAATGGCTAAAATTACCAACACAAGAAACAACAGATTTGCAAAGATTGCAATAGATTCCAGAGAAAGAGGAACCCTGTTACACTGTTGATGGAAATGAAAACTTGGTGCAGCCACTCTGGAATAAAAGAGTGTGGAGTTTCCTCAAAATATTAAAAATAGAAATACCCTATTATCCCAGCAATTGCATTACTAGATATTTACCCCAAGGATACAAAAATACTAAATCAAAGGGACATATGCACCCTTATGTTTGTATAAGCATTATCGGTAATGGAAACAATCCAATGTCCATCAACTGATGAATGGATAAATAAGATATATATATACATATTATGGAATATTACTCAAAAAATGAAACCTTGCCATTTGAACAACATGGATAGAGCTAGAGTGTATTATGCTAAGCAAAATATGTCAGTCAGGGAAAGACAAATATATTATTTCACTCATATTTGGAGTTTAAGAAACAAAACTGATGAACAAAGGGGAGAAAAGAGAGAGGCAAATCATAAAACAGACTCTTAACCATAGAGAATAAACTGAGGATTGCTGGAGGGAAGGTGGGTGGGGGTGGGTTAAATGGGTGATCAGTATTAAGTAGAACACTTCTGATGAGCATTGGGTGTTGTATGTAACTGATGAATCACTAAATACTACACCTGAAAGTAATATTATATTGTATCTTAAATAACTGGAATTGAAATAAAAACTTGGAAAAAAAAAGAAACCAGGTTCTTTTTTTTTTTATGATAGGCACACAGTGAGAGAGAGAGAGAGAGAGGCAGAGACACAAGCAGGCTCCATGCACCAGGAGCCCGACGTGGGATTCGATCCCGGGTCTCCAGGATCGCGCCCTGGGCCAAAGGCAGGCGCCAAACCGCTGCGCCACCCAGGGATCCCAGAAACCAGGTTCTTTTGACATCCATGTAAGTTCTCCCCCAACTATTCTACTTGGCCACTCTTCTAATATAAATTGGCAAGTTTCCTGGGGACATAGAGGGTGAGGTGAGGTTAAATGCTGCTATTATATATAAATGCCATGATCTACATTCCTAAATAACATATACATTTAAATGACTTAATTCTCTCTTCTAGATTGCATCCATCCTCCCCAAGCAGCAGGATTCCAATCTTCAACAGTTGGAGAAATTTTGTTGTTGTTTTATTTCTCAGATAAATCTTTTCTTAAAGATTTTATTTATTTATTCATGAGAGACACAGAGAGAGAGAGAGAGGCAGAGACACAGGCAGAGGGAGAAGCAGGCTCCATGCAGGGAGCCTGATGTGGGACTCGATTCCAGATCTCCAGGATCAGGCCCTGGACTGAAGGCAGGCACTAAACCACTGAGCCACCTGGGCTGCCCTATTTCTCAGATAAATCTTGATCAGAAACCACCTCTGTCATTATGGTCTGCAGATATAGGACTCTGACCAGATTTTTCTGTCACAGATTGGAGCAGAAGGATGGCTTTACTGTTGTTGACATGTAAGGTAACTAGGAAAAGTCACTATTCTCCTCAGCCTTATGCCTAGGATAACCTGGGACATTCAACTCAGCCTAAGCCTTCCAATACAGTTACCCAGAAATCCACTGTTCTCAATATTCTTTCACAGTCCCTGATTTTTACAGTCTGCTTACAAAAGATCCTGGTTTAGACTGATATATATAAAACCCTAAGTGGAATTGACCTAGGCCCTTCTCACTCCACTGGTGAGCCCTTCCTTGCCATTGTTCTTCACAAAATCTGAATACTTTGGAGGAATTTATATATTTCTAGGTGGGGAATGAAAAGGAAAGAAAGGGAGAAGCTATGGAAAGCCAGGAAAGCTCAAGGGAGTTTACTGGGGCTCACTCCTAAGATAGGGAAACTGAAGGGACTCCATGTAGAAATGCTTTCTTGCTCCTCTTCCTGCTTTTATTCTTGCAAGGACCTGCACCTTACCCTACACATGCCTTATAGTACAAATAATGTATGTCCATCTTCTAAGAATCAAGGTGTTAATGATTTTTTAAGTTTATTTATTTATTTGAGAGAGTGGGAGAGATCATGGAGGGAATGGAAGAAAGAGAAGCAGATTTGCCACTGAACAGGGAGCCCAATGCAGGGCTCAATTTCAGGACCCAGAGATCACTACCTGAGCCAAAGGCAGACACTTAACTGGCTGTACCATCAAACTTTTTGGAGTCTTCAAGCACAATAGATAACATCTAAGGAGTGACTGGATGAGGTCACCATGTATGTTTTCCAAACCAGTGACTCCATATACCTTGATGTCAAGACCCCTGGCCCCAGGGCCTAAGTGACATATAGAGGATATATGGGCACTCATCTTTGCTTTGAGCAGTTTCTGGATGCCTGAGTGAACACATATACCAGATCACAATCCCCAACAAAACCTCAGACCTCAAGCAAAGATAAGAATGAGGAGAAAAACACAGTATGTAAGCTGGTGATTTGGACTGTGGGCTACATTGTCCCATAGAAACCAGACTCTAAGTGACCATTATGGCCTTAAGCCATTCCCTCAATCTACTGCCGTCTCACTCTACATATTCTCTCTAAGTGGTCTTATTTCACATATACCCTCAGCCATCACCTCTATTGCGATGCTTACCAAATATTTCTTTCCAGCTGAGATCTGTCCTTTGAATTTCAACCTTGTATTTATAATCGTCTACTGGGGCTTACCACCTGAAATATCCTACAGGGAATTCAACTGTAACATGTCCAAAAATGAACTCCTTTTTACCTGGTTTTTACTCTATCTCCATTCCAACTCCTTACCCAAGACTCCAAAAAAAGTGCTCCTTCTGTATTTCTCAGTGCAGTAAATTGCAAATTGAACTCCCCTCTCCCTCACCTTTTCTAAACCCTGTAGCTTACATCTCTGTAACATATGTCATATCCACCCTCCTCTCTCCTGTATTGCTTTATCTAATTTTGGGCTTTAACATTTCATCCTGGTGCTTGAATGATCTAAACATGCCACTCCCCTGCCCATCTACCTTCAATAACTCTCCATTGGTAAAAGTATGAAGTTCTTTCTCCTTAAAATGGCATGTCAGATATTTTATAAGCTGACTTCTGCCTACCTCCACAGTCTCACATGCCTTTAGTTTTCTAGTTAGTTTTATTTTTAAGATTTTATTTATTTATTTGAGAGAGAGAGAGAGAGGGAGAGAGAGAGCATGAGTAGGGAGAGGGGCAGAGGGAAAGGAGGAAGCAGACACCTCGCTGAGCAGGGAGTCCAACATGGGACTCCATCTCAGGATCCTGAGATCATGACTTAAATTGAAGGCAAATGCTTAACTGACTGAGCCTCCCAGGCACCTATATCATGTTGTTTTATACATCCATTTATACATTTATGTCTTGCGTATACTTTCTTCTGTGTAATGCCCTTTCCACTCATTTACCAAGCAAATACCTACTCCCTCCAGACTCAGCTTTAACATTACCTCCTCTATAAACCTTTCTTAACTCTATAGACTCTCAAAGCAGAGTTGATTGATCATTCATTAATACTAACATAGAACAGGGAAGAACTCCCCATCATTTCCTGTTTTTTTATCTCCTACGAGTCTGTGATTTGCATGATAGAAAGGAGTTTCTTGATTATCATTCATCCCTAGGTCCCACGACAGTACCTGGGACAGAGTATATAGTTAGTAAATATTTTTTGCATTAATCTTTAATTAAAATCAATTAATATACAAAATTGCTTCAAAATTGTATCAAATTGCAACTTTTAAAGTCAAAAGCATGTCTTAGTTTCAACCCTGTCATGGGAGTGACAACTCCTTCAATAACAACAATTCGTTTTCATTAGATTCAGGAGCCCCGTTAAAGAAGAGCAAAGCAGGGGTGCTTGGGTGGCTCAGTAAGTTAAGCATCTAACTCTTGGTTTCAGTTCATGTCAAGATCTCAGAGTCATGAGATTGAGCCCTATGTGAGGGGTCAGTGCTCAACAGGGAATCTGCTTGAGATTCTTCTCCTCTCCCTCTCCCCCTGTCCTCCCCTGCCCACACTCCTTCTCTCATTTCTCTAAATAAATAAATAAATAAATAAATAAATAAATAAATAAATCTATCTTTAAAAATAAAAAGAAGTCCAAAGCAGCAAAGTAGTACAGGCACACACACCCATTTGAATTTTCTCCACCTAAAGTGTATAAGTCATTTGTCAAGATCAGTCATTCCTGGATTTCTGAAGTGGAAAATAAAAATTGGCAGCTTGGGGAGATCCAAGTCTAGATCACAGAATCAAAAGGGTCACAACAATCACCATTAGCTATAAGGTGAGGTTGAGTGGGCAGCTATATTTTTTGATTATAATTGAAATTATATATTGGGCTCAGGTGAGGGTTCATCCATCCATTCCAATAATAAATATTTATTGACTGCTTTTAATACCCAAGCTGCATTCAAGTTGCTGATGATTTACTAGTAAAGAAAACAGAAATCTACCATCAAAGAATTTATATTTTATATATATATTCTGTATCTTCCTTTTCAATTCAACATCAAGGGACACATGGGTTGCCTCCATATTTTGGCTATTGTGTATAATGCTGCAATAAGCATAGAGGTGTGTATATATCTTTTCAACTTAGTGTTTTTAGATTATTTAGGGTAGACACCCAGGAGTAGAATTACTAGATCATATAGTAATTCTACTTTTAATTTTTGAGGAGTCCCCATACTGTTTTCCATAGTGGCTGCAGTGGTTTCCATTCCCACAAAGAATACACAAAGGCTCCTTTTTCTCCACATCCTCACTACCACTTATTGTTTCTTGAGTTTTTGATACTAGCCATTCACACAGGTGCGAAAAGATACCTTTAGATTTTGATTTGCATTTCCCTGATAATTAGTGATGTTCAGTAGCTTTCTGTGTGCCTGTTGCCTGTCTGTATGTCTTCTTTGGAGAAATGTCTGTTCATATCTTCTGAAATTTTTTCAATTGGATTATTTGTGTTTTACTGTTGAGTTGTATAATTTATTTATACGATTTGAATATAATCTCTCTTTTTAAAAGATTTTATTTATTTATTCATGAGAGACAGAGAGAGAGAGGGGGGCAGAGACATATGTTGAGGAAGAAGCAGGCTCCTTTCAGGGAGCCTGATGTGGGACTGGATCTCATGACTCCAGGATCATGCCCTGAGACGAAGGCAGATGTTCAACCACTGAGCCACCCAGACATCCGTGAATATAATCTTTTATCAGACATATTATTTGAAATATCTTCTCCCATTCAGTAGGCTGCTTTCCAGTTTTGTTGGTTGTTTCCTTTACTGTGCAGAAGCCTTTCCATTTTGATGTAACCCCAAACGTTGATTTTTGCTTTTGTTTTCCTTACTTCAGGACACATATCCGGAAAAAAGTTGCTACTACTATATATTCATTAGCCTTTGCTCTCTTCTAGGATTTCTATGATTTCAGATCTCAAAATTAGGCGATTAATCATTTTTAGTTTAATTTTTTATAAGATATAAGAAAGTAGTCCAGTTTCATTCTTTTCCATGTGGCTGACCAGTTTCCCCAACATGCATTGAAGGGAATATCTTTTTCCTGTTGCATATTTTTGCCTCCTTTGTCATGGATAAATGACCATGTATTTCTGGGTTTATTTCTGGGGTCTATACTCTGTTTCATGAATATATATATTTCTATATCGGTGTCAGTACTATACTCTTTTGATTATTACAGCTTTGTACTTAATCTTGAAATCTGGGATTGTAATACATCTAGTTATAGTCTTCTACTTCAAGATTGCTTTGACTATTTGAGGCCTTTTGTGGTTTCATACAGAGTTCTGTTTTTCATACAGAATTTAAAATTATTTGTTCTGGTTAGGTGAATAATGCTATTAGAATTTTGATGAGTATTGCACTATATTTGTATATGCATTGGGTAGTAAGGGTATTTTAGCAATATTTATTCTTGCAATCCATGAGCAGGAAATATCTTTCCACTTTTTTCTGTCATGTTCAAATTCTTTCATCAATGTTTTATCATTTTTCAGAGTATAGGTCTTTTACCTCCTTGCTGAAGTTTATTATTAGGTATTTTATTATTTTTGTGCAATTTTCAATGGGATTGTTTTCAGTTTCACTTTCTGCTACTTCATTACGGGTGTACAGACATGCAATAAATTTCTGTACAATGACTTTGTATCCTGTAACTTTACTGAATTCATTTATGAGTTCTAGTAGTATTTTGGTGGTGTATTTAGAGTTTTATATATATAGTTTCATGTAATTTGCAAACAAATGTTTTACTTCCTTACCAATCTGAATGTCTTTTATTTGTTTTTGTTGTCTGATTGCTGTGGTTATGTCTTCCAGTACTATGTTTAATATAAGCAGTGAGAGTGGGGATCTTTATCTTGTTCATGATCTTAGAAGTAAAGCTCTTAGTATTTTTGCATTAAGTATGATATTCACTGTGGATTTTTCATAAACAGACTTTTATTATGTTGAAGTATGTTTCCTCTAAGCCTACTTTGTTGACAGTTTTTATCAAGAATGGATGTTTACTTTGTCAAATGCTTTTCCTGTGTCTAGTAAAAGGATCATATGGTTCTCATCCTTTCTCTAATTGATGTGATATATCATGTTGATCGATTTGTGACTATTGAACCAACCTTTCAATCTAGGAATAAATCTTACTTGATCATGGTAATGATGTTTTTAATGTATTGTTGCCTTCTCTTTGCTTGTAATTTATTGAGGATTTTTGTATCAATGTTCATCAGGGATATTGGCCTATAGTTTTCTTTTTTGTGGTCTCTTTTCTGGTTTTGGTATCAGGATAATGCTGGTTTCATAGAATGAATTTGGAATTTTACTTCATTTTTTTGTGTGTTGGAATAGTTTGATATGAATAGGTATTAAATTTTCTTTAAAAGTATAGTAGAAGGTTAAGAAGGCGGGGCAAGATGGCAAAAGAATAGGATCCCCAAGTCACCTGTCCCTACCAACTTTCCTAGATAACTTTCAAATCATCCTGAAAACCTATGAATTCGGCCTGAGATTTAAAGAGAGAACAGCTGGAATGCTACAATGAGAAGAGTTCACGCCTCTATCAAGGTAAGAAGATAGAAAAAAATAAATAAAAAAGCATCCCAGGGGGAGGCCCCCCCCCCCAAGGAGCCGGGCTAAGGCCAGGCGGCGAGTGCCCCCAGGACAGGAAAGCCCAGTCCCGGATAGGTAGGAACTTTACCAATCTTCCTGGACTGAAAGGCGCTGGCAGGGAACTCTGGCAGGATTCCAGGAGTGGCAGTGATGGCCTCAGGCTCCCAGAGTCACTAACAGAGGAGATGCGCCCCGATGAAGAGGGCACCACACAGCACGGGCCGAGCACCCTAAAAGGCTGGATCGCGTGCCCAGCAGGGCCCCAGGAGCAGCTCAGGCGCAGAAGGGGCTGCGCAGCCCCGAGAGTGTGATTCCAGTGGCACAGGCACCAGAACCCAAGGTGCGGGGAGACACAGCCCAAGGTCCAGTGCTTCGCCGGGGACAGACGGAGGCTGGAAGGACACAGGGCAGCAAAGAATCTCCTACCACCAGGCAGACCCGAGCTGTGCAGGTCAGTGCACCCCCGCCCCTGGAGTATCCAGGCCCCTGCAGACTGGGAGACTGTGATAGGTACTGCTGGAGCTGAGTCCAGGGCTGGTGAACTGACCGCCACCAGTGTTGTTGTTCCTACTGATGTCACCTTGTACCTGGGACTGAGCAGGGCCATCAGGGAGCAGAGGCATCACAGGATAAACAGCTCCCACTGAGCCGTGCACTTGGCAGGAGGCGGGTCAGCTAACCCAGGTAGACACACCTGAGAATCACACAGCCGGCCCCTTCCCAGAAGATCAGCTGGCAGGACAGGGGAAGACCAAGTTCTTGACCAAGCATGGCTGGAAAGTTCCAGGGGAAGTCTAGGGACTAACATTATATAAAATCAGAGGATAAGCCCTCTGTGTTTTTATTTTTTGTCCCCACCCCCAATTTTTTTCCCTCTTTATTTCCATTTTCCAGGACAACTTGATTTTAGCCACTCTGCACTGAGCAAAATGAAGAGAAGGAAGAACTCACCTCAAAAGAAAAAATCAGAAACAGTACTCTCTGCCACAGAGTTACAGAATTTGGACTATAATTCAATGTCAGAAAGCCAATTCAGAAGCACAATTATAAAGGTACTGGTGGCTCTAGAAAAAAGCATAAAGGATTCAAGAGACTTCATGACTGCAGAATTTAGATCTAATCGGGCAGAAATTAAAAATCATTTAAATGAGATGCAATCCAAACTGGAGGTCCTAACCACAAGGGTTAATGAGGTAGAAGAACGAGTGAGTGACATAGAAGACAAGTTGATGTCAAGGAAGTAAGCTGAGGAAAAAGGAGAAAAACAATTAAAAGATCACAGGGAAATGTTAAGGGAAATAAATGACAGCCTCAGAAGGAAAAATCTACGTTTAATTGGGGTTCCAGAGGGCACCAAAAGAGACACAGGACCAGAAAGTGTATTTGAACCAATCATAGCTGACAACTTCCCTAACTTGGGAAGGGAAACAGCCATTCAGATGCAGGAGATAGAGACCCCCCCCCCACTAAAATCAATAAAAACCGTTCAACACCTTGAATTTTAATAGTGAAACTTGCAAATTCCAAAGATAAAGAGAAGATCCTTAAAGGAGCAAGAGAAAAGAAATCCCTAACCTATATTGGGAGAAGTACTAGGTTAAAAGTAGACCTCTCCAGAGACCTGGCAGACCAGAAAGGGCTGGCAGGATATATTCAGGGTCCTAAATGACAAGAACCTGCAGCCAAGAATACGTTATCCAGCAAGGCTCTCATTCAGAATAGAAGGAGAGATAAAGAGCTTGCAAGATAGGCAGGAACTGAAAGAATATGTGACCACCAAACCAGCTCTGCAAGAAATATGAAGGAGGACTCTGTAAAAGAAAGAGGAAGTCCAAGGAAACAATCCACAGAAACAGGGACTGAATAGGTATTATGATGACACTAAATTCATATCTTTCAATAGTAACTCTGAACGTGAATGGGCTTAAAGATTGCATCGAAAGGCGCAGGGTTACAGACTGGTTAAAAAAGCAAGACCAATCTATTTGCTGTCTACAAGAGACTCATTTTAGACATAAGGACACGTACTGCCTAAAAAAGAAAGGTTGGAGAACCATTTACCATTCAAATGGTCCTCAAGAGAAAGCAGGGGTAGCCATCCTCATATCAGGTAAATTAAAGTTTATCCCAAAGACTGTAGTAAGAGATGAAGACGGACACTATATCATACTTAAAGAATCAATCCAACAAGAGCACCTAACAATCACGAATATTTATGCCCTGAATGTGAGAGGTGCAAGGTAAGTCCATCAATTAATAACCAAAGTTAAGACATACTTAGATAATAATACACTTATACATGGATACATGAACATGGAGCTTTGTACAATTGATAGATCTAAGCACAACATCTCCAAAGAAACAAAAGCTTTAAGTGACACACTGGACCAGATGGATTTCACAGATATCTACAGAACGTTACATCCAAATGCAAATGAAAATACATTCTTCTCAAATGCAGATGGAATTTTCTCCAGAATAGACCACATACTGGGTCACAAATCAGGTCATAACAATTACCAAAAGATTGGAATTGTCAACTGCATATTTTCAGACATAATGCTATGAAACTAGAACTAAATCACAAGAAGAAGTTTGGAAGGATTTGAAACACATGGAGGTTAAGGACTATCTTACTAAAAGATGAAAGGGTCAACCAGGAAATTAGGGAAGAATTAAAAAGTTTCATGGAAACTCATGAGAATCAAGATACAACCATTAAAAACTTTGGGACACACCGAAAGCAGTGCTGAGGGGGAAATACATCACAATAAAAGCATCCATCCAAAAACTGGAAAGAATTCAAATACAAAAGCTAACTTTGGACCTAAAGAGCTAGAGAAAGGACAGCAAATAAAACCTTCACCCAGCAGAGGAAGAGAGTTAATAAAGACTTGAGCAGAACTCAATAAAATAGAGACCAGAAGAACTGTGGAACAGAAAAACAAAAGCAGGCGTTGGTTCTTTGAAGGAATTAATAAGATTGTTAAACCATTAGCCAGCCTCATTAAAAAGAAGAAGAAAAGACTCAAATTAATAAAACCATGACTGACAAAGGAGAGATCGCCACCAATACCAAAGTACAAACAATTATAAAAACTTATTATAAATAGCTATATTCAAATAAATTAGGCAATCTAGAAGAAATGGATGCATTTCTGGAACCACAAACTACCAACACTGGAACAGGAAGAACGAGAAAACCTGAACAGGCCGATAACCAGAGAGGAAATTGAAGCAGTCATCAGAAACCTCCCAAGACACAAAGTCCAGGGCCAGGTGGCCTCCCAGGGGAATTCTATCAAAAGTTTAAAGAAGAAACCATACCTATTCTACTAAAGCTGTTTGGAAAGATAGAAAGAGATGGAATACTTCCAAACTTCTTCTATGAGGCCAACATCACCAAGAACCATATGATCCTCTCATTGGATGCAGAGAAAGAATTTGACAAAATACAGCATCCATTCCTGATTAAAACTCTTCAGAGTGTAGGGATAGAGGGAACATTCCTCGACATCTTAAAAGCCATCTATGAAAAGCCCACAGCAAATATCATTCTCAATGGGGAAGCACTGGGAGCCTTTCCCCTAAGATCAGGAACAAGACAGGGATGTCCACTCTCACCACTGCTATTCAACATAGTACTGGAAGTCCTAGCCTCAGCAATCAGACAACAAAAAGACATTAAAGGCATTCAAATTGGCAAAGAAGAAGTCAAACTCTCTCTCTTCGCCGATGACATGATACTCTACATAGAAAACCCAAAAGTCTCCACCCCAAGATTGCTAGAACTCATACAGCAATTTGGTAGCGTGGCAGGATACAAAATCAATGCCCAGAAGTCAGTGGCATTTCTATACACTAACAATGAGACTGAAGAAAGAGAAATTAAGGAGTCAATCCCATTTACAATTGCACCCAAAAGCATAAGATACCTAGGAATAAACCTCACCAAAGATGTAAAGGATATATACCCTCAAAACTATAGAACACTTCTGAAAGAAATTGAGGAAGACACAAAGAGATGGAAAAATATTCCATGCTCATGGATTGGCAGAATTAATATTGTGAAAATGTCAATGTTACCAAGGGCAATATACACGTTTAATGCAATCCCTATCAAAATACCATGGACTTTCTTCAGAGAGTTAGAACAAATTATTTTAAGATTTGTGTGGAACCAGAAAAGACCCCGAATAGCCAGGGGAATTTTAAAAAAGAAAACCATATCTGGGGGCATCACAATGCCAGATTTCAGGTTGTACTACAAAGCTGTGGTCATCAAGACAGTGTGGTACTGGCACAAAAACAGACACATAGATCAGTGGAACAGAATAGAGAATCCAGAAGTGGACCCTGAACTTTATGGGCAACTAATATTCGATAAAGGAGGAAAGACTATCCATTGGAAGAAAGACAGTCTCTTCAATAAATGGTGCTGGGAAAATTGGACATCCACATGCAGAAGAATGAAACTAGACCACTCTCTTTCACCATACACAAAGATAAACTCAAAATGGATGAAAGATCTAAATGTGAGACAAGATTCCATCAAAATCCTAGAGAAGAACACAGGCAACACCCTTTTTGAACTCGGCCATAGTAACTTCTTGCAAGATACATCCACAAAGGCAAAAGAAACAAAAGCAAAAATGAACTATTGGGACTTCATCAAGATAAGAAGCTTTTGCACAGCAAAGGATACAGTCAACAAAACTCAAAGACAACCTACAGAATGGGAGAAGATATTTGCAAATGACATATCAGATAAAGGGCTAGTTTCCAAGATCTATAAAGAACTTATTAAACTCAACACCAAAGAAACAAACAATCCAATCATGAAATGGGCAAAAGACATGAACAGAAATCTCACAGAGGAAGACATAGACATGGCCAACATGCATATGAGAAAATGCTCTGCATCACTTGCCATCAGGGAAATACAAATCAAAACTACAATGAGATACCACCTCACACCAGTGAGAATGGGGAAAATTAACAAGGCAGGAAACAACAAATGTTGGAGAGGATGCGGAGAAAAGGGAACCCTCTTACACTGTTGGTGGGAATGTGAACTGGTGCAGCCACTCTGGAAAACTGTGTGGAGGTTCCTCAAACAGTTAAAAATATACCTGCCCTACGACCCAGCAATTGCACTGTTGGGGATTTACCCCAAAGATACAAATGCAATGAAACGCCGGGACACCTGCACCCCGATGTTTCTAGCAGCAATGGCCACTATAGCCAAACTGTGGAAGGAGCCTCGGTGTCCAACGAAAGATGAATGGATAAAGAAGATGTGGTTTATGTATACAATGGAATATTACTCAGCTATTAGAAATGTCAAATACCCACCATTTGCTTCAACGTGGATGGAACTGGAGGGTATTATGCTGAGTGAAGTAAGTCAGTCGGAGAAGGACAAACATTATATGTTCTCATTCATTTGGGGAATATAAATAATAGTGAAAGGGAAAATAAGGGAAGGGAGAAGAAATGTGTGGGAAATATCAGAAAGGGAGACAGAACGTAAAGACTGCTAACTCTGGGAAACGAACTAGGGGTGGTAGAAGGGGAGGAGGGCGGGGGGTGGGAGTGAATGGGTGCCGGGCACTGGGTGTTATTCTGTATGTTAGTAAATTGAACACCAATAAAAAAAAAAAAACCAGACAAAGACCCTACCAAAAAGGAGAATTATAGACCAAAATCCCTGATGAGCACAATGCAAAACTTCTCAACAAGATACTAGCCAGTAGGATCCAACAGTACATTAAGAAGATTATACACCACAACCAAGGTGGATTTATCTCCAGGATGCAGGGTGGTTCAACACTCGTAAAGCAATCAATATGATAGATCATATCAACAAGAGAAAAAACAAGAACCACATGATCCTCTCAGCAGATGCAGATAAAGCATTTGAAAAAAATACAGCATCCATTCCTGATCAAAACTCTTCAGAGCGTAAGGATAGAGGGAACATTCCTCAGCTTCTTAAAAGCCATCTATGAAAAGCCCACAGCAAATATCATTCTCAATGGGGAAACACTGAGAGCCTTTCCCCTAAGATCAGGAACAAGACAGGGATGTCCACTACCACCACTGCTATTCAACATAGTACTAGAAGTCCTAGCCTTGGCAATCAGGCAAAAAAAGAAATAAAAGACATTGAAATTGGCAAAGAAGAGGTCAAACTCTCCCTCTTCACAAATGACATGATAATGTACCTAGAAGACCCAAAAGACTCCACCCCAAGATTGCAAGAAGTCATACAGCAATTCGGCAGTGTGACAGGATACAAAATCAATGCCCAGAAATGAGTGGCATTTCTATACACTAACAATGAGACTGAAGAAAGAGAAATTAAGGAGTCATTCCTACTGACAATTGCACCCAAATCATAAGATACCTGTGAGTCAACCTAACCAAACAGGTAAATGATCTGTACTCTAAAAATTGCAGAACACCTCTGAAAGAAATTGAGGAAGACACAAAGAGATGGAAAAATATTCCATGCTCGTGGATGGGAAGAATTAATATGGTGAAAATGTCTATGCTATCCAGGGCAATTTACACATTCAATGTAATCCCTATCAAAATACCATGGACTTTCTTCAGAGAGTTGGGTCAAATCATCTTAAGATTTGTGTGGAATCAGAAAAGACCCCGAATAGCCAGGGGAATTAAAAAGAAAAGAAAACAACATACCTGGGGACATCACAGTGCCAGATTTCCGGTTGTACTACAAAGCTGTGATCATCAAGACTTGTGGTACTGGCACAAAAACAGACACATTGATCAATGGAACAGAATAGAGAATCCAGAATTGGACCCTCAACTCTATGCTCAATTAATATTTGACAAAGGAGGAAAGACTATCCACTGCAAAAAAGACAGTGTCTTCAATAAATGGTGCTGGGAAAATCGGACAACCACATGCAGAAGAATGAAGCTAGACCATTCTCTTACACCATACACAAAGATAAACTCAAAATGGATGAAAGAAGATATCAATGTGGGACAATATTCCATCGAAACTGTAGAGGAGAACACAGGCAACACCCTCTTTGAACTTGGCCACAGCAACTTCTTGCAAGATACATCCATGAAGTTAAGAAAAACAAAAGCAAAGATGAATTATTGGGACTTCATCAAGATAAAAAGCTTCTGCACAGCAAAAGAAACAGTCCACAAAACTAAAATACAATCTACAGAATGGTAGAAGATATTTGCAAATGACCTAACAGATAAAGGGCTAGCATACAAGATCTATAAAGAACTTATGAAACTCAACAGCAAAGAAGCAAACAACCCAATCATGAAATGGGCAAAAGACATGAACAGAAATTTCACAGAGGAAGACATGGACATGGCTAATAAGCACATGAGAAAATGCTCCGCATCACTGGCCATCAGGAAAATACACATCAAAACCAGAATTTGATACCACCTCACACCAGTGAGAATGGTGAAAATTAACAAGACAGGAAACAATAGATGTTGGAGAGGATGTGGAAAAGGGAGAACCCTCTAGCACTGTTGGTTGGAATGTGAACTGGTGCAGCCACTCTGGAAAATTGTGTGGATGTTCCTCAAAGAGTTAAAAATAGATCTGCCCTACAACCTAGCAATTGCACTGCTGAGGATTTACCCCAACGATACAGATGCAGTGAAACGCCAGGACCCCTACACCCCAATGTTTATAGCAGTAATGTCTACAATAGCCAAACTGGATAGAGCCTCGGTGTCCATCGAAAGATGAATGGATAAAGAAGCTGTGTTATATGTATACAATGGAATATTTTCAGCCATTAGAAATGACAAATATCCACCATTTGTTTTGACGTGGGTGGAACTGGAGGGTATTATGCTGAGTGGAATAAGTCAATCAGAGAAGGACAAACATTATATGGTCTCATTCATTTGGGAAATATAAAAATTTGTGAAAGGGAATGAAGGCTAAGGATAGAAAATAGAGAAAATATCAGTGAGTGTGACCTAACATGAGAGACACCTAACTCTGGGAAATGAACATGGAGTGGTGGAAGGGGAGGTGGGCACGGGTTTGGGGTGACTGGGTGATGGGCACTGAGGTGGGCGCTTGGCAGGATGATCACTGCGTGTTATGCTATATGTTGGCAAATTGAACTCCCATAAAAAATAAAAAATAAAAATAAAATAAAAATAAAAAATAAAATAAATGAAATAAATTGAAAAAAAAATAAAAGTATGGTAGAATTCACCTATAAGACTAGAATCTGTTTCTATTCTATTTGGGATATTTTGGGATATTTTTATTACTGATTTTATTTCATTGCTAGTAATCTGGCTGATAAAATTTTGCATTGCCTTTTGATTCAGTTTTGCAAGATTATATGTTTCTAGGAATTTATCTGTTTCTTCTAGGCATTCCAATTTGTTGGCATATAAGTTTCCATAATATTCTCTTCCATTCCGTGGTATTTTGGTGCTGGTTATTTCTCCACTTCTATTTTTTTATTTTGTTAATTTTAGTCTTCACTCTCTCTCTATCTCTCAGCTTCCCTCCCTCCTTTCCTCCCTCTCTTTTTCCTTTGATGACTCTGGCTACAGTTTCTTTTTTTTCCCCCCAATTTTGTTCATCTACTCAAAGAATCCGCTTCTGATTTCATTGAAATGTTCTATTGGGGTTTTCTGTTCTTTTGTATTTTGTTTTGTTTTTATTTTTTATTTTGTTTATATCTGCTCTCATCTTCATTATTTCCTTCTTTCCACTTGTTTTGGTGATTTTTGTTCTTCTATTTTCTAACTTCTTTACGTGTAAATTTCATTTGTTTATTTGAGGTTTTTCCTGCTTTTTGAGATATTGCTATAAACTTCACTGTCAGAACAGCTTTTGCTGCATCCCAATGATTTTGAAATTCTGTATTTTCACTTTCCTCATATATTTGTCTTCATGTATGTTTTAATTTAAATTTTGTTTTTTTTTCAAATTTACATTTAAATAATCAACATGTAGTACATCATTAGTTTCAGATATAGTGTTCAATAATTTGTCAGTTGTGTATAACGCCCAGTGCTCATCACATCATGGGCCCTCCTTAATGCCCATCATCCAAATACCCTATCTGCTCCCAACGACCTCCCCTCCAGCAACCCTCAGTTTGTTTCCAATAGTTAAGAGTCTCTCATAGTTTGTCTGACCTCTGATTTCCTCCCATTAAGCTTTCCCTCCCTTCCTTTATGATCCCCTGCAATGGTTCTTATATTCCACATATGAGTAAAATTGTATCAAAATTGTCTTTTTCCAGTTGACTTGCTTCATAGCTTAATACCCTCCAGTTCCATCTGTAACAAAGCAAATGGTAAGTATTCATTCTATCTGATGGTTGACTAATATTCCATTGTATGTATGAATAAAATCCATTGTATGTATATGTATATCTTATTATAATATACTATATATATTACACAGTATGTATATATATGAAATACATACAATATATAATGGAATAAATACAAACAATATATTCCATTGTAATAGAATATATTATAAGCAGTAATGTACATATCATAATGTGTATATATGCATATGCATATATATGTATGATATATTGGAATATATTCCAATGTATATGGAATATACATATATGTGTGTGTATATGTGTATATATGTACGTATATGTGTGTGTATATATGTATGTATATAGAGAGAAAGAAGTCACACACACACACATTTCTTTATTCATTCTCTGTCAATGGAAAACAGTTTCTTCCACAGTTTGGCTATTGTGGGCATTGCTGTTAGAAACATTGTGGTGCAGGTGTCCCTTTGTTTCAACACATCCATATCTTTGGGGTAAATACCCATTAGTGGAATTGCTGGGTTATAAGGTAGCTCTATTTTTAACTTTGAGGAATCTACATATGGTTTTCCAGAATGGCTGTACCAGATTTCATCCTCACCTACAGTGGAAGAGGGTTCCCCATTTTCCACATCCTTGCCAAAATTTATTCTATCCTGTCTTGATGATTTTACACATCCTGAATGGTGTAAGGTGGAATTTCACTGTGGTTTTGATGACAAGTGATGTGGAGGATTTTTTCAATTTACCTGTTGGCCATATGTATGTCTTCCTTGGAGAAATGTCTCTTCAGGTCTTATGGCAATTTCTTGACTGGATTGTTTGGTCTTTTGGGTGTTGAGTTTGATAAGTTCTTTATAGATAATGGAAACTAGCCCTTTATCTGACAGGACATTTGGAAATATCTTCTCCCATTCTGTAGTTGCATTTTATTTTTGTTAACTGTTTCCTTTGCTGTGCAGAAACTTTCTATCTTGATGAAGTCCCAATAGCATATGTTTGCTTTTGTTTCCCTCACCTTTAGAGATGTGTTTAGCAGAAATTTGCTTGGATGGCGGTTGGAGAGATTGCTGCCTGCATTCTCCTCTAGGATTTTGATGGACTCCTGTCTCACATTTACATCTTTCATCCATTTTGAGTTTATCTTTGTGTATGTTATAAGAGAATGGTCCAGTTTCATTCTTCTGCATGTGAATGTCCAATTTTTCCAGTACCATTTATTGAAGAAGGTGTGCTTTTTCCATTAATTTTTCTTTCCTGCTTTGTTAAAGATTAGTTGACCATAGGTTTAAGGATCCATTTCTTTGTTCTTCATTCTGTTCTATTGATCTATGTGTCTGATTTTTACCAGTACTTTATAGTCTTAATGATCACAGCTTGTAATATAGCTTAAAGTCAGGCATTGTGGTGCCACCATCTTTGGATCTCTTTTCAACATTCCTTTGGCTATACTGAATCTACTCTGGTTGCATGCAAATTTTAGGATTATTTCTTCCAGTTCTGTGAAAGATGTTGGTGGTATTTTGATAGGGATTGCATTGAATGTGTAGATTGCTCTCGGGAGCAAAGACATGTTAACAATATTTATCCTTCCAATCCATGAGCATGGAATGTTGTCCCACCTCTTTGTGTCTGCCTTAATTTCTTTCATAAGTGTTTTGTAGTTAAGAGTAAAGATTCTTTACCTTTTGGTTATGTTTATTCCTAGGTATCTTATGGGATTTGGCGCAATTGTAAGTGGGTTTGACTTCTTAATTTCTCTTTCTTCAGCCTTACTGTTATCATATAGATATGCAACTGATTTCTGTGTATTGATTTTGCATCCTAACATGGTGCTGAAATGCTATATGAATTTTGGAAAATTTGGGGTAAAGTCTCTTGGATTTTCCACATAGAGTATCATGTCACCTGCAAAGACTGAGAGTTTGACTTCTTTACCAATTTGAATGTCTTTTATTCCTTTTTTTTTTGGTCTGATTACTAAGAGTAGGTGTTCTAGTACTACGTTGGACAACAGTGGTGACAGGGGACATCCATGTCATGTTCCTGACATTAAGGTAAAAGTTCTTAGTTGTACCTCACTGAGAATGATATTCACTGTGGACTTTTCATACATGACTTTTATGATGTTGTGATATGTTTCCTCTACCCCTACACTATGAAGAGTTTTAATCAAAAAAGGATGGTACATTTTGTCAAATAGTTTTTCTGGACCAATTGAGAGGATCATCTGGTTCTTGTCCTTTCATTTATTAATGTGATGTACACATTTTTTATTGATTTGCCAGTATTGAACCAACCTTGCATCCCAGGAATAAATGCCACTTGATGGTGATGAATAATCTTTTATTTATTTATTTATTCTATTTCTTTTACTAGAGTTCTATTTGCCAACATACAGTATAACACCCAGTGTTTATCCCGTCAACTGCCTCCCTCAGTGCCTGTCACACAGTCACCCCATCCCCCTGCCCACCTCCCCTTACAATACCCCTTGGTTATTTCCTAGAGTCAGGAGTCTCTTGTGTTCCATCACCCTCTATGATATGTCCCACTCATTTTCTCTCCTTTTTTCCTTTTAATCCCTTTCAATATTTTTTTGTATTCCATGTATGAATGAAACCATATAATGCTTGTCCTTCTCTGATTGACTTCACTCAGCATAATACCCTCCAGTTCTATCCATGTTGAAGCAAATGGTGTGTATTCATCATTTCTAATGGTTGAGTAATATTCCATTGTGTGTGAGTATATATGTGTGTGTGTGTGTATATATATATATATATATATATATATATATACAATCTTGTTTAACCATTCATCTTTTGATGCACACCGAGGCTCTGTCCACAGTTTAGCTATTGTGGAATTACTGCTATAAATATTGGGGTGCAGCTATCTCAGTTTTTCACTGCATCTGTATCTTTGGGTAAATCCCCAGTAGTGCAATTTCTGGCTCATAGGGAAATTCTATTAACACTTTGAGGAACCTCCACACATTCCAGAGTGGCTGTACCAGTTCACATTACCACCAACAGTGCAAGAGGGTTCCCTTTTCTCCACATGCTCTCCAACATCTGTTGTTTCCTGTCTTGTTAATTTTCATCATTCTTACTGGTGTGAGATGGTATCTCACTGTGGTCTCATGTGCTTGTTGGCCATGTGTATGTCTTTTCTGGTGAAGTGTTTGTTCATGTCTTCTGCCCATTTCATGATGGGATTTTTTGTTTCTTGGCTGTTCAGTTTAATAAGTTCTTTATAGATCTTGGATAGTAGCCCTTTATCTGATATGTCGTTTGCAAATATCTTCTCCCATTCTTTAGGTTGCATTTTAGAATTGTTGACAGTTTCTTCAGCTGTACAAAAGATTTTATCTTGATGAAGTCCAAATAGTTCATATTTGCTTTTGTTTCCCTTGCTTTCATAAATGTATCTTGCAAGAAGCTGCTGTGGCCAAGTTCAAAATGGGTGTTGCCTGTGTTCTTCTCAAGAATTTTGGTGGATTCTTGTCTCACAATTATATCTTTTCAACATTTTGACTTTATCTTTGTGTGTGGTGTAAGAGAATGGTAGTTTAATTATTCTGCAAGTGGTTGTTGAATGTTCCCAGCATGATTTATTGAAGAGAATGTCTTTTTTCCAGTGGATACTTTTTCCTGCTTTGTTGAATATTAGATGGCCGTAGAGTTGAGGGCCCATTTCTGGGTTTTATATTCTCCTCCATTGATCTATGTGTCTGTTTTTGTGCCAGTACCACACCGTCTAGATTATCACAGCTTTGTAGTACAACTTGCAATATGGCATTTTGATGCCCTCGGTTCTGGTTTTCTTTTTCAATATTCCTCAGCTATTCAGGGTCTTTTCTGATTCCAAACAAATTGTAAGATTATTTGTTCCAACTCTCTGAAAAAGAAGTCCATGGTATTTTCATAGGGATTGCATTGAATGTGTAAATTGCCCTGGGTAGCATTGACATTTTCACAATATTAATTCTTCCAATCCATGAGCATGGAACACTTTTCCATGCCTTTGTGTCTTCCTCAATTTCTTTCAGAAGTGTTCTGTTGTTCTTAGGGTATAGATCCTTTACCTAGTTACTTAGGTTTATTCCTAGGTATCCAATGCTTTTGGGTGCAATTGTCAATGGGATTGATTCCTTAATTTCTCTTTCTTCAGTCTCATTTTACTGTAAAAAATGCCACTGATTTCTGGGCATTGATTTTTGTATCCTGCCACATTGCCGAATTGCTGTATGAGTTCTAGAAATCTTGGGGTGGAGTTTTTTTGGATTTTCTGCATACAGTATTGTGTCATTTACAAAGAGGAACAGTTTGATTTCTTCTTGGCCAATGTGAATGCCTTCTATTTCTTTTTGTTGTCTGATTGCTGAGGCTAGGACTTCTAGTACTATGTTGAATAGCAGTGCTGAGAGTGGAAATTTCTGTCGTGTTCCTGATCTTAGAGGAAAGGCTCCCAGTATTTCGCCATTGAGAATGGTATTTGCTATGGGATTTTCTTAAGTCTCATTGTTAGTGTATAGAAATGTCACTTATATCTGGGTACAGATTTTGTATCCTGTCACATTGTCGAGTTGCTGTATGAGTTCAAGCAATCTTGGGGAAGAGTCTTTTGGGTTTTCTATGTACAGTATTCTGTAATATGCAAAAAGGGAGAGTTTGACTTCTTTGCCAATTTGAATGCCTTTTATTTCTTTTTGTTCCCTGATTGCCGAGGCTAGGACTTCTAGTACTATGTTGAATAGCAGTGGTGAGAGTGGACATCCCTGTTGTGTTCCTGATCTTAGAGGAAAGGCTCCCAATGTTTCCCCACTGAGAATAATATTTGCTGTGGGCTTTTCGTAGATGGCTTTAAGATGATGAAAATTTCTCCCTCTCTCCATAATCTCTCAAGAGTTTTGATCAGGAATGGATGCTGTATTTTGTCAATTACTTTCTCTGCATCTATTGAGAGGATCGTATGGTTCTTGTTTTTTCTCTTGTTGATGTGATCTACCACGTTGATTTTTTAAGGAATGTTGAAACAACCTTGTATCACAGAGATAAATCCCACTTTGTCATGGTGAATAATCTTAATGTATTGTTGGATCCTATCTGCTAGTATCTTGTTAAGAATTTTTGCATCCATGTTCATCAGGGATATTGGTCTACAATTCTCCTTTTTGGTGGGGTCATCCTCTGGTTTTGGAATTAAGGTGATGCTGGCCTCATAATACAAGTCTGGAAGTGTTCTGTCCATCTTTCGTAAAAGCTTCAGTAGAATAGGTATTGTTTCTTGTTTAAACATTTGATAGAATTCCCCTGGGAAGCCATGTGGCCCAGGACTTTTGTGTCTTGAGAGGATTTTGATTGGCCTGTTCAGGTTTTCTATTTCTTCCTATTACAGTTTTGATAGTTTGTGGTTTTCCAGAAATGTGTCCATTTCTTCTAGATTGCCTAATTTATTGGCATATAGCTGCTCATAATAAGTTTTTAAAATTGTTTGTATTTCCTTGGTGTTGGTGGTGATCTCTCCTTTCTCATTCATGATTTTATTGAGTCTTCTCTCTCTTCTTTTTAATAAGGCTGGCTAATGGTTTATCTATCTTATTAATTCTTTCAAAGAACCAACTCCTGGTTTTGTTGATCTCTTCCACAATTCTTCTGGTCTCTATTTCATTGAGTTCTGCTCAAATCTTTATTAACTCTCTTCTTCTGCTGGGTTTAGGCTCTATTTGCTGTTTTTTCTCCAGCTTCTTTAGGTGCAAGGTTAGCTTTTGTATTTGAGTTTTTTCCAGTTTTTGGATGGATCCTTGTATTGCAATGTATTTCCCCCTCAGCACTTCTTTTGTTGTATCCCAAAGTTTTTCAACAGTTATATCTTCATTCTCATTAGTTTCCACGAATCTTTTTAATTCTTCTCTAATTCTTAGACCCTTTCGTCTTTTAGCAGGAAGCTCTTTAACCTCTACCTGTATGAGTTTCTTCCAAATTTCTTCTTGTGATTAAGTTCTAGTTTCGAAGTATTATGCTCTGAAAATATGCAGGGTAGAATCCCAGTCTTCTGGCATCAGTTGACACCTGAATTGTGACCCAGTATGTGGTCTATTCTGGAGACAGTTTCATGTGCACTTGAGAAGAATATGTATTGAGTTGTGTTTGGATGCAAAGTTCTGTATATATCTGTGAAATCCATCTGATCCAGTGTATTATTTAAAGCTCTTGTTTCTTTGGAGATGTTGTGCTTAGAATATCTGTCATTTGCAGAAAATACCATGTTGAAGTCTCCTAATATTAGTGTATTATTATCTAAGTATGTCTTTCCTTTGGTTATTAATTGTTTGATATACTGGGCGGCTCCTACATTAGAGGCATAAATATTTATGATTGTTAGGTCCTCTTCTTGGATAGACCCTTTAAGTATGATATAGTGTCCCTCTTCATCTCTTACTACAGTCTTTAGGATAAACTTGAATTTTTCTGATGTGAGGATTGCTACCCCTTCTTTCTTTTGAGGACTATTTGAATGATAAATTGTTCTCCACCCTTTCATATTCATGCTCTAGTTGTCTTTAGGTCTAAAATGAGCCTCTTGTAGACAGCAAATAGATGGGTCTTGCTTTTTTATCCAGTCGGAAACCCTGTGTCTTTTGATGGGATCATTTATCCCATTTATGTGCAGAGCAACTATTGAATCATATGAATTTAGTGTCATCATATTAACTATTCAGTTTCTGGTTTTGTGGATTTTTTATTTCAGTTTCCTCTTTCTATTAAAGGGTCCCCTTTAATATTTCTTGCAGAGCTGGTTTGGTGGTCACATATCCTTTCAGTTTCTGCCTATCTTGGAAGCTCTTTATGTTTCCTTGTATTCTGAATGAGATCCCTGATGGATAAAGTATTCCTGACTGCATGTTCATCTCAGGTACTACCCTTTATATATCCTGCCAGCCCTTTCTGGCCTGACAGTTCTCTGTGGAGAGGTTTACTGTTAATCTGATATTTCTCCCCATATAAGTTAGGGATCTCTTCTCTCTTGCTGCTTTAAAGATTTTCTCTTTATATTAGGAATTTGCAAGTTTCACTATTAAATGTTGAGGTGTTGAACAGTTCTTATTGATTTTGGGGTGGACCTCTCTATCTCCTGGATCTAAATGCCTGTTTTTCTCCCCCAATTAGAGAAGTTCTCAGCTATGATTTGTTCAAATTGCTTGTTCAAATGTTCTTTTTGGCCCTCTGGCCCTCTTGGTGCTCTCTGGTACCCCAATTATACGTAGATTTTTCCTTCTGAGTGTCTCATTTATTTCCCTTAACTTTACTCGTGGTCTTTTAATTGTTTTTATCTTTTTTTCCTCAGCTTCCTTCCTTGCCATCAACTTGTCTTCTCCGTCACTCACTGTTTCTTGACCTCATTAACCCTCGTCTTTAGGACCTCCAGTTTTTTTTTTGTTTATATATTCATGAGAGACACAGAGAGAGAGAGAGAGGGGGGCAGAGACAGAGGCAAAAGGAGGAGAAGCAGTTTCCATGCAATAAGCCTGATATGGCACTAGATCCTGGGAATCCGGGATTACACCCTAAGCCAAAGGCAGACACTCAACTGCTGAGCTACCCAGGTGTCTCAGGACTTCCAGTTTGGATTGCATCTCATTTAATTGATTTTTAATTTCGGCCTGATTTGATCTAAATTCTGCAGTCATGAATTCTCTTGAATCCTTTATGTTTTTTTTCAGAGCCACCAGTAGCTTTATAATTGTGCTTCTATTGTAATCCAAATTTTGTAACTCTGTGGCAGAGAGTACTGTTTCTGATTCTTTTTTTGTTTGTTTTTGGTGGTGAGTTCTTTCTAGTCATTTTGCTTATTGCACAGTGGTTGTTTAAGTTGGCTGATTCAGAATATCAACCACGACGTAAGTAAATTTCATCCTAGATGCCTCTGTTGACATCAGAAAACAGAAATTGAAAACAAAGATCAGGACAAAATAAAATAAAAAGACCACTAAAGTGAAAAACAAATTTGAAAATGAAGTAGTAAAAAATAAAAGGCCAAGGATCCCAAAGAAGAAGAGAAAAAAAAGGAGAAGAAAAAAAAAAAACGGGGAGACAGGGAGATGGTGGTGGTGACAAAGTTGTAGTGCAGGGAGAATGTAGGCTACCTGATGGGTTCTAGAGGGTGATCCTCTTGGTTCTGAGTATGTTAAGTTCTGTATGTTAGAAGATGCTCTGTCCCCAATTTATATAAGCCAGAAATACGTGTAAAAGGCCTCAACATTGACCATGAAAACATAAATGAGATTAAAGGGGGTCAGAATGGGAATGAGGAATCTCACAGAATGAACCAGCATGGTACACCGCTTGGTTCTGGGTGCATGCTGCTCATGTTTTAGAAGGTATTAACTTCAGCCATTGTAGAACAAAATGAGGCAGAGATAACAAAACACACACACACACACAAAACATATCTTGTATATCTCCCCAAATTAAGTTGAGTATGTTGAAGGGAATCTAGAATTGGAAAATATATCTAGGACCTATAATTGTAGAAGTATGAAAGTCAAAAAGGAAGGATCTGAAAAATGAAGAGGTGGTAAAATACTGTAGTTAAGGTGGTAAAAGAATTTTAAAAAATTTGAAATTTACTGTCTGATATAAAAACGAGTAGTAATGGAAAAACGAAGAATAAAAATAGGAGGGGTATCCTCTAGTTCTGAATGCTATAAATCCCTCAACTTCCCCCTGAAGCTTTCCAGCGCTGCTTGGTCTAGATCTTGCTCTTCCCCAGTTCTTCTAGCTGGTCTTCTCGGGGAAGCGTCTGCTGTGCTGATTCTCAGGTGTGTGCACCTGATGGAGCTGCCTCACCACCGGACACGTGCTGGACTCAATGGGAGCTGTTTACCCCATGAGGCCTCTGTTCCCTGGCATCCCTGCCTCTCCCAGTCACACGGTGACACAAGGAGCAACAACACTGGCAGCAGCCAGGTTTCTAGCTCTGGAGTCAGCTCCCTGCAATAACTACTGCAGTCTCCCAGTCTGTACTTGCCTAGATGCTCCTGGGATGGCGCAGCGGCGCTGATTTGCACAGCCTGGGGGCGCCAGGTGCTAGGAGAGTCCTCGCTGTCCTGTGCCCTCCCTGCCTCTGCCTGTCCAGGGAGAAGTGCAGGATCACTGGCTGTGTCTGCTCGATGGTCTAGAATCCGGGGCCTGTGCTGCTGGAATCACGCTCCCGGGGCCAGGGCTCCTGAAGGCAGCAGGGTTCAGACTCCTTGGTCCGAGTACCCGCCTGACCAACGGGCTTCTCCCAAAGGCCACGCTGGGTGCACGCTCTAGCCCTTTACCAGGATATGCCCACAGTCTGTGGCATACTTTACCCTGGGGCACACTTCTCTATTAGTGACTCTGGGAAACTGGAGTCTCCAGTTCCCCTCCTGCAATTCTGCTCAATTTCCCTGCTAAGCACCTTTCTCTCCGGGAAGAATCCAGTCCGGAGTTTTTAAATTTCCTTCTTCTCCGGGGCTGGGCCTTCCAGTCCCAGAGGCTCTCGCCACCAGTCTCTTCCAGGCTTCTGACAGGGACCCTCTCCCACTTGATTGTTTTTTATTTTTTCCGCCTTCCTAACTTGTTAGAAGCAAAAAAAACCTTCTCTCTGTAGCGTTCCACCTGTTCTCTCTTTAAATATCAGGTCAAATTCTTAGGTTTTCAGGATGGTTTGAAAGTAATCTCGTAAGTTTGTGGGGACAGGTGAGTTGAGGACACATACTCCTCTGTCATATACCCCACCCTGAAAAATCCTTTTAATATCCTGTTGGATCCTATTGGCTACTATCTTGGTGAGATTTTTGTCATCCATGTGCATCAGGGATATTGGTCTGTAATCCTTTTTGGAGCTGAATTTGTATCGTTTTGGGCTCAAGATAATGCTGGCCTCATAAAAAGAGTTTGGAAGTTTTCCTTCTATTTATAAATTTTGGAAGAGACTCAAAAGAATACGTACTAGTTCTTTAAATATTCAGTGGAATTCCCCTGGAAAAACACCTGGACTTAGACTCCTGTTTGTGAATAGAATTTAATTACTGTTTCAAATTCCTTACAGGTAATTGGTCTGTTCAGGTTTTTTTTATTTATTTATTTATTTATTTATTTATTTATTTATTTATTTATTTTTCAATTTGCAAATATATAGCATAACACCAAGTGCTCATCCCATCAAGTGCCCCCCTGAGTGCCCATCATTCAGTCACCCCCACCCCCGCCCACCTCCCTTTCCACCACCCCTTGTTCATTTCCCAGAGTTAGGAGTCTCTCATGTTCTGTCTCCCTTTCTGATATTTCCCACACATTTCTTCTCCCTTCCTTTATATTCCCTTTCACTATTATTTATATTCCCCAAATGAATGAGAACATATAATGCTTGTCCTTCTCTGATTGACTTACTTCACTCAGCATAATACCCTCCAGTTCCATCCACGTTGAAGCAAATTGTGGGTATCTGTCATTTCTAATAGCTGAGTAATATTCCATTGTATACATAAACCACATCTTCTTTATCCACTCATCTTTCAATGGACACCGAGGCTCCTTCCACAGTTTGGCTATTGTGGCCATTGCTGCATATGCCAAAGCTTTTGAAGGTTTGTATCTTCATTCTCTTACTTTCCATGAATCTTTTAATTCTTCCCTAATTTCCTGGTTGAACCTTTCATCTTTTAGCAGGATGGTCCTTCACTTCCACGTGTTTGAAATCATTCCAAACTTCTTCTTGTGATTGCATTCCAGTTTCAAAGCATTATGGTCTGAAAATATGCAGGGACGATCCCAATATTTTGGTATCAGTTAAGAGGTTATTTGTGACCTAGTATGTGGTATATTGTGGAGAAAGATCCCCGTGCACTTGAGAAGAATGTGTATGCAGTTGAGTTTGGATGTAAAGTTCTGTAAATGTCTATGAAATCCATCTGGTCCAGTGTATCATTTAAAGCTCTTGTTTCTTTGGAGATGTTGTGATTATAAGACCTGTCGATTGTAGAAAGTGCTACATACAAATCAGAAGTATAAGTGTATTATTATCTAAGTATGTCTTAACTTTGGTTATTAGTTGATTGATATACTTGGCAGCTCCCACATTCGGGGCATATACATCGATGACTGTTAAGTCCTCTTATTGGATAGATCCTTTAAGTATGATATAGTGTCCTTCTTCATTTCTCACTACAGTCTTCTGGATAAACTTTAGTTTATCTGATATAAGGATGGCTACACCTGCTTTATTTTGAGGGCCATTTGAATGGTAAATGGTTCTCCAAACTTTTATTTTCAGGCTGTAGATGTCCTTATCTCTAAAATGAGTCTCAGAGGCGGGGCTAGATGGCCGAAGACTAGGGTCCCCAAGTTTCTTGTCCCCACAAAATTACCTAGAATTATAATCTTCAAATCATACTGAAAATCTACGAATTCGGCCTGAGATTTAAAGAGAGAACAGGGGATCCCTGGGTGGCGCAGTGGTTTGGCGCCTGCCTTTGGCCCAGGGTGCGGTCCTGGAGACCCGGGATCGAATCCCATGTCGGGCTCCCGGTGCATGGAGCCTGCTTCTCCCTCTGCCTGTGTCTCTGCCTCTCTCTCTCTCACTGTGTGCCTATCATAAATAAATAAAAGTTTAAAAAAAAATAAAAAAAAATAAAGAGAGAACAGTTGGAATGCTACAGTGAGAAGAGTTCACGCTTCTATCAAGGTAGGAAGACAGGGAAAAAAGAAAGAAACAAAAGGAATCCAAGGGGGAGGGGCCCCTTGAGGAGACAGGCTAAGGTCGGGGCGAGTGTCCCCAGGCAGGAAAGCCCCATCCCAGAGAAGCAGGAGGTTCACCAATCTTCCCGGGCAGAAAGGAGCTCGCAGGGAGTTAGAGCAGAACCACAGGAGGGGCGAGGATGACCTCCGGCTCCCAGGGACACTAACAGAGCACCTGCGCCCCGGGGAAAGCATGCCACATGCTGCGGCTGAGCTCCCTTAAAGGCTGCAGCGTACACACGGCTGGACCCGGGAGCAGCTCGGAGGTGGCTCCCCCAGAGGCTCCACGTGGAAGGGGCTGCATGGCCCCGGGAGCAGCTCCCAGCGGCTCAGGTGGAGGCTCCACAGGGGGGCTGCACGTCCCCAGGAGCAGCTTGGAGGGGCTCAGGCGGCAGCACCGTGGAGAGGGGGCTGCGTGGCTGGGAATGCGAATCCAACAGCGCAGGCCCGGGAGCACAGGGCACTGGGGACACTGCCCAGGATCTGGCCTCCCCCTGGGACAGGCAGAGGCCAGGAGGGCACAGGATAGCAAGGACGCTCCTGCCCCAAGCTGAGCAGATCAGCGGCCCTGCCACGAAGCATCCAGGCCCCTGCAGACTGAGAGCTCCATAATTACTGTGGGAGCTGAATCCAGGGCTCCAGAGTGGGCCGCTGCCACTGTGGTTGTTCCTCCTGGGGCATCACAGGTTAAACAGCGCCCACTGATCCTCACAGTGTCCTCCCCGGATAATGAGGATAAACATTACACACTGAGTCCTGCACAAGGCAGGGGGCTGAGCAGCTCCCCCAAGTGCTAACAGATGAAAATCAGCACAACAGCCCCCTCCCACAGAAGACCAACTAGAGGGACAGGGGAAAAACAAATTATTGACCAAGCAGCACTGTAAAGTTCCAGAGGAAGTCAAGGGACTTACAGTGTATAGAATCAGAGGATACTCCCCCTTGTTTTTTTTTTAATTTCTGTTTGCTCCTCCCCCCTTTTCTCTTTTTTTCTTTTTCTTCTCTTTTTCTCCTTTTTCTTCCTTTTTTATTTTTCTTTTCTTGTTTCTCGTCTCTCTTTTTCCCATTTCCCAAACAATTTGTTTTTGGCCACTCTGCACTGAGCAAAATGACTAGAAGGAAAACCTCACCTCAAAAGAAAGGATCAGAAACAGTCCTCTCTCCCACAGAATTAAATTTGGATTACAATTCAATGTCAGAAAGCCAATTCAGAAGCACTATTATACAGCTACTGGTGGCTCTAGAAAAAAGCATAAAGGACTCAAGAGACTTCATGACTGCAGAATTTAGATCTAATCAGGCAGAAATTAAAAATCAATTGAATGAGATGCAATCCAAACTAGAGTTCCTAACGACAAGGTTTAATGAGGTGGAAGAATGAGTGAGTGACATAGAAGACAAGTTGATGGCAAAGAGGGAAACTGAGGAAAAAAGAGACAAACAATTAAAAAACCAAGAGGATAGATTAAGGGATATAAGTGAGAGCCTGAGGAAGAAAAACCTACGTTTAATTGGGATTCCCGAGGGCGCCGAAAGGGACAGAGGGCCAGAATATGTATTTGAACAAATCCAAGCTGAAAACTTTCCTAATCTGGGAAGGGAAACAGGCATTCAGATCCAGGAAATAGAGAGATTCCCCCCCTAAAATCAATAAAAACCATTCAACACCTCGACATTTAATAGTGAAGCTTGCAAATTCCAAAGATAAAGAGAAGATCCTTAAAGCAGCAAGAGACAAGAAATCCCTGACTTTTATGGGGAGAAGTATTAGGGTAACAGCAGACCAATCCACAGAGACGTGGCAGACCAGAAAGCGCTGGCAGGATATATTCAGGGTCCTAAATGAGAAGAACATGCAACCAAGAATACTTTATCCAGCAAGACCATCATTCAGAATGGAAGGAGAGATAAAGAGCTTCAAAGACAGGCAGGAACTGAAAGAATATGTGACTTCCAAACCAGCTCTGCAAGAAATTTTAAGGGGGACTCTTAAAATTCCCGTTTAAGTGGAAGTCCAAAGGAACAATCCAGGAAAACAGGGACTGAATAGTTATCATGATGACACTAAACTCATATCTTTCAATAGTCACTCTGAACGTGAATGGGCTTAATGACCCCATCTCAAAAGGCACAGGGTTTCAGACTGGATAAAAAGCAGGACCCATCTACTTGCTGTCTACAAGAGACTCATTTTAGACAGAAGGACACCAACAGCCTGAAAATAAAAGGAGAACCATTTACCATTTACCATTCAAATGGTCCTCAAAAGAAAGCAGGGGTAACCATCCTTATATCAGATAAACTAAAATTTACCCCAAAGACTGTAGTGAGAAATGAAGAGGGACACTATATCATACGTAAGGGATCTATCCAACAAGAGGACATAACAATCCTCAATATATATGCCCCGAATGTGAGAGCTGCCAAATATATCAATCAATTAATAACCAAAGTTAAGACATACTTAGATAATAATACACCTATACTTGGTGACTTCAGTCTAGCACTTTCTACACTCAATAGGTCTTCTAAGCACAACATGTCCAAAGAAACGAGAGCTTTAAATGATATGGATTTCACTGGTATCTACAAAACTTTACATCCAAACTCAACTGAATAAACATTCTTCTCAAGTGCATGTGGAACTTTCTCCAGAAGAGACCACATACAGGGTCACAAATAATCTCTTAACTGATACCAAAAGATTGGGATAGTCCCCTGCATATTTTCAGATCATAATGCTTTGAAACTTGAACACAATCAGAAGAAGAACTTTGGAAGTATTTCAAACACGTGGAAGTGTGGGACCATCCTGCTAAAAGATGAAAGGGTCAACCAGGAAATTAGGGAAGAACTAAAAGATTCATGGAAAGTAAGAGAATGAAGATACAACCATTGAAAATCTTTGGGATACAGCAAAAGCAGTCCTGAGGGGGAAATACATCGCAATACAAGCATCCATTAAAAAACTGGAAAGAACTCAAATTCAAAAGCTAACCTTACACATAAAGGAGCTAGGGAAAAAACAGCAAATAGATCCTACACCCAGCAGTAGAAGAGTGTTAATAAAGATTTGAGCAGAACTCAACGAAATCGAGACCAGAAGAACTGTGGAACAGATCAACAAAACCAGGAGTTGGTTCTTTGAAAGAATTTAATAAGATAGATAAACCATTAGCCAGCCTTATTAAAAAGAAGAGAGAGAAGACTGAAATTAATAAAATCATGAATGAGAAAGGAGAGATCACTACCAACACCAACGTTTGTATTTCACAAACGATTTTAAAAACAAATTATGAACAGCTATACGCCAATAAATTAGGCAATCTAGAAGAAATGGACGCATTTCTGGAAAACCACAAACCAGCAAAACTGGAACTGGAAGAAATAGAAAACCTGAACAGGCCAATAACCAGGGAGGAATTTGAAGCAGTCATCAAAAACCTCCCAAGACACAAAAGTCCAGGGCCAGATGGCTTCCCAGGGGAATTCTATCAAACGTTTAAAGAAGAAACCATACCTATTCTCCTAAAGCTGTTTGGAAAGATAGAGATGGAATACTTCCAAATTCGTTCTATGAGGCCAGCATCACCTTAATTCCAAAACCAGACAAAGACCCCACCAAAAAGGAGAATTATAGACCAATATTCCTGATGAATATGGATGCAAAAATTCTCAACAACATACTAGCCAATAAGATCAAACAATACCTTAAGAAAATTATTCACCATGACCAAGTAGGATTTATCCCCTGGACACAAGGCTGGTTCAACACTCGTAAAACAATCAATGTGATTCATCATATCAGCTAGAGAAAAACCAGGAACCATATGATCCTCTCAATAGATGCAGAGAAAGCTTTGACAAAATACAGCATCCATTACTGATCAAAACTATTCAGAGTGTAGGGATAGAGGGAACATTCCTCAACATCTTAAAAGCCGTCTACCAAAAGCCCACAACAAATATCATTCTCAATGGGGAAGCACTGGGAGCCTTTCCCGTAAGATCAGAACAAGACAGCGATGTCCACTTTCACCACTGCTATTCAATATAGTACTAGAGTCCTAACCTCAGCAATCAGACAACAAAAAGACATTAAAGGCATTCGAATTGGCAAAGAAGAAGTCAAACTTTCCCTCTTCATCGATGACATGAAAAACAAAAGTCTCCACCCCAAGATTGCTAGAACTCATACAGGAATTCGGCACTGTGGCAGATACAAAATAAATGCCCAGATGTCAGTGGCATTTTATACACTAACAATGAGACTGAAAAAAGAGAAATTAAGGAGTCAATCCCATTTACAATTGCACCCAAAAGCATAAGATACCTAGGAATAAACTTATCCAAAGAGGTAAATGATCTATACCCTAAAAACTATAGAAGTCTTCTGAAAGAAATTGAGGAAGACACAAAGAGATGGAAAAATATTCCATGCTCATGGATTGGCAGAATTACCATTGTGAAAATGTCAATGTTACCCAGGGCAATTTACACGTTTAATGCAATCCCTATTATTTATTCCTGTATCAGTTTCTGTTGTTTGTAATTTTCCAGGAATGCATCTATTTCTTCCACATTGCCTAGTTTGTTGGCATATAGTTGCTTATAATATGGT
This sequence comes from Canis lupus familiaris, assembly GCF_011100685.1. Taxonomy (NCBI): domain Eukaryota; kingdom Metazoa; phylum Chordata; class Mammalia; order Carnivora; family Canidae; genus Canis; species Canis lupus. Next base: position 61,157,518 of record NC_049260.1, on the reverse strand, counting down.
CTTTAAATTATTTTTATTTCCTTGGTGTTAGTCATGATCTCTCCTCTTTCATTTATACTTTTGTTAAATTGATTCCTTTCTCTCTCTCTCTCTGTGTCTTTTTGATAAATCTGGATAGGGATTTATCAATTCTATCAATTCTTTCAAAGAACCAGCTTCTATTTACATTAGTCTGTTCTACTATTATAGTTTCTATTTCATTGGATTCTGCTCTGATCTTTATTATTTCTCTTCTACTGCTTTGCTTAGGCTTTATTTGCTTTATTTGTCCAGCCCCTTTAGGTGTAAGTTTAGCTTGTGTATTTGAAACTTTTCTAACTTTTTGAGAGAAACTGGTATTTCTATGTATTTCTTATAACCACATTTGTGGTATCCATAATGTTTTGAACAATTGTGTTTTCATTTTTAGTAGTTTGCATGAATTGTCATTCATCTTTAATTATCTGGTTGACTCATTCATTCTTTAGTAGGATGCTCTTTAACCTCCAAGTGTTTGAGTTCCTTCCATATTTCCTCTTGTGAATGAGTTCAATTTTCACCATATTTTGGTCTCAAAGTATGCAGGGAATAATCACATTCTTTTGGTTTCAATTGAGACCTTATTTGTGATCCAGCATGTGATATATTCTGGAGAATGTTCCTTGTGCACTCAAAAAGAATGTATATTCTGTTGTCTTTGTATGGAATGCTCTGTATATATCTGTGAATTCCATCTGTTCCATTGTATCTATCAAAGTCCTTGTTTCCTTGTTAATCTGCTTTGATAATCTTTTCATTGCTGTGGGCGGGGTGATGAAGTCCCCTAGAATTATTGTGTTATCAATGTGTTTCTTTAATTTTGTTATTAATTGGCTTATGTAATTGGCTGCTCCCAAATTAGAAAAAGAATATTTATAATTGTTGGATCTTCTAGTTGAAGAGACCCTTTAAGTATAATATAGTGTCTCCCTTCAGCCCTTACTACAATATTTGGTTTAAAATCTAATGCATCTGATCTGAGGATTGTTACCTCAGCTTTCTTTTGGGGTCCATTACCACGATATATTATTCCCCACCTGTTCATTTTCAATCTGGAAGTGTCTGTAGGTCTAAATTCAGTCTCTTGTAGAAAGCATATGGATGAGTCTTGTTTTTTTATCCAGTCTGATAATCTGTGTCTTTTAATTGGAGCATTTATCCCATTTGCATTCAGAGTAACTATTGAAAGACATGAATTTAGTGCCACTGTATTACCTGTAAAGTCCCTTTTTCTAGAGGCACCTGAGTGGCTTGGTGGTTGAGCATCTGCCTTTGAGTGAGGTTATGATACCAGGATCCTGTGATCAAGCCCTGCATCAGGCTCCCTGCAGGGAGCCTGTTTTTCCATCTGCCTATGTCTCTGCCTCTCTCTGTGTGTCTCTCATGAATAAATAAATAAATTCTTTTTTTAAAGTCCTCTTTTCTGAGATGCCAGTAGCTCAGTCATTGAGCTTCTGCCTTTGGTTCAGGGCATGATCCCAGAGTCCCAGGATAGAGTTCCACTTTGAGCTTCCTGTTTGGAGCCTGCTTCTCTCTCTCCCTATGTCTCTGCCTCTCTCTTTCTCTGTGTCTCTCATGAATAAATAAATAAAATATTTTATTTTTTAAAGTCCCCTTTTCTGCAGATAGTCTCTGTTCCTTTCTGGTCCCAGTAACTTTTGAACTCTCTCTTCACTTACAGGTTCCCCCTTAATATCTCTTGCAGGAAAGGTTTTATGGTCGGAAATTCTTTCACTTTCTCTATGTCCTGGAAGCTCTTTAAATTTCCTTACATTCTGAATGAAAGCCCTGTGAGATAAAGTATTCTTGGCTGCATATTTTTTTCATTTAGTACCCTGAAAATATCATGCCACCTCTTTCTGGCCTGCTAGATCTCTGTGGATAGGTCTTCTGCCAGTCTAACATTGCTGCTCCTGTAGGTTAACAAATGCTTGTCTTGAGCTGCTTTCAGGATTTTCTCTGTATCTCTGAAATTTTCAAGCTTCACTATTATATGTTAAGGTGTTAATATATTTTTCTGATTTTAGAAGTGGTCCTCTCTACCTCTTGGACTTGAATGCTTGTTTCTACTTCCAGTTTATAGAAGTTTTCTGCTATGATTTGCTCAAATAGCCCTTCTGTCTCTCTCTCTTTCTTCTCCCTCAGGGACCCAAATAATTCTAATACTGATTTGTTTAATAGCCTCACTAATTTCTCAAAGTCTCCTCTCATGGTCTTTTCTTGTTTTCTCTCTTGTCCTCAGCTACTTTCCTTTTTTTCATCTTCTCTTCTATGTCACTTACTCACTCTTCTGCCTCATTTACCCTAGCTGTTAAAGCATCCAGTTTAGACTGCATCTCAGGTAGAGCATTTTAAATTTTGGCCTGATTATATTTCATTTCTTCACTAAGAGATACTCCAGTGTCTTTTATGATTTTTTCAAGCCCAGCTAGTAACTGTGTCATTGTTATCCTGAATTCTAACTCTGACATCTTACTTATATCCATATTGATTACCTCTGTGTTGGAAAGTATTACCTCTAGTTCATCCTTTTATTTTGAATTCCTTCTTCTAGTCATTTTGTCCAAAGAAGAATGTTTGAATGAGTGAACAAAATAAAAAATATTAACAATGTCCCAACAAAATACACACTAGACAAGTCCTAAGAGGCCAAAAAGCAAAAAAGAAAAGAAAAAAAAAACAAGGGAAAAGAGAATATAATATCATTGGATGGCAAAACAGTGTGATCCACTTGGCCTTGACTGTATTTTGGCCTCTGTGTTAAAAGACACTAAATCCCAAAACTGAAAAGAAAGCAAATATAAAGTTGAATAGAGTGAAAGGAAGCCAAATATGAATAACATACCCATAAAATGTAAATGTAACAAGTGAAAGCTAAAAAAGACTTAAAGAGTTGATAAAATAAGAAAATGATTGGAAAGGGAGAAAAGACATGAGAAATTTTAAACTGAATTATAAATGAATCATGTGGGGAAAAAACCCTCAGATTATACATACTTTTTTCCCACTAGCCCTGGAGTTTTGTAGTCCAGTGTCTTCCTGGGCAGAGTTGCACCACACCTTGCCTGGGGGCTGGTCTCAGTGTAACTTGGTTGTTCTGTGTGACTTTTGTTCCCTGAAGGCTTTCTGCACCTCTTTATAGAGTGAAAATAAAAAATGGTCACACCCTGATCTCCAGCCCTGGAGCTGAAAGATCTAGTATGTGCCAAACTCTGCAGACTCCTTCAGTGTGTTTTGTCTTTGGCTGCTACAATTTGGGTGAATAAATATTTAAAATTGTTATATTTTCATATTCACTTGTTTTTTCATTTCAACACGTTGAGTACATTGTTCCACTTCCTTCTTTTCTGTAAAGTTTCTGCTAAAAAAAAATCTGCTCATATCCTTTTGGGGCTTTCCTTGTATGTCTGTTATGTTTTTGCTTGCCACTTTAAAATTTTTCTCTTTATTACTATTTTTCTTTGCCATTTTAATTCACCATATGTCTTTGTTTGGACCTCCTTGGGTTGCTTTTGTGGGAAGATCTCTGTACCTTTTGTATCTGGATTTCTTTTCCCTTCCCTTGATCAGGGTATTTTTCAGCTATTATTTCTTCAAATATATTTCCTGCCCCACTTTATCTTTCTTCTCTTTCTGGGATCCCTATAATGTGAAAATTTTGTCCTGATGTTGTCATTAAGTTCTCCATTTTCATTTTTTTATTATTTTCTATCTTTTGTTCAACTTGATTGCTTTCCTTTACTCTATCTGCTAGGTGGCTTAGTTCTTCTGTTTCATTTAGTCTACTTTTGAGGCCCTCTAGTGTATTTTTAATTTCAGTTAATTATTGAGATCTTTGTCTCTGATTGATTCCTTTTTATTATTTCTCTTTGTTGAAGGTTTCACTGAGATCCTTCCCTCTTTTCTCAAGTACAGTATCTTTATCACCATTACTTTAAATTCTCTATCAGACATATTGCTTATCTTCATTTCATTTAGTTCTCTCTGTGATTTTGTCTTCTTCTTTCATTTGGAATGTATCTCTCTGATTCTTCATTTTCTCTAACTCTCTTTTTCAATGTGTTGGGAAAATCAGCTATGTCTCCTGCTTTTGAAAGTAGTGGTCTTATAAATGACAGGCCCTGTACTGTCGTTTGGCACAATATTCCCAGTTCACCAGAACCTAGCACTTTAGGGGTGTCTCCTATGTGCATTTCATGCACCATACTGTTGTGGTTGAGATGTGTATCCAGTCATCTTTAGTGGTTCTCTTTGCCTGTTGTGGGCAGGGTTTGGTCCCTTTATTGTTAATGGACCAGTCTGGGACTGCTTTGGACTTGACTTGGGTCAGACCAGGTGTTTTCCAGAACTGCATACCCTGTCCTGCAGTGTGCTTTCCCTGTTTTGTTTACTGAAAGGCTTCCATTGGTAAGTAGGGCTTGCAGTCAGGCCAGATGTCTGCACCCAGCTCACTGCTGGGACTGCTATCAAACTAGTGTGTGTATGTGGTTATCCTCTCCGCTCCCCAGGGCAGAAGTTGCTTTGGAGTGGTGCTGGTCACTGTTGGGTCTGCTTGCACAATGCAATGTTCATGACATTCTTTGGAGAACTCCTCCTTAGAGTGGTTTGGTGGGGGCAGGTCTGCAGGAGAACTTGGGGGTGGGGCACACTGTTAGTAAGCTAAGTGGAGGTGTTTGTGCTGGTCCCTGAAGGTGTCTGAGTATCTCTGTTGGGGACCACAAATGGTGCCTCTCTGGTCTTTTGTTCTTAGAGAATTCTCCTAAAGATCCCTGCTCCTCCAGCACATGTTCTGAAATTAGTAAATAAATCTCCTTCCCAAATACCTGAGTCATTTTTTCAAACTGCTACTTCTATGCTGTATCTCAGACGTTTTTGTCATGCTTACTCTTTAAGGATGGAGGCATAGTTCCCTATTGTCCTCCAGCTCTCTCAGGGCTAGGCCTGCTGATATTTAAAGTTCCAGGTGTTGGGATGCCTGGCTGACTCAGTAGTTGAGCGTCTGTCTTCAGCTCATGGTGTGATCCCAGGGTCCTGGGATAGAGTCCCTCATCCGGCTCCCTGCATAGAGCCTGCTTCTCCCTCTGCCTGTGTCTCTGCCTCTCTCTCTCTCTTTTTGTATCTCGTAAATAAATTAATAAAATCTTTTAAAAAATAAAATAAATAAAGTTCCAGGTGTTAAGCCCTCTGATTAAAAGAACTCATGAAATTAAGCTTCTCTTGTTTTCAAAGTCAAGTGCTATGGGGATTCATCTTCCCAGTGCATGTGGGTCCATCATGACTAGGGTTCCTAGGTTGGAGTCTTCTCCTCTTTTTATTCTGTGCTTGTGGTATCCCTCCCTCCCATGGACAGTGTCACAAGTCACATTGGTTATGCCAGTCTCTGGGTCATTTTCTGGATTATTTACACTGATACAGGTGTTGTCTATGTGTATCCATGGGATGGGGTGTGCTTAGGATCCTCCTACTCCATCATTTTGCCCCAAAGTCTAATATATTTACTTTTAATGTAATTAATGATAACATAGAAATTTCATTTGTCAATTTGCTGTTTTTATATGTTTGATGTATTTTTTATTCAACTATTCCTCCATTACTGCTCTCTTTTTTGTTTCATAGATATTTTCTAGGCTATCATTTTGAAATATTTATTATTTCTCTATTATATATTTGTTGTATTTATAATGTGCTATATTTGTCCTAGGAATTATAATTAACATGGCACTTTATAACTATCTAGTTTAAGTCAATACAAATTTGGGGAAGCCTGGGTGGCTCAGCAGTTTAGTGCCTGGCTTTCGCCCAGGGCATGGTCCTAGAGTCCCGGGATTGAGTCCCACACCAGGCTCACTGCATGGAGCCTGCTTCTCCCTCTACCTATGTCTCTACCTTTCTCTGTGTCTCTCATGAATAAACAAATAAAACCCTTAAAATAAATAAATAAATAAATAAATAATAAATAAATAAATAAATAAATAAATAAATACATAAATAATTCTGGTTTCAATAGTATACAAAAATTTTGCTCCTACATTACTCCATTCCCCTGACTTTTATGTTAGCATTGTGACAAATTACATTTCTATACATTGTGTGCTATCACTGTAGATTAGTAGTTATTATTTAATGCAATTTTTTAATTATTTAGGGAAAATAGTAAAAAAATAAATTTAAACTGACTTATATTTACATATGCAGTCACTTTTACCAGTACTTTTTGTTTGTTTATGTGTGTGTGTGTAGATTTGAGGTATTTTTTGGTGTCCTTTCTTTTCAGAATAAGGACTCTCTTTAGCATTTTTTGTAGAGAAGTTCTACTAGTGATACACTTTCTCAGCTTTTGCTTCTCTGGAAATGTCCTAATTTCTCCTTTTGAAGGATAAATGTCTAGTTTCTCCTTTTGAAGGATAGTTTTATCAGATATAGAATTTTCAGTTCAGGGATGCATGGGTGGCTCAGTCAGGTAAGCATCTGACTCTTGGGTTCAGCTCAGGTCATGATCTCAGAGTCCTGGAATCAAGTCCCATATCAGGCTCTACACTTAGTGTAGAGTTTGCTTGTCCCTCCCCCCACCCTGCTTCTTCCCCCACTCACACTCTCCCTCAAATAAATTAATAAAATTGTTAAAATAAAATAATCTTCAGTTTATAGTTTGCGTTCTGTTTTCTTTCAGCTTTTTAAATATGCTATCTCAATACTTTTGGGCTTCCATGATTTCTGATGTTATTTGTATTGATAATTACTGTTTATCATATTGAGAATTACATGTACCGAACAAGTTGCTTCTCTCTTGCTGTGGTAAAAATATGTGGCCATCTTTTTTTTTTTTTTTGACCAAATGACCCCATGGAAAAATCATTTTGCATTAAGCAAACTCCTCATGAGGCCAAATAAAGGCAAGCTGTGTAAGTGAGCAATTCCAGGGAAAGACCAGCATGGCCAAATGATGGTTCACTTGGAATGAGACTTGGCAGGATCTCCAAGCCTAATCGGTTTCCTAAAGTGGCTGCCAAGATGCTTGTTTTCACCTCAGCGGCAGGTAGTAGTATCTCAAGGCTACTGAGGCGATTGGAAGAGAAGATGGGAGTAGTTTAAGTTAAAATGCCACTGAATTCATTGTTACTAGAATTCATTGTTACCCCCAAGATATATTATTGTCTTTTCAAAGTACTCTCTGGATTTCTGGAAAAAAATAATTTTCACAGTTTGAAAGTATATTTTGTCTCTGATCTCACTGCTCTACGGAGAAGAGAAATTTTGGAGGTTCTTACATCATCATTCCATCTGATATCACTAAATTAAATTTTATTTTACAGTGGTCTACTTATAGTCCCAACATCTGGATCATGTCTGTGTCTTATTCTGTGGATTTATTTCTTCATTGTGGTGGAATTTTTTTTGCTTCCTTCTCTGTATTATAATTTTTAATAGACTTCTAGATTAATGGTATATAAAATTGTGGAGATTGAAGTAAATACATTTTGCACAAAGAAATGGTCCCACTTCTCTTAGGTCATTGCATTTAGAGTTTGAGACAATCAAGTCTGTAGTTAATCTGTATTTGGGTTTTGTGACTACTGCCATTAACTTCAGTGCACCATAGGTATCAAATTATTTCAAATTATCCAGCAATGGGCTATCATAAGTTTGTATTTAGTGTTTATCTCTGGCTCCAGAAGCTTTTTCTCATAGTTCCTATTATCTTGACATCTGTTATTACTACCTGTTACTACTACCTGTGTGCCTATGCTATGGAGGGACTTCTTCTCCATGGTTTTTATTCTCTCCAAGTAGCAGACCTTAGCTTCTTATTACTTGGAACTCTATTCTTGATGGATGTAGTAAGGGTTCCTTATGCTCTTGAACTTCAGGGTGAGGAATTCTCAGAATCCCAGCTTCTTCTCCCATGATAGACCATTATGCCTTGTATCTATGGTAGGTATTTGGTAGAAAAAAATTTTCTTAATCTTCTCATGATAGCAGTGGTAGAGTATTTGGAGCTTGTGATGTTTTCCTGTCTTTCCTCCAGGATCAGGATGGCTTTTGATTGTACCCTTCCTCCAAATGCAGTATATCTTTGCTTAATTCCTGGGGGTGGGAAGAAAGACTTTTAGTCACTCTTTCAGAATTCAATGGCTTTCAAACTGTGGAAGGAGATTCGATGTCCATCGACAGATGAATGGATAAAGAAAATGTGGTATATATATACAATGGAATATTACTCAGACATTAGAAAGGAAGAATGCTTATCATTTTCTTTGATGTGGATGGAATTGGAGGGTATTATTCTGAGTGAAGTAAGTCGGTCAGAGAAGGACAATCATTGTATGGTTTCACTCATACAGGAATATAAGAAATAGCGAAAGGAGATTATAGGGGAAAGGAGGGAAAATGAGTGGGAAAAATTAGAGAGGGAGACAAAACATGAGAGACTTTTAACTCTGGGAAACAAACAAAGGGTAGTAGAAGGGAAGGCGGGTTGAGGATGGGGTGACTGGGTGATGGGCACTGAGGAGGGCACTTGACAGGATGAGCACTGGGTGTTATACCATATGTTGGCAAATCGAACTTCAATAAAAAATTTTTTAAAGATTCAATAGCTTTTTCTTCTATACCTCTTCAAGCAGCGTAAGGCTTATACTTTGTATAAAAGAAGGGACCAAAAAATACAGGTGATTTTTGTTGTTATCACAAGTGATTGTCCATTGCTTTCTTCTCTTCCTTTTCTTTCTCTCCTCTTTCTCAGTCCCCAAATTTTCTCATGTTTATTTTATGAATAGCCCTGGGGAAAAGTTTGTGAGATATTTTAGAATTCCTTTGTATCTGAGGGCCTCCATTTATTCTAAACTGATACACAAACTCATATTAGTCCTTTATGATTTAAACTTTTATGATCTTTTCTTTCCCACTTTTCTGATACTTACCTTTTCCTCTTTATGCTTTGTCAAAGATGGAGCAATTCATGTTTCTCATCTCTCCTTAAAGGGGATTGAAATCATTTGGTATTCAGGTCCTTTTTAATTTTTAAATTTAAGTTCAAGTTAATGTACAGTGTAATACAATACAGTGATTCAACACTTCCATACTCACCAGGTGCCCATCACAAGTGCATTCCTTAATCCCTATCACATATTTAACCTATCACCCCACCCATTATGCTTCTGGTAACTATCAGTTTGTTCTCTATAAATAAGTGTCTGTTTCTTGGTTTGCGCTTCTCACTGCTTTCCCCCTTTTGCTTTTGTTTTTGACTTGTAAACTCAACTCTTTGATGGGTTAAAATAATTGATTTGGAAGTTCCAGTTCAAGATGGGAATGCAGGAGAATCCTGAACCCATCTCTTTCCACAGAAAATATATACAGTACAATTTCTTCTTAAAAAAATAAATTTTTGCTTCAACATGGATGGACCTGGAGGGTATTATGCTGAGTGAAATAAGTCAATCGGAAAAGGACAAACATTATATGGTCTCATTCATATGGGGAATATAAAAATTAGTGAAAGGGAATAAAGGGAAAGGAGAGAAAATGAGTGAATATCAGTGAGGGTGACAAAACATGAGAGACACCTAACTCTGGGAAATGAACAAGGGGTAGTGGAAGGGGAGGTGGGCGCGGGGTTGGGGTGACTGGGTGATGGGCACTCTGGGGGGCACTTGGTGGGATGAGCGCTGGGTGTTATGCTATATGTTGGCAAGTTGAACTCCAATAAAAAAAACTTAAAAAAATAAAATAAAATTACTTGAGTGACTCCTACATAGTTGGTGAGTGAGAAAAAAAATCACACCAAAACAAATAGGAGAGGTTGAGACAAAATCTCACCATTAACCTCACCCATACAACAGTGACCAAAAATTGGTAGTAAACTCAAAACCCCAAGCTTCTTCCTAAGGACAAAAGGCTTGAATTCCACATTTCCCATTCCAACATTTAAGTCCTACACTTAAGAGATGAGACTGCAAAACATCTATCTTTGAAAGCCAGTGGAGCTTGCATCCATAAGACTCATAAGTCTGAGAAATGGTTTTTAAATGGCCCATGTTTGTGGATCCACCCATCCTGGCCCAATGCAGAAGCAGTTGACTGAAAAGCTCCAACACTCTCTATGAAAAAGATTAATTAATTTATTTTAAAGCATTTTCTAGGGCAGCCCAGGTGGCTCAGCAGTTTAGCACCGCCTTCAGTCCAGGTTGTGATCCTGAAAACCAGGGATTGAATCCCACATCGGGCTCCCTGCATAGAGCCTGTTTCTCCCTCTACCTGTGTCTCTGCACCTCTCTCTCTCTCTCTCTCTGTGTGTGTGTGTATGTCATGACTAAGTAAATAAAATCTTTTAATTTTTTTTTAAATAAAGCATTTTCTATGAGGCAGGCATATACTTTAGCACACATCTAGTGGTCTACCAAAATATTCTGCAAAGACAGAGGCTAGGAGCTACCATATTTGCACTCTTGTTGTGTCTTGCTCCAGGTCACCAGTATCCTCTGGAGAGTAAGTTGTATAATGGTCATGAATCTTAATTATTGTGGCTGGCATCCATAGGATATCTGTAGATCACCTGGCTCTATGGGCCATATTAGCTTATCTTCATATATGTGCCTTAAGGGGAAGATTTCCAGTTAAATACATATCTAGGGGCTAAATTCTATATTCTCCAGATATCAGGCAAGATAGCAGGTGCCATCTTCATGATCTCCCTTTGCCACACCCCAGGTCACTCTTATCTCTAAGAAAAGAGCTTATGTAAACATCTGGAATCCTTGTTTTGTGGGTTTTTTTTTTTTTTTTTTTTGGTATCTGTCAACCAGAGGACATATGTCTTGATAACTTGGCTCAGATCACTAGTGAGGTTTCTGTTGATGAGTTCAACAGGATGGTAACAAAGAAAAAAAAAAGAGTGCTTAATTAGCTATCATCTCAAGAATTGGCACAAAGATAGCAGAGAGAAACATACATTCTCCAAGTTTCCTTTGAAAGAGGTATATTGAAAAAAATGAAAGAGGTATATTACTATACTTTAAAAGTTGATGTCTGACACTCAATTAGCCTGAATCTAAGTACTAATTGAGATCCTCCCCCTTTGGGATAATGACAGGTCTTGGCATACCTTCAACTACTGGGAGCCACTAAATATAACATAGGCTGGGGGCACCTGGGTGGCTCAGTTAACGCTCTGACATCAGCTCAGGTCATGATCTCAGGATCCTGGGATCAAGCCCTGCATCAGGTTCCCTGTTCAGTGGGGACCTATTTGTCCCTCTCCCTCTGCTCATCCCCTGGTTCATGCTTTCTCTGTTCTCTCTCAAAGAAAGAAGTAAGATCTTTAAAACAAAACAAAACAAACAAAAAAACAAGAATAAAATAAAAAAATAAAATAAAATAACAATAAAATATAAAATAAAATAAAATAATAAATAAAATAAAATAAAATAAAATAAAATAAAATAAAATAAAATAAAAAAATAAAATAAAATAAAATAAAATAAAATAAGCTGCTTGGGAATCACAAAGGTTGGAGAGACAAGCAAGACCTAGGGCAAGATTGAGCAATAAGGTTTATTTCCTACATAGCCCCACTCTTTCAAACTGGAAGTGGCTGTTGTATCTAATGCATTGAAACCAGAAAAGAGAGTCAAGGAGAATAAACAAACAGAGGAATACACTCTAAATGAAATAACAACATAAAAGTCTAGAAAAATCAATCAATGAAATGGAGATTAGGGAAACACTTGATAAAGAGTTCAAAATAATGGTCAGGAGGTGGGGCAAGATGGCGGAGGAGTAGGGTCCCCAAGTCACCTGTCCCCACCAACTTATACCTAGATAACTCTCAAATCATCCTGAAAACCTATGAATTTGGTCTGAGATTTAAAGAGAGAACAGCTGGAATGCTACAGTGAGAAGAATTTGCACTTCTATCAAGGTAGGAAGACGGAAAAAAAAAAAGCATCCAATGAGGAGGGGCCCCCGTGAGGAGCCGGGCTAAGGCCACGCAGCGAGTGCCCCCAGGACAGGAAAGCCCAGGCCCGGAAAGGCAGGAGCTTCACCAATCTTTCCAGATGGAAAGGCGCTCTCAGGGAGCTCCTGCAGGATCCCAGGAGGGGCTGGGATGCCCTCAGGCTCCTAGGGGCACTAACAGAGGAACTGTGCCCCCGGGGAGAGCGCCCCACACACTGTGGGCCAAGATCCCCAGAGGGGCTACAGCGCATGCCCCACGGGGCCGGAGAACAGCTCAGAAGGCAGCTCAGGCAGCGGCTCCACGCAGAGGGGGCGGCATGGCCCCGGGAGCAGCTCGCGCGGGCGGATCAGACAGCAGCTCCTCGCAGAAGGGGCTGCGCAGTGCCGGGAAAGCGATTCCAACAGTGCAGACCCCAGAGCCCAGGGCGCTGGGGGACACAGCCCAAAATTGGGCGCTCCCCCCGGGACAGGCAGAGGCCAGGAGACACAGGATAGCAAGGACACTCCTGCCGCTGGACGGCCCCAAGCTGTGCAGATCAGCGCCCCCTGCCCCCAGAGCATCCAGGCCCCTGTAAACTAGGAGCTGCAGTACTTACTGCTGGAGCTGCCTCAGACTTGGAGAGCTGGCCGCTGCCACTGTTATTGTTCCTCCTGGTGTCACCTTGTAACTGGGACTGAGCAGGGGCATCACAGGATAAACAGCTCCCACTGAGCCATGCACCTGGCAGGGGGCTGGGCAGCTCCCCCAGGTGCACGAACCTGAGAATCAGCACGGTAGGCCCCTCCCCCAGAAGACCAGCTAGAAGGATAAGGGAAAAGCAAGTTATTGACCAAGCATCCCTGGAAAATTCCAGGGAGAGTCTAGAGATTTACAGTATATAGAATCAGAGAATACTCCCTCTTGTTTTTTATTTTCTGTTTGTCCCCCCCCCCTTTTTTTTCTCTTTTTTTTTTCTCTCTTTTTCTCCCTTTTCCAGTACAACTTGTTTTTGGCCACTCTGCACTGAGCAAAATGACTAGAAGGAAGAACTCACCACAAAAGAAAGAATCAGAAACAGTACTCCCTCCTACAGAGTTACAAAATTTGGATCACAATTCAATGTCATAAAGCCAATTCAGAGGCACAATTATAAAGCTACTGGTGGCTCTAGAAAAAAGCATAAAGGATTCAAGAGACTTCATGACTGTAGGATTTAGCTATCATCCACAATTCAATGTCAGAAAGCCAATTGAGAAGCACAATTATAAAGCTACTGGTGACTCTAGAAAAAAGCATAAAGGATTCAAGAGCCTTCATGACTGCAGAATTTAGATCTCATCGGCCCGAAATTAAAATTACATTAAATGAGATGCAATTCAACTGGAGGTCCTAATGATAAGGATTAACGAGGTAGAAGATCGAGTGAGTGACATAGAAGACAAGTTGATGGCAAGGAAGGAAACTGAGGAAAAAAGAGAAAAACAATTAAAAGATCCTGAGGATAAGTTAAGGGAAATAAATGACAGCCTCAGAAGGAAAAATATCTATGTTTAATTGGGGTTCCAGAGGGTGCCGAAAGGGACAGTGGTCTAGAAAGTGTATTTGAACAAATCATAGCTGAGACCTTCCTTAACTTGCAGAGGGAAACAGGCACACAGATCCAGGAGATAGAGAGATACCACCCTAAAATCAATCATAACCACTCAACACCATTTCTTTAATAGTGAAGCTTGCAAATTCCAAAGAAAAGACAAGATCCTTAAAGCAGCAAGAGACAAGAGATCCATAACCCTTATGGGGAAGAGTATTAGGTTAACAACAGACCTCTCCACAGAGACTTGGCAGGCCAGAAAGGGCTGGTAATATACATTCAGGGTCCTAAATGAGAAGCCAATTCTCAATGGCTGCCAAGGCAGCCATTCTCTGCAGCCAAGAATATTCTATCCAGCAAGGCTCTCATTCAATAGAGAAGGAGAGATAAAGAGCTTCTAAGACAGGCAGAAACTGAAAGAATCTGTGACCACCAAACCAGCTCTGCAAGAAATATTAAGGGGGTCTCTGCAAAAGAAAGTGAAAATTCAAGGAAACAATCCACAAAAAAGGAACTGAATAGGTATGATGATGACACTAAATTCATATCTTTTGATAGTGACTCTGAATGTTAATGGGCATAAGGACCCCATCAAAAGGCGCAGGGTTTCAGACTGGATAAAAAAGCAAGACCCCTCTATTTGCTGTCTACAAGAAACTCATTTTAGACATAAGGACACCTACAGCCTGAAAATAAAAGGTTGGAGAACCACGTACTATTCAAATGGTCCTCAAAAGAAAGCAGGGATAGCCATCCTCATCTCAGATTTAAAGTTTATCCCAAAGACTGTAGTAAGAGATGAAGAGGGACACTATATCATACTTAAAGGATCTATCCAACAAGAGGACCTAACAGTCATGAATATTTATGCCCCGAATGTGGGAGCTTCCAAATATATCAACCAATTAATAACCAAAGTTAAGACATACTGAGAAATAACACAGTTACACTTGATGAATTGAATATAGTGCTTTCTACAATCAACAGATCTTCTAGGCACAACATCTCCTAAGAAACAAGAGCTTTAAAGAATAAACTGGACCAGATGGATTTCACAGATATTTAGAGAACTTTACATACAAACACACCTGAATACACATTCTTCTCTGGCGCACAAGGTACTTTCTCCAGAAGAAACCACATACTGGGTCACAAATCAGGTCTTAACCAATACCAAGAGATCAGGATCATCCCCTGCATATTTTCAGACCATAATGCTTTGAAACTGGAACACAATCACAAGAAGAAGTTTGGAAGGATTTCAAACATGTGGAGGTTAAGCACCATCCGGCTAAAAGATGAAAGGGTCAACCAGGAAATTAAGGAAGAATAAAAAAGATTCATGGAAACTAATGAGAATGAAGATATAACTGTTCAAAATCTTTGGGATGCAGCAAAAGTAGTCCTGAGGGGGAAATACTTCTCAATACAAGCATCCATCCAAAAACTGGAAAGAACTCAAATACAAAAGCTAACCTTGCACCTAAAGGAGCTGTACAAAAAAAACAGCAAATAGAACCTACACCCAGCAGAAGAAGAGAATTAATAAAGATTTGAGCAGAATTCAATGAAATAGAGACCACAAGAATTATGGAACAAAAAAAAAAAAGAACTGTGGAACAGATTAACAAAACTAGGAGTTGGATCTTTGAAAGATTTAATAAGATAGATAAACCATTAGACAGCCTTATTAAAAAGAAGAGAAAAAGACTCAAATTAATAAAATCATGAATGAGAAAGGAGAGATCACCACCATTATGAAGGAAATACAATTTTAAAAACTTACTATGAGCAGCTATACACCAAGAAATTAAGGAATCTAGAAGAAATGGATGCTTTTCTGGAAAACCGCAAACTACCAACACTGGAAATGGAAGAAATAGAAAACCTGAACAGGCTGATAACCAGGAAGGAAATTGAAGCAGTCATCAAAAACCTCCCAAAACACAAAAGTCCAGGACCAGATAGCTTCCCAGGGGAATTCTATGAAACGTATAAAGAAGAAACTGTACCTATTCTACTAAAGCTGTTTGGAAAGATAGAAATAGATGGAATACTTCCAAACTCGTTCTATAAGGCCACCATCACCTTAATTCCAAAACCAAAGACCCCACCAAAAAGGAGAATTATAGACCAATATTCCTAATGAACATGGATGCAAAAATTCTCAAGATACTAGCCAATAGGATCCAACAATACATTAAGAATATTATTCACCATGACCAAGTAAGATTCATACCCAGGATGCAAGGCTGGTTCAACACTCATAAAGCAATCAATGTGACTGATCATATCAGCAAGAGAAAAAACAAGAACCCTACGATCCTCTCAATAGATGCAGAGAAAGCATTTGACAAAATACAGCATCCATAGGAATGGATCAAAACTATGCAGAGTGTAGGGATACTGGGAACATTCCTCAGCATCTTAAAAGCCATCTACGAAAAGCCCACAGCAAATATCATTCTCAATGGGGAAACAATTGGGAGCCTTTCCCCTAAGATCAGGAACACGACAGGGATGTCCACTCTCACCACTGCTATTCAACATAGTACTAGAAGTCCTAGCCTCAGTAATCAGGCAACAAAAAGAAATAAAAGGCATTCAAATTGACAAAAAAGAAGTCAAGCTCTTCCTCTTCGCCGATGACATGATAGTGTCCATAGAAAACCCAAAAGCCTCCACCCCAAGATTGCTAGAACTCATATAGCAATTTGGCAGTGTGTCAGGATACAAAATCAATGCCCAGAAGTCAGTGGCCTTTCTATACACTAACAATGAGACTGAAGAAATTAAGAAGGCAATCCCATTGGCAATAGCACCCAAAAGCATAAGATACCAAGGAATAAACCTCACCAAAGAGGTAAAGGATCTATACCCTAAAAACTACATAACACTTCTGAAAGAAATTGAGGAAGACACAAAGAGATGGAAAAATATTCCATGCTTATGGATTCATAGAATTAATATTATGAAAATGTCAATGTTACCCAGGGCAATTTACACATATAATGCAATCCCTATCAAAATAGCATGGACTTTCTTCAGAGAGTTGGGTCAAATCATCTTAAGATTTGTGTGGAATCATAAAAGACCCTGAAAAGTCAGGGGAATTTTAAAAAAGAAAACCAGAGCTAGGGACATCACAATGCCAGTTTTCCGGTTGTACTACAAAGCTGTGTTCATCAAGACACTATGGTCCTAGCAGAAAAACAGACACATAGATCAATGGAACATAATAGAGAATCCAGAAGTGGACCCTCAAGTTTATGGTCTACAAATATTCGACAAAGGAGGAAAGACTATCCACTGGAAAAAAGACAGTCTCTTCAATAAATGTTGCTGGGAAAATTGGACATCCACATGCAGATGAATGAAACTGGACCATTATCTTACACCATACACACAGGTAAACTCAAAATGGTTGAAAGATCTAAATGTGAGACAGGAATCTATCAAAATCCTAGAGGAGAACACAGGTAACACCCTTTTTGAACTTGGCCATGGCAACTTCTTGCAAGGTACCCATATGAAGGCAAGGGAAAGAAAAGCAAAAACGATCTATTGATACTTTATCAAGATAAAAAGCTTCTGCACAGCAAAAGAAACAATCAACAAAACTAAAATACAACCTACAGAATGGGAGAAAATATTTGCAAATGACCTATCAGATAAAGGGCTAGTATCCAATATCTGTAAAGAGCTTATTAAACTCAACACTCAAGAAACAAAAAATCCAACGTTGAAATGGGCAGAAAATGTGAACCTAAATTTCACCTAAGAAGATATACATACACATGGCCAACAAGCACATGATAAATGCTCCACATCATTTGCCATCTGGGAAATACAAATCAAAACCACAATGAGATACCATCTCACACCAGTGAGAATGGTGAAAATTAACAAGACTGGAAACAACAAATGTTGGAGAGGATGTGAACAAAAGGGAACCGTCTTGCACTGTCGGTGGGAATGCATATTGGTGTTGAAAACAGTGTGCAGGTTCCTCAGAGTTAAAAATAGACCTGCCCTATGACCCAGCAATTGCACTGTTGGGGATTTACCCCAAAGATACAGATGCAATGAAACACCGGGACACCTGCACCCCGATGTTTATAACAGCAATGTCCACAATAGCCAAACTGTGAAAGGAGCCTTGGTGTCCATCGCAAGATAATGGATAAAGAAGATATGGTTTATGTATACAATGGAATATTACTCAGCCATTAGAAACGACAAATACCCACCATTTGCTTCAACGTGGATGGAATTGGAGGGTATTATGCTGAGTAAAATAAGTCCATCAGAGAAGGACAAACATTATGTGGTCTCATTCATTTGGGGAATATAAAAATAGTGAAAGGGAATAAAGGGGAAAGGAGAAAAATGAGTGGGAAATATCAGAAAGGGAGACAGAACATAAAGACTCTTAACTCTGGGAAACGAACTAGGGATGTTCAAAGGGGAGGTGGGCAGGGGGTGGGGGTGACTGGGTGGCGGGCACTGAGTTGGGCACTTGATGGGATGAGCACTGGGTATTATTCTATATGTTGGCAAATTGAACACCAATAAAAAATAAATTTATATGGGATCCCTGGGTGGCGCAGCGGTTTGGCGCCTGCCTTTGGCCCAGGGCGCGATCCTGGAGACACGGGATCGAATCCCACGTCGGGCTCTCAGTGCATGGAGTCTGCTTCTCCCTCTGCCTGTGTCTCTGCCTCTCTCTCTCTCTCTCTCTCTGTGTGTAACTATCATAAATAAATTAAAATTAAAAAAATAAAATAAATTATTAAAAAATAAATAAATTTATAAACATAAAGAAATAGATGTTCCCTATGATGCAACAATTGCACTACTGGGTATTTACCCCAAAGATACTGATCTAGTGAAATGCCGGGACACATGCACCCCAATGTTCATAGAAGCAATGTCCACAATTTCCGACTGTGGAAGGAGCCACGATGTCCTTCGACAGAGAAGTGGATAAAGAAAATGTGGTGTATGTATTGATTGGAATATTACTCAGCCATCAGAAGAGACGAATACCCACCATTTTTCTTCAATGTGAATGGAACTGGAGGGTATTATGCTGAGTGAAGTAAGTCAATCGTAGAAGGACAATCATCATATGGCTTCACTCCTACAGGGAATATAAAAAATAGTGAAAGAGATTAGAAGGGAAAGGATGGAAACTGAGTGGGAGAAATTAGAGAGGATGAGAAATATGAGAGACTCTTAATTCTGGGAAACAAACAAAGGGTTGCAGAAAAGGAGGTGGTTTGGGTGATGGGATAACTAGACGATGAGCACTTGATGGGATGAGTACTGGGTTTTATAGTATATGTTACCAAATTGACTTTAAATTAAAAAATGTAAAAAAGAGAAATGAACCTTCTACTCTATGGTCATCTAATCTTTGACAAAGGAAGAAAGAACATCCAATGGAAAAAAGACATCCTATCCTCTTCAACAAATGGTGTGAAATTCAACAGCAACATCCTGGAGCAATGAAACTAGAACACTTTCTTACACCATATACGAAAATAAATTCAGAGGGGGGAGGAGCAAGATGGCGGAAGAGTAGGGTCTCCAAATCACCTGTCTCCACCAAACTACCGAGAAAACCTTCAAATTATCCTGAAAATCTATGAATTCGGCCTGAGATTTAAAGAGAGAACACCTGGAATGCTACAGTGAGAAGAGTTCGCGCATCTATCAAGGTAGGAAGACGGGGAAAAAGAAATAAAGGAACAAAGGCCTCCAAGGGGGAGGGGCCCCGCGAGGAGCCGGGCTGAGGCCGGGGCGAGTGTCCCCAGGACAGGAGAGCCCCGTCCCGGAGGAGCAGGAGCTGCACCAACCTTCCCGGGCGGAAAGGGGCTCGCAGGGAGGTGGAGCAGGACCAAGGAGGGCGGGGATGCCCTCGGGCTCCCGGGGACAGTAACAGCAACTGCGCACCCAGGAGAGTGCGCCGAGCTCCCTAAGGGCTGCAGCGCGCACGGCGGGACCCGGCGGGACCCGGAGCAGCTGAAGGGGCTCGGGCGGCGGGTCCGCGGAAGGGGCTGCGCGGCCCGGGAGCGCGAATCCAACAGCGCAGGCTCCGGAGCACAGGGCGCCGGGACACAGCCCAGGATCCCGCCTCCCCCGGGACAGGCAGAGGCCGGGAGGGCCCAGAACAGCAAGGACGCTCCTGCCCCAGCTGAGCACATCAGCGGCCCCGCCCCGGAGCCTCCAGGCCCTGCAGACGGAGTTCCTGCCGGAGCTGAATCCAGGTTTCCAGAGCTGCCCCGCCACTGGGGCTGTTCCTCCTGCGGCCTCAGGGGGTAAACAACCCCCACTGAGCCCTGCACCAGGCAGGGGCACAGCAGCTCCCCCAACTGCTAACACCTGAAAATCAGCACAGCAGGCCCCTCCCCCAGAACACCAGCTAGACTGACAACTTCCAGGAGAAGCCAAGGGACTTAAAGTACACAGAATCAGAAGATACTCCCCGGTGGTTCTTCTTTTTTTTTTTTTTTTTGTTTTGTTTTGTTTTGTTTTGCTTTTTGATTTGTTTCCTTCCCCCACCCCCTTTTTTTCTCCTTTCTTTTTCTTTCTCTTTTTCTTCTTCTTTTTTTTTTTTTTTTCGTTTTTTTTTCTTTTTCTTCCCTTTTTTTTCTCTTTCTCTTTTCTTTCCTTCTTTCTCTCCTCTCTTTTTCTCTTTTTCCCAATACAACTTGCTTTTGGCCACTCTGCACTGAGCAAAATGACTAGAAGGAAAACCTCACCTCAAAAGAAAGAATCAGAAACAGTCCTCTCTCCCACAGAGTTACAAAATCTGGATTACAATTCAATGTCAGAAAGCCAATTCAGAAGCACTATTATACAGCTACTGGTGGCTCTAGAAAAAAGTATAAAGGACTCAAGAGACTTCATGACTGCAGAATTTAGAGCTAATCAGGCAGAAATTAAAAATCAATTGAATGAGATGCAATCCAAACTAGAAGTCCTAACGACGAGGGTTAACGAGGTGGAAGAACGAGTGAGTGACCTAGAAGACAAGTTGATAGCAAAGAGGGAAACTGAGGAAAAAAGAGACAAACAATTAAAAGACCATGAAGATAGATTAAGGGAAATAAACGACAGCCTGAGGAAGAAAAACCTACGTTTAATTGGGGTTCCCGAGGGCGCCGAAAGGGACAGAGGGCCAGAATATGTATTTGAACAAATTCTAGCTGAAAACTTTCCTAATCTGGGAAGGGAAACAGGCATTCAGATCCAGGAAATAGAGAGATCCCCCGCTAAAATCAATAAAAACCGTTCAACACCTCGACATTTAATAGTGAAGCTTGCAAATTCCAAAGATAAAGAGAAGATCCTTAAAGCAGCAAGAGACAAGAAATCCCTGACTTTTATGGGGAGGAGTATTAGGGTAACAGCAGACCTCTCCACAGAGACCTGGCAGGCCAGAAAGGGCTGGCAGGATATATTCAGGGTCCTAAATGAGAAGAACATGCAACCAAGAATACTTTATCCAGCAAGGCTCTCATTCAAAATGGAAGGAGAGATAAAGAGCTTCCAAGACAGGCAGCAACTGAAAGAATATGTGACCTACAAACCAGCTCTGCAAGAAATTTTAAGGGGGACTCTTAAAATTCCCCTTTAAGAAGAAGTTCAGTGGAACAGTCCACAAAAACAAAGACTGAATAGATATCATGATGACACTAAACTAATATCTCTCAAGAGTAACTCTGAATGTGAACGGGCTTAATGACCCCATCAAAAGGCGCAGGGTTTCAGACTGGATAAAAAAGCAGGACCCATCTATTTGCTGTCTACAAGAGATTCATTTTAGACAGAAGCACACCTACAGCCTGAAAATAAAAGGTTGGAGAACCATTTACCATTCGAATGGTCCTCAAAAGAAAGCAGGGGTAGCCATCCTTATATCAGATAAACTAAAATTTACCCCAAAGACTGTAGTGAGAGATGAAGAGGGACACTATATCATACTTAAAGGATCTATTCAACAAGAGGACTTAACAATCCTCAATATATATGCTCCGAATGTGGGAGCTGCCAAATATATAAATCAATTATTAACCAAAGTGAAGAAATACTTAGATAATAATACACTTATACTTGGTGACTTCAATCTAGCTCTTTCTATAGTCGATAGGTCTTCTAAGCAAAACATCTCCAAAGAAACGAGAGCTTTAAATGATACACTGGACCAGATGGATTTCACAGATATCTACAGAACTTTACATCCAAACTCAACTGAATACACATTCTTCTCAAGCGCACATGGAACTTTCTCCAGAATAGACCACATATTGGGTCACAAATCGGGTCTGAACCGATACCAAAAGATTGGGATCGTCCCCTGCATATTCTCGGACCATAATGCCTTGAAATTAGAACTAAATCACAACAAGAAGTTTGGAAGGACCTCAAACACATGGAGGTTAAGGACCATCCTGCTAAAAGATAAAAGGGTCAACCAGGAAATTAAGGAAGAATTAAAAAGATTCATGGAAACTAATGAGAATGAAGATACAACCGTTCAAAATCTTTGGGATGCAGCAAAAGCAGTCCTAAGGGGGAAATACATCGCAATACAAGCATCCATTCAAAAACTGGAAAGAACTCAAATACAAAAGCTAACCTTACACATAAAGGAGCTAGAGAAAAAACAGCAAATAGATCCTACACCCAAGAGAAGAAGGGAGTTAATAAAGATTCGAGCAGAACTCAACGAAATCGAGACCAGAAGAACTGTGGAACAGATCAACAAAACCAGGAGTTGGTTCTTTGAAAGAATTAATAAGATAGATAAACCATTAGCCAGCCTTATTAAAAAGAAGAGAGAGAAGACTCAAATTAATAAAATCATGAATGAGAAAGGAGAGATCACTACCAACACCAAGGAAATACAAACGATTTTAAAAACATATTATGAACAGCTATACGCCAATAAATTAGGCAATCTAGAAGAAATGGACGCATTCCTGGAAAGCCACAAACTACCAAAACTGGAACAGGAAGAAATAGAAAACCTGAACAGGCCAATAACCAGGGAGGAAATTGAAGCAGTCATCAAAAACCTCCCAAGACACAAGAGTCCAGGGCCAGATGGCTTCCCAGGAGAATTTTATCAAACGTTTAAAGAAGAAATCATACCTATTCTCCTAAAGCTGTTTGGAAAGATAGAAAGATATGGAGTACTTCCAAATTCGTTCTATGAAGCCAGCATCACCTTAATTCCAAAGCCAGACAAATACCCCGCCAAAAAGGAGAATTACAGACCAATATCCCTGATGAACATGGATGCAAAAATTCTCAACAAGATACTGGCCAATAGGATCCAACAGTACATTAAGAAAATTATTCACCATGACCAAGTAGGATTTATCCCTGGGACACAAGGCTGGTTCAACACCCGTAAAACAATCAATGTGATTCATCATATCAGCAAGAGAAAAACCAAGAACCATATGATCCTCTCATTGGATGCAGAGAAAGCATTTGACAAAATACAGCATCCATTCCTGATCAAAACTCTTCAGAGTGTAGGGATAGAGTGAACATTCCTCGACATCTTAAAAGCCATCTATGAAAAGCCCACAGCAAATATCATTCTCAATGGGGAAGCACTGGGAGCCTTTCCCCTAAGATCAGGAACAAGACAGGGATGTCCACTCTCACCACTGCTATTCAACATAGTACTGGAAGTCCTAGCCTCAGCAATCAGACAACAAAAAGACATTAAAGGCATTCAAATTGGCAAAGAAGAAGTCAAACTCTCCCTCTTCGCCGATGACATGATACTCTACATAGAAAACACAAAAGTCTCCACCCCAAGATTGCTAGAACTCATACAGCAATTCGGTAGCGTGGCAGGATACAAAATCAATGCCCAGAAGTCAGTGGCATTTCTATACACAAACAATGAGACTGAAGAAAGAGAAATTAAGGAGTCAATCCCATTTACAATTGCACCCAAAAGCATAAGATACCTAGGAATAAACCTCACCAAAGATGTAAAGGATCTATACCCTCAAAACTATAGAACACTTCTGAAAGAAATTGAGGAAGACACAAAGAGATGGAAAAATATTCCATGCTCATGGATTGGCAGAATTAATATTGTGAAAATGTCAATGTTACCCAGGGCAATATACAGGTTTAATGCAATCCCTATCAAAATACCATGGACTTTCTTCAGAGACTTAGAACAAATTATTTTAAGATTTGTGTGGAATCAGAAAAGACCCCGAATAGCCAGGGGAATTTTAAAAAAGAAAACCATATCTGGGGGCATCACAATGCCAGATTTCAGGTTGTACTACAAAGCTGTGGTCATCAAGACAGTGTGGTACTGGCACAAAAACAGACACATAGATCAGTGGAACAGAATAGAGAATCCAGAAGTGGACCCTGAACTTTATGGGCAACTAATATTCGATAAAGGAGGAAAGACTATTCATTGGAAGAAAGACAGTCTCTTCAATAAATGGTGCTGGGAAAATTGGACATCCACATGCAGAAGAATGAAACTAGACCACTCTCTTTCACCATACACAAAGATAAACTCAAAATGGATGAAAGATCTAAATGTGAGACAAGATTCCATCAAAATCCTAGAGAAGAACACAGGCAACACCCTTTTTGAACTCGGCCATAGTAACTTCTTGCAAGATACATCCACGAAGGCAAAAGAAACAAAAGCAAAAATGAACTATTGGGACTTCATCAAGATAAGAAGCTTTTGCACAGCAAAGGATACAGTCAACAAAACTCAAAGACAACCTACAGAATGGGAGAAGATATTTGCAAATGACATATCAGATAAAGGGCTAGTTTCCAAGATCTATAAAGAACTTATTAAACTCAACACCAAAGAAACAAACAATCCAATCATGAAATGGGCAAAAGACATGAACAGAAATCTCACAGAGGAAGACATAGACATGGCCAACATGCATATGAGAAAATGCTCTGCATCACTTGCCATCAGGGAAATACAAATCAAAACCACAATGAGATACCACCTCACACCAGGGAGAATGGGGAAAATTAACAAGGCAGGAAACAACAAATGTTGGAGAGGATGCGGAGAAAAGGGAACCCTCTTACACTGTTGGTGGGAATGTGAACTGGTGCAGCCACTCTGGAAAACTGTGTGGAGGTTCTTCAAACAGTTAAAAATATACCTGCCCTACGACCCAGCAATTGCACTATTGGGGATTTACCCCAAAGATACAAATGCAATGAAACGCCGGGACACCTGCACCCCGATGTTTCTAGCAGCAATGGCCACTATAGCCAAACTGTGGAAGGAGCCTCAGTATCCAACGAAAGATGAATGGATAAAGAAGATGTGGTTTATGTATACAATGGAATATTACTCAGCTATTAGAAATGACAAATACCCACCATTTGCTTCAACGTGGATGGAACTGGAGGGTATTATGCTGAGTGAAGTAAGTCAGTCGGAGAAGGACAAACATTATATGTTCTCATTCATTTGGGGAATATAAATAATAGTGAAAGGGAAAATAAGGGAAGGGAGAAGAAATGTGTGGGAAATATCAGAAAGGGAGACAGAACATAAAGACTGCTAACTCTGGGAAACGAACTAGGGGTGGTAGAAGGGGAGGAGGGCGGGGGGTGGGAGTGAATGGGTGACGGGCACTGGGTGTTATTCTGTATGTTAGTAAATTGAACACCAATAAAAAAAAAGAAAAGAAAAAAAAGAAAAAAAAATAAATTCAAAAAGTGTGAAAGACCTAAATGTGAGATAAGAATCCATTAAAATAGAGAGAAGAGGGGCAAGAGTAGGGTCCCCAAATCACCTGTCTCCACCAAATTACCTAGAAAACCTTCAAATTATCCTGAAAATCTATGAATTCGGCCTGAGAATTAAAGAGAGAACACCTGGAATGCTACAGTGAGAAGAGTTCGCGCTTCTATCAAGGTTGGAAGACGGGAAAAAAGAAATAAAGAAACAAAGGCCTCCAAGGGGGAGGGGCCCCGCGAGGAGCCGGGTTGAGGCCGGGACGAGTGTCCCCAGGACAGGAGAGCCCCGTCCCGGAGAAGCAGGAGCTGCACCGACCTTCCCGGGCAGAAAGGGGCTCGCAGGGAGTTGGAGCAGGTCCCAGAAGGGAAGGGATGCCCTCGGGCTCCCCGGGACAGTAACAGCAACTCTGCGCCCAGGAGAGTCCGCCGAGCTCCCTAAGGGCTGCAGCGTGCACGGTGGGACCCGGCGGAACCCGGAGCAGCTGGAGGGGCTCGCGCGGCGGCTCCGCGGAGGGGGCTGCACGGCCCCAGGAGCAGCTCTGAGGGGCTCGGGCAGAGGAAGAGGCACCGTGCGGAGGGGGCTGCGCGGTTCCAGGAGCAGCTCGGGGGGGGGCTCGGGCGGCGGCTCCGCGAATCCAACAGCGCAGGCCTCGGAGCACAGGGCGCCGGGACACAGCCCAGGATCCGACCTCCCCCGGGACAGGCAGAGGCCGGGAGGGCCCAGGACAGGAAGAACGCTCCTGCCCCAGCTGAGCAGATCAGCGGCCCCAAACCTGGAGCATCCAGGCCCTGCAGACGGAGAGCTCCGGAGTTCCTGCGGGGGCTGAATGCAGGTTTCCAGAGCTGGCCCCGCCACTAGGGCTGTTGCTCCTGGGGCCTCACGGGGTAACAACACCCACTGAGCCATGCACCAGGCAGGGGCACAGCAGCTCCCCCAACTGCTAACACCTGAAAATCAGCACAGAGGCCCCTCCCCCAGAGGACCAGTTAGACTGACTGACAACTTCCAGGGGAAGCCAAGGGACTTAAAGTACACAGAATCAGAAGATACTCCCCCGTGGTTCTTCTTTTTTCCTTTTTTTTTTTTTTTTTTTTTTGCTTTTTGATTTGTTTCCTTCCCCCACCCCCCTTTTTCTCCTTTCTTTCTTTTTCTTTCTCTTTTTCTTCTTTTTTTTCGTTTTTTTTCTTCCTTTTTTTTCTCTTTCTCTTTTCTTTCCTTCTTTCTCTCCTCTTTTTCTCCTTTTCCCAATACAACTTGCTTTTGGCCACTCTGCACTGAGCAAAATGACTAGAAGGAAAACCTCACCTCAAAAGAAAGAATCAGAAACCGTCCTCTCTCCCACAGAGTTACAAAATCTGGATTACAATTCAATGTCAGAAAGACAATTCAGAAGCACTATTATACAGCTACTGGTGGCTCTAGAAAAAAGCATAAAGGACTCAAGAGACTTCAAGACTGCAGAATTTAGAGCTAATCAGGAAGAAATTAAAAATCAATTGAATGAGATGCAATCCAAACTAGAAGTCCTAACACCAGGGTTAACGAGGTGGAAGAACGAGTGAGTGACATAGAAGACAAGTTGATAGCAAAGAGGGAAACTGAGGAAAAAAGAGACAATTAAAAGACCATGAAGATAGATTAAGGGAAATAAACGACAGCCTGAGAAAGAAAAACCTACGTTTAATTGGGGTTCCCGAGGGCGCCGAAAGGGACAGAGGGCCAGAATATGTATTTGAACAAATTCTAGCTGAAAACTTTCCTAATCTGGGAAGGGAAACAGGCATTCAGATCCAGGAAATAGAGAGATCCCCCCCTAAAATCAATAAAAACCGTTCAACACCTCGACATTTAATAGTGAAGCTTGCAAATTCCAAAGATAAAGAGAAGATCCTTAAAGCAGCAAGAGACAAGAAATCCCTGACTTTTATGGGGAGGAGTATTAGGGTAACAGCAGACCTCTCCACAGAGACCTGGCAGGCCAGAAAGGGCTGGCAGGATATATTCAGGGTCCTAAATGAGAAGAACATGCAACCAAGAATACTTTATCCAGCAAGGCTCTCATTCAAAATGGAAGGAGAGATAAAGAGCTTCCAAGACAGGCAGCAACTAAAAGAATATGTGACCTCCAAACCAGTTCTGCAAGAAATTTTAAGGGGGACTCTTAAAATTCCCCTTTAACAAGAAGTTCAGTGGAACATTCCACAAAAACAAGGACTGAATAGTTATCATGATGACACTAAATTCATATCTCTCAATAGTAACTCTGAATGTGAATGGGCTTAATGACCCCATCAAAAGGCACAGGGTTTAGACTGGATAAAAAAGCAGGACCCATCTATTTGCTGTCTACAAGAGACTCATTTTAGACAGAAGGACACCTACAGCCTGAAAATAAAACGTTGTAGAACCATTTACCATTCGAATGGTCCTCAAAAGAAAGCAGGAGTAGCCATCCTTATATCAGATAAACTAAAATTTACCCCAAAGACTGTAGTGAGAGATGAAGAGGGACACTATATCATACTTAAAGGATCTATTCAACAAGAGGACTTAACAATCCTCAATATATAGGCCCCGAATGTGGGAGCTGCCAAATATATAAATCAATTATTAACCAAAATGAAGAAATAATTAGATAATAATACACTTATACTTGGTGACTTCAATCTAGCTCTTTCTATACTCGATAGGTCTTCTAAGCACAACATCTCCAAAGAAACGAGAGCTTTAAATGATACACTGGACCAGACGGATTTCACAGATATCTACAGAACTTTACATCCAAACTCAACTGAATACACATTCTTCTCAAGTGCACATGGAACTTTCTCCAGAATAGACCACATATTGGGTCACAAATCGGGTCTAAACCGATACCAAAAGATTGGGATCGTCCCCTGCATATTCTCAGACCATAATGCCTTGAAATTAGAACTAATCACAACAAGAAGTTTGGAAGGACCTCAAACACGTGGAGGTTAAGGACCATCCTTCTAAAAGATGAAAGGGTCAACCAGGAAATTAAGGAAGAATTAAAAAGATTCATGGAAACTAATGAGAATGAAGATACAACCATCCAAAATCTTTGGGATGCAGCAAAAGCAGACCTAAGGGGGAAATACATCGCAATACAAGCATCCATTCAAAAACTGGAAAGAACTCAAATACAAAAGCTAACCTTACACATAAAGGAGCTAGAGAAAAAACAGCAAATAGATCCTACACCCAAGAGAAGAAGGGAGTTAATAAAGATTCGAGCAGAACTCAACGAAATTGAGACCAGAAGAACTGTGGAACAGATCAACAGAACCAGGAGTTGGTTCTTTGAAAGAATTAATAAGATAGATAAACCATTAGCCAGCCTTATTAAAAAGAAGAGAGAGAAGACTCAAATTAATAAAATCATGAATGAGAAAGGAGAGATCACTACCAACACCAAGGAAATACAAACGATTTTAAAAACATATTATGAACAGCTATACGCCAATAAATTAGGCAATCTAGAAGAAATGGACGCATTCCTGGAAAGCCACAAACTACCAAAACTGGAACAGGAAGAAATAGAAAACCTGAACAGGCCAATAACCAGGGAGGAAATTGAAGCAGTCATCAAAAACCTCCCAAGACACAAGAGTCCAGGGCCAGATGGCTTCCCAGGGGAATTCTATCAAACGTTTAAAGAAGAAATCATACCTATTCTCCTAAAGCTGTTTGGAAAGATAGAAAGAGATGCAGTACTTCCAAATTCGTTCTATGAGGCCAGCATCACCTTAATTTCAAAACCAGACAAAGACCCCACCAAAAAGGAGAATTACAGACCAATATCCCCGATGAATATGGATGCAAAAATTCTCAACCAGATACTGGCCAATAGGATCCAACAGTACATTAAGGAAATTATTCACCATGACCAAGTAGGATTTATCCCTGGGACACAAGGCTGGTTCAACACCCGTAAAGCAATCAATGTGATTCATCATATCAGCAAGAGAAAAACCAAGAACCATATGATCCTCTCATTAGATGCAGAGAAAGCATTTGACAAAATACAGCATCCATTCCTGATCAAAACTCTTCAGAGTGTAGGGATAGAGGGAACATTCCTCAACATCTTAAAAGCCATCTATGAAAAGCCCACAGGAAATATCATTCTCAATGGGGAAGCACTGGGAGCCTTTCCCCTAAGATCAGGAACAAGACAGGGATGTCCACTCTCACCACTGCTGTTCAACATAGTACTGGAAGTCCTAGCCTCAGCAATCAGACAACAAAAAGACATTAAAGGCATTCAAATTGGCAGAGAAGAAGTCAAACTCTCCCTCTTCGCCGATGACATGATACTCTACATAGAAAACCCAAAAGCCTCCACCCCAAGATTTCTAGAACTCATACAGCAATTTGGTAGCGTGGCAGGATACAAAATCAATGCCCAGAAATCAGTGGCATTTCTATACACTTACAATGAGACTGAAGAAAGAGAAATTAAGGAGTCAATCCCATTTACAATTGCACCCAAAAGCATAAGATACCTAGGAATAAACCTAACCAAAGATGTAAAGGATCTATACCCTCAAAACTATAGAACACTTCTGAAAGAAATTGAGGAAGACACAAAGAGATGGAAAAACATTCCATGCTCATGGATTGGCAGAATTAATATTGTGAAAATGTCAATGTTACTCAGGGCAATATACACGTTTAATGCAATCCCTATCAAAATACCATGGACTTTCTTCAGAGAGTTAGAACAAATTATTTTAAGATTTGTGTGGAATCACAAAAGACCCCGAATAGCCAGGGGAAAAAAAAAGAAAACCATATCTGGGGGCATCACAATGCCAGATTTCAGGTTGTACTACAAAGCTGTGGTCATCAAGACAGTGTGGTACTGGCACAAAAACAGACGCATAGATCAGTGGAACAGAATAGAGAATCCAGAAGTGGACCCTGAACTTTATGGGCAACTAATATTCGATAAAGGAGTAAAGACTATCCATTGGAAGAAAGACAGTCTCCTCAATAAATGGTGCTGGGAAAATTGGACATCCACATGCACAAGAATGAAACTAGACCACTCTCTTTCACAATACACAAAGATAAACTCAAAATGGATGAAAGATCTAAATGTGAGACAAGATTCCATCAAAATCCTAGAGAAGAACACAGGCAACACCCTTTTTGAACTCGGCCATAGTAACTTCTTGCAAGATACATCCACGAAGGCCAAAGAAACAAAAGCAAAAATGAACTATTGGGACTTCATCAAGATAAGAAGCTTTTGCACAGCAAAGGATACAGTCAACAAAACTCAAAGACAACCTACAGAATGGGAGAAGATATTTGCA
The DNA here is from genome assembly GCF_011100685.1 of Canis lupus familiaris. Classification (NCBI taxonomy): domain Eukaryota; kingdom Metazoa; phylum Chordata; class Mammalia; order Carnivora; family Canidae; genus Canis; species Canis lupus. The sequence goes on along the minus strand of NC_049260.1, from coordinate 61,126,847 downwards.
AATGACATATCAGATAAAGGGCTAGTTTTCAAGATCTATAAAGAACTTATTAGACTCAACAGCAAAGAAACAAACAATCCAATCATGAAATGGGCAAAAGACATGAAGAGAAATCTCACAGAGGAAGACATAGACATGGCCAACATGCATATGAGAAAATGCTCTGCATCACTTGCCATCAGGGAAATACAAATCAAAACCACAATGAGATACCACCTCACACCAGGGAGAATGGGGAAAATTAACAAGGCAGGAAACAACAAATGTTGGAGAGGATGCGGAGAAAAGGGAACCCTCTTACACTGTTGGTGGGAATGTGAACTGGTGCAGCCACTCTGGAAAACTGTGTGGAGGTTCCTCAAACAGTTAAAAATATACCTGCCCTACGACCCAGCAATTGCACTGTTGGGGATTTACCCCTAAGATACAAATGCAATGAAATGCCGGGACACCTGCACCCCGATGTTTATAGCAGCAATGGCCACGATAGCCAAACTGTGGAAGGAGCCTCGGTATCCAACGAAAGATGAGTGGATAAAGAAGATGTGGTTTATGTATACAATGGAATATTACTCAGCTATTAGAAATGACAAATACCCACCATTTGCTTCAACGTGGATGGAACTGGAGGGTATTATGCTGAGTGAAGTAAGTCAGTCAGTGAAGGACAAACTTTATATGTTCTCATTCATTTGGGGAATATAAATAATAGTGAAAGGGAATATAAGGGAAGGGAGAAGAAATGTGTGGGAAATATCAGAAAGGGAGACAGAACATAAAGACTGCTAACTCTGGGAAACGAACTAGGGGTGGTGGAAGGGGAGAAGGTCGGGGGGTGGGAGTGAATGGGTGACGGGCACTGGGGGTTATTCTGTATGTTAGTAAATTGAACACCAATAAAAAATAAATTTAAAAAAAGAAATGTAAAATGAAAAAGCAAGTAAATTCATAAGACAAAACAAAATAAAAAGAGCACAAGAAACTGAAAAAAAAAAAGAATCCATCAAAATACTCAAGGAAAACACATGCAGCAATCTCTTTGTACTCAGCCAGAGCAACTTCTTACTATACATCTCTCTGGAGGGGGAAACAAAAGCAAGAATAAACTGTTGGGATCTTAAGATAAAAAACATGGCAATGGAAACAATCAACAAAACTTAATGGCAACTCACGGAATAGGAGAAGATATTTACAAATGACTTATCAGGTAATGGTCTTGTATCCAAAATCTATAAAGTACTCACCAAACTCAACACTGCCAAATTTAAAAAAATACAGTTAAGAAATGTGCAGAAGACTTTTCTCCAAAGAAGACATATAAATCGCTAACAGACCCATGAAAAAATGCTCAACATCACTTATCATCAGGGAAATATAAATCAAAAGCACAATGAGATATCACCTCACACCAGTCAGTGTGGCTAAAATTAACAACTCAGGAAACAATAGATGTTGGCAAGGATGTAGAGAAAGGAGAACCCTCTTACATCTTTGGTGGTAATGCAAACTGTTGTAGCTACTTTGGAAAACAGTATGGAGGTTCCTAAGAAAGTTAAAAATAGAACTACCCTATGTCCCAACAATTGCACTACTAGGTATTTATCCAAAGGATACAAAAATAGTGATCCAAGGACATATGCACTCTAATGTTTACAGCAGCACTATCCCACAATAGCCATAACAATGAGAGAGCCCAAATTTACATTTACTGATGAATGGATAAAGAATATGTGGGATATAGATGATAGAGATATAGATTAGATATAGATATAATCTCCAATTGAATATCACTTAACCATCAAAAAGAATGAAACCTTGCCATTTACAAATATTTTATTTATTTATTCATGAGAGACACACACAGATAGTGAGACAGAGACACAGGCGGAAGGAGAAGCAAGTTCCATGCAGGGAGCCTGATGTGGGACTCAATCCCGGGAGCCCAGGGTCATGCCCTGGGCCGAAGGCAGGCACTAAACCGCTGAGCCACCCAGGGCTCCCCCTTGCCATTTTTAATGTTGTGGATGGAACTAGAGGGTATTATGCTAAGCAAAAAGTTGGAGAAACACAAATACCATATCATTTCACTTATATGTGGAACTTAGAAAGCGTAGGGGAAGGGAAAGAAAAATAAAGACAGAGAGGGAGGCAAATGATAAGAGACTCAAATAAACAGAACAAACTGAAGATTGCTAGAGGGGAGATAGGTGGAGGTGTAGGGTAATTGGGTAAAGGACATTAAGGAGGACACTTGATGAAATGAGCACTGGTGTTATATGCAACTGATGAATCACCAAATTCTACCCCAGAAACTAATAATACACTATATATTAACGAAATTGAATTTAAATAAACTCTTATGAAATAAAAGCAATACTATTGCATCAAAAAGTAAATACCTAGGAAAAATTTTTCCAGAATTTGAGAAATCTCTATGCTGAAAATTCTAAGGCACTGATGAAAATAATTGAAAAAGACACAAATAACTGGAAAGAATTTTATGTGCATGGATGGAAATAATTAATTTGTTACAATGTCCATACTGCCTAAAGCAATCTACCAATTTAATACATACCTAGCAAAATCCTAATGACTTTTTTTTACAGAAATTGAACAATTCTAAAATCTGTATAAAACCACCAAAGACCCTGAATTTACAAAGCAATTTTGAGAAAAAAAAATGAAAGCCATCACACTTCCTGATTTCAAGCTATAGAACAAAGCTATACTGGTCAAAACCATAAAAGCATTGAAGGAGACACTCCATCAATGGAATAGAATGGAGATCCTAGAAATAAACCCATACATGTTTATGGTTAACTTAGCAGAGCCAAGAATATTCAAATAGAAAAAGGACAGTCTATTCAATAAATGTTGTTGGAAAAACTGGATGGTCAAATGCAAAATAAAATATGACACAATGCTATTATCTTACATGTACATAAATAATAACTCAAAATGGGTTAACATCTTGAATTTAAGACCTGAAACCATAAAAAATATCAAGGGAAACAGGTGGTAAACCTCTTGACATGATACCTGACAATTACTTCTTACTGAACTTCACAACAAAAGCAAAGGTAACAAAAAGAAAAATAAACGGGTGGGACTACATAAATCTAAAAGGCTCCTGTACAACAAAGGAAACTATGAACAAAATTAAAAAGCAATTTACTAAATAAGAAAAAATATTTGCAAATCATATATCTAATAAGAAGTTACTATCCAAAGTATATAAATAACTTATACAACTCAATAGCAAAAATAATGTGAAATCTGAAAAAAAACAGCAGAAGATATGGATAGATTTTTTTTTCCAATGAAGACATACAGATGGCCGGCAGGTACATGAAAAAGTGTTAACATTACTCATCATCATGGAAATGTAAATCAAAACCACAGTGTGATATTACCTCAGACTTGTTATAATGGCTATTATCAAAAGGAAAAGAAATAATAATTGTTGATGAGGATATGGAGAGAAGCGAATTCTTGTGTATTGTTGGTAGGAAAGTAAATTGATGAAGCTACTATGGAAAAAAATATTGAATTTCCCCTAAAATGTAAAAATATAACTATGGTCCAGACATTTTGCTTCTGTGTATTTGTCCAAAGGAAACAAAAACATCAACTTGAAATATATCTGCATCCCCATGGTTATTGAAACATTACTCAAGACATGGAAACAACCTATGTGCTCATCAGTAGATAAACGGATAAAGAAAATGTGATTGATAGATAGATGATAGATAGATAGATAGATAGATAGATAGATAGATAGATAGATAGATAGATAGATAGATAGATAGATAGATAGATAGATAGATAGATAGATAGATAGATAGATAGATAGATAGATAATACAGATATAGACATAGATGCATATGCATGCAGTGGAATATTAGTCAAACATAAAAATAAGAATAAAATCTTTCGGTTTGCTACAACTTGGATGGACATTGAAGACATTAGACTAAGTGAAATGACTCAGACAGAAAAAGATAAATACCATATGTACTTACTGATATTTGGAATCTAAAAACAAAACAAAAACCAAGTTAATGCATATAGAGAACATATTGGGGTATTATAGGGGAAAGGAGAGAAAATGAGTGGGAAAAATCAGAGAGGGTGACAGAACATGAGAGAATCCTAACTCTGGGAAACGAACAAGAGGCAGTGGAAGGGGAGGTGGGAGGGGGGAAGTGTCATTGGGTAATGGGCACTGAGGAGGGCGCTTGACGGGATGAGCACTGCCTGTTATACTATATGTTGGCAAATTGAACTCCAAAAATATATATACAAATTTAAAAAAAAAAGGCGGGGGGGGGGGAGGGATCCCTGGGTGGCTCAGTGGTTTTGTGCCTGCATTCGGCCCAGGGTGTGATCCTGGAATCCCCGGATTTAGTCCCACATTAAGCTCCCTGCATGGAGCCTGCTTCTCCCCCTGCCTGTGTCTCTGCCTCTCTCTCTCTCTCTCTCTCATGAATAAATAAATAAATAAATAAATAAATAAATAAATAAATAAATAAATAAATAATCTTTTTTAAAAAAGGAGGGGGGAGAGAATATATTGGTGGTTGCCTCGGGCAGGGACTGGGGTTAGGAAAATTCATGAAGGGGGGGTAAAAAATGCAGATATTTACTTACGAAATGAGTAAGTCATGCAGATGTAATGTACAGCATGGGTACTACAGTTAATAATACCATATCTTATATTTGAAAGTTGCTAGGATATTAGATCTTAAAAGTTCTTATAAGAATAGAAAATTGATAACTATGTGTAGGGATGGGATTTCAGGACTTACTGTGGTAATCATTTCACAATATATATAAGTATTTAATAATTATGTTGTACACCTGAAGTTAATATGTTATGTGTCACTTATATCTCAATAAAATAACAGTGATTTGTAGATTATCAAGACTTTTCTAACTTTTTGAAGGGAATATTCTCCTGTAGCTTTCTGTAGCATAAGTAGAAGCAAAGTCACAATTAAATTTTATGAAAAACAAATATTTTCCTCTTTTTTCTCATTTTGTTGCTGATCAGCATTAATGAACCATGGAGGGATCCCTGGGTAGCTCAGCAGTTTAGCGCCTGCCTTCAGCCCAGGGCGTGATCCTGGAGTCCCGAGACTGAGTCCCACATCTGGCTCCCTGCATGGAGCCTGTGCCTGTGTCTCTGCCTCTCTCTCTCTCTCTCTCTCTCTCTCTCTCTGACTCTCATGAATGAATAGATAAAATATTTTTTAAAAAATGAACCATGGAGATATTGTATGTGGAATATTGAGTTTATTGCATGATATATACTGACTTCTTGGTTAGCGAGAGTCATTATTATTCTTGCTATCATCATCATTATCTTCTTCATTATTGTCTATTTACTTATAGGCTCAATCAAACAAATTATGAGCGATTACTTAGGATTTTTCTCTCCAACATGCCAAAGGGTAAAATCGTTTTTACTTTATTTTTTTAAGTTTTTATTTTAATATGAGTTAGTTAACATACAGTGTTATATTAGTTTCAAATGTACAATATAGTGATTCAACACGTCCATACATCATCCTGTGCTCATATCGACAAGTGCATTCCTTATTCTCTATACTTAAGAGTTTGTTTATTGGGATGCCTGGATGGGTCAGAGGTTTAGCGCCTGCCTTCAACCCTGGCCATCATCCTGAGTTCCTGGGATCAAGTCCCGCATCAGGCTCCCTGCATGGAGCTTGCTTCTCCCTCTGCCTGTCTCTATGCTTCTCTCTCTGTGTGTGTCTCTCATGAATAAATACACAAAATCTTTTTTTTAAAAAAAAAGTTTGTTTCTTGCTTAATTTCTCTCTCTCTCTCTCTCTCTCTCTCTTCTACCCCTTTGCTCTGTTGTTTTATTTATTTATTAAATTCCACATATGAGTAAAATCATAAGGTATTTTTCTTTCTCTGGTTGACTGATTTTTCTTAGTTTGACTTCTTCCTTGCTGATTTGGATGTCTTTCATTTCTTTCTGTTGCCTAATTGCTATAGCTAGTTTCTCCAATATTATGTTAAGTAATAGTGGTGAGATGGACATCCCTGTCTTATTCCTGACTGTAAAGGAAAAGCTCTCTGTTTTTCCTCATTAAAGATGACATTAGCTGTAGGATTCTTGTATATGGCATTTATTATGTTGAGGTATGTTCCTTCTAACACCATTTTGTTCAGGATCGTTATCATGAATGGATGTTGTACTTTGTGAAATGGTTTTTCAGCATCTATTGAAAGGATCTTATGGTTCTTATCCTTTCTTTTATTAAAGTGGTGTATATCATTGATTGATTTATGAATATTGAGCCACCCTTGCAGCCCAGGAATAAATCCCACTTGATTATAATCAATGATTCTTTTCATATACTATTAGATTCAATTTGCCAATATTTTGTTGAGACTTTTGCATCCATGTTTATGAGGGATTTTGGCCTGAAGTTCTCTTCTTTTTTAGTGCAGTCTTTATCTGGTTTTGGAATCAGGATAATCCTGGCCTCATAGAATGAATTTGGAAATTTTCCTTCCATTTCTTTTTATTTTTTTGCAATAATTTAAGAACAGGTATTAACTCTTCTTTAAATGTTTGGTAGAATTTACTGTGGGGCACCTGGCTGGCTCAGAAGGTGAAGCAGCTACCTTCAGCTCAGGGTCCAGATCTCCAGTTCCTTAGATCAAGCCCCATGTCAGGCACCCTGCTCAGCAGAGAGTCCGCTTCCCTCTCTCCCTCTGACTTTCCCCTTCTCCCTGCTCATCCTCTCTTTTTCTTTCAAAAAAAGATGAATTAATAATAATAATAATAATAATAATAATAATAATAAATAATAATAATAGCAAAAAGAATTCACTGGTCCTGGTATTTTGTTTGTTGGCTGATTTTTTATCATACATCCAATTTCTTTGCTGCTTATTGGTCTGTTCAAATTTTCCATTTCTTCCTGTTTCTGTTTGGTAGTTTATATATTTCTAGGAATTTATCTATTTCTTCTAGATTTCCAATTTTTGGCACATAGTTATTCATAATATTCTCTTATACTTGTTTGTATTTCTGTGGTGTTGATTGTTATTTCTCCTCTCTCATTTGTGATTTTATTTATTTTAATCCCTTTACTTTTTGATATGTCTGCCTAGGAGCTTATCAATTTTATTAATTTTTCAAAGGTTTCTATTATTTTATTTCAATATAAATTATTTTTCTTCTAATCCTTTTTTTAAAAAAATTATTCATTTATTTGAGAAAAAGAGAGAGAGAGAACACAGCAGGGAGGAGCAGAGGGAGAGGGAGAATCAGGCTCCTGGCTTGAGCCATGCAGGGGTCGATCCAGGGACTCCAGGATCATGACCTGAACCAAAGGCATATGCTTAGCCAAATAAGCCTCCCAGGCACCCCTGTCTAATCTTTATTAGTTCCTTTCTTCTGCTGGCTTTAGATTTCATTCATTGATTTTGTAGTTTCTTTAGGTGTAATCTTAGGTTGCTTATTTGATATTTTTCTTGAGGCATGATTAATTGCTATATACTTCCCTCTTAGGACAGCTTTTGCTGCATCCCAGAGGTTTAGTACCATTGTGTTTTCACTTACATCTGTTTCCATGTATTTTTTTTAAATTTCTGCTTTAATTTTCTGGTTGACCTATTCATTTTTTAGAAGGATGATGTTTAACTTCCATGTATTTGTGGTCTTTATAAATTTCTTTCTTGTGGTTGATTCAAGTTTCACAGTGTTGTGGTCAGAAAGAATGCATGGTATGATTTCAATTTTTTTGTATTTGTTGAGCCCTGATTCGTGACCTATTATGTAATCTATTCTGGAGAATTTCCCATGTGCACTTGAAAAGAACATGTATTCTGTGGCGTTAGGATAGAATACTCTGAATATATGCTAAGTTGTCGCATGTGCCATTCAAAACCATTGTTCCCTTGTTGATTTTCTGCTTATATGACCTGTCCATTGATGTAAGTGGGGTATTAAAGTCCTCTACTCACATTATTGCCAATAAATTCTGTTCTTTTTGCCAATTGTATATATTTAGGTGTTCTCATTCTGGGAGCATAAGTATGTATAATTGTTAGATCTTTTGTTGGATAGTCCCCATTATTATTATGATACAGTGCCCTTCCTCTTCTTATAGTCATTGGCTTAAAATCTAGCTTATGTAAGTATTGCTACTCCAACTCTCTTTTGATGTCCATTTGCATGACAAATATTTCCCCATCCACTCACCTTCAATCTGCTGGTGTCTTTAGGTCTAAAATGATTATCTTGTAGGCAGCATATAGATGGGTCTTTTTTCCCCATTTTTATGCCCTATGTATTTTGATTTGAGCATTTAGTGCATTCACATTCAGAATAATTACCGATAGATATGTATTTAGTGCCATTTTAGTATTTGCTTTTTATTGTTTCTAGTGAATTTTTCTATTCCTTCTGTGTCTTTACCACTTTTAGTCTTTCCTTTCCACTCACAGAGTCCCCTTTAATATTTTTTTCAAGGCTGATTTATTTTATCCCTGTATTTTTCAGACGTAATTACAACATGTTGTAGTTTTTGCCTGCTTTTATTGATTTTGATGGTAATTCTGTGCCTCCCAAATTTGGATGTCTGTTTCCTTCCCCGGATTAAGGAAATTTTCAGATATTATTTCCTTGAACTACCTTTTGTACCCTTTTCTCTCTTTTCTTTTTCTGGAACTACTATCAGATGAATGTTATCACATCTGGTGGAGTCATCGAGTTCCCTAAATCTATTGTTCCACAATACTTCTTTCTCAATTTTGTTTAGCTTCATTACTATTTGTCACTATCTTTTATGTCACTTATTCCTTCCTTTGCTTCATCCATCCTTGAATTCATTGCATCAATCTGTTTTGAATCTCAGTTATTGCATTTTTTTTGTTTCTGGCTGATTGTTTTTTAATTCTTTTATCTCTACAGTTAAGGTCTCCTTGAAGTCTTTCATTCTTTTCTCAGGCTCAGATTGTATGCTTATGATTGTTGTTTTATCTTTTTAAATTTTTTTATTTATTCATGAGAGACAGAGAGGGAGAGAGAGAGGGGGGGGGCAGAGACACAGGCAGAGGGAGAAACAGGCTCCATGCAGGGGGCCTGATGTGGGACTTGATCCCAGGACCCCAGGATCACATCCTGGGCTGAAGGCAGGCACTAAACCACTGAGCCACCCAAGTATTCCAGATTGTTGTTTTAAAACTCTCCTTTAGACATGTTTCTTATACCTGTTTCACTTAGATGTCTGGTCATGACATTATCTTGTTTCATTTGGGATGAATTCCTCCATCTTGGCATTTTGCCTAAATCTCTGTCTTCTTTGTGTTTGTTTCCTACTTCTGAGAGTAATGGGTTTCTGAATAAGAGATCATATAGTGTCCAGGCCTGTTCCTTCAAATAATGTCTAATGTGTGCTTCCTGTGCTCTGCTACTATGTTTTAGCTGATCTAGTCTTTAGTCCAGTTGTTTGCAGAGGGTCTCCTTGCCTGCAGTGAGTAGTATTTGATCATGGGGCAGAGTGTAGTTAGTTTTAATTAGATTTTTTTCTGGTCTACTTATTGAATGAGACCTAAGCTATTTGCAATAGAACTGAGGTGTGCAGAACTATCTGGTTAGGAGATGTGGTGTGGGCAGGGTTTTCTGCTGGCCTTCTGGGGAAGGGGTCTGCTGCACTGGGATTAAGGTACACTTGACAAGAAGGGCAGTACTAGCAGAACACAGGAGGTAGAACTTGGTGTAAGTACATTAGGCAGCCAGTGTTGGTGCTGTGTTTTTTACTGAAGGTAGATCTTATGCTGAGGAGCTGGGAAGGGAAATGGTGCCAGCCAGCTTCATTTTCCCTGGAGATAGGTAGCGGTGCTTGCTTCTCTCAAGACAATCATCCCAGAAGAATGAATAAATCAATCTCCCACCTGCATTTCCCGGGCATTTTTCTTAATGCCATTTTCATACTGTCTCCATCCAAGTCGTTTGCCTGCCTTCTCTTTAGGAGCAGTGCATTGCCTTCCAGACTATATTCCATCAGCCTGCTTTTTTTTTTTTAACACTCCAGGCTTTAGGGACATGTTGTGGGCAGGCACCTAGTTTGGTCTTCTGAGGGAGTCTTCCCACAGCAGGAATGAGGTAAATTTGACCAAGTAGGGCAGTGGTGCCAGAATGCAGGAGCAAGTAGGCTAGGCAGCCTGTGTTGCACCCAGCTTCCCTTGGCAGGTGGCTCTGTGCCTATGCTAATGGTGGGGGATGGAAATGGCACTCACCCGCTCTTTTGTCCATGGAAAAGTAACTCTGTAAATGCTGCCTCTCAGGGTCACACTCCAAGAGGAGCAAACAATTTCCTCCCTGTGTGTTACAGGCATTCCTCAGATCATGTCATTTGCCCTGGATTGTTTGCCTGACTTCTTTCTATGAGTAAGACAGCACCCTGAGGGCTCTAATCCAGCCAAGCCCACCAATTATTAAAACTCCAGTCTTAGAGCTCTGCTGGTTGCAAAAACTCATGAACATCAACCTTCTCATTTCCCCAATCAATTGCTTTGGGGAGGTGTTCTTGTGCATTCCCCTGTATGCTTCTCTCTCTCTCTCTCTCTCTCTCTCTCTCTCTCTCTCTCTCTCTCTCTCTCTCTCCTTTCTTGGAGACCAGGTTTCTCTCCTCTCAAAAGTACTCACAATTCATTTATCCCCAAACCATCTCTCTGCACTTCCTACCTTACTCATTGTGGCCTCTTTTCTCACTTTAGTTGTGGATTTTGTTCTCTTAGTCTTCAGGTCAATTTGTTAGGTATTCAGAATGATTTGATAATTATCTACTTGTGTTGGAGGGATGAGATAAGCCTAGAGTCTTCCTACTATGCCACCATCGTATTTCTGTCATCTATTTGGATTTTTTGATTGCTCACTCAATTTCTTTACTAGTTATCAGTCTGTTAAAAATTCTGTTTCTTCCTGTTTCAGTTTTTGTAGTTTATATGTTTCTAGACATGTATGCATTTCTTCTAGGTTGTCCAACTTTGGCATACACTGGTTCATGATATTTACTTACATTTATTTGAATTTCTGTGGTGTTGGTCATTATTTCTCCTCTCTCATTTGTGATTTTGTGATTTTATTTATATGAGTACTTTTCTTTTTTCCTTGGTAAATGTGGCTAGAGTTTTATCAATTATATTTGTTTTAGAAGCAACCATCTCCCGATTTCAAAGATATGATCTATTGTTTTTTAAAATTTCTGTATCATTTATTTCTATTGCAATCTTTATTATTTCCTTCCTTCTGCTTGTCTTAGATTGTATTCATTAATTTTCTAGCTCTTTCAGTGCAAGCTTAAGTTGCTTATTTGAGATTTTGCTCACTTCTTAAGGTAGACTAGTATTGCTGTAAAATTCCCTCTTAGAACCATTTTTCCTGTATTCCAGAGTTTTGGAACATTGTGTTTTCATCAAGAAATATATATGTATATATAAATATATAAAGAAATATAGTATTTATTTAATATTTAAAGTTAATTTTAAATATATATATTTTTATATATATAAAATTTAAATTTATATATTTTAAATATATAAAATATTATATATTTAAAATATATAATGAATATATATATCACCTTTTATATGTGTTTATAACCTCTTCTGTATTAGCAGGCTATATTAATTTTATGGTCATTTACATTTCAACCAATTATTCTCTCCTTTCCTCCCCAAATTTTTAGGCATATTATAAGTCATGTCCATTTTTTTGTGAGTGCCTTGACCGATTCTTTTACAGAAATATTCATTTTTTACTGTATTTGTGTTTCCTAACATTATATTGTTTAATGTTTGTGAACACTTTTGGTTTTTGTTTTTCTGGGAAACTCCTCATCACTCCTATTCTGAATGATTTTGCCCTGCTGGATAGTGTATTTTAGGCTGAAGATTTTCCCCAACCAACACTTTGACTATATCATGACACTCTAGTGTGACTTTCAACATTTAAGTTAAAAAATATCCTGATCTCTTTATGAGTTTTCCCTTGCAAGTCATTGGCATCTTTTGTCTTGCTATTTTTTAAGATTTTTTTTTTTTTTTGCTTTGTTAATTTTGTTTGGGTTTCCCTACCTCCTGGATCTGAATATCTATTTTTTCCCCATAGTAGGGAAGTTTTCAGCTATTCCTTTTTTCTTTTCTTTTCTTTTTTATTTCAATTCAATTTAGTTAACATATAGGATATTATCACTTTCAGGGTAGAATTTAGTGATTCACTGGTTGCATATAACACCCAGTGCTCAGTACATCAAGTTCCCTCCTTAATGCCTTTCACCCAATTACTCCATCCTCTCACTCATCTCCCCTCCAGCAAACCTCAGTTTGTTCCCTGTAGTTAAGATTCTTTTGTGCTTTGCCCCTCTCTCCAGTTTCATTTTATCTTATTTTTCCTTCTTTTCCCCTATATTCATCTGCTTTATTTCTTAAATTCCACATATGACTGAGATCATATGGTATTTGTCTTTCTCTGACTGTTTTGCTTAGCATAATGCCCTCTAGTTCCATCCATGTAATTGCAAGTGGCAAGAGTTCATTCTCTTTGATGGCTGAGTAGTATTCCATTGTATAAATGTACTAGTTCTTCTTTATATATTCATTTCTTGTATATCTGGGTAATACATATTTTTTTTCCATATTTTGGGTAATGTGGACATTACTACTATAAACACTGGGGGGCATGTTGCCCTTCAAATCACTATTTTTTTTTTTATTCTTTGGATAAAAACCTAGTAGTGCAACTGCTGAGTCATAAGATAGCTCTATTTTAAACTTTTTGAGAAACTTCCATAGTTTTCCTGAGTGGCTGCACCAGTTCACATTCCCATCAACAGTGCAAGAGGGTTCCCCTTTCTCCACACCCTTGCCAACATCTGTCATTTCCTGAGTCGTTCATTTTGGCCATTCTAACTGGTGTGAGGTGGTATCTCATTATGGTTTTGATTTATATTTCCCTGATAATAAGTGATGTTGAGCATTTTTTCATGTGTCCATTAGTCATTTTTACATTTTCTTTTGAAAAATGTTTTTTTTTTTTCTGTCTTCTTTCCATTGCTTGACTGGATTTTTTTGTTTTTAGGGTATTGAATTTGATGAGTTTGTTATAGATTTCAGGTAATAGCTCTTAATATGATGTCATTTGTGAATATCTTCTCCCATTCTATAGGTTGCCTTTTAGTTTTGTTGATTGTTTCCTTTGCTGTGCAAAAGCTTTTTATTTTTCTTCATCATTATTATAGTCTTTGGATTAAAATATTTTTTTCTGATGAAAAAGTCAGCTTTGTTTTGACATCATTAGCATGATAAATTGTTCTCCAACCTCTCACTTTCAATCTAGAAGTGTCTTTGAGTCTAAAATGAGTCTCTTTTAACCAACATATTTGAGTGTTGTGGTTTTTTTTCATTTGGATATCCTTTATCTTTTTATTAGAGCATTCAGTCCATTTACATTCAGAGTAATTATTGAAAGATATGCATTTAGTGCCATTGTACTACCTGTGAAGTCTGTTCCTGTAGATTATCTCTGTTCTTTTCTGGTCTTTTTTACTTTTGTGCTCTCTCTCTGGTCAGAGTTCCACTTTAATATTTCTTGCAAGGCTGATTTAGTGTTCATGAATTCTTTTAGTTTTATGCTGCAAACTGTCTCGCCTTCTATTCCAAATGATAGCCTTGCTAGATAAAGTATTACTCGAAGCATATTTTTCCCATTTAATACATTGAATATATCATGCCAGTCCTTTTTGGCTTACCAGGTCTCTTTGGACAGATCTGCTGCCATTCTCGTGCATATATCCTTGTAGATTAGAGACCCCTTGTTGCATGCTCTTTCAGGATTTTCTCTTTATCCTTGTAATTTGCAAATTTCACTGTAATATGTCAAGGTGTTGTCCAATTTTTATTGTTTTGTAGAGGATTTCTCTATGCCTTTTTGACTTGAATACCTGTTTCCATCCCCAGATTAGGGTATTTCTCAGCTATAATTTATTCAAATATACCTTCTGCCACTTTCTCCGACTTTTTGTTCTGAGACTCCTATAAAACAGGTATTATTTTGCTTTATGGAATTGCTAAATTCCCTAAGTCTACCTTAATCTATTAGTTTTCTTTCCCTCTTCTTTTCAGCTTCATAGTCTTTCATAATTTTATCTTCTATATCACTTAATGGCTCTTCCGTTTCATTCATCCTCACTTTATGGCCTCCACGTGGGAATGCATCTTGATTATAACATTGTAAAATTCAGACTGACTGGATTTTAGTTTTTTTTATCTGTATGGTAAGGGATTCTCTGGTGTCTACTATATGTTTTTCAAGCACAGCTAGTATTTTTATAATCTTTGGGTTTTTAAAAAATATTTATTTATTTATTTATTCATGAGAGATGGGGTGGGGAGAGAGAGAGGCACAGACACAGACAGAGGGAGAAGCAGGCTCCATTCCATGCAGGGAGTCTGATGTGGGACTCGATCCCGGGTCTCCAGGACCACTCCCTGGGCTGAAGGCAGCGCTAAACCACTGAGCCATCCAGGGATTCCCCAGACATCTTATTTATATATGTATTGATTAAATCACTAGCTGTGAGTACTACCTCTTGTCCATTCTTTGGGGATGAATTTCTCCATCTTATCATTTGGCCAGAAAAGAAAAAGAAGAAAGACAAAGAAAATAAACAAGAAAAACAACTACAAGAACAATAGACTTCAGGAAGTGTTTCTGTTGTATGTCGTGTACACTCTGCAGTTGTGTTTCGACTGCTCTTTCCCTTGGTCTCCTCTACAAAGTTCCTCCTGGCTTGTAATAGGGAGTGTTTGGACCTTAAACTAAGTGTGCTTTTATTTTTTTTCTTAATATAAAGCCTGGAGAATTAAAAAAAAAAAAAAGCCTGATCCAAGTTTTTTTTTTTTGTAAATAAACAATTTTATCGTTCTCTTCACATATGTGAGAGACATCACTACAGCATCCAGTACTCTCAAGTTACAAAGTTATAAACAAAAATTTTAAAACTTAAATCAGTATCTTGATAAGGTGCTTAACTTCTAAACAAGGACAAATTAACATTTTAAAAAACTTACTGAATTATACGCATCTAATGCAGGTTTATCCAAAAGTAAATGTAACATGACAATTCCCTAATACAATTAAATAGTTTATAATTAACATCTGAGAACTGGGGTTCAAAACCACAGTTTGAATTTTTTAAAAAAATGTAATAAAGGAAATCCATTAGCACAGTAAATTCTGGCTATAGGCCTGTTATCAATCTATGTCATGAATGACATTATTTTACTCATTAAGACAACAAAGGTTAGTGACAATCAATAGGGACAAAAATGTAAACAAACAAACAAAAATCTGTAAGCCTGATTCCAAAGAATAAGAAAGAAAGAAGGAAAAAAGAGTAAGAAAAAATAAAAGAAAAAAATAAGAAGCCTGATTTGAGAAATAAGAGAAGGAAACAAATCAACAAATGATAGAAAAACTATAAAACTATAAAACTATACAAAGAAAGATAAAGGCTATATATATAATATATATAAGACTATATAATCATATATATATGATTAAAAACTCAAAAGTAAGAAATAGAAAAATAAAGAACTAAGATTTTAAAAATTAAAGAAAAAAAGTAGCAAGCCTGGTCTTGTTTCTGCCAGAAGCTGCTGTTTAATCAGTAGTTTCAGGCAACCAGTTGGTCGGTTGGTATCAGTTGGTACATGTGGTGAGCCTGTGTTGGTCTTCTGAGGGATAGAGATCTTCTGGATGGTTCACAAGCTGACTTGCCCCTGCCAAGAGCAGGGTGACAGGGTTTAGTGCAAGGGACCCCAGACTCCACTGGAGGTTCTGTGTTTCTCTCTGAAGTCCTACTCTGCTGGTGGGAAGTTGGGAGGAGGGAGAGGTGGTGGGGGAGGAGTATGGCATTACTCTGCCCTCTGGTCCCTGGGGAGGGAAACTCCTGGCCCACTGCTATTCAGCAGGCCCTCTCAGAAAAGCAAATAACCTCTTGTGTCCCAGGCTTTCATCAGTTCCCTGATCTAAACTTGTCTGTTCCCAGACCATTGGCATGCCCAGCACCACAGATCTGTATTTTATCTTTGGCCAGTGGCTGGGATTCAAAACTCAGTTTTAAAGGGCCTGGTAAAGGGTGGACCCATTCCCTTTCCCTGGATGAGGGCCTTACAGAGCACCCAGCACTGTTCTGTCCCAGAAAAGCAGCTGGACAGTGTGTGCATGATGGCTAGAATTTGTTGGGATATACCTCAAAAAGCTGCAACAATATTAACTGCTTTCTGTGTACAACTCAGTCCCCTACTCCATTCTGTCCCAGCTTTTCTGAGGGACAATATATTGTGGCAAACAGGGAAAAGCAGCAGGTAGGTTATCTGCAGTCTACCGATGTCTCTGATTTCTGCTTGCTTCTGTCCCAGAAAAGCAGCCACTGGGCATTCCCATGATGGTTTAAGCCTATCGTGGTTCACAGCAAAAAGCTTTTTACAAGTTTATCTGCCTTTTGCTCACACCTCTGTCTCAGCTGTTGAGCACGGCTCAATGGCTCCCAGGTGGCCTCTTGTTCTTGGAGCAGTAAGATACACTCTTCCAAAAGCAGTCTGGGAAGGGGTAAATTTGTCCCAGTGAAGCCCAGGGGATCTCCTCACTGTGGTATAATGTGCAAACCTACTGACTGTACTCTCTCCTGTTCTGTCCCTGACTTTGCTCTGCAGAAAGGGTCTCTCCCCTTCATGGCCCTGTGGCTCTCCTCTCCCTCAGCTCACAGCTCTGATCATCACATCTGCCACACTTTCTCCCTCCAAATGTGCAGATCATTTCTTAATCCTCAGATCATATTCCTAGTTGTTCAAAATCGCTGGATGTTGATCCAGCTGTTTCAGGGGAAGAGGCAAGCTCAGGGTCCCCCTACTACTCCACCATCTTAACTCCTTCCCCTTACAGCTATTATTTCTTCAAATACATTGTCTTTCTCCTTTGTTCTCTCTTCTTCTTCAGGGACCCCTATTATATGAAAGTTATATTTGATGGAGTCACCGAGTTCCTAGAGTTTATTCTAGTTTTGTCTAATTATTTTCTTTCTCTTTTGTCCTGTTTGATTTCTTTCCATTAGTCTGTCTTCTAGCTCTCTAATTTGTTTTTCTGCTTCTTCCAACGTGCTGTTCATTACATCACATGCATTTCTCATTTCGTTTTGGGTATATTTTATCTGTGCTATGTCATTCCTTATCTCTGTGTAATGGGTCTCATTTATGTCTTCCTTCCTTTTTTTTTTTTTTTTGGAGTCCAGTGGGTATCCATATGATCATTGCT
The DNA here is from genome assembly GCF_011100685.1 of Canis lupus familiaris. Classification (NCBI taxonomy): domain Eukaryota; kingdom Metazoa; phylum Chordata; class Mammalia; order Carnivora; family Canidae; genus Canis; species Canis lupus. The sequence goes on along the minus strand of NC_049260.1, from coordinate 61,109,485 downwards.
TCACATTCTGTCCTGGTTTTTTTTTTTTTAGATTTTATTTATTTATTCATGAGAGACACAGAGAAAGGCAAAGACATAGGCAGAAGGAGGAGAAGCAGGCTCCATGCAGAAGCTTGATGGGGAACCCGATCCCAGAACCCCAAGATCACATCCCAAGCCAAAGACAGACACTCAACCTCTGAGCTACCCAGGAGTCCCTGTCTTGTTGTTTCATTTGGGATAAATTTATCTATCTTCTCATTTTGTCTGCCTTTCTGTGTTTGTTTCTGTGTGTGAAGAAAGTCAGCTGTGTCTACTGCTTTTGAACGTAATGACTTATGGAGAAGAGGTTCTGAAGTGCTCTGCAATGCTATGTCCCCTGTTCACCAGAACATGGCACTTAAGAAGTTTATTCTATGTGTGTTGGATAGTTTCCTTTCAGTGCAGTTGTCTGCAGTGACTCTGCCTATTGTGGCCTGGGCTTGCTTTATGTGGATTTGGGGGGCTCAGGCAGGCCAAGTGTGAGGTGACATGCCTGCCAGGGAAATTGAGATTAGCGCAACAAAATTAGTAAAAATGGCACTGAGCCAATATCCTATCCTGTGTCCCTCGAAATGCTGTGGGGCCTGCGGGCTGTGTGCCAGGGCTGCTGGGGTGTGAAGCTGGACACAGCTGGGTCCAGTGCACAAAGGTGGCTTGGGGTACACTGCTGGGCACCAGGGTGGTTGTGCATGGTGCACTGCAGTAGCTGTGCAACCAGCAGCTGGTCAGCATGCATATGAGGCTTTAACAAAATTTGGCCTTGGCCCAGGCTAGCCATCTTGGAGTGGGCTCATCCTCAGGAAAACTCGTGGGCATGTGCAGCATTGCCTTTAGCATGTGGCTATATGTTTATGCTGGGAGCAAGGGAGGAAAATGGCTCCTGCCAGCTCTCTCATTTTTGGAGAAGTTCCTCAGCACACTCCAAAATTATATTAAAATTCTATCTCCCATTTGGCCCTACCATTGTGTAAACTGCCATTTTTATGTTTCCTCTTTGAGCAGGCTGTCAGTCTTTTCTAAAAATAAATTTTATTTAAATTCTAGTTAACATATAATGTATTATTGTTTTAGGATTTAAGCTCAGTGATTCATCAGTCTTATATTATATCCAGTGCTCATTACATCATATGCCCTCCTTAATATTCATCACCCAGTTAGCCTGTCCCCCCTCCCTCCCCTCCAGTGACTCTTTGTTTCATATGATTGAGATAATCTTATGGTTTGTCTCCCTCTCTGATTTCATCTTGGTTTATTCTTTTCCTCTCTTTCCTTATGATCCTGTTTTGTTTCTTAAATTCCACATGAGTGAGATCATATGATAATTGTCTTTCTCTGATTGACTTATTTCACTTATAATATCCTTTAGCTCCATCCACATCATTGCAAATGGCAAGATTTCTTTTTTGATGGCTGAGTAGTATTCTAGTGTGTGTGTGTGTGTGTGTGTGTGTGTGTGTGTGTATCTCCATCCATCAATGGACATCTGGGCTCTTTCCATGGTTTAGCTATTGTGGCTATTGCTGCTATAAACATTATGGTGCAGGTGACCCTTTGGATCACTACATTTGTATCTTTGGGGTAAATACCCAGTGGTGCAATTACTGGGTCATAGGGTAGCTCTATTTCCAACTTTTTGAGGAAACTCTATACTGTTTCCCAGAGTGGCTCCACCAGTTCACATTCCCACCAATATTGTAAGAGGGTTATGCTTTCTTCACATCTTCACCAACATCTGTCATTTCCTGACTTATTCATTTTAGCCATTCTGACTGGTATGAGGTGATATTTCATTGTGGTTTTGATTTGTATTTCCCTGATGCTGATTGATGTTGAACATTTTTTCATGTGTCTGTTGGCACTCTCTGAAATAAATTGATGGTATTTTGACAGGAATTACATTGAATGTATAGATTGCTCTAGGTAGCATAGACATTTTAATATTATTCATTCTTGCAGTCCATGAGAATGGAACATTTTTTCATTTCTTAGTGTCTTCCTCAATTTCTTTCATGAATGCTCTATAATTTTCTGAGTACAGATCCTTTGCCCCTTTGGTTAGGTTTATTCCTAGGTATGTTACAATTTTGAGTGCAATTGTAAATGGGATTGACTCCTTAATTTCTCTTTCTTCTGTCTCATTGTTAGTGTGTAGAAATGCAGCTGATTTTTGTGCATTGATATGATATCCTGCCACTTTGCTGAATTCCTGTATGAGTTCTAGCAATTTGGGGGTGGAGTCTTTTCTGTTTTCCATGTAAAGTATCCTGTCATCTGCAAAGAGTGAGAGTTTGACCTCTTCTTTGCTGATTCAGATGCCTTTTATTTCTTTGTGTTGTCTGATTGCTGAGGCTAGGACTGGTAGGACTATGTTGAACAGCAGTGGTGATAGTTGACATTCCTGTCATGTTCTTGACCTTAGGGGAAAAGCTCTCAGTTTTTCCCCATTGAGAATGATATTTGCAGTGGGCTTTATATGGCTTATATGATATTGAGGCATGTCCCCTCTATCTCTACGCTGTGAAGAGGTTTAATCAAGAAAGGATGCTGTACTTTGTCAAATGCTTTTTCTTCATCTATTGAGAGGATCATATGATTTTGTCCTATATTTTATTCATATAATGTATCATATTGATTGATTTGTGAATGTTGAACCATGCTTGCAGCCCAGGCTCATTTCTCTGCCTCTTCCACATGCATAGTTCCTTCCCTCCCTTTCTCCCTCCCTCCATTCCTCCTATAAGTATCCTGCTTCTGTCTTTCTGATCTTCCTAATCTTTCAGACGCAGCTTTTTTTTCTGTTTAGTTCTGTAGTTTGTTCTGCCAGTCTTCAGATCACTCTCTGTTTGTTTTTTTTTTTTTACTTAGATGTGTATGATATCTAGTTGAAAACATGGGATGAGGTAAATTCAGTGTTTTCCTACTTCACCATCTTCCCAAGCCCCCTCTCTTATTTGTCATTCTCTCATGACATATTCTAAGCTCAAAGAATGTACTAGAAAATCCATGTCAGTATAATGGAAAATCCCAGTGTTTTTAAGTATTTCTCTTAATCAAAATCAGAGTTATTGAAAGACAAGAGGGGCGTCAGAAGATGGGGGAAGCACAGTAAAGTATCCTTCAGACTGAGAATACAGTTTGAGACTGAAAACTGAGGTCAGACACTCCATACCATTTTCACAATTCTAGTCAAGGTAACTTACTGATGGGAAGATCAGGCAGACGTATGATCCAGGCGCTATACAGCTCTTCTCTGCCTCCCCCACACACATTTGGAACTCAATCCACATCTTTTATAGAGAGAGGGCTATTGTGGTGAGGTCTAAGGATATTTATTTAAAGTGGTAAAGCCTGTTCAGTCATTTCTACTAGTTATCTAGAGTTGTGCCATCTGTGTACTACTTTAGGAATCATCAGAACAAGCCTTTCCATATTCCATTCAGGGCATACATTTACCTCCAAGTGGTGTGGAACATATAGTCCCAAGGGAGGTCAGTGTTTTAGCATGAATAATACAGAGGGCCAAAGATGTATTCGATATTGTCAGGACTCCTACACTCCACCCCTGACATCTTTACAGCTTGTGGTCTTTATATGCCATTTTCCCACAATGACCCTAGAGCCAGATATTGGGGAGATGACTTGCATCCATATGCCACAGTTGCAATATTAATATATGTATAAGACAAAATAAAATACTTAGAATTATGGTTTCCCCAAAAACCTGATAAAGAGATAATTTTCACAGACCCAAGAGTTGGAGAGATAGTGAACTTCAAAATAAGTGGTGACCAATGACAGGAAGATGTATCCTGATGCAACAGGAAAGAGTATCAGCTAGTGGTGATAAGACAAATGTGTTATATAAGCATCATATATGGCAAATCTTATTTAGTAATGATATGGTGGTGGTTTGGTTCCATGAGCCAATACCAACCCTTGCTGATATTACCATATATCTGCCCCTTGATATCATCAGAGAATCTGCCTATATTGTACATAGGCATTTAAGCTGGCACCCATACTAACAATGCTGCCTCAGTATGAAGTGTCAGAGGTTCAAAAGCTGTTATTTGCATGTGTGTTGGGCCCTGACCAATGTAGAACAAGAGGTTAAAAATAATAGTGGATGTGAGCCCTTGACCCCAAGGGATTAGTATCTCAGGCCACAGGGGTGGGGTGGTACTCCAGGCTAATTTCCAATGAGCAAAAGTCTCACCATGTGTGAGGTCTTGTGGCAGTTGGAAAATGAGACCCTCCTTCAGCCAGATAGGTCTCAACCTCCTAACAATACTATACCTGCAGTGCCTGAACTTCAGGGGCATTGTTAATTAGAAATTCATAGGCTGATATCTGTCCTGCTGTAGGTGTGGCATAAAGGAATTGAATTGCCTCTGTTAGTCATGGAGACCATTCTGTAAAAGAGCCATCTGGTGACAAAGTCATTAAAAAAAAGATTTATTTATTTTAGAGAGGTGGGGAGAGGAAGAGGTAAAAAGAGAGAAAATCTTAAGCAGGCTGCCCGCCCAGCATGGAGCTCAATGCAGGACTTGATATCATGACCCTGAGATCAGGACCCAAGTGAAAATCAAGTCAGAAGCCCAATCAATGGAGTCTTTCAGATGCCCCTGGTGACAAAGTCTTCAATGTGGTTTTTTATTAGTCCATGTATCCTTTCACACAGGTTCAGAGCAGTAGGATTGTATAGCAGGTGGAAAGTTCACAATAGGGATGCCCGGGTGGCTCACCGAGCATCTGCCTTCAGCTCAGGGCATGATCCTGGGGTTCTGGAATCCATTCCCACATCAGGCTCCCTGCGTGGAGCCTGCTTCTCCCTCTGCCTATGTCTCTGCCCCTCTCTTTCTGTGTTTCTCATGAATAAATAAATAAAAACTTTTTTTAAAAAAAGAAAGTCCATAATATATCCTTGACCTCTTCCTATTTTTGGACCTCAAGGCCAGTAAAATGTTATGCTTAATCCCTATCTAAGTCAATGTCCCATATATGCTCTCTAATTTTGTTAATCCCTTTGTAGTTGCACCCTGATTGGCTCTGTAATAGGCAAATACTTGTAAAAGTCCTGTGGAAGTGTCTCTACAGACCAGCATATATCTGTGCCGTTCCAATACTGGCAAAGGGCTTATGTAATCTATTTACCTGCAAGTAACAGGGTATGTAGTCCATCCAATATACCCTGGAGTATGATGCAATGGACATTGCCTGAGGTAGCACTGGGGGCAATACTTGTCAGAAGCATGTAGATAAGAATATTTTATTTTATTTTTTTATTTTTTTTTAAATCTTTATTTATTTATGATAGTCACACAGAGAGAGAGAGAGAGACAGAGACATAGGCAGAAGGAGAAGCAGGCTCCATGCACCGGGAGCCCGATGTGGGATTCGATCCCGGGTCTCCAGGATCGCGCCCTGGGCCAAAGGCAGGCGCCAAACCGCTGCGCCACCCAGGGATCCCGATAAGAATATTTTAAAGGAAAATGTTCTTTTGCTTGGAAAATATTTCCAAGTAGCTTTGGGAACTTTGTGTCTCAATTTATGGACACATTCTTTAACATCAGATGAGACCAGAATTTCCTCCAGAAGAAAGACTTATGCCTGGGATAGAGCATCTGCCTCATGATTTCTGGCAGTATGGATGAGGTGTGATTGGACACACATCATATTTGGATGGATGCATTGAGTTTGGTGCATACTTCCCAAATATCTATCTATTGTGACACTCATCACAGGGGTCTATTTAATATAATGCAGCCTTCTATGTGCCATTGTGGCATCCATGTTGTTAACCCTTTCCATACTGCCCAGCTGTCAGGGGCCAAATCAATGGGCATGGGCTCATGCATCAACACAATCCTTATCAACCTCATTCTGCATATTACTACTTTTAGTTTCTTCTTCAGCTAAAGTACATCAAAATCCAGTAGGACAGCAGAGGAACACCAAATAGAAAGGTTTCCCTGCCAGCTGCCATCAGTGTACTATGTATCTGAAAGCAAGCCTAACTCTTCCTTTACTTGGGGAGGAAAGACACAATATTGGTCACTTCCAGAAGTTGGGCTGGTTTGACATAAGTGACAAACTCTAGTAACCAGTGCAGTTCATGAGATAGTAGGCTGGTATTGTAAGTGCTCTTCTGCTGTAGGTAAACATGCAATTTCTGTAAGGTGCTTACCTGGGCACAAGCACTCTTAGGTTTGCTGAGCATGTCCTTAATCAAATCTACTGACAGAAAAGTTTGTATCATCATGGGCAGGTCAGCAGCAAGTCCTTTCATTTGTTGTAGTGCAAAGTATACAGCTAAAAGTTGTTTCTCAATGCTACCATACCCAGCTTCTGTGTCTTTCGATAACTGAGAACAGAATCCTAAAGGGATTTTTCATTTTGTCATTGTCACAAGCCCCAGCCAAACCTTTATGGATATGAAATTATATCTAATTCACAATTCAGGGCAGCCCTTGGTGGCTCAGCAGTTTAGTGCCACCTTCAGCCCAGAGTGTGATCCTGGAGACTTGGGATCAAGTCCCACATCAGGCTCCTTGCATGGAGCCTGCTTCTCCCTCTGCCTGTGTCTCCACCTCTCTCTCTGTGTCTCTCATGAATAAATAAATAAAATCTTTAAAAAAATTCACAATTCATATCTGGAATTAATATCCCCAGGCCCTGTATTTGTTTTACTAGCATTTTTTTACTTTAAGAAAGCCTCTTGTTACCTAATACCTCAATCCCATTGTCTTCCTTTTTTAACTAAGGCATATGAAGATCTTAATATCTGTACTAGATGGGGAATAAAAGGTCTCCAGTAAATCAATAAATCAACAAAAGCCTGTAATCCCTTTACAATTTTAGAGTTTCGGAAGGCTTATATTGCCTTATACCATGACTGCTTCTGGCATTACTTTTGTCTTACCCAAACACCTGATGCCCAGGAACTTTACTGATTGATCCAGGTCTTGGACCTCATCAGTATTTACTTCCCAGTCTTGTGACTTTAAGGATGCCTGTAGTGACATGATTTCTTGAGACAGGGAGGATAAATCTTGAACATGGGGGATAAATCATCACCAGTTAACATACATCATCTAATGATAAAGCGCAATCTCCTCTGGCAATATCCATTTCTCCAAATCTCTGGTTACCATCCTGTGACAAACCGTAGGACTATGGAAATACCCCTGGGGTAATGCCTGGAAGTTCCATGGTCTCTCTTTCCATTTGAAGGAAAATTGGTCTTGGGATTCAGGTCTTAATGAAATGCTGAAAAAGGTGTTAGATAGATTCAGTGCATAATGATATCTCTTAATGGATGCCATGATATTTTCTATTAAAAAGACCATGTTAGGCACCATGGCAAAAATAAGCACATAATGTTATTAAGTTCTTTATACTCTATTGTCATTAGTTGGGCCTCATTATATGTTTTTATAGGCCAACTTGGATTGAATGGGCTTTGAGCAGGCCTGATTACCCCCTCCTTTTCTAATACTCTAGTGATAGCAATGATCTTATTATGCCCCCTAGGTAGTTTATACTCTTTTTTCATTTATTACTCTCTGGGGAACCAGCAGCTGTATGGCTCTCCATTTTGCATCACCCATCATGATGGGTTTCTCTACTGGGATATGCAACTTGAATTTGTCTATCATTGTAGTTAGATACAGGTTCTGTAAAATATCCACATTCAAAATATACTCAGGAATGGGGACAATATGCACTAGAAAGATTTGTAGATAAAGTCTAGTTTCTCAGACCTTGATAATTTCCCTTCACAAACATTAATACCTTTTATTTCTCCCCAAAATTGCTAGGGATTTCCATAGATAATGTGCATTCAGCCTCAGTGTCTATTAGACCTCAGTGTCTACAATCTGTTAGTGCAAGACCAATAAATGGTTAATTTAACACTGGACCTCCAGTTGCTTCCTATTGCACACACTAGAGTGCAACATTGGCCTAACCCCTAGTGCCAAAGAGTAAGTTATATAAACCCCTAAAATACCTCCATTAGCAAAGAAGTACTCAATGACATACCAGGCTTTTTTCAGCCTTCTTTCAAGGGTGTAAACTTCTTTCATTCAGGCAGTACCTTCTATAGGCTTAACAAAACAGAATTAGATTGTATATATTTTCTCCAAGGATGCTAGATAATCTTATATATTGCCACAATTGTTTACAAAAGACCTTGATGGGCCCTTTTCCCACCATTTTATCATTGGCATGATACATATTTTTCCTATTTTCTCAATCCATCTACTCTTATAACAGATTCTTTAGATTTGATGTAAATCAGTCACCACTGTGACTACTGTAGCAATGGGTTAATTAACCATAGGTGTAAGGAGAGATACTAATGTTCTGTATCATGTCTATGGGGCTTACTGAAAGATACAGTCTTTCAAACCATGGAAAATATTTCTTCATCTGGACCTTTAAAATACTGGGCATAGAGTTAAGATGGTGGAGGAATAGGAAGGTAGTAAGTTTGACTCATGCCTCAAACAAAGCAAGATAAATATGAAATTATTCTGAACATCCCAAAAATCAATCTAAGTACTGAGAAAACAAACTTAACAACTACAGGTAAAAAATAAATAAATCCACCTCAATGGAAGGATCTGACTTCTTTAAAAAGCAGAGTGAAACACACCAATTTAAAACTTGCCAGAGTGGACAAGGTCCAAATGCCCCACCCCCACTTCAGGCAAGGAGAAACTCTACAGACAAACTCTACAGAATATTGACCTGAGGGAAGAAAAATCAAAACACAACAGCAGAGTGTACACTCTAAAACATCTCTTAAGCATCAGGCCCAAGACAATATAGGACCTTTTCTTATTATAGCCTTTACACTCAGGAATAGGAAATATAGCAGGCTTTTCTAAAAATCACACACAAAAATGTAACCTGAACAAAATGACAAGATTGAGGAATTCACCCCATAAGAAAGAACAGTTAGAAGTAATGGACAGGGATTTCATCAAAACTGATATAAGTAAGGTGCCTGAGCCAACAACAATCATAAGGATATTATCTGGCCTTGAGAAAAGAATAGAAGATACTAGAGAATGACTTACTGCAGAGATAAAAGAAGTAAAAACTAGTCAGACTGAAATAAAAAGCCTTATAACTGAGATGCAAAACTGACTGTATGCAAAGACAATAAGGATGGATGAAACAGAGGAACAGAACAGTGATAGAGAAGATAAAATTATGGAAACTGATGAAGCAGAAAAGAGAGGAAAAGAAAAGTATTGGATCACAAATGTAAACCTACAGAACTCAGTGATCCTTAAAGTGTCATAACATGGTATCACAGGAGTTCCAGAAGAAGAAAAGAGGACAAAGGGGGCAGATGGTTTATTTGAGCAAATTATAACTGAAAACTTGTATCACCTGGGGAAGGATACAGACATCAGAATTAAAGAGGCACAGACAACTTCCATCAAATTCAAGAAACGCTAACCTTCAGGACAACAATTCATAATAAAATTCATGAAACACACAGACAAGGAAAGAATCCTAAATGCAGCAAAGGAAAAAAGTCCTTAACCAAGAGCGCACAAATCAGGTTTGCAGGAGACCTGTCCACAGAAACTTGGCAGGCAGAAAGTGAGTGCTATGATATAGTCAACATGCTGAATGGGGAAAATGTAGAACCAAGAATATTGTATCCATCAACACTGTCATTCAGAATATAAGGAGAGATAAAGTGTCCCAGACAAAGAAAAACTAAAGGAGTTTGTGACCACTAAATCAGTCCTGCAAGAAATATTAAAAGGGAGGGGTGCTTGGGTGGCTCAGTCACTTAAATGCCCAGCTCTTGATTTCAGCTCAGGTCATGATCTTAGGGTTGTGCTATCAAATTCTTCATTGGGTTCCCCACTCAGTGTAGAGTTGGCTTGAGATTCTCACCCTCTCTATTTGCCCCTCTCCCTGCTTGTGCTCTCTTTCTCTCTCTCTAACATAAATAACAAATGTTAAAAAGAAAAAAAATAAGAAATATTAAAAGGGAATCTTTCAGTGGAAAGAAAGACAAAAAAGCAACAAAGATTAGAAAGGAATACAGAATATCACCAGAAACATCAACCTTACGGGTAACACAATAGCTCTAAATTCATATCTGTCAAAAATCATTCTGAATGTTAATGAACAAATGCTCCAATCAAAAGACATAAGGTATTAGATTGAATAAAACAAGACCCATCCATATGTCACCTACAAGAGATTCATTTTAGACATAGAAAACATCAGCAGATTGAAAGTGAGGGGATGAATAACAATCTGTCATGCTAATGGTTGGGAAAAAAGAGCTGGAGTATCCATATTTATATCAGACAAAGTATATTTAAACCAATAACTGTTATGAGTATGAGAGATGAGGAAGAGCATCAAATCATATTTAAGGGGTCTATCTATTAGGAAGAACTAACAATCATAAATATATATGCCCCCAACTTAGGAGTACCCAAATACATAAATCAATTAATAACAAATATACAGAAACCCATTGATAATAATACAATAATCCTAGGGGACATTAACATCTAACATACAATAATTGATAGATCATCTAAGCAGAAAATCAATAATGAAACAATGGCTTTGAATGACAAACTGGACCAGATGGTTTAACAGATATATTCAGAACATTTCATTCGGAGGCAGGGCAAGATGGTGGAAGAGTAGGATCCACAAGTCACCTGTCCCCAACAACTTACCTAGATAACTTTCAAATCATCCTGAAAACCTACGAATTCAGCCTGAGATTTAAAGAGAGAACAGCTGGAATACTACAATGAGAAGAGTTCAAGCTTCTATCAAGGTAGGAAGACAGAAAAAAATAAAGAAATAAAAAAGCATCCAAAGGGGAGGGGCCCCCGCGAGGAGCCTGGCTAAGGCCAGGCGGCGAGAGCCTCCAGGACAGGAAAGGCCAGTCCCGGAGAAGCAGAAACTTTACCAATCTTCCCGGATGGGAAGGCGCTTGCAGGGAACTCAGGCAGGATCCCAGGAGGGGCAGTGATGCCCTCAGGCTCCTGAGGGGCACTAACAGAGGAAGTGCGCCCCAGGGGAGAGCATGCCACACACCTGGAGCCCAGCTCAGTAAAGGGCTGGAGCACATGCCCAGCGGGGACCTGGGAGCAGCTCAGGTGGTGGCTCAGGCAGCGGGCCTGTGCGGCCCCAAGAGCGTGATTCCTCCCGCGCAGGCCCTAGAGCACAAGGTGCCAGGGACAAAGCACAAGATCCGGCGATCCCCCCAAGACAGGCAGAGACCAAGCGGACACAGGGCAGCAAGGACACTCCTGCCACTAGGTGGCCCGAGCTGTGCAGATTAGCGCCCACTGCCCCCGGAGCATCCAGGGCTCTGCGGACTGGGAGACTGCAGTAGTTACTGCGGGAGCTGACTCCTGGCCGCAGACACTGTTGTTGTTCCTGTGGTGTCACCTTGTGCCTGGGACTGAGCAGGGCCGCCAGGGAGCAGGGGCCTCACAGGATAAACAGCTCCCACTGAGCCACGCCCCTGGCAGGAGTGGGGCAGCTCCCCAAAGTGCACACACCTGAGAATCAGCACAGCAGGCCCCTCCCCCAGAAGACCAGCTAGAAGGACAGGGGAAGAGCAAGTTATTGACCAAGCAGCACTAGAAAGTTCCAAGGGAAGTCTAGGGACTTAAATTATTTAGAATCAGAGGATACCCCTCCGTGTTTTTTATTGTTTGTTTGTACCCCCATTTTTTCTCTTTTCCTCCTTTTTCAAGTACAACTTCTTTTTAGCCACTCTGCACTGAGCAAAATGACTAGAAGGAAGAACTCACCAAAAAAGAAAGAATCAGAAACAGTACTCTCTCCCAGAGAGTTACAGAATTTGGATTACAATTCGATGTCAGAAAGCCAATTCAGAAGCAGAATTATAAAGCTACTGGTGGCTATTGAAAAAAGCATAAAGAATTCAAGAGACTTCCATGACTGCAGAATTTAGATCTAATCAGGACAAAACTAAAAATCAATTAAAAGAGATGCAATCCAAACTGGAGGTCTTAACAACGAGAGTTAACAAAGTAGAAGAAAGAGTGAGTGACATAGAAGACAAATTGACGGCAAGGAAGGAAACTGAGGAAAAAAAGAGAAAAACAATTAAAAGATTGTGAGGAGGACTACCCTGGTGGCACAGCAGTTCAGTGCTGCCTGCAGCCTAGGGTGTGATACTGGAGTCCTGGGATCAAGTCCCACGTCAGTCTCCCTGCATGGAGCCTGCTTCTCCCTCTGCCTGTGTCTGCCTCTCTCTCTCTCTCTCTCTCTCTCTGTGTGTGTGTGTGTGTGTGTGTGTGTCTCATGAACAAATAAATAAAATCTTAAAAAAAAATAAAAAACAAAAGATCATAAGGATAGGTTAAGGGAAATAAATGAAAGCCTCAGAAGGAAAAATCTACGTTTAATTCGGGTTCCAGAGGGTGCCAAAAGGAACAGAGGACCAGAATATGTATTTGAACAAACACAGCTGAGAATTTCCTTAACTTGGGAAGGGAAACAGGCATTCAGATCCAGGAGATAGAGAGATCACCTCCCTAAAATCAATAAAAACCATTCAACACCCCGACATAATAGTGAAACTTGCAAATTCCAAAGATAAAGAGAAGACCCTTAAAGCAGCAAGAGACAGGAGACCCATAACCTTTATAGGGAGAAGTATGAGGTTAACAGCAGACCTCTCCACAGAGACCTGGCAGGCCAGAAAGGGAGAAGAAAGGAGGAGAAGGAGAAGAACCTGCAGCCAAAAATACTTTATCCAGCAAAGCTCTCATTCAGAATAGAAGGAGAGATAAAGAGCTTCCAAGATAGGCAGAAACTGCAAGAATCTGTGACCACCAAACCAGCTCTGCAGGAAATATTAAGGGGGACTCTGTAAAAGAAAGAGGAAGTCTAGGAAACAATCCACAGAACAGGGACTGAATAGGTATTATGATGACACTAAATGCATATATTTCAATAGTCATTCTGAACATGAATGGGCTTAATGATCCCATCAAAAGGTGCAGGGTTTCAGACTGGATAAAAAAGCAAGACCCATCTATTTGCTGTCTACAAGAGACTCATTTTAGACATAAGGACACCTACAGCCTGAAAATAAAAGGTTGGAGAACCATTTACCATTCAAATGGTCCTCAAAAGGAAGCAGGAGTAGCCATTCTCATAACAGATAAATTAAAGTTTATCCCAAAGAATGTTATAAGAGATGAAGACAGACACTATATCATACTTAAAGGATCTTTCCAACAAGAGGACCTAACAATCATGAATATTTATCCCCCGAATCTGGGAGCTGAAAGTATATCTATCAATTAATAACCAAAGTTATGACGTACTTAGATAATAATACACTTATACGTGGATACTTGAACACGGCGCTTTCTACGATTGAAAGATCTTGTAAGCACATCTCCAAAGAAAGAAGAGCATTAAAGGATAAACTGGACCAGATGGATTTCACAGATATTTACAGACCTTTACATCCAAACGCAAATGAATACACATTCTTCTCAAATGCACATGGGACTTTCTCCAGAATAGACCACATACTGGGTCACATCAGGTGTTAACTGATACCAAAAGATTGGGATCATACCCTGCATATTTTCAGACCATAATGCTTTGAAACTACAACTAATTCACAAGAAGAAGTTTGAAAGGATTTCAAACACATGGAGCTTAAAGACCATCCAGCTAAAAGATGAAAGGGTCAACCAGGAAATTAGAGAAGAATTAAAAAGATTCATGGAAACTAATGAGAAGGAGGATACAACTGTAAGAAATCTTTGGGATACGGCAAAAGCAGTCCTGAAGGGGAAATACATTACAAAACAAGCATCCAACCAAAATCTGTAAAGAACTCAACAAAAAATGCTAAGCTTGTGCCTAGAGGAGCTGGAGAAAGAACAGCAAATAAAACCTTCAGCCAGGAGAAGAAGACAGTTAATAAAGATTTGAGCAGAACTCAATGAAATAGAGACCAGAACTGTGGAAAAGATCAATAAAACCATGAGTTGGTTCTTTGAAAGAATTAATAAGATAGGTAAACCATGAGCCAGCCTTATTAAAAAGAAGAGAGAAAAGACTCAAATTAATAAAATCCTGAATGAAAAAGGAGAGATCACCACCAATACCACAGAAATACAAACGATTTTAAAAACATATTATGAGCAGCTGTATGCCAAAAAATTATGCAATCTAGAAGAAATGGATGCTTTTCTGGAAAACCACAAACTACCATCACTGAAACTGAAAGAAATAGAAAACCTGAACAGGCCGATAACCAGGGAGGAAATTGAAGCAGTCCTCAAAAACCTCCCAAGACACAAAAGTCTAGGGCCAGATGGCTTCCAAAGGTAATTCTATCAAACGTTTAAGGAAGAAACCATACCTATTCTACTAAAGCTATTCCGAAAGAGAGAAAGAGATGGAATACTTCCATACTTGTTCTATGATGCCAGCATCACTTTAATTCCAAAACCAGACAAAGACCCCACCAAAAGGAGAATTATAGACCGATATCCCTGATGAACACAGATGCAAAAATACTCATCAAGATACTAGCTGATAGAATCCAAAAGTACATGAAGAATATTATTCACCAAGACCAAGTGTGATTTATCGCTGGGATGCAAGGCTGGTTCAACACTCGTGAACCAATCAATGAGATAGATCATATCAACAAGAGAAAAAACAAGAACCACATGATCCTCAATAGATCAATAGATGCAGAGAAAGCATTTGACAAAACATAGCATCCATTCCTGATCAAAAGTCTTGAGAGTGTAGGGATAGAGGGAACATTCCTCAGCATATTAAAAGCCATCTACGGGGGATCCCTGGGTGGCGCAGCGGTTTGGCGCCTGCCTTTGGCCCAGGGTGCGATCCTGGAGACCCGGGATCGAATCCCACATCGGGCTCCCGGTGCATGGAGCCTGCTTCTCCCTTTGCCTGTGTCTCTGCCTCTCTCTCTCTCTCTGTGACTATCATAAATAAATAAAAAAAATTAAAAAAAAAAGCCATCCACGAAAAGCCCACAGCAAATCTCATTCTCAGTGGGGAAACACTGGGAGCCTTTCCCCTAAGATCAGGAACAGTACAGGGATGGCCGCTCTCACTGCTGCTATCCAACATAGTACTAGAAGTCCTCAGCAATCAGGCAACAAAAAAAAGAAAATAAAATAAAAGACATTCAAATTAGCAAAGAAGAAGTCAGACTCTCCCTATTCGCAGATGACATGATCCTGTCTATAGAAAACCCAAAAGACTCCACCCCAAGATTGCTAGAACTCATACAGCAATTTGGCAGCATTGCAGGATACACAATCAATGCCCAGAAATCAGTGGCATTTCTATACCCTAACAATGAGACTGAAGAAAGAGAAATTAAGGAGTCAATCCCTTTCACAATTGCACCCAAAAGCATAAGATACCAAGGAATAAACTTAACAAAAGAGGTAAAGGATCTACACCCTAAAAACTATAGAACACTTCTGAAAGAAATTGAGGAAGACACAAAGAGGTGGAAAAACATTCCATGCTCATGGAGTGGAAGAATTAATATTGTGAAAATGTCAATGTTACCAAGGGCAATTTACACGTTTAATGCAATCCCTATCAAAATACCATGAACTTTCTTCAGAGAGTTGGGTCAAATCATCTTAAGATTTGTGTGGAAAAAGAAAAGACCCCGAAAAGCCAGGGGAATTTTAAAAAAGAAAACCATAGCTGGGGGCATCACAATGCCAGATTTCAGGTTGTACTACAAAGCTGTGGTCATCAAGACAGTATGGTACTGGCACTAAAACAGACACATAGATCAATGGAACAGAATAGAGAATCCAGAACTGGACCCTCAACTTTATGGTCTACAAATATTCGACAAAGGAGGAAAGACTATTCACTGGAAGAAAGACAGTCTCTTCAATAAATGGTGCTGGGAAAATTGGACATCCACATGCAGAAGAATGAAACTAGACCACTCTCTTGCACCACACACAAAGATAAACTCAAAATGGATGAAAGATCTAAATGTGAGATAAGATTCCATCAAAATCCTAGAGGAGAACACAGGCAACACCCTTTTTGAACTCAGCCACAGTAACTTCTTGCAAGATACATCCACGAAGGCAAAAGAAACAAAAGCAAAAATGAACTTTTGGGACTTCATCAGTATAAGAAGCTTTTGCACAGCAAAGGATACAGTCAACAAAACTAAAAGACAACCTACAGAATGTGAGAAGATATTTGCAAATGGCGTATCAGATAAAGGGCTAGTTTCCAAGATATATAAAGAACTTATTAAACTCCACAGCAAAGAAACAAACAATCCAATCATGAAATGGGCAAAAGTCATGAACAGAAATATCTCAGAGGAAGACATAGACATGGCCAACATGCACATGAGAAAATGCTCTGCATCACTTGCCATCAGGGAAATACAAATCAAAACCACAATGAGATACCACCTCACACCAGTGAGAATGGGGAAAAGTAACAAGGCAGGAAACCACACATGTTGGAGAGGATGTGGAGAAAGGGGAACCCTCTTACACTGTTGGTGGGAATGTGAAATGATGCAGCCACTCTGGAAAACTGTGTGGAGGTTCCTCAAAGAGTTAAAAATAGATCTGCCCTACACCCAGCAATTGCACTGCTGAGGATTTACCCCAAAGATACATATGCAATGAAACGCCGGGACACCTGCATCCCGATGTTTATAGCAGCAATGTCCACGATAGCCAATCTGTGGAAGGAGCCTTGGGGTCCATCGAAAGTTGAATGGATAAAGAAGATGTGGTTTATGTATACAATGGAATATTACTCAGCCATTAGAAACGACAAATACCCGACATTTGCTTCGATGTGGATGGAACTGGAGGGTATTATGCTGAGTGAAATAAGTCGATCGGAGAAGGACAAACATTATATGGTCTCATTCATTTGGGGAATATAAATAATAGTGAAAGGGAATAGAGGGGAAGGGAGAAGAAATGGGTAGGAAATATCAGAAAGGGAGACAGAACATGGAAGACTCCTAACTCTGGGAAACAAACTAGGGGTGGTGGAAGGGGAGAAGGGCATGGGTGGGGGTGACTGGGTGGCAGGCACTGAGGGGGGCACTTGTCGGGATGAGCACTGGGTGTTATTCTGTATGTTGTCAAATTGAACACCAATAAAAAATAAATTTATTATTAAAAAATAAAAAAAAAAGAAGTTAAAAAAGAGTTAAAAATAGATCTGCCCTATGACCCAGCAATTGCACTGCTGGGGATTTACCCCAAAGATACAGGTGCATTGATACGCTGTAACACCTGCACCCCAATGT
The DNA here is from genome assembly GCF_011100685.1 of Canis lupus familiaris. NCBI lineage: Eukaryota > Metazoa > Chordata > Mammalia > Carnivora > Canidae > Canis > Canis lupus. Next base: position 61,092,102 of record NC_049260.1, on the reverse strand, counting down.
TTATAGCAGCAATGTCCACAATAGCCAAATTGTGGACGGAGCTTCAGTGTCCATCGAAAGGTGAATGGATCAAGAAAATATGGTATATGTATACAATGAAATATTACTCAGCCAATAGAAACGACAAATACCCACCATCTGCTACGACGTGGATGGACCTTGAGGGTATTATGCTGAGTGAAATAAGTCAATCAGAAAAGGACAAGGGTTTTATGGTCTCATTATATGGTCTCAATAAGTCAATCGGAAAAGGACCAAGCGTTATATGGTCTCAGAGATTAGAATCTAATGAGATTAGATTTGAAACTAATCTGTTTCAAATTAGTGAAACAGAATAACGGGAAAAGAGAGAAAATGACTGAAAACATCAGTGAAGGTGAGAAAACATGAGAGACACCTAACTCTGGGAAACGAACAAGGCGTATTGGAAGGGGAGGTGGGTGGGGGGTTGGGGTGACTGGGTGATGGGAACTGAGGGGGGCACTCGGTGGATGAGCACTGGGTGTTATGCTATATGTTGATAAATTGAACTCCAATAAAAAATTTAAAAAGAACTTTTCATCCTAATGCAGCAGAATACACATTCATGTGCACATGGTCCATTCTCCAAAAGAGATCACATACTGGTTCATAAATCAGTCCTCAACAGGTACAAAATCATTGAGATCATTTCATACATATTTCAAAGCACAAAGACATGAAACTTGAAGTCAACCAGAAGAAAAACATTGAAAAGACCACTAATACATGGATGGCAAAGAACATCTTACTAAAAATTAAAGGCTAAACCAGAAAATTCAAGAAGAAATTTTTAAAATACATAGAAACAAATGAAAATGAAAACAAGACAGTCCAAAGCTTTTGGCATGCAGCAAAAGTGGTCCTAAGAGGGAAGTATATTGTAATGCAGACCTACCTCAAGAAGCAAGAAGTCTCAAATACAAAACCTAACCTTACACCCGAAGGAGCTACAAATGAACAGTAAATAAAGCATAAAGCCAGCAGAAGATGGGAAATAATAAAGATAAAAGAAAAAATAAATTATATACAAACAAATAAAAAAAACAATAGAACAGAGCAACTAACAGCTTGTCTTTTTTTTTTTTTTTTCCAGAGGGACTGGTTCTTTTTTCAAAAGACACTTGTCAATTTTCAGTATCAAAACAGTTTGCACTATTGGTTTCTTTCTCCCAATCAGCCCCCAAAGAGAGACCACCAAAGAAGAGTGCATTTTAAGCCAATAAGCTGCAGGATGCACACCTAACAGACCTCACGGAAACCTCACCTAAAAGGGGAGTTGGGGAGGGAAAGAAACTTTTAAAAGATCAGCACACTGTCAGCCTACAGACGTAGAGTTTTCAGCCAGACGGGGTGGTCAATGTGCCCCATCCCTAAAGAAGCAAAGTTTCAAATTAATATAAAATTTAAAAACAGTTTTGTACATAAGCTATTCAAGATTTCTCCAGCACTAACTGATACAAAGCACAATGAGATGGCACATTTAGAGGCAGCAGCTATGGACCCAGAAAAGGGTGATGAGATGAGTTTGTTTCATGTGACTAAATCAGTGGCAAACATAATTTTCTTTTTTCTTTCAAGGAGGCAGGAGAGCAAATAAGTGGTCACCTCGACATAAGGGGAACATGATCCATTCTGTAAGCAGTTAGGGCAAAGATAGAACAAGAATTTGGTTTCAGATCTAGGTCTCACCATCTTAATTTTTGTTTGGTCACATCTGATGGGAAAAAGAAAAACATTATGTTGCTCAAAGATACTTTAGGCTGAAACCCTGAGCCACACTTTTTTGGCCAACTTCTGGAATCACCTTTCTAATTTGGCTGGTATTTTGGACAGAGCAATGAGGCTCCCAGAGTGGGTCTCTTTCTGGGCCCTGGCTCTCAGTAAGGCAGGGCCCTGTCCACTCCCTCCTCTGTGGAGAGGGCAGTATTCATTAGGCTGAAAAGTTAATTCCAAATGGGAGGAAGGGGTTAGACTGATGCTTCAGAACTATGGAATTATTTGGAATGTTTTACAAATGTCGCTACATCAACTACAACAAAAAAGGTAATTACAAAATGTGTACATCACAACATGCTTTTAAAGACACTTTGCATTGTGCTCACATTCCCTTAAACATTGTTCCCAAAGGTGCTCAGCCTCAAGCCCAACTGGAATTTCTAGGGAGAGGCAGAGACAGTTTGGTGAGAAAGACACATGGGTAGGGGTGGGAGAGGCAGCAAAAGGAGAAAGCAGCCTTCTAGTTAAAGATGAGCCTGTAGTTTCAAGGCCAGTTTCCGGGAGGCTGGGCCTCAGGCAGAGTCAGGTTCAGAGGGAGGAGAGCGGCAGGGTGGGACTGGGGTGCTCTACATCTCATTCAGGTCAAGCAGTCTGGTCCAGCATCCTTTGTGTACACAGGTGCTCTTCTTTGGTGCATTTCAGCTTATCTTCCAAATCATCAATTGTCTTCTCGAGCTTGGCTACCGATCTCTCAGCAAACTCAGCACAGGTCTCTCTGCCTCCTTCAGTTTATCCGTGAGAATCTTTATCTCTTCCTCGTATTTGTCTTCCTTTTGAGAGTACTTTTCCTCAACAGCACTCAGACACTTCAGTTTCTGGTCCATCAGCCTGATCTGCTCATCCATCTCCCGGCAACGGGACTCTGCCAGTTCAGCTCGTTCCTCTGTACGTTCCAAGTCCCCCTCAATGATCACCAGCTTCCTAGCCACCTCTTCATACTTCCGGTCTGCCTCTTCTGCAATGTGCTTCGCCTCTTTGAGTTGGATTTCCTGGAGTTCCATCTTTTCTTCATCATTTAAGGCTCGGTTCTCAATAACCTGCATACCGCTCTCACTCTCATCAGCAGCTTTCTCCGCTTCCTCCAGCTTTTGCAGGGCAGTGGCCAGGTGCTCCTGGGCGTGGTCCAGCTCCTTTTCAACCAGCTGGATCCTACGGTTCAAGGAGGCCACCTCAGACTCAGCCTCCTCCCGGGCCCACCTTTCCCCTTCCACTTCCCGCTGCAGGCGCTCAGCCCTCTCCTCTGCATCAACTGCTTGCTGCTGCAGAACCTGGATATGGCGCTTCACCACCTCCAAGATGGTGATCCCGGCCATGGTGCCCACCCAGCCCCTGCTCGCGCTTGGCTTCTTGCCTCCACTCGGCGCTGCAGCCGCTTCTCCTAACATCTTGGTCTTTGAAAGAACCAATGAAATTGATAACTCCCTAGCCAGACTTATCAAAAAGAAAAGAAAAAGGAGGGCAGCCCCGGTGGCTCAGTGGCTTAGCGCCATCTTCGGCCCAGGGCGTGATCCTGGAGTCCCAGGATCGAGTCCCACATCGGCCTCCCTGCATAGGGCCTGCTTCTCCCTTTGCCTGTGTCTCTGTGTCTCTCATGAATAAATAAATAGATCTTAAAACAATAAAAGAAAAAGGGCCCATGTAAATGAAATCACAAATGAAAAAGGAAACGTCACAGCAACACTACAGAAATACAAATATTCATAAAAGAACATTATGAAAAATTACACGCCAACAAACAGGACAATCTGGAAGAAATGGATAAATTCCTACAAACAACAAATTACCAACATTAAAACAGGAAGAAATAGAAAATTTAAACAGATCCATAACCAGCAAATAAAATGAAATGAGAAATCAAAAATACCCCAACTAACAAAAATCCAGGGCCAGATGGCTTCCCAGGGTTTTTCCTACAGATAATTAAGAAAGAGTTAATACCCATTCTTCTGAAACTCTTCCAAAAATAGAAATAGAAGGAAAATTTACAAACTCATTTCATAAGGCTAGGATTTCATTAATTCTGACTGTTTCTTTTGTTGTGCAAAAGCTTCTTATCTTGATGAAGTCCCAATAGTTCATTTTTGCTTTTGTTTCTCTTGCCTTCATGAATGTATCTTGCAAGAAGTTTCTGTGGCCAAGTTCAAAAAGGGTGTTGCCTGTGTTCTCCTCTAGGATTTTGATGGAATCTTGTCTCACATTTAGATCTTTCATCCATTTTGAGTTTATCTTTGTGTATGGTGCAAGAGAGTGGTCTAGTTTCATTCTTCTGCATGTGGATGTCCAATTTTCCCAGCACCACTTATTGAAGAGACTTTCTTCCAGTGGATAGTCTTTCCTCCTTTGTCAAATATTCGTTGACCATAAAGTTGAGGGTCCAGTTCTGGATTCTCTATTCTGTTCCATTGATCTATGTGTCTGTTTTTGTGCCAGTACCACACTGTCTTGATGACCACAGCTTTATAGTACAACCTGAAATCTGGCATTGTGATGCCCCCAGCTATGGTTTTCTTTTTTAATATTCCCCTGGTTATTCATGGTCTTTTCTGATTCCACACAAATCTTAAGATGATTTGTTCCAATCTCTGAAGAAAGTCCATGGTATTTTGATAGTGATTGCATTAAATGTGTAAATTGCCCTGGGTAACATTGATATCTTCACAATATTAATTCTTCTACTCCATGAGCATGGTATATTTATCCATCTCTTTGTGTCTTCCTCAATTTCTTTCAGAAGTGTTCTATAGTTTTTAGGGTATCGCTCCTTTAGCTCTTTGGTTAGGTTTATTCCTAGGTATCTTATGCTTTTGGGTGCATTGGAAATGGGATTGACTCCTTAATTTCTCTTTCATCAGTCTCATTGTTAGGGTATAGAAATGCCACTGACTTCTGGGCATTGATTTTGTATCCTGCCAAACTGCCAAATTGCTGTATGAGTTCTAGCAATCTTGGGGTGGAGGCTTTTGGGTTTTCTATGGACAGTATCATGTCATTTGCGAAGAGGAAGACTTTGACTTCTTCTTTGCCAATTTGAATGTCTTTTATTTCTTTTTGTTACCTGATTGCTGAGGCTAGGACTTCTAGTACTATGTTGAATAGCAGTGGTGAGAGTGAACTTCCCTGTCTTGTTCCTGATCTTAGGGGAAAGGCTCCCAGTGTTTCCCCACTGAGAATGATATTTGCTGTGGGCTTTCTGTAGATGGCTTTTAAGATACTGAGGAATGTTCCCTCTATCCATACACTCTGAAAAGTTTTGATCAGGAATGGATGCTTATATCAGATAAAGTTTATCCTGAACATTGCAGTAAGAGATGAAGAGGGACACTGTATCATATTTAAAGGATCTATCCAACAAGAGGACTTAACAATCACCAATATTTATGTCCCAAATGTGGGAGCTGCCAAGTATATCAATCAATTAGTAACCAAAGTTAAGACATACTTAGATAATAATACACTTATACTTGGTGACTTGAATATAGAGCTTTCTACAATTGACAGGTCTTCTAAGCACAACATCTCCAAAAAAACAAGAGTTTTCAATGATACACTGGACCAGATGGATTTCACAGATATCTACAGAACTTTACATCCAAATGCAACTGAATACACATTCTTCTCAAATGCACATGGAATTTTCTCCAGAATAGACCACATACTGGGTCATAAATCACGTCTTAACCCATACCAAAAGATTGGGATCGTACCCTACATATTTTTAGACCATAATGCTTTGAAATTAGAACTAAATCACAAGAAGAAGTTTGGAAGGATTTCAAATACATGGAGGTTAAGGACCATCCTGCTAAAAGATGAAAGGGTCAACCAGGAAATTAGAGAAGAATTAAAAAGATTCATGGAAACTAATGAGAATGAAGATACAAGCCTTCAAAATCTTTGGGATACAGCGAAAGAAGTCCTGAGGGGGAAATACATCGCAATACAAGCATCCATCCAAAAACTGGAAAGAACTCAAATAACCTATGCAAGCTAACCTTGCATCTAAAGGAGCTGGAGAAAAAACAGCAAATAGATCCTACACCCACTAGAAGAAGAGAGCTAATGAAGATTTGAGCAGAACTCAATGAAATAGAGACCAGAAGAACTGTGGAACAGATAAACAAAACCAGGAGTTGGTTCTTTGAAAGAATGAATAAGATAGATAAACCATTTACCAGTCTTATTAAAAAGAAGAGAGAAAAGACTCAATTAATAAAATCATGAATGATAAAAGAGAGATCATCACCAACAGGAGGAAATACAAACGATTTTAAAAACGTATTATGAGCAGCTATACGCCAATAAATTAGGCAACCTAGAAGAAATGGACGCATTTCTGGAAAACCACAAACTACCAAAACTGGAACAGGAGGAAATAGAAAACCTGAACAGGCCGATAACCAGGAAGGAAATGGAATCAGTCATCAAAAACCTCCCAAGACACAAAAGTCCAGGGCCAGATGGTTTCCCAGGGGATTTCTATCAAACGTTTAAGAAAGAAACCATACCTATTCTACTAAAACTGTTCGGAAAGATAGAAAGAGATGGAATACTTCCAAGCAGGATTTCCTTAATTCTGAAACCAAAGACACCACTAAAAAGGAGAATTACAGGCCAATATCCCTCATGAACATGGATGCAAAAATTCTCAACAAAATAGTTGCAAATCAAATCTTACAGATATTAAAGTATTATTCACCACAATCAATTGGGATTTATTCCCAATTAACATCATAAAGACCATATATGAAAGACCCACAGCTAATATCATCCTCAGTGGATAAAAATTGAAGCCTTTTCCTCTGCAGTCAGGAACAGTGATGTCCACTCTCACCATTACTGTTTAACATAATGCTAGAAGACTTCGCCTCACCAATCCGACAACAACAACAAAAAATAAATAAAAGACATCCAGATCAGCAAGGAATAAATCAAATTTTCACTATTTGCAGATGACAGGATACTCTATGTAGAAAATAGAAAAACTCCACCAAAATATTGTTATAATTAATATATGAATTCAGAAAACTAATAGAATACAAAATCAATGTACAGAACTCTGTTGCATTTCTATACACCAATAATGAAGCAGCAGTAAGAGAAATCAAGCAATTGATCCCATTTACAATTGCACCAAACATCATAAGATATCTAGGAATAAACCTAACCAAAGAGGCAAAAGATCTCTACACTGAAAATTATAAAACACTTATGAAATAAAGAGGACACAAAGAAATGGAAAAACAATCCATGTTTATGGATTGGAAGAACAAACATTGTTAAAATGTATATACTACCTAAAGCAACCTATATATTTCATGTAATACCTATCAAAATACCACAAACATTTTTCACAGAGCTAGAACAAACAATCCTCAAACTTGTATGGATCCACAAAAAACTATGAATAGCCAATGAAACTCTGAAAAAGAAAATCAGAGCTTGAGGCATCATAATTCCAGACTTCAAACTATATTACAAAGCTGCAGTCATCAAGACATTATGATACTGGCACAAAAACAGACACATAGATCAATAGAACAGAACAGAAAACCCAGAAGTGAATCCACATCCTTATGCTCAAATTATCTTTGACAAAAAGGAAAGAATATCCAATGAAAAAAGACAGTCTCCTCAATAAATGGTGTTGGGAAAATTGGACAGCAACAAAGAAAAGAATGAAACTGGACCATTCTCTTATACCATACACAAAAATAAATTCAAAATTGGTGAAAGACATTAATGTTAGACAGGAAACCATCAAAATCCTAGAGAACAGGCAGCAACCTCTTTGATGTCAGCCACAGCAATTTCTTACCAGACATGTAACTGGCGGCAAGGAAAATAAAAGCAAAAATTAACTATGGGGATTTCATCAATATAAAGTTTCTGCACATTGGAGGAAACAATCAATAAAACTAAAAGGCAATCTTCAGAATGGGAGAAGATATTTGCAAATAATATATCTGATAAAGAGTTAGTACCAAACTTAATAAAGAACTTATCAAAGTCAAAAGCCCCAAACCCCCAAATAATCCAATTAAGAACTAGGCAGACAATGGAATATTATTCAGCCATCCAAAGAATGAAATCTTGCCATTTGCAACAAGGTGGATGGAGCTAGAATGTATTATGCTATGAGAAATAAGCCAGCCAGAAAAAGACAAATACCATATGATCTCATTCACATGTGGAATTTATGAAAGAAAACATATGGGAAGGGGGGAAAAGAACAAAAAAGAAGAGAGGGGGAAAAAAGCCATAAGAGACTCTTAAGGATAGAGAACAAACTGGGGTTTGATGGAGAACAAATTGATGGAGAACAAACTGAGGGAAGTGAGTGGAGGATGAGCTAGATGGGTGATGGGTATTAACGAGGCATTTGTGATAAGCACTGGGTATTGTATGTAAGTGATGAATCACTGAATTCTACTCCAGAAACCAATACTTCACTGTATGTTAACTAACAGAATTTAATTTAGAAAATAAGATCTAAAAATAATATATGGGCAGAAGACATGAAGACATTTTTTCCAAGAAGCTGTACAGATGGCTAACAGACACATGAAATCATGTGCAACATCACTCATCATCAGGGAAGTACAAATCAAAACCACAATGATACCACCTCACACCTGTCAGAATGGCAAAAACTAACAAGACAGGAAATAACATATGTTGAGGATGTGGAGAAAAGGGAATCCCCTTATACTTTTGGTGGAAATGTAAACTGGTGTGGCCACTCTGGAAAACAGTATGGAGGTTCCCCCAAAATTGAAAAATAGAACTATCTTATGACCCAGCAATTGCACTACTAGGTATTTACCCAAAGGATACAAAAATACTGATTTGAAGGGGCACATGTACCCTAATGTTTATAGCAGCATTATCGACAGTAGCCAAATTATGGGAAGAGCCCAAATGTTCGTTAACTGATGAATGGATAAAGAAGAGGTGGATATATATATATATATATATATATATATATATATATATATATATAAAGGTTACTCAGCCATAATAAAGAATGTAATCTTGCCTTTTGCTTGGACATGGATGGAGTTAGGGTGTATTATGCTAAGTGAAAAAAATCAGTCAAAGAAAGATAAATACCATATCATTTCACTCATGAGAATTTCAAGAAACAAAACAGATAAACATGGGGGGGAAAGAGAGGCAGAGCATAAAACAGACTCTTAACTATAGAGAACACACTGAGGGTTGCTGGAGGGATGGTTGGAGGGAGTATGGGCTAAATGGGTCATGGGTATTAAGAAGGGCACTTGTTATGATGAGTACTGTGTGTTATATGTAAGTAATTGTCACTAAATTCTCCTCCAGAAACTCTTATTACACTATATGTTAACTAACTGGAATTTAAATAAAAACTTGAAAAAGAAATACAGACATAAACAAAACAGAAAAGACAAAAAACTTGACAGATGAATAAATATAACAGGTAAGTGCTCACAGAGGCATGCAAAATAATTCATGGGAACATAGAGAAACCACTTATAATGGGACGAAAGGATGGGGAAGAGGGAAACTGGCTGGTGGAGGGCGGTTTTAGGAAAGACTTCCTGGAAGAGTCAACAGTATTCCTGAGTCGACTCTTGAGAAGTATATAGAAGGTTGTGGGCAAAGATTCTAAGGAATGGGAATAGTATTTAGAAAAGCCTGGAGATGAGAGAGTGGCATGGCACTTTAAGAAAGTGGCTTAGGGCAGCCCCGGTGGCGCAGCGGTTTAGTGCTGCCTGCAGCCCGGGTGTGATCCTGGTGACCCTGGATCAAGTCCCATGTCAGGCTCCCTGCATGAAGCCTACTTCTCCCTCTGCCTCTGCCTCCGCCCCCCCCCCCCCCCCGCGCCCCGTGTCTCTATGAATAAATAAATAAAATCTTAAAAAAAGAAACTGGCTTAAATATAGTGTGCATGTAGAGGACTGATAATGATGAAAAATTAGGAACCCCTAGTAGGCATTTAATATTCTCTCTCTTTCTTTCCCTCTGTCTCTCTGTCTCTCTGTCTCTCTGTCTCTCTCTCTCTCTCTCTCATTTTCCCTTTATTATCTCCTTTTTCATTTCTCTATCTTTTCTGTAATCTGATTTCTCTTTGTCTCTTCACTATTTTCTCCAGTTACTCCTCAAAACATACTCTTTGCTCTAGACAGACTGGTCTCTTCATTACCTTCAAATGTCCTATAACAATTTCCGTTCCTAGGATGCCTGGGTGGCTCAGCAGTTGAGCATCTGCCTTCGGCTAACAGCGTGATTCCGGACTAGGAATCGAGTCCCACATCGGGCTCCCTGTAAGGAGCCTGCTTCTCACTCTGCCTATGTCTCTGACTCTCTCTCTCTGTGTCTCTCATGAATAAATAAATTAAATAACTTTTAAAAGTTTAATAAAAATAACAATTTCTGTTCCTGTGTCTTTGCTCACACTGTTTACCCTACTTAAAATGGCCCTCTCTTCTTATGCCTATCAGAGATGGCAAGCTCAAATGTCTACAAAGATCAGATAGGTAATGTAGAAGAGTCAAGCTGTTCAGGCATGATACAATAGTTTATGCTAGGGGTTATGGGAAACTTCAGTTTTCTTATATAAAAATGGGATTTAAAAATCAAACAGTCTTGTTAAGAATCAAATGAAGTTTTGAAGATAAAGCAAGTGATTCTGTACAATAGTACACAATTAACAACTGGTGATACTCTTATTTTTTTCCTGAGATTTTCTCCTTTTTTATTTACTGTAATTTGTTATTGCTTTTAGAATCATAGTATCACAGCTTCTTTAAAATCATTGTTTATGAGATCCAACACTTGACTCATCTTGGTGTTGCTGTCCGTTGATGGTCTTATTCAGTTTGTGATTCAGTGTATCATCCACACATTTAGTTACCATGGACATTTTGTCTATTATTGTATGATACTCTAAGCCCTATTAAAGTCTTTAATTTTAGCAGGAAGTAACCTGTGTAAGTTTAGCATGCACATACCAGGTCCTGGTATAACTTTGTGGGCTGTAATTTTGATGGCAGTTTAATTTTCATAGCTTTTTCTGGGTTATTTTGGTCTGCTTGGTTTAGTTGGTGCTGCTGGGACTCTCATTGGTTCTCACTGGTGCTTTCTGAGAAGATGGAAGAGGATTACCCAGGCTGTCTGTCTGGGTGGGGCATATCTCCATGAGTGTGTTTGTGGTGGAGTCTCTCTATTGTCTGATCCCTTTTGAGATGTCTAGTTTCTGTGGGTGAGAGAAGAAGACTATTGGCCTGAGAGTACAAAGAGAATTCTGAGGCAGTAACTTATTAATGATTCATCCCTCCTAATAGTTCTGGTTGCCAGCCCTGGTGTCTGGATTCAGGAGGAGACTCTCATGATTAGGGGAACAAAGAGACTTCCTGGACCAGGTCACCTATGTATAGCTGGATCTCTCCTGCCATCTCTGTCTATCAACCTTAATATCAACCTTAATATCTCTATCTATCAACCTTAATATCTCAGTCTCAGACCTGGCATGAGTGCCTCTCCTGGCTCTTTATTTTTGTTCAAGCTCCCACTTGATATCTCTTTCTGGAAATGTCAGGCCTATTTCATGTTGTCAGATGGATTTTGATTTGGTCAAGTTAGGGAATGCACCTATTTTGGCTGCCTTGTCACTATGCCATAGGAACAGAAAGACTGGATCTAAGTCACCTTCTTCTTGCAAGTGGTCGGCACTACATGTAGTTCACCTTATTCCTACGGTCTTTCAGTTCTCTTTTGGTTTATCTGGAGCCATTTCCAGGGTTTATGTTTTTGCTTAATGAGGAGAAAGGGGAAATGGGTCTATAACATGCTGTTTTGACAGGAAGTCTCTGCATTTCTTTTTAATAAGAAAAATGATTTTAAAAAAGGAAGAAAAAAGTAGTATAGACTGGGTGTAGAATTAATGACGACATTTATTTTATTTTTCTATTTAAGTAAAACTAAAAGTAAAATTAATCATCCATGGGATAATACTGTGTAATGGAATAAATATGGCTTGCTAATCTTGAGTTTGAGTACCAGCTCTATAACTTCTTCGTGGAGTGATATTGGGCAAATGACGTAACTCATTTTAGCTTTACTATCCTAGGCTTAGAATAACTCTAATATCTCCTTTTTAGAATTTTGTGAGGATTAAGTGAGCTAATGTATAAATTATATTTAGCACAGTGTCTGGCCATTGTTCATGAGACAGCAGTTATCTTTATGTATTATTAGCATCTTTCTTCTAGAACTCTATTCCCTTCTATGTCAAAGGTCAACCCTCTGACCACTAACTGATTTTTAGAGTACTTTCTCTACTCTTGGAGATAAAAATAAGTAGCTTCCTTCTAAAAATGGCCAACTTCCAGTTTATGGGCTCTCTCTGGCAAAGAACCTTACATGCTGTGCTGTACACATCTGTACAAATACTTATTTTTTCTCCTTTGTCTTTCAAAATCAGGGATCCCCATTTCAGAGTTCCAGCAGATGTTTCTTTATTTAAACTCTATTAAGTAAGAGGAAGGAAAGAGAGACAGACATGCACAAGAAGGAAAGAGGTCTGGGTCATAGCACCACGTTTACTCAGAGGCCACAGTGCCAGGAAAAATGTGTACACCAATTGTAATTTGTTTTTTCCGTTGTATTTGATTTTTTTCAAACAGGAATTTCTTGTTTCCTTAGACACAAATTAAATCTCAGTGAGAACCAGCCAGCAGACTTTCAGTGCAATTATGGATGTCCAAATGCTGTATTTATTATAGTCCCTTAACAGGAAATTTGGTAGGGTATTTTGGTTTCAATGCAGTAGTTGGTTTTGTCTACATGTGTATGTGTTTTGTATGCAATGGACTCAGAAACATAGATCAAGGGAGGAATTACATTTAGAGTACTTTGGTATTTTCAGATTTGAGCCTCTCTTTTATTTTATAAGCTTCTTATACATCAAGTTGATTGAGAGTTTTGTTGATCTAGAGAGCTGTTACTCTTTAGAGTATATAACTACTCCAGCTAACCTATTATCCCAACCAATTGCTTTATTTTAGATTCAAATTTTCTCATTGTTCTCATCCACAAATCCTAACTCCAGGTGCTTCAGCACTATGCAAGAAAATACTTATTGAAACATAAAAATTCAGTCAAACTAGTGATTAGTTATCAAATGGAACAAATGCCCATTGTAAACTGTCTGCCTGAATTCAGTTGTTTTTGCAACTGAACTCAATCACTCTGGTCAGTAGGAAACAAGTCTGTGAAGAAAACTGTTAAAGAAAAGTCCTAGAGGACTAACCAGAAAGTTAATTGTGACCAGCATCGAATTCAAGTCCCTTTATTTTTTTTAAAGATTTTGTTTAATTATTCATGAAAGACACAGAGAGAGACAGAGAGAGGCAGAGAGAGGCAGAGACACAGGCAAAGGGAGAAGCAGGATCCAGACAGGGAGTCTGATGTGGGACTCCATCTCAGGTCTCCAGGATCATGCCCTGGGCTGAAGGCGGCCCTAAACCACTGAGCCACCCAGACTGCCCTCAAGTCCCTTTCTTTGGGTGTTTGGGCTCTAGAGGAGTCCAGGAATAATATGGATTATCCTGGTTAAATTCGCAGGAACACAGGCTTTGATATGTAGGGAGATGATGGATTGTGGAAATATTTATTAAGCAGGAAGCTAACTGAGTTAGACAACTCCGTTGTCCTTCATTAGCAAAGACAACTATCCTGAAAGGAGACATGGCATAGTAGAAAAGAACAGGCCTTTAGAATGAGAATTAGGATACTTCAAATTACATTTATTGTGTATGTGATCTTGAGGAGGTTATATAATCTCTCTGGGTCTCAGTTTCCTCGTCTGCAAAATGGAGCTAATGAAACATATCTTAATTCAACTAATAAGGAAAACACTAATAATCTCAAAGGAAAATGAACAAAGAGACCAAGAAACTTATAGAACCAAATATAAATGATTGAAAAATATGAAAAATTTCCAACCTCACCAACAATAAAGAAAAACACACTAAATGTGATACCATGTTTCTTTTTTTCAAATTATCCAAAATTACAAAAATAATAATCTAGTGTTGGTAAGGGTGTGGTAAAATTAGCATCCTCCTACACTGATGGAATGTAAATTGGCACAACTTTTCTGGAAACCACACCAAAAAGCTTCAAATAGTTTATAACCCATAAACTTTAGTACAAGGATTTCCATTCTAAGGAATTGGCCAAAGAGATTAGTCAGAAATCCAACAGATATTAATTTGCAAAACCACTTATCTCAATATCATTTGTAATAACAGCTTTGGAAACCTAAAGGACCAACAATAAGAAGAAGCTCAAATAAATTATGATGTAATCCTTTAATGGAATATTCTGTTAACATTTAAAATGATATTTTAAATAATATTTTACCTTAAGAGAAAACACTCATAATGTGAAGAAAAAGAGAATATATATATTATATATTTATGTATGTATGTGTGTGTGTGTGTATATATATATATATATATATATACACACAGTGTTGTCCCAATTTACAGATACACATATATACTGTATGTATGAGTTTATAAAACACATCTCTCAAGTCTTTCATTTTGTTTTATCATTTTTTACTTGACTCATATAACCACAGTGAGAGAGTCCTGATATCCTCCTCACCTTTGCTTCCAATTCCAAATCCTGCACATTTTTGTGGTTCAGGCTCAGAATTCACTACACTCAAAACTCACCTTTACTCTGATATTTTTCTCTTCTAGATTCCTTCAAAATGTATACACATATGAGAATATGTTCAAAATCATTAGGGATCAGGTAAATGCAAATTAAAACCACAATGAGATACCACACGCTTATTAGAGTAACTAAAATTTGAAAATAATGACAATACCAAATGTTGCCAAAAATGCAGAAAAATTAGATCTCTCATACATTGCTGGTGGGAATGTAAAATTGGACAGTCACACTGGAAAACAGCTGAGCACATTCTTATTTTAAAAACATGCGATGAGTATACTACCCAAAAATTGCACTCTGGAGCATTTATCTCAGAGGAATCAAGACTCCTGTCCACAGAAAAAAATATCTGTAAATGAATGTTCAGAGCAGGTCTATTAATAATATCCCCAAACTGGAAATAGCCCAGCTGTCCTTCAATGGGTGAATTAAACAAAATATGTATATCCTTCATACATAGATACTACTCAAAAATTAAAAAAGAATGAACTATTGATACCTGTAACAATTTAAATTAATCTCCAGGAAATTATGCTGAGCGGAAAAAAATAATATCAAAAAGTGACACACTATATGACTACATTTACATAAAAATTTTGAAATTACAAAATTATAGAGAACACATTAGTAGTTGTCAGGAATTAGAAATTTAAACTGGTGTTGAAAGGGGAGGCAGTCTGTGTGGCTATAAAGAGGTAACATGAGGCAGTCTCTAGATATCCCAAATAGAATAGTTCTGTATTTTGATTTTGGTGGTTAATATAAAAACCCACACAGGGAATAAAACTGTAGTGAACTTACAATGCATACACATACATACACAAATTAATACAAGTTAAACTGGGAACTTTGAAAAAGATTGGTGGATTGTATTAATGTCAATTTTCTGGCTGTGAAAATATACTAAACTTTTGCAATATTTTACCACTGGCAGAAAGTGGACAAATTATACAAGGGATTATTTTGTGTTATTTATTAAAACTTTATGTGGATCTATAATTATCTCCATAAAAATTTCAATTTAAGAAAATATGTATATAGTCAATAGACCCTGAACTACCTCATATACTCCATGTTCTTGTAGACATTGCTACCTGGTCACCAAACTCCTTGTGAGCATACAATGTCTATTGTTTTTGTATCACTAGGATGCCTAACACATGGTTGAGCCCACCAATTTTCATTGAATTGGAAAATAATACCCTCACCCCCCAAAAAATAATTTTAAGATAGTGGTAGAACTTGATGTGTTTTATTTTTCTTTATTTTCTAATTATTTAGTAATGGTATTATACAATATTTCTGTATATTCTTTTATTGGAGTTCGATTTGCCAACATATAACATCCAGTGCTCATCCTATCAAGTGCCCCCCTCAGTGTCTGTCACCTAGTCACCCCATCCTCCCGCCCACCTCCCCCTCCACTACCCCTTGTTCATTTCCCAGAGTTAGGAGTCTCTCATGTTTTGTCACTCTGATTTTTCCCACTCACTTTTTTCTCCTTTCCCCTATAATCCCTTTCACTACTTTTTATATTCCCCATATGAGTGAAACCATATGATGATTGTCCTTCTCCAATTGACTTACTTCACTCATTATGAGACCCTCTAGTTCCATCCATGTTGAAGCAAATGGTGGGTATTCATCCTTTCTAATGGTTGAGTAATATTCCGTTGTCTTCTTTATCCATCCATCCTTCGATGGACACCAAGGCTCCTTCCACAGTTTGGCTATTGTGGGCATCACTGCTATAAACATCGGGGTGCAGGTGTCTTGGATTTTCACTGCATCTGCATCTTTGGGGTAAATCCCCAGTAGTACAATTGCTGGGTTGGAGAGTAGCTCTATTTTTAACTCTTTGAGGAACCTCCACACAGTTTTCCAGAGTGGCTGCACCAGTTCACATTCCCACCAACAGTACAAGAGCGTTCCCCTTTCTCCACATCCTCTCCAACATTTGTTGTTTCCTGTCTTGTTAATTTGCCCCATTCTCACTGGTGTGAGGTGGTATCTCATTGTGGTTTTGATTTGCATTTCCCTGGTGGCCAGTGATGCAGAGCATTTTCTCATGTGCTTATTGGCCATGTCTATGTCTTCCTCTGTGAAATTTCTGTTCATGTCTTTTGCCCATTTCATGATTGGATTGTTTGTTTCTTTACTGTTGAGTTTAATAAGTTCTTTAGAGATCTTGGATACTAGCCCTTTTTCTGATAAGTCATTTGCAAATATCTTCTCCCATTCTGTAGGTTGTCTTTTAGTTTTGTTGACGTTTCTTTTGCTGTGCAGAAGCTTTTTATCTTGATTAAGTCCCAAAAATTCATTTTTGCTTTTGCTTCCCTTGCCTTCAAAGATATATCTTGCAAGAAGTTGCTGTGGCCAAGTTCAAAAAGGGTGTTGCCTATGTTCTTCTCTAGGATTTTGATGGATTCAAATGTTTTAACCATTTACCATTTTCTGAAAACTGCTAGAATATGGGGCGAACAACAAGGGACCAATTCCCTACCTTCTGGCATTACTGAAAGCACTTTAGCATAATGATTTATTTTTTTTTTTGCTTTTATTTATTTTTTTTTATTTTTTATTGGTGTTCAATTTACTAACATACAGAATAACCCCCAGTGCCCGTCACCCATTCACTCCCACCCCCCGCCCTCCTCCCCTTCCAACACCCCTAGTTCGTTTCCCAGAGTTAGCAGTCTTTACGTTCTGTCTCCCTTTCTGGTATTTCCCACACATTTCTTCCCCCTTCCCTTATATTCCCTTTCACTATTATTTATATTCCCCAAATGATTGAGAACATATAATGTTTGTCCTTCTCCGACTGGCTTACTTCACTCAGCATAATACCCTCCAGTTCCATCCACGTTGAAGCAAATGGTGGGTATTTGTCATTTCTAATAGCTGAGTAATATTCCATTGTATACATAAACCACATCTTCTTTATCCATTCATCTTTCGTTGGACACCGAGGCTCCTTCCACAGTTTGGCTATCGTGGCCATTGCTGCTATAAACATCGGGGTGCAGGTGTCCCGGCGTTTCACTGCATCTGTATCTTTGGGGTAAATCCCCAGCAGTGCAATTGCTGGGTCGTAGGGCAGGTCTATTTTTAACTCTTTGAGGAACCTCCACACAGTTTTCCAGAGTGGCTGCACCAGTTCACATTCCCACCAACAGTGTAAGAGGGTTCCCCTTTCTCCACATCCAGCATAATGATTTAAAGTGAGTCTAACCTTTGGGTAAATTATTTAACCTCAGTTTCTCATTATAGAAAATGAGGATGATAATAGTACCTATACATATGGTTGTTGTGAAAATTAAGTGAACATGCAAAATGATTAGTACAGTACCTGGAACAGCATAAGTGCTCAGTAATGTTACCCTCTTTTCTTTACTGTTGATATTCCTCTGGTGAGCTCCATTATAGATGCTACTTAAGTGTTAAACCACGTAATACAGACAAGTGATATGTTAATATATGTTTCCTAGGGATGCCATGATAAAGTATCAGAAAGTTGGTGGCTTGAAGCAAACTTGATTTCAAGAAGATTTAGAGGCTACAAGTCTGAAATCAAGGTGTTGGCAAGGTTGATTTCTTCTGAACACTCTGAGGGAGAATCTGTTCCATGTTTCTCTACTAGCTTCTAGTTATTGCTGGCAATCAGTGCTTGGTTTTCCTTGGCTTGTAGACTCATCACTTTAGTATTTTTCTCCATCTTCACATGTCATTCTCCCCATATATCTCTGCCCCTGTGCTCATATCTCCCTCTTCTTATAAGGACACTAACCATATTATATCTAGGGCCCACCATACTCCAGGATGACCTCATCTTAACTTGCTTATATCTGCAAAGACCATGTTTTCTTTGTTCTTTTTTTAAAGAGAAACAGAGAGAGAGAGAGAGAACAAGTAGTGGGGGCAAAGGGAGAGAGAATCTTTTTTTAAAATATTTTATTTATTTATTCATGAGAGACACAGAGAAAGAGAGAGGCAGAGACACAGGCAGAGGGAGAAGCAGGCCCCATGCAGGGAGCCTGACGTGGGACTCGATCCCGGGTCTTCAGGATCACGCCCTGGGCCGAAGGTGGCGCTAAACCGCTGAGCCACCCAGGGATCCCAGGAGAGAGAATCTTAATTAAGCAGGCTCCATGTCCAGCACAGAGCTCAATACAGGGCTTGATTTCATAACCCTGAGATCATGACCTGAACTGAAAGCAAAAGTCAGATCCTCAAATGAGCCACCTAGGAGCCTAAAAGAACCTGTTTTCAAATAAAGTCACATTCACAGGTTCCTGGAGTTAGGACTTTGGCATAACTTTTTGGAGGACACAATTCAGCCCATAACCGTTAGAAATTAGGAGTGAGGGTAATAGCTGAAGAATGAAATAATTATTAAAAGATTTTGGAGGAAGTGGGATTAGTGGTCTTAATTTGAGTAGGTAAATAAGAGTGAACAAGGGAAGAAGAACAATGTCCGTAGACACAGGCATAATTAGAAACAGTAGCTGATGAATAAATTTACGTATTTATCTCTTTCTATATTTAGTTTCTGAGACTCACATTAGGCTTGTATTAACCTAAAACTCCTTACTAGATTGAGAGATTTTGGTGGATGGGGAAAGATATTTCTTACATGTCTGTCTCCCCTAGATTGTCCTCAGGGTTTGGCATAAATCCTGTACTCAATAAGAGCTTTCTGAAATTAACTAAATTTAGCAACTGTTAGCAAGGAGTTGATGATTGAGGAAGTCTTACAATTAATGCATTTTCCCCTCTGTAAATATTTCCCAAAGATAATAAATTTGTTTCAAAGATCCTTATATTATGCCTTTTGTGAATGCAGTATAAAGGTATCTAAGAGGCTGTACTCCTATCGTATTTACAAGTTCTCTCTTCCACAGGTGGCTGCCAAACTTTGCTTGAATGCTTTTGGGAATAGCCAACTTAATACTTTCTAGAACTCTAATTGTTAGAAAGTCTTTGTTTCCCTGCTTGCTTGATTAAATATTTAGTCAAATGTATTTTTAAAATTTAGACATATTGGCCTTAGTTCTGCCCTCTGGGAATACATAAATTAAGCACTATTACCAAATCACAGTCCAAGAGTGATATTCAGTGGTGAAAGCCAACATGGAAGAAGGGCAGTGGTACAATCAACACTGCTAAGGAAAACTGTTTCCATTTATATCTCTGATTGCTGCACACAGCAATTGACCTACTCTGTCCTTATAACTTCTCTGAATGTTATTTGAAAGCACAGCAGACAAGATATCGGTTTGATTCAAGTCCAGGACCTAAGCTACACAAATACATTTTTACTCCTAAGATGGTTACCTAGGTCAGTAGTTTACCATTGGAAAGTGCCTGATTCTCTCTCTTCCTCTCTCCCAGGGCCTCTGAACCTAATGTATGACAGGAAACAGGTTTGAGTTCCTTCCTGGGGGTGTGTGAACATGTAATTCGTGTAATTTCTTTCCAA
Source organism: Canis lupus familiaris (assembly GCF_011100685.1). NCBI lineage: Eukaryota > Metazoa > Chordata > Mammalia > Carnivora > Canidae > Canis > Canis lupus. The sequence goes on along the minus strand of NC_049260.1, from coordinate 61,072,097 downwards.
GGGAGTCCAGACAGCCTTATTTGCACTACCTGTTATTGGAGTGAGTACATATTACAGATGAGGAAACTCAGGCTCAAATGGGTGAAATGAGGTGCTAAAATCACAAAACTGTTCTTTTATAAAGTCCTGAATTCCCTTTAAATGACCAAGAAAATGGACAGGAATTCTACAACATGAGAAAAGAAAGTCACATATGCAATTTTACAGTGGATCAGACATAATCAACAAGCTACTGGTAACAGAAAATAAAGACATTAACCTTAAAAGTTTGACACAGGAAATTTATCTAGTCTCTGGTACTCTTAGTGCTTCAAATTCATTAAGCCTGAGAAGAATTAGAGTCCCAGCAAGTTAACATTGGGCAGTTTACCTTTGTTTCTACAGCCATCACCCCAGAGCTTTCCCTGTCAGAAGTTGTGTGTTTCAGGATCCCTGGGTGGCGCAGCGGTTTGGCGCCTGCCTTTGGCCCAGGGCGCGATCCTGGAGACCCGGGATCGAATCCCACGTCGGGCTCCCGGTGCATGGAGCCTGCTTCTCCCTCTGCCTGTGTCTCTGCCTCTCTGTCTCTCTCTGTGCCTATGTCTCTGACTCTCTCTCTCTGTATGACTACCATAAATAAATAAAAATTTTAAAAAAGGAAGTTGTGTGTTTCATGTTGTACACTTTATCTTAGCCTGCCAGCCCACTATTTCTTTTCCTTCAAGGAGTACTATATCAGAAGGGAATTAAAGGTCTGTTCCTTTGGCCACCTGCTTACTTGTAGTTATGGTGGTCACTAACAGAGTTGAGATTCTGGGGCACCTACTGTCCAAGCTATCTTAGCCATTTTCTTTTAAAAATACATAATTATATTACATAGCATCACTATGTTTCTGTGACAACAAAATAGCTTGGGTTTGGCTGGGTATGCAATAATGGAATCACATTCTTTGGTTATTTAAAAAAAAAAAAACTTCATTTCCTGCCTGGAAAATGAACTATCTGATTACAAAGATTTTGTTGCTCCCACAAGAAGAGAGATTTAGTTCTTGCTTCCTAGTGGAAACTGTCCTTCCATTTCCCTAGTTATATTCCCATTTCATTTGTAAGTTCCCTGTGTGTTTTACCAACTAAATGTAAAGAAGAAACTTCTTTTTATTGAATATTGATTGACATACATTACATTTGTTTCAGGTTGTGCAACATAGTAATTTGATAGCTCTATGTTTTTCTATATTCATCACGTGTAGTTACCATCTGTCACTCTACATTGCTATTACAATATTATTGACTACATTCCCTATGCTGTACCTCTCATTGTTGTGACTTATTCATATCATAATTGAAAGCCTATATCATAAAAGAGAAACTTTTTAAAATCAGTATTACATGATATCCAAGGGAAATTTTATAAATAGTACAGAAGCCAATATTAAGTTTTCCATATAACTTTTATCTCATTTGACTTTATATGAAATGTATTTTTATTACTTCATGAAATAAGAATCACAGAGCTGGGTACAATCAGAATACCCATCCCAGGAATAATGACACACCAAGTCAGGCCATCAGAGCTACTTTCTGTAGAAGGATTTGATTGTGACTAGTGAGAAAAAAAAATGTGGTAAGGAGAACAGTGACACTAAGTGTTAGACCATAGCACACTGAAATTTTAACTGTAGGATGAAAAGAACAAGATACTCTTAATACCGCAGGAGGTTATTGTTGTCTGCATGGAACAATTTGTCACTTAAAAGTCCCAGGAATGGAGGGGCTTGTCTTAACTTTCTCAAGAGATGTATACAAAATGAAGACAGAAAAAATTCTTTATGAGAGCCCAATAAAAGAACTTCCCTCCTGGGATGATATAATGATCTGAGAGAAAATTTCTCCTCACACTTTTAGAAAGCCTAGTAAAATCTTTAATTCTGATGGAAAGTTACTCCTACTCCTCCTGAGAGGAATGATCATCTGAGGCAACACAGCCAGAAACAACAAGGAAGGCATGGGCAGGGGCCATCAATATGGACAGGAGTAATAAGGTTAAACCCTAGTAACAATGTAAAGGTATACCTATCAGTTAAACATATCAGAATCAAGAAAAGCCACAGGGCAACAGAGCAGAGATAGCAGCAACAGACATAGCAAGAGAACTTGGGCCATCATGAGATATATTTGATTCATTTGAGGCATTGCCATGGGATGGCCTTGAAAGCTTTGGATACCCAGAAAATCCTAAGTGGGAACTTAACAGGAGAGATAGCTTTGGCTCCCATTAACATAGATACCAACATCTCTTGGTTATTCTTCCCCAGGGCTTCAGTCCATTTCAGTGAATATGCAGACATATAAATATACCTCTGAATAGCAACCCATATTCCAATCACAGCTCTTTTTTATTGGAGTTCAATTTGCCAACATATAGCATAACACCCAGTGCTCATCCCATCAAGTGCCCCGCTCAGTGCCCATCACCCAGTCACCCCCACCCCCTTCCCACCTCCCTTTCCACCACCCCTTGTTCGTTTCCCAGAGTTAGGAGTCTCTCATGTTCTGTCTCCCTCTCTGATATTTCCCACTCATTTTCTCTCCTTTCCCCTTTATTCCCTTTCATTATTTTTTATATTCCCCAAATGAATAAGACCATATAATGTTTGTCTTTCTCTGATTGACTTAGCTCTTTTCCAAGAGATCACTTTGTGACTCTTCATACCAAATGGTATAATACCACGGTATAAGACCATTTAAAACCTGAGGCAATTCTTCAAGAATGACTTCACAGGACAAGAGTGAAACGGTCAATTCCATAATTTTTCAATCAAATCATCTCCATTTGATCTACTTTTTACACTTAGTTCTATGTAAATTTTGTTTAAACAAAGAATTGTGCTTTCAAAATTTGAAAAACACTAGACTAGTAAAACATATCTGGGCATCAGTCTCTTTTCTGACAAAACTGGGATAATAATAACATTTACTACATAACCTATAATAGTCCATTACATATTTGCACTAGTCTATCTCTCACCAGGAAAATTGGAGCTCTCTGAGAGTAAGTAACTGTCATTCATTCATAAATGTCTTTTTGTAGCAGGCACTGGAAATCGGCAACTAAGTATTTATGGGAAGCAAAGTAGACATGGCCCTTTCCTTCCTGGAACTTACTTTCCAATCATTCCAAGATCCTTACAACAGCCCACACAAAGCGCTATATGACAGGGTCTACTCAATTCCTCTGACTTCATTTTTTGCTACTCAATCCCTTGTTCCTTATATTCCAGCAACATTGACCTTTTTACTCTTTCTTGAACATGCCAGGCATGATGTAGCCCTAGGACCAATACACTAGCTGTACCTTCACCTGGAATTCTTTTTGCCTAGATAAGAGTATGGTTAGTTTCCTACTCCCTTTAAGTTTGTTCTAGTGTCACTTTCTCAAATGAAATTCATCCTGATCAACCTATTTACAACAATTGCAACTCATATTCCCAGCATTGCTTATCCATTTTAATATATTATAATTATTTTTCCTCAACAATAATTATTACTTTCTATAAATTATACATTTTAGCTGTCTATTATGTTTATTATCTCTCTCTCTCACCCTATAAAAATAATAGCTCCATAAGGCAGAGCAGAATTTTTATCTGGTTTGTTCATTTAATGGCCTAGAACAATGCTTGGACCTGAGTAGGTACTCAATATTTGTTAAATATTTGTTAAATTTCTGGAGACATTTTCCATATTGCCCCTCCTTCATGTGACAGATTTCCTTATTCTGGCGTCCTCAATAAAGTACATTTTTTTCTTTCCTGTTCTTTCTCTTTCCCTCCTTTTCAGAAAAACAAACAAACAAAAAAACTGTCTTGTATTTCATCCATTCAAGGCCCTGTTTTCTGTTAAGTAACTAAGCAATGCCTCAGAATCTAATAACTGAAGAAACTTTGAGGATATCTTGCCTACAAACCCAAATATATTAGGATAGTAGGGGAGATTTCAGAAACCCTACAAAGCTGGTGTGGGAGTTTAGGGCCAAATAAACCCTTTTTTTTCTGGCCACGAGTTCTATCCCATACCATCAACGGGAAGCAGAAAGACAGCCTGGCATAATGGAAAGATTCTTGGACTTGGAAGCTTTGGGTTTGTCTTACTTTGCCCCTTGTTTGTGATTAGGGAAACTTATTTAATCTTTTTGATTCTCAATTTACTTATCTCAAAATTTGAGAGGGATAGTAGTAATTATTTTTAAGAGTTGTTAGGATGAAAAAAAAAGATCATATAACTAATGCAGTAAGCCTATATTAATCTCTTAATAAATTGTAGCTATCACTTCCAGCACACTTTCTTACCATATAATTTGTGTACATTAAATATTAGTTCTCCCTCTCACAATGTTGTGATTATTAAATAACATAATACATTAAGAAACTATAGAATGTCAAAACAAAGATTAATTAGTTGGTTAGGATATAGATATCAAATTAAGTGAAAAGGTAAAAATGTCAATATTTCAATATCTGCAAGTATGATAGTACTGTGAAAGCCAGTTACAAGTTAGGTCTGCATTTTAGAATACAATGTGTTGTAAGAAAGTAAGTATTATCTGATTGACAGCTCAAGCTGCTTCTGAAAAAAATGAACTGATTTTGAACTGATAATCACATTCTGATTAACTGATAGAATCATTTGCCAAAATATTTTCTTTTAATAAATGCTCCATGTTAAATTATTTAGAACCACTTCAGAGTGAACTATAGGGATGGGTAAAAGCCTTCAAAAGAGTCACAGCAACATTGAGACCATGCCCATTTAGCTCTCTGGAACAGTTATATACTCTCTTAATGCCCTATATCTTCCATGGTCTGTAAATTCCTGCTTCATTTGATCTCCAATTTACCCATAGATTGTGAATCTTACCCTTCATTTTCTTATGCTTAAATTTTATTCATTTACTTATTCATTTAGCAAGCATTTTTTGGGTACTATATGTCATGTAGCAAGGATGAAAAGACAAATAAGATTCAATTATTAACAAATGGATAAGCAGTTTGCATGAGATTTCCAGATTAAAGCACTAGCAGATACAAAGGCTCAGAAGGCATAAAAACTCAGGTATTTCTAAACAAAAAGCAAATGCTCAGGCTGAATGATACAGGAGAGTTAGATGGAAAGACACCTGGGTGGCCCAGTGGTTTAGCATCTGCCTTTGGCTTGGGGAGTGATCCCCTGGTCAGAGGATAGAGTCTTGCATCAGGCTTTCTGCAGGGAGCCTGCTTCTCCTTCTGCCTATTTCTCTGCCTGTGTGTGTGTGTGTGTGTGTGTGTGTGTCTCATGAATAAGTAAGTAAGTAAGTAAGTAAATAAATAAATAAATAATCTTTTAAAAAAAGAGAGTTGGATAGAGTTTTATGTAAGCCATAATAACCTGGAGCCTGCAGTTACTTAAAGTCATAAGAAATTTCTTATTGCTGGTATACATTATCCAATTGGATAATATTAGAAGCAACCCAAACTGAACACAAAACAAAATGTTGGCTTATATTCACTTCACTACTATTTCTAATTATAGTGAATCTCTAACAAAATTATTATACTGATTCCTTTGCTTCACATTTTTATTTTATTTTATTTTATTTTATTTTATTTTATTTTATTTTATTTTATTATTTTATTTTATTTTATTTTTCTTCTATACCCATTAACCCCTTCTCTCTCCTCTTACTCACTTTCCATGTGAAATGAATAGTCCTCATTTTTTTCATCTTATCTTAATTTTCACTGAAAGCCAGGAAAGTTAAAAGGCAGCTGTTTGCTGAATAAAAGAAAATGTTAGAAGTTGCTCATTTAAAGTACTTTTCTTACAAGAAACAAGTTTTTGTATTTTTTTTCTTGACAGAAGACCAAAATAGCACCAAAATTCTAAAACATTATCAATTTCAAGCAAACATTTTTTTAATGCTCCTACTACCTGTAAAAGTATAATTGAGCATTTTAAAATATTCCCCTGGCTATTTGGGGTCTTTTCTAATTCCACACAAATCTTGAGATTATTTGTTCCAACTCTCTGAAGAAAGTCCATGGTATTTTGAGAGGGATTGCATTAAATGTTCCATTAATGCAATTTAATTGCATTAAATTGCCCTGGGTAGCATTGACATTTTCACAATATTAATTCTTCTAATCCATGAGCATGGAATGTTTTTCCATCTCTTTGTGTCTTTCTCAGTTTCTTTCAGAGATGTCTGTAGTTTTTAGGGTATCGCTCCTTTAGCTCTTTGGTTAGGTTTATTCCTAGGTATCTTATGCTTTTGGGTGCAATTGGAAATGGGATTGACTCCTTAATTTATCTTTCTTCAGTTTCATTGTTAGTGTATAGAAATGCCACTGATTTCTGGGCATTGACTTTGTATCCTGCCACACTGCCGAATTGCTGTATGAGTTCTAGCAATCGTAGGGTGGAGTCTTGTGGGTTTTCTATGGACAGTATCATGTCATCTGCGAAGAGGGAGAGTTTGACTTCTTCTTTGCCAATTTTAATGCCTTTTATTTCTTTTTGTTGTCTGATTGCTGAGGCTAGAACTTCTAGTACTATGTTGAATAGCAGTAGTGAGAGTGGACATCCCTGTCGTGTTCCTGATCTTAGAGGAAAGGCTCTCAGTGTCTCCCCACTGATAATGACATTTGCTGTGGGCTTTTCATAGATGGCTTTTAAGATGCTGAGGAATTTTCTCTCTATCCCTACACTCTGAAGAGTTTTGATCAGGAATGGATGCTGTATTTTGTCAAATGCTTTATCTGAATCTATTGAGAGGATCATATAATTCATGAGTTCATCATTTTTTTAAAATAAGATATTTGCCAATGACCTCTAAAGAAAAAGAATATACTCCAGTAGAGAGGTCCAAGATGGTAATGTAGGAAGACTCTGAATTCACCTCCTCCATGAACATACCAAATATATTCCTATTTATAGAACAATTCCTTGTAAAGAAGAACTGAACCACTTCTGCAAAAACAATAGGAAGACCAGATAGAAAACATCCAGAGAGATGGAGACATGATAATGAAGGGAAATCCCATCTCTAATGCTGCATACTGCAGTGGAGAGCAATAGTACTGAGGAACCATGAGCAGATTCATCTCCCTAGAGGCACAGAAAAAAGCTGCAAATTAAAAGTGCAACGAGAAAATAGAGGAACCAGTCTTAGAATCCTGCCAAATGGTGCAAGAGCTTCTGGAACTCTCTCCAGGTTCAGGGGCTAGCAAGCTTCACGAATCATATTCCCCTCCAACTTGATAGCACAGTCAGGAGCAGGTCTGGACAACCTAGCCATCCTGCCACTGCAGTTAGTCTCAGACCCCTAGTCCAGACCAATCCCAGCCAACCAACCAAGACAGCACCAGCATGGTACACATCAGGAAAGCCCTGGCCAGCATTCACTGTAGCTCCAGCCAACCCACCAAAGTGATGCAAAACAGCCTATAACAATCCAGGCTCACATGACTTCGACTCCCCTGTGTAGAGCACCCCAGACCCAATAGCCTGTGTTTGTCTCACTCCAGTCACTCTGCCAGAGTTCCCCTTGCACAGGGAACCCCAAGACCCATCACCATGCCCACTGCAGCTTAAGTTGTCATTCCAGAACTGATTTGTTTAAAGAGGCCCAGGACTAACCAGCTTGCACCCAATTCAGCTTCAGCTATCTGATCATGGTAACTTTTGCATGGAGAGCCCTGGAACAACCCCAACCCACACCCACTTCGGCTGTCTGTCCAAGGTTCTCTCTCTATGGAGAGCCCCAAGACCAACACAACCTGCACCAACTTCACCTTCAGCCATTTTACTAGAACAGCTCCAGTTCAGAGTGCCTCAGGACCCCAAGGCGCTACCAGACACAGCCCCAACCAGTTTCCCAACGTTACTAGGTGTACATAGTCTATATACGGGACAACCATACACAATACCATTCCTTCAAGATTAGAAATAGCTACTCTACGTAATTCATAAAAACAAACACATAAAGTCAATCAAAATGAGGAGCAAGGGGAATATGCTGCAAATGAAAGAAAAAGACAAAACCTAAGGAAAATAAATAAATAAAATGGAGATGAGCAGACTACCTGATAAAGAGTTCACAGTAATAATTATAAAGATGCTCAGCAGGGACACTGGGGAAGCTCAGCGGTTGAACATCTGCCTTTGGCTCAGGGCATGATCCTCAGTCCGAGGACTGAGTACCCCATCGAGCTTCCTGCAGGGAACCTGCTTCTCCCTCCACTTATGTCTCTGCCTCTCTCTGTGTGTCTCTCATGAATAAATAAATAAAATCTTTTTTAAAAAGATGCACAGCAGACTGGACATAAAATTAGATGAACTCAGTGAGAACTTCAAATAGAACAATAAAAGTCAAATAATCAGAATTAAAGAATACAACTGAAATGAAAAATACACAAGAGGGAATCAAGAGTAGATTAGAAAATGCAGAATAGATAAGTGATCTGGAAGACAAGCTAATGGAAAGCATCCAAGCTGAACAGCATAAAGAAAAAAAATAAGTGAGGGAAGATTAAAGGATATCTTGGAGAGAAGGGGCAAGATGGCGGAGGAGTAGGGTCCCCAATCACCTGTCCCCCAAAAATTACCTAGATAACCTTCAAATCATCCTGAAAATCTATGAATTCGGCCTGAGATTTAAAGAGAGAACAGCTGGAATGCTACAGTGAGAAGAGTTCACTCTTCTATCAAGGTAGGAAGACGGGGAAAAAAGAAATAAACAAAAGGCATCCAAAGGGGAGGGGCCCCGCCAGAAGCCTGGCTAAGGCCGGGGCGAGAGTCCCCAGGACAGGAGAGCTCCGTCCTGGAGAAGCAGGAGCTGCACCAATCTTCCCGGGAGGAAGGGCGCCGACAGGGAGTTAGAGCAGGACCGCAGGAGAGTGGGGAAGTCCTCAGGCTCCCTGGGACACTAACAGACACCTGCGCACCCAGGAGAGTGCGCCGAGCTGCCTAGGGGCTGCAGCGCGTGCACGCATTGACCCGGGAGCAGCTCGGAGGGGCTCGGGCTGAGGAAGAGGCTCCATGCGGAGGGGGCTGTGTGGCTCCGGGAGCAGCTCAGAAGGGCTCAGGCAGCGGCTACGCAGAGGAGGCTGCCCGGCCAGAGTGTGAATCTAACACCGCAGGCCCGGGAGCACAGGGCGCCGGGGACACAGCCGAGGATCCGACCTCCCCCCCGGGACAGGCAGACGCCGGGAGGGCACAGGACGGCAAGGACGCTCCTGTCCCGAGCTGAGCAGATCAGCGGCCCTGCCCCGGAGCATCCAGGCCCTGCGGATGGACAGCTCCAAAGTTACTGTGGGAGCTGAATCCAGGGCTCCAGAGCTGGCCCCACCACTGTGATTGTTTCTCCTGGGGCCTCACAGGGTAAACAACCCCCACTGAGCCCTGAACCAGGCAGGAGGCAGAGCAGCCAAGTGCTAACACCTGAAAATCAGCACAAAAGGCCCCTCCCCCAGAAGACCAGCTGGACGGACAAGTTCCAGGGGAAGTCAAGGGACTTAAAGTATACAGAAACAGAAGACACTCCCCCATGTTTTTTTTTTCCTTTTCATTTCTGTTTGCTTCCCACACCCTTTTTTTCCCTTTCTTTCTTTTTCTGTCTCTTTTTCTTCTCTTGTTTTCTTTTTTCTTCCTTTTTCCTTTTTTCTCTTTCTCTTTTCTTTCCTTCTTTCTCTCTTCTCTTTTTCTCCTTTTCCCAATACAACTTGTTTTTGGCCACTCTGCACTGAGCAAAATGACTAGAAGGAAAACCTCACCTCAAAAGAAAGAATCAGAAACAGTCCTCTCTCCCACAGAGTTACAAAATCTGGATTACAATTCAATGTCAGAAAGCCAATTCAGAAGCACTATTATACAGCTACTGGTGGCTCTAGAAAAAAGCATAAAGGACTCAAGAGACTTCATGACTGCAGAATTTAGATCCAATCAGGCAGAAATTAAAAATCAATTGAATGAGATGCAAACAAAACTAGAAGTCCTAACCACGAGGGTTAATGAGGTGAAAGAACGAGTGAGTGACATAGAAGACAAGTTGATGGCAAAGAGGGAAACTGAGAAAAAAAGAGACAAACAAAAGACCATGAAGATAGATTAAGGGAAATAAACGACAGCCTGAGGAAGAAAGACCTACATTTAATTGGGGTTCTCGAGGACGCCGAAAGGGACAGAGGTCCAGAATATGTATTTGAACAAATCATAGCTGAAAACTTTCCTAATCTGGGAAGGGAAACAGGCATTCAGATCCAGGAAATAGAGAGATCCCCCCCTAAAATCAATAAAAACCGTTCAACACCTCTGCATTTAATAGTTAAGCTTGCAAATTCCAAAGATAAAGAGAAGATCCTTAAAGCAGCAAAAGACAGGAAATCCCTGACTTTTATGGGGAGGAGTATTAGGGTAACAGCAGACCTCTCCACAGAGACCTGGCAGGCCAGATAGGGCTGGCAGGATATATTCAGGGTCTTAAATGAGAAGAACATGCAACCAAGAATACTTTATCCAGTAAGGCTCTCATTCAGAATGGAAGGAGAGATAAAGAGCTTCCAAGACAGGCAGGAACTGAAAGAATATGTGACCTCCAAACCAGCTCTGCAAGAAATTTTAAGGGGGACTCTTAAAATTCCACATTAAGAAGAAGTTCAGTGCACCAATCCACAAAAACAAGGACTGAGTAGATTTCATGATGTCACTAAACTCATATCTTTCAATAGTAACTCTGAACATGAATGGGCTTAATGACCCCATCAAAAGGCACAGGGTTTCAGACTGGATAAAAAAGCAGGACCCATCTATTTGCTGTCTACAAGAGACTCATTTTAGATTTAAGGACACCTACAGCCTGAAGATAAAAGGTTGGAGAACCATTTACCATTCAAATGGTCCTCAAAAGAAAGCAGGGGTAGCCATCCTTATATCAGATAAACTAAAATTTACCCCGAAGACTGTAGTGAGAGATGAAAAGGGACACTAGATCATACTTAAAGAATCTATCCAACAAGAGGACTTAACAATCCTCAATATACATGCCCCAAAAGTGGGAACTGCCAAATATGTAAACCAATTAATAACCAAAGTGAAGAAATACTTAGATAATAATACACTTATACTTGGTGACTTCAATCTAGCTCTTTCTACCTTCCATAGGTCTTCCAAGCACAGCATCTCCAAAGAAACGAGAGCTTTAAATGATACACTGGACCAGATGGATTTCACAGATATCTACAGAACTTTACATCCAAACTCACCTGAATACACATTCTTCTCAAGTGCACATGGAACTTTCTCCAGAATACACCATATACTGGGTCACAAATCGGGTCTGAACCAATACCAAAGGACTGGGATCGTCCCCTGCATATTGTCAGACCATAATGCCTTGAAATTAGAACTAAATCACAACCAGAAGTTTGGAAGGACCTCAAACACGTGGAGGTTAAGGACCATCCTGCTAAAAGATGAAAGGGTCAACCAGGAAATTAAGGAAAAATTAAAAATATTCATGGAAACTAATGAGAATGAAGATACAACCGTTCAAAATCTTTGGGATGCAGCAAAAACAGTCCTAAGGAGGAAATACATCGCAATACAAGCATCCATTCAAAAACTGGAAAGAACTCAAATAAAAAAGCTAACCTTACACATAAAGGAGCTAGAAAAACAGCAGCAAATAGATCCTACACCCAGCAGAAGAAGAGACTTAATTAAGATTCGAGCAGAACTCAACGAAATCGAGACCAGAAAACTGTGGAACCGATCAACAAAACCAGGAGTTGGTTCTTTGAAAGAATTAATAAGATTGGTAAGCCATTAACCAGCCTTATTAAAAAGAAGAGAGAGAAGACTCATTTTAATAAAATCATGAATGAGAAAGGAGAGATCACTACCAACACCAAGGAAATATATACGATTTTAAAAACATATTATGAACAGCTATACGCATATAAATTAGACAATGTAGAAGAAATGGACGCATTCCTGGAAAGCCACAAACTACCAAAACTGGAACAGGAAGAAATAGAAAACCTGAACAGGCCAATAACCAGGGAGGAAATTGAAGCAGTCATCAAAAACCTCCCAAGACACAAAAGTCCAGGGCCCGATGGCTTCCCAGGGGAATTCTATCAAACATTTAAAGAAGAAACCAAACCTATACTACTAAAGCTCTTTGGAAAGATAGAAAGAGATGGAGTACTTCCAAATTCGTTCTATGAGGCCAGCATCACCTTAATTCCAAAAACAGACAAAGACCCCACCAAAAAGGAGAATTACAGACCTGATGAACATGGATGCAAAAATTCTCAACAAGATACTAGCCAATAGGATCCAACAGTACATTATGAAAATTATTCACCATGACCAAGTGGGATTTATCCCTGGGACACAAGGCTGGTTCAACACTCGTAAAACAATCAATGTGATTTATCATATCAGCAAGAGAAAAACCAAGAACCATATGATCCTCTCATTAGATGCAGAGAAAACATTTGACAAAATACAGCATCCATTCCTGATCAAATCTCTTCACAGTGCAGGGATAGAGGGAACATTCCTCAACATCTTAAAAGCCATCTACGAAAAGCCCACAGCAAATATCATTCTCAATGGGGAAGCACTGGGAGCCTTTCCCCTAAGATCAGGAGCAAGACAGGGATGTCCATTCTCACCACTGCAATTCAACACAGTACTGGAAGTCCTAGCTTCAGCAATCAGACAACAAAAAGACATTAAAGGTATTCAAATTGGCAAAGAAGAAGTCAAACTCTCCCTCTTCATCGATGACATGATACTTTACATAGAAAACCCAAAGGCTCCACTCCAAGATTGCTAGAACTCATACAGCAATCTGGTAGCGTGGCAGGATACAAAATCAATGCCCAGAAATCAATGGCATTTCTATACACTAACAATGAGACTGAAGAAAGAGAAATTAAGGAGTCAATCCCATTTACAATTGCACCCAAAAGCATAAGATACCTAGGAATAAACCTAACCAAAGAGGTAAAGGATGTATACCCTAAAAACTATAGAACACAACTGAAAGAAATTGAGGAAGACACAAAGAGATGGAAAAATATTCTTTGCTCATGGATTTCTAGAATTAATATTGTGAAAATGTCAATGTTACCCAGCGCAATTTACACGTTTAATGCAATCCCTATCAAAATACCATGGACTTTCTTCAGAGAGTTAGAACAAATTATTTTAAGATTTCTGTGGAATCAGAAAGACCCCGAATAGTCAGGGGAATTTTAAAAAAGAAAACCATATCAGGAGCATCACAATGCCAGATTTCAGGTGTACTACAAAGCTGTGGTCATCAAGACAGTGTGCTACTTGCACAAAAACAGACACAGATCAATGGAACAGAATAGAAAACCCAGAAGTGGACCCTGAACTTTATGGTCAACTAATATTTGATAAAGGAGGAAAGACTATCCATTGGAAGAAAGACAGTCTCCTCAATCAATGGTGCTGGGAAAATTGGGCATCCACATGCAGAAGAATGAAACTAGACCACTCTCTTTCACCATACACAAAGATAAACTCAAAATGGATGAAAGATCTAAATGTGAGACAAGATTCCATCAAAATCCTAGAGGAGAACACAGGCAACACCTTTTGAACTCGGCCACAGTAACTTCTTACAAGATACATCCATGAAGGCAAAAGCAACAAAAGCAAAAATGAACTATTGGGACTTCATCAAGATAAGAAGCTTTTGCACAGCAAACGATACAGTCAACAAAACTCAAAGACAACCTACAGAATGGGAGAAGATATTTGCAAATGACATATCAGATAAAGGGCTAGTTTCCAAGATTTATAAAGAACTTCTTAAACTCAACACCAAAGAAACAAACAATCCAATCATGAAATGGGCAAAAGTCATGAACAGAAATCTCACAGAGGAAGACATAGACATAGTCAACATTCACATGAGAAAATGCTCTGCATCACTTGCCATCAGGGAAATACAAATCAAAACCACAATGAGATACCACCTCACACCAGTGAGAATGGGGAAAATTAGCAAGGCAGGAAACCACAAATGTTTGAGAGGATGTGGAGAAAAGGGAACCCTCTTACACTGTTGGTGGGAATGTGAACTGGTGCAGCCACTCTGGAAAACTGTGTGGAGGTTCCTCAAAGAGTTAAAAATAGACCTGCCCTACGACCCAGCAATTGCACTGTTGGGGATTTACCCCAAAGTTTCAGATGCAATGAAACGCCGGGACACCTGCACCCCGATGTTTATAGCAGCAATGTCCACAATAGCAAACTGTGGAGGAGCCTTGGTGTCCATTGAAAGATGAATGGATAAAGAAGATGTGGTTTATGTCTACAATGGAATATTAATCAGCCATTAGAAACGACAAATACCCACCATTTGCTTCAACGTGGATGGAACTGGAGGGTATTATGCTGAGTGAAGTAAGTCAATCGGAGAAGGGCAAACAGTGTATGTTCTCATTCATTTGGGGAATATAAATAATAGTGAAGGGGAATATAAGGGAAGGGAGAAGAAATGTGTGGGAAATATCAGAAAGGGAGACAGAACATAAAGACTGCTAACTCTGGGAAATGAACTAGGGGTGGTGGAAGGGGAAGAGGGCGGGGCATGGGGGTGAATGGGTGAGGGGCACTGAGGGGGGCACTTGACGGGATGAGCACTGGGTGTTATTCTGTATGTTGGTAAATTGAACACCAATAAAAAATAAATTTATTAAATAAATAAGTAAATAAATAAATTTGTTTTAAAAACAACAATAAAATAAAATAAAGGATATCTTGGACAGGATCAAGAAAACATTCACATTATAGGGTCCTCAGAAGGAGGAGAGAGAGAGAAAGGGTCAGATAACTTTTGAAGAAATAATAGGTGAAATCTTCTGTCACCAGGGAAAAGAAACAGACATCCAGGTTCAGAAAATACAGGGAGTTTAAAACATGTGAACTCAATGAGATCCACACCAAAAAACATAGTTAAAATGTCAAAAGTTAAAGATAGAATTTTAAAAGCAGCAAGAGAAAAGCAAATATTTATATACAAGGGAAACTCCAAAGGGCTATCAGCTCATTTTTCCAGCAGAAATTGGAGGCCAGAAGAGAGTAGAATGATGTATTTAAAGTGCTGAATAGGAAAATAAATACAACCAGGAATAACTATCTGACAAAGTTATCGGCCGATAGGATTGTGCCAGCGATGGGAGCTTGGCGCGTCCTAGTTTTGTCCGCGGTGGCTCCCCTCCACCTTAATTTCTCTAGCTGTCCATATAGGACGGGGGGAGGCAAGGAGGGAATGGAGAAGGGTAAGGGGATGACGGACGGGGCGCGCAAGCTGTGGAGAGGTACCCGCATGCATGTTTTGGTTGGGTGGGTTGGGGAGCGGGAGGTGTAGGTGTGGGGAGCAATCTGATGGGAGACAGCGAATACCCGAAATGCGACCGTCCGTGATGAGTTGGGAGTGGAGGAGGCGACACGTGGCGCGCCCGTCTAGATTGATCCACGAAATGTTGGTGGCGAAAGGTTGTGGGGATCGCTTTTCGGAATTCGGTGCTTTGATGAGCGGAGTGATTCCAGGGGTGAGTTTTTTTGCGCGCTCACAGTCCGCGGCTCTTTTATCTGCCACTGGAGGCGGGGCGTCGCTGTGGGTCATAGTAGTGCGTAGGCAGGTATTGGACATTCCGAAATGAACAGGTAGCTCCCCAGACAAACAAAAGATAAAGGAGTTCATGACCATTCAGCCAGCATTACAAAAATGTTAAAGGGACTTCTTTAAGTGGAAAAGAAAAGAGCAAAATTAGAAGTAAGAAAATTATGAAAGGAAAAAAAATTCCACTCATAAAAGTAAACATATAGTAGAGGGAATAGAGAAGTCACTTTTAAACCTAGGTTAAAGGTTAAACCACAAAAATAGTAAGATAAACTATATCTAAAAAAATAGTTAAAGGGACTCACAAAGTAAAAAAGATGTGAAGTATAACAACATGTGCATAAAATGTGGAGAGGTAATAAAAAGAAGTTCCCTAAGAATATGTTTGGACTTAAGTGTGCATTAACTTAAAATATACTGCTATACACTTAGGATGCTATATATGAACTTCATGGAAGCCAAAAACCAAACACGTATAATAGAACACACAAAAAGAGAAAGAATGTCAAATGTAACATGAAAGAAAGTCAGCAATCACAAGAGAAGAGACCAAAAGAGAAAGAAACTGAGAACTACAAAAACAACCAGAAAACAATGCATATATAGCAATTAGTACTTATTATTACTAATTATATTAAGTGTAAATCGTCCAAATTCTCCAATGAAAAGACATAGGATGGCAAAATGGATTAAAATAATTAAAAGACCCATCTATATGCTGTTCTCAAGAGACACTTCAGACCTAAAGACATGCAAACTGAAAGTGATAGGATGGAAAAATATATTCCACAAAAGTGGAAATAAAATTAAAAAGCTGGTGGTAGAAAGACCTATATCAAGTAAAATAAACTTAAAAAATATACTGCAAAAAGAAGAGAGAAGGCCATTTTGTAATGATAAAGGGATCAATTTAACAGGAAGATGTAACATTGTAAATATCTAGTACCTAACATTGGAATACCTAAATACATAAAGCAAATATTAATAGATCTAAAAAAAAAAAGAAATTGAGTGGCACCTGGGTGGCTCAGTTGGTTAAGCAACCAACTCTGGATTTTAGCTCAGGTCATAATCTCAGGGTTGTGAGATCAAGCCCCACTTTGGGCTCCATGCTGGATATGGTGTCTGCTTAAGATTCTCTCTCTCACTCTGCTCCTCCCCCCACTATTCCTCTCTTTAAAAAACGATAAATTTACAATAATGCATTAATAGTAGGGGATTTTAACACCCAACTTACATCAACGGATAGATTTTCCAGGCAGAAAATCGAGGAAGGAAACAGTGTATTTGAATAATACAACCAGATGAATTTAAGAGATATATACAGAACATTCCATCCAAAAACAACACAAAATACATTCCATTACAGTGCACATGGTACATTCTCCAGGAGAGATCATGTGTTAGGCCACAAAAGAATTCTCAATGAATTTAAGAAAATTGAAATCATGTCAAGCATCTTATCCAGTTACAATGGTATGAAACTAGAAATCAATCACAAGAAAAAAAAATAAGACAAACATGTAGAGGCTAAGCATCATGCTACCAAACAATCAATAGGTCAAAAAAAAAAAAGAAAGAGAAAATACAAAAATAGATGGAGGCAAATGAAAATAAATGAAAACACAATGGTTTGGTATCTTTGGGTCACAGAGAAAACAATTCTCAGAAGAAATTTTATAGTGATACAAGCCTACCTCAAGAAACAAGAAAAATCTCAAATAAACAATTTAACCTTATATCTAAAAAAATGGAGAAAGAACAGAGCCTAAGTTTAGTAGAAAGAAGGAAGTAATAAAGAGCAGAGCAATAATACATAAATTAGAGACTAACAACATTAGAAAAGATCAATGAAACACAGAGCTAGTTCTTTGAAATGATAAATAAAATTGATAAACCTTTATTCACATTCATTAAGAAAAAAGAGAGAGGACCCAAATAAGCAAAATATGAAAAAGGGCATGTAGCAAGTGACACCACGGAAATACAAAGGATTATGAGAAAATACTACAAAACATTATATGTCAACAAATTGAATAACCTAGAGTAAATGGATGAATTCTTAGAAAACTACAACTTCCAAAATGAATCAGGAAGAAATAGAAAAAGAAAAGAAGAAAAGGAAGAAATACAATATCTGAATAGATCAATTACTATTAACAAAATTATATCAGCAATAGGAAACTCCCAACACACATCTGTTACATAACCAGATGGCTTCATAGGGAAATTCTACCATACACTTATTAAAGAGCTAATATCAATTCTCATCAAACTATTCAAGAAGAGAGAAGAGAAAGGAAAGCTTCCAAATTCATGCAAGACCAGAATTATCCTAATAACAAGAACCAGGAAAAAAACAAAACAAACAAACAAACAAAAAAGATACTCCAAAAAAGAAAAAGAGAAGAACGAAAGAAAGAAAGGAAGGAAGAAAGAAAGAAAGAAAGAAAGAAAGAAAGAAAGAAAGAAAGAAAGAAGAAAGAAAGAAAGAAAGAAAGAAGAAAGAAAGAGAAAGAAAGAAAGAAAGAAAGAAAGAAAGAAAGAAAGAAAGAAAGAAAGAAAAAGAAAGCAAGCTGCAGGGCAATATTTTTGATTAACTTAAGTTCAGAATCTTCAAAAAATATTAGCAAACCACAATCCACAATACATCAAAAAGATCGTTCACCACAATCAGGTGGGACTTATTCTGAGTTGCAGGGATAGTTCAATATTCACAAATCAATCAATGTGATTCACATTAATAAAACTATATATATGATATATATATATCATATATATATATATGATCATATCAATGAATGCATCCCCCCAAAATAAACTGAACAAAATTCAACATCCAATCATCATAAAAACCTTCAACAAAGTGAGTTTAGAGGTAACAAACCTAAACATAATATAAGCCATATATGAAAACCCCACAGATAACATCATGCTTGTAAGAAATAGAAAGCTTTTCTTCTAAAATCAGAAGCAAGACAAGGATATCCACCTTCAAAACGTTTATTCAACATAGTACTGGAAGTTCTAGGTACAGCAATCAGACAAGGAAAAGAAATAAAGCCATCCCAATTGGTAAGGAAGATGTTAAATTGTCAGTGTTTGCAGATGGCATGATAATATACACAGGAAACCCTAATGACTCTACCAAAAAACGTAAAACTAAGTAATAAATAAGTTCAGTAAATTTGTAAGATACAAAATTAATATACAGAAATCTGCTGCATGTATACCTAATGAAGTAGCATAAAAAGAAATTAAGAAAATAATCCCATTTAAATGAACATGGTGTAAATACCAGTAAGATACTTACTGGATCACAGGGTAGTTCTATTTTTAATTTTTTGAGGAACCTCCATACTGTCTTTCACAGTGGCTGCACCAGTTTGCATTCCCACTAACAGTACAAGAAGATTCCTTTTTCTCTGAATCCTCATCAACACTTGTTGCTTCTTGTGTTTTTTATTTTAGCCATTCTGACAGGTGTGAGGTAATGTCTTATAGTGGTTTTGATTTGCATTTCCCTGATGACAAATGATGTTGACCATATTTTCATGTGTCTGTTGGCTATCTATATATCTTCTTTGGAAAATGTCTGTTCATGTATTCCGCTCATTTTTAATTGGGTTACTTGTTTATATATACAATTGAATATTATTCTGCCATTAAGAAGAATGAAATCTTGCCCTTTGTGATGACATGGATAGAGGAAAATGCTATGCAAAATAAGTCAGTCAGAGAAAGACAAATACCATATGATTTCACTTATATGTGAATTTAAGAAACAAAACAAACAAAGGGGGAAAAGAGAGAAAGAAAGAGACAACTCAAGAAATAGACTCTTAATTATAGAGAACAAACTGATGGCTACCAGAGGGGAGGTGGGTTGAGGGATGTGTAGAATAAGTGATGCAGAATAGTAAGTGCATTTGTAATTAGCACTGGGTGATGTCCAGAGTCGTTGTATCACTATATTGTACACCCAAAACTGATATAACACTGTTCATTAACTATACTGGAATTAAAATATAAATAAACTAATTAAAACAAAATATGAAAATTGCTACATATTTGAAAATGGCTAACAGAAATCAATTGCTCTTTACTCCAACTCCAGTACATCAGCACTTGCTCTACATCAAAGAATTTAAACAAAAAAGTAGTTGTGACAATTCTGCCATCTCTCATTGGGCTTGCTTGGGAACTAAACAGAGCTTACCTCTCAACTTTACTTTTGGCTCTACACACTTGGTTTTGGTAACCTATGCAGATTCTCAAGCCACCCTACCTCAATCTGCTCATTTGATGCTTTATATGTTGCTATTTCAGAGTTAACAACGTGTCAAATTACTACCCACCTATGAGGCCAGTTAAGAATCTATTCTTTGGGACCACATGTGCATCCAGGAAACACTAGGGAGATGACAGAGCTTCTTTATATGGTAAGCAGAAAACCCCACCCTACACCTGGAGAACAGAGCTTCCTGACCCTGGAGGAGAACTAAGAACATGTAAATGCTGCAGGCCAAGATTGCCGGGTTAGCTGACATCCACTGTACAATCTAGCATCTGCTTTATGGGATTGTGAGTCTTCCCAAACCATTTGAAAGGGTCTCAAAAGTTTTATGGCACTATTAAGTCTTCATTTAAAATAAGAAATGTGCCAGGAAACCAGAAGACATAGGAAGCTTTATAAAAATTTAAACTGTGGGATCCTACAGTAAGGAAGCAAGAACCGATGGAAAAACATTTTTGTTTTATGATGCTATATCATGACTACATTTGTACATACTCCATAGTATTTTTCAGATTCAGAATAGAACATAGCTTCCATCTATGGCTAATTACAAGAAGCTCCTCAGATAGGCTAGCCTCGCAGAAGGCAGTCAATATCCTTCTAGACACTGATACTCATATATGCAGCTGGAGTAGTGCTTTAGTATGTAATGATAACTACTCTAACACATAAACCTAACATCCCACATCCATACTCTTGGACATTTCCTCCAGACCCAAACCAACATCAGCCACTAATAGTCTTGCCAGAGATTAAATTTAGTATTGGGGGGACACCTGGGTGGCTCAGTGGTTGATTGACTGACTTCAGCTCAGGGCGTGATCCCTGGATCTGGGATCGAGTCCCACATCAGGTTCCTTGCAGGAAGCCTGCTTCTCCCTCTACCTGTGTCTCCACCTCTGTCTCTCTCTCTCTCTCATGAATAAATAAATAAAATATTTTTAAAAATTTAGTATTGGGAACTTATGTATAGAATGATTAACAACTCAAGATCTGAAGTCTACTTGTTTGAGTTCAAATTCTTCCCCTCACACTCCATAGGTCTGCGACATTTGGCAAGGTTTTCATTCTCATATAAAATACGGGAATAAAATAACAGTACTCTTTTCAAAGCGTTGTGAGGACTAAGTGAGATAATCCATGTGAAGTTTGCCACAGTTTCTGACATATGGTACTCAGTTCATTTAGAGGTCTACTTTTCCTTGCTTTAATCTCATATCATAAAAGCCTGGTAAAACAATTGGATAAAGATGTGCTCATTCTTCACTGTGAACAAAGTGTCCCACAGCATAAGAACTTCTCAATCAGGAAACTAAGATTCTCTTACTCAGAGTAAGTATTCCAGAAGACACAGGACTATACCATCTCTCTGCCACCATTGTCAAATCATGTCTCTGGATTGCAACGATCAGTCATTTTCTTTGTACATCCTTATCTATAAGGATATCCTTATCTTTGTATATCCATGGACTTGGGCGTCTCTGAAAACATCACTCAGTTCTTTGGTATTTTAAAACACATACTTTCCAACAGAGTTAAGGTGGTGAAGTAAGGGAACACTAAGCTGGTCTCATCCCTCAAACACAGCTAGATAAACATCAAATAATTCTGAACATCCAAGAAATCTGAGGACTAAGGGAACAAACTGTACATGTATAGAGAGAAAAATGGCCACATCTTGGGGCAGGGGGAGCTGTGGAGAGTTGATTTGTGGTAGAAAAGAACTGTGAGTGCTGTGAAGGGAGACAGCCCTGATCACAGAGAGAGGAATGAAAGACAGACAGAAAGTGAAAACAGTATGCAGGCGATTGTACAATAAAAATCCGTCCTCAAAACAATTGACTTGGCAAAGGAGAGAGGCTGACCACCACAAGAGTTTATAAGCATTGGAGCTCAACTTCTGAAGTTTTAGAAGTCCATACCATTGTCAGAGTCAAGCCTGGCAGGTTTAGTGGTATTCTTGTGGGGAAGGAGAGCCAGAGGCCCAGAAGTGGGCAGCATGGCCTGAGGATCCCTTGGGTCTCATAAGGAGAAACAGTTCCCCTTGTCAGAGTGCATTTTGGAGAGGTGATGTGGCCTATCCAGGGGCAAAAGAACTGGTGTGTGCCAATAAGCTGCCCCGTTCATTAGCATAGGAACAGAAACATCTTGTTCCTCAAGCCTTGGTGCTTTTTGCTGTACTTTACCATAAACTCCAAGCACTGTGCAGTCATGCGACTGCTTTTCTGGGACAAATCAGCACCATTCACAGCAGAGTGAGACCCTCCCCCAGAGGATTAGTGTGGGTCCACATCACATTAAGTCCCTAAAATTTGGAATTCTGAAATCTGGTCACATACCTGAGGTAAAACACAGGGGTACTGTGCTGCCTGGCAGGCAAACAGCTCAGACACAGACATGGTGAAGGCAGGGATCTGATGGAAGCTAGGGACACAAGAGGGGAGTTTGTTTACTTTTTTGTAAGGGCTTCCTGAAGATTGGCATGAATGAACTCCTTGCTCCAGTGACAAGGGAGCAGGGCATTGCATTTCCCTCCCACCCATCAGCACTGACCTGATGGGTGAGCAGCACAGTGTCCCCAGTGGAGGCTGGATCTGCTTACACCAACCTTGCCCCCTTGTGCCTTGCAGGTACACCTTTACTAAGGCAAACCTGCCTAAGAACTAGTGCAGCAGGCCCCTCCCCCATAAGACCAGCACAAACCCCTTGCACACACCAAATCTAATGATCATAGAGTGTAGAAAAGATTCAGATCTATGGGAAATAGGATCTAGTTTCTTTTAGCAAGTAGACCAAAACACACCTACTTAAAACTTGCCACACAGGGATCCCTGGGTGGCGCAGCGGTTAAGCGCCTGCCTTTGGCCCGGGGCGCGATCCTGGAGACCTGGGATCGAATCCCACATCAGGCTCCGGGTGCATGGAGCCTGCTTCTCCCTCTGCCTATGTCTCTGCCTCTCTCTCTCTCTCTCTGTGTGTGACTATCATAAAAAAAAAAAACTTGCCACACAGTGGTCAAAGTCAAAACACTTTCCACTGCAGGCCCAAAGAAACTGTGCAAAGGACTGACCTGAAGAATGGAGGAGCAAAAACACAATAGCAGAGTGCACATTCTAAAACACTTCCTTGGGCAGCCCAGGTGGCTCAGTGATTTAGAGCCACGTTCAGCCCAGGGCATGATCCTGGAGACTCAGGATCAAGTCTCACATCAGAATTCCTGCATGGAGCCTGCTTCTCCCTCTGCCTGTGTCTCTGCTTCTCTCTCTCTCTCACTCTCTCTCTCTCTCTCTCTGTCTCTCATGAATAAATAAATAAAATCTTTTTTAAAAAAATAAATAAATAAAACACTTCCTAGGAACACCAGGCTGTAGAGAATATAGGATCTTTTCTTTACATAGCCATTACTCTCAGGAGCAGGAAAATAAGATGCTTTCCTAATAACACACAAAAAAATAGAGACAAAATGAGAAATGGAGGAATTCACCCAAAAAAAAAAGAACAGGAAGAAGTCAAGCCCAGGGATATATTTAAACATATAAGTAAGATGCCTCAACCAGAATTTATTTTTTATAAATTTATTTTTTATTGGTGTTCAATTTGCCAACATATAGAATAACACCCAGTGCTAATCCCATCAAGTGCCCCACTCAGTGCCTGTCACCCAGTCACCCCCACCCCCCGCCCACCTCCCCTTCCACCACCCCTAGTTCGTTTCCCAGAGTTAGGAGTCTCTCATGGTCTGTCTCCCTTTCTGATATTTCCCACTCATTTTTTCTCCTTTCCCTTTTATTCCCTTTCACCATTTTTTATATTCCCCAAATGAATGAGACCATATAATGTTTGTCCTTCTCCGATTGACTTATTTCACTCAGCATAATACCCTCCAGTTCCATCCACATCGAAGCAAATGGTGGGTATTTGTCGTTTCTAATGGCTGAGTAATATTCCATTGTATACATAAAAACCACATCTTCTTTATCCATTCATCTTTTGATGGACACCAAGGCTCCTTCCACAGGTTGGCTATTGTGGACTTTGCTGCTATAAACATTGGGGTGCAGTGTGGAGGTTCCTCAAAGAGTTAAAAATAGATCTGCCCTACCACCCAGCAATTGCACTGCTGGGATTTACCCCAAAGATACAGGTGCAATGAAACGCCAGGACACCACCACCTCAAACAGAATTTAAAACAATAATCATAAGGATACTAGCTTGGCTTGAGACGAGCATAGAAGACACTAAAGAAACCCTTACTGCCAAGATAAAAGAGCTAAAACCTACTCAGACTGAAATTAAAAATGCTATAACCAAGATGGAAAAACAGATGGATGCTATGACAATAAGGATGGACAAAGAAGGGGAATGAATCAGTGATATAGAGGACAAAATTATGGAAAATACTGAAGTTGAAAAGAAAGAAAGAAAAAGTATTGGATCATGAATTTAGATTTAGGGAACTCAGCTACTCCTTAAAGCATAATAACATTTGTATCATGGGAGTCTCAGAAGATGAAGAGAGGAAAAAGGGGCCAGAAAGTTTACTTGAGAAAATTATAGCTGAAACTTACCTAATCTGGGGAAGGAAACAGACATCAAAATCCAAGAAGCACAAAGAACTTCCATCAAATTCGACAAAAGCCAGCCAACAATAAAACATATCAGTCAAATTCCATAATACAGAGACAAAGTAAGAATTCTGAAAGCAGTAGGGAAAAAATATTTAACTTACAAGGGAAGACAAATAAAGTTTGTAGTAGATCTATAAACAAAAACTTGGCAGGCCACAAGTGACATGATATATTCAAAATGCTGAATGAGAAAGATATTCAGCCAAAAATAATTTATCAAGCAAGGCTATATAGTTCAGAATAGGAAAGATAAGGAGTTTTCCAGACAAACAAAAACTGAAGGGGTTCATAAGCACTAAACCAGTCCTACATGAAATACTGAAGGGGACTCTGAGTGGGAAAGACCAAAAGCAACAAAGACTAGAAAGGAGCAGAGAACATCATTAGAAACACTAACATTACAGATAACACAATAGAACTAAATTCATATTTATTCTCTAAGCATTCTGAATGTAAATGGACTCTAAATGCTCCAACCAAAAATCATTGGGTATACGAATGGATTAAAAAAATGCATTGATATGCTGCCTACAAAGGACTCATTTTAGACCTAATTACAAGTACAAATTGAAAGTGAGAAGAGGGCAGCCCCAGTGGCTCAGCGGTTTAGCGCTGCCTTCTGCCCAGGGCCCGATCCTGGAGTCCCAGGATCGAGTCCCACAACAGGCTCCCCACTGGGAGCCTGCTTCTCCCTCTGCCTGTGTCTCTGCCTCTCTCTGCGTGTCTCTCATGAATAAATAAACAAAATGTTTTAAAAAATTTAAAAATGGAGTGTTGGTTAGGAGGAGCAAGATGGCGGAAGAGTAGGGTCTCCAAATCACCTGTCTCCACCAAATTACCTAGAAAACCTTCCAATAATCCTGAAAATCTATGAATTCGGCCTGAGAATTAAAGAGAGAACACCTGGAATGCAACAGTGAGAAGAGTTCGCACTTCTATCAAGGTAGGAAGACAGGGGAAAAAGAAATAAAGAAACAAAGGCCTCCAAGGGGGAGGGGCCCCGCGAGGAGCCGGGCTGAGGCCGGGGCGAGTGTCCCCAGGACAGGAGAGCCCCGTCCCGGAGGAGCAGGAGCTGCACCGACCTTCCCGGGTGGAAAGGGGCTCGTGGGGAGTTGGAGCAGGACCCAGAAGGAAGGGGATGCCCTCGGGCTCCCCGGGACAGTAACAGAGCAACTGCGCGCCCAGGAGAGTGCACCGAGCTCCCTAAGGGCTGCAGCGCGCACGGCGGGACCCGGCGGGACCCGGAGCAGCTCGGAGGGGCTCGGGCGGCGGCTCCGCGGAGGGGGCTGCACGGCCCCGGGAGCAGCTCGGAGGGGCTCGGGCGGCGGCTCCGCGGAGGGGGTTGCGCGGCCCGGGAGCGCGAATCCAACAGCCCAGGCCCCGGAGCACAGGGCGCCGGGACACAGCCCAGGATCCGGCCTCCCCCCGGGACAGGCAGAGGCCGGGAGGGCCCAGGACAGCGAGGACGCTCCTGCCCCAGCTGAGCAGATCAGCGGCCCCGCCCCGGAGCCTCCAGGCCCTGCAGACAGAGAGCTCTGGAGTTCCTGCCGGAGCTGAATCCAGGTTTCCAGAGCTGGCCCGCCACTGGGGCTGTTCCTCCTGCGGCCTCACGGGGTAAACAACCCCCACTGAGCCCTGCACCAGGCAGGGGCACAGCAGCTCCCCCAACTGCTAACACCTGAAAATCAGCACAACAGGCCCCTCCCCCAGAACACCAGCTAGACGGACAACTTCCAGGAGAAGCCAAGGGACTTAAAGTACACAGAACCAGAAGATACTCCCCGGTGGTTCTTTTTTTTTTTTTTTTTCTTTTGTTTTGTTTTGCTTTTTGATTTGTTTCCTTCCCCCACCCCCTTTTTTTCTCCTTTCTTTTTCTTTCTCTTTTTCTTCTCTTTTTTTTTTCGTTTTTTTTCTTCCCTTTTTTTTCTCTTTCTCTTTTCTTTCCTTCTTTCTCTCCTCTCTTTTTCTCTTTTTCCCAATACAACTTGCTTTTGGACACTCTGCACTGAGCAAAATGACTAAAGGAAAACCTCACCTCAAAAGAAAGAATCAGAAACAGTCCTCTCTCCCACAGAGTTACAAAATCTGGATTACAATTCAATGTCAGAAAGCCAATTCAGAAGCACTATTATACAGCTTCTGGTGGTTCTAGAAAAAAGCATAAAGGACTCAAGAGACTTCATGACTGCAGAATTTAGAGCTAATCAGTCAGAAATTAAAAATCAATTGAATGAGATGCAATCCAAACTAGAAGTCCTAACGACGAGGGTTAACGAGGTGGAAGAACCAGTGAGTGACCTAGAAGACAAGTTGATAGCAAAGAGGGAAACTGAGGAAAAAAGAGACAAACAATTAAAAGACCATGAGGATAGATTAAGGGAAATAAACGACAGCCTGAGAAAGAAAAACCTACGTTTAATTGGGGTTCCCGAGGCGCCGAAAGGGACAGAGGGCCAGAATATGTATTTGAACAAATTCTAGCTGAAAACTTTCCTAATCTGGGAAGGGAAACAGGCATTCAGATCCAGGAAATAGAGAGATCCCCCCTAAAATCAATAAAAACCGTTCAACACCTCGACATTTAATAGTGAAGCTTGCAAATTCCAAAGATAAAGAGAAGATCCTTAAAGCAGCAAGAGACAAGAAATCCCTGACTTTTATGGGGAGGAGTATTAGGGTAACAGCAGACCTCTCCACAGAGACCTGGCAGGCCAGATAGGGCTGGCAGGATATATTCAGGGTCCTAAATGAAAAGAACATGCAACCAAGAATACTTTATCCAGCAAGGCTCTCATTCAAAATGGAAGGAGAGATAAAGAGCTTCCAAGACAGGCAGCAACTAAAGAATATGTGACCTCCAAACCAGTTCTGCAAGAAATTTTAAGGGGGACTCTTAAAATTCCCCTTTAAGAAGAAGTTCAGTGGAACATTCCACAAAAACAAGGACTGAATAGATATCATGATGACACTAAACTCATATCTCTCAATAGTAACTCTGAATGTGAACGGGCTTAATGACCCCAACAAAAGGCGCAGAGTTTCAGACTGGATAAAAAGCAGGACCCATCTATTTGCTGTCTACAAGAGACTCATTTTAGACAGAAGGACACCTACAGCCTGAAAATAAAAGGTTGGAGAACCATTTACCATTCGAATGGTCCTCAAAAGAAAGCAGGGGTAGCCATCCTTATATCAGATAAACTAAACTTTACCCCAAAGACTGTAGTGAGAGATGAAGAGGGACACTATATCATACTTAAAGGATCTATTCAACAAGAGGACTTAACAATCCTCAATATATATGCCCCGAATGTGGGAGCTGCCATATATATCAATCAATTATTAACCAAAGTGAAGAAATACTTAGATAATAATACACTTATACTTGGTGACTTCAATCTAGCTCTTTCTATACTTGATAGGTCTTCTAAGCACAACATCTCCAAAGAAACGAGAGCTGTAAATGATACACTGGACCAGATGGATTTCACAGATATCTACAGAACTTTACATCCAAACTCACCTGAATACACATTCTTCTCAAGCGCACATGGAACTTTCTCCAGAATAGACCACATATTGGGTCACAAATCGGGTCTAAACCGATACCAAAAGATTGGGATTGTCCCCTGCATATTCTCAGACCATAATGCCTTGAAATTAGAACTAAATCACAACAAGAAGTTTGGAAGGACCTCAAACAAGTGGAGGTTAAGGACCATCCTGCTAAAAGATAAAAGGGTCAACCAGGAAATTAAGGAAGAATTAAAAAGATTCATGGAAACTAATGAGAATGAAGATACAACCATTCAAAATCTTTGGGATGCAGCAAAAGCAGTACTAAGTGGGAAATACATCACAATACAAGCATCCATTCAAAAACTGGAAAGAACTCAAATACAAAAGCTAACCTTACACATAAAGGAGCTAGAGAAAAAACAGCAAATAGATCCTACACCCAAGAGAAGAAGGGAGTTAATAAAGATTCGAGCAGAACTCAACGAAATCGAGACCAGAAGAACTGTGGAAAGATCAACAGAACCAGGAGTTGGTTCTTTGAAAGAATTAATAAGATAGATAAACCATTAGCCAGCCTTATTAAAAAGAAGAGAGAGAAGACTCAAATTAATAAAATCATGAATGAGAAAGGAGAGATCACTACCAACACCAAGGAAATACAAACGATTTTGAAAACATATTATGAACAGCTATACGCCAATAAATTAGGCAATCTAGAAGAAATGGACGCATTCCTGGAAAGCCACAAACTACCAAAACTGGAACAGGAAGAAATAGAAAACCTGAACAGGCCAATAACCAGGGAGGAAATTGAAGCAGTCATCAAAAACCTCCCAAGACACAAGAGTCCAAGGCCAGATGGCTTCCCAGGGGAATTTTATCAAACATTTAAAGAAGAAACCATACCTATTCTCCTAAAGCTGTTTGGAAAGATAGAAAGAGATGGAGTACTTCCAAATTCGTTCTATGAGGCCAGCATCACCTTAATTCCAAAACCAAAGACCCCACCAAAAAGGAGAATTACAGACCAATATCCCTGATGAACATGGATGCAAAAATTCTCAACAAGATACTGGCCAATAGGATCCAACAGTACATTAAAAAAATTATTCACCATGACCAAGTAGGATTTATCCCTGGGACACAAGGCTGGTTCAACACCCGTAAAACAATCAATGTGGGGATCCCCGGGTGGCGCAGTGGTTTGGCGCCTGCCTTTGGCCCCGGGGCGTGATCCTGGAGACCCGGGATCGAGTCCCATGTCGGGCTCCCGGTGCATGGAGCCTGCTTCTCCCTCTGCCTGTGTCTCTGCCTCTCTGTCTCTCTCTGTGTGACTATCATGAATAAATAAATAAAATATTAAAAAAAAAACAATCAATGTGATTCATCATATCAGCAAGAGAAAAACCAAGAACCATATGATCCTCTCATTGGATGCAGAGAAAGCATTTGACAAAATACAGCATCCATTCCTGATCAAAACTCTTCAGAGTGTAGGGATAGAGGGAACATTCCTCGACATCTTAAAAGCCATCTATGAAAAGCCCACAGCAAATATCATTCTCAATGGGGAAGCACTGGGAGCCTTTCCCCTAAGATCAGGAACAAGACAGGGATGTCCACTCTCACCACTGCTGTTCAACATAGTACTGGAAGTCCTAGCCTCAGCAATCAGACAACAAAAAGACACTAAAGGCATTCACATTGGCAAAGAAGAAGTCAAACTCTCCCTCTTCGCCGATGACATGATACTCTACATAGAAAACCCAATAGTCTCCACCCCAAGATTTCTAGAACTCATACAGCAATTCGGTAGCGTGGCAGGATACAAAATCAATGCCCAGAAGTCAGTGGCATTTCTATACACTAACAATGAGACTGAAGAAAGAGAAATTAAGGAGTCAATCCCATTTACAATTGCACCCAAAAGCATAAGATACCTAGGAATAAACCTCACCAAAGATGTAAAGGATCTATACCCTCAAAACTATAGAACACTTCTGAAAGAAACTGAGGAAGACACAAAGAGATGGGAAAATATTCCATGCTCATGGATTGGCAGAATTAATATTGTGAAAATGTCAATGTTACCCAGGGCAATATACACGTTTAATGCAATCCCTATCAAAATACCATGGACTTTCTTCAGAGAGTTAGAACAAATTATTTTAAGATTTGTGTGGAATCAGAAAAGACCCCGAATAGACAGGGGAATTTTAAAAAAGAAAACCATATTGGGGGCATCACAATGCCAGATTTCAGGTTGTACTACAAAGCTGTGGTCATCAAGACAGTGTGGTACTGGCACAAAAACAGACACATAGATCAGTGGAACAGAATAGAGAATCCAGAAGTGGACCCTGAACTTTATGGGCAACTAATATTCGATAAAGGAGGAAAGACTATCCATTGGAAGAAAGACAGTCTCTTCAATAAATGGTGCTGGGAAAATTGGACATCCACATGCAGAAGAATGAAACTAGACCACTCTCTTTCACCATACACAAAGATAAACTCAAAATGGATGAAAGATCTAAATGTGAGACAAGATTCCATCAAAATCCTAGGGAAGAACACAGGCAACACCCTTTTTGAACTCGGCCATAGTAACTTCTTGCAAGATACATCCACGAAGGCAAAAGAAACAAAAGCAAAAATGAACTATTGGGACTTCATCAAGATAAGAAGCTTTTGCACAGCAAAGGATACAGTCAACAAAACTCAAAGACAACCTACAGAATGGGAGAAGATATTTGCAAATGACCTATCAGATAAAGGGCTAGTTTCCAAGATCTATAAAGAACTTATTAAACTCAACACCAAAGAAACAAACAATCCAATCATGAAATGGGCAAAAGACATGAACAGAAATCTCACAGAGGAAGACATAGACATGGCCAACATGCACATGAGGAAATGCTCTGCATCACTTGCCATCAGGGAAATACAAATCAAAACCACAATGAGATACCACCTCACACCAGTGAGAATGGGGAAAATTAACAAGGCAGGAAACAACAAATGTTGGAGAGGATGTGGAGAAAAGGGAACCCTCATACACTGTTGGTGGGAATGTGAACTGGTGCAGCCACTCTGGAAAACTGTGTGGAGGTTCCTCAAACAGTTAAAAATAGACCTGCCCTACGACCCAGCAATTGCACTGCTGGGGATTTACCCCAAAGATACAGATGCAGTGAAACGCCGGGACACCTGCACCCCGATGTTTATAGCAGCAATGGCCACGACAGCCAAACTGTGGAAGGAGCCTTGGTGTCCAACGAAAGATGAATGGATAAAGAAGATGTGGTTTTTGTATACAATGGAATATTACTCAGCTATTAGAAATGACAAATACCCACCATTTGCTTCAACGTGGATGGAACTGGAGGGTATTATGCTGAGTGAAGTAAGCCAGTCGGAGAAGGACAAACATTATATGTTCTCATTCATTTTGGGAATATAAATAATAGTGAAAGGGAATATAAGGGAAGGGGGAAGAAATGTGTGGGAAATATCAGAAAGGGAGACAGAAGGTAAAGACTGCTAACTTGGGAAACGAACTAGGGGTTTTGGAAGGGGAGGAGGGCGGGGGGTGGGAGTGAATGGGTGACGGGCAGTGGGGGTTATTCTGTATGTTAGTAAATTGAACACCAATAAAAAAAAAATTTAAAAATGAAAGGGAGAAGATGGAGAACCATCAATCATGCTAATGGACAACAAAAGAAAGCCAAAGTACCACACTCATTCCAAACAAACTAGGTTTTTTAAGTCAAATATAATTTAGATAATATATACTGTATTATTAGTTTCAGGGATAGAATTTGGTGATTCATCAGTTGCATATAACATCCAGTGCACATTATGCCAAGTGCTCTCCTTAATGCCCATTATCCAATTATCATATCCCCCCACCCAACTCCCCTCCAGCAATCCTTAGTTTGTTTCCTATAGTTAAGACTCTCTTATGGCTTTCATCGCTCTCTGTTTTTATCTTATTTTATTTTTCCTTCCATTGCCTTATATTCATTAGTTTTGTTTCATAATTCCACATATGAGTGAAATCATATGATATTAGAAAAATTAGGCTTTAAATCAAGACCATAACCAGAAGTGAAGACGGGCACTATATCATAATTAAGTGGTCTATACAACAAGAAGATCTAATAATTGTAAATATTTATGGCCCCAATTTGGGAGCACCCAAATATATAAATCAATTAATAATAAACATAAAGAAACTCATTGATAATAATACTATAATTGGGGAATTTAGGATGCCTGGGTGGCTCAGGGGTTAAACATCTGTCTTTGGCTCAGTGTGTGATCCCAGGGTCCTTGTATCAAGTCCCTCATCAGGCTCCCCATGGGAAGCCTCCCTTCTGCCTATGTCTCTTCCTCTTTTTCTCTGTGTTTCCCATGAATAAATAAATAAATAAATAAATAAATAAATAAATAAATAAACCTTAAAAAACAATAAGGGGATTTAATACCCCACTTACAGCAATAAACAGATCATCTAAGCAGAAAATCAACAAGGAAACAGTGACTTTGAATGACATATTGGACCAGATGGACTTCACATATATATTCAGAACATTTCATCCTAAAGCAGCAGAATACATATCCTTTGAGTGCCCATGGTACATTCTCCAAAATGGATCACATAAAGGCTCACAGTCCTAACCAATTACAAAAAGATTGAGATCATACAATGCTTATTTTCAGGCAACACTATGAAACTTGAAATCAACCTCAATAAAAAATTTGGAAAGACCACAAATGCATGGGGGTTAAAGAACATCATACTCCAGAATTAATGGGTTAACCAGGAAATTAAAGAAATTTAAAAGATACACAGCAGCAAATGAAAATGAAAACATGACAGTCCAAAAACTTTAGGATGCAGCTATGGTGGTACTAAGAGGGAAATACATTACAATACATCAAGAAGAAAGAAAAGTCTCAAATACACAACCTAACTTTACACTTAAAGGAGCTAGAAAGGTAACAGCCAGTAAAGCCTAAAGCCAGGAGATAAAGGGAAATAATTAATATTAGAGCAGAAATAAACAATATAGAAACAAACAAGAAAAGTAGAACACATCAATGAAACTAGGAGCTGTATCTTTAAAAGAATCAGTAAAATTGATAAACCCTTAGCCAGACTTATCAAAAATAAAGTAAAAAGGACCCAAATAAATAAAATAATGAATGAGAGGTTAAAGATCACAAATTAATTCATAGAAATACAAACAATTATAAGAGGATATAATGAAAAATAACATTCCAACAAACTAGGCAATCTGGAAGAAATGGATAAACTCCTAGAAACATGCAAACTACCAAAACTGAAACAGAAAGAAACAGAAAATTTGAACAGATCCATTATCAGCAAAAATTTAATCAGTAATGAAATCTCCCAATGAACAAAAAGTTCAGGACCAAATGGCTTTCCAGGGTAATTCCACTAAACATTTAAAGAAGAGTTAATTCCTATTCTTCCCAAACTATTCCAAAAAATAGAAATGGTTGGAAAACTTCCAAACTCCTATGATACCAGCATTACGTTGATCCCAAAACCAAAGACTGCACTAAAAAGAATTATATAGATCAATAATCCTGGTGATCATGGATGCAAAAATTCTCAACAAGATACTAGCAAATTGAGTCCCACAGTACATTAAAAGAAGTATCCAATACCATCAAGTAGGATTGATTCCTGGGCTGCAGGGTTGGTTCAAATATGCACAAATCAATCAGTGTAATACATCACACTAGTAAAAGAAAGATTAAGAACCTTATGAGCCTCTCAATACATGTAGTAAAAGCATTTGACAAAATACAGTATCCATGATTAAAAAAAAACAAAGTGGGGATAGAGGGAATATACCTCAATATCATAAAGGCCATATATGAAAGACCGATAGCTAGTATCATTCTCAAAGAGGAAAACCTGAGAGCTTTTCCTGTATGGTCAAGGACAAGACAGGGATGTCCACTCTCACCATTGTTATTTAACATAGTACTGGAAGTCTTACCTTAGCACAGACAAGAAAGAAATAAAAGGCATCCAAATTGTCAAGGAAGAAGTTAGCTTTCACTATTTGCAGATAACATGATACTTCATGTAGAAAACCCAAAAGATCCCACAAAAAATGCTAGAATATATCAATTTAGTAAAGTTGCAGGATATAAAATCAACATACAAAAATCTGTTGCATTTCTATACACCAAAATGAAGTAACAGCAAAATAAATCAAGGAATCCATTGCATTTACAATTGCATCAAAAACCATAAGATACCTAGGATTAAACCTAACCAAAGAGGTAAAATCTGTACTCTGAAAATTGTAGAACACTTATGAAAGAAATTGAAGTAAACACAAAGAAATGGAAAAATATTCCATGTTCATGGATTGGAAAAACAAACATTCTTCACATGTCTAAAAAATAATCTAAATATTTAATGTAATCTCTATCAAAACACCACCAGCATTTTTCACAGAGCTAGAACAAACAATGCTCAGATCTGTATGGAACCAGAAAAGACCTCAAAAGCCAAAGCAATTTATGAAAAAGCAAAGCAAAGCTGGATCCACCATAATTCTGGATTTCAAGCTATATTATAAAGCTGTAGCCACCATAATTCCAAATTTCAAGCTATGTTACAAAGCCGTAGTCATCAAACAGTATGGTACTGGTACAGAAACAGACACATAGATCATTAGAACAGAATAGAAAACTCAGAAATGTACCCACAACTATATGATCAACTAATCTTAAAGCAGGAGAGAATATCTAATGGAAAAATGTCTCTTCAACAAATGGTGCTGCAAAAACTGGACAGCAACATGAAGAAGAATGAAACTAAACCACTTTCTTACACCATAAACAAAAATAAATTCAAAATGGATGAAAGACCTAAATGTTAGAGAGGATATTATCTGGAAAACAGTGTAGAAGTTCCTCAAGAAGTTAAAAATAGAACTACCCTAGAAATACCCAGCAATTGCACTACTGGGTATTTAACCTAAAGATACTGATACAGTGAAACACTGGGACACCTGCACCCCAATGTTCATAGCAAAAATGTCCACAATAGTCAAACTGTGGAAGAAGCCACAATCTTCGACAGATTAATGGATAAAGAAGATATATGGAATATATATATATATATATATATATATATATATATTGTGTATATATATATATATATATACAATGGAATATTACTCAGCCATCAGAAGAGATAAATACCCACCATTTGCTTCAATGTGGATGGAACTGGAGGGTATTATGCTGAGTGAAATAAGTCCATCGGAGAAGGACAATCATCATATGGTTTCACTCATATGGGGAATATAAGAAATAGTGAAAGAGATTAGAAGGGAAAGGAGGGGAACTGAGTGGGAAAAATTAGAGATGGAAACAAACCATGAGAGACTCCTAACTCTGGGAAACAAAGGATTGGGTAAGGGGGATGGGGTAACTGAGGGGGCACTGAGGAGGGCATTTGATGGGATGAGCACTGGGTGTTATACTATATGTTGGCAAATCAGACTTAAATAAAAAGAAATGTAAAAAAAATATAGGAAATTATCCAACTTCTAGAGGGAACATAGGCAGCAAACTTTTGACATGGGCTGTAGCAACTTCTTACTACATACATCTCAGGAGGCAAGGGAAACAAAAGCAAAAATAAACTATGGGGACTTAATCAAGATAAAAAGCTTCTTCACAGTAAAAGAAACAATCAAAAAAACTAAAAGGCTGCCTATAGAATGGGAGAAGATATTTGCAAATGACATGTCTGACAAAGGGTTAGTATCCTAAATCTATAAAAATTTATTTGAATTCAACACCCCAAAACCAAATAATCCAGTTAAGAAATGGGCAGATGATATGAACAGACATTTTTCTAAAGAAGACATCCAAATGACTAACAGATACATGTAAAGATGTTCAACATCACTCATCATTAGGGAAGTACAAATAAAAAATACAATTACCCCCTCACATCTGTCAGACTGGCTAAAATTAGCAACTCAGGAAACAACAGATGTTGGCAAGGATGCAGAGAAAGTAAAACCCTCTTACATTGTTGGTGAGGATGCAAACTGGTGCAGCTACTCTGGAAAACAGTATGGAGGCTCCTGAAAAAGCTAAAAGTGGAAATATCCTATAATCCAGCAATGCACTACAGGGATTTACCCAAAGGATATAAAAATACTGATTCAAAGGGGCACATGCGGGGGATCCCTGGGTGGCTCAGCGGTTTGGCGCCTGCCTTTGGCCCAGGGTGCAATCCTGGAGCCCCGGGATCCAGTCCCACGTCAGGCTCTCTGCATGGAGCCTGCTTCGCCTTCTGCCTGTGTCTCTGCCTCTCTCTCTCTCTCTCTCTCTCTCTCTATCATGAATAAATAATAAATAAAATCTTTAAAAAAAAACAAAGGGGCACATGCACCCCAATGTTTATAGTAGTATCATGAACACTAGCCAAACTAAGGAAAAAGTCCAAATACCCATCAACTGATAAATGGATAAGGAAAAGATGGTATATATAAACAATGGAATATTTCTCAGTCATCAAGGAGAATGAAATCTTGCCATTTGCAACAGCATGGATGGAGCTAGTGTGTACTATGCTAAGAAAAACAATACTGTCAGAGAAAGACAAATACCATATGATTTCACTCATATGTGGAATTTAAGGAACAAAACCGATGAACATATGGGAATGAAAAAAAATGAGAGAGGGAAGAAAACCATAAGAAACTCTTAACTATAGAGAAGAAACTGAGGGTTGATGGAGGGCGGTAGATCCGGAATGGGCTAAGTGGGTGAGGTATATTAAGGAGGACACATATAATGAGCACTTGGTGTTATATGTAAGGGATGAACCTCTAAATTCTACTCCTGAAACCAATATTACACTATATGTTAACTAACTAGAATTTAAATAAAAATTGGAAACAAAAAAACCCAGAAATAAATAAAACATATTCCTTCCAGGGCACCTGGGTGGTTCAGTGGTTGAGTATCTGCCTTTGGCTCAGGGAGTGATCCTGGGGTCCTGGTATCGAGTCCCACATCAGACTTTCCACAAGCAGTCTGCTTCTCCCTCTGCCTATGTCTCTGCCTCTCTCTGTGTCTCTCATGAATAAATAAAACCTTTAAATATATATAAATATAAATATATATAAATACCCTCCAAATATGCTTCTGTAATATTGAATACCATCACTAGGATCCCTTATTGGTAGGGCCCATATCTCCAGTGCCCAAGCACTAGGAATCAGGATTGAAGACACTGTTGAAATTCTATAGTTGTACTTTATGCTGTCCTCCCACTTCTCCCTTTACACAGAATTTTGGCCTGAAACATGTGGAATACTTGGACTGTGACTTTTACATTCAACTAATGTTACTCTATTGCCTGCATTACAGCCTAAATTGGAACAAGTATAGGGAAAGCCATCCAGTATCTCCTTGTTCTGGGCTTCTCTACAAGTATGCACTGTTTGGTGATGCTTTCAGTGGGTGGGAATGTGATTTTAATTACACCATTATGTTGACTCCCTGAGTACAGATTTTTGCCAAAAGAATTTGATTCTTTTCCAAAGCCAAAGCACAAGCATCTTGAAAGCTTCCTAAGTACAGCCTTCAGGAAGCAACATTCAGGAGGAAAAAACTGAGTAAAAACTCTTGGGGGGGATGGGTAGTAAGAACCCCTTTTATACCCTCAAACTCCTGGAACTTCATGCTATCTTATTTTTTTCTGTTTATCAAAAATATTGCTTTCCTGGGACCCTTATTCATAGCTGACTTTATAGATCTAGGTGTCCTCTACTTTCAGCACTTCTATTCCTAGAAGGAATCTTTGTCTGCCCAGATAAATAGGATCCAATAAACGTGGACAACTTTGTGCTCTGTTTGTATCATTTCAGGGTTATCAGGCCTGCCTGCTGATGCTAGAGTAGATTAACAGTATGTATTCAATGGGGAGAAGAAACCTCTGTAGCCCCAAAGCATAATAGCAGTTTTCCATCCTTATAATCTTCACAGGGCTCCAGCCCTGGCCCAGTGGAGATGAAAGAGTATGAGATGGGCAAAGTTCAGAAAACTGTACCCTTAAGCTTGGTAGAAAAACGCGACCATTACCACCACTGCAGGATGTCATTCACAGACACTTGTCTAGACTGATTCCAAACTACTCCAAGTTTCCTTGTCGAGCTTCCCTGAAAACTCCTGCTGGCTTGGTCACAGACTTGCCCATAGACTGACTCTAATACTTTCCACTCTCCAATTTGTTATCGCTTTCTTTTGACTTGGTTTGCCTGGCAAACCCTCAACTCTATTTTGGCTCCATATCCTGATTTTCAACATCCTGTCCATGCTTTCCCAGGACTTCACCTAAACTTGTTTCTATTTTTTACCTTAACACTCCCAACTCTGCAGCTGGTAAAAACTTCAGCTCACTATGGATCTGAGATATAACAGGATAAAAATAAATCCCTGTGATATTTAGGAAATCACCTGGAAACAGAGGCAGTGACTAAATGACCTTTTACAGATCCCTCTATATCTGATAGTATTTTAATATGTGTGTGAATGTGTGTATTCAAAATATATTTGCAGCAAGTCCAAAGTTTCAAATGTCTCATTTGTTGTCAGAACTCCTTTATTATACCTACTGCAGCCCATTATGGATTTATAGAAGTTTTGTCTATTCTTAATTCACTTATAAAATCTATAAAGGCAAGAATCATGGTAACCCACATTTATCTGACTAGTTTTAGTGTTTGGAGTAATTACTGCACATTTGCAACTTCATACAGTATCTTTCTATGGTAATTAACACAGATAATCACACTCTCCTCCTGGAGTTTATTATTTTTATTTCCATGGCATCATTCCTCATGGTTCTCCACCTCACACTCACAGAACTAATGGCTTTTCTTCTAATACACATCCCTTAAATATTAATGTTCTTGAGAATTTTGTCCTTGGCTTTCATTTTTTCATACTGTGTCCTTGCTCTAGATGATCTCATTTATGCTGTGGCTTTAACTACCGCCAACATATAGCTAATTCTTATACCCAGCCAAGAGCTCATTCTTGAACCCTTTACACATCAAACCAATATCTACTTGACATCTCCAATTGTTTGTCCCACAAAAATATCCATGTCAAGTCAAGAAATCCAAAGTTGAATTAATCATCTCCCATTCCCACTCCAAATTAACCCTTTCTAAGGGGGGCACTTGATGAGATGAGCACTGGGTGTTATTCTATATGTTGGCAAATTGAACACCAATAAAAAATAAATTTATAAAAAAAAAACAAAAGAAATTAACCCTTTCAGGCTTTTTTTTTTAAGCAAGTGGCATTCACCATCCATAAACTCAAGCCAAAAATCAGTATATAGGGAAATCCTGGGTGGCTCAGTGCTTTAGCACCTGCCTTCGGCCCAGGGTGTGATTCTGGAGTCCCGAGATTGAGTCCCCACATCAGGCTCCCTGCATGGAGCCTGCTTCTCCCTCTGCCTGTGTCTCTGCCTCTCTCTCTCTCCCTCCCTGTGTGTGTCTCTCATGAATAAATAAAGAAAATATTTTTAAAAAATCAGTAGTTTTTTTTATTCTTTCCAATCACTCAATAAGTTCTTCTGTTTGTTTATTTTTAATTTAGTATAGGCTTTTTAAATTTTTTGAGCTAATTGGAATACAATAAACTGCACATATATAAAGTGAATATTTTATGTAATTATTTATTTATTTATTTATTTATTTATTTATTTATTTATTTTTATTGGAGTTCAATTTGCCAACATATAGCATAACACCCAGTGCTCATCCCATCAAGTGCCCCCTTCAGTGCCGGTCACCCAGTCACCCCCACCCACCGCCCACCTCCCTTTCCACCACCCCTTGTTCATTTCCCAGAGTTAGGAGTCTCTCATGTTCTGTCTCCTCTCTGATATTTCCCACTCATTTTCTCTCCATAAAGTGAATAATTAGATACATTTTGATATATAACAAAACTATGAAACCATTGCCATAATCAAAATAATAAATGTATCCATCACCCTCAAAGTTTCCTCATGCACTTTATAATTCTTTCCTCCCACCCTCTTCACATGCTCATATCCCCATGACTAACTTGTTTTCTGTCACTTTAAGTATATGTATTAGCTTATGTACTGTACTGAATCACTCTGCCAAATTCATATGCTGAAATCCTAACCCCCAGTACTTCAAAATGTGAACCTATTTGGATATAAGGTCTCACAGATGTAATTGAGTTAAGATGAGGGTGGCCCCTAATCCAACACAAATGGTGTCCTCATGAAAAGGAGAAATTTGAACATAAATACACGTAGAGGAAGAATGTCATATGAATATTAAGGCAGAGATCAGGGTAATACTTCAAAATGGCAAGGAGTGCCAAAGATTGCCAGCAAACCACCAGAAGCTAGGGAAGAGGTAAAAATAAATGTTCCTGCATAGTTCTCAGAAATAACTAATCTTGCCAACATATTGATCTTGAAATGTCTAGCTTACAGAAACGTGAGACAATAAATTCTCATTGTTTAAACATTCAGTATATGGTATTTTGTTATGGCAGTCCTAGTTTTTACTAGAATTTATGTAAATGAAATCATACTCTGTGCACTATTTTTTGTGCACTATTTTTTTTAATTCTTTTTATTTATTTATGATAGTCACAGAGAGAGAGAGAGAGAGAGAGGCAGAAGCAGGCTCCATGCACTGGAAGCCCAAAGTAGGATTTGATCCTGGGTCTCCAGGATTGCGCCCTGGGCCAAAGGCAGGCGCTAAACTGCTGCGCCACCCAGGGATCCCTGTGCACTATTTTTATAGCCCTTTATAGTTTCTTTCAAGGCATAATTATGTTTAGAAACATTCATATTAAATTAATTATCCATTCTGTTTTATTGCTGAGTAGTATTTCATTGTATGGATATGTCAAAATTTGGTTGTGCATTCACCTGTTGGTGGACTTTTGTGTTCTGTCCAATTTAAGATCATTAAAAATAAAGATGCCAAAAAATAAGAAGATGTCATAATCATTCATATGCAAGTCTAATAAAATATGCTTTCATTCCTTGAGTACATACCAAAAGAGAATGGAATGTCTGGATCATACGTTATGCATACATTTACCTTTTTAAGAAACTGCCAAATTATTTTCCAAAGTAGTTGCAAAGTACCATTTTACTTTCCTACCAGCAGTATATGAGAATTTCAGTTCCACCATATCATTGTCAATACTTAGTATGGTAAGGCCTTCTAATTTTAGCTATTCTAATAGGGGTGTAGTGATATTTTATTATAACTGTGAGAAAAGAGAATTTTATTTCTTCCATTCAATGTAGACACCTTTTATCTCTTTATCTTGCCTTACTGTACTGACTAGAATATCCAATACAATTTTTAATAGAAGTGGTAAAAAAAAATAGAAGTGGTAAGAGTATATATCCTTGTCTTATTCCTGATTCTGGATGGAAAGTACTTAATTTTTCCCCATTAAGTATTATGTTAGCTATAGGTTTTTTATAGATAATTTTAGTTGTTTTACTGAAACAGGAAAACCCAGTACGGAAGAAGCAGGAGCTTTACCAATATTGCCGGATGGAAAGGCGCTCACAGGGAGTTCCAAGAGGATCCCAGGAGGGGCAGGGATGTCCTCAGGCTCCCAGGGGCACTAACAGAGGAACTGCGCCCTGGGGTAGAGCCACCACACACCGCGGTCAAGCTCCCTAAAGGGTTGCAGCGCATGCCAGCGATGCCCAGGAGCAGCTCAGGAGGCGGCTCAGGCAGCGGCTCTGCCCGGAGGGGCTGCGACAGCCCACCATCCGGCACTCCCCCGGGGACAAGCAGAGACCGGGAGGGCCTAGGACAGCAAGGACGGTCCTGCCACCAGGCAACCCAAGCTGTGCAGATAGGTACCCACTGCCCCTGGAGAATCCAGGCCCCTGCGGACAGGGAGCTGCGATAGTTACTGCGGGAGCAGACTCCAGGGCTGGAGAGCTGACTGCCGCCATCCTTGTTCTTCCTCCTGCTGTCACCTTCTACCTGGGACTGAGCAGGGGACTCAGAGGCTGAAGAACTCCCACTGAGTCCTGCACCTGGCAGGGGGCTGGGGTGCTCCCCCAGGTGCACACACCTGAGAATCAGCACAGGAGGCTGTGCTCCCCCAGAATACCAGCTAGAAGGACAGGGGAAAAGCAAGTTATTGACCAAGGAGCACTGGAAAGTTCCAGGGGAAGTCGAGGGATTTATAGTATATAGAATCATAGGATACTCCCCTTTGTTTTTTGTTTTGTTTGTTACCCCCCCTTTTTTTTCTTGTTCTTTTTTTCTTTATTCTTTTTTCCTCCCTTTTTCTCCTTTTTTTGAGTACAACTTGTTTTTGGCCACTCTGCACTCAGCAAAATGACTAGAAGGAAAAACTGACCTCAAAAAAAAAAAAAAAAAAAAGAATCAGAAACAGTCCTCTCTCCCACAGAATTAAAAAATTTGAATTACAACTCAATGTCAGAAAACCAATTCAGAAGCACAATTATGAAGCTACTGGTAGCTCTGGAAAAGCTCATAAAGAATTGAAGCGACTTCAAGACTGCAGAACTTAGATTTCATCAGCCCAAAATTAAAAATCGATTAAATGAGACGCAATCCAAGCTGGAGGTCTTAAGCATGAGGTTTAACGAGGTAGAAGAATGAGTGAGTGACATAGAAGACAAGTTGATGGCAAGGAGGGAAACTGAGGAAAAAAGAGAAAAACAATTAAAAGATCATGATCATAGGTTAAGGGAAATAAATGACAGCCTCAGAAGGACAAATCTACGTTTAATTGGGGTTCCCAATGGCGCCAAAAGGGACAGAGATCCAGAATATATATTTGAACAAATCATAGCTGAGAACTTCCCTAAACAGGGAAGGGAAACACGCATTCAGATGCAGGAGATAGAGAGATCCCCCCCTAAAATCAATAAAACCCGCTCAACACCTGGACATGTAATAGTGAAACTTGCAAATTCCAAAAAAAAAAAACAGAAGATCCTTAAAGCAGCAAGAGACCAGAAATCTCTAAATTGTATGGGGAGAAGCATTAGAATAATAACAGACCTCTCCACAGAGAACTGGCAGGTAAAAAGGGCTGGCAGGATATTTTCAGGGTCCTAAATGAGAAGAACCTGCAGCCAAGAATACTGTATACAGCAAGGATCTCATTCAGAAGAGAAGGAGAGATAAAGAGCTTCCAAGATAGGCAGAAAATGAAAGAATATATGACAACCAACCTGGCTCTCCAAGAAACACTAAAGGGGACTCTGTATTAGAAAGGGGAAGGCCAAGAAAAAATCCACAAAAACAGGGACTGAATACGTATCATGATGAAACTAAATTCATAACTTTCAATACTAACTCTAAAAGTGAAAGGGCTTAATGACCCCATCAAAAGGCACAGGGTTTCAGACTGGATAAAAAAGCAAGACCCATATATTTGCTGTCTAGAAGAGACTCATTTTAGACCTAAGGACACCTACAGGCTGGAAAAAAAAAGGTTGGAGAACCATTTACCATTCAAATGGTCCTCAAAAGAAAGCATGGGTAGCCATCCTCATATTAGATAAATTAAAATTCACCTCAAAAACTGTAATAAGAGATGAAGAGGAACACTATATCATACTTAAAGGATCTGTCAAACAAGAGGACCTAAAAATCATGAATATTTCTGCACCGAATGTGGGAGATGCCAAGTATATCAATCAATTAATAACCAAAGTTAAGACATACTTAGATAATAATACACTTATACTTGGTGACTTGAATATAGA
This sequence comes from Canis lupus familiaris, assembly GCF_011100685.1. Classification (NCBI taxonomy): domain Eukaryota; kingdom Metazoa; phylum Chordata; class Mammalia; order Carnivora; family Canidae; genus Canis; species Canis lupus. The sequence goes on along the minus strand of NC_049260.1, from coordinate 61,028,112 downwards.
GCTTTCTACAATTGACAGGTTTTCTAAGCACAACATCTCCAAAGAAACAAGAGCTTTAAATGATACACTGGACCAGATGGGTTTCACAGATATTTACAGAATGTTACATCCAAATGCAACTGAATACACATTCTTCTCAAGTGCACATGGAACTTTCTCCAGAATAGACCACATACTGGGTCACAAATCAGGTGTTAACTGATACCAAGAGACTGGGATCATCTGCTGCATATTTTCAGACAATAATGCTTGGAAATTAGAAGTAAATCACAAGCAGAAGTTTTGAAGGATTTCAAACACGTGGAGGTGAAGCACCATCCTGCTAAAAGACGAAAGGGTCAACCAGGAAATTAGAGAAGAATTAAAAAGATTCATGGAAACTAATGAGAATGAAGGTACAACCATTCAAAATGTTTGGGATACAGCAAAAGCAGTCCTGAGGGGGAAATACATCGCAATACAAGCATCCATCCAAAAACTGGAACGAACTCAAATACAAAAGCTAACCTTGCAACTAAAGGACCTAGAGAAAAAAACAGGAAATAGATCCTACACCCAGCACAAGAACAGAGTTAATAAAGATTGGAGCAGAATTCAATGAAATAGAGACCAGAAGAACTGTGGAACAGATCAACATAATAAGGAATGGTTCTTTGAAAGAATTAATAAGATAGATAAACCATTAGCCAGCCTTATTAAAAAGAAGAGAGAAAAGATTCAAATTAATAAAATCATGAATGAGAAAGGAGAGATCACCACCATTACGAACGAAATACAAACGATTTTAAAAACTTATTATGAGCAGCTATACACCAAGAAATTAGGCAATCTAGAAGAAATGGACACATTTCTGGAAAACCACAAACTACCAAAACTGGAACAGGAAGAAATAGAAAACCTGAACAGGCCGATAACCAGGAAGGAAACTGAAGCAGTCATCAAAAGCCTCCCAAAACACAAAACTCCAGGGCCAGATAGATTCCCAGGGGAATTCTATGAAACGTTTAAAGAAAAAACTGTACCTATTCTACTAAAGCTGTTTGGAAAGATAGAAAGAGATGGAATACTTCCAAACTCATTCTATGAGGCCAGCATCACCTTAATTCCAAAACCAGACAAAAAACTCCACCAAAAAGGAGAATTACAGAACAATATTCCTGATGGAAATGGATGCAAAAATTCTCAACAAGATACTTGCCAATAGGGTACAACAATACATTAAGAAGATTATTCACCATGACCAAGTAGGATTCATCCCCGGGATGCAAGGCTGGTTGAACACTCGTAAAGCAATCAATGTGATTGATCATATCAGCAAGAGAAAAAACAAGAACCCTATGATCCTCTCAATAGATGCATAGAAAGCATTTGACAAAATAGCATCCATTCCTGATCAAAAATCGTCAGAGTACAGGGATAGAGGGAACATTCCTCAGCATCTTAAAAGCCATGGACAAAAAGCCCATAGCAAATATCATTCTCAATTGGGAAGCACTGGGAACCTTTCCCCTAAGATCAGGAACAAGACAGGGATGTCTACTCTCACCCCTGCTATTCAACATGGGACTAGAAGTCCCAGCCTCAGCATTCAGGAAACAAAAAGAAATAAAAGGCATTCAAATTGGCAAAGAAGAAGTCAAGCTCTCCCTCTTTGCAGATGACATGATACTGTATATAGAAAACCCAAACGACTCCACCCCAATATTGCTAGAACTCATACAGCAATTTGGCAGTGTGGCAGGATACAAAATCAATGCCCAAAATTCAGTGGTCTTTCTATACACTAACAATGAGACTGAAGAAAGAGAAATTAAGGAGTCAATCCCATTTATAATTGCACCCAAAAGCCTAATATACCTAGGAATAAACCTAACCATATACGTAAAGGATCTATACCCTAAAAACTACAGAACACTTCTGAAAGAAATTGAGGAGGACACAAAGAGATGGAAAAATAGTCCATGCTCATGGATTGGCAAAATTAATATTGTGAAAATGTCAATGTTACCCAGGGCAATTGACACCTACAATGCAATCCTTATCAAAATAGCATGGACTTTCTTCAGAGAGTTGGGTCAAATCATCTTAAGATTTGTGTGGAATCAGAAAAGATCCCGAATAGTCAGGGGAATTTTAAAAAAGAAAACCAGAGCTAGGGGCATCACAATGCCAAATTTCAAGTTGTACTACAAAGCTGTGGTCATCAAGACAGTGTGGTACTGACACAAAAAACAGACACATAGATCAGTGGAACAGAATAGAGAATACAGAAGTGGACCCTGAACTTATGGTCAACTAATATTTGACAAAGGAGGAAAGACTATCCATTGGAAGAAAGACAGTCTCTTCAATAAATGGTGCTGGGCAAATTGGACATCCACATGCAGAAGAATGAAACTAGACCACTCTCTTTCACCATACACAAAGATAAACTCAAAATGCATGAAAGATCTAAACGTGAGACAAGACTCCATCAAAATACTAGAGGAGAACACAGGCAACACCCTTTTTGAACTCGGCCACAGTAACTTCTTGCAAGATACATCCATGAAGGCAAGAGAAACAAAAGCAAAAATAAATTATTGGGACTTCATCAAGATAAGAACCTTCTGCACAGCAAAAGATACAGTCAACAAAACTAAAAGAAACCTACAAAATGGGAGAAGAAATTAGCAAATGACGTATCAGATCAAGGGCTAGTATCCAATATCTATAAAGAACTTATTAAATTCAACAGCAAAGAAACAAACAATCCAATCATGAAATGGGCAAAAGACATGAACAGAAATTTCACAGAGGAAGACATAGACATGGCCAACAACCACATGAGAAAATGCTCCACATCACTGGCCATCAGGGAAATACAAATCAATACCACCATGAGATACCACCTCACACCAGTGAGAATGGGGAAAATTAACAAGGCAGGAAACCACAAATGTTGGGGAGGATGTGAAGTAGGGGAACCCTCTTGCACTGTTGGTGGTAATGTGAACTGATACAGCCACTCTGGGGGTTCTTCAAATAGTTAAAATAGATCTGCCCTACAACCCAGCAATTGCACTGCTGGGGATTTACCCCAAAGATACAGATGCATTGAAACGCCGGGACACCTACACCCCAATGTTCTTAACAGAAAAGTCCACTATAGCCAAACAGTGGAAGGATCCTTGGTGTCCATTGAAAGATGAATGGATAAAGAAGATGTGGTTTACATATACAATGGAATATTACTCAGCCATTAGAAACGACAAATACCCAGCATTTGCTTCGATGCGGATGGAACTGGAGGGTATTATGCTGAGTGAAATAAGTCAATCGGAGAAGGACAAACATTATATGATCTCATTCATTTGGGGAATATAAAAAATAGTGAAAGGAAATAAAGGGGAAAGGAGGAAAAATGTGTGGGAAATATCAGAAAGGGAGACAGAACATGAGAGACTCCTAACTCTGGGAAATGAACTAGGGGTGGTGGAAGGAGAGGTGGGCGAGGGGTGGGGGTGACTGAGTGACGGGCACTGAGGTGGGCACTTGACAGGATGAGCACTGGGTGTTGTTATTCTATATGTTGGCAAATTGAACACCAATAAAAAGTAAATTTATAAAAAAAGAAAATATGGTCTATATATACAATGGAATATTGCTCAGCCATTAGAAATGACAAATACCCACCATTTTTTTCGACGTGGATGGAACTGGAGGGTATTATGCTGAGTTAAATAAGTCAATCAGAGAAGTACAAACATTATATGGTCTCATTCATTTGGGGAATATAAAAATACTGATAGGGAATAAAGGGGAAAGGAGAGAAAATGAGTGGGAAATATCAGAGAGGGAGACAGAACATGAGAGACTCCTAACTCTGGGAAACGAACAAGGGGTGGTGGAAAGGGAGGTGGGTGGGGGGTTGGGGTGACTGGGTGACAGGCACTGAGGGAGGCACTTGATATGATGAGCACTGGGTGTTAAGCTGTATGTTGGCAAATTGAACTCCAATAAAAACAAATTTTTAAAAAATTTCAAGTATGCAATACAGTATTATTAACTATAGTAGCTAAGCTGTACATTACATTCCCAGACTTTTTTTATAACTGGAAGTTTGTACCTCTGACCTCCTTTACTCATTTAGCCTACTTTTCTACCCTTTGCCCCCTTACTGGCTACCACCAATCTGTTCTTTCTAGGTATATTTTTTGGTTTCTTTGTTTCTGTTTTTTGTTTTAGGGTCTACATATAAGTGAGATTATATGATATTTGCCTTTCCTGCCTGACATAGCTATTTAGTATAATGCCTTTGACATCCATCCATGTTGTTGCAAATGATAGTATTTCCTTTCTCGGGGATAATAATATTCCATTGTGTGTGTGTGTGTGTGTGTGTGTGAGTGTGTGTGTACAATATTTTCTTTATGTTACATGAGCTTTCTTTGGGTTTCCATTTACATAGAATGTTTTTTTCTATCCTTTCAACTTCAGTCTGCATGTGTCCTTACATCTGAAGTGAATTTCTTGTAGATAGTACATAGTTGGTCTTGTTGCCTTATCAATTCAGCCACTCTATGTTGTTCAGTTGAAGAATTTAATACATTTACATTTAAAGTAGTTATTGGTACACCTGGGTTGCTCAGTGGTTGAGCGTCTGCCTTTGACTCAGGGCCTGATCCTGGGATCCAGGTTCGAGTCCTACATTGGGCTCCTTGTGGGGAGTCTGCTTCTCCCTCTGCCTATGTCTCTGCTTCTCTGTCTCTCATGAATAAATAAAATCTTTTTAAAAATTATATTCCAAATTTTATTATATACTTACCTTTACCAGTGAGATTTACTTACTTCCATATGTTTTCATGTTAATATTCAATTTTCTTTCATTTTAGCTTAAAGAAGTACCTAACTTTTTTTGTGCGGACAGCTTAGTAGTGGTGAATACCTTTCAGCTTTCGCTTGTCAGGAAAAGACTTCATCTCTCCTTTAATTCTGAAGGAAAGCTTTGCCAATAGATTATTGTAGGTTGGCAGTGCTTTTCCTTCAGTACTTTGAGCATATCATGCCATTCTTTTCTGAGCCGCAAAGTATCTGTTAAAAAAAACTAAAGTCCTATGGGTGCTCCCCCATACATAAAAAGTCATTTTTCTCTTGCTGTTTTTTTTCTCTTGCTGTTTTTAAATTTTTCTAATTGTCTTTAACTTTTGACTCTGGAATTACAATGCATCTGGTTATGTATATCTTTGGCTTCATCTTATTTAGAACTCTGTAGGATTCCTGAATCTGGAAATCTGTTTATTTCCCAAGGTTAGGGATATTTTCTGCCATTATTTCTTTAAATAAAATTTCTGCCCTGTTCTCTATTTTCCTGGAATTCCTATAAGGAAAATATTTGTCCCTTAGTGTTTCATACATCCCTTAAGCTATTTTACTCTTTTCCATTCTGTTTTCTTTTTGGTGTTCTGATCAGATAACTTCCACTACTCTGTCTTTAAGTTCACCGATCCTTTCTTCTGCTTCATCTATTCTGTTGTTGAACCCTTTTATTATATTTTTTTTCAGTTCAGTTGTATTCTTCATATCTGTGGCTTGGTACTTTTTAAATATATTTTCAAAATCTTAATTGAAATTATCACTTTGTTCATGTGTTGTTTACGTAACTTTGATGAGTGTTTTTATGACCATTATTTTTAACTCTTTAACAGGTATATCACTTATCTCTGTTTCATTGATTTCTTTTCCTATGGTTTTAACTTGTGCTTTAATTTGGAATGTATTTCTTCATTTTCCTTCACTTTCTGTGTCTGTTTCTTTGTATTAGATAAAAAAGCCACCTTTTCCAGTCTTGAAATAGCAACTTTGTGTAGGAGATGAACCTTATTTTTAAACCTCCCCTTAGCCTGTGGTTGTCTCTTGAACTTTTGTTGATTGTCCAAACAGCCTACTTTGTTTCTAGTGGCTCGCAGTAGTTGAAAGTATTCCAAGACCTGTCATTGTCTCATAACTGAGGATCTCAGTTAATGGATAAATTCAGGTTGATTTGAAGCTGTGACGTCTGGCAGCATCCTTTAAATTATTCAAATGTACCTTTTTAAAAAGATTTTATTTATTTATTCATGAAAGACACACAGGAAGAGAGAGAGGCAGAGACACAGGCAGAGGTAGAAGTAGGCTCCATGCAGGGAGCCTGATGTCGGACTCTATCCCAGGCCTCCAGGATATCACCCTGGGCTGAAGGCGGTGCTAAACCGCTGAGCCACTTGGGCTGCCCCATATGTACCTTTTTCAAGGGAAAACTGGGAAATGGACATTTTTTATCTGTTCCTGTGCATTGAGCCCTCAGGTGATAGCCAATTAATAACTATTCCTTTGTTTGCTACCTTCCCATTGAAACTATGAACAGTCTCACTGGCCACCAGAGCCAATCTTTCAAGGAATATATCCTTCGGATAGCAGCGTCAAAAACCAAGGTGTACAACCTGTGTACAATGTCCTTTCTTGGAGATATTAGTGACTGGTGTAGGGGCCCTGCTAGCTTTCTTTATTTCTAGAGTGAGTACAGGCAGCACTTAAATGCATGTTTAATTAGATGCCTGCAGCCACAGCTATAAAAATAACCAAATAGTCCTTCTTCCCAGAAATACTGGGTGTTTCATCTGCTGCCTCTCCACTGTGCCCTGCCGAGTTAGCCAGTTAAGTACTGTTTCTCCATTTGTTACAGTCCTGTGGGTCCCAAAAATATAAACCCCAGTGTCCATCAGAGGCAGGTAATCAAGGAGTGTCCCATCAGAATCAGCTCCAAAAACCAGGATACCAGATGTACACTCAAGATTCTTTCCAGAAAATATTGCTGGCCTGGGGTGTGGCAGAGGGAGAGCACAAATATGGCACTTGTTGGCTTCCATGATCTTTGGAGATATTTCAGTAGGCCCTTAAATGCATGTTAAATTAGAAGCCTGTCCCTCAGGCCAAAGCTTTAAGATAAGCAAATAGTCCTCTTTAACAGAAAAACTGGACATTTAGTCAGCTGTCCCTGTGCCGGACCCTGGGTTATAGCCATAATGAGTCTGCATAAGCCCTTAAGTTCCATTTCTTAGTTTGATATATTCTTGTGAGTCTCATTGAATGCAAGCACCATTGGTGTTCAAAGCTAGATGTTGTGGAGGGTTTTATCTCAGTGCAGATCTTAAAAAAGTCATGGTGCTAGATGTATGGTTCAAATGATTTGCTCCTCATGGAGAAGCTCAGAATTGCAACCTTCTTTCCAATTATGAGTCACTATGGTTTGGCGGGCTTTGTGGTAAAACTGTTTTTCAGCCTTTCCTAACCATTTCAATGTGAGTTTTTTTTTTTTCATTCACCCAATGTGTAAGAGTCATTCAATAGTTTTTTTTATTTTGTTTCAAATGCACTTGTTCTATATGTAGCTCTAGATTCAGTGAATCTATAGCAGAGGGTGACTTCAGGTTCCTCGTGCCATCTTGAACTGGAATCCCACTAATTTTCTAATTTGGAGTAGTGGTAGCTATAATAATGTATGGGTAGTGATAGCTTTGATAGGCCTGTAGGCAACTTTTCTTAATCACCCAGGTTACATCAGTGGTTAAAGAACAGTCATAATATTGTGTATTTTGAAGGTCTCTGCATTAGATTACTGGCTCTCAATGTTTGGTGCCCAGAGAAGCAAAACAGTCACTTAGAAATATATTAAAAATGCAAATTTTCTGGCTCCACATATATCTACAAAATTAGAAATTCTGAGAATCCACATTTTAACAAGCATTACTACCTTTCCATTTAACGCACTTTTTTAAATGGAGAGTATCTAGTGTGATTTTTTTTTAGTTTTTTTAACATTTCAATTGAATTTGCCAGCACATAGTATATAAGACCCATGTTCATCTCATCATGTGCCCTCTTTAATATCAATCATCCAGTTACCTTACCCCGCACCCACCTCCCCTTCTGCAACCTTTTGTTTGATTCTGAGAGTTAGGAGTATCTCAAATCTGTCTTCCTCTCTAATTCTTTTCCCCAATCAGTTTCTCCTCCTTTATTTATGGTCCATTTCACTATTTCTTATTTTCAACATAGGAGTAAAACCACATGATAATTGTCTTTCTACAATTGACTTATTTCACTCAGCATAATATCCTCCAATTCCATCCATATCAATGTAAATGATAGGTATTCATACTTTTTGATGGCTGAGTAATATTCCATTTTATATATATCTCACATCTTGATTATCCACTCATCTGTTGAATGACACTGTGGCTCTTTCCACAGTTAGGCTATTGTGGATATCGCTGCTATGAACATTGGGGTGCAGGTGCCCCATCATTTCACTTCCCCTGTATCTTGTGATAAATACCCAGGAGTGCAATAGCTGGGTCATAGGGGAGCTCTATTTTTAAATATTTGAGGAACCTCCACACTGATTTTCAGAGTGGCTGTACCAGTTTGCATTACCACCAAAAGTGCAAAAGGGTACCCCTTTCTCCACAACCTCTCCAACAGTTGTTTTCTGTCTTATTAATTTTTGCCATTCTCATTGGTGTGACATGGTATCTCATTGTGGTTTTGACCTGTATTTCCCTGATGCGGAGCATTTTCTCATGTCCTTCTTGGCCATGTGTAGGTCTCCTTTGGAGAAATATTTATTAGTGTCTTCTGCCCATTTCTTAACTGGATTATTTTTTTGGGGGGTGATGAGCTTGATAAGTTCTTTATGACCTTGGATACTAGCCCCTTATCTGATATGTCATTTGCAGATACATTCTCCCATCCTGAAGATTGCTTTTCAGTTTTGTTGACTGTTTCATTTGCTGTGATGAAATTTTTTATCTTGATGAAGTCTCAATAGTTCATTATTGCTTTGCCCTTATAGATGTGTCTTGCAAGAAGTTACTATAGCCAAGTTCAAAAAGATTGTTGCCTGTGTTCTCCTCTAGGATTTTGATGGATTTTTGTCTCACATTTAGATCTTTCAACTATTTTGAATTTATCTTTGTGTATGGTGTAAGAGAATGGTCCAGTTTCATTCTTCTGCATGTGGCTGTCCAATTTTCACAACACCATTTATTGAGTAGACTGTCTTTTTCTACAGCGGATATTATTACCTGTTTTGTCAAAGATAAGTTGATGATAGAGTTGAGGGTCCACTTTTGGGTTCTCTATTCAGTTCCATTCATCTATGTTTCTGTTTTTTGTGCCAGTACCATCCTGTCTTGATGATCATATCTTTGTAATACAGCTTGAAGTCAGACATTGTGATGCCCCCAGCTTTGGTTTTCTTTTTTTTTTAATAAATTTATTTTTTATTGGTGTTCAATTTACCAACATCCCGTCAAGTGCCCCCCTCAGTGCCCGTCACCCATTCACCCCCACCCCCCACCCTCCTCCCCTTCCACCACCCCTAGTTCGTTTCCCAGAGTTAGGAGTCTTTATGTTCTGTCTCCCTTTCTGATATTTCCCACACATTTCTTGTCCCTTCCCTTATATTCCCTTTCACTATTATTTATATTCCCCAAATGAATGAGACCATATAATGTTTGTCCTTCTCTGATTGACTTACTTCACTCAACATAATACCCTCAAGTTCCATCCACATTGAAGCAAATGGTGGGTATTTGTCGTTTCTTTTTCAATATTCCTCTGGCTATTCAGGGTCTACTCTGGTTCCATACATATCTTACAATTATTTCTTCCAACCCTTTGAAGAAAGTCCATGGTAATTTGATAGGGGATTGCATTGAATGTTTAAATTGCTCTGAGTAGCATAGACATTTTCACACTATTTATTCTTTCAATCTATGGACATGGGATGTTTTTCCAATTCATTGTGTCTTCAATTTCTTTCATAAGTGTTCTGTAGTGCTTAGAGTACAGATTCTTTACCTCTTCATTTAGGTTTATTCCTAGATATCTTATGGTTTGGGCTGCAAATGTAAATGGGATTGATTCCTTTATTTCTCTTTGTTCAGTCTCTTTGTTACTATGTACAAATGCAACTGAATCCTGTGCATTGATTTTGTATCCTGCTACGTTGCTGAATTGCTGTATGAGTTCTTTCAGTTTTGGGTTGGAGTTTGTTTGGTTCTCTATATACAGTATCACATCATCTGGAAAAATGGAGAGTCTGACTTCTTCTTTGCCAATCTGAATGCCTTTTATTTCTTTTTGTTGTCTGATTGCTGAAGCTAGGACTTCTCATACTATTTTGAACAGCAGTGGTGAGCGTGGGCATCCCTGTTGTGTCCCTGACCTTAGGGGAAAAGCTCTCAGTTTTTCTCCATTGAAAATCATATTTGCTATGAGCTTTTCATTCATGGCTTTTATGATATTGAGATATGTTCCTTCTATCCTTACAAGTTGAAGAGTTTTAATCAGGAAAGAATGGTGTATTTTGTCAAAACCTTTCTCTGCATCTATTGAGAGGATCATATGGTTCTTGTCTTTTCATTTATTAATGTGATCTATCATGTGGATTGTATTATGAACATTGAAACAACCTTGTATCAAAGGGATAAATCCCACTTAGTCCTAGTGAATAATCCTTTTAATGTACTGTTAGATCCTATTGTCCAGTATCTTGATAATTTTTGCATCCATGCTCATCAGGGATATTGTTCTATAATTCTCCTTTTTAGTGGGGTCTTTGTCTGGTTTTGGGATCAAAGTAATGCTGACTGCATAAAATGAGTTTGGAAGTTTGCTCTCCACTTCTATCCTTTGAAATAGCTTCAGTAGAATAGGTATTATTTCTTAAGTGTTTGGTAGAATTCCACTGGAAAGCCATCTGGCCCTGGACTTTTTTCTTGGAAGGTTTCTGATGGCTGCTTCAATTTCCCTGCTGGTTATTGGTCTGTTAAGCTTTTCTATTTCTCCCTCTCTCCATTTTGGTAATTTATAGGCTTCCAGGAATGCAGCTATTTCTCCAGATTGCCTAATTTGTTGGCATATAGCTGCTCATAACATGTTCTTAAAATTTTTTGGATTTTCCTTGCTGTTGATTGTGGTCTCTCCTCTTTCACTCATTATTTTAATAATTTGAGTCTTTTCTTTTTAATAAGTCTAGCTAGAGATTTATCTATCTTATTAATTCTCTCAAGGAATCAGCTGGTTTTGTTTATTTGTTCTACTGTTCTGGTCTCTGTTTCATTGAGTTCTGTCCTAATCTTATTATTTATTTTCTCCTGCTGTGTTTAGGCTTTATTTGCTCTTCTGTCTCTAGCTTCTTTAGGTGTAAAGTTAGCTGTGTACTTGAGATTTTTCCAATTTTTTTAGAGAGGCTTGTACTGAAATGAACTTCCTTCTTAGGACTGCCTTTGTTGTATCCTAAAGATTTTGAACAGTTGTGCTTTCATTTTCATTAGTTAGCATGAATCTTTTTTATTCTTCTCTAATTTTCTGGTTGACCCATTCATATTTTAGTAGGATGCTCTTTAACTTCCAAGTATTTTAGTTCCTTCCAAATTTCTTCTTGGGATTCAGTTTCAAAGCATTGTGGTCTGAAAATATGCAGAATATAATCCCAATTTTTGGTATCGGTTGAGACCTGATTTGTGACCCAGTATGTGCTCTCTTCTGCAGAAAGTTCCATGTGCAATTGAGAAGAATGTATTTTCTCTTTCATTAGGATAGACTGTTTTGTATATATTTCTGAAGCCCATTTTGTCCAGTGTGTCATTCAAAGCTCTTGTTTCTTTGGTGATCTTCTGCTTAGATGGTCTTTCCATTGCTAAGAGTGGAGTGTTGAAGTCTCCTACTATTAATGTTTTATTATCTATGTTTCTCTTTACTTTCATTAATTGATATAATTGGATGCTCCCACATTAGGAGCATAAATATTCACAATTGTTAGGTCTTCGTGTTGGATAGACCCTTTATATGATAGTGTCTCTCCTCATATCTTAGTACAGTCTTTGATTTAAAATCTAATTTATCTGATATGAGAATTCCTACTCCAGCTTTCTTTTGAGTTCCATTTCCATGGTAAATGGTCTCTACCCACTCATTTTCAGTCTGAAGTTGTCCTTTGTTCTAACATGAGTTTCTTATAGACAGTATACAGATGGATCTTAATTTTTTTTTTATCCAGTCTGATACCCTGTGTCTTTTAACTGGATCTTTTAGCCCATTCATGTTCAGGGTAACTATTGAAAGATATAAATTTAGTGTCATAGTATTAAATGTACAGTTCCTATTTCTGCAGACTGTTTCTTTGGACTCCCTCTTCACTTACAGGATCTCTCTTAATATTTCTTGCAGGGTTTGTTTGGTGGTCACATATTCTTTCAGTTTCTGTCTATCCTTGAAGCTCTTTATATTTCTATTCTAAATGACAGTCTTGCTGGATAAAGTGTTCTTGGCTGAATGTTTTTTCTCATTTAGACACTGAATATATCATACCATCCCTTTCTGGCCTGCCAAGTCTCTGTGGATAGATCTGCTTTTAATCTGTTGTTTCTCCTCATATATGTTAGAAATCTCTTATCTCAAGCTGCTTTAGGATTTTCTCTTTATGTCTGAAATTTGCAAACTTCACTATTATACATAGGGGTGTTGATACATTTTCGTTGATTTTTGGATTGAGGGCTCCTCTCTATCTCCTGGATATGAATGCCTGTTTCCTTCCCCATATTAGGGAAGTTCTTAGTTATGAGTTGTTCAAACATACCTTCTGGTCCTCCCCCCCTCCATGTCCTCTGGAATCCCAACAAAATGGATGTCATTCTTTCTCAAACTGACACTTAATTCCTAGTCTCTCTTTGTGGGCTGTTAGTTTTTTTTTCTTTTCCTCAGCTTCTTTACTTTTCATCAACTTGTCTTCTCTGTCATTCACTCTCCTTTCTGCCTCATTTACCCTAGCTGTTAGATCATCCAGTTTAGACTACAAGTCACGTAAAATACTTTTAATTTTAGCCTGATTACATCTCATTTCTTCATTAAGAGATACTCTGGAGTCCTTTACGTTTTTTTTTTTTTTCAGGGGCCAACAGTAATTTTATAATTGTAATCCTGAATTCTATCTCCAAAATTTTACTTAAATCAATATCCATTAGATCTGTGGCAGAGAGTATTACTTCTGGTTCTTTCTTTTATGGCAAATTCTTCCTTCTAGTCTTTTTTATTCCAGTCCAGAATGGCTGCATGGGTGATCAGAATCAAAAATATCAACCACAACCCAAGCAAAATATACCATAGATAGTTCTGAAGAGGACAGGGACCAGAAAATAAAAGACTACAAAAGTGAAAAACAAATTTAAAAAATAAAAAAAACTTTTAAAAGGGGTGGGATAAGAAATGGCAGAGGAAAGAGATTATAGTCTCACAGAGTGGACCAAGATGATTATCCTCTTGGTTCTGAGTGTATTTTGGTCTCTATGTTAGGAGGTACTAAATTCCAAATATATACAAAAAAGCAGAATTTATATAGCAAAACAATAGCAACAACAACAAAAAGAAGAAGTAAAAGGCGGGGCAGAATGGTAAGGAAGGGAGAATATAATCTCAGATTGTACCAACACCGTGCCCCACTTGGTTCTGGGTGTATTTTGGTATGTATATCAGAAGGTACTAAACTCCAAAATTACAAAACAAAGAAAAAACAAATAAAACCCCAAACATATATATATATATATATGCAAAAATTAAATTGTATACATTGAAAGGAAGCCAAAAATGAAGAATATATCTATGACATGTAATTGTAAATCTATGAAAGTCAAAAAGGAAAGAAACACTTAAAAATGAAGAGTGGGTAAAATATCATATTTAAGAGAGGAAAAAAGAAAGAATATTGTAAATTTTTAACCTGAAAGATAAATAAATCATAAGGAGAAAACCTCAATGATATCTATATACTATTTTCTACCAGTCCTGAAGTATTCCAGTCCTGTTTGGTCAGTAAGCTTGCTGTTCCCCTGCTCTTCCATCTGGTCTTCTGGGGCAGGGGCCTGTTGTGCTGATTCTCAGATGTCTGTGCCTGGGTAGTGATGCCCCACACCCCTTGCAAGGTGGCCAGGGTCAGTGTAAACTGTTTGTCCTGTGAAGTCTTTGTTCCCTGGAGGCTGCACTTTTCTTGATAGTGAAAGGAAAAAAAAATGGCTGTGGCCAGATCTCCAGCCCCAGATCCAAGTGCTTCCAGCATGTGCTAAATTGCAAACTCCTATAGTGCCCACTCGCTCAGTCCTCCTGCAGACAGGTGGGGGGGGGCTGATTTGTACAATTTGAAGGGGGCCTAGCAGGGGAAGAGCTTTCCCTGGCTTGTGTGCTCACTGACTCTGCCCCTCCCCCGGAGGAAGTAGAAGGTATCCCCACTTCTGCCTGTTGCAGGGTCCTGGCATGTAGAGTGTGCACCTGCTCTGCCTCTCCCAGATGTAAACAGAGGGTTGCTGTATTCCAGTTCTTTGCAGGGACTTAGCATAGACATCAGTCTGGATCTGTCCATGGTTTGTAGTTTGTGGCACAAGTTCAGCCTTCTCCCACGCTCACTGACCTAAACCTGTTTCCCACTCCAATGCTTGGGAACATTGCCAGCTCAGGTGCCCCCATTTTTTTCTGTGCCTCTGGGAATATTGAAACCTTGCTGTCCCTCCTGCAATTCTGCCCTGTTTCACCACTGAGCATTTTTCAGGCAGGAAAGATTCTCTCAGGAGCATATTTCTAACGGTCCTGTTTTTGCACCCCAGGGTTGTATAACTTTCCTGCAGCCAGCTTACAAAGGCTCCCTCCCCCTAGTCATTTATCTTCTGACATATGCCCTCAGTATCTCCTCTCCACACTCCTACCTTGCAAGAAGTGGTCACTTTTCAATTTGTAGCATTCCAGCTATTCTTTGCTTATATCTCAGGTTAAATTCATAGGTGTTAAGGGTGGCTTGAAAGTTCTCTAGCTAAATCTGAGGGATCAGATGAAAAGAGGACCCCTACTCTTCCATCATCTTGCCTCCCCTTCTTACTGTAATTTAAGTGATAATATTTCAGTAATTTTGCTTCCACAAAGGTGGTTTACTTATAGTCCTATACACATTTTTGTCTATCTTCAGGGTTTTTTATTGTTGTTGTTTCATGCTATGCACTTCTCCCTGCCCTTATCTGGGATTTTATTATGACTTCCTCTGTATCTATTAAACTCCTACTCAACTATACTCAAGATCTAGTTACCTTCCTCCACAAAACCTTCTCTAATAATTCTACATTGAGGCCTCCCTTATCTTCATTCCAATTCCATTGTGATCAAGACTTAATTGACCTTTGAATTATTTACTGCCTAAGTCTGTGATAATCCTTTTGTTCTCATTTTACCAATTTGATCATAAAAAGGGAAATTAAGACTTCTTGCTTCTCAGCCCCACAACTGCCCTAAAAGAATCCTTATCTTATGAGGATTTAATAAATTCAATCTACTCTGACCACTCTGATAATAACCAAGTGATTTCTGTGTAGGAAATACAGTGAAATTGATGGATAACAGATGAAACAATTTTATTGATTCTGTTTCCATTCAACTGAGGTCAGGAAATGAATAGTTGAGGAAGAAGGCATACATTTAAGTATAATATGTCCCATCACTCAGCACTATCTGAGGAGGAGAAGTAGCAGAAATCAGAGGATAAAATAGGGTATGCTTGTCTACCTGACTATAAGAAATTGAATCTGACTCTTGTTCCATGCAATCTCTCTTTAACATTTTGGGGCTAATTTAAACTGCCTCTAGTAATCAAAAGCTGTTTTGAAATAATAAGTGTCTGAAACTATATTAAATGGGAATAAACATTCAGCTGCATACTTGTGGAAGTTCTTTCCCACTCAGGAGAAAAACGCATATACAGATTTTTATTTCTGTGAGGAATCAGCTCTGACAAGAAGTAGGAATAATGAGGTCTGTAAACTCTTGGTCACTTGAATGTATACAAACATCAAAGGAACCAAAATGAAAGGAAAACAACTAAGATTTTAAAGTTTTCCTCTTAGAGTTCCACTTTGTTTTACTGAAACCATAGCTCAGATCATAAGCCAATGCTGGCAAAATCTGGAAAATTCCACAAACTCAGTTGGGTGGCAAAGGTTTGTTATCACTTGAGAAGGGGAATTTTCTTACTCTCTGAAATCCCTAAGAGCTCTTTGAAGAACTCTGAAACTATCAGACCAAGAGAGTCCTAATTTCAGTAAGATTAGGGCACCTTCTTTTTATTTTATTCTTTTCCAAAGACAATTAGCAATTAGTACTTCCAAGAGTTAAGAGGTTATTAACTGAGAATAGAGAAAAACATGGAAAACAAGGCTCCATGGTGGAAGTGTATTAGGATGAAAAGTAAATAATTTAACAGAGCTAAGGTGTTGTACATTGCTTTTCTGATTTATTAAATGACCTACCACTACATATGTAAGTTAGCAACTAAATTTTTTTCAAAATTAAATCAGTTGTTTGATTGAATTGATTGCTTATCAAGAGAAGTAAGACCAAAGGCACAAAGATTCTGTTTGGTTCTCTCTATCGTCATGAAGAGAGAACAAGAACTGCATTGCTAATATTTACCAAAGACCAGATTTTTTTAAATACACCTTCTTAGGATCGACCCCTGCATATTCTCAGACCATAATGCTTTGATTTTAGAACTAAATCACAAGAAGAAGTTTGGAAGGATTTCAAACACGTGGAGGTTAAGGACCAGGAAATTAGGGAAGAATTAAAAAGATTTATGGAAACTAATGAGAATGAAGATACAACCATTCAAAATCTTTGGGACACAGCAAAAGCAGTCCTGACGGGGAAATACATCGCAGTATAAGCAGCCATCCAAAAACTGGAAAGACTCAAATAGAAATCTAACCTTACACCTAAAGGAGCTAGAGAAAAAACAGCAAATAGATCCTATACCCAGCAGACGAAGAGAGTTAATAGAGACTCGAGCAGAACTCAACGAAATGGAGACCAGAAGAACTGTGGAACAGATCAACAAAACCAGGAGTTGGTTCTTTGAAAGAATTAAGATAGATAAACCATTAGCCAGCCTTATTAAAAAGAAGAGAGAAAGGACTCAAATTAACAAAATCACGATGAGTAAGGAGAGATCACTACCAATACCAAGGAAATACAAACGATTTTAAAAACATATTATGAGCAGCTATACACCAATAAATTAGGCAATCTAGAAGAAATGGACGCATTTCTGGAAAACCACAAACTACCAAACTGGAACAGGAAGAAATAGAAAACCTTAACAGGCCAATAACCTCGGAGGAAATTGAAGCAGTCATCAAAAACCTCCCAAGACACAAAAGTTCAGGGCCAGATGGCTTCCCAGGGGAATTCTATCAAACGTTTAAAGAAGAAACCATACCTATTTTACTAAAGCTGTTCGGAAAGATAGAGATGGAATACTTCGAAACTCATTCTATGAGGTCAGCATCACCTTAATTCCAAAACCAGACAAAGACCCCACCCAAAAAGAGAATTATAGACCAAAATCTCTGATGAACATGGATGCAAAAATTCTCAACAAGATACTAGCCAATAGGATACAACAATAGAAGATTATTCACCATGACCAAGTAGGATTTATTCCCAGGATGCAAGGCTGGTTCAACACTCGTAAAGCAATCAATGTGATTGATCATATCAACAAGAGAAAAAACAAGAGCCCTATGATCCTCTCAATAGATGCAGAGAAAGCATTTGACCAAATACAGCATCCATTCCTGATCAAAAATATTCAGAGTGCAGGGATAGAGGGAACATTCCTCAACATCTTAAAAGCTTTCTACGAAAAGCCCACAGCAAATATCATTCTCAACGGGGAAGAAATGGGAGCCTCTCCCCTAAGATCAGGAACAAGACAGCGATGTCCACTCTCACCACTGCTATTCAACATAGTACTAGACGTCCCAGCCTCAGTAATCAGCCAACAAAAAGAAATAAAAGGCATTCAAATTGGCAAAGAAGAAGTCAAGCTCTCCCTCTTCACTGATGACATGATACTCTTCATAGAAAACCCAAAAGACTCCACCCCAAGATTTCTAGAACTCATACTGCAATTTGGCAGTGTAGCAGGATACAAAATCAATGCCCAGAAGTCAGTGGCATTTCTATACACTAACAATGAGACTGAAGAAAAAATGAAATACCCTTTCACAATTGCACCCAAAAGCATAAGATACCTGGAATAAACTAAACCAAATAGGTAAAGGATCTATATCTTAAAAACTACAGAACACATCTGAAAGAAATTGAGGAGGACACAAAGAGATGGAAAAATATTCCATGCTCATGGATTGGCAAAATTAATATTGTGAAAATGTCAATGTTACCCAGGGCAATTGACACGTTTAATGCAATCCCTATCAAAATATCATGGACTTTCTTCAGAGAGTTGGAACAGATTATTTTAAAATTTGTGTGGAATCAGAAAAGACCTTGAATAGCCAGGGGAATTTTAAAAAAGAAAACCATAGCTGGGGGCATCACAATGCCAAATTTCAGGTCATACTACAAAGCTGTGGTCATCAAGACACTGTGGTACTGGCAAAAAAACAGACACATAGACCAATGGAACAGAATAGAGAACCCAGAAGTGGACCCTCCACTTTATGATCAACTAATAATCGATAAAGGAGGAAAGACTATTCACTGGAAGAAAGACAGTCTCATCAATAAATGGTGCTGGGAAAATTGGACATCCACATGCAGAAGAATGAATCTAGACCACTCTCTTGCACCATACACAAAGATAAACTCAAAATGGATGAAAGATCTAAATGTGAGACAAGATTCCATCCAAATCCTAGAGGAGAACACAGGCAACACCCTTTTTGAACTCAGCCACAGTAACTTCTTGCAAGATACATCCACGAAGGCAAAAGAAAAAAAAGCAAAAATGAACTATTGGGACTTCATCAAGATAAGAAGCTTTGGCACAGCAAAGGATACAGTCAACAAAACTAAAAGACAACCTACAGAATGGGAGAAGATATTTGCAAATGGCTTATCAGATAAAAGGCTAGTTTCCAAGATGTATAAAGAACTTATTAAATTCAACAGCAAAGAAACAAACAATCCAATCATGAAATGGGCAAAAGACATGAACAGAAATCTCACAGGGGAAGACATAGACATGGCCAATATGCACATGAGAAAATGCTCTGCATCACTTGCCATCAGGGAAATACAAATCAAAACCACAATGAGATACCACCTCACACCAGTGAGAATGGGGAAAAGTAACAAGGCAGGAAACCACAAATGTTGAAGAGGATGTGGAGAAAGGGGAACCCTCTTACACTGTTGGTGGGAATATGAACTGGTGCAGCCACTCTGGAAAATTGTGTGGAGGTTCCTCAAAGAATTAAAATACACCTGCCCTACGACCCAGCAATTGCACTGTTGGGGATTCACCCCAAAGATACAGATGCATTGAAAAGCCGGGACACCAGCACCCCGATGTTTATAGCAGCAATGTCCACAATAGCCAAACTGTGGAAGGAGCCTCAGTGTCCATCGAAAGATGAATAGATAAAGAAGATGTGGTTTATGTATACAATGGAATATTACTCAGCCATTAGAAATGACAAATACCCACCATTTGCTTCAACGTGGATAGAACTGGAGGGTATTATGCTGAGTGAAGTAAGTCAATAGAAGAAGGATAAATATTATATGTTCTCATTCATTTGGGGAATATAAATAATAGTGAAAGGGAATATAAGGGAAGGGAGAAGAAGTGTGTGGGAAATATCAGAAAGGGAGACAGAACATAAAGACTCCTAAATCTGGGAGTCGATCTAGGGGTGGTGGAAGGGGAGGAGGGCGGGGGGTGGGGATGAATGGGTGACAGGCACTGAGGGGGGCACTTGACAGGATGAGCACTGGGTGTTATTCTCTATGTTGGCCAATTGAACACCAATAAAAAATAAATTTATTATAAAATTTTTTTAAAACAACAGACACATAGATCAATGGAACAGAATAGAGAATCCAGAAGTGGACCCTCAACTTTATGATCAACTAATATTCGACAAAAGAGGAAAGACTATCCACTGGAAAAAAGGCAGTCTCTTCAATAAATGGTGCTGGGAAAATTGGACATCCACATGCAGAAGAATGAATCTAGACCACTCTCTTGCACCACACACGAAGATAAACTCAGAATGGATGAAAGATCAAAATGTGAGACAAGATTCCATAAATCCTAGAGAAGAACACAGGCAACACCCTTTTTTAACTCAGCCACAGTAACTTCTTGCAAGATACATCCATGAAGGCAAGAGAAACAAAAGCAAAAATGAATTATTGGGACTTCATCAAGATAAGAAGCTTTGGCACAGCAAAGGAAACAGTCAACAAAACTAAAAGACAACCGACAGAATGGGAGAAGATATTTGCAAATGACGTATCAGATAAAGGGCTAGTTTCCAAGATGTATAAAGAACTTATTAAATTCAACAGCAAAGAAACAAACAATCCAATCATGAAATGGGCAAAAGACATGAACAGAAATCTCACAGGGGAAGACATAGACATGGCCAACAAGCACATGAGAAAATGCTCTGCATCTCTGGCCTTCAGGGAAATACAAATCAAAACCACAATGAAATACCACCTCACACCAGTGAGAATGGGGAAAATTAACAAGGCAGGAAACCACAAATGTTGGAGAAGATATGGAGGAAGGGCAACCCCCTTGCATTGTTTGTGGGAATGTGACCTGGTAGAGCCACTCTGGAAAACTTTGTGGAGGTTCCTCAAAGAGTTAAAAATACTCTACCCTACGACCCAACAATTGCACTGTTGGGGATTTACCCCAAAGATACAGATGCAGTGAAACGCCAGGACACCTGCACCCCGATGTTTCTAGCAGCAATGTCCACAATAGCCAATCTGTGGAAGGAGCCTCGGTGTCCATCAAAAGATGAATGGATAAAGAAGATGTGGTTTATGTATACAATGGAATATTACCCATCATTAGAAATGACAAATACCCTCCATTTCCTTCCATGTGGATGGAACTGGAAGGTATTATGCTGAGTGAAATAAGTCAATAGGAGAAGGACAAACATTATATGGTCCTATTCATTTGGGGAATATAAAAAATAGTGAAAGGGAATAAAGGGGAAAGGAGAAAAAATGAGTGGGAAATATCAGAAAGGGAGACAGAACATGAGAGACTCCTAACTCTGGGAAACGTACTAGGGGTGGTGGAAGGGGAGTTGAGCGGGGAGTGGGGGTGACTGTGTGTCGGGCACTGAGGGGGGCATTTGATGGGATGAGCACTGGGTGTTATTCTATATGTTGGCAAATTGAGCACCAATAAAAAATAAATTTATAAAAAAATACACCTTCTTGAAGAAGAAGCACTCATTGTAATCAACACCATCAATTTCAGAAAAGTACTGACACAGAAGACTGTTTTGAAATGAACGGTTTCATCTTAGCCTCTTACATCTTATCTTAGTCACTTAAAAATAGAATACTGGAATACGGTTCTTTTATTAATAATTGCTATTCCTTTATTAGCTAGTATTTATTATGCCCAATGATTTAAATTAAACTATTCATTTTCCTAATAGCCCTATAAAATAGCTATTCATATCTCCACTTTACAGAAGTAGAAACTGAGGATCACAGAGCTTGAATGACTTGCCTGTTTACATAATTACAAAGTGCTAGATTAGGAATTCCAGTCCAAGCAGTCTGACTTCAGAGTACATCCACTTAACTCTTATTTTATACTGATTTACCTTATAAACTTTCTTTGTTAATCTATTCAAGCCTATTAATGCAGAGTTGTAGTTTGGAATAACTAAGAAGATGGACCTTATAGTCACACAGACCTGTATTTGAATCCCAGCTCTACCACTTACTAGCTGTGTGACCTTAGTCATTTTACTTAATTTTTCAGATCTTACCTTCTTTTGCTTCAGTAAAATATGCTTAATAACAAACAGTTGACAGAATTGGTGTGAGGATTAAATTGGCATGACCAATGTCACATATCTTGCACACAGTAGATGCTCAGTTCCTTATCCTCTTTCCTCAAAGCAGCCTCCTAAATAGCTACCCATTGACCACCATGGATAGCCCTTGGATATGTAGTCTGTTTGCTTCCCCACTCATTCTCATCACCAAAACTACACAACTCAGCCTGTCCTTCCTTTGCCACTCAGCCTGGTAACACCTCACGTTCATGGTCACATTTGTGTTCATGCTCCAAAACACTTTTGTCTTTTCCCAAGCTTTAAGTTATACAATTCTGTACTCCATGAGTGATAACTGATTATAAGTATGTTACTTTCCCAAAGTTCAATGTTTATTTGCATTTTTCCGGGGCTACCTAAAGATACACTACCTTATCCCAAGCTTAGGACCTGCTTTCACCTGCCCAAGGCCTTCGATCCATAGAACAAAACAATTAGGGTAAGTTAATTTAAAAAGGTACAAAATTAAGACTCATTGTAATAGCTTAAGAGTGACAAAATTGGAGGAGGCATTGGAGGTATTATGGTAAAATCACCGGAAAATGGAAGACAATTTTCCAAGATCACACAATGTCAGAGCCAAGACTAGAATTTAGATCCATGAATTCTAGTCAAATTATTTTTCCAAAATCCCACACTTCCTCAAAGTGTTTGTGTTTGTTTCATTCTAAGAACAAAACAAAATACCTGTTTTATCCTTGTATAAAGACAAAAACAGAGAAAAATAAATTTTAATCAACAAATACCACAAATAATATAGGTCAAGATCAAATCTCTTTTACTGAGATAATTAACAAATCCTGAGTTAACTGGTTCTCTTGCATTTTTGTCAAATAGTGGCTTTGGTTCTCCCATGATCCACATATCTCCAGAGGTGGCATTAGCAGTCTCTTTTCTCCCATTGCCACTTCCAGACCCAAACATTCCTCCTCTAATGTACCAAAATGTTTATCCTTTGAAGTACATGCCATTTAGCTCTACCACTCTTTCCTTCCACTTTGATGCCGTCTGTTGACCACTACCCCAGTCTTTTAATGAGGCTCTAGTCCCAAGCTATTTTGCTATTTCAAATCATGACATCATCTAGAGAGACTTCAATGTCCATGTAAATAATCCATCTATTACCTAAGTTAAATTGCTTTTTGAGCTTTGTAACTACAATATTTTTTATAAACTCTGCTCCCCTGGCCATATCTGAACATTAACATAAGGCAAAACTGCTTCATCTAAAAATGTAAATACAAATATCTCACGAATGGACTCTAAGATAATCTCCCTCCAGTTCTCTTACTTCTTTCCGTATTCTTATTCTCTGACCTATAGTCATTTAACCCTTCCTTTTTTCCCAGTGTTCCACATGTCACTCTTCACTTCATTCATCGTATAGTTTGGATGTTGTGGACCTCAATTTTTCCATTTGCCAGGAACCTCAACTTCCTTTTCCTTTTATCCAAATCATATCTTCCTTGTGAAACTTCAGTCCTGAGGGAATATAAGCACACGCCTTCTCTGCTATTGAATCCAAGCACCTAAGTGCAGCAAGGGAGAAGATTGCACAACCATACAGTGATCACTACAAATACTGCCTAACAGGGCTTCAGTGTAGTTTGGAAATTCTTCTAGTCAACTCCTTGACTCATGAGTAATTTCATGAGTAATTTCAAATATCTTTTCTGAACCCCCTTCACAATTGTCCCTTTCAAGAAAATTCTATCATCTCCTCCTTAATGAGAAAATAGACGCCATGAGGTAAGAACTTCCTTGACTTACTGTCCTCAGCCCTACAAATGGGTCTGCATCTGTAGCCATCCTTAATTCCTTTCCTCCTGACATCTCAATGGGAAGAAGTATTATCCCTTCTCCTGTTTATCACTTACCACATCCTTTCCTGCTTTCTTGACAACTTTGCTATTTCCTTCCTATTGTCTCTCTCCCTTCAGTATATGAACTTGTTCAAGTATCTCCACTTTATAAACAACCACAACAATGTCAATAATGATAATTCCCTGGACCCTATTTTTCTCCTCTAATTTTCTCTATCTCTACTTCACATACAACTTTGTAAAAATAAAACAAAAAGATGAGTCTTTCTCCACTTCCTCACCACCAATTCACTCCTCAATGTGTGAGTAATTTGGCTTCTATTCCAACCACCACTTTTACAAGGACCACTGTTGACTTACTACTTCCTCAGGTCACAGAATCATTTTAAACCATGAGTGTACTTAATTTCTCTGGTAATTTACAACTAAATGAAATATATCTTCTTCTTTTGAAACTATATCCTTCCAACTCTATAAAATATTTACTTTCCTTCAATGGCTCTTCCTTCTTTTGCCCCCTTACATTATTTTATTATAACATTAAAAACACATGTTCAAACAAGATGTAACTTCTTTACCTTTTTGCCATATGATACACTGTGAAGCCAAACCAAACTTACAAATTAAACATTTACAATATTACAAAACTCACGAAACTCAAAATAACTACATTAATGGGATAGATGCTATCAATTGTTGTGACAGCTATTATCCTTGTGTCATTTAGTAATACAAAGCTGCATTTGTTTGTTTTCTGCTTGACTGGCCAATTTTATCCACTTGATTCTGAGCATAATGGATTATCATGTGAGTCACTATAATTATCACCTGTTCAGTTTTCTTTTTAACAATTGACAAATAAAAAATCCACTATATGCTATTCTGATGAAAGAGTCAAATGAATGCTCTCTCAAAGTTTCCAAAAATATAATTTTCCCCTACTTCTAGATCAAACTCAATTATCTTTCGATGTTACCTATCTTTGTAATAGCACAATCATCCACCCAATTACCTAAGTCAGAAATTTTGGTATCCTCCTAGAAAACTCTATCTCCCCTCTCTTCTAATAGGATATAATGTAATTGGTTATAAACAGAATTCATTTTTTCCCTTCTTTTCATTCCCTTTGCCTTAAGTCAATACCTCAGAATTGGTTATTTGGATTAAAAAGAGCCCTCAAGTATTTTGTCTCTCTCCTTTTTACATTTCTAATCCATTCTTCATAGAGCATTTAATCTTCCTAAAGTAATCTTCCTGATGTCCCAAAATTATCACGTCAGTTTATTGCTCAAAACCTTTCAGTTACTTGTGGGTTAGGTACAGAATAATTTCAAACCCCTTAATATGGAACATGAGGCCTGTGTCAAAATCATATTCATCTATCTCCTACAATGTGCACCTCTTTATAAGTACTCAGAGAATTATTTTTGAATTGTATCCTTAAAGAAAGACAAAATCATTTCACCAAGTACATTTCTTCCGAAAGACATTAATAACATGAAAATGCCAGCTATTTCAGGATAGAATCTCCTAAGATAGGATCCATTTCATCATTCATGGATGTCCAGGTCAAAAGCACAATATTGTCCGGGAATTTTTAGCAAATGAATGAATGTAAATAAGATTCTAAGCTCCAGATTTTTATTTTTTTATTTTTTATTTTTTTCTTTTTAAGCTCCAGATTTTTAAAGCTGTGGATGGACGTGACACATATGTCATGCTCCTGGCTTTTACTGTCTTTGAAAACACTTATAAAATCAAGCTTTGTACTTGATTTTTTTCTTCACTGTGCAGAAGCTTTCTATTTTGATGCAGTACCTCCCAATAGTTTATTTTTGCTATTGTTTCCCTTCCCTCAGGAAACATATCTAGAAAAAAGTTGCTATAGCCGATGTCAAAGAAGTTACTGCCTGTGTTCTCTTCTAGTTTTATGGTTTCAGGTCTCATCTTTAGGTCTTGAGTCCATTTTGAGTTTATTTTTGTATATGGGGCAAAAAAAAAGTGGTCCAGTTTATTTCTTTCAAATGATGATGTCCATTTTTTCCAACACTATTTGTTGAAGCAATTGTCTTTCCCATTGGGAATATTCCTTCCTGCTTTGTTAAAGATTAATTGACCATATAATTGTGGGCTTACTTTTGGGTTCTCTATTCTGTTCTATTGATTTATGTGTCTATCTTTATGCCAGTACTATACTGTCTTGATCACTACAGCTTTGTAATATAACTTGAAGTCTGGAATTGTGATGCCTCCAGCTTTGCTTTCCTTTTTCAAAATTGCTTTGGCTATTCACGGTCTTTTGTGGTTCCATACAAATTTGAAAATTGTTTGTTCTAGTTCAATGAAAAAAAAAGCTGTGTTTTGACAGAGATTGCATTAAATCTGTAGACTGCTTTGGGTAGTATAGGCATTTTACCATTATTTGTCCTAACATATGAGCATGGAATGCCTTTCTATTTCTTTGTGTCATCTTTAATTTCTTTCATCAGTGTTGTATAGTTTTCAAAGTACAGGCCTTTCACCTCTTTGGGTACGTTTATTCCAAGGTATCTTATTTTTTGGTGCAATTACAAATGGGATTGTTTGTTTAATTTCTCTTTCTGCTGTTTCTTTATTGGTGTACAGAAATGCAACAGATTTCTGTACATTGATTTTGTATCCTGTGACTTTACTGATTTTGTTAATCAGTTCTAGCAGTTCTTTTGGTGAATTGTTTCATATTTTCCATATATAATATTAAGTAGTCTGCAAATAGTGAAAATTTTACTTCTTTGTTACAGATTTAGATGCCTTTTGTTTATTTTCATTGTCTAGTTGTTGGGGCTAGGACGTTGAATAAAAAGGTGAAAGTAGACATCCTTGTCTTATTCCCAAGTTTTGGGGAAAATCTATCAGTATTTCCCCATTAAGGATATTGTTAGCTGTGGAATTTTTTTGTTTTTTGTTTTGTTTTGTTTGTTTGTTTGTTTTTGGCCTTTATACTGTTGAGGTATGTTCTCTTTATTCCTACTTAGTTGAAGGTTTTTATCACGAATGGTTATGGTCTTTGTCAATTTGTTTTGTTTTGTTTTTTGTTGTTTTTTAAAATATTTTATTTATTTATTCATGAGAGACGTGGGGGCGGCGGGGGGTGGGTGCAGAGACACAGGCAGAGGGCTAAGCAGGCTCCACGCAGGGAGCCCAACTGGGGACTCGATCCCGGGTCTCCAGGATCACACCCTGGGCTGAAGGCGGCGCTAAACCACTGAGCCACCCGGGCTGCCCTAAAGTCTTTTCTGCATATATTGAAATGATCATATGGTCCTTATACTTATTAATGTGATGTACCACATTGATTTGCGAATATTGAACCAGCCTTGAAACCCAGGATTAAAAGTCACAATTGATCATAGATAATTATTTTTAATGTATTGTTGAATTCAGTTTGCTAGTACTTTGATTAGGAATTTTGCATCTATGTTCATTAGGGATATTGGCCTGTAGGTCTCTTTTATAGTGTTGTCTTTATCTGGTTTTGGTGTCAGGGTCATTCTGGCCTCATATATTGAATTTGGAAATTTTCCTTCCTTTTCAACTTTTGTGAATAGTTTAAGAAGAATAGATATTAACTCTAAATGTCTGGCAAAATTCACCTGTGAAGGCATCTTATCTTAGACTGTCATTTGGTGGGAATTTTTTGATTACTGATTCAATTTCTTTGCAGGATATTAGTCTGTTCAAATTTTCTATTACTTCTTGTTTCTATTTTGTTTATATGTTTCTAGGAATTTATCCATTTCTCCTAGATTGTCCAATTTTTCAGCATAGAGATTTTTATAATATTCTCTCACAATTATATTTCTATGGTGTTGATTGTTATTTGTCTTCTCTCATTTGTGATTTTATTTGAGTTCTTTCTCTGTTTTCCTAGTAAATCTTGCTAGAGGATTATAAATTTTATTGATTTCTTCAAAAAATCAGCTGCTACTTTCATTGATAAGTTCTACTGATTTTTTTTTTTTTTAGTTTTTCATCATTTATTCTGTCTCTAGTCTTCATTATTTCTTTCCTTCTGCTGGTCTTATGTTTTGTTTGTTGTTCTTTTTCTAGCTCCTTTGGGTGTAAGGTTAGGTTGTTTTAATATTTTTCTTGTTTTTTCAGAAAGTCCTGTACTGCTATAAACTTCCCTCTTAGAACTACTTTTGATGGGGATCCCTGGGTGGCTCAGTGGTTTGGCGCCTGCCTTTGGCCCAGGGCACGATCTTGGAGTCCCGGGATCGAGTCCCACATCAGGCTCCAGGCAAGGAGTCTGCTTCTCCCCCCTCCTGTGTTTCTGCCTCTCTCTCTCCCTGTCTATCATAAATAAATAAATAAATCTTTAAAAAAAAAAAAAAAGAACTACTTTTGATGATGGGACACCTGGGTGGTTCAGCCATTGAGCTTCTGTCTTCAGCTCAAGGGGGATCCCAGGGTCCATGATAGAGTCCCACATCAGGGTCCTTGCGGGAGAGTCTGCTTCTTCCTCTGACTATGTCTGCCTCTCTCTCTGTGTCTTCTGCCCTTCTCTCCATGCTCACTCTCTCAAATAAATAAATAAAGTGTTTTTTTTTTTAATGAAGTAAGTTGGGACACCTGGGTGGCTCAGTGTTTGAGCATCTTCCTTTGGCTCAGGTCATGATCCCAGGGTCCTGGGATCAAGTTCCACATCAGGCTCACCACAGGGAGCCTGCTTTTCCCTCTGCCTGTGTGTGTCTGTCTCTCATGAATAAATAAATAAAATCATTTTTAAAAACCCTACTTTTGCTGAATCCCAAAGGTTGTAGACCATTCTACTTTCACTTTCTTTTGTTTCCATGTAAATTTTTTTCTTTTATTTCCTATTTCACCCTTTCATTGTTTAGTAGCATGTTATTTAACCTCCATCTATTTGTGCTCTTTCCAGATTTTTAATTGTGATTGACTTCTAATTTCATAGTGTTGTGTTCAGAAAAGGTGCATGACAACTTCGGTCTTCTTGGATTTGTTGAGGCTTGTTTTACGTATCTGTGTGCTCCCATGTTGTCATAAATATTTACAATTGTTATATATTCTGGTTGCATAATCACAATATGATTATGTAGTGTCCTTCTTTGTCTCTTGTTACAGTCTGTTTTAAAGACTTTTTTATCTAAGCATTGCTACTCCAGCTTTCTTTGACAGCCATTTGCATAATAAGTGTTTCTCCATCCCCTGACTTTCAATCTGCAGGTGTCTCTAGGTCTAAAATGAGTCTCTTTTAGGCAGCATATAGATGGGTCTTATTTTATGTATCCATTCAATCACCTTATGCCTTTTGATAGGAACATTTAGTGCAATTAAATTCAAAGCAATGATTGATAGTATTTATTGCCATTTTATTACCTGTTTTGTGATTTTTTCTGAAGATTTTCCCTGATTTTTTATTGTCTTTCTCTTTCAGTTTGTTGGTTTTCTTTACTTATATATATTTGGATTTATTTTTCTTTACTCTTTGCATATTTATTAGTGGTTTTTGATCTATGGTTACCATTAGGTTTGTATATAACATTAAAGATGCCCATTTTTCTTAGCTTTCATTATTGTACACTGTTTTTCAACTTATTGAAAGAGTTTTTTCATTCATCTTTTTTTCCCCTTCTATAGCCTCTGTCCCTGCTCACTTTCTAAGAAAGGCATGCCATTTGTGACAGGCAAAGACATCAACCAGTTCATTCAAAATCTGTTTTGGGGGAACAGCAAATCCCCAGGCATGCTGGGAGGGAGATGTATCAAGAATTTCACATATGAAGACCTGAACATGAAGCCAATAATGGCCTAGAACAAACCAAATCTGTGGACAGAAACTTAACTGAAAGTGTTTTAGCAGGAAACAAGCAGGTGAACCTGCTTGGTCATAACCAACCAGACACCATCATTGGTTTCACAACTTTCATTTTATTCTTCTTGATATAAGTCTGGGAGCAAATGGGATACATTGGTCAGAAACTAGATAATTTCTGGTCAGTGTTCAAAAGCAAAGCATATTCTCTGGTCTGCAGAGACAGCCAATATGGAACTGAGAAAAGCCTCTGAAAACACATTCAGTTCTGCTTAAACAAGATAGAATTTTTCTCTCCTTCAAGCCCTGACTAGCTCACAATTCATCTCTGTTAAGGAACAGGCAGCTATACATTTTCCTTATAAATTCCAAATAGCTACTTCTTCAAATCCAGCCATCCCAGTTCCTCTGAGGTTAGCCGCCCAAAGCTAAGAAGAAATGTTTTCTCTGTGAATGCATAATTGGTCATTGATGAAGAAACAGGCACTTACTCAGTCTTACCTGACCTAGGAAAAAAGTTTCTGACCATCTTTCCAGATGTCCATGTCAGTCAACACAATCTCCATATAATTTATAAGGTATTAAATATCAAAAATAATGGATCTTTTCAGTTAGCATCTTGGCAGATGATGATAGCAGTACATTTTATTTGAGAAGCCAGCACAGACTTCTCCCAGTAAAACTGCAAAGAGAAAACTGTGAGTATTGGCTCCAGATCCTACTAGAAAAAGGCTGCCATTATACTCCATTACAGTTAAAGCTATGTATGTACCTCCTGGATGACATCCAATCACATAGAACTTTTCCCTCCCCCTTTTTTTCTTTTTTATTAAAAACATGTCCTTTCAATGGCTAGACAGTGGTTTCTAATAAAGAAATAGACTGAAAACCAACCAGGGGAATGTGTGTTGAAAGTAATGGGAGATTTTCAGAATCACCAGTAATAAGACATTTCTGTGTAGTCAACTTTCTGTGCTATGTGACATGCCATAGGGACTGAACACTCAAATCTAATGTATAACTTAAAAGTGCCAGCAAAGTGCCAGGAGGTACAAATTAAATGAGGGGAAACTGCAAAGGAAAGGTGGAGTTATTTACTTAGGACTTGAATATAGCTTAAGAGTTTTAAATATGCTCAAGATTTGTTTTCTTTCTCTGAGCTCTTCTTTGAATATCTGGAAAGATATTTGAGCATCTTTACATTCTATAAAAAAAAATAGGGATCCCTGGGTGGCGCAGCGGTTTAGCGCCTGCCTTTGGCCTGGGGCGCGATCCTGGAGACCGGGGATCGAATCCCACGTCGGGCTCCCGGTGCATGGAGCCTGCTTCTCCCTCTGCCTGTGTCTCTCCCTCTGTGTGTGTGTGTGTGTGTGTGTGTGTGTGTGTGACTATCATAAATAAAAAAATAAAAAACAAAAAAATAAACCTCAAAAGTAAAAGATGATAAGGCAATTAAAGTAGCCTCCTTAAGAAATTAGGTATTATTTTGCCAATTGTAATCTAAAAGTAAGACATTTAACTCTTCAAAGTTCAGGTTCTAATGAAAGTCAGCATGAAGCATTGGAAAAGATGTCACACTTTAGGGAAAAGAGAAGTCTCAAAGGATAAATGGAAGGTCAGTAGAGTATAGAGCAAAGGTCCTAAAGTCATACAGACTTGGTTTCCCACTTCAGATCAACCTATTATTATTCTATTTATTCAACAAATATTACTTAAGTGTCTACTATATGCTAGGTATGGTACTGAAATAGAATAACATTATTGCTGCCTTCATGGAGCATACATGTTACGGAGAGTGATGTAGACTGACACTGAACTAATAAATTAAAAAGAATAATATCATAGAGTGCCTTGAAGAATATTATAATAGGGTAAAGTGACAATAGTGTAGTGGCATATCTATTTTAGATTGGATGATCAGGGATGGCCTCTCCGAATAGGTGACATCTGAACCTAAATGATGACAAAGAGCCAGCCACATGATGCCCTAGTGGAAAACTATTCTAAGTGAAGATAACATCAAAGATGAAGGCCCTAAAACAAAAATGAATTTCACTTATTAAACAAATGGAAAGAAGACCAATGTACCTGGAGTTCAAGTATGAAAAAGAGTAAGAGATGAGGTTGGGCAATAGATAAGAGCCTGATGTTGGGCAGTCTTACCATGGTTAGGCGTTGGATTTCATAAAGACTCACTTAATAAGTATGAGACTTTCAGAAAGTTTCTTAACTCTGTGTCTCATTTCCTTCACTTGTAAAAAAAAAGTAGTAATAGTACCTACCTCTTATGATTGTTGCAAAGATTAAAAGAGAAAATATATGCAAAGCACAGTGCCTGACATACAGTAAATATTCAATAAATGTAGTTGTTATTATATATTAGAACAAGTCTCTATGTAATTGGGGGCTTAGAATCAGGCTGTATGCAAGTCCTGGTTCTTCCACTGATTGGCTGTATGACTTTGGGCAAGTTACTTAAGTTTCCTAAACCTCAGTTTTATCATCTTAAAAACAAGGTTAGGAGATTTTGCGTGCTACTTCCTGACAGATATTGAGTATTTGAAATGTATTAATTAATATTGTTATTGTTATTATTCAAACTCCTTCTGGTCTCACTTATAAGAGGGAGCAAGCATTTTGTGGAATGTTTTGAAAAAAAAAACTTAGAAGGATTTCTTCTCCCCAAAGCCTCCCTATTCTTCTCTTTAATGGCAGAAGTTCCACCATTAAAAATGTGTTCCTTGTGTTCTGGGGGTACCTGGATGGCTTGGTGGTTGAGCATGTGCCTTTGGCTCAGGTCATGATCCTAGAATCCTGGGTTGGAGTTCTGCATCAGGCTCCTCACAGGGAGCCTGCTTCTCCCTCTGCCTGTGTCTCTGCCTCTCTCTGTGTGTGTCTCTCATGAATAAATAAATAAAATCTTTAAAACAAAATAAAAAAATAAGCATTTTATTTTTATTTATTCATGAGAGACACACACAGAGAGGCAGAGACATAGGCAGAGGGAGAAGCAGGCTCCATGCAGGAAGCCCAATGTGGGACTTGATCCTGAGACTGCGGGATCATGCCCTGAGCCAAAGGCAGACGCTCAACCACTGAGCCACCCAGGTGTCCCAAAATAAAATGTTGTTTTGTTTTTTTTTAATACTCAATCCTGCTTGGACAAAGCAGTACTGGTTAAGAACACAGTCTTTTTTTTTAGATTTTATTTATTTATTCATGAGCAACACAGAGAGAGAAAGGCAGAGGCAGAAGCAGGCTTCCTGCAAGGAGCCTGAGATGGGACTCGATCCCAGATCCTGGGATCATGCCCTGGGCCAAAGGCAGACTCTCAACCGCTGAGCCACTCAGGCATCCCAAAACACAGTTTTTAATGACATACAGAACTGGGATCAAGTCAGACTGCCACTTATAGCTCCATGACTGTTTTTTCTTCAGCTTGTTGAGCCTCAGCTTTCTTATCTGTAGAATGTGGCTAATCACAAAGTCATGTTACTGTTGTGAAATAATGTGTTTAAACTTCTTAGTACAGTATCTGACACTCAGTAAGCATCATAATTTATAGCAGCATTAATAATAAGTACTTTTAGTTCTGGTTGAGCATTAATGACTTTAAAGTTCCAGCTTTAGAACTATCAGACCTCAGAGATACTGAGAACAATCTGCTTATTTTACTAAGAGGGGAATTTAGGCATAGAGAGAGAAAGGTACTTGCCCACATTTGCACAGTGAGTAGAAAAGCTTAGAATGAAAACCATGTTTGGGCTTCCAGCCCAAACCTCTTTATTTCAACACAGAGTTAGCATTCAGATCTTATTCAGGGAGCACGTTTTGCTGAAAGGAATGGTGGAGACAGAAACAGAAACAGAGAGAAAGCAAGTGAATCTTTTGCTGCAGGATGAAGTCAGAGGTCTTGACATGATCAGCTTTGCTGACTGAAGTTGCCTAGGCTTGGGTCTTCATTAGGTTTTTGAGGACTTTGTGGCTTGGACAAAAGCATAAATACCCAAAGGTAGACAGACTAAGCAGAGAATTTGGACAATTCAGGGCTTTATGACTCCCTTAAAAATAGAGAAATGTGATGCTTTAAAATGAGAATTTTCTTATACTTCCTTATATGCATTGATAAGTATAGCATGAACTTAATTGAAATAGTTGTATTTATTTAGAGAGAGGCATCCTTCTTTTTTCCATGCTCATGATCTTTAAAGTTTCAATCCAGTCCTACCATGGAGCCTGAAATGTGGTTTCAGGTACGTGTTCCCCTTTATTTGGCTCTCTCTCTTCTATAACACTTATTATCATCTGTCATTACTTTTTAACTTAGTTATATGTTTGTTTTTGGCTTTCCCTGCTCTGACTCTAGAACAGAACCTTTAAAACAGCTTTTTATCTGTATCGTCACCATTGCACCCTCAATAATTAGAAGGTGTCTGGCACATCATAGTTGATGTTCAAGAAATTTGTTGAATAAATAAATAATGAATTCTGGGTCCCTAAGAATTCTGCCAAACTGAATTCCAAGAACTTCAAACTGCCTTGAACTGATGCTAGTCCAGAAGTCTCAGGATCTGCACTGAGGAAAGTGATCTGTATTTCCAACCTTGATACCACCAACCTGAGTGAGGAAGGTAACAAGCTGAGCAGTTTACCCTGGACTAGCAAATGGGAGAGTGAAGGCTTTCTGTTACTTAAGTCTTCACCTATATAGTTGGAGCTTATCCATGATCAGAAAGAAAGCTATGCTATGGCCATAAAAGTCATCCCAGTCTTTGAGCCTGCCTGACTTCCCTCACTGACAGATTTTATGCCTCACTCTGGCTCTATTCCTCTATACTCCTGAACTCAGTACCTCTCTGGATGTTTGAGAAAGAAGAGCTTCATTCTCAAATACTCAGAGAGGGTAAGAAGTGAAGCAGTGGGAAAAACATAGCTGTTAAAAAATCAGTAGTTTGTGCTTTGGCTTCCTCGTTGAAACAAATTGATTCATATTTTAAGAAGCATTTCACTAAGTCCTCCAGAATGAAGTCATTTGGGGGAAAAAAAAATCCAAGCATGTATGAAATGAGAACATAGGGGGATACCTGGGTGGCTCAGCAGTTTAGCATCTGCCTTTGGCCCAGGGCATGGTCCTGGAGTCCCAGGATCGAGCCCCACATCAGACTCCCTGCATGGAGCCTGCTTCTCCCTCTGCTTCTCCCTCTGCTTCTCCCTCTGCCTGTGTCTCTGCCCCTCTTCCCTCTCTCTCTCTCTTTCTGTGTATCTCATGAATAAATAAATAAAATATTTAGAAAAAAGAAATGAGAACATAGAATTCCAGTTACTCTAGGCAGTTTTGGAAAAGAGGGATATCTGACAAAAGGTAGTGTATGTTTTAGACTCAGTGGTACATAGGGTAATGTTGAGAGTGGGACCAGAAAGTTACAGTTGTAGAGGCCCTACCATGAGTTGAAGGATGCTGAGGCTCAAGAGGACAGTCATGCCTCCCTATTCCAACCCTGTTTCAGTTATTTTAATTGACCAGACTCCTTTCATAAGATGCAAACACCAATGGGAGGAGTAAAAGCCGTGGGTGGAGGGATCAGTCATTTCCACTTTAGTGTAAATCTATTCAACATGTCATTTTGACAGAGGTTTATGTATTGTTTTTGATCCACAAAAAGCAATATTTCTGAAGAAGGTGAAGAGAGATGTTGGAAAGGGTCCCAGGAAAGACAGAGAGTTTGGGAAACCATAGCAAACATAAAGGTGCAGAAGTTTAGGGGTGGAAACGTAGATGGAAGAAGGTTAATGGAGATATAAAACAACCACCTTCTGCCTACATTTTTTCTGAAGACCTGGCCTAGAAAGTCATGAATGACAAATTTCCTATAATTTTAAACATGACCTAGGGCTAATCACTCTGGTCATGCCTTTAGAAAAGGTAGTGCTTGCTGTCATTTCATGGGGAACCACAAACCATAATACGGTTTATGAAATGTTGGCATTGCTTTCCCTGAGAGTTAGAAGGTATGAGGATGATAAGTGGGAATTCCTTGTGCTGCCACCCTGGGACCACCAGCTCTTCTAGTTTTTGGTCAGTGAGCTATCCACCTCCAAAATCATCTCTTTGTCAGATGGTCTGTTTGTCTTGACTTTCTCCAAGACTCCTAGTTGTCCTAGGGAATTTAATCAAATCTGAGTGATCAGATTCAAGAGTCAGCTTAGCAAGAAGCCCCAAATAAATCAAAGCCAAATTGGACAAATCAGAGAAGGTAGCAGTTAATCTTTCAGCTTGATTCCTGAAAAGTCACCCAGGGGTTTACCATTTGCAATTTTGTATTAGTCTAATCTTCAGACATCCTGAAAAACAAAGTATTGGAATTGACTTGAGTACAAATATACCTTAATAAGTTCTTTCTTGAAGGATGGAGGGAAAATAAAGGAAAAATGGCCCTGGGTGCCTACAAATAAAGGCAAACTTTAATAAATAGTTGACCAAAGTATAACTGCTACATAATCCAAACGTATTTATTGCATTCAAGGAGCATTTGAAATCCAAGTTGTAATTAAAGCTGAATTATTGCTTTTGCCTTTAAATGTAAAATAAAAATCAATTTCGTATTTAGTTATACATTTCCTATATTTGGTTACATTGTTTGCATGAAAAAAGTTTGTATTATTAGCAAGCTATATTAACTATAATAATTGAAATCAATTAAAATAAATTGAAATATGAAATATTAAACAAAACTAAATATGGAAATTGCACAAAAGGAAACTGATTTATTGATATATTTTATGCCAACCTGGTTAACATATCCCATTAAAGTGTTTGGTGTCATAATCCTAAAATTTTATAATTTTGAGAGACAAAGCATAAACAAAAAGCTACATATAGTTTATACTTTACAAATGGAAAGAAAGAATACTAAAAGAAAAATAAAAGATTGCTCATATTTTGATTACTAATTTGATCTTACAATATAACCTAACAAGCAAACTTAGCCTAACTTAACCTAATATCATTGAACTGAACCTAATGCTTATATATTCTATGTATAATGTTTTCACAAGAAAATAGAATGCATGATCATTTTCTAGGACTTTAGGTCACAAAAAAAAGTAATGCCATTTTTGAAAGTTTAGTTTTATTATTGTTCTATTGTTTTAGCATTTTTTTTTCAATGAGCCCCAAATCCAGGGTCAAATTTAGCCATTGGTATCCTGGTAAGGAAACAAATTTTACAAAGAAACTAGGCAATTTACTGTATATCAAGCCCGGTCTTTCTTTCTTTCTTTCTTTCTTTCTTTCTTTCTTTCTTTCTTTCTTTCTTTCTTTCTCTTTCATGTAAGACTCATCAACAAACATTATTAAGTCAGGATTTGGTATTGAAGCATCTAAAAATGTTCTGGTCATGGATACTTTTGATTTATAGAAAGAATCACAATGAAGACATTCTCCTCATTCAGTAAGGGTTATAGAGTTGCTGGAGAATTTTACACCAGCAAACGTTAATAAAGAAGGAGAAAGTAGCAATTCATAATTAACCAATTGGTATAAAAATGTTGGGTGGTTTCCATTAATAACAGGAATTTATACGTTTGGTAACATTTTATTTAAAGGATTCACATAAGGGAAGGTGCAGAGGAGTATGGGTGAAATAGGTGATGGGGATTAAGGAGTACACTTGTGATGAGCACTTGGTAAAGTACAGAACTATTGAATCAAATAAAAGGATTCATGTAAGAAAAAAATAAGATTACATTATGCTCATGTTGTAAACTTAAAAATCAATATTTTTAAATCATATATCATGAGAAAGAAAAAAAGGTTAGTGAGAATTTTAAGAATTTGATCATTGTTTAAAGATTTATTTTCCTATTATTGTTTTATGGTGTTTGGGTGTTTTTTGTTTGTTTGTTTTTGTTTTTGTTTTTGTTTTGTTTTGTTTTGTTTTTGCTGTTTTTTAAAATCACTTCCTAGCACAATTTCAGCAATTTATAAGATGCATTGTTCCTGGAAAATTTACTTTAAAAGTCTTAGTATTTTTAAGTTGCCATACACAAATATTTTAAAATTGATTAGTAAATATTTAAGAATGTTTTATTGTTTTGCAATGTTTTAATTGTTTTGTTTTGTGTGTGAGTGTGAAGAATGTAGATGAGGGAACTTATTTTCATTCCTTCTGAAATGAGCACAAATGTAGCACCTTTCAAGCTATATGTGCTCAGAATTTCTATCTACATGTCTTAATATTCTTATATCTACATTTCATTCAGTACATGGTAAAATGTTTTAAAGATTACTTTCTTTTATTGTTTGAGTATAAAAAAGTTTTTCTTTTGTATATTTATAAATATTGATTCTAATTGCTCCTGAACTAAGCACCAGTTTACCAGCTTTTTTTTTTTTTTTTGAGATTTTACTTATTTACTCATGAGACACACAGACAGGGAGAGAGACAGAGACATAGGCAGAGGGAGAAGCAGGCTCCATGCCCAGAGCCTGATGTGGGACTCGATTCCGGGACTCCAGGATCATGCCCTGGGCTGAAGGAAGGCACTCAACCACTGAGCCCCCCAGGGCTAGGACCCAGGGGTCCCAGTTTAGCAGCTTTCTAACTGCATTTTGATCCAAAGCATCATATGAAAGTCATGGTATTTTGAAAGTTTTACAAATGCTCAAAAAAATACATGTTCTAAATTTTTATGTGTTTTGTTTTTTGGGAGGTTGTTTTATGGGTTTTTCCCCTCAATTTGATCCTGATGTGGGCACAAATTTAGCAGATTTCTACCTGTATTGTACTCCAAAATTTTATATAAATGATACAGTATTTTTAAATTTACAGAAACTCAAAAATTAAATAAAAATGCAAGCATTAGGAATTATTTTTCATTGTTTTTATGGTTTTATTGTTTTTTTTTTCCTGAGTTTTGTTGTATTGGTTTGGGTTGATTTATGTATTTTTTTCAATATGCTCCTAACCTGGACACAAATTCAGCAGCAATCTGGTTATGTTTGCTCCAAAATTTAATATGAAAGAATAAGTGATTTAAAGTTACAGATGTCTACTCTCACCCCCCAAAATAGTATTAAGAACATTTTAATAAAGATTTTTAAGGACAAACATTATATGTTCTCATTCATTCGGGGAATATAAATAATAGTGAAAGGGAAAATAAGGGAAGGGAGAAGAAATGTGTGGGAAACATCAGAAAGGGAGACAGAACGTAAAGACTGCTAACTCTGGGAAACGAACTAGGGGTGGTAGAAGGGGAGGAGGGCGGGGGGTGGGAGTGAATGGGTGACGGGCACTGGGTGTTATTCTGTATGTTAGTAAATTGAACACCAATAAAAAAAATAAATTAAAAAAAAAAGATTTTTAAATGTGTTCTATTTTTTGTTATTATTTTGTTGTTGTTTTTTTTTTCAATTTGCTCCTGAGCAGGGCATAAATGCAGCTGTATTCTGGCTGCATTGTGCTACAAAATCTCATATGAACAATATTTTATAAAATCAGTCTGTCAAAAGAAAGATAATTGGAAATTTTAAGAAAAAATATTGGTGTTGCTAATTTTTAAATGGACACGTGCTGTTTTATGTGATTTTCTATTTTGTATTTATTTCAGACATGTATTTAGCAGCTTTCTGGATTTGAAGTTTTATTTTATTTTTTTTTTAAATTTTTTTTTATTTATTTATGATAGTCACAGAGAGAGAGAGAGAGAGAGGCAGAGACACAGGCAGAGGGAGAAGCAGGCTCCATGCACCGGGAGCCCAATGTGGGATTCGATCCCGGGTCTCCAGGATCGCGCCCTGGGCCAAAGGCAGGCGCCAAACCGCTGCGCCACCCAGGGATCCCGGATTTGAAGTTTTATATGAAAATCTTAATGCAGTGTAAAAAAAGGAAGAACTAAAAAAAAAAAAAAAACCTGACACTGCTGGGAACTACAAATGTGTAAATCCAGCTAATTTTGTTTCTTCCCATCCATATTCAGGCAAACGCAATTTATGTTTCTACTTTCAAAATATATGCAATAAATTCTGATAGCTCTTTTAAATTTGATACATTTCTTATTAATAATGTTAGGCTAAAATATGTTCTTGTGCTAAAATATATTCTATGACAATACAAAAAAGGAAAAAAAGACTAACTATCAGTAGTTAACACAAACTTTTTTTAATAATCCCTGAATTTGTTCTATATTTATAGGCCCAACCTAATTACCAAATATTATCAGAGTGGAAATATCTTCTTAAAAATTTTTAAAATAATCTCCAGATCACTAAAGTCAAGGCCACTGGCTACCTACATAATGTGATAAATGAAATTAAAAACCAGCAGAAGAGTTTGGCAATCTCTTTTGGTTGTTGTAATTAGACCTGACCTATAATTATTGAACAAAACAGCATATGTACAATAAACATTCAAATAAATGTATCTGACTATTCAGTACATTAATCCATTTTCAGTATCATTAGCTTCAAACTGTTTGTCTTGTTCATAGCATAGGAAAAATCATAGGAACAACCATATCTGAACCTAAAGACAGTTCTCATTACCTAAAAGGTGGATTCTAGCATCAATTCACCACCATTATGTGTTGTTTGATCACTAACTTCTTCTTGAATAGCTGGAAGGGAAGGCTTTGTGGTCAGAGGTGTTTCAGTCTTAAACAAGGACTCCATCTTGAGGTGGGTATTGATGTAGAAGGACTTCTGAAAAGACTCAAGGGTGAAGTAATAGATAAAAGGGTCAAAGCAACAGTTCAGAGTTGCAAGGCACAAGGTGATTGGGTACATAATCTTTGCAAATCTTTCCAATAAACAATTGGTAATGGCTTGGGAGCGCACTAGGGCATACAGGAAGAGGACAGAATTATAGGGTACAAAGCATACCACAAAGACTGCCATATGCACTGTGATCATCTTCAGCACTTTTTTCTTATTGGTCCCAATTTGAGACAGTGTAGCAGGCTTGCGTAGGGTTCTTAGCACCACAGAAGAGCAAGAGACATTCAATATCAGAGGAATGATGAAACCAACAACTTCAATAAATATGGTGATCTTGGACAGATAAGTCTTCCAGACACGTTTGGAGAAGCCCTCAAAGCAGGTGGTAGTTGCATTGTTGACATTAGTGGTGGAGAACAAAGAGGCTGAAATACCACCACTGAGGACTAGGATCCAGACTCCAGCACACACAATGGCAGAATTCCTCCTTGTCCTAATGGTACGAGATCGGAAGGGATAGACAATGGCCAGGAAACGATCCACACTAATACAGGTGAGGAACAGCATGCTCCCATAGATGTTGGTGAGGAATGCAGTCCCAGAGATCTTGCAAAGGGTGTCACCAAAAGGCCAGTGACGGTTGAAATTGTAAAATATTTTGAAAGGTAGAGTGCAAACAAAGAGCAAATCAGAAAGGGCTAGATTGGTGATGAAAATAGCAGTCTCACTTCTCTTTTTCATGCGGAAGCAGAAGACAAACAGAGAGGCACTGTTGGTTATCAGACCCAGGATGAATACAACACTGTAGACAGCACCATTCAGATTATACTTGAAGGAATCATCAACAATGCAAGTATTATTGGCAGTAGCATTGCCCAACCTGGGTCTGAAGCTTGAATTTAAATCTTGAAACTGAAAGTCAATGAATCTTCTGTCACCCATGGATTTTTTTTTTTCAGAAGGCCTGCTGGCTGCAGGTTTCACCACTTTGAGACTAGAGACTGGTAAGAAATATTTTCCTCCTATGGGAGACAAGATGGAATGAATAATCAAATCTGCCTTCCATTCATTTCTGTGGACTAAAAGATATCCTGTCCACTCAGATTGGAAACAATACACACATTCAATTTTGTTTCACAAGTACATTTTGAGCACCAACCATATGTTAAAAGGTACTACAAGAGTATGTTGCAGGATTGGGAGAGATCACACTCAGTATTAAAAATGCAATACTACATGTAGCACTGCAATGAACAAGAATAAGATATTGGGTACTTAAGAACCCAAGCAGGGATGGGGAATGAGGATGGGGAAATAGACCTCTAATAATCAAAATGACACTAATAGTTTAAAATTCATATGGAATTATTTAACTTTCAAAAATGTGTTTTATTTGATTCCCACAAGAACACCATAAGGTAGGCAAGACAGGAATGTATCACCATATTTCAGAAGAAGAAACTGAAGCTTATGTAATTTAGAATTACAATGTCAAAATTAGAAGAATGTGCAAATGGTATCATCAGAATCAGAATTCAGGTTTCTTATTCCTAACCAAAGTATTGTTAAACTAATCTAAATTATATAATCTCTCTTCCAATACTAGTAAATTTCATTGTCTAAGTACTAGT
This sequence comes from Canis lupus familiaris, assembly GCF_011100685.1. NCBI lineage: Eukaryota > Metazoa > Chordata > Mammalia > Carnivora > Canidae > Canis > Canis lupus. The sequence goes on along the minus strand of NC_049260.1, from coordinate 60,986,164 downwards.
TGCATTGCACAAGACTTACAGGTCAATATGGGACCTCCAGGACATGCTCTTAAAGAAGTTATAATTAAACTTCTGAAGTAAATTATTAATTCACCTTTTCTTCTAAAACGTGAGTTCAGAGAGCAAGAATCCCTCCATTAATTAAAGCTTCTGGCAAAAAGATTTTTCACTGTATTACATAGACTTTCTAGGGTGATAATTCAAATAATAATCTCAGATATTCCCTCTTGCAGATTGTAGTTCACTTTTCATGTTTTTCTCTTGCTAGATACTTAGCCTAGGATGTCTTCTCCCCTTCCATTCCATTAGTTGTCTTCATGCTTTCAGCTCCTAAAATGACCCTAATCTATAAAACCTTTTCTGGCTGAATACAGGTGAAATATGAAAGGTAGATTTGACATAAATGCCCATCTCCCTGCCCCACACTTTGATCAAAAGTTACCTGCCATTTGCTTGCCACTGCTTATACATGTAGCAGTCATTAACTTAATCATCTTTGTTGGGTATCTGGGCCAACATTGTTCTAAGGTGCATATAGAAATCTTACTAACTTCCTAGGTTAGCAGCTGCCATAGGAACAGTCTTTCTAATTCTCTGTAATACACTATGGACAAGTAACTGCTGAATGAATTATTTTCAATGAGGAGGATGTGGACTAAAAGTGGTCTTTGCTCCTTGACATATCCAATAATGGATTTTCATATGATTATATTTTAAAATGTGAAATTAATTTTTCTGAAGTGATTCCTCCTTATATTACTCATTCTTTCCAACTCCAAGGGAACAGGTCAAAGGGCCACTCTATATATATAAACAGAGAAGGGAGTGGAGGGAGAAAGCTGCCTAAGATATAGAGCTACTTTGGCCAGTCTTTGCATTGAGAAAAAAAAAAAAACTGGTTTGGGGGAAAAAATTCACTCACTGCAGTGCCTAGAGGGAGAAATGACCTTGGAAAGATGACTCATTAGATTTAAATCAAAGAGTTGTCATTTTTAACAGCTAAAGTTCTCAAGATTGGAAACTTGCTATTCCTCAATTCTCATTCAAAAGATCTTTATGGAGTGCCTCCCCTGAGCTTAACACTGCACTAAGATCATATTCTTTCCTGGCCGTTTCATCCCACAGGCCCAGCTCAACATTTGCCACAATCAACCTTGATAAATAAAAGCAATGTATAGTAGGAACCTTGACCAAGTAAAGTCCAGGAGAGGAAAAAACAGACAGAGAAGAAATAAAAATAGGTGAGAAGAGCAAAAGAGGAGATGGGAAAGACAGTAGCAAAGAAATTAAAACTGAAGAATTAGAGAATGAGGAGAAGAAGAGGTGTAAGAAAGAGGACCTTGCTGGGGAGATGTCAGTGCTGCTAATTTTTATTTAGGGCCTTGAGAGGTATTTCTGGTTCATGATTCCTCAAATTTTATCCTCTCTGCTCCTTTACTTCATCACACTCTTTCCAGTTTTCTCAGAAAGAACAATATGCATTCACTATGTTTAAGGTCACTGAAGCTGATCAGCAAAAACAGGAAGAACCTGAAAACTCTCAGTGGGGCTCATATCTTACTTTGGGAACTGTAGACCCAGGTTTATGCAGATTGTTTCACCAATGCTATGGCAGAAGGAAAAAGAATGCCAAACTCCTCAATTGCTTAAACCACTTTATATACTATTTTTATTTTTTTTTATTTTTTACTTATTTATGATAGTCACACAGAGAGAGAGAGAGAGAGAGAGAGAGAGAGGCAGAGACACAGGCGGAGGGAGAAGCAGGCTCCATGCAGGGAGCCCGACGTGGGATTCGATCCCGGGTTTCCAGGATCGCGCCCTGGGCCAAAGGCAGGCGCTAAACCGCTGCGCCACCCAGGGATCCCTATATACTATTTTTAACACCCACAACTCACTACCCATTAGTCCGAAGGCCATTTTTTTCACTGTTGAAAAAAATCAAGAGAGTCAAAAATATTCCTGTAACATAATTACACAATCTAAAGAAATTAAGGGACTGGAAAATCCCTTATATTAAAGCCAAGTTTCATTCACTATAATCTGCTTGCACCTGCCTTCTACAATAAGTACTGCCAATAAGATTATTTGGAAAATGGTTTCATTAACAGATGCCTCTACATCTGTACCCAGATGCCCTCCATTCTGCCCACTGATAACCTTTTTACACAGCCTGCTTCTAGTTCACTGGCTATTATTTTGTACTTCCCAAGACGGTGCATCTCAAATAGGTGAAGTTTGTCTCCCTTGTTTTCCATTCAGTTTTATGCATAAATTGAATGGAAAACATATATACTACACTAACGTATATTTATGTTGATGAACATATATATACTACACCAACAGCAGGCAGTCTGGCACTTCTGCTTTGCTACTTTGAGTAACCAAATCCTGTGGGAGAGAAAGGGCCACAGACAAGAAAGCATTACAGTCTCAATCCTGAAGACAGGGCATGGGGAACTGCCACTAAGGCCTTATTCATAGCTTTCCTTTGCTTGAACACATTAGCACCTTTGCTGTCTAGCAGTTAGGGTGTGGTGCTGGGACTTAACACAGCATTGGAAGCAAAGAGTTCTATTTCTGATTCAGACACTAGTTCACTCTGTAACTTGACTATACTGTTTCTCTTCCCTGTATAAACATACCTCTGAGCCTCACAGCTGAGGCAAGGAAGATTCAAAAGGGCTTGTGAGTAATTTTATGAGCTTGCCTGTATTCAGTCCTACCTAATCACAAAGAAACATGATGGAAGATTTTCTTTCCTTTTTTTTCCCTGACACAACTGGACACTTGTGTCGCTATCTTTCTTGGTAAACTTATTTTACCAAGCAACACATCTTTCTCCTAACACCATATTTACCTTATGCCTCAGAAAGACCCCCTTAAATTTCAACCTTTACACAATTTTTCTCATAATAGGACAATCCAAGAGGGTGTCCTGAAAAGGACTATCTCCCATTTGAGCTATGGTTAAAGAAAATCAGAGAAGCATTTGGCTCTCAAGCTGATTCTAATGAAGAATTAATGGTATACAAAAAAACAAGGTCTCTTCTGACTGGCTTCCTTTCTTTGGACTAAAAGAAACTGTTTTTTAACCACTAGATTTTCATAAATTGCCAATATACCATGCACTGAATGAAGACAAAGGATAAACATGAGCTTCAGATGAGATGAAAAAGAAAAAATATAGGCTGCTTCAGCTAATTACATACTCCATTGCAGGTAGTGTGAGACTATTGTAAAGACCTTTGCATGCAATAATTCCAATAATTAATCATCTAGGAGGTTCAGAATACTGGGTGGATGTATTTTCACCGACAACGGGCAGGAAGCAGATCACCTGGAGGTTGACCAAGGGTAATCTGACCGTCAATGAATTTGTAACCTTGACCTACACATATGGACTCAATTTTAACAGTTCATAGTAGTGTTCACATTTAAAAAAAAATTCTAATGATGAAATATGCCATGTTTGGAGTCTTTGGGGCTACTGGAGGAAGTGGAGCTAGCTTTTTGGCCCTATAAAGATGAATACCTAAATTACTTCACTAAATGCTAAACTTTCAGATGATAACATTGAAAACAAAGTTCTAACTCCTGGTATATTTCTAGTGGCCTAGAAAGGCTGGCTTTTTTTTCCCCCACAGTCCAGAATTTAGGAAGACAAGGCCTTGAAGGCAGAGTATATTCAAATTCTTTTACCTTGCTCCATTTTTATTGAGCTTGGGTCAGATCAGAGCGCTTCTGATCCCCAGAGAATTTCCTCTTTCTACTCCGGTTGAAACTTAGGAACATTGACAATACTTTTTCAGAGGAAGCCAAAACCTATTGTGTCCTTGCCTATAAATATCTAGCAGTGAAGCAAACTAAAAAAATACAAAAAAGTTGCAAAAAATATACAGATTGAAACCATTCTGCTGGAATAATAGGGAATATGTCTAGACTGTTGCTTCTCAGATGAGAGTGACTGCTAACAGGTAAGACCAAGTTACAGGCACAGGTCACCATTATACACATGGTTCTAATTAATTGATGTTCCTATGCATTGGTTGATGTTTCATAATAGTTTTTAAAATATAACTTAGCCTTATGATATTAATATGGAGGAAACCATAAGTAAATATTTTACTCCAGAAGTGAACAGGGAAGTTGATCTCTATCAGGTTTCATGCCAAGCAAGCCAAGTGGTGTGTCAAATGCTCAGATTGATAAGCTTCATTTATTTTTGATGCAAGAAATATCCTGTTAAAAATCATTTCTCTATGTTGATTTTGATTTGCATTGAGATTATAATGGCTGTTTTGTGTCCTCACTTTATTTGAAAAGATCAGGAAATTGACACAGGCCCTAATCTGAGCAGATCCTAACCTCAGTGATTAACTTGATTTTTTTTCACTAAAATAATCGTCTCCCACTAACCCTTCACCTGATGACACAGTCTAATCTTTGAAAAATAATATTTTTTTTAGTGCTCAAACATCATGAGGCCAACGATTGCATCAACCCTACTAAAGTACAATTTTCTCTAACAATTATAAAGTAAGATAACTGCAGAGAAATTGCTTAACCTAATATTATGAAATTGTCTATTATCTCAGCAGATGTCCCAGAACTTTTGGGAAATATTTTGGTTGTTTGTAAAAGAGTTCATTTCCAAATTCTGTGTGGTTCATACATGCCAACTGAGAACTTGGATTTATTATTCCTATTTAAGCAGGCAAATTAGTTATAAATTTTCATACCAATTCACCTGACATACTTGGATACTGATTTTGATAATATAAATAAAATAAAATAAAATAAAATAAAATAAAATAAAATAATATGTCTCCCATCTCTAAAGGTATATACCAATGGCACAGAGGGCTTAAATCAAAGGATCCATATACATCTACACCAAAAATGTCTGAATTATAATAAACAATCACAATGCCTCCAGTCATTCTGGAGTTCTGGGTCTTATTATCTACAATAAATTGGAGGTATTGGAGTATTGGTTACAAAAAAAAAAGTTGGAGAATGAAATTAAGAATTTTGGAGAAAGTCATTACCAGGAGAGTGGTACTCATCACATCAGTTTAATCATATTCTAGCACCGATTTTATCTAAGACTTGGGTAATCAATGAAGATTTCCCAAGACTTGGATAATTAATGAACTTTCTGGAGATACTATTTTTAGGGATTTCCTCCAATGATTGCTATGGGATAGAATTAGTCACAATAGTGTCCCATAGAGAGACTTTCCCAATAACATGTATACTAAGATTATAAGATAAAGAAATGGGGCAGCCCGGGTGGCTCAGTATTTTAGCGCCGCCTTCAGCCCGGGGCATGATCCTGGAGACCCAGAATCGAGTCCCACGTCGGGCTCCCTGCATGGAGCCTGCTTCTCCCTCTACCTGTGTCTCTGCCTCTCTCTCCTTCTGTGTCTCTCATGAATAAATAAATAAATAATCTTTAAAAAATAAGATAAAGAAAAGTATTATATGATATAAATCAGTAAATTAAATCCAACATATTTTAAAATAGTACCTAAATATTTTGAATTTTCTTATTACAGAGTTGCAGATAACATTTTATTTTTCAAACCTGTAACTGTTGAGCCATCGTTTATAGCTTGTGTTGACAAACATAAAGTCCATGAGTCTGTATTATCTATTATCATTAAAGATAACTAATGACAAAGGCATAAAAATACCTCATCTTCTTCTGTAAGAAAATACATTACATTAAAAAATAATTGAACAAAGGAGATTTATATTTTTTGGCCTGAAATTATATTGGTTGTTTTTTTCTTTTCTCTTTCTCTGGCAAAATCTTACTATTGAATAGGGACCTTGATAAGAGAAGAGGAAAGAAAAGAAGTCTGGAACAACAGGTGGAGACCGCACTGCCTTGGCCCTAATCTGCACCCCGACCCCAGCTGAATTTCTTTCTCACCTGAACTACAGTGATATTAGCAAGGCTTCAATTACTGGCTATTAGCACACTAACGATCACTGCTGCTTCTACTAGCATGTCCTAGGCCTAGCATGTTCTGTAACATCTTCAAATCACAGCTCTGCCCAAAGTACTGGCATAGAACTAGAAATACTCAGCAATGGAATTCTTACAAGTACCACCTGCATTTGAACACTATTCATTTACTGCCTGTAAAGAAGCATCATCTGCTAGTGCCAAACTTACACCATGGTCATATCTCACCATCTTCTGAACAAAAGTAGCCTAAACAAAGCAGACTGGTTAAAAAAAAAAATCTCCAACTCTTCTGAAATTTTTCTCTAATAGTTTTTCTCTAATCTAAGAGAACCAAAACAAAAAATAATGAGTCAACCTAAAATATATTTGAGATCACCTTAATATTAAGGAGAATTGATATTCACACTCCTCTAGGAAGCAATATTTTTTAAATAAAATGAATATTATTTACTGGTTTATCTTAAGGTAAGACAAAAGCATTAACATTCTTTTATGGTATTCACAATTGATATAGATTATGAAGAAAACTTCTTTTTATTTGGAATACAAGCAAACTAGGAAGTTCATATACCCAGAGGTTTTCATATTTGTTATTAATTTAATTTGGCCACATCCAGCCCCATCACTAACTGTGTGAGAGCAATTCACAGTCCCTTTCTGGACCTCAGTTTCTATTCTCCTTCCACCTTCAGCTTTGATTGTCAGCAGCCTTCAACTGATGCTATGACAGTGGCCTCACTGGCTATTCTCTCCTATCAGTTGTTTCCATCTGTTCCCATTTATTTCTGCAAAATAAAAATAATAATCCCTCAAAGTCTGAGATAAAGGAAATTAATTTTTATTAAACTCAATGAAACTATTTCTAGATTTATTTATTTTTAATTGAAGTATAATTGACATACAACAGTGTATTAGTTACAGGTGTACAACATAATGATTATGTATTTGTATATATTTCAAAATGATCACCACAATAAGTCTAACTACACAATAAGGTAACATGTGTTACCACATAGTTTAGATTTATTTTAATATCAGAAGCAAATATTATTAATTAGTGCCAGGAGCTAAGAATCACAGATCAAGACATTATATCCTAAGGTCTTCCTAATGACCTCTTTTTCCTCATCCCCTTTATGCCCATATCAGCAGGTATATTGGCTCTAATGGTGTAAGGTTTTAATCCTTGACCTTTTCTACCTGTTCCCCAGTTAACTGTCTTCTCAAAATATAAGATTGCCAAAGTACTTCAGAACATAACTATATATAATCAGTAGACTACCTAGCCTATGCATTGTTCTAATAACCAATTATTTACCTACTAAAAGTAAGGCTGGAGTCCCAGTGGTAGGTGGGAATCTATTAATCTCCTATTAAGCTCTCAATTTTCACTACTAATCTTCATAAATATATTATAGGTTTTTTTCCCTCCCCCTTAAGAAGGCCAAGATCAAAGTATATACATGATAACCATACACAGTAAAAAAGGACAACTACACAATTTGTCCCTGACCACACCACAGCAAGGGCGACAATTCTCACTGTGTTTTCTCTCAAAGGAAATTGAATAGATGAAGCTTTAGCTAAGATTGGCCTTAGTGTTCCTGTGAGGTATCTTCCCATTCCTCTCTTTAACTCACAAAGAGTACAAATTCTGGAAGATCAGGCTGATTTTTCCAGTTGGGCATTAATTCACATCTCTGATTGATAGGAAATGCTTTAGAATATAAATGCCATCAAGTGTATCAGCTGAACTCATCCTTTTTAGCAAGAGTGCAACTTTTTAACTATGACATGGCAAAAGGATTTACACTCTATGTTAATGGGATATGTTTGGAATTTTGTTCTGAAAAATAAAGGTTTCTAATCCACTGGATAATCTGGAGTTTAGGACATTATTGTCTTCATGTTACTCAAATAAAAAGAAAAATGGTATAATTTGGTAAGGTGAATAATCCCACCAAGCTCTAAATGTTAATCTTTAGATTCATCTGGTCTTTTCCATGCTGAAATAATGATGAATCACACTACTATAGTTCCTAAAGCAAAATAACTAAAACACAGTATTTATCAATTCAACAAGATCTTGTTACTAAAAGTCTTTAAAATATCCAACATATACAAAAAGTTATAAATGTCACATTATTGCACTTGTACGGAAAACAGTGATTAATTTCAAATATAATATCAAATTCAACTTATGCCAGAATTAGTTTTGTATTTAAACATCTTTCTTCTTTTATGGTAAAGTTCACGAATCATTCAGTATAGAAAATGTCACATTTTCCATAAATCAATTAAGCATCAAAGGCAAACTGCCACAGATAGTTTTACTAAAAGAAACCTCATAATAATAGAAACCACATTAGCTCAAATTAATTGCAAACCAAAGAAATACAAAGCTAGCCAGAAGAATTTCTAAATTACTCTGATTTAAAATGCGCTCTTTAGGACAACTGTGTTTACATGAAACGACAGCCTGAAAATCCAGTATCTCTTCCACTGAAATAATATTATTGCCAAAACAATAGAAATTATTGTTTTTTTTAAACGATTCAACACGACGATCCCCCTTCAGCACTTCTGTTGTAGTATAACTTCTTTCCCCAAACACTCAAAGCATCAGTGATTCTGCTGAAGTTTGTTATGCCGCTCCTCCACCCCCAAACACCCAAATCAAATCTTTCTCAAACAGACTTACCCCAAGAAAGAGTTTGCAAGATGAAAGAATGTGCTCATGCCTGTAGACAATTAGCTAATAAACATGTAAATGGACAACTTGCACTTTAGAAGTGCATATTTTAATCCATTATTTTTTTACAGGGAAAGATTAGCCCAGCCCAAAGTAACAGGCTCTGGGCTGCCGAAGTTTCTTACAACAAACCGCTCATTCTGAAACTGTGAGCTTATTTACATTTATCTCTTTTCTTTGTTAAGGAATGGCTCTCTTGAATGCGGTAGCCGGCTGGCCTTTAACAAGCAGGACACAAGAAAAGGCCCAAAGTCCGGGCCGTAGCGAGGGCTGAGGGAACTCTTGGGGGTCTCAATAGGAAATGCTTTTCATTGGACAAGGAGGCATTATTAGGAGCCGAGATCCCGCCCAATCCCCTGTGCTCCATCGTTTCCTTAGTCACCAATCACTGGACTGAAGAAGTTTTTCCTTAAAGAGCATTGCCCAGGAAAAGCAGTTTTCACAGTCAAGAATTAGCCGCTTAAGAGCCACTTAACAATATAAAAAGTTCCTGACCAATTAATCCACAGAGAAAGCCTGTGTCCCTGTTTTTGCTGCAGGACTGCTATCTCTCTACAATTCTAATGGGTAGGAGACAAAATTCCAAACTGGGAGAAGTGTTTTAATTATGAGCAGCCCATGTTTGCTCCAGCTTGTTTAAAATAATAACAACAACAATATCGATGATAATACGTAAGGGGTCAGAGAAAAGCAAAAGTGAATGGTTCCACTAATATATTCCTATTATACTATACAAAATTAAACATCCCACCAACACATACACAAAAACAATACTATACTCACTTAAGTCAGTGAAGTGCCCTCAGTTGGAGATGTGCTGGGGTCCTAGAGCTCTAATACCCACCTTCCATGGACTTGAGAGTGTTCTGTGGCAAAAGGAGGGTCTGCATTTCTCTTAAGTAACTGCCTGGCAGGAAGTCTAATTAAGTCTCTGAAATTTTCAGAGGTTTTCCTAAAACCAAAATAAATAGTACAGACGCAATCTGTTTATAATGTGGAGTTATCTTCAACTATATACCTCCTCGTCTCTCTGGGCCGGTTCTTTCCCTATAGGTTGACTGCTTTGGTCACCTACTCTATTTTTTTTCTTCTTTATCCTCCTTCCTTTCTTCTCTCTGGTCTGAATTTGTTGCAGAAATTCACTCATCCATACCTAACTTCATTGGTAGCCCTTCCCCTCCACCAGCACCCCCCCTTCTATCCTCTACCTCCATGCACTGCCAACATTACCACTAACAGCAACTCCTCCCCCCTCTCAGGAATGAAACTCTTGGGTCAGGGATAAGGTGCTTTTTATCTCTGTCAGAGCCATACCCCTGGAGAATTGGGTGATCCTGTGCCTGATTCAAAGCTTCAGCCTGCATAATTAGCTACCTCCCAAATAAGCCATGCTTCAAGTTTGTTTTTTCTACTTCTTTCTTCAGTTTAATTGTTTATTCTCACTAACAGTCAAGGCCAGTAACAAGTAAGTGTGAAGCTGATATAAGCCTTAATTTCTTGTGATTGATTCTAAAAAACACTTCTCTGTTCCTCCCCCTCTCCCCCACTCCTAGGTTCTGTTCTTTCTGTTCCCCTCTCCACTTATCTCAGGTATGTCTATTTCTGTCAGTTGCTGACATTGGCTAAGTCTCCACAAGTGGTCATTCACCCACTCTGGGTTTAGACCCATTATTGGTGCATTCGTCAATCTACAAGAGAAAGATATAGTCACTTCCCTCCAGTGCCTCACAGTCTAACTGGGGATAAAAGATACATTAAAGAGATACCAAAGGCAAATTTTGAAAAATACTAAAGTAGTTATATGGAAAGATTAAGTTCTATAAAGGTTCAGAGAATGGAGATAAAGTCCCATGGATAAGGTCAGGAGGACTTCCTGCAGAGGAGGAGGTGGTGAGTTGGACCATGATGGATGATTACTATTTAAATAAGCCAAAAAAGGAAGAGGAAATCTTTCCTTGGTGGCCAGACCCAAGTGGTCAAATGCAGAAGGTGTGAAGTGAGAGGAGGTGGATAGGAAGATTGCGAAGAAAAAAAGGTTAAGAAGAGCTTTTGGGAAGAGTGCACAATTTTAGCAACTCAGTGAACAGTAGTGATTAAAGTAAACCTATAGTCATGGTCACTGTATGACCAGCTCACTATTTTTTTCCTGTCATCTGATTCATTTCTCCCTAAGGTACTTAAGTACCTTTCTGATTAATCTCACAAAGGACGAGATCTTTAACATATCTATGGGTTGCATGACCTAGCATCACTCTTCCTCTATCTGAGCTCCAGCCTCACTGATCTACTTTCAACTTCCTAGAATAAAATTGATCACTCATACCATGGACATTTCCACATGCTATTACCCCTGCCTGAAACTCTCCTTTCCCCTGTCTTCCCTTTCACCAAGTTCTTATTCTTCCTTCAGAAATTATACCAGTAATCATGCATTCAGAAAGCCCTTCCTTAATGCTTAGGTCAGGTCATATCCACTTTACTATATGCTCTTCCAGAACTGTGTGCCTCTGCTCTATTGCATTCATCACAGATATAATTTTACATGCTATTGTGTAATTTTTCATTTGTGTGATAATCTAATTGTCAGTTTCTCCCAACTGTAAACACCAAGAAGATAGGGTCTATATCTGATTAATACAAAATTAATATTAATAGTGTTTACAAAAACTCTTTTTCCAGAACATTTCTCTCTTGCTTGAGCAAAGCAGCAGTGTGTGGAGTTTTTTTTCCTCCTCAGTGGAAAACACGTGCCATTAGATTCATTTACAAACAGGTCCACATCAAGGTGTTATTTTAGAACAAGGACTACACACATATTAAAAAAAGGCCCATGAACAAGAAATTACTGAAGTTTATTCACTACTATTCTCTTTTGTCCTCACCTCACTCCTCTTACTCTTCACTGCAAACACTCCAGTTTTACTTCCTCTAATATTTGGAAGGTAGAAGAGGGAAAATGAAAGCTTTTCCAGGGTGTTCTCCAGCCAGTTTATGGCCACACAACTTAACCCAAAAAGTCCTCAAACTTTTTCATTGAGTTGCTGATGTACTTGCCACTGGGGGCAGGGGGAATGAATATGCAGCTGAAAAAGTGCATTGGGAACTACCTGGGGGAGTGAGTACACATTTCCTCTTTATCTGTTTGAAATGAAAGTAACAAATATGACTAACTTCTAACTGGGAATTCACTTGAATAAGAACAGACAGATGGTTGGGATCTTCACACTCCAAACTCAACTCATTTTTTACTTTTCTGCCAACAATATCAAAGTACTGGGTGAATTCACCTCAAGTACCAGGGACCCAACACTGTGCTAATTACCTTAGAAACATTACAAATGTAACTAAAGAATTTTCACTATGCCTATAGTTTAGGATCTAGTTTTGGTAAATCTCATTCTCTAAATGAACACAGTGCCTATATAAACCTGGGCAGTGTTCTAAGAAGAAAAATCATTTAGTTACTAACTTTGCATTAATTATCAAATGTCTTGAAGCCATTCAGTAAATAAAGGAACAACAACAACAACAACAACAAAGGAACAAAAAAAGGTTCAAGGTCCTGAACCTTACAGCCTTTCTTTTAAAATACAATCTTCTTTTGCTTCAGTGAGAAGAAGGGACCACAAGGTCAGGCTCCAAATCAGCTCACAACACCAGACATTACATTTCTGAAAGGGCAGAAAACATGTTTTCAAGCACAGTCCCTGAAAGATTTTTAGCTCATCCTTCACACTAGAGCACCATCACCTCTAAGATGTTTCTCTAACATCTGAAATTTCTTTCTCATTAACTAGTCTTAGATAATAGCAAGTTCCATTGCTACAGTCAAGGGTGGTAGAGAAAATGAATGTTTTCACCAAAGAGCTTTGTAAAGTGCTCAGAAGCCTTGAATTCTTGCTATAGGTTAGAAAAATATCAAAGTAATAATAATAACAATAAAAAATTGTCTTGAGCATTATATATGCCAGGCAATATTCTAAGTGCTTTGACTATATTTATTTACCTAAACTGTACAACTCCATGATGTAGATACTGTTATTACTCCTATTTTATAGTCAAGAAAAATGAGGCACAGAAAGGTTAGGTAACTTGCCCAAGTCATACAACTAATAATTCCTTCATTATTTCTGATAATTTCTGGACTAATAATTATAACCGCATCTTCTTTTGCTACAGGGCTTACAACTCTGTTCAAATTATCTTGTTTATGAGCAAATATAAGGATCTGCTTTTTCTAATGCAAACCACTCACTAGAAGCTAATAATTCCACTAATAAAATGTGTGGCTTTTGAACCATTCTAAGGCTTAAAAAATCTCTGGATCTGGATCTGTAAATACAAGGACTAAAGTCAGAAGCTAATTCTTACTAACTTCTTTATGCCTAATTCTTAAAGGCATAAGGATAAAGGGGCTTATCTAAGACAACAAAGCTAATAAATAGCAAAAAGAAATAAAAATGCCAGTGTTTTAGAATTATGTTAGTACAAATCTGAAGTAAATTTTAATAAATTAAACTAAATATTGGAAACCCAAGAGCAACCAAGAAAAATACCTCAAAATAAGAAAAATACCTAAAAAATATAGTTTGAAATAATTAAAGAAATAAAAAAAGTACAATACAAAATAGGCACTCAAGAAAAAATGAGATCGTAAAAGAGGGCGTAAGACAAAAATAGACATGAAACATGTAGAAAACAAATAGTAAAATGGTATGAAAATCAGAACCATATCAGTAATAACATTAAATTGGATAGATAAAACAATTCAACCAAAAGGCACAAATTATAAAAGTTAATTTAATTTAATTTAATTTAATTTAATTTAATTTATTTTCGTAGGCAAAGAACTTTATTAACCTTGTTTAAAACTTTATTCCCAGGATTCTTCAGCTTAATTAGCTGCAAAGAATGAATTGTGTATAAGCAAAAACTGAAAAGAGCTGCAGTGCCTAAGGGGCTTGGGCTTAAAAATATTAGAGATCTAGATTTTATCAGATCCATGAACAAAATTTTATTTTATTTTTTTTTTGATTTTTTTTTTATTGGTGTTCAATTTACTAACATACAGAATAACACCCAGTGCCCGTCACCCATTCAATCCCACCCCCCGCCCTCCTCCCCTTCTACCACCCCTAGATCGTTTCCCAGAGTTAGCAGTCTTTACGTTCTGTCTCCCTTTCTGATATTTCCCACACATTTCTTCCCCCTTCCCTTATATTCCCTTTCACTATTATTTATATTCCCCAAATGAATGAGAACATATAATGTTTGTCCTTCTCCGACTGGCTTACTTCACTCAGCATAATACCCTCCAGTTCCATCCACGTTGAAGCAAATGGTGGGTATTTGTCATTTCTAATAGCTGAGTAATATTCCATTGTATACATAAACCACATCTTCTTTATCCATTCATCTTTCGTTGGACACCGAGGCATGAACAAAATTTTAAAAAGCAGTAATAATATAAAATAGCAGCTCCCAGTAACTTCTTCAAGTTTTATGTTCTTCAGAAATTTTTTTTAAGATTTTACTTATTTATTCATAAGACACAGAGAGAGAGAGAGAGGCAGAGACACAGGCAGAGGGAGAAGCAGGCTCCATGCAGGGAGCCCCACGTGGGACTCGATCCTGGGTCTCCAGGATCACACCCTGAGCTGAAGGCGGCGCTAAACCACTGAGCCACCCAGGGATCCCAAGCCACCCAGGGATCCCTCTTCTTCAGAAGTTGACTCAATTCAGTTTGCTTCATTCTTGGAAGCTTCATCAAAATTCTCCACAAGATCTGGAACTTCATCATCATCATCCTCTCCGGTAGCAAGTGGTGCTTTTCCATCCACAGATTGTTTGGGCAGAGCTTCAGCCAGTCTTAAACTAGTCAGACTGTCTGCACCAAGCTGGTTTAAGATACTGGGTACCATATTCTCCTAAAGCTGTTTGGAAAGATAGAAAGAGATGGAGTACTTCCAAATTCGTTCTATGAGGCCAGCATCACCTTAATTCCAAAACCAGACAAAGACCCCACCAAAAAGGAGAATTACAGACCAATATCCCTGATGAACATGGATGCAAAAATTCTCAACAAGATACTGGCCAATAGGATCCAACAATACATTAAAAAAATTATTCACCATGACCAAGTAGGATTTATCCCTGGGACACAAGGCTGGTTCAACACCCGTAAAACAATCAATGTGATTCATCATATCAGCAAGAGAAAAACTAAGAACCATATGATCCTCTCATTGGATGCAGAGAAAGCATTTGACAAAATGCAGCATCCATTCCTGATCAAAACTCTTCAGAGTGTAGGGATAGAGGGAACATTCCTCGACATCTTAAAAGCCATCTATGAAAAGCCCACAGCAAATATCATTCTCAATGGGGAAGCACTGGGAGCCTTTCCCCTAAGATCAGGAACAAGACAGGGATGTCCACTCTCACCACTGCTGTTCAACATAGTACTGGAAGTCCTAGCCTCAGCAATCAGACAACAAAAAGACATTAAAGGCATTCACATTGGCAAAGAAGAAGTCAAACTCTCCCTCTTCGCCGATGACATGATACTCTACATAGAAAACCCAAAAGTCTCCACCCCAAGATTGCTAGAACTCATACAGCAATTCGGTAGCGTGGCAGGATACAAAATCAATGCCCAGAAGTCAGTGGCATTTCTATACACTAACAATGAGACTGAAGAAAGAGAAATTAAGGAGTCAATCCCATTTACAATTGCACCCAAAAGCATAAGATACCTAGGAATAAACCTAACCAAAGATGTAAAGGATCTATACCCTCAAAACTATAGAACACTTCTGAAAGAAATTGAGGAGGACACAAAGAGATGGAAAAATATTCCATGCTCATGGATTGGCAGAATTAATATTGTGAAAATGTCAATGTTACCCAGGGCAATATACAGGTTTAATGCAATCCCTATCAAAATACCATGGACTTTCTTCAGAGAGTTAGAACAAATTATTTTAAGATTTGTGTGGAATCAGAAAAGACCCCGAATAGCCAGGGGAATTTTAAAAAAGAAAACCATATCTGGGGGCATCACAATGCCAGATTTCAGGTTGTACTACAAAGCTGTGGTCATCAAGACAGTGTGGTACTGGCACAAAAACAGACACATAGATCAGTGGAACAGAATAGAGAATCCAGAAGTGGACCCTGAACTTTATGGGCAACTAATATTCGATAAAGGAGGAAAGACTATCCATTGGAAGAAAGACAGTCTCTTCAATAAATGGTGCTGGGAAAATTGGACATCCACATGCAGAAGAATGAAACTAGACCACTCTCTTTCACCATACACAAAGATAAACTCAAAATGGATGAAAGATCTAAATGTGAGACAAGATTCCATCAAAATCCTAGAGAAGAACACAGGCAACACCCTTTTTGAACTCGGCCATAGTAACTTCTTGCAAGATACATCCACGAAGGCAAAAGAAACAAAAGCAAAAATGAACTATTGGGACTTAATCAAGATAAGAAGCTTTTGCACAGCAAAGGATACAGTCAACAAAACTCAAAGACAACCTACAGAATGGGAGAAGATATTTGCAAATGACATATCAGATAAAGGGCTAGTTTCCAAGATCTATAAAGAACTTATTAAACTCAACACCAAAGAAACAAACAATCCAATCATGAAATGGGCAAAAGACATGAACAGAAATCTCACAGAGGAAGACATAGACATGGCCAACATGCATATGAGAAAATGCTCTGCATCACTTGCCATCAGGGAAATACAAATCAAAACCACAATGAGATACCACCTCACACCAGTGAGAATGGGGAAAATTAACAAGGCAGGAAACAACAAATGTTGGAGAGGATGTGGAGAAAAGGGAACCCTCTTACACTGTTGGTGGGAATGTGAACTGGTGAAGCCACTCTGGAAAACTGTGTGGAGGTTCCTCAAAGAGTTAAAAATAGACCTGCCCTACGACCCAGCAATTGCACTGCTGGGGATTTACCCCAAAGATACAGATGCAGTGAAACGCCGGGACACCTGCACCCCGATGTTTATAGCAGCAATGGCCACGATAGCCAAACTGTGGAAGGAGCCTCGGTGTCCAACGAAAGATGAATGGATAAAGAAGATGTGGTTTATGTATACAATGGAATATTACTCAGCTATTAGAAATGACAAATACCCACCATTTGCTTCAACGTGGATGGAACTGGAGGGTATTATGCTGAGTGAAGTAAGCCAGTCGGAGAAGGACAAACATTATATGTTCTCATTCATTTGGGGAATATAAATAATAGTGAAAGGGAATATAAGGGAAGGGGGAAGAAATGTGTGGGAAATATCAGAAAGGGAGACAGAACGTAAAGACTGCTAACTCTGGGAAACGAACTAGGGGTGTTGGAAGGGGAGGAGGGCGGGGGGTGGGAGTGAATGGGTGATGGGCACTGGGGGTTATTCTGTATGTTAGTAAATTGAACACCAATAAAAAATAAAAAAACAAAACAAAAAAAAAAAGATACTGGGTACCATTTCTGTCAGCTGCTTTGTCTCAGCAGGGCCTGTAATGGTGAAAGTGTTCGCTGCCAGGGATTCCTGAACTTTAGGGTTGTTAAAATGGATCACTGTTCCTTGGTTTGTGAACATATTCACTTCTTCAATACCAGAGATACTGTTTACCCCTAACTTCTTTAAGGAGAACTGAAGTTTTTTTATCATCTGCTGTAGCTGTTCTATGAACCACCTTCTTCTTTCCGCGAGCAGTTCCTTTTCCACCAATGCGCACTTGTCCTTGCAGTTTGGCTAGTTTCTCCTGGTTCACGATAGTTTCTTTCATCTTGTTGGAGCACAAATGGGACCGCGCAGGGGACTAGGGTTGGTGCTCAGGGGGTCTCCAGCAGACCAGCTGAGATTAGGTGCATACACTATAAAAGTTAATTTTTTAAAAAGATCCAGCAATATGATATCTATAAGGCATACACTTTAGATTTAGAAGTAATAATAGATTGAAAGCCAAAAAAAAAAAAAGAGAAAAAAAAGAAAAGATATGCCTTATATAAAATAACCAAAAAGGAGCAGGAATGGCTATATTAACATCAGACAAAATAGACTTAAGTACCTATTACTAAGGATAAAGGACATGATATAATAATAAAATAGTCAATTTATCAGGAATATTTTTATCCTTATAAACATGCAGGCATACATACACAAAGGCACAAAATATATAAAGTAACAACTTACATAATTGAAGGGAGAAGAAGATAATTCAAAAGTAATAGTTTGACACATCAATACCTCACTTTCAATAATGATAGAATGACTAGACAGAAGATCAAGAAAAATATTGAAAAATTGAAAAATGCTGTACATCAACTAGACCTAATAGATAGACCTAATAGTTCTATAAAACATTCCACTCAACAACAGTAGAATATACATTCATTTCAAGTGCACATGGAATATTCTCCAGGAAAGATCACATACATGGCATAAAATATACCTCAATAGATTTAGTAGGATTAAAATCATGCAAAATGTTGATAGCCTACAACAGAATTAAATTAGAAATCACAAAGAGAAAGAAATTGATTTTTAATGTGGAAATTAAACAATATACACGTGAATACCAGTGTGTCAAAGAAGAATCATAAGGTAAAACACAGTACTGTAAGATGAATAAACGTGAAAACACAACATATCAAAACTATTGTAATGCAACAAAAGCTTCTCGGGGGGGAAACTTACAGATGAAAATAACTATATGTAGAAAAGATTAAAAATCGCCAAACAATGTCCTATTATTTAACCTTAACAAAGAAGAAAAGAAGAAGAAGAAGAAGAAGAAGAAGAAGAAGAAGAAGAAGAAGAAGAAGAAGGAGGAGGAGGAGGAGGAGGAGGAGGAGGAGGAGGAGGAGGAGGAGGAGGAGGAGGAGGAGGAGGAGGAGGAGGAGAAGAAGAAAAGAAGGAGGAGGAGGAGGAGGGAGGAGGAGAAGGAGGGCAATGTAAAGCTAAAGCAAACACAGGGAAGAAAATAATAATGAGGATAATATGATAATGATGATGATAATTAGATCAGACATTAATGAAGTACAAAATAGAAAAATAGCAAAAAGTTAATGAAAACCAAAAGTTTGTTCTTTGACTAGATCAACTAATTTGGCTAATCTTTAACTAGATTGACCCAGAAAAATAAATAGAAGACTCAAGTTACTAAAATTGGGAATGAAACAAGAAACCTTACAGAACTAAAAATTATTATGAGAATGATATGAATGATTTATGTTAACAAATTTAACAACCTAAATGAAATGGACAAATTCGTAGAAATATACAAACTGCCAAAACAGACTGAAGATAAATGGAAAATGTAAATATCATATAACAAGTAAAGAGACTGAATTAGTATTCAAATGCTTTCCACAAAGAAAATTCCAGGAGTAAATGACCACTGATGAATTTTGTCAAACGTTTAGGGAAGACCTATTACCAATCCTTTGGAAATATTTCCTAAAAACAGAAGAGAGCACTTCAAATTTTTTCCATAAAGTCAATATTAAACTGATACTAAAATAGACAAAGACATCTCAGGAAAAGAAAAAAAAGACTAATATCTCTTGTGAATACAGATGCAAAAATCTTTTAAAACTACTAGTGAACCAAATCCAGCAACATATAAAGAGGATTTATATACCATGACCAAGTGGGATTTGTCTTAGAAATATAAGGTTGCCTAAACATATGAAAAATTAACTGACTACATTAATAAAATAAAAAACAAACCATATGATCATCTCATATATGCTGCCAAAATCCAATACTCTTTCAAAATAAAACCAATGAATAAACTAGGGCTAGAAGAAAAAAATCCTCAGCATGATAAAGGATAGCTATAAAATATTCACTGCTGAAATCTTATTCAAGGTGAAAGACTGAAAGTTTTCCCACTAAGATTAAGTCAAATATGTCTCATTCCACCACTTTTATTCAGCATAGTACTAGAAATTCTATTCAGAGCTGTAAATAAATAAATAAATAAATAAATAAATAAATGGCATCTAAATTGGAAAGAAAGAAATAAAACTACATTGACAGGTGGCATAAAATTGTATATAAAAAATTACAAGGAGTCCAGAAAATAACTATTAGATATAGTCAACAAGGTCAGCAAAGTTGTAGGATATAAAATCAATATGCAAAAATCAGCTGAATTTCTATATACCAGTAATGAACAATCTGAAAATATATTCTTTTCTTTTTTAAGTTTTATTTCAAATTCCAGTTAGTTAACATGTTGTGTAATATTAGTTTCAGGTGTACAATTTAGTGATTCAGCACTTACATACAACACCCTCTACTGATCACAAATATACTCCTTAATCCCCATCACCTATTTAACCCATCCCTATGCCCATCCCCATCCCTCTTCTGGCAACCATCAGTTTGTTCTCTATAGTTAAGAGTATGTTTTTCAGTGGGCCTCTTTTTCTCTTTTTTTTCCTATGCACATTTGATTTGTTTCTTTTTTTTTAAATTTATTTTTTATTGGTGTTCAATTTACTAACATACAGAATAACCCCCAGTGCCCGTCACCCATTCACTCCCACCCCCCGCCCTCCTCCCCTTCCACCACCCCTAGTTCGTTTCCCAGAGTTAGCAGTCTTTACGTTCTGTCTCCCTTTCTGATATTTCCCACACATTTCTTCTCCCTTCCCTTATATTCCCTTTCACTATTATTTATATTCCCCAAATGAATGAGAACATATAATGTTTGTCCTTCTCCGACTGACTTACTTCACTCAGCATAATACCCTCCAGTTCCATCCACGTTGAAGCAAATGGTGGGTATTTGTCATTTCTAATAGCTGAGTAATATTCCATTGTATACATAAACCACATCTTCTTTATCCACTCATCTTTCGTTGGACACCGAGGCTCCTTCCACAGTTTGGCTATCGTGGCCATTGCTGCTAGAAACATCGGGGTGCAGGTGTCCCGGCGTTTCATTGCATTTGTATCTTTGGGGTAAATCTCCAACAGTGCAATTGCTGGGTCGTAGGGCAGGTATATTTTTAACTGTTTGAGGAACCTCCACACAGTTTTCCAGAGTGGCTGCACCAGTTCACATTCCCACCAACAGTGTATGAGGGTTCCCTTTTCTCCACATCCTCTCCAACATTTGTTGTTTCCTGCCTTGTTAATTTTCCCCATTCTCACTGGTGTGAGGTGGGATCTCATTGTGGTTTTGATTTGTATTTCCCTGATGGCAAGTGATGCAGAGCATTTTCTCATATGCATGTTGGCCATGTCTATGTCTTCCTCTGTGAGATTTCTATTCATGTCTTTTGTCCATTTCATGATTGGATTGTTTGTTTCTTTGGTGTTGAGTTTAATAAGTTCTTTATAGATCTTGGAAACTAGCCCTTTATCTGATATGTCATTTGCAAATATCTTCTCCCATCCTGTAGGTTGTCTTTGAGTTTTGTTGACTGTATCGTTTGCTGTGCAAAAGCTTCTTATCTTGATGAAGTCCCAATAGTTCATTTTTGCTTTTGTTTCTTTTGCCTTCGTGGATGTATCTTGCAAGAAGTTACTATGGCCGAGTTCAAAAAGGGTGTTGCCTGTGTTCTTCTCTAGGATTTTGATGGAATCTTGTCTCACATTTAGATCTTTCATCCATTTTGAGTTTATCTTTGTGTATGGTGAAAGAGAGTGGTCTAATTTCATTCTTCTGCATGTGGATGTCCAATTTTCCCAGCACCATTTATTGAAGAGACTGTCTTTCTTCCAATGCATAGTCTTTCCTCCTTTATCGAATATTAGTTGCCCATAAAGTTCAGGGTCCACTTCTGGATTCTCTATTCTGTTCCATTAAGCTATGTGTCTGTTTTTGTGCCAGTACCACACTGTCTTGATGACCACAGC
Organism: Canis lupus familiaris; assembly: GCF_011100685.1. Lineage (NCBI taxonomy): Eukaryota > Metazoa > Chordata > Mammalia > Carnivora > Canidae > Canis > Canis lupus. The sequence goes on along the minus strand of NC_049260.1, from coordinate 60,964,522 downwards.
TTTGTAGTACAACCTGAAATCTGGCATTGTGATGCCCCCAGATATGGTTTTCTTTTTTAAAATTCCCCTGGCTATTCGGGGTCTTTTCTGATTCCACACAAATCTTAAAATAATTTGTTCTAACTCTCTGAAGAAAGTCCATGGTATTTTGATAGGGATTGCATTAAACCTGTATATTGCCCTGGGTAACATTGACATTTTCACAATATTAATTCTGCCAATCCATGAGCATGGAATATTTTTCCATCTCTTTGTGTCCTCCTCAATTTCTTTCAGAAGTGTTCTATAGTTTTGAGGGTATAGATCCTTTACATCTTTGGTTAGGTTTATTCCTAGGTATCTTATGCTTTTGGGTGCAATTGTAAATGGGATTGACTCCTTAATTTCTCTTTCTTCAGTCTCATTGTTAGTGTATAGAAATGCCACTGACTTCTGGGCATTGATTTTGTATCCTGCCACGCTACCGAATTGCTGTATGAGTTCTAGCAATCTTGGGGTGGAGACTTTTGGGTTTTCTATGTAGAGTATCATGTCATCGGCGAAGAGGGAGAGTTTGACTTCCTCTTTGCCAATGTGAATGCCTTTAATGTCTTTTTGTTGTCTGATTGCTGAGGCTAGGACTTCCAGTACTATGTTGAATAGCAGTGGTGAGAGTGGACATCCCTGTCTTGTTCCTGATCTTAGGGGAAAGGCTCCCAGTGCTTCCCCATTGAGAATGATATTTGCTGTGGGCTTTTCATAGATGGCTTTTAAGATGTCGAGGAATGTTCCCTCTATCCCTACACTCTGAAGAGTTTTGATCAGGAATGGATGCTGCATTTTGTCAAATGCTTTCTCTGCATCCAATGAGAAGATCATATGGTTCTTGTTTTTTCTCTTGCTGATATGATGAATCACATTGATTGTTTTACGGGTGTTGAACCAGCCTTGTGTCCCAGGGATAAATCCTACTTGGTCATGGTGAATAATTTTCTTAATGTACTGTTGGATCCTATTGGCCAGTATCTTGAGAATTTTTGCATCCATGTTCATCAGGGATATTCGTCTGTAATTCTCCTTTTTGGTGGGGTCTTTGTCTGGTTTTGGAATTAAGGTGATGCTGGCCTCATAGAACGAATTTGGAAGTACTCCATCTCTTTCTATCTTTCCAAACACCTTTAGGAGAATAGGTATGGTTTCTTCTTTAAATGTTTGATAAAATTCCCCTGGGAAGCCATCTGGCCTTGGACTCTTGTGTCTTGGGAGGTTTTTGATGACTGCTTCAATTTCCTCCCTGGTTATTGGCCTGTTCAGGTTTTCTATTTCTTCCTGTTCCAGTTTTGGTAGTTTGTGGCTTTCCAGGAATGCGTCCATTTCTTCTAGATTGCCTAATTTATTGGCGTATAGCTGTTCATAATATGTTTTCAAAATCGTTTGTATTTCCTTGGTGTTGGTAGTGATCTCTCCTTTCTCATTCATGATTTTATTAATTTGAGTCTTCTCTCTCTTCTTTTTAATAAGGCTGGCTAATGGTTTATCTATCTTATTAATTCTTTCAAAGAACCAACTCCTGGTTCTGTTGATCTGTTCCACAGTTCTTCTGGTCTCGATTTCGTTGAGTTCTGCTCGAATCTTTATTAACTCCCTTCTTCTCTTGGGTGTAGGATCTATTTGCTGTTTTTTCTCTAGCTCCTTTATGTGTAAGGTTAGCTTTTGTATTTGAGTTCTTTCCAGTTTTTGAATGGATGCTTGTATTGCGATGTATTTCCCACTTAGGACTGCTTTTGCTGCATCCCAAAGATTTTGAATGGTTGTATCTTCATTCTCATTAGTTTCCATGAATCTTTTTAATTCTTCCTTAATTTCCTGGTTGACCCTTTTATCTTTTAGCAGGATGGTCCTTAACCTCCACTTGTTTGAGGTCCTTCCAAACTTCTTGTTGTGATTTAGTTCTAATTTCAAGGCATTATGGTCTGAGAATATGCAGGGGACAATCCCAATCTTTTGGTATCGGTTTAGACCCGATTTGTGACCCAATATGTGGTCTATTCTGGAGAAAATTCCATGTGCGCTTGAGAAGAATGTGTATTCAGGTGAGTTTGGATGTAAAGTTCTGTAGATATCTGTGAAATCCATCTGGTCCAGTGTATCATTTAAAGCTCTCGTTTCTTTGGAGATGTTGTGCTTAGAAGACCTATTGAGTATAGAAAGAGCTAGATTGAAGTCACCAAGTATAAGTGTATTATTATCTAAGTATTTCTTCACTTTGGTTAATAATTGATTTATATATTTGGCAGCTCCCACATTCAGGGCATATATATTGAGGATTGTTAAGTCCTCTTGTTGAATAGATCCTTTAAGTATGATATAGTGTCCCTCTTCATCTCTCACTACAGTCTTTGGGGTAAATTTTAGTTTATCTGATATAAGGATGGCTACCCCTGCTTTCTTTTGAGGACCATTCGAATGGTAAATGGTTCTCCAACCTTTTATTTTCAGGCTGTAGGTGTCCTTCTGTCTAAAATGAGTCTCTTGTAGACAGCAAATAGATGGGTCCTGCTTTTTTATCCAGTCTGAAACCCTGCGCCTTTTGATGGGGTCATTAAGCCCGTTCACATTCAGAGTTACTATTGAGAGATATGAGTTTAGTGTCATCATGATATCTATTCAGTCCTTGTTTTTGTGGACTGTTCCACTGAACTTCTTCTTAAAGGGGAATTTTAAGAGTCCCCCTTAAAATTTCTTGCAGAACTGGTTTGGAGGTCACATATTCTTTTAGTTGCTGCCTGTCTTGGAAGCTCTTTATCTCTCCTTCCATTTTGAATGAGAGCCTTGCTGGATAAAGTATTCTTGGTTGCATGTTCTTCTCATTTAGGACCCTGAATATATCCTGCCAGCCCTTTCTGGCCTGCCAGGTCTCTGTGGAGAGGTCTGCTGTTACCCTAATACTGCTCCCCATAAAAGTCAGGGATTTCTTGTCTCTTGCTGCTTTAAGGATCTTCTCTTTATCTTTGGAATTTGCAAGCTTCACTATTAAATGTCGAGGTGTTGAACGGTTTTTATTGATTTTAGGGGGGGATCTCTCTATTTCCTGGATCTGAATGCCTGTTTCCCTTCCCAGATTAGGAAAGTTTTCAGCTAGAATTTGTTCAAATACATATTCTGGCCCTCTGTCCCTTTCGGCGCCCTCGGGAACCCCAATTAAACGTAGGTTTTTCTTTCTCAGGCTGTCGTTTATTTCCCTTAATCTATCTTCATGGTCTTTTAATTGTTTGTCTCTTTTTTCCTCAGTTTCCCTCTTTGCTATCAACTTGTCTTCTATGTCACTCACTCGTTCTTCCACTTCGTTAACCCTCTCGTTAGGACTTCTAGTTTGGATTGCATCTCATTCAATTGATTTTTAATTTCTGCCTGATTAGCTCTAAATTCTGCAGTCATGAAGTCTCTTGAGTCCTTTATACTTTTTTCTAGAGCCACCAGTAGCTGTATAATAGTGCTTCTGAATTGGCTTTCTAACATTGAATTGTAATCCAGATTTTGTAACTCTGTGGGAGATAGGACTGTTTCTGATTCTTTCTTTTGAGGTGATGTTTTCCTTCTAGTCATTTTGCTCAGTGCAGAGTGGCCAAAATCAAGTTGTATTGGGAAAAAGAGAAAAAGAGAGGAGAGAAAGAAGGAAAGAAAAGAGAAAGAGAAAAAAAAGGGAAGAAAAAAACGAAAAAAAAAAAAGAAAAAGAAAAAAAGAAAGGAGAAAAAAGGGGGTGGGGGAAGGAAACAAATCAAAAAGCAAAAAAAAAAAAAAAAAAAAAAAAAGAACCACGGGGGAGTATCTTCTGATTCTGTGTACTTTAAGTCCCTTGGCTTCTCCTGGAAATTGTCAGTCTAGCTGGTGTTCTGGGGGAGGGGCCTGTTGTGCTGATTTTCAGGTGTTAGCAGTTGGGGGAGCTGCTGTGCCCCTGCCTGGTGCAGGGCTCAGTGGGGGTTGTTTACCCCGTGAGGCCGCAGGAGGAACAGCCCCAGTGGCGGGGCAGCTCTGGAAACCTGGATTCAGCTCCGGCAGGAACTCCGTCTGCAGGGCCTGGAGGCTCCGGGGCGGGGCCGCTGATCTGCTCAGCTGGGGCAGGAGCGTCCTCGCTGTCCTGGGCCCTCCCGGCCTCTGCCTGTCCCGGGGGAGGCCGGATCCTGGGCTGTGTCCCGGCGCCCTGTGCTCCGGGGCCTGCGCTGTTGGATTCACGCTCCCGGGCCGCGCAACCCCCTCCGCGGAGCTGCCGCCCGAGCCCCTCCGAGCTGCTCCTGGAACCGCGCAGCCCCCTCCGCACGGAGCCTCTTCCTCTGCCCGAGCCCCTCCGAGCTGCTCCCAGGGCCGTGCAGCCCCCTCCGCGGAGCCGCCGCCCGAGCCCCTCCGAGCTGCTCCGGGTCCCGCCGGGTCCCGCCGTGCACGCGCTGCAGCCCTTAGGGAGCTCGGCGCACTCTCCCGGGGCGCAGGTGTCTGTTACTGTCTCAGGGAACCCGAGGGCATCCCCGCCCTCCTGGGTCCTGCTCCAACTCCCTGGGAGCCCCTTTCTGCCCGGGAAGGTCGGTGCAGCTCCTGCTCCTCCGGGACGGGGCTCTCCTGTCCTGGGGACACTCGCCCCGGCCTCAGCCCGGCTCCTCGCGGGGCCCCTCCCCCTTGGAGGCCTTTGTTTCTTTACTTCTTTTTCCCCGTCTTCCTACCTTGATAGAAGCGCGAACTCTTCTCACTGTTGCATTCCAGCTGGTCTTTCTTTAAATCTCAGGCCGAATTGATAGATTTTCAGGATAATTTGAAGGTTTTCTCGGTAATTTGGTGGAGACAGGTGATTTGGAGACCCTACTCTTCCGCCATCTTGCTCCTCCCTCCCCTGATTTGTTTCTTAAATCCCACATGTGAGTGAAATTATATGGTATTTGTCTTCCTTTGATTCTATTTTTTATTGATAATAATCAATATATTTGATTATTATAATACTAACTCCATCCATATTGTATAATATATATAAATGTATATATATATTACCTCTTCTTTTTTCATTCATATATTTTATGTATATTATATATATTTGATATAGTCAAATATATTATCAATATATTTGATACATTTCGTTTATTATACTAACTCCATCCATATATATATATATATATACACATATACATACATACATATATATATATATATATATATATATATATATATTTAACACCTATTCTTTTTTCATTCATCAGTCAATGGACACTTGGGCTATTTCCATAATTTGGATATTGTAGATAATGCTGCTATAAACATTGGGGTGCATGTATCTCTTTGAATTAGTATTTTTGTATTCTTTGGGTAAATACCTAGTAGTGCAATTGCTGGATCATAGGTAGTTCTATCTTTAACTTTATGAGGAAACTCCACACTGTTTTCCAGCATGGCTGCACCACTTTGCATTTCCACCAACACAGGAGGAGGGTTCCCCTTTCTCCACATCTTCACCAATACCTGTTGTTTCTTGTGTTGTTAATTTTAGCCCTTCTGACTGGTATGAAGTGATATCTCATTGTAGTTTTGATGTGAATTTCTCTGATGATGAATGATATTGAGCATCTTTTCTTTTTTTAAAAAAATATTTTATTGGGGCACCTGGGTGGCTCAGTGGTTGAGCATCTGTCTTCAGCTCAGGTCATGATCCTGGGGTCCTGGGATTGAGTCCCACATTGGGCTCCCGGCAGGGAGCCTGCTTCTCCCTCTGCCTATGTCTCTGTCTGTTTGTCTCTCATGAATAATTTTAAGATTTTAAAAAATTTTTTAAAAGATTTTATTTACTTCACACAGAGAGTGCATGAGCTGAGGAGGAGGGGCAGAGAGAGAAGCAGACTCCCCACTGAGCAGGGAGCCCAACAATTGTGATGTGGAACTGGATCTCAGGACCCTGGGATCATGACCCGAGACAAAAGCGGATGCTTAATTAACTGAGCCACCCAGGGGTCCCTTGAGCATCTTCTCATTTGTCTATTGACAAGCTATATGTCTTTGAAAAAGGGTCCATTAATGTTTCTGCAAATTTTTAACCTGATTATATGTTTTTTGGGTGTTGAGTTTGATAAGTTCTTTATAGATTTTGGAGAGTAACCCTTTATCTGATATATCATTTGCAAATGTCTTCTACCAGTCCATACATTGCCTTTAAGTTTTATTGATTGTTTCCTTCACTGAACAGCTTTCTATTTTGCTAAGGCCCCAGCAGTTTATTTTTGCTTTTGTTTCCTTTGCTTCAGAAGACATATCTAGTAAGAAGTTGCTATGGCTGATAACAAAGAGATTATCGCCTGTGTTCTCCTCTAGGATTTTAATGGTTTCCTGTCTCACACTTAGTTCTTTAACCCACTTTGAATTTATTTTGTGTATGGTATAAGAAAGTGGTCCAGTTTTATTCTTTTGCATATTGCTGTCCAGTTTTCCCAACACCATTTGTTGAAGAGACTGCCTATTTTTCTTTTTTTTTATGATAGTCACAGAGAGAGAGAGAGAGGCAGAGACACAGGCAGAGGGAGAAGCAGGCTCCATGCACCGGGAGCCTGACGTGGGATTCGATCCCGGGTCTCCAGGATCGCGCCCTGGGCCAAAGGCAGGCGCCAAACCGCTGCGCCACCCAGGGATCCTGAGACTGCCTATTTTTCCTTGGACATTCTTTCTTGCTTTGTTGAATATTAATTGGCCAAAACCTTTTTTTAAAATTCCATTTGTAATAGTATCAAAATAAATTTTAAGAACACTTGAGAGTATACTTAACAGAGAAATGCAAAACTTGTATGCTGAAAACTACAAAGCATTGTTCAAAAAGATTTAAGAGTATCTAATGAACTGGAAAGGTAGCCTATGCTTATGGATTGGATGATAAAATATTTTCAGAATAGCAATACTCCTCAAATTGATCTACAGTTTCAAAAAATTTCCTATCAAATTCTCAGCTGGCTTCTTTGTAGAAAATGATAAGCTAAAATTCATATGTAAATGTTAAAGACCCAGAATAGCAAAGATAATCTTTAAAAAAAACAAATTTGATAGACTCACCCTTAAACAATTTCAAAACATACTACAAAGTTATGGTAGTCAAAATTGTGCAGTACTGGCATAAGGACAGACAGACATAGATCAATGAAATAGAAGTAAGAGTCCAGAAACAAACCTACACTTCTATACCAATTGATATTTGACAAGGGCACCAAAACAATTATTTGGGGAAAGATAATCTCTTCACAAATGGTCCTGGGCCAACTAGATATAAACATTCAAAGAATGATTTTGGATTTCTTTCTTTTTAAGATTTTATTTATTCATTCATGAGAGACAGAGAGAGAGAGCCAGAGACACAGGCAGAGGGAGAAGCAGGCTCCATGCAGGGAGCCCGATATGGGACTGGATCCCGCATCTCCAGGATCAGGCTCTGGGCTGAAGGTGGCGCTAAACCGCTTTGCCACCTGGACTGCCCTGATTTTGGATTTCTACCTCAAACCACACACAATGCAAAAATTAACCTAAAGTGGATCATTTGCCTAAAATTAAGAGCCAAGATTATAAACTCTTAGAATAAATCATCATAAAACTTAGAGATTTGGAGCTATGCAATGATTTCTTCAATACAACAAAGAACCCATATACTATAAAAAAGATTGAAAAGTTTCACTTTATCAAAATTAAAACTTTTGTGAGCCATATAACACCATCGAGAAAGTGAAAATATGGATGCCTGAGTGGATGAGCATCTGTCTTCAGCTCAGGGCATGATCCTGGGGTCCTGAGATGGAGTCCCACATCAGGCTCCCTGCCGGGATCCTGCTTGTCCTGTTGCCTATATCTTTGCCTTTCTGTGTTTCTCATGAATAAATAAATCTAAAAAAAAAGAAAGTGAAAAGACAAGACAATTTACAGTATAGAATAAAATATTTGTCAATCATATCTGTTGGGACTATTATCCACAGTATATAATGAACTCTTACAACTCAATAAAAGACAAATGCCCAATTTAAAAATGGGCAAATGACTGGAAGCCTATATCTTCCACTCCCTTTTATCCATATTGCCCATTCCTCTACCTCCTCCCCGCTGGCAACCATCAGTTTTTCTGTTTTTATAGGTCTGATTCTGATTTTTGTTTATTTGCTTGTTTTATTCTTTTTAGACTCCACATAAGTGAAATAATATGGTATTTGTCTTTCTCTGATTTATTTCACTTAGCACAATAACCTCTAGTTTCATCTATGCTGTTGCAAATAGCAAAAGTCTTATCCTTTTTCATGGATGAGTAATATTCTATCATGTATATAAAAGATACACATAAGGAACATAGTCAATGGTACTGCAATAGCTTTATATGGTGACTGTGGCTATGCTTGAGTTGTGCATAAATATATAAACTTGTTAAAACTTTGTTGTACACTTGAAACATTGTGTAATATTGTGTGTCAACTATACCAAAATTTTTAAGTGACCAAATTATTAGAATAGATTTTCATCCAAAGAAGGTAAATAAATGACCAATAAGTACATGAAAAGGTTTCAACTTCACTAATTATCCAGGAAACACAAGTGAAAACCACAATGATATATTACCTTACAACTGTTAGGATGGTTATTATCCAAAAAAAGAAAAGTAATGAAGAAGATGTAGAGAGATTGAAAATTTTGTACATTGTTGTTGGAAATGAAAAATGGTGTAGCCACTATGAAAAATACTATACAAATTCCTCAAAAATTAAAAATAGAACTACCGTAAGATTCAGCAATCCTACTTCTGCATATATGTCCAATAGAGAAGAGAATTGAAATCATAATCTGAAAGATATCTGGACCTTCATGTTTATTGCATCATTATTTAAAATAGCCAATATATGAAAATAACCCAAATGTTCATTAACAGAGATATAGATAGATAGATGATAGATAGATAGATAGATAGATAGATAGATAGATAGATAGACAGACTATAGCATTTTCTACAACCATAAAAAGAAGAAAATCCTACCATTTGCAACAACATGGATGAACCTGGAAGATGTTATGTTAAGTGAAGTAAGCCAATCACAGAAGCACAAACACTGCATGATTCCATTTATATTAGGTATCTGAAATAATTAAGCTTACAAAAGCAGAAGACAGAATGGTGATTACCAGGGATTTGGACGAATTAAAAATAGAGAGTTGTTCAATGAACATAAAATTCATAAAATTTCAGTTATAAAAAATGAATATGTTTTAGGGATCTGATGTACAACATTGTGCCTGCAATTAACAATATTGTATTGTGCACTTCAAAATTTGTTAAGAGAATAGATCTCATATAAAATCTTCTTTTTTATATAAATTTATTATTTATTGGTGTTCAATTTGCCAACATATAGAATAACACCCAGTGCTCATCCCCTCAAGTGCCCCCCTCAGTGCCCGTCACCCAGTCACCCCCACCCTCCCGTCCACCTCCCCTTCCACCACCCCCAGTTCGTTTCCCAGAGTTAGGAGTCTCTCATGTTCTGTCTCCCTTTCTGATATTTCCCACTCATTTTTTCTCCTTTCCCTTTTATTCCCTTTCACTATTTTTTGTATTCCCCAAATAAAGGAGACCATATAATGTTTGTCCTTCTCCAATTGACTTATTTCACTCAGCATAATACCCTCCAGTTCCATCCACGTGGAAGCAAATGGTGGGTATTTATCGTTTCTAATGGCTGAGTAATATTCCATTGTATACATAAACCACATCTTCTTTATCCATTCATTGTGGTTTTGATTTGTATTTTCCTGATGGCAAGTGATGTGGAGCATTTTCTCATGTGCTTGTTGGCCATGTCTATGTCTTCCGCTGTGAGATTTCTGTTCATGTCTTTTGCCCATTTCATGATTGGATTGTTTGTTTCTTTGCTGTTGAGTTTAATAAGTTCTTTATAGATCTTGGATACTAGCCCTTTATCTGATTCATCATTTGCAAATATCTTCTCCCATTCTGTAGGTTGTCTTTTAGTTTTGTTGACTGTATCTTTTGCTGTGCAAAAGCTTCTTGTCTTGATGATCATATAAAGTCTTCTTAACACACACAAAAGAGGTGCAAGTAAACTTTTGGTAATAATGAATATGTCTATTTTCTTGTTTGTGGTGATAGGTTCATAAGTATATGCATACGTTTAAGCTCATCAAATTATATACATTAAATATGTACAGTTTTTTGCATATCAGTTGTACCTCAATAGAGCTGTTAAAGATAAAAAATATATTGGCTATAAAAATATTTATTGAAGGATAGTAATATTTTTAAAATTAGGTTATTGTGATGGTTGTATAACTCTTTGCATGTACCAAAACCACTAATTATACATTTTAAGCAGGTGAACATATGTAAATTATATATCATTAAAAGTCTTTAAAGAGTTGAAATTGTTGAACAAAATGGTCTCAAAGATCCTTATGGCTCTCACATTCTGGGATTCTATAATGTTAAATCTAATCTACTGTATCCATGTAACCACTTCCTGTTGTCTGCTTTCTTTATACACACTCTACTGGATTCCTTTCACCTCTGAACTCAAAATGAAATGACTATTTTAAAATTCCATTACAGATTATATCAATAATTATTAATAAATGCACTTATCAGGCATTTTAGAGACACTCTTTTTAAAAAAAAATATTTTATTTATTTATGAGAGACACAGAGAGAGAGACAGAGACACAGACAGAGAAAGAAGCAGGCTCCATGCAGGGAGCCCGATGTGGGACTCGATCCTGGGACTACAGGATCAGGCCCTGAGCCACAGGCAGATGCTTAACCGCTGAGCCACCCAGGCCTTCCTAGAGACACTCTTAATGTACAAAGCACAGCACAAAGTGATATAACTAATATAGAGATAATTATGTCTTGGCCCCTGCCTCTAAGCATCTGACAGATATGACCTCAAAGAGCTGTAAATAAATGCAGAAGGAAGTCCTGCTGAATGTACCAGAGAAAGAAGTCTTGAAAAAGGGCATCCTTGGTGGCTACCTACTGCCCAGGGCATGATCCCTGGAGACCTAGGATCGAGTCCCACATTGGGCTCCCTGCACGGAGCCTGTTTTTCCCTCTGCCTGTGTCTCTGTCTCTCTCTCTCTGTGTGTGTGTCTCTCATGAATAAATAAATAAAATATTTTAAAAAAAAGAAAGCTTGACAAAGTAGGAAGAACTCAAGCTTTAAATAATGAATATGCCTTTAGTAGGTGGACACAAGGGTATCCTAGGCTAGAAAATTATGTGACCCAAAGGGTACAAACAGGAGAGTCTGTTCTTTTTTCCTTTTTTTTTTAATTTTTATTTATTTATGATAGTCACAGAGAGAGAGAGAGAGAGAGAGGCAGAGACACAGGCAGAGGGAGAAGCAGGCTCCATGCACCGGGAGCCTGACGTGGGATTCGATCCCGGGTCTCCAGGATCGTGCCCTGGGCCAAAGGCAGGCGCTAAACCGCTGCGCCACCCAGGGATCCCGGAGAGTCTGTTCTTAATGCCATTCTCTCAAGGACCTCATTTATGCAATACCCAGTCAAAGTTCTGTTATCATAAATATTTGAATGCCATTAATTACATTCCTTTTGAAGTATTCTATCATTCATATTGCTTACCTCTATCCTCCAACTAGTGTAAATTGGTAAGGCTTTACTGCATTCCTATCCGTATTGCTTCACTTAATGACTACAAAGGAGTTCAATTTTTTATGGTCTTCTGTGGATTAAGAAAGTAATACATTTATTTTCTTTGAAGTCAGAACTGGTACATGAGGCAGTCCAAAACTAAAATAAATAAATACTCATTCTTTTCATGACATCAATACAAATATGATTAATTAAAGATTCCCCTGAGGATTTTGCAGTTGAAGATTTTTTAAAATTATTAGACATTATTTAAAGCAGTTTAGATTTACAGAAAAATTAAGCAAAAAGTACAGAATTCTCACCCACTCCTCCTGCTTTGCACTCACACACAGTTTCCCTTACTATGAACATCTTGCATTAGTGTGTTATGTTTGTTAAAAGTGATAAACAAATATTGATGCATTAATATTAACAAAAAGTCATAGTTTACATAAGAGTTCACTCTGTATTATACAATTTCATGGTTTTTTTCCCAAGATTTTATTTGAATTCAAGTTAGTTAACATATAGTGTATTGTTGGTTTCAGAAGAAAAATGTAGTGATTCATTACTTACATATAACACCCAGTGCTCATCACAACACATGCCCTCCTTAATGCCTATCACCCATTTAGCCCATTCCCCCACCCACAACCCCTCCAGCAACTCTCAGTTTGTTCTCTATAGTTAAGAGTCTCTTATGGTTTGCCTCTCTCTCTGTTTTTATCTTATTTTATTTTTCTTTCTCTTCACCTGTGTTCATCTGTTCTGTTTCTTAAATTCCACACATGAGTGAAATCATATATACAATTCCATGGTTTTGACAAACATGTCTTTTGTCCACCATTACAGTATCGTACAAAATAGTTTCCCTGTCTTAAAAACTTCTGTACTCCTTTTATTTATTCATCCCTCCTTTGTTGTCCCTGAACCCTTGGAAAATATCGATCTTTTTAGTGTCTCAATAGTTTTGCCTTTTCCAGAATGCCATATATAGTTAACATCATACAGTATGCAGCCTTTAAAACTGACTACTTTCACTTAACAACATGCTTTTTAAGGTTCCTGGATGTGTTTTTATAGCTTGATAACTTATTCCTTTTATGACTAAAGAGTATTCCATAGTCTGGATATACCACAGTTTGTTCATCCATTTGCCTACAGAAGAATATCTTGACTGCTTCAAAGTTTGAAAATTATGAAAAAGGATGCTGTAAGTATTTATGTGAAGGTTTCTGTGTGGACAAAAGTTTTCAACCCATTTAGGTAAATACCAAGGAGTGAGATTGCTAAATTGTATAGTAAAACAGTTTAACTTTGTGATAAACTGCCAAACTGTCTTCCAAAGTGACTATATCATTTTCCATTCCCACCAGCAAGATGTTGCTACCATTTCAAAATATTTTAATGAAAACTATTTTTAATTTTGAGTTATGTGAACTTCTTAGCCATTATGGTTAATTTCTGTATCTAGAAAATAGGTGATAAGAGGGAAAAACCAGAATGTAGATTCCAATTATCCATGTGGCTTTCTGAGATCACAATGATTCCTTTCAAAAACACAGATAGTACCAAAGCCCATCTAAATTGGAAAGGAAAATTTCTACAAGACTGGATTTTATGCAATGAAAATAAGCTTGAAAGTCTGTTTTCTAAAGGATAAATATGTACCATTTACATCAATGTGGAAGGAACTGGAGAGTATTATGCTGAGTGAAATAAGTCAACCAGAGAAAGACAATTATCAAATGATTTCACTCATATGTGGAATATAAGAAATAGTGAAAGGGACCATAGAGAAGGAGGGAGAATGGAATGGGTAAAAATTAGAAAGGAAGACAAACCATGAGAGACTCAACTCTGGGAAATAAACTGAGGTTTGCTGAAGAAGAGGTGGGTGGGGGGATGAGGTAACTGGGTGATGGACATTAAGGAGAGTACATGATGTGATGACCACCGAATGTTATGCTATATGTTAGCAAATTGAATGTAAATATAAATAAATAAATAAATAAATAAATAAATAAATAAATAAATAAATATTGTGATGAAAGTAAAAATAGTCAGAGGGAGGAGCAAGATGGCGGAGGAGTAGGGTCTCCAAATCACCTGTCTCCACCAAACTACCTAGAAAACCTTCAAATTATCCTGAAAATCTATGAATTCGGCCTGAGATTTAAAGAGAGACCAGCTGGAATGCGACAGTGAGAAGAGTTCGCGCATCTATCAAGGTAGGAAGACGGGGAAAAAGACATAAAGGAACAAAGGCCTCCAAGGGGGAGGGGCCCCGCGAGGAGCCGGGCTGAGGCCGGGGCGAGTGTCCCCAGGACAGGAGAGCCCCGTCCCGGAGACGCAGGAGCTGCACCGACCTTCCCGGGCGGAAAGGGGCTCGCGGGGAGTTGGAGCAGGACCCAGGAGGGCGGGGATGCCCTCGGGCTCCCCGGGACAGTAACAGCAACTGCGCGCCCAGGAGAGTGCGCCGAGCTCCCTAAGGGCTGCAGCGCGCACGGCGGGACCCGGCGGGACCCGGAGCAGCTGAAGGGGCTCGGGCGGCGGCTCCGCGGAGGGGGCTGCGCGGCCCCGGGAGCAGCTCGGAGGGGCTCGGGCAGAGGAAGAGGCTCCGTGCGGAGGGGGCTGCGCGGTTCCAGGAGCAGCTCGGAGGGGCTCCGGCGGCGGCTCCGCGGAGGGGGCTGCGGGGCCCGGGAGCGCGAATCCACCAGCGCAGGCTGCGGAGCACAGGGCGCCGGGACACAGCCCAGGATCCCGCCTCCCCCGGGACAGGCAGAGGCCGGGAGGGCCCAGGACAGCGAGGACGCTCCTGCCCCAGCTGAGCACATCAGCGGCCCCGCCCCGGAGCCTCCAGGCCCTGCAGACGGAGTTCCTGCCGGAGCTGAATCCAGGTTTCCAGAGCTGCCCCGCCACTGGGGCTGTTCCTCCTGCGACCTCACGGAGTAAACAACCCCCACTGAGCCCTGCACCAGGCAGGGGCACAGCAGCTCCCCCAACTGCTAACACCTGAAAATCAGCACAACAGGCCCCTCCCCCAGAACACCAGCTAGACTGACAACTTCCAGGAGAAGCCAAGGGACTTAAAGTACACAGAATCAGAAGATACTCCCCGGTGGTTCTTTTTTTGTTTGTTTGTTTTTGTTTTGTTTTGCTTTTTGATTTGTTTCCTTCCCCCACCCCCCTTTTTTTTTCTCCTTTCTTTTTCTTTCTCTTTTTCTTCTTTTTTTTTTTTTTTTTTTTTTCTTTTTCTTCCCTTTTTTTTTTTCTCTTTCTCTTTTCTTTCCTTCTTTCTCTCCTCTCTTTTTCTCTTTTTCCCAATACAACTTGCTTTTGGCCACTCTGCACTGAGCAAAATGACTAGAAGGAAAACCTCACCTCAAAAGAAAGAATCAGAAACAGTCCTCTCTCCCACAGAGTTACAAAATCTGGATTACAATTCAATGTCAGAAAGCCAATTCAGAAGCACTATTATACAGCTACTGGTGGCTCTAGAAAAAAGTATAAAGGACTCAAGAGACTTCATGACTGCAGAATTTAGAGCTAATCAGGCAGAAATTAAAAATCAATTGAATGAGATGCAATCCAAACTAGAAGTCCTAACGACGAGGGTTAACGAGGTGGAAGAACGAGTGAGTGACCTAGAAGACAAGTTGATAGCAAAGAGGGAAACTGAGGAAAAAAGAGACAAACAATTAAAAGACCATGAAGATAGATTAAGGGAAATAAACGACAGCCTGAGGAAGAAAAACCTACGTTTAATTGGGGTCCCCGAGGGCGCCGAAAGGGACAGAGGGCCAGAATATGTATTTGAACAAATTCTAGCTGAAAACTTTCCTAATCTGGGAAGGGAAACAGGCATTCAGATCCAGGAAATAGAGAGATCCCCCCCTAAAATCAATAAAAACCGTTCAACACCTCGACATTTAATTGTGAAGCTTGCAAATTCCAAAGATAAGGAGAAGATCCTTAAAGCAGCAAGAGACAAGAAATCCCTGACTTTTATGGGGAGGAGTATTAGGGTAACAGCAGACCTCTCCACAGAGACCTGGCAGGCCAGAAAGGGCTGGCAGGATATATTCAGGGTCCTAAAGGAGAAGAACATGCAACCAAGAATACTTTATCCAGCAAGGCTCTCATTCAAAATGGAAGGAGAGATAAAGAGCTTCCAAGACAGGCAGCAACTAAAAGAATATGTGACCTCCAAACCAGCTCTGCAAGAAATTTTAAGGGGGCCTCTTAAAATTCCCCTTTAAGAAGAAGTTCAGTGGAACAGTCCACAAAAACAAAGACTGAATAGATATCATGATGACACTAAACTCATATCTCTCAATAGTAACTCTGAATGTGAACGGGCTTAATGACCCCATCAAAAGGCGCAGGGTTTCAGACTGGATAAAAAAGCAGGACCCATCTATTTGCTGTCTACAAGAGACTCATTTTAGACAGAAGGACACCTACAGCCTGAAAATAAAAGGTTGGAGAACCATTTACCATTCGAATGGTCCTCAAAAGAAAGCAGGGGTAGCCATCCTTATATCAGATAAACTAAAATTTACCCCAAAGACTGTAGTGAGAGATGAAGAGGGACACTATATCATACTTAAAGGATCTATTCAACAAGAGGACTTAACAATCCTCAATATATATGCTCCGAATGTGGGAGCTGCCAAATATATAAATCAATTATTAACCAAAGTGAAGAAATACTTAGATAATAATACACTTATACTTGGTGACTTCAATCTAGCTCTTTCTATACTTGATAGGTCTTCTAAGCAAAACATCTCCAAAGAAACGAGAGCTTTAAATGATACACTGGACCAGATGGATTTCACAGATATCTACAGAACTTTACATCCAAACTCAACTGAATACACATTCTTCTCAAGCGCACATGGAACTTTCTCCAGAATAGACCACATATTGGGTCACAAATCGGGTCTGAACCGATACCAAAAGATTGGGATTGTCCCCTGTATATTCTCGGACCATAATGCCTTGAAATTAGAACTAAATCACAACAAGAAGTTTGGAAGGACCTCAAACACATGGAGGTTAAGGACCATCCTGCTAAAAGATAAAAGGGTCAACCAGGAAATTAAGGAAGAATTAAAAAGATTCATGGAAACTAATGAGAATGAAGATACAACCGTTCAAAATCTTTGGGATGCAGCAAAAGCAGTCCTAAGGGGGAAATACATCGCAATACAAGCATCCATTCAAAAACTGGAAAGAACTCAAATACAAAAGCTAACCTTACACATAAAGGAGCTAGAGAAAAAACAGCAAATAGATCCTACACCCAAGAGAAGAAGGGAGATAATAAAGATTCGAGCAGAACTCAACGAAATCGAGACCAGAAGAACTGTGGAACAGATCAACAGAACCAGGAGTTGGTTCTTTGAAAGAATTAATAAGATAGATAAACCATTAGCCAGCCTTATTAAAAAGAAGAGAGAGAAGACTCAAATTAATAAAATCATGAATGAGAAAGGAGAGATCACTACCAACACCAAGGAAATACAAACGATTTTAAAAACATATTATGAACAGCTCTACGCCAATAAATTAGGCAATCTAGAAGAAATGGACGCATTCCTGGAAAGCCACAAACTACCAAAACTGGAACAGGAAGAAATAGAAAACCTGAACAGGCCAATAACCAGGGAGGAAATTGAAGCAGTCATCAAAAACCTCCCAAGACACAAGAGTCCAGGGCCAGATGGCTTCCCAGGAGAATTTTATCAAACGTTTAAAGAAGAAACCATACCTATTCTCCTAAAGCTGTTTGGAAAGATAGAAAGAGATGGAGTACTTCCAAATTCGTTCTATGAAGCCAGCATCACCTTAATTCCAAAGCCAGACAAAGACCCCGCCAAAAAGGAGAATTACAGACCAATATCCCTGATGAACATGGATGCAAAAATTCTCAACAAGATACTGGCCAATAGGATCCAACAGTACATTAAGAAAATTATTCACCATGACCAAGTAGGATTTATCCCTGGGACACAAGGCTGGTTCAACACCCGTAAAACAATCAATGTGATTCATCATATCAGCAAGAGAAAAACCAAGAACCATATGATCCTCTCATTGGATGCAGAGAAAGCATTTGACAAAATACAGCATCCATTCCTGATCAAAACTCTTCAAAGTGTAGGGATAGAGGGAACATTCCTCGACATCTTAAAAGCCATCTATGAAAAGCCCACAGCAAATATCATTCTCAATGGGGAAGCACTGGGAGCCTTTCCCCTAAGATCAGGAACAAGACAGGGATGTCCACTCTCACCACTGCTATTCAACATAGTACTGGAAGTCCTAGCCTCAGCAATCAGACAACAAAAAGACATTAAAGGCATTCAAATTGGCAAAGAAGAAGTCAAACTCTCTCTCTTCGCCGATGACATGATACTCTACATAGAAAACCCAAAAGTCTCCACCCCAAGATTGCTAGAACTCATACAGCAATTCGGTAGCGTGGCAGGATACAAAATCAATGCCCAGAAGTCAGTGGCATTTCTATACACTAACAATGAGACAGAAGAAAGAGAAATTAAGGAGTCAATCCCATTTACAATTGCACCCAAAAGCATAAGATACCTAGGAATAAACCTCACCAAAGATGTAAAGGATCTATACCCTCAAAACTATAGAACACTTCTGAAAGAAATTGAGGAAGACACAAAGAGATGGAAAAATATTCCATGCTCATGGATTGGCAGAATTAATATTGTGAAAATGTCAATGTTACCCAGGGCAATATACACGTTTAATGCAATCCCTATCAAAATACCATGGACTTTCTTCAGAGAGTTAGAACAAATTATTTTAAGATTTGTGTGGAATCAGAAAAGACCCCGAATAGCCAGGGGAATTTTAAAAAAGAAAACCATATCTGGGGGCATCACAATGCCAGATTTCAGGTTGTACTACAAAGCTGTGGTCATCAAGACAGTGTGGTACTGGCACAAAAACAGACACATAGATCAGTGGAACAGAATAGAGAATCCAGAAGTGGACCCTGAACTTTATGGGCAACTAATATTCGATAAAGGAGGAAAGACTATCCATTGGAAGAAAGACAGTCTCTTCAATAAATGGTGCTGGGAAAATTGGACATCCACATGCAGAAGAATGAAACTAGACCACTCTCTTTCACCATACACAAAGATAAACTCAAAATGGATGAAAGATCTAAATGTGAGACAAGATTCCATCAAAATCCTAGAGAAGAACACAGGCAACACCCTTTTTGAACTCGGCCATAGTAACTTCTTGCAAGATACATCCACAAAGGCAAAAGAAACAAAAGCAAAAATGAACTATTGGGACTTCATCAAGATAAGAAGCTTTTGCACAGCAAAGGATACAGTCAACAAAACTCAAAGACAACCTACAGAATGGGAGAAGATATTTGCAAATGACATATCAGATAAAGGGCTAGTTTCCAAGATCTATAAAGAACTTATTAAACTCAACACCAAAGAAACAAACAATCCAATCATGAAATGGGCAAAAGACATGAACAGAAATCTCACAGAGGAAGACATAGACATGGCCAACATGCATATGAGAAAATGCTCTGCATCACTTGCCATCAGGGAAATACAAATCAAAACTACAATGAGATACCACCTCACACCAGTGAGAATGGGGAAAATTAACAAGGCAGGAAACAACAAATGTTGGAGAGGATGCGGAGAAAAGGGAACCCTCCTACACTGTTGGTGGGAATGTGAATTGGTGCAGCCACTCTGGAAAACTGTGTGGAGGTTCCTCAAACAGTTAAAAATATACCTGCCCTACGACCCAGCAATTGCACTGTTGGGGATTTACCCCAAAGATACAAATGCAATGAAACGCCGGGACACCTGCACCCCGATGTTTCTAGCAGCAATGGCCACGATAGCCAAACTGTGGAAGGAGCCTCGGTGTCCAACGAAAGATGAATGGATAAAGAAGATGTGGTTTATGTATACAATGGAATATTACTCAGCTATTAGAAATGACAAATACCCACCATTTGCTTCAACGTGGATGGAACTGGAGGGTATTATGCTGAGTGAAGTAAGTCAGTCGGAGAAGGACAAACATTATATGTTCTCATTCATTTGGGGAATATAAATAATAGTGAAAGGGAAAACAAGGG
Organism: Canis lupus familiaris; assembly: GCF_011100685.1. Classification (NCBI taxonomy): domain Eukaryota; kingdom Metazoa; phylum Chordata; class Mammalia; order Carnivora; family Canidae; genus Canis; species Canis lupus. The sequence goes on along the minus strand of NC_049260.1, from coordinate 60,944,729 downwards.
AAGGGAGAAGAAATGTGTGGGAAATATCAGAAAGGGAGACAGAACGTAAAGACTGCTAACTCTGGGAAACGAACTAGGGGTGGTAGAAGGGGAGGAGGGCGGGGGGTGGGAGTGAATGGGTGACGGGCACTGGGTGTTATTCTGTATGTTAGTAAATTGAACACCAATAAAAAAAAAAAATAAAAAATAAAAAATAAAAAATTAAAAAAAAAAAAAAAAAAAAAAAAAAAAAAAAAAAAGAAAGTAAAAATAGAAAGAAAAAAATCTGTTTTCTTTTTTTTAAAGATTTTATTTATTTACTCATGAGAGACAGTGATAGAGGCAGAGACACAGGCAGAGGGAGAATCAGGCTCCACGCAGGGAGCCTGATGCAGGACTTGATCCTGGGTCTCCAGGATCACACCCTGAGCTGAAGTCTAAACCGCTGAGCCACTCGGGCTGCCCTGTTTTCTAATTCTGTTGAAACTTTCTCAGTGGGGTTTACCCACTGAAGAGCTTCAGACAGTCAAGGGTAGAGAAAACACACATGAACCTTCTATAATTTCTAAAACTTCAAGGTCAGTATTCCCAAATCAATCTTCACCCTTCGTTGAGTATGCAAGGAGAGAGACTTAATAAATCCAACTCAAGTAAATGAGGATGAGTGGGTTAAAAATATAAAGGAGTCCCAAAGAAAGTGAAGGATAAGAACTGATGTATAACAAGGCTTCATAGGAATGGAACTGGGATAGAAGTGGAATTTTTATGAGTGCTAACTCTAAAGCCAGACTGCCTGGGGTCAAATCCTTATTAACTCTGTGACTTCATACAAGTCACTAGCCATTCTGTGCTTCAATTTCTTCATCTGTAAAATAGAATAATGATCATATTTACTTCATAGTAAGTATGTAAAGATTAAGAGAATTAGTGTAGGTAAAGATTATGAAGAGTGACTGGCATATAGTAAGTAAATATCAAATATTATTATCAAGGACTAAGATCTCTCTCTCTCTCTCTCTTTCAGTCTTTTCCTTTACATCCCTGGCTTTATTTACAGACCATCCTTGCCCTTTTTTTTGTAAACCAAGTTCAACTGCCTCTATATTTTTTCTGCTTTCTCAGAATTTCAGGTTGATTGTTGGCTTCTATCTTATTTTCTTGGTCAATCTAGCTAAAGGTTTGTCCTTTTGCTTACTATACTTCAAAATGATGGCTATGTAGTGTAGTGGTTAAGAGCATAGACTCTGGATCCAAACTTCCTGGATTTTGATCTTAACTCTGCCACTTACTACCTGAGCATCCTTAAGCAAGCCTCTTTGTGATTCCATTTCCTAGTTTGTTTAAGGGTGATGATAATAATAGAATCTACCCCATAGTCTGTTGGGAGGATTGAATGAGTTAAGATTTTGCCTGGTCTATATAACAAGTGCTGCATGAGTATTTGCTTTTGAGTTTTGTTTCTGCTGCTGACTGAATCAGAGTAAAGTTTGTTTGGCATAGCTAATTTTTGTAGGCCGGCAATTCTTGTATTATAAATTGGTGCTAAGGCTAGGAATAGATTTTCTTTGTTTCGGTACCCACTTATGGTCCTGTCAGTCATGGCCAGGGCAAAAGGGACAAAGCATACAAAGAATACATCACTACTACCCTTGGTAGGACTGCATGGGTGGGCAGTTTACATTTCCTTTAGAGTGTGAGTGGGCAAGTGCTGTAAATATACCTAGGACACATAGAGTTCTCAGTAAATATTGCTAATTTTGAGTGAGCTGTATGTCAAAATCAGATATAGATTGGCCTGAGTATGCATGAGGTCCATCCAGATCTCTTCTCAGAAATATATTTCAAACTATGGGACTCCTGGGTGGCTCAGCAGTTGAGCATCTGCCTTTGGCTCAGGGCATGATCCTGGAGTCCTGGAATCGAGTCCCACATCAGGCTTTCTGAATGGGACCTGCTTCTCCCTCTGTCTATGTCTCTGCCTCTGTGTGTGTGTGTGTGTGTGTGTGTGTCTCATGAATAAATAAATAAAATCTTAAAAAAAAAACAAAAAAATATGTTTCAAACTAAATCTTAGAACCAGAGAATGTCATAACTGACTAAGATCCTAAAGAGATCTCCCAAGTACAAACTCCTTATCCATGCATGATCTCTGGCCCACATTACAGTTTAGTAAACTAAAATCCATAAACTGGATACAATAATTCAAATCATACAGTAAATTACCAAGAAATCTCAGTTATGCTATAATTGCTGATACCATTTAATTCACCCCTTAATCCAAATGCTTGTATGAAACTATTTTCTATAGATCTCTAACCATACATACGTTTCATCTAATTTAGTCAGTTTTATGGCCAAGCCTTAAGCCAATGATTATTTTTATTTAGGTTCTTATATTCCTTCTCACTGGCTTCTACCTAAGGATAGCACCTCATAAATATGTTTTTGAATGACTTTCCCACCTGATCCTCTGCCAAATAAAAGAAATACAGTCAGAAATACTGAAAAAGAAAAACAACCTATAGCAGGGTCTCATCCATAATCCAGCTTTACTGCATAAGGTATTTATATATAATATATTGTTATATCCACCAAAATATCAGTATTTTAAAGGAAAATATAAAATATCTATGTAATAAAAATGACTATATTTCAACAACACCAAAAAGCAGCATGAGGTTTTATTATTTCAGGCATTACTCATAAAACAAGATATCTCCTGCTAGTTAACTCCTGATTGTCAAAGTCCAGAAGCCATGGCAAGCAATCTGTAAGACCTGAAGCAAAATGGAACCATAAGCAATCAGGAACATAGATACTAACTGAAGACACATTGTGCCAGGCCAATTAATCACTTTGCATTGGAACAAATTAGAATCATTTTCAAATGAACACCCTCATCAGACATCCCTGAAATTAAGTAAAGCAATCAGCAAGTGCTTTTTGGGTTGTTGGTGAGGATAGAATTGATCTCAGGGCTGATTAGCTCTGAAGGCCATACGTATGCTTTGCAAAATGAGAAGAAAGGATATTCTGATAATGGTTTTAGGCAACACAGAGTCAAATAATGGACAAGGATCATGGTCCATTTATAAAGGAAAATAAAAACCCTTAGATGCACAAAAAAGATTTATCCAAATTCCAATCTGGCCATATTAGCAGACCCTAATAGCAAATAAATCCATTAAAAGACTGCTACTGCCTGGGCCAGAACTTTGGAGTTGGCTCAGTTTGTATTCATTGGCCACACAATATTGTTTTTTGTGCTACATGTCCCTTCACAGTTCCCCCAAGTTCTGTATGGTTTCACACTCCCCCTTGGTGACCCAGGACCCCCTACTGTGAACCTCTCCTCCAATAGTGAGGGCTCTGAACTTCCCTTTTCTCCCTCTGAACTCAAAATTGCCCTGCCCTACCTTCTTTTCATCATAGTATTCAGTCCTCAAATGGCTCCACGGATTTGACAGTACACAAGAAGGGGCTGAGAATTTACAATATCATGAATTAGTTACTGCTTCCAAGATCAGTGTGTTAACACAAAATATTTAAATCCAAAAATTCGAACCCCTAATGGTGGTGGATTTTTTTTTCTGGCACATCAGCAAGCTAGGAAAGAGTTTTTTTCCTTTTAAAAGAAGAGAACTTAAGGCATGAGTGCCAGCGTTGGCTCTGCTGCTAGTTGACAATGTGGCTTTGTACAACTCATTTGGTTTCTAGCAGTATCAGTTTTCCTCTCTGAAAAATGGAATGGATTATTTAGATTCTTTCCAGTTCTAATAATCTGTACTTAGTAAATCTCAGCACATTTATTACTTAACTTATTCTACCTCTGTATAAGGTTGGCCTTAGCTGTCACCAATCACGCTGATAAAGAAGGCCCTTTTTCCACATTTCATGCCACCAAATATATTTACAGTTAATTCAGTAGAACTATTCCATTACAATGGACACTATGTAAAAGATGTTGGCTAAAGTGGCATGATATTTCAAAGTACAATGGGAGCATATGCTTACAAAAGGGTACATGTGGAATAAGATGTCTGTGACCTATAATGGGAAGAATATTGGATTCAAAGTCAAGTAACTTGAATTCAAACTTTAGATCTACTACTTATTAGCTCCATGATTGGCTCTAGGCAAGTCTCTTAAATTCTTGAATATCCATTTATGTGTTTTCTAAAAAAAAGGCTAAATATTCCTAGTTTCTAAGTTTGAGGGACTGCTGTGAGGGTTAAATGAGAAACATGTGAATTATTTAGAATGGAATCTGGAAACTAGTTGGAGACCCATTCACATTACTGGAATCTGAATTGGAAATAAGAATTGCTCAAGCTTTTACCTGAGAAAAATCTTGATGCATATTGATGTTTGTAATATCCTCGAGGTTCACCTATTGTCTTATATGTCAGGATTTCTTTTCTTTTGAGACTGAATATTATATACATATGTATATATATTATATAATATGTATGATATATATGTATATATATCCACATTTCTTTATCTATTCATTTGTTTTTTTATTTTTTTATTTTTTTAAATAATTTTTTATTTTTTTAAAAATAATTTTTAATAATATTTTTAAAATAATTTTCAAATAAAATTTTAATAAATTAAATTTTTATTGGTGTTCAATTTACCAACATACAGAATAACACCCAGTGCTTTGATGGAAATTTAGATTATTCCTGCATCTTGTCATGATTCCACATATATGAGATATCTGAAAAAGTCAAAATTATAGAAGGAGTAGAATGGTGGTAGCCAGGGGCTGGGGGGGAGGGAAAATGGAAAGTTGCTGTTCAATGGGTATATAGTTTCAGTTATGTAAGATGAAAAAATTCTAGAGATCTGCTGTACAATACTGTGCTTATAACTAACATTACTGTATTGTACACTTAAAAATGTGTTAAAAGAGTATAGGTCCCATCTTGAGTGTTCTTACAACAAATGAAACTTAGTTTTATATGATAGGCTGATCTGGAGGAATTGAGCTGTGAAAAAGCTCCATAAACACATATTCTCCTCATAATATTATGAAAGTATAAGGAAGAATTTCAGCCATTGTGAAATTCAAAGAAATATCACAAGGGCATTCATCTCCAGATGTATTTCTTTCTGTTTAGAGACAGAGATGAAAAAGTGGGAAAGAGAACATTTTATTTTTGTGCATTATTTTTACTTTTCTACATGTCTCAGAATTTGTTACTATTGTTATTTTATATTTATCAAAATAGAGCTATGGGATGTTTCCTCAGAGAGGCAATAGAAAGCTGTATTGGAAATATTTGTGCTAGCTAATACTTGACTAGATTTTCTAAGGTAATAATTTCTGGTGCCGTTTTTTTAAAAAAGATTTTATTTATTTATTCATGAAAGACACACAGAGAGCCAGAGACACAGGCAGAGGGAGAAGCAGGCTCCATTCAGAGAGCCTGATGTGAGACTCCATCCCAGGACTCCAGGATCATGCGCTGAGCCACCGAGGCATCCCTTTCTGGTGTCTTTTCAAGAAACTTTAAAAGTCTTTTAAAGTTACAAGACGATTTTATTTATTTTTATTTTTTATAATAAATTTATTTTTTATTGGTGTTCAATTTGCCAACATACACACTAACACCCAGTGCTCATTCTGTCAAGTGTCCCCCTCAGTGCCCGTCACCCATTCACCCCCACCCCCCGCCCTCCTCCCCTTCCACCACCCCTAGTTCGTTTCCCAGAGTAAGGAGTCTTTATTTTCTCTCTCCCTTTCTGATATTTCCCACACATTTCTTCTCCCTTCCCTTATATTCCCTTTCACTATTATTTATATTCCCCAAATGAATGAGACCATATAATGTTTGTCCTTCTCCGATTGACTTATTTCACTCAGCATAATACCCTCCAGTTCCATCCACGTTGAAGCAAATGGTCGGTATTTGTCATTTCTAATGGCTGAGTAATATTCCATTGTATACATAAACCACATCTTCTTTATCCATTCATCTTTATATGGACACCGAGGCTCCTTCCACAGTTTGGCTATTGTGGACATTGCTGCTATAAACATCGGGGGGCAGGTGTCCCGGCGTTTCATTGCATCTGTATCTTTGGGGTAAATCCCCAACAGTACAATTGCTGGGTCGTAAGGCAGGTCTATTTTTAACTCTTTGAGGAACCTCCACACAGTTTTCCAGAGTGGCTGCACCAGTTCACATTCCCACCAACAGTGTAAGAGGGTTCCCTTTTCTCCACATCCTCTCCAACATTTGTGGTTTCCTGCCTTGTTAATTTTCCCCATTCTCACTGTGTGAGGTGGTATCTCATTGTGGTTTTGATTTGTATTTCCCTGATGGCAAGTGATGCAGAGCATTTTCTCATGTGCATGTTGGCCATGAAGAGAAATCTCACAGAGGAATACAAGACGATTTTAATCTCCAAACTGAAATTTTACTTACAGAGATGTATAGAATAATGCAAAAGGTACACAATTGTTTCATTTCCATATAAGAACTGGACTGTTTTGGGATCCCTGGGTGGCGCAGCGGTTTGGCGCCTGCCTTTGGCCCAGGGCGCGATCCTGGAGACCCGGGATCGAATCCCACGTCGGGCTCCCGGTGCATGGAGCCTGCTTCTCCCTCTGCCTGTGTCTCTGCCTCTCTCTCTCTCTCTCTGTGACTATCATAAATAAATAATAAAAAAAAAATTAAAAAGAACTGGACTGTTTTTAAAACAAGAGAGATGATTTCAATCATAGATAAATTATGCATAACTTAATCTTATGTCAAATAAGAATTTCTTAAAATAAGCAATTTAACTACATATGAGCTAAATATAGTTATATGCTTATTTATCTGCATGGTTAGTTTAGACTTGTCCCACATTTAGACACTAAAAGAAACTTCTCATCATTTTAATAAACTATAATGTGTCTACTCTTATTATTTGAGGAACTAGGTTAATGGTTTGGAAACCCAGAAATGAATGAGACATTATCTCTGCCTTTCAAGAAGCACACAGATTCCTTGTTAGGAAGATGAAAGAACATGACTCTGAGTATTCTAGCTTATGTGACTAAGTGACACCATTATCTAGGCAGGAGAGAAAACCAATTTGAATGAAAGAAATAAGTCTGATTTATTTTTTTTAGTTTATTTTTTTTTATTGGTGTTCAATTTACTAACATACAGAATAACCCCCAGTGCCCGTCACCCATTCACTCCCAGCCCCCGCCCTCCTCCCCTTCTACCACCCCTAGTTCGTTTCCCAGAGTTAGCAGTCTTTACGTTCTGTCTCCCGATGTTTCTAATAAGTCTGATTTAGAACAGGTTGTGTTTGACATGACATTAGGACCCCGGGTGAAGAAGTTTTGTATATAGGTAGATAGTCTGGGGCTCAAGAAAAATTTCAGAGCTCGAAATATAAATTATTGCGTCATATTCATAAAGCACATAGTTGAAGCCAAGGGATTGAACGTAATCACCTAGGAAGAACAGATACAAGATGAGAAAAGGACCTGAGAACAGTGTAATGAGAAGTATTCTTGAGCAAAGAAAATAATAAAAGCTGTGGAAAGAGAATGGCAGTTCCAAGCAAATACTACTGATTGAACTCGTGTCTAATTTTATTCCCTCCTGAAACCCAATTAATACAACAAAATAGATTATTTAGAGTTATCAACCCACATAAACAAAGAACAAGAAAGGAGACAACATAATTTTGGAAGCTGAAAAGCAGGTGGCTGAGTGGTAACTAATTTAACAATTAGAAGAATCAAAGGTAATTGTTTCTGGAAACTGAAATAGACAAATAGACGGGAAATATGCAGGTGTAACTACTTATTTTTGTAACTCTTTTGTGACAGCCTATTAGAATGCTAGAGGCCAACATCTGAGTATAAATAGAGAAGCAGGGATCCCTGGGTGGCGCAGCGGTTTAGCGCCTGCCTTTGGCCCAGGGCGCGATCCTGGAGACCCAGGATCGAATCCCACGTCGGGCTCCCGGTGCATGGAGCCTCCTTCTCCCTCTGCCTGTGTCTCTGCCTCTCTCTCTCACTGTGTGCCTATCATAAATAAATAATAATAATAAAAATTTAAAAAAAAATAAAAAATAAAACATTTAAAAAAAATAAAAATAAATAGAGAAGCAAATCAAAGATTAATTGAAGACATCAAATATGAACTATGCCTTTCTTCAAGAGGTTTAGTTATAAAAGAAATGAGTTAGTTATAGCTTGAGGAATAAATATAAGATATATATGTTTTAGTGTCTATAAAACATTTTAGACTGGAACAAATTTGTAGACTGTGAGGAAAGATAAGAGTTAAAATGAAGTTCAGTGGTGTAAGAGAGGAGGAAGAAAAGGATGAATAACTACAGGGTCATTGGATGGAGAAGTAGGAGAGAATTATTATCTATTGCATTTTTTAGTGAAATAGAAATGTAGATCATCTGCTCAAAGTGAAGGGGTTTGAAGTAGGGGCTTGAGAAAAAGAATGAAGTTTTAGAACAGCTGCAGAGGGAAATGGAAGAGCCAACTATGGATTAAGAAAAGGATTAGGGGGACGCCTGGGAGGCTCAGTGGTTGAGTGGAATTCCAGGATAGAGTCCTGCCTCCAGAATTCTGGGATCCAGTCCTGCATCAGGCTCCTGCAGGGAAGCCTGCTTCTCCTCCCTCTGCCTGTGTCTCTGCCTCTCTGTCTCTCATGAATAAATAAATAAAATCTTAAAAAAAAGAAAAGGATTAGGATGACAGTTAAGAGTCTGAGTGATATTGGAAAGCATACATTTGTAGTGGAGCCAATGAACATTGAATATGCAATTTTCCCCAGATGAAACTTCAGCAGACTGGGAACAAGAATAAGCAAAGTGGACCACTGAAATGAACCAGGACTGGGCAAGCATTGCCAAAGCTATGATATGGAAGGTGAAGGAGTCAAAGAATGGAAAACATTTGTGAGTGTGTCATTGAAATGAGGTACAGAATAGGGTGGAAGGGAGAAGATAGGATGTGGCTGCTAGCCGAAGAAATTAAGTAATGAAGGTCACAATAAAAAGCAATTTGGTTGATCACAAAGCCATTCCTCAGCATTTCACATACAAGTTCAGATAACTATTGCCTCTGTGACCAAACCTCTAAACACTTTTAGTTTGATAGTTGTTGATTTTCCAGCAAGTGTGGTGTTAATGAAACTTAAATGACTGCTTTCTACTATGAGTTACTTCATTGTGGTGATTTTTATTCCAGTTTTCCATTGTTTTCAAGGTATTTCTCTCAATTATTTTTAGCCAATTCAGCTTGGGTTGGGGAGAGGGCTTAGGCAAAATGAAGGGAATTGTGTATTTAATAATCTCTTTTTGTGTATGGCTCTAGGTTTGGCTCTGCCTCAGAAACACTTAACTGTGGGGAACACAGAGAACATTTGGAAATTATCAATTTTCTGAAGGTCCCAAAGTGTTGCCTGTCCTAAACAGAAATTCTGGCAAATCCCCTTTCCCATCTTCCTCTAGAGGGCAGCTTCTTCCCTCATCAGTTTAGAAGCATGACTTCCCAGATAGCTGTTCACCATTTGCAGGTTCTGATTTTACAGCACTAGGGAAGTTGGGTATGAGTGGGGAGGGATACTTGTTTACCAGATAATGCAGAGGACATAAGGATTGTCAATTCCCAACCCATGAATTCTTCCTTCAGCCTTCTGGATCGTATCATGAAGGTTCAGGAGAAATTTTTCTTTCTACCCACAAAACTATGGTAGATTCAGACATTTTTACAGTAGTAATAATTGCCCCTGACTAGCAAAAAGAATAGGAGTAACTCTTTCAGCGTCCCTCCAGTTATAGGAAAATGTCCCATAACTCTGATTCTATTTCTTCATTACTAAGTGGTTTACTTAAGATAAATACTTTTGAGGGAAAAATGTTTCCAATTATTTTAAGATTACCAACTCTGGTGTATGACAACATAACCTTTAATTAGTGTGCTTTATATTTTCAGGGACAAGTGTTTATGCTCAAAGAAGCTATAAAATACTTATACTTCATCATATTGGTTTCCTGCTCCTTACTATTGGAAAACAGGAACTTACTGGAGTTCCTCAAATAGGTACTAGATATTATGTTCTACCACACATTATTTTTTAAAGATTTTTTTATTTATTTGAGAGAGAGAAAGAGAGACTATGAGTGGGGGGACAAGCAGACAGAGAGGGAGAATCCCTGCTGAGCAGGGAGTCTGATGTGATGTGTTACTCCATTGATTGGCAGACGCTGAGATCATGATCTGAGCTGAAAGCAGATGCTTAACTGACTGAGCCACCCAGGCATCCCTCTATTGGACATTATTCATCAAATGAAAATCTCCACAGAATTTGATATCATATCATTTCTCTCAACACAGTCCTGCTATTTTTATGCACAAAGGCATAAAAGTTCTAAATGTCTGTCTGGCTATTCAATTACCATTGAAACTTTTCAATCAGTCCTAAAAGTTGCAGTATAACTATTATTTATACAATTAAAAAGTAAAATCCAGTAAGATAGCCTTAAAATGCAACATCAATTGTTCATAGAACAAATGTTCATGAGTTGTGCAAAATAGCTGTTAAAGAAACAGACAAGTTAACACAGTTTTGACTATATCTTCTCAATCTTTGGAATATGAAGAACCAATTTTGGTACCAGTATATCAGTTTTATTGACAAAAAATACTTTCAGAGAAAAACTTGAAAGAGTAATGCAGCTGTCTATAGACTATATAAGTGTGCTAGACATTTTTAAGAGTCTGTAATTAAAGAAGTAGAAATATGACTAAGTCTGCACAAAAGTAGCAATATTTGCAGTTTTATAAGTTTAAACAAACCGAAAATAATCTAGTCCTGTATAGAATTTTTTAAAAAGGTTTTGGCTGACCTTGAAGCTAAAGTATACTTGCTGAAAAAGCCATTTTAAGATGTAATTTAATATCTTTCAGAAGAGAAGTCAAAGAACATGAGAGACTCCTAACTCTGGGAAATGAACAAGGAGTGGTAGAAAGGGAGGTGGGTAGGGGGTGGGAGTGACTGGGTGATGGGCACTGAGGGGGTCACTTGATGGGATGAGCACTGGGTGTTATGCTATATGTTGGCAAATTGAACACCAATAAAAAAATTTTAAAAAAGAAGTCAATATGTATATACAAATATATAAATAATTCATAGAACTCAATAGCAAAAATCAAATATTCCAATTAAAAATGAGCAGAGGATATGAATAGACATTTCTCCAAACAAAACATACATATGGCCAACAGGCACATGAAAAAATGTTCAGCATCCTACTCATCAGGGAAATGCAAATCAAAACAACAATGAGATATTACTTCATACCTGTTAGAAGGGCTATTATAAAAAGTAAAACAAGAAATAAATGTTGGAGAGGATGTGGAGAAAAGAGAATGCTTGTACACTGTTGGTAGGAATGTAAACTGGTACAGCCACTGTAGAAAACAGCATGGAGTTTCTTCAGAAAATTAAAAATGGAACTTCTATGAGATCTAGCAATTCTAATTCTAGTTATTTATCCCCCCAAAAGCAAGACCATTAATTTAAAAAGATACATGCACTTGGCATGTTCAGTACAGAATTTTTTACAATAGCTATGATATGAAACAACCTAAGTGTTCACCAATAGATGGATGAATAAAGATGTGAGATACATAAAAAATACTACTCAGCCATAAAAAAGAAGGAAATCTTGCCATTTGTGACAACATGGATGGACCTTGAGGGCATTATGCCAATGAAATAAGTCATACAGAGAAAGACAAATGTGTATGATCTCCTTTATATGTGGAATCTAAAGAACACAACACAAGAAAACAAAAATATGCTCATAGATACAGAACAACAACAAAAAAAAAAGATACAGAACATATTGGTAGTTGCCAGAAGAGAGGGGAGTGGAAGTGGGAAAAATAGGTAAAGGGGGTCAAAATGTAACAAACTTTCAATTATAAAATAAATACATCATAGAGATACAATATACAGCATGGTGACTATGGTTAATAATACTGTATTGAAAGCTGCCAAGGGAGTAATCTTTGGAGTCTTTATGACAAGAAAAAAATTGTAACTACATATGTCATGAATGGTAACTAGATTGTTGTGATCATTTTACAATGTATACAGATATCAAATCATTATGTTGTACACTGGAAACTAATATAATGTTATATGTCAATTATACCTCAATTAAAAAAAACTGTCCATGCATATGATTTCAATCTGCTACCTAGATTTTAGCTAATTCTATCTTGTATATATCTTCTAATGTCACTTTCACTTCACAAAAAAAGATCATGTAAACTGTTTGATGAATCTTAAATGTAAGACACTTGTTCTCCTTTAGGTTTAAGATGGAGGAAAAACATGTGCTTTTGCCATTCCTTGGAATATTTTGGCTCTGACTTTAAGTGAATTCAGCCCACTAAAATCTATCCACAGCAACTTTTATTTCACTTTTGACTCATATCCTGTTGCTTCTTTCAGGTAAATGACCTTGGCATCTCTCCATACCAGAGCCTTTGGTTTATTGGCTTTCATTCCTCAAAGTACAGCACACCAGGAAGAAAAAGGTCTTTCAAAAGTCTGGCATATATTATTTGACTATAGGGAGGCCCATTCTAGGATAGAGCCATTAAAAACAGTTTTCTCTATCATAAACCAAAACTTATTCTCAGTTAGGAATGAGTGATAGAATATCCTCAGCTACAAATTTTATAAGAGTAAAGAAATAAAGGAGCACCTCAGTTGATCAAGCGTCTGTTTTTGGCTTGGGTCATGATCTCCAAGTCCTAGGATTGAGCCCCACATTGGGCTCCCTGCTCAGCCTGTTCTCCTCTCTCTCTCCTCCACTCATGCTTGTTCTCTCTCTAGTGCTCTTTCTCTCTCAAATAAATAAAAATCTTTTTTTTAAAAAAAAGAAATAAATACATGGGTCACTTTTAGATACATGTGTGCATGTCTGCTTTTGTCAGGCTGACGTGACAGCTCAAAAAACTAATCAATATGTTTATTCTAAAATGTTAGGGAGTGTACAAGACTACTACATTTAAAAGTGTTTATAGGTTAGTTTGGCAGGGAGAAAGAACAACTTTATCTAAGCATCAAGGACATTTGCTGCAAAAGAAGCCAAGAAGTCTGTTTTTCAAAATATTTATAGTAGGAAAAAGTATCCTATAGACAGCCCTTTTTGTAGAAAGGCTTCATATCTTTTCTGGGTGATTTAAACTGCTTTCCAGTGAACCATGGCCAACTTATGATTAAAAGCATAAATAAAAACTAAAATAAAACTGTAAAGTATCCTTTTGGTAGGGTTTTATTTTCCAGAAATCTGTAACACGTATGATTTATGTATTATCCAAATCCAATGCACTAGTAAGTCACTGAAATTTTCTTTAAAGAGGAAATTTATGATTAAGGACTCAGGCCCTATGAGGCTACCATAAATGAAAACAAAATAACTGCCAATACTGTTAGTAGCAAGCCATTTTAATACCTCAAAAGTGGAGAAACCAGTATATCTTGACAAACAGCAACTCATTGCTTAGGCCAAGTAGGTACTCATACACATAGTATGATTTGGAGAAACCAATAAAGACTATCCTAACCCAAAATATCTCCCCTGAATCCTGATTTGATGACTGAAATATCTACCATAACAGTCTCTTTTTGGGTTAAGGGTGTTGTTACAATAGATCTATGTTTGAGAGCTAACATATAACTTACTATGAACAAATTAATATGGCTTCATATAACTTACTATCAGCAAATTAATGTGGCTTCATTATCTACTCCCTAGCAGAAAGGAGAGCTCTGACAATGATAAAGAAAAACTAAGGACTTGAAAATAAAACAATGGGTAAGAGAAAGTTCTGAGTTTGTCATTGAGCTTCACTTGGAAAGGTAGTCTGAGTGTTAAGGACATGGGTGTTAAACTACTCTGAAAGAAAAGATGGAACACCAGAAACATCATAATGTGGCAGAAAGAGCACTAACCTAAGAGTTAAAACATCTAGTCTAATTGTAGAAATTTGATCCTATGACTTTCAAAAAATCCTACCCTGGATTAAAATTTCTTCATTTATCAAAAGGAAATGGGGTTGATGGAATATGAGATCTCTGAAGTCCTATACAGCATCCTTCTAATCAGAAAGGGTATGGGCAGGAACGCATCTGAGTACAAACTGACTATTTCACTATTTTACCTAGCCCCAATCTTAGTCTTCAGGCCCCAAATAACCTTCTGTGGAGAAACTTTGGAAGCAGTAAGAAGCAAAATGTATTACCCTTTAAAGAAACCAAATTTCAATGAGTAACAACATTCTCTATCAAAGAAATTATTATTTCTCCTTTTGCTCCTTCTATTTTGTCATTGTTTTGATTGTTAAAACTAGTTGGCTGCCTGCTAAAACTAGCTGGCTTCCTATTAACAAATTCCATGCCAGTTTTCTCCATATGACACAACAAATTCATTTTACCACATTTTATTTACTGAAGACCTAAAGCTTACCAAGCAAAATTCTCTGTTTATTTTCCTAGGTAGGCTTTCAAATATGTATTGTAACAAAACAATAAAAACATGAAAGTGATCATAAGAGTGAGACACCATAGAAGAGATGGGAAACATTTTAAAAACTTCTTGACAGTATAGGATTGTTTTGTATGATTAGCCTTCAAAAACATCACACAATTGGGGACACTTGGATGGCTTAGTCAAATAAATGTTTGACTCTAGATTTCTGCTCAGGTCATGATCTCAGATCATGAGACCTAGCCTCCCCATTGGGATTCCATGCTCAGTGGGGAATCTGCTTGAGATTCTCTCACTCCCTCTCTCTCTGCCCACCCCCCATTTGCATGAGCTATCTCTCTCTAAAATAAAATAAATCTTTTTTTAAAAGATTTTAGTTATTTATTCATGAGAGACACAGAGAAAGAGAGAGAGGCAGAGACACAGGCAGAGGGAAAATCAGGCTCCATGCAGGGAGCCCAATGTAGGACTGGATCCTGGGTCTACAGGATTATGCCCTGGGCTGAAAATGGTGCTAAACCACTGAGCAACCTGGGCTGCACCTAAAATAAATTTTTAAAAAATATTGCACAAGTGATGTTGCAATTACTTAAGTGATGCTACTATATCATCTTGGAGACTATACCTTAGTCTAAAAAGATGTTACTGTAAAAAAAATTAACTGATAATAAATTCAAACTCTCTTTTTACTTCCATTCCTTCTCATTAAATATTAGGCAGTAAAAAGGAAGCACCCACATCACAACCACTTTCTTTTCTACAATTTCCACAGTTTCAAATCAAAACAAAACTGTTAAAACCACTTTCTTTAGTATGTATTGTTCCAGCTCTTTAGCCCAATCTTATTATGGCCAACTTATTTTACTTAAATTTGGGCCTCTCCTCTTAGAACAATAAGAAATTTCACTACTGAATATTTATCAAAAAAAGGAAGGGAGACACTTATTTGTTCCTTTTTCCAGTGGAAACTATAGTTCAGGTTCAGCAAAGGCATTCCTCAGGTTGAATCGCTAATTCTGTAAGTCTAATTGACCAAACTGTATAGGAAAGGCACTTAGAATTTCTCTTTATCAGAATGGATACTTGATGTTTTAGGAAAGACATATCTTTAAAAATTGTTTCATCCTTGATATCTTACTGTTCTCTTAATATCATGGTATATTTGGACTATTTTTTTTTAACATTTCTCTCCCTGTCTACATGCTAGGGTACTCTTTTTATTCTATTTTTTAAATATTTTATTTATTCATGAGAGAGAGAGAGAGAGAGAGAGAGATGCAGAGACACAGGCAGAGGGAGAAGCAGGCTCCATGCAGGGAGCCCAACATGGGACTCCAGGATCATGCCCTGGGCTGAAGGCAGGCGCTAAACCACTGAGCCACCCAGGGATCCCCTATCTGGACTATTTGAAATCTTGACTCTAATTACTCATATTGGTGAGGTCATAACTGTTCAACAATTTGGAAATTTGCTTTTAAAGTGTTATTTGTGTGAAGTACAAAACATTTACAAATGGCTAATTCTACTAAATATGGAATTCATGAGAAAATCATTCACCAAGTTATCTATCTGGCTGTATTTGATACAGTAACTCTTTTAGCATATTCTGGAAAGGATAAATCTGAAACAAGGGAAATAGGGAAGTTCTAGAGTTCTTTAAGGACATAGAGATTATCTAAAAATAGATACCAACTATGTTCAGGTCATTGTGAGGTAAATGAAGATAAATAAATGATCTCTGCCTTCAAAGTGCTTAAGAAAGATAATTTATTTTTCATTAGTCATAGTCCAAATACGGTAAATGCCATTAAAAAGATACAAACAAATTGCTGAAAGAATTCAAAGAACATAAGTTGCTTCCAGCTGTAGAAATCTACAATAGCTGACTAAGTAATAAAGTAATTGAATATCTTTTGACTGACTAAATGAATGGGTGAATGAAAGATTGCATTACAGGATATGGCAGGTACATGAGCTGAACCTTAAAGAATATATGAGTCATGGCTGTGTTTCTACATGTTAATAACAAAGTAGCAGAGAAATTAAGAAAACAATTTCATTTACAATTGAAACAAAAATAATAAAATATATAGGAGTAAAATTAATCAAGGTTGTAAAAATCCTATACTTGGAAACCATAAAGCACTGATAAAAGAAATTGGAGACAACAGAAACAAATGGTAAGATATACCATCGGATTGGATATACCTTTGCTTGAAAAAATTTAATATTATTAAATTGTCCATATTACACAAAACAATCTAGATTCAATGTAATTTACATCACAATACAAATAGTATTTTTTAAAGAACTAAAAAAAAAATCCTAAAATTGCATGGAATCACAAAACACCCCAAATAGCCAAAGCAATCATGAGAAAGAAAAACAGAGCTGGTGGTATCACAATCCCAGATTTTAAGATATACTACAAAGCTATAACACAAACAGTACAATATTGGCAAAAAGGGACGCCTGGATTGCTCAGTGGCTAAGCATCTGCCTTTGGCTCAGGGCGTGATCCTGGAGTCCTGGGATCCAGTCACGTATCGGGCTCCCAGTGAGGGACCTGCCTCTCCTTCTGTCTATGTCTCTGCCTCTCTCTCTCTCTCTCTCTCTGTGTGTGTGTGTGTGTGTCTCATGCATAAATAAATAAAATCTTTTAAAAAATACTGGCAAAAAATAGACACATACATCAATGGAACAGAATTAAAAGCCCAGAAATAAACTCACAATTATATGGTCAGTTAATTTATGACAAAGGAAGCAAGAATATACAATGGGGAAAAGACAGTCTCTGTAGTAAATGGTGCTGGGGAAACTGGACAACTGCATGTATAAGAAAGAAATGTAATCACTTTCTTACATAACACACAAAAATAAACTTAAAGTAGATTTAAGAACTAAATGTGATACCTTAACCTATAAAACTCCTAGAAGAAAACATTAACAGTAATCTCTTTGACATCACCTAAGCAAAAATTTTTTTTAATTTATTTTTTATTGGTGTTCAATTTACTAACATACAGAATAACCCCCAGTGCCCGTCACCCATTCACTCCCACCCCCCGCCCATCTCCCCTTCTACCACCCCTAGTTCGTTTCCCAGAGTTAGCAGTCTTTACGTTCTGTCTCCCTTTCTGATATTTCCCACACATTTCTTCTCCCTTCCCTTATATTCCCTTTCACTATTATTTATATTCCCCAGATGAATGAGAACATATAATGTTTGTCTAAGATTTTATTTATTCATGAGAGACACACAAAGAGAGGCAGAGACACAGGCAGAGGGAGAAGCAGGCTCCACGCAGGAAGCCTGATGTGGGACCCAATCCCGGGAATCTAGGACCCATACCAGGGAAACACGAACTAGACTAAACTATGGGAACTATACACAAAGCTTTTGCACAGCAAGGGAAACTTTTAACAAAATAAAAAGGCAATTTACTGAATGGGAGAAGATATTTGCAAATAATATGTCTGATATGGGGTTAATACCCAAAATATACAATGAACTTATATAACTCAACACCAAAAAACAAACAAAAAACACAAAACAATCTGATTAAGACATGGGTTAGGGGATCCCTGGGTGGCTCAGCGGTTTCACACCTGCCTTTGGCCCGGGGTGCGATCCTGGAGTCCCGGGATCGAGTCCCACATCGGGCTCCTGGCATGGAGCCTGTTTCTCCCTCTGCCTGTGTCTCTGCCTCTCTCTCTCTCTCTCTGTCTCTCTCTCTCTCTCTCATAAATAAATAAAAATAAATCTTTAAAAAAAAGACATGGGCTAAGGACTTGAACATTTTTCCAAAGACATGCAGATGACCTATAGACCCATGTAAAGATGCTTAACATCACTAATCATCAGGGAAATGCTAAGCAAAATCATAATTAGATATTACCTTACACATATCAGAATGGCTAGTATCAAAGAGACATGAAACAACTATTGGTGAGGGTGTGGCAAAAAAGGAATCCTCATGCATTGATGGTAATGTAAATTGGTATAACTAGTGTGGAAAATAGTATAGAGGTTCTTCAAAGATTAAAGATAAAAATACCATATGATCCAGTAATTCCACTACTGGGTATTTATAAAAAAAAAAAAAAGTGAAAACACTAATTAAAAAAGATATATGTCCCTCTATATTTATTGCAGCAATGTTTACAATGATCAAGATATAGAAGGAACCAATGTGTCCATTAATAGATGAATGGATAAAGAAGATGTGAGATATATATTACATAAATACATACAGTGGTTGCCATATGGGAGGGGGTGGGAACATGAGCAAAACATGTGAAAGGGAGTGGGAGGTACAAGTTTACATTTACGGAATGAATAAATCACTTAGATGAAACGTACAGCATAGCAAATACAGTCAATGATATTGTAATACCATTCAATTAAATATATGGATATATACAAAGATATAGATATAGATGATATATAGATTATATAGATAATATAGATATAGAATACAGATATAGATATAGATAGACACAGATAGATGGATTTAGATGGAAAAAGATGGTGATGGTACTTTCCAAAGAAAGGAAAAAGCTTGTTGAATGGAAAGTTAAGATCATACCATGGAGAGATGAAAATGCAATGGTAAATGCAGTCGGTCTGGAAAACAGTATGGAGGTTTCTGAAAAAGTTAAAAATGTAATTGTCCTATGACCCAGCAATTGCACTACTAGGCATTTACTCAAAGGATACAAAAATACTGACTCAAAGGGAAACATGCACCCTGATGTCTATAGCAGCATTATCAACAATAATCAAACTATGGAGAGAGCCCAAATTCCATTCACTGATGGATGGATAAAAAGGATGTGGTAAAATATGGACAATGGAATATTACTCAGCAACCAAAAAGAATGAAATCTTACCATTTGCAATGATGTGGATGGAGCTAAAGTGTATTGTGTTAGTGAAATAAGTCAGAGAAAGACAAATACCATATGATTTCACTCATATGTGGAATTTAAGAAGCAAAACAGATGAACATATAGGAAGGTAAAAAGAGAGAGAGAGAGAGAGAGAAGCAAACCATGACTCTTAACTATAGAGAACTTAGGTTTGAAGGAGGGAGGTGAGTAGGGGATGGGCTAAATATGTGATGGGTATTAAGGATAGCACTTGTTATGATGACCACAGGGTGTTATATGTAAGTGATGAACCATTAAATTCTACTCCTGAAACCAATATGACATTAACTAACTAGACTTTAAATAAAAATTTGAAATGAAAAAAAAATGCAATGGTAAACTCTTCACTATGTATGTGTAGGTGTGGGTCTTTTTTAAAAAAAAGTTTTAATTTTAATTCTAGTTGGTTGACAGTGTAATATTAGTTCCAGATATATAATATAGTAATTCAAAAATTTTTTAAAAGATTTCATTTATTTATTCCTGAGACACAGAGAGAGAGAGAGAGAGAGAAAGAAAGAAAGAGAAAGAGAGAGGCAGAGACACAGGCACAGGGAGAAGCAGGCTCCATGCAGGGATCCTAAAGTAGGATTCCATCCTGGGTCACCAGGATCACGCCCTGGGCTGAAGGCGGCGCTAAACCACTGAGCAACCCGGGCTGCCCAATTAAAAACTTTCTATACAACACCTGTGCTCTATACAAGCGCACTCCTTAATCCCCATCACCTATTTTTTTCTTTTAATTTTTACTTTATTTTTTTAAATAAATTTATTTTTTATTGGTGTTCAATTTGTCAACATACAGAATAACACCCAGTGCTCATCCGGTCAAGTGCCCACCTCAGTGCCCGACACACAATCACCCCCACCACCCGACCCCTCCCCTTCCACCACCCCTAGTTCGTTTCCCACAGACTCCTAAGTCTTTCATGTTCTGTCTCCCTTTCTGATATTTCCCACTTATTGTTTATCTATTCCCCTTTATTTCCTTTCACTATTTTTATATTCCCCAAATGAATGAGAACATATAATGTTTGTCCTTCTCCAATTGACTTATTTCACTCAGCATAATACCCTCCAGTTCTATCCACGTCGAAGCAAATGGTGGGTATTTGTCGTTTCCAATGGCTGAGTAATATTCCATTGTATACATAAAACACATCTTCTTCATCCATTCATCTTTCGATGGACACTGAGGCTCCTTCCACAGTTTGGCTATTGTGGCCATTGCTGCTATAAACATCGGGGTGCAGGTGTCCCGGCGTTTCATTGCATCCGTATCTTTGGAGTAAATCCCCAGCAATGCAGTTGCTGGGTAGTAGGGCATACCTATTTTTAACTCTTTGAGGAACCTCCACACAGTTTTCCAGAGTGGCTGTACCAGGTCACATTCCCACCAACAGTGCAAGGGGGTTGCCCTTTCTCCACATCCTCTCCAACATTTGTGGTTTCCTGCCTTGTTAATTTTCCCCATTCTCACTGGTGTGAGGTGGTATCTCATTGTGGTTTTGATTTGTATTTCCCTGATGGCAAGTGATGCAGAGCATTTTCTCATGTGCATGTTGGTCATGTCTATGTCTTCCTCTGTGAGATTTCTGTTCATGTCTTTTGCCCATTTCATGATTGGATTGTTTGTTTCTTTGGTGTTGAGTTTAAGAAGTTCTTTATAGATCTTGGAAACTAGCCCTTTATCTGATACATCATTTGCAAATATCTTCTCCCATTCTGGAGGTTGTCTTTTAGTTTTGTTGACTGTATCTTTTGCTGTGCAAAAGGTTCTTATCTTGAAGAAGTCCCAATAGTTCATTTTTCCTTTTGTTTCTCCTGCCTTTTGGAAGTATCTTGCAAGAAGTTACTGTGGCCAAGTTCAAAAAGGGTGTTATCTGTGTTGTCCTCTAGGATTTTTTTAAATTTTTTTTTATTTATGATATTCACAGAGAGAGAGAGAGACAGAGAGAGACAGAGACATAGGCAGAGGGAGAAGCAGGCTCCATGCCAGGAGCCCGACGTGGGACTTGATCCCGGGCCTCCAGGATCGCACCCTGGGCCAAAGGCAGGCGCCAAACCGCTGCGCCACCCAGGGATCCCTGTCCTCTAGGATTTTGATGGAATCTTCTCTATTCTGTTCCATTGATCTATGTGTCTGTTTCTGTGCCAGTACCACACTGTCTTGATGACCACAGCTTTGTAGTACAACCTGAAATCTGGCATTGTGATTCCCCTAGCTATGGTTTACTTTTTTAAAATTCCCTGGGCTATCCGGGGTCTTTTCTGATTCCACACAAATTTTAAAATAATTTGTTCCAACTCTCTGAAGAAAGTCCATGGTATTTTGATAGGGATTGAATTAAACGTGTAAATTGCCCTGGGTAACAATGACATTTTCACTATATTAATTCTTCCACACCATGAGCATGGACTATTTCTCCATCTCTTTGTGTCCTCCACAATTTCTTTCAGAAGTGTTCTGTAGTTTTTAGTGTATAGATCCCTTACCTCTTTGGTTAGGTTCATTCCTAGGTATCTTATGCTTTTGGGTGCAATTGTAAATGGGATTGACTCCTTAATTTCTCTTTCTTCAGTCTCATTGTAAGTGTATAGAAATGCCACTGATTTCTGGGCATTGATTTTGTATCCTGCCACTCTGCCGAATTACTGTATGAGTTCTAGAAATCTTGAGGTGGAGGCTTTTGGGTATTCTATGTAGAGTATCATGTCATCGGCAAAGAGGGAGAGTTTGACTTCTTCTTTGCCAATGTGAATGCCTTTTATTTCTTTTTGTTGCCTGATTGTTGAGGCTAGGACTTCTAGTACTATGTTGAATAGCAGTGGTGAGAGGGACATCTCTGTCGTGTTTCTGATCTTAGGGGAAAGGCTCCCAGTGCTTCCCCATTGAGAATGATATTGCTGTGGGCTTTTCATAGATGGCTTTTAAGATTTTGAGGAACGTTCCATCTATCCCCACACTCTGAGGAGTTTTGATCAGGAATGGATGCTGTATTTTGTCAAATGCTTTCTCTGCATCTGTTGAGAGGATCATAGGATTCTTGTTTTTGCTCTTGCTGATATGATGAATTACATTGATTGTTTTACGAGTGTTGAACCAGCCTTGCATCCCGGGGATAAATCCCACTTGGTCATGGCGAATAATCTTCTTAATGTACTGCTGTTGGATCCTATTAGCTAGTATCCTGTTGAGAATTTTTGCATTCAAGTTCATCAGGGATATTGGTCTATAATTCTCCTTTTTGGTGGGGTCTTTGGTTTTGGAATTAAGGTGATGCTGGCCTCATAGAACGAGTTTGGAAGTATTCCATCTCTTTCTATCTTTTCGAACAGCCTGTTTAACCTATCTCCTCATCCACCCACCTCCCTTCTGATAAGCATCAGTTTGCTCTCTATAGTTAAGAGTCTGTTTCTTTGTTTGTCTTTCCCTCTTTATTTTTTTTTTCCTTTGCTAATTTGTAAATACCTAGTAGTGCAAGTGCTGGATCATTGGGTAGATCTATTTTTAACTATATAAGGAACCTACATACATTTCCAGAATGGCTACAGCAGTTTTCTTTCCCACCAACAGTGCAAAAAGGGTTTCCACTTCTCCATATCATCACCAACACCTGATGTTACGATATTGTTGATTATATATTTTTTAAGATTTTATTTATTCATGAGAGACACTGAAAGAGACAGGCAGAGACATAGGCAGAGGGAAAAGCAAGCTCCTTGAGGGGAGCCTGATATGGGAATTAATCCCTGCACTCCAGAACCATGCCCAGAGCCGAAGGCAGACACTCAAACACTGAGCCACCGAGGCATCCCTGCATTGTTGATATAAGCCATTTTGAGACTTACAAGGCAGTATCTCATTGCAGCTTTGATATACATTTCCCTGATAGCCAGTGATGATGAACATTTTTTCATGAATCTGTTGGCTATCTGGATGTCTTCTTTGGATATATATCTGTTTGTGTCTTCTTTCTATTTTTAATTGGATTATATTTTTAAGTGTTGACTTTTTAAAAATTTTTTTTATTGGAGTTCAATTTCCCAACATTTAGCATAACACCCAGTGTTCATGCCGCTAAGTGCCCCTCTCAGTGCCCATCACCGAGTCACCCAAACTGTCCAGCAACCTCCCTGTCCACTACCCTTTGTTCATTTCCCAGAGTTAGGCATCTCTCATGTATTGTCACCCTCACTGAGATTTTCACTCATTTTCTCTCCTTTGCCTTTATTCCCTTTCACAAGTTTTTATATTCCCCAAAAGAATGAGACCACATAATGTTTGTCTTTTTCCAATTGACTTATTTCACTCAGCATAATGCCCTCCAGTTCATCCACGTCGAAGCAAATGGTGGGTACTTGTATTTTCTAATGACTAATATTCCATTGTATACATAAAACACATCTTCTTTATCCATTCATGTTTCGATGGACACCAAGGTTCCTTCCGGTTTGGCTACTGTGAACATTGTTACTATAAACATCAGGGTGCAGGTGTCACAGCGTTTTACTGCATCTGTATCTTTAGAGTAAATCCCCAGCAGTGCAATTGCTGGATCGTAGGGCAGATCTATTTTTAATTCTTTGAGGATCCTCGACACAGTGGCGGGAACAGTTCATATTCCCACCAACAGTGCAAGAGGGGTCCCTTTTCTCCACATCCTCTCCAACATTTGTGGTTTCATGTCTTGTTAATTTTCCCCATTCTCACTGGTGTGAGTTGGTATCTCATTGTGGTTTTGATTTGTATTTCCCTGATGGCAAGTGATGCGGAGAATTTTCTCATGTGTCTCTTGGCCATGTGTGTCTTTCTCTGTGAGATTTCTGTTCATATCTTTTGCCCATTTCAGGATTGGATTGTTTTTTTCTTTGCTGTTAAATTTAAGAAGTTCTTTATACATCTTGGATACTAGCCCTTTATGTGATTCGTCATTTGCAAATATCTTCTCCCATTCTGGAGGTTGTCTTTTAGTTTTGTTGACTGTATCTTTTGCTGTGCAAAAGGTTCTTATCTTGAAGAAGTCCCAATAGTTCATTTTTCCTTTTGTTTCTCTTGCCTTTTGGAAGTATCTTGCAAGAAGTTACTGTGGCCAAGTTCAAAAAGGGTGTTATCTGTGTTCTCCTCTAGGATTTTGATGGAATCTTGTCTCACATTTAGATCTTTCATCCATTTTGAGTTTATCTTTGTGTATGGTGAAAGAGAGTGGTCTAGTTTCATTCTTCTGCATGTGGATGTCCAATTTTCCCAGCACCATTTATTGAAGAGACTGTCTTTTTTCCAGTGGATAGACTTTCCTGCTTTGTCGAATATTAGTTGACCATAAAGTGGAGGGTCCACTTCTGGATTCTCTATTCTGTTCCATTGATCTATGTGTCTGTTTCTGTGCCAGTACTACACTGTCTTGATGACCACAGCTTTGTAGTACAACCTGAAATCTGGCATTGTGATGCCCCCAGCTATGGTTTTCTTTTTAAAATTCCCCTGGCTATTCGGGGTCTTTTCTGATTCCACACAAAACATGAGATGATTTGTTCTAAGTCTCTGAAGAAAGTCCATGGTATCTTGATAGGAATTGCATTAAATATGTAAATTTCCCCGGACAACATTGACTTTTTCAAAATATTAATTCTTCCATCCATGAGCATGGAACATTTTTCCATCTCTTTCTGTCTTCCTCAATTTCTTTCAGAAGTGTTCTGCAGTTTTTAAGGTATAGATCCTTTACCTCTTTGGTTAGGTTTATTCCTAGGTATCTTGTGCTTTTCGGTGCAATTGTAAATGGGATTGACCCCTTAATTTCTCTTTCTTCAGTCTCATTGTTAGTGTATAGAAATGCCACTGACTTCTGGGCATAGATTTCGTATCCTGCCACACTGCCAGATTGCTGTATGAGTTCTAGCAATCTTGGAGTGGAGTCTTCTGGGTTTTCTACGTACAGTATCATGTTATCTGCAAAGAGGGAGAGTTTGACTTCCTCTTTGCCAATGTGAATGCTTTTTATTTCTTTTTGTTGTCTGATTGCTGAGGGTAGGACTTCCAGTACTATATTGAATAGCAGTGGTGAGGGGGGACATTACTGTCTCGTTCCTATCTTAGGGGAAAGGCTTCCAGTGTTTCCCCATTGAGAATGATATTGCTGTGGGCTTTTCGTAGATGACTTTTTTTTTTTAATTTTTTTTTATTTATTTATGACAGTCACAGAGAGAAAGAGAGGCAGAGACACAGGCAGAGGGAGAAGCAGGCTCCATGCACCGGGAGCCCGACGTGGGATTCGATCCCGGGTCTCCAGGATCGCGCCCTGGGCCAAAGGCAGGCGCCAAACCGCTGCGCCACCCAGGGATCCCCGTAGATGACTTTTAAGATGCTGAGGAATGCTCCTTCTATGCCTACACTCTGAAGAGTTTTGATCAGGAATGGATGCTGTATTTGTCAAATGCTTTCTCTTCATCTATTGAGAGGATCATAGGGCTCTTGTTTTTTCTGTTGCTGATATGATGAATCACATTGATTGCTTAACGAGTGTTGAACCAGCCTTCCATCCCGGGGATGAATCTTACTTCAGCATGTTGAATAATATTCTTAATGTATTGTTGGATCTTATTTCCTAGCATCTTGTTGAGAAGTTTTGCATTGTGTTCATCAGGGATATTAGTCTATAATTCTCCTTTTGGTGGCTTCTTTTCTGGTTTTGGATAAGGTGATGCTGGCCTCATAGAACGAGTTTGGAAGTATTCCATGTCTTTCTATCTTTCCAAACAGATTTAGTAGAATAGGTATGTTTTTTTATTTAAACATTTGATAAAATTCTCTTGGGAAGCTATCTGGCCCTGGACTTTTGTTTCTGGAAGGTTTTTGATGACTGCTTCAATTTCCTGCCTCTTTATCAGCGTGTTCAACTTTTCTATTTCTTCCTGTTCCAGTTCTGATAGTTTTTGGTTTTCCTAGAAATGCGTCCATTTCGTCTAGATTGCCAAATTTATTGATGTTTAGCTGCTTATGATAAGGTTTTCAAATCGTTTGTATTTCCTTGGTATTGGTGGTGATCTCTCATTTTTCTTTCATGATTTTCTTAATTTGAGTCTTTCTCTCTTCTTTTTAATAAGGCTGGCTAATGGTTTATCTATCTTATTAATTCTTTCTAGGAACCAACTCCTGGTTTTGTTGATCAGTTCTACAGTTCTTCTGGTCTATATGTCATTGAGTTCTGCGTGAATATTTATTAGTTCTCTTCTGCTGAGTGAAGGTTTCATTTGCTGTTCCTTCTCCAGATCCTTTAGGTGCAAGGTTAGCTTTTGTATTTGAGTTCTTCCCAGTTTTTGGATGGATGCTTGTATTGTGATTTATTTCCCTCTCAGGAATGCTTTTGCTGTATCCTAAACATTTTGAATGGTTGTATCTTCATTCTCATTAGTTTCCATGAATCCTTTTAATTCTTCTCTAATTTCCTGGTTGAAATTTTAGCAGGATTTCATCCTTTCATCTTTTAGCAGGATGGTCTTTAACCTCCACATGTCTGAAATCCTTCCAAACTTCTTCTTGTTGTTTAGCTCTAGTTTCAAAACATTATGATCTGAAAATATGCAGGGGAGAATCACAATCTTTTGGTATCCGTTAAGACCTGATTTGTGACTCAGTATGTGGTCTATTCTGGAGAAAGTTTGATGGGTACTTGAGAAGAATGTGTATTCAATTGCCTTTGGATGTGAAGTTCTGTAAATATCTGTGAAATCCATCTGGTCCAGAGTATCATTTAAAGCTCTGGTTTCCTTGGAGATGTGCTTAGAAGATCTATTGATTATAGAAAGCTGTGTTCAAGTCTCCAAGTATAAGTGTATTATTATCTAAGTATTTCTTAACTTTGGTTATTAATTGGTTGATACGCATGGCAGCTCCCACATTAGCAGCATAAATATTTGTGATTGTCAGGTCCTCTTGTTGGATAGGTCCTTTAATTATGATATACTGTCCCTCTTCATCTCTTAGTACAGTGTTTGGGATAAACTTAATTCATCTGATATAAGGATGGCTACCCCTGCTTTCTTTTGAGGATGATTTAAATGGTAAACTGTGCTCCAACCTTTGATTTTTCTGGCTGGAGGTGTCTTACGTCTTAAACGACAAATACCCACCATTTGCTTCAACGTGGATGGAACTGGAGGGTATTATGCTGAGTGAAGTAAGTCAATCAGAGAAGGACAAACAGTGTATGTTCTCTTTCATTTGGGGAATATAAATTATAGTGAAAGGGAATATAAGGGAAGGGAGAAGAAATGTGTGGGAAATATCAGAAAGGGAGACAGAACATAAAGACTCCTAACTCTGGGAAATGAACTAGGGGTGGTGGAAGGGGAGGAGGGCGAGGGGTAGGGGTGAGTGGGTGACGGGCACTGAGGGGGACACTTGACGGGATGAGCACTGGGTGTTATTCTGTATGTTGGTAAATTGAACACCAATAAAAAATTAATTTATTAAAAAAAATGATTCTCTCGTAGACATCAAATAGATGGGTCTTGCTTTTTTATCCAGTCTGAAACTCTGCGCCTTTTGATGGGGTCATTAAGCCCATTCACATTCAGAGTTACTATTGAAAGATAGGAATTTAGTGTCATCATGATACCTATTCAGTCCCTGTGTTTGTGGATTGTTTCCTTGGACTTCCTCTTTGTTTTATAGAGTCCTCCTTAATATTTCATGCAGAGCCGGTTTGGTGGTCCCATATTCTTTCAGTTTCTGCCTATCTTGGAAGCTCTTTATCTCTCCTTCTATTCTGAATGAGAGCCTTGCTGGAAAGAGTATTCTTGGATGCAGGTTCTTCTCATTTAGGACCCTGAATATATCCTGTCAGCCCGTTCTGGCCTGCCAGGTCTCTGTGAAGATGTCTGCTGTTAATCTAATATTTCTCCCCATAAAAGTTAGAGATTTCTTGTCTCTTGCTCCTTTAAAGATCTTCTCTTTTTCTTTGGAATTTGCAAGTTTCACTATTAAATATCGAGGTGTTGAACGGTTTTTATTGATTTTAGGGGGCATCCTATCTCCTAATCTGAATGCCTGTTTCCCTTCCCAAGTTAGGGAAGTTCTCAGCTATGATTTGTTCAAATACGTATTCTGGTCCTCTGTCCCTTTCAGTGCCCTCTGGAACCCCAATTAAATGTAGATTATTCCTTCTGAGGCTGTCATTTCTTTCCCGTAACCTATCTCCTGATCTTTTAATTGTTTTTCTGTTTTTTCCTCAGTTTCCTTCCTTGCCATCAACTTGTCTTCCATGTCACTCACTCATTCTCCTACCTCATTAATCCTTGTCCTTAGGACCTCCAGTTTGGATTGTTAATTGTTTTTCTGTTTTTTCCTCAGTTTCCTTCCTTGCCATCAACTTGTCTTCCATGTCACTCACTCATTCTCCTACCTCATTAACCCTTGTCCTTAGGACCTCCAGTTTGGATTGCTTTTGGATTGGATACCAAAAATTGATTTTTAATTTCGGCCTGATTAGATCTAAATTCTGCAGTCTTGAAGTCTCTTGAATCCTTTATGCTATTTTCTAGAGCCATCAGTAGCTTTATAATTGTGTTTCTGAACTGGCTTTCTGACATTTAATTGTAATCCAAATTTTGTAACTCTGGGAGAGAGGACTGTTTCTGATTCTTTCTTTTGAGGTGAGTTCTTCCTTCTAGTCATTTTGCTCAGTGCAGAGTGTCTAAGAACAAGTCATACTTGAAAAAGACAAAAATAGAGAGAAGAAAACAGGGGGAGGTGAACAAACAGAAAACAAAAAAACAAGGGGGGAGTGTCCTCTGATTCTATATATTCTAAATCCCTCGACTTCCCCTGGAGCTTTCCAGTGCAGCTTGTTCAATTATTTGCTTTTCCCCTGTCCTTCCAACTGGTCTCTTTTGCAG
Organism: Canis lupus familiaris; assembly: GCF_011100685.1. NCBI lineage: Eukaryota > Metazoa > Chordata > Mammalia > Carnivora > Canidae > Canis > Canis lupus. Next base: position 60,915,371 of record NC_049260.1, on the reverse strand, counting down.
GGGCCTGTTTTGCTAATTATCAGGTGTGTGCACCTGGGTGAGCTACCCAGCCCCCTGCCAGGTGTATGACTCAGTTGGAGCTGCTAATCCTGAGGCCCCTGCTCCCTGGCAGCCCTGCTCAGTCCCGGGTACAAGGTGACACCAGGAGGAATAATTACAGTAGTAGCAGCCAGCTCTCCAGCTCTGGAGTCTGCTCCCACAGTAACTCCTGCCGCTCCCAGTCTGCAGGGGTCTCGATGCTCCAGGTGTGGGGGGCGCTGATCTGCACTGCTGGGGGCCACACAGTGGCAGGAGTGTCCTCGCTGCCCTGTGTCCTCCCGGCCTCCGCCTGTCCCGGGGAGAGCGCCAGATCTTGGGTGTGTCCCCCGCCACCCTGGGATCCAGGGCCTGTACCACCGGAATAGTGCTCCTGGGGCCGCGCAGCCAACCTCCACAGAGCCACAGCCTGAGATGCTGTCTGAGATGCTGCCTGAGCTGCTCCCAGGCCGTGCAGGGTGCGCCCTCCAGCCCTTTAGGGAGCTCGGCCTGCTGTGTGTGGCGTGCTCTCCTCCGGGGCACAGTTCCTCTGTTGCTGCCCCTGGGAGCCTGAGGGCATCACTGTGCCTCCTGGGATCCTGCCCGAGTTTCCTGAGAGTGCCTTTCCGGGAAGATTGGTAAAGTTTCTGCTTCTCCGGGACTGGGCTTTCTTGTCCTGGAGTCACTCACTGCTCGGCCTTAACCCGGGCCTTCACCGGGGCCCCTGCCCCTTGGATGCTTTTTTTATTTTTGTTGTTTCCCCGTCTTCCTACTTTCATAGAAGCGCGAACTCTCCTCACTCTAGCATTCCAGTAGTCCTCTCTTTAAATCTCAGGCCGAATTCATAGGTTTTCAGGATGATTTGAAATTTATCTAGGTAAGTTGGTGGGGACAGGTGACTTGGGGACCTTCCTTTTCCGCCATCTTGCCCCACCTCTAAGTGTTGACTTTTATAATTTTTTTTAAGTAGGTTCCATGCCCAGCATGGAGCTCACAATCCTGATATCAAGCCTGAGCTGAAATCAAGAGTCAGAAGCTTAACTGAATGAGGCACCCAGGTGCCCTGTTTTATAATTTTTTTAGTTTCAAGTCTCACATTTAAGACTTTATTCCATTTTGAATTTATTTTTGTATATGGTGAAAGAAAATGGTCCATTTCCACTATTCTGCATATAACTGTCCAGATTTCCCAACACCGTTTATTGAAGAGAGATTATGTTTCCATATGATATTCTTTCCTGCTTTGTCAAAAATTGATTCAACATGTAATTGTAGGTTTATTTCTGGGTTTTCTATTTTGTTCCATTAATCTATGTGTCTATTTTGTGGCACTATCATACTTTTTTGGCTATTACAGCTTTGTAGTATAACTTTGAGGTCCAATTTTTTCTTCTTTTTCAAGATTCTTTGGTTGTTTGAGGTCTTCTGTGGTTTGATGCAAATTTTAGGATTGTTTATTCTACTTCTGTGCAAAATGCTGTTGGTATTTTGATAAGGATTGCATTCAATGTGTAGATTGCTTTGGATAGTATAGACATTTTAACAATATTTGTTCTTCCAACTCATGAATATGGAATGTCTTTCCATTTCCCCAGTCTTCAATTTCTTTTATTAATGTTGTATAGTTTTCAGGGTACCGGTCTTCAACACTTTGGTTAAGTTCATTCCTAGGTATTTATAAATTTTGATGCATTGTATTTGGGATTGCTTTCTCTTTTTTAAGTTTTAGTTATGTATTTATTTTTAAGTAATATCTACACACAACATGAGGCTTGAACTCACAACCCTGAGTCCCATGCTCTTCAGACTCAGTCGTTCAGGCACTCTGGGATTGTTTTCTTACTTTCTCTTTTTTCTGCTTCACTATTAGTATGTAGGAATGTGACAGATATCTGTACATTAATTTTGTATCCCGTGACTCTACTGATTTCACTTATGAGTTCTAGCAATTTTTTGGTGGAATAATTCAAGTTTTCTATATACAGTATCATATCATCTGCAAATAGTGAAAGTTTGCTTCTTCTTACCCATTTGGATGCCTTTATTTCTTTTTCTTCTTTGGTTGCTGTGGTTAGCATTTTCCTGAACTTAAGGGTAAAAAACCTCAGTTTTTCCCCATCGAATATGTTACCATTAGTTTTTCATATAAAGCCTTTATTGAAAAAAAAGCCTTTATTGTGCTGAGATTTGCTCCCTCGAGACCTACTTTGTTGAGGATTTTTATCATGAATGTGTGTTGTACTTTGTTAAATGCTTTCAATAGATGTATACTGAAATGATCATGTCGTTTTTATTCTTTCTCTCATTGATTTATTTGTTAAAGATTTATTTATTGATTCATGAGAAACACAGACTGAGAGAGAGAGAGAGGCAGAGACATAGGCAGAGGGCAGAAGAAGACTCCTCGCAGGGAGCCTGATGTGGGACTCGATCCCGGATCTGGGGATCAAGAACTGAGTCAAAGGCAGGCACCCAACTGCTGAGCCACCCAGTCATTCCTCTCTTACTTATTTAATGTATCATGTTGTTTGATTTGCAAATATTGAACTACCATTGCAAGTCAGAAAAAAATCCCACTTGATAATGATGATCTGTTTTTAAAGTACTGTTAGATTCAGTTTGCTAATATTTTGTGTTGGATTTTTGCATGTATGTTCTTCAGAGATATTAGCTTGTAGGCTTTTTTCTTTCTTTTTTTGTTTTTGTGGTGTATTCATCTGGCTTTGGCATCATAGAATGAATGAAAAGAATGAATTTGGAGGTTTTCATTCTTATATTTTTAAAATATTTTAAGAAGCTATTAATTCTAAATATTTGATAGAAATTGCCTGGGAAGCGACCTGGTCCTGGACTTTTGCTTGTTGGGTGGTTTTTTATTACAAATTCACTGTGAGTACTCTGTTTCTGTTAAATTTTTCTGTTTCTTTCTACTTTAGTTTTAATGTTATATATTTCTAGGAATTTATCCATGTGTTCTAGGTTGTCCAATTTTTTTGCCATATGATTTTTTATAATATTCTCTTACAATTGTTTGTGTCTGTGATGTCAGTTGTTATTTCTCCTCTTTAATTTGCAATTTTGTTTATTTGAATACTTTCTACTTTTTTGCTTTTTTGATGAATGGCTAGAAGATTATCAGTTTTGTTGATCTTTTCAAAGGACTGCTTTCTGGTTTCATTGATATGTTCTATTGATTTTTAGCTTCTATATTATTTATTTCTGCTCTAATCTTTATTTCCTTCTGCTGGTTTTGGTATTTGTATGGCCTTTTTCTAGCTCATTTAGGTGTACAGTTAGTACACCTAAGTTCTAATTTTTCTTAATTCTAGAGTTAAACATGTATAGCTATAAAATTCCCTCTTAGAACTGCTTTTACTCTATCTCAAGGATTTTGGATCATTGTGTTTTTATTTTAATTTGTTTCCATGTAATTTTGGATTAACTCTTTGATGTCTTGGTTGACCATTCATTGTTAAGTGGCATGTTACTTTTTTTTTTTTTTTTTTTTTTTTTTTTTTAGTGGCATGTTACTTAATCTCCAAGTGTTTGTGCTCTTTCCGTATTTTTCCCCTGTGGTTGATTTCTAGTTTCATAGTGCTGTGGTCAGAAAATATGCATGACATGACTTCAGTCTTCATAAATTTATTGAGACTTATTTAGGGGACTAATATGTGATCTATTCTAAACAATGTTCCATGTGTACTTGATAAGAATGTGTATTCTACTGTATTATGATGGAATATGCTAAATGTATCTGTAAAGTCCATCTGATCCAATGTGTCATTCAAAGTCACTGTTTGCTGTTGTTTGTCTATTTGGATGACCTGTCCATTGATGTAAGTAGGGTAATAAAGTTACCTATTACTATCAATTATTTGTTTGTTAATTATATATTTATAATTTATAGGTTATGGTGTCATATATTTGGGTTCTTCCATGTTAGGCACATAATATTGACAATTGTTATATCTTCTTATTGGATTGTCCATTTATGATTATATAGTGTCCTTCTTGTCCTCTTGATATAGTCTTTATTATCTAGTTTGTCCAAAATAAGAATTGCTAGTCTGGCTTTATTTTGACCATTTGTTTGATAGATGTTTTTCTATCACCTCACTTGGAATTTGCAGGTGTCTTTAGGTCTGAAATGTATGTCTTATAGGCAGCATATAGATATGTCTTCTTTTTTTTTCACTCAGTCACCCATTATCTTTGGAATATTTAGTCCACTTGCATTCAAAGTAATATTAATAAATGTGTATTTATTGCCATTGCCATTTTGTTACTTATTTTGTAGTTATTTTTCAGATTTTCTCTGATCTTTTCTTCTTTTGCTGTCTTTTATGGTTTGTTGGCTTCCTTTAACAATATACATAGATTTCTTTCTCTTTCTCTGCATTTCTATTACTCACTTTTGAGTTGTGGTTAGCATTAGATTTATATATAATCTGAATAGAGAAGCCTGTATTAAGTCAAAGGTCACTTAAGTTTGAACCAATTCTCCGGAGGGGGCAAGATGGCGGAAGAGTAGGGTCCCCAAGTCACCTGTCCCCACCAAATAACCCAGATAACATTCAAATCATCCTGAAAAACCTACGAATTCGGCCTGAGATTTAAAGACAGAACAGCTGGAATGCTACAGTGAGAAGAGTTCGCACTTCTATCAAGGTAGGAAGACGGAAAAAAAATAAAGAAATAAAAAGCATCCAAAGGGGGAGGGGTGCCACGAGGAGCCCAGCTAAGACTACGTGGCGAGTGCCCCAGGACAGGAAAGCCCCAAACCGGAGAAGCAGGAGCTTCACCAATCTTCCTGGATGGAAAAGTGCTGCTCCCAGGGAGTTGGAGCAGGATCCCAGGAGGGGCGGAGATGCCCTCAGGCTCCCAGGGGCACTAACAGAGGACCTGTGCGGGGGGGGGGGGGGGAGAGCACACCACACAACGCGGCTGAGGTCCCTAAAGAGCTGAAGTGCGCACCCGGCCCGGGAGCAGCTCTGAGGCGGCTCCGCTTGGAGGGAGCTGCACTCCCCAAGAGCGTGATTCCAGCAGCGCAGGCCCCAGAGCACAGGGCGCCGGGGGACACAGCCCAGGATCCGGTGCTCCCGCAGGGACAGGCAGAGGCTAGAAGGGCACAGGACAGCAAGGACGCTCCGGCCACAGGGTGGCCCTGAGCTGTATAGATCAGCGGCCCCCACCCCCGGAGCATCCAGGCCCCTGTGGACTGGAAGCTGCAGTAGTTTCTGCAGGAGCTGACTCTAGGTCTGGAGAGTAGGCTGCCACCACTGTTGTTACTCCTGAGCCTCACAGGATAAACAACCCCCACTGAGACTCACAGGGGTCTCACAGGATAAACATCTCCCACTGAGCCATTCAACAGTCAGGGGGCTGAGCAACTCCTCCAGGTGCTCACACCTGACAATCAGCACAGCAGGCCCCTTCCCCAGAAGACCAGCTAGAAGGACAGGGGAAAAGCAAGTTATTGACCAAGCAGCACTTGAAATGTCCAGGGGAAGAGGAGAGATTTACAGTCTATAGAATCAGATGACACTCCCCCTTGTTTTTTGTTTTCTGTTTGCTCCCCCCCCTTTTTCCTCCTTTCCTCTTTTTTTTTCTTCGTAATTTTTCTTTTCCTTTTTCTTTTGTCTCTTTTTATCTTTTTCCCAGTACAACTTGTATTTGGCCACTCTGCACTGAGCAAAATGACTAGTGAGAAAAACTCACCTCAAAAAAGAGAATCAGAAACAGTCCTCTCGCCCACAGAGTTACAAAATTTAGATTACAATTCAATGTCAGGAAGCCAATTCAGAAGCACTATTATAAAGCTACTCATGGCTCTAGAAAAAAGCATAAAGGATTCAAGAGATTCAAGACTACAGAATTTAGATCTAATCAGGCTCAAAATTAAAAATCAATTAAATGAGATGCAATCCAAACTGGAGGTCCTAACAACGAAGGTTAATGAGGTAGAAGAACGAGTGAGTGACATGGAAGACAAGTTAATGGCAAGGAGGGAAGAGGGAAAAACAGAGAAACAATTAAAAGATCATGAGGATAGGTTAAGGGAAAGAAATGACAGCCTCAGAAGGACAAATCTATGTTTAATTGGGGTTCCCGAGGGCGCCGAAAGGGACAGAGGTCCAGAATATGTATTTGAACAAATCATATCTGAGAATTTCTCTAATTTGGGGAGGGAAACAGGCATTCAGATCCAGGAAATAGAGAGATCCCCCCAAAATCAATAAAAACCACTGAACACTTCAACATTTAATAGTGAAACTTGCAAATTCCAAAGATAAAGAGAAACTCCTTAAAGCAGCAAGAGACAGAAATCTCTAACTTTTATGGGGAGAAATATTAGATTAACAGCAGACCTCTCCACAGAGACCTGGCAGGCCAGAATGGGCTGGCAGGATATATTCAGGGTCCTAAATGAGAAAAACATGCAGCAAGAATACTCTTTCCAGCAAGGCTCTCATTCAGAATAGAAGGAGAGATAAAAAGCTTCAGAGATAGGCAGAAACTGAAAGAATATGTAACCACGGAGCCAGCTCTGCAAGAAATACTAAGGGGGATTCTGTAATAGAGGAAGTCCAAGGGAACAATCCACAAAAACAGGACTGAATAGGGATTATGATGACACTAAATTCCTATCTTTCAATAGTAACTCTGAACATGAATGAGTTTAATGACCCCATCAAAAGGCGCAGGGTTTCAAACTCAATAAAAAGCAAGACCCATCTATTTACTGTCTACAAGAGACTCATTTTAGACCTAAGGACACCTACAGCCTGAAATTGAAAGGTGGGAGAACCATTTACCATTCAAATGGTCCTCAAACGAAAGCAGGGATAGCCATCTTCATATCAGATGAATTAAAATTTATCTCAAAGACTGTAGTAAGAGATGAAGAGGGACACTATGTTATACTTAAAGGATCTATCCAACAAGAGGACCTGACAATCATGAATATTAATGCCTCGAATGTGGGAACTGCCTAGTATATCAACCAACTAATAACCAAAGTTAAGACATACTTAGATAACAATAAAGTTATACTTGTGACTTGCATGTAGTGTTTTCTACAATGGACAGGTCTTCTAGGCACAACATCTCCAAAGAAACAAGAGCTTTAAGTGAGGCCCTGGACCAGATGGATTTCACAGTCATTACAGAACTTTACATCCCAGCCCAACTGAATACACATTCTTCTCTGGTGCACATGGAACTTTCTCCAGAATAGACCACATACTGGGTCACAGATAAGGTCTTAACCCATACCAAAAGATTGGGATTCTCCCCTGAATGTTTTAAGACCACGATGCTAAAAAAAAATAATAATAAAAAATAAGACCATGATGCTTCAAAACTGGAGCTAAATCACAAGAAGAAGTTTGGAAGGATTTGAAACGCATGGAGGTTAAGGACCATCCTGCTAAAAGATGAAAGGGTTAACCAGGAAATATTGGAATAATTAAAAATTTCATGGAAACTAATGAGAATGAAGATACAACCATTCAAAAGCTTTGGGATACAGCAAAAGCAGTCCTGAGGGGGAAATACATTGGAATACAAGCATCCATCCAAAAACTGGAAAGAATTCAAATACAAAAGCTAACCTTGCACCTAAAGGATCTGGAGAAAATACAGGAAATAGATCCTACACCCATCAGAAGAAGAGAGTTGGTAAAGAATTGAGCAGATCAATGAAATAGAGACCAGAAGAACTGTGGTACAGATTAACAAAACCAGGAGTTGGTTCTTTGAAAGAATTATAAGATAGATAAACCATTACCCAACCTTATTAAAAATAAGAGAGAGAAGACTCAAATTAATAAAATCATGAATGAGAAAGGAGAGATCACCGCAAATACCAAGGAAATACAAACGATTTTAAAAACCTATTATGAGCAGCTATACACCAATAAATTAAGCAAACTAGAAGAAATGGATGCATTTCTGGAAAACCACAAACTACCAACACTGGAACAGGAAGAATTAGAAAACCTAAACAGGTGGATAACCAGGGAGGAATGGAAGCCATCATCAAAAACTTCCCAAGACACAAAAGTCCAGGGCCAGATCGCTTCCCAGGGGAATTCTATCAGATGTTTAAAGAAGAAACCATACCTATTTTATTAAAGCTGTTCGAAAAGATAGAAAGAGATGGAGTACTTCCAAACTCGTTCTATGAGGCCAGGATCACCTTAATTCCAAAACCAGACAAAGAAGTCACCAAAAGGAGAATTATAAACCAATATCCCTGATGAACACAGATGCAAAAATTCTCAACAAGTTACTAGCCAAAAGGATCCAACAATACCTTAAGAAGATTATTCACCATGACCAAGTGGGATTTATTTAATGGATGCCAGGATGTTTCAACACTGGTAAAGCAATCAATGTGATTGATCATATCAACAAGAGAAAAAACAAGAGCGCTATGATCCTCTCAATAGATTCAGAGAAAGCAGTTGACCAAATACAGCATCCATTCCTGATCAAAACTCTTCAGATTGTAAGGATACAGGAAACATTCTTCAGCATTTTAAAAGCCATTTATGAAAAGACCACAACAAATATCATTCTCAATGGGGAAGCACTGGGAGCCTTTCCCCTAAGGTCAGGAACAAGACAGGGATGGCCACTCTCACCACTGCTATTCAAGATAGTACTAGAAGTCCGAGCCTCAGCAATCAGACAACTAAAAGAAATAGAAGGCATTCACATTGGGAAAGAAGAAGTCAAACTCTCCATCATCGCAGATGACATGATACTGTACTTAGAAAACCCAAGAAGTTCCACCCCAAGACTGCTAGAACTGATACAGCAATTTGGCAGTGTGGCAGGATACAAAATCAATGCCAAGAAGTCAGTGGCCTTTCTATACACTAACAATGAGACTGAAGAAAGAGAAATGAAGGGGTCAATCCCATTTACCATTGCACCCAAAAGCATACAATATCCAGGAATAAACCTAACCAAAGAGGTAAAGGATCTATACCCTAAAAACTATAGAACACTTCTGAAGGAAATTGAGGAAGACACAAAGAGATGGAAAAATATTCCATGCTCATGGATCGGAAGAATTCAAATTGTGAAAATGTTTATGCTATGCCGGGCAATTTACACATTTAATGCAATCCCTATCAAAATACTATGGACTTCCATCAGAGAGTTGGAACAAATCATCTTAAGATTTGTGTGGAATCAGAAAAGACCCCGAATTGCCAGGGGAATTTTAAAAAAGAAAACCATATCTGGGGGCATCACAATGCCAGATATCAGATTGTACTACAAAGCTGTGATCATCAAGACAGTGTGGTACTGGCACAAAAACAGACACATACATCAATGGAACAGAATAGAGAATCCAGTAATGGACCCTCAACTTTATCATCAACCAATATTCGACAAAGCAGAGAAATTTGACTGTCTGGAAATTTGACTATCTAGAAAAAAGTCTCTTCAATCAATGGTTTTGGGAAAATTGGACAGCCACATGCAGAAGAATGACACTAGACCATTCTCTTACACCATACACAAAGATAAACTCAAAATGGATGAACGATCTAAATGTGAGACAAGATTCCATCAAAATCCTAGAGGAGAACACAGATAACACCCTTTTTAAACTTGGCCACAGCAACTTCTTACAAGATATGTCCATGAAGGCAAGAGAAACAAAAGCAAAAAATGAATTCTTGGAACTTAATCAAGATAAGAACCTTTTGCACAGCAAAAGAAACAGTCAACAAAACCAAAAGACCATCTACAGAGTCAGAGAAGATATTTGCAGTTGACCTTTCAGATAAAGGGCTAGTATCCAAAGTCTATAAAGAACTTATTAAACTCAACAGCAAAGAAACAAGGAAGCAAAGCATGAAATGGGCAAAAGACATGAATAAAAATCTCACAGAGGAAGACAGACATGGCCATCAAGCACATGAGAAAATGCTCCACGTCACTTGCCATCAGGGAAATACAAATCAAAACCACAATGAGATACCACCTCACACCAGTGAAAAGGGGGAAAATTAACAAGACAGGAAGCAACAAATGTTGAAGAGGATGGGTGAAAGGGGAACCCTCTTGCACTGTTGGTGGGAATGTGAACTGGTGCAGCCACTCTGGAAAACTGTGTGGAGGTGCCTCTAAGTGTTAAAAATAGACCTGCCCTACACCTAGCAATTGCACTCTTGGGGATTTTTCCTAAAGATACAGATGCAGTGAACCGCCGGGACACCTACACCCCAATGTTTATAGCAGCAATGTCCACAATAGCCTAACTATGGAAGGAGTCTCAGTGTCCATCGAAAGATGAATGGATAAAGAAGATGTGGTATATGTATACAATGGAATATTACTCAGCCATTAGAAACGACAAATACCCACCATTTGCTTCGATGTGGATGGACCTGGAGAGTATTATGCTGAGTGAAATAAGTCAATCGGAGAAGGACAAACATATGGTCTCATTCATTTGGGGAATATAAAAATTATTGAAAGGGAATAAAGGGGAAAGGAGAAAAAATGAGTGGGAAATATCGGGGAGGGAGACATAATATGAGAGACTTCTAACTCTGGGAAATGAACTGTGGGTGGTGGAAGGGGAGATTGGAGGTGGGTGGGGGTTCCTGGGTGATGGGCACTAAGGGGGGCACTTGATGGGATGATCACTGGGTATTATTCTATATGTTGGCAAATTGAACACCAATAAAAAATAAATTTATATAAAAAAGAAAGATGAATGGATATAGATGTGGTTTATGTATACAATGGAATATTACTCAGCCATTAGAAATGACTAGTACCCACTATTTGCTTTGACGTGGAGGGACCTGGAGGGTATTATGCTGAGTGAAATAAGTCAATCGGAAAAGGACAAGCGTTATATGGTCTCATTCATTTGGGGAATATAAAAATTGGTGAAAGGAAATAAAGGGAAAAGAGATAAAATGAGTGAAAATATCAGTGAGGGTGGCAAAACATGAGAGACACCTAAGTCTGGGTAATGAACATGGGGTAGTGGAAGAGGACATGGACAGGGGTTTGGGGTGACTGGGTGATGGGCAATGATGGGGGCATTTAGTGGGATGAGCACTGAGTGTTTTGCTATATGCTGGCAAATTGAATGCCAATAAAAATTGTTTTAAATATAAAAAAAAGATATGTGGCTAAAATATTGTGAAAAAAAAAGGATTTGACAAAGTACAGCATACATTCTTCTTAAAAACTGTAAAGAGGCCAGCCCCAGTGGCGCAGCGGTTTAGGGCTCTCCGCAGCCCGGGGCGTGATCCTGGAGACCCGTGATCAAGTCCCTCGTTGGGCTCCCTGCATGGAGCCCGCTTCTCCCTCTGCCTGTGTCTCTGCCTCTCTCTCTCTCTCTCTCTCTCTCTCTTTTTCTCTCTGTGTGTCTCTATGAATAAATAAATAAAAATCTTAAAGAAAAAACTAAGGAAACTGGGCTTAGAGGGAACATACCTCAACATAATAAAGGACATGTATAAAAAACTCACAGCCAATATCATACTCATTGGGGAAAAACTGAGATGCTTTTCTCTATGATCAGGAACAAGACAGGGATGTCCACTCTCAGCACTTGTTATTTAACACATAACTACAAGTCCTAGCCACAGCAATCAAGCAACAAAGACAAATAAAAAGCATTCAAATTTTCAAGAAGGAAGTCAAGTTTTCAATATTTGAAGAAGACATGATACTGTATAAAGAAAAACTGAGAACTCCCCCCCTCAAATCCTAAAAGTGATACAGAAGTTCAGTAAACTTGCAGGATGCAAAATCAATGTACAGAAATCTGTTGCAATTCTATACACCAATAATGAAGCAGCAGAAGGAGAAATTGAGGAATCAATTCCATTTATAATTGCACCAAAAAAAACATAAGATACCCAGGAATAAACCTAACCAAAGAGGTAAATGATCTGTACTGTAAAAACTAACTATAAAACACTGATGAATGAAAAAAAAAAACACTGATGAATAAAACTGAAGAAGACACAAAGTAATGGAAAGATATTTCATACTCATGGATTAGAAGAAGAAATACTATTAAGATGTCTATATTCCTCAAAGCAATCTGCAGATTTAATGCAATCCCCATCTAAGTACCAACAACATTTTTCATAGAGCTATAACAGACATGCCTAAAATTTGTATGAAACCACAAAAGAGGGGATCCCTGGGTGGCGCAGTGGTTTGGCGCCTGCCTTTGGCCCAGGGTGCAATCCTGGAGACCCGGGATCGAGTCCCACGTCGGGCTCCCGGTGCATGGAGCCTGCTTCTCCCTCTGCCTGTGTCTCTGCCTCTGTCTCTCTCTCTCTGTGACTATCATAAATAAATAAAAATTAAAAAAAAAAGAAACCACAAAAGACCCTGAATAGTAAAAGCAACCTTGAAAAAGAAAGCAAAGCTAGAGGCATCACAATTCCAGACTTTAAGCTATATTACAAAGCTTTAGTGATCAAGACAATGTTGTACTGGCACAAAAACAGACACATATATCAATGGAACAGAATAGAAAACCCAGAAATGAATTCACAACTATTTAGTCAATTAATATTCTACAAAGTAGAAAAGAATATCCAATGAAAAAAAGGCAGGCTCTTCAACAAATGAAGCTGGGAAAAATGGATGAATACATACAAAAGAATAGAACTGGACCACTTTCTTACAACATACACAAAACTAAATTCAAAGCGGATTAAAGATCTAGATGTGAGGTAGGAAACCATCAAAATCCTATAGAACAGAGGCCACAACCTCTTTGATATTGCCCATAACAGTTTTTTTTTAGATATGACTCCTGAGGCAAGGGAAACAAAAGTAAAAATAATCTATTGGTACTTCATCAAAATTAAAAGCTTCTGCATAGTAAAGGAAGCAAACAACAAACTAAAAGGCAACCTATGGAATAGGATAAGGTATCTGCAAATGATATATCTGGTAAAGGGTTAGTATACAAAATATATAAAGAACTTGTAAAACTGAGTACCTAAAAACAAATAATCCAGGTAGAAAATGGGCATAAATACGAATAGACCTTTTCCAAAGAAGTCATACAGTTGGCTGACAGACTCATGAAAAAATGCTCAACTTCATTCATCATAGGGGAAATTTAAATCAAAACTACAGTGAGATATCACTTCATATCAATCAGAATGTCTAAAATTAACAACACAGGAAACAACAGGTATTGGTGGGAAAGCAGAGAAACAATAACCTTCTTATACTATTAGTGGTACGCAAACTGGTGCAGCCAGTCTGGGAAACAGTATGGAGGTTCCTCAAAAAGTTAAAAATAAAAGTGTGTTACGATCCAGCAATTGTACTACTAGGTATTTACTCCAAAAATACAAAAATACTAATTCAAAGGGATATCTGCATCCCAATGTTTATAAACAGCAGTATCAACAAAGCCAAATTAGGGGAAAAGCCCAAATATCCATCAAGTGACGAATGGATAAAGAAGATGTGATAGATAGATAGATGATGATGATGATGATGATAGGTAGATAGATAGATAGATAGATATACATTAGTCAGCAATCAAAAGAATGAAATCTTACCACTTGTAATGACATGAATGGAACTATAGTATATTAAGCTAAATGACAAAAGTCCATCAAAAAAAAGACAAATACTACATGATTTCACTAATGTGTGGAATTTAAGAAACAAAACAAAGTATCAAAGGGAAAAAAAATAAGAGAGGCAAACCAAGAAACAGACTCTTAAACTAAAGAGAACAGACAAAAAAAAAAAAAAAAGAGAACAGACGGATGGTTACCAGAGGGGAGGTAGGTGGGGGAATGAATTTAATAGGTGATAGGGATTAAGGAATACATTTATTGTGATGAGTGCCAGGTGTTGTATGAAAGTGTTGAATCACTAAATTGTACAACTGAAAATAATATTACACTGTGTGTTAGTTGGCTGGAATTTGAATAAAAAGAAAAAAGTAAAATATAATAAAATTGAAGACAGGACAAAGTTATCTCAACACTAAACAATAAGAAATACGGGAATTCTCAACATTTTTTGAGTTCCTAGTATACAGAGAGTTGTACAATGTTCAATTATCAAAGGGAAATAATTTTTATAATATGTTCCCAATCCTCAAAGAAATTCATAGACTTAGTATAGAGACAATAATGTGTATTTTCCTTCTATACATCTTTTATATCTTCCCTCTTTTCCTTTGTCTATGCTGTAACTCCAGGCCAAATTCTTAAACATTTTTGCTGTCAGTTATCACCTAGATGGTCTCTGTACCCCCAAGGATCTTCCCACTTGGGTCTATTTTGTTCATGGCCTCCAGATTAGCTAACTTAGAACAACTGTTTTGCCTTGATGTTCTATTCAGTAACAGTTAATGGATTCTTTTTCCCACAGTCCAAATTCTCCATCACTATACTATTTTAGCTAAAATACTTAGATCTCTGCAGTGAGTGGAAGATTTATACAAAATATATCTAAGGTTTGGAGTAAATCTGTCTTTATCCAACAAACCCTGTGTATGGTTCATATTGCTGCTGTAACAAATTACCACAAATTTAATGGCTTAACAACACAGATTTATTGTCTCAGAATTTTTAGTGTCTCACTGGACTAAAATCAAGATGTCAGCAGGACTGCATTCATTCCTTTCTGGAGGTTCTAAGAAAGAATGTTTTTCTTGCCTTTTCTAGTGTCTAAAGGCTGTTTGCTTTCTTTAGCTTATGGTAGCTTCCATCTCAAACTCACCAATGGCTGATTGAGTCTGTCATGATGCCATCATTCTGGTTCTTACTCTTCTCCCTCTCTCCTTCCATTTAATTACTTTCTGATTTCATTGAGTGCACTCAGATAGTCAAGCAGTCTCTTTATATTGAGGTCAGGTGATTAGCAAACTTAATTTTGTCTGTCGCTTTAATTCCACTTTGCCATGTCATATATAACCTATTCACAGATTCTAGGAATTAGAACAGAGGTATCTTTGGAGAAGGGCAGGTATTATTCTGCCTATCACATGCTGTCTGTTCAACTAGATGGCAGTAGACTCCTTAAGGTAGGAACTAGACCTTCATCGTCTCTGTGCAAGGCTGTGATTTCAATAATTGTTTATAAAGTTTACTCACCCAAAACAAACATCAATAATAAGAATATATATTAATATGCTGCATGAAAAACAATAAATAGCAAAATGTATGGCCCATATGCACTCTGTTTCTCTCTTTCTCTGTCTCTCTGTCTCTGTTTCTCTGTCTCTGTATTTATCCTCCACCTTTCTCCCCCACAGTTTCTGACTGCTCTCTAAGGGGAAAATAATCCTGGTAAAGGATTGTTATATCTTCTACATATCCCTATTAGCTAATAAAATATTACCCAATTTTACTTTCTGTCATGTGTGTGATGGAAAATGGCAGTTTTTTATATTTTCTAAAAGTTAAATTTTATTCTAAAGTATTTAATGTTTTTTCAAACTGCTTAAAGTTTTACAAGGTTTCTGATAGTCTCCCAATTCCTCACATAACTACAATATGCTAGAGATGGTCTTATAAGTTTGTGATTATTGAATGACCAGGAAAATGTGAACGAGGTAGCAAAGAATAGTGTTCTGGAGAAGAAAAATGGCATGAACAAGGCTGAAAAAGAATAAAGCATATTGCTTATGGTGAGGCATTTAGAGGGGACTTCTTGCCTAGATAGAGGTGGTGTTCTTAAATGGGAAGTTGCCTCAGATGAGTAAGACCTGGCTAATGAGACTTGAATACCAAAAAGAAGCATTAGATATTCCCTGGCCAAGTTCCAACAGCCTTCCCCATCCTCATTCAACCTGGGGGAAATCAACTTAGGTAAACAGGTTTCTTCAGCGAACACTTGACTTCTCATAGCTCATATTTTAGCCTGATATATTTTTTCTTCCCAATCAAGCTTTTATATTATTTACTAATTTTTTTCTTTTAATCTGCCCTTTCCCCACTAATGAAAAGAAACTTCTTACTTCAAAATACAAAGAAGAGGTGGAACCATTTGTAGTCCAGACCTTTTCAGGAATGGCAGATCCTTCAACATGCTTTCAGTGGTGACAGAAGTTATAGGTATAAAAGGAATGCAGTGTATTTGTATATTGCCTCAGGAGAACAGCCCACACATAGATGTGCCACATATAAACACCCTTAGATTCATAGGGCTACAGCACTGGGGTCAGGAAATGCTGGTATTAAGACTAGTAATTGGACTTTTATGCCAACATTTAAAACATACAAGGTAATGGGTATTGTAAATTATATCTTCACTGAATACTATTTAAAGAAATTATATATTTCAAATCTTGACGTTGGATATATGAAGTACACTCCCACAGGAAACTGAATTGGATAATTATCACACACTTCATGGGAAAATAACTGTGACTCTGCTGGTGAATAAGTAAATACTACCTCATTAAGGAAGAAGTCTTTTTGTCATGGCATAATCTTGATTACCCAAGATTCTCAAAAATGAGGCACTTCTCAAAAATGAGGTGAAATATCAGAGTGAGTAGCAAGGATTATAAATTTAATGAAGAAAATATCCATGGTATAGTCCTTGTTTATCATCCACAAAGATGTTAATTATACATTATACACCTTATTCCTGTAACCGATATAAATACGAAAGTGAAATTAAAAAACCTACAGAAACAGAAGGGTGGATGGTGATTTCAGAATTGTGTAGCTTTTTAATCCACTCATATAATGTGTTGCCATAAAGTCTTGCCTATTAAAATTATGAAAATATCTAGATATTTTGTTCAAATTCCTTACTCTATTAAGGTCTGAAGGAAATCCATTGGGTCTTTGTATCTTCAAATATGCTTATTTTGCAAAACCAGAGGGCATACTTGAAGACCATATACTGGGGCACCTGGCTGGCTTGTCAATAGAGCATGTGACTCTTGACCTTGGGGTTGTAAGTTTAAACCCCACATTGGGTGTAGAGACTACTTTAAAATAAACCAAAAAATGAAGATCAAATAGTAAGATACTATTGTGATCAGCATTTGATAATTTAAGCACTGGTGTGGTAAGCACTATTACCAAATTTGCAATGTCTGCTGCCCCTGGTTACGGGAAAGTGTGGACTTCTGTATGTGAAGGTGCTGTATAAAACTGATAGCTAGAAAAAACGCTTATCTAGCCAATGTGAGATTAAAAGAACTTGGTGTTCTGGGGCTCCTGGGTGGCTCAGTCAGTTAAGCATCTGTCTATGGCTCAGGTCATGATCCCGGGGTTCTGGGATAGACCTCTGTACTGGCCTTTGAGGGAACCTACTTCTCCCTCTCCTCCCTGCTCTTGTTATCTCTGGGTATCTCTGTCTCTTCATCAAATAAATAAATGAGATCTTTTTCTATAAATAAAATCTTTAAAAAAAACTTGGTATTTAAAGAGATTGCTGTCTGTGGATTTTGATGGTTTCCTGTCTCAGGTCTTTTATCCATTTTGAATTTATTTTTGTGTTGGATGTAAGATAGTGGTCTAGTTTCACTCTTCTGCATGTTGCTATCCAGTTTTCCCAACACCATTTGTTGAAGAAACTGTCTTTTATTCCATTGGATATTCTTTTTTGCTTTGTTGAAGATTAGTTGACCATATAGTTGTGGGTCCTTTCTGGGATTTCTATTCTGTACCACTGATCTTTGTATCTGTTTTTGTGCCAGTACCATACTGTCTTGATGACTACAGCTTTGTAATATACCTTGAAATTTGGAATTGTGATGTCTCCAGCTTTGCTTTTTTTTTTTTAAGATTGCTTTACCTATTAAGAGTCTTTTGTGGTTCCATAAACTTTGAGGATTGTTTGTTCCAGCTCTGTGAAAAATGTTGGTCGTGTTTTGATAGGGATTGCATTAAATGTATAGATTGCTTTGAGTAGTGTAGACATTTTAACAATGTTTGTTATCCCAATCCATGAGCATGGACTGTTTTTGCATTTCTTTGGGTCCTCTTCAATTTATTTCATAAGTGTCTTATACTTTTCAGAGTAGAGATCTTTTACCTCTTTGGTTAGGTTTACTCCTAGATATCTTATTGTATTTGGTACAATTGCAAATGGAATCAATTCCATTTGGCCATAGCAATAACTTACTAGACATGTCACTGGAGGCAAGGGAAACAAAAGCAAAAATAAACTATTGGGACTTCATCAAGATAAAGAGCTTCTGCACAGCAAGGGAAACAATTAACAAAACTAAAAGGTTGTCACCTTCAGAACGGGAGAAGATATTTGCAAATTACATATCTGGTAAAGAGTTAAAATCTACAAAGAACTTCTCAAACCCAACACTAATAAAACCAAATAATCCAGTTGAGAAATGGGCAAAAGACATGAATAGACATTTTTTTCAAAGAAGACATCCAGGTGGCCAGCAGACACATGAAAAAATGCTCAACATCTCTCATTATCAGGGAAAAAACAAATCAAAATCACAATTGGGGTATGCTTAGATGGCTCAATGGTTGAACATCTGCCTTTGGCTCAGGTCATGATCTAGGGGTCCTGAGATCAAGTCCTGCATTAAGCTCCCTTTAGGGATCCTACATTTCCCTCTGCCTATGTCTGCCTCTCTCTATGTCTCTCATAAATAAATAAATTAAATCTTTAAAAACAAAACACAACTAAATTGATAAAACTTTACACAGACTCATCAAAAAAGAGAGGAAGAGTAAAGGAGAGACACAGAGACAGAGAGACAGAAACAGAAATGACTTAAATAACCAAAATCAGAAATGAAGGAGAGGCAATAACAACTAACAACACAGAGATACAAAGGATTATGAGAGAACACTATCAAAAAGTATATGCCAATAAACTGGACAACCTATAAGAAATAGATACATTCCTAAAAAAAATATAAACTCCCAAAACTGAATGAGAAAGATATAGAAAATTGAAACAGGCCAATTACTTACAATGAAAATGAATCAGTAATCAAAATACTCTCAATACAAAACCAGATATCTTCACAGATGAATTCTACTAAACAATTAAAGAAAAGTTAAAACCTATTATACTCAAAACATTTGAAAAAAAAAACAGAAAAGGAAGGAAAAATCCCAAATTCGTTCTACAACACCAACATTAGCCTGATACCAAAACCAGTTAAGGATACTGTAAATAAATAAATACATATATACTACATACATACCAATATCTCTGATGAACATAGATGCAAAAGTTCTATTTAAAGTTTTCTAAAATTTATTTGAAAGATAGCACGAGCAAGGGAGAGAGACAGAGGTAGGGAGAGGGAGGAGCAGACTCCCCACTGACCAGGAAGTCCAATGAGGGGCCTGATCCCAGACCCCATGACCATGACTTGAGCTGAAAGCAGACACTTAATTGACTGAGCCGCCCAGGTGCCCCTAAGGTGCAAAAATTCTTAACAAAATATTATCAAACTGAAACAATATATTCAAAATGCATTCACCATGATCAAATGGAATTTATTCCATGTATGCAAGGGTGGTTCAACATTTCAACAAATTAATCAACGTGATGCATCACATTAACAAGAGAGAGGAGAAAAAAACATATGATGATTTTATGAGATGCAAAAAAAGCATTTAACAAAGTACAACGTTCATTTGTGACATTAAAAAAAAACTTGAACAAAATAAGTTTGGAGGTAACAAACCTCAGAATAATAAAGACCATATATGGAAAAAAACACAGTTAACATCATGATCAATAGTGAAAAACTGAGAACTTTCCCCCCAAAGTCAGTAACAGAAGAAGGATGTCCACTCTCACTACTTTTATTCAACATATTACTAGAAGCCCTAGCCACAGGAGTCAGAAAAGAAAAAGAAATGAAGGAATCCAAATTGGCAGGGAAGAAGTTAAAGTGTCACTATTTGCAGATGACATCATACTATATATAGAAAACCTCGACTCCACACAAAAACTACTTGAAATAATAAATGAATTCAGTAAAGTCACAAGATGCAAAATTAATGTCAGTTGCATTTCTATACACTAATAATGAATTAACAGAGAAAAAAATGTTTAAATCTCATTTACAATTGAATCAAAAATAATAAAATACCTAGGAATAAAGTTAGCCAATGAGGTGAAAGAGCTGTGTTTTGAAAACTGCAAGACTTGATGGAAGATAGTGAACATGGTACAAATCAATGGAAAGATATTCCATGCTCATGGTTTGAAAGAATAAATATTGTTTAAATGTCCTTAGTACCCAAAGCAATATAGATTTAATGCAATCCCCCTATAAAAATGCCAACAACATTTTTCAAAGAACTAAAACAAATAATCTTAAAATTCATATGGAACCACAAAAGGCCATCAAAAGCCAAAGCAATCATGGTAAAGAACAAAGCTGCAAGTACCACAATCCCACATTTCAAGATATACTACAAAGCTATAGTAATCAAAACAGTATGGTACTGGCACAAAATAGATACATAGATCAATAGAATATAATAGAAAGTCCAGAAATTAACCCACAGTTTTATGGTTAATTAATCTCCATAAAAGCAGCAAGAATATACAATGGAATAGTTTCTTCATTAAATGCTGTTGGAAAAACAGGACAACTAAATGCAAAAGATTTATACTGGACCAATTTCTTACACCATACACAAAAATAAACTAAAAATGGGTTAAAGACCTGAATGCAATACATGAAAATATAAAATTCTGATGAGAAAACTTAAGCAGTATTTTCTTTAACACCAGCCAGAGAAACATTTTCCTGGATTGGTCTCCTCTGGCAAGGGAGGTAAGCTTGAGAAGAATGTGGCTGCAAAGCAGGAGGACCCTAAGCCTTTATCATCCCATAAACACAACTAGGTAACTAGCAAATCATCTTAAATACTCCCAAATAGACCTGAAGACTAGTAGAACTAAGTCCAAAACTAAAGGGAAAGAAGAGGTCACATCAAAGGAGGTAGGAGAGAAACAGATCTCCGGTGCTGCAGAGAGGGGGGGACCTTGTTGCCAAGAAGGGTAAGAAAGAGAGGAGCACAGATACAAGGAGAATGTTTCTCCAAAACCATTGACTTTGAAAACAAGAGGAATTCAATTTCATGAGATCTTGCAACCAATGTGGTTTAAAGCCTGGAGGGTTTTTTTATTTGTTTGTTTGCTTTTTTTTTTAAGCCTGGAGTTTTAAAGGTCAGCAGGCATAAGTAGGATAAATCACAGAGAGCACTGTGCTTCACTGAGAGATAAGGCAGGCAAATAACCCAGGAGCAAAAGGATGGAAACAATGATCTGAAGAATGCCTAGGCACACAAAGGAGAGATTATTTGCTCTTCTGAGATCTAGTCCCTGAGAGACAGCATTCACAGAGACACCCTCTTGTAACTAAAGACATACCCAGTGCCATTTCTTTCCCCTGTCCCTCAGCATAAATACAAAGCCACCTGCAGGAAGTAGTGCAGTGTCCATCCTGCCTGCCTAATTTGCATACATCAAACTCCACTCCTTTGCACTCTGTTGAAACTGTCCTTCTCAGTCATGCTTCTCTAAGTTCCAGTGCAGTAGGCCCCCACCCAAGACCAACACAAACCACTGCCCACAGCACATGTTCTGACCAAAGAATTCTGCAGGGCCTCAAATGGAGTGGAAGTGGTAACAGGCTTCATTACATAAGCAGGCCAAGGCACACCTAGTTAAAACTTGTCACATTCAAGCCAGGGAACCAACACTCCCCACAGCAGGCAATGAGAACCTATATGGACCACTGGCCTGAAGCATAGAGAAAACAAAACACAACAGCAGAGTGTATGCAACAAACACCAAAGACACTCCCTGATATGCCAACCCCTGGGTACTACATGGCCTCTTCTTCATAAAACCATTAATATTAGAAGCAGGAGACATAACCGGCTTTTCTAAAACAGAGAAGAAAGCAGAGACTTACATAAAATTAGAAGACAGGAATTTATCCCAAATGAAAGAACAAGATTGTTGTGCCCAAGATCACAAATCCGAGAAACCACCAAGGAGCAGACACTGATGCAAACACATGAGGGTTTATTTACAAGCGCGAGCTTGGGTCCAAGTATACCTGACACAGCAGAGCAGGGACTTGGACCCCGAGGTGGGTTTCAGCTTAGTTTTAAGGACTGGTCAAGGGGACCTCCAGAAGGGGTGGAGCAATTCCTCAAATTCTGTTTACATTTTGATATGGGGCCTTCAAGGGCAATGAGCTCTGTTCTTTTTCTAATAGGGGCTTCCTGCCACTGGCTTGGGCTCTGTTCTCATTCTAATAGGGGCTTCCTGCCCTTGGCTTGGACTCTGTTTTTATTCTAATATGGGGCTTTCTAGGACGTTAAGCTGCAAGCTGTTTTCTTCCTGTAACTGAAGTAAGGTAAAGTTCAGCTCTTATTCACAGGGGCCTGGGATGGATGTACTTGTGATAACACTGAACTTAAAGTGGAATGGCCTTAATTTTCTCGGCCTCCACAAAATAAGGCCACAACCACTGATATAAATGAAATAGATATAAGTAATATGCCTGATGGAGAATTTAAAGTAACAATCATAAGGATACTGAATGGGTTTAAGAAAGGATAAAAGACATCAGTGAGTCCCTTATGACAGAGATGACACTGAAAAAAGAGAGATGAAGAGTGCAATAAATGAGATTAGAAACATGCTTGATGCAATTAACAGCAGGATGAAAGAAGCAGAGGAATGAAAAGTAATCATGCTGAACAAATGAAAAAAAAGAATTGTGCAAAATGAGAATAGATTAAAGGAATTCAGTGACTATACATCAAGAATAATAACATTCAGACTGAAGAACGAGAAAATAAGGAGCCCACCCCATTTACAATTGTACCCCAAACCGTAAGATACCTATGAATAAACCTAACCAAAGACAGAAAGGATCTATACCCTAAAAACTACAGAACACTTCTGAAAGAAATTGAGGAAGACACAAAGAGATGGAAAAATATTCCATGCTCATGGATTGGAAGAATTAATATTGTGAAAATGTCTATGCCACACAGGGCAATTTACACGTTCAGTGCAATCCCTATCAAAATACCATGGACTTTCTTCAGAGACTTGGAACAAATCATCTTAAGATTTGTGTGGAATCAGAAAAGAGCTCGAATAGCCAGGAGAATATTAAAAAAGAAAACCACAGCCAGGGGCATCAAAATGCCGGATTTCAAGTTGTACTACAAAGCTATGGTTATCAAGACAGTGTGGTACTGGCACAAAAACAGACACATAGATCAATGGAACAGAATAGAGAACCCAGAAATGGGCATTCAACTCTATGATCATCTAATATTCAACAAAGCAGGAAAGACCTTCCACTGGAAATAAGGACAGTCTATTCAAAAGATGGTGTTGGGAAAATTGGACAGCTATGTGCAGAAGAATGAAACTGAACCATTCTCTTACACCATACACAAAGATAAACTCAAAATGGATGAAAGATCTAAATGTGAGATAAGAATCCATAAAAATCCTAGAGGACAACACAGGCAACAATCTTTATGAACTTGGCCACAGCAACTTCTTGGAAGATACATCTATGAAGGCAAGCGAAACAAAAGCAAAAGTGAACTATTGCGACTTCATCAAGATGAAAAAGCTTCTGCACAGCAAAAGAAACAGTCAACAAAACTAAAAGATAACTTACAGAATGGGAGAAGACATTTGCAAATGACCTATCAGATAAAGGGATAGCATCCAAGATATATAAAGAACTTTATTTGTATTTATTTATTTATTTATTTATTTATTTATTTATTTATTTATTCATGACACACACACACAAGAGACAGAGACAGAGAGAGGTAGAAACACAGGCAGAGGGAGAAGCACGCTTCATGCAGGGAACCTGATATGGGACTTGTTTCCAGGATCACACCGTACACTGAAGGTTATACTAAACCCATGAGCCACCTGGGCTGCCCTATGAAGAACTTATTAAACTCAACAGCAAAGAAACAAACAATCCAATCATGAAATGGGCAAAAGACAAAAACAGAAATTTCACCAAAGAAGACATATACATGGCCAACAAGCACATGAGAAAATGCTCCACGTCACTTGCCATCAGGTAAATACAAATCAAAACCACAATGAGATACCACCTCACACCAGTGAGAATGGGGAAAATTAACAAGACAGGAAATAACAAAAGTTGGAGAGGCTGTGGAGAAAGGGGAACCCTCTTGCACTGTTGTGGGAATGTGAACTTGTATAGCCACTCTGGAAAACTGTATGGAGGTTCCTCAAAGAGTTAAAAATAGAACTACCCTCCAACCCAGCAATTGCACTACTGGGGATTTACCCCAAAGATATAGATGCGGTGAAAAGCTGAGACACCTGCACCCCAATGTTTATAGCACCAATGTCCACAATAGCCAAACTGTGGAAGGAGCCTCAGTGTCCATCGAAAGATGAATAAAGATGTGTATATATATATATATATATATATATATATATATATATATACACACACACACAATGGAATATATTTCTCAGCCATTAGAAATGACGAATACCCACCATTTGCTTCAACGTGGATAGAACTGGAGAGTATTATGCTGAGTGAAGTAAGTCAATCAGAGGACAATAATTTTTTAATAAATTTATTTTTTATTGGTGTTCAATTTGTCAACATACAGAATAACACCCAGTGCTCATCCCATCAAGTACCCACCTCAGTGCCCACTACCCAGTCACTCCCACCCCCCGCCAACCTCCCCTTCCACCACCCCTAGTTCGTTTCCCAGAGTTAGGAGTCTTTCATGTTCTGTCTCCCTTTCTGATATTTCCCACTCATTTTTTCTCCTTTCCCCTTTATTCCCATTCACTATCCCTTATATTCCCCAAGTGAATGAGACCATATAATTTTTGTCCTTCTCCGATTGACTTATTTCTCCAGTTCCATCCATGGAGAAGAACAATAATTATATGGTTCCACTCATGTAGGCATATAAAAATAATGAAAGGGATTATAGGGGAAAAGAGAGAAAATAAGTGGGAAATATCAGAGAGGGTGACAGAACATGAGAGACTCCTAACTCTGGGAAATGAACAAGAGATAGTGGAAGGGGAGCTGGGCAGGAGGATGGGGTGACTGGGTGTCAGGCACTGAGGGGGGCACTTCATGGGTAGTATGCTATATGTTGGCAAATAGAACTCCAATAAAAATATACAAAAAAGAATAATAACATTCACATTATAGGGATCCCAGAAGAAGAAAAGAGAGAAAAGGGGGCAGAACATCTTTTTGAATAAAAAATAACTGAATAATTCCCTAATCTGGGAAAGGAAAAAGATATTCAAACCCCAGAGGCACAGAGATCCACCAACAAAATCAACCCAAGGAGGTCAACTCCAGAACACATAGTAATGAGAATGGCAAAAAGTACTAATTAAGACAAAAGTTTAAAATCAGCAAGAGAAAAGAAGGTGGTTCCATACAAAGGAAACCCCATAAAATATCAACAGATATTTCAACAGAAACTTTTCAGAAAAGAGTACCACAGAAGATGGTGAAGATTGGGGGACCTTGTTTTATCCAGTTACCTGAATTTAGCTAGATAACTGTCAAATCATTCTGAATATATATGAATTCAACCTATAAGAAAAAAATTTCTATAATTTTACTAGTGGAAAAGTAGGAGTACCACTTTTTGCAAGGTAGGAGTACAGAGAAGTGAAACTGAGAGGACATGTCAGAACATGAATGGTGGGGGAAGGGACCTCCAAAAGCCAGCTACAGGAAAGTGATATAGCCCAGAAGTGCAAAATTGGAACCTTTTGAAATCTGGGACAGTCTGGTCTCCAGATCCCCAAAGTCATATGGAGAACTAGGGTGCCTGAGCCAGCAGAGTTCCCAAGCATTGGAGTGGGGAAACCAGTTATTATCAGCAAGCCCAGGAGGGGCCTCTCAGATCAGGTCACCATAAACCATGAACTGGAGCCCAATCACATGACTGCTCTCCATGTGGGTCCTGCAAAGGACAGGAATTCTATAATGCTCTGCCTTCCCCTGGGAGGGATGGAACAGGTGCTCCCATGACCAGGGACAGCTTTCAGTGTGGGGAGACTGTGAGGAACAGAAAAAGGATGACCCTGCACCTTCTTCTGGGAGGGGCAGAGCAGGTGCACGCAGGATGGAGCAAATGTTTTCCATGACAGGGCACTGCAAATTGCGGGAAGGCAGGAATCCTTCAGCTTCCCCCAGGAGAATTGGTGTTGGGTGGTGCCACAGGAGTCTGCAAAGTTTGGCACATGCTGAAATCTTTTAGCTCCAGGGCTGGAGGTTGGGACACAACCACTTTAATTTTCACCCTCTAAAGAGGCACAGAAAGCCTTCAGATAACAAAAGCCACACAGAGCAGTTTACACACTCAAGCCTCCTGGCAAAGAGTGGTACAACTCTGCACAGGCAAAGATACCTGAGGATTGGTGTAGCAGGCCCCTCCCCCAGAAGACCAGCTGAAAAAACAGATGAACAGCAAGTTTAAGGACTACACAGAACTAAAACTCCAGCATTAGGGGAAAATAGTATATATAATTCGAGGTTTTTTTCTCATTATTCATTTACCTTTCAGTTTAAAATTTTCCATTTTGTTTTTTTCTTTTTCCCTTCTGAACTAAGTCTCTTATTTTTTTTCAAATTTTTATTTTTAAGTCCTTTTTATAAAAGGACTTAGCTTTCATTTTTAACATTTGCATTTTTAGATATATTCTTCATTTTTTGCTTTCTTTTATTGTATTCAATATTATTTTGGTATGTATGTGAGTTTTCCTGTCTTTCCAATTTTGGGATTTAGTGACTTCTGATATACAGACCAAGTGGATTACTCTGTCTTATCCACCTGGGAGATTGTATTCTCCCTTTGTCTTTCTTTCTTTCCTTCCATTTTTTCTTCTGTTTTGGCTTCTAACTTCTTCATATTTGTCTAGTGTATATTTTGCTTGGGTTGTGGTTGACACTTTTGATTTTGTTCAGTCATTCATCCATTCTTTTCTGGGCAAAATGATTAGAAGAAATAAGTCACAAAACAATTAAGAACCAGAAGTAATGCTCTCTGACACTGATCTAATCGATATGGATATAAGTAAGATGTCAGAGCTGGAATTCAGTATAAAAATAATGAAGTTACTAATTGGTATTGAAAAAATCATAAAACACCCTAGAGAGGAGGGGGCAAGATGGCAGACGAGTAGGGTCCCCAAGTCACCTGTTCCCACCAACTTACCTAGATAACATTCAAATAATACAGAAAATCTACGAATTCGGCCTGAGATTTAAAGAGAGAACAGCTGAAATACTACAGTGAGAAGACATCACGCTTCTATCAAGTACAACTTGTTTTTGACAACTCTGCACTGAGCAAAATGACTAGAAGGAAAACCTCACCTCAAAAGAAAGAATCAGAAACAGTCCTCTTTCCCACAGAGTTACAAAATTTGGATTATAATTCAATGTCAGGGAGACAATTCAGAAGCAATATTATAAAGCTACTGGTGGCTCTAGAAAAAAGCATAAAAGATTCAAGAGACCTCAAAACTGCAGAATTTAGATCTAATCAGGCCGAAATTAAAAATCAATTAAATGAGATGCAATCCAAACTAGAGGTCCTAATGACGAGGGTTAACGAGGTAGAAGAACGAGTGAGTGACATAGAAGACAAGTTGATGGCAAGGAGGGAAGCTGAGGAAAAAAAAGAAAAACAATTAAAAGATCATGAGGATAAGTTAAGGGAAATAAATGACAGCCTCAGAAGGACAAATCTACGTTTAATTGGGGTTCCCGAGGGCACCGAAAGGGACAGAGGTCCAGAATATGTATTTGAACAAATCATAGCTGAGAACTACCCTAATTTGGGGAGGTAAACAGACATTCCATTCCAGGAAATAGAGAGATCCCCCCTAAAATCAATAAAAACCACTGAACATCTCAACATTTAATAGTGAAACTTGCAAATTACAAAGATAAAGAGAAACTCCTTAAAGCAGCAAGAGACAGAAATCTCTAACTTTTATGGGGAGAAATATTAGATTAATAGCAGACCTCTCCACAGGGACCTGGCAGGCCAGAAGGGGCTGGCAGGATATATTCAGGGTCCTAAATGAGAAGAACATGCAGCAAGAATACTCTATCCAGCAAGGCTCTCATACAGATTAGAAGGAGAGATAAAGAGCTTCCAAGATAGGCAGAAACTGAAAGAATATGTAACCACGGAGCCAGCTCTGCAAGAAATACTAAGGGGGATTCTGTAATAGAGGAAGTCCAAGGGAACAATCCACAAAAACAGGGACTGAATAGGTATCATGATGACACTAAATTCCTATCTTTGAATAGTAACTCTGAACTTGAATGGGCTTAATGACCCCATCAAAAGGTGCAGGGTTTCAGACTGGATAAAAAAGCAAGAACCATCTATTTGATGTCTACAGGAGACTCATTTTAGACATAAGAACACCTATAGCCTGAAAATCAAAGGTTGGAGAGCCATGTACCATTCAAATAGTCCTCAAAAAAAAGCAGGGGTAGCCATGCTTATATCAGATAAACTAAGGTTTATCCTGAAGGCTGTAGTAAGAGATGAAGAAGGACACTATATTATACTTAAAGGACCTATCCAAAAAGAGGACCTGACAATCATGAATATTTATGCCCCGAATGTGGGAGCTGCCTAGATATCAACCAATCACCAAAGTTAAGAAATACTTAGATAATAATACACTTATACTTGGTGACTTGAATGTAGTGCTTTCTACAATGAACAGGTCTCCTAAGCACATCTCCAAAGAAACAAGAGCTTTAAATGAGACACTGGACGAGATGGATTTCACAGATATTTACAGAACTTTACATCCCAACGCAACTCAATACACATTCATCTCTAGTGCACATAGAAATTTCTCCAGAATAGACCACATACTGGGTCACAAATCAAGTCCTAACCCATACAAAAAGATTGGGATTCTCCCCTGCATGTTTTAAGACCATGATGCTTCGAAACTAGAGCTAAATCACAAGAAGAAGTTTGGAAGGATTTGAAACGCATGGAGGTTAAGGACCACCCTGCTAAAAGATGAAAGGGTCAACCAGGAAATTAGGGAAGAATTAAAAAGATTCATGGAAACTAATGATAATGGAGATACAACCTTCAAAATCTTTGGGATATAGCAAAAGCAGTCCTGAGGGGGAAATACATCCCATACAAGCATCCATCCAAAACTGGAAAGAACTCAAATACAAAAGCTAACCTTGCACCTAAAGGACCTGGAGAAAAAACAGCAAATAGATCCTACACCCAGCACAAGAACAGAGTTAATAAAGATTCGAGCAGAACTCAATGAAATAAGGACCAGAAGAACTGTGGAACAGATCAACAGAACCAGGAGTTGGTACTTTGAAAGAATTAATAAGACAGATAAACCGTTAGGCAGCTTTATTAAAAATAAGAGAGAGAAGACTCAAATTAATAAAATTATGAATGAAAAGGAGAGATCACCACCAACACCAAAGAAATACAAATGATTTTTAATACATATTATGAACAGCTTTACGCCAATAAATTAGGCAATCTAGAAGAAATGGACGCATTTCTGGAAAACCACAAACTACCAAAACTGGAACAGGAAGAAATAGAACCTGAGCAGGCCAATATCCAGGGAGGAAATGGAAGCAGTCATCAAAAACCTCCCAAGACACAAAAGTGCAAGGCCAGATGGCTTCCCAGGGGAATTCTATCCAACGTTTAAAGAAGAAACCATACCTATTCTACTAAAGCTGTTCGGAAAGATAGAAACAGATGGAATACTTCCAAACTCGTTCTATGAGGCCAGCATCATCTTAATTCCAAAACCAGACAAAGACCCCACCAAAAAGGAGAGTTATAGACCAATATCCCTGATGAACATGGATGCAAAAATTCTCAACAAGAATCCTATACTAGCCAATAGGTTTCAACAATACATTAAAAAGATTATTCTCCATTACCCAGTGGGATTTATCCCTGGGATGCAAGGCTGATTCAACACTCATAAAGCAGTCAATGTGATTGATCTTAACAGCAGGACAAAGAACGAACCATATGATCCTCTCATTAGATGCAGAGAAAGCATTTGACCAAATACAACATCCATTCTTGATTGAAGCCCTTCAGACTGTAGGGATAGATGAAACATTATTCAGCATTTTAAAAGCCATCTACGAAAAGTGCACAGCAAATACCATCCTCAATGGGGAAACACTGGGAGACTTTCCCCTAAGATCAGGAAAAAGACAGGGATGTCCACTCTCACCACTGCTATTCAACATCGTACTAGAAGTCCTAGCCTCAGCAATCAGCAAACAAAAAGAAATAAAAGGCATTCAAGTTGGCAAAGAAGAAGTCTAACTCTCCCTCTTCACAGATGACATGATACTGTACATAGAAAACCCAAAAGATTCCACCCCAAGATTGCTAGAACTCGTATAGCAATTTGGCAGTATGGCAGGATACAAAATCAATGCCCAGAAGTCAGGAAATATCAGAAAAGGAGACAGAACATGAAATGGGTGGTGGAAGGGGAGGAGGGGGGGCTGTGTGGGTGAATGGCTGATGGGCACTGAGGGGGTACTTGACGGGATGAGCACTGGGTGTTATTCTGTATGTTGGCAAATTGAACACCAATAAAAAATAAATTTATTATTTAAGAAAAAAGAAGTCAGTGTCATTTCTATACACTAACAATGAGACTGAAGAAAGAGAAATTAAGGAGTCAATCTCGTTTACAATTGCACCAAAAAGCATAAGATACCTAGGAGTAAACCTAACCAATGATTTAAAGGATCTATACCCTAAAAAGTACAGAAGTCTTCTGAAAGAAATTGAAAATGATGGAAAAATATTCCATGCTCATGGTGTGGAAGAATTCATATTGTGAAAATGTCAATGCTACTCAGGGCAATTTACACATTTAATGCAATCCCTATCAAAATGCCATGGACTTTCTTCAGAGACTTGAAACAAACCATCTTAAGATTTGTGTGGAATCAGAAAAGACCCCGAATAGCCAGGGGAATTTTAAAAAAGAAAACCATAGCTGGGAGCATCACAATGCCAGATTTCAGGTTGTACTACAAAGCTGTGGTCATCAAGGGATCCCTGGGTGGCGCAGCGGTTTGGTGCCTGCCTTTGGCCCAGGGCGTGATCCTGGAGACCCAGGATCAAATCCCACATCGGCTCCCGGTGCATGGAGCCTGCTTCTCCCTCTGCCTGTGTCTCTGCCTCTTTCTCTCTCTCTGTGACTATCATAAATAAAAAAAATAAAAAATAAAAAAAAAGCTGTGGTCATCAAGACAGTGTGGTACTGGCACAGAAACAGACACATACATCAATGGAACAGAATAGAGAATCCAGAAGTGGACCCTCCGCTTTATGGTCAACTAATATTTGATAAAGGAGGAAAGCCTATCCACTGGAAAAAAGACAGTCTCTTCAATCAATGGTGCTGGGAAAATTGGACATCCACATGCAGAAGATTGAAACTAGACCACTCTCTTACACCATACACAAAGATAAACTCAAATTGGATGAAAGATCTCAATGTGAGACAAGATTCCATCAAAATCCTAGAGGAGAACACAGGCAATACCCTTTCTGAACTCAGCCACAGTAACTTCTTGCAAGATACATCTACAAAGTCAAGAGAAGCAAAAGGAAAAATGAACTACTGGGACTTCATCAAGATAAGAAGCTTTTGCACAGCGAAAGAAACAGTCCACAAAATGAAAAGACAACCTACAGAATGGGAGACGATATTTGCAAATGACGTATCAAATAAAGTGTTAGTAT
The DNA here is from genome assembly GCF_011100685.1 of Canis lupus familiaris. NCBI lineage: Eukaryota > Metazoa > Chordata > Mammalia > Carnivora > Canidae > Canis > Canis lupus. The sequence goes on along the minus strand of NC_049260.1, from coordinate 60,883,515 downwards.
CCACGATCTGTAAAGAACTTATTAAACTCAACAGCAAAGAAACAAACAATCCAATCATGAAATGGTCAAAAGACATGAACAGAAATCTCACAGAGGAAGACATAGACATGGCCAACAAGCACATGAGAAAATGCTCCGCATCACTGGCCATGAGGGAAATACAAATCAATACCACAATGAGATACCACATCACACCAATGAGAATGGGGAACATTAACAAGGCAGAAAACAACAAATGTTGGAGAGTATGTGGAGAAAGGGAAACTGTCTTGCACTGTTCTTGGGAATGTGAACTGGTGCAGACCCTCTGGAAAACTTGTGGAGTTTCCTCAAAGAGTTAAAAATAGATCTTCCCTACGACACAGTAATTGCACTGCTGGGGTTTTACCCCAAAGATACAGATGCAGTGAAACGCCAGGACACCTGCACCCCAATGTTTATAGCAGCAATGTCCACAATAGCCAAACTGTGGAAGAAGACTTGGTGTCCATCGAAAGATAAATGGATAAAGAAGATAAGGTATATGTATACAATGGAATATTACTCAGCCATTAGAAAGGACTAATATCCACCCTTTGCTTCGATGTGTATGATCTGGACGGTATTATGCTGCGTGAAATAAATCAATCGGAGAAGTACAAACATTATATGGTCTCATTCATTTGGGGAATATAAAATATAGTAAACGGGAATAAAGGGGAAAGGAGAAAAATGAGTGGGAAATATCAGAAAGGGAGACAGAACATGAGAGACTCCTATCTCTGGGAAACGAACTAGGGGTGGTGGAACGGGAGGTGTGCGGTGGGTGGGGGTGACTGGATGATGGGCACTGAGGGGAGCACTTGATGGGATGAGCACTGGGTGTTATTCTATATGTTGGCAAATTGAACTCCAATTTAAAAAAGACACTAGAGAATCTCTTAGTGAAGAAATGAATTCTAATCGGGCTGAAATTAAAAATAATCTGAGATGCAGTCTAAATCGTATGCTCCAACAGCTAGTGTAAATGAGACAGAAGAAAGAATAAGTGACATAGAAGAGAAGTTAATGAAAGGAAGGAAGCTGTGGAAAATAGAGAAAAATAACTAGTCGACTATAAAGGGAGGCTTTGAGAAATCATAAATGCCATAAAATGAAATGATTTTATAATTATTGTGGTCCCTGAGGGAGAAGAAAGGGGGCATAGAAGGTATACTTCAGTAAATCATAGCTGAGAATTTCACTAGTCTGCAGAAGGAAATAGACATTTAAGCCTGAGCGGTAGTGAGGTCCCCTTCCAAAATAAGTAAAAATAGATCAACACCCCAACATATAACAGTGCAACTTGCAAATTTCAGAGATAAAGATAAAAGCCTGAAAGCAGCTCAAGAGGTCCTTAACCTACAGAGTTAAGATTAGACAAGTAACGGACCCACCAGAGAACTGGCAGGCCAGAAACAGTTGGCATGATATATTCAGTGTACTAAATAAGAAAAACAGCCAAGAATACGTCATCAGGCAAAGCTTTCATTCAGAAGGGAAAGCAAGATAAAGTCCTTTAAGGACAGACAGAGTATTAGAGAATATGTCACCACCTAGCCAGCTCTCCAAGAAATATTAATGAGGGATCCTGTAAGTGAAGAGAGAGCCCAAAAGTTACATAAACCAGAAAGAAACAGAGACAATTCACAGAAACAGGGACTTTACAGGAAATACAATGGCACTAAATTCATATCTTTCATTAGTTACTCTAAATGCAGTTTGGCTAAATGCTCCAATCAAAAGACACAAGGTATCAGAATTATGAAAAAACAAGACCCATTCATATGCTGTCTACAATAGACTCATTTTAGACCTAAAGACACCTCCAGATTGAAAGTGAGGGGGTAGAACAATTTATCATAGTAAGGGACCTCAAAATAAATCTGGGGTTGTAATACTCATATCAGTCACATTAGACTTTAAATCAAAGTCTGTAGTAAGGGATGAAGTGGGACATTATATCATACTTAAATGGTCTATCCAACAAGAAGATCTAACAATTATAAATATTTATGCTCCTAACTTGGGAGCAGCCAATTGCAGAAACCAATTAATAATAAAATTAAGGAAAGAATTGATAATAAAACAATATTAGTAGGGGACTTAATAAATATTTATTTATTCATGAGAGACACAGAGAGAGGGACGGAGATATAGAGGAAGAAGCAGATTCCCTCTGGGGAGCCTGATGTGGGACTCAATCCCAGGACCCCAGGATCATGACCTGAGTCAAAGGAGGAAGCTCAACTACTGAGCCATCCAGATGCCCCTAGTAGGGGATTTTAACACCCCACTCACAGCAATGGACAGATAATCAAAGCAGAAGATCAACCAGGAAACAAAGACTTTGAATGACACACTGGACCAGATGGACTTCACAGATATATACAGAACAGTCCATCCTAAAGCAACAGAACACACATTGTTCTCACATGCTTATGGAACATTCTCCAGAATAGATCACATATTGTGTCATAAATCAGATATAACTGGAACCAAAAGATTGGGATTATCCCCTGCATATTTTTGGACCACAATACTTTGAAACTTGAAATCACAAGAGGAAGGTTGGAAGGAACTCAGACACTTGGAAATTAAAGAGCATCATACTAAAGAATGAGTCAACCAGGAAATTAAAGAAGAATTTAAAAATCCATGGAGACAAATTAAAATGAAAATAAAATTATTCAAAACCTTTGGATTACAGCAAAAGTGGTACTAAAAGGGAAGTATATTGCAAGTATACTGAAAAATCTCAAATACACAAGCTAACCTTATGCCTAAAGGAGCTGGAGAAAGAACAGAAAATAAATCCCAAACTAAACAGGAGACTAGAAATAATAAATATTAGAGCAGAACTCAGTGAAATAGAGACTAGAAGAACAGTAGAAGAAATCAAAGAAACTTGAAGCTGGTTCTTTGAAAGAATAAGATCGATAAACCCCAATCCAGACTTATCAAAAAGAAAAGAGAAAGGGCCAAATTGTTAAAATCATGAATGAAGAAGGAGAGATCAAGACCAACATCAAGGAAATACAAATGATTTTAAGAACATATTATGAGCAACTGTATGCCAAGAAATTAGGCAATCTGGAAGAAATGGATGCATTCCTGAAAACTTATAAACTACCAAAACTGAAGCAGGAAGAAATAGTAAATCTGTATAGACTGATAACCAGCAAGTAGATTGAAGCAGTCATCAAAAACCTCCCAAAAAACAAGGGTTGAGGGCCAAATGGCTTCCCAGGAGAATTTTACCAAACATTTAAATAAGAGTTAATACCTTTTCTTTTCAATCTATTTTTTTTAAAAGAAATCTTCCAAATTCATTCTGAGTCCAGCATTACCCTGATACCAAAACCTAATAAAGACACCACTAAAACAGTGAACTACTGGCCAATATCTCTGATGAACATAGATGCAAAAATCTTCAACAAAATACTAGCAAACCCAATCCAACAATACATTACAAAAATCATTACTACCATCAAGTGGAATTTATTCCTGTGTTGCAAAGTAGATCAATATTCATAAATAAGTCAATATAATACATCACATCAACAAGAGAAAGGATAAGAACCATAGTATCATTTTTTTTTAAGTTTTATTTATTTATGATAGTCACAGAGAGAGAGAGAGAGAGGCAGAGACATAGGCAGAGGGAGAAGCAGGCTCCATGCACCAGGAGCCTGACGTGGGATTCGATCCCGGGTCTCCAGGATTGCGCCCTGGGCCAAAGGCAGGCGCCAAACCGCTGCGCCACCCAGGGATCCCAGAACCATAGTATCATTTCAATAACAGCAGAAAAAGTATTTGACAAAGTACAACATCCATTCATGATAAAAGCCCTCAACAAAGTAGGTTTAGAGGGAACATACCTCAACATAATAAAGGCCATATATGAAAACCATACAACTAATATCATCTTCAATAGGGAACATTGAAAGTTTTTCCTTCACAACCAGGAACACTCAGGGTCGTCCACTTTCACCCCTGTTATTTAACAGTAGTACTGGAATTCTTAGCCATAGCAATCAGACAAGAAGAAATAAAAGCATCCAAATTAGAAAGGAAGAAGGAAAGCTTTCATTGTTTTCAGGAAAAATGGTTATATATAGAAAACCTTAAAAAACTCCACTAAATAACTGCTGGAACTAATAAACAAGTTCAGTAATGTCACAGGATACAAAACTAGCGGGCAGAAAACTGCTGCATTTCTATACAACAATAATGAAGCAGCAGAAAGAGAAATTAAGAAAACAATCCCTTTTATAATTTCACAAAATAATAAGATATCTAGGAGTAAACCTAACGAAAGAGGTGAAAGATCTGTACTCTGAAAACACTGATGTAAGAAATTGAACACAACATGAAGAAATGGAAAGACATCCAATGCTCATGGATTGGAAGAACAAGCATTGTTATAATGTCTATACTGCTCAAAGCAAGTATACATTTAATATAATCCTTGTCAAAATATCACCACCATTTTCCATAGAACTAGCACAAACAATCCCAAAATTTGTATAGAAATATAAAAGACCTCAAATAGCCAATGTAATACTGAAAAAGGAAAGCAAAGCTGAAGGCATCACAATCCCACACTTCAAGTCATATTACAAAGCTGGAATGATCAAAATAGTATGGTAGTGGAATAAAAAGACACATAGGTCAATGGAAAAGAATATAAAATCAAGAAATAAACCCATGTTTATATGGCCACTTAATCTTTAACAAAGCAGGAAATAATATCCAATGGGAAAAAGTCTCTTCAGCAAATGATGCTGGGAAAACTGGACAGCTACGTGCAAAAGGTAAAACAGGACCACTTTCTTACTCCATACACAAATGTAAACCCAAAATGGATTAAAGACCTAAATGTAAGACCTGAAACCATAAAAATCTTAGACAAGAGCACACACAGTTATTTCTCTGACATCAGCCATACCAACTTCTTTCTATATATGTCTCTTCAGGCAAGGGAAACAAAAGCAAAAATAAACTATTTGGACTACATTAAAATAAAAAGCTTCTGATTGCCTAGTGAAGTAGGCAATCAGCAAAACTAAAAGGCAACCTACTGAATGGGAGAAGATATTTGTAAGGGTTTTCATAAAGGGTTAGTATCCAAAATATATAAAGAATTCAACACTCATTACACTCAACACTCATTAAACAAATAATCCCAGTTTAAAAATGGCTAAAAGACATGAATAGACATTTCTCCAAAGACATCCAGATGGCTGACAAAAGTATGAAAAGATGCTCAACAGCACTCATCACCAGGGAAATGAAAATCCAGACTGCAATGAGATATCACCTCACACCAGTCAGAATGGCTAAAATCAAAACTACAAGAAACAAGTGTTGGTAAGGATGCCAAGTAGAAGGAACACTTGTGCACTGTTGGTAGGAATGCAAACTGGGGCAGCCACTGTGGAAAATGGTATGGAGTTGCCTCAAAAAGTTAAAAATCCAGTAATTACACTATTGGATATTACCCCAAAAATACAACACTAATTCAAAGGAATATATGAACCCCTGTGATTATAGCAGTATTATTTTTAATTTCTTTAATTTTTATTTAAATTAATTTTAATTAACATATAGTGTATTCCTAGTTTCAGAGGTGGAATTTAGTGATTCACCAGTTGTATATAACACCCAGTGCTCATTACTTCAAGTGCCTTCCTTAATGCCTACCACTCAGTTACCCCATCCCCCAACCCACCTTCCCTCCAACAACTTTTAGTTTATTTCCTGCAGTTGAGTCTCTAATGATTCATTTCCCTTGATGTTTTCATCTTATTTTTCCTTCCTTTCCTCTATGTTTCTCTGTTTTGTTTCTTAAATTCCACGAGTGAAATAATATATTTGTCTTTCTCTGACTTATTCCATTTAGCATAGTACCCTCTAGCTCTATCCATGTCCTTGCAAATGGTAAGATTTCATTCTTTTTGGTGGCTAAGTAATAATTATATATATATATATATATATATATATATACACACATATATATATGTATATATATAATCTTCTTTATCCATTTATCGGTCAATGGACATTTGGGCTCATATTTTGGCTATTGTGGACATTGTTGCTATAAGCATTGAGGTACATGTACCCCTTCAAATCACTATATTTGTATCCTTTGGATTAACACCTAGTAGTGCAATTGCTGGCACAGTATTATTTACAATAGCCAAATTATGGAAGCAGCCCAAGGTCTATCAATAGATGAATGGATAGAGAAGAAGTGGTATATATATATATATATATATATATAAATATTATATAATATAATATATTATATATATTATTTATATAATATATTTATATATATTTCAACCATATATATATAAATATTATTCATCCATGAAAATGAATGAAATCTTGCTTGGATGGAGTAGAGAATGCAATGTTAAGGGAAATAAGTCAATCAGAGAAAGACAAATATCATATGGTTTATTGCATATGTGGAATTTAAGAAAACAAAACAAAGGAGCAAAGGAAAAAAAAGAGAAAGAGAGATAAACCAAGAAACAGACTCTTAACTATAGAGAATGAACTGGTGGTTACCAGAGGGGAAGTGGGTGAGGGAGATTGGTGAGGGATTAAGGGGTGCACTTAGGGTGATGAGCACTGGGTGCTATATGTTGGACATTTGAGAGTATTGTACACATGACACTAATATAACATTGTATGTTAACTATATTGGGATAAAAAAATAAATTAACTCAGAAGGAAGGCATCATTTTGTAATATACAAGTATTGAGCATTAAGTTATGAAACTGAAACAAATTTAATGCTGTGCATCATGTATACCTCAATATTAATTAATTAATATTAATCAATTAATTAGAGGTAATTTTAAGCCTTTTCTTCTGAAATCTTATTTAATTCCTTCAAAAATTATGTAACTAGTGTATCATAAATTGTACACAATATAAAATATGTTTTCATAGAATATATTTTGTGGTTACCTAAACTAAGCCTGTTTTATTTGGGCCTCATTTTTGTGCTTTCATGATTAATGTATATGACAAGTATGTTAAAAATGCAAAGTGTCTAAATATTTTCACTTTTCCCTTTAAATATTGCTTATGTTTCCTAAAGGAAACATTTTCTATCCATTCTTGATTACAAGCAGCAGCACTTTCAAAATGTTGTTTAACTTCTCTTGTCTTTTATAATGAACATATAGCTTTGTTTAGGACAAACTGAAGTTTCACATTAAGTATGTCTTGAATGTGTATGGGACATGTCTATTATCCACCAAGGTAACTAATTTCTGCGGCCCACAGTCATTTGTTTTTCTATGTACAGACTCTCCAGCTGCTGGATTCTGGCTTTTAGTGATTGTTTGGTTTTTGTCAGCAAAGAAATTATCCCTTGTTTAAGTAGGCATTCTATCCATTGACATAGAAATGAGGTGAGAAGTTAATTTTGTCACTTCATAGATTATTCCAGTACAGTTAAGGAGTCTGCCTAGCATTTCCCAACACTTGTGTTACAAAGGACATACCAACACCCTTTGTGGGAATGAATTCACAGCCTGTTAATATACAACTAGAAGTATAAGCAGGTTAATTCTGTCAGATAACTTTTTTGGATTTTTGCGGAGAATCCCATTGATAAGGCAAGTAAACACACACACACACATACACACAATTACATTACTAGGGAGCTTTATGATTATCAGTACCCCAGTTTCCATCTAAGTCTCTAATTCCCTTAACTAGTGTGCTCATGTCTTCAGTGAAATGAAAAGTAGTTTCTTCTCATGAAAACACCAGGGACCTTTGACCATAATGAGATTCATATAAAATTCATTAAAACCTTTTACAAGAAAAGGAGCTCCAATAGATTAGTGAGTCTCGTAATAAGCCTCAAGACTCCTCAGGGTAAAAGATTCCACTAACCATCTACACTATTGCCTTTCTAAAAAAATATCCCTCCCCAAAATTAATTGGAAGATGGGTCTGCTTTCTGATACAATGGTACTATACATAACTCTGATTTAACTGCTTAAGCATATTAAAAATCCATGACAGAAATAGGACAAATACCCTTATGATTTAGGCACAAACACTATAAAAGACTGACCCAAGGATTCCCACTGGAAAATAACTGATAAGGAGAAAGTTTCCAATGGTGTCCTACTATCCTGGAGATTAGTGATTAGTAACACAACTAGATAAATCAAGTGAACAGAAGAACATATGAAGAAGGAAAAATTTGGCTTCTAAAGTTGTTAGAATTCAGGAAAAAGAAAGGCATGAAAATAGGTAACAAGCTTAAAATTTCTCAAAAGAAAAAAGATAGAAGAAATAGGAATGTGACTATGTTAGGTAGTGAAAGAAGAGAGCAGGATACAGGAGTATTCACAGCTCCTTCTAAGGGACTTCTGAAATACAATCTTGCTTTCCTTCGTTCTTACTTTTGTCTTAGTGCCTACATAAGCAAGTGAAAATGTAAGGTTGAAACATAATAAAAGTAATTGCTATCACTAATGTAATGTGTATTATTTGCCAAACAGTGTTCCAAAGGATTTTTTAATTGGATCCTGCTTAAGATTATCTCTCTCCCTCTGCCCCTTCTCTCTTTCTTTTTTTTTTTCTCTTTTTTCTCTTTCTTTCTTTCTTTCTTTCTTTCTTTCTTTCTTTCTTTCTTTCTTTCTTTCTTTCTTCTTTCTTTCTTTCTTCTTTCTTTCTTTCTTTCTTTCTTTCTTTCTTTCTCTTTCTCTTTCCTTCTCTCTTTCTCTTTTTGTCTCTAAAATATATATAATATATAAAAGTACATATATTTGATATATTTTTCTCATCTAATTCTCAAAACAGTCCTATGAGGTAGAGATTATTATTACCATATCTATTTTACAGAAGAGGAAACACAGATATAAAGAGGATAAGTAATTTGTCCAAAATCACATAGTAAGTAAATGGTGGAACCAAAATTCCAGTCTAGGTAGTCTTACTACAGAATTTCTCATCCCTGCTAATCAATTCTGCACTTTCTGAGAGGAACACATTGAGAAAGTCCAAACAAAGTTTAATAAGACTAAAAATCAGAAAGAATATTGAATACAAATGGAAATTATAGAGAACTCATCAGTTGCAGGCAGTGTTTTGCATACACAGATTAAGGAAACTTCCATTGCTTACAGGGAAAAAGAACTTTCTCAAACAGAAATCATCATTAACAAGTGATTCTTTGACTTAGAACTTGAAACTTTAAGAAAATGTAAATTTATCCCAGAAGAGACAGTGCAAGACTTTTCCCTTAATTACATTTCAGTGCACATCCATTTATTAGATTCTTTACAAAAAGTCTTGATAATGGAACAAGAGAATATGGAGAGTATGAGATCACTGTGGACCCGAAAGTAAAAGCTGAACTGAGATCCAACTGTGCTGTTTTTACAAATTGGCCAAGGGCCCACCTTGGGAAAAGTGAAGAGGTAGAGTTTGGCACGTTATAGTTCAGCCATGAACATCAGTCTTTGTTAAAGCAGAAAATTTTGGCAAAGAGTAAAGTTCTATAAAGCTAATGAGAGATGTTGACAGAGATTCAGACATATGCTAGGTCAATTGTCTTTAAAGAAGGAGGTGCAAAGTCTTACTTACAGGTGCTCCAAAACCCAAGAGGAAGAAAAATAAATCCATAGCTATAAAAAGAGAGGAAAGTAGTTGCAAGGCATGTAACCAGATTGTGAGTGTTACAGGGTAATGTTTTTTACATTATTTTATCCTTTATCTTTTTTCCTAGAAAAAGAAAATGTAGATCTGCATGTGGAAAAATAGAAAACTCCAGGTTAAATGCCCAGTCATTTGCTTGTTCCTCCAAATCCAAAGCTGTAGTTTTGCAGGAAGAATACCTAACCTTCATTTGTATCAACCTTTCTTAGTTTAGCACATGAATAGCTACCACAGCTGGAAGACATTAGTGTTGTCTAAGTCAACAATTTTCCATAAGCCAGAGAGAAAAGAATTTCCAGTGTTTGTTGTGACAAATGAAAATTTGAGTCTTAAATTCTGCTTCAAATTGAAGTGACTTCAAATGAAAGGAAATGAGAAGAAAGAAATTTTGATGTGTTATAATAAGAACAATTACTGCTGTACCATATTGGAAACAGAATCAAGAAGAGAACCACTTCAGGTTTATAGGTAACTTGCTGTAAAGGGACATTCCCACAATGTGTTGGTTCACATTCCCACCAACAGTGTAAGAGGGTTCCCTTTTCTCCGCATCCTCTCCAACATTTGTGGTTTCCTGCCTTGTTAATTTTCCCTATTCTCACTGGTGTGAGGTGGTATCTCATTGTGGATTTGATTTGTATTTCCCTGATGGCCAGTGATGCGGAGCATTTTCTCATGTGCTTGGTGGCCATGTCTATGTCTTCCTCTGTGAGATTTCTCTTCATGTCTTTTGCCCATTTCATGATTGGATTGTTTGTTTCTTTGCTGTTGAGTTTAATAAAGGCTTTATAGATCTTGGAAACTAGCCCTTTAACTGTGTCATTTGCAAATATCTTCTCCCATTCGGTAGGTTGTCTTTGAGTTTTGTTGACGGTATCTTTTGCTGTGCAAAAGCTTCTTATCTTGATGAAGTCCCAATAGTTCATTTTTGCTTTGGTTTCTCTTGCCTTTTTAGATAAATCTTGCAAGAAGTTACTGTGGCCAAGTTCAAAAAGGGTGTTGCCTGTGTTCTCCTCTAGGATTTTGATGGATGCTTGTCTCACATTAAGATCTTTCGTGTGAACTGTTGCAGCCACTCTGGACAACTGTGTGGAGGTTCCTCAAAGAGTTAAAAATAAATCTGCCCTATGACCCAGCAATTGCACTGCTGGGGATTTACCCCAAAGATACAGATGCAATTAAACGCCAGGACACCTGCACCCCGATGTTTATGGCAGCAATGTCCACAATAGCCAAACTGTGGAATGAGCCTCAGTGTCCATCAAAAGATGAATGGATAAAGAAGATGTGGTTTATGTATACAATGGAATATTACTGAGCCATTAGAAATGACACATACCCACCATTTGCTTCGACATGGATGGAACTGGAGGGTATTATGCTGAGTGAAATAAGTCAATCGGAGAAGGACGAAAATTATATGGTCTCATTCACTTTTGGAATATAAAAAATAGTGAACGGGAATAAAGGGGAAAGGAGAAAAAAATGAGTGGGAAATATCATAAAGGGAGACAGAACATGAAAGACTCCTAACTCTGGGAAACGAACTAGGGGTGTTGGAAGGGGAGGTGGGCGGGGGTAGGGTGACTGGGTGACAGGCACTGAGGTGGGCACTTGACGGGATGAGCACTGGGTGTTATTCTATATGTTGACAAACTGAACACCAATAAAAATGAATTTTTTAAAAAAAGATCTTTCATCCATTTTGAGTTTATCTTTGTGTATGGTGCAAGAGAGTGGTCTAGTTTCATTCTTCTGCATGTAGATGTCCAATTTTTCCAGCACCATTGATTGAAGAGACTGTCTTTTTTCCAGTGGATAGTCTTTCCTGCTTTGTCGAATATTAGTTGACCATAAAGCTGAGGGTCCACTTCTGGATTCTCTATTCTGTTCCATTGATCTATGTGTCTGTTTTTGTGCCAGTACCACACTGTCTTGATGACCACAGCTTTATAGTACAACTTGAAATCTGGGATTGTGATGCCCCCAGCTATGGTTTTCTTTTTTACAATTCCCCTGGCTATTCGGCTATTCGGTCTTTTCTGGTTCCACACAAATCTTAAAATAATTTGTTCCAACTCTCTGAAGAAAGTCCATGGTATTTTGATAGGGATTTCATTAAATGTGTAAATTGCTCTGGGCAACATTGACATTTTCACAATATTAATTCTTCCAATCCATGAGCATGGAATATTTTCCCATCTCTTTGTGTCTTCCTCAATTTCTTTCATAAGTGTTCTATAGTTTTTAGGGCATAGATCCTTTACCTCTTTGGTTTAAATGGAGTTTTAAATAAGGACTCAAGGCAAGCTGCACATGTGAGTTGTTGGTAATGCTTCATTATGCCTTTATTGATAGACAGCAAAGTACTTCCATCTCAGCACTCATTTTTGTACCCCTCCTGCTACATTTCTCTACTCTTCCTGAAAGTATAGTCATTCATTACTATTTTATTTACTGAAAGATTAAGCATGTTATCTCTATTGGTATCAAAGACTTAATAATAATAACAAAAAAACCCTCACATTCATTGAGCTTTTGATGAGTGTCAGGCACTGTGGTAACTGCTTTAGGTTCATTTATATCATTTCATCTTACAAAAACCCTATAATGATGGTTCTGTTGTTGCCTAGACTAGCTCCAGAGTTGGAGTTGTAATTGCTATGCTATACTGTGCTTTAAAATAGAAAAATAAACTATACCAGGCTTAAAAAGAATGGAGTAAAACTCATTCATTCTCTTCACACACCCTATGTTAGCACAGTGTCTTGAGTATTATAGTTGTTAATTAAATGTCTGTTGAGTGAATAAACAGGATGATACCAGATATCATATAAATTTCTCAATGACTGTATATTACTTCAGATCATATGTCTCCTTGTATCACTCACAATGCCATACACATAGTGGGAACTTAATATTTCTTGAAACCTTTGAAAAGTTCTTAAATTCCTGTGCCCAAATGAGAACTTGCAAAATACAAAAAAATATTGGCTATTCTGTAAAACTTTTACTAAGGCCACCTTCATACAGAGTCAACATTACACAGAGTTAAAGAGCTCAAAACAAATCCGGAAGTAGATTCTTCATCCTGATATTCTCCCTGTATCCCAAACTGATAAAACTTTAATAATAATAAAAATAATATCAACAAATATAATTCTAGTAGGTATTAGAAGTTCAGTATCTTCTACTATTTTCCCAATACTTAAAATTCCTTATCTTCTTTATTACTTATCACAACTCTATTGCAAAGTATTTTTATTTTTGATTTACACATAAGGAAAATCAGTTTCAGAGATGTTAAATGATTTATTAAAGGTCACATAGCTAGTAATTGGCAGAGCTGGAATTCAAACCAGACTCTTGAACTCTAAAAACTGCCCTTTCTACTAATCTACTATGTCTCTTGACAGACTCACAAAACTCTTATTTCTATGCTCCAGTCCACTCCTCAAATAATATTTCTAAAGACAAAGCACGAAATTTTGTTAATTATCCTAATTTGAGACAGTGTTATTGTATGGTACTTAAGAGCTCAAAGGCTAGAATCAGAATTGGGTTTGAATAGCAGCTCCAAGACTAATATAATATATATCTTTAGATACATATAGAAGACTTCAGCCATAATAAATACTGAGCAAATAAAAATAGTAATAAATACACAATAAATACTATGCATAATAAATACTAAGCAAAGGGTACTTATCTCTGCTACCCCAAAAATAGACGTGCCTATTCATCATAATTATACGAAATGTTGATAACCTGTCAACATGTTTCTGATAGGAAGGATATGAAATTTATAATTGGCAATTGCCAATTCTTATAAGCCAGTGGCAAAAGAAAATATAATCAATTCCACTGAATTGGAAAGTAGAGACACTGTTGATATAATTCTTCTCGAGAATGCAGGGAGGACAGAGGCCACTATTTAATCAGTCCCCATTATATACACAATAAAATAGGTCATGGATTGCCAGTCCTTAAGTCTAGACTTCAAACTAAACCCAGCTCCAGTACAAAAGAGAGGGTTTGCATCAGGAGTGCTTGGGGTTTTTTTGAGCCCAAATTAAATTTGAATTAAGACAGGTTTCTGACTCCCCCAAAGACAAATTCATGTTTTCTAGTCTATTAGTTGACCATAGAGTTGAGGGCTCATTTCTGGGATCTCGATTCTATTGATCTAAGTCTCTGTTTTTGTGCCAGTACCACACTGTCTTGATGACCACAGCTTTGTAGTACAATTTGAAATCCGGCATTGTGATGCCCCCAGCTCTGGCTTTCTTTTTCAATATTCCCTTGGCTATGTGGGGACTCTTCTGATTCCACACAAATCTTAAAATAATTTGTTTCAACTCTGTGAAGAAAATCCATGGTATTTTGATAGGGATTGCATTGAATGTGTAAATTTCCTGGCATAGCATAGACATTTTCACAATATGAATTCTTCCAATCCATGAGCATGGAATATTTTTCCATCTCTTTGTGTCTTCCTCAATATCTTTCAGAAGAGTTCTGTAGTTTTTAGGATATCGATTCTTTACCTCTTTGGTTAGGTTTATTCCTAGGTATCTTGTGATTTTCGGTGCAATTGTAAATGAGATTGACTCCTTAATTTCTCTTTCTTCAGTCTCATTGTGAGTGTATAGAAATGCCACCGATTTCTGGGCATTGATTTCGTATCCTGCTATACTGCTGAATTGCTGTATGAGTTCTAGCAATCTTGGGGTGGAATCTTGTGGGTTTTCTATAGACAGTATCATGTCATCTGTGAAGAGGGAGAGTTTGACTTCTTCTTTACCAATGTGAATGCCTTTTATTTCTTTTTGTTGGCTGATTGCTGAGGCTAGGGCTTTTAGTACGACGTTGAATAGCAGTGGGGAGAGTGGACATCCCTGTCTTGTTCATGATCTTAGAGGAAAGGCTCCCAGTGTTTCCCCATTGAGGATGATATTTGCTGTGCACTTTTCATAGATGGCTTTTAAGATGCTGAAGAATGTTCCCTCTATCCCTACACTCTGAAGAGTTTTGAACAGGAATGGATGCTGTATTCTGTCAAATGCATTTTCTGCCTCTATTGAGAGGATCAAATGTTTCTTGTTTGTTCCCTTGTTAAAAAGTTCTATCACATTGATTTTTTTTTACTAATATTCAACAAAGCAGGAGAGACTATCTACTGGAAAAAGGACAGTCTCTTCAATAAATGATGCTGGGAAAATTGAACATCCACATGCAGAAGAATGAAACTAGACCATTCTCTTACACCATACACAAAGATAAACTCAAAATGGATGAAATATATAAATGTGAGATAAGAATCCATCAAAATCCTAGAGGAAAACACAGGCAGTACACTATTTGAACTTGGCCACAGCAACTTCTTGCAGGACACTTCTATGAAGGCAAGAGAAACAAAAGCAAAATTGAACTGCTGGGATTTCAAGATAAAAACCTTCTGCACAGCAAAAGGAACAGTCAAAAAAAACTAAAAGACAAGCTACAGAATGGGAGAAGATATTTACCAATGACTGATCAGATAAAAGGCTAGTATCCAAGATCTATAAAGAACTTACTAAACTCAACACCCAAGACACAAACAATCCAATCGTGTGGGCAAAAGACATCAACAGAAATTTCACAAAGGAAGACATAGACATGGCCAACAAGCACATGAGAAAATGCTCCGCATCACTTGCCACCAGGGAAATACAAATCAAAACCACATTGAAATACCACGTCACACCAGTGAGAATGGTTAAAATGAACAAGACAGGAAGCAAAAAATGTTGCAGAGGACGTGGAGGAAGGGAAACCCTCTTGCATTCTTGGTGGCAATGTGAACTAGTACAGCCATTTTGGAAAACTGTGCGGAGGATCCTCAAAACCGAAAAATTGAGCTACCCTATGACCAGGCAATTGCATCACTGGGGATTTATCCCAAAGATACATATGCAGTGAAAACCAAGACACCTGCACCCCAATGTTTATAGCAGCAATGTCCACAATAACCAAACTGTGGAAGGAGCCTTGGTGTCCATCGATAGATGAATGGATCAAGAAGGTGTGGTATATTTATACAGTGGAATATTACTCAGCCATTAGAAACAACAAATACCCAGCATTTGCTTCAACGTGGATGGAACTGGAGGGTATTATGCTTAGTGAAGTATCAGAGACACTTCTCTGTCAATCAGAGAAGGACAAAAATTATATGGTTTCATTCACATGGGGAATATAAAAAATAGTGAAAGGGATTAAAGGGGAAAGGAGAGAAAATGAATGGGAAATATCAGAGAGGGTGACAGAAGATGAGAGACCCCTAACTCTGGGAAAATTACAAGGGGTAGTAGAAGGAGTGGTGGGTGGGGGGATGGAGTGCCTGGA
Organism: Canis lupus familiaris; assembly: GCF_011100685.1. Lineage (NCBI taxonomy): Eukaryota > Metazoa > Chordata > Mammalia > Carnivora > Canidae > Canis > Canis lupus. The sequence goes on along the minus strand of NC_049260.1, from coordinate 60,867,408 downwards.
TGATGGGCCCTGAGGGAGGCACTTGATGGGATGAGCACTGAGTGTTATACTATATGTTGGTAAATCGAACTCCAATAAAAAATATACAAAAAAATTTCATGTTTTCTCTCCCTGAAGGGAAAATAAATACATTTCCTTGGAATAAGAGGCCTATTTTGGGGGGATTCAATGATGTATGGTGAATCCCCAGTTGACTTACAAAACCAAATACATGGGAAAAGTACAAAATGAACCATGGTGTGAAAGAGTCTTCTCACCAATCTTAATTTATCTGTAGCACAGGTGCACGCAAGAAATTGGATCACTCTTTACATTCCCCTCTTCTCCCAAGTCACAAATCAATAGATATATTAAGTACTGACATTTTTCAATGTAAGATTGCCTGACCAGATTTCTAGGAAGGAATTATAAAATCTATGTATATGATCTAAATCTAAACCTGACCAAATGGGACACATTTGGGTTCAGAGAACTCCTTGATCTGTCTGAGAAACTGCAATTTCGGGGGAGGAGCAAGATGGCGGAAGAGTAGGGTCTCCAAATCACGTCTCCACCAAGTTACCTAGAAAACCTTCCAATCATCCTGAAAATCTATGAATTCGGCCTGAGAATTAAAGAGAGACCAGCTGGAATGCAACAGTGAGAAGAGTTCGCGCTTCTATCAAGGTAGGAAGACGGGGAAAAAGAAGTAAAGAAACAAAGGCCTCCAAGGGGGAGGGGCCCCGCGAGGAGCCGGGCTGAGGCCGGGGCGAGTGTCCCCAGGACAGGAGAGCCCCGTCCCGGAGGAGCAGGAGCTGCACTGACCTTCCCGGGCGGAAAGGGGCTCGCGGGGAGTTGGAGCAGGACCCAGGAGGGCGAGGATGCCCTCGGGCTCCCCGGGACAGTAACAGAGCAACTGCGCGCCAGGACAGTGCGCCGAGCTCCCTAAGGGCTGCAGCGCGCACGGAGGGACCCGGCGGGACCCGGAGCAGCTCAGAGGGGTTCGGGCGGCGGCTCCGCGGAGGGGGCTGCGCGGCCCCGGGAGCAGCTCGGAGGGGCTCGGGCAGAGGAAGAGGCTCCGTGCGGAGGGGGCTGCGCGGTTCCAGGAGCAGCTCGGAGGGGCTCGGGCAGAGGAAGAGGCTCCGTGCGGAGGGGGCTGCGCGGTTCCAGGAGCAGCTCGGAGGGGCTCGGGCAGAGGAAGAGGCTCCGTGCGGAGGGGGCTGCGCGGTTCCAGGAGCAGCTCGGAGGGGCTCGGGCGGCAGCTCAGCGGAGGGGGTTGCGCGGCAGCGGCCGGGAGCGCGAATCCACCAGCGCAGGCCCCGGAGCACAGGGCGCCGGGACACAGCCCAGGATCCGGCCTCCCCCCAGGACAGGCAGAGGCCGGGAGGGCCCAGGACAGCAAGGACGCTCCTGCCCCGAGCTGAGCAGATCAGCGGCCCCGTCCCGGAGCCTCCAGGCCCTGCAGACGGAGTTCCTGCCGGAGCTGAATCCAGGTTTCCAGAGCTGGCCCCGCCACTGGGGCTGTTCCTCCTGCGGCCTCACGGGGTAAACAACCCCCACTGAGCCCTGCACCAGGCAGGGGCACAGCAGCTCCCCCAACTGCTAACACCTGAAAATCAGCACAACAGGCCCCTCCCCCAGAACACCAGCTAGACTGACAACTTCCAGGAGAAGCCAAGGGACTTAAAGTACACAGAATCAGAAGATACTCCCCGGTGGTTCTTTTTTTTTTGTTTGGTTTGTTTTGTTTTGTTTTGTTTTGTTTTGCTTTTTGATTTGTTTCCTTCCCCCACCCCCCTTTTTTTTTTCTCCTTTTTCTTTCTCTTTTTCTTCTCTCTTTTTTTTTTTTCATTTTTTTCTTCCCTTTTTTTCTCTTTCTCTTTTCTTTCCTTCTTTCTCTCCTCTCTTTTTCTCTTTTTCCCAATACAACTTGCTTTTGGACACTCTGCACTGAGCAAAATGACTAGAAGGAAAACCTCACCTCAAAAGAAAGAATCAGAAACAGTCCTCTCTCCCACAGAGTTACAAAATCTGGATTACAATTCAATGTCAGAAAGCCAATTCAGAAGCACTATTATACAGCTACTGGTGGCTCTAGAAAAAAACATAAAGGACTCAAGAGACTTCATGACTGCAGAATTTAGAGCTAATCAGGAAGAAATTAAAAATCAATTGAATGAGATGCAATCCAAACTAGAAGTCCTAACGACGAGGGTTAACGAGGTGGAAGAACGAGTGAGTGACATAGAAGACAAGTTGATAGCAAAGAGGGAAACTGAGGAAAAAAGAGACAAACAATTAAAAGACCATGGGGATAGATTAAGGGAAATAAACGACAGCCTGAGAAAGAAAAACCTACGTTTAATTGGGGTTCCCGAGGGCGCCGAAAGGGACAGAGGGCCAGAATATGTATTTGAACAAATTCTAGCTGAAAACTTTCCTAATCTGGGAAGGGAAACAGGCATTCAGATCCAGGAAATAGAGAGATCCCCCCCTAAAATCAATAAAAACCGTTCAACACCTCGACATTTAATAGTGAAGCTTGCAAATTCCAAAGATAAAGAGAAGATCCTTAAAGCAGCAAGAGACAAGAAATCCCTGACTTTTATGGGGAGGAGTATTAGGGTAACAGCAGACCTCTCCACAGAGACCTGGCAGGCCAGAAAGGGCTGGCAGGATATATTCAGGGTCCTAAATGAAAAGAACATGCAACCAAGGATACTTTATCCAGCAAGGCTCTCATTCAAAATGGAAGGAGAGATAAAGAGCTTCCAAGACAGGCAGCAACTAAAAGAATATGTGACCTCCAAACCAGCTCTGCAAGAAATTTTAAGGGGGACTCTTAAAATTCCCCTTTAAGAAGAAGTTCAGTGGAACAGTCCACAAAAACAAGGACTGAATAGATATCATGAAGACACTAAACTCATATCTCTCAATAGTAACTCTGAACGTGAACGGGCTTAATGACCCCATCAAAAGGCGCAGGGTTTCAGACTGGATAAAAAAGCAGGACCCATCTATTTGCTGTCTACAAGAGACTCATTTTAGACAGAAGGACACCTACAGCCTGAAAATAAAAGGTTGGAGAACCATTTACCATTCGAATGGTCCTCAAAAGAAAGCAGGGGTAGCCATCCTTATATCAGATAAACTAAAATTTACCCCAAAGACTGTAGTGAGAGATGAAGAGGGACACTATATCATACTTAAAGGATCTATTCAACAAGAGGACTTAAAAATCCTCAATATATATGCCCCGAATGTGGGAGCTGCCAAATATATCAATCAATTATTAACCAAAGTGAAGAAATACTTAGATAATAATACACTTATACTTGGTGACTTCAATCTAGCACTTTCTATACTCGATAGGTCTTCTAAGCACAACATCTCCAAAGAAACGAGAGCTTTAAATGATACACTGGACCAGATGGATTTCACAGATATCTACAGAACTTTACATCCAAACTCAACTGAATACACATTCTTCTCAAGCGCACATGGAACTTTCTCCAGAATAGACCACATATTGGGTCACAAATCGGGTCTGAACCGATACCAAAAGATTGGGATTGTCCCCTGCATATTCTCAGACCATAATGCCTTGAAATTAGAACTAAATCACAACAAGAAGTTTGGAAGGACCTCAAACACGTGGAGGTTAAGGACCATCCTGCTAAAAGATAAAAGGGTCAACCAGGAAATTAAGGAAGAATTAAAAAGATTTATGGAAACTAATGAGAATGAAGATACAACCATTCAAAATCTTTGGGATGCAGCAAAAGCAGTCCTAAGGGGGAAATACATCGCAATACAAGCATCCATACAAAAACTGGAAAGAACTCAAATACAAAAGCTAACCTTACACATAAAGGAGCTAGAGAAAAAACAGCAAATAGATCCTACACCCAAGAGAAGAAGGGAGTTAATAAAGATTCGAGCAGAACTCAACGAAATCGAGACCAGAAGAACTGTGGAACAGATCAACAAAACCAGGAGTTGGTTCTTTGAAAGAATTAACAAGATAGATAAACCATTAGCCAGCCTTATTAAAAAGAAGAGAGAGAAGACTCAAATTAATAAAATCATGAATGAGAAAGGAGAGATCACTACCAACACCAAGGAAATACAAACGATTTTAAAAACATATTATGAACAGCTATACGCCAATAAATTAGGCAATCTAGAAGAAATGGACGCATTCCTGGAAAGCCACAAACTACCAAAACTGGAACAGGAAGAAATAGAAAACCTGAACAGGCCAATAACCAGGGAGGAAATTGAAGCAGTCATCAAAAACCTCCCAAGGCAAAGAGTCCCGGGCCAGATGGCTTCCCAGGGGAATTTTATCAAACATTTAAAGAAGAAACCATACCTATTCTCCTAAAGCTGTTTGGAAAGATAGAAAGAGATGGAGTACTTCCAAATTCGTTCTATGAGGCCAGCATCACCTTAATTCCAAAACCAGACAAAGACCCCACCAAAAAGGAGAATTATAGACCAATATCCCTGATGAACATGGATGCAAAAATTCTCAACAAGATACTGGCCAATAGGATCCAACAATACATTAAGAAAATTATTCACCATGACCAAGTAGGATTTATCCCTGGGACACAAGGCTGGTTCAACACCCGTAAAACAATCAATGTGATTCATCATATCAGCAAGAGAAAAACCAAGAACCATATGATCCTCTCATTAGATGCAGAGAAAGCATTTGACAAAATACAGCATCCATTCCTGATCAAAACTCTTCAGAGTGTAGGGATAGAGGGAACATTCCTCGACATCTTCAAAGCCATCTATGAAAAGCCCACAGCAAATATCATTCTCAATGGGGAAGCACTGGGAGCCTTTCCCCTAAGATCAGGAACAAGACAGGGATGTCCACTCTCACCACTGCTGTTCAACATAGTACTGGAAGTCCTAGCCTCAGCAATCAGACAACAAAAAGACATTAAAGGCATTCAAATTGGCAAAGAAGAAGTCAAACTCTCCCTCTTCGCCGATGACATGATACTCTACATAGAAAACCCAAAAGTCTCCACCCCAAGATTGCTAGAACTCATACAGCAATTCGGTAGCGTGGCAGGATACAAAATCAATGCCCAGAAATCAGTGGCATTTCTATACACTAACAATGAGACTGAAGAAAGAGAAATTAAGGAGTCAATCCCATTGACAATTGCACCCAAAAGCATAAGATACCTAGGAATAAACCTAACCAAAGATGTAAAGGATCTATACCCTCAAAACTATAGAACACTTCTGAAAGCAATTGAGGAAGACACAAAGAGATGGAAAAATATTCCATGCTCATGGATTGGCAGAATTAATATTGTGAAAATGTCAATGTTACCCAGGGCAATATACACGTTTAATGCAATCCCTATCAAAATACCATGGACTTTCTTCAGAGAGTTAGAACAAATTATTTTAAGATTTGTGTGGAATCAGAAAAGACCCCGAATAGCCAGGGGAATTTTAAAAAAGAAAACCATATCTGGGGGCATCACAATGCCAGATTTCAGGTTGTACTACAAAGCTGTGGTCATCAAGACAGTGTGGTACTGGCACAAAAACAGACACATAGATCAGTGGAACAGAATAGAGAATCCAGAAGTGGACCCTGAACTTTATGGTCAACTAATATTCGATAAAGGAGGAAAGACTATCCATTGGAAGAAAGACAGTCTCTTCAATAAATGGTGCTGGGAAAATTGGACATCCATATGCAGAAGAATGAAACTAGACCACTCTCTTTCACCATACACAAAGATAAACTCAAAATGGATGAAAGATCTAAATGTGAGACAAGATTCCATCAAAATCCTAGAGAAGAACACAGGCAACACCCTTTTTGAACTCGGCCACAGTAACTTCTTGCAAGATACATCCACGAAGGCCAAAGAAACAAAAGCAAAAATGAACTATTGGGACTTAATCAAGATTAGAAGCTTTTGCACAGCAAAGGATACAGTGAACAAAACTCAAAGACAACCTCCAGAATGGGAGATGATATTTGCAAATGACATATCAGATAAAGGGCTAGTTTCCAAGATCTATAAAGAACTTCTTAAACTCAACACCAAAGAAACAAACAATCCAATCATGAAATGGGCAAAAGACATGAACAGAAATCTCACAGAGGAAGACATAGACATGGCCAACATGCACATGAGAAAATGCTCTGCATCACTTGCCATCAGGGAAATACAAATCAAAACCACAATGAGATACCACCTCACACCAGTGAGAATGGGGAAAATTAACAAGGCAGGAAACAACAAATGTTGGAGAGGATGCGGAGAAAAGGGAACCCTCTTACACTGTTGGTGGGAATGTGAACTGGTGCAGCCACTCTGGAAAACTGTGTGGAGGTTCCTCAAACAGTTAAAAATATACCTGCCCTACGACCCAGCAATTGCACTGTTTGGGATCTACCCCAAAGATACAAATGCAATGAAACGCCGGGACACCTGCACCCCGATGTTTCTAGCAGCAATGGCCACGATAGCCAAACTGTGGAAGGAGCCTCGGTGTCCAACGAAAGATGAATGGATAAAGAAGATGTGGTTTATATATACAATGGAATATTACTCAGCTATTAGAAATGACAAATACCCACCATTTGCTTCAACGTGGATGGAACTAGAGGGTATTATGCTGAGTGAAGTAAGCCAGTCGGAGAAGGACAAACATTATATGTTCTCATTCATTTGGGGAATATAAATAATAGTGAAAAGGAATATAAGGGAAGGGGGAAGAAATGTGTGGGAAATATCAGAAAGGGAGACAGAACGTAAAGACTGCTAACTCTGGGAAACGAACTAGGGGTGGTAGAAGGGGAGGAGGGCGGGGGGTGGGAGTGAATGGGTGACGGGCACTGGGGGTTATTCTGTATGTTAGTAAATTGAACACCAATAAAAAAAAAAAAGAAACTGCAATTTCAAGCATGTTATTTCCCCCTTTTGGAGCACTGGATTGTATGTTAAACATTGAAGCATTTAATTAGATACTCTCCAGAGGCCTTTTTAGCTCCAAAAGTTTCCATTCCAAGGTATTGGAGAGTTACTTCTGTGAACTGTGCACAAGCCATAAGGCATGTGGTGTTTAAGAGAGTAATAACTAGCCTTCATTGTTTACAATGTTCTTTCTTGCTTTGTGCTGGTTTTAATAATTAACTATATTGACATGGAAAAAGGCCACATGACTCCAATTTCAAAATTTTCACCAAAACCCTTAATTTTGCCCCATATAATTACCTAATAAACTCACAGTTGCATGAAGAATTCAAGTAAACATTTGTTTATTATTTCTTTTAATTTTTTAATTGGAGTTCAATTTGCCAACATATAGCATAACACCCAGTGCTCATCCCGCCAAGTGCCCCCCTCAGTTCCCATCACCCAGTCAACCCAACCCTCTGGTTACCTCCCTTTCCACTATCCCTTGTTCATTTCCCCGAGTAAGGTGTCACTCATGTTTTGTCATCGTCACTGAGAATTTCACTCATTTTTGCTCCTTTTCCTTTATTCCTTTTCACTAATTTTTATATTCCCCAAATAAATGAGACCATATAAAGTTTGTCCTTTTCCGATTGACTTATTTCACTCAGCATAATACCCTCCAGGTCCATCCACATCGAAGCAAGTGGTGGGTATTCATCCTTTCTAATGGTTGAGTAATTTTCCGTTGTATATATATATACCATACCTTCCTTATCCATCGATATTTAGATGGACAACAAGGCTCTTTCCCAGTTTGACTATTGTGGACATTGCTGCTCTAAACATCGGGGTGTAGGTATCCCGGAGTTTCACTGCATCTGTATCTTTTGGATAAATCCCCAGCAGTGCAATTGCTGGGTCATAGGGCAGAACTATTTTTAGCTATTTGAGGAACCTCCACACAGTTTTCCAGAGTGACTGCACCAGTTCAGATTCCCAACAACAGGGCAGGAGGGTTCCCCTTTCTCCACAACCTCTCCCAACATTTGTTTTTTCCTGTCTTGGTAATGTTCACCATTCTCCCTGGCATGAGGTGGTATCTCATTGTGGTTTGGATTTGCATTTCCCTCATAGCCAGTGATGTGAAGTATTTTCTCATGTGCTTGTTGGCATGTGTATGTCTTCCTCTGTGAGATTTCTGTTCATGTCTTTTGCCCATTTAATGATTGGATTGTTTGTTTCTTTGCTGTTGAGTTTAATAAGGGCTTTATAGATCTTGGATACTAGCCCTTTATCAGATAGGTCATTTGCAAATATCTTCTCCGATTCTTTAGGTTGTCTTATAGCTTTGTATCCTTTGCTGTGCAAAAGCTTCTTATCTTGATGAAGTCCCAATAGTTCATTTTTGCTTTTGGTTCTCTTCCCTTGATGGATGTATCTTGCAAGAAATTGCTGTGGCCGAGATCAAAAAGTGTGTTGCCTCTGTTCTCCTCTAGGATTTTGATGAAATCTTCTCTCTCATTTAGATCTTTCATCCATTTTGAGCTTATCTTTGTGTGTGGTATAAGACAATGGTCTAGTTTCATTCTTCTGCGTGTGGATGTCCAATTTTCTCAGCACCGTTTACTGAGGAGACTGTCTTTTTCCAGTGGATAGTCTTTCCTGCTTTGCTGAATATTAGTTGACGATAGAGTTGAGGATCTATTTCTGGATTCTCTATTCTGTTCCATTGATCTATGTGTCTGTTTTTGTGCCAGTACCACACTGTCTTGATGACCACAGCTTTGTAGTACAACCTGAAATATGGCATTGTGATGCCCCCAGAGATGGTATTCTTTTTTAATATTCCACTTGGTATTCAGGGTCTTTCTGATTCCACACAAATTATAAGATGATTTCTTCAAGTGTCTGAAGAAAGTCCATGGTTTTTTGATAGGGATTGCATTAAACGTGTAAATTGCCCAGCATAGCATAGACATTTTCACAATATGAATTCTTCCAATCCATAAGCATGGAAAATTTTTCCATCTCTTTGTGTCTTCCTCAATTTCTTTCAGAAGTGTTCTGTAGTTTTTAGGATATCAATTCTTTACCTCTTTGGTTAGGTTTATTCCTAGGTATCTTGTGCTTTTCAGTGCAATTGTAAATGAGATTGACTCCTTAATTTCTCTTTCTTCAGTCTCATTGTGAGTGTATAGAAATGCCACTGATTTCTGGGCATTGATTTTGTATCCTGCTACACTGCCGAATTGCTGTATGAGTTCTAGCAATCTTGGGGTGGAGTCTTGTGGGTTTTCTATAGACAGTATCATGTCATCTGCGAAGAGGGAGAGTTTGACTTCTTCTTTACCAATGTGAATGCCTTCTATTTCTTTTAGTTGTCTGATTGCTGAGGCTAGGACTTCTAGTACTATGTTGAGTAGCAGTGGTGAGAGTGGACATCCCTGTCTTGTTCCTGATCTTAGGGGAAAGGTTCCCAGCGTTTCCCCATTGAGAATGATATTTACTGTGGGCTTTTTGTAGATGGATTTTAAGATGCTGAGGAATGCTCCCTCTATCCCTACACTCTAAAGAATTTTGAACAGGAATGGATACTGTATTTGTCAAATGCTTTCTCTGCATCTATTGAGAGGATCGTAGGGTTCTTGTTTTTGCTCTTGCTGATATGGTCAGTCACACTGATTGCTTTACGATGGTTGATCCAGCCTTGCATCCTGGGGATAAATCCCACTTGGTCAAGCTGAATAATCTTCTTAATGTATTGTTGGATCCTATTGGCTAGTATGTTGTTGAGAAATTTTGCATCTGTGTTCATCAGGGAGATTGGTCTATAATTCTCCTTTTAGGTGGCTTCTTTGTCTGGTTTTGGAATTAAGGTGATGCTGGCCTCATAGAACGAGTTTGGAAGTACCCCATCTCTTTCTGTCTTTCCGAACAGCTTTAGTAGAATAGGTATTGTGTCTTCTTTAAACATCTGATAGAATTCCCCTGGGAAGCGATCTGGCCCTGGACTTTTGTGTCTTGGGAGGTTTTTGATGACTGCTTCAATTTCCTCCCTATTTATTGGCCTGTTCAGGATTTCTATTTCTCCAGTTCCAGTTTTGGTAGTTTGTGGTTTTCCAGAAATGCATCCATTTCTTCTAGGTTGCCTAATTTATTGGCATATAGCTGCTCATAATAAGTTTTTAAAATCGTTTGTATTTCCTTGGTATTGGTGGTGATCTCTCCTTTCTCATTCATGATTTTATTAATTTGAGTCTTCTCTCTCTTCTTTTTAATAAGGCTGGCTAATGGTTTATCTATCTTGTTAATTCTTTCAAAGAACCAACTCCTGGTTTTGTTGATCTGTTCCACAGTTCTTCTGGTCTCGATTTCATTGAGTTCTGCTCGAATCTTTATTAATTCTCTTCTTCTACTGGGTGTAGGTTCTATTTGCTCCAGCTCCTTAGGTCCAAGGTTAGCTTTTGTATTTGAGTTCTTTCCAGTTTTTTGATGGATGCTTGTATTGCGATGTATTCCCCCCTCAGGATTGCTTTTGCTGTATCAAAGATATTGAAAGTTTGTATCTTCATTTTCATTAGTTTCCATGAATGTTTTTAATTCTTCTCTAATTTCCTGGTTGTTCCTTTCATCTTTTAGCCAGATGGTCCTTAACTTCCACGTGTTTGAAATCCTTCCAAACTTCTTGTTGTGATTTAGTTCTAATTTCAAAGCATTATGGTCTGAAAATATACAGGGGATGATCCCAATCTTTTGGTATTCATTAAGACCTGATTTGTGACCCAGTATGTGGTCTATTCTGGAGAAATGTCCATGTGCACTTGAGAAGAATATGTATTCAGTTGCATTTGGATGTAAAGTTCTGTAAATATCTGTGAAATCCATCTGGTCCAGTGTATCATTTAAAGCTCTGGTTTCGTTGGAGATGTGCTTAGAAGACCTGTCCATTGTGGAAAGCACTATATTCAAGTCACCACGTATAAGGTATTATTATCTAAGTATGTCCTAACTTTGGTTATTAGTTAGTTGATATACTAGGCAGCTCCCACATTCAGGGCATAAATATTCATGATTGTTAGGTCCTCTTGTTGGATAGATCCTTGAAGTATTATGAAGTGTCCCTCTTCTTCTCTTACTCTAGTCTTCGGGATAAACTTTAATTTATCTGATATATGAATGTCTACCCCTGCTTTCTTTTGAGGACCATTTGAATGGTAAATGGTTCTCCATGCTTTTATTTTCAGGCTGTAGGTGTCCTTAGGTCTAAAATGAGTTTCTTGTAAATGGCAAATAGATGGGTCTTGCTTTTTTATCCCGTCTGAAACCCTGCGTCTATTGATGGGGGTCATTAAGCCCATTAACATTCAGTTACTATTGAAAGACATGAATTTAGTGTCATCATGATACCTATTCACTCCCTGTTTTTGTGGATTGCTTCCTTGGACCTCCTCTTTCTTTTACAGAGAGCTGGTTTTGTGGTCACATATTCTTTCAGTTTTTGCCTATCTTGGAAGCTCTTTATCGCTCCTTCTATTGTGAATGAGAGCCTTGCTGGATAAAGTATTCGTGACTGCAGGTTCTTCTCATTTAGGACCTTGAATATATCCTTCCAGCCCTTTGTGGCCTGCAAGGTCTTTGTGGAGAGGTCTGCTATTACCCTAATATTTCTCCCCATAAAGTCTAGAGATTTCTCGTCTCTTGCTGCTTTAAGGATCTTCTCTTTATCTTTGCAATTTGCAAGTTTCACTATTAAATATCGAGGTGTTGATTGGTTTTTATTGATTTTACGGGGGGATCTCTCTATCTCCTGGATCTGAATGCCTGTTTCTCTCCCCAAGTGAAGGATGTTCTCAGCTATGATTTGTTCAAATACACTTGCTGATCCTCTGTCTCTTTCGTCGACTTTGGGAACCCCAATTAAATGTAGATTTTTTTCCTTCTGAGGCTGTCATTTCTTTCCCTTTACCTATCCTCATGATCTTTTAATTGTTTTTCTGTTTTTTCCTCAGCTTCCTTCCTTGCCATCAACTTGTCTTCTATGTCACTCACTTGTTCTACCTCATTAACCCTCGTCCTTAGGACCTCCATTAGGTTTGCATCTCATTTAATTGATTTTTAATTTTGGTCTGATTAGATCTAAATTCTGCAGTCAGGAAGTCTTTTGAGTCCTTTATGCTTTTTTCTAGAGCCACCAGTAGCTTTATAATTGTGCTTCTGAATTGGCTTTTTGACATTGAATTGTAATCCATTTTGTAACTCTGTGGGAGAGGGTACTGTTTCCTATTCTTTCTTTTGTGGTGAGATTTTCCTTCTAGTCATTTTGCTCAGTGCAGAGTGGCCAAAAACAAGTTGTACTGGAAAAAAGGAGAAAAAGGGAGAAAAGGAATTGGGGGTGGGAACAAACATAAAACAAAAAACAAGGAGGAGTATCTTCTGATTCTATATACTATAAATCCCTCAACTTCCCTGGGAACTTTCCAGCACCACTTGGTCAATAACTTGCTTTTCCCCTGTCCTTCCAGCTGGTCTTCTGTGGGAGGGGCCTACTGTGCTGATTCTCAAGTGTGTGCACCTGGGGGAGCTGCTCAGCCCCCTGCCAGGTGCATGGTTCAGTGAGAGCTGTTTATCGTGTGAGGCCCCTGCTCATTCCCAGGTACAAGGTGACGCCAGAAGTAACAACAACAGTGGTAGCAGCCAGGTCTCCAGCTCTGGCGTCAGCTCCTGCAGTAACTACTGCAGCTCTCAGTCTGCAGGGGCGTGGATGCTCCAGGGGCAGGGGGTGCTGATCTGCACAGCACGGGTCTGCCGGGCGACAGGTGCGTCCTTGTTACCCTGTGTCTTCCCAGCCTCTGCCTGTCCGGGAGGGAATACCAGATATTGGGCTGTGTCCCCCAGTGCCCTGAGCTCCCGGGCCTGCACCACTGGATTCGTGCTCCCAGGGCTGCGCAGCCCTCTCTCGTGGGGAGCTGCTGCCTGAGCTGCTGCCTGAGCTCCTCCCGGGCCTGCCTGGTGCGCTCCAGCCCCTTAGGGAGCTTGGCCTGCTGTGTGTGGCGTGCTCTCCCCCAGGGGCGCAGTTCCTCTGTTAGTGCCCTTGGGAGCCTGAGGGTATCCCTGCCCCTCCTGGGATCTTGCCCCAGCTCCCTGTGAGCGCCTTTCCATCCGGGAAGATTGGTAAAGTTTTTGCTTCTCCGGGCCTGGGCTTTCCTCTCCTGGGGGCACTCGCCCACGTCCTTAGTCTGGCTCCTTGTGGGGGCTCCCCCCCCATGCTTTTTTATTTCTTTATTTTTTTCCATTTTCCTACCTTGATAGAAGCGGGAACTCTTCTCACTGTAGCATTCCAGATGTTCTCTCTTTAAATCTTAGGCCAAATTCTGTTTATCATTTGTACTTTGTCAACTCTACTATTTGAAAGTGGAGCAATGACCATGAATTAGATTTAGTTTTAACAAGGCACACAGACTATCATCAGAGTGGGAATACTTCAAAATATAGTCATTGCTCCTACCTCTAATTATGATGTAATTTTTCAGAAATAACTACTTGATTTTCTCTGCCTGCCAAATACTGTCATTGCTTTAAACAAGTTATTTTCTCCCAAATGTTGATGACTTTTTAAATATACCCATGTCTATATACTTGAAGAGAAATGGTTAAATTATTGCCAAAACAGCAGTTTATGTATTTAAAATCCTATGATGGAAATATTGACACCAATAAAATTAAAGTCATTATGATATAAAGGAAGCAATGGGTAACATGAAGCAGGGAGAATTTTAAGAATACATTATGTGAGAGAATTATGATAAAAAAGATCTTCACAGACAGAAAGGGACTTTAAATAAATAATTCAATAGGATCTACCTAAAAAATGAGTGGGATCTTAGTCTGCATTGAGAAGAGTTTCCATAAGTGGAACTCTGTTCAATTCTGGAATCTAGTTTGACACACACATACAAAAGTGTGAGGGAACTTGAAAGCTCACTGTGATCTGGTTCTGCCTACTTGTGCAATGTTATCTTTTATTTATGTATCCTCATAACACACTACAACCAAGACCCCTCTTTCCAATAATGTTGACCAAGTAAGAATTGCCCCAAATGTTCCTAGTTTCACACACTTCTAACTCTGATTTTGTTTCTCGGATGAAACACATTGTCAGCTTTTGTAAACATTTCCTAACATTCCTCACCCCATCTTAGGTTGTGGCTTGTTTCCATCAGCACCCTATGTTTACCTTCATCACAGCACTTACTATACAGATATTCACTTTTTTCTTTGTCTCCCTACCTAGAGCTGTTTGAGGGTAAGTATTAAATCTTATTTATCTTAATATCCTTAGCATCCAGCACAGTGCCTGATACATAGCAATTGCTGAGCAAACTACTCTTTTAAAAATAAAAATTATGAATGTATATCTAAAGAAGATTTAATATTATGCCTGAGAAATAGAAGAGGTTGGACAAAGTAGTTATCTTTAAATATTTAAAGGTTGTCACGGGAAAAGGAACTGAACTTATCTCCTTCAGGCTTGAAGAGCAGAACGAGAACTAGTATGTAGAAGCTAAAAAAAGATATGGAGCTGGGACACCTGGTCAGCAGTTAAGCATCTGCCTTCAACCCAGGACATGATCCTGGAGTCCTGGGATTGAGCCCCATGTCGGTCTCCCAGCATGGAGCCTGCTTCTCTTTCTGCCTGTGTCCCTGCCTCTTTCTGTGTGTCTCCCATGAATAAATAACATCTTTAAAAAAAAGATATGGAGCTTCCACTTCTATTTTCCAACAAAAATGGAGTTTCCTTTATTATACTGATCAAACAAAGATTAAACTATTCAAGGACAAGGGAGAGTGTGCTAAATAAAGCATTATATGTAGAGTTAAAAGTTTAAGTTTCTATAACTCTAAGATCTTAGAGTTCTATAGTAACAATTGAATCAATTGGTGTCTAGTTCTGGCTCTGTGACTTACTAGCTGGACAATCTTGTTAAGCATCTTTTCATGTGTCTGTTGGCCATCTGCATGCTTCTGTGGAAAAATACCCATTCATGTCTTCTGTCCATTTCTTAATTAGTTTATTCATTTTGAGGGAATTGAGTTTTATGAATTTTTTATATATTTTGGATACTAACCCTTTATCAGATGTCATTTTCAAAAAACTTCTCCCATTCTGTAGGTTACCTATTAGTTTTATTATTTCCTGGGCTGTGCTGTGCAGTTTTTATCTTCAAGAAGTCCCAATAGTTCATTTTTGCTTTGTTTTCCCTTGCCTCTGGTGATATATTTAGTAAGAGGTTGCTACAGAGAGGTTACTGCCTGTGTTCTCCTCTAAGATTTTAATGGCTTCCCGTCCCACATTTAGGTCGTTAATGCATTTTGAATTTATTTTTGTGTAGGGTGTAAGAAAGTGGTCCAATTTCATTCTTTTGCATGTTACTGTCCAATTTTCCCAACACCATTTATTGAAGAGACTGTAATTTTTCCATTAGATATTCTTTTCTACTTCATGAAGATTAATTGATCAAATAATTGTGGGTTCATTTCTGGGTTTTCTATTCCATTGATATGTGTCCAATTTTGTGGCAGTACCATACTGTTCTGATCATTATAGCTTTATAATATAACTTGAAGTATGGAATTGTGATGCCTCCAGCTTTGTTCTTCTTGTTCTAAGTTACTTCGGCTAGTCAGAGTTTTTGGTAATTCCATACAAATTTTAGGATTGTTTGTTCTAGTGCTGTGGAAAATGCTGTTGGTATTTTGATATGGATTGTATTAAATGTATAGGTTGCTTTGCATAGTGTAAACATTTAATAATATTTGTTCTTTTTTTCCATTTCTTTGTGACTTCAATTTCTTTCATCAGAGTCTTGCAGTTTTCAGAGTACAAATCTTTTACCTCTTTGTTAAGGTTTATTCCTTATTATCTTACCTTTCCTGGTACAATTGTAATGTGATTGATTCCTTGATTTCTCTTTCTTCTGCTTTGTTATTGGTGTATAGAAATGCAACAGATTTCTGTACATTAACTTTTGTATCTGGTGACTTTATTTGCGTATCATTCTAGCAATTTTTGGTACAGGATTTCTATGTAGTGTTATGCCATCTGCAAGTAGTGAAATTTGAGTTCTTCCTTACCTATTTGGGTAACTTTTGTTTATTTTGTCGTCTGGTTGTGTGGCTAGCACTTCCAGCAGTCTTAAATAACAGTAGTGAGAGTGTACATCCCTGTCTTATTCCTGGCCATAAAGGAAAAGCTCTCAGGTTTTTTTGCCATTGAAGATTATGTTAGCTATGGGTTTTTCATATATGGTCTTTATTACGTTGGAGTACGTTCCCTCTATCACTGCTTTGTTGATAGTTTTTATCATGAATGAATGTTGTACTTTGTAAACCTTTTTCTGCATGTATTGAGAGGATCATATGGTTTTTATCCTTTCTTTTATTAATATGGTGTATCACATTGATTGATTTGAAAATATTTAACAACACTTGGACACTTGATCAAATCCCACTTGATCACAGTGAATGATTCTTTTAATGTACTACTGGACTTGGTTTGCTATTATTTTATTGAGAATTTTTTTTTGCATCCAGGTTTATCAGGAATATTGGCCTGTAATTCTCTTTTCTGTCTGGTTTTGGTATCAGTAATGCTGGCCTAATAGAGTTAATGTAGAAGTTCTCCTTCCTTTTCTTTTTTTTGGAATAGATTGAGAAGAATAGGTATTAACTCTTTAAATATTTGGTAGAATTTCCCTGGAAAGCCCTCTGTCCCTGGACTTTTGTTTTTTTGGTAGACTTTTTTTTTTGTTATTGATCCAATTTTTTTGTTGGTGTGTTGAAATTTTCTCTCTTCCTGTGCCAGTTTTGGTAGTTTATATATTTCTAGCAATCTATCCACTTCATAGAAGCTGTCCAATTTGGTGGCACATAGTTTTTCATAATATTCTCTTATATTGTTTGTATTTTTGTGGTGTTGTTTGCTATTTCTTCTCTCTCATTTGTGATTTTATTTATTTATATCCTTTCTCTTTTCTTTTGGATAGGTCTGGCTATGGGTTTATCAATTTTATTAATTCCTCAAGTAATCAGCTCCTGGTTTCATTAATTTGTTTTATTGTTGTTTTAGTTTCTATATCATTTATTTCTGCTCCAATCTTTATTATTTTTTTCCTTCTGCTGGTTTTAGGTCCTGTTCGTTTGTGCCTTTTTTAGCTCCTTTAATTGTAAAGTTAGGTTGTTTATTTGAGATTTTTCTTGTTTCCTAAGGGAGGCCTGTCCTGCTATCTACTTCCCTCTTAGATCCACTTTTGCTTCATCCCAGAGGTTTTGGACCTTTGTGTTTTCATTTTTATTAGATTCCATTCATTTTTGTATTTATTCTTTGATTTCCTGGCTGACCCATTCATTCTTTAGTAGCACATTGTTTAACCTCCATGTATGTGGTCTTTCCAATTTTTTTCTTGTGGTTGACTTCAAGTTTCAGGGTGTTGTGTTTAAAAAAATATACATGGTCTGATTTCAATCCTTTTGTACTTATTGAGGCATGATTTGTGATTAGCATGTGATCTATTCTGGAGAATGTCCCATGTACACTTGAAAAGAATGTGTATTTTGCTGCTTTGAGGATAAAATGTTTTGAATATATCTGTGAAGTCCATCTGATCCAGTGTGTCATTTAAAAGCCACTGTTTCCTTGCTGATTTTCTGTTTGGATGATCTGTCCATTAGTGTAACCTGAGTGTTGAAGTCCTCTACTATTATTGCATTATTATCAATTAGTTCCTTAATTAATTAATTGTTTTATATATTTAGGTACTCCCATGTTGGGTTCATAAATATTTACAATTAGACCTTGTTAGATTGCCCCACTTATTATGATATTATACTCTTCTTCATCTCTTGTAACAGTCTTCGGTTTTAAGTCTAGTTTGTCTATTCTAAGTATTGCCACTCCAGCTTTTAAGATTTTTAATTTATTTATTAATGAGAGACAGAGAGAGAGAGAGAGAGAGAGAGAGAGAGAGAAGCAGAGACACAGGCAGAGGGAGAAGCAGGCTCCATGCAGGGAGCCCGACATGGGACTCAATCCCGGGACTCCAGGATCATGCCATGGGCCACAGGCGTGCTAAACAGCTGAGCTACCCAGACTGCCCTCCAGCTTTTTTTTTAAAATATCCATTTTCATAATAATAAATGTTTCTCCATTTCCTCACTTTCAATTTGTAGGTATATTTAAGTCTAAAATGAGTCTTTTGTAGGCAGCATATAGATAGGTCTTGTTTTGTTATCTATTCTGGCACCTTATGCCTTTTGATTGCAGTGTTTAGTCCATTTACATTCACAGTATTTTTTGATAAATATGCAGCTATTGCCATTTCATTAGTTGTTTTGTCATTTTCTTTGACCCTTTCTTGTCTTTGTCACTTTTGGTTTTTCTAACTCATGGAGTCCACTTTAATATTTCTTATAAGGCTCTTTTGGGGTCATGAACTCCTTCAGTTTTTTGTTTGTCTGTGAAACTCTTTATCTCTCCTTCTATTCTGAATGATAGCCTTGCTGGATAGAGTATTCTTGGCTGCACATTTTTCCCATTCAGCATGTTGAATATATCATGCCACTCCCTTCTGATTTAACGAATTCCTCTTGAGAAATATGTAGCCAACCTTAGGGGTTTTCTCTTGTAAGTATAGGAATTCTTTTGTCTTGCTGTCTTTCAGATTTTTTTCTTTATCATGATATTTTGCAAATTTAATTAAAATGTATCTTGGTGTTCATATGCTTTTGTTGATTTTGATGGGAGTTCTCTGTCTCTTGGATCTTGATGTCTGTTTCCTTCCCCCAGATTAGGGATGTTTTCTGCTATTATCTCTTGAAATAAATTCCCTCCACCTTTCCTTTCTCTTCTTCTGGGTCTCCTATAATACATATGTTATTACCTTTGATGAAGTCACTGAGTCCCTAAGTCTGTTCTTGTGTTCCATAATTCTTCTCACTTTTTTTCAGTTTCATTATTTTTCATTATCCTATCTTCTATATCACTTGCTCACTCCTCTGCTACCCCCAGCCTTGTGTTCATTGCATTAAGCCTCTTTCTAAACTCAGTTATCATATCCCTTATTTCTGATTCTTTTTTAACTTTTTTATCTCTATGGGAAGGGCCTCCCTGAAGTCTTCCATTCCTTGTTCAAGCTGTGTGTATCTTTATGATTTTTGCTTCAAATTTTTCATCAAGCATGTTACTTGTATCTGTTTCGATTACATCCCTGGCAGCGACCTTTTTTTCTTTCTTTCTTTTCTTCCATCTTGAAATTTAATCTAACTCTGTCTTCTTCTCCATGTTAGAAAAGTCCATTATATTTCCTGCTCTTGAGAGTAGTGGCTTTATGAAGAAGTCCTGTAGTGTCCAGGGGCTGGCACTTCGGGAAATGTCTCTAATGTGTCCTGTGTGTATTTTGCTTTTGTATTTTGGCTCTATCCTTTAGGCCAGTGGTTTGCAAAGGCTCTCCTTGCCTGCAGTGGGTAATGTTTAGTCCTTGGCCAGAGTGTGGTGAGTTTTAACTAGGTGTGCTCTAGTGTGCCTATTAAATGAGACCTGATACTACTTCCACTAGAATTGAAGCCTGCTGAACTCTCCAGTCAGGACATGTGGTGTGGGCAAGGGTTTCTGCTGGTCATCTGGGGAAGGGGCCCAGCACACTGAGCTCGAGGCAAATTTGACAGAGAAGGGCAGTCCCACCATAGCACAGGGGTGTGGGGCTTGGTGCAAGCAGTTATGCTTCAAGTGTCTAATCTCTGTTGCTTCCCAAAGGTGCCTCTGTGTTTATGTTGAGGGTCTGTGGAGGAAAATGATGCCAGCCAGTTCTTTTGTTCCTGGAAAGGTGTCTATGCACAGTGCCTCTCAGGAAGCACTCTGAGAAGAGCAAATGATCTCCTCACTGTACGTCCCAGGTATTTTTCAGATCAGCATTTCCATACTCTCTGCCTCTGAGTTGTTTGCCTGACTTGTCTTCATGAGCAGTGCAGTGCCCTGCAGGCTCTATCCCAACCAATCATGCTGGCTTACAACTACAGGGTTTAGGGATGTGGTGTGGGCAGGGACTTGTGCTGATTTTATGGAGGAGGAGCCCACCACACTGGGAATAAAACAAGCTTAACTGAGAAGGGAAGTCCTTTCAGAGCGCAGGGACATGGGACTTGGTGTAAGCAATTTAGGCAACCAGTTCAGTGCAATACTGCTTCCTGCATTTGGCTCTGTGTTTATGCTGAGGGGCAGGAGAGGGAAATGGTGCCAGCCAGTTCCTTTGTCCCCAAAGAGGCATCTCCCTGAACTCTGCCTGTCAGGGATGTGCTTCAAGAAGAGCAAATAATATCCCCCCTGTGTGCCCCAAGCATTCTTTAGATCACTTTTTCCATGCCATCTTCCCCAAGGCTGTTTGCCTGCCTTCTCTCCAGGAGTAAGGCAGTGCTCTCAGGGCTCTATCCCTGCCAAGCCTGCTGACCTTTAAAATTTCATGCTTTAAGCCAGCTGGTTGCAAAAACTCACAAAAATCAGCCCCTCTAATTTTCCCAACCAATGGCTTTGGGGAAATGTTCTCCTTGTGTGTTTCTTTCTGTGTGCTCCTCTTTCTCTTGACTTTCTCCCCTCCCCTTCATGACATCTACAAGCCTTTCTCCCAGATAATGTCTCTTCACTTCCTTCCTTCTTCAAAGCAGATTTTCTCCATTTAGTTGTGGTCTGTTCTCCTAGTTTTCAGGTTGATGTCCGGAGTATTTAGAATTATTCTTTTTTTTTAATTTTTATTTATTCATGATAGTCACACACAGAGAGAGAGAGAGAGAGAGGCAGAGACACAAGCAGAGGGAGAAGCAGGCTCCATGCACCGGGAGCCCAACGTGGGATTCGATCCCGGGTCTCCAGGATTGCGCCCTGGGCCAAAGGCAGGCGCCAAACCACTGCGCCACCCAGGGATCCCTAGAATTATTCTATAGTTATCTAGTTGTGTTTGTGGGACAAGACAAACCTAGGGTCTTTCTATTTTGCTGCCATCTTCTCAAACTCGTAAATCCTACATATTTTTTAAATATTTTATTTATATATTTATTTATAAATATTTTATTTATTTATTCATAACAGACACACAGAGAGAGAGAGAAGCAGAGACACAGGCAGAGGGAAAAGCAGGCTCCATCTCGGGTGTCTGGGATCAGGCCCTGGGCCAAAGGCGGCACTAAACTGCTGAGCCACCCGGGCTGCCCAATCCTACATATTTTGAAGAAAGTTCTCCAATTAATTCCCTACCTTATGTGTCAAAAATACTTTTATGTCAAAGCAGTTAGCTAGAGGGAGTGTTTTCAGTTTTGTAATTATAGTAACTTTTAACCAGGATGACAAATTAAAATCTAATGAAATCCATCATTCTACCTATGGAAAATCCATTTGTTTTCATTATATAGAAAACTGAGGATATAGTGATATAGTGAGTACTGAGCAAAAAAAGCATTACCTTAAGTCATCCATTGTTCATTGAACAGCTGAATTTTTCTCCATAATCAGCAGAGCTTTTCTGGTATCCCATAAATAATGAAAGCCATAGATGCCATCAAAACTCAGCTGATAGAAGGACATTCAGTTTCTCCAACTGTTTTATTTTCAAAGGAGTATTAAATGTGCTGCCAACTTTTCTTTTTGATTGTCAGGACAAATGTTTTCTTTTGCTTACTCTAAATATCAAAAAGTAAGTTCCAATTCTATAAAATTTTTCCTGAATCTATGTTGTTGTGACAGGGGTCTGGGCATTGTCTTCAGTGAAGCAATACATTTTCTAAAGAAAACAAAAATGAATATCTCCTTAAGGAAGTAATAGACAGCATTTGGGGCATGTCATCAATTGATTATAACAACTCATCTCTGAAAATATTGTTAACATTCTGTTAATTCTTATGCAATTCTCAGGACTCTCAGAAGTTTCTGAATTTTCAGATAGTGTCTGTTTCTTATTTGGCAGAGTCAAATCAAAAGACAGCTGTAATCCACTTTTAAATCAAGTCTGTCTCCTTAGTGAATTCTCTGTAACATCTCAGTTTTAGTTTACTCCTTCTTTGGAATTATCAGCCATGGGAAAGAGTTATTGCAAAAGAGAACAGGTAAATTCACAAATCTGAATCACTCTGGCTCTGGAAATGTCTCAGATAATGAATCTCCCATCTTTGATATATATCAAATGTAATTAAATGGGTTCAAATATGAAGCCTCTTTGGTTAAATGATACTGTATTTTTATAAATATTTTTGTTCTTTTTGATTATGTAAGAATAACAAAGATATAAATTCTAACTAACTTAGATTGGTAAATCTTTGAAGTTCTATAGTAAGAGCTATAGAAAGAGATGTGGTTTTAAAACTTCCATTTATTTCATTGTCAAACATAATCCAAAGGCTGCATCTGTATAAGCGATGAGGTCATTTCGTGCTGTAAACAATCCCAGAGAAATCTGGGATTCACTTGAAAAACTTGAATATTATTGACTTTTTACAATCCCCACTAACATGATTCCATTTATGCTGATTGTTGTTTTTTATGTATTGTGTTTGTTAGTTTTGCATGTGATCCTTTTAAGGTTTTCTTAAGGTACAAAGCAATTAGAAATAAAGAAATTTGAGTAAAGGATATTTTTCCAGATTAAGTAAAAAATTATCTTCATAAAGTAATAGTGAATACAAGCCAATTTACCTTGAGAACTTAAAATTCAAATTCTTCTAAGTATTAGTTGGTAAAAAACTCTGCATTTGGTTTTAATCATTTCTTAACTCTTGGTGTTTGAGTACTATTGAACTTGTTAGAATCTAGCTTTTTGTAATAATTTTTATTCACATTTCCACAAAATATAAATGATAGCTTTGCTATAATTACCATAGTCTTCAACTATGTTAATGAACAAGATATTTTTGCAATACTAACAAAAGATGTCTTTTTCATATACAAGTATCACTCCATACCACACAGGACAATTCCTCTGAATTCATTTTTTATGAGAGGTAATTTGTTTGCCAGCAAAGATCTGCTATTTTTATTGCTGAAAAAAAGGGGAATTTGGGGTATCATATAGCCTTAAAGAAAGCAAGAGACCTTAGAAATTATCTTGTCCAATCTCATTGCACATATGAAAAAAAAACAAGGCCTAATGAAGGAAAAGCATAATGAGGGACTAAAACAATGTGAATGGTCAAGAAATATTTAACAAATGAGCAGATAAACAAATTGATTGATGGATAGATGAATGAATTGTGGAGATGGGTACATGAATTCATGGAATAATAGATGAAATTAGTGGCAGAGTCAGAGCTGGAGCATGATTGTCCTGGCACTTCGTTGCACTTTTATTAGATAATGTTGCCTCTCTGAGGAAAAAAAAACATATTTATGTATATTTCAAAAACAACTGATTTGGCAATGTAATCTAATAGAAAAAGTACAAACTTCGAAGCCATGCAGACCCTAGTTTGGTTCAGTTCTGCCAGCTAATAGCTATGTGATCTAGGGAAAGTTAATCAACCTTGCCAAGTTTCTTTTTAATCTGAAAAATGGGGTTAATGAAGTCTAAATGAAATTGAACAAGATATCTGTGTAAAGCATCTAGCAGTGCATCACACACAGAAGATGCTCAATAAAGATTTGTTCTTCTTTTCTGTTACTTTTAAGTAACAGTAAATGCTGGTGTTATCTCTTCTAAAGATGATGGAACTTCTATAACATATGTGGCTCTAATCCAATATGTAGTCCTTCAGACCAGCAGCAACAGCATCATCACCTGGGAAACTTGTTAGATTTGCAAATTTTCAGTCCTCACCCAGACCTACAGAGTCAGAAGCTCTGGGGATGAGGCCTAGAAATTTCTGTTTTAATAAACACTCCAGATGATTCTAATACACTTTGAAGTTCAAGAACCAGTAATACGTACCATTGTTCCTTTAGGTTTATTGTTCAATCCTAATGACAATTAAAGGTATGAAGAATTTTGTGTTTTTTTCTAAGGTCTCCTCTGAAATAAGACATTATATCTACCTGTCATGTTAATGTCAATCCATGATCCAGGAAGTGACAATGAAACTCCTGTGATATTTGTTAATAAAACATAATAAACAAAAAAAAACATAATAAACATTAGCTGCTCAGTACATTGTGAAGATGTTCCTTGTTTGTAATGACCCTTTTAAACTGTCTCAACAGATTTATGAGGAAGCCACAATACATCTTTGGTAAAAATCAAAACTTTTGTATTCTTGAAATCTTACTTTAAATTATGAATTACTCCTTATTAGAGTAATTCAAGGCTAGTCAATAATCATATTGGTAATTCAGTGAAGAGTGTTGGTTGTTTTGTTTTGCTAAATTTGGTTTGGTTTAGAAACAGCAGAATTGAGCATGGACACATACTCTAGGTTATTTGGTCATGCTTAAGGTCACTCTAGGTCAGATGGACATGCTTAAAGAAAGCCTAATAAGTTGATCTATACAGACTTAGCCACGTGACTCTTCACATTATGTACATATGCCTAAAAGGAAACAAACATTTCCTGGAGGTGGAACTGCCTTTGCAAATTTAAACCTCCATAGTGATGATAATGCCATTCTTCTCTTTGCTAATTTTTGGTCCAGGAGCTGAAAGACCAGTTGTACAGTGATCATTGTAAGAAAGATAGAATAGAACTGAACAGATTTGAAGGATCAGCATAAAGTCCTTAGGCCAATTAAAATTTAATCATCTATACTATAGGAATGAGAGATTTTCAACTGCACTGAAGTTTAGGACAATTCCAACTATATCCTTAATATTATTATTTCAGTGCAATAGTAAGTCAAAAATGGCAGCCAAAGACCAAGTCAGCTGATCCAGAAAACTAAAACAACTGAAGTTTCATATCAGCTTTAAGAAGAAAACTCATTTCACTTTGTTATGCTATTTACATGTTTCCATTTTTCTACCATGCTAAAATCCAAGCTTTTCAAGAGCAAAATGTAAAATCCAGCAAAGGAAAGGAAGAAAAATTCTTCAAGGCTGAAGAATAAAGAAAATTAGAAAAATGGTATAGAAGTGGAGGGGCAGGGAGAAAGATAATCAGGAATCACAAACTCCTTCATCTTGTCTCATCACCAATTCTTTCATCTGTCTATCCCACCAATGGATATAATACAGGTTAGTGTTGATCTAATTCCTGGCACGTATTATAATGAACATTTGGATTTCTGAATAAAATAATAAAATAAAATAAAATAAAATAAAATAAAATAAAATAAAATAAATAAAAGCTATAGTCTGTTGAGCCAAGACTATAGAAGCCATTTCAGAAGGTCGACTATTTAGTTTAGATATGTACACTAATGGTGATTTGTAGATATTTTTTAATGGTACATGGACAAATATTTTGTTTGTTTTTAACATTATCTAGCACATGAAGTCCCTGATTCCAAAAAGCCTAATGTTTAGGTTAATAATAAAATTGATACTTAAATTTAAAACAAAGTCAATTTTTTAAATAGCAAGCAATTAATAATAAAAGTGTTAAGAATATATCAGATATTAGGAAAGTGGCATAAAAATGACCATAAGGTAAGCTTAAAGAAAATTTTCAGTAAAAGTCAAGCTTACGAGAGCAGGATATGTATCTATAACCTGAATCAATGCACTTTTATAGTTAAATAATAAAATATTCGTTAGGTTTAATCTATATTTAATCAGAGTTTTTAAACTGCAGAGACCCTATTAATCAAAGTGGTAAATGACCTAGAAGGTAAAGATTTTTATTTGGAGCAAACACTGGGACATGGTTTGAAAGAGAGAGGGAAGGAGAGGATAAGGGGAATGAGAATAAGAGTGAAGGAGAGAGAGAATGACCCAAATTTTTATATTTCTAAAAATCCCTGCTTTTGGTAAATTCAAATATTTTATTTAATTTAGTGAAGGTCTCTTTTTATTTTTTAGATCAGGACTAGATGTTTAATTAATCTATGTCAGATACAAAAAAAATATTTTATTTTTGCCTGTCTCAGAAAGACAGAAATATCCAAAGTGAACTTATACAATGTGATTTTATTCACTCATGCAATCAAAAGAATGTAGTGTTACCTAGAACAATAGAAGTTGGGTGGCAGGAAGCAAGTACCCTGAGCACAGAAGGTCTTCCTCCAGATTTCCTGCAGACTACGTTCTCTTGTATATATGTTCTACTGGAGAGAAAAAAAGAAGAAAGAAAAAATGTCTTTAATAATTGCTTTATTGAAAAGAGAAGTTCTAAATAAGACCAGATGTACTCTGTGCCTGTGTAGTGACATAGTAAAATAATAGACCAAGGACAGTTTGCATTTATCCAACTCATTACGTTAAATCACTGATTTAGAATTTACTGTCACTACTGACAGTCTTAACTATTTCCTCACTGACTCTTCTACCAGAAATACAGAAAACACATACACCACACACACACACACACACACACACACACACATCACATTCTCTCTATCTACCTATCTAGAGATATTATATTATAACATAATTTAAAATTATACTTTTTTATTGGAGTTCAATTTGCCAACATATAGCATAGCTCCCAGTGCTCGTCCTGCCAAGTGCCCCCTTCAGTGCCCGTCACCCAGTCACCCCCACCTCCCGCCCACCTCCCTTTCCACCACCTCTTGTTCATTTCCCAGAGTTAGGAGTCTCTCATGTTGTCTCCCTTTCTGATATTTCCCACTCATTTTATGCTGAGTGAAATAAGTCAATCGGAGAAGGACACACGTTATATGGTTTCATTCATTTGGGGAATATAAAAAAATAGTGAAAGGGAATAAAAGGGAAAATTATACTTTTTAATGTAATAGTTTTTTATAGTTTATAATATCAAATTATAATAACATTTTGCAGTTTCAAGTGTTTTACATTTTTAAATTTTCCTAACATTTTTGCATCAGTCATATCAAATGGATATGATCATTCAAAACGGAAGCATGAAGGAGAGTTAAGATGGCAGAGTAGGGAAGCCCTATGTTTGCCTCCTCCCTTGAACACAGCTAGATAAATATCAAATCATCCTGAACAATCAAGAAATCAATCTGAGGACTGGAAGAACAAACTGCACAGCTAGAGGGAGAAAAGAAGCTACATCATGCAAGGTAGGAGGTGCGGAGATGTGATTGGGGGGCAAAAGATTCACAGGTGCTGTGGAGAGGAGGGAACCCTAATCACGAAGAGAGAGGAGAGAGACAGAGACAGAGAGTGACACAGAGAGAGTAGCCTCTGTGTCAAGACTGTACAAGACTGTACAAGAAAAACATGTACCCAAAACTACTGACTGCGAAAACAGGAAGAGCTAATTATAACAAGTTTTTGTAAGCAGTGGAGCTCAAAAACTGAAATTTTATAAGTCTGCACCATGGCAGGTGTGCAACCTGGAAGGCAGAGCAGTGCTCCTGTGGAGGAGGGCAGAGGCCTGAGAATTGACAGTGTGGTCTGAGAATTCCCTGGGTCACACTAGGAGAGACAGTTCTGTTTCTTGGAGTGCATTTGGGAGAGGTGGCACTGCTTCTTAGGTGACCAAAGAGCCTGTGAGCACCATTGTGCTGCCCTGTTTATTAGTGTAGGGGCAGAGACACCTGCTGAGGACAGGTAACATGAACATTGGCTTTTTGATGCACTTTACTATAAACTTCAAGCCCCTGCACATTTCTGTAACTGCCCTGTTGAGACATATCAGCACCAGCCACAGTGCAGTGAAACCTTTCCCCAGAGGATCAGCCGAGGGTTATTTCATGCTGGGTCTCAAAAATTTGGAGTTTTGAAACTCAGCCATCATGCCTGAGGTAAAACACAGGAGCACTGCACTGTTGGGTGGGCAGACAGCCCAGACACAGGCAGGGATCTGAAGGATGACTGGGACACATGAAGGAAGATTTTTTACTCTTCTGTGAAGGCTTCCTGGAAAGCAGTGAGTGCGAAATCCCCTCTCCAGGGATGACAGTGTGGTGATGCCAATTTTATCCCCCACACATCAGCACAGACAGACTTCAAGGAACAGCACAGCATCCCCAGTGGAGGCTTGAATTGCTTACACAAAACCATATTACCCCTCATTCTTCAGGTGTTTTCTTTTTAATAAGGCAAGTGTGCCTAAGAGCCAGAGCAGCAACAGACTCCTCCAACCAGAGGACCAGTACAAACCTCAGGATACATCAAGACCACTGAATTAAGGATACTGCAAAGCTTCATCCTTAATCAACTTTTAACAAACAAGCCAAAGCACACATAGTTAAAACTCACACACACTGGCCAAGGTCCAAACACTCCCCACTGTAGGCAAAGAGAAACTTTAGAGGACTGACCTGAAGGAAAGAGCAGCCAAAACACAACAGCAGAGTGTACACAGGATATACCAAAAACACTTCTTGAGGTGCCAGGCCTTCAAAAGTACATGAGTTCTTAATAAAGCCATTACTCTCAGGAACAGGAAACCTGACAGGCTTCCCCAACACACAGAAGAAAACAGAGATCTAGACAAAAGGCCAAGATAGAAGAATTCATCCAAAAATAAAGAAAAAGTAAAGGTCATGGCCAGGGATCTATTCAAAACCTGTTCTGGGTTTTAAAACAACAATCATAAGAATACTATCTGGACTTGAGAAAAGCATAAAAGACACTAGGAATTCCCTTACTGCAGAGATAAAGGACCTAAAAACTAGTCAGCCCCAAATTTAACAAATGCTATAACCAAGATGTGAAACAAACTTGATGCAATGACCACAAAGATGGAAGCAACAGAAGAACGAATAAGTAATACCAAAGATAAAATTATGTAAAATAATGATGTTGAAAAGAAGACGGAAAGAAAAACATTGGATACTGGAAGGAGACTTTGGGAACTCAGTGACTCCATGAAGCATAATAACATTCGTATCATAGGAGTTCCAGAAGAAGAAGAGAGGGGAATGGGGCCAGGGTCCATTTGAGCAAATTATAGGTGAAAATTTCCCTAATCTGGGGAAGGAACTAGACATGCAAATCCAGGAGGCACAGAGAACTCTCACCAAAATCAAAAAAGCAGGCTAACATACTGTAGTAAAAATTTGCAAAATGCAGAGATAAGGAAAATATCCTAAAAGTAGCAAGGGAAAGAAATACCTAACATACAAGGGAAGACAAGGTTAGCAGCAGATCTATCCACAGGAAATTAGCAGGCCAAAAGAGAGAGGCATGATGTATACAACATGCTGAATGGGAAAAATATGCAGCCAAGAATACTTTATCCACTAATGCTGTCATCCAGAATAGAAAGAGAGATAAAGAGTTTCCCAAAACTAAAATAAAGGAGTTCATGACCACTAACCAAGTGCAACAAGAAATATTAAAGGGGATTCTTTGAATAGGAAAGAAAGACCAAAAGTGACAAAGACTAGAAAGGAAAAGAGAAAATTTCCAGGAACAATGACTTACAAATAATACAATAGCACTAAAATCATATCCATCAATAAACACTCTGAATGTAAATGAACTAAATATTCAAATCAAAAGACATAGAATATCAGAATATATTTTTAAAAAACAGGATTCACCTCTATGCTACCTACAAAAGACTCTTTTGAGACCTAAAGGGAACTTTAACACCCCATTTACAGCAAAAGCCAGAAGATAGGAGGAGGAGCAAGATGGCAGAAGAGTAGGGTCCCCAAATCACCGGTCCCCACCAAATGACCTAGATAACCTTCAAATCATCCTGAAAATCTACAAATTCGGCCTGAGATTTAAAGAGAGAACAGCTGGAATGCTACAGTAAGAAGAGTTCGAGCTTCTATCAAGGTAGGAAGACAGGGAAAAAGAAATAAAGAAACAAAAGGCATCCAAGGGGGAGGGGCCCACGAGGAGCCGGGCTAAGGCCGGAGCGAGTGTCTCCAGGACAGGAAAGCACCGTCCCAGAGAAGCAGGAGCTTCACCAATCTTCCTGGGCAGAAAGGCACTCCCAGGGAGTTAGAGCAGGACCCCAGGAGGGCGGGGATGCCCTCAGGCTCCCTGGGACACTAACAGACACTTGCAAGCCCAGGAGAGTGCGCCGAGCTCCCTAAAGGGCTGCACCGCGCACGGCTTGACCCGGGAGCAGCTCAGAGGGGCTCTGGCGGTGGCTCCGCAGAGAGGGGACTGCGCGGCCGGGAGCTCGAATCCAACAGTGCAGGCCCTGGAGCACAGGGCGCCCGGGACACAGCCCAGGATCCAACCTCCCCCCGGGACAGGCAGAGGCCAGGAGGGTCCAGGACAGCAAGGACGCTCCTGCCCCGAGCTGAGCAGATCAGCGGCCCCACCCCGGAGCCTCCAGGCCCTGCAGGCAGAGAGCTCCAGAGTTCCTGCGGGGGCTGAATCCAGGGTTCCAGAGCTGGCCCCACCACTGGGTTGTTCCTCCTGGGGCCTCACGGGGTAAACAACCCCCACTGAGCCCTGCACCAGGCAGGGGGCAGAGCAGCTCCCCCAAGTGCTAGCACCTGAAAATCAGCACAACAGGCCCCTCCCCCAGAAGACCTGCTAGACAGACAAGTTCCAGGGGAAGTCAAGGGACTTAAAGTATACAGAAACAGAAGACTCTCCCCGTGGTTTGTTTTTTTTTTTTTTCTTTTTTTTTTTTGCTTTTTGATTTCTGTTTGCTTCCACCACCCTTTTTTTTCTTTTCTTTCTTTTTGTTTCTCTTTTTCTTCTCTTTTTTCTTTTCTTCTTCCTTTTTTCTTTTTTCTTTTTCTCTTTTCTTTCCTTCTTTCTCTCTTCTCTTTTTCTCCTTTTCCCAATACAACTTGTTTTTGGCCACTCTGCACTGAGCAAAATGACTAGAAGGAAAACCTCACCTCAAAAGAAAGAATCAGAAACAGTCCTCTCTCCCACAGAGTTACAAAATCTGGATTACAATTCAATGTCAGAAAGCCAATTCAGAAGCACTATTATACAGCTACTGGTGGCTCTAGAAAAAAGCATAAAGGACTCAAGAGACTTCATGACTGCAGAATTTAGATCCAATCAGGCAGAAATTAAAAATCAATTGAATGAGATGCAAACAAAACTAGAAGTCCTAACCACGAGGGTTAATGAGGTGGAAGAACGAGTGAGTGACATAGAAGACAAGTTGTTGGCAAAGAGGGAAACTGAGGAAAAAAAGAGACAAACAATAGACCATGAAGATAGATTAAGGGAAATAAACGACAGCCTGAGGAAGAAAGACCTACATTTAATTGGGGTTCTCGAGGACGCCAAAAGGGACAGAGGTCCAGAATATGTATTTGAACAAATCATAGCTGAAAACTTTCCTATTCTAGGAAGGGAAACAGGCATTCAGATCCAGGAAATAGAGAGATCCCCCCCCTAAAATCAATAAAAACCGTTCAACACCTCTGCATTTAATAGTTAAGCTTGCAAATTCCAAAGATAAAGAGAAGATCCTAAAAGCAGCAAGAGACAAGAAATCCCTGACTTTTATGGGGAGGAGTATTAGGGTAACATCAGACCTCTCCACAGAGACCTGGCAGGCCAGAAAGGGCTGGCAGGATATATTCAGGGTCCTAAATGAGAAAAACATGCAACCAAGAATACTTTATGCAGCAAGGCTCTCATTCAAAATGGAAGGAGAGAAAAAGAGCTTCCAAGACAGGCAGGAACTGAAAGAATATGTGACCTCCAAACCAGCTCTGCAAGAAATTTTAAGGGGGACTCTTAAAATTCCCCTTTAAGAAGTCCAGTGGAACAATCCACAAAAACAAGGACTGAATAGATATCATGATGACACTAAACTCGTATCTTTCAATAGTAACTCTGAACGTGAACGGGCTTAATGACCCCATCAAAAGGCTCAGGGTGTCAGACTGGATAAAAAAGCAGGACCCATCTATTTGCTGTTTACAAGAGACTCATTTTAGACAGAAGGACACCTACCTGAAATAAAAGGTTGGAGAACCATTTACCACTCGAATGGTCCTCAAAAGAAAGCAGGGGTAGCCATCCTTATATCAGATAAACTGAAATTTACCACGAAGACTGTAGTGAGAGATGAAGAGGGACACATTATCATACTTAAAGGATTTATCCAACAAGAGGAAAAACAATCCTCAATATATATGCCCCGAATGTGAGAGGTGCCAAATATATAAATCAATTAATAACCAAAGTGAAGAAATACTTAGATAATAATACACTTATACTTGGTGACTTCAATCTAGCTTTTTCTATAATCGATAGGTCTTCTAAGCACAAGATATCCAAAGAAACGAGAGCTTTAAATGATACACTGGACCAGATGGATTTCACAGATATCTACAGAACTTTACATCCAAACTCAACTGAATACACATTCTTCTCAAGTGCACATGGAACTTTCTCCAGAATTGACCACATACTGGGTCACAAATCGGGTCTGACCCGATACCAAAAAATTGGGATCGTCCCTGCATATTCTCAGACCATAATGCCTTGAAATTAGAACTAAATCACAACAAGAAGTTTGGAAGGACCTGAAACACGTGGAGGTTAAGGACCATCCTGCTAAAAGATGAAATGGTTAACCAGGAAATTAAGGAAGAATTAAAAAGATGCATGGAAACTAATGAGAATGAAGATACAACCGTTTAAAATCTTTGGGATGCAGCAAAAGCAGTCCTAAGGGGGAAATACATTGCAATGCAAGCATCCATTCAAAAACTGGAAGGAACTCAAATACAAAAGCTGACCTTACAAAAAAAGGAGCTAGAGAAAAAACAGCAAATAGATCCTACACCCAGAAGAAGAGGAGAGTTAATAAAGATTTGAGCAGAACTCAATGAAATCGAGACCAGAAGAACTTTGGAACAGACCAACAAAACCAGGAGTTGGTTCTTTGAAAGAATTAATAAGATAGATAAACCATAAGCCAGCCTTATTAAAAGAAGAGAGAGAAGACTCAAATTAATAAAATCATGAAAGGAGAGATTACTACCAACACCAAGGAAATACAAACGAATTTAAAAACATATTATGAACAGCTATACGCCAATAAATTAGGCAATCTAGAAGAAATGGACGCATTCCTGGAAAGCCACAAACTACCAAAACTGGAACAGGAAGAAATAGAAAACCTGAACAGGCCAATAACCAGGGAGGAAATTGAAACAGTCATCAAAAACCTCCCAAGACACAAGAGTCCAGGGCCAGATGGCTTCCCTGGGGAATTCTATAAAACATTTAAAGAAGAAACCATACCTATACTACTAAAGCTGTTTGTAAAGATAGAAAGAGATGGAGCACTTCCAAATTCGTTCTATGAGGCGAGCATCACCTTAATTCCAAAACCAGACAAAGACCCCACCAAAAAGGAGAATTACAGACCAATATTCCTGATGAACATGGATGCAAAAATTTTCAACAAGATACTAGCCAAAAGGATCCAACAGTACATTAAGAAAATTATTCACCATGACCAAGTAGGATTTATCCCTGGGGCAGAAGGCTGGTCAACACTCGTAAAACAATCAATGTGATGCATCATATCAGCAAGAGAAAAACCAAGAACCATATCATTCTCTCATTAGATGCAGAGAAAGCATTTGACAAAATACAGCATCCATTCCTGATCAAAACTCCTCAGAGTGTAGGGATAGAGGGAACATTCCTCAACATCTTAAAAGCCATCTACGAACAGCCCACAGCAAATATCACTCTCAATGGGGAAGCACTGGGAGCCTTTCCCTTAAGATCAGGAACAAGACAGAGATGTCCACTCTCACCACTGCTATTCAACAGAGTACTGGAAGTCCTAGCCTCAGCAATCAGACAACAAAAAGACATTAAAGGCAATCAAATTGGCAAAGAAGTAGTCAAACTCTCCCTCTTCACCGATGACATGATACTCTACATAGAAAACCCAAAAGCCACCACCCCAAGATTGCTAGAATGCATACAGCAATTTGGTAGCGTGGCAGGATACAAAATCAATGCCCAGAAATCAATGGCATTTCTATACACTAACAATGAGACTGAAGAAAGAGAAATTAAGGAGTCAATCCCATCTACAATTGCACGCAAAAGCATAAGATACCTAGGAATAAACCTAACCAAAGAGGTAAAGAATCTATACCCTAAAAACTATAGAACACTTCTGAAAGAAATTGTGGAGGACACAAAGAGATGGAATGATATTCCATGCTCATGGATTGGAAGAATTCAAATTGTGAAAATATCAATGTTACCCAGGGCAATTTACACGTTTAATGCAATCCCTATCAAAATACCATGGACTTTCTTCTGAGAGTTAGAACAAATTATTTTAAGATTTGTGTGGAATCAGAAAAGACCCCGAATAGCCAGGGGCATTTTAAAAAAGAAAACCATAGCTGGGAGCATCACAATGCCAGATTTCAGGTTGTACTACAAAGCTGTGGTCATCAAGACAGTGTGGTACTGGCACAAAAACAGACACATAGATCAATGGAACAGAATAGAGAACCCAGAATTTGACCCTGAACTTTATGGTCAACTAATATTCGATAAAGGATGAAAGAGTATCCATTAGAGTAAAGACAGTCTCTTCAATCAATGGTGCTGGGAAAATTGGACATCCATATGCAGAAGAATGAAACTAGACCACTTTCTTTCACCATACACAAAGATAAACTCAAAATGCATGAAAGATCTAAATGTGAGACAAGATTCCATCAAAATCCTAGAGGAGAACACAGGCAACACCCTTTTTGAACTCAGCCACAGTAACTTCTTGCAAGATATATCCACGAAGGCAAAAGAAACAAAAGCAAAAATGAACTATTGGGACTTCATCAAGATAAGAAGCTTTTGCACAGCAAAGGATACAATCAACAAAACTAAAAGACAACCTCCAGAATGGGAGAAGATATTTGCAAATGATGTATCAGATAAAGGGCTAGTTTCCAAGATCTATAAAGAACTTATTAAACTCAACACCAAAGAAACAAACAATCCAATCATGAAATGGGCAAAAGACATGAAGAGAAATCTCACAGAGGAAGACATAGATATGGCCAACAAGCACATGAGAAAATGCTCTGCATCACTTGCCATCAAGGAAATACAAATCAAAACCACAATGAGATACCACCTCACACCAGTCAGAATGGGGAAAATTAACAAGGCAGGAAACCACAAATGTTGGAAAGTATGCGGAGAAAAGGGAACCCTCTTACACTGTTGGTGGGAATGTGAACTGGTGCAACCACTCTGGAAAACTGTGTGGAGGTTCCTCAAAGAGTTAAAAATAGACCTTCCCTACGACCCAGCAATTGCACTCTTGGGGATTTACCCCAAAGATACAGATGCAATGAAATGCCGGACACTTGCACCCCGATGTTTATAGCAGCAATGGCCACAATAGCCAAACTGTGGAAGGAGCCTCGGTGTCCATCGAAAGATGAATGGATAAAGAAGATGTGGTTTATGTATACAATGGAATATTACTCAGCCATTAGAAACAACAAATACTCACCATTTACTTCGACGCGGATGGAACTGGAGGGTATTATGCTGAGTGAAATAAGTCAATCGGAGAAGGACAAACATTGTATGTTCTCATTCATTTGGGGAATATAAATAATAGTGAAAGGGAATATAAGGGAAGGGAGAAGAAATGTGCGGGAAATATCAGAAAGGGAGACAGAACATAAAGACTCCTAACTCTGGGAAACGAACTAGGGGTGGTGGAAGGGGAGGAGGGCGGGGGTTCAGGGTGAATGGGTGACGAGCACTGAGGGGGGCACTTGATGGGATGAGCACTGGGTGTTATTCTGTATGTTGTTAATTTGAACTCCAATAAAAAATAAATTTATTATTAAAAAAAAAGCCTGAATATATCAGCATAAACTCAACAAGGAAACAATGGCTTTGAATGATCCACTGGACCAGATGGACTTAACAGATATATTCATAACATTTTATCATAAAGCAGAAGAATACTCATTCTTTTCAAGTGCACATGGGACATTCTCCAGAATAGATCACAAACAGGGTCACAAATCCGCCCTCAATAAGTACAAAATGGATGGAGATCATATCATGCACACTTTCAGACCACAATGCTATGAAACTTAAAGTCAACCACAAGAAAAAATTTGGAAAAACCATGAATACATGGAAGTTAAAGAACATCCTAGTAAAGAATGAATGGGTTAAAAAAGAAATAAAAATGCTTGGAAGCAAATGAAAATGAAAAGGAGTCCTAAGAGGACTAACAATACAGACCTACCTCAAGAAGCACTAAAAGTATCATATACACAACTTAACCTTTAATCTAATGGAGCTAGAAAAGGAACAGTAAATGAAGTCCAAAGCCAGCAGAAGATGGGAAAATAAAGATTCGAGCAGAAATAAATGATACAGATACCAACAAACCAAAAAGAAAAAAAAAACAGTAGAACAGATCAATAAAAGTAGGAGGAAAGAATTAATAAAATTGGTAAACCTCTAGTCAGACTTACCAAAAAGAAAGGAAAAGGGACCCAAGTAAATAAAATCATGAATGAAAGGGACAGATCACAAACAACACCAGAGAAATACAAGCAATTATAAAAGAATATGATAAAATAATTGTCAATAAGCTAGGCAATATGGAAGACATGGATAAATTGCTAAAAACATATAAATACAAAAAAAAAGTTAAACAGGAAGAAATAGAATATTTGAACATACCAATAACCAGCAATAAAATTGAATCATAATAAAAAGTCTCCCAACAGATAAAAGTCCAAGGCTAGAGGGCTTTCCAGGGGAATTCTACCAAATATTTAAAGAGGAGTTAACATCTATTTTTCTCAAGCTTTTCCAAAGAATAGAAATGGATGGAAAACTTCCATTTTCAATCTATGAGGTTAGTATTACTTTGATTTCAAAACCAAACAAAGACTTCGATGAAAAGGAGCATTACATACCAATATCTCTGAATAACATGGATGGAAAAATTCTCATCAAGATACTAGCAAATCAAATACAACAGTACATTAAATGAGTTAAAAGTGGAGTTTATTCCTGGCCTGCGGGGATGGTTCAATATTCACAAATCAATCGATGTGACACACCACATTAATAAAACAAAGAATAAGAACTATATGATCCTGTTGATAGATACAAAAAAAAGCATTTGTCATAATACAGCATCAATTCTTGATAATACC
Organism: Canis lupus familiaris; assembly: GCF_011100685.1. Classification (NCBI taxonomy): domain Eukaryota; kingdom Metazoa; phylum Chordata; class Mammalia; order Carnivora; family Canidae; genus Canis; species Canis lupus. The sequence continues at coordinate 60,830,292 of NC_049260.1, read as the reverse complement.
CTCAACAAAGTTAGGGATAGAGGGAACACACCTCAACATCGTAAAGGCCATACATGAAAGACCCACATCTAATATTATCCTCAATAGGGAAAAACTTAGAAATTTTCCTGTATGATCAGAAACAAGACAAAGATGTCCATTCTTACCATTGTTATTTATTAAGCATAGTATTGGAAGTCCTAGCCTCAGCAACTGGAAAACAAAAAGAAATAAAAGGCATCCAAATTGGTGAGAAAGCAGTCAAATTTTCCCTTGTTGTAGGTGATATTATACTCTATGTAGAAAACCTGAAAGCCTCCAACAAAAAATTGTGAGACATGATCCATGAATTCAGTAAAGTCACAGAATAAAATATCAATGTACAGAAATCTATTACATTTCTTCACACCAATAATGAAGCAACAGAAGGAGAAAGCAAGGAAACAATCTCATGTACGATTGCACCAAAAACCATAGGAGACCTAGGAATAAACCTAGCCAAAGAGGTAAAAGATCAGTACTCCTAAACTATAGAATGGTTATGAAAGAAATGGAGGAGGACATAAAGAAATGGAAAAATTGTCCATGTTCATGATTGGAAGAACAAATATTAAAATAAACTCATCTAATAAAAACTTATCAAACTCAACACACAAAAACGAAAAGCCCAGTTCAGAAATGGGCAGAAGACATGAATATTTGCAAAAAAGACATACAGATGTCTAATAGACACATGAAAAGATGTGGAATACCAGTCATCATCAGGGAAATACAAATCAAAACCATAATGAGATACCACCTCACATCTGTCAGAATAGCTAAAATTAACAACACAGGAAACAACAGATGTTGGAGAGGAACACTTTTAAACTGTTGATGGTAATGCAAACTAGTGCAGTCATTTTGGAAAACAGTATGGAGATTACTCAAAAAGTTAAAATTGAACTACTACCCTACAATCCAGCAATTGCACTACTAGATATTTATCCAAGGTATACAAAAATACTAATTTAAAGGAAAACACGCACCCCATTGTTTATAGCAGCATTATCAACAATAGCCAAACCATGGAAAGAGCTCACATGTCCTTTGGCTGATGAATTCATAAACAAGATGTGATATATATATATATATATATATCTCACAGCTACCAAATAGAGTGACATCTTGTCATTTGCAATGATGTGGATGGAGTTAGAGTGTATTATGCTAAGTGAAATAAATCAGTCAGAGAAAGACTAATCCCATATTATTTCACTCATGTGGAATTTAAGAAATTAAACAGATGTACATAGGTGAAGGGAGAAAAAGAGAGAGAGGGAAGCAAACCATAAGATACTCTTATCTATAGGGAACAAACTCAGGGTTGATGGAGGAGTGGTGGGTGGGGGGATGGACTAAATGGGTGATGAGTATTAAGAAGGGCACTTGTTATGATGAGCACTGGGTGTTATATGTACATGATGAGTCACTAAATTCTACTCCTGAAACCAATATTACATCATATGTTAACTAACTACAATTAATAAAAGCCTAAAACAATAAAAAGGGAAGCTTGAATAGCTATTGTTGCTATACTAAGCAAATGAACCTCGTTTCAGTTTTATATATGGTTGCTATACTAGCAGATTAGTGGAAAGGTATAGACCTAATATATCTTGACTTGTGCAAGTCATTTTACAAAATCTTTCATGATTTCCTTATGTCAAAAATAACAAAATGTGGGATAAATTCTAAGACAGTTAGATATAGAATATGTTGAACACATATACCCATGAAATGTTAATGGGTGTATTTCTATGTAACAACAGAAGCTAGTTGTATAACATTGAGCACCAGCCAGGCTATATATAGTATTGAAGCAGAAATAAGTAATCACAAAGAGTACCAGGATGATGAGGGATAGTCAAGAGCATACCATATGAGAAATAGTTCAAGGAATTGAAGCTGTTTCACTTGTAGATTTGTGAATACTATTGGTTTTCACAAACCTGAAGAACCATTGTATTGAAAACTTAGAGTTTATTCAGTGTGGCTGCAAAAGGCAGGATAAAGAAAAAGTGGTAAAATTTTCAGTGAGATAGATTTGAACTCAATATAGGGAAGAACTCTCTGGCAATAGTAAAATAAGCTTTCTGGAAAGAGGGTGAGTTCCCTCTCCTGGAGAAGCTTAAGAATGGACTGAATGAGTTTTGTCAAAGATATTGGAGAGGATGTTATGGAGTAAGGGACTGGGTTAGATGGCCTTTAAAGTTTCCCTAACTCTAAGAGAATATGAGTCATTAACTTACTCATTCACACATTCCATAAATATTTATTGAGCTCCTACTGAGTGTCAGGCACCGTTGTGGGAACTAGAGAGACAGTGGAGAATAAGAGAAATTTTCTATCCTAATAAGGTTACATTCTATTGGAAGAAACAGTCACTAAATAAGAAAACAAATAAATATTTAAGATAATGTCAGACAGTGACAATGTTAAAAAGAAAATAACATCTTTGAATTATTTGCTCCTAATAACAACTGGAACTTGGATATTTTGATTTCAAGACCAGTACTATACTCATTAAACTTACTTCTTTAAAGTTAGCCTGGGATTTGTCAGACCATAATGAGAGAGAAAAACTAACATTGGTGATTTCCTCTAAAATGTATTACAAGATTCTCATAAAAAGGGGAATTAACAGTGTGAAATTCACAGTCAATGAAAAATCATGCTTCTTGACTCCTCAACCCAATTAATTCCAGAAAAAAACCCATAACTTTAGGATTCATAATCCAAATAAGGAGAGCAATGTATATTAAATCATGCTCTTCAATCATAGTTATAAATGATCACTTCAAAAAAAATAAAAATAAAAATAAATGATCACTTCACAGACAAAACTGATGAGACCTAATTTAGCATGCAAATTAATGCTGCTTTCAGGTCAATCACAGGCAAAATCTTTAAGTAAGTATTGTGCCCAAGATTACATATCCGAGAAACCACCAAGGAGCTGACACCGATGCAAACACACGAGGGTTTATTTACAAGCTTGAGCTTGGGTTCAAGTACACCTGACACAGCAGAGCAGGGACTTGGACCCCGAGGTGGGTTCCAGCTTAGTTTTTATGGGCTGGTCTAGGGGACCTCCAGAAGGGGTGGAGGAATTTCTCAAGTTCTGTTTACATTCTGATATGGGGCTTTCAAGGGCATTAAGCTCTGTTCTCATTCTGATATGGGGCTTAACTGAAGTAGGATAAAGTTCATGTCTTATTCACAGAGGCCTGAGATGGCTGTACTTGTGCTAACGCTGAACTTATGGTGGAATGGCCTTAACTTTCTTGGCCTCCACAGTAAGCAGGGTGTTTGTTTGTAGAGATAGGAAAGGGCATCTTTGCCAGACCCTTCAAATCATACTATGAATTCCTCTATGTTACAAATCTCTACATTTTTTATATATCTGCCTCAGAAGCCATGCTCCAGGTCGGCAAAGGTCTAACTGACGAGAGGGGTAGCAAAATTACAACCTAAAATATTGAATGTAATCATCAGATACATGTCTCTACTTGTTACAGCTACCCACCTATGTTGAAGCTCAGACAAGATTGAGGCATTTGAGATGGGAAAAGGCAAACAAATGGAAGGTCTTTCTCAGGAAGGCAAATTAGACCAAAATAAACTCTAATATGAATTGGAAACAGCCACCTCGCTCTTGCCCACTCAGAAAAATATGAAGCATAGTCTAAGCCCCCTGGTCACTCCCACTCCCCTGGGTGGTGAGTCAAAATAATACATCACCTGCTGCAGAAAACAAAGCTATGTTTATTTAAGCCTAGATGGCCTTGCCAGAAAAGAGAGAAGTAAAACAAATAGCTAGATGAATTTTCAAAAAGGTAAACAACCAAAACAAATAAACAAATACAAAAGAATATTTAAAAGGATAAAAGCAAATTTCCCACTTCTGGTTGAGACTAAAGGCCACCACATAGGGTACATTGTCCTGCTTGCCAGCATCTTTATTACTCATGTAAAGTATCCTGAGGCAAGGCCACTCACAAGTGATGATTTCTGGGGAGGAAGAAGTTTGGGCAGAGCTCATGTCTCCAGGGTGTGAAAGCTGTTTTCAACTCCTAGTTCTTTAACACTTAACTAGGGCAACAACTGCTTATCATTGACTTCATACAGGTATAAGATAGAAAGCTGGCCTCAGTAGGGACATTTGAATGAGGCTTTGGAGATTACTTTCCACAAGACTGGTCTTTGATTATGTAATATGCAAAATATGGCCATCTTTCTTCTCCTCTTCCTGCTTCCAAAGGCTTTTTACAAAACCTTTCTAGTGGCTCCTACCCCTCAACCCAGTGCTCTCCACTGAAGTATCAATGACTTTACAAAATGACTCACTCTTCCAGGACTCAGTATAAGAGGTTGTATTGGTTTCCTAGGGCTGCCATAACATAAATAGAATAAATTGAGAAACTTATTTTCTCAAAGTTCTACATGCCAGAAATCCAAACTTAAGGTGTTAAACAGGACATGTGCCCTCTGAAGTTTCTAGGGAGTAATCTTTCCTTGTGTCTTCCAGCTTCTGCTGGCTCTTGGCACTCCTTGATTTGTTGATGTATCATCCCAAACTCTGTCTCCATCATTACATAGACTTCTTTCCTGCGTGTATCTCCATATCTTCACATGGTATTCTTATAAGGACACCAGTCATTGGATTTAGGGTCCCCCTTAATCCAGTGTGACCTCATTTTAAATAATCATATCTGCAAAAATTTTATTTCCAAAGAAGTTCACATTTTGAGGTTCCAGGTACATGGGGAAAATTTATGGACACAAAACTGAAGAGTGTTTAATGCATAATAATATATTTTTCTTAGTGGATGAATGATGATAAGTAAAAAATGGCAAATTTTAAGACAGTGGAACTAGAGTAAAAGAGACAGTTTGGGAGACAGAATAGATATTCAAAGGCCTGTAGACTCCTTATTAAACAGGTAAATATACAACTTGTGTTGATTTATTTTTGGCAACACACACAGAGCAGACTGAAGCTTCAGTTACTCTGTAAATGTTAGAATTCTAGAAATATCAAAATTCCATTATACATCTTCATATCTACCTTAGTGGATACCAAGGGTTCTAGGACAACACATGGAAGTTCCTACTCACTAGCATGTTGGTATCATGTATACACAATTACATCAAAGCTTGGGCATTTGGATTCCCAAATTTGGCATTCACTAGTCATGTGTCCTGGAGCAACCATTCAGGACACAACAACTTGTTTTACAGATGAAGAAGCTGAGATCCATTCTGAATACAAGTAAGCTCAAAGTGTAAAGTCTTGACTGTTTCAACAAGGAGAATTTATTTTATGCTAAAATCTCTCTTCTGCTGGCCTACAGCTGCTATCTTGAAGCACCATCATCCAGAATTCACTTTGGGATTAAACCCTGAAAATATTCAGTGTTTCTGACTATTCATTTTAAATGTTAATTCTCCCATGAAGAGAAGCAGGAAAGGTCAGTGACCTATCCTAGTGAGGGTGAGTTTATGTTGGGGCAGAATAAGAGTTAAGGTTAATACCTAGGGAAAAATAATCTAAAAGTAGGCAAGCAGAGTAGAGACACTTAAACATTGTGCTGAGGGAAGATCCTGTCACCAATTTTCAGAACCTAGAATGAGTGAAGTATTTTGACCACACTCCCTGCTAGTCTCCAAATACTATAGCTAATTTCATGGCATTTGTCCTAACACTTTTGAACACCTTTGGAAAAGCATTAAAATTAATCTTTCTTTAAACTAGCATTATCACACCAGCCAATCTCCTACTCCTATTCCTCATACACACATATCTCCCCACCAACTACAAGCATAAACAGGCCAGAAAATAAAATCTTTTCTTAGAATAGTTTTGTTGGATTTGAGTTCCTTCTGCTCTCCTCATCCCAACTGCACACCAACAAATTAACTTATTCAGAGCTGGATTTAAAAATGACAGATGGAGAAACGGAACAAGAATTGCCATATCTGACTCCTTCCTGAAGTTCCTAGTACTTGTTAAAATATAGATTGCAAGGCTCTATTTCTAGAGATTTTGGAAAAGTAGGTCTTTGTTGGGTCCTGGAAATCTGCTTTTTTCTTTTTTAAAGATTTTATTTATTTATTCATGAGAGACACAGACTGAGAGAGAGAGCGAGAGTGAGAGCGAGAGTGAGAGAGAGAGAGAGAGAGAGGCCGAGACACAGGCAGAGGGAGAAGCAGGCTCCATGCAGGGAGCCCGACGTGGGACTGGGTCCTGGGTCTCCAGGATCAGGCCCTGGGCTGAAGGCAACGCTAAACCACTGAGCCACTGGGGCTGCCCTAGAAATCTGCTTTTAAGGAAAAAATCTCAGATTATTCTGAGGCCACCTTTTGAGGACTAGCATTTGAGAGCTACTGAACACCATTGTTTTATAAGTATCTTGTTTAAAATGCAATATACAATTCATATGACATGCAATGCATAAATCTCCAGTGACATTTTACATATGCATACACCCATGTGACCACCACTCTGTTCAATACATAGAAAGTTCCTTTGTACATCTTCCCATTGAATACCCCTTATCCCCAGTGGTAACTACTCTTCAGACTGGTACCACTACCTATTAAATTTGCCTGCTCTTGAACTTTAAAAAATAGTATCATTTACTCTTTTGTTTTTAGCTTCTTTTTCAAATATTTTGTTTATTTATTCATGAGAGACACAGAGAGAGGCAGAGACACAGGCAGAGGGAGAAGCAGGCTCCATGCAGGGAGCCCGATGTGGGATTCGATCCCAGGTCTCCAGGATCACGCCCTGGGCTGAAGGCGCGCCAAAACGTTGAGCCACCGGGGCTGCCCCTGTTTTTAGCTTCTTTCACTCAACATATCTTTGTGATCCATTCTATTCTTGTGTGCAAACAATAGCAACTTCAGTACTTTTTTTTACATCACATAGAATTATTGAATGTCAAAGCTTGAATTGACCTTAAAGATCATGCATCAGGGATTAGAGGTGTAGCTTAAATGTCTATGAGAAACCAGGCAGAAAAAGTTTAAGAGTAAAGCAGGTATGTGTCATGCAATAGGGAGTGGTAGAGACTGCAGAAAACTAAAGAGTGTGTTCTCCATTTAAAGGAAGCAGCCAGTATTTACTCAGGTCCTATTGGTGATTGCTACATGGGAATGTGGACCTAGCATAGGTTTCATAATTTCCCAGAAGTCAGAAATATGTAATTTTGTAGAATCTTCTCATTTTTAATCAACTTTCAAATAAGTACAAACTAATCAAAACAAATCTGCAGGCTATCTCTAGCCCAGAGATAGCCAGTTTGCAATCTCTGACTAATCTAGCCTTCTTAACTTTCAAATAAGGAAATAAGGCTCAGAAATGAGGAAACTTATTCATGGACATACAGAAAGTTGGGGGCAGAGATGAAGCAGCCCAGGATACTAGTTTAAATCATTTAGAGCACAGAGTATAAAGACAGATGCCTTGAAATGAAGTCCCATCTCTGCCAGTTATCAACAATATGGCCCCTTGATACATTATTTAACCATTCTGAGCCTCAGTCTTCAAATCTGTAAAATGGATAGGGGAAATGCCTTTCTTACTGGGTTGTTGTGGGAACAGAATGAGTTAATGTAAAGCTAATGTAAGCGAAGAGATAGTATAGTGCCTAATGCATTAGTATTATCTACCAGTTTTGAGAAGTTAGTTTCTCCAGGACAAACTATTAAATTATGACACCAGGACATTTATAAATTTTCAAACTTCATGAAATCAAACACCTAATGGGTTATGAATGTGAAATGGACGTTTAATCAAAATATATTCGAGTGATTTTTAGCTCAAGAATGAAAAGCATAAGGGCACCTGGGTGGACCAGTCAGTTAAGCATCCAGCTTTTGGTTTTGACTCAGGTCATAATCTCAGGGTCCTGAGATCAAGCCCTCTATTGGGCTCCATGCTCAGCCCGAAGTCTGCCTGTCTCTCTACCTCTGCTCCTCCTTCCTACCCTCTCTCTCATCAATCAATCAATCTTAAAAAATTAATGAAAGGTATAGCTGCCAATAGAAGAACAATGTTTAAATCAGTTTCCCTAATGTGAAGAATAAGCTTTCTGATATTTTTGAAAGTTGGACTTTCACTGTTACTTAACTCTTAATTCTTATTCAACTCTTAGGCCTTTGTTAACCAAAGAAGTGGAATTTTTATTAAATTTTAAGATGATTTATACAAGCAGTTTTTCAGAAATACAGCTATTTTACCTGGTAAATGTAAAAGCTGTGGGGAATTTTTAAAAAGTGTAATCCTAATACCATTCTCTATTATATAGTGCTTTAGAGTTTTTGAAAGCTTCTTTCACAAATATTAGAATCCTAGATTGTTAAAATTAGAAGGCACTTAGGAAATAATCTAATATCCTTCATTTTCTAGATGAGGAAGCAGACCCAGAGAGCTTGCTATCCACCCAAAATCATTCAGCTAGGCTGTGACAGAACAAGAATCTTGATCCTCTAATCAAAGAAAACTAAGATAAAATATAATTAGATTCCAACTGAGAACTGCAATCAGTGTTGGCTGCATTTGTAACACTGGCACAGAGCAGAGAGAGGATGTATGGGCTGGGGAAATCAGCTAAAGCATTTTGGAGGAGGCAGCTTCTGAGCTGGGCCTAGAAAAAGGCTCAGATTTCTAAATGTAGAGAGCTAGTCAGAGGTCATAGACATGTAAACAAAGATAGAGTGAGTGTGCCAGGTGAGCGACACCATGTAGAGACTAACAAGGCTAGTAGGGTATATAATAAAGGAAAAAGGAAGCACTGCTGGAGAAGTTGGGTAAAACTGCATCCTACAGGGTTTTGAATACCAAATCAATAAACTTGGACAGAAGGCCACAGATAGGCAGTAAGTCTCTTTTTTTGTCATAAAAGGATTATCTGTTCTCACATTAAGTGTTCTTGCCACACAGACACACATACACACATATGTACAAAGGGACACAAGAAACTCTGAGAGGTGTTGGATGTGTCTATTATCTTCATTGTGGTAATGGTGTCACGGGTGTTTGGATATGTCTAAACTATGGATATGGTTGGATAAGTCAAATTGTACACAAAAAAATGTGTGCAGTTTTAAAAATATGAATTATAACTCAATAAAGCTGTTTTAATAAAAATGATTCAAGAGAAATGTATACTCATATTTCAAAAATAACCCAAATGCTACAGAAAATGTAAAATGAAAACTAAAAATGCCCTCCATCTTCACTACCCAGAGTCACTTATAATTAACAGTTTCTTATGAAACTTACCAGGAATGCCCCAGTGGGGTTCTTTTTAAGTAACAGTCCTTACTTTTCAAACACTATCTACTGCAGTTATCCTGATTGAGCACAGTGATTAGAGTGCACTATATGTGGGATACACAAATGTTGAAAGCAAAAAGTGGCCCTTAGTACCACCTAGATAGCCTGAAGACAGCTGAAAAAAGAAATCTCTAAATCTTCTTTAAAAATTAAGAAAACCAAAATACCTTTTCAACCCTCTACAAATAATTCATCAGTGTAATCTTTCCCATTTGCACATGCTGGTAGACTCTGGCCTACTGGCATGTGGAGAAAATACACGTGTCCCAGGAATCTGATGTGACTCATCAGTAATATGTTCTGTTTTAGTATTTCAGCCAGGAGATAATCAGACAATAAGATGGGGCCTATTTTTATGTCAGGAATATACACAAATAATTCAATTTTAGATAACCCAGCTGTGCTAGAAAAATCAAATACTGTAGTGACAAGAACAAAAGCATGGCAGAAATGAAATGGAAGGAAATGGGGAAATGGAATTTGATTATGTAAATATGCTCCAAGAGGAAATAATTGAGATAAAATAGCTAAACCAAGAGGTCCATGCTGGGGTTAAGATGAGATAGTCCTGCTTGTTTAATATCCAGTTTAGAGGAGGAGGGGAATTTATTCTAAGCATGGAGTAAATCACAGGCAGGATTACAGAGTGTTAAGAAAACACATATTAAAAAGTTCTTGAAATGTTAAGAGAACATTAAAATATTAAAATCAGCTGATAGAGCATATTCAAGACCTATCAGATATTTTTGAAGGGGGGAGCTAATGTGAGCCTGTAGTTTAGTAAATTAAGAAAATATATAAGGCAGGGACACCTGGTTGGTTCAGTCAGTTACACATATAATTCTTGATTTCTGTTCAGATCATGATCTTGGGTCATGGGATTGAGCCCCACATCTGGATCTATGCTCAGCATGGAGTCTGCTTGTCCCTCTCCCTCTGCTCCTTCTTCTTGCTCTTCCTCTCGCTCTTTCTCTTTCTCTTTCTCTCTCTCTCAAGTAAATAAATAAAATCTTTTTTAAAAATCAGAAAATATATAGGAAAGTTACAAATTGCCAGGATCACATATTTCTTGACCATGTATATGTGATCAATACATGCTTTTTACTGTCATCTCTGTGCTAAATATCAACTTTCTCTTTGAATATCTATGTATCACATTAAGCATCTGTGAATTATACACTTCTTTATATACCCTAGGCTTCGTTCAATTTATTTATTTATAGGCTGCAATTCCTAAACTCTGTGCTTTTGTTTTTGCTGTTTACTCCACTGGGAATGTCTTTTTTTTTTTTTCATTCATTCTAATTTTGCTCTCACATTAGGATGATAAAATCGATAAAATCTTACCTTCCTTTTAAAGTCCAACCCAAAAGCTCAGCTCAAAGGTTACCACTTTTTTTTTAAACCATCTCAGATTCCACCCTTCACTCTTTCTCTTCCCGCCTCACCACATTCACAAGCTCTCTCTTTTTTCCACTTTCATAGGACTTTATCTGATTTTCTTATATGGCATTTAGCACTGGGAAATTTCTTACTTATTTATTCTAAAGTACCTATGTTGCCTGTTTTACTGGCTTGAACACTCTTCGAGAAAAATTCCATGTAGGTTACATCATACACACCCCCAAACACACACACACACACACACACACACACACACACACACACAGCACAGTGCCTTTAACTGCCTGGATGCTCAATAAATATTAGTGGTATAATTTTATTACTAATGGTGGGTGTATATACAAAAAGCTGAGAGGAATTTTGTTTGGATGCACTAGATAAGCTGATACATGAAATTTAGTGGTAATCTCTTTTACCATCAATATAAATTTATTATCAGCTACAACTCAGCAAATGCCTATTGTTAGGTATGAACGTTATTTTTAATCCTCACAACAACTAAGTAATTACCTATTATTACCCTCTACTTTCCAGATGAGGAAAATGAGTCTCAGAGAATTTAAGTAATTTGGCCAGGATCACACAGCTAGTAAAGACCAGAGCTAAGAATTGAACTTTAGGCTTGCCCTAATTCAAAGCCCGCTTTCTGGGACACCTGGGTAGCTCAGCAGTTGAGTGTCTGCCTTTAGCTCAGACATGATCCTGGGCCCAGGGATTTAGTCCCACATCAGGCTCCCTATGAGAAACCTGCTTCTCCCTCTGTGTCTCTGCCTTTTGTGTGTCTCTCATGAATAAATAAATAAAACTTAAAAAAATCACAAAGTCTGCTTTCTTTCTTTTTTTTTAAGATTTTTATTTATTTATTCATGAGAGACAGAGAGAGAGAGAGAGAGAGGCAGAGACACAGGCAGAGGGAAAACAGGCTCCATGCAGGGAGCCTGATGTGGGACTCGATCCCCGGTCTCCAGGATCAGGCCCTAGACTGAAGGCGGTGCTAAACCGCTGAGCCACCTGGGCTGCCCCTGCTTTCTTTCCACTAGCATATTTTTTTAAAAACATTTTCACAACTATTATCTCATTTGTACCACACAAAAATGTAAAGTTGGCAGGCTTGGGTATTTGCCCTCCTCAATGTCCCATTCACTGCTGCATCTCTCATCAGTACACTCTAATCTTCCTCTCTAGTCCTACTGAGGATCTATCACCATCCCTTTAGTAGTCTCTGACTCTATATAGACCATACTACTCCCATTGCCTGATTAAGACCTTTACAGGTAAGCCTAAGCACTAAAAAGTAGTCTCCTCCATGTGATATTTAGTATGCTAAACCATAAAATTGTTTTAAGTTCAACTTAATTAACATATAGTGTATCATTAGTTTCAGAGGTAGAATTTAGAGATTCATCAGTTGCATATAACACCCAGTGCTCATTCCATCAAGTGCCTTCATTAATGCTCATCACCCAGTTACCCCATCCCCCATCCACTTCCTCTCCAGCAACCCTCAGTTTGTTTCCTATATTTAAGAGTCTTTTATGGCTTGCCTCCCTCTGTTTTCATATTATTTTATTTTTCCTTCCTTTCCCTTATGTTCATCTGTTTTGTTTCCTAAATACCACATATGAGTGAAATCATGTTATTTGTATTTCTCTGACTGACTTATTTCACTTAGTATAATACCCTCTAGCTCCATCCACTTTGCTACAAATGGCAAGATTTCATTTTGTTTGATGGCTGAGTAGTATTCCATGTGAGATATATATATCTCACATCTTCTTTACCCATTCACCTGTTAATGGACATCTGGGCTCTTTCCATAGTTTGGCTATTGTGGACATTGCTTCTATAAACACATAAAATTAAATTTTATCTTTAAATTACCAAAATGTAGGGGCACCTGAATAGCTCAGTCAGATAAATGGCCAACTCTTGATTTTGGCTCAGGTCATGATCTCAGTGTCATGAGACCAAGCCCCACATCAGGCTCCATGCTCAGTGGGGAGTCTGCTTCTCTCCCTATCCCTCTGTCCCTCCTCCCACTTGTGCTTTCTCTCTATAATTAATTAATTAATTAATTAATTAATTTAAAAAGACTAAATGACCAAAATGTACACATGCTCAGTTTTAAAGCTTCTTCCTAGATCTTCTGATATCTTTCCTTCTCCCTAACCCCACCTTCCTTATTCTACCCTCCTCTCCCCACTCCTCTCTCTTCTGCCTTGCTGATGCCATCAGTTCTGACTTAGTGTGCTTTATGGATGGACCAGCATTGGCAAACCTAAAATACCAGGGATCCAGGAAGTAGATGAGAGAGCCAGATAACTACAAAAAAGATATCCTCACAAGTTGTATTATAGCAAAGTCCCTTAGTCCCTTGTTATGCTGTGGTGGTGGTTCCTTCAGCCCTCAGCTAGAGTGGCCTGTTTAGCACATCAACAGGGTTCAGTGAAGCCAAAGTATTGAATCATTAGGCAAATCTGCCAACACTAGAAGGCATACAGTCTTATAAGAAAATGAAATACAGAGGCAGTGAATGGTATAATCTGAAAGATGTTAAAATGGTATCTCTGTCCCAGAGCATCTTTTCAAACAGAAAGTTTTCGAAGGGGTTGCAGCCTTTCAGAATATCCTATGAAAATGAAAATGCCCCAAGAAAATGTCTTTAGAAACCTAAGAGGTAATATCTCAGGAGGGATTCATTTCCCAAAATGACAGTACATCAAAGGGAAAAGGCCCCCTAAGTATGCATAGGAAAAGAAATAGAATGAGAAGATGGTACATGTCATAAAGGAAGATAAAAGGGTGACAAATTTTAACTCCTTCAGAGTTTTACTAAGATAGACCTTGTTCATACTACTTTACCAGGTTCTCTGGATCCCAGTCATATGAGTAAGAAGAATTCTTAGAAAGATTTGGGAAGGAGCTGGGAACTCCAGCTGTCCTAGTGTTATAAAATGTTGATGACAATGAAAAGTTTCAATCTGTACTAAGCACATTATGGATTAAAATTACGAAAGTGCTGCAAGCTCTAATGCAACCATAGAAATAACATATTGAACAAAATAGACAACATAGCAGGTCTGTCCCCAAGTGTAGCTGGGCATTGGGCCAGAGATCTGTCAAGTAACCTGTCCTATTGACTATTTCCAGGGTAGAAAGAAGGAGGGCAAAAGATTGATTGCTTGAAGATGCAGTTCAGCCAGCATTAGTAAGGAAGATTCTGACACACATGTGAAATGTTTTAGATTGTACATTTGCCTCCCCAAATTATGATCCTTAGTGCAGTGTACACAGTAGAATTTCAAATTATTCAATCTTTCTTTTATCCCTAAGCTAACAATCAGCATATGTAATTTATTAACATAACTGAGCATAACTGTGCAGCTTTTTTATATGTTTAATGAACACATTTATCTTATGCTTCCCTAAAAATTAATTTGCCCAGTTAACAAAACCTCATTTATTTAAAATGTGTTTATAAGCATTATAAAGTCTCCACAAATCTCACAATGTGAGTGTAAGAAGGATTAAAGTGTAGGTGACACATGAGAATTTCAATGTGATTACTTTCCTATTCTTACTTTTACAAATTCAGGATATTAAAATTACTTTAGTCATTCTGACAAAAGTCAGTGTAGCTCTTTTTTTTTTCTACTGAAAAGAAAATAATTCTATAAGTTTAGGCAGTTTGGAATTTGTACTTAAAGATGTTGAATTTGGTCTTTGGTCTTTAGCAGGAGGGTAGGGGTAAGGAGAAATGTCCCTATGCTTCCCATTGGGTAAATATGCCTGTAGGCAAGGCACTGTTCACTGCTTTAGTTTATGGACTTTTAAAAGTCTGTCTTGGTTACTCCACAATCCCCTTGTTAATCAACTCATCTTCCTGCCTAAGTGCCTCCAGTTCTGATTCTAAAGAATTATTTGGTAAATCAATTAATTCATTCATAACTCAGCCAGGAAGGGGGAAAAAAAGCAAGCTTCTGAGTGGTGAAAAACCAATGCCATAAAAGCCTTGCACTGTAGATTTCTTCATATGAGAGCTCCTACTCAGTCCCTACACAATTCCAGCAAGTTCACCTATCCAGTTTACAAATTCACAATTAAAAGTAATGGATTTAAATGAGGTTACTGCTGCTACAGCTTATTATTATTATTATTAACCTTTATTATATGTCACTAGCTAATATACACTGTGCTAAACCTTTTATAATCATTATTTCACTAAACCTTTGTAACTCTGTACAGTTAAATATAATCAATAGCTCCATTTTACAGTTTCATAGACTGAGTTTTAGATTAAATTTTAGAATTAATTTTTAAATTTGTCTATACTTAGTATAAACAAGCATATAGGTAACCATGTGAAGGGCTTTGAGACAGCCTGATAGCAAAAGATTAGAAAAAATACAAAGAAAAAAATTATATGTAGTTGGAAACCATAGCAATTTAGAGGTTTTTATTTGGAGACAGACCACTTTATACCTCAGCAGCTTTCAAGAGGTAATATAGTGTTACAACACAGTAAAGGAGCTTGTTTGTGTACTTATGACCCTCAAACCATTAAAAATAAATTATGTTCAGAATCGTTTACTTAAGAATGGAGAAAGAAGTGTAATGCATGCTATAATTATTTAAATTTTTTAATTAATAAGGTAAACTTCAATTGTGTGTTTTGGATTCTCAAAGGGAAAGCTTTAGTTATCTGAAAAATTCACATTAATAGAACACATCATTCCCAGATGATGGTGGTATTTTTTATGTATGGTATGTTTCTAAAGACTAAAACATTAAAAGGGAGGGAAAGAATATAACTTGATTTGCTAAAGATTTTACTTTCCTTTTTTTATAATCAATGTGAAGCTTTATTTTTATTTTTTAATATTTTATTGGACTTTGATGCCAATATATAGTATAACACCTAGTGCTCATCCCGTCAAGTGCCCCCTCAGTGCCCATCACCCAGTCACTCCAACCACCTGTCCACCTCCCCTTCCACTGCCCCTTGTTCATTTCCCAGAGTTAGGAGTCTCTCATGTTCTGTCACTCTCTCTGTTGTTTCCCACTCATTTTCTCTCCTTTCCCCTATAATCCCTTTCACTATTTTTTAAATTCCCTGTATGAGTGAAAGAATATAATGTTTGTCCTTCTCTGATTGACTTACTTCATTCAGCATAATACCTTCGAGTTCCATCCACGTTGAAGCAAATGGTGGGTATTCGTCCTTTCTAATGGCTAATATTCCATTGTGTGTATGTGTGTGTGTGTGTGTGTGTGTGTGTGTGTGTGTGTGTGTGAGATCTTTTCTTTTCAAAGCCTCTGGATTCTGATTCAGTTAGTCAATTTGCTGTAGTTTGAGCATATTCCATCACCAGGGTTTATCCATTATGCTGACTAATGTAGAGCTGAATGTTTTTAAAGGAGACTTGAGAACATCACTAACTAGATGTGTGATTTGAAGTTGCAAAAGACAATTCCCAGTCCCACTCTAGTAAAGAGACAAAAACAGCTCTCCCTTAGCCCTACCTAATTTGTGATTATAATTTGTCATGAGAAGAGAAGGTGAGATCTTGAGTGAGGTCACTTCTCAAGAGGCCAGCCCTTAAGGGGGTACCTGGAATTTGCTTATTGCACCTGAGTGGCTTAAAGAAGAATGAGAACCCTGGGCAAAGGCATTCAAACCGGGGTCCCTGCAAGACTGCTACAAGTACCCTTCAACAAAATTCGCCTCACCCACGGTCTTACCATATTATACCTTGTCTAGATGTATTCATGATAATGATCCCAAGAAAACATTACCGGGAGGGACCCTAGGTACTGAGTAGGTGGGATGGGGAAGGGCCTGAGGGACTGCAGGCTGCCCTCTCAGTGAGAATTAAACAAACACCCCAGTGTGGATGGAGTAAGGGGAGGTTACATGAGACAGACATAAAAAATAAAGTCCCAAACCACTGTGGTCGTTCAGAAATGTTTGCAACTTTTTTTTACAAGGGCAGTGGTATTATTTCTAATTTTCTAGCCAAATATTTATTAAATTAACCAAGGACTGAGTATATGAGCCTGCCTCACATCAGTGCATCATCTCACTTTCCCTGCAGTTTTAAACTGTAAGGTACTGTCAACCCCCCCAACCAAAAAAAAAAAACCCTCTTCCACACTCTAAATAGTTATGTTACAGAGGAAAGTTGGAATGTGTTCTGGGAGTGGGTGTGTTTGTTTGAGTTCAGTGTGTGCTGAAAAGGCAAGCCTCCACAGCCATTTACACATCTTCCTCCTCAACGATGGGTACACAGCTGAGCTCCTGGACTAAGTCTCTGAATGGTAATGTACATTTATAAAGATTATTTTCTTAACTATTTTGAGGCATTTTATAAATAATACACATGTGTCTGCTGAGCACACATATATACTTAGTCAACTTTTGCTTATTTTCTTCTGAGGTTGGTCTTGTGTGGTTACTTTTGTGGTATGATTTCTGAGGTGTCAGAAAGAGTTTATACCTCAGTCACCCAAAAATATCTCTTGGGTTGACCCACCACAGAGCCTAAAATCTCCATATTGCTCAAACATTTTATTTAGTCATTGAAAGCATCTGTTAAAACCCAAATGTTACATTGGGATATTAAGCAGACATAAGATATTAAAGACTATATAAACTAGAAAAGAATAGGGATAAGTTGCTTCTAATGTTAAGTTTCAACAGAAAAAAAGCAAAATGACATACACAGTCTGGATCAGATGTTGTTTTTAAAATGAAATGGGGTCAGAACCAGCATATATGACTCATCTCATGAATGAGCCTATAGTAATAGAAACCCAGCATTGTTAGGCAAGATTTGTTCTAATTTATTTTAAACGAGTGATTTTCCACAGTTTCTGATCCTCAGATCCCACTCTCCTTACAGCGTATCTCATACCTCCCTTGCTGAGCTCCAGAAGCAACCAGTGACCTGGTAATCAACCTTGGTGGGACCCAAATCCCTATCTCTTGAAAAATTCACAGAGCCTGACATCTTTTTGAAAGGTGCTTTTTCTAAATGGAACTTTTAGAAAAACCACCCAATCTCTCTATGTAGCTAACTGCCAAAGATGGTAGAGGACTTAGTAGCTTCCTATATTGTTCTGAAATTGGAGAATAAAATTTTGCAAGCCCGAGTGTAGTGGCTGATGGAAGAAACTGTTGCCCCACAGGCCCAGATATAGAGCTCCAGATGCCCCAAACAGCCAAAGAAGTTGAACCACTTCAGTAACCCTCAGAGTCCCAGGAGCCACAGAAATCCCTAGAAAACCTAGATTTCCCAAAATCCTGAAAGTGCCAAAAATTCCCAGAATTTGAGAAACTCCAAAATCTCAGAGAGCCCCAGGAGGTCCCAGCCTGGAAGCCCCCAGCAGCCCAGGAGCACCAGAAAACACCAATGGTCCAGGAAACCCAGAGGCCCTTGGAACCTCCAGCAGCCCCAGAGTCTCTGGAACTTCCAACAACCCATGAGCCCCAGGAACCTTCACTGGTCTGTAAGCTCTCAGAAGCCTGGAAATCCCCAAATCTCCCAGAAGTCAAGGAACTCCAGAGGCCCCCAGTGGCCCAGGAGGCCAACAAGCCTCCAGAAATTAAGCCCCCAAAGCCCCCAGATATCCAGGATGCCCTGGTGGCCCAGAAATCCTAGAATTTAGAGCACCAGGATCTCGCAAGCGCCCAGGAAACCCACAAGGCAGCAGATTGCCAGGACACCCCAACATACCTGGAACCCCTTAAGCTTCCAACTCTCCAGGAGTCTCTGGAACCTGCAGTACCCCACTAGGCCCTGGATCCTTTAGATACCCAGGAGTTCCTATAGCCCTCATCACCCCAGAAGTCCCTGGAAGGCCTAATAGCTTCTTTGACATCAGCAGCTTCAGAGTTCCAGTCCCCCAGTGGGTTAGAAGGGGAAGCTTTTCCCCCGGAATACTGTTTAGACTTCAGGGGAGATGCTCATAAACTTTCTGAGTTCTTGATTCAATTGAATAGTTACATAAGAGTCAGAGGGCACCTGCATCACACTGAAGCAGCTGTAGTGAGCTTTGTTGGCAACTGCTTCTCAGGTGAGGCAGGAATGTTTTTAGCCCTTACTAGATATCCAAAGTGCCCTGCTGGAGCAATTTGAAAGTTTCATACAAGTGCTCCAGGATACTTTGACAGTCTGGAAAACATGTCAGTCACTGCATCAGTCAGCTGTGCCAATGGGAGGATCCTGCCCATCAGTATATGACCCACTTCCATCTCATTGTTCAAGAGCAAAACTGTGATGAAAGCACTCTCTGCATCCAATTTCAGGAAGGGCTTTCCAGTTCTATCTCAGACTATCTGTCTCACAATAACCCATCAGCCACCAACCTATTTAATCTGATCACTCAGTGCCTAGAAGAGAAACTAAGTAGTAAGACTGATCCAAACCCACAAGGAGCAAGTCCTTCTGAGGAGGGAGGTGGGCCTGAGAATTCAATAGCTAAAAACCAGCCTGTGCAGGCTGAAAGAAATAGCCCACATCTCAGTGAAGCTGAATGGGCCCACTGTTGTGAAAGTCACTTGTGCCTCTCCTGTGGTCATCCTGGTCATTTTGCCAGAGTTTGTTCTGTCAAGCCTTATCATGCACAGCAGGAAGGAAACATCAAGACCTGGTGGTAAGGGGGAATCCAGTCAGGCCAATCTACAAATATGTGCCCCCTTCACTTCCAATATCTATGTCTCATACCCTATGGCTTACTGTTGAAATCTGACTGGGAAGACAACAGTTCTTTTAGCAAGCAATGGTGGATTTGGGCTCCTACAGAAACAGCATTGACCATTCTGTGGTTCTTCAAGAGAATCTGTGCATCTGCAATAATATCTTACTTCTGAAGCTTGAGGTGGTAGATGGACATCTATTGATTAATGGATCCATAAATCAATGAAACAACTCCTGTGGAAGTTGAAATTGGAAACCACGTTGCATAGTTCCAATTTGGGATTATTCATGTGCCACAAAGTACCCTCTGATTCTTGGAATTCACCGGTTTGAAGCACATGATCTAAACATTGAGTGGAGTACACTCACTGTGTCCTTTCCATCCCATTATTGTCACTACAATTGCTTCAAGGTACAGGTAGAATAGGAGATGTCATAATGAAATAATTGCTGAATAATGACTGTGCCTAACAACCTGTTTTCTGTTACCTCAGCTGTCATCAACATTTGCTGCTCTCTGAATCTCCCACGAATGGGGCACCTGGGTGGCACAGTCAGCTGAACTTCCAATTCTTGGTTTCAGCTCAGGTCATGATCTCAGAGTCCTGAGATAGAGCCCATGTTGGGCTCCAGGCACAGTGCAAGTCTGCTTAAGGTTGTCTCTCCTGCCTCTCTCAGCTCCCCACATGAGTACATGCACTGGCAAAGAACGACAAGTACTTGTACAATGACCCTGCCTCTCAGATCATGCAATGATCTCTGATCAGGCAACGAACCTGATGACTTTTGAGTTGCTTTTTTTCACCACCTCTGTATGCTCCCACCTTGAACCCTGCATTAATGTGGAGCTGTCTTGATTACAATTTATACTAACAAGATCTATGAGTATACATATTAGAAACTAACATTGAAAAAATGTAGTTGTTAGTTGTAGTTGACTTTTTTATCAAGATTTTCTTTATCGCAACAACTGCAACATTTTCTCAATAAAGAAGACAATTTTGCAAGTGATATTTTTAAAAAGTCAAACACTGGCAATTTCTAAAAGTGTTTGAATTATTTCATGGCTTAGCTGAGAGAAGAGGAAAGGGACAAGTACATTGGGAGGAAGTTAATTGGGAGGAAGGGAATTGGAAAAGGCTTAAAGTTTGTGTGAGATCTTGAATATTCCGGGAGTTGTCAAGTCAGTGGGTGATGGAGGGAATGGTTGTGCTGGAGGGAAATTGGGTAAGGTATGAAGGGATGGGGGGAAGGTAGAGTGAAGATTGAAAAGAGGGTTTGGGGAAGATTGGAAGGAAAGTTTCGGAAGGGCTTAGGTGAGGGCTAGGGGGTGCTGAGGGCAGGGATGAGAGAATGATAAATTCTTACAAAAATAAAGGGAGCAGCAACACAGATATTGGGCAGCTTTAGAAGCAAACTTTTTGGACTTCATAAGTCTACCAAACAAAAGTATTGAAGAAGGTAATGAGACCCTTCAGTGACCCAACTTTCCCAGCAAAGTGACAAGGTCTTATTTCCTGCACCAAGGATACTTGTCCTAAGGCTCATGCCTATTAATCTGATTTTGCTTGTGTATAGGAATGGGGTAACAGGAATCAACTTTTAATACATGCAGATTATTAGTAGCCAATTATACCTCTCCCAAATATAGAGATTCCCATGTCCTGCTAGCCATGCTGCTTGCATGACATACAGAGTCAAGTCAATAAAAGGAACTTACAAAAAAATGAAATAAAAAAAATAAAAGGAACTTACTTACTTATGGACCTGAGAGGAGGTAGTGACCTGACTTAAATCACACACAGATACACATTCCCACTGGGGGGATGGAAGGGTAGGATCTTCAGGTAAGATATGATAACTGATCAAAATAAACTAATGCTTTTCCTCTCTTTTTTCAACACTCCTTTTGGAGTCTCCTTCTGAAGCCACTTGAAGGAGATTCTGCCTCTTAGACAAATAATCAAATATATAATCATAACCCTAGAAAAAAAGATAGGTGAGGAACCAATCATTCATTGAGCATCTAATATGTTCCAGCTCTAAAATCAGGCATGTTATATACATTAACTTATGCCTCAGAACAACCCAATGTAGTGGGTATGTTTGCTCCTATTTTATCAATGAGCAAATAGAGTCCCAGTGAGGTCAGTTCACTTGCCCAAAGTGACAGAGTTAGTGAGTAGTGAAGTGTTTGGTATTCACAGCTTGTGTCCTTTCTCCCTAAGGCAGTGGTAAGGGCCAAATGACATTGTGGTGGCAGAGAGCTAAGTGAGATAACCCTGAAAAGGGATGAGGGGACTCAAAATAAAAATTGCAGGGACCATTTGGGTGGTAGTTCTTTCTTGGGGAGTTAGTAGTTCTGTTTCTCCAGTTTCCTTGATCTCACCTCTAACCCCCTCGCCACCCCATTAACCTTCAAACTTTATTTCATCTCTTGGAAGATTTCCTTTTGTTAAACTAATGGCACAGCCCCCTTTCACATAGTTGCATAAATAATAAAATGTGTGATGGTAACAAATATACCAAACTGACACATTATATGAGATGATAAAATTAACAGTAATAACTACCATTTAATGAGCACCTGGGTTTTGCCAGACATTGGGCTAAGTGATTCAGGTATTATTAGACCCTTTGTATAAATCAAAGAAGTCAAACCCCGCTGAGGTGAAGTCAATTGTCAAAGGTCATACTGCTAGGAATTGGTAGATGCTAAAAAACAAACCCTGATCTGTCTCATTTCAGAGCTGTAATTTTAGCCAATACACCACCCTGCTTCTAAGGCTGAATAAACATTATCTTTATTAACTGCTTTAACAGAATTTATTCACTAGACATGATTTATATTACTTTAGAAAAAATATATTAATTTGTTAGTGCATTTATTTATTCTTTCATTTAAGAAGCATTTACTGAATGTCTTCAATGTGTCAGGCAAAGCATGGAGAAAGAGTAAGAGAGGTACAAAGATGTCTAATATATGCCTCGTGGTTCTTGCTCTGATCACACTGAACAGGGGAAGCTGTTGTGCAACACAGCACTCCTGGTACACAGAGGAGAGGGCTAATTTTGCTATGGACCAAAAAAGTATGTTTTGAGCTGGGTCTTGAAGGAATCTCATTGGAAACAAAAGGGAGGGTGTGGTTTTCTAGATTGAATAGAGTGCCCAGAAAAAAAAAAAAAGCAAGTTGGACGGGAAAATAATGGTGTCATTAGAAAAGATAGTTCTATTTCAATGGGGAGTAGTGATGTGTGTACACATGTGTAGGGTAAGTGGTGGGTATTGGTGGGGAGATGAAACTTAACAATTGAAAGTTTCAGGATAAAGACCTATCTACCTGAATAAAGCATTTAAAATTTATCCTATGGGCAATTTGGATTGGGATCTTTGTTTTCTCCTGTGTTAGATTTGGGTGCGGTTGTTTTTTCTCTTTTGTTGCAAAATAATGCACACTCACTGTAAAAAATTCATATATATCAGAAGTTTATAACAAAAAAAGTAATATGCCCCTTATCTCACAAAGTAGTTTTTTAAGTTGGAAGGAAAGATGATTCATTTATATTTTAGAAATTTGATAGCAATGTAGAAAATAAGAAAGTGATAAAGGAACTCCATTATTTTTTACCTTCTTAGATTTTTATGAAGATAGGCTCAAATTATCAAAAGCAAAGATTAAAAGTAAAGTAAGCCCAATTTTCCTTAAATACTGATATTAAATACTTTAATATCTTGCTCATATTAGGAACTCAAAGTATGCAAACACATACGCAGGATGTCCCAACCATCAAAAAATTAAAAACCTAATAATGGGTGAAAGCTCATGAATTATAAGAAACTGTCTTTCCATTTGGAGTTTTTTAGTTTCAAATGTTAAAGATTCTAACTGGAGGGGATTTTCTGAAATTATATATTCTGTAATACTGGCACAGGTACAAAGAAAACAGTTTCCTCTTTAGCTAACTTTTCTAAGTTTAAACTTTAATAGGAAAAGTATTCTATATATTTTGGTAGCCTCCCTTCCTGGTTTGTTTCCTTAAAAAATATTTCATATTTCGGAGGAGGGGCAAGATGGCAGAAGAGTAGGGTCCCCAAGTGACCTGTTCCCACCAAATTACCTAGATAACCTTCAAATCATCCTGAAAATCTACGAATTCAGCCTGAGATTTAAAGAGAGAACAGCTGGAATGATACAGTGAGAAGAGTTCACTCTTCTATCAAGGTAGGAAGACGGGAAAAAAAGAAATAAAGAAACAAAAGGCATCCAAGGGGGAGGGGACCCGCGAGGAGCCAGGCTAAGGCCGGGGCCAGTGACCCCAGGACAGGAAAGCTCCCTCCCGGAGAAGCAGGAGCTGCACCAATCTTCCCGAGTGGAAAGGCACCCACAGGGAGTTAGAGCAGGACCCCAGGAGGGCGGGGATGCCCTCAGGCTCCGTGGGACACTAACAGACACCTGCGCCCCGGGAGAGTGCTCTGAGCTCCATAAAGGGCTGCAGCGGGCGCACGGCTGGACCCGGAAGCAGCTCAGAGGGGCTCGGGCTACAGCTCCGAGGAGAGGCGGCTGCGCGGCGGGTAGCGCGAATCCAACAGCGCAGGCCCGGGAGCACAGGGCGCTGGGGACACAGCCCAGGAACCGGCCTCACCCCGGGACAGTCAGAGGCCGGGAGGGCCCAGGACAGCAAGGACACTCCCGCCCCAAGCTGAGCAGATCAGAAGCCCCGCCCCCGGAGCATCCAGGCCTCTGCAGGCTGAGAGCTCCACAGCTACTGCAGGAGCTGAATCCAGGGCTCCACAGCTGGCCACCGCCACTGTGGTTGGTCCTCCTGGGGCCTCACAGGGTAAACAAACACAACTGAGCCTCACAGTGACCTCACAGGATAAACAGGATAAACATTACTCACTGAGCCCTGCACCAGGCAGGGGGCTGAACAGCTCCCCCAAGTGTTAACACCTAAAAATCAGCACAACAGGCTCCTTCCCCAGAAGACCAGCTAGAAGGACAAGTTCCAGGGGAAGTCAAGGGACTTAAGGTATACAGAATCAGAAGATACTCCCAGGTGGTTTCTTTTTTTTATTTCTGTTTGCTTCCCACACCCTTTTGTTCTTTCTCTTTTTCGTCTCCTTTTTTCTTTTTTTCTTCCTTTATTCTTTTTTTTCTCTTTCCTTCTTTCTCTCCTCTCTTTTCTCCTTTTCCCAATACAACGTCTTTTTGGCCACTCTACACTGAGCAAAATGACTAGAAGGAAAACCTCACCTCAAAAGAAAGAATCAGAAACAGTCCTCTCTCCCACAGAGTTACAAAATCTGGATTACAATTCAATGTCAGAAAACCAATTCATAAGCACTACTATACAGCTACTGGTGGATCTAGAAAAAAGCATAAAGGACTCAAGAGACTTCATGACTGCAGAATTTAGATCCAATCAGGCAGAAATTAAAAATCAATTGAATGAGATGCAATACAAACTAGAAGTCCTAACGACGAGGGTTAACGAGGTGGAAGAACAAGTGAGTGACACAGAAGACAAGTTGATGGCAAAGAGGGAAACTGAGGAAAAAAGAGACAAACAATTAAAAGACCATGAAGATAGATTAAGGGAAATAAATGACAGCCTGAAAGAAAAACCTACGTTTAATTGGGGTTCCTGAGGGTGCTGAAAGGGACAGAGGGCCAGAATATATATTTGAACAAACGAAGCTGAAAACTTTCCTAATCTGGGAAGAGAAACAGGCATTCAAAGGCAGGAAATAGAGAGATCCCCCCACTAAAATCAATAAAAACCATTCAACACCTCGACATTTAATAGTTAAGCTTGCAAATTCCCAAGATAAAGAGAAGATCCTTAAAGCAGCAAGAGACAAGAAATCCCTGACTTTTGTGAGGAGGAGTATTAGGGTAACAGCAGACCTCTCCACAGAGACCTGGCAGGCCAGAAAGGGCTGGCAGGATATATTCAGGGTCCTAAATGAGAAAAACATGCAACCAAGAATACTTTATCCAGCAAGGCTCTCATTCAGATGGAAGGAGAGATAAAGAGCTCCCAAGACAGGCAGGAACTGAAAGAATATGTGACCTCCAAACCAGCTCTGCAAGAAATTTTAAGGGGGACTCTTAAAATTCCCCTTCAAGAAGTCCAGTGGAACAATCCACAAAAACAAGGACTGAATAGATATCATGATGACACTAAACTCATATCTTTCAATAGTAACTCTGACCGTGAATGGGCTTAATGACCCCATCAAAAGGCACAGGGTTTCAGACTGGATAAAAAAGCAGGACCCATCTATTTGCTGTCTACAAGAGACTCATTTTAGACAGAAGGACACCTACAGCCTGAAAATAAAATGTTGGAGAAGCATTTACCATTCAAATGGTCCTCAAAAGAGAGGAGGGGAAGACGTCCTCATATCAGATAAACTAAAATTTACCCTGAAGACTATAGTGAGAGATGAAGAGGGACACTATCTCATACTTAAAGGATTTATCCAACAAGAGGACTTAACAATCCTCAATATATATGCCCTGAATGTGGGAGCTGCCAAATATATCAATCAATTAATAACCAAAGTTAAGACATACTTAGATAATAATACACTTATACTTGGTGACTTCAATCTAGCGCTTTCTACCCTCGATAGGTCTTCTAAACACAACATCTCCAAAGAAACAAGAGCTTGAAATGATACACTGGACCAGATGGATTCCACAGATACTTACAGAACTTTATATCCAAACGCAACTGAATACACATTCTTCTCAAGTGCACATGGAACTTTCTCCTGAATAGACCACATACTGTGTCACAAATCGGGTCTGAACGAATACCAAAAGATTGGGATCATCCCCTGCATATTCTCAGACCTAATGCCTTGAAATTATAACTAAATCACAACAAGAAGTTTGGAAGGACCTCAAACACGTGGAGGTTAAGGACCATCCTGCTAAAAGACAAAAGGGTCAACCAGGAAATTAAGGAAGAATTAAAAACATTCATGGAAACTAATGAGAATGAAGATACAACCGTTCAAAATCTTTGGGATGCAGCAAAAGCAGTCCTGAGGGGGAAATACATTGCAATACAAGCATCCATACAAAAACTGGAAAGAACTCAAATACAAAAGCTAAACTTACACCTAAAGGAGCTAGAGAAGAAACAGCAAGTACATCCTACACCCAGCAGAAGAAGAGAGTTAATAAAGATTCGAGCAGAACTCAACGAAATCGAAACCAGAAGAACAGTGGAACAGATCAACAGAATCAGGAGTTGGTTCTTTGAAAGAATTAATAAGATAGATAAACCATTAGCCAGCCTTATTAAAAAGAAGAGGGAGAAGACTCAAATTAATAATATCATGAATGAGAAAAGAGAGATCACTACCCAACACCAAGGAAATACAAACGATTTTAAAAACATATTATGAACAGCTATACGCCAATAAATTAGGCAATCTAGAAGAAAGGGACGCATTCCTAGAAAGCCACAAACTACCAAAACTGGAACAGGAAGAAATAGAGAACCTGAACAGGCAAATAACCAGGAGGAAATTGAAGCAGTCATCAACAACGTCCCAAGACACAAAAGTCCAGGGCCAGATGGCTTCCCTGGGGAATTCTATCAAACGTTTAAAGAAGAAACCATACGTATTCTACTAAAGCTGTTTGGAAAGATAGAAAGAGATGGAGTTCTTCCAAATTCGTTCTTTGAGGCCAGCATCACTTTAATTCCCAAACCAGACAAAGACCCCACCAAAAAGGAGAAGTATAGACCAATATCCCTGATGAACATGGATGCAAAAATTCTCCACAAGATACTGGCCAATAGGATCCAACAGTATATTATGAAAATTATTCACCAGGACCAAGTAGGATTTATTCCCGGGACACAAAGCTGGTTCAACACTCGTAAAACAATCAGTATGATTTATCATATCAGCAAGAGAAAAACCAAGAACCATATGATCCTCTCATTAGATGCAGAGAAAGCATTTGACAAAATACAACATCCATACCTGATCAAAACTCTTCAGAGTGTAAGGATAGAGGGAACATTCCTCAACATCTTAAAAGCCATATGTGAAAAGCCCACAGCAAATAGAATTCTCAATAGGGAAGCACTGGGAGCCTTTTCCCTAAGATCAGGAACAAGACAGGGATGTCCACTCTCACCACTGCTATTCAACATAGTTCTGGAAGTCCTAGCCTCAGCAATCAGACAACAAAAAGACATTAAAGGCATTCGAATTGGCAAAGAAGAAGTCAAACTCTCCCTCTTCGCCGATGACATGATACTGTCCATAGAAAACCCAAAAGCCTCCACCCCAAGATTGCTAGAACTCATATAACAATTTGGCAGTGTGGCAGGATACAAAATCAATGCCCAGAAATCAGTGGCATTTCTATACACTAACAATGAGACTGAAGAAAGAGAAATTAAGGAGTCAATCCTATTGACAATTGCACCCAAAAGCATAAGATACCTAGGAATAAACCTAACCAAAGAGGTAAAGAATCTATACCCTAAAAACTATAGAAAACTTCTGAAAGAAATTGAGGAAGACACAAAGAGATGGAAGAATATTCCATGCTCATGGATTGGCGGAATTAATTGTGAAAATGGCAATGTTACCCAAGGCAATTTACACGTTTAATGCAATCCCTATCAAAATACCATGGACATTCTTCAGAGAGCTAGAATAAATCATCTTAAGATTTGTGTGGAATTAGAAAAGACCCCGAATAGCCAGGGGAATTTTAAAAAAGAAAACCATATATATGGGGGCAACACAATGCCAGATTTCAGGTTGTACTACAAAGCTGTGGTCTTCAAGACAGTGTGGTACTGGCACAAAATCAGACATATAGATCAATGGAACATCAAAATGGATGAAAGATCTAAATGTAAGACACGATTCCATCAAAATTCTAGGGGAGAACACAGGCAACACCCTTTTTAAACTTGGCCACAGTAACTTCTTGCAAGATACATCCACGAAGGCAAAAGAAACAAAAGCAAAAATGAACTATTGGGACTTCATCAAGATAAGAAGCTTTTGCGCAGCAAAGAATGCAGTCAACAAAACTAAAGGACAACCTACAGAATGGGAGAAGATATTTGCAAATTACCTATCAGATAAAGGGCTAGTTTCTAAGATCTATAAAGAACTTATTCAACTCAACAGCAAAGAAACAAACAATCGAATCATGAAATGAGCAAAAGACATGAACAGAAATCTCACAGGGGAAGACATAGACATGGCCAACATGCACATGAGAAAATGCTCTGCATCACTTGCCATCAGGGAAATACAAATCAAAACCACAATGAGATACCACCTCACACCAGTGAGAATGGGGAAAATTAACAAGACAGGAAACCACAAATGTTGGAGAGGATGCAGAGAAAAGGGAACCCTCTTACACTGTTGGTGGGAATGTGAACTGGTGCAGCCACTCTGGAAAACTGTGTGGAGGTTCCTCAAAGAGTTAAAAATAGACCTGCCCTAAGACCCAGCAATTGCACTGTTGGGGATTTACCCCAAAGATACAGATGCAATGAAACGCTGGGACACTTGCACCCCGATGTTTCTAGCAGCAATGTCCACAATAGCCAAACTGTGGACGGAGCCTCGGTGTCCATCGAAAGATGAATGGATAAAGAAGATGTGGTTTATGTATACAATGGAATATTACTCAGCCATTAGAAATGACAAATACCCACCATTTGCTTCGACGTGGATGGAACTGGAGGGTATTACGCTGAGTGAAATGAGTCAGGGACATTAGGACAAACATTATATGTTCTCATTCATTTGGGGAATATAAATAATAGTGAAACGGAATAGAAGGGAAGGAAGAAGAAATGTGTGGGAAATATCAGAAAGGGAGACAGAACATAAAGACTCCTAACTCTGGGAAGCGAACTAGGGGTGGTGGAAGGGGAGGAGTGCAAGGGGTGGGGGTGAATGGGTGACGGGCACTGAGGGAGGCACTTGCCGGGATGAACACTGGGTGTTATTCTGTATGTTGGCAAATTTAATTCCAGTAACAGTAAATAAATAAATAAATAAATAAATAAATAAATAAATAAAATAATTTCATCAATTCTTATTTATAAATGTGGATGGTTCATATGAAGCCCTAAGTAAAGAAGGAACTCAAGTCCACATTAGCACTAAAGAGCGATTTGGGTAGGTAGAATGGCCTAAGAATGATTCTTCTTGAGTTTGGAATAAAGTCTCAATATGACTATGCAGGTTCATAAAGTACTCTCTTGACAATCGATTCCTTTTATTCTAGCCAAGCAAAGGATTTCTTGGTGTCCTTCCTCAAATACTTTTCCACCAGTACTATCATGCCAAAGCAGATAATTTTGACTTTCTAGATAGCCTTTTTATCTGAGGAACTGTGAAAGGAATGGATACCACTGCTTTGATGATCTGCCTTTCTCCTTCTTACCTTGATCAACCATAATCTCAACCTGGCTGTAGCAATAAAATGGAACTAGGAAAACTTTTCTATCAGGTGTTATTGACTGAAAGGGTTGGGCAGGCAGAATTCAATTGGGAGTCAATATACAAGTCAAAATTATATTTATTAATTCAAGTTTTGTGAAGAGTAATGAACAGAGGTTCAATTCCTCTGCTTTTTAAGTTCAGAAAAAGAAACAATGTTTTCTTAAAATCAATGTAAAAATAATAATACACTGAAATAGATACTTGGAGGGAAGAATATCAGGATTAGGGAGTGGCAAAACAATAAAAAATTGGAATGATGAAACAGGACAGAGATAAGCATTTATCTCTCCTATCCTGGACAAGGTCCACGCACTCCTAAATTCTATATCTCTTCTGGAAGTCTCCCTGTTTCCACCTCTATCCCATCCTGGATTCCTGGACATTCCTACTTCAAGCTTTACAAGTTGTGTGCTTCCCTGTTCTCCAGATTTGGTCTCTATTTCCAGTCTTTAAAAGATTATTTCTCTTCCTGCAATAGCCTCTCTGATTTGGCCACAGTTATGCTGTGGCTGTTTCGTTATTTCCAAGTTTCAGCCGCATGTATCCTGAGTTTTTAGATGGTTTCCAGGCTTTCTCTGAGTTATTAACTTTTAAAATTCTGCCTCTCATTTTCTCTTCTGACCCACGTCTGTATTTTGTCAATGTTCCAGTTTCAAAATTTAAGAAAAAAAGACAACTTGATGGATTCCTTCGTTTTTCATCTCCCTAAATGATGTTGAATTTACTGGAATTTCAAAATTCAAAGAAATTGTGAAGGTCATTAAATTCAGTCCTCTTGTTGGAATTTTAATCTATTTCAATTTCCTCAACCTCCCCACCTTAATTGTGCATCCCTCTAACTCTTATAAAGTCTTTTCTTAGATTTAGCTGATATCTTTCTTTCTGTATCTTCCTTCTTGGGATTACACAGAACAAAACTGTTGCCATTGCCTTATGACAACCTTTCAGCTATCTGAATAAATTTACTTTAGCATTCATTCCACTGAAACATCAATCCCTCTCCAGATTAAACAAATCAAGTCCCTTTGACAATTAATTATATGACATATTTTCAAAACCCAACAATTAACATTCTTGTTTTCTTCAAGATATAATAATAATTTATAATTCTATTATGAATTATATAATATATTATATAAATAATCATATAATTCATAATCATATAATCCGATTATATGATTATAATAATAATTATTATTATTATATAGCTTCTGTACACAAAGAAAAGTCCTCTGTCTTGGAGTACTGTATTTACTTTATGGGCATTTATAATATGATTACTAAATATGCTTAAACTTATCTAAAATTTTAGTTTTTGGCACAAATGAGTTTAACAATGGGACAGAAAGCTGGTGACTGGCATGCTTTCCTTAAACAATTTCCTCATCTCCTCTCTCTGCCGAGTTGGTTGGATAACCTTAGATTTTTTTTTCTTTATAGCACTTTCATCACTAACTTATTTTTGTAATTATTTCTTTAATCTTCTTTTTTCAGTAGAGTAGCTCTGATAAAACAAAGAGAAGAGTATAAAATCTGTCTATATGCAGATGCTAACAGAGTGTCTGGCATAATAGGGCCTTCATATATATTTATTGATAAAATGCATAAATAAAAGAATTCTGTTATAGTCCTGAAATTTGAAGAGAACATAGACCCCTGATGTTTTGGATGGATAAACTGATGTCCAAGGAAGTCAAGGAATTTATCCAAGATTACATAGCTATTTGATGAGAGATCTGTAAGTTTATATTTTGGCATCCTTCCTACTCCACTGTTATCTTAAAATTTTAAGTCATGCTCATATTGTTAATCTAGGGGCTCTAGCTATGCTAGTGGCTAAATTGGATAAAAGAAGGCCACCAAGAATAATTTTTCTATCCATTGATTTCTTAATATCAAACCATCTACATGTGAAATGAACATTTTTTAAAAGCATGAAATTGTACTATACTGTTGGTTTGAGTGGAAAGTGAACAATGTTCAAAGGACTCTGCCATCCTGTTCACCATGGGATTTTCATAAAGAATAGACAGAGAGAAACAAAATAGATCAACTTAAGTTTCATGGATAAAAAGATACTCAAGCACTTCTTCCCTAAAATACCACCACTCTAAACCTACACTGTTCAATATAGCAGCTATGAGCCACATGTGGCTGGTCCAAATCAAGATGTGCTCTACATGTAAAATATAGACCAAATTTCTAAGATCCAGTACAAAAAATGTAAAACATCTTATTAATAATTTCATACTATTTGCATAATAAAACAATACTTTGGATATAAAATGTGATATAAAGTTTATTACAATGAATATTACTTATTTAAAAACTTTTTATGTAGCTTTTTAGAAAATTTTAAATCACTCATGTAATAACCATTCGTGATAAAAGTACTCAGAAAATTAGGAAAAGAGAAACTTTCTCAACTTGAAAAAGTACATTTTTAACCCACCCACCCTACAAAAAAAAAAAAACATACTGATAATGTTATACTTAATGGTGAAAGGCTGAATGCTTTTCCTCTAAGATCAGGAAGAAGGCAAGGATATCCACTCTGATCACTTTTATTTCACATAACACTGGAAAATCAATCCACTGCAATAAGACAAGGAAAGAAATAAAAGGCATACAAATAGGAAGAGAAGAAATCAAACTCTTCTAGGATTAATAAGTGAGTTCAGCAAGATCACATGAAAATCAATCACATTCCTATATACTAAAAATGAACGTGTATAAACTGAAATTTAAAAGATAATACCATTTATAATCACTCTAAAGAAAATAAAATGCTCAGGTGTACCTCTAACAAAACATATATGGGAATTAGTATGCTAAAAATCATAAAATCCTGATGAAATAAATCAAAGAAGATCTTAATAAACAGAGCTATATACCATGGTAATGAAGAGGAACACTCAACGTAGAAAAGACCAATTCTGGGACACCTGGGTGGCTCAATGACTGACCCTCTGCCTTTGGCTCCGGGGGTGATCCCAGGATCTCGGGATTGAATCCTGCATCAGGCTCCTTGCAGGGAGCCTGCTTCTCTTTCTGCCAATGTCTGCCTCTCTCTGTGTTTCGAATGAATGAATGAATGAATGAATGAATGAATGAATCTATCTTTTGAAAAAGAAAAGAAAGAAAAAGAGAAAGAAAGAAAGAAAGAAGAAAGAAAAAGAAGAAAGAAAAAGAAGAGAGAGAAAGAAAGAAAGAAAGAAAGAAAGAAGAAAAAAGAAAAAGAAAGAAAGAAAGAAAGAAAGAAAGAAAGAAAGAAAGAAAGAAAGAAAGAAAGAAAGAAAGGCAGCCATGTGGCGCAGCGGTTTAGCGCCGCCTACAGCCCGGGGCGTGATCCTGGAGACCTGGGATCGAGTCCCACGTTGGGCTCCCTACATGGAGCCTGCTTCTCCCTCTGCCTGTGTCTCTGCCTCTCTCTCTCTCTCTCTCTCTCTCTCTCTGTGTGTGTGTGTGTGTGTCTATGAATGGATAAATAAAATCTTTAAAAAGAAGGAAGGAAAGAAAGAAAGAAAGAAAGAAAGAAAGAAAGAAAGAAAGAAAGAAAGAAAGAAAGAAAGAAAGAAAGAAAGAAAGAAAGAAAGAAAGAAAGGGACGCCTGGGTCGCTCAGTGGTTGAGCGTCTCCCTTCAGCTCAGGACATGATTCCAGGATTCTGGGATCAAGTCCCACATCGGGCTCCTTGCATGGGGCCTGCTTCTCCCTCTGCCTGTATATCTGCTTCTCTCTCTCTGTCTCTCATGAATAAATAGAATCTTTTTTAAAAAGAAAGAAAATACTAATTGGCTCTCCAAAATGACTTACAAGTTTAATGCAATTTCTATAGAAGTCCCAGAAAAGATTTTTGGAGACATGAGCAAGTTTATTCTAAAACTGATGGGATGTGGATTTTAAGAAACAAATGAGCAAAGAAAAAGAGAAAGAGAGAAACTGAAAAACAGACTCCTAACTCTAAAGAACAAACTGATGGTTATCAGAGGGTAGGTTGGTGGGGGAATAGGTTAAATAGTTGATAAGGATTAAGGAGCACACTTGTGATGATAACAGGGTGATGCATGGAAGTTTTGAATCACTATATTGTACACCTGAAACTAATATAACACTGTATGTTAACTATACTGGCATTATAACAAAAAAGAAAACTGAGTATTTTTTAATATTGTAACTTTGGAAAGCAAATCGTCTCCCTTTTCTTCTTTTTTTTGTGCTAATTGTTGTTGATTGTGTTTCTTTTTCTATTTTATTTTAGTAAACACTGTATATTTTGCCATGAATGCCCATGAAATTTTCCATTCCATTAGTTAAATGGTCAACAGAAATTTCCTTAAATGCTTTTGCCCCCAATGTACAATTACTGATGTATTTTATATAGTTGCTTTTAAAAATAAGTTAGGAAAACAAATATTCATTTATACTGCCTTATAGTTACATACTAACTGTTCATTGTGTTCTTTGTGTTTTATTAATATGCACTGATATTGTTATATGAGCTCTTTTGATTTCAGCTCAAAAACCTTTTTTACTATTGCTTGTAAGGTGGGTCTTCTAGCAAAAGATTATTCAAGTTTTTATTT
The DNA here is from genome assembly GCF_011100685.1 of Canis lupus familiaris. Taxonomy (NCBI): domain Eukaryota; kingdom Metazoa; phylum Chordata; class Mammalia; order Carnivora; family Canidae; genus Canis; species Canis lupus. The sequence continues at coordinate 60,795,724 of NC_049260.1, read as the reverse complement.
AACAAGAGTGTCTTCATTTTACCCTTATTTTTGCAGTTGATGATGAAGGACTGCTCCCCCTAAGATGTGACACCTCACAAAAGTGTTCTCTTTCACCACATCCAAGGAAGGGACACTTGGGTCTTGGCCCTGAATAGTGAGAGAAGAAGGTGACAAATAAGAAAATCATTTGGAGGAATATGAACTAGGAATGATCATCTGCCAATCAGGAGGATATATTTTCCTAGGTATGATGCAGTGCGCATGCATGATGCCCTAAAAGATACAGCCAATAAGAATCCTCTTTGACATGGAGTGGGGGCGGGGGCAGTAACTTGGGTCTGTACCTAGTGGAGGAATGAGCAGAAAGGATTTGGGTGGCAGGTCCAAAGGCACCCCACACTTCTGGAGTCCCAACTCTCTGAGCAGCAGCAGGAGGCACTGTCATCCCCCTGGTAGTACTCGTTGCCTTCCTGATTCCCATATGGATCCTATCACCTGTATCTTGCAATAACCTGCTTCAGTCAAGTTACTTTTTTTTTCAGGCTCTATACGTTTCTTTTTATACTCTCTGCTGCTTTTTGGTTGAAGCATTTGTGCTTTTCTCATATTGAATCAAAGGATTTTTCTTTAGATATTCTATAAATAAATACTTTATTGGCCCATTTTTCTCATAGATGGGCCTTTCCCAAGTCTGAGCTTACTCATTTGATTTTATTTTTTAACGTGTAATAAATTTGAGTTTACATATTTAAATTCATTTATTAATTGTAATTGTTTTGTTTGGGTGTTATTTCTTTTTCATTTTGTTTTTTGTAAGATTTTATTTATTTATTCATGAGACACCGAGAGAGAGAGAGAGAGAGAGAGAGGCAGAGACACAGGAAGGGGAGAAGCAGGCTCCATGTAGGGAGCCTGACATGAGACTCAATCCCTGATCTCCAGGATCAGGCCCTGGGCTGTAGGCGGCACTAAACCGCTGAGCCACCTGGGCTACCCTTTCATTTTGTTTTTATTTGACTTCTTGGCTTTCTTTTTTTAAGTTTTAATCTAAATTCTAGTTAATTAACATACAGTGTAATATTAGTTTCATGAATAAATAAAGTGTAGGAAGTATTAGGAGTGTATTAGGTATACAATTTAGTGATTCAGTATTTCAATACAACAACCAGTGCTCATCACAAGTGCCCTCTTAAATCCCCATCACCTATTTAACACCACCACCCACTCACCCACCTCCCACCTGGTAACCATCAATTTGTTCTCTATAGTTAAGAATTTTTTCCATAGTTTGCCCCTCTCTTTTTTTCCCCTTTGCTCATTTGTCTTATTTCTTAAATTCCACATGAGTGAAATCACATGATATTTGTCTATGACTGATTTATTTGCTTAGCATAATACTCTGTAGCTCCCTCCATGTCATTGCAAATGGCAATATTTCATCTTTTTATGGCTGATATATATATATATATCACATCTTCTTTATCGATTCATGAGCCAATGCACACTTGAGCTGTTTCCATATCTGGCTATTATAGATAATGCTGCTATAAGCATCAGGTCCTTATCCTTTTTAATTACTATTTTTGTATTCTTTGGGTAACTACCTAGTAGTGCAATTGCTGAGTTGTGGGGTAGTTCTATTTTTGCCTTTTTGAGGAAACTCTGTACTATTTACCAGAGTGGTTGCACCAGTTCCCATTCCCACCAACAGTACAAGAGAGTTCCCCTCTCTCCACATCCTCACCAGCACCTCTTGTTTCTTGTATTGTTGATTTTAGCCATTCTTATAAGTGTGAGGTGATATCTCATTGTAGTTTTGATTGGTATTTCCCTGATGATCTGTGACATTGAGCATCTTTTCATGTACTTGTTGGTCATCTGAAAGTCTTCTTTGGAAAAATGTCTACTTATATCTTCTGCCCATTTCTTTTTTTTTTAAGATTTTTTAAAATTTTTTATTTATTCATGATAGACATAGAGAGAGAGAGGCAGAGACACAGGGAGAGGGAGAAACAGGCTCCATGCAGGGAGCCCGGCGTGGGACTCAATCCCGGGACTCCAGGATTGCGCCCTGGGCCAAAGGCAGGTGCTAAACCGCTGAGCCACCCAGGGATCCCCAGCCACCCAGAGATCCCCCTTCTGCCCATTTCTTAATTGGATTATTCATTTTTGGGTGTTGCGTTTTTAAAGTCCTTTACACATTTTTAGTAGTAACACTTTATAAAATATGTCATATTATAAATATCTCTGTAAGTTGCCTTTTAGTTTTGTTGATTGTTTCCTTCATTGTGCAGAAGCTTTATTTTGATGGTGTCCGCATTGTAACTGTTTTGGACTATGATGAATTGTCTATGTGTATGAATGTGATTTTACTGTGTAAAAGTTATTCCTTTGCTTTTCTTTCCTGCCTTTTTTTCCTTGCTTCACTTCCCTGGCCATTCTCGAATAGACATAGCAAAAGCTGGCACCTTTGCATATTTCATCTTCCAATTAATATTATTTTCAATAATTTATATTAATTATGGTATTTATTACACTTTCATTTTGATAGTCAAATAAATTATTTTTTATAAAAAACAAAATATATATAAAAGTCACAGGATCAGGAATAGTTAAAATAATATTGACAGAAAAGAACAACATAGGTGAAATCACTCTATTTGATATGTGTCTTACCTAATAGCAACAATAATAAAGATAGTGCTATATTGGTGAAGGACTAGATACAAATGTCAATGAGACAGAAGGCCCAGAAAGAGACCCACACAAACATGCCCAACTTATTTTTGACAAAGATGTATAACCCATTGAATTGGTGCTGGAGCAATTGAACCTACATGGGAGAAGGGAACAACATCTTTTGAAAAAAATTAATGTAAAGTGGATCACACACTGAGGAGGGCAGTTAATGGGATGAGCACTGTGTGTTATACTATATGTTGGCAAACTGAACTTCAATAAAATTTTTAATTTAATTTAAAAAGAAAATAAAGTGGATCACAGATTCAAATGTAACATACAAAACTATAAAACTTTTTTTTTTAAATCACAAGAGAAAAATCTCCAGGGTCTAGGGACAAGGAATTCTTAAAGTTGAGAGCAAAAGCACACTATATAAAAGGAAAATTTGATAATTTGGATCTCATCAAAATTAAAAACTTTGGTTCTGTGAAAGTCCATAGGAAGAAGATAGAAAGATAAGCTACAGATTTGGAGATAATATTTTTCCAAAGACACACATGACAAAGAACCAGTATCTAGAATGTATAAAGAACTCTGAAAACTCAATAGTAAAATAAATACAAATAGAAAACAGGCAAAGGGCACAAACAGACAAATCACTAGAGAGGATATACAGATAGCAAGTAAACACATGGAAATTTGTTCAATACCATTAGCAATGAGGGAAATGAAATTAAAACCACACCTACCAGAATGAATAAAACAAGAAATAGTGACAACATCAAATGCTGGAAAGGATACATATAAACTTTTTTTTTTATACACTGATGATGGAAATGTGAAATGATATACTCTTCTGGAAAAACTTCTCAGTTAATTACAAAACTAAATAAGGGCTTATCATACAACCCAATAATTACATTCTTGAGCATTTATTATGGAGAAATGAAAATTTATGTCCAAAACAGTTTTATGTGGTACACCTATGCCATGGAGTACTACTCAGCAATAAAAAGGAATGAACTATTGAAACATGAAACAACTTGAACAAATCTACAGGGAATTATGCTAAGGTTAAAAAAATACTGTCCTAAAAGGTCCCAAATTATATGATTCCATTCATATAGCATTCTTGAAATAACAAAACTATAGAGATGGAGAAATGATTAGTGGTCCCCAGGGGATGGGAATTGGGAGTGTGGGAGCCAAGTGTATGTGGCCATAAAAGGGCAATACAAGGAATCCTTGCAGTGATGGAACTATTTAGTTTCTCCACTGTGGTAGAGAAACATACACAAGAAATAAGACTGTATAGAGCTAAATACTAAATACACATGCACACACACACACACACACACACACACGAGTGCAAGTTAAACCAGAAATCTCTGAAAAAGATTGGTGGACTGGATGTACTTTGATATGCTGGTTGTGCTATTGTACTATAGTTTTGCAAAATATTACCAATGAACATAACTGGATAAAGGGTACACTGCATCTCTCTACATGTTTTGTTAGAACTACATGTGAATCTATAATTATATCAACAAAAATTTCAATTAAAAATTGCTAATATGCTCACATCACATTTCCATTTGATTGTACTACTTTAGAACATTCCCTTTTAATTTTTAAACTAGTGAGTAGTTGCTGAAATAAATACAAATGTTAACACTTTGGAATTAGGTAAAACTCATTGTGATCATGTTTTACTTAAATGTTGTTTGTCTTAATTCATTTCAATTTGATAATACCCACAAGGTCCACCTCCCACATATACATTATCTGCTTAACACCTATAAATAGGATTGACCTTCAAAATATCCTACAACCAGTATGTCATAGACACTAACTAATAAGGTGGGACAATTGTTTCATATAACCATTACAACCATATTAGTGTTATCAGCTAAATATTATAGACATGTGCTTTTAACTTATTAAAATTATTATTTTATATTATAATTATATAATATATTATATATTATTTGCCCAATAATATAATATTTCCTACACGACATACTTTTGGGATACCAGAAAAAACCTACCTTCCTCAGGACAACCAACCAACTCTGAAATAATCAGTAAATATATATGGAGCACTGTTGTAACAGTAAAGATCTTAATGGATTGAAAGTTGCAGGCCTGGATGATTGGTGTATAACCTTGGGCAAGTCCTATCTTCCCCCTAATGATCCTACTTTCAGTGAGAAGAGATTACATGACATAATGTATAAGATTCTTACCACTACAAACATTCTCTGAATATGTTCAGGCAATTATTCCATCTATGCCAAATGAACAAAAAACAAAGAAACAAAACTATAACTGAACTTGCATGCTCAGAGTTCAATTAGTCAAAGAAAAAAAGTCAATATGATGAATGGTTAAGTTTCCACAAGCATTATTTTCCTGTAAGATGATTAGACATTACCAGCTAAGGAGTTAGAAAAGCCAATTACATTTATCTCAAGGCTGCAATGTGATAGCTGTACTACTTTAATCATTTATTTAGGTACTAAAGTAGAAGAAGCTTTTGGGGGTACAAACTTCCTCCTCTTCAATTTCCCAGGGAAGCAGAAAGCTGGGGACCAGACTCAACTCAATGGGTCACAGCCCAACTCCTAAGAGAATAAAAATATAGGGAAAGCAGCAGGGAGGCAGAGAACATAAATCGGTAGTTTCCCAGGCAAAGAATCATTTAGGGAAGGGAGAGGCTGCTCTTAGACCACCTAGATTTATAGCCCAAGGGATTCTAAGTGACCAAGCTAGAAAAATGGAGTCCGACAGACTTAGTTAGGCTCCAACCTTAGGTCCACCACTTACTAAATGGGTGGCCTTATCAAGGTGTTTTGTCTCAATCTAAAAATTGAATAATAATACTACACTTCATTGGAAGGAAAAAGTGAGATAATATGTATTAAATCATCTAGCACAGAGTTTGGTGCATAGAAAATATATAGTAAGTGATAATGCCTGTAATCAAGGTTTTCTTGGAATTCCAGTCTCCACTAACCCACAGGCCAGTTCCCAAATGTTGGCACCTGGAACACAGTGGACAATAAAATCCGGATAGGCATTGTGTGTAAGGCATACAGATCTCACCTGTTGGCTATAGACGTTGATACCTAAAGATAATTGAAAGAAACCAACATAGTTTAGTCCTCTGAGTTTAGATAGAAAAAAAAAAAAAAACAGAGGAAGAGTAAAGCAAATCAGTGCTCTGTTCTTACCTCCTCCTGCAGCCTCCAAAAGCTAGCCAGCCTACCAAAAGAAGTCTAAGGACTGGGGCATTCAGGTAAGAAATGTGAGAGGAAAGAGAAGAAAATGTACTCAGATGACTATTAGCAATACACACATTGGTGTATAGACTGAAGCTGCTTTTCTGATACCTTACCCAGCAATGTTCTGAAAATGAGAGTTATGATAAAGAGGAGACAAGAACCCTTCAGCAGTAGGAAAGTGAGGCTTAGATGAGGTGCTTTACTTTTGCTTAGATTAGGGCACTCCAATAGGATTTCTGAACTATTTTGCTGACTCCAATTAGTGATATTTCTCTTTGTATTCAAACTTAATCCTAACTTATCTTTAACCTGAAGGGTCTAGAATGAAAACTTACATGGTAGACTGTGACTATGATGAAAGCAACAATGTTTCTGTTGGCCTACCACAATGTCCCCAACTATACCTTTTAAGCAGGTAGCTTCCTTGTGTCACACCCACAAAGTTGTGTTTTCTGTTATAGTGTATTACAACTTCCTCTCTCAGGTTTTACTTGATCAGAGTTCCAAGTGCTTCCTTTTCCAGAGATAACTAAATTTTCCAAGGGAACTCTGAGAGGTACAAAGGAAAGACCTTAATGGTAGAATGGTAAGCTTCCACTCTTTCTCCCAAGTGCTCCTTCCAACACTAAAATCAGTCATAGCTAACTTGAGTAAGTTCTGGCCACACTCCAGGTGGACCTCAATAACAAATATTTATTGAGCCCCTACCATGTTCCAGACACTTTTATCTACATTGTCTCATGCCTATTCTGAAATATAGCCAATCATGTGTTATTACCTCTATTTTATAAATAAGGACACTGAAACAGGAAAGTTAAGTACAATTCTCAGGAACACACGGCTAGCAAATAAAAGTGTTGAGAAATTAAATCAAGACTGTCCTACCATAAGGCTACTATACTTTGTACTACATATAGAATATGGCCTTTTATGAAATCAGAGTGACTTAAAAATCACATTGATTATAAATTCACTGGCCCTGAGAAAACTAGGCAGATTATGCTCCTCACAGAGCCCTTGACAAACTGGCCATTAGCTAGGGAATAAAAGGGAGTCATAATCTTCCAACTCTTTTGCCCTTGCCACTAAAAATCTGACCAAGAAACTGTGAAATAAAAGCAACTAACTCTATTGCTTTAGGAAAATCTTTGCCCTTTCTGGGCCTGTTTTATCTTTGTATGTAAGATATTTGAATTAGGTAATTCCTAATGTTCCTTATGACTCTGAAATGTTATGCTATGAAAACCATTGGTATCATAGAGATTGAGCAGTTTCACAACACAAATTCCAAGCAGCCAGTCCATTCAGTTACTAGGTCCGTAGGCTATTGCTGTATCCCCTTTGCTCCCATGTGGTCTATCTTTAACACAGAATTACTTACATAAGACACTAGACAGAGTCCAAATTGACCTTAATTGGAGTTCTTACCTAAGGATAAAGCTGGAAACTCAGTGGTTGCTCTTCTGAAAACTGAAAAGATCACATCATTAAACTATGTCTAGGGAGGAAAAAAGAAGTTATTCATGGTCTCTGAATATATGCTGTTTCAGTTCCAACTGCTTATGCATTTACATCTGTTTTCATTCATGGAAATGTGATCACCATTTTTTTTTTTAGAATTATAGCAACAGATGGATAACGTACTGTGAAAATCTTTCCATTGCTGTTCTGAATCATGTACTCTGGAAACATCCATGGGACATTTCAAATGACTGATGGCTTTGTAATTATATTTCAGAGGAATGGGCCATGAAACTGAACAGGTGTATGTGTGTGGAAAAACTAGTATATGAATCTAAAGGATTTACCTTCCCAAACTTTTTCTGTTACAGTCTGGCATGAATAAGTTATTTTACTTTCCTGAACCACCTTCTAATTTGAAAAATAAGTGAGTTACACAAACCCAGAATATATGACCTTGCCTGATAAACCAAAGTGAGTTGTATGGCACCCCAAAGAGGAGAGGAAATAAGAATAAATAATTAATATGAGAAAATGAAGAAAAGCAGCACTGACAGATGTAAAATACAAATTTGTGTCTGTACTCCTACCTCATTTCTAACTTCCCAGAAGCAATCAATGCCAACTACTCTTGTTGTAGCATCTTGGACATTTCCTATGCATACATAAAAGTATATTTAATCTCTTTTATATTTTAAATGATGAACACATAAATTCATATATAAAAACATATTAAAATTAAATAAGCAGTAATGTTTTTGTAAAGCATGGTATATTTCTATATTTGTGTTTATTCTTATAAAGGAGCAATCCCGGGATCCCTAGGTGGCGCAGCGGTTTGGCGCCTGCCTTCGGCCTAGGGCGCGATCCTGGAGACCCGGGATCAAATCCCACATCGGGCTCCCAGTGCATGGAGCCTGCTTCTCCCTCTGCCTGTGTCTCTGCCTCTCTCTCTCTCTCTCTCTCTCTGTGACTATCATAAATAAATAAAAAAAATAAAATAAAATAAAATAAAGGAGCAATCCCTAGAAGTAGAATTAAATTTAATATCTTATATTTTAAACTTTTAGTGATTATGCTTTGGTATTATTTTGTATAGGTACTAAAAAGTAACTATTCTATACAAATGTATACCTGATTTTTCATGCTGTAAGATTAGTACCCCTCCAAGATTCACACACACATGCACACATACTTATGTGTAGTTTCATTTTAATTTCAATTGTACCCACAAAAGTTCAGTCTACAATTAGATTAAATTATTTTAAAATACTTGTATATATCTGCAACTCTACTAGTTTTATTTAATTTTTCTTACTATCCTAGGCCTTTCAGTGTATGTGTGCATAATAATTTAGAAAATACAAGTCAACTTATCATGTTTCCAAGGTTTATCCACATTGCAGCATATACTTTGTTCTTTTCTATGGCTGAATAATATTCCATAGTATAGATAAGTCACATTTAATTTATCTGTTCATCAACTGATGGCATTTAGGTCGTTTCCACTTTTGTTTTGTTGTTCATTTGAGTGTAGCTGACACACAAAGTTACATTACTTTCATATATACAACATATTGATTTGACAACTCTATACCTTATGATATGCTCCCACAATTACAACTACCATCTGTCACCATACAATGTTATTACGATGATATTGACTATTCCCTATGCTGTGCCTTTTATCTCCCTGACTTATTTAATCCATAACTGAAAGCTTGTACTTTTCATTTCCCTTCACCCATTTTATCCATCCCCTTATCCCCCCCCCACAGCTATCAGTTTATTTTCTGTATTTATAAGATTGATTCTACTTTTTGTATGCTTATTCATTTGTTTTGTTTTTTAGATTACACATATAAGTGAAATCACATATTTGCCTTTCTTAGTCTGACTTATTTCACTTAGCATAATACCCTCTAGTTATATCTATATTGTTGAAAAAAAGGCAAGATCTTCGTTTTTTTATAGCTGTGTGATATTCTGGAGTATGTGTGTGTGTGTGTGTGTGTGTGTGCGCATGTGTGTGACATCTTCCTTATCCATCCATCTCCTGATGGACACTTATGCTTCCATACCTTAGCTATTGTAAAGAATGCTGCAATAAAAATAGGGGTGCATACATCTTTTTGAAATTTGAATTTTGTCTTCTTTGAGTAAATACCCAGTAGTGGAATTATTTGATTGTATATTATTTCTATTTTTAATTTTGGGCCATTATGAGTATCACTGCTAATGAACACAAGTGTGCAAGTTTTTATCAGTACACATATTTTCAACTCTCTTGGGAATATATCTAAGAAATATGTGAAAAGTAACTAATGTGAAAGACATTAGACACAAAAGGCACATATTGTATGATTATATTTATATTAAAGAGAATAAGTAAATCCATAGTGAAGATGACTGGTTTCCAAAGCCTAGGGGGAGTGAGGAATAGAAATTTACTCTTTAAATGATATTAGGTTTCTTTTGGTATGATAAAATATTTTATAATTAGTTGTGATGGCTGCACTACACTAAATGTACTAAAAGCCACTAAATTATACACTATTAAATTAGTTCAAATGTTGAATTTTATGTTATGTGAATTATACCTCAAAAACACAAATTCATATACTTTATATTACATTATACAATGTCACATAGTTTTGTTTTTAAACTTTTTATTTTGAAATAACTTGTATTTCCACAAAAGTTGCATAAATTCTTATAGTCTCCATAAACCCTTTTTCCAGCTTCCCTGATGTTAACATCCTACATAACCATTGACAATCATCAAAATAGTATATCACTATACTACTAATAGTTTACTACTATTAACTAAAGACCTCACTTAGTTTCCACAAGTTTTTCAGTAACAGCATTTTTCTGTTATAGGATGCAATACAAAATACCAAATTGCTTTTGCTCCTCACATTTAATCTGCTTTGGTCTGTAAGTGTTCCTCAATTTTTCCTTGCCTTCCATGACCTTCATACTATTGAAGTATATTGCTCATTCATTGAATAGCCTTCATTTTTGTTTTTTCTGAGGTTTTCTCTTGAATAGATTGAGTTTATGCATTTTATGGCAACAATATCACAAAAGCAGTACTGCACCATTCTAAATACATCATGTGAGGAGGTACAAGAAGTCAATGTGTCTTATTTTTGGAAATGTTAACCTTAACTACATGATTAAGGTATTGTGGTCTGGGTTTCTCCATGTAAAGTTACTATATTTTTCCTTTGTAATATGCAAATATCTGGGGGAAGATCTTCAGATTTTGCACATTAATGTTGGCATCCATTGGTGCATCTTGTCTGCAACAATAGTGAATTATTGTGGTGTGTGCCTGATGGCAATTTTCTTTTCTTTCTTTCTTTCTTTCTTTCTTTCTTTCTTTCTTTCTTTCTTTCTTTCTTTCTTTCTTCTTTCTTTCTTTCTTTCTTTCTTTCTTTGTTTTTTTAAAGATTTTATTTATTTATTCATGAGAGACACACACAGAGAGAGAGGCAGAGACATAGGCAAAGGGAGAAGCAGGCTCCATGCAGGGAGCAGGATGTGGGACTCGATCCCAGGACTCGAGGACCACGCCACTGGCCGAAGGGAGGCGCTAAATTGCTGAGGCATCCAGGTATCCCCAAGATATTGATACTTTTTTATTCACCTTGTAGGTAGTCTAGCTTAAATTGGAAGTAACCTTCAACAAAACTATTTTAATATTTACTGATTTTAGAATTCCTGTTTGTTTTTGTGACGATTAGTTGATATAAACAATTATATATTATATTTCAGTTTTACTCTTTATTCCTTTTAATTTCTGTACTCTAATTTCTTTAATACATGTCTTCTGACAAAACTACTCACATTACAGGCTTATAGTGTCTTTTCATTGTTTTAGCACAATGTATAAATTAAATAGCATATGCAAAGTTGATTTAAAATATTTGTCAGAGGAGGGGCAAGATGGCGGAAGAGTAGGGTCCCCAAGTCACCTGGCCCCACCAAATTACCTAGATAACCTTCAAATCACCCTGAAAATCAACGAATTCAGCCTGAGATTTAAAGAGAGAACAGCTGAAACGCTACAGTGAGAAGAGTTCGTGCTTCTATCAAGGTAGGAAGACGGGGGGGGAAAGGAATAAAGAAACAAAAGGCCTCCAAGGGGGAGGCACCCCACGAGGAACCGGGCTAAGGCTGGGGCGAGTGCCCCCAGGACAGGAGAGTCCCGTCCCGGAGCAGCAGGAGCTGCATAAATCTTCCCCGGTGGAAAGGCGCCCGCAGGGAGTTAGAGCAGGACCCCAGGAGGGCGGGGATGCCCTCGGGCTCCCTGGGACACTAACAGACACCTGCGGGCCCAAGAGAGTGCACCGAGCTCCCTAAGGGCTGCAGCGTGCATGGCTGGACCCGGGAGCAGCTCGAAGGGGCTCGGGCGGCGGCTCTGCATAGAGGGGGCTGCGCGGCCCGGGAGCAGCTCGGAGGAGCTCGAGCAGAGGAAGAGGCTCCGTGCGGAGGGGGCTGCACCACCGGGAGCAGCTCGGAGGGGCTCAGGGAGCGCGAATCCAAAAGCACAGGCCCGGGAGCTCAGGGTGTCAGGACACAGCCCAGGATCCGGCCTCCCCCCGGACAGGCAGAGGCCAGGAGGGCCCAGGATAGCAAGGACGCTCCTGCCCCGAGCTGAGCAGATCAGCGGCCCCGCCCTGGAGCCTCCAGTCCTTGCAGACAGAGAGCTCCGGAGTTACTGTGAGAGCTGAATCCAGGTTTCCAGAGCTGGCCCCGCCACTGGGGTTGTTCCTCCTGTGGCCTCACGCGGTAAACAAGCCCCGCTGAGCCCTGCACCAGGCAGGGGGCAGAGCAGTGCCCCCAAGTGCTAACACCTGAAAATCAACACAACAGGCCCCTCCCCCAGAAGACCAGCTAGACGGACAAGTTCCAGAGGACGTCAAGGGAATTAAAGTATATAGAAACAGAAGATACTCCCCCCTCTATTTTTTTTTTGATTTCTGATTGCTTCCCCCACCCTTTTTTCCATTTCTTTCTTTTTCTTTCTTTTTCTTCTTTTTTCCTTTTTTCTTCCATTTTTCTTTTTTCTTTTTCTCTTTTCTTTCCTTCTTTCTCCCCTCTCTTTTTCTCCTTTTCCCAATACAACTTGTTTTTGGCCACTCTGCACTGAGCAAAATGACTAGAAGGAAAACCTCACCTCAAAAGAAAGAATCAGAAACAATCCTCTCTCCCACAGAGTTACAAAATCTGGATTACAATTCAATGTCAGAAAGCCAATTCAGAAGCACTATTATACAGCTACTGGTGGCTCTAGAAAAAAGCATAAAGGACTCAAGAGACTTCATGACTGCAGAATTTAGAGCTAATCAGGCAGAAATTAAAAATCAATTGAATGAGATGCAATCCAAACTAGAAGTCCTAACGACGAGGGTTAACGAGGTGGAAGAACAAGTGAGTGCATAGAAGACAAGTTGATGGCAAAGAGGGAAACTGAGGGAAAAAAAAGATAGACAATTAAAAGACCATGAAGACAGATTAAGGGAAATAAACGACAGCCTGAGGAAGAAAAACCTACGTTTAATTGGGGTTCCCCAGGGAGCCGAAAGGGACAGAGGGCCAGAATATGTATTTGAACAAATCCTAGCTGAAAACTTTCCTAATCTAGGAAAGGAAACAAGCATTCAGATCCAGGAAATAGAGAGATCCCCCCAAAATCAATAAAAACCGCTCAACACCTCGACATTTAATAGTGAAGCTTGCAAATTCTAAAGATAAGGAGAAGATCCTTAAAGCAGCAAGAGACAAGAAATCCCTGACTTTTATGGGGAAGAGTATTAGGGTAACATCAGACCTCTCCACAGAGACCTGGCAGGCCAGAAAGGGCTGGCAGGATATATTCAGGGTCCTAAATGAGAAGAACATGCAACCAAGAATACTTTATCCAGCAAGGCTCTCATTCAAAATGGAAGGAGAGATAAAGAGCTTCCAAGACAGGCAGGAACTGAAAGAATATGTGACCTCCAAATGAGATCTGCAAGAAATTTTAAGGGGGACTCTAAAAATTCCCCTTTAAGAAGAAGTTCAGTGGAACAATCCACAAAAACAAGGACTGAATAGATACCATGATGACAATAAACTCCTATCTCTCATTGGTAACTCTGAAAGTGAACAGGCTTAATGACCCCATCAAAAGACACAGATTGTCAGACTGGATAAAAAGCAGGACCCATCTATTTGCTGTCTACAAGAGACTCATTTTAGACAGAAGGACACCTACAGCCTGAAAATAAAAGGTTGGAGAACCATTTACCATTTGAATGGTCCTCAAAAGAAAGCAGGTGTCGCCATCCTTATATCAGATAAACTAAAATTTACCACGAAGACTGTAGTGAGAGATGAAGAGGGATACTATCTCATACTTAAAGGATCTATCCAACAAGAGGACTTAACAATCCTCAATATATATGCCCCGAATGTGGGGGCCACCAAATATTTAAACCAATTAATAACCAAAGTGAAGAAATACTTAGATAATAATACACTTATGCTTGGTGACTTCAATCTAGCGCTTTCTACGCTCGATAGTTCTTCTAAGCACAACATCTCCAAAGAAACGAGAGATTTAAATGATACACTGGACCAGATGGATTTCACAGATATCTACAGAACTTTACATCCAAACGCAACTGAATACACATTCTTCCCAAGTGCACAGGGAACTTTCTTCAGAATAGACCACATACTGGGTCAGAAATCGGGTATGAACCGATACCAAAAAATTAGGATCGTCCCCTGCATATTCTCAGACCATAATGCCTTGAAATTATAACTAAATCACAACAAGAAGTTTGGAAGGACCTCAAACACGTGGAGGTTAAGGACCATCCTGCTAAAAGATGAAAGGGTCAATCAGGAAATTAAGGAAGTATTAAAAAGATTCATGGAAACTAATGAGAATGAAGATACAACCGTTCAAAATCTTTGGGATGCAGCAAAAGAAGTCCTAAGGGGGAAATACAACGCAATACAAGCATCCATTCAAAAACTGAAAAGAACTCAAATACAAAAGCTAACCTTACACATAAAGGAGCTAGAGAAAAAACAGCAGATAGATCCCACACCCAGCAGAAGAAGAGAGTTAATAAAGATTCGAGCAGAACTCAAAGAAATCGAGACCAGAAGAAGTGTGGAACAGATCAACAGAACCAGGAGTTGGTTCTTTGAAAGAATTAATAAGATAGATAAACCATTAGCCAGCCTTATTAAAAAGAAGAGAGAGAAGACTCAAATTAATAAAATCATGAATGAGAAAGGAGAGATCACTACCAACACCAAGGAAATACAAACGATTTTAAAAACATATTATGAACAGCTATACGCCAATAAATTAGGCAATCTAGAAGAAATGGACACATTCCTGGAAGCCACAAACTACCACAACCGGAACAGGAAGAAATAGAAAACCTGAACAGGCCAATAACCAGGGAGGAAATTGAAGCAGTCATCAAAAACCTCCCAAGACACAAGAGTCCAGGGCCAGATGGCTTCCCTGGGGAATTCTATCAAACATTTAAAGAAGAAACCATACCTATTCTCCTAAAGCTGTTTGGAAAGATAGAAAGAGATGGAGTACTTCCAAATTCGTTCTATGAGTCAAGCATCACCTTAATTCCAAAACCAGACAAAGACCCCACCAAAAAGGAGAATTACAGACCAATATCCCTGTCGAACATGGATGCAAAATTCTCAACAAGATACTGGCCAATAGGATCCAACAGTACATTAAGAAAATTATTCACCATGACCAAGTAGGATTTATCCCCGTGACACAAGGCTGGTTCAACACTCGTAAAACAGTTAATGTGATTCATCATATCAGCAAGAGAAAAACCAAGAACCATATGATCCTCTCATTAGATGCAGAGAAAGCATTTGACAAAATACAGCATCCATTCCTGATCAAAACTCTTCAGAGTGTAGGGATAGAGGGTACATTCCTCGACATCTTAGAAGCCATCTACGAAAAGCCAACAGCAAATATCATTCTCACTGGGGAAGCATTGGGAGCCTTTCCCCTAAGATCAGGAACAAGACAGGGATGTCCACTCCCACCACTGCTATTTAACATAGTACTGGAAATCCTAGCCTCAGCAATCAGACAACAAAAAGACATTAAAGCATTCAAATTGGGAAAGAAGAAAAACTCTCCCTCTTCGCCGATGACATGATACTCTACATAGAAAACACAAAAGCCTCCACTCCAAGATTGCTAGAACTCATACAGCAATTTGGTAGAGTGGCAGGATACAAAGTCAATGCCCAGAAATCAGTGGCATTTCTGTACACTAACATTGAGACTGAAGAAAGAGAAATTAAGGAGTCAATCCCATTTACAATTGCACCCAAAAGCATAAGATACCTAGGAATAAACCTAACCAAAGAGGTAAAGGATCTATACACTAAAAACTATAGAACACTTCTGAAAGAAATTGAGGAAGACACAAAGAGATGGAAAAATATTTCACGCTCATGGTTGGCAGAATTAATATTGTGGAAATGTCAATGTTACCCAGGGCAATTTACACGTTTAATGCAATCCCTATCAAAATATCATGGACTTTCTTCAGAGAGTTAGAGCAAATTATTTTAAGATTTGTGTGGAATCAGAAAAGACCCCGAATACCCAGGGGAATTTTAAAAAAGAAAACCATATCTGGGGGCATCACAATGCCAGATTTCAGGTTGTACTACAAAGCTGTGGTCATCAACACAGTGTGGCACTGGCACAAAAACAGACACATAGATCAATGGAATAGAATAGAGAACCCAGAAGTGGACCCCGAACTTTATGGTCAACTAATATTTGATAAGGGAGGAAAGACTATCCATTGGAAGAAAGACAGTCTCTTCAATAAATGGTGCTGGGAAAATTGGACATCCACATGCAGAAGAATGAAACTAGACCACTCTCTTACACCATACAGAAAGATAAACTCAAAATGAATGAAAGATCTAAATGTGAGACAAGATTCCATAAAATCCAAGAGAAGAACACAGGCAACGCCCTATTTGAACTTGGCCACAGTAACTTCTTGCAAGATACATCCACAAAGGCAAAAGAAACAAAAGCAAAAATGAACTATTGGGACTTCATCAAGATAAGAAGCTTTGGCACAGCAAAGGTTACAATCAACAAAACTAAAAGACAACCTCCAGAATGGGAGAAGATATTTGCAAATGACATATCAGATAAAGGGCTAGTTTCCAAGATCTATAAATAACTTATTAAATTCAACACCAAAGAAACAAACAATCCAATCATGAAATGGGCAAAAGATATGAAGAGAAATCTCACAGAGGAAGACATAGACATGGCCAACATGCACATGAGAAAATGCTCTGCATCACTTGCCATCAAGGAAATACAAATCAAAACCACAATGAGATACCACCTCACACCAGTGAGAATGGGGAAAATCAACAAGGCAGGAAACCACAAATGTTGGAGAGGATGCGGAGAAAAGGGAACCCTCTTACACTGTTGGTGGGAATGTGAACTGGGGCAGCCACTCTGGAAAACTGTGTGGAGGTTCCTCAAAGAGTTAAAAATAGACCTGCCCTACGACCCAGCAATTGCACTGTTGGGGATTTACCCCAAAGATACAGATGCAATGAAACGCCAGGACACCTGCACCCCGATGCTTATAGTAGCAATGTCCACAATAGCCAAACTGTGGAAGGAGCCTTGGTGTCCATCGAAAGATGAATGGATAAAGAATATGTGGTTTATGTACACAATGGAATATTACTCAGCCATTAGAAATGACAAATACCCACCATTTGCTTCAACATTAATGGAACCGGAGGGTATTATGCTGAGTGAAATAAGTCAATCAGAGAAGGACAAACAGTGTATATTCTCATTCATTTGGGGAATATAAATAATAGTGAAAGGGAATATAAGGGAAGGGAGAAGAAATTTGTGGGAAATATCAGAAAGGGAGACAGAACATAAAGACTCCTAACTCTGGGAAACAAACTAGGGGTGGTGGAAGGGGAGGAGGGTGGGGGATGGGGGTGAATGGGTGACGGGCACTGAGGGGGGCACTTGATGGGATGAGCACTGGGTGTTATTCTGTATGTTGTTAAATTGTTCACCAATAAAAAATAATTTATTAAAAATAATAATTATAATATTAATAAAATATAAATAATATTAAACGGCTTAGCAACTAAAATTAATTTCATGAGCTCCCACACATACCAGTTTTACCGACTCTGAATTTTCTATATAAATTATTTTTTCCCAAAATAACTATGTGAAAAATGGTGGAAAAGTAGGATCCCCAAGTCATTTGTCCCCACCAACTTACCTAGATAATTTCAAATCATCCTGAAAATCTATGAATTCGTACTGAGTTTTAAAGAGAGAACCGCTGAAACACTATAGTGAGAAGAGTTCGTGCTTCTATCAAGGTAGGAAGACAGAAAAAATAAATAAATAAAAAAGCATCCAAGGGAAAGGGGCCTGCCACAAGGAGCCTGGCTAAGGCCTGGCGGTGAGTGCCTCGAGGACAGGAAAGCCCAGTCCCTGAGAAGCAGGAACCTTACCAATCTTCCCAGACAGAAAGGCATTTGGAGGGAACTCGGGCAGGATCTCAGGAGGGGCAGTGGAGCCCCCAGGTTCCCGGGGTCACTAATAGAGGAAGTGAGCCCCAGGGGAGAGCATGCACACACCTGGGCGAGCTCCCTAAAGGGCTGGAGCACACTCCCTTTGGGGCCTCTGGAGCAGCTCAGCTTCAGCTCAAGCTGCAGCTCCGGGCAGAGGGCGCTGTGCAGTTCCAGGAGCAGAATTCCAGCAGCGCAGGCCCCAGAGCCCAAGGCACCAGGGGAAACAGCCCAGGATCTGGTGCTCCGTTGGGATAGGCAGAGGCCAGGAATACACAGGACAGAGAGGACGTTCGTGCTTCCAGACGCCCCGAGCTGTACAAATTAGCACACCCAGCCCCAGGAGCATCCAGGCTACTGAGGACTGGGAGACTGTGGCAGTTAATGCTGGAGCTAACTCCAGGGCTGGAGAGCTGGCAGCCGCCACTGTTGTTGTTCCTTCTGGTGTCATCTTGTGCCTGGGACTGAGCGGGCCGCCAGGGAGCAGGGGCCTCACAGAATAAACAGCTTCCACTGAGCTGTTTACCTGACAGGGGGCGGGGCAACTCACCCTGGTGCACACACCTGAGAATTGTAAAAGAAAGACCCTCCCCCAGAAGACCAGCAGGAAGGTCAGGGGAAGAGCAAATTCTTAACCAAGCATGCTGGAAAACTCCAGAGGAAATCAAGGGACTTATAGTATATAGAATTAGAGGATAACCCTCATTGATTTTTGTTTGTTTGTTTGTTTGTTTGTTTGTTTACCCCCCCCTTTTTTATTCCCTTTTCCTTCCTTTTTCCAGGAAAACTTGTTTTTAGCCACTCTGTACTGAGCAAAATGAGTAGAAGGAAGAACTCAACACAAAAGAAAAAATCAGAAACACAACTTTCTCCCACAGAGTTACAGAATTTGGATTACTATTCAGTGTCAGAAAGCCAATTCAGACACACAATTATAAAGATACTGGTGGCTCTGGAAAAAAAAAAGGAATCAAGAGACGTCATGTCTGCAGAATTTAGATCTAATCAGGCCTAAATTAAAAATCAATTAAATGAGATGCAATCCAAACTGGAGGTCCTAATGACAAGAGTTAATGAGGTAGAAGAAAGAGTGAGTGACATAGAAGACAAGTTGATGGCAAGGAAGGAAGCTGGGGAAAAAAGAGAAAAACAATTAAAGATCATGAGGAAAGGTTAAGGGAAATACATGACAGTCTCAGAAGGAAAAATCTACATTTAACTGGGGTTCCAGAGGAGCCAAAAGGAACAAAGGACCAGAAAGTGTATTTGAACAAATCATAGCTGAGAACTTCCCTAAAATGGGGACAAAAACAGGCATTCAGATCCAGAAGATAGAGAGGTCCCCCCCTAAAATCAATAAAAACGGTTCAACACCACAACATTTCATAGTGAAAATTGAAAAATCCAAAGATAAGATCCTTAAAGGAGCCAGAAGACGAGAAATGCCTAACCTTTATGGGGAGAAGTATTAGGTTAACAGCAGATCTCTCAACATAGACCTGGCAGGAAAGATAGGGCTGGCAAGATATATTCAGGGTCCTAAATGAGAAGATAATACAGTCAAGAATATTCTATCCAGCAAGGGTCTCATTAGGAAGAGAAGGAGAAATAAAGAGCTTCAAAGATAGGCAGAAACTGAAAGAATATGTGACCACAAAACCAGCTCTGCAAGAATATTAAGGAGGACTCTGTGAAAGAAAGATGAAGTCCAAAGAAACAATCCACAAAAGCAGGGACTGAAGAGATATTAAGATGACACTAAATTCATATCTTTTAATAGTAACTCTGAACATGAATGGGCTTAATGACCCCATCAAAAGGCGCAGGGTTTCAGACGGGATAAAAAAGCAAGACCAATCTATTTGCTGTCTACAAGAAACACATTTTAGACATAAGGACACCTACAGCCTGAAAATAAAAGTTTGGAGAACTATTTCTCATTCAAATGGTCGACAAAAGAAAGCAGGGGTAGCCATCCTCATATCAGATTAATTAAAGTTTATCCCAAAGACTGTAGTAAGAGATGAAGAGGGACACTATATCATCTTTAAAGGATCTATCCAACAAGAGGACCTAGCAATCATGAAGATTTATGCCCCTAATGTGGGAGCTGCCAAGGATATCAATCAATTAATAACCAAAGTTAAGACATACTTAGAAAATAATACACTTATACTGGTAAACTTCAACACGGCTCTTTCTGCAATTGATAGATATTATAAGGACAACATCTCCAAAGAAACAAGAGCTTTAAATGATACCCTGGAATAGATGGAATTCACAGATATTCACAGAACTTTACATCCAAACGCAAGTGAATACATATTCTTCTCAAGTGCACATGGAACTTTCTCCAGAATAGACCACATAATGGGTCACAAATCAGATCTTAACCAATAACAAAAGATTGCTATCGTCCCCTGCATATTTTCAGACCATAATGCTTTGAAACTAGAACTAAATCACAAGAGAAATTCGGAAGGATTTCAAACACGTGGATGTGAAGCACCATCCTGCGAAAAGATGAAAGGGTCAACCAGGAAATTAGAGAAGAATCAAATAATTCATGGAAACTAATGAGAATAAAGATACAACTGTTCAAAATCTTTGGGATACAGCAAAAGCATGATGAGGAGGAAATACATCACAATACATACAAGCATCTATCCAAAAACTGGAAAGAACTCAAATACAAAAGCTAACCTTGCACTTAAAGGACCTGGAGAAAAAACAGCAAATAAAACCTTCACCCAGCAGAAGAAGACAGTTAATAAAGATTCAAGCAGAATTCAATGAAATAGAGACCAGAAGAACTGTAGAACAACAAAACCAGGAGTTGGTTCTTTGAAAGAAATAATAAGATAGATAAACCATTAGCAAGCCTTACTAAAAACAAAAGAGAAAAAACTCTAATTAATAAAATCATGAATTAAAAAGGAGAGATCAACACCAATACCAAGGAAAAGCACATGATTTTAAAAACTTATTATGAGCAGCTATACGACAATAAATTAGGCAATCTAGAAGAAATGCACATATTTCTGGAACACTACAAACAACCAAAACTGGAACAGGAAGAAATAGAAAACAGCCAATAACCAGGGAGGAAATTGAAGCAGTCGTCAAAAACCTCCAAAGACACATAAGTCTAGGGCCATATGGATTCACAGGAGAATTCTATCAAATGTTTAAAGAAGACCCATACCTATTCTAATAAAGCTGTTCTGAAAGATAGAAATTGATGGAATAATTCCAAACTTGTTCCATGATGCCAGCTTTGCCTTAACTCCAAAACCAGACAAAGACCCCACCAAAAAGGAGAAATATAGACCAATATCCCTAATGAACAAAGATGCAAAAAATCTCAACAAGATAATAGCCAATAGGATCCAACAGTACATTAAGAAAATTATTCACCATGATCAAGTAAGATTTATTCCCGGGATGCAAGTCTGGTTCAACACTTATAAAGCACTCAATGTTATTGAGCATATCAGCAAGAGAAAAACAAGAGCCATATGATCCTCTCAATAGATGCAGAGAAAGCATTTGACAAAATACAGCATTCATTCCTGATCAAAACTCTTCAGAATGTAGGGATAGAGGGAACATTCCTCAGCATCTTTTTTTTTTCTTTTTTAATTTATTTTTTATTGGTGTTCAATTTACTAACATACAGAATAACACCCAGTGCCCGTCACCCATTCACTCCCACCCCCCGCCCTCCTCCCCTTCTACCACCCCTAGTTCGTTTCCCAGAGTTAGCAGTCTTTACGTTCTGTCTCCCTTTCTGATATTTCCCACACATTTCTTCTCCCTTCCCTTATATTCCCTTTCACTTTTATTTATATTCCCCAAATGAATGAGAACATATAATGTTTGTCCTTCTCCGACTGACTTACTTCACTCAGCATAATACCCTCCAGTTCCATCCACGTTGAAGCAAATGGTGGGTATTTGTCATTTCTAATAGCTGAGTAATATTCCATTGTATACATAAACCACATCTTCTTTATCCATTCATCTTGCAATGGACACCGAGGCTCCTTCCACAGTTTGGCTATCGTGGCCATTGCTGCTAGAAACATCGGGGTGCAGGTGTCCCGGCGTTTCATTGCATTTGTATCTTTGGGGTAAATCCCCAACAGTGCAATTGCTGGGTCGTAGGGCAGGTATATTTTTAACTGTTTGAGGAACCTCCACACAGTTTTCCAGAGTGGCTGCACCAGTTCACATTCCCACCAACAGTGTAAGAGGGTTCCCTTTTCTCCGCATCCTCTCCAACATTTGTTGTTTCCTGCCTTGTTAATTTTCCCCATTCTCACTGCACATAGATCAGTGGAACAGAATAGAGAATCCAGAAGTGGACCCTGAACTTTATGGGCAACTAATATTCGATAAAGGAGGAAAGACTATCCATTGGAAGAAAGACAGTCTCTTCAATAAATGGTGCTGGGAAAATTGGACATCCACATGCAGAAGAATGAAACTAGACCACTCTCTTTCACCATACACCAAGATAAACTCAAAATGGATGAAAGATCTAAATGTGAGACAAGATTCCATCAAAATCCTAGAGAAGAACACAGGCAACACCCTTTTTGAACTCGGCCATAGTAACTTCTTGCAAGATACATCCACGAAGGCAAAAGAAACAAAAGCAAAAATGAACTATTGGGACTTCATCAACATTCCTCAGCATCTTAACAGACATTTATGAAAAGCCCACAGCAAGTATCATTCTCAATGGGGAAACACTGGGAGCCTTTCCCCTAAGAAGAGGAACACGACAGGGAAGTCCACTCTCACCACTGCTATTCAACATAGTACTGGAAGTCCTAGCCTCAGCAATCAGGCAACAAAAAAGAAATAAAAGGCATTCAAATTGGCAAAGAAGAAGTCAAACTCTCCCTCTTCCCAGATGACATGATACTATACATAGAAAACCCAAAGACTCCACCCCAAGATTGCTAGAACTCATACAGCAATGTGGCAGTGTGGCAGGATACAAAATCAATGCCCAGAAAACTAACAATGAGACTGAAGAAAGAGAAATTAAGGAGTCTATCCCATTTACAATTGCACCCAAAAGCATAAGATTCCTAGGAATAAACCTAACCAAAGAGATAAAGGATATATACCCTAAAAACTTCAGTAGACTTCTGAAAGAAATTGAGGAAGACACAAAGAGATGGGAAAATATTTCACGCTCATGGATTGGCAGAATTAATACTGTGGGAATGTCAATGTTACCCAGGGCAATTTACACGTTTAATGCAATCCCTATCAAAATACCATGGACTTTCTTCAGAGAGTTAGAACAAATTATCTTAAGATTTATGAGGAATCAGAAAAGATCCCAAATAGCCAGGGCAATATTAAACAAGAAAACCATAGCTGGGGGCATCACAATGCCAGATTTCAGGCTACACTACAAAGCTGTGGTCACCAAGACAGTGTGGTACTGGCACAAAAACAGACACAAAGATCAATGGAACAGAATAGAGAATCCAGAAGTGGACCCTCCACTTTATGGTCAACTAATATTCGATAAAGGAGGAAAGACTACCCACTGGAAAAAAGACAGTATCTGCAATCAATAGTGCTGGGAAAATTTGACATCCACATGCATAAGAATGAAACTAGACCATTCTCTTACACCATACACAAAGGTAAACTCAAAATGAATGAAAGATCTTAATGTGAGACAAGATTCTATCAAAATCCTAGAGGAGAACACAGGTAACACCCTTTTTGAACTTGGCCACAGAAACTTCTTGCAAGATACATCCATGAAGGCAAGAGAAATAAAAGGAAAAATGAACTATTGGGACTTCATCAAGATAAAAAGCTTCTGCACAGCAAAGGATACAGTCAACAAAACTAAAAGACAACCTACAGAACAGGAGAAGATATTTTCAAATGACGTATCAGATAAAGGGCTAGTTTCCAAGATGTATAAAGAACTTCTTAAACTCAACAGCAAAGAAACAAACAATCCAATCATGAAATGGGCAAAAGACATGAACAGAAATCTCACAGAGGAAGACACAGACATGGCCAACATGCACATGAAAAAATGCTCCACATCACTGCCATCAGGGAAATACAAATCAAAACCACAATTAGATACCACCAAACACCAGTGAGAATGGGGAAAATTAACAAAGCAGGAAATAACAAAGGTTGGAGGGGATGTGGAGAAAGGGGAACCCTCTTGCACTGTTGGTGGGAATGTGAAATGGTACAGCCACTCTGGAAAACTGTGTGCAGGTTGCTCAAAGAGTTAATAATAGAACTGCCCTACAACCCAGCAAGTGCACTGCTGGGGATTTTTGCAAGATACAGATGCATTGAAACCCCAGGACACCAGCACCCCAATGTTTATAGCAGCAATGTCCACAATAGCCAAACTGTGGAAGAAGATCCGTGTCCATCGAAAGATGAATGGATAAAGAAGATGTGGTATATGTATACAATGGAATATTTTTCAGCCATTAGAAGCGACAAATACTCACCATTTGCTTCGAAGTAGATTAAACCGGAGGGTATTATGCTGAGTGAAATAAGTCAATCGGAGAAGGACAAACATTATATGCTCTCACTCATTTGGGGAGTGTAAAAATTAGTGAAAGGGAATAAAGGGGAAAGGAGAGGAATGAGTAAAAATATTAGTGAGGGTGCCAAAACATGAGAGACACCTCACTCTAGGAAATGAATAAGGGGTAGTGGAAAGGGACGTTTGGTTGACTGGGTAATGGGCACTGAAGGGTCACTTGGCAGGATGAGCACTGGGTGTTATGCTATATCTTGGCAAAGTGAACTCCAATTAAAGAAATTAATAATAAAATTGAATAAAGTAAATTATTTTTCCCCTTTTATGGGAAGATCTTAAGGAAATGAGTAGGAAAAAGAAAACCCTTTCATTTGCAAACCAGTGTACTGACTCAACCTATATCTGCTGTACTTTTAAAATTACATGACTTTGTCTTTTTGCCATTTTTGTTTCCTTTTTCTCTGCTGAGTTGTTTGACAATAGTATAGTGTAAAAATAAAATACCTAGTTCCCTTCAAAAAATAATTGTCATTAATTTATATAATTTTTCTAATGTAACTTCATTAACATGTATTCTTTAGGTTAAACAAAATGTTTACTGGTATTGTAATTCCTAATTATTAATGCGAAATTATCTAAGTTTAATAGGCAAGTAATAATATATTGGGTTGTTACATTTGTTCTCCAAACCGGTGCCATCAAATTTAAATGTTCAATTTTTGTTATTCCTTTTATATCATTTAATTATGCAATTTCATTAATATTTTATTTTCTTTTTTTAATTTATTTTTTATTGGTGTTCAATTTGCCAACATACAGAATAACACCCAGTGCCAGTCACCCATTCACTCCCACCCCCCGCCCTCCTCCCCTTCCACCACCCCTAGTTTGTTTCCCAGAGTTAGGAGTCTTTATGTTCTCTCCCCTTTCTGATATTTCCCACACATTTCTTCTCCCTTCCCTTATATTCCCTTTCACTTTTATTTATATTCCCCAAATGAATGAGAACATATAATGTGTGTCTTTCTCCGATTGACTTACTTCACTCAGCATAATACCCTCCAGTTCCATCCACGTTGAAGCAAATAGTGGGTATTTGTCATTTCTAATGGCTGAGTAATATTCCATTGTATACATAAACCACATCTTCTTTATCCATTCATCTTGCAATGGACACCGAGGCTCCTTCCACAGTTTGGCTATTGTGGCCATTGCTGCTATAAACATCGGGGTGCAGGTGTCCCGGCGTTTCATTGCATCTGTATCTTTGGGGTAAATCCCCAACAGTGCAATTGCTAGGTCGTAGGGCAGGTCTATTTTTAACTCTTTGAGGAACCGCCACACAGTTTTCCAGAGTGGCTGCACCAGTTCACATTCCCACCAACAGTGTAAGAGGGTTCCCTTTTCTCCGCATCCTCTCCAACATTTGTGGTTTCCTGCCTTGTTAATTTTACCCATTCTCTTGAGTCCTTTATGCTTTTTTCTAGAGCCACCAGTAGCTGTATAATAGTGCTTCTGAATTGGCTTTCTGACATTGAATTGTAATCCAGATTTTGTAACTCTGTGGGAGAGAGGACTGTTTCTGATTCTTTCTTTTGAGGTGAGGTTTTCCTTCTAGTCATTTTGCTCAGTGCAGAGTGGCCAAAAGTAAATTGTATTGGGAAAACGAGAAAAGAGA
This sequence comes from Canis lupus familiaris, assembly GCF_011100685.1. Classification (NCBI taxonomy): domain Eukaryota; kingdom Metazoa; phylum Chordata; class Mammalia; order Carnivora; family Canidae; genus Canis; species Canis lupus. The sequence continues at coordinate 60,769,422 of NC_049260.1, read as the reverse complement.
GGAGAGAAAGAAGGAAAGAAAATAGAAAAAGAAAAACAAGGAAGAAAAAAAGAAATAGAGAAAGAAAAAGAAAGTAAAAAAAGGGTGGGGGAAGGAAACAAATAAAAAAGCAAAAAACAAAAAACTAACAAACAAAACAAAACAAAACAAACAAACAAACAAAAAAAACCATGGGGGAGTATCTTCTGATTCTGTATACTTTAAGTCCCTTGACTTACCCTCGAACTGGTCCGTCTAGCTGGTCTTCTGGTGGAGGGGCCTGTTGTGCTGATTTTCAGGTGTTAGCACTTGGGAGAGCTGCTCAGCCCCCTGCCTGGTGCAGGGCCCAGTGGGGGTTGTTTACCCCGTGAGGCCACAGAAGGAACAACCACAGTGGCAGTAGCCATCTCTAGAGCCCTGGATTCAGCTCCCGCAGTAACTAAGGAGCTCTCCATCTGCAGGGGCCTGGATGCTTTGGGGCGGGGCCGCTGATCTGCTCAGCTCGGGGCAGGAGCGTCCTTGCTGTCCTGGGCCCTCCTGGCCTCTGCCTGTCCCGGGGGGAGGTCGGATCCTGGGCTGTTTCCCCGGCGCCCTGTGCTCCGGGCCTGAGCTCTTGTATTCGCGCTCCCGGCCACATAGCCCCCTCCGCACGGAGCCACCGGAGCCCCTCCGAGCTGCTCCCGGGTCCAGCTGTGCCCGCTGCAGCCCTTTAGGGAGCTCCCCGCTCTCCCCGAGGCGCAGGTGTTTGTTAGTGTCCCAGGGAGCCTGAGGGCATCCCCGCCCTCCTGGGGTCCTGCTCTAACTCCCTGCGAGCACCTTTCTGCCGGGGAAGATTGGTGAAGCTCCTGCTTCTCTGGGATGGAGCTTTCCTGTCCTGGGGGCACTCGCCCCTGCCTTAGCCTGGCTCCTCGTGGGGCCCCACCCCCTTGGATGCCTTTTGTTTCTTTATTTCTTTTTTCCCGTCTTCCTACCTTGATAGAAGTGTGAACTCTTCTCAATGTAGCATTCCAGCTGTTCTCTCTTTAAATCTCAGGCCGAATTCACAGGTTTTCAGGATGATTTGAAGGTTATCTAGGTAATTTGGTGGGGACAGGGGATTTGGGGACCCTTCTCTTCCGCCATCTATGAAATATATTTAATCCATTTATGAATTTAACATCAACTGTCAAGGATGGAATGTTTAACTTGCTCTCTAGTGGAAGTTTAAGGATATTATGAATTACCATTTCCCTTGGGATATTGGTTGAAGGAAGGGTTTACATGGACCCCTAGAGCCCCATCAGCCTGGCAGCTTGAAATATTCAGGTTTGCTTTTTCAAGGTCTTAAAAACATGGAGTGGGAAGAAATGAGCCATCTCTAAAATAGTTGAAAGCATATCATTATAGATATTGTCCTCGTTCTAATTTCAATAAACGTTGTATCTCAATAGGGTTAATCACATTTCATTTCCAAACATTCTTTTAGTTGCTCTCAGGATATCAAGAGGTTTGTGGGACTGAATAGGGGTTCGATCAGGCTAAAGCTAGCAAGTAGTACTAGAACAACTAGGCAAGGATCCTGATAGAATGGTTCCCTACAGGTATTAAACCTCAAAATCCTTTTTTATTACTCTGAAAACAAGGAAGAACCAGGTTTGGAGAAAGCAGATTTTAAGGTATTAATTTTTTTTTCAAAAATATTTAGTGAGTGGGGCATCTGGGCAGCTCAGTTTGTTAAGCATCTGACTCTTGATCTCAGCTCCGTTCTTGATCTCAGGGTCATGAGTTCAGGCCCCACATTGGGCTCCATGCTGGGCATGGAAACTACTTTTAAAAATTTACAGTCACAATATGCACAGCAACATACTAAGCACAATTATAGGGATTAGGTAAAGGGAATAAATGTTTATAAACAAAGTGGAGTTTATACCCTCTGGGAATTTATTTCTAAGAAAGGAAAATCTAAGACTAAAACAGCAATCACACACAAGAGGCAAGTTGTTGGAAGTGCTATGAAGGGTACGAGCAGAGCACTCCAATGATAGGAAACAGTGGAGAGACAGTTCATTTGACATAGACCATGAAGAGTAAGCAGTGTTTTATTTGAAGTTTTTAAAAATTCATAAATTTTAATTATTAAACAAAAAACTCAAATATAGATGTTATATATAAAAATTAACATTGGAGTATAAGAGCACTTTAGCTTGTGATCATTTTATTAACTTTGTAATATGAATTAATTTAAATTTTGCATTGATAGTTTAGATTCATATGAATAAGGTGTGCTCTCCTTTTAAATTCTTAGTATATATGCTGCCAAAGTGAGTATTCCTTTTGAATTCTTTATTGGAAAGCATCAATGTATAATATTTCATTATGGAATTCTTCTGATAATCATTTCCACAAACTATTAGGTATACTACTCCCACACATTTCTCTGCTTAATTATCACACATAGTTTTTCATTAGGGCTGCTATTCCTTCATCCCTCTTATAAGATCCCTTCGTCTTCTCTTAAATATACATTTTACCACTCTCCCATTTACCCTTTTATAACCAGTGTTACAGAGGTTCCATGATCCATTTCTTCAAATAAAACACTTTCCAGACCCTATAAATCATTTTTGTGAGATATAAGAATCCACCAAACAGGGATCCCTGGGTGGCGCAGCGGTTTGGCGCCTGCCTTTGGCCCAGGGCGCGATCCTGGAGACCCGGGATCGAATCCCATGTCGGGCTCCTGGTGCATGGAGCCTGCTTCTCCCTCTGCCTGTGTCTCTGCGCCTCTCTCTCTCTATCATAAATAAATAAAAAAAAAATTAAAAAAAAAAAAAAAAAAAAAGAATCCACCAAACATACCTTAAGCCACTGGCTTAACAAGTACCTTTCCCTAGTGCAACTCACCATTTTACATTAGAATCTAAAGAAAAGTCTTTAAGAATTGAATGAATGAATGTTATTTTTAACTATGAAATATATTTAATCCATTTATAGATTTAATATCATGTAATGAGTAACATGAAAAGTCTATGATGTATAGCTTTAAAAAAAAATCTTACTGAGCTGATGCATGTTTGATGAGTCACTTAATGCAGGACTGACCTTGAACCAAATTCTAGTGCCTCCTACCTGAACAGGCAGCCAATACATATTTAGTGATGAATGAACCAATAGTCCCTTCATTATTTTCTTCTGTTATGTAAACAATGCCTCTGGTAAAATGGTCTGAAAAACAAAAACAAATTTATCAATATCCTAAGGTTTTGCTTCATGTTATAAGAATAATAATGTTGTATAAGGTTTTTGTGTGTTTAGAATTTATTTTACTAATTTTCTAGATGAATGTATAGAATCTTGTAAGAAGATAAATGCCATTTTTAAATATATGTTACTACATTCTGGGGAAAATATATATGTTTTGAAGAATTGGGTTATCTGGGGGTTTATGGAAAAGGACACAAACTAGAAAATGTCCATATTGTACTCTACTGTGGTAATAAAGGATTTTAATTTAAGTATTGTGAAACTGAATATTTCCTAATTATATTTGTGTTATTTAGAATATTGGGAAATAAAGCATGAAAAAATTAAATATATATATAATTTACAATGCAACATGACTATATTTTCAGCTTATAGCAATAATAAAGATATTAAAAAGGCTATTCATTATGTTCATTTAAAATGTGATCTAGAAAATTCCAGAAAGATGACAGAGAAAGAGGATTTTAGGCTCACCTTATCCTATAGATACAACTAGATAACACATCAGTGTAAATGACCCAGAAAACAACCCAAAATCAGACAGCATAAACTCCACAACTACATGTAAATATGAGACCACAATGAAGAGAGTATGATGGGTGCTATCATGCCACCGCTATCAAGAACTAAATGGATTTGCAGCACTGTCTTCAGGAGGGAGGGACACCATGAGCATGGAGAAAGGAGAGAAACAGAACCTCAAAGCAGGGATCCTGCATAGAAAAGATTAATTCCTGTAACATTTGGCTCTGAAAACTAGAGGGGAAGAATTTCATGAGTGCTTACAATCAGCAGGACTTAAAATCTGGAATTTCTTTCTTTTTCTTTTTAAAGATTTTATTTATTTATTCATGAGAGACATACAGAGATGTGGGGGCAGAGACATAGGCAGAGGGAGAAGCAGGCTTCCTGCAAGGATCCCAGTAGGGGACTTGATCTCGGACCCGAGATCATGCCCTGAGCTGAAGGCAGACGTTAAACTGCTGAGCCACCCAGGCATCCCAAAATCTGGAATTAAAAAATATATATATATGCAGGCTTTGCACTTGGAGAGTCAGAGGTCAGCAAAAGGAAACTGAGTGCCTGTCCTTAAAGAGCCAGTATAAGAAACAGCCTATGGAGATACAGCATAGAACCAGCAGTCTGAAAGGTGCTTGGGCTTATAGAATGGAATTATTTATTGATCTCAGAGTGTGTTTGAGCAGACAGATATTGCTCAAGAACTGCTCCATGAAAAAAGTAACTGGCATATGCATTTTCCTTTACCATATCCCACTGGAAAAAACACAGCCACCTGTGGGACGTGCTACCTAACTTGCTAGCCCTGCTGCCCTCCCCACACACACAATGCTATGCTTCTACCAATGCACCTTGGAGGCAGTCCACCTCAGTCCAGTGACTCCAGGGCTTCTCCTGCAGAGGATTACCAGAATTCAAAGCTTGCTAGCTCTGCCACCCTGCTGCACCACCCCTGCACTATGCTTTGGGGATACACCTGCTCCAGTACACTCTTGGCCAAAACCCATATAGGATGGTGCCACAAGCCTAGTAGTGTACAAACAACTCCTACAGTGGTAAGCAGTACTCAAAAGTGACTCTTGAGAGGGAAACAACCACACACAGCAGTCAAATGGAGGTCCCAGCAGTGAGCTGGGGGCAGACAGCTGGTCAGATTTCAGGGCCCACCTACCAATAAAATCTTCTCATGGGACAACACAAGGAAAGTGCCCTGTAATTCAGTGTTACTGCAAATGTGGCAAATGCCTGGTATGACTCAAATTCCAAGGAGTCCCCAAACTGGGCCACTAACACCATAGGGACGAAACACTACATACAACAAGCAAAGAGAGCCATTGAAGATGACTGGGCTGAAGGATAAAGGAGCTCAGTCACAATAGCAAGGTGCATACATCACACATAGGACTCACACTTGAAGGTGCAGGATTTGGAAAACAAGGGACACTGCATGACAGGGCACCACAGAACCTCTTATTCATAAGGCAATTACTTTCAAGTGAAACAGATGTAGCCATCTTTACTTACACAGAGAAACAGACACAGAGAATTATATAAAATAAGGAGACAGAGGAATATGTCCCAAATGAAAGAAGGGGACAAAAACCACAGCCACAGATGTAAATGAAATGGATATAAGAAGTATGCCTGATAGAGAATTTAAAGTAATGATCATAAAAAAATAATAAAGTAATGATCATGAAGACATTCACTGGACTTGAGAAAAGAATGAAGGACCTCAGTGAAACCCTTAACAATGAAATTAAAAAGAAGAAATAACAGATTTAAAAAGCTCAATAAATTTAATTAAAAGTACACTAGAAGGAATAAATAGTAAGCTAAATGGAACAGAAGAACAAATCAGTGACTTGGAGGACATGAGAAGTGACATGAGAAGAAAGGAAGAGAGAAAAACAACAAGTGACTTGGAGGATGGAGAAATGGAAAGTAATCGAGCTGAATAGGAGAGAGGAAAAAATTATGCAAAATTAGAATAGATTTAAAGATCTCAGCAATACTATCCATCATAATAATATTTGCATTACAGGGATCCTAGGAGAAGAAAAGAAAGAAAAGGGAGAAGAAATGTTATTTGAAGAAATAATAGCTGAAAACTTCCATAATCTGGAGAAGAAAACAGATATCTAGATCCAGGAGTTGCAGAGATCTCCAATGAAATCAACCTAGAGAAGTCCATAACAAGACACATAGCAATTAAAATATCAAAATGTAGTGATAAGGACATTTTAAAAGCAGCAAGAAAAATGAAAGCTGTTATATATGAGGGAAACCCCATAAGAATATCAGATGATTTTCAGCAGAAACTTTATGGGTCAGAAGGCAGTGGCATGATACATTAAAGTGCTGAAAGGAAAAAAGGTACAGTCAAGAATACTCTAACCAGCAAAGTTATCATTCAGAGTAGGAGAGCTGAAGGATTTCCCAGAAAAACAAAAGTTAAAATAATTCATTATCACTAAACCAACAGTACAAGAAATCTTAAAGGGACTCTTTGATTGGAAAGGAAAAACAACAAGTATGAGTAAGGAATGTAGGAAGCACAAATTAGCAAAAATAAATATACATGTAAAAATCAGTCAAGGGACACAAAAAATAAAAGGTTTTAACAAATGACATTATAGGGCAGACCGGGTGGCTCAGCGGTTTAGCACTGCCTTCAGGCCAGGGCGTGATCCTGGAGACCCAGAATCGAGCCCCAGGTCAGGCTTCCTGCATGGAACCGGCTTCTCCCTCTGCCGGTGTCTTGGTCTCTCTATCTCTGTGTCTCTCATGAATAAATAAATAAAATCTAAAAAAAAAGAAATGACATTATATACCTAAAACATGTGAAAGGGAGAAAAAAAGGGTGAGTTCAAACATAAGTGACAAATAACTTCACATAGACTGATATGCACAGAGGCTGTTATATTCAAACCTAATGATAACTCCAAATCAGAGACCAGTAATAGGTATTCAAAAGATAAGGAAAAGGGAATCCAAGTATATCAGTGATTAAAACCAACTAATTGTGAGAGAAGAGATCATGAGAAGAAAGGAAGAGAGAAAAACTACAAACTATACCACAAAACAAGTAACAAAATGACAATACATTCATACATATCAATAACTATTTCAAATGTAAATGGACTAAGCACTGTAATAAAAAATATAGGGTCAACATCCATTAAACAAATAACCCAGTTAAGAATGGGCAAAAGACATGAATAGACACTTTTCTAAAGACATCTAGATGGAAGAGATGATCAACATTGCTCATCATCAGGGAAATACAAACCAAAACCACAATGAGATACCATATCACACCTGTAAGGTTGTTAAAATTAACAACACAAGAAAAAACAGGCATTGGTGAGGATGCAGAGAAAGGGGAACACTCCTGCACTGTTGGTGGGAATGCAAACTGCTGCAGTACTCTGGAGAACAGAATGGAGGTTCCTCAAAAAGTGAAAAATAGAATGACCCTATGATCCAGCAAATTGCACTACAAGGTTTTTACCCAAAGGATACAAAATTGTATTTTGTATTCAAAGGGATACATTATACCCTAATGTTTACAGCAGCAGCATCAACAATAGTCAAACTATGGAGAGATACCAAATGTTCATCAATTGATGAATGAATAAAGAGGTAGTATATATGTACAATGGAATGTAACTCAGTCTTCAGAAAGAATGAAATCTTGCCATTTGCAATGACATGGATGGAGCTACAATATATTACATTAAGTGAAATAAGTCAGAGAATGACAAATACCATAAGATCTCACTCATATGTGGAATTTAAGAAAGAAAACAGATGAACATATGGGAAGGTGGGAAAGGAAGAGGGAAACAAACCATAAGATACTCTTAATGATAGAGAATGAATGAGGGTTGATGGAGGGAGGTGGGTGGGATGGGCTAGATGGATGATAGGTATTAAAGAGGGCACATTTTGTGGAGAGCATTGGGTGCTATATGTAACTGATGAATCACTGAATTCTACTCCTGAAACCAACACTGAACTATATCTTAACTGCCAAAACTTAAAATTTTTAAAAATATTAATATGAAAATAAAAAATATATACCATGATGGAATGCATACAAAAAAAGACCCATCTCTCTCGTTTCTTCTTTAATTGGAATTCAATTTGCCAACATAAAACATGTCACCCAGTGCTCCTCCCGTGAAATGCCCCCCTCAGTGCTTGTCAACAAGTCACCCCAACCCCCCAGCCACCCCCCCTTCCACAACAGCCTGTTCATTTCCCTGAGTTAGGAGTCTCCGTGTTCTGTCATCCTCACTGATATTTTCACTCATTTTCTCTCCTTTCCCCTTTATTCCCCTTCACTATTTTCTACATTCCCCAAATGACTGAGACCATATGTTTGTCCTTCTCTGATTGACTTATTCCACTCAACATAACACTCTCCAGTTCCATCCACATCGAAGCAAATGGTGTGTATTTGTCGTTTCTAATGGTTGAGTAATATTCCATTGTTTTTTTTTATTGGTGTTCAATTTACCAATATACAGAATAACCCCCAGTGCCCGTCACCTAATCAATCCCACCCCCCGCCCTCCTCCCCTTCTACCACCCCTAGTTCGTTTCCCAGAGTTAGCAGTCTTTACGTTATGTCTCCCTTCCTGATATTTCCCACACATTTCTTCTCCCTTCCCTTATATTCACTTTCACTATTATTTATATTCCCCACATGAATGAGAACATATGTTTGTCCTTCTCTGACTGACTTACTTCACTGAGCATAATACCCTCCAGTTCCATCCACGTTGAAGCAAATGGTGGGTATTTGTCATTTCTAATGGCTGAGTAATATTCCATTGTATACATAAACCACATCTTCTTTATCCATTCATTTATCGATGGACAATGAGGCTCCTTCCATAGTTTGCTTATTGTGGACAGGGCTGCTATGAACTTTGGGGTGTAGGGGTCCTGGCGTTTCACAGCATCTGTATCTTTGTGGTAAATACCCAGAAGTGCAATTGCTGGGTCGTAGGCAGTTCTATTTTTAACTCTTTGAGGAATCACCACACAGTTTTCCAGAATGGCTGTACCAGTTCACATTCTGACCAACAGTGCAAGAGGGTTCCCCTTTCTCCACATCCTCTCCAACAGTTGTTGTTTTCCTCTCTTGTTAATTTTCCCCATTCTCACTGGTGTGAGGTGGTATCTCGATGTCGTTTGGATTTGTACTTCCCTGATAGCCAATGATGTGGCGCATTTTCTCATGGGCCATGAGAAATGACTATGTCCTTTTCTATGTCTTACTCTGTGAAATTTCTGTTCATGTCTTTTGCACATTTCATGATTCGATTCTTTACTTCTTTGCTGTTGACTTCCATTAGTTCTTTATAGATCTTGGATACTAGCCGTTTATCTAACATGTCATTTGCAAATATCTTCTCCCATTCTGTAGGTTACATTTTAGAAGTGTTGACAGTTTCTTCTGATGTGCAGAAGCTTTTATCATGAATAAGACCAAATAATTCATTTAGCTTTTGTTTTCCTTGCCTTCATAGATGTATCTTGCAAGAAGTTACTGTGGCCAAGTTCAAAAAAGGCATTGCCTGTGTTGTCCTCTAGGATTTTGATGGAATCTTGTCTCACATTAAGATCCTTCATCCATTTTGAGTTAATCTTTCTGTATGGTGTAAGAGAATGGTCTAGTTTCATTCTTCTGCATGTGGATTCCAATTTTCCAAGCACCATTGATTGAAGAGACTATCGTTTTTTCAGTGGATAGGCTTTCCTGCTTTGTCGAATATTCATTAACCATAAAGTGGAGGGTCCACTTCTGGATTCTCTATTCTATTCCATTGATCTATGTGTCTGTTTATGTGCCAGTCTTGATGACCACAGCTTTGTAGTGCAACCTGAAATCCGGCATTGTGATGCCCCCACCTCTGGTTTTCTTTTTTAATATTCTCCTGGCTATTCGGGGTCTTTTCTGATTCCACACAAATCTTAAGGTGATTTGTTCCAACTGTCTAAAGAAAGTCCATGGTATTTTCATAGGGATTGCATTAAATATGTACAATGCCCTGGGTAGCATTGTCATTTTCACAATTAATTCTTCCAATGCATGAGCATTGAATATTTTTCCATCTCTTTGTGTCTTCCTCAATTGCTTTCAGAACTGTTCTGCAGTTTTTAGGATATAGATCCTTTACCTCTTTGGTTAGGTTTAATCCTAGGTATCTTATGTTTTGGGGTGCAATTGTAAATGGGATTGACTCCTTAATTTCTCTTTCTTCAGTCTCATTGTTAGTGTATAGAAATGCCACTGATTTCTGGGCATTGATCTTGTATCCTGCCACACTGCCGCATTGCTGTATGAGTTCTAGCAATCCTGCGGTGTAGGCTTTTGAGTTTTCGATGTACAATATCATGTCATCTGCAAAGAGGGAGAGTTTGACTTCTTCTTTGCCAATTTAAATGCCTTTTATTTCTTTTTGTAGTCTCATTGCTAAGGCTAGGACTTCTAGTACTATATTGAATAGCAGTGGTGAGAGTGGACATCCCTGTCGTGTTCCTGAACTTAGGAGAAAGGCTCCCAGTGTTTCCCCATTGAGAATGATATTTGCTGTGGGCTTTTTGTAGATGGCGTTTAAGATTCTGAGGAATGTTCCCTCTATCCCTACACTCTGAAGAGTTTTGATCAAGAATGGATGCTGCATTTTTTCAAATGCTTTCTCTGCACCTATTGAGAGGATCATATGTTTCTTGGTTTTTCTCTTGCTGATACAATGAATCACATTGATTGTTTTACGGGTGTTGAACCAGCCTTGCATCCTGGGGATAAATCCCACTTGGTCATGGTAAGTAATCTTCTTCATGTGTTGTTGGATCCTATTGACTAGTATCTTGTTGAGAATTTTTGCATATGTGCTCATCAAGGATATTGGTCCATAATTCTCCTTTTTGGTGGGGTCTTTATCTGGTTTTGGAATTAAGGTCATGCTGGCCTCATAGAACAAGTTTGGAAGTATTCCATCTCTTTCTATCTTTTGGAACAGCTTTAGTAGAATAGGTATTGTTTCTTCTTTAAACATCTGATAGAATTCCCCTGGGAAGCGATCTGGCCCTGGACTTTTGTGTCCTGGGAGGTTTTTGATGACTGCTTCAATTTCCTCCCTGGTTATAGGCCTGTTCAGGTTTTCTATTTCTTCCTGTTCCAGTTTTAGTAGGCTGTTTTTTTTTTTTTCAGAAATGCATCCATTTCTTCTAGATTGCATAATTTATTGGCATATAGCTGCTCATAATATGTTTTTTTAAATTTTTTTTTATCTATTTATGATAGTCACAGAGAGAGAGAGAGAGGCAGAGACACAGGCAGAGGGAGAAGCAGGCTCCATGCACCTGGGAGCCCGACGTGGGACTCGATCCCGGGTCTCCAGGATCGGGCCCTGGGCCAAAGGCAGGCGCCAAACCGCTGCGCCACCCAGGGATCCCTCATAATATGTTTTTTAAATCATTTGTATTTCCTTGGTATTAGTCATGGTCTCTCCTTTTTCATTCGTGATTTGATTATTTGAGTCTTTTCTCTTTTGTTTTTGTTTATCTGTTCTACAGTTCCTCTGGTCTCTATTTCAGTGAATCTGCTCGAATCTTTTTCTGGTCTCTATTTCATTGATTTCTGCTTGAATCTTTATTAACACTCTTCTTCTGGTGGGTGTAAGATCTATTTGCTGTTTTTTCTCTAGATCCTGTATGTGTAAGGTTAGCTTTTGTATTTGAGTGCTTTCCAGTTTTTGGATGGGTGCTGTATTGCAATGTATTTCCCCCTCAGGACTGCTTTTGCTGTATCCAAAATATTTTGAAAGGTTGTATCTTCATTCTCATTAGTTTCCATGAATATTTTAATTCTTCCTTAATTTCCTGGTTGACCCTGTCATCTTTTAGCAGGATGGTCCTTAACCTCCACGTGTTGAGGTCCTTCCAAACTTCTTGTTGTGATTTAGTTCTAATTTCAAGGCATTATGGTCTGAGAATACGCAGGGGACGCACCCAATCTTTTGGTATCGGTTCAGACCAGATTTCTGACCCAGTATGTGGTCTATTCTGGAGAAAGTTCCATGTGCACTTGAGAAGAATGTGTATTCAGTTGCGTTTGGATGTAAAGTTCTGTAGATATCTGTGAAATCCATCTGGTCCAGTATATCCTTTAAAGCTCTTGTTTCTTTGGAGATGTGTTTAGAAGACCTATCAAGTGTAGAAAGCACTAGATTGAAGTCACCAAGCATAAGTGTATTATTATCTAAGTATGTCTTAACTTTGGTTATTAATTGATTGATATATTTGGCAGCTCCCACGTTTGGGGCATATATATTGGTGATTGTTAAGTCCTCTTGTTGGATAGATTCTTTAAGTATGATATAGTGTCCCTCTTCATGTCTCACTACAGTCTTCGGGGTAAATTTTAGTTTATCTGATATAAGGATGGCTACCCCTGCTTTCTCTTGAGGACCATTTGAATGGTAAATGGTTCTCCAACCTTTTATATTCAGGCTGTAGGTGTCCTTATGTCTAAAATGAGTCTCTTGTAGACAGCAAATAGATGGGTCTTGCTTTTTTAGCCATTCTGAAACCCTGCGCCTTTTGATTAAGCCCATTCTCATTCAGAGTGACTATTGAAAGATAGGAATTCAGTGTCATCATGATGCCTATTCTGTCCTCGTTTTTGTGGATTGTTTCCTTGGACTTCCTCTTTCTTTTATAGAGTTCCCCTTAATATTTCTTGCAGAGCCATTTTGGTGGTCTCGTATTCTTTCAGTTTCTGCCTATCTTGGAAGCTCTTTATTGCTCCTTCTATTCTGAATGAGAGCCTTGCTGGGAAGAGTGTTCTTGGCTGCAGGTTCTTCTAATTTAGGATCCTGAATATCCTGTGAGCCCTTTCTGGCCTGCCATGTCTCTGTGGAGAGGTCTGCTGTTACCCTAATACTTCTCCCTATAAAGGTTAGGGATTTCTTGTCTCTTGCTGCTTTAAGGATCTTCTCTTTATCTTTGGAATTTGCAAGTTTCATTATTAAATGTCGAGGTACTGAGCAGTTTTTACGTTTTTAGGGGGGGAAATCTCTCCTATCTCCTGGATCTGCATGGCTGTTTTCCTCTCCATGTTAGGGTTGTTTTCAGCTGTGATTTGTTCAAATATACTTTCTGGTCCTCTGTCTCTTTCAGCATCCTCGGGAACCCCAATTAAACATAGATTTGTCCTTATGAGGCTGTCATTTATTTCCCTTAACCTATCCTCATGATCTTTTAATTGTTTTGCTCTTTTTTCCTCAGTTCCCCTCCTTGCCATCAACTTGTCTTCTATGTCACTCACTCGTTCTTCTACCTCATTAACCCTCCTCGTTAGGACCTCCAGTTTGGATTGCATCTCATTTAATTGATTTTTAATTTCAGCCTGATTAGCTCTAAATTCTGCAGTCATGAAGTCTCTTGAATCCTTTATGCTTTTTTTTAGAGCCACCAGTACCTTTATAATTGTGCTTCTGAATTGGCTTTCTGACATTGAATTGTAATCCAAATTTTGTAACTCTGTGAGAGAGAGTACTGTTTCTGATTCTTTCTTCAGAGGTGAGTTTTTCCTTCTAGTCATTTTGCTCAGTGTAGAGTGGCCAAAAACAAGTTGTAATGGAGAAGGAGAAAAAAGAGTGGAAAAAAAAGAAAAAAGAAAAAAGAAAAAAAGGTTGGGGGGAAGAAACAGAAAACAAAAAACAAGGGGGAGTATCCTCTGATTCTATATACTGTAAATCCCTCGACTTCCCTGGAACTTTCCAGTGCTGCTTTGTCAGTAACTTGCTTTTTCCATGTCCTTCCAGCTGGTCTTCTGGGGGAAGGGCCTGCTGTGCTGATTCTCAGGTGTGTGCTTTGGGGAGCTGCCCAGACCCCTACCAGGTGTAGGGCTCAGTGGGAGCTGTTTATCCTGTGAGGCCCCTGCTCAGTCCCAGGTACAAGGTGACACCAGGAGGAACAACAATAGTGGCGGCAGCCAGCTCTCCAGCTCTGGAGTCAGCTCTTGCAGTAACTACCACAGCTCCCAGTCTGCAGGGGCCTCGAAGCTCTGGGGTAGGGGGCGCCGATCTGCACAGCTCCAGGCCACCTAGCAGCAGTAGCGTCTTTCCTGTCCTGTGTCCTCCTGGCCTCCGCCTGTGCCGGGGGAGTGCCAGGATTTTGGGTGTGTCCCCCAGCGCCCTGGGCTCCGGGGCCTGCACCACTGGAATCGTGCTTCCGGGGCAGACAGCCCCCTCTGTGCGGAGCAGCTGCCTGAGCTGCCGCCCAATCTGCTCCTGGAGCCCCCAGCCGGCCTGCGATCCAGGCCTTTAGGGATCTTGGCCTGTGGTGTGTGGCGTGCTCTCCCCAGGGACACAGTTCCTCTGTTAATTCCCCTGGGAGCCTGAGGGCATCCCTGCCCCTCCTGGGATCCTTCTGAGCTCCTTGGGAGCGCCTTTCTGTCTGGGAAGATTGGTAAAGCTCCTAATTCTCTGGGCCTGGGCTTTCCTGTCCTGGGGGCACTCATCGACTGGCCTTAGCCCAGGTCCTCGCTGGGCCCCCTCCCCTTTGGATGTTTTCTTATTTCTTTTTTTTATTCCATCTTCCTACCTTGATAGAAGCGCAAAGTCTTCTCACTGTAGCATTCCAGCTGTTCTTTCTTTAAATCTCAGACTGAATTTGTAGGTTTTCAGGATGATTTGAAAGTTATCTAGGTAAGTTGGTGGAGACAGGTGACTTGGGGACCCTACTCTCCCGCCCTCTTGCCTCACCTGCCCCTGACAGATTTCCTGGTGTTATTTCTTCGACATTTCTCCATTATGGTTTCTCTTTTCTCCTTTTATGTAACACTATTAGGTGAATATTTAAATTTTCCAATTTCTTCGCATATGATTTTTCACGATGTTCTCTTATTATCCTAAAATTTCTTTGTTTTTTTAAAAATTTTTTTTTTATTTATTTATGATAGTCTCACAGAGAGAGAGAGAGAGGCAGAGACACAGGCAGAGGGAGAAGCAGGCTCCATGCACCGGGAGCCCGACGTGGGATTCGATCCCGGGTCTTCCAGGATTGCGCCCTGGGCCAAAGGCAGGCGCCAAACCGCTGCGCCACCCAGGGATCCCCCTAAAATTTCTTTGTTAATGGTTATGATTTTTCCTCCTTTTCTTGTCATTTTGCGTAGTTGAGTCCTCTTTTTTGTTGTTGTTGTTGATAAGTCTAGCTAACAGTGAATCAATTTTATTGATCTTTTGAAAGAACTAGCTCCTGGTATCATTGATCTGTTCTATTGGTTTTTTATTCTCTATTTCTGCCTTCATCTCTATTATTTCCTTCCTTCTACTGGCTTTGGGCTTTTTTAAATTCTAGCTTCTTTAGGCACAAGGTTAGATTATTTATTTGAGATTTTTCTGCTTCTTGTTTTAGGACTGTATTGTTGATAACATTTCTCTTAGAACAGATTTTGCTGCATCCCAAATACCATTGCATTTTCATTTTCATTTGTGTCTATATATTTTTAAAATTTTTCTCCTTGATATCTTGGCTGACTCATTCATTGTTTAGTAACATGTTATTTAGTCTCCATGTATTTGTGGGTTTCCCAGATTTTTTCTTGTGATTAATTTCTAGTTCCATATTGTTATGGTTAGAAACGACAAATACCCACTATTTGCTTCGACGTGGAGGGACCTGGAGGGTATTATGCTGAGTGAAATAAGTCAATCAGAAAAGGACAAGCATTATATGGTCTCATTTATTTGGGGAATATAAAAATTAGTGAAAGGAAATAAAGGGAAAGGAGAGAAAATGAGTGAAAATATCAATGAGGGTGACAAAACCTGAGAGACACCTAACTCTGGGAAATGAACAAGGGGTAGTGGTAAAGGAGGTGGGCGGGGGAATGGGGTGACTGGGTGTTGGGCACTGAGGGGGGCATTTGATGGGGTGAGCACTGGGTGTTATACTATATGTTGGCAAATCGAACTCCAATTAAAAAATATACAAAAGGAAAAAAAGAAAAAATGTAGCTACATTGGGTCCTGAAACTGACCAGATTTTTTTTTTAATTTTTTATTTATTTATGATAGTCACACACACACACACACACACACACACACACAGAGGCAGAGACACAGGCAGAGGGAGAAGCAGACTCCATGCACCGGGAGCCCGATGTGGGATTCGATCCTGGGTCTCCAGGATCCCTCCCTGGGCCAAAGGCAGGCGCTAAACCGCTGCACCACCCAGGGATCCCCAACTGACCAGATTTTTAAAATCAATTTTGATTCAAAATTTAGTTTAAAAAAAAATTAGTTACTGATACACATTATAATAGCACCACCTTGTGGAATATAGTAAAAATTCATGCATGTCCTTACATGGCTGCTCTGTCAGTGGTTCTCAAAGTGTTGTCTGTGTGTTGCTGGGCATACCTGGGCCCATTCAGGGGATCCATAGGGTCAAAGCTATTTTTGTAATAATATCTAGATGTCATTTGCCTTTTTCATTGTGTTGGCATTTGCACTTATGGTGCAAAAGCAATATGGGTAAAACTATAAATACATCAGTATGAATCATGAAAATGGTCTAAAATTATATTATTTGTCCTTGTATTCTTCATTGCCACGAATATGAAGGTTACAAAAAGCCAGTTTACTTAAGAGTATTCTTATGAAGTAGCAAAAATAAAATAACTTGGGACGAAGCAATAGGAACTCATGCAGAGGAATTCAGTTTGTTGTCAATTTTGCTTGCAAGAAATACCTCCAAGAACTAAGGAATCTCTGCCAGTAGCAGAGATTTGTGAGAAGAGAAGAAAGCTGTGTTTTAATCCTCACAGCTGCACTCACCAGCTTTAAGTTTTCTCAACTCATCTAAAAAAGAGATATTCCTAGGAATTGCTAAATTGAGAAATTGTGAATATCAAAATCTGATAATCATTGGCTCTTCTACTTGTCCTCTCTTTCTTCCACTGTCAAGAGCTAAAGCATTTAGTCCTCACAGAAACTCTATGAAGTTGATTTTTTTGTTTTTATTTAATTCTAGTACATTTTCTCCATTGGATATTCTTTCCTGCTTTGCCAAAGATTAGTTGACCATACTGTTGAGATCCGATTTCTGGGTTCTCTATTCTATTCCATTGATCTATGTGTCTGTTTCTGTGCCAGTGCAATGCTGTCTTGATGATTACAACTTTGTAATACAGGTTGAAGTCCAGAATTGTGATGCCTCTAGCTTTGGTTTTCTTTTACAACATTACCTCGCTATTCAAGGTCTTTTCTGATTCCATACAAATTTTAGGATTGTTTGTTCCAGCTCTATGAAAAATGCTGATGGTATTTTGTCGGGATTGTGTTGAATGAGTAGTTTGGGTAGCATAGACATTTTGACAATATTTGTTCTTACAACCCATGAGCATGGAATGTTTTTCCATTTTTTGTGAACCATATGATCCTCTCAATAGATGCAGGAAAAGCGTTTGAAAAAATACAGCATCCATTCTTGAAAAAAACTGTGCAATATAGGGGTAGAGGAATATATCTCAATATTATTAAAGCCATATACAAAAACCCTACAGCAAATATCATGATCAATGGGAAAAACTGAGAGCTTTCCTTCTAAAGTCAGGAACATGATAAGGATGTCCAGTGTCATCACTATTGTTCAAAATAGTACTGGAAGTCCTAGCCTCAACAATCAGACAACAAAAAGAAATAAAAGGCATCCAAGTCAGCAAAGAAGTCAAACCTCCACTCTTCACAAATGACATGATACTCTATATAGAAAACCCAAAAGACTCCACCCAAAAATTGCAAGAGCTGATACAGGAATTCAGAAAATCTGATGTTAAATCAATGCATAGAAATCATTTGAATTTACCATACACTAACAATGAGGTCCAGTGATGTTTTTAAGGGGCTTTTTGAGGTTAAAATTTTGTTTCTTATTAATTTTATTTAATAAACACATTTTTGGAATGCTTACCCTATGCAATGCTTTGGCTTAGGTTACATTTATGTGAAACATAAAATAAGAAAATACTACTTACCAACTTTTTGAGACTTACATTTAATTAGGATGAAGGGCTGTCACCTCTAAAAGTGCTCAGGACTGAAGATGAGTTCTGTGAATCCCAAATACTATAGCAGATTAAAGGAGCCTGAGAAGGGTATAAATAGGATAGTTAAGATGGGTAGGTAGAAGACATAGAACTCAGACCTACATTTTGAAATGGTAAGGTGTAGTTCAGTAGAAACAAAGTGAAGGGGGAAGTATTTCCAATTGCTTTTTTTTTTATTGGAGTTCAATTTGCCAACATATAGCATAACACCCAGTGCTCATCCCGCCAAGTGCCCCCCTCAGTGCCCATAATCCAGTCACCAAAACGCCCTGCCCAACTCCCCTTCCACTACCTCTTCTTCATTTCCCAGAGTTAGGTGTCTCTCATGTTCTGTTACCTTCACTGATATTTTGACTCATTTTCTCCCCCTTCCCTTTATTCTCTTTCACTGATTTTTAAATTCCCCAAATGAATGAGACCATATAATGTTTGTCCTTTTCCGACTGACTTCTTTCACTCAGCATAATACCCTGCAGGACCATCCACGCTGAAGCAAAAGGTGGGTATTTCTTGTTTATAATGGCTGACTAATATTCCATTGTATACATAGAACACATCTTCTTTATCCATTCATCTTTCGATGGACACCAAGGCTTCTTCCACTGTTTGGCTATTGTGGACATTGCTGCTATAAATTTCGGGGTGAAGGTATCATGGCATTTCACTGCATCTGTATCTTTGCGGTAAATCCCCAGCAGTGCAATTACCGGGTCATATGGCAGATCTATTTTTAACTCTTTGAGGAACCTCCACACAGTTCTCCACAGTTGCTGTACCAGTTCACATTTCCAACAGTGCAAGAGGATTCCCCTTTCTCCACATCCTCTCCAACATTTGTTGTTTCCTGGCTTCTTAATTTTCACCATTTTCACTGGTGTGGAGTGGTATCTCATTGTGGTTTGGATTTGTATTTCCCTGATGGCCAGTGATGCGGAGCATTTTCTCATGTGCTTGTTGGCCATGTCTGTCTTCCTTTGTGAAATTTATGTTCATGTATTTTGCCTATTTCTTGATTGGATTGTTTGTTTCTTTGCTGTTGAGTTTAATAAGTTCTTTATAGACTTTGGATACTAGCCCTTTATCTGATAGGTCATTTGCAAATATCTTCTCCCATTCTGGAGGTTGTCTTTTAGTTTTGTTCACTGTTTCTTCTGCTGTGCAGAAGCTTCTTATCTTGATGAAGTACCAATAATTCATTTTTCTTTTGTTTCTCTTGCCTTCATGGATGTATCTTGCAAGAAGTGGCTGGGGCCAAGTTCAAAAAGGTGTTGCCTGTGTTCTTCTCTAGGATTTTGATGGAATCTTGTCTCACATTGAGATCTTTCATCCATTTTGAGTTGATCTTTGTTTAGGGTGTAGGAGAATGGTCTAGTTTCATTATTCTGCATGTGGATGTCCAATTTTCCCAGCACCATTGATTGAAGAGACTGTCTTTTTTTCAGTGGATAGTCTTTCCTGCTTTGTCGAATATTAGTTGACCATAAAGTGGAGGGTCCACTTCTGGATTCTCTATTCTGTTCCATTGATGTATGTGTCTGTTTTTGTGCCAGTACCACACTGTCTTGATGACCACAGCTTTGTAGTGCAACCTGAAATCTGGTATTCTTTTGCCCCCAGCTCTGCTTTTCTTTTTTAATAATCCCCTGGCTATTTGGGGTCTTTTCTGATTCCTCACAAATCTTAAGATGATTTGTTCCAACTCTTTGAAGAAAGTCTGTGCTATTTTGACAGGGATTGCATTAAATGAGTAAATTGCCCTTGGAAACATTGACATTTTCACGATATTAATTCTTGCAATCCATGAGCATGGCATATTTTTCCATCTCTTTGTGTCTTCCTCAATTTCTTTCAAAAATGTCCTGTATTTTTTAGGGTATAGATCCGTTACCTCTTCGGTTAAGTTTATTCCTATGTATCCTATGCTTTTGGGTGCAATTGTAAATGGGATTGACTCCTTAAATTCTCTTTCTTCAGTCTCATCGTTAGTGTATAGAAATGCCACTGATTTCTGGGCATTGATTTTGTATCCTGCCACACTGCCGAATTGCTATGAGTTCCAGCAATCTTGGGATGGAGTCTTTTGGGTTTTCAATGGAAAGTATCATATCATCCGTGAAGAGGGAGAGTTTGACTTCTTTGTCCATTTGAATGCCTATTATTTCTTTTTGTTGCCTCATTGCTGAGGCTAGGATTTCTAGTACTATGAATAGCAGTAGTGAGAGTGGACATCCCTGTCATGTTCATGATTTTAGGGAAAAGGCACCCAGTGTTTCTTCATTGAGAATGAAATTTGCTGTGTCCTTTTTGTAGATGCTTTTAAGTTACTGAAGAATGTTTCCTCTATCCCTACAGTCTAAAGACTTTTAATCAGGAATGGATGCTGTATTTGGTCAAAAGCTTTCTCTGCATCTATTGAGAGGATCATATGGCTCTTGTTTTTACTCTGGTTGATATGATCTATCATGTTGATTGCTTTATGAGTGTTTAACCAACTTTGCATCCCGGGGATAAATTCCACTTGGACATGGTGAGTAATATTAATATACTGTTGGATCCTATTGGCTAGTACCTTGTTGAGAATATTTGCATCTGTGTTCATCAGGGATATTGGTCTCTAATTCTGCTTTTTGGTGGGGTCTTTGTCTGGTTTTTGGATTAAGGTGCTGCTGACCTCATAGAACGAGTTTGAAGGACTCCATCTCTTTCTTTCTGAAGAGCTTTAGGACAATAGGTATGGTTTCTTCTTTATTTTTTTATAAATTTATTTTTTATTAGTGTTCAATTAAGCAACATATAGAATAACACCCAGTGCTCATCCCATCAAGTGTGGTTTCTTCTTTAAACAACTGATAGAATTCCCCTGGGAAGCCATCTGGCCCTGGACTTTTGTGTATTGGGAGGTTTTGAATGACTGCTTCCCTTTCCTCCCTGGTTATGGCCTGTTCAGGTTTTCTATTTCTTCCTGTTCCAGTTTTGGTAGTTTGTGGCTTTCCAGAAAATTGTCCATTTCTTCTAGATTGCCTAATTTCAGAGGAGGGGCAAGATGGCGGAAGAGTAGAGTCCCCAAGTCAACAGTCCCCACCAAATTACCTAGATAACCTTCAAATCATCCTGAAAATCTACGAATTCGGCCTGAGATTTAAAGAGAGAACAGTTGGAATGCTACAGTTAGAAGAGTTCATGCTTCTATCCAGGTAGGAAGACGGGGGGGGGGGGGGGGGGGGGGAATAAAGAAACAAAAGGCATCCAAGGGGGAGGGGCCCCTGGGAGGAGCCTGGCTAAGGCCCGGGGGAGTGTCTCCAGGACAGGAAAGCCCCATCCGGGAGAAGCAGGAGCTTCACCAATCTTCCCGGTCAAAAAGGCACTCGCAGGGAGTTAGAGAAAGACACCAGGTGGAGCGGGGAAGCGGTCAGGCTCCCTGTGACACTAACAGAGCACCTGCGCCCCCGGGAGAGCATGCCACACCCCGCGGCCAAGCTGCCTATAGGGCTGCAGCTCACGCCCAGCTTGACCAAGGGGCAGCTCTGAGGCAGCTCGGCAGAGAGCCAACACTGTGGTTGTTCCTCCTGGGGCCTCACAGGGTAAACAACCCCCACTGAGCCTCACAGTGCTCTCACGGGATAAGCAGCTTAAACATCACTCACTGAGCTTTGCACCAGGCAGGGGGCTGAGCAGCTCCCCCAGTGCTAACATCTGAAAATCAGCAAAACAGGCCCCTCTCCCAGAAGAGCAGCTAGACGGACCAGTTCGAGGGTAAGTCAAGGGACTTAAAGTATACAGAATCAGAAGATACTCCCGAGTGGGGTTTTTTTTTTTTCTGTTTGCTTCCTGCACCTTTTTTTTCTTTCTCTTTTTCCTCTCTTTTTTTCTTTTTTTTCCTTTATTTTTTCTTTTTCTCTTTCCTTCTTTCTCTCCTCTGTTTTTCTCCTTTTCCCAATACAACTCGTTTTTGGCCACTCTGCCCTGAGCAAAATGGCTAGAAGGAAAACCTCACCTCAAAAGAAAGAATCAGGAGGGAGGGGCAAGATGGCGGAAGAGTAGGGTCTCCAAATCACCTGTCCCCACCAAATTACCTAGAAAACCTTCAAATTTTCCACAAAATCTATGAATTCAGCCTGAGAATTAAAGAGAGAACACCTGGAATGCTACAATGAGAAGAGTTCGCGCTTCTACCAAGGTAGGAAGACGGGGGAAAAAAGAAATAAAGAAACAAAAGGCATCCAAGGGGGAGGGGCCCCGCGAGGAGCCGGGCTAAGGCCGGGGCGAGTGTCCCCAGGACAGGAGAGCCCCGTCTGGGAGAAGCAGGAGCTGCACCAACCTTCCCCGGCGGAAAGGAGCTCACAGGGAGTTGGAGCAGGACCCCAGGAGAGCGGGATGCCCTCAGGCTCCCTGGGACAGTAACTGAGCAACTGCGCACCCAGGAGAGTGCGCCGAGCTCCCTAAGGGCTACAGCGCGCCATGGGACCCGGAGCAGCTCAGAGGGGCTCCGGAGGCGGCTCTGCGGAGGGGGCTGCGGGCGGTAGCGCGAATCCAACAGCGCAGGCCCTGGAGCACAGGGCGCAGGGACACAGCCCAGGATCCGGCCTCCCCCGGTACAGGCAGAGGCCGGGAGGGCCCAGGACAGCAAGAACGCTCCTGCCCCAAGCTGAGCAGATCAGCAGCCCCGCCCACGGAGCATCCAGGCCCTGCAGGCAGAGAGCTGCCGAGTTACTGCGGGGGCTGAAACCAGGTATCCAGAGCTGCTGCCGCCACTGTGGTTATTCCTCCTAGGGCTTCACAGGGTAAACAACCCCCACTGAGCCCTGCACCAGGCAGGGGGCAGAACAGCTCCCCCAAGAGCTAACACCTGAAAATCAGCACAACAGGCCCCTCCCCCAGAAGACCAGCTAGACAGACAAGTTCCAGGAGAAGTCAAGGGACTTAAAGTATACAGAAGCACAAGATACTCCCCCGTGGTTTTTTTTTGTTTGTTTGTTTTTTGTTTTGTTTTGTTTTGTTTTGTTTTGTTTTGTTTCGGTATGTTTTGCGTTTTGATTTGTTTCCTTCCCACACCCTTTTTTTCCTTTCTTTCTTTTTCTTTCACTTTTTCTTCTTTTTTTTCTTCCTTTTTTCTTTTTTCTCCTTCTCTTTTCTTTCCTTCTTTCTCTCCTCTCTTTTTCTCCTTTTCCCAATACAACTCGCTTTTGGCCACTCTGCACTGAGTAAAATGACTAGAAGGAAAACCTCACCTCAAAAGAAAGAATCAGAAACAGTCCTCTCTCCCACAGAGTTACAAAATCTAGATTACAATTCAATCTCAGAAAGCCAATTCAGAAGCACTATTATACAGCTCCTGGTGGCTCTAGAAAAAAGCATAAAGGACTCAAGAGACTTCATGACTGCAGAATTTAGAGCTAATCAGGCAGAAATTAAAAATCAATTGAATGAGATGCAATCCAAACTAGAAGTCCTAACGATGAGGGCTAACGAGGTGGAAGAAAGAGTGAGTGACATAGAAGACAAGTTGATGGCAAAGAGGGAAACTGAGGAAAAAAGAGACAAACAATTAAAAGACCATGAAGATAGATTAAGGGAAATAAACGACAGCCTGAGGAAGAAAAACCTACGTTTAATTCGTGTTCCGGAGGGCGCCAAAAGGGCCAGAGGGCCAGAATATGTATTTGAACAAATTCTAGCTGAAAACTCTCCTAATCTGGGAAGGGAAACAGGCATTCAGATCCAGGAAATAGAGAGATCCCCCGCTAAAATCAATAAAAACCGTTCAACACCTCGACATTTAATAGTGAAGCTTGCAAATTCCAAAGATAAAGAGAAGATCCTTAAAGCAGCAAGAGACAAGAAATCCCTGACTTTTATGGGGAGGAGTATTAGGGTAACATCAGACCTCTCCACAGAGACCTGGCAGGCCAGAAAGGGCTGGCAGGATATATTCAGGGTCCTAAATGAGAAGAACATGCAACCAAGAATACTTTATCCAGCAAGGCTCTCATTCAAAATGGAAGGAGAGATAAAGAGCTTCCAAGACACGTAGGAACTGAAAGACTATGTGACCTCCAAACCAGCTCTGCAAGAAATTTTAAGGGGGACTCTTAAAATTCCCCTTTAAGAAGAAGGACAGTGGAACAATCCACAAAAACAAGGACTGAATAGATATCATGATGACAATAAACTCCTATCTCTCAATAGTAACTCTGAATGTGAACGGGCTTAATGACCCCATCAAAAGGCGCAGGGTTTGAGACTGGATAAAAAAGCAGGACCCATCTATTTGTTGTCTACAAGAAATTCATTTTAGACAGATGGACACCTGCAGCCTGAAAATGGAGAACCATTTACCACTCAAATGGTCCTCAAAAGAAAGCAGAGGTAGCCATCTTTATATCAGATAAACTAAAACTTACCCCGAAGACTGTAGTGAGAGATGAAGAGGGACACTATATCATACTTAAAGGATCTATCCAACAAGAGGACTTAACAATCATCAATATATATGCCCCGAATGTGGGAGTTGCCAAATATATAAATCAATTACTAAACAAAGTGAAGAAATGCTTAGATAATAATACACATACTTGGTGACTTCAATCTAGCTCTTTCTATACTCAATAGTCTTATAAGCACAACATCTCCAAAGAAACGAGAGCTTTAAATGATACACTGGACCAGATGGATTTCACAGATATCTACAGAACTTTACATCCAAACTCAACTGAATACACATTCT
This sequence comes from Canis lupus familiaris, assembly GCF_011100685.1. Classification (NCBI taxonomy): domain Eukaryota; kingdom Metazoa; phylum Chordata; class Mammalia; order Carnivora; family Canidae; genus Canis; species Canis lupus. Next base: position 60,744,820 of record NC_049260.1, on the reverse strand, counting down.
TCTCAAGCGCACATGGAACTTTCTCCAGAATAGACCATATACTGGGTCACAAATCGGGTCTGAACTGATACCAAAAGATGGGGATCTTCCCCTGCATATTCTCAGACCATAATGCCTTGAAATTAGAACTAAATAACAACAAGAAGTTTGGAAGGACCTCAAACACGTGGAGGTTAAGGACCATCCTGCTAAAAGATGAAAGGGTCAACCAGGAAATTAAGGAAGAATTAAAAAGATTCATAGAAACTAATGAGAATGAAGATACAACCATTCAAAATCATTGGGATGCAGCAAAAGCAGTCCTGACAGGGAAATACATCGCAATACAAGCATCCATTCAAAAACTGGAACGAACTCAAATACAAACACTAACCTTACAAATACAGGATCTAGATAAAAAACAGCAAATAGATCCTACACCTAGGAGAAGAAGAGAGTTAATAAAGACTCGAGCAGAACTCCACGAATTCGAGACTAAAAGAACTGTGGAACAGATCAACAGAACCAGGAGTTGGTTCTTTGAAAGAATTAATAAGATAGATAAACCATTAGCCAGCCTTATTAAAAAGAAGAGACAGAAGACTCAAATTAATAAAATCATGAATGAGAAAGGAGAGATCACTACCAACACCAAGGTAATACAAACGATTTTAAAAACATTATGAACAGCTATACACCAATTAATTAGGCAATCTAGAAGAAATGGACAAATTTCTGGAAAGCCACAAACTAGCAAAACTGGGACATGAAGAAATAAAAAACCTGAACAGGCCAATAACCAGGGAGGAAATTGAAGCAGTCATCAAAAACCTCCCAAGACACAAGAGTCCAGGGCCAAATGGCTTCCCAGGGGAATGCTATCAAAAGTTTAAAGAAGAAATCATACCTATTCTCCTAAAGCTGTTTGGAAAGATAGAAAGAGATGGAGTACTTCCAAATTCGTTCTATGAGGCCAGCATCACCTTAATTCCAAAACAAGACAAAGACCCCACCAAAAGGAGAATTACAGACAAATATCCCTGATGAACATGGATGCAAAAATTCTCAACAAGATACTGGTCAATAGGATCCAACAGTACATTAAGAAAATTATTCACCATGATAGTAGGATTTATCCCTGGGACACAAGGCTGGTTCAACACCCATAAAACAATCAATGTGATTCAACATATCAGCAAGAGAAAAACCAAGAACCATATGATCCTCTCATTAGATGCAGAGAAATCATTTGACAAAATACAGCATCCATTTCTGATCAAAACTCTTCAGAGTGTACGGATAGAGGGAACATTCCTCAACATCTTAAAAGCCATCTACGAAAAGCCCACAGCAAATATCATTCTCAATGCGGAAGCACTGGGAACCTTTCCCCTAAGATCAGGAACAAGGCAGGGATGTCCACTCCCACCACTGCTACTCAACATACTACTAGAAGTACTAGCCTCTGCAATCAGGCAAAAAAAGAAATAAAAGACATTGAAATTGGCAAAGAAAAAGTCAAGCTCTCCCTCTTCGCTGATGACATGATACTCTACATAGAAAACCCAAAAGACTCCACTCCAATATTGCTAGAACTCATACAGCCATTTGGCAGTGTTGCAGGATACAAAATCAATGCCCAGAAGTCAGTGGCATTTCTATACACTAACAATGAGGCTGATGAAAGATAAATTAAGGAGTCAATCCCACTTACAATTGCACCCAAAAGCATAAGATTGTTAGGAATAAACCTAAACAATGAGGTAAAGGATCTATACCCTAAAAACTATAGAACACTTCTGAAAGAAATTTAGGAAGACACAAAAAGATGGAAAAATATTCCATGCTCATGGATTGGAAGAATTAATATTGTGAAAATATCAATGTTACCCAGGGCAATTTACACGTTTAATGCAATCCCTATCAAAATACAATGGACTTTCTTCAGAGAGTTAGAACAAATTATTTTAAGATTTGTGTGGAATCAGAAAAGACCCTGAATAGCCATGGGAATTTTAAAAGAGAAAACCATAGCTGAGGGCATCACAATGGCAGATTTCAGGTTGTACTATGAAGCTGTGGTCATCAAGACAGTGAGGTACTGGCACAAAAACCGACACATAGATCAATGGAACAGAATAGAGAACCCAGAAGTGCACCCTGAACTTTATGGTAACTAATAATCGATAAAGGAGGAAAGACTATCCACTGGAAGAAAGACAGTCTCTTCAATCAATGGTGCTGGGAAAATTGGACATCAATATGCAGAAGAATGAAACTAGGCCACTCTCTTTCACCATACAGAAAGATAAACTCAAAATGGATGGAAGATCTCAAAATGAGACAAGATTCCATCAAAATTCCAGAGGAGAACACAGGCAAAACCTTTTTGAACTCTGCCACAGTAACTTCGTGCAAGATACATCGACGGAGGCAAAAGAAACAAAAGCAAAAACGAACTACTGGGACTTCATCAAGATAATAAGCTTTTGCACAGCAAAGGATACAGTCAACAAAACTAAAAGACAACCTACAGAATGGGAGAAGATATTTGCAAATGACATGTCATATAAAGGGCTAGTTTCCAAGATCTGTATGAACTTATTAAACTCAACAGCAAAGAAACAAACAATCCAATCATGAAATGGGCAAAAGACATGAACAGAAATCTCACAGAGGAAGACATAGACATGGCCAACATGCACATGAGAAAATACTCTGCATCACTTGCCAACAGGGAAATACAAATCCAAACCACAATGAGATACCACCTCACACCCGTGAGAATGGGGAAAATTAACAAGGCAGGAAACCACAAATGTTGGAGAGGATGTGGAGAAAAGGGAACCCTCTTGCACTGTTGGTGAGAATGTGAACTGGTGCAGCCACTCTGGAAAACTGTGTGGAGGTTCCTCAAAGAGTTAAAAATGTCCACAATAGCCAAACTGTGGAAGAAGCCTCAGTGTCCATCGAAGGATGAATGGATAAAGAAGTTGTGGTTTATGTATACAATGGAGTATTACTCAGCCATTATAAACGACAAATACCCACCATTTGCTTCAACGTGGATGGAACTGGAGGGTATTATGCTGAGTGAAATAAGTCAATCGGAGAAGGACAAACATTATATGGTCTCATTCATTTGGGGAATATAAATAATAGCGAAAGAGAATGGAGGAGAAGGGAGAAGAAATGTGTAGGAAATATCAGAAAGGGAGACAGAACATGGAAGACTCCTAACTCTGGGAAACAATCTAGGGGTGGTTGAATAGGAGGAGGGCGGGGGGGTGTGACTGAGTGGCGGGCACTGAGGTGGGCACTTTATGAGATGAGTACTGCATGTTATTCTCTATGTTGGCAAATTGAACACCAATAAAAAATAAATTTATTATTAAAAAATAGATTTCCTAATTTCTTGGCCTATATGTGCTCATAATAAGTTTTTATATTCTTTTGTATTTCCTTCATATTGGTGGTGATATCTCCTTTCTCATTCATATTTTATTAATTTGAGTCTTTTTTCTTTTTAATAAGGCTGGCTAATGGTTTATCTATCTTATTAATTCTTTCAATGAGCCATTCTTGATTACGTTGATCTGTTCCACAGTTCTTCTGGTCTCTACTTCATTGAGTTCTGCTGGAATCTTTATTAATTCTCTTCTTCTGTTGGGTGTAGGATCTATTTCCTGTATTTTCTACAGCTCCTTTAGGTACAAGATTAGCTTTTGTATTTGAGTTCTTTCCAGTGTTTTGATAGATGCTTGTATTGCAATGTATTTCCCCCTCAGGACTGCTTTTGCTGTATTCCAAAGATTTTGAATGGTTGTATCTTCATTCTCATTAGTTTCCATGAATCTTCTTAATTCTTCCCTAATTTCCTGGATTACCCTTTCATCTTTTAGCAAAATGGTCCTTAACCTCCACGTTAAATCCTTTGGAAGGATTTCAAACTTCTTGTGATTTTGTTCTAGTTTCAAAGCATTATGGTCTGAAAATATGCAGGGGACAATCCCAGTCTTTTAGTATCAGTTAAGACCTGATTTGTGACCCAGTATGTGGTCTTTTCTGGAGAAAGTTCTATGTGCAGTTGAAAAGAATGTGTATTCAGTTGCATTTGGATGTAAAGTTCTGTAAATATCTGTGAAATCCATCTGGTCCAGTGTATCTTTTAAAGCTCTTGTTTCTTTGGAGATGTTGTGCTTAGAATACCTATCAATTGCACAAATCGCTGTGTTGAAGTCTCCCAGTATAAGTGTATTATTATCTAAGTATGTCTTAACTTTGGTTATTAATTGATTGATATACTTGGCATCTCCTACATTTGGGGCATAAATATTGATGATTGTTAGGTCCTCTTGTTGGATAGATCCTTTAAGTATGATATAGTGTACCTCTTCTTCTCTTACTGCACTCTGTGGGATAAACTTTAATTTATCTGATATAAGGATGGCTACCCCTGCTTTCTTTTGAGGAAAATTTTAATGGTAAATGGTTTTCCATGCTTTGATTTTCAGGCTGTAGGTGTCCTTATGTCTAAAATGAGTCTCTTGTAGACAGCAAATAGGTGGGACTTGCTTTTTTATCCAGTCTGAAACTCTGCGCCTTTTGATGGGATCATTAACCCCATTCACGTTCAGAGTGACTATTGAAAGATATGAATTCAGTGTCATCGTGTTACCTATTGATTCCCTGTTTTTGTGGATTGTTTCTTTGGACTTCCTCTTCCTTTCACAGAGTCCCCCTTAGTATTTCTTGCAGAGCCCGTTTGTTGGTCACATATTCTTTCAGTTTCTGCCTATCCTGGAAGCTCTTTATCTCTCCTTCTATTCTGAACGAGAGCCTTGCTGGATAAAGTATTTTTGGCTGCATGTTCTTCTCATTTTGGACCCGGAATATATCTTGCCAGCCTTTTCTAGACTTCCAGGTCTTTGTGGAGAGGTCTGCTGTTATCCTAATACTTCTCCCCATATAGGTTAGGAATCTCTTGTCTCTTGCTGCTTTAAGGATCTTCTCTTTATCTTTGGAATTTGCAAGTTTCACTATTAAATGTCGAGGTGTTCAGCGGTTTTTATGTATTTTAGGGGGAGAATCTCTGGATCTGAATGCCTGTTTCCCTTCCGAAGTTATCGAAGTTCTCAGCTATGATTTGTTGAAATACACTTTCTGGTCCTCTGTCTCTTTTGGTGCTCTCTGGAACCGCAATTAAATGTAGTTTTTTTTTTTTTTTTCCTTCTGAGGCTATTTATTTCCCTTAACCTTTCCTCATGATCTTTTAATTATTTTTCTCTTTTTTCCTCAGTTTCCTTCCTGCCATCAGCTTGTCTTCTATGTCACTCACTCGTTCTTCTACCTCATTAACCCTTGTCGTTAGGACCTCTAGTTTGAATTGCATCTCATTTACTTGACTTTTAATTTCTGCCTGATTAGATCTAAATTCTGCTGTCATGAAGTCTCTTGATTCCTTTATGCTTTTGTCTAGAGCCACCAGTAGCTTTATAATTGTGCTTCTGAATTGGCTTTCTGACATTGAATTGTAATCCAAATTTTGTAACTCTTTGGGAGAGAGGAATCTTTCTGATTGTTTCATTTGTGGTGAGTTTTTCCTTCTAGTCATTTAGCTCAGTGCAGAGTGGCCAAAAACAACTTATACTGGAAAATGGGAAAAAGAGAGAAAAAAAAAAAGGTGTGTGGAAGGGGACAAACAGAAAACAAAAAACAAGGGGACGTATCCTCTGATTCTACATACTGTAAATCCCTCGACTTCCTCTGGAACTTTCCAGTGCTGCTTGGTCAGTAACTTGCTTTTTCCCTGTCCTGCCATCTTGTCTTCTCAGGGAGGAGACTGCTGTGCTGTTTCTCAGTTGTTTGCACCTGGGGGAGCTACCCATCCCCCTGTCAGGTGCAGAGCTCAGTGGGAGCTGTTTATCCTGTGAGGCCCCTGCTCAGTCCCAGGTACAAGGCAACACCAGGAGTAGGAACAACAGTGGCGGTGGCCAGCTCTCCAGGTCTGGAGTCAGCTCCTGCAGTAACTACCACAGCTACCAGTCCGCAGGGGTCTGGATGCTCCGGGGCGGGGTGAGCCGATCTGCATATCTCCGGGCGCTCAGGAGCAGTAGCGTCCTTGCTGTCCTTTGTCCTCTCGGCCTCCGCCTGTACCAAGGGGAGCGCTGGATCTTCGGCTGTGTCCCCCAGTGCCCTTGGCTCTGGGGCCTACACCGCTGGAATCGTGCAACTGGGGCTGCGCAGCCCGCTCTGCATGGAGCTGCCACCTAAACCAGTGCCGGAGCCACTTCCGAGACCTTTTAGGGAGCTCGGCCCACTGTGTGTGGCGCGCTCTCCCCCATGGCGCAGTTCCTCTGTTAGTGCCCCTGGGAGCTTGAGGGCATCCCTGCCCCTCCTGGGATCCGGCCTGAGCTCCCTGCCAGCGCCTTACTGTCCAGGGAGTTTGGTAAAGTTTCTGCTTCTCCAGGCCTGGGATTTCCTGTCCTGGGGGCTCTCCCCGGGTGGCCTTAGCCTGACTCCTCGTGGGGGCCCCTCCCCCATGGATGCTTTTTTATTTCTTTATTTTTTTTCCGTCTTCCTACCTTGATAGAAGCATGAACTCTTCTCACTGTAGCATTTCAGCTGTTCTCCTTTTAAATCTCAGACCGAATTCATAGGTTTTCAGGATGATTTTTAAGTTATCTAGGTAAGTTGGTGGGGACAGGTGACTTGGGGACCCTACTCTTCTGCCATCTTGTCCCCAAGTATTTCCATTTGGAAAGCAGAGTAGATAATGGCTTAGAAGCTAAAATAATCACGGTATGTTAGAGGAAGATAGGAACAGAGAATGGCCCAATCTGGATAGGAGGTTCCCCTGGACAAGTACCACCAACATAGCCATACCAGCTGTGTACTGAGCATCTCTAGAGGCTGTCATTCATGTAAATTCTTATGAAAATCCAATCTGAGCTGGAAAGGTTAAGAGCAAAGAAGGTAGATGTAGTATCTTTGAAATTTCCTCTGCCCTTTTACTTATAGAGATGATCGACATTTTTGTCTTACACCTTTTGTTTGGCAAAGTGCTCATTTGAACATAGGTCTTTTTTTGTCTACTTTGTACAAAGAAAAGAGGTTTGAAGATGGTAATATTTAAGAAAATAGTAATGAGAGATTGAATAGGTAAAATGGGTCTACAACATTAATTACATTGATTCCAGTCTTGGTAGTTTGGAATAAACCTTGAAGTGTAATATGGAGTCACAGAAGAACATGATTCAGGATCTTGTTCTTGCTGTCGAAATAAGAGAAGTTTGAACTAAGGATCTATGTATGTGCTGTTCCCTTGGGATTCAGGACCTCACAAAGAAAAAGATACAGCAGCTGGCAAGAAAAGAAGCAAGCAGATAAAATCCCCAGGACCTTAGGGAAGAAATAAATGAGTGCCAGAGAAAGTAGCCACTGAATAAGAACAGGAGCCATGTGCTTGATCAATAATAAGGCATGTGTTTTCCATGACATTGGGTTGGAAGAATAAGATTAGGGTGGAAAATAACTGATGAGCAAAAGGGAAAAGTTAGTAAGTTCTTTTTTTAAAAAGATTTTATTTATTTACTCATGACAGATACACACAGAGAGAAAGGCAGAGACACACAGGCAGAGGGATAAGCAGGCTCCCTGCAGGGATCTCAATGTGGGACTCGATCCTGGGTCTCCAGGATCACAGCCTGGGCCAACGGCAGTGCTAAGCCACTGAGCCACCCTGGCTGCCCGAAAAGTTAGTAACTTCTATACAAGGACATGGCAAAGAAGTCTCTAAAAAAGAGGAAAGTATGGTTTCAAAAAAATAATAAAGCTCTGCTTCCTGACCTCACTAGGTACTGGATATAAGAATCACTCCTAGCAAAGCAATGGTCAGACTGTAAAAAAAATAGTGAAACCCATATGTAATAATACAAATGATTATTTGTGTTATAACCTGTGTTATAACACAGTATATGTTATTGTGGTATTGTGGTATTGTGTGGTATTGTGTCATTGTGGTATTATTTGTGTTATAACCTGTGTTATAACACAGTATGTTATGACATACTGTGTAGCAGATGAGTACATATAGTCATGACTCAGCCTCCAAGACACATGCAAGTCATGCACAGCAGCCAAAAATGCACCACTAGAGAAACTCAGAAGTTCATCAGACAAGACCACCCAGAACAACCTGCCAAGTAGAAGACAGTAATAGATCATGGTCCAGGTTGAAAGTGACATTATGTATGTACAGAGAATGAAGAAAGAACGAAAGTCTACCATAGGCAAGGTCACAAATATTGTAACATAATCAACTTTTAAAATATACTGGGTGTCAAGACAGAGTGCTTAAAAATGCAAGAGGCTGGATACTGTTAGTGAGGATATTTCTCTGATTGCTGAAGATATGATACATTACCAGGATGGCAACCAGCGGCTTCTTGTGGAGGCAATACTGGCAATAGGATTAAAAGTATTAGATTAATTTATTTTTTTATTTATCCTTTTTTAAATTGAAGTTAGATTTGCCAACATATACTATAACACAAAGCGCTCATCTCACCAAGTACCCTTCTCAGTGCCCGTCACCCAGTTACCCATCCCCACCTGCCTCCCCTTCCCCTACCCCTTGTTTGTTTCCCAGAGTTAGGAGTCTCTCATGTTTTGTCACCTTCTGTAATTTTTCCTGCTAATTTTCTCTGCTTTTGATTGTAATCCATTTCACTATTTCTTATGTTTCCTGTATGAGTGAAACCATATGATGATTGTCCATCTTCGATTGACTTGTTTCACTGACCATAATATCCTCTAGGTCGATCCATCAAAGGTAGATATTAGTCTTTTCTAATTGATTAGTAATATTCCATTATATATATACCACAACTTCTTTATCCATTCATCTGTTGAATGACATCCTGGCTCCCTCCACATTTGGCTATTGTGGACATTTCTTGTACAGGCAATGGGGTACAGATGTCCTGGAATTTCACTGCATCTGTATCTCTGGGGTAATACCCAGTAGTGCAATTGCTGGGTCATAGGGTAGCTCTATTTTTAAATCTTTTAGGAACCTTCACACAGTTTTCCAGAGTAGCTGTACCAGTTCACATTCCCAACAAGAGTGAAAGAGAGTTCCCCTTTCTCCACATCCTCTCCAACATTTGTTATTTCCTGTCTTGTTCATTTTCACCATTCTCACTGGTGTGAGGTGGTATCTCATTGTGGTTTTGATTTGTATTTCACTGATGACAAGTGATGCAGAGCATTTTCTTATGTGCTTGTTGGCAATGTGTATGGTTTCTTTGGTGAAATTCCTATTCATGTCTTTTGCCCATTTCATGATTGGATTGTTTGTTTCTTGGGTGTTGAGTTTCATAAGTTCTGTTGAGTTTCATAAGTTCCTTATAGATCTTGATGACTAGCCCTTTATCAGATAGGTCATTTGGAAAGATCTTCTCCCATTCTGAGGCTGTCTTTTAGTTTTTTTGACTGTTTATTTTGCTGTGCAGAAACTTTTTATCTTGATTAAGTCCCTCAAATGAACTTGATTAAGTTCAGTTTTGCTTTTGCTTCCCTTGCGTTCATAGATGTATCTTGGAAGAAATTGCTGTGGCCAAGTTAAAAAAGAGTGTTGCCTGTGCTCTCCTCTAGGATTTTGATGGATGCTTGTCTCACATTTAGATCTTTCATCCATTTTGAGTTTATCTTTGTGTATGGTGAAAAAGAATGGTCTGGTTTCACTATTCTGCACGTGACTGTTCAATTTTTCCATACCATTTATTGAAGAGACTATCCTTTTTCCAGTGGATAGTCTTTCCTACTTTGTCGAGTATTAGTTGATCATAGAGTTGAGGGCCCATTTCTGGGTTCTACATTCTGTTCCATTGATCTATGTGTCTGTTTTTGTGCCAATACCACACTGTCCTGATGATCACACCTTTGTAGTACAGCTTGAAATTCGGTATTGTTATTCTCCTGGCTTTGGTTTTCTTTTTCAATACTCCCATGACTATTCAGGGACTTTTCTGATTCCAAACAATCTTAAGATTATTTGTTCCAACTCTGTGAAGAAACTCCATGGTATTTCATACGGATTGCATTGAATGTGAAAATTGCCCTGGGTAGCATAAACATTTTCACAATATTTATTCTTCCAATCCATAAGCATGGAATGTTTTTCCATCTCTGTCTTCCTCAATTGCTTTCAGAAGTGTTCTGTAGTTTTTTAGGGTGTAGATCCTTTACCTCTTTGGTAAAGTTTATTCCTAGGTATCTTAAGCTTTTGAGTATAATTTTAAATGCAATTAACTACTTAATTTCTCTTTCTTCAGTCTCATTGTTAGTGTATAGAAATGCCAATCATTTCTGGGCATTGATTTTGTATCCTGCCACACTGCCAAATTGTTGTATGAGTTCTAGCAATCTTGGGGTGGAGTCTTGTGGGTTTTTGTTGTACGGTATCATGTCATCTGCAAAGACGGAGAGTTTGACTTCTTCTTTCCTTTTGAATGCATTTTATTTCCTTTTGTTGTCTGATTGCTGAAGCTAGGACTTCTAGTACTATGTTGAATGGCAGTGGTGAGAGTGGACATCCCTGTCGTGTACCTGATCTTAGGGGAAAGGCTTTCAGTTTGTCCGCATTGAGAATGATATTTGCTGTGGGATTTTGGTAGATGGCTTTTAAGTTACCGAAGAATGTTTCCTCTATCCCTACAGTCTGAAGAGTTTTGATCAGTAATGGATGCTGTATTTGGTCAAATGCTTTCTCTGCATCTATTGAGAGGATCATATGGTTTTTGTTTTTTCTCTGGTTGATATGATCTATCATGTTGATTGCTTTATGAGTGTTGAACCAACCTTGCATCCCGGGGATAAATCCCACTTGGTCATGGTGAATAATACTCTTAATGTACTCTTTGATCCTATTGGCTAGTATCTTGTTGAGAAACTTTGCATCCGTTTTCATCAGGGATATTGGTCTAATTCTCCTTTCCGGTGAGGTCTTTGGTTTTGAAATGAAGGTGATGCTGGCCTCATACCAGGAGTTTGGAAGTATTCTGTCCCCTTTTACCCTTTGGAACAGCTTTAGTAGAAAGGTATTGTTTCTTCTTTAAACATTTGATAGAATTTCCCTGAGAAGGCATCAGGCCCTCGACTTTTGAGTCTTGGGAAGTTTTTTGGTGAGTGCTTAAATTTCCTCACTTGTTATTGCCCCGGTTAGGTTTTCTATTCCTTTCTGTTCCATTTTTGATAATTTGTGGTTTTTCAGAAATGCATGCATTTCTTCTAGATTGCCTAATTGGTTGGCGTATACCTGCTCGTAATACGTTTTTAAAATCATTTGTATTTCCTTGGTATTTGTTGTGATCTCTCGTTTTTCATTCATGATTTTTCCATCATCTTTTTCTTTTTAATAAGACTGGCTAATGGTTTACCTATATTATTAATTCTTTCAAAGAACCAACTCCTGGTTTTGTTGATCTGTTCTACAGTTCTTCTGCTCTCTATTTCATTGAGTTCTGCTCATATCTTTATTATCCCTTTCTTCTGCTAGGTGTAGGCTTTACTTGTTGTTCTTTCTACAATTCCTTTAGGTTGGAGATTAGTTTGTGTATTTGAGTTTTTTTTTTCAATTTTTTGAGGGAGGCTTGTATTGCAATGTATTTCCCTCTTAGGACTGCTTTTGCTGTATCACTAAGATGTTGAACAGTTGCATCTTCATTTTCATTAGTTTCCATGAATCTTTTTAATTCTTCTCTAATTTCCTGGTTGACACCTTCAACTTTTAGTAGCATACTCTGTAACCTCCATGTGTTTGAGTTTCTTCCAAATTTCTTCTTGTGATTGAGTTCTGGTTTCAAAGCATTGTGGTCTGAAAATATGCAGGGGAGAATGCCAGTCGTTTCATATTGGTTGAGACCTGATTTGTGACCCAGTATGTGGTCTTTTCTAGAAAAATTTCCATGTGCACTTGAGAAGAATATGTATTCAGCTGCATTTTGATACAAAGTTCTGTATTTATCTGCGACATCCATCTGGTCCAGTGTATCATTTCAATCCTTTATTTCTTTAGTGATCTTCTGCTTCCATCTATCATTTGCAGAATTTGCTGTGTTGAAGTCTCCCAGTATTAGTGTATTATTATCTAAGTATGTCTTTACTTTGGTTATTAATTGATTGATATACTTGGCAGTTCCCACATTAGGGGCATAAATATTCATGATTGTTAGGTCTTCTGGTTGGATAAACCCTTTAAGTATGATATAGTGTCCCTCTTCATCTCTTACTACAGACTTTGGGATAAAATTTAATTTATCTGATATGAGGATGGCTACCCCTGCTTTATTTTGAGTACCATTTGAATGGTAAATGGTTCTCCAACCTTTTATTTTCAAGTTGGAGGTGTCATTAGCTCCATTTTTTTTGTCTTGTAAATTTTTTACTTTGTAAAATAATAATTTAAAACAAACGTGATGAGATGAGCACTGGGCATTTTTTTAAACAAATTTATTTTTTATTGGTGTCAATTTGCCAACATATAGACTAACACCCAGTGCTCATCCCACCAAGTGACCCCTTCAGTGCCCATCACCCAGTCACCCCCACCCCCACCCACCTCCCCTTCCTCCACCCCTAGTTGATTTCCCAGAGTTAGGAGTCTCTCATGTTCTGTCTCCCTTTCTGATATTTCCCATTCATTTTTTCTTCGTTCCCCTTTATTCCCTTTCACTATATTTTATATTCCCCAAATGAATGAGACCATATAATGTTTGTCCTTCCAGACTGACTTATTTCACTCAGCATAATACCCTCCAGTTCCATCCACGTCGAAGCAAATGGTGTGTATTTGTTGTTTCTAATGGCTGAGTAATACTCCATTGTATACATAAACCAGATCTTCTTTTTTTTAAATAATAAATTTATTTTTTATTGCTGTTCAATTTGCCAAAATACAGAATAACACCCAGTGCTCATCCCATCAAGTGCCCCCCTAAGTGCCTGCCACCCAGTCACACCCACCCCCCACCCTCCTCCCCTTCCACCACCCCTAGTTCGTTTCCCAGAGTTAGGAGTCTCTCATGTTCTGTCTCCCTTTCTGATATTTCCCATTCATTTTTTCTTCGTTCCCCTCTATTCCCTTTCACTATTATTTATATTCCCCAAATGAATGAGACCGATAATGTTTGTCATTCTTCAATTGACTTATTTCACTCAGCATAATACCCTCCAGTTCCATCCATGTCGAAGCAAATAGCGGGTATTTGTCATTTCTAATGGCTAATATTCCACCATATACATAGACCACATCTTCTTTATCCATTCATCTTTCGTTGGACACCGAGGCTCCTTCCACAGTTTGACTATTGTGGACATTGCCGCTATAAACATCGGGGTGCAGGTGTCCTGGGGTTTCACTGTATCCGTATCTTTGGGGTAAATCCCCAACAGTGCAATTGCTGGGTCATAGGGCAGGTCTATTTTTAACTCTTTGAGGAAGCTCCACAGTTTTCCAGAGTGGATGCATCAGTTCACCTTCCCACCAGCAGTGCAGAAGGGTTCCCCTTTCTCCACATCCTCTCCAACATTTGTGGTTTCCTGTCTTCTTAATTTTCCCCATTCTCACTGCTGTGAGGTGGTATCTCATTGTGGTTTGGATTTGTATTTCCGTGATGGCCAGTGATGTGGAGCATTTTCTCATGTGCTTATTGGCCATGTCTGTCTTCCTCTGTGAAATTTATGTTCATGTCTTTTGCCCATTTCATGATTGGATTGTTTGTTTCTTTGGTGTTGAATTTAATAAGTTCTTTATAGATCTTGGATACTAGCCCTTTATCTGATAGTTCTGTTGCATATATTTTCTCCCATTTGGTAGGTTGTCTTTTAGTTTTGTTGACTGTTTCTTTTGATATGCAATAGCTTCTTATCTTTATGAAGTCCAATAGTTCATTTTTGCTTTTGTTTCTCTTGCCTTCATGGATGTATCTTGCAAGTAGTTGCTATGGCCAAGTTCAAAAAGGGTGTTGCCTGTGTTCTCCTCTAGGATTTTGATGGAACCTAGTTTCACATTTATATCTTTCATCCATTTTGAGTTTATCTTTGTGTATTGTGAAAGAGAATGGTCCAGTTTCATTCTTCTGCATGTGGATGTCCAATTTTCCCAGCACCATTTATTAAAGAAACTGTCTTTGTTCCAGTGAATAGTCTTTCCTGCTCTGTCGAACATTAGTTGACCATAAAGTTCAGGGTCCACTTCTGGGTTCTCTATTCTGTTCCATTGATCTATGTGTCTGTTTTTGTGCCAGTACCACACTGTCTTGATGACCACAGCTTTGTAGTACAACCTGAAATCTGGCATTGTGATGCCCCCAGATATGGTTTTCTTTTTTAAAATTCCCCTGGCTATTCGGGGTCTTTTCTGATTCCACACAAATATCAAGATGATTTGTTCCAACTCTCTGAAGAAAGTCCATGGTATTTTGATAGGGATTGTATTAAATGTGTAAATTGCCCTGGGTAACATTGACATTTTCACAATATTATTTCTTCCAATCCATGAGCATGGAATATTTTTCCTTGTCTTTGTGTCTTCTTCAATTTCTTTCAGAAGTGTTTTGTAGTTTCTAGGGTATAGATCCTTTACCTCTTTGGTTAGGTTTATTCCTAGGAATCTTATGCTTTTGGGTGCAATTGTGAAAGGGATTGACTCCTTAATTTCTCTTCCTTTAGTCTCTTTGTTAGTGTGTAGAAATGCCACTCATCTGGGCATTGATTTTGTATCCTGACACACTGCTGAATTGCTGTATGAGTTCTAGCAATCTTTGGGTGGAGTCTTTTGGGTTTTCTATGGACAATGTCATGTCATCTGTGAAGAGGGAGAGTTTGACTTCTCTTTGCCCATTTGAATGCCTTTTATTTCTTTTTGTTGCCTGATTACTGAGGCTAGGACTTCTAGGACTATGTTGAATAGCAGTGATGATAATGGTCATCCCTGTCTTGTTCCAGATCTTAAGGGAAAGGCTCCCAGTGTTTCCCCATTGAGGATGATATTTGCTGTGGGTGTTTCATAGATGGCTTTTAAGATGCTGAAGAATGTTCCCTCTATCCCTACACTCTGAAGAGTTTTGATCAGGAATGGATGCTGTATTTTGTCAAATGCTTTCTCTGCATCTATTGAGAGGATCATATGGTCCTTGCAGAGCTGGTTTAGTGGTCATGAAATCCTTTATTTTTTGTTTGTGTAAGAAACACTTTATTTCTCCTTAGATTCTATATGACAGTCTTTCTGGGTACCGTATTACTGGTTGCATATCTTGGCCTTGTGGCATGTTGATATATTGTGCCACCGTATTTGGCTTGCCAAATTTATGTAGAGAAATCTGCAGCTTAATCTTATTTGTCTTCCATTGTAAGTTATGGATATCTTGTCCCTTCCTGTTTAAGGATTTTTTTTTCCTTATGTCTGTATTTTGCAAATTTTACTACCTGTCTTGGTGTTGGCCTACTTTTGTTGATTTTTAATGGGAGTCTTCTATGTATGTCTGTATCAGTTCCAAGATAAGGGAAAAGGGAAATTTTCAGCTATTATTCCCTCAAATAAACTTCTGGCCCCCTTTCCCTATCTTCTTCTTCTGGGACTCTATGATATAAATGTTATTATTAGGATTCATGGAATCCCTGAATTCCCTAAGTCTATATTAATAATCCAGTATTTTTCTTTCCTTCATATTTTTAGCTTCATTATTTTCCATAATTTTATCTTCCATTTCACTTATTCATTCTTATGATTCTTCCATCCTTGTGATCATTACATCCAGGTGATTTCCTATCTCAGTTATCACACTTTTCATTTTGACCTGACTAGTTTTAGGTCTTTTATCTCTGTGGTAAGGGATTCCTTGATGTCTTCCACGCTTTTCTTGAGCCCAGCTATTATCCTTATGATTGTTGTTTTAAATTCTGGATCAGTCATATTATTTATATCTGTTTCAATTAGATGACATGACCTTTACTTGCTCTTTCTTTTGGGGTGAATTCCTCTATCTTGGCATTTTGTCTAGGTCTCTGTCTTCTTTGTGTGTTAGGAATGCCTTTATGTTTCTTGCTGCTGAAAGTAATGACTTTATTAAGAAGAGGTCTTATATTGTCCAGGGCCTTGGTGCTTCAGGAAGTTTCTCCGGTGCATACTGTGTGCACTCTGCTTCTGTGATTTGGTAGCTCTTTCCCTCAGATCAGTCCTGAGCAAAGTTTTCCTTGCCTGGAGTGGTGAGTGTTTGGACCTTGGCCAGAGTGTGGTGAGTTTTCACTAGTTGTGCTCTTGTCTGTTTGTTAAATGAGACTTGATCGTATTTCCACTAGAACTGAAGCCTGCAGCACTCTATAGTCAGGAAGTATGATGCATACAGGAGATTTGTGCTGGTCTTCTGAATGAGGAGCCTGTTGCTCTTGTTCTGAAGTACATTTGCCCTAGCAAAGAAGCACCCACCTAGTGTAGGGGTAGAGCTTAGAGTGAGCTTTTTAGGATGCTGCTCGCTGAAGTCAGCCATGTTGGTGTGGGGGATAAAAGTGGTATCAGCCTGTTCTTTCATCCCCAGAAAGGGGTGTTTGCATGACTGCTGTCTGGGAAGCCATCACAGAAGAACAAATACTCTCTCCTCATGTGTACCAAGTGTCTCTCAGATCCCTGCCTTTACCCAGTCTGTGTCTAGGCTGTCTACCTGTCCAACAGTGCAGTGCTCCTAGTTTTATCTCAGGCACACTGGCTGAGTTTCATAACTCCAAGCTTTAGGAACTCTGCAGGATGCTGATCTATTTTGGCCCTCTGGAGGATGGGCTGGTGCTGGTATGTCCCTGAAGGGTAGTCACATGAATGCGCAAGAGCTTGGAGTTTAGAGTACAGTGCAGCAAAAAGCCTGAGCCCGGATTATCTGCCCTCAGCAGGTGTCTTTGCTCCTATGCTTAAGGGGCAAGGGAGTGCCATGGTGCCCACTCTCTCTTTTGTTTCCTGAGAGGCAATGTCACCTCTCCCAAATGCACTCTAAGAAAGGGTAACTGTTTCTCTCAGTGCATCCCAGGGTATCCTCTGATTACTCCATTCACTCCCAGGCCTCTCACCTCCTTCTACAAAAGAATACAAAGCACCCACTGGGCTCAACACCTGCCATGGTGCAGACTTCTAAAACTCTAGTTTTTGAGCTCCACTGTTTATGAAAACTCACAATAATTAGCCCCTCTCATTTTCCCAGTGAATGGCTTTGGGAATGTATTTTCCTTGTGCAATCCTCCATGCTCTTCTCTCTCTCTCTCTCTCTCTCTCTCTCTCTTTCTCTCTCTCTCTCTCTCTTTTTCTCTTTCTCTCTCTCCTCTTTCTCTGATCAGGTCTTCCTCCCCTCCCCAGCACCCATGATCTTTTTCTTCTCCAGATCATGTCTCTGCACCTCCTACCGTCCACAAGGTGGCTTCTTTTCTACCTCTAATTGTGTAATTTGTTCCATCAGTCCTCAGATTGATTTCTTGGGTGTTCAGAATGATTTGATTTATATCTATCTGTGTTCAAGGTACAACACAAGCATAAGGTCCTCCTACTATTCTGCCATCTTAACTCCCCCCTGCCTACAATGTATGTTAACTGACTGGAATTAAAATACAAACTTAAAAAATAACATAAAAATGAAAGTAAAGATAGAATTACCATATAATGCCGTAATCTTTTGGGTATTTACCAAAAGAAAATTAAAACACTAATTTAAAAACATATATTCACCCCTATGTTATTGCAGCATTATATACAATAGCCAAAATATGGAAGTCACTCATGTGTATAACAATAGATTAATGATAAAGAAGATGTGATGTGTGTGTGTGTATAATGAATATTATTCAGCCATAAAAATGAATGTAATCTTGCCATTTGTAAGAACCTAGTTGGATGTAGAAGGTATAACTTTAAGTGGAATGTCTGTCAGAAAGTCAAATACCATACAATATCACTCATGTGGAATTTAAAAAAACAAAACAAACTACGGAAGAGAGAAACAGAAGGAGACTGTAAATGCAGAGAACAACCTGGTCATTTCCTGGGTGGAAGTGAGTGGGAATATGTGTGGAATAGATAAAGGGAATGCAGAGTGTACTTATCTTGATGAACACTGAGTGATGTATGGAATTGTTCAATCATTGTATTGTATACCCAAAACTAATATAACATTGTATTTCAATTATATTAAATTGAAATGGCAAATCCTATGCATGCTAATGTTTGAATAGCAGTGGTTTTGATATGCATTTCAAGTAAGAAATAATTTTAGTATAAAATAAAGAATGATAAATTAATAAATAATAATAGTTTTAGTATAAATATGTACCTTATATATGCTAAAGGAATCTTTATTATTTATCTTAAATTCAAATTTAATTGGAAATCTTATATTTTATCTGGCAACCCTAAATTGTTTCTCTCAATACATATCCTTTTACAAAAGATCACAATATGGCAGCCTGTATTCCTTAGTTCCCTTTTCTTCATCCCCAGACTCAGCTACCACTTAAGACAGTAGTAAGAAGCTCCATTGTCACATCCTCTGCATTTTATATAATAGAAGTAAATTACCTAATTTATCCATCACTGCCCATGAACAATACTTAACAAAAATTCAAAGGATTCTCAGATTTGTTTCACATTGTTTTTACTCTGATATTAGTTTCCTTTAAATCTGAGAGCTTTTTCACTAATGCCTCCTTTGGGAAACTTAAATTTCTGAAATGCAACCTCTTTCCTGGTAAGCAATGCCAATTGGGCCATTAATAAGGATTTCATTTTCAATTAAAGGTGCAGTGCCAAGTCTAACTTTCTGAAGGCACTTAAACATTATGCAATTTGTTCAGAAGCTATTATCTTTGGAAGTGAAACAGGAAGAAAATAATTCTCATTTGCATTTAGGTCTTCTAAAGTATCCTTGCCTAACTTTGGAAAGTTCTAGAATAACCTGTCACTTAAAGGGTGAAAAAAACTCTATTTCATAAATTTGAATTTGTGATTTTTTAAGATTTTGAATAGGTAAGAATTATTAAAAGAATGAGAAACATCAGGAGTGAGTTTCCTCCACTTTTTTTTCCTTTAGTAATCTGGGGTCCTCAGACTTAATCGCATTTTTTCCTATTGAAAAATACTCTCACAATATTCTAACTTGATTCACTTATTATGAATAAGTGTAAGTCACCGTTACCTAGGATGGTTGGAGTCTGCACTCTAAGCCTGATCCTTCATTGCGGCATCAAAGGCTGTGGTTGTTATTAAAGCACATGCCATCAATGAACATGCAGAAAGGAGATACTATTGGGGTGATGGTGTTGGAGGGTTTCCCTAAGCTTCTAAAATCATACTGGACTGGTGCTATCCAGGCTACCAAAAATACGTTGGCTCTAGGACCATTCTTATTCTTTTTTTACTCCTCCATACATCTTTTTAGTAAGATTTTATTTACTTATCCATGAGAGTCACAGAAAGAGAAGCAGAGACATAGGCAGAACCCTGGGATCAGGACCTGAGCCAAAGGCAAACACTCAACCACAGGGCCACCCAGGCACCCCTCCTCCATACAACTTTATTTTTCCTCAAATTGTATTTTGAAAACGTTTCATCAAAATGCTGCAAGAATAGCATAACAAACATGTGTGTATACATTTGATTCTTATAATTTGAAGATTCTGTATGGGTAAATCTGCCTATTATTTCTTATTCAAGTAAATTAACACAGTATTATATTAGTTTCAAGTGTACAATTTAAAGATTCAACAATTCTATACATTTCTCAGTGCTCATAAAGATGAATGTTCTCTTAATCCTCTTTATTTCACCCATCCCCCCATTCACTCCCCTTTTGGCAACCACCAGTTTGTTCTCTGTATTTAAGAGTCTGGTTGTTTTATTGTAGCTTTCCATCTCTTTTCCTTTGTTTCCTAAATTCCATAGAAATTCTCTGGCTGACTTATTCCATCTAGCATTATACCCTCTACATCTTTCCAGGTTGCTTCAACTGGCAAGATTTCAGTCATTTTATGACTAAGTAATATAAAGATATATAAAATATCTTTTTTATCCATTCATCTACTGATGGATACTTGGATTGCTTCCATAACTTGGCTATTGTTAATAATGCTGCAATAACCATAGGGATGCATGTATCTTTTCAAATTAGTGTTTTCATTTCTTTGTATAAATACCTAGCAGCAGAATTTCTGGATCATATTTTTCTTCTATTTTTAATGTTTTGATGAAGCTCCATATTGTTTTCCACAGTGGCTGCACCAGCTTACTTTCCTGCCAAAAGTGCATGAGGGTTGCTTTTTCTCCACATCTTAGCCAACATTGTTTTATTTCTTCTCTTTTTGATTCTAGTAATTTGACAGGTGGAGGTGATATCTCATTGTTGTTTTGATGTGCATTTCCTTGATGATTAGTGATGTTGAGCATTTCTTATGTGTCTATCAGCCATCTCTATGTTTTCTTTATAAAAATGTCTATTCAGTTTCCCTGCAAATTTTTTCTTTTTCAAGTTTTTATTTAAATTCAAGGTAGTTAGGACACCTGGGTACCTCAGTCAGTTAAGCATCTGACTCTACTCAGGTCATTATCTCAGGATCCTGGAATCAAGCCCCGCTTTCAGAGGGTCCCCTCTCAGTGGGGAATCTATTTGTCCCTCTCCTTCTTCCCTTTCCCCCTCTTGAACTCTCTCTTTCTCTCTCTATCAAATAAATAAAATATTTTTAAAAATAAACTCCTGTTAACATACAGTGTAATAATAGTTTCAAGTGTAGAATTTAGTGATTCATCACTTACATACAACACCAGTGCTCATCACAATGACTGTCCTTAATATCCATCGCACACTCAAGTCATTTCCTTGCCCATCTCCCCTCCAGTTACCCCCACTTTGTTCTCTACAGTTAAGAGTTTGTTTTTTGGTTTGCTCATCTCTCTTTCTTTATTCCCCTATGTCCATCTGTTTTGTTTCTTAAATTCCACATATGAGTGAAATCACATGATGTTTGTCTTTCTCTAACTAATTTACTTCACATAGAATAATAGTTTCTAGCTCTACCCACATCAGTGCAAATGGCAAAATTTCATTCTTTTTTATGGCTGAGTGGTGCATGTGAATATATACTGAATATATAATATTCACAGCTGGGATAATATGTATATATTCTCACAACTTCTTTATCCATCCATCGGTCGATGGACGTTTGGCCTCTTCCCATAATTTGGCTATTGTTGATAGTGCTGCTATAAACATCAGGGTGCATGTGTTCCTTTAAATCAGTATTTTTCCATCTTTTGGGTAAAAACCAAGTAGTACAATTGCTGGCTCATAGGATAATTCTATTTTTCACTTTTTAAAGAACTTCCATACTGTTTTCCAGAGTACTGCACTAGTTCGCATTCCTACCAACACTGTAAGAGGATTCTCCTCTCTCCGCATCCTTGCCAACATCTATCGTTTCCTGTGCTGTAATTTTAGCCATTCTAACAGGTGTGAGGTAATATATCATTGTAGTTTTGATTTGTATTTCCCTGATTTTGCCTATTTTAGTAGCATTATATGTTTTTCAGGTGTTCAGTTGTATAAGTTCTTTCTATATTTGAATATTAGCCTCATTGGGTTTATTATTTGCAGCTATCTTCTCCCATTCATTAGGTTATCTTTTTGTTTTGTTGATTGTTTCCTTCACTGTGCAGAAGCTTTTTATTTTGGCAAAATCCCAATAGTTTAATTTTGCTCTTGTTGAACTCGCTTGAGGAGACATAGGTAGAAAAATGTATGGTCAATGTCAAAAAAATTACTAAAGTTTTTTCTAGGGATTGTATGGTTTCAAATCTTAGATTTAGATCTTTAATCTATATTGAGTTTATTTATGTGTATAGTTTTAAAAGGTAGTCCAGATTCATTTTTTTGCATCTAAACTGTCCAGTTTTCCCAACACTACTTATTGAATAGAATAGATTTTTTCCCATTGTATATTCTTGCTTCCTTTGTCATAGATCAACTGATCATACAAGCATGGGTTTCTTTATGAGTTTTCTATTCTCTTCAATTCATGTATATTTCTATTTTAGTGCCAGTATCATATTATTTTGATTAGTACAGCTTTGTATTTTATATTGAAATCTGGGATTGTAATACCTCCAGCTTTATTCTCTTTCAAGACTGCTTTGGCTATGCAGCTCCTCTTGTGGGTCCATATAAATTTTAGGATTATTTGTTCTACTTCTGGGAAAAGTATTAGTATCTTGATAGGGATTTTGCCTCCTTTCCTATAACCTTCAAATCAATAATTAGTGGAGATTTTATGGTCTTTGCTCACATGCACAGAGCTTACAAAAACTTTGAGTCGAGTTCGATCGGTAGCGGGAGCGGAGAACGGACCCCAGAGAGCCCTGAGCAGCCCCACCACCGCCGCCGGCCTAGTTACCATCACACCCTGGGAGGAGCCACAGCTGCCGCAGCCGGCCCCAGTCACCATCACCGCAACCATGAGCAGCGAGGCCGAGACCCAGCCCGGCACCACCGGCAGCGGCGCAGGGAGCGGCGGCCCGGGCAGCCTCACATCGGCGGCGCCTGCCGGCGGAGACAAGAAGGTCATCGCAACGAAGGTTTTGGGAACAGTAAAATGGTTCAATGTAAGAAACGGATATGGTTTCATCAACAGGAATGACACCAAGGAAGATGTATTTGTACACCAGACTGCCATAAAGAAGAATCACCCCAGGAAGTACCTTCGCAGTGTAGGAGATGGAGAGACTGTGGAGTTTGATGTTGTTGAAGGAGAAAAGGGTGCGGAGGCAGCAAATGTTACAGGCCCTGGTGGAGTTCCAGTGCAAGGCAGTAAATATGCAGCAGACCGTAACCATTATAGACGCTATCCACGTCGCAGGGGTCCTCCACGCAATTACCAGCAGAATTACCAGAATAGTGAGAGTGGGGAGAAGAACGAGGGATCGGAAAGTGCTCCCGAAGGCCAGGCCCAACAGCGCCGGCCCTACCGCAGGCGACGGTTCCCACCTTACTACATGCGGAGACCCTACGGGCATCGGCCACAGTATTCCAACCCTCCTGTGCAGGGAGAAGTGATGGAAGGTGCTGACAACCAGGGTGCAGGAGAACAAGGTAGACCAGTGAGACAGAATATGTATCGAGGTTATAGACCACGATTCCGTAGGGGTCCTCCTCGCCAAAGACAGCCTAGAGAGGATGGAAATGAGGAAGATAAGGAAAATCAAGGAGATGAGACCCAAGGTCAGCAGCCACCTCAACGTCGGTACCGCCGCAACTTCAATTACCGACGCAGACGCCCAGAAAACCCTAAACCACAAGATGGCAAAGAGACAAAAGCAGCCGATCCACCAGCTGAGAATTCGTCCGCTCCCGGGGCTGAGCAGGGCGGGGCTGAGTAAATGCCAGCTTACCATCTCTACCATCATCTGGTTTAGTCATCCAACATGAAGAAATGAAGATGAAATTCCAGCAATAAGAAATGAACAAAAGATTGGAGCTGAAGACCTTAAGTGCTTGCTTTTTGCCCATTGACCAGATAAATAGAACTATCTGCATTATCTATGCAGCATGGGGTTTTTATTATTTTTACCTAAAGACGTCTCTTTTTGGTAATGATAAATGTGTGTTTTTTTTTTTTTTTTAAAGCCTGGTTTTTCTCAATACACCTTTAAAGGTTTTTAAATTGTTTCATATCTGGTCAAGTTGAGATTTTTAAGAACCTCATTTTTAATTTGTAATAAAAGTTTACAACTTGATTTTTTCAAAAAAGTCAACAAACGGCAAGCACCCGTTAATAAAGGTCTTAAATAATTGTAAAAAAAAAAAAAAAAAAAAAAAAAACCTTTGAGTCACCTGATGTGCACGTTTCTACCTGAGGTTTCAGGCTTCATAGAGATCACCGGAAATTAGAGACAATATAGAGCAGTCCAGTGTGGTGCAAGAAATGCTGGCTCTTGGGCCAGCTGACTGGGTTTGAATCACAATTTGGGCACCTGAGGATGGCATTAACACTCTAACCTTTTTTAAAAATAAAGATTATAGGATCTTCCAGGGAGTGCTGTTTTTGAGATTTAAGTTTATCATCTATGTGAGGTATGCATATATTTCCTGTAGGAGCAATGGATCAATCAATATTCATTAGTTCAGTGCTTATGGCAACCTATAGATCATAAGAAATGACTACCATGAGTAACCAGAATTATTATTTTGTTTTCTGCAACATTTCAGAGTGTTGCAGACATGATACATCATTTCTAGATACCTCAGTCTTAGTTACACTTTGATGATAAATGGGATTAAATTCATTGGACATCTAGGTCTTTTCCAAACACGAAAAAGTGCTGAAATGTTGATTTGAATCTGTTGGTGAACACGCTTTGTACTTAACTGTTTCATAAATTTGCCGTCTAAAGAGTTCTAGTGTGATAGTTCAAAATCGGTTACTCCTTAGTTTTCACTGGAGACTAAGGTTCCTAACAGTGAAAAACTCTGCTAAAATAAGACTGATGGCAGTAAAGAAATCAACTCTGTATATAGAAAGTAGATGTGTAAGAAAAATATAAGAAATGGGAATATATTTTTGTTCAAGGTAAAAGAAAGCAATTTTGTCCTAAATGAGACTGACTGGAAAGAAATGGCTTAGAACAAATTCTGAATGCAAAGGAAGGTGTAGAAGGGTTGTGAAGGGAAATCCTTGGAAAGGAATTTTAGATGTGGTCAGGACAGACTAAGATCGAAGTAAATGGATTTTAAAGTACAAGGGTATAAGACTAAAAGTCTAATTTCTGTTCAAAAGTTTCCTTGATTTGTTGGTCTGCTCTTGATGAGAGCAGCAGTTTTGTCTGAGATGGAATCAGAAATGCGGGGGCAGCCATAACCACAGAAATGGAGACCAGCTGGGCAGAGTCATTGACAGTTGGAACATCAGCTCAATGGGCAGAACTGATCGCACTAGCCAAAGCGCTGACCATAGGAGAAGGTAAACGAATAAACATTTACACCGACAGCAGGTACGCCTTCACCACTGCTCATATCCACAGAGCCCTTTTAATAGAGAGAGAGGGCTTCTGACAGCAGAAGGAAAGACTATTAAAAACAAAATGGAGATTCTTGAACTCCTGAGGGCCCTCTGGCTGCCCAAGGCCCTAGCCATCATCCACTAACACCCCAACTATACTGACACTGATTTACACTGAATCAAAAGCTTGCCTATGACCCAATGCTTGCGTGGCTGGTGGAGGGCTGTAGACTCCAGTATCATCCTGCCAGAGGAACTAGGACGACGGGTCCTATCCAAAATGCATTGGAGTTCTCATATGGGAACAAAGAAGATGGAAGACCTCATACGACTTGCAAAGATCACTATTAAAGACTCTCGAGCAAAGATTGAGCAGATTGTGGCAAGCTGCCACGCATGCCAATTAACTAATGCCACTGCCCATGAATCTAACCTGGGTACCCGGCTCCAGGGGGTACCACCCAGGAGCCTACTGGAAAATGGACTTCACTGAGGTAAAACCTGGAAAATACGGATACAGGTATTTACTAGTGTTTGTAGATACTTTCTCAGGATGGACAGAGGCATTTCCCATCAAA
Source organism: Canis lupus familiaris (assembly GCF_011100685.1). Lineage (NCBI taxonomy): Eukaryota > Metazoa > Chordata > Mammalia > Carnivora > Canidae > Canis > Canis lupus. Next base: position 60,719,186 of record NC_049260.1, on the reverse strand, counting down.
CATAAAACAGCACAGACCGTGACCAAGAAACTGCTGGAAGACATCTTACCATGTGGAGGCCGAGAGAATTAGGGCCATTCAAGTTTAACATTGGCACAAGTACAGCCATTGTAGCTTCAGTAGCCATCTCAGGCCACTGTTCCCAGGCCACTGTGACCAGGTACCAAACTCTACCTTACTCTGGCTAGAGAAAAAAAAAACACAAAGCACGTCCTTATCAGAATAAGGAAGCAAGAGCTTGTGAGACCTCTTTACTGGAGATTCTCACACCCCCACCCTTACTTAAAAACCCCACCTTACCCCTAGACCAGCCCATAAAAACCCAGCTGTAACCCATCTCGGGGTCCAAGTCCCTGCTCCACTGTGTTGGGTATACTTGGACCCAAGTTCAAGCTTTCTAATAAACCCCCATGTGCTTGCATCGGTATCAGCTCCTCGGTGGTTTCTCGGATTTGCAATCTTGGGCACAACAACTGAGGTATGGTTTTCCTATTAAGATTGGGTCACACAACGGACCAGGATTCATCTCTAAGGTAACACAGGGAATGGTACTAGTACTTGGGGCAGATTGGAAATTACATTGTACATATAGGCCCCAAAGCTCAGGACAGGTAGAGAGGATGAACAAGGCATTAAAGGAGACCTTAACTAAATTAGCCCTGGAGACTGGCGGGGACTGGGTGACTCTCCTCCCCTTTGCCCTATATAGGGTACAAAACCCCCCATATAAGATGGGACTTACCCCCTACAAGATCATGTTCAGTCTTCCTCCACCTATTATCCCCAATTTAAAACATGAGGTGCTGCTAAATTTGATGATCACCAACTCCTTTTCTTCTTTTGAATGTTACAACAAACCCATGAACAGGTATGGCCTAAGCTGAGGGCCCTCTAAGAGACCAGACCACCCCCGGAACCCCATCGATGTCGGCTGGGTGACTGGATGTGCGTCCGGAGATACCAACACCGGACACTTCAACCACACTGGAAAGGACCCTACATCGTGATCCTGACCACTCCCACTGCTCTCAAGGTTGACGGGATTACTCCCTGGATCCACTACACCCAAGTCTGGCCAGCTGACCCACACGCCGTTCTCAAGGACTTTGTTCCAGAATAGAAAATCCAACCAGACAAAGACAATCCCCTAAAGCTAAGACTGCATCCTTCCCAATTACCTCACTAATATTATTTGCATTGTATCGCCTCACGGCTGAAACTAACCCCCACCAGCTACTTAAACTAACTTGGCAAATCTTTACCCCAAGTTCTATAGAGATAATAACCCAGCTGTCAAGGATACACCCTAGGGGGACCTGGTGGCCTAATCTGACCTTTGACTTATGCGACTCCAAACTCGTTGGGGCCTGCCAAGGCCCCTCAGCTCTCCTTGGCCGGGTACTCGGATGTGTAAGTAAATGAAGTTTAAGCTCCCTCAGTGCTACCTGCTTTTAAGCGTGCCCGGTCCCCTGTCTGTCTGACCATAATAAGGTCTCCAAATGTGATGGCTGGACGGATTACTTCTGTAAAACATGGGGTTGTGAACAAACTGGGACATGTCATTGGCTGTCACAGAATCCAGCTGGCCTTATAAAAATCCAACAAGACGCCACGGGCTCCGCATGCTCGGACACTAAGGGAATGAACTCCCATCTTCTCTGTAACCCAGTCACCATTTCCTTCACAGAGGCTGGGAAACAAAATACAAATTGGGGGATATGACTTCTGTGGTGGCTCTGACTTTACCAAAGCGGGTATGATAATGGAGTCTTATTCATGATTAGACAACTCGAGAAACCACAGGGTCAAACCCAAGGAATAGGCCACAACCCTGTGCTAGTGCCTCCCCAATCTTGGGCAATATCTACAGCACCCCCTTTAAAATCCTCCCACAACCCCTCCAGTTGGGACACCCCAGTCCTGACTCGCCTTCCCCTTGACCTTCTCAACACCCTCTTTGGGCCCTGATGTCCCAGGCTTACAAATTCCTCAACACAACTTAACCCAGTCTTACCCGATCCTGCTGGCTGTGCTATGACATCCAGCCCCCCCCCTTCTATGAAGGAATTTCAATAATGGGTCAATATAAAACAACCACGGACCCTAATACTTGCAGATGGAACCAAAAGCCTGGTAATAAAAGCCTCACCTTGCAATCCATGTCAGGCCAGGGGTTCTGCATAGGCACTCCTCCATGCCACTACCAGATTCTATGCAACGATACATGGCCTATAAACAGTACAGTATCATCTACAGCCCCAAGACAGTTGGTGGGCCTGTTCCGAGGGATTAACTCCCTGCGCTCATGGACAGGTTATAAACAGAAGTGGGGGATTCTGTATGCTGGTTCAACTACTCCCTAGAATCATCTACCATTCAGATGAGCAGGTACTTCAATGGATGGACCTGGGTACCCACAGGCGAAATAAACGGGAACCTATCTCTGCTGTCACCATTGACACTATATTAGGAATTGGTTTAGCTGGCACAGGAACAGGTATTGCCTCACTAGCCACCTAGGCTTCCCACTACAATAGCCTTAGGGCTGCCAATGATATAGACCTAGAGCACATATAGACCTCCATTTCCCACCTCCAAGAATCCCTAACATCTTAATCTGAAATGGTGCTCCAAAACAGAAGGGGGTTAGACCTAATTTTTCTACAACAAGGGGGAGTCTGTGCTGCCCTAAACGAAGAATGGTGTTTCTACACTGATCGCTCAGGGATAGTCTGAGAATCTATGGCAAAGTTCAGGGAAGGTTTGGCTACACATAAATGGGAACGAGAACAGCAACAAGGGTGGTTCGAATCCTGGTTCAATCATTCCCCCTGGCTCACTACCTTGCTGTCTGCCCTAGCAGGGCCCCTCATTATCCTCCTTCTCCTCCTTACCCTCAGGCGCTACATTATCAATAAATTAGTTACTTTTGTCAAAGACAGAGTCAATACACTTCAGATCATGGTACTCAGACAGCAATACCAACCACTGGACCTTGTTACTGAGACCAGCCTGGACCCATGATTGGGTCTTTCCTTAGGTTCTTCTGAGAGGGGAAATGTGGAGGTCGAGAAAATTAAGGCCATTCCACCTCAAGTTTAGTGTTAGCACAAGTACAGCCATCTTAGCTTCAGCAGCCATCTCAGGCCCCTGTGAATAAGAGCTGAAGTTTACTGTAAACTCTGCAGAACGCCCTTGAAAGAGCCAGAAAGTCCCGTATTGGAATGAAAACAGAACTTAAGAAACTCCCCCACCATTTCCCCCATATCGAAATGAAGAAATTCCTCCACCCCTTCTGAAAATTCCCTAGACCACCCCATTAAAAACCCAGCTATAACCCATTTCAGGGTCCAAGTCCCTGCACCGCTGTGTCAGGTATACTTGGACCCAAGCTCGAGCTTGTTAATAAAACCTCATGCACTTGCATCCGTGTCAGCTCCTTGGTGGTTTCTCAGATTCGCAATCTTGGGCACAACACAAGCGCCGTTCCCTCCGGGAAGATTGGTAGGTAAAGTTTCTGCTTCTCCAGGCATGGGCTTTCTGGTCCTGCGGGCACTCACTGCGCGACCTTAGCCTGGCTCCTCTCGGGGGCCCCTACCCCTTGGATGCTTTTTTATTTATTTTTTTCCATCTTCCTACCTTGGTAAAAGTGCAAACTCTTCTCACTGTAGCATTTCAGATGTTCTCTCTTTAAATCGCAGGCTGAATTTGTAGGTTTTCAGGATAATTTGAAAGTTATCTAGGTAAGTTGGTGGGGACAGGTGACTTGGGGACCCTACTCTTCCACCATCTTGCCTATTCCCCCTAATACAGTAGTTTAATACTTCCATACATCATCCTGTGCTCATCTCAACAAGTGCACTCCTTAATCATGGAAACCTATTTAACACATCCCCCACTCACCACTGTTAACAATTTCTTCTCTATAGTGAAGAGTCTGTTTCTTGGTTTGCCACTCTTTCTCCCCCCTCCCAACAAATGCTCATTTGTTTTGTTTCATAAATTCCACATGAGTTAAAGCATATGGTATTTCTCCTTCACTAACTGACTTATTTTACTTGGCATAAATACCTTGTAGTTCCATCCATATCATTGCAAATGACAAGATTTCTTTTTTATTATTTTTTTTATTGGTGTTCAATTTGCCAACATATAGAATAACACCCAGTGCTCATCCTGTCAAGTGCCCCACTCAGTGCCCATCACCCAGTCACCCCACCCCCCGCCCACCTCCATTTCTACCACCCCGTGTTCGTTTCCCAGACTTAGGAGTCTCTCATGTTCTGTCTCCCTTTCTGATATTTCCCACTCACTTTTTCTCCTTTCCCCTTTATTCCTTTCACTATCTTTTATATTCCCCAAATGAATGAGACCATATAATGTTTGTCCTTCTCCGATTGACTTATTTCACTCAGCATAATACCCTCCAGTTCCATCCACGTCGAAGCGAATGGTGGGTATTTGTCATATCTAATGGCTGAGTAGTACTCCATTGTATACATATACCACATTTTCTTTATCCACTTATCTTTTGATGGACACTGAGGCTCCTTCCACACTTTGGCTATTGTGGACATTGCTACTATAAATATTGGGGTGAAGGTGTCCCGGCGTTTCACTGCATCTGTATCTTTGGGGTAAATCCTCAGCCGTGCAACTGCTGGGTCATAGGGCAGCTCTATTTTTAACTCTTTGAGGAACCTCCGCACAGTTTTCCAGAGTGGCGGTACCAGTTCACATTTCCAACAGTGAAAGAGGGTTTCCCTTTCTTTACATCCTCTCCAACATTTGTTGTTTTCTGTCTTGTTAATTTTCACCATTCTCACTGATGTGAGGTGGTATCTCATTGTGGTTTTGATTTGTATTTCCCTGACGGCAAGTGATGCGCAGCATTTTCTCATGTGCTTGTTGGCCATGTCTATGTCTTCCTCTGTGAGATTTCTGTTCATGTCTTTTGCCCATTTCATGATTGGATTGTTTGTTTCTTTGCTGTTGAGTTTAAGAAGTTCTTTATAGATCTTGGAAACTAGCCCTTTATCTGATATGTCATTTGCAAATATCTTCTCCCATTCTGTAGGTTGTCTTTGAGTTTTGTTGTCTGTTTCCTTTGCTGTGCAAAAGCTTCTTATCTTGATGAAGTCCCAATAATTCATTTTTGCTTTTGTTTCTCTTGCCTTCATGAATGTATCTTGCAAGAAGTTACTGTGGCCAAGTTCAAAAAGGGTGTTGTCTGTGTCCTCCTCTTGGATTTTGATGGAATCTTGCCTCACATTTGGATCTTTCATCCATTTTGAGTTTATCTTTGTGTCTGGTGTAAGAGAATTGTCTAGTTTCATTTTTTTGCGTGTGGATGTCCAATTTTCCCAGCACCATTTATTGAAGAGACTGTCTTTTTTCCAGTGGATAGTCTTTCCTGCTTTGTCGAATATTAGTTGACAATAGAGTTAAGAGTCCACTTCTGGATTCTCTATTCTGTTCCATTGATATATGTGTCTGTTTTTGTGCCAGTACCACACTGTCTTGATGACCACAGCTTTGTAGTACAACCTGAAATCTGGCATTGTGATGCCCCCAGATATGGTTTTCTTTTTTAAAATTCCCCTGGCTATTCGGGGTCTTTTCTGATTCCACACAAATATCAAGATGATTTGTTCCAACTCTCTGAAGGAAGTCCATGCTATTTTGATAGGGATTGCATTAAATGTGTAAATTGCCCTGGGTAGCATTGACATTTTCACAATATTAATTCTTCCAATCCATGAGCATGGAATATTTTTCCATCTCTTTGTGTCTTCCTCAATTTCTTTCAGAAGTATTCTGTAGTTTTTAGGGTAGAGATCTTTTACCTCTTTGGTTAGGTTTATTCCTAGGAATCTTATGCTTTTGGGTGCAATTGTAAATGGGATTGACTCCTTAATTTCTCTTTCTTCAGTCTCATTGTTAGTGTATAGAAATGCCACTGATTTCTGGGCATTGATTTTGTATTCTGCCACACTGCCGAATTGCTGTATGAGTTCTAGCAATCTTGGGGTGGAGGTTTTTGGTTTTTCTCTGTAGAGTATCATATCATCGGCGAAGAGGGAGAGTTTGACTTCTTCTTTGCTCATTTGAATGCCTTTTATTTCTTTTTGTTGAATGATAAGATTTCATTCATTTTTATGGCTGAATAACACTCCACTGTGTTTTTGTGTGTGTGTATGCCACAACCTTTTTATATTTTAAATTTAAATTAAGTTTTAAATTTTATTTTGTTAATTTTATTTATTTTTATTTAAATTCAATTTGCCAACATATAGTAAAATACCCAGTTCTCCTCACATCACATGCACTCCTTAATGACCATCACCTGGTTATCCCATCATACCACCCAACTCCCCTTTAGCAGCCTTCAGTTTTTTTCCCAGACTTAAGAGTCTCTCATGGTTCTTCTTCCTTTGATTTTTCCCCATTCAGATTCCCTCCTTCTCTTATGGTCTCTTGCAATATTTCTATGTTCCACATGCAAGTGAAACCATATGATAATTTTCTCTCTTCAACTGACTTACTTCACTCAGCATAATATCCCCCAATTCCACCCATGTCAATGTAAATGATAGGTATTCATTCTTTCTGATGGCTAATATTCTTGTGTGTGTGTGTGTGTGTGTGTGTGTGTGTGTTTGTATCTCACATCTTCTTTATTCATTTATCTATCAAAGGACATCTCAGCTCCTTCTACAGTTTGACTATTGTGCATGTTGCTGCTATGAAAATTGGGGTGCAGGGATCCCTGGGTGGCGCAGCGGTTTAGCGCCTGCCTTTGGCCCAGGGCGCGATCCTGGAGACTCGGGATCGAATCCCACATCGGGCTCCCGGTGCATGGAGCTTGCTTCTCCCTCTGCCTGTGTCTCTGCCTCTCTCTCTCTGTGTGTGTGTGCCTATCATAAATTTTAAAAAAAAGAAAATTGGGGTGCAGAGGCCCCTTCATTTTATTATGTCTGTATCTTTGGGGTAAATACCCAGTAGTGCAATTGTTGAGTTGTAGAGTAGCTCTATTTTAACCTCTTGAGGAACCTCCATACTATTTCTACAGTGGCTCTACCAGTTTGCATTTCCACCAACAGTGTAAGAGAGTTCCCCTTTTTCTACATCTTCTCCAACATTTGTTGTTTCCTGGCTTGTTAATTTTCACTATTCTCACTGGTATGAGGTGGTATCTCATTGTGGTTTTCATTTGTACTTCCCTGATGGCAAGTGATATGGAGCATTTTCTCATGTGCTTGTTGGCCATGTTTGTCTTCTTTGGTGAAATTTCTGTTCATGTCTTCTGCCCATTTCTTGACTGGATTGTTTGTTTTTTGGGTGTTGAGTTTAATAAGTTCTTTATAGATCTTGGATAATAACTCTTTATCTGATGTCATCTGCAAATATCTTCTCCCATTCTGTAGGTTGTCATTTTGTTTTGTTGTTTCCTTTGCTTTGCAGAAGCTATTTATCTTGATGAAGTGCTGCTAATAGTTCATTTTTACTTTTATTTCCCCTGTCTTTAGAAACCTCTCTTACAAGAAGTTGCTGTGGCCAAGTTCAAAAAGTTGTTGCATGTGTTCTCCTCTAGGATTTTGATAGGTTCCTATCTCACATTTAGGTCTTTCATCCATTTTGAGTATATATTTGTGTATGATGTAAAAAAATAAAAAAATGATCTAGTTTTATTCTTCTTTATGTGGCTGTCCAATTTTCCCAACACCATTAATTGAAAATACTTTTTTCCACTGGATATTATTTTCTGTTTTGTTGAAAATTAGTTGACAATAGAGTTGACGGTTCATTTCTGGGTTCTCTATTCTGTTCCATTGATCTATGTGCCTTTTTTGTGTCAGTACCATTCTATCTTGATGATCACAGCTTTGTAATATAGCTTTAAATCAGGCATTGTGATGCCACCAATTTGGTTTTCTTTTTCAACATTCCACTGTGTATTCAGGGTACTTTCTAGTTCCATACAAGTTTTAGGATTATTTTTTCTAACTTGGAAAAATATCCATGGTATTTTGATAAGGATTGCATTGAATGTGTAAATTGTTCTCAGTAGCATAGACATTTTCAACATATGAATTCTTCCAATCCATGATCATGGAATGTTTTTCCATCTCTTTGTGCCTTCCTCAATTTATTTCAGAAGAGCACTGGGTGTTATGCTATATGTTGGCAAATTGAACTCAAATAAATAAATATAATTTTTAAAAAAGAAAAATTGCAAATAGCAAAAAACATCTATTTTATTGATGCTTATGTATAATCAAGCCAGTAACAATATAAAAATAATACAATGATAAAAAATAAAATAATTACATTAAGGTATTATTTTTTAAAGAAGTGTTCTGTGGTTTTTAGAGTGCAAATCCTTTCCCTCTTTGGTTAGGTTTATTCCAAGGTGTATTACAGCTTTTAGTGTAATTTTAAGTAGGATCAATTCTTTAATTTCTCTTTCTTCAGTCTCATTGTTAGTGTATCAGAATGAAACTAATTTCTGTGCATTGATTTTATATCCTGCCACGTTGCTGAATTTCTCTATATGTTCTAGCAGTTTTTAGGTTGGAGTTTTCTGGGTGTCCATACACAATATCATGTAATCAATGAAGTGTGACAGTTTGACTTCTTCTTTGTCAATTTGAATGCCTTTTATTTCGTTCTGTTGTGTAATTGCTGAGGCTAGGATTTCTGGTACTATACTGACCAACAGTGGTGAGATGGAACCTCCAGTGGTGGGATGGAACCTCATCCCTGTTGTGTTCCTAAACTTAAAGGAATAGCTCTCAGTTTTTCACCATTGGGAATGATATTCGCTGTGGACTTTTCATAGATGGCTTTTATGACATTGAAGTATGTTCCCTCTATTCCTACACTTCCAAAAGTTTTAATCAAGAAACGTTGCTGTACTTTGTCAAATGCTTTATCTGCATCAATTAAGAGTGTCATATGGTTCTTGATTATTCTTATTAATGTTATTTATCATGTTGATTGGTTTGCGAATGTTGAACCAACCTTGCAGCCCAGGAATAAATCCTACTTGTTCATAGTGAATAATCCTTTTATTTTTATTTATTTATTTATTTATGATAGTCACAGAGAGAGAGAGAGAGGCAGAGACACAGGCAGAGGGAGAAGCAGGCTCCATGCACTGGGAGCCTGATGTGGGATTCGATCCCGGGTCTCCAGGATCACGCCCTGGGCCAAAGGCAGGCGCCAAACCGCTGTGCCACCCAGGGATCCCTGAATAATCCTTTTAATGTACTGTTGGATTCTATTGGATAGCATCTTGGTGAGTATTCTGAAATCTATGTTCATCAGGAATATTGGTTAGTAATTCTCCTTTTTTGATGGAGTATTAGCCTGGTTTTCAGATTAAGAAAAAGGTCTCCTCATAGAATGAGATTGGAAATTTTCCTTCCATTTCTATTTGTTGAAAAAGATGAGGAGGGAGAGGCAAGATGGCAAAAGAGTAGGGTCCCCAAATCACCTGTCCCCACCAAATTACCTAGATAACGTTCAAATCATCAAGAAAATCTACGAATTCGGCCTGAGATTTAAAGAGAGAACAGCTGGAATGCTACAGTGAGAAGAGTTCCCGCTTCTATCAAGGTAGGAAGACGGGGGAAAAAGAAATAAACAAAAGGCATCCAGGGGGGAAGGGCCCCACGAGGAGCCAGGCTAATGCCTGGGCGAGTGTCCCCAGGACAGGAAAGCTCCGTCCTGGAGAAGCAGGAGCTTCACCAATCTTCCCGGGCGGAAAGACACCTGCAGGGAGTTAGAGCAGGACCCCAGGAGGGCGGGGATGCCGCGGGCTCCCTGGGACACTAAAAGACACCTGCACGCTGAGGAGAGTGCTCCGAGCTCCCTAAAGGGCTGTAGCGCACATGGCTGGACCCGGAGCAGCTCGGAGGGGCTCGGGCAGCGGCTCTGCATGGAGAGGGCTGCGTGGCCCAGGGAGCAGCTCGGAGGCGGCTCCCACAGAGGAAGAGGCTCCGTATGGAGGGGGCTCCGTGGCTCCGGGAGTACCTCTGAGGGGCTCGTGCAGCGGCTCTGCAGAGGGGGCTGCGCGGCCGGGAGCAGCTCGGAGGGGCTCGGGCAGTGACTCCGCAGAGGGGGCGCGAATCCAACAGCGCAGGCCCCTGAGCACAGGGCGCCGGGGAGACAGCCCAGGATCCGGCCTGCCCCCAGGACAGGCAGAGGCCGGGAGGTCCCAGGACAGCAAGGACGCTCCTGCTCGAGCTGAGCAGATCAGCGGCCCCGCCCCCAGAGCATCCAGGCCATGCGGACGGAGAGCTCTGTAGTTACTCCGGGGGCTGAAGCCAGGGCTCCAGAGCTGGCCGCCGCCACTGTGGTTGTTCCTCCTAGGGCCTCACGGGGTAAACAATCCCCACTGAGCCCTGCACCAGGCAGGGGGCAGAGCAGCTCCCCCAAGTGCTAATACCTGAAAATCAGCACAAAAGGCCCCTCCCCCAGAAGACCAGCTGGACGGACAAGTTCCAAAGGAAGCCAAGGGACTTAAAGTATACAGAATCAAAAGACACATCCCCGTGTTTTCTTTTTATTTGTTTGTTTGTTTTTTGCTTTTTGACTTCTGTTTGCTTCCCCCACCATTTTTTTTCCTTTCTTTCTTTTTCTTTCTCTTTTTCTTCTCTTTTTTTCTTTTTTTCTTCCTTTTTTCTTTTTTCTGTTTCTCTTTTCTTGCCTTCTTTCTCTCCTCTCTTTTTCTCCTTTTCCCAAAACACTCTGCACTGAGAAAAATGACTAGAAGGAAAACATCAGCTCAAAAGAAAGAATCAGAAACAGTCCTCTCTCCCACAGAGTTACAAAATCTGGATTACAATTCAATGTCAGAAAGCCAATTCAGAAGCACTATTATACAGCTACTGGTGGCTCTAGAAAAAAGCATAAAGGACTCAAGAGACTTCATGACTGCAGAATTTAGATTCAATCAGGCAGAAATTAAAAATCAATTGAATGAGATGCAATTGAAGTCCTAACGATGAGGGTTAACCAGGTGGAAAAACGAGTGAGTGACATAGAAGACAAGTTGATGGCAAAGAGGGAAACTGAGGAAAAAAGAGACAAAGAATTAAAAGACCATGAAGATAGATTAAGGAAAATAAACAACAGCACGAGGAAGAAAAACCTACATTTAATTGGGGTTCCAAAGGGCACCGAAAGGGCCAGAGGGCCAGAATATGTATTTGAACAACTCATAGCTGAAATCTTTCCTAATCTGGGAAGGGAAACAGACATTCAGATCCAGGAAATAGAAAGAAATAGAGAGATCCCCCCTAAAAGCGCAGGACCAGGAGCACAGGGCGCCGGCGCTCCCCTGGGGACTGACAGAAGCCAGGAGGGCACAGGACAGCAAGGGCACTCCTGCCCGGAGCTGAGCAGATGAGCGGCCCCACCCTCAGAGCATCCAGGCCCCTGCAGACTGAGAGCTCCGTAGTTAGTTACTGCAGGAGCTGAATCCAAGGCTCCAGAGCCGGCTGCTGCCACTGCGGGTATTACTCCTGGGGCCAGTGACCTCACCAGATAAACAGCTTAAAAATCGTTCAATGAGACCTGCAACAGGCAGGGGGCTGAGCAGCTCCCCCAAGTGCTAACACCTGAAAATAAGCACAGCAGGCCCCTCCCCCAGAAGACCAGCTAGACCGAAGGGGAAAAACAAATTATTGACCAAGCAGCACTGGTATCCTCCATGGGAAGTCGAGGGACTTACAGTATACAGAATCAGAGGATACTCCCCCTTCTTTTTGTTTTTGATTGCTGTTTCCTCCCCCCTCCCCCGTTTTTCTCTTCTTTTCTTTTATATTCTTTTTTTTCTTTTTTTCTCTTTATTTTCATCTTTATTCTTTTTTTACTTTCCTTCATTCTCTTCTCTCTTTTCCTCCTTTTCCCAATACAACTTGTTTTTGGCCACTCTGCACTGAGCAAAATGACTACAAGGAAGACTCACCTCAAGAGAAAGAATCAGAAACAGTCCTCTCTCCCACAGAGGTACAAAATTTGAATTACAATTCAATGCCAGAAAGCCAATTCAGTAGCACTATTATAAAACTACTGGTGGCTCTAGAAAAAAAGCATAAAGGACTCAAGAGACTTCATGACTGCAGAATTTAGAGCTAATCAGGCAGAAATTAAAAATCAATGAAATGAGATGCAATCCAAACTAGAAGTCCTAACAACGAAAGTTAACGAGGTGGAAGGACAAGTGAGTGACATAGAAGACAAGTTGATGGCAAAGAGGGAAACTGAGGAAAAAGGGAAAAACAATTGAAAGATCATAAGGCTAGATTAAGGGAAATAAGTGACAGCCTGAGGAAGAAAAACCTACGTTTAATTGGGTTTCGCAAGGGCAACGAAAGGGGCAGAGGTCCAGAATATGTATTTGAACAAATCATAGCTGAAAACTTTCCTAATCTGGGAAGGGAAACAGACATTCAGATACACGAAATAGAGAGACCCCGCCTAAAATCAATAAAAACCACTCAACAACTGGACATTTAATAGTGAAACTTGCGAATTCCAAAGAAAATGAGAAGATCCTTAAAGAAGCAAGAGACAAGAAATCCCTACCTTACATGGGGAGGGTATCAGATTAACAGAAGACCTCTCCACAGAGACCTGGCAGGCCAGAAAGGGCTTGCAGGATATATTCAGGATCCTAAATGAGAAAAACATGCAGCGAAGAATACTTTATCCAGCAAGGCTCTCATTCAGAATGGAAGGAGAGATAAAGAGCTTCCAAGACAGGCAGCAACTAAAAGAATATGTGACCTCCAAACCAGCTCTGCAAGAAATTTTAAGGGGAACTATTAAAATTCCCCTTTAAGAAGAAGTCCAGTGGAACATTCCACAAAAACAAGGACTGACTAGGTATCATGATGACACCAAACTCATATCTTTCAATAGTAACTCTGAACGTGAATGGGCTTAATGACCCCACCAAAAGGAGCAAGGTTTCAGACTGGATAGAAAAGCAGGACCCATCTATTTTCTGTCTACAAGAGACTCATTTTAGACAGAAACACACCTACAGCCTAAAAATAAAAGGTTGGAGAACCATTTACCATTCGAATGGTCCTCAAAAGAAAGAAGGGGTACCATCCTTATATTAGATAAACTAAAATTTACCCCGAAGTCTGTAGTGAGAGATGAAGAGGGACACTCTACCATACTTAAAGAATCTATCCAAGAAGAGGACTTAACAATCATCAGTATATACGCCTGAATGTGGGAGCTGCCAAATATATCAATCAATTAATAATCAAAGTTAAGACATACTTAGATAATAATACACCTATACTTGGTGACTTCAATCTAGCTCTTTCTACACTTGATAGGTCTTCTAAGCACAACATCTCCAAAGAAACGAGAGCTTTAAATGATACACTGGACCAGATGGATTTCACAGATATCTACAGAACTTTATGTCCAAATGCAAATGAATACACATTCTTCTCAAGTGCCCATGGAACTTTTTCCAGAATAGACCACATACTGGGTCACAAGTCAGGTATGAACCTATACCAAAAGATTGGGATCATCCCCTGCATATTCTCAGACCATAATGCCTTGAAATTAGAACTAAATCACAACAAGAAGTTTGGAAGGACCTCAAACACGTGGAGGTTAAGGACCATCCTGCTAAAAGATGAAAGGGTCAACCAGGAAATTAAGGAAGAACTAAAAAGATTCATGGAAACTAATGAGAATGAAGACACAACCGTTCAAAATCTTTGGGATACAGAAAAAGCAGTCCTGAGGGGTAAATACATCGCAATTCAAACATCCATCCAAAAACTGGAAAGAACTCAAATACAAAAGCTAACCTTACACATAAAGGAGCTAGAGAAAAAATAGCAAATAGATCCTACACCCAGCAGAAGAAGAGAGTTAATTAAGATTCTAGCAGAACTCAACGAAATCGAGACCAGAACTGTGGAACAGAACAACAAAACCAGGAGTTGGTTCTTTGAAAGAATTAATAAGACAGATAAACCATTAGCCAGCCTTATTAAAAAGAAGAGAGAGAAGATTCAAATTAATAAATAATGAAGGAAAAGGAGAGATCACTACCAACACCAAGGAAATACAAACGATTTTAAAACATATTATGAACAGCTATACGCCAATACATTAGGCAATCTAGAAGAAATGGACACATTTCTGGAAAACCACAAACTACCAAAACTGGAACAGGAAGAAACAGAAAACCTGAACAGGCCAATAACCAGGGAGGAAATTGAAGCAGTCATCCAAAACCTCCCAAGACACAAAAGTCCAGGGCCAAATGGCTTCCCTGGGGAATTCTATCAAACGTTTAAAGAAGAAACCATACCTATTCTACTAAATTTGTTTGGAAAGATAGAAAGAGATGGAATACTTCCATATTCGTTCTATGAGGCCAGCATCACCTTAATTCCACAATCAGACAATGACCCCACTAAAAAGGAGAATTATAGACCAATATCCCTGATGAACATGGATGCAAAAATTCTCAACAACATACTAGCCAATAGGATCCAACAGTATATTCACCATAACCATGTAGGATTTATCCCCAAGATGCAAGGCTGGTTCAACACTGGTAAAACAATCAATGCAATTCACCATATCAGCAAGAGAAAAAACAATGACCATATGATCCTTTCAATAGATTCACAGAAAGCATTTGACAAAATACAGCATCGATTCCTGATCAAAACTTCAGAGTTTAGGGATAGAGGGAACATTCCTCAACATCTTAAAAGCTATCTATGAAAAGCCCACAACCAATATCATTCTCAATGGGGAAGCACTGGGAGACTTTCCCTAAGATCAGGAACAAGACAAGAATGTCCGCTCTCACCACTGTTATTCAACATAGTACTAGAAGTCCTAGCCTCAGCAATCAGGCAACAAAAATAAGTAAAAGGCATTCAAATTGGCAAAGAAGAATTCAAACTCTCCCTCTTTGCTGATGACATCATACTCTACATAGAAAACCAAAAGATGCCACCCCAAGATTGCTAGAACTCATACAGCAATTTGGAAGTGTGGCAAGATACAAAATCAATGCCCAGAAATCAGTGGCATTTCTATACACTAACAATGAGACTGAAGAAAGAGAAATTAAGGAGTCAATCCCATGTACAATTGCACCCAAAAGCATAAGATACCTAGGAATAAACCTAACCAAATAAAGGATATATACCCTAAAAACTATAGAACACTTCCGAAAGAAATTGAGGAAGACACAAAGAGATGGAAAGATATTCCATGCTCATGGATTGGAATAATTAATATTGTGACAATGTCAATGTTACCCAGGGCAATTGACACGTTTAATGCAATCCCTATCAATATACCATGGACTTTTTTCAGAGTTGGAACAAATTATTTTAATATTTATGTGGAATCAGAAAAGTACCCGAATAATCTGGGGAATATTAAAAAAGAAAACCATATCTGGGGGCATCACAATGCCAGATTATAGGTTGTACTACAAAGCTGTGGTCATCAAGACAGTGTGGTACTGGCACAAAAGCAGACACATAGACCAATGGAACAGAATAGATAATCCAGAAGTGGACCTTCCCCTCTATGGTCAACTAATATTCGATAAAGGAGGAAAGACTATCCACTGGTTGAAAGACAGTCTCTTCAATAAATGGTGCTGGGAAAATTGGACATCCACATGCAGAAGAATGAAACTAGACCACTCTCTTTCACCATACACAAAGATAAACTCAAAATGCATGAAAGATCTAAATGTGAGACAAGATTCCATCAAAATACTAGAGTAGGCCACAGGCAACACCCTTTTTGAACTCGGCCACAGTAACTTCTTGCAAGATACATCCACGAAGGCAAAAGAAACAAAAGCAAAAATGAACTATTGGGACTTCATGAAGATAAGAAACTTTTGCACTGCAAAGGATACAGTCAACAAAACTAAAAGACAACCTACAGAATGGGAGAAGATATTTGCAAATGACGTATCAGATAAAGGGCTAGTAACCAAGATCTATAAACAACTTATTAAACTCCACAGCAAAGAAACAATCCAATCATGAAATCAGCAAAAGACATGAACAGAAATCTCACAGAGGAAGACATAGACATGGCCAACATGCACATGAAAAAAATGCTCTGCATCACTTGCCATCAGGGAAATACAAATCAAAACCCCAATGAGATACCACCTCACACCAGTGATAATCGGGAAAATTAATAAGGCAGGAAACAACAAATGTTGGAGAGGATGTGGAGAAAAGGATCCTGGAGACCCGGGATCGAATCCCACATCAGGCTCCCGGTGCATGGAGCCTGCTTCTCCCTCTGCCTATGTCTCTGCCTCTCTCTCTTTCTCTCTCTGTGACTATCATAAATAAATAAAAATTTAAAAAAAAAAGAAAATGGGCAAAACATGTGAACAGACACTCCATTGAAGAGGATATACAGGTGGTAAATTAGCATATGATAAAATATTCAAACAATTAGCTATTAGGGAATGCAAATTTAAATAATGAAATGTCACTATGCACCTATTAGAATGGCTTAAAAAAGTGTGACAATACCAAATGCTGGTAAGGTCGCAGAGAAATGATCACTGCTACATTGTTTTGGGGATCATTAAATGGTGCCGCCACTCTGGAAATAATTTTGCATTTTTTTTTTTACTAAACAAAACATGCAACTACCATACAACTCAACCATTAGACCCTTAGTCATTTATCCAAGAGAAATGAAAACTTATGTTTACCCAGAAGACTGTATACAAATGTTTATAATATCCGTGTTCATTAAAAAAACTGAAAACAATCAAAATATCCTTCAACATATGGATAATTAAAAACACAGTGGCAATTATACACCATGGAACACAACTCAGAAATAATTGAACTATTTATACATGCAACAACTTAAATGAAGTTCCAGGCAATTATACTGAATGAGAAATATACAATCCCAAAAGGATGCACACTATCTGATTCCATTTATATAAAATTATTTATATAAAAAAATTAGAGAAATGAAAAAGATTAAGTTACATGAGATTGAGGGATGAGAGTAAGAACAAAGTTGTTGTGGCTATAAAAAAGCAAAATATATCTTTGTGCTGATCGAAATGTTCTGTATCTGACTGAGTGTCAATTTCCTGGTTGTGATATAGTGCTATAATTTTTCGAGAAGTTACCATCGAGGGAAACAGGGTAAATAGTACTCAATATCACTTTGTAATAATACTTACAACCACATTTAAATCTAAACTTAGGGGTACCTGGGTGACTCAGTGGTTGAGCCTTAGACTCAGGGCATGATCCCGGAATCCTGAGATCAAGACCCACATCAGCATCCCTTCAAGGGAGCCTGTTTTTCTCTCTGCCTTTGTCTCTGCCTCTTTCTGTGTTTCTCAGAATAAATAAATGGAATCATTTAAAATAAATAAATAAATCTGCAATTATAAGAACATGTTTTTTAAAAAGAATATTAAATAAGAATATTTTAAAATATTTTAATTTCAATGTAGTTAATACACAGAGTTATACTGGTTTCAGAGGTACAAAAGAGTGACTCAACAATTCCATATTAATTCTCAGCAAGAAAATTTCACTCATCCCACCCACATTTAACCCTTCCCCCCACCCCTCGCCCTTCTTTGAAACCATCAGTTTGTTCTATATAATTAAGAGCTTGTTTCTTGGTTTGTCTCCCTCTTCTCTCACCCCTTGTAAATTTGTGTCTTTTCCTATACACTAACAATGAGTTTGAAGAAAGAGAAATTAAGGAGTCAATCCCATTTACAATTGCACCCAAAAGCATAAGATAACTCAGAATAAACCTAACCAAAGAGGGAAAGGATCTATACCCTAAAAACTACAGAGCACTTCTGAAAGGAATGAGGAAGACAGAGATAAAAAATATTCTATTCTCATGGATTGGAAGAATTAATATTGTGAAAATGTTTATGCTACCCAGGGCAATTTACACGTTCAATGCAATCCTTATCAAAATACCATGGACTTTCTTCACAGAGTTGGAACAAATGATCTTAAGATTTGTGTGGAATCAGAAAAGACCCCAAATAGCCAGGGGAATATTAAAAAAAAAAAAAACAGAGCCGGGGCATCACAATGCCAGATTTCAAGTTGTACTACATAGCTGTGATCATCATAATAGTGTGGTATTAGCACAAAAACAAATACATAGACCAATGGAACTGAATAGAGAACCCAGAAATGGGTCCTCAGCTCTATGGGCAACTAATATTTGACAAAGCAGGAAAGACTATTGCCTGGAAAAAGGACAGTCTCTTCAATAAATGGTGCTAGGAAAATTGGAAAGCCACAGGAAGAGGAATTAAACTAGACCATTCTCTTACACCATACACAAAGATAAACTCAAAACAGATGAAAGATCTAAATGTGAGACAAGGATCCATCAAAATCCTAGAAGAGAACAAAGGCAACACCTTTTTTAACTTGGCCACAGCAACTTCTTGCAAAATACATTGAATCAACGTAATGCTGGCCTCATAAAATGAGTTTGGAAATATTCCATCCCTTTCTATCCTTTGAAACAGCTTTAGTAGAATAGGTATTATTTTTTAAAACATTTGCTAGAATCCCCCTGGATAACCATCTGACCCTGGACTTTTGTTCTTGGGAGGCTTTTTATTCCTGCATTAATTTCCTCACAGCTAATGTGAGGAAAAACTCTTCAGTTTTTCTATGTATTCCTGGGCCAGTATTAGTGATTTGTGGGTTAACAGAAATGCATCCATTTCTTCTAGATTGCTTAAGTTGGCATATAGCTGCTCATAATACGTTTTTAAAATCGTTTGAATTCCCTTCATACTGGTTGTGATGTCTCCTCTTTCATTCATGGTTTTATTAATTTGAGTCTTTTCTCTCTTCTTTTAAATAAGGCTAGCTAAGAGTTTATCTATCTTATTAATTCTTTCCAAGAACCAACTCCTGGTTTTGATGATCTACAGTTCTTCTGGTCTCCATTCATTAAGTTCAACTCGAAACTTTATTATCTCTCTTCTGCTTGGTGTAGATTCTATGTGCTGTTCTTTCTCCAGTTCCTTTAGGTGTGAGGTTAGCTTGTTTACTTGAGGGTTTTTTTCAGTTTTTTGAAGGAAAGTTGTATTGGGATGTATTTCCCTCTTAGGACCGCTTTTGCTGTGTCCCAAAGACTTTGAATAGTTATATCTTCATTTTCATTAGTTTCCTTGAATCTTTTTAATTCTTCTCTAATTTCCTGATTACCTCTTTCATCTTTTAGTAGGATGGTCTTTATCATCCAACTGTTAGAGTTTATTCCAAATTTCTTCTTCTGATTGAGTTCAACTTTCATAGCATTGTGGTCTGAAAATATGCAGGGGACAATCCCAATCTTTTGGTATCGGTTGAGACCTGATTTGTGACCCAGTACATGGTCTATTCTGGAGAAAGTTCCATGTGCACTTGAGAAGAATGTGTATTCAAATGCATTTGGATGGAAACTTCTGTATATATCTGTGAAATCTGTTTGTTACATTGTATCATTTAGGCCCTTGTTTCTTAGTGATGTTCTGCTTAGGAAACCTGTCATTTGCAGAAAGTGCCATGTTGAAGTCTCCCAGTATTAGTGTATTATTATCTAACTATGTCTTTACTTTGGTTATTAATTGATTGATAGACTTGGCAACTCCTACATTAAGGGCATGAATATTCATGATTTTAGGTCTTCTTGTTGCATAGACCCTTTAAGTATGGTATAGTGTCCCCCTTGATCTCTTACCACAGGCTTTGGCATACACCTTAATTTATCTGATATGAGGATTGCTACCCCAGCTTTCATTTGAGGACCATTTGATGGTAAGTGGTTCTCCACCCCTTCATTTTGAGGCTGGAGGTGTCCTTAGATCGAAAGTGAGTATTTTGTAGACAGCATATAGATGGTTGTTGCTTTTTCATCCAGACCTTTACCCTATGTCTTTGGATGGGATCTTTTATCCCATTCACGTTCAGAGTAACTATTAAAATATATGAATTTAGAATCATCATATTATCTATTGACTCCTGTTATTATGGATAGTTTCTTTGGGCTACCTCTTTCTTTTATGGGGTCCCTCTTAATATTTCTTGCAGAGCTGGTTTGGTGGACACATATTCTTTCAGTTTCTGTCTATCCTGGAAGTTCTTTATCTCTCCTATTCTGAATGACAGGCTTGCTGGATAAAGTACTCTTGGCTTCATGTTATTCTCATTTAGTACCCTGTCTATATCATGCCAGCCATTTCTGACCTACCAGGTCTCTGTGGAGTGGTCTTCTATTCATCTGATATTTCTCCCCATATAAGTTAGGACTCTCTTGTCTCTCACTGCTTTAAGAATTTTCTCTTTTGGGCAGCCCTGGTGGCTCAACGGTTTAGCACTGCCTTCATCCCAGGGCATGATCCTGAAGTCCTGGGATCGAGTCCCATGTAGGGCTCCCTGCATGGAGCGTGCTTCTCTCTCTGCCTGTGTCTCTGCCTCTCTCCCTTTCTCTGTGTGTGTGTCTCTCTCATAAATAAATAAATAAATAAATAAATAAATAAATCTTTAAAAATACTTTCTCTTTAAATTTGGAATTTGCAAGTTTCACTATTAAATGTTGAGTTGCTAAACAGTTTTGATTAATTTTTTGGGGTGGTCCTCTTTTTCTCTTGGATCAGAATGCCTGTTTCCTTCCCCATATTTGAGAGGTTCTCAGCTATGCTATTTTCATATATACTTTGTGGTCCTCTCTCTCTCATCTCTTCTGGAATCCCAGTTAGACATATATTCTTCCTTCTTAAGCTATCATTTATTTACCTAAGCCTTTCCTCATGGGCTCTTAGTTGGTTTTCTCTTTTTTACTCAGCTTCTTTCCTTACCATCAACTTGTCTTCTGTGTCACTCACTCTCTCTTCCACTTCATTAACCCTAGCTGTTAGAATATCCAGATGGGATTGCATCTGATTTAATCCATTTTTTAATTTCAGCCTGATTAAATCTCAATTCTGCACTATTGAAGTCTCTAGAATCATTTGCACTTGTTTCCAGAGCCACTAGTAGCTTTATAATTGTACTTCTGAATTGATTTTCTGGCTTCATATTGAAATACAAATTATGTAACTCTGTAGCAGAGACTATTTTTTCTGGTTCTTTCTTTTGTGGTGAATTCTTCCTTCTAGTCATTTTCTCCAGTACAGAGTGGCTGTTTGAGTGGGCTGAGTCAACAATATCAACCACGACCTAAGTAAAATATACCCTAGATGATTCCAAAAAGGTCAGAGACCAGAAAATAAAAGAAAAGAGAAAAAAAGAACAAAATAAAACCAAAGGACCACTAAAGTGAGAAACAAATTTTAAAACAAATTAGTAGGGAGCGGGGATGATGGCGGAAGTGTAGGAATCCTCAACTCACCTGGTCCTGCCAACTTACCTACATAGCTTTCAAAACATCCTGAACACCTATGAATTTGACCTGAGAGTTAAAGAGAGAACAGCCGTAATGCTACAGAGAGATAAGTTTTCAATTCTAGCAAGGTAGGAATGTGGGGAAAAAATAAATAAATAAAAAAGAATAAAGTGTGGAGGGACTCCGCGAGGAGGCGGTCTAAAGTGGAGTGGCAAAAGTATCTGGGACAGGAAAGCGAGCCCTGGAGAAGTGGGAACTTTAGATATCTGTGCCAGAGTTTTCCTAGATGGAAAAATGCTTAGCAGGGAAATCGGGCAGAATCTCAGGAGGGGCAGCGAAGCCTCCAGATTCCTAGAGGAAGTGTGCCTGGGGAAAGTGAACCACAAACTGTGGACGAATCTTGGTAAAGAGCTAGAGCACAGAGCCCTCAGGGCATTTGGGAGAAGTCAGTGGGTTAGGTGGGCAAGTTCTGGATGGAGGTGGCTGTGATCCACTTACTTCAAGAGCTGCCACCCCCAGGAGCACAGTTCCAGCAGCACAGAGCCACGGATCCCATGGCACCCAAGGTGACGAACCCAGTGATCTTGCATTCCCCCTGGGACAGACAGAAGTGGTGAGGGCACAGGACAGGGAGAATACTCCTGCCACTGGGTGCCCCACAAGCTGTGCAGGTCAGCACACACCCCCAATAGTCCTCGGAGCAACTAGGCCACTGCGGACTGGGAGACTGCATTATTTACTAATGGAGATCTGACTACAGAGCTGGAAATCTGCCTGCCACCATTGTTGTTTTTCCTCCATGTTTCATCCTGTGTCTGGGAGGGGCGGCACTGCCAGGGAGCAAAGACCTCAGAGGATAAATAGCTCACACTAAGCCTGGCACCCACCAAGGGACAGGGCATCTTCACATAGGCACGCACACCTTAGAATCAGTACAGCAGAAAGAACAGAGGAAGAACAGAATCAGCCAGAAGAACAGAGGAAGAGCAGGTTCGGGATAAAGCAGCACTGGAAAGCTCCAGGGTCAAGGCAAAATTGACGGAATATAGTACATAGAACTAGAGGGTCCCTCTCTTTATTTTTAAATTTTTGTTTTTTTCATTTTTCCATTACAACTGATTTTTATATTAGACTAAAATTTTCCAATATTTTTTTCTCTTTTGCCACCTTAACTACAATATTTTATGAGCTCTTCATTTTTAAGTTTCTTCCTTTTTGACTGTCATATTTCTACAATTACATATCTTACATATATTTTTCACTTATGGATTCCCTTCAACGTATTCAATGTAATTTTGGTAGATATATGAGATATGGGTATTTGTTTTGTGTTTTTGTTTTCTCGGCTTCATTTGTTCTACCATATTGGAAAGTAGTACCTTCTAAAACTTGAACAGCATACACCAAGAACGAATTGGAACACCATGCTGGTTCATTCTGTGAGAATATTCTCCCCTCCTTCCCATTCTGTCCCCCTCTTGTATCTTGTTTATGTTTGGTGGTTAATGTTGGGGATTTCTACAAGTATTACTGGTTTATATAAATTTGGGATTGACCATATTCTAACATACAAAACCAAATACAAAGAACAAAGAGGATCACCCTAGAAGATCCCTCATATAGGCTACAGTCTCCCTCCACTACGACTTCTTCACCACCACCATCTCCCAGCCCTCTGCTTTTTCCTATTTTTTTCTTTTTTCTACATTTTGCTGTTTTGGGGGGTTTATTCTTTTTATCTTTTTCTTTTTTTCTTCTTCATTGGAATTTTTGGCCTTTTATTTTTTATTAATTTCTTTTAAAATTTATGTTTCACCTTAGTGCTCCTTGTGTTTTCTTTTGTTCTGATCTGGCTTCATATTCTGGTCTCTGACCTCGTCAGCCTTATCTAGGGTGAAATTTCCTTAGGTCATGGTTGATATTCTTGACTCATCCTGCTCATACAGCCACACTGAACTGGACAAAATGACTAGAAAGAAGAATTCACCACAAAAGAAAAAATCAGAAACAGTAATCTCTGCCACAGAGTTACAGAATATGGATGACAATTCGATGTCAGAAAGCCAATTAAGAAGCACAATTATAGAGGAGGGGCAAGATGGCGGAAGAGTAGGGTCCCCAAATCACCTGTCTCCACCAAATTACCTAGAAAACCTTCAAATTATCCTGAAAATCTATGAATTCGGCCTGAGAATTAAAGAGAGAACACCTGGAATGCTACAGTGAGAAGAGTTTGCGCTTCTATCAAGGTAGGAAGACGGGGAAAAAAGAAATAAAGAAACAAAGGCATCCAAGGGGGAGGGGCCCCGCGAGGAGCCGGGCGGAGGCCGGGGCGAGTGTCCCCAGGACAGGAGAGCCCCGTCCCGGAGGAGCAGAAGCTGCACCAACCTTCCCGGGCGGAAAGGGGCTCGCAGGGAGTTGGAGCAGGACCCAGGAGGGCGGGGATGCCCTCGGGCTCCCGGGGACACTAACAGACACCTGCGCCCCGGGAGAGTGCGCCGAGCTCCCTAAGGGCTGCAGCGCGCACGGCGGGACCCGGAGCAGCTCAGAGGGGCTCAGGCGGCGGCTCCGCGGAGGGGGCTGCGCTGCCCCGGGAGCAGCTCGAAGGGGCTCGGGCAGAGGAAGAGGCTCCATGCGGAGGGGGCTGCGTGGTTCCAGGAGCAGCTCGGGCGGGAGGGGCTCGGGCAGCGGCTCCGCTGAGGGGGCTGCGCGGCCTGGGAACGCGAATCCAACAGCGCAGGCCCCAGAGCACAGGGCGCCGGGACACAGCCCAGGATCCGGCCTCCCCCAGGACAGGCAGAGGCCGGGAGGGCCCAGGACAGCAAGGACTCTCCTGCCCTGAGCTGAGCAGATTCAGCGGCCCGCCCCGGAGCCTCCAGGCCCTGCAGACGGAGAGCTCTGGGGTTACTGCGGGGGCTGAATCCAGGGCTCCAGAGCTGGCCCCGCCACTAGGGCTGTTGCTCCTGGGGCCTCACGAGGTAAACAACCCCCACTGAGCCCTGCACCAAGCAGGGGCACAGCAGCTCCCCCAACTGCTAACACCTGAAAATCAGCACAACAGGCCCCTCCCCCAGAAGACCAGCTAGACGGGCAACTTCCAGGAGAAGCCAAGGGACCTAAAGTACACAGAATCAGAAGATACTCCCCCGTGGTTCTTTTTCTTTTTTTTTTTTTTTTGCTTTTTGATTTGTTTCCTTCTCCCACCCCCCATTTTTCTCCTTTCTCTTTTTCTTCTTTTTCTTCGTTTTTTTCGTCCTTTTTTTCTCTTTCTCTTTCTTTCCTTCTTTCTCTCCTCTCTTTTTCTCCTTTTCCCAATACAACTTGCTTTTGGCCACTCTGCACTGAGCAAAATGACTAGAAGGAAAACCTCACCTCAAAAGAAAGAATCATAAACAGTCCTCTCTCCCACAGAGTTACAAAATCTGGATTACAATTCAATGTCAGAAAGCCAATTCAGAAGCACTATTATACAGCTACTGGTGGCTCTAGAAAAAAGCATAAAGGACTCAAGAGACTTCATGACTGCAGAATTTAGAGCTAATCAGGCAGAAATTAAAAATCAATTGAATGAGATGCAATCCAAACTAGAAGTCCTAACGACGAGGGCTAACGAGGTGGAAGAACGAGTGAGTGACATAGAAGACAAGTTGATAGCAAAGAGGGAAACTGAAGAAAAAAGAGACAGACAATTAAAAGACCATGAAGATAGATTAAGGGAAATAAACGACAGCCTGAGGAAGAAAACTTACGTTTAATTGGTGTTCCTGAGGGCGCCGAAAGGGACAGAGGACCAGAATATGTATTTGAACAAATTCTAGCTGAAAACTTTCCTAATCTGGGAAGGGAAACAGGCATCCAGATCCAGGAAATAGAGAGATCCCCCCCTAAAATCAATAAAAACCGTTCAACACCTCGACATTTAATAGTGAAGCTTGCAAATTCCAAAGATAAAGAGAAGATCCTTAAAGCAGCAAGAGACAAGAAATCCCTGACTTTTATGGGGAGGAGTATTAGGGTAACAGCAGACCTCTCCACAGAGACCTGGCAGGCCAGAAAGGGCTGGCAGGATATATTCAGGGTCCTAAATGAGAAAAACATGCAACCAAGAATACTTTATCCAGCAAGGCTCTCATTCAAAATGGAAGGAGAGATAAAGAGATTCCAAGACAGGCAGCAACTAAAAGAATATGTGACCTCCAAACCAGCTCTGCAAGAAATTTTAAGGGGGACTCTTAAAATTCCCCTTTAAGAAGAAGTTCAGTGGAACATTCCACAAAAACAAGGACTGAATAGATATCATGATGACACTAAACTCCTATCTCTCAATAGTAACTCTGAATGTGAACGGGCTTAATGACCCCATCAAAAGGCACAGGGTTTCAGACTGGATAAAAAATCAAGACCCATCTATTTGCTGTCTACAAGAGACTCATTTTAGACAGAAGGACACCTACAGCTTGAAAATAAAGGTTGGTGAACCATTTACCATTCGAATGGTCCTCAAAAGAAAGCAGGGGTAGCCATCCTTATATTAGATAAACTAAAATTTACCCCGAAGATTGTAGTGAGAGATGAAGAGGGACACTATATCATACTTAAAGGATCTATTCAGAAAGAGGACTTAACAATCCTCAATATATATACCCCGAATGTGGGAGCTGCCAAATATATAAATCAATTATTAACCAAAGTGAAGACATACTTAGATAATAATACACTTATACTTGGTGACTTCAATCTAGCTCTTTCTATACTCAATAGGTCTTCTAAGCACAACATCTCCAAAGAAACGAGAGCTTTAAATGATACACTGGACCAGATGGATTTCACAGATATCTACAGAACTTTACATCCAAACTCAACTGAATACACATTCTTCTCAAGTGCACATGGAACTTTCTCCAGAATAGACCACATATTGGGTCACAAATCGGGTCTGAACCGATACCAAAAGATTGGGATTGTCCCCTGCATATTCTCAGACCATAATGCCTTGAAATTAGAACTAAATCACAACAAGAAGTTTGGAAGGACCTCAAACACGTGGAGGTTAGGGACCATCCTGCTAAAAGATGAAAGGGTCAACCAGGAAATTAAGGAAGAATTAAAAAGATTCTTGGAAACTAATGAGAATGAAGATACAACCGTTCAAAATCTTTGGGATGCAGCAAAAGCAGTCCTAAGGGGGAAATACATCGCAATACAAGCATCCATTCAAAAACTGGAAAGAACACAAATACAAAAGCTAACCTTACACATAAAGGAGCTAGAGAAAAAACAGCAAATAGATCCTACACCCAGGAGAATAAGGGAGTTAATAAAGATTCGAGCAGAACTCAACGAAATCGAGACCAGAAGAACTGTGAAACAGATCAACAGAACCAGGAGTTGGTTCTTTAAAAGAATTAATAAGATAGATAAACCATTAGCCAGCCTTATTAAAAAGAAGAGAGAGAAGACTCAAATTAATAAAATCATGAATGAGAAAGGAGAGATCACTACCAACACCAAGGAAATACAAACGATTTTAAAAACATACTATGAACAGCTATACGCCAATAAATTAGGCAATCTAGAAGAAATGGACGCATTCCTGGAAAGCCACAAACTACCAAAACTGGAACAGGAAGAAATAGAAAACCTAAACAGGCCAATAACCAGGGAGGAAATTGAAGCAGTCATCAAAAACCTCCCAAGACACAAGAGTCCAGGGCCAGATGGCTTCCTAGGGGAATTATATCAAACGTGTAAAGAAGAAACCATACCTATTCTCCTAAAGCTGTTTGGAAAGATAGAAAGAGATGGAGTACTTCCTAATTCGTTCTATGAGGCCAGCATCACCTTAATTCCAAAACCAAAGACCCCACCAAAAAGGAGAATTACACACCAATATCCCTGATGAACATGGATGCAAAAATTCTCAACAAGATACTGGTCAATAGGATCCAACAGTACATTAAGAAAATTATTCACCATGACCAAGTAGGATTTATCCTTGGGACACAAGGCTCGTTCAACACCTGTAAAACAATCAATGTGATTCATCATATCAGCAAGAGAAAAACCAAGAACCATATGATCCTCTCATTAGATGCAGAGAAAGCATTTGACAAAATACAGCATCCATTTCTGATCAAAACTCTTCAGAGTGTAGGGATAGAGGGAACATTCCTCAACATCTTAAAAGCCATCTATGAAAAGCCCACAGGAAATATCATTCTCAATGGGGAAGCACTGGGAGCCTTTCCCCTAAGATCAGGAACAAGACAGGGATGTCCACTCTCACCACTGCTGTTCAACATAGTACTGGAAGTCTTAGCCTCAGCAATCAGACAACAAAAAGACATTAAAGGCATTCAAATTGGCAAAGAAGAAGTCAAACTCTCCCTCTTCGCCGATGACATGATAC
The DNA here is from genome assembly GCF_011100685.1 of Canis lupus familiaris. NCBI lineage: Eukaryota > Metazoa > Chordata > Mammalia > Carnivora > Canidae > Canis > Canis lupus. The sequence goes on along the minus strand of NC_049260.1, from coordinate 60,691,339 downwards.
TCTACATAGAAAACCCAATAGTCTCCACCCCAAGATTTCTAGAACTCATACAGCAATTCGGTAGCGTGGCAGGATACAAAATCAATGCCCAAAAATCAGTGGCATTTCTATACACTACCAATGAGACAGAAGAAAGAGAAATTAAGGTGTCAATCCCATTTACAATTGCACCCAAAAGCATAAGATACCTAGGAATAAACCTAACCAAAGATGTAAAGGATCTATACCCTCAAAACTGTAGAACACTTCTGAAAGAAATTGAGGAAGACACAAAGAGATGGAAAAATATTCCATGCTCATGGATTGGAAGAATTAATATTGTGAAAATGTCAATGTTACCCAGGGCAATATACACATTTAATGCAATCCCTATCAAAATACCATGGACTTTCTTCAGAGAGTTAGAACAAATTATTTTAAGATTTGTGTGGAGTCAGAAAAGACCCCAAATAGCCAGGGGAATTTTAAAAAAGAAAACCATATCTGGGGGCATCATAATGCCAGATTTCAGGTTGTACTACAAAGCTGTGGTCATCAAGACAGTGTGGTCCTGGCACAAAAACAGACACATAGATCAATGAAACATAATAGAGAACCCGGAAGTGGACCCTGAACTTTATGGTCAACTAATATTCGATAAAGGAGGAAAGACTATCCATTGGAAGAAAGACAGTCTCTTCAATAAATGGTGCTGGGAAAATTGGACATCCACATGCAGAAGAATGAAACTAGACCACTCTCTTTCACCATACACAAAGATAAACTCAAAATGCATGAAAGATCTAAATGTGAGACAAGATTCCAGCAAAATACTAGAGAAGAACACAGGCAACACCCTTTTTGAACTTGGCCACAGTAACTTCTTGCAAGATACATCCACGAAGGCAAAAGAAACAAAAGCAAAAATGAACTATTGGGACTTCATCAAGATAAGAAGCTTTTGCACAGCAAAGGATACAGTCAACAAAACTAAAAGACAACCTACAGAATGGGAGAAGATATTTGCAAATGACATATCAGATAAAGGGTTAGTTTCCAAGATCTATAAAGAACTTATTAAACTCAACACCAAAGAAACAAACAATCCAATCATGAAATGGGCAAAAGACATGAACAGAAATCTCACAGAGGAAGATATAGACATGGCCAACATGCATATGAGAAAATGCTCTGCATCACTTGCCATCAGGGAAATACAAATCAAAACCACAATGAGATACCACCTCACACCAGTGAGAATGAGGCAAATTAACAAGGCAGGAAACCACAAATGTTGGAGAGGATGCGGAGAAAAGGGAACCCTCTTACACTGTTGGTGGGAATGTGAACTGGTGCAGCCACTCTGAAAAACTGTGTGGAGGTTCCTCAAAGAGTTAAAAATATACCTGCCTTATGACCCAGCGATTGCACTGTTGGGGATTTACCCCAAAGATAGAGATGCAATGAAACGCTGGGACACCTGCACCCCGATGTTTATAGCAGCAATGGCCACGATAGCCAAACTGTGGAAGGAGCCTCGGTGTCCAATGAAAGATGAATGGTTAAAGAAGATGTGGTTTATGTATACAATGGAATATTACTCAGCTATTAGAAATGACAAATACCCACCATTTGCTTCAACGTGAATGGAACTGGAAGGTATTATGCTGAGTGAAGTAAGCCAGTCGGAGAAGGACAAACATTATATGTTCTCATTCATTTGGGGAATATAAATAATAGTGAAAGGGAATATAAGGGAAGGGGGAAGAAATGTGTGGGAAATATCAGAAAGGGAGACAGAACGTAAAGACTGCTAACTCTGGGAAACGAACTAAGGGTGGTAGAAGGGGAGGAGGTTGGGGGGTGGGAGTGAATTGGTGATGGGCACTGGGGGTTATTCTGTATGTTAGTAAATTGAACACCAATAAAAAATAAATTAAAAAAAATCAATGCCCAGAAATCAGTGGGTGCCATTTCTATACACTAACAATGAGACTGAAAAAAGAGAAATTAAAGAGTCAATCCCATTTACAATTGCACTCGAAAGTATAAAATACCTAGGAATAAACCAAACCAAAGAGGTAAAGGATCTATACACTACAAACTACAGAACACTTCTGAAAGAAATTGTGGAAGACACAAAGAGATGGAAAAGTATTCTATGATCATGGATTGGAAGAATTAAGACTGTGAAAATGTCTATGCTACCAAGGGTAATTTACACATTTAATGCAATCCCTATCAAAATACCATGGACTTTCTTCAGAGAGTTGGACCAAGTCATCCTCAGATTTGTGTGGAATTTAAAAAGACCCCGAATAGCCAGGGGAATATTAAAAAAGAAAACCAGAGCCAGGGGCATCACAATGCTGGATTTCAAGTTGTACTACAAAGCTGTGATCATCAAGACAGTATGGTACTGGAACAAAAACAGGCACATAGATCAATGGAACCCAGAAATGGGCCCTCAACTCTATGGTCAACTAAAATTTGACAAAGCAGGAAAGGCTATCCACTGGAAAAAAGACAGTCATTAAAATAAATGGTGGTGGGAAAATTGGACAGCCATGTGCAAAAGAATAAAACTAGACCATTCTCTTACACCATACACATTTTGATATATATATATATATATATATATATATATATATATATATATATCTTTTTCTCTCTCATGAATAAATAAATAAATCTTTAAAAAAGATATTCATCTATGAAGGCAAAGGAAACAAAAGCAAAAATGAACTATTTGGGACTTAATCAAGATAAAAAGCTTCTGCACAGCAAAGGAACAGTCAATAAAACTAAAAGACAACCTAGAAAATGGGAGAAGATATTTGCAAATGACATATCAGATAAAGGGCTAGTATCCAAGATCCTAAGGGAATTGATTAAACTCAACACCCGAGAAACAAACAATCTGGTCAAGAAATGGGCAGAAAACATGAACAGAAATTTCACCAAAGAAGATATGCACAAAGCCAACAAGCTCAAGAGAAAATGCTCCGCATCACTGGCCATCAGGGAAATACAAATCAAAACCACAATGAGATACCATCTCTCATCAGTGAGAATGGTAAAAATTAACAAGACAGGAAACAACAAATTTTGGAGAGGATGTGGTGAAAGGAGAACCCTCTTGCACTGTTTGTGGGAATGTGAACTGATACAGCCTCTCTGGAAAACTGTGTGGAGGTTCCTCAAAGAGTGAAAAATAGAGTTGCCCTATGACCCAGCAATTGCACTACGTGGTATTTACCCCAAAGATACAGATGCAGGGAAATGCTCGGACACCTGCACCCCAATGTTTATAGCAGCGATGTCCACAATAGCCAAACTGTGGAAGGACCCTCGATTTCTGTCAACAGAGGAATGGATAAAGATATGATATATACATATATACATACACACACACACAATGGAGTATTACTCAACCATCAGGAAGAATGAATACCCATCATTTGCTTCGACATGGATGGAACTGGAGGGTATTATGCTGACTGAAGTAAGTCAATCAGAGAAAGACAAACATTATATGGTTTCACTCATACAGGGAATATAAGAAATGGTGAAATGGATTAAAGAAAAAGGAGGGAAAATGATTGGGAAAAATTATGGTGGCAAAACATGAGAGATTCTTGACTCTGGGTTATGAACAATGTGTAGTGAAGGGAAAGCACGTGGGGGCATGGGTTGACTGGGTTTTGGGCACTGAGGAGGGCACTTGATGGGATGAGCACTGTTTGTTATCCTATATGTTGGCAAATTGAACTTCAATTTAAAAAATTAAAAATAAATAAAACAAAGTAGTAAAAATCAGAAAACAAAAACAAAGAAGAAAACATAAAAAATTTTAAAAGTATGGAAAAGAGGAAAAAGAAAAAAGGTGGGAATGGTGGTAGTAAGGAAGTTGTCATGGAGAGAGAATGTAGCCTACAGGAGGGGTCCTAGGGTGTGATCCTCTTGGTTCTGAATGTATTTAGTTCTGTATGTTAGTAGATATAAATCCCAAATTTATATAAACCAGCAATACTTATATATAGTCCCAACATTGACCACCAAAACATAAGCAAGAAAAACAGGGGGGCAGAATGTGAAGGAAGAGAGAATATAATCTCACAGAATGAACCAACATGGTGTTCCACTTGATTCTGGGTGTTTGTTGGTCGTGTTTTATAAGGCATTAATTTCCATCATTGTAAAACAAAATGAAGCAGGAAAAACAAGAAAACAGCCATATCTTGTATATCTACCACAATTAAATTGAATACGTTGAAGGGAATCCAGAAGTGAAAAATATATCTAAGACATTTTAATTGTAGAAGTATGAAAGTCAAAAAGGAAAAGACTTAGAAATGAAGAGCTGGTAAAATATTGTAGTTAAGGTTGGAAAAGAGAAAAAATATTGGAAATTTTTAGTCTGATCTAAAAACAAGTCATAATGGAAAAAGAAAAAATGGGGGAAAAGGACCCTCTAGTTCTATGTACCATTTTCCCTCAGTCCTGGAGCTTTGCAGTGCTGCTTGTTCAGTATATTTGATTTTCCCTTTTATTTCCAGCAGTTCTTCTGAGGGAGTGGTCTGCTGTGCTGATTCTCACATGGGAGAGACGCCCTCCCAGTGATGAGTTCTGGGCTCATTATGAGTTGTTTATCCTGTGAGGCATTTATTTCCTAGAAGCCCTGCGTCTCCCAGGCACAAGATGAAGCAAAGGGGAAAAACAAAATTGGCAGTGGCCAGATTTCCAGCTCCAGAGTGGAACTCCCCGATAGTAACTGAGAACAATCTCCCAGTCACAGTGGCCTAGATGCTCCTGGATGCATCACAGGTGCACTGATCTGCACAGCTTGTGGGGCACCCAGCGCAGGAGAGTTCTCACTTTCCTGTACCCTCTCCTCTTCCATCTGTCCCAGGAGGAACAGAGGATCTCCAGCTTTGTCTGCTTAGGTCCGGGGCCCTGTGCTGCTTGACCCATGCTCCCAGGGACTGCATCTCCCAAAAGGGAATGGAGTACAGCCACCTCCATCTATTGCCAGCCTCCAAGATAAAGTCAGTTCTGGAGCCGGCACAGGGCACATGTGATGCAGGTGCCTGTGCAGCTCAGTCTGTCAAGCATCTGCCTTCAGCTCAGGTCATGATCCCAGGATTCTGCTTCTTCCTCTCCTGCTCCCCTTGTTTTTGCACTTGCTCTCTCTCTCTCTCTCTCTCTCAAATAAGTAAATAAAATCTTTTTTTTTTAGTCCACTTCTTGGTTTTCCTCCTTCTATAATTTTTCCCTTTGCTTACTTTTGCTTCTTCAGTTCCACATAAAAGTGAGATCATATGCTATTTGTCTTTGTTTGATGATTTATTTTGCTTAGCATAATACAAACTACCTCCATCAACATCACCGCAAATGGCAAGATTTCATTATTTTTTAAGAATCAGTAATATTCATATATATATGAATATTTTTAAGGAGTAAGAATATATATCTTACTCCTTCCTTATCTATTCCTCAGTTGATGGAGACTTGGATTGCTTCCATAATTTAGCTATCGTAGATAATGCTTTTATAAACATTGAGGTACATGTATCCCAATGTTTATAAAACATTTATTTGAATTTCCCTGATCATGGGTGATGTTAAACATCTTTTCATGTGTCTGTTTTGCCATGTGTATGTCTTCCTTGGAGAAATGTTTGTTTATGTTTTCTGCTCATTTTTAAATTGGATTATTAAGTTTGGGGATGTTGAAATTTATGTATTATTTACGAATTTTGGATACTAATCCTTTATAGAATATGTCCTTCACAAATATTTTCCCCATTCAGTAGATTGTTTTTAAAATTTTCCTTGATTGTTGTCTTCACTGTGCAGAAACATTTTAATTTTGATATAGTCTCAATGCTTCATTTTAGCTCTTCATTTCCTTCCCTCAAGAGACATATCAAGAAAGACCTTATGGCTGGTGTCAGAGAAATTACTTCCTGTGAAATCTTCTAGGATTTTTCTGGTTTCAGGTTTCACACTTAGATCTTTAATCCATTCTGAATTTATTTTTGTGTATGGTAAAAGAAAGTGGTCAAATTTTATTCATGCATATATTGCTGTCGAGTTTCCTCAACACCATTTGTTGAAGAAACTGTTTTCCTCATTACATATTCTTTCCTTCTTTTTCAAAGATTAATTTACCATATAATCATGGGTATATTTCTAGATTTTCAATGTTCCTCCATTGATCTATGTGTCTAGCTTTGTGCCAGTACCAAATTGTTTTGATTACTAGAGCTTTGAAACATAACTTGAATTCTGGGATTGTGATACCTCCACTTTTGTTTTTCTTTTTCAAGATTGCTTTGGCTATTCAGGATCACTCACAATTTCATATAAATTTTAGGATTGTTAGTTCCAGTTCTGTGGGAAATGCCTTTAGTATATTGATAGTGATTGCATTAAATCTGTATATTGTTTTGGATACTATGGACATTTTAACAATATTTGTTCTTCCATTCCCTGAGCATGTAATGTCTTTTCATTTCTTTTTGTCATTCTCAATTTCTTTCATTAGTACTTTGTAGTTTTCAGAGTACAGGTCTTTCAACACTTTGCTAAGTTTATTCCTAGGTACTTTATTATTTTGGGTGCAATTGTAAATGACATCTTTATCTTAATTTTGCTTTCTGGTGCTTTATTATTAGTACCTAGAAATGCAACAGACTTTTCTATATTGATTCTGTATCCTGAAACTTTGCTGAATTCATTTATCAGTTCTGCTAGTTTTTGGTGGCTTTTTTAGGTTTAATTACATAGTATCATGTCATCTTCAAATAGTGAAAGTCTTCATTATTTTTTACCAATTTACATACCACTTGTCTCTTTTTCTTGTGTTATTTCTGTGGCAATGAGTTTCGGTACGATATTGAATGAAAGTGGTGAGAGCAGAGGGACAGCTAAGATGGCAACCTAGTAGGAGGATCCTAGGCATACTTCTTCCCTTGAATAGAACTAGATAACTATCAAATCATTCAGAAGACCCACTATATTGACCTGGAAATTGATAGAGCAAACTGTATAACTAGGGTAAAAGAAGAGGACACATTGAGGACGGTAAGAAGTACAGATATGTGGTTTGGGGGAGAAATGGATCATGGGTCTATGGAGGGGAGAGAGCACTGGTTATTTAGAAAGATGAGAGAGTGGAGTTCACATGGATACACACAAGGATAGCATCTTCCTAAAACCTTTGGCTGGAAAAATGAGAGGGGCTGATTTTTGTGAGTTTTTACAAGTGAGGCTCAAAGACCAGAGTTTTAGAAGTCCATGGGATTGGCTGGGATAGAGACCTGAAAGAGCTGCTCTACTCCTGGAGAGAAGGCAAGCAAACAACCCCAGGGCAGAATGCAAAATCTGAGTATCACCCAAGGTGCACAGGAAGACTGTTCATACTTCTTGGAGCACATCTTTGAGAAGTGGTATGACTCTCCTGGGACAAGAGAGCTGGTGAATGTCATTTCTCTCCCCTGTCCCTCAGCATGGTGCAAAGACACCCGGCGAGAATGGCTGACCTGACACTGGCTATTTAACCTGCTTTGCTCCAAATCCCGTGCCCTAGAGCTCTAGAATGTCCACCCTTCTGGGTCAAACCTGCACTAGTCTCACTGTGTTAAAACTTTTTCCCAAAAGAGCAGCATAGGTCCCTGCCACACCAGGTTCCTAAAGTTTGGAAATTTAAACATCAGCAGGATTATCTGGGATAGAGTCCAAAGTGCACTGCACTGCTCCAGAGAGGCAAGCAACACATAGAAAGATAGTGTGAAAATAATGATCTGAAAAATGCTTAGGATGCATGAGGAGAAATGTTCCACTCTTCTGAAAATGCATCCCGGAGAACAGCAAACGTGGACTAGCCTCTCTAGGAACAAAGGAGCTGGCTAACACCATTTCCCTCCCCAACTCCTTAGCACAAATCAACTTCAATAAACAACAGAGTGCCAACACTGGCTACCTAACATACTCACACCAAGTCTGCCACCCTGCACTCAGCTGGCACTGTTTTTCTACTGCATGATGGCAAAGGACCAGCACAGTGGACCTTTTCCCCAGAAGACAAGTACAAACACATGCATACACCAATCTACTGACCATAGAGTTCTGCAAAGCTTCAATTCTAGTGGAAATAGCATCTGGTATCCTTTAACAAGCACACTTAGTTAAAACTTATCTCACTTTGGCCAAGGTCCAAACACTGCCCAATGCAGGCAAGGAAAACTCTGCAGAGGAGTGATCTGAGGCATAGAGCACCCAAAAAGACAGGAGCAGAGTACATTCAGCATACACCAGAAACATGTCCTGAAGCCCCAGATCCTAGGCATTATATTAACTCTTCTACATAAAGCCACAAATCTCAAGAGCAGTAACATAACAGGATTTTCTATCACAAAGAAGACAGAGACCTAGACAAATGCCAATTCATCCCAAAAGAGAAACAACAAGAAAAGTTCACAGCCAGAGAACTAATTGAAGCAGGCATAAGTAATATGCTTAATGTAGAATTTAAAGCAGCAATGATAAGGATAGTCATTGGGCTAGAGAAAAGCATGGAAAACATCGGGGGGACACTTACTAAAGAGATAAAAGAGCTAACAACCAATCAGGCAGAAATAAAAAATGCAACAACTGAGATTTGAAGCCAACTGAACATAATGACCACAAGGATAGAAGAAGCAAAAGAATGAATAAGTAATAGAGAAGATGGAATTATGGAAAATAGTGAAACTAAACAAACAAGAGAAAGAAGAATGATGGATCACAAGAGTACAATTTGTGAACTCAGTGACTCCATAAAATGTAATAACTTTCATACCATAGGAATTCCAGAAGAAGAAGAGAGGGAAAAGGGAACAGAAGTTTTATTTGAGAAAATTATAGCTGGAAACCTCCCTAATTTAGGAAAGGAAACATACATCCAAATCCAGGAGGTATGCAGAACTCCCAACAAAATAAACAAAAGCAGGCCAACAACAAGACATGGAGGATTGCTAAAGGGGAAAGGGAGATGGGGTAATTGGATGATGGGCATTAGGAGGGCATATGGTGTGATACACATTGGATGTTATATGCAACTGATGAATTATTGAATTCTATGTCTGAAACTATTGATGTACTATATGTTGACTAACTGAATTTAAATTAACAGAGAAAACTTGCCAGAAACACTGTCAAATTGAGTAACAAAATGGCACTAAATTCATATCTATCAATAATTACACTGACTCTAAACTGGCTAAAGATGAAATGTTCCTATCAAAAGACATAGTGTGTCAGAATGGATTAAAAAACAGGACTCATCTATATGCTGCCTACGAGGCTCATTTTAGACCTCAAGATACCTGCATATTGAAAGTGAGGGGATGGAGAAACATTGATCATACAAATAGATGTCAAAAGAAAGCCATAATAGCAATACTTATATCAGAAAATAAGATTTTAAACCAAGACTGTAAAAAGAGATATAGAAAGAGACTATCCAACAAGAAGGGAAACTATCCAACAAGAAGGGAAATAAAGGGAATTATCCAACAAGAAGACTTACCAATTGTAAATAATTATGCCCCCAACTTAGGACCACACAAATATATAAAATAATTAATAATAAACATAAAGGAATGGATTGATAATAATACAATAATAGGGGACCTTAACACTCCACTTACATCAATGGACATATCATCTAGGCAGAAAATCAACAAGGAAACAATGGCTTTACATGACACACTAGATAAGATGGACTTAACAGATATATTCAGAACATTTCATTCTAAAGTGGCAGTATCAGGAGAGGGGCAAGATGGCGGAAGATTAGGGGTCCTCAACTCACCTGTCCCCACAAACTTACCGAGATAACTTTCAAAACATTCTGAACACCTACAAACTTGAATTGAGATATAAAGAGAGAACAGCTGGAATGCTACAGAGAGAAAAGTTTTCACTTCAAACAAGGTAGGAAGGTGACCAAAAAATAATAAAAAAGAAGTCATGGAGGGAACCACAACTAGCCCAGTTAAAGTGGAGCCACAAAAGCCTCCAGGACAGGAAAGTCCAGCCCTGGAGAATCGGGAACTTTAAAATCCATGCTGGATTTTTCCCTGATGGAAAAAGTACTAGCAGTGAAATCAGGCAGAATCTCAGGAGGGGCAGTGAAGCCTCAAGATTCCTGGAGTCGCTATAAGAGGAGGGGGGCCCAGGAGAAAGCTAACCGCAAACCATGGTCCGATATTGGCAAAGGGCTGGAGCTCTGCAGCCCTACAGGGCATTTGGGATAAGCAAGTTGATTAGGTAAGCCAGCTCCAGATGGAGGTGGCTGTATTCCATTCCCTTCAGGTGAGGCTGACCCTGGGAGCATGGGTCCAGTGGCATAGAGCCCTGGATCCCAAGGCACTCAAGCAGGCAAAGCCCTGCAAATCCTGAATCCCCCTGGGACAGATGGAAGTGGCGAGGGCACACGAAAGTGAGAACTCAGTGCACCCGTGCCTGCAGCCCAGAACATGGGCCAGTGTGGCCTGGGAGACCATAGTTAGTTACTCGCAGGGAGCTGGACTCCAGAGCCGGAAATCTGGCCACTGCCATTGCTGTTTTTTCCCCTTTATTCACCTTGTGCCTGGGAGAGGAGGAACCTCTAGGGAACAAATGCCTCACAGGATAAACAGCTCACACTGAGACACCTGGCAAGGGGCAGGGCATCTCCACCCAGGCACAGACACCTGAGAATCAGCACAGCAGACCCCTCCCCCAGAAGAACAGCTGGAAGAACAGTGGAAAAGGAAGTTTATTGACCAAGCAGCACTGGAAAGCTCCAGGAACAAGGGAATATCAAGGGAAAATAGTACATAGAACTAGAGGGTCCCTTTTCTTTTTTTTTCTTTTTTCCATTGCAAATAGTTTTTATATCAGACTAAAACTTTCCAATATATTTTCTATTTGCCCACCTTAGCCACAATATTTTACCAGATCTTCATTTTTAGCTTTTTTCCTTTTTGACTTTCATATTTCTGTAATTACATGTCTTAGATATATTTTTCACTTATGGATTCACTTCAAAGTATTCAATTTAATTTTGGTAGATATATGAGATACTGATATTTGTTTTCTGTTTTTTGTTTATTCTGCCACGTTTTATTTTCCAAAGGTGGAAGTTAATATCTTCTAAAATACAACCAACATACACCCAGCGCCAAGTGGAACACCGTGTTGGTTCATTCTATAAGATATTCTCTCTTCCATCTTCCATCCCATTCTGCCCCTCTTTTTTATCTTATGTTTTGGTGGACAATGTTGGGCCTACATATAAGTATTGCTGGTTTATATAAATTTGGAAATGAGCATCTTCTAACATACAGAACAAAATACATCAGAACCAAGAGGATCACTCCCCTAGGACCCCTTAGGTAGACTACATTCCCTCTCCATGACAACTTCCTTACAACCACAATCCCTCCTTTTTTTATTTTTCCTCTTTTCTTTATATTTTTTTCTTTTTTCTTCTTCTTTGTTTTTGGTTTCTGGCTTTTGATTTTTATTACTTTGTCTTAAAATTTATCACCTTAGTTGGTCCTTTGGTTTTATTTTTACTGTTCTTTTTTCTTTTATTTTCTGAACTCTAACCTCTTTGGAATAATCTAGAGTGTATTTACTTAGGATGTTGATATTTTTGACTCAGACCGCTCATACAGCAACTCTGCACTGGATAAAAAAACTAGAAGGAAGAATTCACCACAAAAGAAAGAACCAGAAACAATACTCTCTGCCACAGAGTTAAGGATTTGAAATTCAATATGATGTCAGAAAATCAATTCAGAAGTATAATTATAAAGCTACACTTCCGATGGCTCTGGAATAAAGAGCAAAGGACTCCAGAGACTTTGTTACTGCAGAATTAAGATCTAATCAGACCAAAATTAAAAATGCATTAAATGAGATGCAATTTCAACTGCATGGTTTAAAGGCTAGGGTTAATGAGGTGGAAGAGAGAATGAGTGACATAGAAGACAAGTTGATGGAAAGGAAGGAGGCTGAGGAAAAAAGAGAAAAACAATTAGTGCATGAGGAATGCCTTAGGGAAATAAATGATAGCTTGATAAGGAAGAATATATCCTAATTGGGATTCCAGAAGAGGCTGATAGAGAGGACAACAAAGTATATTTGAACAAATCATAGCTGAGAACCTCCCTAATTTGGGGATGGAAACAGGCATTCAGATCCAAGAGATAGAGGATCCCCCCCAAAAAAAAACATTCAACACCTCCACTTTTAATAATGAAACTTGCAAATTTCAAAGATAAAGAGAACATTCTTAACACTGAGCAAGAGAAGAGATTCTAAATTTATGAGGATAAATATCAAATAAATAGCAGACCTCTCAACAGACACCTGGCAGGCCAGAAAGAACAGGCATGATATATATAGGGTACTAAATAAGAAGAACATGCAGCCAAGAATACTTTATCCAGCAAGGCTCTCATTCACAGTAGATGGAAACATAAAGAACTTCCAGGATAGACAGAAACTGAAAGACTATGTGACCACCAAGCTGGCTGTGCAAGAAATATTAAGGGGGACCCTGTAAAAGGGAGAGGAAGCCCAAAGAAATAATCCACAAAAACATGGACTCAATAGGTAACACGATGACACAAAATTCATATTTTTCGATAGTTACTCTGAACGTGAATAGGTTAAATGATCCCAACAAAAGACACAGGGTATCTGACTGGATAAAAAAGCAAGACCTGTCTATATGCTGTCCCCATAAAAACTTCACTTTACACCTAAGGACACCTCCAGTCTTAAAATGAAGTGGTGGAAAACTATTTACCATACAAATAGTCCTCAAAAGAAAGATGGGGTAGCAATCCTCATATCAGATAAATTAAAATTTATACCAAACACTGTGGTAACAGATGAAGAGGGATGCTATACCATATTTAAAGTGTCTATCCAACAAGAAGACCTAAAATCATGAATATTTATGCTGCTAATGTGGGAGCTGCCAAGTATATCAATTAATAACAAATTAAAGAAATACTTAGGTAAGACACTAATAGTGGGAGATTTTCACATGGCACTATCTGCAAATAACAGATCTTCTCAGCACAACATCACCAAAGACACAAGGCCCTTAAATGACACACTGGACCAAATTGATTTCACAGATCTATACAGAACTTTCCATCCAAATGCACCTGAATACACACTCTTCTCAATTGCACATGGAACGTTCTCAAAAATAGACCACATACTGGGTCACAAATCAAGTCTCAACTGATACCAAAAGATTGGGATTGTCCCCTGCATATAGTCAGACCATAATGCTTTGAAACTTCAATTCAATCACAAGAAGAAAAATCAGAAAAAACTCAAACAAATGAAGGCTAAAGAGCATCCTACTAAAAGTTGAATGGGTCAAGCAGGAAATTAGAGGATAATTTAAAAGATTCATGGAAACTAATGAAAATTAAGATACAACCATTCAAAATCTTTGGGATACAAAAAAAAGTAGTCCACAGAGGGAAATATATACCAATACAAGTTTCCCTCAAAAAATTGGAAGAAACTCAAATACAAAGCTAACCTCACACCTAAAGGAACTGGACAAAGAACAGAAAGTAAAACCTACACCAAGCAGAAGAAGAGAGACAATAAATATTTGGGCAGAACTCAATGAAACAGAAACCAAAAAAACTGGAGAACAGATCATCAAAACCAGGAGGTGTTTCTTGGAAATAATTAATAAGACAGATAAACCATTAGCCCATCTTATTAAAAAATAAAAGAGAAACTGGAGGGTATTATGCTGAGTGAAATAAGTCAATCGGAGAAGGACAAATATTATATGGTCTCATTCATTTGGGGAATATAAAAAATAGTGAAAGGGAATAAAGGGGAAAGGAGAAAAAATGAGTGGGAAATATCAGAAAGGGAGACAGAAGATGAGAGACTCCTAAATCTGGGAAACGAACTAGGGGTGGTGGAAGGGGAGGTGGGCGGGAGGTGGGGGTGACTGGGTGGCAGGCACTGAGGGGGGCACTTGATGGGATGAGCACTGGGTGTTATTCTATATGTTGGCAAATTGAACACCAATAAAAAATAAATTTATTAAAAAAGGAAAAAATCTTTAAAAAACAAAAAAGACTCAAATTAATAAAATTATGAATGAAAGAAGAGAGATCACAAGCAATACTAAAGAAATTCAAATGATTTTAAAACCATATTATGTGCAGCTATATGCCAACAAATTAGACAATCTAGAAGAAATGGATGCATTTCCAGAAAACCACAAATTACCAAAACTGGAACAGGAAGAAATTGAAAACCAGAACAGGCCAAAAACCTGTGAGGAAATTGAAGAAGACATCAAAAAACTCCCAAGAAACAAATGTCCAGGCGCAGATGGCTTCCAAGAATTCTATCAAATGATTAAAGACGAAATAATACCTATTCTAAAAAAGCTGTTCCAAAGGATAGAAAGGGACAGAATATTTCCAAATTCATCTTATAAGGCCAGCATTACCTTGATTCCAAAACCAGACAAAGACCCTGCCAAAAAGTAAAATTACAAACCAATATCCAGATGAACACAGATGCAAAAATTCTCACCAAGAAATTAGCCAATGGGATCCAACAGTATATTAATAGGATTATTCACCATAACCAAGCTGGATTTATCCCTGGGATGCAAGGGTGGTTCAACGCTCATGAAACAATCAATGTCATAGATCAAATCAAAAAGAGAAAACAAGAACCATGTGAAACTCTCAATGTTAGATACAGAGAAAGCATTTGATAAAATACAGCATCCATTCCTGATCAAAACTCTTGAGAGGGTAGGGATAGAGGGAACATTCCTCAGTGTCTTAAAAGACATATATGAAAATCCCACAGCAAGTATTCTCAATGGGGAAAAACTGAGAGCCTTTCCCCTAATCAGGGATGACCTAAGTGACAGGGATGCCCACTCTCACTGATGTTATTCAGCATAGTACTAGAAGTCCTAGCCTCAGCAATCAGGCAACAAAAAGAAATAAAAAGACATTCAAATTGGCAAAGAAGAAGTCAAACTCTCCCTCTTCACAGATGACATACTGGATGTAGAAAACCCAAGAGACTCGACCCCAAGATTTCTCGAACTCATACAGCAATTTGGCAGTGTGGCAGGATACAAAATCAATGCCCAGAAATCAGAGGCATGTCTATACACTAACAATGAGACTGAAGAAGGAGAAAATAAGGAGTCAGTCCCATTTACAATTGCACCCAAAAACATAAGATACCTAGGAATAAACCTAACGAAAGAGGGAAAGGATATATACCCTAAAAACTACAGAATACCTTGGAAAGCAATTGAGGAAGATAAAAAAAAGATGGAGAAACATTCCATGCTCATGGATTGGAAGAATAAATGTTGTGAAAATGTCTATGCTACCAGGGCAATTTACACATTTAATGCAATTCCTATCAAAATACCATGGGCCTTCCTCACAGATTTGGAACAAATAATCTTAGGATTTGTATGGAATCAGAAAATACCCCATATATCCAGAGGAACATTGAAAAAAAAAAAAACATTGCTGGGGGCATCCCAACACCGGATTTCAAGCATTATTACAAAGCTGTGATCATCCATACAGAATGGTACTGACACAAAAACAGACACATAGATCAATGGAACAGAATAGAGAACCCAGTAATGGGCACTCAACCCTCTGGAAAAATATTCTTCAACAAAGCATGACAGAATATCCACTGGAAAAAGGACAGTGTCTTCAATAAATGGTGTTGGGAAAATTGGACACCCTCGTACAGAAGAATGAAACGAGACTAATCTTTTACACCATACATCACGATGAAATCAAAATGGCCACAAGATATAAATATGAGACAAGAATCCATCGTAATCCTAGAGGAGTGGGACGCCTGGGTGACTCAGCAGTTGGGCAACTGTCTTTGGCTCAGGGCATGACCTGGGGTCCAGGAGAAGGTCCCACATCGAGCTCCTTGTAGAGAGCCTGCTTCTCCCTCTGCCCATGTCTCTGCCTCTGTGTGTGTGTGTGTGTGTGTGTGTGTGTGTGTGTGTGTGTGTGTGCCTGTCATGAATAAATAAATAAGATCCTTATTTTTAAAAATCCTAGAAGAGAACACAGACAACAACCTTTTTAAATTTGGCCAGAGTAATTTCTTATATGATATAACTATGAAGGCAATGGAATCAAAAGCAAAAATGAGCTAACTATTGGGACTTCGGATAAAGAGCTTCTGCACAGCAACAGAAAAAGTCAACAAAACTAAAAGAAAACCTACAGAATGAGAGAACATATTTGCAAATAACATACCAGACAAAGGGCTAATATCCAAGATCTATAAAGAACTGACTAAACTCAAGAAACATCCAAGAAACAAAAAAATCCAATCATGAAATGGGCAGAAGACATGAAAAGACATTTCACAAAATATGATATACACATGGCCAACAAGGACATGGAAAAATGCTCTGCATCACTTGCCATCAGGGAAATACAAATCAAAACCACAATGAGATACCACCTCACACCCATGAGAATGGTGAAAATTAACAAGACAGGAAACCACAAATGGAGAGGATCTAGAGAAATGGGAATCCTCTTGCACTGTTGGTGGCAATGTGAACTAGTACAGCCACTCTGGAAAAAGAGCTAAAAATAGAGCTACCCTATGACCAGGCAATTGCATTGCTGGGGATTTACCCCAAAGATACAGATGCAGTGAAAAACCAAGACACCTGCGCCCTAATGTTTATAGCAGCAATGTCCACAATGGCCAAACTGTGGAAGGAGCCACAGTATCCTTCAACATATGAATGGATAAAGAAGATGTAGTCTATGTATACAATGGAATATTGCTCAGCCACCAGAAAGGATGAATACCCACCACTTGGTTAAACATGGATGAAACTGGAGGGTAATGTGCTGAGTTGAATATGTCAATAAGAGAAGGACAATGATCATATGGTTTCACTCATATGAGGAATATAGAGAAACAGAGAAAGGTATTATAAGAAAAGTGGGGGGGGGAACTGAGTGGGAAAATTAGAGAGGGAGACAAACGATAAGAGGCTCCTAACTCTGAGAAACAAAGGGTTGTGGAAGGGGAGGTTGGTCAGGGGTTGGGGTAACTGGGTGATGGGCACTGAGGAGGGCACTTGATGGGATGAGCACTGGGTGATATACTATATGTTGGCAAGTCAAACTTCACTAAAAACAAATTGAAAATAAATAAAAATAAAAATAAATAAATTGGCAGTATCCACATTCTTTTCAAGAGCACATGGGACATTCTCCAGAAAAGGGAACATACATACAAATCACAAATCAGGCCTCAAGAAGTATAAAACTACTGAGATCACACAATGCATATTTTCTAACCACAATTCTATGAAACTTCAATTCAATCACAAATACATGGAGGTTGAAGAACTACCTACTAGAAAATAAATGTGTCAACCAGGAAATAAAAACGGAAAGAAAAAAATACATGGAAACAAATTGAAACAAAAACATGATGATCCAAACCTTTAGGATGTAGCAAACGTGGTCCGAAGAAGGAAGTATAAAGCAATAGAGGCCTATCTCAAGAATGAAGAAAATCCGAAAATATACAACCTAATTTAACAGCTAAAGGAGATAGGAAAAGAACAAGAAATGAAACCTAAAGCCAACAGAAGATGGGAAATAATAAATTAGATCAGGAATAATGATATAGAAAATAAAAAAAACAATAGAACTGATCATGGAAACCAGTTTATTCTTTGAAACAATTAATAAAACTAATAAAACCCTAGCCAGATGTTTCAAAAAGAGAAGAAAATAACCACAATGAATAAAATCACAAATGAGAGAGGGGAAATAATAGCCAACAACACAGAAATATAATTGTAAGAGAAAATGGTAAAGAAATATACACATATATTCCAAATACTCAGGTAATCTGAAAAAAAAAAGATAAATTCCTAGAAACATATAAACTACCAAAACTAAATCAGAAAGAAATATAAAATTTGAAAACACTGACAATGAGCAAGGAAATTGAGTCACTAATCAAAAATCTCCCAAGAAAAAGAAGTCCAGTGCTAGATGGATTCACGGGGGAATTCTACCAAACATTTATATTTTTTTGTATATTTTTCATTGGAGTTCGATTTGCCAACATATAGTATAACACCTAGTGCTCATCCCATCAAGTGCCCCCCTTAGTGCCTGTCACCAGTCACCCCATCCCCCAGCCCACCTCCCCTTCCACTACCCCTTGTTCATTTCCCAGAGTTAGGAGTCTCTCATGTTCTGTCACCCTCACTGATATTTCCCACTTATTTTCTCTCCTTTTCCCTATAATCCCTTTCACTATTTCTTATATTCCCTGAATGAATGAAATCATATAATGTTTGTCCTTCTCCAATTGACTTACTTCACTCACCATAATACTCTCAAGTTCCATCCACATTGAAGCAAATGGTGGGTATTCGTCCTTTCTGATAGCTGAGTAATATTCCATTTTAAACACATATACTGTATCTTCTTTATCCATTCCTCTTTTGATGTGCACCGAGGCTCCTTCCACAGTTTGGATATTGTGGACATTGCTGCTATAAACATTGTGGTGCAGGTGTCCTGCCGCTTCACTGCATCTGTATCTTTGGGGTAAATCCCCAGCAGTGCAATTGCCAGATCATAGCATAGATATATTTTCAACTCTGAGAAAGCTCCACACAGTTTTCCAGAGAGGCTGCACCAGTTCATATTCCCACCAACAGTGCAAGAGGGTTCCTCCTTCTCTGCATCCTCTCCAAAATTTTTGTTTCCTATCTTGTTACTTTTCACCATTCTCATTGCTGTGAGGTGATACCTGATTGTGGTTCTGATGTTTATTTCCCTTATGGCAAGTGATGTGGAGCATTTTCTTATGTCCTTGTTGGCCATGTGTATATCTTATATGGTGAAATGCCTTTTCATGTCTTTTCCCCATTTCATGATTGGATTTTTTGTTTCTTGGATGTTAACTCTAATAAATTATTTATAGATCTTGGATATTAGCCCTTTACCTGATAGGTGATTTGCAAATATCTTCTCCTGTTCTGTGGGTTGTCTTTTAGTTTTGTTGACTGTTTCTTTTGCTGTGCAGAAACTTTTTATCTTAAGTCTCAATAATTCATTTTTGCTTTTGTTTCCTTTGCCTTCATAGATGTATATTGCAAGAAGTTGCTGTGGCCAAGTTCAAAAGGGTATTGCCTGTGTTCTCCTCTAGGATTTGATGGATTCTTGTATCACATTAGGATCTTTCATCCATTTTGAGTTTATATTTCTGTCTGGTGTAAGAGAATGGTCTAGTTTCATTCTTCTGCACGTGGCTGTCCAATTTTCCCAGCACCACTTATTGAAGAGACTGTCCTTTTTCCAGTGAATAGGCTCTCCTGCTTTGTTGAGTATTAGTTGACCATAGTTGAGGGCCCATTTCTTGGTCCTCTATCCTGTTCCATCTATGTGTCTGTTTTTGTGCCAGTACCACAGTCTTGATGATCTTGATTATCATAGCTTTGTAGTACAAGCTGAAATCCGGTATTGTGATGTCCCTGGCTCTGGTTTTCTTTTTCAGTATTCCCCTGGGTATTTGGGGTCTTTTCTGATTCCACACAAATCTTAAGATGATTTGGTCCCACTATCTGAAGAAAGTCCATGGTATTTTGATAGGGATTGCATTGAATGTATAAATTGTCCTGGGTAGCATAGATATTTTCACAATATTAATTCTTCCAATCCATGAGCATGGAATATTTTTCCATCTCTTTGCGTCTTCCTCAATTTCTTTCAGAAGTGTTCTATAGTTTTTAGGGTATAAATCTTTCCCATTTTGGTGAGGTTTATTCCTAGGTATCTCATGATTTTGGGTGCAATTGTAAATGGGACTGAGTCCTTAATTTCTCTTTCTTCAGTCTTAATGTTAGTGTATAGAAATGTCACTGATTGATTTCTGGGCATTGATTTTATATCCTACCACATTGCCAAGTTGCTGTATGAGTTCTAGCAATCTTGGGGTGGAGTCTTTGGGGTTTTCTATGTACAATATCATGTCATCTGCAAAGCAGGAGAGTTTGCCTTCTTCTTGGCCAATTTGAATGCCTTTTATTTATTTTTATTGTCTGATTGCTGAGGCTAGGACTTCTAGTACTATGTTGAATAGCAGTGGTGAGAGTGGACTTTTCTGTCGTGTTCCTGATCTTAGGGGAAAGGCTCCCAGTGTTTCCCCGTTGAGAATGATATTGGCTGTGGGCTTTTCGTAGATGGCTTTTAAGATGCTAAGGAATGCTCCCTCTATCCCTACTCTGAAGAGTTTTCATCAGGAATGGATGCTGTATTTTGTCAATGGTTTCTCTGTATCTATTGAGAGGATCATATGGTTTTTCTTTTTACTCTTGTTGATATGATCTATCACGTTCATTGTTTATGAGTGTTGAACCAAACTTGCATCCCAGGGATAAATCCCACTTGGTCATGGTGAATAATATTCTTGATGTACCATTGGATCCTATTGGCTAGTGTTTTGTTGAGAATTTTTACATTTGTGCTCATCAGGGATATTGGTCTGTAATTCTCCTTTTTGGTGGGGTCTTTGGTTTTGGAATTAAGGTGATGCTGGCCTCATAAAACAAGTTTGGAAATATTCCATCCTTTTCTCTCTTTCGGAACAGCTTTAGTAGAATAGGTATTGTTTCTTCATTAAATGTTTGATAGAATTCCCCTAGTATGCCATTTAGTCCTGGATTTTTGTGTCTTGGGAGGTTTTTGATGACTGCTTCAATTTCCTCCCTGGTTATTGACCTCTTCAGGTTTTCTGTTTCCTCCTGTTCCAGTTTTGGTGGTTTTTGGTTTTCTAGATATGCATCAATTTCTTCTAGACTGCCTAATTAATTGATGTGTAGCCACTCATTATATGTTTTTAAAATCGTTTGTATTTCCTTAGAATCAGTTGTGGTCTCTCCTCCTTCATTCGTAATTTTATTAATTTGACTCTTCTTTCTTTTCCTTTTAATAAGGCTGGCTATTGGTTTCTCTATCTTATTAATTCTTTCAAAGAACCACCTCCTTGTTTTGTTGATCTGTTCTACATTTTTTCTGGTCTCTATTTCATTGAGTTCTGCTCAAATCTTTATTAACTCTTTTCTTCTGCTTGATGTACAGTTTATTTTCTGTTCTTTCTCCAGTACCTGTAGGCCCAAGGATAGCTTGAGTATTTGAGTTTGAGTTTTTTCCAATTTTTTGAGGGATGTTTGTATTTCAATGTATTTCCCTCTTAGGACTGCTTTTGCTGTATCCCAAAGATTTTGAGTAGTTGTATCTTCATTTTCGTTTGTTTCCATGAATCTTCTTAATTCTTCTCTAATTTCCTGATCAACCCTTTCATCTTTTAGCAGGATGGTCTTTAACCTCTACGTGTTTGAGTTTCTTCCAAACTTCTGTGATTGAGTTCAAGTTTCAAAGCATTGTGGTCTGAAAATATGCAGGGGACAATCCCAGTCTTTTGGTATTGGTTAATACCTGATTTGTGACCCAGTATGTGGTCTATTCTGGAGAAAGCTCCATGTGCACTTGAAGAGAATGTGTATTTAGTTGCTTTCCAATGGAAAGTTCTGTATATATCTGTGAAATCTATCTGGTCCAATGTATCATTTCAACCTCTTTTTTGTTTGGAGATGCTATGCTTAGAAGACCTGTCATTTTCCAAAAGTGCCAAGTTGAATTTTCCTAGTATTAGTATACTATTATCTAACTATGTCTTTACTTTGGTTATTAACTGATTGACATACATGGAAGCTCCCACATTAGCGGCATAAATATTCATGATTGCTAGGTCCTCTTGTTGGATAGATCCTTTAAGTATGATATGGTGTCCCTCTTTATCTCTTACTACAGTCTCTGGTATAAACTTTAATAATTTCTGATATGCATAATGCTACCCCAGCTTTCTTTTGAGGACCATTTGAATGGTAAATGGTTCTCCAACCTTTTATTTTCAGGCTGTAGGTGTCCTTCTGTCTAAAATGAGTCTCTTGTAGACAGTAAATAGGTCTTGCTTTTTATCCAATCTGAAACCCTGTGCCTTTTGATGGGATCATTTAACCCATTCACGTTCAGAATTACTATTGAAAGGTATGAATTTAGAGTCATCGTAATGCCTATTCATTCCCTGTTTTTGTGGATAGTTTCTTTGGGCTTCCTCCTTCTTTTATAGGGTCCCCTTTAATATTTCTTGCAGAGCTGGTTTGTGGTCACATATTCTTTCAGTTTCTGCCTATCTTGCAAGCACTTTCTCTCTCCTAATCGGATGAGTGCCTTGCTGGGTAGAGTATTCTTGGCTGCATGTTCTTCTCATTTAGGAACCTGAATATATATCCTGCCAGTCCCTTCTGTCCTGCCAGATCTCTGTGGCCTGCTATTAATCTAATACTTCTCCCCATAAAGGTTAGGGATGTCTTGTCTCCTGCTCCTCTTGGAAACTAGCCCTTTATCTGATACGTCATTTGCAAATATCTTCTCCCATTCTGTAGGTTGTCTTTTAGTTTTGTTGACTGTATCCTTTGCAGTGCAAAAGCTTCTTATCTTGATGAAGTCCCAATAGTTCATTTTTGCTTTTTTTTCTCTTGCCTTCGTGGATGTATCTTGCAAGAAGTTACTGTGGCTGAGTTCAAAAAGGGAGTTGCCTGTGTTCTCCTCTAGGATTTTGATGGAATCTTGTCTCACATTTAGATCTTTCATCCATTTTGAGTTTATCTTTGTGTATGGTGTACGAGAATGGTCTAATTTCATTCTTCTGCATGTGGATGTCCAATTTTCCCAGCACCATTTATTGAAGAGACTGTCTTCCTTCCAGTGGATAGTCTTTCCTCCTTTATCGAATATTAGTTGGCCATAAAGTTCAGGGTCCACTTCTGGGTTCTCTATTCTGTTCCATTGATCTATGTGTCTGTTTCTGTGCCCGTACCACACTGTCTTGATGACCACAGCTTTGTAGTACAATATGAAATCTGGCATTGTGATGCTCCCAGATAGGGTTTTCTTTTTTAAAATTCCCCTGGCTATTTGGGGTCTTTTCTGATTCCACACAAATCTTAAAATAATTTGTTACAACTCTCTGAAGAAAGTCCATGGTATTTTGATAGGGATTGTATTAAACATGTAAATTGCCCTGGGTAACATTGACATTTTCACAATATTAATTATTCCAATCCATGAGCATGGAATATTTTTCCATCTCTTTGTGTCTTCCTCAATTTCTTTCAGAAGAGTTCTATAGTTTTTAGGGTATAGATCCTTTACCTCTTTGGTTAGGTTTATTCCTAGGTATCTTATGCTTTTGGGTGCAATTGTAAATGGGATTGACTCCTTAATTTCTCTTTCTTCAGTCTCATTGTTAGTGTATAGAAATGCCACTGACTTCTGCGTATTGATTTTGTATCCTGCCACGCTACCAAATTGCTGTATGAGTTCTAGCAATCTTGGGGTGGAGGCCTTTGGGTTTCCTATGTAGAGTGTCATGTCATCAGCGAAGAGGGAGACTTGGCCAACATGCACATGAGAAAATGCTCCGCATCACTTGCCATCAGGGAAATACAAATCAAAACCACAATGAGATACCACCTCACACCAGTGAGAATGTGGAAAATTAACAAGGCAGGAAACCAAAAATGTTGGAGAGGATGTGGAGAAAAGGGAACCCTCTTACACTGTTGGTGGGAATGTGAACTGGTGCAGCCACTCTGGAAAACTGTGTGGAGGTTCCTCAAAGAGTTAAAAATAGACCTGCCCTACGACCCAGCAATTGCACTGTTGGGGATTTATCCCAAAGATACAGATGCAATGAAACGCCGGGACACCTGCACCCCGATGTTTCTAGCAGCAATGTCCACACTAGCCAAACTGTGGAAGGAGCCTTGGTGTCCATCGAAAGATGAATGGATAAAGAATATGTGGTTTACGTATACAATGGAAAATTACTCAGCCATTAGAAATGACAAACACCCACCATTTGCTTCAACGTGGATTGAACTGGAGGGTATTATGCTGAGTGAAATAAGTCAGTTGGAGAAGGACAAACATTTTATGTTCTCGTTCATTTGGGGACTATAAATAATAGTGAAAGGGAATATAAGGGAAGGGAGAGGAAATGTGTGGGAAATGTTAGAAAGGGAGACATAACATAAAAACTCCTAACTCTGGGAAATGAACTAGGGGTGGTGGAAGGGGAGGAGGGTGGGGGATAGGGGTGAATGGGTGACGGGCACTGAGGGGGGCACTTGACGGCATGAGCACTGGGTGTTATTCTATATGTTGGCAAATTGAACACCAATAAAAAATAAATTTATTATAAAAAAATAAAAATAAATAAAATAAATAAATATGGAATTGTGATACCTCCAACATTTTTTTTTTTGCAAATTTGCTGTAGTATTTGGGATCTTCTGTGGCTCCATACAAATTTTAGGACTTTTTTGGTAGTTCTGAGAAAAATGTTGTTGGTATTTTGATAGCGATTACATTGAATCTGTAAAGTGCTTTAGGCAGTATAGGCATTTTTAACAATATTTCTTCTTCCAGTCCATGAGTTTAGACTCATTTGTTTCTAACAAATAGACTATTTGTTTCTCTCATCTTCAATTTCTTTTATCAATGTTTTAGAGTTTTCAGAGTACAGGTCTTTCTTCCTCAATATTTTATTACTTTGAGTGCTATTATAAATTGATTATTTTCTTAATTTATCTTTCTTTTTTTTTATCCTCATCATTACTGTAGAGAAATTGAACAGATGTCTGTATATTGACTTTGTATGCCGTGACCTTGCTGAATTCATTTATCACTTCTAGTAGTGTTTTTGGTGGAGTCTTTAGAGTTTTCTACATATAGTATCATGTTATCTACATATAGTGAAAATTATGCTTCTTCCTTACCAATTTGGGTGCTTTTTATTTCTTTTTTCTTTTCTGATTGCTATGGCTAGGACTTCCAGTACCATGCTGAATAAAAGTGGTGAGAGGAATTAGACCTGAGATTAAAAGAGAACAGCTGGAATGCTACAGAGAGAAAGGTTTTTGCTTCTCACAAGGTAGGAAGATGAAAAAAAGAAAAAAAGAAAAAAGCAGGGTGGGGGAACTGTGACTAGCAGGGCTAAAGTGGAGCAGTAAGAGCCTCTGGGGCAGGAGTTTTCCCTGATGGAAAAGGGCTTAGCAGGAAAATCAGCGAAAGTCTCAGGAGGGGCAGTGAAGCCTCAAGATTCCTGAAGCCACTATAAGAGGAGGGGTGTCCGGGGGTAAGGTCACTGCAAACCACAGTCTGATATTGGTAAAGGGCTGGAGTGCCACAGCCCTCCTGGGTATTTGGGAGAAGCCAGTCAGTTAGGTGAGCCAGCTCTGGAGCTCCCTTTACCCTAGAGCTCGGCAATGGAAGGAGGTGGCTTCGCCCTGTTCCATTCAGGAGAGGTGGTCCCTGGGAGTGTGGGTCCAGCAGCACAGAGCCCCGGATCCCAGGGCACCCCAGTGGACAAAGCCAGGGATCCTGCATACCCCCTGGTAGAGATAGAAGTGGGAAGGGTACAGGAAAGCAAGAACTCTCCTGCCGCTAGGTACCCCACAAGCTGTGCATGTCTGTGCACCCGCACCTGCCCCCAGAGCATCTAGGCCAGTGTAGACTGGGAGACTATGGTTACTTACTTACAGGCAGCTAGGCTCCAGAGCTGAAAATCTGGCCACCGCCATACTTTTTTCTTTCCTCTTTGTTTCACCTTGTGCCTCAGAGACGCTGGGCCTCTAGAGAAAAAAGGCATCACAGGATAAAAAGCCCAAACTGAGCCTATCTGGCAAGGGGCAGGGCATCTCCACCCAGGCAGAGATACCTGAGAAACAGTGCAGCAGATTCCTACCCCAGAAGAACTGATGGAAGTACAGGGAAAAGCAAGTTTACTTAACAAGCAGCACTAAAAAGTTCCAGAAATGAGCAAAAATATTATATAGAATGAGGGTCCTTTTTTTTAAATATTATGACTCATTTTTACATCACGCTAAAAATTTCCAATATATCTTCTCTTTTCTCATGTTAAATACAATATTTGACCAGCTCTTCATTTTTAAGTTACTTCCTTTTTGACTTTTATAGTTCTACAATTACATGTCTTAGATATATTTTACACTTATGAATTCCCTTCGATGTATTCGATTTCATTGTGGTAGATATACAAGATATGGGTATTTGTTTTTTCTTTTTTCTTTGTTCTGCCTCATTTTGTGTTACAATGGTGGACGTTAATAGCTTTTAAAACACAACCAACATACACCCAGAACCAAGTGGAACACCGTGTTGGTTTATTCTGTGAGATTATATTCTCTCTTCCTTCCTATTCTGCCCCCCTCTTTTATCTTGTTTATGTTTTGATGGTCAATGTTGGGGATTTATATAAGTATTGCTGATTTATATAAATTTGGTATGGAGCACCTTCTAACATACAGAACAAAATACCCCCAGAAACAAGAGGATCAACCACTAGGACCCCTCAGGTAGACTACATTCTCTCCCCACAACAACTTCCTCACCAACTCTACCCCCCATCTTTTTTATTTTTCCTCTTTTCTTTACTTCTTTCTTTTTCTTTTTTCTTCTTTGTTTTTTTTTCTTTTTAGTTTTACTACTTTGTTTTAAAATTGATTTATCAATTTAGTGGCCCTTTAGTTTTATTTTGTTCTGTTCTTTTTTTTAATATTCTACTCTCTGACTTCTTCAGAATCATATAGGGTGTATTTGCTTAGGTCATGGTTGACATCTTTGACTCAGCCCCCTCATACAGCCACTCTGCACTGGACAAAATGACAAGGAAGAATTAAAAAAAAAAGAACTGGAAGCAATACTCTCTGCCACAGAGTTACAGAATTTGGATTTCAATATGATGTCAGAAAGTCAATTCAGAAGTACAATTATAAACCTACCGGATGGCTCTGGAAAAAAAAAATGCAAAGCACTCTAGAGACATTGTTACTGCAGAATTGAGATCTAAGTAGGCCGAAATTTAAAATGGATTAAATTAGATGCAACCCCAACTGGATGTTCTAATGGCTAAGGTTAATTAGGCAGAAGAGAGAATGAGTGACATAGAAGACAAGTTGATGGTAAGAAAGTAAGCTGAGGAAAAAGGAGAAAAATAATTAAGAACCCATGAGGAAAGACTTAGGGAAATAATTGATAGCTTGAGAAGGAAGAATATACATCTATGTGGGATTCCAGGAGAGGCTAGAAAGAGAGGACCACAAAGTATATTTGAAAATATCATAGAGAACGTACCAATTCTGAGGAAGAAAACAGGCATTCAGTTCCATCAGAGAGGAGCCCTCACAAAATCAGGAAAAAACAGCACGTCAACATTTAATAGTGAAACTTGCAAATTTCAAACAGAAAGAGAAAATCCTTAAAGGAGCAAGAGACAAGAGATTCTTAGCTTATAAGGGGAGAATTATCAGATGAATAGAAGACCTCTCCACAGAGACCTGGCAGGCCAGAAAGGGCTGGCATGATATAGACAGGGTAGTAAAAGAGAAAAATATGCAGCCACAAATACTTTATCTACCAAGGCTGTCATTCAGAATACAAGGAGAGATAAAAACACTTCCAAAATAGACAGAAACTGAAAGAATATGTGTCCACCAAACCAGCTCTGCAAGAAATATTAAGGGGACTCTGAAAAAGAAAGAGAGAGCTCAAAGAAATAATCCACAAAACAGGGACTAAACTGGTAATACGATGACACTAAATTCATATCTTTCAATAGTTATTCTGAACGTGAAAGGGCTAAACTACCCCATCAAAAGATGCAGAGTATTGAACTGGATAAAAAGCAAGACCCATCTATATGCTGTGTACAAGAGACTCATTTTAGACTTGAGGACACTTCTAGCCTCAAAATGAATGGGTGTAGAACTACTTACCATTCAAATGGTCCTCAAAAGAAAGCTGGGGTAGCCATCCTCATATCAGATATTTAAAGTTTACCCCAAAGACTGTAGTAAGAGATGAAGAGGGACACTATATCATACTTAAACGGTCTATCCCACAAGAAGATCTAACACTCATGAATATTTATGCCCTTAATGTGGGAGCTTTCAAATATGTCAATCAATTAATAACCAAAGAAAAGAGACACTTAAATAATAATACACTAAAAGTAGGAGACCTCAACACTGCACTATCATCAAATGACAGATTTTCTAAGCAGAATATTGCCAAAGAAGCAAGGGCCTTAAATGGTACACTGGACCAAACAGATTTCACAGATATATACAGAACTTTCTATCCAAACACAAGTGAATACACATTTTTCTCAAGTGCAAATGGAACTTTCTCCAGAATACACCACATACTGGGTTACAAATAAGGTCTTAACAGATACCAAAAAATTTGGATTGTCCCCTGCATATTCTCAGACCACAATGCTTTGAAGCTAGGATTCAATCACAAGAAGAAATTTGGAAGAAACCCAAACACATGGAGGTTAAATCCTACTAAAAGATGCATGGGTCAACCAGGAAATTAGAGAATAATTTTAAAAGATTCATGGAAACTAATGCAAATGAAGATACAACCATTCAAAAGCTTTGGAATATAGCAAAGGAGGTCCTAAGCGGGAAATATATTGCAATACAAGCTTCCCTCAAGACATTGGAAAAAACTCAAATACACAAGCTAACCTCACACCTAAAGGAATTGGAGAAAAAACAGCAAGTAAAGCCTACACCAAATAGAAAGGAGATAATAAAGACTTGAGCAGAATTCAATGAAAAACAGACCAGAAGAACTGTAGAACAGATCAACAAAACCAGGAAGTGGTTCTTTGAAAGAGTTAATAAGAGAGGCAAACCACTAGCCAAACAAAATGTGAAAAACTCAAATTAATAATATCACAAATGAAAGAGGAGATATCACAACCAATACCAAGGAAATGATTTTAAAAACTTTATGAGCAGCTGTATGCTAACAAATTAGGCAATCTAGAAGAAATGGATGCTTTTATGGAAAACTACAAATTACCAAAACTGGAACAGGAAGAAATAGAAAACCTGAACAGGCCGATAACCAGCAAGGAAATTGAAGCAGTCATCAAAAACCTCCCAAGACACTAAAAAGTCCAGGGCCAGATGGATTCTCAGGGGAAATCTATCAAACATTTACAGAAGAAATATTACCTATGCTATTAAAGCAGTTTTGAAAGACTGAAAGGGACACAGTACTTCCAAATTTGTTTTATGAGGCCAGCTTCACCTTGATTCCAAAACCAGACAAAGACTCCATGAAAAAGGAGAATTATAGACCAATACCCCAGATAAACAAGGATGCAAAAATTCTCAACAAGATACTAGCCAATAGGATCCAACAATACATTAAGAAGATTATTCGCCATGACCAAGTGGGATTTATCCCCAGGATGCAAAGGTAGTTCAACACTGGTAAAACAATCAAAGTGATAGATCACATTAATAATAGAAAGTACAAAAAACATAAGATCCTCCCAATTGATGCAGAAAAAGAATTTGACAAAATACAGTATTGTTTCTTGATTAAAACTCTCCACAATATAAGGATAGAGGGAACATAGCTCAATATCCTAAAAGCCATCTATGAAAAGCCCACAGTGAATATCATTCTTAATAGCGGAAAATTCAGAGTTTTCTCCCTTAAGGCCAAGGACACATCAGGGATTTCCACTTTTACCAGTGTTGTTCAACATAATATTAGAAATTCTAGCCTCAGAAATCAGACAACAAAAAGAAATAAAAGCATTCAAATTGGCAAAGAAGAAGTCGATCTCTCCCTCTTCACCAATGACATGATACTGTACATAGAAAACCCAAAAGACTCCACCCCAAGATTGCTATAACTCATACAGCAATTCAGGAATTGGCAAGATACAAAATAAATGCACAGAAATCAGTGGCATTTCTATATACTAACAATGAGACTGAACAAAGAGAAATTGAGGAGTTAGTCCCATTTACAATTGCATGCAAAACCATAAGATACTTAGGAATAAACTTAACCAAAGAGGTAAAGGATTTATACCCTAAAAACTACAGAACACCTCTGAAAGAAATTGAGGAAGACAGAGATGGAGAAACATTCCATGCTTATGTATTGGAAGAATAAATATTGTGAAAATGTCTAGGCTACCCAGGGCAATTTACACGTTTAATGCAATCCCTATCAATATACCATGGACTTTCTTCAGAGAGTTGGAACAAATAATCTTAAGATTTGTATGCAATCAAAAAGACCCCGAATAGCCAGAGGAACATTGAAAGAGAAAAACAATTCTGGGGGCATCACAGTGTCTGATTTCAAGCTGTATTACAAAGCTGTGATCCTTAAGACAGTGTAGTACAGGCACAAAAAAGACACAGATCAATGGAACAGAATAGAGAACCCAGAAATGGTTCCTCAACTCTATGGTTAACTAATATTCGACAAAGCAGGAAAGACTATCCACTGGAAGGACAATCTCTTCAATAAATGGTGCTGGGAAAATTGAATAGCCACATGCAGAGGAATTAAACTAGATCATTCTCTTATACCATATACAAAGATAAACTCAAAATTGATGAAATATCTAAATGTGAGAGAAGAATCAATCAAAATCTTACATGAGTGGGAAATATCAGACAGGGTGACAGACGTGAGAGACTCCTAACTCCAGGAAATGAACTAGGGGTAACAGAAGGAGAGGTGGGCCGGGGATGGGGTGACTGGGTGACGGGCACTGAGGGGGACACTTGATGAGATGAGCACTGGGTGTTATGCTATATGTTGGCAAATTGAACTCCTATAAAAAATATACAAAAAATAAATAAAATAAATAATAAATAAATAATAAATCCTAGAGGATTTTGAACCTTCACCACAGTAACTTCTTGCAGGATACAGCTTTAAAGGCAAAGGAAACAAAAGCGAAAATGAACAATTGGGACTTAATCAGGATAAAAACTTCTGCACAGCAAAAGACATAGTCAATAATATTAAAAGACAGGATGGCAGAAGATATTTGCAAATGACATATCAGATAAAAGGCTAGTATCCAAGATCTATAAAGAATTTACTAAACTCAACACCCAAGAAACAAACAATCCAGTCATGAAATTGGAAGAAGACATGAGCAGACATTTCACCAAAGAAGACCTATGCGTGGCCAACAAGCACATGAGAAAATGCTACACATCACTTGCCATCGGGGAAGTACAAATCAAAACCATAATGAGATACCACCTCACACCAGTGAGAATGATGAAAATTAACAAGACAGGAAACATCAAATGGTAGAGAGGATGTGGAGCAAGGGGAACCCTCTTGCATGTTGGTGGGAATGCAAATTGGTACAGCTACTCTGGAAAACAGTGTGGAGGTTCCTCAAAAACTTAAAAATAGAACTACCGTATGACCCAGCAATTGCACTACTGGGTATCTACCCCAAAGATACAGATGTAGTGAAATGCTGGGATACCTGCACCCCATTGTTCATAGCAGGAATGTCCACAATAGCCAAACTGTGGAAGGAACCATGATGCCCTTCGACAGATGAATGGATAAAGAACATGTGGTCTATGTATACAATGGAATATTACTCAGCCATTAGAAAGGATGAATATTCACCATTTGCTTTGATCTGGATGGAACTGAAGAGTATTATGCTGAATGAAATAAGTCAATCGGAGAAAGACCATCATCTTATGGCTTCACTCATATGGCTAATATAAGAAATAGTTAAAGGGATTATAATGGAAAGGAGGGGAACTGAGTAGGAAAAATAGACAGGGAGACAAAACATGAGAGACTCCTAACTCTGGGAAACAAAGGGTTGCAGAAGGGAAGGTAGGCAGGAGGTTGGGGTAACTGGTTGACGGGCACTGAGGAGGGCACTTGATGGGATGAGCACTGGGTGTTATACTACATGTTGGCAAATCGAAGTTAAATAAAATCGAATGAAAAAAATAAATGAAAAAAATAAAAGTGGTGAGAGTAGACATCTTTATCTTGTTCTTAACTTTATGGGAGAAGGTCCCAGTTTGTCATCATTGATTATGATTAAAATCTATTTTAAATCTTTGATGTTCAATGCACTGGATAACATGTGGCCATGAGTAACTCAAAGGTGGCTAGTGTAATTGAAGGACAGAATTATTTTATTTTATTTTATTTTATTTTATTTTATTTTATTTTATTTTATTTTATTATTTTATTTTATTTTATTTTATTTTATTTTTTTATTAATTTACAGTTTAGTTTAAATAACCACACATGGCTAGTGGCTACCATATTGAACAGCAAGAATAATGTAGGGATGTTGACTTCAATGATCTGTACAATCTGTCCTAGGTGGTCTATGCTATTCTGTTCAACAGGTTTCATTCAAACTTATCTGAAATTGTTAATGTACCCTGACCTCTCCAGAAATGATAATCCAGATTTCTTTATACTCATGGGGTAGACCTGAGGCAGGAGGAGGGAAAGTGTTCAAAGCCATATTTTCACAGCTAGATTGTTTTTTTATTTTTTATTTAATTTCAATTTAGTTAACATATAGTGTATTATTAATTTCAGAGGCAGAATTTAGTGATTCATCAATTGCATAGAACACCCAGTACTTATTACATCAAGTTCCCCCTTTTTATTTACTTTTTTATTTAAATTCAATTTGCCAACATACAGTATAACACCCAATGCTCATCCCATCAAGTGCCCTCCTCAGTGCCCATCACCCAGTTACCCCATCCTCCAACCCACCTCCCCTTGCACAACCATTTGTTTATTTCCCAGAGTTACGAGTCTCTCATGGTTTGCCTCCCTCTCTAATTTTTCCCACTCACTTCCCCTCCTTTCCCTTATAATTGCTTTCATTATTTCTTATATTTCACATATGAGTGAAATCATATGGTATTTAGACTGATATTTTATTGTATCTGAGTTTCCATAAGCTCAAATGAAAGGATGAATCAAAGGCATCCCAGTCTTTGTGAATGAACGTACATGTGTGTATATCAGTGTGCTATGAGTATAGTAACACTTTATCTTCCCTTCAAAAGTGTCATTACTATTGATTGTGAAACAATTTCAGTTCTGGAAGGAAAAAATATGATTCCTCTTGATTTAGTGGTAAAATGAATACATCTTGAGACAGTCTCTCTCTCTGGCTTCAGTTTTCTCATCTGAAATATAAGAGAGTTGGACTAGATTTATTTATTTGACATACCAAATAAGTCAGTAAGCTAACAGCTTGGGACAGAATCATTAATTAGACCTGTGATACCCTTGGGAATTCAATTGAATAAAAAGTCTGAACAAAATGATTTTAAGGTCAGTTTTCAGCTCTGTGAGCCCATGTAAGCTATGAATCTTCTGGCTCATAGTTAATGTATGAATGTCATATGAATGAAAATCCTTCTCCAAAGTCCTACTTCACTAAGAGAGAGCCCCCATCCAATTGCATGTTATTTCCCCTCTTCCTTACCATTCCCTACTTGATATTTTCCAACTCAGTAGTAAAGTAAGAACTGAAAGAGTCTGGGAAAATGGGAACGAATAGTGAGAAAGCAGCAGAGAGGCAACAGCTTGAGCATTTTACCATATCCTGAGATGACAGATACTAGATTATGTGATGAAGATAACAGAAAGGAGGATAAAAGATGGAAATGTGAAGGAAGAAGATAAGTAATATGCTCTCAATTATATCAAACATGGTATAAATTGATGCAGCTATACAGGGGAAAGATCCAAATGGGTATGGGTGGGGCACTGTCCTTCCCATCACTCAGGAAGCAGAGAAGGAGTTAAGGAAAGAGATAAGTAGGGGAGCACACAGAATCAGCACAGGGCATCCCCTCTCTGTCACAACTATTGTGGTCCTATCTTGAAGATCAAATATATAACCCCTCTCTCTTTTCTTCCTTACCTGAGTATAAACTTCTTTTCCACCATAGCTCAAGATGACTGTAAAAGTCCAGTCTAGAAGGGAAGTGACAACTCATCCTCTGCCTCCCTTATTACCTTTTCCCTTGGTCTCTAAGAATCCAAACTCAGCTGAAGAAATTCCAGTTATACTGTCACTTTAGTTAGTAAAACTCCCCAGGGGAGGATTAAAGAGTCTGGTCTTGGATCCAAATATTATCTCCCCCTTAAATTTACTTGGATGGCCTTTTCCTCCATCAACCACCAAAACTAAGAATTCTATGAAACAAAAAGAAGATTTCAAAATTCTTAGTTCCCTGGCCTCAGGTTTCCTGTAATATAATTCAGGTACCTACAGATGCAAAGTTTGGGTAAATGTCTTTGTTTCTGGAGCAAGTAGCAAGCCAGTGGGCTATATTGCTGAGCTCATGTTTTACTGAGTACCTAATTAATTATTAATTAGTAGTTATGGGACCATGTTTAAAAGGTGTTAAAGTGAACTTACTTATACCCATCCCCATATAGTCCACCTTTATTTAACTCTATATAATTGATGTAATCAACTCACACCAGGGTCTCATCCATTTTGTTCATAACATCAAGGTGCCACCCCAAGTTCCAATCAAGACCTAGCAGACTGCTATATCCTTATTCTCCAGAAGACAGACAGAGCATCTCATTATTCCAACACCCCAGAGCCTAGCCAAAATCTATGAGTATTTACCTGCCTTCCAAACTCCTAACACAGGACCACTGACAGCAAGCCCACTGATTCCAGGTCATTGCCGGTGTGACAGAAACAAAACTACCTTTAATCTAGTGGAGGCAATGTCTGTTATGGGGATTTTGTGAAATGAAACTCAAACTAAGAAAATTATTTTCCAGAACATAAGGCACCAAAAAGAAAAAGGCTCTTTAGAATGTGGATAGAGCCACAAGTGTAATAAAGGAAAGAGAGACAGAGAAAGGGGGGGGGGAGTGAAATTTCTTTTGCCTAAAATCAAGTTTCACATAATGGCAGTTAGATTAGCATATACTGGTAAGATTGTCTTTCTCCACCTACAAATACTCTAACCATAAAAATTAGAGAGAACTAAGCTGAACAGAGTATACTCATTCCTGCTTCCTATCTCAGAGCAGCTACAAGATTTCCTGAGGATTATGTTGCTGGAGCTAAGCATAAAAGCTTATTTATATACACAACAACTTGCAAGTCTCCAGTTTCTATTCTTCCTCCTTCCCTCTACCCTCCCCTCCCCCACTTTGCACCAGAAAAGTCAAACAGGCGTGCTTTACAGTTTGAGGACTAATCTGAAAAGCGGAAGAAGAATCTGTACACTGGCTAGCATATGTGCCCTTGCCTCTTTCTTCTTGAAAATTGCAGCAACTCATCTTTTCAAAGAAGCTTGCCTAAAGAACAGGCACTCTGTAAATGGAGTGTGCTTTGAGGCCCTTCAGGGTATTCAGATTCATTGTACAGCTCACCAAGAAGTTTAGCTCTACAAGGGACGGGTAGATTGGATTTAATGAAGACTTGGAGCTTGCTTCTCAGAATAAATGCAAAAGGACCCCAAACTCTCAATCTTGAAGGTAGCAGGTAAGATTTGATGTTTCAATTGCTATGACTAAAACAGTATGTAGTAAAATTCTGCTATCGGCAGATTTTAGCAAATTCCCAGTTTAGGGATAACTAATCTGCCTTGCCTGCTTTCAATTAGGCTGCTACCGTGAATTCTCTCTCCTTTATTTATTGGCCAGATATTTGATAATCTAATCAGTCTGTCAACAATTATTGCTTAGTGCTTCTGCTAGGGGCTCGATGTGGCAAAATATAGAGGGGACACTACCCAAGCCTCCAGCACCTTCACAATTAAGTTAGAGATATAAGACATACTTTAGAATCCTATTTTAAGGGCTCAGTGAGATTTCTCTAATCTGTTGTGATGGTGTCCTTCATTGTGGAAAGAAAATAGTGACTGATAAAAGTTAAACAAATAGTGAAGAATGACCTGGTATATTTACAAAGTACTTTCACATTCATTATCCTACTTGAACCTCTCAACATCCTGCATTTTATACAGAGTAAGTATGACAATCCCTGTTTTGCAAATAAGGAAATAGAGGCATTAACAAATTTTCTAACAAACACCATACAACTAGAAATCGACAAGTTGTAACTAGCTACTGCAAATAGATAGCTCTCACAACTATAAATGAATATAAGGAAATTGCATGATCTATTTAATAACTTAGACATATCTGACATAGACCAGGTCTATGCAGAGCCAACACTTCATACATTTCGATCAAAATCTTTGGCCAGGAGCATAATTCTACTTAGCAGCAAAGCAGCTCTTTTCAAGGGTAAACAAATGGATTGGTGAGTACCATCCTTAGAGAAAAGGGGGAAAATCCTTAAATTTAGTAGTTCTGCCCTTCAGTGCTCTGATTGTTTTGAAGACTAGAAAGAGGCCATGACATCATGTATTTATGTACTGAGTATTCTAAAACAAAATGTAAGTAAACCAGGACTTGAGGCTGCATAGTTTTCAAATATATTAGCGAAATTTGCTTCTAGATAATTTTGTTTATAGTATCTATTGCAATCATTCAAAAATATTTTCTATTGTTTTACTCTTACTTGCCTAATTAGAACTAAAAGTGGTCTCTGTTTATATAGAAAATAAATGACCTCAGGTACTACATTTATGTCTTTAATATACACTTAATATAAACTGCTCCCCAGATCCCCATAATATTTAAATGACTGCACTAGTTAATTAATTCCTGCAAATAGCATAAATCACCCTGGGAGTCAGTGAACCCAAACAGAATAGGTTAAAGAAAGTTTTCAGGTTGAGTCCAGTACAAACCCAGCATTTTAGTGTCTTCCTAGCCCAGAATCATCAATTTCATTTTTTCTACTTTCTCTCTCTTACCTTAATCAAACTTTTGATGTGTTTAAGAAGTATTTGTCTGGCATAAAAGCAAGATTCTACCATGGTACATAAAATTATAAATTTGCCTGTGCAGTATCACTGGCTAATAAGGTATTAAAAGGAGGGCACTGATCCTTAAAAAACATATCTAATCTTGTGGATTTGATGCCATGAAAGCTAATTATCATAATCCCTTAAATAATTTAGCTCTGCATAGACCTCTACTTTGATCCATTTTGTTATTTCTTATGTTCTTATTAAAAATCTCAAATCTGAAAAAAAATCTCAAATCTGTTGTAATCCAGTTAAGCAAGTGTCAGTTAAGCTCAACACATTATGTGGCACAAAAGTAAAATGTAGTTCCTGCCGTTGGGGAATTTACAATATTGGTGGGCATACAAGACCCACAGAACATAAAAATATGAGACAGTAAACCAGTGTTATATTTGTAATGGTTAATGAGTTTAGAGAAGAAAGAGAGAAGTGGGCTGGGTTAAGTGGAGAAGGTTTCATAGAGGAGGAAAAAATGAGATAGGCCTAAAATAATATCTAGGATATGGAGAAGTTGGTGAGTGATTAGATATAGGCAGCATAGGAAAGTCAGATCTGTCCCTGAAATTTTGAACCTGTGGTATCTGGGCAGTGTTGCTACTACTATTCATAGAATTAGGTAATTTGGGAATGGAAGTGTGGAGTGTAGGACATGATGAGTTCTGTTTTTGACCTATTGAGTTTAAGGAGATGGCAAAAATTCCAAGAAATAATGTCTTATGGATGATTGGAAACAATGGCCCTGAATATGAAAGATGGGTAAATGGTAGAGGCCAAAGTTAAATCTGAGGAGTGTAACAGCCAATGCCATAAGATTGGCTCATTCTAGAGAAAACAAATCTAACAGATGACCAAGGGCTGAAACCTATACAGTTCATACACTTTTGGTTAAGAGAAAGAAGTCCTGAGAATTAAGAGCCACAGAAATAAAATTCTTCTCTGCAAAATATACCAAGAGTTTTGGAAGAAAGTATTAGGTTATTTGTTCTTTTAAACTTCATCTCCCCAATAGTAACTAGCATAGTGCCTTAGACATACCATGAGCACCGAATAACTATTAAGTTTTTCTAATATAAATAAGCAAGGAGATATTTTGCTTCAAGTATCTTTCAAATTGGACTCTGTCATAAACTCTGCATCTTTAAACTACCTTCCTGCATAGATTTCAATGGGAAGGAAACTGGGCCTGGATAACTGGGACTTCCTCCTAGATTTGCCTTTTAATCAGCTATATGTTCTCTAGCAAGTTATTTCTTGATTTCCTCATATATCCAATGCAATAATGAGCTTATAGAGATATTTTTCAGATCTGCTAAAATGATAAATATGAAAGCAACTTGAAAATAAAAACCACCATCCAAAAAGATTTTGTTTAAATTCCACTCTAGGAGAATAAGACACATAACAAGACTGATTGCATGTAGAGGGAGTAGACCCTGTTACTTTCTGCTCCCAATATTGCACCTTTAAACAGGGACCTCACTCAAAGTAAGCATCAGCAATCTTATCCTACTTTTAAGATGTAAGTAGGAGCCAACCTTCTGATTACCACTAATTCTACCATACCTGTGCAAGCCTCAATGTGAATGCCAATTTGTTCATTTGCATTGAGGAAATACAACTGCTAAGAAGTCTGATGTACTCATAGCAGGTGGTAGTACATCCTCATCCTTACAGAAAAGGCAACAAAGTAAGCCATTAACCTGATTCAATAAATCCAGACATCTTTGTTCTGTTAATTCATGTTACAGTACTGGTGCCGATTATAATTACTTTTGCTTTCAACTGGTAATTCTTCATATTTGGTAGAAAAGACCACTGTATAAACACTACAGAATTCATCTACCCTGCTTCCTCATTTCAT
Source organism: Canis lupus familiaris (assembly GCF_011100685.1). NCBI lineage: Eukaryota > Metazoa > Chordata > Mammalia > Carnivora > Canidae > Canis > Canis lupus. The sequence continues at coordinate 60,652,484 of NC_049260.1, read as the reverse complement.
CCCATTCCACCCTATTCCATAATAATTCCTCTTTTTGGGGGCCACCAGTTTTTCTTCTGTATTTAGGAGAGAAAAATAGAGAGAAAAATCTTTAAATGTTTGAGAAAAGTTAGTAAGAGAGGGGTCCTGGCAGAAATAAGGGGAAAGAGACAAAACAGAAGAGTAAACATAGACCCTTGAACACTTAGAGTTGATTTTCCTTTTGATGAATAAAATATCATTACCATATTTACAGTGTTTGTGTAATCAATACATCCCAGACATTTGAGCTTCTACTTAAATGTAGCTAATGGAAAAGGAAAAGGAGCTGAAGTCTAGACTCAGAATCCCCTGGAACATTCAGGCTTTCTTTTATTTTTTATCAATCCCTCTTTAAAAAGGAAAGAAAAAATCCAATTTGGAATCACATTTTGAGAAATCTAACATGTAAGACTTACTGAGATTTCTCCTCTATCTCAGATTAACTTTGTTTTTACATACGGTTGTCCTTGTGTTGTCATGGATTTAGCATTAAGTGGAATTAAGCTAACAATGACAACACTAAAACATCTCTGACACATCTTATATACTTATTGTAAAGTCCCTAGGAAGTTCAGGCCTCAGAAAATATAAAAAGCTTCTTTTCATTCCAAATTAGTTACCTATTATGTTTAATCTGAATTTGAATTCTTACTTAAGACAAAGGCCTTCAATACAAGGCAGTCCCCTAGAGAACAATTATCCTGCTTCTAAGATCCAGGCATCTAAATTCCAAGAAGTTAGATACAGGCCTCAGAATCAACTGTGAGCAATGGCCTCAGAACTTAGGTGGATTCCAAGTTGCTGGTAATTTGGTAGAGAACAAGTATCCCTCTCAGAAAGTAGACCCTCTAGTTAATGCTTTACAAAAAGTTCAAAAGCATATAAGCTGTCTGTAACATATTTCTATCACTCAGACTAAGGGTAGAACTATCTTCTACCACAAACACTCATGCACTCCTTAATACCTCTATTGCTATTTTGTGACTGTGCAGTCCCACAAACACTCATGCACTCCTTAATACCTCTATTGCTATTTTGCGACTTGCATTTCCCTTCAAGTCTGTTTTCATGCATCACTTTATTCTGATTATACAGGATAAAACATTTGTGTCATAGTATTATGTAAAGGGACACACTGTGTCATTAGCTCTGAATGCCACAGTCCAGGTTCTTTTCAGGCTCAACTCTTTCTTTGGTTTGGAATCCAGCTGTCTGACAAGAGTGTCCCAATTTGATTGATATAATGTTCGCCCCTTATCAATAAATAAGCTATCTGAGAAAAAACATCTTTGAGTTGTCAACAATGCAGTATTGACTCCCCTGTACTTTCTAATACCAGTGCAAATGCTGTTAAGCATTTTCATGGAAATGCCAAGTTTAAAAGCTAATTATTGGATAATAAGGCTACTGTGATGACAGGTTGGTCTTTCTACTCCCTTCTCCAAAATTATTTATTGCCATGGAATAAAGCCACTGAAATTATTACTGCAAGCTTGGTTGTTTATAGATTAAAACCTGATAGAGGACATGTAGCTTTGCTCCAATTATGGCCATTCACTCAATAAACATTTATTGCACATTTTCTATGTCCAAAAGTTTGTGATAAGCGAGCTTATTGGTTCACAGAGCTTAGGAATTCACAATCTACCTAGGGAAAGAAGATTCTTACACATTACAAGCTACAAGATAGTAGAATACTGACTGACATATAATTGGTACCGGTGATAAACATAATTCAAGTTGAAAGAAGAGAGATAGGAGTATAGAATGGGGTGGTCACCAATGTTTATAGCAGCAATGTCCACAATAGCCAAACTGTGGAAGGACCCTTGGTGTCCATCGAAAGATGAATGGATAAAGAAGATGTGGTATATGTACACAATGGAATATTACTCAGCCATTAGAAACGACAAATACCCACCATTTGCTTTGACATGGATGGAACTGGAGGGTATTATGGTGAATGAAATAAGTCAACCAGAGAAGGACAAACATTATATGGTCTCATGCACTTGGGGAATATAAAAATTAATGAAAGGAAATAAAGGGAAAGGAGAGAAAATGAGTGAAAATATCAGTGAGGGTGACAAAACATGAGAGACATCTAACTCTGGAAATAAACAAGGGGTAGTGGAAAGGGACGTGGGTAAGGGGTTGGGGTGACTGGGTGATGGGCACTGAGGGGGGCACTTGGCGGGATGAGCACTGGGTGTTATACTATATGTTGGCAAATTGAACTCCAATAAAAAAATTAAAAATAAACAAATAAAAGAATGGGGTGGTCAAAGTAAGTGTCAGGAAGCGGAACCTGAGCTGAGCTTAGTATTAGTAGGAAACAGATTCATAAAAATTTACAATTGTATACTGCTTTATATTTTACAAAACAGTTATATTTGCTCATTCTCCTATTTATTATTCATCCATTCAACAAACACTTGTTGTATCAAAACATTAATAAAACATTGTCCCAGCTTATTAACTTGATTGGGGGGAAATCCCTTCGCAACGTGTGTGTGTGTGTGTACTTTGATATCAAGTTGTACACTTTAAATATCTTGCAATTTTATTTGTCAATTACACCTCAATAAAGCTGGGGAAAAATTATCTCTCACCTCCCTGAGCTTACCTTTACAGGATAAGCATCACAAATAACTTTCTCCATTTGACAATAAGGTACATGGAGGATAGCAAAAAGGGCACTGGGGAGTTGGCCAAATAAAAGTAGGGCCCCTTTGAGCTGTAATTTCATGAAAAACAAGTTTCCTGCATCTTGCCACTGCTCAGCAGAAGTATCTGCTTTAGAAGACTGAGCCCCAAGTCACAACCTCCCCCACTTCCTCTTCTGCTTTAGCCCTGCCCTCATCTCCCCATCCCTGTTGGCAATCATCCAACAGATACAGACCATCCGGTGCATGCTAGCATTTACTAGAAAGGTAAAGGAAGTCTTGGGGGAGGCATCAAATTTAGTACAATCATAAAATTCCATCCAAGTACTGATTTAATCTTTCAGTTGCTCCTGTTGAGTCAATTAAAAAACACTCATCATCAGTTTCACCCAAACCTTATAGTCAGACACATCCTTGGGTCTTTGGATTCTCATCAATCTCTGACCTACACCACTTTGAAACCAATACCACACAGTTATTCCTCCAAAGTTGCTTCAGCCCCAACAAACTACTTTTGCTTTTTTTGTTTTAAGCCCTTTGCCTTCTTTAGTTTCTTAAATGTGTGGATTCATCTGCTTCACTCCCCTTACTTTCTTTTCCAGTGATTTGTAGTGTTCATCCAGAGGTCACGGTCCTCTATACTACACCTGATTTTTCAGATTTCTTTTTAATAGACTTTACCCTGCTAGTGAAGTCTATATTTCACTCCCACTTTATGCCATTTTCTAGATGCCTGCACAATAGCACCAATGCTTCCACATCAAAAGCTTGTTTCTACCTCCACCTCCCTAGACCCACACCTTGGGAAATCAAATACTGTATTTCTCAAAAGCACCTACTACCACAATTATTCTTTCAAAGTTGCTCAATTATGAGAGGAAGAAAGCAGAACTGAATAAACTGACTCACTGTCATTAATAGGGCCACTGTCTAAATGGGTATGTCAGACATGCAATCAAAAAGAGTGATTACAGCCCTGTAATAAATAATAGAACCATGAACAAGGGAACATTTGTAAAGAATAACAACTTCAACTTGAATCTTGGAGTATATGTAGAAATTTGCCAAGTTCACCCCTTTGACCATGTAAGGGTGAAAGAGGATACATAGTTTGAGTATCCTCAAGTAGACAAGGCATGATAAGGAACCTGATCTAAGTTGGTGGGAGAAGGCCAGGAGATACTGTAAAATAATAATCAATAGAACATTGAGTTCACACATGAGGAATGAGGTCAAAGAAGATCAAATATGTCTACCCTGATCATATTTGCTGAAGTAACTGGAAGACGTTTAATGTTAATGAAAAATAAATAAAAGTCAGTTGGAACAGTTTATTTGGGAGGGAAGATAATATATATGTCTTTAAGCATGTTAAAATTGAGAAAAAAGCCTAAGATCCAAGAAGAGCAATCTTATAGGCAGTTGAAAATGAGACTAAAGTTCAGGTGAGTAGTTTGTGGGTGAGACAGACATTTGAGTCATCCACATGAAAGTGGTCTTTTTAAACCATGGGAGTTGATAGTTATTCAAGGGAAAGAGAGAAGCAAAGAGCTAAACATCAAACATTTGCATATCAGAGACCTTGGATACACTAACAACCTCAATTGTCTATCTGAAAAACCTATCACTGATGAAGGGAGACCAAAAAGAAAAGTAGCAGTGTGGTAGCAGAACTGGACTGAAGTTTGTAATGCCTGGGTTTTAGTTCCAGCCCTGCCATTAACCATATGCTCTTGAGCAAGTCATCACCACTCCACTCACATTCCCAGGTTTCATTTTTTCACATGTAGAAGTCCATTGGAACAGGATTTTAAAGATCACTTCTGCCTCGTACTACACTTCTTGGAATAACAAAAAGGCACATTCTGCTGACATGGCTGAATAATATAATTTTTTTAAAGAATGGCATAGAATCTCTCCAGACATTAATTATGTTCCTGCCATGTATGCAAAGTACTATGCTAACCACTCTAGAAGAAAACTGGGGAAGTATAAAATAGGAAGTAAAATGGGAAAAATAAAACATAAAGATATGGCCCCTGTTTTCAAGGAACTTGCAATCTAGGTGAACTTACTGGTTTCACTTTCAGTTGATTTACAGTAAGTCATAATTCTGCTGCCAGACTTGTGTATCACTTTAGTTGGAGGAGAAACAATCAGTTTAAATTTAGCTCTCATACAAAGTTGTCCTTATTAATTTTTTTGCTTTGGTAAAATATTCTGAGAAAAATTCCTGTTCCTGTTTCAAAAGTTACACCAAAGGAAAAATAAGAAGTAATATAATAAAAGAACTATACACTAAGGTGATTCAATAAAACAATTTTGAAATGAGTTTGTCTGATTCAACACATTCATTGAGCAAAAAGTGTAATGTTCCTTGCTAAGTTTTATAGAAACTATTCATATTAATTGGATCTGGTCTTTGTCCTCAAAAAAGTCTATAATTCAGTAGTAGAGATTATCACTCTACTAAGTATAGAGTATAAGTATATATAAGTATATATAAGTATATATATAAGAGTAGAGTATATTTACTTTGTAAATATACAAAGTACTATAAGAAAAAATAAAAAGGAGCAGAAATACAAAACTGAATACTCTAGTTGAACCATTGGCCACTGTGCTCAACTGCTCTCCAAGGTTCTAACATCCTGAGAATACCCTGTACTTACCCCTCTTACTTCTTCCTTCCACATCTAACCTTTCTACTAACCCTCTCTTCACTATGCCCTTGAGAGCCTCCTTTCCTTATCCCAAATCTCTTCAAATAATTCTCCCACCACCTCATTGCCTTATGTGAAACCTGATCCTCCCCATCAAAAGTAAACTGCTTATTTTTCTACATCCCATCTACTGTGAGACCTCAAGAGACTGTTGGATGTCTTCTGGCTTTCTAGTGCCAAGTTTAACCATTACTCTTCTACCATAAGGCAAATGCCATTCACCTATGCCACCCTTTAATCTTCCTTATTAATATCACCATCTATTGACCTCCTAGTTATTTTTTCTTAATTCACTGAATAATTTAGCATTTGGCTTATAGTCTCCCTCTCTACCCTAAACCCTGCTATCACCTTTGTATCTTCACCTTTCATATAAACAACCAACCTAGTAAACTGACTTCAAATTTCTTGACCTCCTTATCTAGAACATCCATTCGCATTCCACCTTACCTACTCATTCTATGGCCACACTCAGAGCCTCATTTATTATCACACGACTGAAATCTTAAACTCCAGTGTACCACACTCTGTGATCATGTCTGGTTCCACATCCTCATGAAAGCCTAAAAACTAGGACACAGCTAAGTTACTTTTTGTCCTGTCATTTCATATGGTAAAGAGTGCCCAGATATCACCGGTAGAATTCTTCAAACAATTGAATACACCTTAGAGAAGCAAAATTGATATTATGCTAACAGATTTACAGTAACAGAAGAGATTTTAAGAAGAAATTTAGTACAGAATAGTGGGAAGAAATTTATATTTGCTCCTCTAGGCAATCAGGAGACTCTGAGAATGGAGAATGCATGATCAAGATGGTGTTAGTGAGAGCCACTTCCTCACTGCTCATTTATGAACAAATTAAAGCTTGCTTTCCACACGTATACCTAGTCTGTTCTTTTTCTTTCTCTCTCTCTTCTTTCTTTCTTTTTTTTTAAATTTTTTTATGATAGTCACAGAGAGAGAGAGAGAGAGAGAGAGGCAGAGACACAGGCAGAGGGAGAAGCAGGCTCCATGCACCGGGAGCCTGACGTGGGATTCGATCCCGGGTCTCCGGGATTGCGCCCTGGGCCAAAGGCAGGCTCCAAACCGCTGCGCCACCCAGGGATCCCTCTTCTTTCTTTCGTTCATTCGTTCATCCTTCCTTCCTTCCTTTCTTTTATCCTTTCCTTCTTTCTTTTTAGTTCTAAATTCAATAAAACAGTAGATTTCTTGACTCACATGTAAGAAACTATCCAAACTTAGGAGCAGGAGCCAAGAGTAGGAGGACCCTAGGCTTGCCTCATCCCACAAACACAACTAAGTAAATATCAAATCATTCTGAATACCCATGAAATCAATCTGAGGACTGACAGAACAAACTGAAAAAATAGAGGGAAAGTAGAGGCCACACTGTGGAAGGTAGGAGGTACAGAGATGTGATTTGACAGAGAAATAGATCACAGGTGCTGTGAAAGGAAGAGAGCCCTGGTCACAGGGAGAGGGTAAATAGAAATAAAGAGAAAGAGAAAAAGAGAGAGTGAGGAGCATATAGGGGATCACACAAGGAAAACACTTCCAAAACCATTAACTGGGAAAACAAGAGGGGCTGATTTTCATGAGATTTACAACCAGTAAGGTTCAAAGACTGGAGTTTTACAGATACATGGCATGGCTTGTGTGGAACCTTGAGGGCGCTGCACTATTCCTGTGGAGTAGGAGGGCAGATAGCCCATAGCAGATGATGAAATCTGAGAATCCCCTGGAACACACTGGGAAAGACAGTTCCCCCTTCTTGCAGTGCATCTTCGAGAGATGGCATTGCCTCTCTGGAGACAAAAGAGCAAGCAGGAGGCATTACCCTCCTCTGCCCCTTAGCATAGGAGCAGAAACACCTACTGAGGGCAGTTAACCTGAACACTGGCTCTTTGCTTTGCTTTATTCCAAACTCCAGGCCTCTGCACTTTGGTATCACTGCCCTTCTGGGACAAACGTGCATCACACACAGCATGGCAACACCCTCCCCCAGAGGACCAGTATGGGTCCCCATGATACTTAGTCCCTAAAGCTTGCAGTTTTAAAACTCAGTTTGCCTGCCTAGGGTAGAACGCATATACAATGTGCTGCCAGGTAGGCAGACAACCCAGACAGAAGAGAGGGTGAAGCTGTCTGCTTCTGGAGTTTTGTTTCTTGGGAACTGATTACTGAATCAACTTCTTTGCTGATTTTCAGTCTCTAAGTTTTTCTAATTTTCGTGTTTCAGTTTTGGCATTTTTATGTTTCCAGGAATTTATATACTTCTTTCAGACTGACCCAATTGTTGGCATACACTTTTCATGATATTCTGATTACATTTCTGTGATGATGGTTGTTATTTCTCCTCTAATTCTGATACATATATTTGCATCCTTTCTCCTTTTTTTGATAAGTATGAGTAAAGGCTTATCAATTTTATTGATTATTTCAAAGAACCAGCTCCTGGTTTCATTGATCTGTTCTATCATTGCTTTAGTTTCCATATAATTTATTTCTGCTCTAGTCTTTATTATGTCCTTTCTTCCTTATGATTTTAAGCTTTGTGTGTTGTTCTTTTTCTAGAACCTTCAGGAATAAGGTTAGGTTACTTATGAGATATTATTCTACTTCTGTAGGTAGACCTATATTGTTACAAACTTTCCTCTGAGGACTGCTTTTGCTGCATTCTAAAGGTTTGTATTTTCATTTTCATATGTTTACATGACCTTTTAATTTCCTCTTTGATTTCCTTGCTGATCCATTCATTATTTAGTGGCATATTGTTTCTTTCTATATTTCTATTTTTTTTGTATTTTTTTTGAAGTTCAATTGGCCAACATATAGCACCACAATGAGTGCTCATCCCGACAAGAGACACCATCACTTCCCGTGACCCAGTCACCCCATTCCCCCGCCCACCTCCCTTACCACAACCCCTAGTTCGTTTCCCAGAGTTAGGAATCTTTATGTTCTGTCTCCCTTTCTGATATTTCCCACACATTTCTTCCCGTTCCCTTATATTCCCTTTCACTATTATTTATATTCCCCAAATGAATGAGAACATATAATGTTTGTCCTTCTCCGATTGACTTACTTCACTCAGCATAATACCCTCCACTTCCATCCACTTTGAAGCAAATGGTGGGTATTTGTTGTTTCTAATGGCTGAGTAATATTCCATTGTATACATAAACCACATCTTCTTTATCCATTCATCTTTTGATGTACACTGAGGCTTGTTCCACAGTTTGGCTATTGTGGACATTGCTGCTAGAAACATTGGGGTGCAGCTGTCCCAGCGTTTCATTGCGTCTGTATCTTTGGGGTAAATGCCCAATAGTGCAATTGCTGGGTCGTAGGGCAGGTATATTTTTAACTCTTTGAGAAACCTCCACACAGTGTTCCAGAGTGGCTACACCAGTTCACATTCCCACCAACAGTGTAAGAGGGTTCCCTTTTCTCCGCATCCTCTCCAACATTTGTGGTTTCCTGCTTTGTTAATTTTCCCCATTCTCACTGCTGTGAGGTGGTATCTCATTGTGGTTTTGATTTGTATTTCCCTGATGGCAAGTGATGCAAAGCATATTCTCATGTGCATGATGGCCATGTCTATGTCTTCCTCTGTGAGATTTCTCTTCATGTCTTTTGCCCATTTCATGATTGGATTGTTTGTTTCTTTGGTGTTGAGTTTAAGAAGTTCTTTATACATCTTGGAAACTAGCCCTTTATCTGATACGTCATTTTCAAATATCTTCTCCCATTCTGTAGGTTGTCTTTTAGTTTTGTTGACTGTATCCTTTGCTGCGCAAAAGCTTCTTATCTTGATGAAGTCCCAATAGTTCATTTTTGCTTTTGTTTCTCTTGCCTTCGTGGATGTATCTTGCAAGAAGTTACTGTGGCTGAGTTCAAAAAGGGAGTTGCCTGTGTTCTCCTCTAGGATTTTGATGGAATCTTGTCTCACATTTAGATCTTTCATCCATTTTGAGTTGATCTTTCTGTATGGTGAAAGAGAGTGGTCTAGTTTCATTCTTCTGCATATGGATGTCCAATTTTCCCAGACCCATTGATTGAAGACACTGTCTTCCTTCCAATGGATAGTCTTTCCTCCTTTATCGAATATTAGTTGACCATAAAGTTCGGGGTCCACTTCTGGATTCTCCATTCTGTTCCATTGATCTATGTGTCTGTTTTTGTGCCAGTACTACACTGTCTTGATGACCACAGCTTTGTAGTACAACCTGAAATCTGGCATTGTGATGCCCCCAGCTGTGGTTTTCTTTTTAAAATTCCCCTGGCTATTCAGGGTCTTTTCTGATGCCACACAAATCTTAAAATAATTTGTTCTAACTCTCTGAAGAAAGTCCATGGTATTTTGATAGGGATTGCATTAAACGTGTATATTGCCCTGGGTAACATTGACATTTTCACAATATTAACTCTGCCAATCCATGAGCATGGAATATTTTTCCATCTCTTTGTGTCTTCCTCAATTTCTTTCAGAAGTGTTCTATAGTTTTGAAGGTATAGATCCTTTACCTCTTTGGTTAGGTTTATTCCGAGGTATCTTATGCTTTTGGGTGCAATTGTAAATGGGATTGACACCTTAATTTCTCATTCTTGAGTCTCATTGCTATTGTATAGAAATGCCACTGATTTCTGGGCATTGATTGTGAATCCTACCACGCTGCCAAATTGCTGTATGAGGTCTAGCAATCTTGGGGTGGAGGCTTTTGGGTTTTCTATGTAGAGTATCATGTCATTGGCGAAGAGGGAGAGTTTGACTTCTTCTTTGCCAATTTGAATGCCTTTAATGTCTTTTTGTTGTCTGATTGCTGAGGCTAGGACTTCCAGTACTATGTTGAATAGCAGTGGTGACAGTAGATATCCCTGTCTTGTTCCTGATCTTAGGGGAAAGGCTCCCAGTGCTTCCCCATTGAGAATGATATTTGCTGTGGGTTTTTCGCAGATGGCTTTTAAGATGTTGAGGAATGTTCCCTCTATCCCTACACTCTGAAGAGTTTTGATCAGGAATGGATGCTGTATTTTGTCAAATGCTTTCTCTGCATCTAATGAGAGGATCATATGGTTCTTGGTCTTTCTCTTGCTGATATGATCAATCACATTGATTGCTTTATGAGTGTTGAACCAGCCTTGTTTCCCGGGGATAAATCCTACTTGGTCATGGTGAATAATCTTCTTAATGAACTGTTGGATCCTATTGGCTAGTATCTTGTTGAGAATTTTTGCATCCATGTTCATCAGGGATAACATGGTCTGTAATCCTCCTTTATGGTGGGGTCTTTGTCTGGATTTAGAATTAAGGTGATTTTGGCCTCATAGAACGAATTTGGAAGTACTCCATCTCTTTCTATCTTTCCAAACAGCTTTAGTAGAATAGGTATGTTTTCTTCTTTAAAAGTTTGATAGAATTCCCCCTGGGAAGCCATCTGGCCCTGGACTTTTGTGTCTTGGGAGGTTTTTGAGACTGCTTCATTTTCTTCCCTGGTTATTGGCCTGTTCAGGTTTTCTATTTCTTCCTGTTCCAGTTTTGGTAGTTTGTGGCTTTCCAGAAATGCGTCCATTTCTTCCAGATTGCCTAATTTATTGGCGTATAGCTGTTCAGAATATGTTTTTAAAATCATTTGTATTTCCTTGGTGTTGGTAGTGATCTCTCCTTTCTCATTCATGATTTTATTAATTTGAGTCTTCTCTCTCTTCTTTTTAATATGGCTGGCTAATGGTTTATCTATCTTATTAATTCTTTCAAAGAACCAACTCCTGGTTTTGTTGATCTGTTCCACAGTTCTTCTGGTCTCTATTTCATTGAGTTCTGCTCGAATCTTTATTCTTCTGCTGGATGTAGGATCTATTTGCTGTCTTTTCTCTAGCTCCTTTAGGTGTAAGGTTAGGTTTTGTATTTGAGTTCTTTCCAGTTTTTGGATGGATGCTTGTATTGCGATGTATTTCCTCCTCAGGACTGCTTTTGCTGTATCCCAAAGATTTTGAATGGTTGTATCCTAAACTCTCTTGCTTTCCATGAATCTTTTTAATTTTTCCTTAATTTCCTGGTTGACCCTTTCATCTTTTAGTGGGATGGTCCTTAACCTCCATGTGTTTGAAGTCCTTCCAAACTTCTTGTTGTGATTTAGTTCTAATCTCAAGGCATTGTGGTCTGAGATTATGCAGGGGACGATCCCAGTCTTTTGGTATTGGTTAAGACCTGATTTGAGACCCAGTATGTGGTCTATTCTGGAGAACGTTCCATGGGCACTTGAGAAGAATGTGTATTCAGTTGCGTTTGGATGTAAATTCTGTAGATATCTGTGAAATCCATCTGGTCCAGTGTATCATTTATAGCTCTCATTTCTTTGGAGATGTTGTGTTTAGAAGACCAATCGAGTGTAGAAAGTGCTAGATTCAAGTCACCAAGTATAAGTGTATTATTATCTAAGTATGTCTTAACTTTGGTTATTAATTGATTGATATATTTAGCAGCTCCCACATTCGGGGCATATATATTGATGATTGTTAAGTCCTCTTGTTGGATAGATCCTTTAAGTATGATATAGTGTCCCTCTTCATCTCTCACTACAGTCTTTGAGGTAAATTTTAGTTTATCTGATATAAGGATGGCAACCTCTGCTTTCTCTTGAGGACCATTTGAATGGTAAATGGTTCTCCAACCTTTTATTTTCAGGCTGTAGGTGTCCTTCTGTCTAAAATGAGTCTCTTGTAGACAACAAATAGATGGGTCCTGCTTTTTTATCCAGTCTGACACCCTGCGCCTTTTGATGGGGTCATTAAACCCATTCACGTTCAGAGTTACTATTGAAAGATATGAGTTTAGTGTCATCATGATATCTATTCAGTCCCTGTTTTTGTGGATTGTTCCATTGGACTTCTTCTTAAAGGAGAATTTTGAGAGTCCCCCTAAAAGTTTCTTTCAGAGCTGATTTGGAGGTCACATATTCTTTCAGTTCCTGCCTGTCTTGGAAGCTCTTTATCTCTCCTTCCATTTTGAATGAGAGTCTTGATGATAAAAATAATCTTGGTTGCATGTTTTTCCCACTTAGGACCCTGAATATTACCTGCCAGCCCTTTCAGGCCTTTCAGGTCTCTGTGGAAAGGTCTGCTGTTACCCTAATACTTCTCCCCATAAAGGTCAGAGATTTCTTGTCTCTTGCTGCCTTAAGGATCTTCTCTTTATATTTGGAATTTGCAAGCTTCACTATTAAATGTCATGGTGTTGAGCGGTTTTTATTGATTTTAGGGGGGATCTCTCTATTTCCTGGATCTGAATGCCTGTTTCCCTTCCCAGATTAGGAATGTTTTCATCTATGATTTTTTTTTCAAATACATAGTCTGGACCTCTGTCCCTTTCGGTGCCCACAGGAACCCCTATTAAACGTAGGTTTTTCTTCTTATTATTTATTTCCCTTAATCTATCCTCATGGTCTTTTAATTTTTTGTCTCTTTTTTCCTCAGTTTCCTTCTTTGCCATCAACTTGTCTTCTATGTCACTCACTCGTTCTTCCATCTCGTTAATCCTCGTCGTTAGGAATTCTAGTTTGGATTGCATCTCATTCAATTGATTTTTAATTTCTGCCTGATTAGCTCTAAATTCTGCAGTCATGAAGTCTCTTGAGTCCTATATGCTTTTCTCTAGAGCCACCAGTAGCTGTATAATAGTGCTTCTGAATTGGCTTTCTGACATTGAATTGTAATCCAGATTTTGTAACTCTGTGGGAGAGAGGACTGTTTCTGATTCTTTCTTTTGAGGTGAGGTTTTCCTTCTAGTCATTTTGCTCAGAGCAGAGTGGTGAAAAACAAGTTTTATTGGGAAAAGGAGAAAAAGAGAGGAGAGAAAGAAGGAAGGAAAAGAGAAAAAAAGAAAAAAGGAAGAAAAAAGAAGAAAACGAGAAAGAAAAAGAAAGAAAAGAAGAAAAAGGGGGTGGGGGAACCAAACAGAAATTTAAGAAAAGCAAAGAAACAAAAACAAATAAACAAAAACAAAAAAACACTGGGGAGTATCCTCTGATTCTTTATATGGTAAGTCCTTTGACTTCCCCTGGAACTTTCCAGTGCTGCTTGGTCAATAATTTGTTTTTCTCCTGTCCATCTAGGTGGTCTTCTGGGGGAGGGTCCTGTTGTGCTGATTTTCAGGAGTTAGCACTTGGGGGAGCTGCTCTGCCCCCTGCCTAGTGCAGGGCTCAGTGAGTAATGTATCCTGTTTATCCGGGGAGGCCACTGTGAGGCCCCGTGGGGGCTGTTTACCCTGTGAGGCCCCAGGAGGCACAACCACAGTGGCGGTGGCCAGCTCTAGAGCCCTGGATTCAGCTCCCGCAGTAACTACGGAGCTCTCAGTCTGCAGAGGCCTGGATGCTCTGGGGGTGGAGCCACCGATCTGCTCAGCTTGGGGCAGGAGCGTCCTTGTGGTCCTGGGCCGTCCTGGCCTCTGCCTGTCCCGGGGGGAGGCCGGATCCTGGGCTGTGTCCCAGGGTTCCTGTGCTCCCGGGCCTGTGCTGTTGGATTCATGCTCCCAGCCTCGCCGCCCCCTCTCCGCCGGAGCCGCGGCCTGAGCCCCTGCGAGCTGCTCCCAGGGCCGCGCAGCCCCCTTCGTGCAGATCCTCTTCCTCTGCCGGAGCGGCCTCCGAGCTGCTCCCGGGGCGCACAACCCCCTCCGCGCGGAGCTTCCGCCCGAGCCCCTCCGAGCTGCTCCCAGGTCCAGCCGTCTGCGCTGCAGCCCTTTAGAGAGCTCAGCGCACTCTCCCCGGTGCGCAGTTGCTCTGTTAGTGTCCCTGGGAGCCTGAGGGCATCCCCGCCCCTCCTGGCTCCTGCTCTAACTCCCTGTGAGCGCCTTTCCGCCCGGGAAGATTGGTGAAGCTCCTGCTTCTCCGGGACGGAGATTTCCTGTCCTGGGGACACTCGTCCAGGCCTTAGTCCGGATCCTCACGGGGTCCCTCCCCCTTGGATGCCTTTAGTTTCTTTATTTCTTTTTTCCTCGTCTTACTACCTTGATAGAAGAATGAACTCTGGGCAGCCCCATTGGCGCAATGGTTTAGCGCCGCCAGCAGCCCAGGGCGTGATCCTGGAGGCCCTGGATCGAGTCCCATGTCAGGCTCTCTGCGTGGAGCCTGCTTCTCCCTCTGCCTGTATCTCTGCCTCTGTGTGTGTGTGTCTCTATGAATAAATAAATAAAATCTTTTTTTAAAAAAAAGAGAAGCATGAACGCTTCTCACGGTAGCATTCCAACTGTTCTCTCTTTAAATCTCAGGCCGAATTCCTAGGTTTTCAGGTTGATTTGAAGGTTATCTAGGTAATTTGGTGGGGACAGGTGACTTGGGGACCCTACTCTTTCGCCATCTTGCCCCTCCTCTGAAAAACAAATTTTACAACAAAGTAGTAGAAAATAAAAGGCCAGGAATCCTAAAGAATAAGGAAAAAAAGAAAGGAAAAGAATAAAGAAAAAAAGGAGAGGAAAAAAAGGGGGGAATGGGAGATGGTGGTGGTAAAGAAGTTGTACTGGAGGGAGAATGTAGTCTACCTGAGGGGTTCTTGAGGGTGATACTCTTGTTTCTGAGTATATTACGTTCTGTATATTAGAAGATGTCAGTCCCAAATTTATGTAAACCAGAAATAGTTGTAGCGGGCCCCAACATTGACCACCAAAACATAAATGAGATAAAAGAGAGAGGCATAATGGAATGAGAAATCTCACACAATGTGGATCCCTGGGTGGCTCAGCGATTTAGCGCCTGCCTTTGGCCCAGGGCGTGATCCTGGAGTCTCGGGATCGAGTCCCGCATCGGGCTCCCTGCATGGACCCTCTCTCTCTCTCTCTCTCTCTCTCTCGAATAAATAATAAATAAAATCTTAAAAAAAAGAAATCTCACACAATGAACCAGCACAGTATACCTCTTGGTTCTGGGTGCATACTGGTCATGTTTTAGAAGGTGTTAACTTCAGTCATTGTAGAACAAAATGAGGCAGAGAAAGCAAAAAAACACAAACAAAAACAGATCTTGTATATCTCCCAATTAAGAGTATGTTGAAGGGAATCTAGAAGTAGAAAATATATCTAGAACCTGTAATTGTAGAAATATTAAAGTCAAAAAGAAGAATCTTAAAAATGAAGAGGTTGTAAAATATTGTAGTTCGTGTGGGAAAAGAGAAAAAAATTGGAAATTTACAGTCTGGTATAAAAACGAGTTGTGCTGGAAAAAAAAAGGAGGGGTATCCTCTGGTTCTATATAGTGTAAATCCCTCGACTTCCCCTGGAGCTCGGTCAAGAACTTGCTCTTCCCCTGTACTTCCAGCTGATCTTCTGGGGGAGGGGCCTGCTATGCTGATTCTCAGATGTGTGCACCTGTTAGGTGCACGGCTCAATGGGAATTGTTTATCCTGTGAGGCTCCTGTTCCCTGGCAGCCCCGCTCCATCTCAGACACAGAGTCACACAAGGAGAAATAACACTGGCGGCGGCCAGCTCTCCAGCTTGGAGTCAGCTCCTACCGTAATTACCGCAATCTCCCAGTCAGCACTGTCCTGGATGCTCCAGGGTCGGGGGTGCTGATCTGCACAGCTTGGGGCCACCCAGTGGCAGGACAGTCCTTGCTATCCTGTGCCCTCCTCTCCTTTGCCTGTCCCGGAGGGAGCCCAGGATCCTGGGCTGTGTTCCCCGGCGCCCTGGGATCCGGGGCCTGTGTTGCTGGAATCGCTCTCCAGCGGCCTCGGCCTACAGTCTGTGGCACGCTTTACCCCGAGGTGCACTTCCTCTGTTAGTGACCCCGGGAAACTGGAGGTTCCACTGCCCCTCCTGCGATTCTGCCCGAGTTCCCTGCTAAGCGACTTTCTGCCCAGGAAGAATGTAGTGCGGATTCTTAAGGTTCTTGCTCATCCGAGAATGGGCTTTCCTGTCCTAGAGGCTTTTGCTGCCCGGCCTTAGACTGGCTCCTCGCGGGAGCCACTCCCCAACTTGATTTTTTTTTTTCTGCCTTCGTACCTTGTTAGAAGCAAAAACTCCTCTCTGTAGCGTTCCAGTTGTTCTCTCTTTAATTCTCAGGTTGAATTCGTAGGTTTTCAGGATGATTTGAAAGTTATCTATGTAAGTTGGTGGGGACAGGTGACTTGGGGATCCTACTCCTCCACCATCATGCCCTGCCCCTCATATTGTTCAACCTCTATGTATTTGCGGTCTGTCCACAGTGGTTTGGTTTGTTTGTTTGTTTGTTTGTTTGTTTTTGTGGTTGACTTCTATTTTCATAGCATTCTTGTCAGAAGAGATACATGGCATGAGTTCGATATTTTTCAATTGTTGAGGCTTGTGCTTTGGGCTAATACGTGATGTATTGTGGGGAATGTTCTGTGTGTACCTGAAAAGAATGTGTATTCTACACTTTTAGGATGGAATGTTCTGAATATAAGTAAATTTAGTTTAATTCAAAGCCAGAATTATTTTTTTTACACTGCCCTTCATTGTATCTTGTTACAGTCTGTGTTCTGAAGTCGATTTTGTCCAACATAAGTATTGCTACTCCTACTTTATTTTGACATTAATTTGCATGATAGTTTCTCCATTTGCTCTCTTTGGGTATTCTAAATATTTTATTTATTTACTTATTCACGAAAGACACACAGAGAGGCAAAGAAGTAGGCAGAGGGAGAAGCAGGCTTCCATTGGGGAGCCCCATGCAGGACTCAAACCCAGGATCCTGGGATCACGACGTGAACCAAAGGCAGAAGCACAACCACTGATCCACCTGGGTGCTCCATTCCCTCACGTTCAACCGGCAAGTGTCTTTAGGTCTAAAATGAGTCTTTTGTTGGCAGCATATAACTGGGTCTTCTTTTGGTTCATTCTGACAGCTTATGACTTTTTTTTTAAATTTTTACATTGGAGGTTAATTTGCCAACATATAGCATAACAACCAATGCTCACCTGGCCAAGTGCCCCCCTCATTGCCCATCAAACAGTCACAACAACCCCCACCCACTTGCCATTCCACTACCCCATGTTCATTTCCCAGAGTTAGGTGTCTCTCATGTTTTCTCACCCTCACGGATATTTTCACTCATTTTCTCTCCATTCCCTTTATTCCCTTTCACTAATTTTTATATTCCCCAAATGAATGAGACCATATAATGTTTGTCCTTTTCCAATTGACTTATTTCACTCAGCATAATACCCTCCAGGTCCATCCATGTCGAAGCAAATAATGGGTATTTGTTGTTTCTAATGGCTGAGTAATAATCCATTGTGTACATATACCACATCTTCTTTATCCATTCATCTTTCAATGGACACCAAGGCTCCTTCCACAGGTTGGCTATTGAGGAGAGGGCTGCTATAAACATTGGGGTGCAAGTGTTCTGGGGTTTCACTGCATCAGTATCTTTGGGGTAAGTCCCCAGCATTGCAATTGCTGGGTCGTAGGGCAGATCGATTTTGTTCTCTTTGAGGAACATCCACACAGTTTTCCAGAGTGCCTTCACCAGTTCAAATTCCCACCAACAGGGCAAAAGGGTTCCCCTTTCTCCACATCCTCTCCAACATTTGTGGTTTCCTGCCATGTTAATTTTCCCCATTCTCACTGGTGTGAGGTGGTATCTCACTGTGGTTTGGATTTGATTTCCCTGATAGCCAGTGATGTGGAGCATTTTCTCATGTGCTTCTTGGCCACGTCTATGTCTTCCTCTGTGAGATTTCTGTTCATGTCTTTTGCCCATCTTATGATTGGATTGTTTGTTTCTCTGCTGTTGAGTTTAATAAGTTCTTTATAGATCTTGCATACTAGCCCTTTATCTGATACGTCATTTGCAAATATCTCTTCCCATTCTGTAGGTTGTCTTTGACTTTGTTGAGTATTTCTTTTGCTGTGCAGAAGCTTCTTATCTTGAAGAGTCCCAATAATTCATTTTTGCTTTTGTTTCTCTTGCCTTCGTGGATGTATCTTGCAAGAAGTTACTGTGGCCAAGTTCAAAAAGGGTGTTGCCTGTGTTCTTCTCTAGTATTTTGCTGGAATCTTGTCTCACATTTAGATCTTTCATCCATTTTGAGTTTATCTTTGTGAATGGAGTAAGGGAATGGTCTAGTTTCATTCTTCTGCATGTGGATGTCCAATTTTCCCAGCACCATTTATTGAAGAGACTGTCTTTTTTTCCAGTGGATAGGCTTTCCTGCTTTGTCGAATATTAATTGACCATAAACTGGAGGGTCCACTTTTGGATTCTCTATTCTGTTCCATTGATCTACGTGTCTGTTTTTGTGCCAGTACCACACTGTCTTGATGACCACAGCTTTGTAGTACAACCTGAAATCTGGCATTGTGGTGCCCCCAGATATGGTTTTCTTTTTTAATATTTCCCTAGCTACTCAGGGTCTTTTCTGATTCCACACAAATATCAAGATGATTTGTTCCAACTCTCTGAAGAAAGTCCATGGTATTTTGATAGGGATTGCACTAAATGTGTAAATTGCCCTGGGTAAAATTGACATTTTCACAATATTAATTCTTTCAATCCGTGAGCATGGAATATTTTTCCATCTCTTTGTGTCTTCCTCAATTTCTTACAGAAGTGTTCTGTAGTTTTTGGGGTATAGATCCATTACCTCTGTGGTTAGGTTTATTCCTAGGTATCTTATGCTTTTGGGTGCAGTTGTAAATGGGATTGACTCCTTATTTCTCTTTAGTCAGTATCATTCTTAGTGTATAGAAATGCCACTCATCTGGGCATTGATTTTGTATCCTGCCACACTGCTGAATTTCTATATGAGTTCCAGCAATCTTGAGGTGGAGTCTTTTGGGTTTACTATGTAGAGTATCATGTCATCAGCGAAGAGGGAGAGTTTGACTTCTTCTTTGCCAATTTGAATGCCTTTTATTTCTTTTTGTTGTCTGATTGCTGAGCCTAGGACTTCTAGTACTATGTTGAATAGCAGTGGTGAGAGTGAACATCCCTGTCTTGTTCCTGATCTTAGGGGAAAGGTTCCCAGTGTTTCCGCATTGAGGATGATATATGCTGTAGGCTTTTCATAGATGGCCTTTAAGATGCTGAGGAATGTTCCCTCTATCCCTACAATCTAAAGAGTTTTGATCAGAAATGGATGATGTATTTTGTCAAATGATTTCTCTGCATCTATTGAGAGAATCATATGGTTCTTGTTTTTTCTCTTGCTGACATGATCAATCACATTGATTGCTTTAAGAGTGTTGAACCAGCCTTGCATCCCTGGGATAGATCTCACTTGGTCATGGTGAAATATCTTCTTAATGTACTGGTGGATCCTATTGGCTAGCATCTTGTTGAGAATTTTTCCATCTGTGTTCATCAGGGATACTGGTCTACAATTCTCCTTTTTGGTGGAGTCTTTGTCTGGTTTTGGAAGTAAGGTGATGCTGTCCTCATAGAATGAATTTGGAAGTACGCCTTCTCTTTCTATCTTTCCAAACAGCTTTAGTAGAATAGGTATGGTTTCTTCTTTAAACATTTGATAGAATTCCCCTGTGGAGCCATCTGTCCCTTGACTTTTGTGTCTTGGGAGGTTTTTGATAACTGCTTCATTTCCTCCCTGGTTATTGGCCTATTCAGGTTTTCTATTTCTTCCTTTTCCAGTTTTGGTAGTTTGTGGTTTCCAAAAATGCGTCCATTTCTTCTAGAATGCCTAATTTACTGGCATATAGCTGCTCATAATAAGTTTTTCAAATTGTTTGTATTTCCTTGGTATTGGTGGTGATCTCTCCTTTCTCATTCATGATTTTATTAATTTGAGTCTTTTCTCTCTTCTTTTTAATAAGGCTGGCTAATGGTTTATCTATCTTATTAATTCTTTCAAAGAACAAACTCCTGGTTTTGTTAATCTGTTCCACAGTTCGTGTGGTCTCTATTTTATTCAGTTCTGCTCGAATCTTTATTAACTCTCTTCTTCTGCTCGGTGTAGGATCTATTTGCTGTTTTTTCTCCAGCTCCTTTAGGCGCAAGGTTAGCTTTTGTATTTGAGTGCTTTCCAGTTTTTGGATGGATGCTTGTATTGCGATGTATTTTCCCCTCAGGACTGATTTTGCTGTATCTCAAAGATTTTGAACAGTTGTATCTTCTTTCTCATTAGTTTCCATGAGTCTTTTTATTTCTTCCCTAATTTCCTGGTTGACTCTTTCATCTTTAAGCAGAATGCTCTTTAAGTTCCACATGTTTGAAATCCTTCCAAACTTCTTCTTGTGATTTAGTTCTCATTTCAAAGCATTATGATCTGAAAATATGCACAGGAAGACCCCAATCTTTTGGTATTGGTTAAGTCCTGATTTCTGACCAAGTATGTGGTCTATTCTGGAGAAAGTTCCATGTGCACTTGAGAAGAATGTGTATTCAATTGTGTTTGGATGTAAAGTTCTGTAAATATCTGTGAATTTAATCTGGCCCAGTGTATCGTTTAAAGCTCTTGTTTCTTTGGAGATGTTGTTTTTAGATCTGTCGATTGTAGAAAGCTCTATATTCGAGTCACCCAGTATAAGTGTATTATTATCTAAGTATGTCTTAACTTTGATTATTGATTGATATACTTGGCAGCTCCCACATCAGCAGCATAAATATTCATGATTGTTATTATGTCCTCCCATTGGATAGATGCTTTATAGTGTCCCTCTTCATCTCTTACTACAGTCTTTGGGATAAACTTTAATTTATCTGAAATGAGGACGGCCACCCCTGCATTCTATTGAGAACCATTTGAATGGTAAATGGTTTTCCAACCTTTCATTTTCAGGCTGTAGGTGTCCTCATGTCTAAAATGAGTCTCTTGCAGACAGCAAAATGTGAGGTCTTGCTTTTTTATCCAGTCTGACACCCTGCATCTTTTGATGGGATCATTAAGACCATTCACGTTCAGAGTGACTATTAAAAGATATGAATTTAGTGCCATCATGATACGTATTCAGTCCCTGTTTTTGTGGATTGTTTCCTTGGACTTCCTCTTTCTTTTACAGAGTCCCCCTTACTATTTCTTGCAGAGCTGGGTGGTGTTCACAAATTTTTTCAGTTTCTGCCTACCTTGGAAGCTCTTTATCTCTCCTTCTATTCTGAATGAGAGCCTTACTGGATAAAGTATTCTTGGCTGCATGTTCTTCTCATTTAGGACCCTGAATATATCCTGCCAGCCCTTTCTGGCCTGCCAGGTCTCTGTGGAGACGTCTGCTGTTTCCTAATACTTCTCCCCATAAAGGTTATGGATTTCTTGTCTCTTGCTGCTTTAAGGATCTTCTTTTTATCTTTGGAATTTTCAAGTTTCACTATTAAATGTCAAGGTGTGGAGCGGTTTGTTGTGATTTTAGGGGGGGATCTATTTCCTGGATGTGAATGTCTGTTTCCCTTCCTATGTTAGGGAAGTTCTCAACTATGATTTGTTCAAATACATTTTCTGGACCTCTGTCCCTTTTGGCACCCTGTGGAACCCCAGTTAAAAGTAAATTTTTCCTTCTGAGACTGTCATTTATTTCCCTTAAACTATCCTCATGATCTTTTAATTGTTTTTCTCTTTTTTCCTCAACTTCCTTCCTTGCCATCAACCTGCCTTCTATGTCACTCACTCATTCTTCTACTTTGTTAACCCTTGTTGTTAGGACCTCCAGTTTGGATTGCATCTCATTTAATTGATTTTTTATTTTGGCCTGATTAGATCTAAATTCTGCAGTCATGAAGTCTCTTGAATCCTTTATGCTTTTTTCTAGAACCACCAGTAGGTTTATAATTGTGCTTCTGAATTGGCTTTCTGACATTGAATTGTAATCCAAATTTTGTAACTCTGTGGGAGAGAGGACTGTTTTTGATTCTTTCTTTTGTGGTGAGTTTTTCCTTCTAGTCATTTTGCTCAGTGCAGAGTGGTTAAAAACAAGTTGTACTGGAAAATGAGAAAAAGAGAGGGAAAAAGGGGGAAAGAGAAAAGAAAAGAGAAGAGAAGAAATAAAAGAAAAGAAAAGAAAAGAAAAGAAAAGAAAAGAAAAGAAAAAAAAGAAAAGAAAAGAAAGAAAAAAGGGGGGTAAACAAACTGAAAACAATAAGAAGGGGGAGTATCCTCTGATTCTATATTCTGTAATCCCTCGACTTCCCCTGGAACTTTTCAGTGCTGCTTGGTCAATAACTTCCTTTTCCCCTGTCCTTCTAGCTGGTCTAGGGGAGGGGCCTGCTTTGTTGATTCTCAGATGTGTGCAGCTGGGGGAGCTGTCTAGCCCCCTGCCAGATGCAGCGCTCGGTGGGAGCTGTTTATCCTGTGAGGCCCCTGCTCAGTCCCAGGTACAAGGTGACACCAGGAGGAACAATATTGTTGACGGCCAGCTCTCCAACTCTGGAGTCAGCTTCTGCAGTAACTACCACACCTCCCAGTCCGCAGGGGCCTGGATGCTCCGGGGGCAGGGGGCGCCGAAATGCACAGCTTGGGGCAGGAGCGTCCTTGCTGTCCTGCGTCCTCCGGGCCTCTGCCTGTCCTGGAGGAGCGCAGTATCCTGGGCTATGTCTCCCAGCGCCCTTGGCTCCAGGACATGCACCGCTGGAATCACACTCCCGGGGCCACCGCAGCCCCCTTCATGCGAAGCCACTGCCTGAGCCACAGCCAGAGCTGCTCCCGGGGCCATGCAGCCCTCTCGGTGCAGAGCCGCTGCCTGAACCGCCACCTGAGTTGCTTCCAGGCCTGGTGAGCACAGCAGCCTTTTAGGGAGCTTGGCACGTGGTGTGTGGCGCGCTCTCCCCCAGGGCGCAGTTCCTCTGTTAGTGCCCCTGGGACCCTGAGGGCATCCCTGCCCCTCCTGGGATCCTGCCTGAGCTCCCTGCCAGAGCCTTTCCATCTGGGAAGATTGGTGAAGCTCCTGCTTTTCCGCGACTGGGCTTTTCTGTCCTGACGGCACTCGCTGCGCAGCCTTAGCCGGGCTCCTCGTGGGGGCCCATCCCCCTTGGATGCGTTTTTATTTCTTTTTTTTTTTTCAGTCTTCCTACCTTGATAGAAGTGAAAACTCTTCTCACTGTAGCATTCTAGCTGTTCTCTCTAAATCTCAGACCGAATTCGTAGGTTTTCAGGATGATTTGGAAGTTATCTAGGTAAGTTGGTGGGGACAGGTGATTTGGGGACCCTATTCTTCCGCCATCTTGCCCCGCCTTCCCCAAACGTAGAGCTTATATCAATGTAATAAACATCATATAAATAGGAAGCTATTATTGTCTTTCATCTTTTTTACTTATGTGCCACATGGGTCTCATTATGTCTCACTTCCAGAGCACCAGAACATGACAGAGGAAGAAGCAATGTTCTGGTCAGAGGGAGATCCTTATTCACCTTTGGCCCAAGAGTCATTGTGGCTCTGAATATTTTCCTAACATTGGGACATCATTTGATAAACTTTTCTGTATCTAGATTTCGTGGTCTCCAGACAACACTCCCCACTGAAAGAACTGAAAAGAAATGGCTGCTTCCAGGTCTGTGGCAGGATATATACAAGATGAACCTGGGTGGCTCAGCGGTTGAGCATCTGCCTTTGGCTCAGGGCGTGATCCTGGGATCCGGGATCCAGTCCCACATTGGGCTCCTTGCAGGGAGCCTGCTTCTCCCCCCTCTGCCTGTGTCTCCACCTCTCCCTCTCTCTCTCTCCCTCTCTCTCTCTCTCTCTTTCCTCTCTCTCTCTCTCTCTCTCGAATAAATAAAATCTCTCAGCACTCAGGGAAAGGGGTAGTAATGCTGAGGCACTCCCAGAGTTCCCCGGTGGGCTGTTCATTGTGCTAAAGGACTCATGAATGCCCCTCTGACTGTCTTTCTTTCCTTGCTTCACTTCTTCACTCTCACCAGTGCTTCATGGAGTCACCTTGCATATATACCACTTGCACCTGAATCCTTATCTCCAGGTCTGCTTCTGCAGGCCAGCGATTGGAGGCAGGTGGAAGGGCTGAGGGGCCTGAATAAGACTGTGGCATGAGGCGGGAGACGAAAGAGTGAGTGGCGTGGTGGACTTTCCGGGCACGGGTACGTGCACGCGCCCCCAGTCCTCGCTCTCTCGGTAGACTCCAAGCCAAAGCCAACCATACTTCCCACCTTATGTCTTTTGATTACAGTGCTTAGTCCACTTACATCAAAGTAATTATTGATAGATAGCCATTTATTGCCATTTTATTACTTTTGGGAGGCTTATTTCTAGAGATTTTCTATAATTCTTTCTTGTCTCTATTTCATATTTTGCTGATTTTCTTTAGTGATATATTTTCTTTCTCTTTATTCTTTTCAGATTTATTAGTGGCTTTTGATATATGGTTACCATTATATGTGTAATATCCTCTTCTGCATATAGCGTCTATATTAAGTTGATGGTCATTCAGGTTTGAAACTATTCCATTTTCCTCTCCTTATCACATTTTTGGTGTATGTTATAGTATTTTACTACTTCTGTGATTCTTGCCTTTTATTTTTTTTATTTTTTAATGGATTTCAATTTCCCAACATACAGCATAACACCCAATGCTCATCCTGCCCAGTGCCCCGCTCAGTGCCCATCACCCAGTCACCCCAAACCCCCGTCCACTTCCCTTTCCACTAACCCTTGTTCATTTCCCACAGTTAGGTGTCTCTCATGTTTTGTCACCCTCACTGATACTTTCATTTTCTCTCCTTTTCCTTTACTCCCTTTCACTAATTGTTATATTCCCCAAATGAATGGTACTCAATAGAAAGCAGGGGTAGCCATCCTCATATCAGATAAACTAAATTTTATCCCAAAGACTACACTAAGAGATGAAGAGGGACACTACATCGTACTCACAGGATCTATCCAATGGGAGGACATAACAATTATGAATATTTATGCCCCTAATGTGGGAGCTGCCAAGTATATCAATCAATTAATAACCAAAGTTAAGACATACTTAGATAATAATATACTTATTAGACTTGAACACAGTGCTTTCTGTAATTGACAGATATTCTAAGCACAACATCTCCAAAGAAACAAGAGCTTTAAATGATACACTGGACCAGATGTATTTCACAGGTATCTACAGAACTTTACATCCAAACGCAAATGAATACACATTCTTCTCAAGTGCACATGGAACTTTCTCCAGAATAGACCACATACTGGGTCACAAATCAGGTCTAAACCGATAACAAAAGATTGGGATCGTCCCTTGCATATTCTCAGACCATAATGCCTTGAAATTAGAACTAAATCACAAGAAGAAGTTTGGAAGACATTCAAACATGTGGAGGTTAAAGACCATCCTGCTAAAAGATGAAAGGGTCAACCAGGAAATTAGAGAAGAATTAAAAAGTTTCATGGAAACTAATGAGAATGAAGATACAACTGTTCAAAATCACTGGAATACACCAAAGCAGTCCTGAGAGGGAAAAATATCTCAATACAAGCATCCATCGAAAAACTGGAAAGAACTCAAATACAAAAGCTAAACTTGCACTTAAAAGAGTTGGAAAAGAACAGCAAATAGATCCTACACTCATCAGAAGAGAGTTAGTAAAGATTCTAGCAGAACTCAATGACATAGAGACCAGAAGAACTGTGGAACACATCAACAAAACCAGGAGTTGGTTCTTTGAAAGAATTAATAAGATAGATAAAGCATTAGCCAGCCTTGTTTTATATATATATATAAATTTATTTTTTATTGGTGTTCAATTTGCCAACATATAGAATAACACCCAGTGCTCATCCCATCAAGTGCCCCCCTCAGTGCCCATCACCCAGTCACCCCCACGCCCCGCCCACCACCCCTTCCACCACCCCGTACTTCATTTCTCAGAGTTAGGAGTCTCTCATGTTCTCCCTTTGTGATATTTCCAACTCATTTTTTCTCCTTTCCCCTTTATTCCCTTTCACTATTTTTAATATTCCTCAAATGAATGAGACCCTGTAATGTTTGTCCTTCTCTGATTGACTTACTTCACTCAGCGTAATAAACTCCAGGTCCATCCACGTCGAAGCAAATGGGGGGTATTTGCTGTTTCTAATATTAGCCAGCCTTGTTAAAAACAAAAGAGAAAAGACTCTAATTAATAAAATCACGAATGAAAAGGTGATCACCACCAATACCAAGGAAATACAAATGATTTTAAAAACATATTATGAACAGCTATATGCCAATAAATTAGGTAATCTAGAAGAAATGAACGCATTTCTGGAAAACCACACACCACCAACTGGAACAGGAAGAAATAGAAAAACTGAACAGGCTGATAACCAGGGAGGAAATTGAAGCAGTCATCCAAAACCTCCCAAGATGCAAAACTCCAGGGCCAGATGGCTTCCCAGGGAATTCTATCAAACGTTTAAAGGAGAAACCATACCTATTCTACAAAAGCTGTTCACAAAGATAGAAAGAGATGCAATATTTCCAAACTCGTCTATGAGGCCAGCATCACTTTAATTCCAAAACCAGACTAAGATCCCACCAAAAAGGAGAATTATAGACTAATATCCCTGATGAACACAGATGCAAAAATTCTCAACAAGATACTAGCCAATAGGATCCAACAATACATTAAAAAGATTATTCACCATGACCAAGGGGGATTTATCCCTGTGATGCAAGGCTGGTCCAACATTGGAAAGCAATCAATGTGAGAGATCATATCATCAAGAGAAAAAAACAGGAACCCTGTGATCTTCTCAATAGATGCAGAGAAAGCATTTGACAAAAATACAGCATCCATTCCTGATCAAAACTCTTCAGAGTGTAGGGATAGAGGGAACATTCCTCAGAATCTTAAAAGCCATCTATGAAAAGTCCACATCCAATATCATTCTCAGTGGGGAAACACTGGGAGCCTTTCCCCTAAGATAAGGAACAAGACAGGGATGTCCACTCCCACCACTGATATTCAACATAGTACTAGCAGTCCTAGCCACAGGAATCAGGCAACAAAAATAAATAAAAGACATTCAAATTGGCAAAGAAGACGTTAAACTATCCCTCTTTGCAGATGACATGATACTCTACGTAGAAAACCCAAAAGACTCCACCCCAAGATTGCAAGAACTCATACAGCCATTATGCAGTGTGGCAGCATACAAAATCAATGCCCAGAAGTCAGTGGCATTTCTATACACTAACAATGAGACTGAAGAAAGAGAAATTAAGGAGTCCATCACATTTACACTTGCACCCAAAAGCATAAGATACCTAGGAATAAACCTAACCAAATAGATAAAGGATCTATACCCTAAAAACTATAGAACACTTCTGAAAGAAATTGAGGAAGACACAAAGAGATGGAAAAATATTCCATGCTCATGGATTGGCAGAGTTAATATTGTGAAAATGTCAATGTTACCCAGGGCAATATACAGGTTTAATGCAATCCCTATCAAAATACCATGGACTTTCTTCAGAGAGTTAGAACAAATTATTTTAAGATTTGTGTGGAATCAGAAAAGACCTCAAATAGCCAGGGGAATTTTAAAAAAGAAAACCATATCTGGGGGCATCACGATGCCAGATTTCAGGTTGTGCTACAAATCTGTGGTCATCAAGACAGTGTGGTACTGGCACAAAAACAGACACATAGATCAATGGAACAGAATAGAGAACCCAGAAGTGGACCCTGAACATTATGGTCAACTAATATTCGATAAAGGAGGAAAGACTATCCACTGGAAGGAAGACAGTCTCTTCAATAAATGGGTCTGGGAAAATTGGACAACCACATGCAGAAGAATGAAACTAGACCACTCTCTTTCACCTTACACAAAGATAAACTCAAAATGCATGAAAGATCTAAATGTGAGACAAGATTCCATCAAAATCCTAGAGGAGAACACAGGCAACTCCCTTTTTGAACTCAGCCACAGTAACTTCTTGCAAGATACATCCATGAAGGCAAAAGAAACAAAAGCAAAAATGAACTATTGGGACTTCATCAAGATAAGAAGCCTTTGCACAGCAAAGGATACAGTCAACAAAACTAAAAGACAACCTACAGAATGGGAGAAGATATTTGCAAATGACCTATCAGATAAAGGGCTAGTTTCCAAGATGTATAAAGAACTTCTTAAACTCAACACCAAAGAAACAAACAATCCAATCATGAAATGGGCAAAAGACATGAAGAGAAATCTCACAGAGGAAGACATAGACATGGCCAACATGCACATGAGAAAATGCTCTGCATCACTTGCCATCAAGGAAATACAAATCAAAACCACAATGAGATACCACCTCACACCAGTGAGAATGGGGAAAATTAACAAGGCAGGAGACAACAAATGTTGGAGAGGATGCAGAGAAAAGGGCACCCTCTTACACTGTTGGTGGGAATGTGAGCTGGTGCAACGACTCTGGAAAACTGTGTGGAGGTTCCTCAAAGAGTTAAAAATAGACCTGCCCTACGACCCAGCAATTGCACTGTTGGGGATTTACCCCAAAGATACAGATGCAATGAAACGTTGGGACACCTGCACCCTGATGTTTCAAGCAGCAATGTCCACAATAGCCAAACTGTGGAAGGAGCCTCAGTGTCCATTGAAAGAGTAGTGGATAAAGAAGATGTGGTTTATGTATACAATGGAATATTACTCAGCTATTAGAAATCAAAAATACCCACCATTTGCTTCAACATGGATGGAACTGGAGGGTATTATGCTGAGTGAAGTAAGTCAATCGGAGAAGGACAAACAATATATGTTCTCATTCATTTGGGGAATATAGATAATAGTGAAAGGGAATATAAGGCAAGGGAGAAGACATGTGTGGGAAATATCAGAAAGGGAGACAGAACGTAAAGACTGCTAACTCTGGGAAAGGAACTAGGGGTGGTAGAAGGGGAGGAGGGCGGGGGGTGGGAGTGAATGGGTGATGGGCACTGGGGGTTATTCTGTATGTTGATAAATTGAACACCAATAAAAAATAAATTAAAAAAGAAAAGAAAAGACCCTGAAGAGGCAGGGAAATATTGAAAAAGAAATCCAGAGCTGGGGCATCACAAAGGCAGATTTCAGGTTGTACTACAAAGCTGTGGTCATCAATACAGTATGATACTGGCACAAAAAGAGACACATAGATCAATGGAACAGAATATAGAATTCAGTAGGGACCCTCAACTCTATGGTCGACTAATATTCAACAAGGCAGGAAAGACTATCCATGGGAAAAAAATATAGTCTCTTCAATCAATGATGCTGGGAAAATTAGATAGCCACATGCAAACAATGAAACTAGACCATTCTCTTCCACCATACACAAAGATAAACTCAAAATGGTTGAAAGATCTAAATGTGAGACAAGATTCCATCAAAATCCTAGTGGAGAACACAGGCTACACCCTGTTTGAACTTGGCCACAGTAACTTCTTACAGGATACATCCATAAAGGCAAGGGATACAAAAGCAAAAATGAATTATTGGGGTTTCATCAGATAAAAAGCTTCTGCACAGAAAAAGAAACAGTCAATAAAACTCAAAGTTAGCCTACAGAATGGAAGAATATATTTGCAACAGACCTATCAGATAAAGGGCTAGTATCCAAGATCTATAAAGAATTTATTAAACTCAATGCAAAGAGACAAACAATCCAATTATGAAATGGGCAAAAGACACGAACAGAAATTTCACAGAGGAAGACATAAGCATGGCCAACACGCACATGAGAAAATGATCCGCATCACTGGCCATCAGGGAAATACAAATCAAAACCACAATGAGATACCACCTCACACCAGTGAGAATGGGGAAAATTAACAGGATAGGAATCCTCAAATGTTGGAGAGGATGTGGAGAAAGGGGAACCCTCTTGCACTGTTGGTGGGAATGTGAACTGGTCCCACCACTCTGCAAAACTGTGTGGAGGTTCCTCAAAGAGTTAAAAATAGATCTGCCCTAGGACCCAGCAATTGCAGTGCTGGGGAATTACCTCAAAGATACAGAGGTAGTGAAACGCCAGGACACCTGCAGCCCAATGTTTATAGTAGCAATGTCCACAATAGCCAAACTGTGGAAGGAGCCTCGGTGTCCATCGAAAGATGAATGGAGGGCAGCCCTGGTGGCTTAGTGGTTAGTGCCTACCTTCAGCCCAGGGCATGATCCTGGAGACCCAGGATCGAGTCCCATGTCGGGCTCCCTGCATGGAGCCTGCTTCTCCCTCTCCTTGTGTCTCTGCCTCTCTCTCTGTCTCCCATGAAAAAATAAGTAAAACCTTTTTATTTTATTTTTTTAATTTGGCTTTTTTTGTAAAATATTTTTAAAAATTAAAAAACAGAGTGACTAGTGTGGCTGTAGTGTGTAAGATTATTTTGAGAAAAAAAGCATAAAATTATTGGGTTATGAGAAACATGTCTCGGAATTACAAACAGTTCGGCATAGCTAAAATGCTAGGTACACGTAAGAATTAGGTAATTATGTCATCTATGTATGAGGTAATGAGAGCCAGAAGTGATGAAGTAGTATTAGCAATGAAAGGGAATGAAGAGGAATCTGATACTAAGTATCAGATTGGATAAAGACTAGCTGGAACTGGAGCCAAATTGAGATGGAGTTAGATCCCTCCTCCCTTTTCCCTGCCCCAACATCCCAGATCAGTGTTGTTTTCCCTATCTAAAATTTTAACTTCAGTGTCCTCAAGTTTCAGATTCCCAACACCTTTTTGCTATTTTCATCTTGTCCCTATCAGCTTTAGCAAAAGCTTTCCAGACTCTTTCCATTTAACTGAGATGACAGAATCTAATAAATTCGGGAATTGACTGATGTAAACATAAAGTCATTTTAACAGAATTTAAGGCTTGTTAGATACTCTGCAGGATAGATTTTAGGTATTAGCTAAGAAATGGATGGATGTATTGTTGGTCCTGGAACTCTTAACACCATATGATCAAGCATGGTGGGTATCTCATACAAAAGGAAACAACAAAGATGACTAGAGAAGTTTCTCTGTTAGAAGATCTGTAGAATGGTGATAATACTGACAGAACAAGAGATGTTTTAACTTGTTATTGTATAACAAAAGGGGTAAGTCCAGTGAGAAAGAGGCCCTAGAAAGTGGGACAACTTCACATCATAAGATTAGCACTTAGTTTAAAAACCACTGTCAAAGCTAGAACTTCTGTGTTGCCTTTAGAAGGCTTGACCAAATTTGTATCCTGAGAACAGCTAATATATTCAAAGAGTAAATGAGTATATCTCTCAGATGTTCACCTAAAACTCAGGGTCACCTACTAGTCTTAAATCAAGCTTGCAACAATTTTTATCCATGTCCCTCTTCACTAAATCCATAGATTTCTCATACTACATGTTTTTTTTTTCTAAGACTTAACTAAACTAAGGAAAATGATACCATGACCTTCATACATTTACAGAATGGCAAACTAAATGGAAATTCAGAGATCACATAATATAAACCTATTGAATTGGAGATAAGTGAAGAGATCACAGAAAGTAATTTACTCCAGATCGCACAATGAATCCAACGTAGCCTGAGGTATGATCCAAGTCTTGTGCCTATCATTCCTGCAATCTTTCCTCCATGTTCATTATCTTTTTCCATGCAAGGATTCCCACTAATTTTGATAAGACATTAATGAAAGCATATAATAAGTTGATCAATTCAAATCAGCCAATATTTAAAATACATTGAAGTGTGTACAGCATGAAATACAAAAAGAATAAGACTTGGTTATTCCTCTTTAAGTCTAGTGGAATTGGGGTAGGAATAATGAAGAAGTTTACATTGAAAAACCAGAGAGATGACTATGACACAAAACAATAAATGAAAACAATTATTAAGAAAAGTACAAACAAAACAGCAAGACTTCTATGAAGAACTGCACTAAATTAGATTGAGAGGAAAAGAATAGCTTTTTGTTTAACTGGAAATAAAAAAGAAGCACTATTGCTATCTTCATTTAAGAAGACACCAGGGATGCCTGAGTGGCTCAGTGGTTGAGCATTTGCCTTCAGCTCAGGGCGTGATCCTGCGGTCCTGGGATCGAGTCCCACATAGGGCTCCCTGCAGGGAGTCTGCTTCTCCCTCTGCCTAGGTATCTGTCTCTCTTTATGTTTGTTTCTCATAAATAAATAAAATAAAATCTTTTAAAAAATAGAAGGCACCACCCTGGGGATACTTGTAGATCACCAGCTTCACCAGCTGTACCCAGACCACACTTAGAAAGCACAAAGTGTCTAAGTCATTCTTGTTCATAGGTAGTTCTAATGCAGCAAAAATAAAAAGTATGTATGGTATATAAATTGGGACCTTGTATTCTCAGATTATCTCTGGATCTCATATTTGCCTCATTCACTGGGGCTTGACCAGGTTATTTATAAATTCAGTGGAGGCTAAGGGCTGAAGGAAAGAAGATAGATGATAGATAGATAGATAGATAGATAGATAGATAGATAGATAGATAAGAATGGTAGAATCCAATTACGGCAGAAGCTGCTGTCAGAGACAAAAGTCCTCTAGGAAACTGGAAAAAAAAAAGGCAAAGAGTGAAAGTATTGGGTGCCTGCTATGTGCAAAGATAATAGAAGATACCCCAGAATCCCAAACTTGAGGAAACACTACACTGCTACCCAGTGTGACATGTAATCACTTGTGAACTAAACTATCATTGTACAGCTACCAAGGATGTGTATAACTAGTAATATTACACTTATCGTAGATGGGTATTAGAAATTGATAAACTTTGTCTTTCCACACTAGGAAAAAAATATAAGCTTTGTCTAAACACAAAATTGTGACAGAGTCAAAGTTAATTTTCTTCATAGATGAGTGAAATAATGTAATTTTAGGCTCAGAGATTCTTTTTCATTTGAAATTCAGTCAGTATACCTTATTGATTAAAGAGACTTAGGACAAGCTAAATAAAAAGGGTTTACTGAGTAAAAAAAATATAAAAATCAGCTTAAACCATACTTTACCCAGACTGCTAGTAGCAGGTTACCTATGTCAATTCCTTACTGGGAGAAGGAGGGAAATTCAGAAAGGGAAAAGAAATTGGAGAAGATCTAAAAAAATGATTATCTGAATATAGAGTGGGATCACACAGCAATAATATAGCTATAGGTTCATATTTTTACTTTTAAAACTTGTCTATATTTTATATTTTTAATTTTATTTTTCTTTTGATTTCCTTTTTTTATCCTATGTACTTTTTTTTATTTTTTTAATAATAAATTTATTTTTATTGGTGTTCAATTTACCAACATACAGAATAACACCCAGTGCTCATCCCATCAAGTGTCCCCCTCAGTGCCCACCACCCAGTCACCCCCACCCCCACCCTCCTCCCCTTCCACCACCCCTAGTTCGTTTCCCAGAATTAGGAGTCTTCATGTTCTGTCTCCCTTTCTGATATTTCCTACCCATTTCTTCTCCCTTCCCCTCTATTCCCTTTCACTATTATTTATATTCCCCAAATGAATGAGACCATATAATGTTTGTCCTTCTCCGATTGACTTATTTCACTCAGCATAATACCCTCCAGTTCCATCCACGTCGAAGCAAATGGTGGGTATTTGTCATTTCTAATGGCTGAGTAATATTCCATTGTATACATAAACCACATCTTCTTTAACTTTTGATTTCCTTTTATTTTCAGCAGAGTTCCTTTAAAAAGCCCAGTGTGTTTAAACTTGCTAAGAATAAATTAGAAGGTGCTTATTTTTTTGGTACTTAGGCCACAACTAAATGTAAGTGGCCAGGCTGTGTCGCCCTGTCAAACAAGGATGAAAATTGCCATAGGGGAATACAAATTGAGGGAGGGCTCAGTGTTCAAGTTGCTACCATTTCAGAAAATCCCTTCTTTGTTCATTTCTTTAAGATTTGTTACAATTTGTTAGATTTTCTGATATAGTTTAATTGAAGCATATACTTATGAAAAGTTAACAATACAAACTACAAGACAGTTGATTTCTGAAGGTATATAATATATGTCAAATTACTGATATAAACAATAACTGTTACTATGAGATTTTAGGGAGAAGAGTCTAAAGTCTTCTAATCCATCATTTCTTTTTTTACGATTTTATTTATTTATTCATGAGAGACACAAAGAGAGAGAGAGGCAGAGACACAGGCAGAGGGAGAAGCAGGCTCCATGCAGGGAGCCTGATGTGGGACTCGATCCCAGGACTCCAGGATCATGCCCTGGGCCGAAGGCAGGTGCTAAACCGCTGAGCCACCCAGGGATCCCCTAATCTGTCATTTCTTCAAGGAAAACTGTACTTAAGCCATTCCGGACAGATATATTTGATATTTTTAATGTTCTAACTCTTCTTGCTAGCAAACTAGGTCCTTCGATATGAACTTCCAAATTATTTCCCCTTTGAACTTAATAACAAACAGTTTAGAAGAGAAAATAGGGAAAATACGGTTACATAGAGGAGTATTTTTATAATACTGGGTTCATCTTTAGATACAAAAGCTTCCTGAACAAAGCAACAAATATCTGTGATCAGCTCTGGTCAGTATTCCAAGTTCCCTTCCCTGGGAATTTAAAAATGAATGGAGGGGGAAAAAGAGGCATAGAATCTAATAGCTAGCTCTAAATCTGTCAGTAAGGCTGTGATATCCTATGACACACCCTGGATATGTACTTAAGGCCACTAAGCTCCCATGACCCTTCTGGATTGCTTCTAAGGTCATTGACTTCCTTTTTCAATCTTATGATTTCAGCTTAGGCTTCATCTGAAATTACATCATAAGAGCTGACCACCAACTAGGAAAATTCGTGAAAGGCACTGCAGTGTCAGAAAGAGGTATGGTTCAATTTTCTAAATCAATCTTGTTTCTTCAACTTGCAAATTATCCTAACAAAGTAACTTCCTTTGTCATCTGTACAAAAAGTAATCTTATGTGTGTTTATATTAACCAATTAATAGCCCATTTGCTTTGTTCTAAAATAGTTCTTACCATACTGTATTGTAAACTTTCTATACTGCTGAGTTATCACTTCTCTCCCCTCACCAGACTATGAGCTGCTGGAAGGCAGGTAGGTGATCTTAGGTATCTCTGAATCCATATGATTTGGGTCTTATCATTTGAGGATCACAAAAAAAAATCTATAAAAATGAATTAAATGCTGTTTAAGACAAGCAAAGTCATCATTCATGAAATGAGTGGCTTGGACTAAGTGATCTCTATCCCTCTAGGATTCATTACTCGTTTGAAAGTTGTACAATTTTCTTTTTACGACCTAATATAAGTTATTGATTTGACTAAGTTATAAACAATTGAACCTAAATAACAACATTACTAGCAAAGCTTATTTTGACCTTTAAGGACTGGAAAGTTATTAATGTGACTAATGACCATCCATTTTTCATTAATTTATTTATCAGTTTCATTCACATCTTTTATTCAAAGATCTGGGAAACGAACTAGGGGTGGTGGAGGGGGAGGAGGGCTGGGGGTGGGGGTGAATGGGTGGCGGGCACTGAGGGGGGCATTTGACAGGATAAGCACTGAGTGTTATTCTGTATGTTGGCAAATTGAACACCAATAAAAAATAAATTTATTATTAAAAAAAACAAAAAACAAAGATCTGGGAATGTCAAATTTATAATATTTAACAGAAAAATAAATAAGTGATTATTCTATGTCAAGATACAAATGTTTTTTAATCTTATAGTTAGTATTAAGATTTAGTTCCTTTCTTAATATTTTAGGAAGCAACTTTAGGGTCTGAGGCTGAAAAGATTTTAAATTATAATGGAATGCAAAGATAATTCTAAGTGGTTTTAAATGACAAATAATACTTTAAAATGACAAACTACTTCATCATCCATTTATCCATTCACTCAGTTAACATTTATTGAGCATTTATGGTTAAAATACATATGTGTTAACCCTGTGTGACATGCCTTCTTATATGTCAACTAGATAGTCTGTAAGGGAAGATAACATATGCATACAAATCATTGATCTGAAAGAGAAATTTAGAGTTCCCTAGAAAGGAAAATGATAGAAATTACTTTGGAAAGAGGATGAGAAAAGTCTTAGTCAAGAAGGGTGTAATTTGAGCTAAAGGGTAGGTAATTTTTGCATACACATAGATGGAGGAAAGAATATTTCAGGAAAAAGAAATACCATGAAAAGGGGCAGTCAAGTGAGAAAACATGTAGCACATGTCCCTAGCATAGTAAAATATCTGTTTCATTGAACTACAGGATGTGTAAAGGAGAAAAGTGAGAGAGAAGCTAGAAAAATTTAGTTGCAACCAGACTATAGAGAGCCTTAAATATCAGGCCAGGAAGTTTGCACTTTATTCTGAAATCCCTCAGGGACCATTGAAGGCTTTAGAACAGAATATGACATAATTGGAAGCTCCAATATATGGAAAATTATTCTATAGTTTTTAGAAGTATGTAGTGAGAATTGATGGTGGTAGGAATGACAGATGGTAATTATCTCTCAAGAGTAGTTCTTTTTTTAATAATAAATTTATTTTTTATTGGTGTTCAATTTACCAACATACAGAATAACACCCAGTGCTCATCCCGTCAAGTGCCCCGCTCAGTGCCCATCACCCATTCACCCCCACTCCCCGCCCTCCTCCCCTTCTACCACCCCTAGTTCGTTTCCCAGAGTTAGGAGTCTTTATATTCCGTCTCCCTTTCTGATATTTCCCACACATTTCTTCTCCCTTCCCTTATATTCCCTTTATAAATAATAGTCAAGAGTAGTTCTTAAAACAAAGGTTTTATCAAAAATCTCAACAGCACCATCTAGTGCCTCATCATAAAACTGCCCAATTTGTGGAAAACCTTAGCAACAAGGTTAACAGAGACTTTAATCAGTTTAGGCAGTTCTTTTCCACAATTGCATCTGTGTTCAGAGAATCAACGGTGAAAGGAAAGGAAACTGAGAAATAATGCAGAAGTTCAGAATAGTCAACTCATTTTTCTCTTTGATCTTGATATCCACCTTCAGAATGATTTCATCCTGTTTTTTTGTCATATACCAAGAGTTCTTGGTGAAAAATAATGACCTTTTTTCATTAAAGGGGAAATTGAAGCAACTAGTCAAGTTGTTAGCAGTAGTAAATGTGGAAGTTATATCCTACCTACAACCACTATGATAGTCGTCTGTCTCTGTACCTATAAATCAGAGACAAGATCAGTCCCATCCATTGTTGGGATTTCTTGCATATTCAAGTAGTCTTTACACCTTACTAACCCCAACTGTCTCTTACTAGGGAGAAAGAGCTATGTAAAAACCCAAAAAATCAGATTTTGAACAAATATTATCCACAAAAAAAGATTATCCACCATATTCTACATTGGTGAGTTGCTCCCACTTTCTTAAAGAATAAAAGAATCTTGAGGAACACTAAATATCATTATTTCTATGTTGTCTCATCCCTAGATCTATCTGATCAGAGCTTGGTTACTGCCATAATTGACAGTCTTGATAAAGCTTAACTAAGCTACACCAAGTAACAGCTTCTTGGTGTAAGAGAAATGACCATGTATTGTTGAATAGCAAGACTTTGAGAGTGAGTCTATGAAGAGAATAAGGATGAACATCTACAACAATATTTTTACCCAGAAAATATATTTCAACTATGTATGCTACATCTTTCTTCAGAAACTTAACTTATGGTGCAAATTTTATAAATGTGTTTTACTTCTTTGGAAATTTTCCCCTCATTAAAACAATCAGATAAGCATCAACCAACAGATGTTACCTAGGAAGCCCTCGTCTTGAAAGAAACAAGCATTTTCACATAGATTTTATTCCCCAAGAGAATTCAATGCTCTGCCAAATTAGATAGGTGATGATAGATAAATAGCTATAGATGGTTAGATGGCAGCTAGATGGATATTTATATTTATGGAACTACATCTTCAAAGCTTTGATCTAATAGAAAAACCCAATTCAATGGAAGATATAGGGGGCAGGGAAAGACGGTGGAAAAATAGGATCCCCAAGTCACCTATCCCCAACAACTTACCTAAATAACTTTCAAATCATCCTGAAAACCTAT
Organism: Canis lupus familiaris; assembly: GCF_011100685.1. Classification (NCBI taxonomy): domain Eukaryota; kingdom Metazoa; phylum Chordata; class Mammalia; order Carnivora; family Canidae; genus Canis; species Canis lupus. The sequence goes on along the minus strand of NC_049260.1, from coordinate 60,614,126 downwards.
GAATTCATCCTGAGATTTAAAGAGAGCACGGCTGTAATGTGACAGTGAGAAGAGTTTGTGCTTCTATCAAGGTAGGAAGACAGAAATAAATAAATAAATAAAAAAGCATCCAGTGTGTGGGGGGGTGGTAACCATGAGGAGCCAGGCTAAGGCCAGGCTGCAAGAGCCTCCAGTACAGGAAAGCCCCGTCCCAGAGAGGCAGGAACTTTACCAATCTTCCCAGATGGAAAGGCACTCACAGGGAACTTGGGCAGGATCCCAGGAGTAGTGGAGCCCCCAGGTTCCCAGGGTCACTAACACAGGAAGTGCACCCTGGGGGAGAGTGTGCCACACACCATGGGCCAAGCTCCCTAAAGGGCTGGAGTGCGCACCCGGCTGGGCCTTGGGGGCAGCTCAGGCAGTGGCTCAGGCGGCGGTTCCAAGGGGACAGGGCTGCACAGCCCCAGGAGAGCAATTCCAGCTGCGCAAACCCCGAAGCCCAAAGCACTGGGGGACACAGCCCAGGGTCTGGCACTCCCCTTGGGACAGGCGGAGGTCAGGAGGACACAGGGCAGAAGGACGCTCTTGCCGCCCGGCCCAAGCTGTGCAGATCCGCGTCTGCCGCCTCGGAGCATCCAGGCAAGTGCCTACTGGGAGACTGCGGTAGTTACTGCTGGAACTGACTCCAGGGCTGGAAAGCTGGCCACCGCCACTGTTCCTTCCTCCTGGTGTCACCTTGTGCCTGGGACTGAGCGGGGCTACCAGGGAGCAAGGGCCTCACAGGACAAACAGCTCCCACTGAGTCATGCACCTGGCAGGGGACGGGGCAGCTCCCCCAGGTGCACAAACCTGAAAAACAGCACAGCAGGGCTCTCCCCCAGAACACCAGCTGGAAAGACAGGGGAAGAGCAAGTTATTAACTAAGCAGTGCTGGAAAGCTCCAGGGGTAGCCCAGGAACTTACAGTATATGGAATCAGAGGATACCCTGCCTTGTTTTTTGTTTGTTGGCTTCGCCCTTTTTTGTTTCTCTTTTTCCTTCCTTTTTCCAATACAACTTGTTTTTAGCCACTCTGAACTGAGCAAAATGACTAGAAAGAACTCACCACAAAAGAAAAAATCAGAAACAGTACTCTCTCCCACGGAGTTACAGAAATTGGATTACAATTCGATGTCAGAAAACCAATTCAGGAACATAATTATGAAGCTACTGGTGGCTCTGGAAAAAAGCATAAAGGATTCAAGAGACTTCATGATTGCAGAATTTAGATCTAATCAGGCAGACATTAAAAATCAATTAAATGAGATGCAATCCAAACTGGAGGTCCTAACAATGAGGGTTAACAAGGTAGAAGAATGAGTGAATGACATAGAAGACAAGTTGTTGGCAAGGAAGGAAGCTGAGGAAAAAATAGAAAAACAATTAAAAGATCAAGAGGAAAGGTTAAGGAAAAAAAATGACAGCCTCAGAAGGAAAAAAATATATGTATAATTGGGGTTCCACAGGGCGCCGAAAGGGACAGAGGACAAGAAAGTGTATTTGAACAAATCATAGCTGAGAACTTCCCTAACTTGGGGAGAGAAACAGGCATTCAGATCCAGGAGATAGAGAGATCCCCCTCCTAAAATAAATAAAAACCATTTAACATTCCAACCCAACATTTCATAGTGAATCTTGCAAATTTCAAAGATAAAGAGAAAATCTTTAAAGCAGCAAGAGACAAGAGATCCCTAAACTATATTGGGAGAACTGTTATATTAGCAGCAGACCTCTCCACAGAGACCTGGCAGGCCAGGAGGGGTGTCAGGATATATTCAGGGTCCTAAATGAGAAGAACATGCAGCCAAGAATACTTTATACAGCAAGGCTCTCATTCAGAATAGAAGGAGAGATAAAGAGCTTCCAAGATAGGCAGAAACTGAAAAAATATGTGATCACCAAACCAGCTCTGCAAGAACTATTAAGGCAGACTCTGTAAAAGAAAGAGGAAGTCCAAGGAAACAATCCACAAAAACAAGGACTGAATAGGTATCATGATGACACTAAATTCATATCTTTCAATATGCGCTTAATGAACGTGAATGGGCTTAATGAACCCATCAAAAGGCGCCGGGTTTCAGACTGGATAAAAAAGCAAGACCCATCTATTTGCTGTCTACAAGAGACTCATTTTAGACATGAGGACACCTACAGCCTGAAAATAAAAGGTTGGAGAACCCTTTACCATCCAAATGGTCCTCAAAAGAAAGCAGGGTTGGCCATCCATCTCATATCAGATAAATTAAAGTTTATCCCGAAGACTGTAGTAAGAGGTGAAGAAGGACACTATATCATCCTTAAAGTACCTATCCCACAAGAGGACCTAACAATCATGAAGATTTATGCCCTTAATGTGGGAGCTGCCAAGAATACCCATCAATTAATAACCAAAGTAAAGACATAATTGGATAATAATACACTAATACTGGGAGACTTCAACATGGTGCTTTCTGTAATTGACAGATCTTCTAAAACAACATCTCCAAAGAAACAAGAACTTTAAATGATAAACTGTACCAGACCAGTTTTGCAGACATTTACAGAACTTTACATCTAAATACAACTGAATACACATTCTTCTCAAATGCACGTGATACCTTCTCCAGAATAGATGACTTACTGGGTCACAAATCAGGTCTTAACCAAACCAAAAGATTGCGGTTGTCCCCTGCATATTTTCAGACCATAATGCTTTGAAACTTGAACTCAATCACGAGAAGAAATTTGTAAGAAATTCAAACACGTGGAGGTTAAAGACCATCCTGCTAAAAGATGAAAGGGTCAGTCAGCCAGGAAATTAGAGAAGAATTAAAAAGTTTCATGGAAAATAGTGAGAATGAAGATACCACCATTCAAAATCTTTGGATACAGCAAAGGGAGTTCTGACAGGGAAATACATCGCAACACAACCATCCAGCCAAAAACTGGAAAAAAAAGCTAACCTTGAACCTAAAGAAGCTGGAGAAAAAACAGCAAAAAAAGCCTACACCCAGCAGAAGAAGAGAGTTAATAAAGATTCGAGCAGAGCTCAATGAAATAGAGACCAGAAGAACTGTGGAACAGATCAACAAAGCCAGAGGTGGTTCTTTGAAAGAATTAATAAGATAAATAAACCATTAGCCAGCCTTATTAAAAAGAAGAGAGAAAAGACTCAAATTAATAAGATCATGAGTGAAAAAGGAGAGATCACCATCAATGCCAAGGAATTACAAACGATTTTAAAAACTTATTATGAGCAGCTACATGCCAATAATTTAGGCAATCTAGAAGAAATGGACACATTTCTGGAAAACCACAAATTACCAAAACTGGAACAGGAAGAAATAGAAATCCTGAACAGGCCTATCGATAACCAGGGAGGAAATTGAAGCAGTCATCAAAAACCTCCCAAGACACAAAAGTCCAGGGCCAGATGGCATCCTAGGGCAATTCTATCAAACATATATAGAAGAAGCATACCTATTCTACTAAAACTGTTCCAAAAGATAGGAAGAGATGGAATACATCCAAACTCATTCTATGAGGCCAGCATCACCTTTATTCCAAAACCAGACAAAGACTCCACTAAAAAGGAGAATTATAGACCAGTGTCCCTGATGAACACACATGCAAAAATTCTCAACAAGATACTAGCCAATAGGATCCAACAGTATATTAAGAAGATTATTCACCATGACCAATTGGGATTATCCCCGGGATACAAGGCTGGTTCAACACTCATAAAGCAATCAATGTGATTGATCAAATCCACAAGAGAAAAAACAAGAACGATGTGATCCTCTCAATAGATACAGAGAAAGCGGGATCCCTGGGTGGCACAGCGGTTTGGCGCCTGCCTTTGGCCCAGGGCACGATCTTGGAGACCCGGGATCGAATCCCACGTCGGGCTCTCGGTGCATGGAGCCTGCTTCTCCCTCTGCCTATGTCTCTGCCTCTCTCTCTCTCTCTCTGTGACTATCATAAATAAATAAAAATGTTTAAAAAAAAGATACAGAGAAAGCATTTGACAAAATACAGCATCCATTCCTGATCAAAACTCTTCAGAGTGTAGGGATAGAGGGAACATTCCTCAGCATCTTAAAACCCATCTACGAAAAACCCACAGCAAATATCATTGTCAATGGGAAAACACTGGAAGCCTTTCCCCTAAGATCAGGAACAAGACAAGGATATCCACTCTCACCATTGCTATTCAACATAGTACTAGAAGTCCTAGCCTCAGCAATCAGGAAGCAAAAAGAAATAAAAGGCATTCAAATTGGCAAAGAAGAAGTCAAACTCTCCCTCTTCGCAGCTGACATGATACTGTCCATAGAAAAGGCAAAAGACTCCACCCCATGATTGCTAGAACTCATATAGCAATTCGGCAATGTGGCAGGACACAAAATCAATGCCCAGAAATCAGTGGCATTCCTATACACTAACAATGAGACTGAAGAAAGAGAAATTAAGGAGTCCATCACATTTACAATTGCACCCAAAAGCATAAGATACCTAGGAATAAACCTAACCAAAGAGGTAAAGGATCTATACCCTCAAAACTATAGAACACTTCTGAAAGAAATTGAGGAAGACACAAAGAGATGGAAAATTATTCTATGCTCATGGATTCATAGAATTAATACTGTGAAAATGTCAATGCTACCCAGGGTAATTTACACATTTAATGCAATCCCTATCAAAATAGCACGGACTTTCTTCAGAGAGTTGGAACAAATCATCTTAGGATTTGTGTGGAATCAGAAAAGACCCCAAATAGCCAGGGGAATATTAAAAAAGAGACCTAGAGCTGGAGCATCACAATGCCAGGTTTCAGGTTGTACTATAAAGCTGTGGTCATCAAGACAGTGTAGTACTGGCACAAAAACAGACAAATAGATCAATGGAACAGAATAGAGAATCCAGAAGGGGACTCTCAACTCTATTGTCAACTAATATTCGACAAAGCAGGAAAGCCTATCTACTGGAAGAAAGACAGTCTCTTCAATCAATGGTGCTGGAAAAATTGGACATCCACATGCAGAAGAATGCAACTAGACCATTCTCGTACACCATACACAAAGATAAACTCAAAATGGATGAAAGATCTAAATGTGAGACAAGAATCCATCAGAATACTAGAGGAGAACATAGGCAACACCCTTTTTGAACTTGGCCACAGCAACTTCCTGCAAGATACATCCATGAAGGCAAAGGAAACAAAAGCAAAAATGAATTATTGCAACTTCATCAAGATAAAACGCTTCTGCACAGCAAAAGAAACAGTCAACAAAACTAAAAGACAACCTACTGAAAGGGAGAAGATATTTGCAAATGACATATCAGATAAAGGGCTAGTATCCAAGATCTATAAAGAACTTATGAAACTGAACATCAAAGAAACAATGCAATCATGAAATGGGCAAAAGACATGAACAGAAACTACACAGAGGAAAACATAGACATGGCCAACAAGCACATGAGAAAATGCTCCGCATCACTTGCCATCAGGGAAATACAAATCAAAACTACAATGAGATACCACCCCACACCAGTAAGAATGATGAAAATTAACAAGACTGGAAACAACAAATGTTGGAGAGGATGTGGAGAAAGAGGAACCCTCTTGCACTGTTGGTGGGAATGTGAACTGGTCCCGCCACTCTGGAAAACTCTGTGGAGGTTCCTCAAATAGCTAAAAATAGATCTGCCCTATGACCCAGCAATTGCACTGCTGGAGGTTTACCCCAAAGATACAGATGCAGTGAGACAGCAGGACACCTGCACCCCAATATTTATAGCTGCAATGTCTACTATAGCCAAACTGTGGAAGGAGCCTCGGTGTCCATAGAGAGATGAATGAATAAAGAAGTTGTGGTATATCTATACAATGGAATATTAGTCAGCCATTAGAAATGACAAATACCCACCATTTGCTTCAACGTGGATGGAACTGGGGGGTATTATGCTGAGTGAAATATGTTAATTGGAGAAGGACAAACATTATACAGTCTTATTCATTTCAGGAATATATAAAATAGTAAAGGGAATGATGGGGAAAGGAGAGAAAATGAGTGGAAATATCAGTGAGAGTGACAGAATATGAGACACTCCTAACTCTGGGAAATGAAGAAGGGGTAGTGGAAAGTGAGGTGGGCAGGGTGATGGGGTGACTGGGTGACGAGCACTGAGGGGGGCAGTTGATGGGATGAGCCCGGGTGTTATGCTATATGTTGGCAAATTGAACTCCATATAAAAAATATGTAAAAATAATAATAAAATAATAAATAAAATAAAAAAGGAAGATTTACAGAATAGTACTAGAGTAATATGACTTTTAAAAGGAGAGCTAATTTAAGTCTTGAAGATTAACAGGAAGTTCGTTAGGTAAACTGGGTGGAAAAAGAAGGAAAAAGACTTTTCTTAATGCCTGTAAGATTCAAACCCTTCCCCTGTAGGCAAGATGCAGCTGAATCCCTCTTTATTGCCTCATCACCTGTGCTTCCTGCCATGATCAGAAAGTATATATAATGACAATATAAAGTGAAATCTTAGTGCTTCCTGTATTTTTTTGTCTGGTAATAATTGACAAGAATTATATGTTTGTGTGTATATTGTAGGCACCAAGCAGACATTCCTAGAGAAACATGGATGGAGTCGGGAATCTGACAGTATCTTCTGCCAATAATAACAAGTGCAATGACACTATTGATGACTTCCGCAATCAAGTATATTCCACTTTGTACTCTATGATCTCCGTTGTGGGCTTCTTTGGCAATAGCTTTGTGCTCTATGTCCTCATAAAAACATATCATGAGAAGTCAGCTTTCCAAGTATACATGATTAATTTAGCAGTAGCAGATCTACTGTGTGTGTGTACATTGCCTCTCCGTGTGGTCTATTATGTTCACAAAGGCATTTGGCTTTTCGGTGACTTTTTGTGCCGCCTCAGCACCTATGCCTTGTATGTCAACCTCTATTGTAGTATCTTCTTTATGACAGCCATGAGCTTTTTCCGGTGTATTGCAATTGTTTTCCCAGTCCAGAACATTAATTTGGTTACCCAGAAGAAAGCGAGGTTTGTGTGTCTTGGCATTTGGATTTTTGTGATTTTGGCCAGTTCTCCATTTTTGCTGTCCACATCTTACAAAGATGAGAAAAACAATACCAAGTGCTTTGAGCCTCCACAGGACAATCAGGCTAAAAATCATGTTTTGGTCTTGCATTATGTGTCATTGTTTGTAGGATTTATCATTCCTTTTGTTATTATAATTGCCTGTTATACAATGATCATTTTAACCTTACTTAAAAATTCCATGAAGAAAAATCTATCAAGTCGTAAAAAAGCTATAGGAATGATAATAGTTGTGACAGCTGCCTTTTTGATCAGCTTCATGCCATATCATATTCAACGCACCATCCACCTTCATTTTTTACACAATGAAACTAAACCCTGTGATTCTGTTCTTAGAATGCAAAAGTCAGTGGTCATAACCTTGTCTCTGGCTGCATCAAATTGTTGCTTTGACCCTCTCCTATATTTCTTTTCAGGGGGGAACTTTAGGAGAAGACTGTCTACATTTAGAAAGCATTCTTTGTCCAGTGTGACTTATGTACCCAAGAAAAAGGCCTCTTTGCCAGAAAAAGGAGAAGAAATATGTAAAGAGTAATTTAAACCCATTTCCAATGAAAATCAATGAAAAAAGTTTCCCAAATAAGTATTATCTCAAATTATCTACAATAAAAATGAGAATTTACATTAATAAATTGCAAATACTTAACTGAATGTGTGCCTATAAATATATTGCATTTATGAATCCACACTGTTACAGGTTCTAAAGATATTTAAGTGTTAAAAATTCAGTCCACAACTATGAACTAAATTATAAGTGGTTTTTTGATCATTCACTGAAAGGTGAAGAATATTTTTGTCTTGGCATTGTAAAAAATGGATCTGAGACCAAAGGTTTTCCTCTCAAAAGCTTCACAAAGGATAAGAACTAGCCCTTTAAGATACAAAATTAGCAATTATTTCCCAATCATCCTAATATATTCCTTTGCATGCATGCCACCAAATGAGAACTAGAATTACCCAGTTCACGAGCTACATAAAATGTCCTGTCACCCTCTTCCTTTGTAGTATTGACTGACTATGCAAAGTAGGGCCATTTCTTCCAAAACAGAATATGCAAGTGCTAGAACAGCCTAGTATCCAGCCAAATGGCCCAAATGGTTCCATGCAATGTGTATTCTGGAAACTGAGGAATATGAACTTGGTCCAAAGCCAGTTTGTGTCTAATTTTCTTCTGCTCCTGACCCAGGTCCTCAAAAGAGAATGGTGGAGTTTTTGTTGCTTATTGAAGTTCTTACAGAGAATTCTCTCCCTACATGACATACAATTCTTCCTTAAAAACCAGACAACTGGCATTCCCATAAATGAACAGAAGTAATTTAAAATTTATCTAAAGAAGAGGGAAAGGGTTCTACTTTTCTATATGCTTATTATTGGGATCAAAACTAGCTATAGTGTTTTTTCTGAATAAAACTTTGAATGTTCATATTACAAGGTGTTTTAAGAAGTAATTATATTTATGTAAGTATGTCAGAGATTTTGCTCTATGATATGCATTTATGAGTGGAAGTTAATTATAAGTCTTATTATTTTATACTTTTTCTTCTCTATTGGCATGTTAACAGGAATATCAAGGATATGTTTACAGTGGGTTTTATATTACAGTGGAAGCTTTGTTATTAAAACACAACTTGATTATGGCTGAAATATAATATTCATGGGCAAGCTTTTGCTGAAGTGCGGTCTGTTCCTTTATTCTCTGTTTCAAAAGGCATGTTACCTCAGAGGAAATAAATGATAATGGTGAAAAAAATAAAGCTATGAAAGGAAAAGTTCTATCTGAATCTGCCATGTGTATGTTACTTCTATTTCACTACTAATGTTGCAACCCCTTAGGAAAACACTCAAAACAGAAAGAAAGAGGACCTCGAAAGCATAGTATAACTAACTGGTTCCCATCTATTTTTAACATACCTGAGATTTGGCAGTATCAACATTTTTATCCTATACCATATTTTGCTCTTTTGAGATGAGGAGCATACATAATATCTATCAAAAAAAACTCAGTCCTCATTTTTCATGTTCTAAGCTTTTTGCTATTCAGTATGATGTGGTAGAAGAGCACTAAATTGGAAGCTAGAAGACCTGGTTGTTAGGTCTCTATTACTTACTTGTGGTGTAACTTTGAGTGATATAAATTCTGATCCTCAGCTTCTTCATTTACAAAATGGGAACAATAATACTTGTCTTGCCTTTTTTTTTATAAGGCACTTTTGAATCTCAAATGGGATCATAACATATATACATATGTTAAAGTTTTACCTTTAAATAATTTTAAAGTACTTATAGATGGTTTTGTTACTTAAATGTACTGATTCATATTTACAACATGGATTCTAAATTTTGAAAGGTTTAGAACAAAGTATGGGCATAGTTAAATTCTAATTCACATTTTTAAAAAAGGTTGTGTCTTACTTATTCCCAACTCTAGGTGTTCTCCTATGTTCTTACTTCTGCTAGCAATCCCACTTTCTCCCACACAGAAACATACTATAATTCAATCCCCATAAGCTAACCACTAATTTGTTATTCTTTATGTCATTTATATTTATATCTTATACAAAACTATTTAATACTTAATTATTTTCCAATTTTTCCATAGTTGTGTTTTCTCCAGAAGTGAAATCATCACTTTATGGACTTATCAATTCCTGGAGGTTGAAAAATATGCCTATCAGTCATGCTATCTGACAATTACTGAGCTTTTATTTTAATTACCTTACCTATATCACCTCATTTAATGCTTACAATTGTCCTGTAATATATATACCATTCTTATCCCTGTTTTGCTGTTTTAAAAACTGAGGCACTTGTCCATTGTCAGACAGCTAAGGATCAGAACAGGGTTCAAATCTAGACAGTCTGACTCCAAAATTCAATTTCTTAATTTGCTGTGATACCCTGCTGGACAATTTTCTACCTTCAATATAAGGAGTAGAAGTGAAGAGTTTTTTTCAGTGATTTATTAGTTTATTTTACAAAACACACTTAAATAAACTACATGCTTAATTTTTTTAACTACATGAACACATGAATCATGAACTAAAGCCTATGATTTTATTTGGAAGAACATCTTAAGAATATTGTATTCTATCCTATAATATTGATATTAGAAGGACTTTAATGTTTATAAATTCTAATGTCTGTATAATACCCTGTGGCATCACCATACCACCGTGTTCACATGTATTCCTTTGGTTTCTAAGTCCTTTGAAAACTCAAAAGTTACTAAAGCTCATTTTCATTATACACTTGACTTTTTACTTTGTTCAGCCAATATAGATTTGATATCTCAAAAAATAATAATTTCAATTAAGGCAACGCTTTGTATTTTATTATCCAGAACAAACATAAATGGTTTTGTATACTCATCTCAGACTGTAAACTTTGGTTTTCTTTGTTGTCAAAATTTCCTGGGTTTCACTCTACTAATATGACTTTTCATTTATAATTGACTTTTAAATGGTCTTTTGAGATAATTAAATAACTACCTCAATATCAAACTTTACTAAACCTCTAATAAATCTAACAGCAAATTCAGAAACTTGAAAGGCGAAATTAGATTTCAGAGCAATGTAAATTTGTGGGCCCTTTTTAGTAAGCACCACCACACTAGAGGTAGGAAAAGAAGCTCATTTATTCTATTATTCATATGCACAGCCTGGGCTGGATAGCCTTTGTCTAATACTAAAATAGCAAAATGGAGGAAAGCCTGGGAAAATAGCAAGATAGGAGGTTCCTAAACTCACTTCTTCCCAGGGATACATGTAAATAACAGCCATGTCAGTGCAACTAACCCAGAAAATGTCCCAAAGGCTGGCAGAACAGACTCTCCACAGCTAACTGTAGAGAGGCAGCCACATAAAAAATGGTAGGAGAGGCAGAGATCCAGTTGGGAACCAAAATTCTGGTGAGACTTAACCACAAATGGGAGGGATAGGAAAGGAGAGGAACAGACCCCAAACCAGGCACCTCAGACATGAGGGATCTGCAATGGGAAGACAAGCCCACATAACATTTGGCTTTGTAAAAACAGTAGGACTTAACTTCATGAGTTGTTACAATCAGTGGGGCTTGACTTCAGGTACTTTCAAAACCAGCAGGCTGAGCTCTGGGAAAGGAAAATGATAGGAAAATGAGTCCCTACTCTTAAAGAAACAGCATAATAAACAACTCTGGCAAGATACAGCATAGAAGCAGCAGGTTGAAAAACCCTGGGTATATGAAAAAGAGAGGTCTTATTAATCTGAGAACTTGTACTGGAAGGACAAGGATCTTTAGGAGATATATCCAAGAACAAAAAAGCTGGCAGGTGCCATTTCTGTAACCCACCCTCCAACTTAGATACCCAGACACCTTCAGGAACCAGCAAAAACACTTGTCACATAGCTTGCTAAATCTGAGCTCACCACATCCATAGTCTCCTACAGACCTGCCCCATTCAACCCAATCCACTTGGCAGGATTTCCTCCAAAGTGGCTCTGGACAGTTCTCATTTTATAAGCCCCAACAGTGACTAGCACCACTCCAAAGTGATGCTTGCCCTGAAAAGAGGGGAAGATAACCCCCTACACCAGTTAAACTGCAGCCCCAGTAGCAGTCTGGGAGCAGATGTCTGAACTGACTGTCAGCCCTACCCACCAACATAAGACTCACAAAAGGAAACATAAGGAGAGAGCCCTGTCTTTCGGGGTCACTGAAAACTCAACAGATGTACCGGGGCTAACAACAGGACCTGTCCACCGATAAAGCCTCTCAGGAGACAACACAGCAATAGTACCCTGAAGTTCAATGCAACCCACGCCTCAGCAAATGGTCTGAGGGCAGACTTCTAGTCTTATGCAAATACAAGTGCAAGGTGCCACAGACTGGCCTCTTAAAAACACAGGAAACAGATAAGGAAGATGTGGTTTATGTATACAATGGAATTGTAGAAACAAATACCCACCATTTGCTTCGACATGGATGGAACTGGAGGGTATTATGCTGAGTGAAATAAGTCAATCGGAGAAGGACAAACATTATATGGTCTCATTCATTTGGGGAATATAAAAAATAGTGAAAGGGAATAAAGGGGAAAGGAGAAAAAATGAGTGGGAAATATTAGAAAGGGAGGCAGAACATGAGAGACTCGTAACTCTGGGAAACCAACTAGGGGTGGTGGAAAGGGAGGAGGGCAGGGATTGGGGGTGAATGGGTGACAGGACTGAGAGGGGCACTTGACTGGATGAGCACTGGGTGTTATTCTATATGTTGGCAAATTGAACACCAATAAAAAATAAATTTATATATATATTTAAAAAGCACAGGAAACAGACCATGCTTGCAATAGCAAAGAAGGCCACTGTATATGACTGAATGGAAAGCAAACACAACTTTGCCAAATAGAAGGGCACATGCAATACACACGGGAGACATCACTGAAGTACCTGGCTCTGATACACAGGGAACATGGCCTACAGGGCACTACAGGACATCTTCTTCCTAAGGCCAAGAGTTTCAAGATTTGGAGACATGGCTGATTTTCCAAATACATAAAAACAAACAGAAAGTTAAACAAAATGAAGAGATAGAAGAATTTTTCCTAAATGAAAGAAGAGGTAAAAACCACAGCCAAAAAGCTAAATGTAACAGATAAACAATATACCTGAGAAAGAATTCAAAATAATGGTCATAAAGATACTCAGTGGACTTGAGAAAAGAATGAGGATCTCTGTGAGACATTCAACAGAGATAGAAAATATAAAAAAGAGAGAATCAGAGATGAAGAATAACAGAAATTAACAATATATTAGAAGGGATAAATAATAGACTAGAAAATGCACAGGAATGGATCAGCAAGAAGGAAGACAGAATAACGTAAAGCAATCTAACTGAACAGCACAAAATAATAATAATAAATGAAAACAGGTTAAGGGAAGTCAGTGATATCAAGTGAAATAACATTTGCATTATAGAGATACAAGAAGAGAAAGAGAGAGAAAAGGGAGCAGATAATTTATTTGAAGAAATGATAGCTGAAAAATTCCTTAACCTGGGAAGGAAAACAGACAACCAGATTTAGGATGCACAGAGAGCCCCCAACAAAACCAACCCAAAAGAGTCCACACGAAGATACATAGTAATCAAAATGGCCAAAAGTAGTGAAAAAGAGAGAATTTTAAAAGCAGCAAGAGAAAACAGTTACATACAAAGAAAATCCCCTAATTCTATCAGGTGATTTTTTTAGCAGAAAATTTGCAGGCCAGAAGAGAGTGGCATGATATATTCAAAGCACTGAAAGGAAAAAACTGCAACCAAGAATACTCTACCAAGCAAAACTATCGTTCAGAATAGGAGAGATAGGGTTTCCCAGACAAACAAAAATTAGAGGAGTTTATCACCACTAAACCAGCCTTACAAAAAACTTTAAAGATAATTCTTTGAATGGAAAATAAAGGCCATAATCAGGAGTAAGAAAATTAGGAAAGGAAAAAATTTCACAGGTACATACAAACATAATAAAAAATAGTTGATTAATCAATTATAATGCTAGAATGGACATTAAAGCACAAAAGCAGTAAAATAAATCATACCTATAAGAATAACTCTAGGGATTCACAAAATAAAAGAATGTAATATACAACATCATATACATAAAACATTGTGGGGGACAGTAGAAAAATGTGGTGCTATAGAATGAGTTCAAACTTAACTGACCATCAAACTAATATAGACTGCTCTATGCATAGGATGTTACATATCAACCTAAAGGTAACCACAAATCAAAAACATGTAATAGAAATGCAAAAAATAAAGAAGAGTGAAAGAAATCATATCACTGAAGAAAACCATTAAACCATAAGGGAAGAGAGCAAGAGAAGAGTGGAACATAGAACTACAAACCATTCATAAAACAAGTAACAAAATGGCAATAATTACATACCTATCAAATAATTACTTTGAATGTAAATGGCTTAAATGTTCTAATCAAAAGTCATAGGGTGACTGAATGGATAAAAGAAAACATAGGCAATAATATCTTTGCCATCAGCCATAGAAATATTTTTTCTAGATATGTCTTCTCTGGCAAGGGAAACAAGTTCAAGATTAAATTATTGGAACTATACCAAAATAAAAAGCTTTCCACAACAAAGGAAACCATTAACAAAACAAAAAGGTAATATGCTAATAGAAGACGATATATATAAATAATGTATTCAATAACAGATTACTATCAAAAATATAAAAAGAACTTACAGGGGTGCCTGAGTGGCTCAGTCAGTCAAGCATCTGCCTTCAGCTCAGGTCATGATCCCAGCCTGCTTCCCCCTCTCCTCCCCGCTTGTGCTGTCTCTTGTGTCTGTTTCTTTCAAATGAAGAAATAAAGAATTCTTAAAAATTAAAAAATTAAAAGAATTTATAGAACTCAACACCAAAAATAGAAAATAGTCCAATTAAAAAATAGGCATAAGAATTTCCAATGACATGGTTGAAGCTAGAGTATATAATGCTAAGCAAAACAAGTCAGTCAGAAAAAAGACAAATACCATAGGACTTCACTCATATGTGGAAATTAAGAAATAGAACAGGTGAGCATAGGGGAAGTGGGGGAAAAGAGAGGGAGGCAAGCCATAAGGGACTCTTAACTATAGAGAACAAACAGAGGGTTGATGGAGGGAAGGGGTGGGGAATGGGCTAATGGGTGATAGGTATTAAGGAGAGTACTTGTGATAAACACAAGGTGTTATATTTAAGTGATGAATCACTAAATTATACTCCTGAAACCAATATTACAGTATATGCTAAATAATATAATTTAAATAAAAACGTGAAACATAGAAAATAGAAGTCCCCTCCACTACTTCTCTGAATTATACTTATGCAGAATCTTGGAGAATAGATTTTTTTAAGTAATTAAATAAATAAACTTATCTTAAATAGATTAATGTTATTCATAATGGAGAGAAATTAAAAAGACTTTTTTTTTCTTTTTTAAGGATTTATTTATTCATTTTAGAGAGAGAGCATGTGTGCCGTGTAAGGGGAGAGAAAGAATATCAAGCAGACTTTCCACTGAGCATGGAGCTAGTACAGTACTGGATCACACAGCTCCAAGATCACAAACTGAGCTGAAATCAAGAGTCAGACGTTCAACTAACTGAGCCACCCAGGTGCCCCTAAAAACACATCTTTCTCCTTAATTCCCATCACCCACTTACCCCATTCACCCCACTCACTGCTCCTTCAGGAACCCTCAGTTGGTTTCCCATCATTGAGCATCTCTCATGGTTTGTCTCCCTCTCTGATTTTTTTCCCACTCAGTTTTCCCTCACTTCCCTTATGGTCCTCTGCACTATTTCTCATATTTGGCATTTGAGTGAAACCATAATGATAATTGTGTTTTTCTGACTGACTTATTTCACTTAGCATAATACCCTCTGGTGAAACCATAATGATAATTGTGTTTTTCTGACTGACTTATTTCACTTAGCATAATACCCTCTGGTTCCATCCATATCAGTGTAAATGATAGATATTCAACATTTCTGATGGCTAAGTAATATTCTATTGTACATCTATACCACATATTCTTTATCCACTCATCTGTTGAAGGACAGACAATTCAGCTCCTTCCACAGTTTGGCTATTGTGGACATTGCTGCTCTGAACATCGGGGTGCATGCACCCCTTCATTTCACTACATCTCTATCTTTGAGGTAAATATGCAGTAGTGCAATTGCTGGGTTGTAGGTTGGCTCTATTTTTAACTTCTTGAGGAAGCTCCATACTGTTTTCTAGAGTGGCTATACCAGCTTTCATTTCCATCAAGAATGAAAGAGGGTTCCCTTTCTCCACATCCTTGCTAACATATGTTCCTTCCTGTGTTGTTAATTTTAGCCATTCTCACTGGTGTATAGCGGTATCTCATTGTGGTTTTATCTGTATTTCCCTGATGGCAAGTGATGTGGAGCATTTTTTCATGTGTCTGTTGATCATTTGTAGCTCTTTGAAGAAATGTCCATTCATGTTTTCTGCTCATTTCTTGACTGGATTGTTTGTTTTTTGGGTGTTAAGTTTGATAAATTCTTTATAAAATCTTGGATATTAGCCCTTTATCTGATATGTCATTTGCAAATATTTTCTCCCATTCCATAGGTTGCCTTTTAGTTTTGTTGACTCTTTCCTTTACTGTGCAGAAGTTTTCTATCTTCATGAAGTCTCAATAGTTTATTTTTGCTTTTGTTTCTCTTGCCTTTAGAGATGTGTCTTGCGAGAGGTTGCTGTGGTGGAGTTCGAAGAGTGTGCTGCCTGTGTTCTCCTCTAGGATTTTGATGGATTACTGTCTCACATTTGGGTCTTTCATCCATTTTGAGTTTATCATTGTGTATGGTGTTAAGAGAATGGTCTAGTTTTGTTCTTCTACATGTATCTAATTTTCCCAGCACCATTTATTCAAGAAACTGTCTTTTTTCCATTGGATATTCTTTCCTGCTTAGTCCAAGATTAGTTGACTATAGCATTGAGGGTACATTTCTGGCTTCTCTATTCTGTTCCATTGATCTATATGTCTGCTTTTGTGCCAGTACCATGCTGCCTTAATGATCACAGCTTTGTAATAGAGCTTGGAGTAAGGCATTGTGAGGTTCTCAGCTTTGTTTTCCTTTCCAACATTCCTCCAGCTATTCAGGGTCTTTCTGATTCCAGAAAAATCTTAGAATTATTTGTTCTAGCTCTGTGAAAAATGTCCATGGTAGTTCTATAAGGATTTCACTGAACGTGTAGATTGCTTTGGATAGCATAGATATTTTAACAATGATTTTTCTTCCATTCCATCTCTTTGTGTCTTCGATGTCTTTTATAGGTGTTCTGTAGGGATTTTTAAAAGATGTTATTTATTTACTCAGGAGAGACACACAAAGAGAGGCAGAGATATCTGCAGACAAGGAACCTGATGCGGGACTTGATCCCAGATCCCAGGATCACAATCCGAGCCATAGGCAGATGTTCAACCACTGAGTCACCCAGGCGCCCCAGTGTTCTCTAGTTTTTAGAGTACAGATATTTTACCTCTTTGGTGAGGTTTATTTTTAATGGTATCTTATGGGTTCTGGTGCAGTTGTAAATGAGATCAATTCCTTAATTTATCTTTCTTCTCCAGCATTGTTAGTGTATAGAAATGCAACTGATTTCTTTGCATTGCTTTTGTATCCTTGCCATGTTGCTGAATTGCTGTGTGAATTCCAGCAATTCTGGGTTGGAGTTTTTTGGATTTTCCAAATGAAGTATCATGTCATCTGCAAAGAGTGAGAGTTTGACTTCTGTGCCAATTTGTATGCTTTTTATTTCTTTTTGTTGTCTGATTGCTGAGGTTAGGACTTCTAGTACTATTTTGAACAGCAGTAGTGAAAGTGGACATCCCTGGTGTGTTTCTGACCTTAAGGGAAAAGCTCTCAGTTTTTCCCCATTGAGAATAATACTTGCTGTGGGATTTTCATAGATGGCTTTTAGGATATAGAGGTATGTTCCCTCTATCCCTACATTGTGGAGAGTTTTAATCAAGAAAAGAAAAGATACTGTATTTTGTCAAATGCTTTTTCTGCATCAATGCAGAGGATCATATGGCTCTTGTCCTTTCTTTTATTAATGTGATCTATCACATTGATTGACTTGTGAATGTTGAACCACCCTTGCATCCCAGGAATAAATCCCACTTGCTCCTGGTGAATAATCCTTTTAATATACTGTTGGATCCTATTGGCTAGTATCTTGGTGAGTATTTTGACATCCATATTTATCAGGGATATTGGTCTGTAATTCTCCTTTTCAGTGGGGTCTTTGGTTTTTGGATCAAGGTTATTCTGGCCTCATATAACAGATTTGGAAGTTTTCCTTCCTTCTCTGTTTTTTTGAAGCAGCTTCAGTAGCATAGGTATTATTTCTTCTTTAAATATTTGGTAGAGAAGATGGCGGAAGAGTAGGGTCTCCAAATCACCTGTCTCCACCAAATTACCTAGAAAACCTTCAAATTATCCTGAAAATCTATGAATTCGGCCTGAGAATTAAAGAGAGAACACCTGGAATGCAACAGTGAGAAGAGTTTGCGCTTCTATCAAGGTAGGAAGACGGGGAAAAAGAGATAAAGAAACAAAGGCCTCCAAGGGGGAGGGGCCCCGCGAGGAGCCGGGCTGAGGCCAGGGCGAGTGTCCCCAGGACAGGAGCCCCGTCCCGGAGAAGCAGGAGCTGCACCGACCTTCCCGGGCGGAAAGGGGCTCCCAGGGAGTTGGCGCAGGACCCAGGAGGGCGAGGATGCCCTCGGGCTCCCTGGGACGGTAACAGAGCAACTGCGCGCCCAGGAGAGTGCGCCGAGCTCCCTAAGGGCTGCAGCGCGCACGGAGGGACCCGGCGGGACCCAGAGCAGCTCGGGGGGGCTGGGGCGGCGGCTCCGCAAAGGGGGCTGCGCGGCCCCGGGAGCAGCTCGGAGGGGCTCGGGCAGAGGAAGAGGCTCCGTGCGGAGGGGGCTGCACGGTTCCAGGAGCAGCTCGGTGGGCTCAGGCGGCGGCTCCGCAGAGGGGATTGCGCGGCCCGGGAGCGCGAATCCAACAGCGCAGGCTCCGGAGCACAGGGCGCCAGGACACAGCCCAGGATCCGGCCTCCCGCCGGGACAGGCAGAGGCCGGGAGGGCCCAGGACAGCAAGGACGCTCCTGCCCGGAGCTGAGCAGATCAGCAGCCCCGCCCCGGAGCCTCCAGGCCCTGCAGACAGAGAGCTACGGAGTTCCTGCAGGGGCTGAATCCAGGTTTCCAGAGCTGGCCCCGCCACTAGGGCTGTTCCTCCTGGGGCCTCACGGGGTAAACAACCCCCACTGAGTCCTGCACCAGGCAGGGGCAGAGCAGCATCCCCAAGTGCTAACACCTGAAAATCAGCACAGCAGGTCCCTCCCCCAGAAGACCAGCTAGACTGACTGACAACTTCCAGGGGAAGCCAAGGGACTTAAAGTACACAGAATCAGAAGATACTCACCCGTGGTTCTTTTTTTTTTTTTTTTTTTTTTTTTGCTTTTTGATTTGTTTCCTTCCCCCACCCCCCTTTTTTTCTCCTTGCTTTCTTTTTCTTTCTCTTTTTCTTTTTTTTTTCGTTTTTTTTCTTCCTTTTTTTTCTCTTTCTCTTTTCTTTCCTTCTTTCTCTCCTCTCTTTTTCTCCTTTTCCCAATACAACTTGCTTTTGGCCACTCTGCACTGAGCAAAATGACTAGAAGGAAAACCTCACCTCAAAAGAAAGAATCAGAAACAGTCCTCTCTCCCACAGAGTTACAAAATCTGGATTACAATTCAATGTCAGAAAGCCAATTCAGAAGCACTATTATACAGCTACTGGTGGCTCTAGAAAAAAGCATAAAGGACTCAAGAGACTTCATGACTGCAGAATTTAGAGCTAATCAGGCAGAAATTAAAAATCAATTGAATGAGATGCAATCCAAACTAGAAGTCCTAACGACGAGGGCTAACGAGGTGGAAGAACGAGTGAGTGACCTAGAAGACAAGTTGATGGCAAAGAGGGAAACTGAGGAAAAAAGAGACAAACAATTAAAAGACCATGAAGATAGATTAAGGGAAATAAACGACAGCCTGAGGAAGAAAAACCTACGTTTAATTGGTGTTCCCGAGGGCGACGAAAGGGCCAGAGGGCCAGAATATGTATCTGAACAAATTCTAGCTGAAAACTTTCCTAATTTGGGAAGGGAAACAGGCATTCAGATCCAGGAAATAGAGAGATCCCCCCCTAAAATCAATAAAAACCGTTCAACACCTCGACATTTAATAGTGAAGCTTGCAAATTCCAAAGATAAGGATAAGATCCTTAAAGCAGCAGGAGACAAGAAATCCCTGACTTTTATGGGGAGGAGTATTAGGGTAACAGCAGACCTCTCCACAGAGACCTGGCAGGCCAGAAAGGGCTGGCAGGATATATTCAGGGTCCTAAATGAGAAGAACATGCAACCAAGAATACTTTATCCAGCAAGGCTCTCATTCAAAATGGAAGGAGAGATAAAGAGCTACCAAGACAGGCAGCAACTAAAAGAATATGTGACCTCCAAACCACCTCTGCAGGAAATTTTAAGGGGGACTCTTAAAATTCCCCTTTAAGAAGAAGTTCAGTGGAACATTCCACAAAAACAAGGACTGAATAGTTATCATGATGACACTAAATTCATATCTCTCAATAGTAACTCTGAATGTGAAAGGGCTTAATGACCCCATCAAAAGGCGCAGGGTTTCAGACTGGATAAAAAAGCAGGACCCATCTATTTGTTGTCTACAAGAGACTCATTTTAGACAGAAGGACACCTACAGCCTGAAAATAAAAGGTTGGAGAACCATTTACCATTCGAATGGTCCTCAAAAGAAAGCAGGGGTAGCCATCCTTATATCAGATAAACTAAAATTTACCCCGAAGACTGTAGTGAGAGATGAAGAGGGACACTATATCATACTTAAAGGATCTATTCAACAAGATGACTTAACAATCCTCAATATATATGCCCCGAATGTGGGAGCTGCCAAATATATAAATCAATTATTAACCAAAGTGAAGAAATACTTAGATAATAATAAACTTATACTTGGTGACTTCAATCTAGCTCTTTCTATACTCGATAGGTCTTCTAAGCGCAACATCTCCAAAGAAACGAGAGCTT
The DNA here is from genome assembly GCF_011100685.1 of Canis lupus familiaris. NCBI lineage: Eukaryota > Metazoa > Chordata > Mammalia > Carnivora > Canidae > Canis > Canis lupus. The sequence continues at coordinate 60,593,321 of NC_049260.1, read as the reverse complement.
TAAATGATACACTGGACCAGATGGATTTCACAGATATCTACAGAACTTTACATCCAAACTCAACTGAATACACATTCTTCTCAAGTGCACATGGAACTTTCTCCAGAATAGACCACATATTGGGTCACAAATCGGGTCTGAACCGATACCAAAAGATTGGGATCGTCCCCTGCATATTCTCAGACCATAATGCCTTGAAATTAGAACTAAATCACAACAAGAAGTTTGGAAGGACCTCAAACACGTGGAGGTTAAGGACCATCCTGCTAAAAGATGAAAGGGTCAACCAGGAAATTAAGGAAGAATTAAAAAGATTCATGGAAACTAATGAGAATGAAGATACAACCATCCAAAATCTTTGGGATGCAGCAAAAGCAGTCCTAAGGGGGAATACATCGCAATACAAGCATCCATTCAAAAACTGGAAAGAACTCAAATACAAAAGCTAACCTTACACATAAAGGAGCTAGAGAAAAAACAGCAAATAGATCCTACACCCAAAAAAAGAAGGGAGTTAATAAAGATTTGAGCAGAACTCAACGAAATCGAGACCAGAAGAACTGTGGAAAGATCAACAGAACCAGGAGTTGGTTCTTTGAAAGAATTAATAAGATAGATAAACCATTAGCCAGCCTTATTAAAAAGAAGAGACAGAAGACTCAAATTAATAAAATCATGAATGAGAAAGGAGAGATCACTACCAACACCAAGGAAATACAAACGATTTTAAAAACATATTATGAACAGCTATACGCCAATAAATTAGGCAATCTAGAAGAAAGGGACGCATTCCTGGAAAGCCACAAACTACCAAAACTGGAACAGGAAGAAATAGAAAACCTTAACAGTCCAATAACGAGGGAGGAAATTGAAGCAGTCATCAAAAACCTCCCAAGACACAAGAGTCCAGGGCCAGATGGCTTCCCAGGGGAATTTTATCAAACATTTAAAGAAGAAACCATACCTATTCTCCTAAAGCTGTATGGAAAGATAGAAAGAGATGGAGTACTTCCAAATTCGTTCTATGAGGCCAGCATCACCTTAATTCCAAAACAAGACAAAGACCCCACCAAAAAGGAGAATTACAGACCAATATCCTTGATGAACATGGATGCAAAAATTCTCAACAAGATACTGGCCAATAGGATCCAACAGTACATTAAGAAAATTATTCACCATGACCAAGTAGGATTTATCCCTGGGACACAAGGCTGGTTCAACACCCGTAAACAATCAATGTGATTCATCATATCAGCAAGAGAAAAACCAAGAACCATATGATCCTCTCATTAGATGCAGAGAAAGCATTTGACAAAATACAGCATCCATTTCTGATCAAAACTAGGGATCCCTTGGTGGCGCAGCGGTTTGGCGCCTGCCTTTGGCCCAGGGTGCGATCCTGGAGACCCGGGATCGAATCCCACGTCGGGCTCCCGGTGCATGGTGCCTGCTTCTCCCTCTGCCTATGTCTCTGCCTCTCTCTCTCTCTCTGTGACTATCATAAATAAAAAAAAAAAACTCTTCAGAGTGTAGGGATAGAGGGAACATTCCTCGACATCTTAAAAGCCATCTACGAAAAGCCCACAGCAAATATCATTCTCAATGGGGAAGCACTGGGAGCCTTTCCCCTAAGATCAGGAACAAGACAGGGATGTTCACTCTCACCACTACTATTCAACATAGTACTGGAAGTCCTAGCCTCAGCAATCAGACAACAAAAAGACATTAAAGGCATTCAAATTGGCAAAGAAGAAGTCAAACTCTACCTCTTCGCCGATGACATGATACTCTACATAAAAACCCAAAAGTCTCCACCCCAAGATTGCTAGAACTCATACAGCAATTTAGTAGCGTGGCAGGATACAAAATCAATGCCCAGAAATCAGTGGCATTTCTATACACTAACAATGAGACTGAAGAAAGAGAAATTAAGGAGTCAATCCCATTGACAATTGCACCCAAAAGCATAAGATACCTAGGAATAAACCTCACCAAAGAGGTAAAGGATCTATACCCTCAAAACTATAGAACACTTCTGAAAGAATTTGAGGAAGACACAAAGAGATGGAAAAATATTTCATGGTCATGTATTGGCAGAATTAATATTGTGAAAATGTCAATGTTACCCAGGGCAATATACACGTTTAATGCAATCCCTATCAAAATACCATGGACTTTCTTCAGAGAGTTAGAACAAATTATTTTAAGATTTGTTTGGAATCAGAAAAGACCCCGAATAGCCAGGGGAATTTTAAAAAAGAAAACCATATCTGGGGGCATCACAATGCCAGATTTCAGGTTGTACTACAAAGCTGTGATCATCAAGACAGTGTGGTACGGGCACAGAAACAGACACATAGATCAATGGAACAGAATAGAGAACCCAGAAGTGGACCCTGAACTTTATGGTCAACTAATATTCGATAAAGGAGGAAAGACTATGCATTGGAAGAAAGACAGTCTCTTCAATCAATGGGTCTGGGAAAATTGGACATCCCCATGCAGAAGAATGAAACTAGACCACTCTCTTTCACCATACACAAAGATAAACTCAAAATGGATGAAAGATCTAAATGTGAGACAAGATTCCATCAAAATCCTAGAGGAGAACACAGGCAACACCCTTTTTGAACTTGCCACAGTAACTTCTTGCAAGATACATCCACGAAGGCAAAAGAAACAAAAGCAAAAATGAGCTATTGGGACTTCATCAAGATAAGAAGCTTTTGCACAGCAAAGGATACAGTCAGCAAAACTAAAATACAACCTACAGAATGGGAGAAGATAATTGCAAATGACATATAAGATAAAGGGCTAGTTTCCAAGATCTATAAAGAACTTCTTAAACTCAACACCAAAGAAACAAACAATCCAATCATGAAATGGGCAAAAGACATGAAGAGAAATCTCACAGAGGAAGACATAGACATGGCCAACATGCACATGAGAAAATGCTCTGCATCACTTGCCATCAGGGAAATACAAATCAAAACCACGATGAGATACCATCTCACACCAGTGAGGATGGGGAAAATGAACAAGGCAGGAAACAACACATGTTGGAGAGGATGCGGAGAAAAGGGAAATCTCTTACACTGTTGGTGGGAATGTGAACTGGTGCAGCCACTCTGGAAAACTGTGTGGAGGTTCCTCAAAGAGTTAAAAATAGACCTGCCCTATGACCCAGCAATTGCACTGTTGGGGATTTACCCCAAAGATTCAGATGCAATGAAACACAGGGACACCTGCACCCCAATGTTTCTAGCAGCAATGGCCACAATAGCCAAGCCGTGGAAGGAGCCTCGGTGTCCATGGAAAGATGAGTGGATAAGGAAGATGTGGTTTATGTATACAATGGAATATTACTCAGCTATTAGAAATGACAAATACCCACCATTTGCTTCAAAGTGGATGAAACTGGAGGGTATTATGCTGAGTGAAGTAAGTCAATCGGAGAAGTACAAACATTCTATGTTCTCATTCATTTGGGGAATATAAATAATAGTGAGAGGGAATATAAGGGATGGGAGAAGAAATGTGTGGGAAATATCAGAAAGGGAGACAACGTAAAGACTGCTAACTCTGGGTTACGAACTAGGGGTGGTAGAAGGGAAGGAGGGCGGGGGGTGGGAGTGAATGGGTGACGGGCACTGGGGGTTATTCTGTATGTTGGTAAATTGAACACCAATAAAAAATAAATAAATAAATGGTGCTGGGATAATTGGACAGCCACATGCAGAAGAATGAAACTAGACCATTCTCTTACACCATACACAAATATAGACTCAAAATGGATGAAAGATCTAAATGTGAGACAGAATCCATCAAAATCCTAGAGGAGAACACAGGCAACACCCTTTTTGAACTTGGCCACAGCAACTTCTTGCAAGATACCACCGTGAAGGCAAAGGAAACAAAAGTAAAAATGAACTATTGGGACTTCATCAAGATAAAAAGCTTCTGCACAGCAAAAGAAACAAAACTAAAAGACAACCTACAGAATGGGAGAAGATATTTGCAAATGACCTCTCAGATAAAGGGCTAGTATCCAAGATCCATAAAGAACTTATTAAACTCAACACCTAAGAAACCAAAAATCCAATCATGAAATGGGCAAAAGACATCAACAGAAATTTCACAGAGGAAGACATAGACATGACTAGCAAGCACATGAGAAAATGCTCCACATCACTTGCCGTCAAGGAAATACAAATCCAAACCACAATGAGATACTATCTCACACCAGTGAGAATGGTGAAAATTAACAATGCAGGAAACCACAAATGTTGAAGAGGGTGTGGAGAAGGGCGAACCCTCTTGCACTGTTGGTGAGAGTGCGAGCTGGTGCAGCAATTCTGGAAAACTGTGTGGAGGTACCTCAAAGAGTTAAAAATAGAGCTACCCTATGACCAACAATTACACTACTGGGTATTTACCTGAAAAATATTGATGTAGTGAAATGCCGTAACACCTGCACCCCGATGTTTATAGCAGCAATGGTCACAATAGCCTAACTTTGGAAGGAGCCATGATGTCCTTTGACAGATGAATGGATAAAGAACACGTGATATATATATATATATATATATATATATATATATATATATATATGCAATGGAATGTTCCTTAGCCATCAGAAAGGACAAATATTCACCATTTGCTTTGACATGGGTGAAACTGGAGGGTATTATGCTGAGTGAAGTCAGTCAATTGGAGATCGACAATCTTCAAATAGTTTCACTCATACGGGGAATATAAAAAATAATGAAAGGGATTATAAGGGAAAGCAGAGGAACTGAGTGGAAAAATTAGAGATGGAGACAAACCATGAGAGAATCCTAACTCTGGGAAATGAACAAAGGGTTGCAGAAGGGTAAGTGGGCAGGGGGTTGGGGTAACTGGGTGACAGACACTGAGGAGGGCACTTGATAGGATGAGCACTGGGTGTTATACTATATGTTGGCAAATCGAACCTCCATAAAAACAAAGGAAAAAAAAAGAAGTAAAATAACCCCTATTTTCAGATGATACATTATATGTAGAACCTTCTAAAGACTCCACTAAAAAAAATTGTTAGAAATCACTGAGTTCAGTAAAGTTACAGCAAACAAAATCAATACGCAAAATTAAGTTTTGTAGGGCACCTCTCTGGCTCAATCCATTGAGCATCTAACTCTTGGTTTTGGTTCAGGTTATGATCTCAGTCATGGGATTGAGCTCTGTTTTGCACTTTGTTCATTGGGGAGTCTGCTTGGTGTTCTCTCTCTCTCTCTAACCCTTCCTCAAATAAATAAATAAATCTTAAATAAATAATTTGTGCTTCTATACACTAATAACAATCTACAAGTGGAACTAAGTAGACAATCCCATTTATGACTGCATCTCAAAACTAAAATACTTAGGATGGGACGCCTGGGTGGCTCAGTGGTTGGGCGCTTGCCTTGAGTTCAGGTCATGATCCCGGAATCCGGGATTGATTCCCACTTCGGGCTCCCTGCAAGGAGTCTGCTTCTCCCTCTGCCTATGTCTCTGCCTCTCTCTCTCAATCTGTGTCTCTCATGAATAAATAAATATTTAAAAATAAAATAATAAAATAAAATACTTAGGAATAAATTTAACCAAGGTGAAGGATCTGTTTACTGAAACTTTGAGACATTCTTGAAAGAAACTGAGGAAGACACAAATAAATGGAAAAATATTCTGTGCTCATGGATTAGAAGAATTAACATTAGAATAGCTATAACAATAATGGAATCTATACTAGTAACATTTGTCATATTAATAAAACAAACAATTCTAAAAATTTCTATGGAACCACAAAAGACTCCAAATAACCAAAGATCCTGACAAACAAAAAAGGAGAGACATCACACTTCCACCTTTCAAACTGTATTAAAAGCTATAGTAATCTAAACACTATGGTATTAGCACAGAAACCAATATATAAATCAATAGAACAGAATAAAGATCCCAGAAATAAACAGGACATATGGTCAATTAATTTATATCAAAGGAGCCAAGAATATACAAGAGGAAATAGCTTATCTCTTCTAAATGGTAAACTCGACAGCCATGTGTAAAAGAATGAAACTGAACCACTATCTTACACCATATACAAAAATCAATCAAGAATGAGTTGACTTCAACATAAAAACTGAAACCATAGGGACACCTGGGTGGCTCAGCAGTTGAGCCGTCTGCCTTTGGCTCAGGGCATGATCCCGGAGTCCTGGGATGGAGTCCCAGGATCAAGTCCCACATCGGGCTCCCTGCATGGAGCCTGCTTCTCCCTCTGCCTGTGTCTCTGCCTCTCTCTGTGTGTATCTCTCATGAATAAGTAAATAAAATCTTTTTTAAAAAAACCTGAAACCATAAAAATCCTAGGAGATAACATAGGGGGTAAGCCTCTTGACATCAGTTGTGGCAATATTTTGGATTTGACACCAACAGCAAAGGCACCTAAAGTAAAAATAATTAAGCAGGACTACATCAAACTAAAATCCTTCAGCACAGCAAAGTAAACATTAAAAAAGTTAAAAGGCAGGGCACTTAGGTGGCTCAGTCAGGCGACCAACTCTTGGTTTCAGGTCAGGTAAGGATCTTCCAGTTGTGGGATTGAGCCTTGTGTCAGGATGTGCTCAGTGTGGAGTCAGCTTCACATTATCCCTCTCCCTCTCATTTGCTCTCTCTGTCTTTCAAATAAATAAATAAAATCTTTTTTTAAAAGTTAAAAGGAAACCTATGGAATGGGAGAAAATATTTGCAAATCATGTATCTGATAAAGGGTTAAAATATATGAGGATCTCATTTAATTCAAGAGCAAAATACTAATAATTCAGTTTTAAAATAAGCAGAGTAATTGAATAGTCATATTTCCAAAGAAAACACAAATGTCCAACAGGTACACAAAAAGATGACCAAAAAGACTAAACATCAGAGAAATACAAACCAAAACTACATGAGATATTACTTCACACCTGTCAGAATGGCTCTCATCACACTTTTTTTGTATTTTAATTCCAATATAGCTAAAATAGTGTTACACTGGTGTCAGCTGTACAATATTCAACAATTCCATATATTACCCAGTGCTCATCATGACAAGTGCACTCCTTAAACTCAATCACCTATTTACCTCATTCCCTCACCATCTTTGCATTTGGTAACCAAAAGTTTGTTTTCTATATTTAGAGTCTGTTTCTTGGTTTCTCTCTCTTTTTTGCCTTTCCTCATTTCCTTTGTTTCTTAAATTCTACGTTTAAGTGAAATTGTATGTTATTTGTCTTTCTCTGATTTACTTCACTTAGCATTATATTCTCTAGCTCCATCAATGCTACAAATAGCAAGATTTCATTCTTTTTTATGACTGAATAATATTCTATCATATATATATACCACACCTTTATCCATTCATCCATTGATGGATACTGGGGCTGCTTCCACCATTTAGCTATTGTAAATAATACTGCAATACAAAAAGGGGTGCATTCCCCTTTGAATTAGTGTTTTTGTACTTGGGGGGAGTAAATAGTGTGATTACTAGACTATAGGGGAGTCCCATTTTTAACATTATGAGGAACCTCTATACTACTTTCCACAGTGGCTGCACCAGTTTGCATTCCCACCAACAAAGCAAGAAGTGTCCTTTTTCTCCACATCCTAGCCAATGTTTGTTATTTGCTGTGTTTTTTATTTTAGCCATTCTGACAGGTATGAGGTGATATCTTATTGTAATTTTTTGTTGTTGTTGTTGTTGTTGTTGTTGTTGTTGTTTTTGGTCAGGAAGGCTTATTGTAGTTTTGATTTGCATTTCCCTGATGACTAGTGATGTTGATCATCTTTTCATGTGTCTATAATCCACTTGTATGTCTTTTCTGGAGTAATCAACATAAAGTTCACATCTTATACAAAAATTAACTCAAAATGAAGCATAGAAAACTGAAAATTAAAACACAAAAGTATAAAATTTTTAGAAAAAAAATCACAGAATTCAAGGAAGACTACCTCAGCAACCTCACCTACCAGGCTGCCTCTTACATTCTATTCTTTCCACTTGAAACATCCAGTTGTAGGGTCTCCTTTTCTGGGAAGCCTTCCCTGACCTCTCCAGGGCCAGCTGTCACCTTAATACTCTGTTTCTATATCTCTGTTAACACCTATCACATTATATGCTTACATTTGTGTTATGCACCAGACTGTAAGGAACTAGAGGTCAGAGGTGTTTTGTTTTGTTCTTCTTTGTTTTTGGTTCATCTCTGTTTCCCAATTGCTTGGCACAGTGTCTGGCACAGAAAAAGCCATATACAAGAAAGGGTCCTGATTTATTTTTTTATTTTCTTATTTTTTTAAAGATTTATCTGTTTATTCATGATAGAGAGAGAGGCAGAGACACAGACAGAGGGAGAAGCAGGCTCCACGCAGGGAGCCCGATGCGGAACTCGATCCCGGGACTCCAGGATCGCGCCGCCCGCCAAAGGCAGGCGCCAAACCGCTGAGCCACCCAGGGATCCCCAAGGGTCCTGATTTAGATGACTTCTAGTGTCCTCTAGGGATCCAGCAGTCCCAGGTTAAGTTGGAGCCTGGCAGAGCATAGGCTGTAACCCCATTGCTGTTGCCGGCTGCAGCAAATTGCTCCAAGAGGGCTGGTTGAGCAACACTGGTTAAAAATACTTCAATATGTCAACTATACATCAATAAATACATTTTTTTTAAAGTGCTTTCACTGGGTCACAATGAGCTGTAAGCTGCCTCAGGGGGTGTCTTTAGGAGTCAGCACCGCAGCAGATGTCAAGACACAAATAGAGGACTACCACACTGCCCCCTTGTGACAGCTGCTTTCCCAACCAGAACCAGACCAGGACCTGCCGGCAGGACTACCTAGACTTCCACCGTGGGTGGTGAAGGGGGACCTGGGTCCATGGTGATCCCATCTTGAGATCCTGAATCATAACTGATAAGAAATACTCATTGGAAACGTGTAAGACTTCGAATATGTAAAAGAGCTGGATGATCGGGCAAGAAGCTGGCGTGGAATTAGGACCTTGACCAGTAAGAGGGGCTTCAAGATTTTATTCATTTATTCATGAGAGACACAGAGAGAGAGGCAGCGACATAGGAAGAGGGAAAAGCAAGCTCCCTGTGGGGAGCCGGATATGGGACTCCATTCCAGGACCACGGGGTCACGACCTGAGCCAAACGTAGACACTCAACTGCTGAGCCACCCAGATTTTGTGAGAGAGAGAGAGGCAGAGACGCAGACAGAGGGAGAAGCAGGCTTCAGGCAGGGAGCCCGACGTGAGACTCGATCCCGGAACTCCAGGATCATGCCCGGGGCTGAAGGCAGGTGCTAAACTGCTGAGCCACCCAGGGATTCCCCAGCAATCTTAATCCTACCTATAAATTCCACTCTTAGGCCATTATACCCTAAGAAGAACTCGCACCTATGCTCCAAAGACATGTAAATGAGTACTTATAGTAGCAAACTGCCCCAAACTGAAAATGACTCAAATGTCCATCAATAGTAGAATGGATGAATAAATTATGGCATATTCATAAAGTGGAACACTGACAGCAAAAAGAATGATCTACAAGTACACACAAAATCACATATAAATCTGAAAAACAATGTTGAATAAAGTAAATCTGAGAAAAAAATCACAGAAGATCTTCAGGATCTAATGTAGGCAATGAGTTCTTAAACTTCATATCAAAAGCACAATTCATAAAATGAAAAATTGATAATTTTGATCCCCTCAAATTTAAAAGTTTTACTCTGCATAAGACCCTGTGAGGAAGACAAAAAAGACAAGCATAGACTGGAAGAAAGTGTTTACAAAATATATATCTGACAATGTACTAATATCTAAAATATATAAAGAACTCTCAAAAGTCAACACTTAAAAATCCAAACAACCCAATTACAAAACAGGCAAAAGACATGAACAGACCATTCACAGAAGGGAATATACAAATGGCAAGTAAACACATGAAAGGATCTAGAATATTAGTCATTAGGGAAATGCACAATGAGATAACATGACACATATCAGAATGAGTAATAATAAATAGTAATAACACTAAATCTCGTGGCAAAGATGTAAAGAAATTGGACTAATCATACATTTCTGGTATGAATTACACCCACTCTATAAAATAATATGGGACTTTCTTGGGGTAGAAATCCTGGGTGACTTGTTCAGTTAAGCATCTGCCTTCTAGTCAGGTCATGGTCTGAGGTCCTGGGATGCAGCCCAGAGCTGGGCTCCCTGCTCAGCAGAGAGTCTGCTTCTCCCTCTCCCTCTGCCTCTCCTCCAACTAGTGCTCTCTCTCTCTCTCTCTCTCTCGTTCATCCTCTTTCCCTCTCTTAAATAAAATCTTTAAAAAAAAAAAAACAGTATGAGTGGGACGTCTGGGTGGCTCAGCGGTTGAGAGTCTGCCTTTGGCTCAGGATGTGATCCCAGAGTTATAGGATCAAGTCCCACATCAGGCTCTTGCATGGAGCCTGCTTCTCCCTCTGCCTGTGTCTCTGCCTCTCTCTGTGTGTCTCTCATGAATAAATAAATAAAATAGTATGGGAGTTTCTTACAAAACTAAACACTCGCTAATATGCCCAGCACTTTGGGCACTTATCCCAGAGAAATGAAAACTTATGTCCACAATAAAAATCTGTACATGGATATGTATAACTCCTTATTTGTGAAAGCCAAAAACTAGAAATGATTCAGATGTCCTTCAACATGTAATTTTAAAAACTGTAGTATATTCATACCATGGTATACTATTTGGGGAAAAAAAGCATCAAACTATTGATTCATACAACTTTGATAGGTCTCAGGGGAATTACGCTGACTGAAAAAAAAGCCATCTGAAAAATTTACATACTGCATTATTCCATTTACGTAATGTTCTTGAAATAGCAAAAATATAGGTTAAAGAATAAATTACTAGTTATCAGGGATTAGAAAAAGAGAGAAGGAAGTTGTTGTGGGTATAAAAGTGTAGTACAAGGGATACTTGCAATGGAATATCTTAACTGTTGTTTGTCACATTAAGTTACTCGTGATAAAACACCACATAATACTATACAAATGAGTGCATGTCAAACTGGTGAAATCTGAATAATGTCAATGGATTTATCAATGTCAATTTTCTGATTGTATCTTGTACCATAGTTATGCAAAATGTTCCTTTTGTGGTAAAGTGTATAAGTTGTACATCAGAATCCACAATTATCTCAAAATTTAAAAATTTTACAAAATCAGGATGCCTGTGTGGCTCAGTGGCTGAGCATCTGCCTTCAGCTCAGGTCATGATCCTGGGGTCCTAGGATTGAGTCCCACATTGGGCTCCCTGCAGGGAGCCTATTTCTCCCTCTGCCTATGTTTCTGCCTCTCTCATGAATAAATAAATAAAATCTTTTTTAAAATGTTATAAAATCAATAAAACATAGTGAATGAACTTCAGGCTACCACCAACAGAGATAGAAACTCGAAAAGAAAGAAACTTTGGTGAGCTAAGTGATGAGTTCAGTTCAGGTATATTTTTCCTTAAGTGTTCATATTATCATTCTTCACTTATCTTCACGTATTTAGACTTTTCACCTTCCTAAATATGCAACCTAAAGATTTTGGTGTTTATGTGAGCATCTTCAAATCATTTTGCTTCATATTGTAATATATAAATGTGTCAAATCAGAGGTGCCTGGATAACTTAGTCAGTTAAGCTTCCAACTCCTGACTTCAGCTCAGGTCAGGATCTTAGAGTCATGAGATCGAGCCCCACATCAGGCTCTGCACTGGGCATGGAGCCTGCTTAAGATTCTCTCTCACTCTCTTCCTATGCCCCTCTCCACCACTTGTTTTCTCTCTCTCTCTCTCTCTCTCTCTCTCCCTCCCTCCCTCTCAAAAAAAAAAAAAACAGAAGAGTATCAAAGCAACATGTTACACACTTTAAACTCAGACAATGTTATAGATCAATTCTATCCCAATTTTTTAAAAAAAATTTCTTAGAATTTGGGGTTTAGGGATCCCTGGGTGGCGCAGCGGTTTGGCGCCTGCCTTTGGCCCAGGGCGCGATCCTGGAGACCCGGGATCGAATCCTTTCTCTATAAAATTTTTCCTAGTTGCCACTCCCGGTGCATGGAGCCTGCTTCTCCCTCTGCCTATGTCTCTGCCTCTCTCTCTGTGTGACTATCATAAATAAATAAAAATTAAAAAAAAATTTTTTTTTAAATAAATAAATAAATAAAATAAAAATTTTGTGTCCATTTGCTTCGACATGGATGGACCTGGAGGGTATTATGCTGAGTGAAATCAGTCAATCGGAGAAGGACAAACATTACATGGTCTCATTCATTTGGGGAATATAAAAATTAGTGAAAGGGAATAAAGGGAAAGGAGAGAAAATGAGTGAAAATATCAATGAGGGTGACAAAACATGAGAGACATCTAACTCTGGGAAATGAACAAGGGGTAGTGTAAAGGTAGGTGGGCAGGGCGTTGGGGTGACTGGGTGATGGGCACCGAGGGGGGCACTTGGCGGGATGAGCACTGGGTGTTATGCTAAATGTTGGCAAATTGAACTCCAATAAAAAAATAAAAATAAAAATAAAAATAAAAATTTTGTGTCATTTTTATACAACAAAATGGTTTATGCACAAAACAAAATAATGAAGCTCTAAGAGAATGTACATTTTCAAGCTGCAAATGTAGTTGGAGTTGGACTATTTGGAGGAACTGGTACAGTAACTACACCAGCAACTGTACCAGCAGTAGTACCAATGCTACATGAAGTTGAAAACAAAGTTCCTGCCAAATTGGCATCATCTTGCATTGCTATTCAATGGGAGGAACCAGACTGTCATGGCTCTCCAATCACTGGATATAACACTGAATATGGAGACAGAAAAATTTTAACTGTTGAAAGAGTAACAGAGTGTCTTCTGAAAAATCTACAGCCTGATACCACATACAAGTAAATTGCTTATATCTTACTTTGGGTAGATGAAGTTTTTTGAGAATTTTGAACTAACCTACATATTTTCTTTTATATAGCCTATACATTTTTGAAAGAGAATTTTACTGTTTTAGAAAAATTTGGCGTTACTATGAGCCAGTTTCTCATTAAAAAATGTCAATACAGATTATGCAAATTCAAGATTTTGGCCTCAAAAATTTGTCTATAATAATTGGTATAATATTATAGTTAATATCCTTTCATAGGATAGGTAGGGACATAGTTTAAATGTAGAAATTTATTTCCCTTTGTAAATCCAAATTAATAGTTTAATTTTTTCTTACCACTAGAATCAGAATTCACGCTATCAATCATTATGGACTAAGCCCTTTTAGCCAATCAATAAGAACCAAAACCAAACCACTACCACTTGATCCTCCACATCTTGATTGTGTGGTCTATGGACACCAGAGCCTCAAACTCAAATGGGGTAGCTCTTCAAGCAAAAGATTACTTTATAACCTTATAAACTACAATCTGTTAATTGGAGATCGATCTGGAAGGTAAACTATCATACTATTTAATATGTATTCTAATAAAAATGTTTTTAAATTTCCTATCTTAAACCATAGTCTAAAGTGGTTTCAATGAACTGATAGATGTGAAAGCAGTACATTATCATGTTAGATATACTTCCTTTAATTCCTACTGATAATGTAGCTATTTTTGCTCTTCTAAAGGACTTCTTCCTTTATATAACACACATTAATACCAAGGAACAGAAGTTACCAAAGTACTATGAAAGACAGCAGCTTGCCATTATGATATTTACAACCTGGTTTTTTTTTCCTTTTGTGTTATACCCACCAGGCTTCAAGTTGATCTATTTAGGCTTTACTGAGGACCCAGTTTCAGGTCAGTTATAGAGAGTTACTTGTACCTAAATAACTGTTGATTAATAATATTGCTTCTTCAATCTTGATTCCCACTCCCAGATTTTCTATCATTTACCACGGACCTTGTCAGACTCACAAAGTGCAGAGACTGAGTGAATATACTCAATACAAATTTAAAATCCAAGTATGTAATGAAGCTGGTGAGGGACCACTGTCTAGTATCTGCACTTTCACCACAACCAAAACTGCACCAGCCATACTTAAAGGTAAGTATTATAAGCTAGATGATGAAGGTTTCATTAATATGAGCTCCAGTAAGTCATATATGAAATTCTGTAGTACAGTTCATTTGAAATGTTGAACAATATAATAGCAAGAGACTCTAGTACTTAATTATTGATTCAAGGTACAATTTAGAATTTAATAAGACTGCAAAAACTATAATGGTTTACTTTTTAATAAGTTTTTATTTAAACTCATTAGTTAATGTACAGTATACTATTAGTTTCGGGTGTATAATATAGTGATTCAACACTTCTATACAGCACCTAGTGCTCATCACAAGAGCACTCCTTAATCCCCATGACCTATTTAATCCATCACTCCACCTACCTTCCCTCTGGTAACCATCAGTTTGTTCTCTATATTTAAGAGTCTTTCTTCATTTATTTATTTTTATAAAGATTTTATTTATTCATGAAAGACACACAGAGAGAGAGAGAGAGAGGAAGAGACAGGCAGAGGGAGAAGCAGGCGTCCCTGTTTCTTCATTTAATTATTACTCTTTTGGAACATGTGGGTGGCTCAGCAGTTGAGCAACTGCCTTCGGCTCAGGGTGTGATCCCGGGGTCCTGGGATCAAATCCCACATCGGGCTCCCTGCATGGAGCCTGCTTCTCCCTCTGCTTATGTCTCTGCCTATGTGTGTGTGTGTGTGTGTATCTCATGAATAAATAAGTAAAATCTTTAAAAAATAATTCTCACTCTTTTTTGTTTTGTTTCTTAAATACCACATATGAGTAAAATATGGTATTTCACTTTCTCTGACTTATTTCACTTAGCATAATACTCTCTAGCTCCATTCATATCCTTGCAAATGGCAAGATGTCATTCTTTTTGTGGCTAAGTAATATTCAACTGAATATATACCACTTTATCCATTCATCAATTGATGGACATCTGGGTTGTTTTCATAATTAGGCTATTGTAGATAATGTTGCTATACACATCAGGATGCATGTATACTTTGAATGTGTATTTTTGTATTCCTTGCGCAAATACTGCAAATGCTGGATCATAATGCAGCTCTTTTTTTTTTCATTTTAAATTTTGTTAGTTGGTAAATGGATAAAGAAGATGTGGTATACATAATGGAATATAAAATATAATATTACCAGTCAATGGACATTTGGACCCTCTCCAAAGTTTGGCTATTGTTGATAATGCTGCTATAAACAGTGGGTTGCATGTACCCCCTTTGAATCTATATTTTTGTATCCTTCGGGTAAATATCTACTAGTACAATTACTGGTTTGTAGGGTAGTTCTATTTTAACTTGTTGAGGAACCTCCAAATTATTCTCCAGAGTGGTTACACCAGCTTTGATTCCTAGCAACAGTGTAAGAGTGTTCCCCTTTCTCCACATCTTCATCAACACCTATTGTTTTTTGTGTTAATTTTAGCCAATCTAAGTTGTTTCTTGTATTATTGATTTTACCCATTATGTCAAATGTGGTATGATACCTCATTGTAGTTTTGATTTGAATTTCCCTGATGATCAGTGATGTTAACAATTTTCATTTGCCTGCCTGTTGGCAATCTGTATGTCTTCTTTGAAAAAAAATGTCTACTCATATCTTCTGGCCATTTTTAATTAGATTGTTTTTATATGTTGAGTTTCATAATGTATTCATTTTAGATATTAACGCTTTATCAAATATGTCATTTGCAGATATCGTCTCCCATTCAGTAAGTTCCCTTTTAGTTTTGTTGATGGCTTCCTATATTCTGCAGTTTTTATCTTGGGACGCCTGGGTGGCTCAGCGGTTGAGCATCTGCCTTCAGGTCAGGATGTGATCCCGGAGTCTGGGGATCAAGTTGCACATTGGGCTCCGTGCATGGGGCCTGCTTTTCCCGCTGCCTGTGTCTAAGCTTCTCTCTCTCTGTGTCTCTCATGAATAAATAAGTAAAATCTTAAGAAAAAGAAGAAGAAGAAGGAGAAGGAGAAGGAGAAGGAGAAGAAGGAAAAGAGAAGAGAGAAGAGAGAAGAAAGAAGAAGAAAGAAGAAGCTTTTTATCTTGATGAAGTCTGAAGTTTCATTTGTCTCAGGACACATGTCTAGAATGAAGTTGCCACAGTTGATATCAAAGAGGATACTGCCTGCTTTTTCCTCGTGGATTTTTATAATCTACTCTCTCACAATTAGGTCTTTAAACCATTTTGAATTTAACATTTTGAATTTAATTTTGTGTATGGTATAAAAAAGTAGCCCAGTTTCATTCTTTTGCATGTTGCTGCCCAACACCATTTGTTGAAGAGACTTTTCCCACTGGATATTATTTCTTGCTTTGTCAAAGATTAATTGACCAAATTTCATTTTGTTATTGACCAATTATCATTTCTGAGTTTTCTCTTCTGTTCCATTGATCTATGTGTTTGTATTTGTGCTAGTACCATATTGTTTTGATCACTACAGCTTTGTGTAATTTCAAATCTGGGATTATGATACCTCTAGCATTGCTTTTCTTTTTCAAAATTGCTTTGGCAATTCAGGGTCTTTTGTGGTTCCATACAAATTTTATTTATTTATTATGGTTTTTGGTGCAATTATAAACGGAACTGATTCCTTAATTTCTCTTTCTCCTACTTCATTATTGGTGTATAGAAATGCAACAGATTTCTGTCAATTGATTTTGTATCCTACAACATTTCTGAATTTGTATATCAGTTCTAGGATAATTTTTTGGTGGATTATTTTGGATTTTCTATATGGAGTATCATGTCATCTGCAAACTGTAGGAGTCTGACTTTTTCCTTGTAGATTTGGATGCCTTTTATTTCTTTTTGTTGTCTGAGTGCTGAGGCTGGGAATTCCAGCACTATGTTAAATAACAATGGTGAGAGTGAACATCCTGTCTTGTTCCTGACCACAGAGGAAAAGCTCTCAGTTTTCCAGATTGAGGATATTAGCTGTGGGTTTTTCATATATAACCTTTATTATGTTGAGGTATGTTCCCTCTAAACCTTTTTTCAGGGCTTTTATCACAAATAGATGTATTTTGTCAAATGCTTCTTATACATCCATTGAAATAATCATAAGGTGCTTATCCTTTCTTTGATTAATGTGGTGTATATCACAATGACTGATTGGGGAATATTGAACCATACTTAGAACCTGGGAATAAATCCAACTTAATCGTACTGAATCATTTTTTTAATGTGTACTTAGACTCAGTTTCCTAATATTTTTTGAGAATTTTTGTATCCATGTTGATGAGGGATATTGGCCTGTAGTTTTTTTAGTGGAGTCCTTCTCTGGTTTTGGTATCAGGATACTGCTGGCTTCACAGAAGGACTATGGAAGTTTTCCTTCCTTCTCTTCTTCTTCTTCTTTTTTTTGGAATAGTTTAAGGAGTATTAACTCTTCTCTAAATGTTTGGTAGAATTCATCTGTGAAGCCATCTGGCCTAGAGGTTGTTTGTTGGGTGTTTTTTGATTACTGATTCAATTTTATTACTGGTTACTGGTCTGCTCAAGTTCTCTATTTCTTCTTCTTTCTCTTTCTGTTTCTAGGAATTTATCCATTTAGTTTATGTTTCTAGGAATTTATTCATTTCATCCAGGTTATCCAATGTGCTGGAATAGTTTTTCATAATATTGTCTTACAGTTTATATTTCAATATTGTTGGTTATTTCTCCTTTCTAGTTTGTGATTTTATGTATTTGGGTCTCTGTCTTTTCTCTTTGATAAGTCTGGATAGGATTTTATCAATTTTATTATTTTTTCAAAAAACCAGCTCCTGGTTTCATTGATGTATTCCATTATTTTTTAGACTCTATATCATTTATTTTTTATCTAAACTTTATTATTTCCTTCTTTTGGCTGTCTCTAGGCTTTGTGTGTTGTTCTTTTTCTAGGTTCTTTAGGTGTAAGGTTGGGTTGCTTATTTGCTTCTTGAGGTAGGCCTTATTGCTATATACTTTCTTCTCACCACCACTTTGCTGGATCCCAAAGGTTTTGGACCATTGTGTTTTCATTTTCATTTGTTTCCATGTATTCTTTTATTTCTTCTTTGATCTCCTGTTTGACCCTTTCTTTGTATGTAGTTTAACCTCTAAAAATTTGTGATCTTTCCAAATATTTTCTTCTGAATGACTTAAAAATACTTAACATTGTGGTCAGAAAATAAGCAGAGGATGATCTCAGTCTTTTTGTGCTTATTGAGACCTGATTTGTGACCTAGTGTCCAATCTTCTGGCTAATGTCCCATGTGGACTTAAAAAGAATGTGTGTTCTGCTGAATTAGGATGGAATGTTCTGAGTATGTCTGTTATGTCCATCTGGTCCAGTGTGTCATTCAAAGCCACTGTTTCCTTGTTGATTTTCTCCTTAAATGATCTGCCCCCTGACATACATGGGTGGTTAAAGTACCCTACGATGAATGTATTATTACCAATTCATTCTTTTTTTTTAACCAATTCATTCTTTATGTTTTCTATTGATTTGTATTTTTGGGTGATCCCATGTTAGGGGCATAAATACTTTCAATTGTTAGAATTCTGTTGGACTAAAATAGCCAAACTGTGGAAGGAGCCTCGGTGTCCATCAACAGATGAATGGATAAAGAAGATGTGGTCTATGTATACAATGGAATATTACTCAGCCATTAGAAAAAACAAATACCCACCATTTGCTTCGACATAGATGGACCTAGAGGGTATTATGCTGAGTAAAATAAGTCAATCAGAAAAGGATAAACATGATATGGTCTCATTTAATTGGGAGATAAAAAAATTAGTGAAAGGGAATAAAGGGAAAGGAGTGAAAATATCAGTGAAGGTGACAAAACATGAGAGACACCAACTCTGGGAAATAATCAAGGGGTAGTGGAAAGGGGTAGTGGAAAGGTAGTGGAACAAGGGGTGGGTGGGGGGTTGGGGTGACTGGGTGATGGGCACTGAGGGGGGCACTTGGTGGGATGAGCACTGGGTGTTATGGTATATGTTGGCAAATTGAACTCCAATTTAAAAAATTAAAAAATAAATAAAAATAAAAGTATATTAAAAAAGAATTCTGTTGGACTATCTCCTTTATTATGAAATACTTCTCTTCTTTCTTTGTATACTTTTTACTGGAGTTCAATTTGCCAACATATATCATCACACCCAGTGCACATCCTGCCGAGGTCCAGCCTCAGTGCACGTCACCAGTCACCCTAACACCTCCCTTTCCACCACCCCTTGTTTGTTTCCCAGAGTTAGGTGTCTCTCATGTTATGTCACCCTCACTGATATTTCAAACTCATTTCCTCTCCTTTCCCCTTTATTCCCTTTCCTTATTTTTTATATTCCTCAAATGAATTAGACCATATAATGTTTGTCTCTCTCCAACTGACTTACTTCACTCAGAATAATACCCTCCAGTTCCATCCACCTTGAAGCAAATGGTGGCTATTTGTCGTTTCTAATGGCTAAGAAATATTCCATTGTATACAGAGTCCACATCTTCTTTACCCATTCATCTTTCGATGGACACTGAGGCTCTTACCACAGTTTGGCTATTGTGGACATCGTTGCTATAAACATTGGGGTTCAGGTGTCCTGACATTTCACTGCATCTGTATCTTTGGGGTAAATCTCCAGCAGTGCAATTGCTGGGTTGTAGGGCAGTTCTATTTCTAACTCTTTGACGAACCTCCACACAGTTTTCCAGAATTGCTGTAACAGTTCACATTCCCACCAAAGTGCAAGAGGGTTCTCCTTTCTCCACATCCTCTCCAACATTTATGGTTTCCTGCCTTGTTAATTTTCCCCATTCTCACTGATGTGAGGTGGTATCACATTGTGGTTTTGATTTGTATTTCCCTGATGGCCAGTGATGTGGAGCATTTTCTTATGTGCTTTTTGGCCATGACTATGTCTTCTTCCGTGAAATTTCTGTTCATGTCTTTTGCCCATTTCATGATTGGATTGTTTGTGTCTTTGGTGTTGAGTATAATAAGTTCTTTATAGATCTTGGAAACTAGCCCTTTATCTGATACGTCATTTGCAAATATCTTCTCCCATTCTGTAGGTTGTCTTTTAGTTTTGCTGGCTGTTTCTTTTGCTGTGCAGAAGCTTTTTATCCTGATGAAGTCCCAATAATTCATTTTTTATTTTGTTTCCCTTGCATTCATAGAAATATCTTGCAAGAAGTTGCTGTGGCCAAGTTCAAACAGGGTATTGCCTGTATTCTCCTCTAGGATTTTGATGGAATCTTGTCTCACATTTAGATCCTTCGTCCATTTTGAGTTTATCTTTGTGTATGGTGTAAGAGAATAGTCTAGTTTCATTCTTCTTCATGTGGATGTCCAATTTTCCCAGCACCATTATGAAGAGGCTGTCCCTTTTCCAGTGGATAGTCTTTCCTCCTTTCTCGAATATTAGTTGACCATAAAGTAGAGAGTCCACTTCTGGATTCTCTATTCTGTTCCATTTATCTAATGTGTCTGTTTTTGTGCCAGTACCACACTGTCTTGATGACTACAGCTTTGTAGTACAAACTGAAATTAGGCATTGTGGTGCCCCCAGCTATGGTTTTCTTTTTTAATATTCCCCTGGATATTCGGAGTCTTTTCTGATTCCATACAAAGGCTAAGATGATTTGTTCCAACTCTCTGAAGAAAGTCCATGGTATTTTGATAGGGATTGCATTAAATGTGTACATTGCCCTGGGTAGCATTGACATTTTCACAATATTAATTCTTCCAATCCATGAACATGGAATATTTTTCCATATTTTCCATCTCTTTGTATCTTCCTCAATGTCTTTCAGAAGTGTTCTGTAGTTTTTAGGGTATAGATCCTTTACCTCTTTGCATATGTATATTCCTAGGTATCTAATGCTTTTGGGTGCAATTGTAAATGGGATTGACACCTTCATTTCTCCTTCTTCAGTCTCCTTGTTAGTGTACAGAAATGCCACTGATATCTGGGCATTGATTTTGTATCCTGCCACGTTGCTAAACTGCTGTATGAGTTCTAGCAATCTTAGGGTGGAGTATTTGGAGTTTTCTCGGTACAGTATCATGTCATCTGCAAAGAGGGAGAGATTGACTTCTTCTTTGCCAATTTGAATGCCTTTTATTTCTTTTTATTGTCTGATTGCTGAGGCTAGGAGTTCTAGTACTATGTTGAATAGCAGTGGTGAGAGTGGACATCCCTGTCATGCTCCTGATCTTGGGGAAAGGCTCTCAGTGTTTCCACATTGAGAACTATATTTGCTGTGGGTGGGTTTTTTAGGAGGCTTTTAAAATGTTGAGGAATGTTCCCTCTAGCCCTACATTCTGAATAGTATTGATCAGGAATCGATGCTATAATTTGTCAAATGCTTTCTCTGCATCTATTAAGGGATTATATGGTTCTTTTTTCTTTTTTTTCTTTTTTGAATTTTATGTTAAAAGTGAAAGTTTATTTTTTAAATTTTTTAATGGAGTTCAATTTGCCAAAATATAGCATAACACACAGTGCTGATCCCACCAAGAGCCCCCCTCAGTGCCCATCGCCCAGTGGATCATACGGTTATTGTTTTCTCTTTTTTTTAATAAAATAATTTTTATTGGTGTTCAGTTTACCAACATACAGAATAGGACCCAGTGCTCATCCCGTCAAGTGTCCCCCTCAGTGCCCGTCACCCACTCCCCCCACCCCCTGCCCTCCTCCCCTTCTACCACCCCTAGTTGTTTCCCAGAGTTAGGAGTCTTTATGTTCTGTCTCCCTTTCTGATATTTCCCACACATTTCTTCTCCTTTCCCTTATATTCCCTTTCACTATTATTCATATTCCCCAAATGAATGAGAACATACACTGTTTGTCCTTCTCCTATTGACTTACTTACTTCACTCAGCATAATACCTTTCTTTTTTAAAAATAATTAATTAATTAATTAATTTAATTAATTAATTTTTTTTAATTTAAATTTTAAATTTTTTTAAAATTCCCCTGGCTATTTGGGGTCTTTTCTGATTCTACACAAATCTTAAAATAATTTGTTCTAACTCTCTGAAGAAAGTCCATGGTATTTTGATAGGGATTGCATTAAACGTGTATATTGCCCTGGGTAACATTTTCACAATATTAATTCTGCCAATCCATGAGCATGGAATATTTCTCCATCTCTTTGTGTCTTCCTCAATTTCTCTCACAAGTATTCTATAGTTTTTAGGGTATAGATCCTTTACCTCTTTGGTGAGGTTTATTCCTAGGTATCTTATGCTTTTGGGCGCAATTGTAAATGGGATTGACTCCTTAATTTCTTTTCTTCAGTCTCATTGTTAGTGTATAGAAATGCCACTGATTTCTGGGCATTGATTTTGTATCCTGCCACGATACCAAATTGCTCTGAGTTCTAGCAATCTTGGGGTGGAGGCTTTTGGGTTTTCTATGTAGAGTATCATGTCATCGGCGAAGAGGGAGAGTTTGACTTCTTCTTTGCCAATCTGAATGCCTTTTATGTCTTTTTGTTGTCTGATTGCTGAGGGTAGGACTTCCAATATTATGGTGAATAGCAGTGGTGAGAGTGGACATCCCTGTCTTGTTCCTGATCTTAGGGGAAAGGCTCCCAGTGCTTCCCCATTGAGAATGATATTTGCTGTGGGATTTTAATAGATGGCTTTTAAGATGTCGAGGAAAGTTCCCTTTATCCCTACACTCTGAAGAGTTTGATCAGGAATGGATGCTGTATTTTGTCAAATGCTTTCTCTGCATCTAATGAGAGGATCATATGGTTCTTGGTTTTTCTCTTGCTGATATGATGAATCACATTGATTGTTTTATGACTGTTGAACCAGCCTTGTGTCCCGGGGATAAATCCTACTTGGTCGTGATGAAAATTTTCTCAATGTGCTGTTGATCCTATTAGCTAGTATCTTGTGAGAATTTTTGGTCCTCTTGTTGGATAGATCCCTTAAGTATGATATAGTGTCCCTCTTCATCTCTCACTACAGTTTTTGGGGAAAATTTTAGTTTATCTGATATAAGGATGGCTACCCCTCCTTTCTTTTGAGGACCATTCGAATGGTAAATGGTTCTCCAACCTTTTATTTTCAGGTTGTAGGTGTCCTTCTGTCTAAAATGAGTCTCTTGTAGACAGCAAATAGATGGGTCCTGCTTTTTTATCCAGTCTGAAACCCTGCGCCTTTTAATGGGGTCATTAAGCCCGTTCACGTTCAGAGTTACTATTGACAGATATGAGTTTAGGGTCATCATGATATCTATTCAGTCCTTGTTTATGTGGATTGTTGCACTGAACTTCTTAAAGGTGAATTTTAAAAGTCCCCCTTAAAATTTCTTGCAGAGCTGGTTTGGAGGTCACATATTCTTTCAGTTCCTGCCTGTCTTGGAAGCTCTTTATCTCTCCTTCCATTTTGAATGAGAGCCTTGCTGAATAAAGTATTCTTGGTTGCATGTTCTTCTCATTTAGGACCCTGAATATATCCTGCCAGCCCTTTCTGGCCTGCCAGGTCTCTGTGGAGAGGTCTGCTGTTACCCTAATACTCCTCCCCATAAAAGTCAGGGATTTCTTGTCTCTTGCTGCTTTAAGGATCTTATCCTTATCTTTGGAATTTGCAAGCTTCACTATTAAATGTCGAGGTGTTGAACGGTTTTTATTGATTTTAGGGGTGGATCTCTCTATTTCCTGGATCTGAATGCCTGTTTCCCTTCCCAGATTAGGAAAGTTTTCAGCTATGATTTGTTCAAATACATATTCTGGACCTCTGCCCCTTTCGTTGCCCTTGCGAAACCCAATTAAACGTAGGTTTTTCTTCCTCAGGCTGTCACTTATTTCCCTTAATCTAGCCTTATGATCTTTCAATTGTTTTTCCCTTTTTCCTCAGTTTCCCTCTTTGCCATCAACTTGTCTTCTATGTCACTCACTCGTTCTTCCACCTCATTGACCCTCATTGTTAGGACTTCTAGTTTGGATTGCATCTCATTCAATTGATTTTTAATTTCTGCCTGATTGGATCTAAATTCTGCAGTCATGAAGTCTCTTGAGTCCTTTATGCTTTTTCTAGAGCCACCAGTAGCTGTATAATAGTGCTTCTCAATTGGCTTTCTGACATTGAATTGTAATCCAGATTTTGTAACTCTGTGTGAGAGAGGACTGTTTCTGATTCTTTCTTCTGAGGTGAGGTTTTCCTTCTAGTCATTTTGCTCAGTGCAGAGTGGCCAAAAACAAGTTGTATTGGGAAAAGGAGGAAAAGAGCCAGAGAAAGAAGGAAAGAAAAGAGAAAAAGAAAAGAAAAAGAAAAACATAAAAAAGAAAAGAAAAAGAAAGAAAAATAAAGACAGGAAAAAATAGGTTGGGGGAAGCTAACAGATATCAAAAACCAAAAAAAAAAAAAAAAAAACAAACAAACAAACAAACAAAAAAACCACGGGGGAGTATCTTCTGTTTCTGTATACTTTAAGTCCCTTGACTTCCCCTGTAACTTGTCCTTCTAGGTGGTCTTCTGGGGGAGGGGCCTGTTGTGCTGATTTTCAGGCGTTACCACTTGGGAGAGCTGCTCTGCCCGCTGCCTAGTGCAGGGCTCCGTGGATGTTGTTTACCCTGTGAGGCCCCAGGAGGAACAACTCCAGTGGTGGCGGCCAGCCCTGGAGCCGTGAATTCAACTCACACATTAACTACAGAGCTCTCAGTCTGCAGGGCTGGAGGCTCCGGGATGGGGCCCTTGATCTGCTCATTTCAGGGCAGGAATGTCCTTGCTCTCCTGGGCCCTCCTGGCCTCTGCCTGTCCCGGGGGGAGGTCGGGTCCTGGGCTGTGTCCCGGCACCCTGTGCTCCCGGGCCTGTGCTGTTGGATTCGTGCTCCCATTGGCGCAGCCCCCTCTGCGGAGCTGCCGCCAGAGCCCCTTCAAGCTGCTCTGGGGGCGCTCAGCCCCCTCCGTGGGAAGCCTCTTCCTCTGCCTGAGCCCCTCCAAGCTGCTCCCTGGTCCCTCCATGCGGGCTGAAGCCCTTTAGGGAGCTGGGTGCACTCTCCCCGGGGGCGCAGGCATCTGTTAGTGTCCCAGGGAGCCCGAGAGCATCCCCGCCCTCCTGAGGTCCTGCTCTAACTCCCTGCGGGAGCCTTTGTGTCTGGGAAGATTGGTGAAGCTCCTGCTTCTCTGGGACGGGCCTTTCCTGTCCTGGGGACACTCGCCCCGGCCTCAGCCCGGCTCCTCGCGGGGCCCCTCTCCCTTGGATGCCTTTTGTTTCTTTATTTCTTTTTCCCCCGTCTTCCTACCTTGATAGAAGCGCGAACTCTTCTCACTGTAGCATTCCAGATGTTCTCTGTTTAAATCTCAGGCCGAATTTGTAGATTTTCAGGATAATTTGAAGGTTATTTAGGCAATCTGGTGGTGACAGGTGACTTGGGGACCCTACTCTTCCGCCATCTTGCCCCTCCTCCACCTTTTGTTCTTGTATTGTTTTAGTCCCGCTTCATTATCAGATTAGTACCAGCCTCATGGAGTGATTTTGAATATGTTTCTTCTATTCCTTGTAAGATTTTGATAAAGACTGTCACTAATTACAGTTTTTTTAAATGTTTGGTGGGGTTCACCAGTGAAGCCATGTTGTCTTCGGTTTTTCTGCGCTGGGAGATTTTGTATTCCTAATTCAAATTTCATTCTTATTGTTGGTCTAAGAACATCCCCTATTTATTGGATTCAAGATTCATGATTCAATCTTGGTAACTGGTGCATTTCTAGGAATTACCTGTATTTTTTTCTAAGTTAACTGACTTGTTAGTATATAATTGTTTATAGTAATCTTATCATACTATGTATCTGTGGTTATCTGTTGTATTCTTTCCTTTTCCATTTCTCATTTTTTAAAAAATATTTTATTTATTTATTCATGAGAAACAGAGAGAGAGAGGCAGAGACACAGGCACAGAGAGAAGCAGGCTCCATGCAGGGAGCCTGACGTGGGACTCGATCCCCGGGTCTCCAGGATCATGCCCTGGGCTGAAGGCAGATGCTCAACCGCTAAGCCACCCAGGTGTCCTATCCATTTCTCATTTTTTGTTTTCAAGTCATCTCTTAATGTAGTTAAAGCATTTCTAAATTTTATTTATTTCTGGGGGGAGAAAACTGGTCATTAATTTCAGTGTTATATAATTATATATCCTGGTCTCTATTTTATTTATTCCTGATTTTTCTCTATTATTTTCTTCCTCTACTAAATTTCAGCTTTCTTCTTTTTCTAGTTCCTTGTTGTAATGTTGTTTATTTGAAGTTTTTTTCTTAATAGTAGCATTTAAGGCATAAATTTCACTCTGACATCTGCTTTGTTGCATCCCATAGGATTTGGAATATTATGTTTTCTTTTTCTCTTGTTTTGTGATAAATTTTTATTTCTTATTTGGCCCATTGCTTATGCAAGAGTCTGTTTTTAATATTTACATATTAAATATTTAATATTTTTAAAAAGAAATCTATCTTGAAAATTAAAAAGATAATGACTGATTTAAAAAAAAAGACAATTTGAGTCAGAGTATCTCTTATTTGAAGCTGAGGACAATCTAACCAATAAAATTTCCAAACATAGAGGAGGCAATCACATATTTTAATTTGATCCAAAATGTAGTCTTTATAAGCTCATCTACAAAAATCTTCATCATGCTTCTGAAAGTTAAAAAAGAAAAAGTGTATTATTACCTAGAGGTGAGTTAACAGTTTCTGGCAAACCTTGACTTTCATTTGATGTCACAGTTAACAGCTTTGAAGTGACAATGGGGTCTAATTGTATCACAAGCAAATTGAACTATGCCCTAGAGAGCAAAATGAGAGGAATTCTGAGTAAAAGAATATGATTCTATAGTTGATTGATGAGAGGCAATAGCAGGAAAAAGAATAAGAAGTTTGTGTAATCTCATTGTATACTTGCTTTGTTAGTAATATTCTTCAATGCCAAGATTCAACCTAAAAAATTGAATGATCACAAAAGATATTACAATGCTTTGGTGAAGCTCCTTTCTTCTAATGGATTCATAATTTCTTTTAGAAGTCATTAGATACTATCTCATTCATCCTTACTCCATCCCTGTGATTATTTTTGTTGTACAGATTGGTAAACTGAACTTTTTGTGGTCAATGGTAGTACCTTGTTTAAAACTATCCTTTGGCAAGGAAGAAAAATAAGCAAGCAAGGTTGTCTATTGCAGAGTGAAGGTAATGATACTAGCTGCCTGGAGTGGAACTAGAATCAACAAGGTAAAAGTAACAGGAACCACTTTTAATTCACAATAAAAAAGTTATCATAGGGACTCCTGGGTGGCTCTGCGTTTGAGTGTCCGCCTTTGGCTCAGGGCATGATCCTGGAGTCCTGGGATTGAGTCCCACATCGGGCTTCCTGCATGGAGCCTTCTACTCCCTCTGTCTGTGTCTGTGCCTCTCTCTGTGTGTCTCTCATGAATAAATAAATAAAAACTTTAAAAAAAGGTTATCCTAGCAAGTAAAGGCCCAACCATGGAGTTGGCTGCTCCAAAGATTCTTGAATGTAACTTCTCGTCATTATAAGTTTGGGAGCTACATCTATCAGGAATGCAATAGAAAGGATTCTCCCACTGTTGTCATATCCAAAATTCTATGAAAGTTAAGATTATATGATTCTACTCTCAAATACTGTAAGAGAAATGACACTCTAGTGAGTATTGGTATGCATAAAAAGGTAAAATTATTAGAATAGCTAGAAGTTCAAGAAAATAAATTATTATTTCTTTAATAATCATGACTGTAGGCCCAAGAGGGTAATCTGGACACCAGTTCTTCCACATATTATTTATCTACTATGCTACCAATCCCATGAAAGGACCAGAGATGACTCCCTTACTTTCCTGGAAAAATGAAGAGATAGGAAGGTTTAGCACACCACTTATAAGTGCTGCTGACTAATGAGATAAGTGAATGTATTTATTTTTAAGAGTCTGAAATCAGTATTGATTTATTTTACCACTGGAACCCTATTATACTTGTCTCTCTGGACTGTTCACTCACTCTCCCTCTCTGGCTTGTCTGTCAACCTTCTCCCTGTTGAGTGTGTACCCACATACTGTGTTTGGTGATTATATCACTGTTTGGCTGGACAGCAACTAAAAATCACCCTGGGTGGCCTGACTCCAAAAATAGTATCTACTCATTAGGCCAATGGTTTCTTGTCTATCTGGGAACAATCTGGGAACAACTTTTCTCATTAACGTTCTTTATCTACCCTATCCCATTTTTGTTGCCCTGTCTATGTTTGTCTACATCTCCATTCATGTACTCTTCTAAACAAAAGCTATTATAAGGCAGCAAGGGAAATCTCAACATCATGACATGCCAAAAACTCTTTGCATTATCCATTACAGCACTTATCGCATTCTATTTTTTTAGTATTCCTGTCTGGTTTTTTCCATTAAACTGTGAGCTTCAGGGAAAGAACTGTGGCTTCATCTTCATATCCTCACTGTGTAATTCAGCGTTTGGCATAGGGTAAGTTTTCAATGTGTACTTAAATGAACAAAACTACCAAAATGCTTACTATCAATATGTTCATAGTGAGTATACAATAATCTAGACAATATAGTTTTATACTTGATCAAAAGCATTCTGACCAACATAATATGCCTGGAAAAGAACACAATGCCTTTTTTTAAAAAGAAGGATGAAGCGCTTCTCAGTTCTGTTTTATAAACTCGCTTAGATACTTTGTTTTGTCACACTATAAGAGTGAGTTTGTTAAAAATTTCCTAATCACACTGAGTTACTTTACTGTGAAAATCACAAAGGCTAAGGATTACATAGTCATTTATGGTTATAAAATACATGTACTTAGGTAAGTGTGTAAAATTCAAACTTCTAAAGGACTTCAAACTTTGAAAACAAGAGTGTTTGTTGGGCACAGTCTGGAGATAAATTAGGAGTGTTAGCAGATTTAGAATGAAGGCTGGAAACAAAAAGGATTCAAAATAATAATATAGATACAATAAGCAACATGAAGTAATTTTATGTCTTTATTTTTATGATTTTTATTTTTTATTTTTATGATTTTTAAATTAATAGCATTGTGTTTTGTTTTTATATAAGGAGTGTGTGCTTATAGGAAAAATTTAAATTCACCACTATAAAAACAAAAAATCACTTGTAGAACTATCATAAAAAATAATTATAATTAGCAATTTGGTGATGACTTTCTAGTCTTCCTTTGTTGAATATTATGAATAATTATAAAAGTAATGGTATGACTGATTTAATTTAATAGCTGCATTAAGGGGAGGAGCTAAGATGATAGCATAGGTAGACCCTAGGCTCATCTCATCTCTCAAAAATCACTAGATAACTATCCATTCTAAATACCCCAGAAATCAACCTGAAGACTGACAGAATAAACTCTACAACTAGAGGGGCAACGAAGCCACAATGAAGAAGGTTAGGAAGTGTAGAGATGTGGTTTGGGGGAGAAATGGATCATGGGTGCTGTAGAAGGGAGGGAGCCATGGTCATGGAGAAAGGCAAGAAAGAAGAACAAATGGAATGCATAAGGAGAACACTTCCCCAAAGTCATTGGTTGGGAAAAGCACAGGGGCTGATTTTTGTGAGTTCTTGGCAACTACCTGGGCTTAAAGCCTGGAGTTTTATTTTTTTTATTTTTTTTTAATTTATGATAGTCACACAGAGAGAGAGAGGCAGAGACACAGGCAGAGGGAGAAGCAGGCTCCATGCACCAGGAGCCCAACTCGGGTCTCCAGGATCGCGCCCTGGGCCAAAGGCAGGCGCTAAACCGCTGCGCCACCCAGGGATCCCAAAACCTGGAGTTTTAAAAGTCAGTGGGTTTGGTTGAGGCCAAACCCTAAAGGTACTGCTAGGTCATAAATCAGGCCTCAACAATTACAAAAAAACTGAGATGAAAGCATGCATATTTTCTGACCATAACACCATGTAATCTGAAGTCAACCATAAGAAAAAATCTGGAAAGGCTACAAATACATGGAAGTAAAACAACATGCAATCGAACAATGAATGGGTCAAGTTAGGAAGTCAAAAAAGAAAAATACAGGGAAAAAATGAAAATACTATGGTCCAAAACCATCCCATGGGGATGCAGCAAAAGTGGTCCTAAGGGGAAAGTATATAGCAATACAGGCCCACCTCAAACGGCAAGAAAAAAATCTCAAATATACAACCTAACTTTACATCAAAAGGAACTAGAAAAGGAATAACAAAAGAAGCCCAGAGCCAACAGAAGAAGGAAAATAATAAAGATTAGAACAGAAATAAATGATATAAATAAGTAAAATCTTTTGGAAAAAAATAAATAAATGATATAGAAACTAAAAAAAAAAAAAAAGAACTGGTCAATGAAGCCAAGAGTTGGTTCTTTTTCTTAAAAAAAAATTTTATATATTTATTCATGAGAGAAACAGAAAGAGAGGCAGAGACACAGGCAGAGGGAGGAGAAGCAGGCTCCATGCAAGGAGCCTGATGCAGGACCCGATCCCAGGAATCTGGGATCATACCCTGAGCCAAAGACAAATGCCCAACTGCTGAGCCACCCAGGCATCCCCAAGAGTTGGTTCTTTAAAAAATTTTTGATAAACCTCTAGCCAGACTCATCAAAAAGAAAAGAGAAAAGACAAAATAAACAAAATCACAAAGGAGACTGGGAAGTATCACCACAGAAGAAAAACAATTAAAAGAGAATTATAAGAGAATTATAAGAGAATATCATATAAAGAAAAACTATATGCCAACAAATTGGACAATCTGGAAGAAATGGATAAATTCTTAGAAACATATAAACTACCAAAACTGAAACAAGAAGAAATACAAAACCTGAACAGACTGATCATCAGCAAGAAAACTGAGTCAATAATTAAAAATTTCCCAACATACAAGTCCAGGGCCAGATGGCTTCACTGGTGAATTCTACCAAATATTTAAAGAAGAATACCTGTTCTCCTCAAACTATTCCAAAAATAGAAATGAAAGGAAAACTACCAAATTCATTCTATGAGGGCAACATTACCCTGACACCAAAGCCAGATAAAGACTCCACTACAAAAGAGTACAACAGGAAAATATTTCTAATGAACACGGATCTAAAAATTCTCAACAAAATACTAGCCAATCAAATCCAACAATTATTAAAAGAATCATTCATCACAATCAAATGGGATTTATTCCTGGGCTGCAAGTATAGTTTAATATTCATAAATCCATCAATGTGATATACCACATTAATGAAAGAAAACATAAGAACCATATGATCCTCTCAATAGATGCAGAAAGAGCATTTCACAAAGTACAACATCCATTCATGATAAAAACCCGCAACAAAGTAGGTTTAGAGAGAACAGGCATCAATATAAGAAAGGCCATATATGAAAGGTTCACAGTCAATATCATCCTGAATAAGGAAAAACTGAGAGCTTTTCCTCTACAGTCAGAAATAAGAGAGAGATGTCCACTCTCACCACTGCTATTCAACAGAGTACTAGAAGTCCTAGCCTCAGCAATAACGCAACAAAAAGAAATAAAAGGCATTCAAATTGGCAAAGAAGAAGTCAAATTCTCCCTCTTCACAGATGACATGAAAATGTACGGAGAAAACCCCAAAGACTCCACTCCAAGATTGCTAGAACTCATACAGCAATTCGGCAGTATGGCAGGATACAAAAATCAATGCGCAGAAATCAGTGGCATTTCTATACACTAACAGTGAGACTGAAGAAACAGAAATTAAGGAGTCATTCCCATTTACAATTTCACCCAAAAACATAAGATACCTAGGAATAAACCTAACCAAAGAGGTAAAGGATCTATACCCTAAAAACTACAGAACACTTCTGAAAGGCATTGAGGAAAACATAAAGAGATGGAAAAATATTCCATGCTCATGGACTGGAAGAATTAATATGTTGAAAATGTCAATGCTACCCAGGGCAATTTACACATTTAATGCAATCCCTATCAAAATACCATAGACTTTCTTCAGAGAGTGGGACAAATCATCATAACATCTGTGTCGAATCAGAAAAGACCCCGAATAGCCAGGGGAATATTGAAAAAGAAAACCATAGCTAGGGGCACAACAATGCCAGATTTCAGGTTGTACTACAAACCTGTGGTCATCAAGACAGTGTGGTACTGGCACAAAAACAGACACATAGATCAATGGAACAGAATAGAGAACCCAGAAGTGGACCCTGACCTTTATAGTCAACTAATATTCGATAAAGGAGGAAAAACTATCCACTGGAAGAAAGACAGCCTCTTCAATAAATGGTGCTGGGAAAATTGGACATCCACATGCAGAAGAATGAAACTAGACCACTCTCTTTCACCATACACAAAGATAAACTCAAAATGGATGAAAGATCTAAATGTCAGACAAGATTCCATCAAAATCCTAGAGGAGAACACAGGCCACACCCTTTTTGAACTTGGCCACAGTAACTTCTTGCAAGATACATCCACAAAGGCAAAAGAAACAAAAGCAAAAATGAACTATTGGGACTTCATCAAGATAAGAAGCTTTTGCACAGCAAAGGATACAGTCAACAAAACTAAAAGGCAACCTACAGAATGGGAGAAGATTTTGCAAATGACCTATCAGATAAAGGGCTAGTTTCCAAGATCTATAAAGAACTTACTAAACTCAACACCAAAGAAATAAACAATCCAATCATGAAATGGGCAAAAGACATGAAGAGAAATCTCACAGAGGAAGACATAGACATGACCAACACGCACATGAGAAAATGCTCTGCATCACTTGCCATCAGGGAAATACAAATCAAAACCACAATGAGATACCACCTCACACCAGTGAGAATGGGGAACATTAACAAGGCAGGAAACCACAAATGTTGGAGAGGATGCGGAGAAAAGGGAACCCTCTTACACTGTTGGTGGGAATGTGAACTGGTGCAGCCACTCTGGAAAACTGTGTGGAGGTTCCTCAAAGAGTTAAAAATAGACCTGCCCTACGACCCAGCAATTGCACTGCTGGGGATTTACCCCAAAGATACAGATGCAATGAAACGCCGGGACACCTGCACCCTGATGTTTCTAACAGCAATGTCCACAATAGCCAAACTGTGGAAGGAGGCTCGGTGTCCATCGAAAGATGAATGGATAAAGAAGATGTGGCTCTGTATACAATGGAATATTACTCAGCCATTAGAAATGACAAATACCCACCATTTGCTTCAACGTGGATGGAACTGGAGGGTATTATGCTGAGTGAAATAAGTCAATCGAAGAAGGACAAACATTATATGTTCTCATTCATTTGGGGAATATAAATAATAATGAAAGGGAATAGAAGGGAAGGGAGAAGAAATGGGTAGGAAATATCAGAAAGGGAAACAGAGCATAAAGACTCCTAACTCTGGGAAACAAACTAGGGGTGGTGGAAGGGGAGGAGGGCGGGGGGGGGGGGGTGAATGGGTGACGGGCACTGAGGAGGGCACGTGACAGTATGAGCACTGGGTGTTATTCTGTATGTTGGCAAATTGAACACCAATAAAAAATAAATTTATTATTTAAAAAAATAAAAAATAAAATAAATAAAAGATAAAATAAAAAATAAAAAGATATTAAAAAAAACAAAGCTGTGGTCATTAAGACAGTGTGGTACTGGCACAAAAACAGACACATAGCTCAATGGAACAGAATAGAGAATCCAGAAGTGGACCCTCAACTTTATGGTCAACTAATATTCGACAAAGCAGGAAAGACTATCCACTGGAAAAAAGACAGTCTCTTCAATCAACAGTGCTGGGGAAATTGGACATCCACATGCAGAAGAATGAAACTAGACCATTCTCTTACACCATACACAAAGATAAATGGATAAAGAAGATGTGGTCTATGTATACAATGGAGTATTACTCAGCCATTAGAAACGACAAATACCCACCATTTGCTTTGACGTGGATGGAACTGGAGGGTATTATGCTGAGTGAAGTAAGTCAATCGGAGAAGGACAACATTATATGGTCTCATTCATTTGGGGAATATAAAAAATAGTGAAAGGGAATAAAGGGAAAACGAGAGAAAATGAGTGAAAAAAAATATCAGGGAGGATGACAGAACATGAGAGACACCTAACGCTGGGAAATGAACAAGGAGTAGTGGAAGGGGAGGTGGGCAGGGTGGCTGGGTGATGGGCACTGAGGGAGGCACTTGATAGGATGAGCCCTGGGTGATATGCTATATGTTGGCAAATTGAACTCTAATAAAAAAAAGATTGAAGCAGAAATAAATTGTACAGAAACTAAGAAAAAAATAGAACAGATCAATGAAGATTACTGAAGTAAATAAAATCAGAAATGAGACAGGAGAAATAAACAATACCACAGAAACACTAATCATAAGAGATTACTGTGAAAAGTATATGGGGCAGCCCCGGTGGCGCAACGGTTTAGTGCCGCCTGCAGCCCAGGGCATGATCCTGGAGACCCTCTCTGCATGGTGCCTGTT
This sequence comes from Canis lupus familiaris, assembly GCF_011100685.1. Lineage (NCBI taxonomy): Eukaryota > Metazoa > Chordata > Mammalia > Carnivora > Canidae > Canis > Canis lupus. The sequence goes on along the minus strand of NC_049260.1, from coordinate 60,558,764 downwards.
TCTCCCTCTGCCTGTGTCTCTGCCTCCCTCTCTCTCTCTATGTGTGTCTCAATGAATAAATAAATAAAGTCTTTAAAAAAAAGAAAAAGTATATGGCAACAAATTGGACAACTTGGAAGAAATGGATAAGCTCCTGTAAACATAAACTACCAAACTGAAACAAGAAATAGAAAATTTGAAAAGATCAGTAACCAGCAAAGAAATTGAATCAGTAATCACAAGACCCCAACAAACAAAAGTCCAGAGCCAGATGGCTTCACAGGCAAATTCTACCACACATTTAAAGAGTTAATACCTATTCTTCTCAAACTATTCCAAAAAAATGAAAAAGGAATGAAAACTGCCAAAATTATTCTATGAGTCCAGCATTGCCCTGACACCATAACCAGATAAAGACATCACTAAAAAATGTACAGGCCAATATTCCTGATGAACATGGATGCATAAATTTTCAACAAAATACTAGCAAGACAAATTCAACAGTATATTCCCTCTGATCAAGTGACTTATTCATGGATTGCAGTGAGGTTCGATATTTGCAAATCAATCAATGTGATACATCACATCACTAAAAGAAAGGATAAGGACCATATGATCATTTCAATAGGTGGAGAAAAAGCATTTAACAAGGTACAACATTGATTCGTGATAAAAAAAAAAAAGCTTCAACAAAGTAAGTTTAAAAAAAAATAAAATAAATAAAAAAAAAACAAAGTAGGTTTAGAGGGAACTTACTTCAACATAATAAAAGCCATATATGAAAAACCCACAGCTAACATCATCCTAATTGGGAAAAAACACAGCCTTTCCCTAAGGTCAGGAGTCAGACAAAGACAACTCTTTAAGGTCAGGAGCCAGACCAGACAACTCTCACCACTTTTATTTAACATAGTACTGGAAGTCCTAATTGCAATCAACAACAGTAAGAAATAAAAAGCAACAAAATCAGTAAGAAAAAAGGTAAACTTTCACTATTTGCAGATGACATACTATATACAGAATACCTGGAAGACTCTATGAAAAACCTGCTAGAAGTGATATACAAATTCAGTAAATCTTCAGGATACAAAATCAATATACAGAAATCTGTTGCATTTCTATATACCAATAGTGAAGCTGCAAAAAGAGAAATTAAGATAATCCCATGTACAATTGTACCCAAAATAATAAGGTACCTAGGAATAAACCTAACCAAAAGAGGTGAAAGATCTATATTCTGAACACTGTAAAACACTGATAAAAGAAATTGATGAAAACACAAAGAAACAGGAAGACATTCCATGTTCATGGATTGGAAGAACCAATATTGTTAAAATGTCCATACTACCAAAAGCAATCTACAGATCTAATGCAATCCCTATCAAAATAGCAAAAGAATTTTTCACAGAACTAGAGAAAATAATCCTGATATTTGTATGGATCTACAAAAGACTCCAAATAGCCAAAGAAATCATGAGAAGGGTGGGTGGGGAACAAAGCTGGATGTATCAAGCTCCCAGATTTCAACCTATACTACAAAGCTATAGTACTCAAAATAGTATGATACTGGCAGAAAAACACATGTATCAATGAAAAAGAATAGGGAACCCAGAAATAAAGTCACAATTATATGGTCAATATTCAATGACAAAGGAGGCAAGAATGCACAATGGGGAAAAGACAATCTCTTTCCAATAAATGGTATTGAAAAAACCAGACAACATGCAAAAGAATAAAAGTAGACCTCTTTCTTACACCATACACAAATATAAACCAACTAGATTAAAGACCTGAAACCAAAAACTCCTAAAAGAAAATATAGGCAGTAAACTCTTGGACATCAGTCTTGGCAATATTCTTCTGGAACTGGCTCCTCAAGCAAAGTAAATAAAAGCAAAAATAAACAATTGGTACTAGATCAAACTAAAAAGCTTTGGCATGGCAAAAGAAGACACCAACAAAACAAAGGCAATCTGCTAAATAGGAAAAGATATTTGCCAATGATATATCTGATAATGGGTTAATATGTAGAATTCATACATCTCGGGGCACCTGGGTGGCACAGTTGGTTAAGCATCTAACTCTTGGTTTCAGCTCAGGTGGTGATCTCACGGTCATGAGATTGAGTCCTGCATCAGGTTCCACACTCAGCAGGGAGTCTGCTTGAGATTCATATTCTCTCTCTTTCTCTCTTAAATAAATAAATCATTAAAAGGTAAGAATTCATACAATTCAATGTCAAAAGACAATCATATTAAAAAATATATACCATGGTGAAAACAGTTTCCAAAAACTTAAAAGATATAAATACCATATGAGCCAGAAATTCCACTTCTGGGTATTTATCCAAAGAAAACAAAAACACTAATTTGATATATGCCACTATGTGTATTGCAGCATTATTTATAGTACCCATGATATGAAAGCAATCAAATGTCCATCAATAGATAAATGGATAAAGAAGATGTAATATATATATAGGGGCAGCCGGGTGGCTCAGCGGTTTAGCGCCGCCTTCGGCCCAGGGCGTGATCCTGGAGACCCGGGGTCGAGTCCCACATCGGGCTCCCTGCATGGAGCCCGCTTCTCCCTCTCCCTGTGTCTCTGCCTCTCTCTCTCTCTCTCTCTCTCTCTCTGTGCCTCTCATGAATAAATAAATACAATCTTAAAAAAAAAATCTTATACACACACACACACACACACACACACAATAGACTATTATTCAGCCATAAACAAGAGTGAAGTCTTGCCATTTGTGAAAACATGGATGGACCTAGAGAGCACTATGCTAAATAAAATAAGACAAAGACAAATACCATATGATTTTACTTATATGTGGAATATTAAACAAAACAAACAAAATAGACTCATAAATACAGAGAACAAACTGGTGGTTTCCAGATGGAAGGGGTTGAGGGGGATGAGCAAAATAGATGTAGATTAAGAGGTACAAAATTCCAGCATAAAATAAATAACTGGGATATAAAGTACACCATAGGGAATATAGCCAACAATATTATAATAACTATGTATGATAACTAGATTTGTCATGTTGATCATTTCATAATGTATATATCTAATCACTATGCTGTATACCTGAAACTAATATAATATCATATGTCAACTATACCTTAGTTTTAAAAATACTATTAAAAAAATAGAAGAATTTTTTAGGTGCAGGGAGGAGCAGAGGGAAAGAAAATCTTAAGCAGACTCCACATCCAGTGCAGAGCCTGATGCAGGGTTTGATCTCATAGCCCTGAGATCACGGCCAAAGCTGAAATCAAGAGTTGGACACTCAACTGACTGAGCCACCCAGATGCCCTAAAACAAAAGAATATTGATATCTTGTCCAAATACATATTTTGTTCATCCATGTTCATATTCAAGCAGAGAATGTAAATATAAATTTTGACATATTCCATTCAGTCTATAAACTTTGAAACACAGAAAATGAAAAGATCTTATCTGCTTAGGGTACATACATCTTACATACAATACTGCTTTAAAAAAAAAGGAATGTGATTTCTTACCTGGGCATTTGAGGCTTTCATAATGAAGTTTTCTTCACTTTTAAGTTTTCTCAAAATGTGTACAAGGGCCTAATGAGATTTTTTTCCTAAACTGTAATGTAAGGAATAATCTCCATAAAACATGTGCCTTACATGATGGCTATTACTGTTACTGGCTGTAGAAAAGGTGTCAAAATGTTGGCCTGCAGGCGCCTGTGTGGCTCAGTGGTTGAGCATTTGCCTTTGGTTCAGGCTGTGGTCCCAGGGTCCTGGAATCAAGTCCCACATCAGGCTCCCCATGGGGAGCCTGCTTCTCCCTCTGCCTGTGTCTCTGCCTCTCTCTCTCTCTCTCTCTCTCTCTCTCTGTCTCTCATGAATAAATGGATAAAATCTTTTTAAAAAATGTTGGCCTGCTGTAAACTTGCTTTCAAAATGTAGGACAAGGAAAATGGCCTTTAATTTATAAATACATTAAGGATGAGAATGGTGAAAGGATTACAGTAAAACAAAGATGTATATGTTGTCTCTCTAAAACTGCTTGATATTTGAAGAGGCCATATGGACACTAGAAAAGAACTGACTGTACCCAAGTTGTCTAATGTTATGTGCAGACTATAACAAAAACTCATACAGAAAAAAAGACTCAGTTTTTGGAAACAAGTCTACCTCAGAACAACAAAAAACTCACCAGAAAGGCACCTAAGTTAAACAAGACTCTCTAATTTCTTTGCCAAAATTTAAACTTATTTGGAATTTAACTTCAATTTCACAAGTTGAAATTCCCTCTGCACTTTAAAATCTTTTTCCCTGAAGGAAAAAAAATTAATTTATGTTGACATCTAAATGCTTTGGAATGTTAAAAAATTATGAATGTTTTAGTCATGGACAGTTTAGTGAATGAATGTATAGCTGCAAAGGACCTAACTGGCTGGTCTACCAAGACAAGCCTCTAGTACTAAGTGAATAGACATTTCTAGAGAACTGAAAACTAACTCCTAAACATCTAAAAACCTGCAATTCCTAATAAGTAATACTTAGGAATATTATTCAAACACCTTTTTTTTGAAAGGACACTTATGTTGATGAAACCATACTGGACTGACACCAAGAATCAGTCTAATGTGGGCTTGATAAGACCAGAGATGCATATCAAGTGAATGTTATGTTAAACTACATTCAGTTTTACCACTACATAAAAGAAAAGAAGGATGTCCTAATGGCTGCAGGCAGTTCAGAAAAACATTACTGGAAAAAAAAGACGAGTAAAAGTATCCTACTGTACCACAGGGCCAAAAGAAACATTTGATTGTTATTTTTTACTAAATATAGGTGATAAATGATATGTCTAATTTGTCATATTGTATTTATATTCTCCTTTTATTATTATTATTTTTTATTTATGATAGTCACAGAGAGAGAGAGAGAGAGAGAGGCAGAGACACAGGTAGAGGGAGAAGCAGGCTCCATGCTCCGGGAGCCCGACATGGGATTCGATCCCGGGTCTCCAGGATCGTGCCCTGGGCCAAAGGCAGGCGCTAAACTGCTGCGCCACCCAGGGATCCCTATATTCTCCTTTTAAAAAGTCTTATATTTATGTATGTTAAGAATATATACTACAGCCTATAAAATTTAAATATTTAAGAATTAAGATAAATTGCTGTAACAGGGACAGAAATATGAAAAATACTGTCATATTTTCTCACACAAAGTATTTACTTAGTCCTACTATTAATGCTAATTGCCACTGTTAACTAGTCCTATTGTTTTGTTTAAATAATAGCGTGTAAGTACAGAAAAGTAAATAATATGGAAAAACATTATTTTGAATATCTATTTTCATATTTTTATATTAAAGTAAGAACACTTTGTGCAATTATTTATTATATATCATAGGTCTTTTCATCTAATCTAGCTGTGTCCTGTGTTGGCACTCTAGAGGTTGGTCACCCCAACAGTATAGTACCATTTGGACAGGGAATAAAATAATAAATAATAAAATATTTGTAAATTACATAGATAAGAAACTGGTAAACTGTGGTGCCTTCTGTGAAAGATAAATTAGTGTATGGAACATGCCAGAGAGAGTTTCTTTTTTTTATTTTTAAATGTATTTTTAGAACTGTGCAACCTTGTGCCTGTACTACCTAGTCCAAAGGGAGAAAATCCTTATTAGCCTTAAACAGTAATTGCACACAGTGAACTGGGAAAGGTGCCGGTGGAAGCAGAGGGATCAGGGTTCCCGCTGGAAACAATGTGTTAAGAACACGTGGCTCTTGGGAGACCAGCCCCAAATTCAAGATGGCTGCCTGGTGGATGACTGATTCAGATGAGCCTGATGAGGTAAACTGGTGCTCAAAACTGAAGGGTCTTCTAACCCCCCAAAATCAGTATGAATTTGTTTTGTGAAGGAAGCCATTAGAGGGTTTTAAAGAAAGGAATATAATTACGTGATTTATGACTCAGAGATCACTTTGGTTGTGAGAAGAACGTGGGGTAGCTCAATCTTGAGGGCCTATTTCTGTATTCTTGGTGAGTACCGCTGTTGGTTTGGACTGTTAGCATGGTAGCACTGAATGAGGATGTGGAGACACAGACATGGTGTGACCTTGGGAGTTAGCCCTGGTAAGACTTTCTATATAGATTGAGTGTGGATTGTGGAGAGAGGGATGCATAAGATGGCTAGCTGCTGTTTCTGACTCGGGTAGCACAGTGTGTCTTTTTGGGATGGAGAACACTAAGGCATTGGTGGATTGTAGAAGAATAAGGAAGAGTTCTCTTTGGGGCACTTTAAGCCAAAGATGGTTAACTAATGCATGGTTTTTTTGGAAGTCACTCAGGTTATTGTGTGGAGACTGGGGAAGGGAGGGCATCTGTGAGGCAAAGTGACAGCCCTGAGTGGGCCTCAGCGGGGACAGAAAGAAAACTACTTGGGGCCAAGGGACAAGGCTAGAGGGGCTCTGGCAGGGATTCTTGCAGGCCTGCAAAGTCTTTAGCTTTTCATCAGTGTGAAATGGGTGAGAATGACAGGGCTTTGAGCTTGATGAGAGTTGACCAAAGGCCTGCTGTGTAGAGGGCAGACTATAGGATAGAGTTGCCAGATTTAGCAAATAAAAATACAGAATGCCAAGTTAAATTTAAATGTGAGATCAACCACAAATAATTTTCCAGATAAGTATAGCCCATGTAGTATTTGGGATATACTTTAGCTAAAAATGTATTCGTTGTTGATCTGAGAAATTTAACTAGGTGTTATTTTACTCAAGGAACCCTATCACAGGGGCAGGTGGAGGGAGCCTCTGCAGGCATTACAGGGAAATGAAAGGGGGCAGAGTAGCAGCAGGGAGGATGTGAGGAGGGGCCACAGAAAAGACAAAGGTGACCCATTTGGTACATTTTACCGGAGAACAACTCTAGGAAGACAAGCTTCTTGGCCCTTCCAAGTGTTGGCCAAGGGCTCCCCAGGGAAGGCTTAACTGTCTCTTCCAAACCTCCTGAGACCGCGGCTTCACAGCTACAGCTAGCCCGGCTCCCCTCAGCCTCCACACAGTTGAGTAGCAGCTGAAAAGCAGCAGGCCTCGGGGCGGGCGCTGTAACCCCGCCTTCCGCACCCCGCAGGGGTGGAGCGTGAGCGAGGAGCCTGCGAGCTGCCCTCTCTCCCCGGATGACGGGTGGCAGGATAACATGGAGTCGGGCAAGATGGCGCCTCCCAAGAACGCTCCGAGAGATGCCTTGGTAAGTGCGAAGGATGAGAGGCGGGGCATGAAGCTCCGCGCTGCTAACATCTTGGGAGGCAGGCCCTGGCGGAGGGCCTCAGGGTGGACGCGTGTGCCCGCTTCAACCCAGTCGGGGCGGCCGGAAGGAGTGGGATTCCGGGGTGCCGTGGACCCCGGGGCGCTTCTCCAGTAGCCCCGCTAGGGGGAGGCTTGCGGCCCGCCAGAGTGCGCGCAGTCCAGCCACCCGGCTTTGTCTCCTGGGCCTTGGGCTCCAGACGCTTTGTCGTCTCACCAGGTCTGTGAGCCCTGACTCTCACGTCCAGTATTCTGATGCTAGCTTCCCCCATCGCCACATCCGAAAATGACAACCAGCTGTAGCCTCCCCTACCTTTTCCGGTGGGAAAGCCAACCCAGGCCTTTTTCTTCTCCTTGCCCCCGCCCCCACCCCCGCTAAAAAAAAGTTTTCAGCAGAGATTAGGACGGGGTTTGGTGTGATCCTGACACTCACTTGAGAGGAAAAGTATATGAGTACAAGTCTGGAGCCCAGAGAACGGGGACCTTTTATCTTAAACATAAATACTACCTTCGGTCTAGTCTTAATTTCTAGTACCTAGATTATGCATCTGGCGTTTTTATTTGAATCCACAGGTGATGGCACAAATCCTGAAGGATATGGGAATTACGGAGTATGAACCAAGGGTTATAAATCAAATGTTGGAATTTGCTTTCCGTAAGTTAAAACACCAAAAATTTGCCTAACTTGTGAATTTGAAAACATTCTTTTATCGTAAGAATATTTTCAACTAAATCGTTTTAACAATCAATATCACAGAATTCAGCCTAAAGCAGTAAAAAGGAGCTCAACCTATGGAAACAGTAGTATTTGTACTGTGATATCGTTTAAAATTAGTCATATTGCTAGGACAATTAGATACTAGAACCAAAATTAATAAATGTTCTAGAAGTTAGAAGAACCTTACATTAAGAAAAGTGACCATAAATATTAAGCTGTTTTCATGTTTAATAATGTTTTGTTCTTAAAGGATATGTGACTACAATTCTGGATGATGCAAAAATTTATTCAAGTCATGCTAAGAAACCTAATGTTGATGCAGATGATGTAAGGCTGGCAATCCAGTGTCGTGCTGATCAATCTTTTACTTCTCCTCCCCCAAGAGATGTGAGCAAATTTATTTGAAGTTCATTTTACTTAAAATTTCCTAAATTGTAGTTCTTTTTTTAATAGTAAATTTTTTATTGGTGTTCAATTTGCCAACATACAGAATAACACCCAGTGCTTATCCCGTCAAGTGCCCCCCTCAGTGCCCATCACCCATTCACCCCCACCCCCCGCCCTCCTCCCCTTCCACCACCCCTAGTTCATTTCCCAGAGTTAGGAGTCTTTATGTTCTGTCTCCCTTTCTGATATTTCCTTTTTTTTAGTTTTTACTAGATATTGCAAGGCAGAAAAATCAAACCCCTTTACCACTGATTAAGCCATATGCAGGACCCAGACTGCCACCTGACAGATACTGCTTAACAGCTCCAAACTATAGACTGAAGTCCTTAATTAAAAAGGTAAGAATTTTTAGTCAACAGTTTTTTTTTTAAGGTGAGATGTGTTAGGGGAATTTGTAAAAAAGCAGAGTCCTGTAGATAGATTATAGATTAAAGACTAGGGATCCCTGGGTGGCGCAGCGGTTTGGCGCCTGCCTTTGGCCCAGGGCGCGATCCTGGAGACCCGGGATCGAATCCCATGTCGGGCTCCTGGAGCATGGAGCCTGCTTCTCCCTCTACCTGTGTCTCTGCCTCTCTCTCTCTCTCTGTGACTATCATAAATAAATAAAAAAATTTTAAAAAAAAACTAAAATAATTTGCTAAGATTTTTTAAATTTATAGCCTTGAAAATACCATGTCTGCAATTAGCTACTATGTTAAAATATAAGATCCAAGATTTTTAGAGCTAAAAGGAACTTTAGTGTTCATCTAATTCAGCAATTAGTGTTCATATCAAGGACTTGATCCTCAATTCATCTATGGAGTTAGTAGCAAAGCTCAGACTGATTCCCAGGTCTCATAACTGCCAGTATTTCCACTATATCAGTTCTTTGTGGCACCTGGTAACAGAGTAAATTATGTACCATCAGGAATTGGACTTGCTTTCTGAAATACAACCTAAGGTTCTCCCACCATTGAAAAAGTTCTCCCCATATATTCAGCTAGCTGCCTTTGTTGTCTGAAATTCTCCTACAAAAGAGTATCTTTCTTTTTAGGTTAAGATATTGACTAGTTAAGATTAAAAGTTGTTGTAAGGATGTTAACTGTTATCCCCAAATAAGACTCTACCCTAAACAAACTACATAGAATTTTATATGTGTGTGTTCATATCCATGTTCATATAGATATGTATTATGTTTATATATGTTTGTGAAGACCCTAGTTTAAAAGTTGAATTTAAAACACTGATGGGAGGGATCCCTGGGTGGCTCAGCGGTTTAGCGCCTGCCTTTGGCCCAGGGCGCAATCCTGGAGTCCCGGGATCGAGTCCCACGTCGGGCTGCCAGCATGGAGGCTGCTTCTCCCTCCTCCTGTGTCTCTGCCTCTCTCTCTCTCTGTCTATAATAAATAATAAATAAATAAACCTTTAAAAAATAAAAATAAAAAAAATAAAACACTGATGGGTTGGGCAGCCCGGGTAGCTCAGCAGTTTAGCGCCGCCTTCGGCCCAGGGCGTGATCCTGGGGACCTGGGATCGAGTCCCACGTCGGGCTCCCTGCATGGGGCCTGCTTCTCCCTCTGCCTGTGTCTCTGCCTCTCTTTCTCTGTGTCTCTCATGAATAAATAAATAAAATCTTTAATAAAAAAAACTCATTTTTTTAATCCCTTAGGGACCTAACCAAGGAAGACTAGTTCCACGGTTAAGTGTTGGTGCTATTAGTAGTAGACCTTCCACTCCTACTGTAGGTGAGTGAGAGAATGAAATGACTTTTCTATCTGGTAAAGAAGTGCCTCGGCACTTGATTTTGAACAATAATCCAAGTCAAAACCTGAGTCAGAAATTCCCAAATATGTGTTGTCATTGATACATTTACTCATCTTCTAATAAAACTATAAACATATATTTGATCAGATTTCAAAATGAGAAAGCCACAAGGAATATCTTGCCCAAATGAGTATAAAATTAGACATTACCCAACGTTGTCATTGGTATAGACTGAGTACCAAAAACAGTTTAAGCTGTGTTCTGCCTCTGTACAAATCAGGCTGCCAGACACTCAGTGCAGTAGCCTACTTGTCAGAAATTGAAGAAATTTGAGTAAACTGGCAAGAGAATGCAACCAAAAGAAAGAACTTTAAAATGTGCAAAAAGCTTAAGTATATCAAATTTTAAAATCAGTATTTTTAATACTAATCTTTTCTAAAGTAGTATTGACCATCCTATATTGCTCCTTCAAGCTGTCTCCTGTGTTCCTTGTGACAGGTCTCCCATCATTCTTAGAGCATTTCTTGCTTTCTGGCACATGTTCTAAGCTTCTTTACCCCAGTCCTGCAACCAGCCACTTTCTCCAAAGAGCCCTGGTTTCTTTTAGTAGAGAATGGTACTTAGAAACCATTGCTTCCTTTTAATGTCATTGTTTAGGTAATAAAACACAAATGGATTTGGATTTCCTGATTTCTTTGTCCTACATTCCTGCTGGATTTCTTTCAAAATTGAAGTATTTTCAGAAATTATCCTTCTCTTTGACCAGTATTGATTTCTTGGAATGCTCTTATAGTTTATAAATTTGAATCCTACAGATGTAATATAGCTCTAACATAGGTAGCATTTGATTTTTGCAATGTGTAGACAATCTCTTCATATTCTCATTTTAACATTTTAAAACCAATCTGGTATATTATACACTTCTAATTTACCTTCATGTGAACTTTGTGGACAGAAATTTACATATATAATTTGTGCAACTTTTTGGTCATATATTATTTGTGGATTCATACTACTTCATTGAATACCAGGTTTAAAAACAAAACTCTAAGCTGTGGTAATCCGTTACACATGTTGGCAAGTTAACCAATTTTATTTTTTTTAAGATTTTATTTATTTATTCATGAGAGACACAGAGAGAGAGGCAGAGACACAGGCTGAGGGAGAAGCAGGCTCCATGCAGGGAGCCCAATGCAGGATTTGATCCTGGGACTCCAGGATCACAATCTGAGCCGAAGGCGGCGCTAAACTGCTGAGCCACCCAGGCTATCCAAGTTAACCAATGTTAGTTATCTGTTGTGATTTTTATCCCACTTAGACATTATACATGTTTTAGAGATTTTTAAATCTAGAATGAGGGAGCCACTAAAACCTAGATGTAAGTTTTAAACTTTAAAAAAATTAATTTTATAAAGCATTCAAGATTTAAGCATCTACTGTGTTCAATTTTAAAGCCCAAATTCCATACTTAAATGTTAACAAATCCTTATGGTAATGGCCAAGAAAACCTCTACCTATTGTGAATTTCCTTGACAAAATAAATACATAACACTGTTTCATTAAAGCTTCACCAAATTCTTTGAACCAATCCTTCATCAGAAAACTTGACTAGGAATGAAGATATGTCAGAGTAAGGCCTCACATTCTGAGTTGGGGAGAGAAAGCACTAGAACCAGATTCCTGGGTACCTTTGAGCTTTCTTCCCCCATTTCCCCATTTAAACTTTCTTCCTCTTTGTCCCTGGGGAGGATAGTTGTAGTTTCTTCAGCAACTCTTCCCTGGGCCGACTGCTGGTTCCAGGGGAAAGGATGATGTATGGAAAGCCTGAATTCCCAAAGGAAAAACTAGGAACAGACATGTTTCTATAAATATATTTTTTAGAGAGCTATATTGTCTTTGAGTCTTGCAAAATTCATTCATTAAGAAAAAATTTGTTGAGTGCCTGTAAGGAGTAAGGCACAAAAACCATATGCTCATAAGGATAAAAAAGTGTCAGCCAAGGCTTATAATCTTGAGAACAAGATAAGATACTAATAAAGGCTCCTATAACAAAGGAATTTCAGAAGCAGGCAATGACTTCTGAGCAAATCAAGGAAATCTTATAAAATAGGGTGGTATTTGAGTTGTACCTGGAATAATGGGTAGAATTAAGATGAGGGGAGTTTGGACTAAATTATCTCCAACATCCCTTTCTGCTTAAAAAAGTACCTGGATGTAGAAAAGGAATAGGACTGGGATGCCCTGGTGGCTCAGCAGTTGAAGGTCTTCCTTTGGCTCAGGGTGTGATTGTGGGGTCCCAGGATGGAGTCCCACATCAGGCTCCCCGCAAGGAGCCTGCTTCTCCCTCCCTCTGCCTATGTCTCTGTCTTTCTCTGTGTCTCTCGCAAATAAATAAAATCTTCATAAAAAAAAAAAAGGAATGACTTTCGTGCTCACCTGGGGACCCTAAGAGGTATATTTGATGGGCTTTTTGTTACTTGCATGTTGATTTAGCTTCACAAGCCTAGTAGACATCTTCTAATTCTCAGTAAGTAACAAATTAAAAATGCCACCTAAGGTAATGAATAGCAAAGTTGGGTCTTTATTCTGCTAGTTTTAGACATCCAATTTCACAACTTCATGTAGCTACAATTCAGTGTCAGATGCTGTTTGAAGAGCTTTAGGTAGATTATTTTAATTTTCACAAGAATTTTATGTAATAGGTACTGTTATCCCATTTAACAGATGAGAAAACTTAAGTACTAAGATTAAATAACTTGCCCAAAGACATTCAGCTAGTAGATGATAAAACCCGGATTCAAACTCAAGTAGGTAGGCTCCAAAGCCTACATTCTTTACCACTATACTATCCTCTGAATTTTTAGCATCTATAAACTATTGAGCTTGTACTTTGCTTATTTTGATGAATTTTCTCACCTTTATTAGTTCCCTGTGCTTTGAAGGTAGTTTCTGATATGCCAAAGAGTACAGAATAATGAAGTTATGTAACTAACATGGTATGTTAATTACAACTACAGCAACCCCACAAACAGCATCTGTCCCAAACAAAGTTGCACCTCCAGTGTCAGTGACAAGCCAAAGATTTACGGTGCAGATTCCGCCTTCTCAGTCTACACCTGTCAAATCAGGTAACATGATGGGCGGCAGGTGGGGGTAGGGGTGTTGATAGTGTTTTTCTTTTTTAAAGTTTTTCTGAATTTTAAAATTTGTGAATAATTTTTGATTATAGAACAGTTTATATTCCTATAGCAAGAGTTGTTTTAATATCATACCAGGAAGGTGGCAGTAATGCTACAAATCAGGGTTCTTCAGAAGGGCCTATATGAGCCTACTAAAATTGTATGAAATTTTACATATATGTAATGTTTTGATAGGAGAGAGTATTCAGAGCAATCATCAGATTCTCAAAGAACAATGAATTAAAATAAGCTAGGGTCCACAAATCTAAGGCATTTTCAGGGAAAAGCACTAGGGTCAAAGCTCAAGAAAATAATATAACTTAGTGTATATCAAAAATTATACCTTTACTTCACGGAAGGATACATATAAAGTTGGAATAATATATAAGTAAAATTCTGCTATAGCATGATTTATTACTGCATATATTTAAATTTTACATCTTCTGAAACCTAGCTGTACATAGTAAACTACTTATATAAAATATTGGCATATAAGGGAAATGTGATTCCTAATCTTGAACATGGGCCTTTAGTATGTTCCATGAGGAGTCCAGTGCACTGCTTCCCATGGCTAAGTACTAACTAAAATTTTAGGTAGTTAAGTTTTAAAAAAAAAAGAACTTTAATGTTGTCCTAGATACTAGTTTAAGTACTTTAAAGTATTAAAAAATTATATCCAACTCTTAATGCAACATAAATACCCATTTCTTCTATGATGTAATTGCAATTCATGTTATTAAAGTTCTAATTAGAATTATATTTTGCCTTGTTGAATACTATTTACCATGTTTCTGATTTGGGGTAATTCAGTTTGAGGGTGTTTTCTCCTGTTTACAGTTCCTGCAACAACTGCAGTTCAAAATGTTCTGATTAATCCTTCAATAATTGGGCCCAAAAATATTCTCATTACCACCAACATGGTTTCATCACAGAACATGGCCAATGAATCAAACCCATTGAAGAGAAAACACGAAGATGATGATGATGATGATAATGACACTATGTAAAGAATACAATCAAGATGCATTTCAAATGTTGGTTTGGAGCCCATTATACTAAACTAGAATATTCTATCTTCTCAAGTTTTATCTTAGAAAACTTAAAAGTAGCTGCAGTATTTTTCATATTAGCTTAAACTGTTAGATTTCTCTTTTTTAAACTGTTAGATATCATAAGTAAGCATACCAATGCTTTTTCATTAGGCTTCAAGTAAAGAAGTATTTGTTTCTTAATATTTTGATTAATGTTGAATTCTATAACAATTTTATATTTGGAAGTTTTCTGCCATGTATTATCATGGACAGTAGCACTCAAGTGTCAGCTTCTACAGCCTTATCAGTGGACATTAGTACAGCATAATTTCTAATTTACATTTAAATACTTTTGTAAGGTAAAATAGTCACAATTTTTGTTTTCACCAACTTTTTTGACCAAACCTCTAAATTTAGGAAATATTTTTTGGAAAGGATAGATTTAAAGGGATTCTAAATTCATTTTGAGTGTATTTGTTTCTTGGTATTCCCTAACTTCCCACCTCCTCAACCCAGTTTCTAGATCCCATTCATTTCTGTATCACCTCTTCCCCATAGGCCTAAGTTTCTACCAATACTCTTAGAAGGCCAAAACTTGAACTGAAAAAGTCTAATTCCTAATAGTACAGTTCAGTGTCATTTTCCTATTTTTAAAACCTGCTTTACATGCCTAAAGGTTTGCTTTGCTGTTTTTCTCTCCATATTAGAGCAGTTGAGTTTTATCCATTGCCTTTTACGCTGCTTGAGCTTTCCTCTGCTTTTAACAGGTAGTTTTGGGTCAGTTAGTTTGTCTTATATTGCAAGTGGATAACACCACATATTTCATATTTCTAATGTTAACAGAGATGCCATAGCTTAAAATCTGCCTTGAAAAGTATATTTACACTGGACCTAGGCAGAAACCACTAAAGAGCAAGTGTT
This sequence comes from Canis lupus familiaris, assembly GCF_011100685.1. Classification (NCBI taxonomy): domain Eukaryota; kingdom Metazoa; phylum Chordata; class Mammalia; order Carnivora; family Canidae; genus Canis; species Canis lupus. The sequence goes on along the minus strand of NC_049260.1, from coordinate 60,543,446 downwards.
TTTTTCCTACCATACATATATATGCTATGTTCACTACTGCTTGAACCCTTCTATTGGTATAATTCATTTTTCTAGCTTGTTGCTGAGGATATCATACATGAGATGGCATCAGACCTGAAAATCCTCTAGAAGGCCAACAACAAAATCAAATCAGTGTAATGTGACCTGCATTTAGGTGTACTATGCATAGGTTTCCTGGTAATGTTGCTAAACACCTTTCATTATTTTCCACTTATACACATGTAAACATCTTAGGGGAAAACATTGCAAAGCTTTCAAAAATATAAATAGGCTTGTTGTTTTTAAGTAAGTTTGACATATTCAATATAGGAATACTTTTGCAGAGTTTTCTAAAATAAATTTTCATATATCATAATTTAGAACTTACAGCCAAGGATCCTCAAACTTAAAGCACAAAGTTTCATGTTAGGATGGTGCTTGATACATTGAAGAGAAATAGTCCAGTGACAGAGAAGACCTGTCTTATCACAGTTTGAGTGTTTTTAGATACTAGGAAAAAGGTGGTATCAAACTTATAAAAACAGGTCCAATCATGATAGGAGAAAGATGTTCATTATATAGCATAGGATTATCATTACTTGAATGTTCTCAGGGAAGCAGCATGTCAAAAAGCCTAGGTTCTAGTCCTGGCTCCATCATTTACCAACTATGTGACCTTACTTCACCTCTGAACCTAGTTCTCAGTAATAGAAAAATAACACCAACCCTGCCTACCTCACAGGGATGTTGTGAGGGTTTAATTGGTATATGAGAAAATTCTTTCAAAATTGTAAAATGGTTTATAACACCAAGAAAGTGTTAATGTATTTGTTCTAAGATTATTAATAAAAAATTGAACTTACCATTTATCTTTTATTTCTGATTTAAGGAATTCAAAGATGAACAAGATCCAGTAATTCTGAGGTCCAACAGGCAATTAAGATTTAATGGGTGACTTAATCTTAAATCAGGGAATTGCTTGCTTTTATTTGTAATCAGCATGTAACTCATAGTGAAGCAAAATAAAAATGATGAGGCTTAAGTCTGTTAAAAACATAACATGCTGTCATTGGTAGGAATTTGTACATATAATTGAAGCTATAGTCTGAATGTTCATCCATTTGCTAGGTCAGCCAGTCTTCAAATGAAGACAGCTTTATCTTGCATAACTCCCTCATTAGGTCTACCTAATATAGCTTCTAGAAGGACTTAAGGCAGTTCTTGTCCTCCAGCTTCCAGGTAGATTTTTTTTAAAAGACATACTGATGATAAATGTGGTGAGGACATTGTTGTCCTTTTACAAGTTCTTCCTTTTAAAAATAGGAAACAAGTGTTTTTGATCTGAGTATGAATATAGGAATACAGCCAGTAGTGGGTAAAATAGAAAACATAATGCACACTGGTCCTAAGGAGTCCTGAGTGAAAGGAAGTACTCGAGAGTTAGGAAAGACAACACTAATCAGAACAGCAGGTACAAAGCAGTGTGTAATATATTAACTACCATGTTTTAATTCATATGTATACATATACATGGAAATATGCTTTTATATGCATTAAGCAGCTCTAGACCAAAGGAAACCATTCTGAACAGTGGCTATTTCTAAAGAGGAAAACTGGTAGCTAAGGGACTAAGGTAAGAAGGTATCTTTTCATTTTATACCCCTTTTTGACTTTTGTATCATGTGCTAGAGGGGGGTTTGGGACATAAAAAGGAAAACAAGGGAAGCAGGAAACAGTGAGCTTAAGAGCTTGAATTAGTTTCTGACACAAAGATTGTCATTTCTCTGTACAGGCATACACATCTATGCTACACTTATGCCTAAATCCTCACAATATTTTATCAAAAATTCCTAATTCTTTATCAAATCAGGAAGCATATCCTTATACTATTCTAGTTTATGTGCTCATAAGTTAATCTTCCTCAACGAGGTTGTAAATTCCTTCAGGACATAAATGCTATCTTAGATTTCCTCCATTATGTCCTAAGCATATTGCAGGTACTCAAATATTTGGCTATTTATGTTTCTCCATCCATTCTCTGGATTAATGACCCAAATAAATGGGGAATAATCCTGAAAGCAGGGTCTAGTAGAAAGCACTTAAAAGGTACAATCAGGGATTGATGGATGGATGGATGAATTGGCAGTTGTGGAATCTAAGTGCTAAGTTTATTGGTATAAAATTCTTTTAATCCCTCTGTACATATGAAATAATAAAATACTGAGGGAAAGGTGATCAGTAGGGGAGAAAAGTCATCAGTATGCTAGAGTTCTAGCCAGGCTGTGACATTAATTTGCTGGATCTATGGGTAGCACTTCTGGGCCTCCTCTACAAAAATAGATCGAATTCCTGCTTCTCATACTAGGGTATACTGTACCCTGTATGCAGAAACATGGTACATTTTAAAATTAACTACAACTGTGGGGACAATATTAAGATGCAAATGAAGTTTTAAAAATTTCAAGTCTTCAAAATGGTTTTGTGTAAAGCAACCACCAAAATTTTCTTCTGCTATTCTTTCCAGAGTTAAACAAATAATCCTAGGCTAGAAGTATCATTTCAAGGAGTGGGACACCATGAAAAAGCAGCCTTCAGAATCAGACAAACCTGGATCTGAATCCCTGCTGTTGCCTACCATCTCTGTGATCCTCCCAAGAGTTTATTTCTCTTCATAAAGGTGAAATACACATCTACTATGTAAAATACTCAGCAGAGGAATTCTGATTAAACATGGCCTTTTGAAATCCCATGTTTACCTTTGCTCACTCCCAAACCTCTATTAAAATAGCAGAAAGAGAAAGGAAGGGAAAGTTACAAGGACAAACGAATCAGAATGACATTAGAATCACTTCTCAAAGACAATTATCATATGGTGTCACTCATATGTGGAATATAAATAATAGTGAAAGGGACCAAAAGGGAAAGGAGGGAAACTGAGTAGGGAATAATATAGAGAGGAAGACTCCTAACTCTGGGAAACAAAGGGTTGCAGAGGGGAGGTGGGTGAGGGGTTGGGGTAACTGGGTGACGGGCATTAAGGAGGGTGCATGCATGATGAGATGAGCACTGGGTGTTATACTATATGTTGACAAACTGAATTTAAAATAAAAAGAGATGATTATATTTAAAAAATAAAATAAAAAAGAAATCACTTCTCAGCCTTTTAGCTAAGATCAAGTGCAAAATGTCATTAGATTTTAAGCAATGACAATAAAGCAAAGCCTTCAAGTCTGAGAAACTGATATGTAGGTGGACATTCTACATATAGCCAAACAAGCAAGTATTAGGGGGTTGAATAAAGATATGTTCAGACATAGAAGGTCTCAAAAATCTTGCCTCCCAGGTATTCTTTCTCAGGAAGCTAGTAGTCTTGTGTGTCACAAAAAGGAAAATAAACCAAGAGGGTAGGGGAGGGATCCAGGAAAGGGGAGATCCAACACAGGAGGTAAAAGGAATCCCCAACAGGGTTACCCCAAAGTGATTTCTTCAGAAAGGAAATCCCAGAGCAACAGCTATACAGCAAACTTAGAAGGCAGCCAGGGCAAATTGCAGTGGAAGCACAAAGGACTCCAGGAGGGATTATCTCTAATAAAAATGAACAGACTTATAAATTTGAACATACTGGGAATGAAGAAGTACATAGAAAAAAAAGAAAACTTCAAAACTTACTAACACCAAAGAAAATAAAAAGGTACATAACACGATCATATCATACAACATAGCTCAGCTGTGAATACTTTTAATCACAATATACTCTATTGATCTAATCTAAGATTGTAATAAGACTATACTGGGCAAATGAAGAAGGGCAAGTATATGTGGAACAGAGGCTATAAGAGAGCTAAATCTTCCCATGTGTTAAAGTAATAAATAGCTTTTTAGAAAAATCAAGAAATTAAAAGTATGTTACTTAGGAACATGGAGGTAAAAACCCAAAAATGCTAAGAGGTAAAAAGCAGTCATCTCTGGGGAATGGGAATCACAAATGGGAGGAATGGGCTGAAGCCTATATTTTGTTGTTGTAAGCCTGAACTTTTTAAACTATGGTCATGTGTAACAGATAAAAATAAAACCTAAAATAAAGCACATGTCACATTATGTGCCATAAAGTAGGACCTCAGTAAAAGAGTAGACGTTTATCTAATCTCCCCTACCACCCCCACCAATGCTGTCCCATTTTTTGCATTCAGAAAGTAGCTGATTTGACAGATTTCTCGAGATTCTGTTCTCACCCTGACAAAGTATAACAGGAAAAAAAAATCCGTTTCAGTGGATACTTTTATTGATTTAATAGATCACCAACTTTGTCTTCCTACCTACCTACAATTGGAATTTCATCTTATTTCCATACTGAGTAGTGAAACAATGACACAGCTATAATCAGAATAAGCTACTTCAAAAAGAAAAGCCAACACAGCTCATTTTCTTCTAACAGGCAAAATATAAATATATGCACTCTAGAATGCACAATGGTTTAGTCACTAAGAAATTCAAATGGGATCCTGAAGAATGTAGGCAAATCCAGGGTGCAGTAAAGAGGAACTGAGATGCTGTGCGCCTGTTTAAGGGTTCCTGGTACTGCATCTCTTGGCCACTAGCTGAATCTTGACGTGAGGGAAGATTTTAGCTAATGCCAAGGAGAGATGCAGCAAGTGCTAGGTTGACTTAGGGACTGTGCACAGGAACCAAAAGGCAGGAAAGTACTAAACACTGCTGAGAGCATCCACCCCAGGAAGGACTTTACCTGTTTTTGAGAGAGCACACATAGACAGCATTACTGTAAGACCCACTGAGCCAGATACGCCTATCTTCCCAATAATACATCCCTATAATATGTCTGCTCTTCCTTAGAATATATGACCAAGACTTGGGTGACTTTTACATCTTGGGTCCCAGGTCTACTTGAGTATAACCTCTCTGGAATAAGTCTTCCTCTATGCCCCTCCCCACACAAAATTGATGCCAAGAAAATTATCTGAAGTTCCTCCATTTGTACTGCCCAGATAATAATGAACACTAATGATAATACAACGTACGATCTCCACTCCATTCTACCCACCTGTCACTGCATCACCCCAACCTTTCCCCCAACAAGTCAAATAACAGGAAGAATCTCACCTTCCAAGAGTTCTAAACTCGCACCACCCCCAGTGCTCACATGGCTGACTTTATCCTCTGTGTTCCATTTGGCACAGCAAGTGGCAGTGTCTCCACCACCTGTTGAATGAAAGCAAAGTTAAAAGGAGAGAAAAGAAAAAATTAAAAAGGACTGGCACCAAACTATAAGACAGTATGCTCTCTTTTTTAAAGATTGCATTTATTTATTCATGAGAGACAGAGAGGCAGAGACATAGGCAGAAGGAGAAGCAGGCTTCTCAAGGGGACCCCGATGTAGGACTTGATCCTGGGATTCCAGAACCATGCCCTGAGGCTCAACCATTGAACCACCCAAGCATCCCAAGGCAGTATGCTCTTAAGCCCAAAAGGTAGATGATGAATCCCCAACTCCATCTCATTAAGAAGGCCCTCCATGAATTGTACATCCGTTCAGCTCTTAAGATTCATCTGGCACCAAGAAACCCAATAAAAGTTGATTATCTCCCTTCAACTTTCCTCTGATCAGAATTCTGCCAGATTACACTGGCATTAACTTTGTAAAGGACCCTTTACCTATGATGGTGATGCAGCCCCTAGCAGTGGCTTTCACCACCTCATCCATGAGGGCTTTGGTTCCTTGGGCAAAAGCTTCCCATTCAAATACACCCACAGGTCCATTCCACACGATCTGCTTAGCCCGAGCAACTGCCTCAGCATATTTCTTGCTGCTCTCAGGACCACAGTCCAAGCCCTAAGGGGCAGAGTTAAAAAAGAAGATGAGCTACCAAGAAAAGCTTCTTAGAGGAGTAATCACCACGTCCACCAAGACCTGAACTCAAGGTTGAACACTAGAGTTTCTTGTAGAACCAAAAAATACCCCTCAGTCCTTAAAATTATAAACCTGCTCATGTCCGTTATGAACGATAAAATGAAAGGGAAAACCTCAGATTAAAACATTTTTAACCACACTATTTATGACTGTGAAGAACTAAGTCAGTAGTTTTAACCTAGGGTTAATTCTACCCCTCCCCAGGGGTCCCGTAGCAATGTCTGGGGATATGGTGGTTGTCACAATTTGAGGAGGGAGGTCAAGTTCTACTGACATATAGGAGACAGAGTCAGGGATGCTGCTCAACATCCTGCAATGTGGAGGACGGCTCCCCACAACTATCTGAGACATCAACAGTGCCAAGGTTGAGAAACAATTATCTAGACTCAGTGGTTCTCAAACTTTGGCATGTGTCAGAATCACCAGAAGGGCTTGTTATAGCAAAAAATTGCTGGGTCCAACACCCAGTTTCCAATTCAGTAAGACTGGGATAGGGCCCAGAAACCTATGTTTTTTAAGTTCCAAAATGCTGCTGATGCTCTTCTTGGAACCACACTTTGAGAAACACTGAACAAAATAATGCCCACATGCTTAATAAGAGGAAAATAAGCAAACTAGTATATCAACATGACAGTTTTATACAGCTATTAAAACGACAATATGTACATGACATTGCAGCCAAATATTTAGTCTTTATTATACACATACATTTTTTCCCTGTTTATAATCAGCATATTTCTGCTATCTTAAGGTTTTCATTAGAGTTCTTATACAGCTTTCTAGGTAACAACATAATCCAGAACAGCCCAAATCATGAAAGTACATAGCACCAACCCCAGCACATAGTTAAGTATTTAACAAACATTAAATAAAAGAAACAAAAAATGGTTTTGCCCCCACATTACTGATGAAGACAGAGGCAATCATGCTTTTCCCCCTCAGATTCCCTCTTGAAGAAGGCCTCAATGCTACATCTGGAGCCCTCTCTGACCGAGATCTCCCGTAGAGATTCTTTTAAAATCCTTGCTGGTTGGTAGAATGAAAGAATGAATGAAATAAAAATGTTTTTGTTCACTTGTACTACCAACCCACCCAAAGTGACTCACCATCCAGCCAGCAGGTATGCCAGAGGCCACAGTGGCTTGGCCAGTCTTGGCATGCTCATCAAACTTTTCAGCAGTGACAAAGTCAACTGGCAAGGTAATTTTCACACCATTCTTCTCAGCTTTGGACATCAGGTCTTTGACGATCTTGGCTCCCTCTTCATCAAACAGAGAAGTGCCAATCTATACAAGGGAGCCAAGATAAAGATCAGCCTCTATACTAAGAACATGATTACCTCACAAAGGAGACAGGAATAAGATACAACACAGTATAAAGAAAAAATTCCAAGACAAAAGATACCAACTTTCCAAAATAAGTAAGAATAGGAGTTTTGAGGGCTCACATCAGAAGCTGACTTTCTTTTTAAATTTACATAACCTGATATTTCTCATGGAGAGCCATTTCACATCCACTTGGCATCGGTTTCCTACCTCCATGTTGTTGAGCACCTTCAGGAAGGTAAAAGCCATTCCACCACCAATAATCATCTCATTGACTTTGTCCAGCATATTACTGATCAGCTGGATCTTGTCTGCAACTTTAGCTCTAGGAGGGAAAGCAATCAATAATCATCACCAAAAGAACAAATGATGGACTAAGGAAGTGATATTACATAGTGCCTGAGTTTTTATATCAAGGCATAGGAACAGAGAAATGTCCCACAAGTTACAAAAGTATTGGCTAACTACACAGGAAAATAGTATGGAAGTTCCTCAAAAAGTTAAAAATAGAACTACCCTATGATCCAGCAATTGTACTACTAGGTATTTACCCAAAGTACACAAAAATACTGATTCAAAGGGATACATGCACCCCAATATTTATAGCCACATTATCAACAATAGCCAAATTATGGAAAGAGCCCAATGTCCACTGACTGATGAATGGATAAAGTTGTGGAGTATGTATATGTGTGTACACACACAATGGAATATTACTTAGCCATAAAAAGTATGAAATCTTGCCATTTGCAATCATATGGATGGAGCTAGAAAGTACTATGCTAAATGAAATAAATCAGATAAAGATAAATACAATATGATTTCACGTATATGTGGAATTTAAGAAAAACAAATGAACATAGGGGAAAAAAGAGAGACAAACCATAAAACAGACTCTTAACTACAGAGAACAAATGAGGGTTGCTAGAAGGGAAGTGGGTAAGGGGATGGATTGAGTGATGGGTATGAAGGAGGGCACACATGATGAGAACTGGGTGTTGCATGTAAGTGATGAATCATTAAATCCTACACCTGAAACTAATATTACACTGTATGTTAGCTAACTGGAATTTAAATAAAAACTTAGAAGAAAATAATTTTAAATAAAAACTTGGAAGAAAAAAACATACTGGCTAACTTTGCCCCATGTTTCTTCAACCAAAAGGCCCATCTGTTTCTAAGAAAATCTCTTAGAGGTGCAATCCTAGACAAAAAGGACTTAGAAGACCTACTATTGTCTAAAGAAACCATGAGACCCAAATACATCTATTTTGCCCCTACTCTCCACACAGAAACCACAGTCAAGACAGATAATTATACCTGAGCAAGACTGCTAATCATGGGATCCCTGAGCCCACTCAAAACTGTCCCACAACTCAGGGTGCCTGGGTGGCAGTCAGTTAAGTAGTCTTGGTTTTGGCTCAGGTCACGATCTCAGGGTCATGAGATCAAGTCCAGTGTTGGGCTCCACACTCAGCACAGTCTGCTTCAGATCTCTCTCCCTCTCTTTCTGACCCTCTTGCCTGTGAACATACTCATGCTCTAATAAATAAATCTTTAAAAAAATGTGGGATAGACATTCTACAGCTCACATGCCCTGCTTCTTCAACAAATCAATGGAATGAAAATAAGAAAAGGGGGACTATTACAGAATAGAAAATGCCTAACAACCAAATACAATGCATGAACTTCATCTGGATCCTTATTCAACCAAGCCAACTATGAAAAGACATTTCTGAGATGACAAAGAACTTCTGAGTACAGGCTAAATGTTAGATGACACTAACAAAAGTGTTAAATTGTGTTAGATATAACATGATGGTTATTTAAAAAGAATCTCTTTATCAGTTATGAGATACATACAGAACTACTAAGTGAAATTATATGTCTAAGACTTGCTTACAAATACTCCTGATAGGGATCCCTGGGTGGCTCAGCGGTTTAGCGCCTGCCTTTGGCCCAGGGCGTGATCCTGGAGTCCCAGGATCAAGTCCCACACCTGGCTTCCTGCATGGAGCCTGCTTCTACCTCTGCCTATGTCTCTGCCTCTCTCTCTCTCTCTCTCTCTCTCTCTCTGTGTGTGTGTGTGTGTGTGTGTGTCTCATGAATAAATAAAGTACTCCTGACAAAAATGTCAGTAATTATTCAAACAGGGTTTAGGTATCTGGGGGCTTATACTGTTCTCTCAACTTCTATACATGCTTCAGTGTTTCCACAGTAATGACTTAATAAAATGTAAAATTTCCCCCAAAACTGTTAAAGGTCTAAGAAGACTACACTGGAAGAAAGAGTTGGCAAAAATAAAATAAAATAAAATAAAAAATAACCTCTACATCAACTTCTCCAAAACAGCTATTTCAGGCTGAGCCTAAAACCTAATCATAATCACTAAGTGGTACTCACTTCCATACTCCAGATCTACAAGAAAAATGGAAAACAAAAATCAGCTCAAATCCTCATCTCCATAGAAGATGAGTGTGACCTTATTACACAGTACACAAGAGGAGTAATGCTTCTAGAATACAGATAACAACCTGTACCCGCCTGAATTATTTTTAGAACCCTGAAACTGGACTCATGAAGTCTGAAGAATAACTATGCTACCTGAAATTGACACCCAACTCCAGTCAGCTATCATAGGAAAATGCTGAGTGTGTTCAATCCCATGGGAAAAAAAAAACATAATTATAGAAGGGTCAGTGGCATTCAGCCATAAAGAGGGTGCTACCTAGATAGCCAGGCCAAGTGACAAGAAGTTCTCTTATCCAAGCAGTACTAAGGTCCCTGTCCCCACTCTAAAATTTATCTTCCTAGGTTCTTAACCCGCAATTCTCAAAATTTCTACTCTAAGCCATTAGAGTACCATTATCCACATGATACACTTTCCCACAGGAAAAAATATAAAAAGATATATAATCTGGAGAAATAAGCTCTAAATGATATATTAAATACATGTGAGGAAATGTTCATAGTTACTCTTGCCAGACTTTATGTATGTGAAAGGCTCAAGTGCTTCAAAAATTTAGGTAAGCACCTATGGTGAATCTTTCCCATTATTCCTTCCAAAACCACTTACTATCCTTCTTGTCCCTGTTTTGTCCCAGGAGGCTGACCTGCATGGACTGCATCAAGGGACTCTTGTATCCCTGAACCCTACCCACACATTTATAGATAGTCCCTTTATTAAATTCTCCTCATTGGGCACCTGGGTGGCTCAATTGTTGAGCATCTGCCTTTGGCTCAAGACCTGGGATTAAGTCCCACATCAGGTTCCCTGTAGGGAACCTGCTTCTCCCTTTACCTATGTCTCTGCCTATCTGTGTCTCTCAAGAATAAATAAATAAAATCTTAAAAGAAATAAAATCTCACTTACTCAGTTTGATTATGCTTTCTGACTATAATAAACCACCCAAGTCATAGGCTACTACCATGCAAATACACTAAAGCATGATCTTAAGAGTCCTTCATACCCGCCCAGGATGGCCAGGAAGGGTCGCTCTGGGCATTCCAAGGCCTTGGCAAAGTAGTTCAGCTCCTTCTTCATCAAGAAACCTCCGGCCTTCTGTGGCAGACTGACTCCCACCATGGAGCTAGAAAAGACCAGAGACATTTAAATTTTGGTAAATCCTTACCAATTCTCCCAATTCTAGAAGCCATCTCATCACTGAAATACTTTTACTTCTGAGATTCCAGGAGACCACAGTTTTCATCCGTAAACTGCAACAAAAACAGGTATAAGATGAGGTTTTTGACTAAAAGAGTAGGGACAAAAATAATTAAATAAATAAAATAAAAGAGTAGGGACAAGGGGAACAAGTAAAAAGCAACAATCTTAAGTAGAATTTAAGATACCCAATTAATAGTCTTCAAGTCTATATTAAACAATCAGCCAATTGATGACAACAGGAGAAGATTCCTCAACTTGCTTCCTAATGACAAGATTCTGATCCTACAATGTTAACAAAGGGAGGACTCTACCTGACGTATCCTAAGAGCAATCTCTTCCTGAAGCTTGACAAAAAGCTCCACAATTCTCAACACATTTTACTTTTATTTCCTCAAAAAAATAAGGACCAAGCATACTCAAAAAGAATCACAGTCTAACTGGCAGCTCCAATTAGAGAGAGAAGCTGAAAGGATGATGTTTCATATAATTCATCATTCTATATAATACAGAATTCTCCAAAAACAACCCAGAACTTGGGCTGCTTGAGTAAATAGAGGAATACTGCTCCTAGCTCAACATCAAAAGACTCTTGGTACCTGTGGGCTCGGTGAGCAGTGCCAAAAGCATCATTGACATAGACATCTCCTAGCTTGGAAAGTGAAGCTCGGAAGGCTTCTATTTTGGCTGACTCAGCTTTAACCTGCAGGAAAAAAAATGGGGAAAAAAAAACACAGAAAATGTTGATGGCTCCAAAGACAATTGTAAAAACATTTCATACCAAGAGTCCTCTTGAATATCTCTAAAGACCCGGAGTTGGCAGGACAGCAATTTTCACAGCTAACAACAGGATCTATTTCTTCTTCCAAATATTCCAGGTCTTGAGGCGTGTGGGTGCCTCAGTGGTTGAGCGTCTGCCTTCAGCTCAGAGCATGACCCTGGGGGTCCTGGCATAGAGTCCGGCATCAGGTTCCCTGCCTCTGCTTATGTCTCTGCCTCTCTCTCTGTGTCTCTCAGAAAAAAAAATCTTCCAATATTCCAGGTCTTTTGGTCACTTCTGCATTCTGCTCTCCTTCATCTTGCCTCAAATTGCAAATTTAAGATTCCTAAACCATGGCTTAACTGCTAATCACACGAGGCTAATCATATCCCACCCACTGGCCTCTCCCAAACTCCTAAAATAAGATTCTGATTATCTTTTCCTTTCCTTATCTTGACTCATATCCTCATTTTAACATATTCTCCTTGCAAAAGTTGGAATTATACCTGATTCAAGCTTCTAGCTACCAAGGCCTTTCTATGGGAAAGGAAAAGAGGCCCTCACACACCTTCTTCATGAAGCTGGAACAGAGAAGGCAGGAAACATGACACAGAAAAGGACCTCAGAAGCATTTTACATATATTAAAAGAGAGTATTCTATATAACCTTCCCTAGAAGTTAGGCCTCTAAGAAAACAAGAAATACCCTTCTACAAAAAAGAAACAAAAAGTAGAAGTAAAACATTATGGCTTTGACATAAGTTATCAGCTTATTATTCAGGATCCCCCCCAACAAAACATAAAGTAGGATGGCAGGATGAACAAAGAATCTCCAGAAATAAACCAAGCAGAGATGCACAAGGGGACATGGCACAGAAGAATACACAGTTCAGGACAGGTGTTCGTTCATTTTAGTCAACACCCACTCACATCCTCCTGTTTCAAGGTGAAGGAGACTGCCACAAAGAACAGGGGCTTTCCTCTAATGACCCAAAGAATGCAGGGGAACTAATACTAAAAGTAAAACAACTATAGAACCCACAAAGTCTTTCTGGAATGGAGTATCATCTGCCACTAGTGACTGGAAGATAATCTGTGTAGTAATGAAAATACTGTCCAAATGGCAGGACACCTGGATTCTAGGCCCAACTCTAACACTAATTTGCTGTGTAACGTTTGGCAAGTGATCTCTGTCCCCGAAATCTTCCCCATCTATTAAAAAGGCATGATAACCCCTAAGAATTTTCTAAGGAAAAAGGGAGCAAATTGAAGCTCTTTATGAAAAAGGCACTATAGAAAGTAATAATCTGAACCCATTTTTCATTTCATAGCGTTTTTTCATTCAGATCTGTCAATAACTAGAAGAAAATGTTCCTCAAAAACTAACGTGAGCACACTGGGAAAAGGAAAAACATTATGTCCTTTTTTTTTTTTTAATTTTTGAACTTATTACTGGCTCTTGAAATTTCATGCATCAAAAGTCACTGGACACTAAATGTAAAGTTAATTAACTAAAAAAGTCATAAACTAGCACTGTTAGTTCATCATTTCCTGAATAAGTTTTGCCTCAGTTTGCTACCATTTCTAAGTCCTAGAATCTGTGCGAGTTTCACTCTAAAAGGGCACCAAATTTGAGATCATTACTTGACTCCTTCTACTGTACCAAGACTATGCCAAAGGCAAGATAAGGCAAAACTAGGCCCTGAGGTGCTAAGAAAAGAAACTGCTTGAAAGCAGGTACTCCAATGACCTTAAGAAACACCAGAAGTAGAAAAAAATGAGTGGGAAATATCAGGGAGGGAGACAGAACATGAGAGACTCCTAACTCTGGGAAATGAACTAGGGGAGGTGGGCGGGGGTGGGGGTGACTGGGTGACAGGCACTGAAGAGAGGCACTTGATGGGATGAGCACTGGGTGTTATTCTGTATGTTGGCAAATTGAACAGCAATAAAAAATAAATTTATTTTAAAAATTTAAAAAAAATAAAAAAAAGAAATGTAGATGAACAAATAAACGTGAGGTACTACTTCCAGACCTAGCCTCTGAACCTCACATGCTCCCTTCCGTTCTTTCCTCCCACTCCTTCACACACACACATGCACATGCACACACACACACACACACACAGATATTTCTGTCTATATTAGCAGGTGTGTAAATACTAGATGAAAGAAATGCAAATTAAAACCACAGTGACATACCATTTGGGGGAGTGCTATACATGAAAAATATTAAACACTGGCAATATGAGATATGGGGAAAAGGCCCTCTTATACTGCTAGTGGTAATATAACAGAAACACGTTTTGGGAGGCCTCATTTGTCTGTATTCATCAAAATCAAAATAAAATATACTTTCTCAAAAAAAAAAAAAAAGGAAACACCAGAAGTACAACAGGAGACTGAGATACTAGCCTTAGAGAATCTTCTTCCCCCAAGACACTAAAACCTTAAGAGTGGAAAGTTCTAAAGGATAACTTCAGCTTCACTCTACCAATAGGCTACCAATAGGCAAATTCTAAATCATCCTCAAAGAGCCAGTTTTGTCATTTAATATTTGAATTCTGGTTGTCAGGTCACAGTAATCTATTTTGTAGATTATCTATGGTTGCTCTTTTTTATTTGTTTTGAGTGGTTTTTTCCTATGTTCACTTTTGCAGGACAATAGCAAAAGTTTAGGCGTTCCAACAGAGACCATCTACAGTTTGGACTGTATGGCCTACAAAGCCTAAAATATTTATTGTCTGGCCCATTATAGATAAAATTTGATCTAATGGACTGAGCTATATATAAAGCCAAGCAACAGCACCACTGCCTCTAATTTCAGTAAAATGACTGCCTTTCTGAGACTTACATTTCTTTACGAAATGATGACAATACCTGCACTTCCTTATCCTAAAGAGAATTCAAAAAAATGCTTTACACTTCATAAAAAAATGTCTTAAATCCAAGGCAATACCATCATGACCATCATTTACCCAACTACAATCAATTTTCCCATATAGTCCCTAGTCCCCCTTTCCACTTGACTTCGGAAAGTATGTTTTCTGCTCATATAATTCTTTATTATGAAAATCCCAATTATATCACATTTCATCTACAGTTTTAAGAGTACCAAGGTCAACCATTAAGTTAATTCCCCTTCTAAATAATATTACTGTCCCTCCATAACAGACTAGGGTTTGTTGCTTAGAACAACTGTTCAGCCTTGACAAAACAATCTAACTGGCTCTGCTGGAGGAACACCTGGTATAGCATGGACACACACAACTGCCTGTGAATGTCTGCTCTCAGCACTTGGAAATCATAGCCTACCCTTCAATAGGATTATCACACACTGTCAGGAAAAGAATTCTCATGTATCATAGGCCAAGTGGGTAACAAAGAAACAATTGCAAAGGCATGTCCACTGAATACTCATATCCAAATGGTATTCACTTATTTTTCAAAGATATTACAAAACACTTAAGCATGAGAAGGGCTTCTGGGATCCTAGCCAATATTCTATTCCTTGACCTAATTCATCAAGCTATGCATATATATACAAAAGGGCACCAAATGTGAGAGCAATACTTGATTCCTACCTCTGCATCAAGACTATGCCAAAGGCAAGATAAGGCACATATGTGTGTGTGTGTGTGTGTGTGTGTGTATTTTGTTATACTTTCAGTATAAAGGTGTCTAAGGAAAAACTAAATACAAACTACCTCTATTCTTCAGCCTCTTACAGACTCTGTCCTCCTCACCTCTAATAATGTAAAAGTCACAGGTCCTACCTTATTCCCAGAAGCATCTTTTCCCTTCCCTTCTTCCTCCACATGAAAGCGAAGGTTCTCCAGCAGGATGACAGACCCAGCAGCTGGGTCAGCACAAGCTTTCTCCACTTCTTGGCCCACACAGTCCTTTAAGAATAAAACATCCCTGGGGAAAGCAGTAGATGGAGATACTTGAACAGTCTGAAAGAACCAGTAACAACATGCTTCACAACATCTCCTGTCACAGAGTCCACCAGCTTCAGAATCTGGCACTTACTTGCCCAGCAGAGACTTAAGTTCTACAGCAACTGGCCCCAAAGAATACTTGTCTGGCATGGGGACACCATCAGGCCGGCCCAGATGGCTCATAAGAACAACTGACTTGGCTCCATTGTCCAAGCAGAATTTGATACTTGGGATGGCAGCCTTGATTCTGCAACCAAAAAGAGACAGCAAGTAGATCAAGGTTAGGAATTAGTGGGAACTAATTTTACTTATGGCCTTGTAAAACATAAAGACCCTTTTGTCTCTAAACTCCTTCAAATCTATTGTGGGCAACTCAGTGATGGTCCTCAGGTTCATGTTCAGGGGAAGAAGTCCATTATGATGCCAACCTACCTAGGATTATTCAATCCGATCATGTTTTGCTCCTTATTTTTTTTTAAAGTGAAGGAAGTCCTTCTTTTTATTTTATTTATTCATGAAAGACAGAGAGAGAGAGAGAGAGAGAGAAGCAGGCTCCACGCACGGAGCCCAACGTGGGACTCGATCCCGGGACTCCAGGATCATGCCCTGGGCTAAAGGCAGGTGCTAAACCGCTGAGCCACCCAGGGATTCCCTGTTTTGCTCCTTATAAAGAAAAGAGTTACCCTAGCAGGACTGAAGCTGCTATGTTTAGAAGGACTTGCTTGCAAGGTTGTCCCTTGGCCAGTGTCTGAGAACCTGGCTTCCAAAGTGGTCCCTCAGTTCTCTGACACAGGCCATTCTAACTGACACTGCTCCTAGACTGTACAAACTATGTGATTTACGCTGAACATCTGCTTTCCTCTAATAGTCTGGAATTTTGTTGGTTGCTAGGCAGAGGGTACTCATATGACCCAGTAAAAATCTTGGGAGCCAAATCTCTTATGGGCTTCTCTGGGCAAAAACAATGCATACAACTACTGCAGTGAGAGCACTGGAGCCCATGCATGGATTCCAGATTTTGTGTTGTCTTTTTCCCTTGCTGATCTTGTCAGGCATCCTTTTGCTATAATAATAAACTTTAGCGATGAGAACTATATGCTAAATCCCATGAGTCCTTTTAGTGAATCACCAAATATGTGGGTGTCTTGGGGAATCCCTGAAACATCCTCTTGTAAGACTGAGGAAGAAATTGAAAATTCCCAAATCTTGAGACCATTAAAGGAAATTTAGGAAAAACTTAAAAATATGTAGTAACTTTTTTGTACCTTATTGATCCTAAGGCACATTTTTTGTAGGAAAAATAAATTCATTATATAGAACATAGGTTCTTTTTTATTTTATTTATTTATTCATGAGAGACAGAGAAAGAGAAAGGCAGAGACATAGTCAGAGGGAGAAGCAGGCACCTTGCAGGGTGCCCGATGTGGGACTTGATCCCGGATCCTGGGATCACGCCCTGAGCTGAAGGCAGATGCTCAACTGCTGAGCCACCCAGGCATTCCAAGACTGTTTTATTTTTTATTTTATTTTTTTTAAGACTGTTTTATTTAGCGTTGTATTCTCAGAGTTGGGAAAGGTACCTGGCATAATAAGAAGCAGTCAATAAATATATGTTGAGTAGATGAATGATTTTCCTTATTATCAATTTTAATTTTTTAAAGACCGGCAAAAATGGAAAGTTAGTATCAAGTTCATAACAAAAATTTGACATGTTTAAAGGAAGTTTAATAATTTTTTGGTTAAACTATAATGTAGATAATATGACCTTTAAACTATGTTCTAGGGCAGCCCAGGTGGCTCAGCATGCTCAGGTTTAGTGCCGCCTTCAGCCCAGGGCCTGATCTGGAGACTTGGGATTGAGTCTTTAAAAAAAACTGTCTCTGCTCTCATGGAAGTGAAATTCTAATGGAGGGAGAAACAATAAACATATATATGTGTGTACACATATGAGTATGTGTGTGTGTTTGTGTGTATCAGGTGGTAATAAGGGTATGGAAAAAATAAAGGTAGAGAGAGAAGAATGACTGAGGAATAGTGGTAAAGGGGATTTTAGATAGGGTTGTCAGGAGTCTCTGATAAGGGGACAGATCAGCAGAGAATGGAATAATAAAAAACCAAGTTATCTTTCTAAAGTATCTTATGCTATTTGACATATACAATAACTCACTAATACCAAATAAAGAAGAAACCTTCATCAAGTCTGAAGTTTGCCCAAAGAAACCAAATTATTCTTCAGGCCTATCCCTTTTCAGGAAGTTCTATTATTTCTAATGCTTCCTTTTGTTATGTCCATGGATTTCTGAAAATGGAAAAATGTGCTCAGACCCGCTTCTCTGCTTGTATT
Source organism: Canis lupus familiaris (assembly GCF_011100685.1). Classification (NCBI taxonomy): domain Eukaryota; kingdom Metazoa; phylum Chordata; class Mammalia; order Carnivora; family Canidae; genus Canis; species Canis lupus. Next base: position 60,525,487 of record NC_049260.1, on the reverse strand, counting down.
TATTTTTTTGCTTCTCTGCTTTTAATTCATAAAACACCTTGATAGGCATATTTCCAATCTTTTCTGCTGTGTGCTGCAGAAAATAATGAAAATCAAGAAGGATCGGCACTGCCTTGTACAAAACAAAGACCTTCCAGTATGTTGCAGCAGGGATGTACTTGGTAAAAATGCCAGACTCTACCCTGGGGCCAATATCTGAAAAAGTTCTGGGCCTAGAAGATTTAATACCAAAAAAGTTAAATGCCCCTTTGATTAATTTTTTATTGATTACATATTGAAATGATTATTTTGATCTTACTGGATTAAGTAAAATATACTACTTAAAATTAAGTTCACTCAGTTCTTTTTATCTTTTTAATTTAACAACTAGAAAATTTTAAATTCTATGTGGCTCATATTATATTTCTATTAGACAACACTGCTCTAGATTATTGGAAAGCATACCTCTCCAGCTCAAACCCCTCATCTGAAATTTAAAGTTAAACCTTCTTTACTAGATTGTAAAAAAGCAAAAGCAAAAGTAGTACTATCACTTAAAATTGTGGCTTCTGGTTTTGAAGCCAAGATATTTAGAACAGCCTTAACTAACAGAAAATATTACTTCTGAAATCTTTTCCCTTACATCAAAATTCTTAAAAACTGATTTTATCTGGGCCATCTTGAATAGGGGCTTGTAAAAATACATGTACGCTTAAAAATTAATAGTATTAAAAAATCCTCTTGCACAGTTCTTCATTTTACAAGGGAAGCAAAGTAACCTTCAGCTTTGATATTCTTTAAAAATGCATGACCCTAAATTCTTCAGATTTTCAAAAAATGGGGAGAAAAAAAATCACTTTAAGATGACTTTTTAAAATTTCTACATTCTCGTAAGAAAGCAGACCAGATAGTGGGTTTGTGGAAAACCAAAAACATACGGCTTAAGTCACCACAGTTCTGCAGTAAGAAAGGAAAACCATTCATCCTATATACCCCCAGACATAGACATCTTAAACGAAACTCAAGGTTTAGCAGAGACCTTACCTCTGGTTGTTTGTTATCTGGTTGTTCTTCATAGGAACGTTGAAGTCCACTCTAAAAAAGAAACAAAGTTTCAGATTCTCTCAAAGATTAGTAGAAGCACTTTTTAAAAAAATTTATTTATTCATGAGAGACACAGAGAGAGGCAGAGACTTAGGCAGAGGGAGGAACAGGCTCCATGCAGGGAGCCCCATGTGGGACTTGATCCCAGGACCGTGGGACCATACCCTGACCCAAAGGCAGACACTCAAACGCTGAGCCACCCAGGCGTCCCAGTAGAAGTACTTTTAATGAACCAGTCAAATAAGGTGGGAGTCCAAAATCCACCTTAAAAATAATCAGTGGTAAAAAAAATAATCAGTGGTATTAGAAGTCAAGATAGTGGTTAGCCATGGGGTGGGGGACTAGTGACTGGGGATAGGACATCATAGAGTCCTTCTGGGGTTGTCGTGTATTTCTTGACCTGGGTGATTACAGAAATGTGTTTGTTTTGTGATAATTCCTTGAGCTTATGATTTGTGTCCTTTTAGGTATGTTTTTCATACTTTAGAGAAAATTTTAAAAATAAAAACAAACCTAACATCATAAGAACTAGCCCTGAAGACCTGGGAAGCTAAAACCAGTTCCATCTAAAAAGATTTTTTTTACTGGAGTTCCATTTGCCAACATACAGCATATCACCCAGTGCTCATCCCACCAAGTGCCTCCCCCTCAGTGCCTGTCACCCAGTCACCCCAACCCCCCCACCCACCTCCCTTTCCACTACCCCTCGTTCGTTTCCCAGAGTTAGGAGTCTCTCATGTTCTGTCATCCTCACTGATATTTTCACTCATTTTCTCTCCTTTCCCCTTTATTTCCTTTCATTATTTTTTATATTCTCCAAATGAATGAGACCACAACCAGCAATTGCACTGCTGGGGATTTACCCCAAAATACAGATGCAGTGAAACGTCGGGACACCTGCACCCCAATGTTTATAGCAGCAATGTCCACAATAGCCAAACTGTGGAAGGAGCCTCGGTGTCCATCAAAAGATGAATGGATAAAGAAGATGTGGTTTATGTATACAATGGAATATTACTCAGCCATTAGAAATGGCAAATACCCACCATTTGCTTCGACATGGATAGAGCTGGAGGGTATTATGCTGAGTGAACTAACTCCATTGGAGAAGGACAAACATTATATGGTCTCATTCATTTGGGGAATATAAAAGGATTTTTATGTGGACCTAGCCATGATAGTAACTAATAATGGCAGCTGGATGGATAAGGGGTAATTAAGGAACAAATTTTGATTCTGATTCCTTTGATACTGTTTCTGGATCCTAGTGAAGCTCGCTGAAATCACTCAAAAGAAAAAAAATGACTGGAAAATAAAAAAAAATCAACAGAGCATCATTCCTTCTAGAGAAAGCCTGGAGCCTCATGATCAGAAAAAACTCACCGTCCAAGACCAAGTTCACACAGTACTCTTCAAGCAAAATACAGACAATAAAAATAAGATAGCTTCTTTCATGAAAACTGAGAGGAAAGAGTAGAACACGTGATCCTGCCTACCTAACAAACAGGCAATTAGAAGAGAAGTGATCATGATGGCACAAGCAAATATTTTATTGCTGTCTCTCCTTTTTCACCTACCAGATTACTCCATCATTTTTTAAGAACCAATAATTCTTTCCCTTACTTCTGGTTGAACTTCTGAACTCATTGGAACCTCAGCCTATTTCAATCTGACTGAAAACAACAATGTGTGATAGCTAGTTGTTAGGTCTAAATGTTGCCTGCCAAGATCCTGTTTAAATGCTTTCTTTCTCATCTGCAGAATGGGGATGACATCTATCTCACAGTTATTGTGAGAATTAAATGAGTTAGTGTTGAATTGTAAAGGGCTTAGAAGAGTACCTGCTACACAGTAAGTACCATACAAATGGCAGCTATTATGATATATGTTAATGCTTCTCCAAAATCTAATTTGTGTTTTAAAAGGCAGATCAACCATTACAAAAGCAGCTAGCGTCACATGCTAAGGGACTACAGGGAAGATATGACCTAGTCGAGAAGACTGCTACCATGCTTGAGGCCTAGCAGACACTTAAAAAATCCTTAGGCCTATTAAGAAGACCACCAATGTCCTATATCCCCTAGGACTATACTCCAACCCCTACCTCATCGAAAACCTCACAGCCTTTCCAAATGTGGGTTGAGGAAATAATTCTATATTCAAACATTTTAATTTAATATTCAAAAATAAAAGCAGTATACCTCTGAAGAAATATATTCTATTCAGTTTCAGGTTACTTGATTCTGATTCTAAGCATCTTCTCTAAATATCCCGAGCAAGGCTCCTGCCAGCTTTAAAAGTACATTCTGAAGAGGACAGAGTATCCCATTACCTGTGTCATTTTCCCTCTCGCAGCTTCCCAGAAAGGCCCATGGTCAAAAGGGCTAATGGCAACAGGCTGAACACAAGCCACCCTACTCCCAAGCCAGTACAGGAAGGAAATTCTTTGGGCTGAAATATTCAAGACTCTGTGTCATCTATCCAAGCTGCTATGACATAGCTTACTGATGAGAACTGGATGTCTCTTTGCCTGTGGTTTACTCCCCTTCATCACCTCCTAGACTCTCAAGACAGCTTTGCTTTTTAGCTTCCCCTTTCTGAGGACTCTAACACATTAACTGCTCTTGCCTACACATTCCATTTCTTCCAGTCTATGTAAAATATGCACCCCTTCCTTTTCCACTTTCCAGAAACACTCATAAGCTTAGCTTCAGGCATGAACTCAGGTATCATTACACACCTATCAGAATGGCTGAAATAAAAAATAATGACAACACCAAATACTGCTGAAGATGCAGAAAAACTGATCACTCATACTGCTGGTAGGAATATAAAGTAGTGTACCTGCTTTGGAAACCAGTCTAGGAATTCAATATATGACCCAGTGATTTACTCTCGATGTCTACCTAAGAGAAATGACAGCATATGTCCATAGAAAGAATTGTGCAGGACTATTCAATGTTCACAGCAGCTTTATTTAGAATAGCCCCAAACTGGAAATAAACTAGATGTCTTTCAATGAGTGAATGGCTAAACACACTGTGCAACATCCATACCATAAAGGACTACTCAACAATATAAAGAATGAACTACTGATGCATGCAACAACTTGGATAAGCCAAAGGTATTAAGCTGAATGGAAAAAAAAGCCAATCCCAAAAGATTATATACTGTGATTCTACTTATGTAACATTTTTGGAATGACAAAATTTTAGGGGCAAGAAACAGATCAGTAGTTACCAGGGGCTGGAATGGAGGAGTGAGTTAGGGTGTCATGACTCTGAAGAGGTAGAATGAAGAAGGTCTTTGTAGTAATCAAACAGAACAGTTTTGTAACTTGTGGTGGGAGTTACACAGATCTATACCCATGATAACATAGCACAGAACTATACACATTATTCCAAAGTCAACTTCCTACTTTCAATATTGTACAGTAATTTTGTAAGATGTATCTTTTGGGGGAAATTGGGTGAACAAAGACTTCTCTGTACTAACTTTGCAACTTCCTGTGAATCTATAATTATTTTGAAATAAAATGTAAAAAAAATAGAGTTAGTCAAAATAAGAATATCAAGTCTGTCACCTGACGTCTCAGGGGTCCAGGCCCAGTCCCATTAAAAGCTCTCAAAAGGGATCCCTGGGTGGCGCAGCGGTTTGGCGCCTGCCTTTGGCCCAGGGCGCGATCCGGGAGACCCTGGATCGAATCCCACGTCGGGCTCCCGGTGCATGGAGCCTGCTTCTCCCTCTGCCTGTGTCTCTGCCTCTCTCTCTCTCTCTGTGTGACTACCATAAATAAATTTAAAAAAATTTTTAAAAAATAAAAATAAATAAAAAATAAATAAAAGCTCTCAAAAGTACCATGCCCACCCTTGTGTTGCTGCCCGACTAGAAAATTGGGGAATTATGAGTGTCTTTAAGACTTTTTCTCTGCTCAGTTTTTCCTCTCTATATTTTCCACTACATCAGAGCTGTTGTTTAACAAGTTAGAACAGGTTAGAGAAAAACAGTGAGGTTTAAAACAAAACAGGGGTGGAGGGAGCAAGCAAAAGGGAAGTGCTTCACAAGTCCCCATAAAACTGGCAATCTGTGAGGGGAAGACCGGAAATGATACTGCAAATACAAGCGGGGAGATTACTCAAAAGGCTGTAAAGTCAACTGGAATCCTAAAAAAAAAAAATGGAGGTAGAACCTGGTAATTATCCAGTCAGAGGTTTCTGGCTTTCTAAAGTTCCCTCAGCAAATCAGCCTGTTTCCCTTGGCAATTCAAAGCAGGAGCCACAGACTCAGCTAACAGGCTAACATCAGTTTTCTTTCCTAGGACAGAGAGGAGGCCAGTGAAGCAACCACTACTAGGGAGGCCCCATTTCTGAAACACTGCCAGCAACCACCATGTAAAGGCATTGAAACAAAAAGAAATTTGAGCTGAAAAGGCATAGCTGACTAGGCTCTTCCAAAAAGTCCTGCAAAATGTATTCAAAAGAGATACATTAATAATCAAGGAACAAAGTAACTTCCTGTCCACAGGCAAAATAAGCACAATTTATCCAGATTGGGGGGGGGGTCAGATATTGATCTCAACCTTCAGCAGTCTTTTTTCAGCCTGTCTTTGTTTACAATGTTGCATATTTAGAGGATCTGGTTAGCAACCAAAGAGACCCAAATTCTAGGCCTAGCTAGCCACCAATTTGCTAGTTCAGTGACGTTGGACAGGTAATTTTCTATCAGCAAAACAGGACTAGCCAATCATTTCAAGGTTCAGGGTTAATCTGTGTTAAATGAAACTTTGACCCCTTGGACAGCAAGTCGTTTCATGTCAGGTCCAGAGGGAGGAAAGATAAGCACCTCAAGTCCCACTCCTGGGCAGCCCAGTTAATTACTCAAATCAGTTTCCAGGAGAAGATAAACCCCAAGATGGCAATTGTAGGAAGGTGACCAGCATGATGCTCCACCCCTGGTCTTTTGGCTAGTGTTATGTATTTGGAAAGGTCAGTCAGCCTTGAGCCCAGTGAAGATGGGAGGAAATAAATAAAATCTAGCTGCATGCCAAAGTCCACTGCCAGGACTACTGTTTTTCGTAGAATCTATACTGTCTCTTAAGACCACCTAAAGAATAGGAAGGGCCCTTTTCTAATACTAGGATGGCTTTGAATCCTTTGTCCTAGATTGCAAATGCCTAGGTCATTTGGGAAAATGTAGACAACCAGGTGTTTCTCTTGGCTACTGAGTTCTTCTATTTCCACAAGGCAGAGAAGGCCACTTGCAAACTAATAGTGGCCATAATGAAATTAGAGAAAAGAGTAGAGCTGCATTTACTTTTATGGTACCCAGAGTACTGAAATTCAGCGTGCCCTCCTATGTTTAAGCCTTGGGTAAAGGGAGCTTACCTACTGCTTTATGTGTCTGTTAATATCTAAAAGATGCCCTCACTTGAACCAGCCCAAATTGGAAAAGGGGCTGGATCACACCATTCACATGCCTGTCCATCAATCAATCACGTCCCAAAAAGGACAGGGCTGCAAAGGGCTATCAAGGCAAGCCCTATGACGCGGAACGCACCACCCTTGGATCCTATATCAAGGTATATCAACAGTCATTCCATGAGTTACATACCTTACTGTCCTGCACTTTGCTCCTGAATTGCAAATATACCAGACATTACAAAAAGGATAAATATAAAAGCTCCATACACCATACTACTAATTTTGGCATATAAGGGAGAAGTCATGTGGGTAAGTGACCAGGGATCCACAGGTGCAAAGTAGAAGACCCCAAAGTCCATGGATAGCCATCCTCACTTCTAATATCCTGCTTCTCTAGCCATCTGAGAGGTGAGGTTGGAGAACAGCAAGAATGAGCACCCACACCCTGCTCTACCATTACCCAGCATGTGTCACAATTCTGATGAAAACCCCTGTGGCCTGTAGTCCGACGGTGTCATGCAGAGGCCTGTTACATAAGCTCTGCAGGGCCTCCTTCAGTGTGCCCCACCCTTCCTCATCCTCCCATCCCCAATGTTTTAGGAGGTTCTATTCCTGAACATCTAAGTCAACATCTTCTGGGAAAATTACCCTTTTGTGCAGGGGCCTTTGAAATGTGTGCCTTTTCTCATTTATCTGGGATGATCTAGGGCGGTGGGGGAAGGGAAACCAAATGACCTTTCAAGGTCCCTTCTTTGGGGCCTAGGGATTTGCTAGCTAAGCATTAGGTCCCACCTCGCCTGCTGGGAGCTGGAGGCGACGTAAGTGCATTCAGGAATAGGAAAGAGGGCAAAACTGGTCCCGGAATTGAACCCTTCTTTGGTGGATCCACTTCCAAAGGACAAAAACGGCTCCCTTTCTGCGCTGAGGCAAATGAGATCAGAAACCATAAAACTAGGGCAAAGCCTCAGCCACAATGGTGGGAAGCCTCATTCTGCAGGCCTAGAACCCATGGGGCCGAGCCAACGACTAAAAGCAACTTTGGGCAGGGGAGGAAGCAACTTGGCTCTGGCCGAAGAGGCTGCGGCCAAGCCCTTGAGGGAGCAAGAGCAGATGTGTATAATTACCTCATGACGACCCGCTTGCCCTTCACGTCGAGCTTGTCCAGAGTCAGCTTGTTAGAAAGCGACATCTTGGCAATAGAAGGGTTGCGAGGCTGAGAGCTTAAACAGCGGAGAAGAAAGCCGCCTGCGTGCGCTACAACCTCGTGCGGAATGTAGAGAGCGGCCCGGGCCACCCCGCCCCACCTCCCGCCCCGCCCCTTCCTCAGCGCGCAGCGCTATTGGACGCGGCCGAAAGGCGCCAGCACCCTGCCATTGCTCCGAGGCACTGTCTGTCTGCGAGGACACTGGTGAGACGTGCGGTTTTCATTTGTCACGTCTGGCACGTAGCAAGCTGCCCAAGACCTTTGTGACTTGAGGGCGGGAGCTGGAGTCGGTCCACGGAGTTGGCTGGGGGAGGAGAAGGGAACTGGGTGGTGCCTCCGGGCGGATGAGGAGGGAGTGAGACGCCCAAGGCCTCCGCCTAGGTCCCTGCCGCTGCCAAGCCCAGAGCAGCTGCAACGCCCGGCAAAATCCACAGAAGCGCCGTCTCCCACCCCAGGGAATTCTTGGCAGCCCCACCGGGATAGATGCAAATGGCACTTCCCTTTGGAAAACTAATCTGGTTTCCTGGCTCCCCAAAATTGAATTCTAAAGTAAGGCCGCCAATTGCCCTTGATAACTGAGACCGATCAGAATTCGGGAAAAGCTCAGGTCCCTCCTAGATCCCCCTTTTTTATAATAAAAGTTCAATGTAATTGTTCTGATTTTGACACAATGCTAATTGCAAACAAATAGCATTTTTCATATATTAACTAGTAATGGCCACAAAACTCGGAAGTAGATATTGCCTTCCTCATTTTACAGATGAAGTAAATGATGCAAAAAGAGGTTTAGTGACTTGCTTAAGATTTCAGATTTTTCTAAGTGGTGGACCCAAACCTAGGCAGTCCAAATGTAGAGTCCATACATGTAACTACACTGTAATACAGACACCATTGCCGGGAAATAGTTACTCCACGTCCCACATGTTTGTAGAGTTGGCTGGAATTGTAAGCATGATTTGGGGTCCCCGAGAAAAGAAAGACGAGATATAACGACGCCTACAGACCAGTCCGAGGACCCAGACAGAGTCCTGCAGGACCAACCAAGAGTGTCCTTGGCTTCACTCAGGATAGAAGTCAAATGTGAGCCAGCAGGAAGTGAGAGCAGAGTTTATTGAAGATAAAGACAAAGCAGATTCAGATGAAGCATCTGGAAGACTTGGAAAGGAAAGAAGCATGTCTTCTTTTTGTTTGGGGCCTGGGGGGGTTTACTGAGGATGACTGTCTGGTATACGTGTCCCCTCAGGCATCCAGGAACCTGTTAGAACAAAGACTAGGTGTTATTCCTTGGAGCCAGAGGGCCTTAGCATCTAGATGTCTAGCACCAGTGGTCTGGAATATGCATATGATAGCGTCCTCCTTTCACTCTCCTTTCCTCAGATGTTATCTACTCTAGAGAAATCATTAACTCCCAGTCTTTTACAAGGAGGATATCTGCTATTTGCACTACAGGCCATGTGTAAAGTAGGTGGGAGTGCAGGGCCTAACAAGAATAGAAGCAGGAAAAGGAGCAAGAGCAGATTCTTATGGAGTCCTTCAGTTTACCTGTGTCAATAGCTTTCTTGTCATATATGTAAGTGATGAATCACTGAATTCTACCCCTGAATCCAATATTACACTATATGTTAACAAATTAGAATTTTTTAAAAATCTGGAAAAAAAAATAAAATTATACTGACAAGGTAAGGTAAGCAGGGACCGGATCCTTTGGGCCTTATAACCATGAAAAAGATGCAACTTTTATCTTAAAAGCAATGAGAATCCATTTTTGAAGTCACTGTTTTGCCTACCCAACAGCCATTCCCCAGCCACCATCTTCCTTGCTAACAGAAACCTGATTTGATTATTGGGCCCAAGACAAGTACTCAGGGAAGGTAGGTTTATCTCAAAGCCTCAAGAGATGAATCACAATTTACCTAAACTAAGCTTGGCAATCCCATTCCCCTTTGTCATGAATTGGTCTGGGAATGGGCATTTACTGAATTTAGGCAAATGACATACAAAAAGTCAGGGGTGTTTGGAATGTTCAGTGGTTAGAACACATGACTCTTTTTTTTTTTTTTAATCTGAACACATGACTCTTGATCTCAGGTTGTGAATTCAAGCCCCATGTTGAGCAGTGGAGCCTACTTAAAAAAATAAGTCAGCTGACACTTTCTGGGAAGGACTTTGTTCTCTGATAAAAGAGAGAGGAGCTATAGGAGCAAGGTAGTTTTTTGCCCCTGCTCCCAACTTCTTGCTCAGAATGCTGTCCTATAAGAACATCATGTTTGCAATTCATGGTAGTCTTAAAATATGTCTACAAATTATTTGATACTCATCTTTTCAAAAGGCAGAGCCTGAGACGCTTGAATGGCTCAGCAGTTAACTGTCTACCTTTGGCTCAGGTCATGATCCCAGGGTCCTAGGATGGAGTCCCACATCGGGCTCCCTGCAGGGAACCTGCTTCTCCCTCTGCCTTTTCTCTACCTCTTTCTTTGTCTCTCATGAATAAATAAATAAAATATTTTTTAAAAAGGCAGAGCCTGATTCCTTGTCCTTGAATGTGGGCTATACTTACTGATTAACTTCTGACGACCATGAAAGAGGACTTAAAACCATCTCCCTTTTGACCTCAGTCTGTGCTTTCTAACTGATTGAGTTCTTTCCAGCTTATCTCTCTCTTTTTTTAAATATTTTTTTTATTTATTCATGAGAGACACAAATTGAGAGGCAGAGATATAGGCAGAGGGAGAAGCAGGCTCCCTGCGGGGGGCCTTATGCGGGACTCGATCCCAAGACTGATCACGACCTGAGCCAAAGGCAGATGCTCAATCACTGAGCCACCCAGGTGCCCCCTTCCAGCTTATCTCTTAACTCAGGCAAAAGACCTGTGGACAAAGTATCCCCTGATAGGAACTGAAACTACCCCTTAAGCAATAAGGACTGCCTTGAGACAGCAAGCACCCTTTTGATTGACTGGAAGGCAGTGATTTACCTGACCTTTACTGCCTACCTGCATGTACCCACTGACCTTTGTCCCACATTTCCTTATATAAACCTAAAAGTATTTTCAGCACTTGGGAGGCAGTCTTTGAGATGTTAGTCTTCCCAGCTTTGACCTCACTTAAATAAGTTCCTTTCTTGTTTCACCACCACTTATCTCTCTGCCTTTGAATTTTGTCAGTGGTGAGTGGCCGAACCTGGTCTATTTGGAACCCCCAGAGCCAGGTGCTATTGTACCCCTGCACTCCAATTACAAACAATGTGATAGAAATGACTGTGTGTGACTTCTAAGATAGGTCTTAAAAGACATTGTGGATTTTTCCTTCCTCTTTCTTAGATCGTTCACTCTGGAGAAACCAGCTGCCATGTCATGAGGATATTCAAATAGCCTGTTGGAGAGGCCCCTGTGTTACAAACTGAGGCCTCTTGTCAACAGCCAGCAAAGAACTAGGGCTTCCTTCCAGTAGCCATGCAAATAAGCCATCTTGGAAATGGATCCTGCAGGCCCACTCAAGCCTTCAGATGCCTCAAGTTCTGTCCAACATCCTTACTACCATCTCACAAGAGACCTTGAACCAAAACTGTTTCCACATCATGACACATAAAAATTGCATGACACATAAAAATTGTGAGACAATAAATATTTAGTTTTTTAATTAATTAATTATCTGTTGTTTTAAGGTACTAAGTTTTGAGGTATTTTGTTACTTAGCCTTTAAAAAGCTATTTCTTTTCCTTGCTCCTTTCCTTCCTTTTATTCTTGCTAGAACCTGAACTCCTACCTTACACATGCCTTGATATATATCCTCCTTGTAAAGGTCAAGTAGTTAATGATTTCTTTGGGGTCTTTCAGCACAATAGATAACACCTAAGGAGTGACCAGGCAAAGTCTTCATGAACTTTCTCCAAACACATTGGCACCAAGACTCCTTGCTCCAGGGCATAAGTGACTTATGGAGGACACCTAAACACTGATCTTTGTTCAACTAGTTCCTGGATGCCTGAAAGGACATGTACACAGACCATCATTCCTAGTAGAAAACCCCAGGCCCCAACAAAAACAAGACTCATGCTCTTTTCTTTTCCAAGTCTCCCAGATGTTTCATCTGTATCTGCTCTCTATCTTCAAAAAATTCTGCTCTCACTTCCTGCTGGCTCATATTCAATTTCTATCCTGAGCAAAGCCAAGGACCCTCTTGGCTGGTCCTGTGGTACCCACCCTGCATCTTTGGACCCAGCCTGCCTGCATCACTACTGCCCAATTTCTTACCATTGAGATTAACAAACCTTATAATTTTTTAAAAGATTTTACTTATTTATTCATGAGAGAGACACACAGAGAGAGAGAGAGAGAGGCAGAGACATAGGCAGAGGGAGAATCAGGCTCCATGCAGGGAGCCCGATGTGGGACTCAATCCCAGGACTCCAGGATCACGCCCTGAGCTGAAGGCAGACGGTCAACCGCTGAGCCACCCAGGCATCCCACAAACCTTATAATTTAAGCCACATTTCACTGAGTATACTGTTGCTTGTAGCTGAAAATATCTTTCTACACTATCGAAGGGATTTAAGCAAGAGTGGTATAATCAAGTATACATTTTTAAAAGTTTGTTTCTGGGAGGGTTTCACCTCTGCTACCGGGGTAATCTTGGACTCAGTAATTAGAACTAATCCTCCCACTGAGAAGTAGAAAATCTGGACAAATTTTTTTGGACGAATTTTAAAAGCATCTATTCAAGGTATTAGAGAACTACCAAGGTCAGTAAAGTGTAATAAAGAATTATGAAGCCGTGATTCAAGATTAAAATGAAACCCCGAGAAGTTAAGTCCATATCTGGGGCTCTTTTTCTTTCCCATAAGGACATGTACCAACTCCAGAAGAGGCAGAGGAGAGACCTAGCATAACTTTGGTTAGATTCAGGGAACTAAAGAGGAAAAATTATACTTCGGGGCTACCAAGGAAACGGGGCTTTCATAAACCATCAGACTTGGGGTTGTGACCTTGAAGGCAACACCTTAGGAATAAGGGAGAATAGGAATAGATCAGCTTTCATATGAAGCCCAGCTTCTTATCTCAATCCATATTGAATAAAGTGACCTGGAATTTCCTCTAGCTTAGTGGTCCACCAGAAAGAAACAAATATAAACACTTTCTGGAGGAAGACAACATTATCAAAAAGCCTCAAATTATTACTACATTTTTCATATACAAGCAAAAGTTACAAAGTATAAGGGTGTCTGGGTGGCTTAGTTGGTTAGCAGTCAACTCAGTCTCAGCTCAGGTCTCATTCTCAGGGTTGTGAATTCAAGCCCCATGTTGGACTTCACACTGGGTGTGGAGTCTACCTAAAAAAAATACGGGGATGCCTGGGTGGCTTGGTTAAGCATCTGCCTTCAGCTCAGGTCATGATCCTAGGGTCCTGGGATTAAGCCTTGCATCAGGTTCTCTGCTCAGTGGGGAGACTGCTTCTCCCTCTCCCTCTGCCTGCTTTCCCCCCTGCTTGTTCTCTCTCTCTCTCTCTCTCTCTCTCTCTCTCTCTCCCTGTTAAATAAATAAATAAATAAATAAATAAATAAATAAATAAATAAATAAAATCCTTTAAAAAAATACAGGGGCACCTGGGTGGCTCACTCCATTAAGCATCCAACTCTTGATTTCGACTCAGGTCATGATCTCATGGATCACAAGACTGAGCCAGGCCTGCATTGGGCTCCATGCTCAGGGAGGAGTTTGCTTGGATTCTCTCCCTCTGCTCCTTCTCTCACTCTCTCTGTCTCTCTCTCTAAAATACATAATAAATCTTTCTTAAAAATTATGAAGGGGGCAGCCCCGGTGGCGTAGCGGTTTAGCGCCGCCTGCAGCCTAGGGCATGATCCTGGAGACCCTGGATCGAGTCCCACATCAGGCTCTCTGCTAGGTGCCTGCTTCTCCCTCTGCCTGTGTCTCTGCCTCTCTCTCTCTCTGTGTCTCTATGAATAAATAAATAAATAATCTTTAAAAAAAATTATGAAGTATATTACTTATCTATTTCTATTTGTCCCAAAACTCAGCACCTTAAAACAACAACAAAAAATATCTCAGTTTCCGTGGGTCATGAATTCAAGAATAGCTTAGCTGCTTGGCTCTCACTCTGGGTCATTCATGACATTGCAACTATCTGAAGGCTTGACTGGGTCTGAAGGATCTGCTTCCAAGATGGTGCACTCACCTGGTTGTTGGAAAGAAACCTCAGTTTCTCACCATATGGGCCTCTCTGTAGTGCTGTTTGAGTATCCTCATGACGAGGCAACTAGCCTCCTCCAGAATGAATGATTAAAGATAGGATGAGAAAGAATCCATCATGCCTTTTATGACCTAGTCTCAGAAGTCACACACCATCATTTCAGTCATATTCCATTCATTAGAAGTAACCACTGGGACGCCTGGGTGGCTCAGCAGTTGAGCCACCCTTTGGCTCAGGGCATGATCCCAGGATCCAGGATCGAGTCCCATATAGGGCTCCTTGCATGGAGCCTGCTTCTCCCTCTGCCTGTGTCTCTGCCTCTCTCTCTCTCTGTCTCTCATGAATAAATAAATAAAATCTTAAAAAAAGAAGTTACCACTAAATCCAGCCCCACATTTGGGGGTAGGAGTATTGGGTTTCACCTCTTGAAGGGAGAAAAATAGAGGAATTTGTGGACATATATTAAAACCACCACATACATTTTACCTGGGTCCTAATTTTGCTGAGGCCTAGACCTGAAGATATCCTACAGCATATTCTTCAACCCATGAAGAGATGAACATAACAATTCTGAGGAATATTAAAGGCATATTTCAGCCACTGTGGCCACTGCCTACACTTATATCCATGTCTTGCTTATGCTTATATTTTCATGTAATTATAAAAATTTCACAGTTGGTAGCAATTTGAAGATACCACAGGTCCAAACTCTTACCTCCTATATTATAAAAATGCCTTTTAAACTTCTAGCTTCTATTTGAATATTGAACAATGGATATTACATTAAAGGGCATTTAGTTACATTACTGGATATATATACAATTATTAGGATATCACATATACTGTAGTATTAGTTTTAGGGGTAGAATTTAGTAATTCTTCAGTTGCATATAATACCCAGTGCTCATTGCATCAAGTGCCCTCCTTAATGCCCATCATCCAATTACCCCATCTCCACACCCACCTCTCCTACAGCAACGCTGTTTGTTCCCTACTGTTAAGAATCCCTTATGATTTTCCTCTGTCTTTATCTTATTTTATTTTTCCTTCCCTTCCTCTATGTTCATCTGTTTGTTTCTTAAATCCCACATATGAGTGAAATCGTATGGCATTTGTCTTTCTCTGAATGACCTATTTCGCTTAGTGTAATATACTCTAGTTCCATCCACATCATTACAAATGACAGCCCTATTTATCATAGAGAAATAAACATTCAAGATTAGAGAGATTGAATAAATTTTGATACTGCCATGTGATGGAATCTTATACTGATTGCAGCATTTAGCTCATTCACATTCAGAATAACTATTGAAAGATATGAATTTAGTGCCATTGTATTATCTGTAAGGTCCCTGTTTCTGCAGATTGTCTCTGTTTCTTTCTGGTCTGTGTTACTCTTGGGCTCCCTCTTCACTTACAGGATCTCCCTTAATGTTTCTTTGCAGGGTTCTCTTGGTGGTCACATATTCTGTCAATCTCTGTCTGTCCTGGAAGCTCTTTATCTCTCCTTCCATTCTGATGACAGCCTTGCTGGATAAAACATTCTTGGCTGCATATTTCTCTCATTTAGTACCCTGAATATATCTTGCCAGCCCTTTCTGGTCTGCCAGGTCTCTCTGGATAGGTCTGCCATCATTTTCCCACTGTATGTTAGGAATCTCTTGTCTCACATTGCTTTCAGGGTTTTCTCTTTATTTTTGAAATTTTCAAGCTTCACTATTATATGTCGGGGTGTTGATCTATTTTTATTGATTTTGGGAGGGATCCTGTATACTTCTTGGATATGAATGCCTGTTTCCTTCCCCAGATTAGGAAGGTTCTCAGCTATGATTTGCTCAAATATACCTTCTGCCCCCAACACCCTCAGGAATTCCAATAATTCAGATTTTTTTTTCATAGCATCATTTATCTCTCAGAGCGTCTCCTCATGGGCCCTTAGTTGTTCTTCCCTCCTTTCCTCAGCTTCCTTCCTTTCCATCAACTTGTCTTTTAATCCACTTACTCTCTCTTCTGCCTCATTCATCCTAGCTGTTAGAGCATCCAGTTTAGATTGCATCTCAGAGTATTTTTAATTTTGGCCTGATTAGATCTCATTTCTGCACTAAGAAATTCTCTAGAGTCTTTTATGCTTTTTTCAAGCCCAGCTAGTAACTTTATAATTGTTATCCTGAATTCCATCTCTGATATTTTACTTAAATCCATATCCATAGATCTGTGGCAGAGAGCATTACCTCTCTTTCTTTCTCGTGTTAATTCCTCCCTCTAGTCATTTTGTCCAGTAAAGAATGGCTGAATGAGTGAACAGAATCAATATCAATCATGACCCAAGCAAAATACACACTAGACAAATATGTAGAGGTCAGAAACCAGAAAAGAAAAAAGACCAAAGAAAGAAAGAAAGAAAAGAAAAAGAAAAACAAGTGAAGAAAGAAAAAGGATTAAAAGAAGGGGAGAGAGGACATAATCTCACAGAGTGGACAAAACAGGGTGATCCACTTGGACCTGAGTGTATTTTGGTCTGTGTTAGAAGATACTAAATTCCAAAATTATAAAGAGAGCAAAATGTACATATATATGTATATATATATATAATACAAAATGTATATATATCATACAAAAATGTATACAAAATGTATATATATAATACAAAAATAAAATTGAATACAGTGATAGGAAGCCAAAAATTAAGAATATATCTCTAACATGTAATTGTAAAAAATGAAAGTTAAAAAAGACTTAAAGAGGTTTTCTTTTAATAAATTTATTTTTTATTGGTGTTCAATTTGCCAACATACAGAATAACACCCAGTGCTCATCCCGTCAAGTGTCCCCCTCAGTGCCCGTCACCCATTCACCCCCACCCCTCACCCTCCTCCCCTTCCACCATCCCTAGTTCATTTCCCAGAGTTAGGAGTCTTTATGTTCTGTCTCCCTTTCTGATATTTCCCACACATTTCTTCTTCCTTCCCTTATATTCCCTTTCACTATTATTTATATTCCCCAAATGAATGAGAACATATAATGTTTGTCCTTCTCCGATTGACTTACTTCACTCAGCAAAACAAAGAGTTGATAAAATAATAAACAAATTGAAATGGGAAAAAAGAAAAAAATTGGAAAATTTTAAACAGAAAGATAAATGAAACATAAAAAACCCCTAGGGTTCTATACACTATTTTCCCCTAGCACTGTAATTTTACAGTCCTGTTTGGTCCATAAATTTTCTGTTCACCTGTTCTTCTAGGTGATCTTCTGGGGGAGAGGCCTGCTATGCTGATTCTCAGGTGTTTGTGCCTGGTGGGGGGAGCTGCCCCGCCCCTTGCCACGGGGCCAGGCTCTATGTAACTGCTGTGTGTGGCAAGGCTTTCTGTGCCTCTCTGGAGGATGAAAATAAAAATGTCCGTGCCCTAATCTCTGGCCCTGGAGCTGAAAGATCCCAGTGTGTGCCAAGCTCTGCAGATTACTACAGGTATTTTTACATGAAGCCATTGGAACTGTAATTTTTTTAAAAAAAAACATATTTGGAAATGTATGTAGTTAATTTCTCTGTCAACAAATCTGAAATAATAAGAGGTTTTAATTGGAACAGAAAAAAAAAGGATTTAGATGAGGAAAAGAGAAATTTTCCTTTGCCAGTAAAGGTAGAAATAGATTAAGCTTATTTTATTAAAAATATCTGAAATTTTCTTCTTTACAGATACTGAAAAAAATGGATAGAAATCTCTCTGTTTAGAATTATCTATATGGGCCCACCTGGATGATATTCAAGCTCATCTTCCAAACCAGAGTTTCAGTACCAGCTCTTTATTTGTGGGAAAGGGACAATGTCTCCACCTACTTAATATATTTCCTTGTAACCACATACTTGCTCTTAATAATAATATTAGTGATTGGGTTTAAAAGGAAGAGCCAAAATTATTCCTTGTCACTCACAGTGTGGTCTATAGATAAGAAACATGCACACCACTGGGAACTGTCAGAAATGCAGACACTCAGGCCCTGCCCCAGACCTACTGAACCAAAATATGCATCTTAACAAGATCCCTCAGAGATTATTATGGACATTAAACTTTTGAGAAGCACTGGGTTCTGAGAGACAGAGAAAGATAGTGAGGCAGAGACAGAGGCAGAGGGAGAAGCAGGCTCCATGCAGGGAGCCCGAGGCCGGACTCCATCCCGGGACCCCAGGATCAGGCCCTGGACAGAAGGCGGCACTAAACTGCCGAGCCACCCAGGCTGCCCCCAAAATTTAATCATTAAACATTCTTTGGATTTCTCTTCTTGTGATATTTATTTTAAAAATAATAGCAGTAATAATATAACTTAACATGTGTGTAGTTGATTACTGTTTCCAAAGACTTTCATATCTATGATCTCATTTGATATATTTATGATGGGTAACTCACTAAACCAGTGCACCCTAATCATTCTACCAATAAATATGAAGTTAGGGCAATACTGTATTGCTTTTTCCTAAGGACCATTGAAAACTTCAAGAATACTATAGTGCTAATCATTTTGCAATGTATAAGTTTATCAAATCAACACATTGTATACCTTAAACTTTTACAACGTTGTATGTCAGTAATATTTCAGGAAACCTGGAAAAATACTAAGAATGAAATACTGGTACAGTGAGACTCAAATAAATTATGAATTCAAAGTAGACATAAGATATGAGTCATGAGATAAAAAGTAATATAGTGAGGATAAATTTCTTTTTTTTTAAAGATTCCATTCATTCATGAGACAGAGAAAGAGAGGCAGAGGCAGAGACACAGGCAGAGGGAGAAGCAGGCTCCGTGCAGGGAGCCCGATGTGGGTCTCGATCCTGGGACTCCGGAATCATGTCCTGGGCTGAAGGCAGGCGCTCAACCGCTGAGCCACCCAGGGATCCCGTGAGGATAAATTTCTAAGCATAAAATGGTTCATTGAATCCCAGAAGGGATCTGCATGATTGGATAGATTTAATTTTTATGTCTAAAATAACATTCATTCTAATTGTTGAGGTTAAAAAAAGGGGGGTTCTGGAAGCTACATATGTGTTGATTTGAATCAATTGCAACTTAACTTGAGTGAGTTAGAATTAGCCTAAGAAAAGTGAAAACAGCTTAGAGGATCTATTCACTATGAAACTATAAAAACAGGTTTGTTGTAGATGTGTCTGGACACAAATGACTGTAAAGGTTTGTTTGCAGATTAAGAAGGTGACACTGACCCAATGTCACTTACTACAATCATCTTTGATTTTACTATATAATACCTGCAGGAGGAATTTAAGCCTTTGATAAATGGCCTATTGCATCCTACAGCATTTAGGAAGAATAAGGATAAAGCTATTATGGATTATTGTAGTTCTGAATCCAGTCCTAACAATTTTTTGTTTTCAAATAAAGTTCTCAATAGAATCTTTCTAAATTGAAAATTATTAAATAGAGTAACAAGGACAGGATTCTTTTTTCAAAGATTTATTTATGTATTTATGTATTTATTTATTATTCATTCACGAAAGACAGAGAGAGAGAGGCACAGACACAGGCAGAGGGAGAAGCAGGCTTCCCATGGGGAGCTCTATCCAGGACTCCATCCCAGGACCCCGGGATCACACCTTGAGCTGAAGGCAGATGCTCAACCGCTGAGCTACCCAGGTGCCCCTGTAATAGCTTTTTTATGCTGCTTTAAGGGTTAAATATAAAAATGTATAGAAGGACTTAGCAGGATGCTTGGCCCATAGATGTTAGCTAAGAAATTTACCTTCCTTATGATTGAAAGACCTAGGGCAGAAAGAGCAATGGGTGTAAAAGAGAAAGGGCTTTTACTGAAGAGAAGCAGCTAGAAATATAGAGGCCACTAGCTTTGACCACTTCACCATTTGACAAAAGACATTCCTAAAGGGAGACCTGAATTGCTTCCCCCCAAAATTACAGCTTTGTTGATACTTCAAGCTTTGTAGAGTACTGAAAGACAGATTTTCTTTTCTTTTTTTTTTTTAAAGACAGATTTTCATTTCATTGCTTACCACCACTCGATATGCCCAACCTAATATCTATAATCTAAGCTACCTGTGGATATCCAAGGCCAAAGTCTACAGCTCTTCAGATCCAGAGAGAAGATTCCAAGTTAGTGAGATGGAGTCATGAAAGGCAAGTTAATATCCAAAGGGGAGAGGAAGTGAAGTAACTGGAGTTTCCTTGCTCTACCCTGCATAGCACTGCCACCTTTTGGTTATTTAATGAATCATACTATCACACACGCACTTCCCCCCCCCCCCCCATCAAGGGTCTTGTCTTAATGTGCAGCCTAGTGCTAAGTAACAAATTACTACAAAAATAGTGGCTTAAAACAACAGAAATTTATTCCCCCATAGTTCTGGAAGCCAGAATTCCAAAAATCAAGGTGTAGGCAGGGCATGATCCCTCCAGAAGCTCTGAGGGAGAATCTGTTTCTTGCCTTCTCCAGATTCCGGTGGCTGATGGCCAACATCCCTGAGCTTGTGGCCACATTGCCTCAGCCTGTGCCTTCCTCTTCACATGGCCTTCTCTTCTGTGTGTCTGATCTTCTCTCTCTCTCTTATAGGGACACTTGTAATGGCATTTAGGTCCCACAGTTTAAGATGCTTAATCCAATTAGCATCTGCAAAGACTCTTCCAATTAGGGTTACATTCATTGGTTCCAGGGATTTGATGTGTATATCTTTTGAGGACCCTTCTTTTGGCCTAACATTCATATCTGATCTTTATTATCTTTTAATTAATTGTTGGTAGTTAATATATAAGATCTATTCACTGGCCAGTGATTAAGGCATCACAGAGGACTCTGGGCAAATGGGTATAGAAGAGATATATCAAGGGCAAGAAAGGGCTGAGAGAATAGAGCCTACTTGGTTGTGGTGAATAATTAAGAATTAAGAATAATTCTTTTAATGTACTGTGGATTTGATTGGCCAATATCTAGTTGAGAATTTTTGCATCCATGTTCATCAGGGATATTGGTCTGTAATTCTCCTTTGTAGTGGGGTGTTTATCTGGTTTTGGAATCAAGGTAATGCTGGCTTCATAGAAGGAATTTGGAAGCTTTCCTTCCATTTCTATTTTTGGAACAGTTTGAGAAGAATCGGTATTAACTCTTCTGTAAATGTCTGGCAGAATTCCCCTGGGAAGCCCATTTGGCCCTGGGCTTTTTTTTTCTGGGTGATTTTTGATGACTGATTCCATTTCTTTGTTGGTTATAGGTCTGTTCAAATTTTCTATTTCTTTCTGTTCCAGTTTGGGTAGTTTGTATGTTTCTAGGAATTTATCCATTTCTTCCAGATTGCCCAGTTTGTAAACATATAATGTTTCATAATATTCTCTTATCATTGTTTATATTTCTATGGTGTTGTGATCTCTCCTCTTTCCTTCATGACTTTCTTTATTTGGGTCCTTTCTCTTTTCTTTTTCATAAGTCTGTGTAGGGGTTTATCAATTTTATTAATTCTTTCAAAGAACCAGCTCCTAGTTTCATTGATCTGTTCTACTGGGTTGTGTGTGTGTGTTAATATATCATTTATTTCTTCTCTGCTCTTTGTTTCCCTTCTCATGCTGGCTTCAGGCTTTATTTGCTCTTCCATTTCTAGCTCTTTTAGGCGTAAGGTGGTTGTGCATTTGAGACTTTTCTTATTTCTTGATACTTTCCTGTGATGCAACATACTTCCCTCTTAGGATAGCCTTTGCCACATGTCAAAGATTTTGGAATGTTGTGTTTAACGTTGTTGTGTAATTATCAGCAAATTGTCATTTGCTTCCATGTATTTTTTATGTCTTCTTTATTTTCCTGGTTAACCCATTCATTTTTCAGTAGGATGTTCTTTAATTTCCATGTATTTGTGGTCTTTCCTAATTTTTTTGTGGTTGACTTGTAGTTGCATATCATTATGGTCTGAATATATGCATGGTATGATCTCAATATTTTGTACTTGAGGCCAGAGTGTTACCCCATATGTGATCTATTCTGGAAACTGTCCTTTATGCAGTCAAAAAGAATGTGTATTCTGCTGCTTTAGGATGAAATGTTCTGAATATATCTGTTAGGCCCATCAGGTTCATGGGAGCCTGAAGTAGCTCAGTTGGTTAAGCGTCCAAATCTTGATTTGGCTCAGTCATGATCTTAGGGTTGTGAGATGGAGTCCTTCATAGGGTCCACTCTGGGCATGGAGCCTGCTTAAGATTATATCTTTCCCTCTTCCTCTGCCCCTCCCCTTTCTCTCTTTCCCTCTCCAAAACAAAACAAAGGAAACTGGATCCTATTTTCCCTAGGGCTGAAGCTTTGCAGCACTCTATGATCAGTAGACTTGTTGCTTGTGAGGGTTTCTTACCGGTTTTCTGTGGGGTGGGACTTGGTACACATTGATTCTCAGGCTGACTTGCCCTAGTGTTAATGCACCTGCAGAGCACAGGAGGGCAGGGTTTGGTGTTAGCGGCTCTGGCCTCCACTTGTGGTGCTATTTTGCTCACTTAAGTTGGTCAGTGCTGAAGGGCAGCAGCGGAGGGGGGCCGGGACTCCAGCAGCAGGAATGGCGTTGTTCCTGCTACTTCCTGGAATGCCGGATGTCTACTTCCTGCAGCCGGATGTTTGCGCCTGCCAGCTTCGGGAAACCCTAACAGAAGAGCAAACAATCACCCGTGTCGTGTCCCCGGCTTCAGCCAGATCCCTGCCTTCACTCTGCCTGTGTCTGAGCAGCACAGTACTCCTGTGTTGTTGCTCAGCCGTGTGGCCAGGTTTCAAAACCCCAAAATTTTATTGATCTGTATGTGGCACAGACCCGCACTGATCCTCTGGGAGAGGGTCTCGCTTCACTGTTGACAGGTGCTGGCACGTCCCAGAAAATGGACACGTGACAGCACAACAAAAGGCAAGCACCACGTCTCTCGCCACCTTCAGCCAGCATCCCAGTGCCTGTTAGTGATCTGAGCAGCTCAAAGGAGCCTGCTGGGTCTTTTGTCCCCAGTGAGGCTGCGCCACCTCTCCCAAACGCACACTAACAAGGGGAACGTTTCTCCCTGAGACACCCAGGGAATCCTCAGACCAGGCTGCCCACTCCTGGAGTCTGCCCTCCTTCCCCCTCAGGGAACCCCCTGAGCTTGCCAGTTGACACCCTGACCATGGCACTGACCTCTAAAACTTCAGACTTTGACTTGTCTAGCCCTATGCTCAGGCCAAGGAAACAGCAGCATTTACCACTGTGGTTTGGGTGTTTGGGAAATATTATCCCCAATACTAGCAAGTCTCACAATTGTGCAAGGTGAGTATTCGTATCCTCATTTTGCACTTGAAGAAACTGAGGTTTGGTTAGATTTAGGCAACTTGTCAGTGGTCACTGTTGTAGGCAGCATAACAGCCTCTCAAAGATGCCCAGGTCCCAACCTCCAGAACCTGTGGAAATGTTACTTTATATGGCAAGAAGAGACTTGGCAATACAATTACAGGCATTGTGATGAAGAAATTATTCTGGATCAGCAGCATAGACCCAATGTAGTGACACAGGTCTTTGTAATATGGAGGCATAAGGATCAAAGGCAATAGAAAATGTGATGATGGAAGGAAGGGGCCCTGAGCCAACAAATGTAGGCAGCCTCTAGAAGCTGAAAAAGGCAAGGAACTGGATTCCTTCTAGAGCCTATAAAAATAATACAGACTTGCTGACACTTTGATTTTAGCCTCGAGACCCATTTCAGACTCTGACCTTCAGAACTCCAGAAAATAATTTTTTTTCAGAAAATAAATTTGTATTAAGACACAAAGTTTGCTGTAATTTGTTACGGCATTAAGAGGAAACTAATAGGGGCACCTGGGTGGCTCAGTGGTTGAGCGTCTGCCTTTGGCTCAGGGTGTGATCCCAGGGCCCTGGGATCGAGTCCCACATCGGGCTCCCCATAGGGAGCCTGCTTCTCCCTCTGCCTCTCTCTTTGCCTCTCTCTCTGTGTCTCTTATGAATAAATTGAATAAATAAGTAAAATCTTTTTAAAAAAGAGGAAACTAATAGTCACCCATGTGGTTATGGCTAAGTGGCAGAACTGGGATTTTGCAAATAGCTCCTGTGGGCTCCAAAATCAGTGTTTTTCCTATCACTATGGGGATGTGATGCTTTTTAAAGAAATGGTGGATAGAAAAGTGGAAGGTAGGGGCACCTGGCTCAGTTAAGTGGCTGCCTTCAGCTCAGGTCATGATCCTGGGGTACTGTGACTGAGTCCCACATTGGGCTTCTTGTTCAACAGGGAGTCTGTCTCCCTCCTTAGTCTCCCTCATCCTCACTCACTCACTCACTCTCAAATAAATAAATATCTTTAAAAAATTGGAAAGTAAAAAGCTGCAAAAAAGAGCCGAGGAGAGTCGATCCTGGGGTCTACTTTCCCCAAAACCTCTTCCACATGGCCAGAGGTTTTTCATTTCAGTAAAGTTATTTGGATAAAAAATAATCTTTCCGAATAACTGCAAATACTTCTGGCCATATTTAAAGGTCATTGGCATTTTTGGATGTGTGAAATTAATCTCAGTTTTTGTCCTATTACCTGGTGATGAAACTGGAATGAAGAAATCAAAGTTTTGTTTGGGTGAGGTAAAGCAAGTAATGTAGACGTAATAGTAGCACTTGAGTTTATTGGCAGGCCTGTGGGCATGGAACAGGCTGCTGACAATGAAGGCCACTTCATTGGGGGCCACTCCAGGGCCATGGGTACATTATGCAAGACTACACAGCTTATTTCAAATTTTTCCGGAGAGAAGGCTGTATGGGAGTTCTCAGATTTCTTAAATTGCAGGAGATCCTATTTATAATAACATCATCACTTAAACCTTGTCCTGGAGGCCAAGGCCTCCATTCCTTTCATTCCTTTGAGGAATAGTTGAACTCTGCTCTTCATGTGTTAAAGCATAAATGTTCACTTTTCCAAAGCATCAAAGCCATTGCCATAGTAAGTGAAAACTTGGACTTCCATTGGATTTTTATTAATTTTCTACATTTTGATTGTGTGCACTACCATTGCTATATCAGTTTGATATCAGTGTTGAAAAACTACCAGTTATATTTGCTGTTTATAATCTATTTGTAGATTAGGATTAAAATGGATTTAATCCATTTTTAAAGCTGTGTGAATTTTTCTAAACAGGAACAACTATTTGCAATATGGGTTTTCATAGTGATTAAATCAGTTATAACTCTTATTAGCAACTGAGAGCACATGTTCATATAGCAATGTAAAATATATTAATGAGTATTTGGTAAATTTCAACAGGCTTTTACCATTAGCATAATTTTGTGTTGTACAATTAAGTTACAATTACATCTATAATTTTGGATAACATTCATTGGTTAACAATAAAGTGACAAAAGCTCAAAAAAATTTTTTTTAGCAGGGATGTCGATGCCTAACATAGGAAGCATTCCCCAATAGGAAGCTTTTCTGGTTTTTTGTTTTTTTGTCTGGAAGGTTTTGAAACCTTCCCAGGATATTGCTATCCTGCACATCCTTCTGAGGTTAGTCAAGACACCAATGGAAGAGAGAGTGACCAGCTCAGTGGATTGAGTTCAGTAAATCCACTGAGGGTCAGTAAACCCTGACCAGTTCAGGGATTTTACTCATGTTCAGATATAAGTAAAACCTATCTCATCAACCTGAATGGTCTCAAGACTAAGGGAGAGAAATGAAAATGAGTTTTTCCTTACAATAAGTTAAAAACCCTTTCCTTAACCCACAAAAGTGTTTGGTATAAGAATATATTTGGGGTGGGATCCGCACTGTATAGGGACCCCCAAATGCAAGAAAACCTCTTGTCTCCATTAAGCTCATTTGGGATAGACAATATCAAGAATGTATTAGAGATTACAGAATTCCTTTTGAGGACAACTATATTCCTCTCATTGTTTCTCATCCTCACTAAATGATATAGCAGGTGGAGTGGAAGTGAAGGAAAACAGTTTTCTTCCCTCCCACTCTTCGTGAATGTGTAGTGCTGCCTCCAATCCTACCCCACCATTGAGTAACAGTCAAAAAAACATAACTTAATCCAGGGTAGTTTGGGACTGCTGGAAGAAGAGTTGGATGGTTTAACAAAAGACACACTGACAAAAAACATTTCTCTGCAATACTATAATTATAAATTTGAAGGCACATCCTTGGCAGAAATATAATCAATTACATGCTTATGGAAAAACAAACTACTAAATATCTTAACTGTAGTAGATGATTATTGCACAACATTGTCCACTGCTCTGTTGGGTACCAAACAATCAATGTTTAACAATGTTTAGTTAAACATTTAACTAAAACCACAAGGTTGAGACACCTGGTTTTGGCTACTGATGGTATCCATTATCAATGCCATTATAGAAGCACTTTAAATTGAAGAACAAGATTTCATACTTTTGTGTTTATTTGGTGATTCATACTAGATAAACTTTCGGAGGGACTATAGCAACTTAGTGTAAAAATAGTAATTTGGCATGAATTTATATTTTTAATTTATATTTATTGTACATTTGTCAAAATAATATTTTTAAGTATAGAAAAGTAAGAAATAAACAAGCAAAAAATCCAAAGGGAGTGATTCCAGGAATGTTTTTATTCTTATTAAAATAACCAATAACCAGATGCCTCACCCAAAGAAAATAACAAAATAGAGTAGAATAAATATTAAGAAAAAATAATTTTAAAGCAAGATTCACCAGAAATGGGAAAAAAGTCTCAAAGAACATACATTTTTGATTTTAAGCTGTGTACATAAAAGATATGCACACTTAAATTTTCGGAAACACTTTGTCTACAGTGCTATTTTAAGCATTCTGAAGAAAGAAAACATTTGAAAAAAGAAAAAACTTGTACAAAGTTAAAGCACAACGTAAAATTTTTTGTTCACAAGGCATCAAATTTAACACCCTAAAATGCTGATACTAAGCTAGGAAAAAGAACATCTCTATTTTCACAACTGATAACATACTTCTTTAGACTACGAAACTAACTATCCTAGTTGTGTTTTAACCTTTGAAATTCAAAAGGCATCTTTGGATATTCAAGATAAAAGGTGCCCCATAGTTGAGTCAGAACCAGAACTGGATATCAAAACATCCTTTTTATCTTCAGACTGAGGGCATGGTTACTGAGTGAATACAGAAGAGTGATAAAGGAACAACAAATAAAGAACTTCAAATATTCAAAAATCAAATTCAGATATAAATCCATTTTCCTTCTATATGGTAAACATGTATGTGTACATACACACATATCTATTTATAACATTTGTTCTCACTAGTCACTAGTTATTTAAAGCTAGTTATTAACTGAAAGCAATGTTTTTGATCCAGATTCATCTTTCTCCCCTGGGAATACAGCTGCTCTATGAAGCTAATGGGAGTTCAGGATTACAAAAGAGACTTGGGGTAGAGAATTCAAACGTGGTTACAGATATTTAAAATAGGATTCTTTCTAAACAACATGTTTTCTGTTCTGATAGTAAGGGTTGAAATTAAATCCTTGATTTTTCCCAGATTATAGGGTGCTCTTCTCACTGTCCTAGGACATGTGGGTCCCTTGGCAAGTGGAGGACAAAAGGACAACTCAAAAACACACATAGAAATAAAAGTAGTAACTGGCTATGTTCAAGTGTTTCAAAGACAGAGAAAGAGTAAGGGAGAAGGAGAGGTGCTTCTTTTTTCAAGAGTCTATTGTACATTTGTCATATTAGCTCTTTCTTCTAGAAGAAATAGGTTGTGGTATGAGGAACCACTAGAGTTAAAATAAAAAACAAATATTAAAATTCAAAGTGGAAGCATGGAAGATGGCGTAAGTGTTTAAAGACCCTAGACATACAAACGCATCCATATTTCATTAAAATGGGTTTGCCTTTCTAGATTAATAGCACCTTCATCAATAGTTTCAATTCTCTAAGATAGTTGAGATAAAAATGAGATTTTTCCCCAAATCTGAAAAGCTAACATAGAATATGTTGTAAACTTTTTTTGTGAGTGTATGAAAGGATAAAAGAAAAAGGAAGTAGGAGAGGAAGAAACCCATCCCCCCACTCCCACCTGATTGTAGACTCTGTCCTAAAAAAATTGATTATTAATATTGATTACAGATCTCAAGGGGAGAAAAGAACTAACATTTACTGAGTACAAGTCCTAGGTGCTAGGCATCATGCTAACAGCTTTACGTATGGCAATGAGAACAAAATATTAGGTATTTATTTATTTTCACTTCCATATTCTATATATGAGATCTATCTGGCAATTAATGAAGAATTTCAATAGTGATACAAATACCAGATCTCTGAGCAGTGTATTAACTCCTAGGCACTCAGGGGGATTATTTCTAACTCTATATGGCACTGAGAACAGCCCCTGAATTTGTGAACTATGCTAACTAGTGAGGGCAAATGCTTTAAACTAGAGAAAAGTATAGATTTGGCTAAAAGGTATCACAACCTAGGGAGATTTTCATTTCTGTAGTACAACTTATTGTATTTTTTTGGTAAATGCGGCTTTGTGTAATAGCAGTATTTTAAAGTCATTTTGAGAAGTAATCTAAAATACTAAAATATAATTAAAATCTATTAAATTATATATACCAGCTAAAGTCTTATATTCTCTCCAAAAAAGGACACATTTAGTGAATCCAGGTAACTACATAGGACCCGTATAGGTTAAAGATGGTACTGTTAATCTTTGAAAAAGTCAACTGCAGAAGAGGCTCAAAATCTTAAGTTTTTGGACTAAGGCTGAAAAGACTAAGAACAATTTATAGTGGAACTCAGCAGGAGCGAATTGAAAGGGTTTTTTTTTAAAGATTTTATTTATTTATTCATGACAGACACAGAAAGAGAGAGGCAGAGACACAGGCAGGGAGGAGCAGGCTCCCTGCAGGGAGCCCAACATGGGACTCTGGGGTCACGACCTGAGCCATAGGCAGATGCTCAGCCACTGAGCCACCCAGGCGTCCCACAAATTGAAAGTCTGTACAGAGCTAGGGAGTCAATGAAAGAAAAATCTGATGTATTTTTTACAGGAATGGAAAGATCGGAAACAGGGAACCCTATGGACCCTCAAGGTTTTTGGGGGCTACAAGACAAAGGAAAAAGATATTGGAAAAGTTGTCAGTTATTTTTATCAATCAAAAATCGCCTACACTTAGCTCACTTGAAAGAACAACAACAACAAAAAACTACTGGTGCATCTAAGAAAGCAACCACAAAGACAAAGATGCGGGGAGAATAAGGGGGGAAAAAGCCACTAATAAATAAGGCACATCTATTTTTAAACAGTTTCTACTGTTTTCCTTCTAAAACCACATGCTTTATACAGTGTTTTAAAAGCCCTTGTTCCCCAACCTGGCAGGGATGAGAGCTCAAGAATGTCCTCAAGATCATGCTCTCAGATCTTCAAACTTTTAAGTATCCTTTTTCTTGAGCCTTTTCTTTTTGGTCAAATAAAAAAGTATCTATCACTTTAGCAGCAATTCAGCAATCTTCAATTGTAGGGCTTGTTGTAAATCTTACTGGCCTACATTCTCTGTTTCTAGTGAAAATAAAAAGAATTGGAAATTCACTTTAAATAAAGCTAGGTTAAGAGCCAATGCTCTGAAAAACAATATTTTTGCCATTAGACAAATGCAAGTCAGATAGATTCCCTAACATAAGGGCATGAGACCAATGGAAAATCCTTCCACAATATTTTGAAAAGTTAAGAAGACATCATTAATGCTGTATCAGTGCATAACATCATCAGCTGGATGGCCTGTTACAATGTGGTGTCATCATCTTCCCTGTAGTCTCCCACCAGAAGTGAATGCTTGTCAGGTTCACTGGTACCAATGCTATTTAGGGACCGTTTATCAGACAGTAGTGAATTTATGGAGGCTCTGCTGTAATTAACAATCCGGTCCAGCAAACCCAGTTTAGGAGAATTTCTTGATGTATCATCTATTCCAACATGAACGCTGATTTCCGAAGGCCTTTTCTGTCCCATCTGGCTTCGCGCATGCAGTTCATAATTCTCATAAGTTGGTTTTCTGTAACTGAACATATACAAAGGTACACTAGTTTGAAATAACCAAATGTGAACTAGAAACTTGTTATATTCAAAACTGGAAATATATTTGCCTGGTATGAAATCTACAAAGGTGGTTCCTGTTAGGAAAGTAGCTCAAAAAAATTTTATGGAGTCACACAATCAGAAATTTTACTTCTCAGAGCCAATGCATTACATTCTTACCACACTCAGAGCTAGGTAGAGACTACATAAGATGATAATTACATAGCTAACATTCATTATTTTTTTAAAGATTTTATTTATTTATTCATGAGAGACACGAGAAAGAGAGAGAGGCAGAGACACAGGCAGAGGAAGAAGCAGGCTCCATGCAGGGAGCCTGACGTGGGACTCGATCCTGGGTCTCCAGGATCACACCCTGGGCTGAAGGTGGCGCTGAGCCACCAGGGCTGCCCACTAACATTCATTATTAAGAACAGTTTGGGCCTATCACACAAGAATAAGACCTACCAAGACCGACTGTGGATGATAAAAGGAATATAAAATGCGAACATGAGCAAGCCATCATACTTACAGTTTAAGGAAGAGAGAAGAAAGTACTACTGAAACAGATGAAGCAGCCATTGCAGCAGATCCCATCCAGGGCTGCAAAACCAAACCAATAGGCATAAAAACTCCTAGGAAACAAGTTTGGATTAGTTAGAGCAGACAGTACTAAACAGATTGTTAATGTTTTTCTAATACATAGATACAAATAATTTCCTTGTTTGATAGTTATTCAGCACTTTATAAGTGAAAAATCAGCAGTCACATAAATCTCCACCAACAGGAGGATAGAGTGTTGCTGTGAACATTTCTTGTACATGTCTCCCTGTGCATGTGTTTGAGAATTTCTCCAGGGTACATACCAGAGGTGAAACTGGATTATAACATGGGCACATCTTCTACTTTAGGTGGATATCTGTCAGTTGTTCTCCAAAGTGCTTTGGACCAGATCATAATCCCACCAATAGTGTATGAATTCATGTTCTACAAACTCATCCACTATTTTTAAAAAGACTTTATTTATTTGAGAGAGCAAGAGTGAGTGCATGAGTGGGGGAGGAACAAAGGGAGAGAAGCAGACCCCTCATTGAGCGGGGAGCCCAACACAGGGCTTGATCCCAGGACCCTTAGATCATGATCTGAGCCAAAATCATAATTTGGATGCCCAATTGACTGAGCCATCCAGGCGCCCCTCCACACTTGGTTTTGATAGATATTTGAACATTTGGCTTATATGATAGGAATAAGATAGACTTACTGTCTTCTAACTTTTTATGTGCTTATCTATATTTTTCATTTTTCTATAATGATCATATATTACTTGCATAATTTTTTTCTACTCTGCCCCTACTTACATAATTTTTTAAAAAATCATTTGCTACATGAATTAATCTTTCTGGATTTTGACTATTCTTTTATTTTTTGTTCCCTCAGCATTTGTGTCCTTGTTTATAAACAGGTTTGTAATTGTTCTAACATCATTTCACGTCCTTCTTTGGCTCTCAAACCAGAGAGAACATGAGAAAGTGATAACTATTTCTCTTCTGTTATTACTAACTCCTGGGGCGCCTGGGTAGCTCAGTTGGTTAAGCATACGATTCTTGGTTTCAGCTCAGGTCATGATCTCAGGATCTCAGGATCATGAGATCAGTCCCACATCAGGTTCTGCATTGGACATGGAGCCTGCTTAAGATTCTCTCTCTCCCTTTCCTTCTGCCCCTCCCCCTGCATTCTCTTTCTCTTTCTCTCTCTCTCTCTCTCTCTCTAAAAAATTACAATGGGGATCCCTGGGTGGCGCAGCGGTTTGGCGCCTGCCTTTGGCCCAGGGCGCGATCCTGGAGACCCGGGATCGAATCCCACGTCGGGCTCCCGGTGCATGGAGCCTGCTTCTCCCTCTGCCTGTGTCTCTGCCTCTCTCTCTCTCTGTGACTATCATAAATAAATAAAAATTTTAAAAAAAAATTTAAATAAAAAATTACAATGTATTACTTTTCCTACCAAATCCCTAAGTACAGGACATTTTCAAGTGTTTATTTAAAAATTCTAAATTGTTTTTTCTTGGTCATATTCCTTTATTCGCTCCATCAATCTCCCTCCCTCTCTTTTTCTCCTCCTCTTTTCTCCCCCCCTCCATCTCCCTCCCTCTCTGTCTCTCTCTCTCTCCTGGAACACACATAAAAAACCCTGTTAAAAAAATCCTGTTGGCTATTAGAATATAAAGTGAAGAGCAAACAATTCCCCATATGCTATAACTATGTAAGAAAACAAAAACACTGATGCAAAGTAAAAAAAAAGACTGGAAGCAAATACACTAAAATGCTTACACAGTAAGATTAAAAGTAAATTCTGTTAAGCATTTGACTCTTGATTTCAGCTCAGGTCATGATCTCATTGAGATTGAGCCTCGTTTTGGGCTCTATGCTTAGCGGGAGTCCACTATAGATTCTCTCTCCCTCTCTCTTTGCCCCTCCCCCACTCATGAGCTTTCTCTCTCTCTCTCTCTTTCTAAGTAAATCTATAAAAGTAAATTTGTTCTCTTCATCAAAAGATAAATAAATAAATTAGTGATAGCATATGGAGAAAGAGATGAAATAATGTGGCAAAGTATTAGTAATTGGTGAATCTAAATAAAGACTATACAGATTTTCATTGTACCTTTTTTCCTTGTTATACATAGCTTTGAAATTTCTCAAAATATAAAACTGGAGGGGAAAAGAAAGTAAATTAAAATAAACCTATCAGAATCCTTATACATTTTATGCCATAATGAACATTGCTCAAAATTACAATTATTGATTTTATTTTTTTAAAGACTGTATTTATTTACTTGACAGAGAGACAGCACAAGCAGGGGGAGCAGCAGGCAGAGGGATAGGGAGAAGCAGGCTCCCTGCTGAACAAGGAGTCCAACGTGGGGCTCGATCCCAGGACCCTGGGATCATGACCGGAGCCTAAGGCAGACACTTAACTGGCTGAGCCACCCAGGTACCTGTACAATTTTTGGTCTTTCACCATACCAGCAGACTACATATAAAAACTGAGCTTGAAGCAAATAATAAGATTAAAACTTCCAATATGATAGATCTCTAATGATTTCAGAGGAAAAAGTAATACTAGCCAATAGTCACATACCAGCAGCTATGGGAATTCCAACTAGATTATAAATGAGAGCGAAAACAAAATTTATCCGAATCCTCTTGACTGTCTTCCTTGATAAGTCAATACTTGCCACTACATCCAGAAGATCATTCTGAGAACAGAAAAATTTGTGATATTAGTGAGAGACTCTAACTTAATAAGTACTTTTGTATTTGATACTGTGATTTTGAAGGTGATGTGAACCTGAGGGTGGGTAATATGAATTAACTATAAATCTCAAATATTGCTAAAAATTTCAGTCAGCCTTGGAAAATGTTTTTCAGGAATTTTCTCAGAGGTCTAGAAAACATTTTTGGGGTTATATGCTGGTATGTAGATTACATCACTTAAAATCATCTCAGCAAGTGTTGTTGAAGATGATTTTTTATAAAGTATATTCCAATCTTATTCTATACTTCAGAAGCTTGGAATTCTCATTTGCTTTGCTGGATTGAAAAAGTCTGGAAGTAATTAGAATGACTTCTCATACTCCCACCTTGAATTCTCCTAATATCAAAGGCTGGGAGCATGTGAATTAGAAGGAAAGAACTGTTCTACTCAATATACTTTACAACATTATCTCTGACCATGTGGAGCAGTGTCACAGACCTCAACATTCAGGACACAGGACTTACCCTTATCAAAACCACATCAGCTGCTTCAAGGGCTACATCTGTACCTGTGCCAATGGCAATTCCTACATTAGCCATAGCCAGAGCTGGAGAGTCATTGATTCCATCTCCTACCATTGCAACCCATTTCCCTTCTTCCTGAAGTTGCTTCACCTTAGCTACCTTATGAGAAGGAAGAACTTCAGCAAACACCTTTGTGATGCCAACCTACGTGAGGAAAAATAAATTCATTTCAATAAATATTACTAGGACCTCAAATACAACACAGCAATAATAAGCATCATTTTTCCACCCATCAGATGTCCAAAATTTTAAAAATTGATAATATCCAGTGATAGTAAGGATATGGAGAAATGAGCTCTTATACACTTTCAGTGGACATGTAAACTGTTATTGTCTTTTTGGAGAGCATTTGGCAGGATCTATCAAAGTGCACACATCATTTGATTGAGCAATTCCACTTCCAGCCATATTCTGGACATAATTATACAAGTATAAAAAGATGCATGTTTGACTTCCAGGAAAGATGGCAAAGTGGGGAGATCCTGGGTTCACCTCATCCCATAGATGTAACTGGATGCACCCATGTCAGTATGAATGGCCCAGAGAATGGTCTAAGGACAGGCGGAATAGACTATCTACAGTTAGGTATACAAAAGAGGCCATGTTGAGGAAGGTGTGGAAGGGAAGACACGGTCTGGAGCCAGGTGGACTCATGGGGAAGTCTGTGGGAAGGAAGAATGTGATGGGCCTGGAGAGGGGAGAGGAACAGATCCCTACACTGGGTGCCCCAGGTACAGGGGCCTGCACAGGGAAGGCAAGTCCACATAGAATTTGGCTTTGAGAACCAGAGGGGCCTACTTTGTGAGTTCTTACAATCAATGGGGCTTAACACCTGGAACTTTAAAAATCAGCTGGTTCAGCTCTGGGAGAGCCAGAGGATAATAAGAAATTCAGTCCCTCCTCCTCTCTCCTCACTTAGCACAACAAACAGCTTCTATAGCATAGAAGCAGCAGTTTGAAAAATGCCTGGGGTATACAGGAGGGAGATTTGTTTACTAATTTCAGAGTGTGTTCAGTAGGGGCAGGGATCTTTGGGAGACTTCTCCAAGAACCAAAGAACTGGCAGGTAGCATTTTTCTCCCCTGCCCCCAGCCTACATACACCAATACCTGTGGTAACTAACATAGTTCCAACTCTCTCCACATAGATTACTAACAGTGTGCCCTGCTGCCACGCAATTCTACAGATCCACCCCTTCCAACCCAGCCAGACTCAGCGGTTTTCCCTGATGACTACAGGTCCCCTCCCATAGCAGGCCAGTACAGACCTTGCTGGAACCCCATGCCCTGACCACACTTTCTCCTGTGGACCTGCCCCCTCCCCTTGGACAGAGCCCATCCAAAACGGTGCCACAAGCCTGGCAGTGTACAAGCAGCCCTGACAGGGGTCAGAACCACTACAAAGTGGCTCTAGCCCCATGCAGAGGGAAATATAATCATACACACAAGTCCACCTGGGGCCCCAACAGTGTGGTGGAGGTAGATATTGGGTCTGATGGCACGCTCTACTCACCAAAGAAAGCTTCTCAGGGGACAACACAGGTAGAGTACTCTATAGTTTGGTGCTACTGAATCTCTTGCAAATACCTGGTCTGACTCAATTCATGCTCAAGATGGCCCCAGAATGGTCCACTAACACCACCGGGACCAAACCTTGCTGCCAACAGGCAAAGAGAGACAGTGTAGACAACTGAACTGAAGGCAAAATGTGGCTCAGCCAAAATAGTCCAGTGCATGCAACACACATAGGAGACACCAGTAAACTGCCAGGATCTAGTGAACAGAGGAGACTGTACTACAGGGTAGTAAAGGACTCTCCTTCATAAGGACACTAGTTTCAAGAGCAGGAACTGCAGCTGACTTTTCTAACACATGGAAACAGACACAGAAACTTAGAAAGAGGAGATAAAGGAATATGTCCCAAGTGAAAGAACAGGACAAAATCATAGCAAGAGAGCTGAATGAAACGAAAATAAGTAAATATGTCTGATAGATAATGGTCATAAGGTCATAGTAATGGTCATAAGGATACTCCCTCGACTTAAGAAAAACAATGGAGACTTCAATGTTACCATCAAAAAAGAGACAGAAAGCATAAAAAAGTAGAGATGAAGAACTTGATAGCTGAAATTAAAAATATATTAGAGAGAATAAACAGGAGACTAGAGGAAACAGAAGAATAGATCAACAACCTGGAGGAGAGAGTAATGGAAAGCAATCAACCTGAACCAGAGAGAGAAAAATAATAACAAAAATGAAAGTAGACTAAGGTAACATAGCAACACTATCAAGAGTAATAACATTGACATTATAGGAATCCCAGAAAGACAAGAAAGGGAAAATGGGGCAGAAAATTTATTTGAAGAAATAATAGCTGAAAACTTCTCTAATCAGTGGAAGGAAATAGAAATCCAGATCCAGAAGGCACAAAAACTCCCAACAAAATTGACCCAAAGAGGTTCACACTAAGACACACAGTATTTAAAATGGTAAAAAGAGGTGATAATGAGAAAATTTTAAAAGCAGCAAGAGAGGGGCACCTGGGTGGCTCAGTTGGTTAAGCATCTACTTTCAACTCAGGTCATGATCCCAGGATCCTGGGATCAAGCCCCACATCGGGCTTTCTGCTCAGTGGGAGCCTGCTTCTCCCTCTGCCTCTGCCTGCCACTCCCCCTGCTTGTGTGTGCTCTCTCTCTCTCTATTAAAAAATAATAATAACAAATCTTTTACAAAAAAATTAAAAATAAAAGCAGCAAGAGAGAAAGGGGAGCCTGAGTGGCTCAGTCAAGCATCTGATTCTTTATTTTGGCTCAGGTCATGATCTCAGGGTCATGAGATCAAGCCCCATATAAGGCTCTGCACTCAGCATGGAGCCTGCTTAAGATTCTCTCTCTCTCACTCCCCCTCTGCCCTCCCTCCCTCTACTCATGCTCGCTTTCTCAGAAGAAAGAAAGGAAAAAAAGAAAAGAAAGGCAAGAGAAAAGAAATCAGGTACATGCAAGAGGAACCCCATAAGACTACCCCATACCATAAATACCAGAAGATATTTCAGAAGAAACTTTGCAGGACAGAAGGGACTGGAATGACACAATCAAAGTACTAAAGGAAAAAACCTACAACCAAGAATACTTTCTTCAGCAATGCTATCATTCAGAATAAAAGGAAAAATAAAGAGTTCCCCCCAAAAGTTAAAGGAATTCATCACCACTAATCTAGCTTTACGAGAAATGTTACAGTGGACTCATTGAGTGAAAAAGAAAGACTGCTGTTTAAAAAAAAAAAGGAAAGACTGTAAGTAGAAGTAAGAAGTAGGAAGCACAAAAGCTAAAATTAAATATATCTATAAAAGTCAGCTAAGAGATTCACAAAATCAAAGGACGTAAAGTGTGACACCACATACCTAAAAAAATAGGGGAGAGGAGTAAAAAACTGGCTTCAAACTTAAGTGACCATCAACTTAATACAGATTGCTATAAGATGTTATATATAAACCTAATGGCAATCACAAATCAAAAACTGGTAATAGATACACAAGAAACAAAGGGAAAGGAATCCAAGTATATCATTAAAACAATCCAGCAAACCATAAGAGAAGAGAGCAAGACAAGAAAGAAGAAGGAGAACTACACAAACAACCATAAAACAAGTAACAAAATGGCAAAAAAAAAAAAAACCCATACTATCAGTATGTACTTTGAATGTAAATGGACTAAACATTTCAATCAAAAGATACTGGGTGACTGGATAAAAAAGCAAGACTCATTTCAGACCTAAAGACATATGCAGATCGAAAGTGAAGGTATGGAAACACATTTATCATAAAAAAGGAAATGAAAATAAAGTCGGGGGATCCCTGGGTGGCGCAGTGGTTTGGCGCCTGCCTTTGGCCCAGGGCACGATCCTGGAGACCCGGGATCGAGTCCCACATCGGGCTCCCGGTGCATGGAGCCTGCTTCTCCCTCTGCCTATGTCTCTGCCTCTCTCTCTCTCTCTCTCTCTCTGTGACTATCATAAATAAATAAAAATTAACAAAAAAATTTAAAAAAAAAAAAAGAAAGAAAATAAAGTCGGGATAGCAATACTTATATAGGACAAAATAGACTAAGAGACAAAGAAGGTATAATCACAAAAGGAACAATCCAGCAAGATGTAAGAATTGTAAATATTTATGCACCCAGGGTGGGAACACACAAATACATCAAGCAGCTAAGAATAAACATGAAGAAAGTAATCAATAGTAATACAATTATAGTAGGTGACTTTAACACCCCACTTGCCATCAATGGATAGATCATTCAAACAGAAACTCAACAAGGAAACAGTGGCTTTGGACACAATGGGACACAATGAAACAGATCTTTTTTTAAAATTGTATTTATTTATTCATGAGAGACAGAGAGGCGGAGACATAGGCAGAGGGATAAGCAAGCTCCCTGAAGGAAACTCCATATGGGACTCGGTCCCTGGACCCCGGGATCACGCCCTGAGCCGAAGGCAAACGCTCAACCACTGTGCCATCCAGGCATCCCCACAATGGGCCAGATTTAACAGATATACTCAGAACATTCCAACCTAAGACAGCAAAATACACATTCTTTTCATGTGCACATGGAACTTTCTCCAGAATAGATCACATATTAGGCCACAAAACAAATCTCAACAAATTCAAAAAGACTGAAGTCATACCATGCACCTGTTCTAACCACAATACTATAAAGCTAGAAATCAACCACAACAAAAAAACCTGTAAAGAAAACAAGAACATGAAGGTTAGATGCTAAACAGTGAATGGACTAATCCCAAAATTGAAGAGGAAATCAAAACATACATGGAGACAAATGAAAATGAAAACAAAATGGCTCAAAAACTTTGGGATGCAGCAAAAGCTGTTTTAAGAGGGAATGTTAGGGACGCCTGGGTGGCTCAGGGGTTGAGCATCTGCCTTTGGCTCAGGGCATGATCCTGGAGTCCTGGGATCGAGTCCCACATCAGGCTTCCTGCATGGAGCCTGCTTCTCCCTCTACCTGTGTCTCTGCCTCTCTCTCTCTCTGTGTCTTTCATGAGTAAATAAATAAAATATTTTTTAAAAAATAAGGGAAGGTTATTGCAAACAGGCCTACATCAAGAAGAAAAATCTTGGCTACAGTTAGGATGGTGGAGTAGGAGGGGGGCCCTATGCTTGTCTTGTCCCTCAAACACAGCTAAATAAATATGAAATCATTCTGAACACCCAAGAAATGAATCTGAGGACTGAAAGAATAAACTTCACGTCTAGAGGGGGAAAAGTAGCCACATTGTGGAAGGTAGGAGCTATAGAGAGTTGATTTGGGGGAGAAAAGAGCTGTGGGTACTATGGAGAGGAGGAAGCCCTGATCACACAGAGAGGAAAGAGAAAAAGAGAAAGAGAGAGAGAGAGAGCAGTGTGCAGGGGACTGCACAAGAAAAACTCTTCCCCAACACCACTGACTGAGAAAAGGAGAGAGGCTAATTATTACAAGTTTTTACAAGCATCGGAGCTCAAAGTCTAAAATTTTAGCAGTCTGTGCCTTCACTGGGGTCATGCCTAGCAGGCTTAGTGGCATTCCTATGGGGACAGAGAGCAGACGCCTGGGAGTGGACAGCATGATATTAGGATCTCCTGGATCACAACAAGATAAACAGTTCATCTCCTTGGAGTACATTTGGAAAAGGTGGCACTGCCTCACAGGGGACCAAAGAGATAGCAGACACCACTGAGAGACCCTGTTACTTAGCATAGCAGCAGAGACACCTGCTGAAGGCAACTAACCCGGAAGCCAGCTTTTGGCTCTGCTTTAACGTAAACTCCAAGCCCCTACATGGTCATGTGACTGCTTTTCTGGGACAAACTGGCACCACCTACAGCATAGTGAGACCCTCCCCCAGAATATCAGCATGGGTCCTTGCTGTATTGGATCCCTAAAATTTGGAGTTTTTGAAATCCAGCCACAAGCCTGAGATAAAAACACAGGAGTACTGGCAGGCAGACAGATCAGACACGGACAGGATGAAAACAGGGTTCTGATGGAAGCCTGGGACACAAGAAGGGAGATTGTTCGCTCTTCTGTGGGAGATTCCTGAACAGCAGCGAATGCCAACTCCCCTCTCTAGGGAGGACAGGGCAGGGTGATGCCATCCCCACCTAGCACATCAGCATGTACAGACTTCAGTGAGCAACACAGCACTCCCCAGTGTTGGGTAGAGCCGCTTACAAGTTCTGCCTTCCTGTGCCTGCAGGTACATTTTTACCAGGGCTAGTCAGCCTGATAACCAGCCCAGTAGGGCCCTATCCCTGAAGACCAGCACAAACCCACTGAACACACCAAGTATATTGATCATAGAGTGCTACAAAGCTTCAGCTCTAGTGGAAATAAGATTATGTTATTTTAACAAGCAGACCAAAGCACACCTTGTTAAAATGCCACACACTGGACAATATCCAAACACCTCACATGGCAGGCAAGGACAAATTCTGCAGAGGACTGACTTGAGAGAAAGAGCATCCAAAACACAATAGCAG
This sequence comes from Canis lupus familiaris, assembly GCF_011100685.1. Classification (NCBI taxonomy): domain Eukaryota; kingdom Metazoa; phylum Chordata; class Mammalia; order Carnivora; family Canidae; genus Canis; species Canis lupus. The sequence continues at coordinate 60,485,141 of NC_049260.1, read as the reverse complement.
AGTACACACTTGGAAAACACTTTCTGAAGCCTCAGGCCTCTTAATATAGCCATTATTCTAAGGAACAGAAAATATAACAGGCTTTCCTAACATACACCAAAAAAACAGTGCCCTAGGCAAAATGCCAAGACAGGTATTCACCACAAAAGAAAGAACATGAAGAGGTGACAGCCAGGGATGTAAACAAAACAGATATACATAATATACTTGAGCCAAAATTTAAAACAATAATCATAAGGATACTAGCCGGGCTTGAGAAAAGCATAGAAGACACTAGGGAATCCTTATTGCAGAGATAAAGGAATGAAAAACTAGTCAGGCCAAAATTTAAAAAGCTAATAACTGACATGCAAAACCAACTGGATGCAAAGACAATGAGGATGGATGAAAAAGAGGAATGAATCAGTGATACGGAAGATAAAAACTATGGAAGATAATGAAGCTGAAAAGAAGAGGGAAAGAAAAATACTGGATAAGGAATGTAAACTTAAGGAACTCAGCGACTCTATAAAGAATAATAACATTCATATCATAGCTGTCCCAGAAAAAGAAGAGAAGGAAAAAAGGGTAAAAGGTTTATTTGAGCAAATTACAGCTAAAAACATCCCTAATCTGGGGAAAGGAACAGACATTGAAATCCAAGAGGCACAGAGAACTCCCATCAAACTCAACAAACGCTGGCCAACACCAAGATATATTGTAGTCAAATTCACAAAATACACAGAGACAAGGAAAGAATCCTGAAAGTAGGAAGGGAAAAATGTCCTTAACCTACAAGGGAAGATCAGGTTTGCAGCAGATCTGTCCACAGAGAAGATATCTGCAAATGACATATCTGACAAAGGGTTAGTATCCAAAATATATAAATACATATAAAATATATAAAGAACACACAAAACTCAACATCTATTAAAAATGGGCAGAAGACATGAACAGACATTTCTCCAAAGAAGATATACAGATGGCCAGCAGACATGTGAAAAGATGCCTAACATTTCTCATCAGGGAAATGCAAATCAAAACCATAATGAGATATCACCTCACATCTGTCAGAATGGCTAAAATAAACTCGAGAAACAGGTGCAGGTGAAGATGTAGAAAAAAGGGAACGCTTGTGCACTGTTGGTGGGAATACAAACTGGTACAGCCACTGTGGAAGACAGTATGGAAGTTCCTTAAATAAATAAAAATAGAATTACTATGTGATCCAGTAATTCTACTATTGGGTATTCACACAAAGAATGTGAAAACACTAATTCAAAAAAATATATGCTGAGTGAAATGAGTCAATCGGAGAAGGACAAACATTATATGTTCTCATTCATTTGGGGAATATAAATAATAGTGAAAGGGAATAGAAGGGAAGGGAGAAGAAATGGGTAGGAAATATCAGAAAGGGAGACAGAACATAGACTCCTAACTCTGGGAAACGAACTAGGGGTGGTGGAAGGGGAGAAAGGTGGGGGGTGGGGGTGAATGGGTGACAGGCACTGAGGGGGGCACTTGATGGGATGAGCACTGGGTGTTATTCTGTATGCTGGCAAACTGAACACCAATAAAAAATAAATTTATTATTAAAAAACAAAAAGATATATGCAGTGCTATGTTTATTGTAGCATTATTTATAATAACCAAGATATGGAAGCTGCCCAGTGTCCACTGGTAGATGAATGGATAAAGGATATGTAGTATATATAAATACAATGGAACATTATGCAGCCTTAAAAAAGAATGAACTCTTGCCATTTGCAATGATGTACATGGAGTTAGAGACTATTATGTTAAGTGAAATAAGTCGGTCAGAGAAAAACAAATACCATATGATTTCACTCCTATGTGGAATTTAAGAAACAAAAGCAAATGAACAAGGAAAGACAGAGACAAGCCAAAAACCAGGCTCTTTACTATAGAGAACAAATTGATGGTTACTAGCGGGGAGTTAGGTGGGAGTACGGATAAAATTAGGTGAAGGGGATTAGGAGTATACTTACCATGATGAGTGCTGAGTAATGTATAGAACTATTGAATCACTACATTGTACATTTGAGTCTAATATAACACTGCATGTTAACTATACTGGAACTAAAATAAAATGTTAAAAAATAAAAAATGAAAGCACTGTGAAATCCTCCCCCTTAAAAAAAGATATATGTCCAAGGATGTACATCATTATCTGTTTGTAACAAAATCTTCAAAACCACCTAAATATCCATCATTAGAGGAATGTTTAAGTAAATTATTATATATCCATACTATAGAATTCCATGTAGTAATGTTGAAAGAATAAAATAACTTTGTATGTTCAGGTATGGACAAAGTTCCAAAGCATATATGTTGTTATATAAAAAAAGAAAACTGCTGAGTAAACAATCTATAGAAAAAAGATGTAATTTATGTAGAAAATATCAGAATATACATTTGTATGTGAACACACATGCATACGAAATATTGGAAATAAGACTGGACAGGGAGATTGGGAGAAAGATGACTTAAACTTTTTACTTTATATCCTTCTGCATTTTTTATATAAGAATGTATTCATATATTACTGTGTTATTTAGTTGAGGAGGAAGAAGGCATTTTGAAGTAGAAAAGACTAATATGAGAAAAGTTCTGTAGGTAAGGCAAATGTAGGGGGTCAGTAGCAGAAAAATATGTCAAAGTGGTACATTAGGTGATGGTTCCACCAGTGATGTTCAGGATGGAAAGTGCCTGGAGCTCTTGCTGTAATTTAGGCATGAGAGATTGGGTATCTGAGAGCCTGGCTTAGGCTTGCAGCACTGATAAAGAATATGAGCAACATTTCAAAGGAAGTATCAACAGACACTGGTGTATGGTGTAACTGAAGTATTTCATGAATTAAGTAAATGTTTCTTTAGTTATAATAGTAACACACAAAGTCCAAAGTCCTTCCCATACAGCATGCCTACTGTTCTTCAAAGAACCAGATATCAGTACTCAGTGATACAGGAAAATAATAGGTAACGTGAATCTTTAGCACTTGAAAGCAAGAAAAAAACTGTATATGACAGAAGTAGAAGTTACACATACCCTTCACCCCAACAACTAAGTAAACCAATTACCTGAGAAGCAATAGATCTAGCTGTTCTGCTGTTGTCTCCAGTCATCAGAACTACTTCTAAGCCCATAGATTTCAAAATATGGACAGCCAATTCTGCTTCAGGCTTCACTGTATCAGCAATAGCTATTAAACCACACAGCTCATCTAAACAGGAACACCAGAAAATAAGAGTTTGGAATATGATGGAAGTAGGAATAATATTCTAACTTAAAATTTAAGAAAGAAATTAATTTTGTTAAGCAAAGTTATTCAGGCCTTAGCTTAATTCAAAATGTTTCCAAACCCACACAGGCTGTATTCCACAAAATCTGTGACAACCTCCAAATTTAGTTATGAAACTTTCACAGAATGAGGTACCGATTACTAATGAAAGTAGTAATTAGAAAATGAAAAGAGACCTCATAGGATACTAAAAGACTCATTTTCTTTCCTTTGAGAAGTATTGGTTGATAGCACCTATCAACAGTGATAGTTCCTAGCACTGTAGTTCATTTTAAGGCAAATGACACTGAAAACTAATACTTTCTTTTTCTTTTTAAGGTGAAGGGGGTGGATTGAGACAAAACTGACATTTTATACTGGGGGAAAGAAATCACTGCAAGTAGTTATTTTAAAAACAAAACTAAATGGTAGTTTCTGCTTCTTCCTGGACCTAAAAATGTCATAGTTAAGATACTGCCTTCATACTTAGCAAGGATTTTAAATGTTGACTAATCTCATAGCTAGAAATTTACCCAAGAAATAATTTAACAAAAGAAAACACCTAAAACCTGATATATGTTTATCAGTGTTTTTTATAATAAAGAAATATTACAAATAGCTTAAATTTCCAACAAGGGAATGATTATGTTAGTTACAGTATATGATAAATTATGCAGAATTAAAATAAAATTAGAAAATATTTATGAATATAGTAAATAAATGAATAAAGCAAAATATAAGGGTATGTGTACAAGGGAGTTTATTTTTTTAAAGATTTTATTTATTTATTCAAGAGAGACACAGAGAGAGAGAGGCAGAGACATAAGCAGAGAGAAAAGCAGGCTCCATGCAAGAACCCAATGTGGGACTTGATCCTGGGACTCCAGGATCATGCCCTGGGCTGAAGGCAGGTGCCAAACCCCTGAGCCACCCAGGGATACCTGTACAAGGGATTTTACATTTAAAAATTTAAAATTTTATTCAACTGCATTGAGGTAAAATTTATATGCAAAATACACCCAATTAAAAACAATATGTTTGGGCAGCCCCTTAGCGCCGCTGTCAGCCCGGGGTGTGATCCTGGAGACCCAGGATGGAGTCCCACATCGGGCTACCTGCATGGAGCCTGCTTCTCCCTCTGCCTGTGTCTCTGCCTCTCTCTCTCTCTGTGTCTCTCATGAATAAATATATAAAATCTTTTTAAAAAACCAATATGTATACTGATATTATAATTCTATATATGTATGTATTATATATTGTATATTATACATATACAATATACATATTTGGTACATTACATTTTTGGTATCAAAAAAACTAGAAATGGAATACATGTAATTAAAACTGACATTGAATTAGGAGGATGAGATTATAGACATTATTTTATTTTGCTATTACTTTAATGTTATGTCATTTTTAGATTCTTTTTAAAGATTTTATTTATCCATTTGAGAGAAATTGAGTGAGAGAGAGCATGAGCGGGGGGTGGGGGGCAAGGAGAGGGAGAAACAGGCTCTCAGCTGAGCAGGGAGCCCAACATGGGGCTCAATCCCAGTACCCTGGGATCATGACCTGAGCTGAAGGCAGATGCTTAACTGACTGAGCCACCCAGGTGCCCATGATTTTTAGGTTTTAAAAAAACCCTTGATTAGTTTGTTTATTTGTTTGTTTGTTTGTTTGTTTAAAGAAAACCATAGGCTAGGGAGGAAAATAACAAAGCCAGGCAAATGTAAGAGAATTCTAAGTTAATCAGTAACAATTATGTATTGCTAACATTTTTACTTTGTATTCAGGCTGCTTTTTAAAAGCCCTTAAGTTCAGATGTCTTTCAAAAATATACATAAAATAATAACTGAGAGCACATCATTGAATCATAGCATACTTACCATCAACTGCCACCAATACAGCAGTCCGACCTTTTCTTTCATGTTCAGTCATGGAATCATCTACATCGTTGTTAATAACAAGACCATTTCTAATCATCCACTCCCGGTTACCAATGAGGACTCTGTACTGCTGAGCATTAAGAGTATCTGAAATAAAGTACAGAAACAACATTTAGTGAGATCATTTAATACTTATAAAAACCCTGCGAGGCACGTTCTTCCTGTCTAACCTTACTCAGTCAATATGTTGTATTTTTGGTAGACTGTAGTCCACAACAGTAATTTCCAAATTTTCAAGAAACACACTCTGCTCTTCTATGCCTTTGGGCCTTTGCACATTTTGCTTTGTCTCCACCTGGAATGTCCTTACCTTCCTCTCCAATTATCAAACTCCATCATATTCTTCAACAGCCAGTTCAAATGTTACTTTCTTGGTGAAGCTTTCCCTTTGATCTTCCACACAACTGAATTAAATTAAAAATATTTGCTATGCCTCAGTAGCTGAATATGGTTGGATGAAAACATACAACCATACTGATATCTAATTTTAAACATGTGACCACTAACTTTACACAAGCCCTTAGAGTTGTCTGGCAATTTTACACTTCCCTAGTCCATTCATTCTCCATTCCTTCTAAAGGGCTATTTTATATCTTCCCTTCTCTAACCCTCATATATGGCCAGATAATGAATCGGCTTCCTACTTTAAAAAGAACTAAAAAGCAATCAAGAGAACTTCTGCAAGCTCTCACTGCCACATCTTTTTTTAAAATTTAAATTCAATTTGCCAACATATACTATAACACCCAGTGTTCATCCATCAAGTGCTTGCCTCAGTGCCCGTCACCCAGTTAGGTCATCCCCCCACCCACCTCCCTTTCTGCAACCCTTTGTTTCCCAGAGTTAGGAGTCTCTCATGGTTTGTCTCCATCTCTAATTTTTCCCACTCAGTTCCCCTCCTTTCCCTTACAATCCCTTTCACTATTTCTTCTAATCAACTACCTATGCCTATGTACACACAAATGTAGCTTCCCTTCTGTTATTATAAACTGCCCTTGCTCCTACTTAAGGCCAACTTCTCCACTTATGCACTAGACCTCTTTCCTTTGCTTATTCTAGAACATTTCTCCAATAATTTTCTTTTTCTACTGCATAATCACATGTTCTATCTTTGTTGCACATAGTCCTATCTTAAAAAAAAAAAACTCTCTTGATCTTACTTACCTCTTTACTACTGCCCTAATTTTCTGCTTCTGTACTGCAGAACTTGGAAGTGTTGTCTCTATTGACTATCTCCAATTCATATCTTCCCATTCTCTTGTGAACCCACTCCAATAAAGCTTTTGTCACATAAGGGACTCCTAACTCTGGGAGGCGAACTGGGGGTGGTGGAAGGGGAGGTGGGTGGGGGGTGAGAGTGACTGGGTGACGGGCGCTGAGGTGGGCACTTGACGGGATGAGCACTGGGTGTTGTTCTATATGTTGGCAAATTGAACACCAATAAAAAATAAATTTATAAAAAAATAAATAAAATAAAATCCAAAAAGGCCACCAAAAAAAAAAAGCTTTTGACTCTACTACTCCAAAGAATTGTTCACACAGTGTACCACTGATCTTTACTTTCATAAATCTAATGGCTAATTCCTGTTCCTCATCTTACTTGCCCTATTAGCAGCATTTAACACAGTTGATCACTCCCTCCTTCCTGAAATACTTTCTTTCCTTGGCTTCCAGCACATTCTTATGAGTTACCTTCTCATTCACCACTTCTTCCATCTTCTTTGCTGATCTCCCTGACCTATTAACCTATCATATTGTAGGACTCAATCCTTTTTTTAAAAAGATTTTATTTATTTATTCATGAGAGATACAGAGAGAGAGAGAGAGAGAGAGAAGCAGAGACACAGGCAGAGGGAGAAGCAGGCTCCATGCAGGGAGCCTGATGTGGGACTCGATCCCAGGACTCTAGGATCATACCCTGGGCCAAAGGCAGGCACTAAACCGCTGTGTAGGACTCAATCCTTAAATCATTTTCCCTCCTTCTTCTATCTATCTACTCTCACTCCTTGGTGACCTTATCCAGTCTCATAGCTTTAAATATAAGCTATACCAGCTTTGTCCAACAGAAGAATTTGGAAATGCTCTTTTTCTACTGTTTAATACAGTAGCCATTAACAACATGTGGCTATTGAGCAGTGAAATGTGGCTAGTATGACTGAAGGGCTGAATTTTAAATCAAAAAAATTTTAAGTTTATTTATGTATTTATTTTATGCAATCTGTACACTCAACATGGGACCCAGACTCATGACCCCAAGATCAAGAGTCACATACTCTTCTGACTGAGCCAGCCAGACAACCCTGAATTTTAAATTAAATACAAATAATTTAAGTTTAAATAGTCATATACAATGAATGGCTATCATATTGGATGACACAGATCTATAAGTGGATGACTCCCAAATCTACATCTCCAACCTACTCTGTTTCACTGAACTCCAGACTTGTATACCCAACTGCCTAGTTGTTATTTCCATTTATATGGCACCTCCAATTGAATATCTAGTAGGCACTCAAATTTAACATGTAAAAAACTGATCTCCTGATCAGTTCTCATCAATATTGCCCTTTCTTTTAAAAAAAAGATTTTTAAAATTTATTTATTCATTAGAGACATAGAAAGAGAGAGAGAGGGGCAGAGAGACATAGGCAGAGGGAGAAGCAGGCTGCATGCAGGGAGCCCGATGTTGGACTCGATCCCAGGACTCCAGAATCATGCCCTTAGCCGAAGGCAGGCGCTCAACCACTGAGCCACCCAGAGATCCCCAATATTGCCCTTCCAATGGTCTTCCCCATTTTATTTAAATGGTAACTTCATCCTTCTAAATTGTTAGGCCACAAACCTTGACATAATTCTTTTTTTTTTCTTTTTCCTTGACATAATTCTTGACTCATGTTTCTCACACACCTCATATCCAATGTTAGAAAATCTGTCAGCTAGCTCTCCCTTCAAAACTCATTCATATTTTGATCACTTCTTATGACCTCTACTATTAACACATTGGCCCAAAACACTTATCTTTCACCTGGATTATGGCAACAGCCTACTAACTCATCTCCCTGCTTCTGCCCTTCCCCTTATTCCTCCAACCATGTATTTTTATCAGAGCATCCAGGGTAATACTTTTGAAACATTAAGTTGGATTCTGTCACTCCTATACACAAAACTCTCCAATGACTTCCCATCTCAAGGGCAAAAGCCAAAATTCTTTCAATGTCCTTACATAATCTAGCGCTGTACTGCTCTCTAACCTCATCTCTTACCCACTTCCCACTCATTGACTCTGCTCTAGGCACAGTGTTCTCCTTGTTGTTCCTCAAACTAGTCAAGCACCCTGGACTTTGGTACTTAACATCCCTCCTACCTGGAATGTTCTTGTCACAGATACTCACATAGGTTTCTCCTTCCCCCTTCTCAGGTTTTTGCTCCAGCACCAACATCTCAATGAGGCCTACCCTGATCATCCTATATAAAATGGGACACAATACTCAACAGCATTCCCTATTCCCTACTTTACCTTCCTTTATTTTCCTCTACACTACTATCTCTATCAGACATATTATATTTTCTTATCTATTTGCTCACTGTTTTGTGTTCTCCCACCAGAAATACAAGTTCCAAAAGATAGTCACTTTGTCTATTCTGCTTAGCTGATTCTTTAGTGTCTTGAACAGTGTTTAACAAAAGGTGTCAAATGAACAAAATTACTATGTGTCAGTATACTTGATGCTGGAACTTCACAGACAAATAATAAAATATAGTTGGGTAGAATCAAGCAGGTAAAGTATTATCATGCTAAAAACAGAGAGTACGTACAATTGTGATTTAAAAAGAGGAGCAAATATCTCTACCTATACATGTCAGTCAGCAAAGGCTTCACTGAAGAAAGAGGTGAGCTGAATCTTGAAGGATGAAAATAAGTTCATGAGGTAGATGCCACTGTAGGAAAGGACATTATCCAGAGAAAACAGTGAATTAAATGATCTAATAGGCGTGAAATGACACAATGTAAAAAGGAACTGTAAGTAATTCCATATAAATGGAACACAGAATGCATGGAGGTCAGTGGAAAAAGACAAAATGGTTGGTGCAGGGAGATAGGAGACATAGCATGGGGAACAGACCTAGAACAAAGTCCAGAGAGACTGGTCTTTGTCCCACAGGAGACAACCAGCAAAGCCAGAATCCCTAACAGAACTGCATTGATAGGGTTTAGGATACATACAAATCTCCAAAACAAAAATTTTCTGAGGGGTAGGCATAACTTTCATTACATTCCTCCAAAGGTTCATTATTCAAAAAATAAGTTATAAAACACTATAATAAAAGGTATTAGTCAGAAAGTTATATAATCATATTTGCAGGTTAGCAAAATCACTCAAGCATAAATGGGTAGGGAGGTGCTATAACACTCAGGTGGGTATATTATGTTTGGGGGCAGATGGACAAACCAACCAGAAATTTAGGAAAACAGGTTTTGGCTAGAGATGTGGATTTTGGAGTGGTGGTAAAAGCCTAGAGGTGGCAGAACAAGCAATAGATATGAATGAGATTGTACACAGAGTATATAAAATAAGAAAAAGACAAAGAACAAAACCCTGAGGATACCCAGTATTTGAGAGAAAGAGAAAAGAGGAATTAGAGGAGGATTGGAAGCAACAGCCAGGTAAGTGACAGGATAATTTAGAGAAAGAATGGTCATGAAATTAAGAGAAGAAAGAACTTTAGGAAGAAAGAAATGGTCAATAGTTCTCAAATGCCTTAGGCATTTGAGCTCATGCAAGATGTGGACTTGAGAAGAAACCACTGGAGTAAGTATTGAATAAGGTCATCAATGCTTAGAATGCTACTTAGAAAACGTAGTTTCAGTAGTATGGATGGGACAGAAGACAGGCTGTGCAATGAATAAGTGAATTAAGTAAACCTAGACTACTCCTTCTAATAGCTTAGATATAAAGGAAAATAAGAGACAGGATACAATCTAGACAGGATTACACTGATATTGATGGAAGAAATGTTTATATGTTTAGGAGAAGGAGCCAGCACAGAATTGGAAAACAAAGAAGCAAGGGGAGTAACAGAATAAGGTCCCTGGAGAATCAAGAGAGGGTGGGATCTAGAGCAAAGAGGAGGGATACCTCTTCCCCTGAAAAAGGAATCATTCTGAGCAAAAAGTTCAAAGAACAAATGTCTGAGAACCTTAATTTTCTATGTGAAAAATAAACTTGATAATTTGCTTAGGGAACTAAGGAGAAGGCCACAGTATCTTGTGCAAGATATAAAAGGTTTAGAGTAGCTGTGATGAGAAATAAAAGAAAGATAGCTGAACTAATATGGAAGATCAGCTAAGACTAGCATTTGTCACCCTATGGTACAATCAAGGAGCACAGTTGGGAAATATTCTCGAGTAACTCAAGTGAAGTGATCAGAAGGCCTATGGTAAAATCATTTGAGAGAATGAAACCATGATGCCAATTTTTGTTTCTTATCTAACAGTTCAGGATTATAAAGTTAGACATCTGTTAATATTTGTCCCATAATTGGTACTATGAAGAAAATTAGCTTACTTGAGAGCTGGGCATCAATAATCATGGAAGATGAAGTTGATGACTGTTCATTATTTGCACCAATTTGAACCAGGGATGCATTTTTAATATTATTTTCCTCTATCTTCCAGTTATCCTTATGTAGCAAGCCTTCAATATTGATGACTTTACAGCTAATACCACAGCCTGGCACAACCTGGAAATCTATGCAGGTACCCAAGGTTTCAGTGTCCAGCTCCTAACAAATAGAAACAGAAGGATTTCTTCTGCTGTTCTAATAATCCAAGATCATCAATAGCACACTCAAAGATTACCACTGGTTAATTCTAAATGTTTAGACACATGCCACATGCCCAGTTAATTCTAAATGTTTAGAACAAAATATCAGAATTGTTTATTTAAATCCCACTCTCTAAAATGTATACCAAGTTTAGAGAAAGAAAACAGGTAAGATTTACCAATATTCTCTGCCTTTTCCAGTAGAGAATTACAAGTTAAATTTTTAATTCTATTGTCAAGTCAGATTTTCTATTCAGTACAGGGCAAAGGGTAACAAAGAACAGGGCCTTTAGTTACCAGAATGCCTCTCTAGTATGATTCTGTGTCCTTAGTAAGCCAAAGAATTTTGGTGGCCATCATTGTTTCCTGGCTCTTTATATCTTCATCCTCTCTGTTGTTTGGTTTGGGTGTAAAGAAGCCAGGTCAGTAATAGTAAATTGGTAAAAAGGAAAGAACACCAATGATAGGAATTGCCATATCATAACTGTAAAATTATGAGATAATTTACAAAGAACTTATACAAATCAATGATAAAAAGATAAATAATCCTATGGAAAAAAACAGGCAAAGGATACAAGCAGAAAGAAATTCAAATAGCCATTGAAAAGATGCTCAGCCTATTTACATAATTATGTAAATGCAAAGCAAACCACCAATGAGTAAATATTTTTTATTTATTAAATTGGAAAAAATAAAGTAAGAATGTGGGGAAATGAGCACTAATAACTTTTGGTGAAAGTATAAAATGGTACAACCCTTCATGTGGGTATTGGTAATATTTGCTATGTAGGCATTGGTCGTATTCATCAAAATTTAACTGCATGTATCCTTTGATCTAGCAATTGCACTGATACGCATTTAACATAAAGATAAACTTGCAAAAGCTGACAAGAACATTAACTGTACATTATAAAAGACAAAAAACCAATCATATAGTAGAATACAATATAGCCATTAAACATAATGAGGCAGATCTATATGTCCTAATATGGAAAAATCATTCAATAAAATAAAACAAGGTACCAAAGATTGGTCACAGTGTGACCTTTCTACATAAAGTCTAAAAAGTAATAAATGCATATATTTTCAGATATGCATTAAAAATGGTTAACAAATGCACACTTTTGGGACTATACTAAAATTTACTGAATTATATAATTTACAATGACCTTTATAGTATGTATCTCAATAAAGCTGCATAGTTATGGTCTGGAAGCAGATTATCCTCTTTCTGACATTGTGACAGAAGGTCAATTGTAGCCTAATGCTATGTCACAATGCCTACATCATTCATCTCATTTAAACTCATCACTCAGGCATTTTACCATCTCACATCATCCTAAGAAGGATTAGTATAGTAAAAAAAGTAATTTTGAGGGAGAGAGAGAGAGACTACATTCACATAACTTTTATTACTGTATGTTGTTATAATTATTCTATTTTATTATTAGTTATTCTTATTAATCTCTTACTGTGACTAATTTATAAATTAAACTTTATCATAAGTATGTATGTATAGGAGGAAACACAGTATATTTGGGGTTCAGCACTCTGCAGTTTCAAGCATCCTATTGGGTCCTGGATTCCCTGTAGATAAGGGGAGACCACTGTATTTTATCTTATTTTATTTTTTAAAGATTTTTATTTATTTATTCATGAGAGACAATAGAGAGAGGGAGAGAAGCAGAGACAGAGGCAGAGGGAGAAGCAGGCTCCATGCAAGGAGCCCGATGTGGGACTTGATCCTGGGACTCTAGGCTCACGCCCCAGGCTGAAGGCAGGCGCTAAACTGCTGAGCCACCCAGGGATCCCAAGACCACTGTATTTTAAAAGACTGCTAATGAATTAACACTTGCTAAACTTTGGAAAGAAGAATTATGAAAGAGGGCAGGGAATGAGGCTTTCCTTTTTCATTATGCAACTCTCTGAACTCTGAATTTTCCTACCATAAATAGGCACTATATTTTAATTTTTTAGTCAACAGGGGTCATCTGTGTGATAAAATTATAATTTCCTTTTCCATCTTTATAGTCTTCTGTATGAAGAAACTAACACATATTATAAAATAAAATGAGAAAATAGAAGTCTTTCTAGCCTCCTACCAACTATATATGTAAATCATAGTCAAACACCAGTTTAGATTTGGTCTGTATAATTTTTGTAGAGGACAACTACACTAATAAATAAAGGAAAAATTGTACCTGTTTGCAGTATTTGGTTATGGCTGCTCCTAGAGGGTGTTCACTATTACTTTCAGCAGTCCCCACGATGGCCAGGATCTTATTGCGTGATATTCTGTTACTTTCCACTAGAATCTTTACTTGATTCACTACTGGGGTTCCATGGGTAATGGTTCCAGTCTTATCAAATACGACTACTTTCACCTGTAAGAAAATTAAAATACACTGTACCTATATGACTTAATATCACTTTCCCAAAAATAAGAAAAAGGTTTATTTTACCATATGAATATTTTGTTTCTTAATAAATTGACCTTTCACTTAATTGGAGTTGAACTGTCTTTGAGTGAGCAAAAGTAATGGAGAATAAGGAAAAAATACTCTTATTTATATCTAATAACCCTCCCTTGCAAATGTTTAACCATACTGTGAATATATGTTAAACAACTAGAACTAATTGTTAATTGTTGACTATTAGTAAGTAAAGAAGAGATGACTCTGCCTCCAGGGAAAGAGAAAGGCTTTCAATACTAACCAGTTCCAGAACTGGAGTGGAAATCTGGGCAGTAGGCATATGATTATAAAAGAAAGGTAATTGTGAGCACCAAATAAGACCTGCTGGTTTGCTATGACTTTATTGGGTCTGGATGAGAAGCCTGGTCTGAGAAGAGACAGCTCAGTGAACCCATGAGGGCAACTGAGCCCAGACTTCCTTAAAAGGAAGAATCTGGAATTAGAGAACACAGTCACTCCACAGTAAATTTGGAATATGAACCTTGAAAACTGAATAGCTTGAGGAAGCAGGATGAAAAGAAAAAGAAAAACTAAATACAAAGCATAAATCTGAACATAAGAAGAAATAGCTATAAAGAGTATTATGGAAACAGCTGAGGAAACTGGAATATGGACTAAAGGTTAGATAACAGTATTATAGCAATGTCAACTTCTTGCTTTTGATCTCTATATTATGATTATGTAAGAGAATGTCCTTGTTCTTAGGAAAGGAGCCTGACATCTGCAGTAAACGGAATACAAGAGTTCTTTATACTGTTCTTTCAATTCTTAAGTTTGAAATTATATCAGAGTAAATAAAAAATCACTATAAAAACTAACAGCTTGTATTCACTGGTTATATGAGGTTCCAAGTCTGTTGTAAGCTGTGTTCTGTGTTTACTACATGCATCTGTATATAGTTTATATATATCCTCATAATAAGAACATATTAGAAGGAATACGGTTTTAGTTGAAGTCAAGCAGCCTTGATTGAAATTGTTGTGGAAATCCTAATATGAGAGAGATGAGGAATAAGATTATATTTCTGAAGTCATAGCTGCAAACTGTCAGCTAGTAGCAAAGGCAAAGAAACTACAATGTTACTACTATAAGCACTATCTTACCTTGAAGAACACAAGCAAAGACTTGCATTTTTCCTGGGCAAATATGTCTTCTATCATCCTTATCTAAAGACATTTTTAATCTAAGCTGGAATAGGACTCCCAAGTTTTTCACATCAGGGTCTGCTCTAAGAAAGAAGACCTGTAGTAGTTTTAGAGATCTTACAGAACTAAGACCAATCCAGAACAGAACCAAAAAAAAAACACCTTTCCTACCTCAACCCTCAAGACAGTCCCAGAAGCAGCTCATGGGATCATGAGAAGAAGCTTCTGCACCATGTGGAAATAATTTTAGATTCTGTTTCTCAAAAGGGGTTCTACTGCCAGTTTGGATGGAACAGTTCTGGAGACTATCTTACCTTATGAGCCATCTCCAATGGCTCGCCACCTTTGATTAGTATGCCATTTTGAGCGCCTACTCCTGTACCCACCATCACAGCAGTTGGAGTGGCTAGTCCCAGTGAACAGGGGCATGCAATGCACAGAACTGTGATAGACGCTTGGAAAGCAAAGCGTATTATCGTTTCTGTTCGGGAGATACTTCTGTTATATCCCTTTAGAAGAAAGGCATGAATTTTGGTTATTGATCTAGAGCTGTATAAAACAAAAGGAACAAAGCTTAACTCTATTTAAATAAAACCACATTTTTCAAGTCACACATAACCTACTTAGCTGCCAACATATACATTTCAGTTACTAGTAAGAAAACACTTTTTTTTCTTGTAGGAATATAAGAAATTGTGACATTACTGGTAAACAAGTCATAGTCCTAAAATTAAAAATTCAATTTTGCTGATTCCTAAGTTACAAACTACACAGTTAACCTAAAGAACATGAAAACACCTGGGTGACTCAGTGGTTGAGCGTCTGCCTTCAGCTAGGGGCATGATCCCAGATTCCTGGGATCGAGTCCCGCATTGGACTCCCTGGAGGGAGCCTGCTTCTCCCTTTGTCTGTGTCTATGCCTCTCTGTGTGTGTGTCTCATTAATAAATAAAATATTTTTAAAAAATCTAAAGAACATGGGCAACCCCAGTGGCTCAGTGCCTTCAGCCCAGGGCCTGATCCTGGAGACCTGGGATCGAGTCCCACGTCGGGCTTCCTGCATGGAGCCTGCTTCTCCCTCTGCCTGTGTCTCTGCCTCTCTCTCCCTGTCTCGCTCTGTGTCTCTCATGAATAAATAAATAAAATCTTAAAAAAAAATCTAAAGAACATGAAAGTCACCTTGTTCCCTCTATATTGAGAATAATGGCTTTTATTAGAGATTTTCAAAAATAGCTGCAAACATGGGACCTAATTCTTAACAAATCTGATCCTGAACAAAAAGAATTCTGAATCTCTACATACTAAGACCATAAATCTGCCTTTCACACTATACTTTAAAGACAATGGAAAAATCACCCAGCATGCAAAGGAAGCTTAATCCTATTTCAGTAAAATTTTCTTGAACATAACAGGGTGAACTGAATATATCAGGTAGTACAGCTCTTAGTGACATTGAATATTTGCTTGTGTGAGTAAATACAATTGACAGCATTAGGGGAAATCTCCTAGACCCCCTTGAACTCATGAGAAAAATTCCTAAGGGATACACATTCCAAAATACTCAGCAATCTTCTTGTTCAATGTGTAATTAACCAATATGAATCATTTAAAAAATTATACTAATGAGCATATATCATGAAGTAGACATGTAGTTTTTATTACTCAACCTGTTCTATTTCTTTTTTACATTCAGAACCACAGTAATAGTGTAATAGGAAATCCATTTGGAAATATTCACAATCTGGTCACTGAGAAATGGGAAAAGTTCCACCCTGCATTACAGCCAACCCACTGTGTTTGAGGAGCCAGAAGCACAGGTGAGATTAGAAGTCACCTGTCCCAACAAAGCCCCATTCCATAGCTCTGTGAGTTTTTATCCCAAGCTTCAACAACCAGAGGGAACGGTGAGAACTGGTAACTAAAATACTGGCATAGGTAAGGGTTTGGCTAAAGGCCCTGAAGAGCCTAAGCACCAAGGAGAGAAAGGGAGATCAAGTAACATATGAAAAGGGGAAGAGACAGGAACTATCATGGGGCCCAATTTCCATTTTAAAAAAATAGCAGGAAACTAGATGATTTGTGGAGGTGTCTGTCATCTGTGGCAAGAGTAAATCCCTCCACCTCATCTAACTCTCTGAAATGTTCCAGAGTTAGAAGACTTCAGTTTGTTTTTTATCCCCTTAAAAGAAAGACCTCTTCTCTCCGACCACTCCCCTCCATTGCCCCCAAGAAGCCACATGTCCTGATCTCACACTCTTCTTTCCGATTTCCACTGTCTGAGTCTAGAGTGAGACAGAGTCCCTCCTCCCTGAACCCAAGATTTAAGGAGTTCTTCCCCAATGCACCAAGGAAAAGTAGCCAGATGAGACTGAACACTAAAGTTTTGGAAAAAAGCACAGATGCAATTCCACAAACTAGAGGCAGTATTATTTATACACAGAGACAGGTTTAACACATTCTATCCAAAAAGGGGCTGTAGGAAGCTGTGGTCATCAAAACAAGCTGTGGTCATCAAAACAGTGTGGTACTGGCACAAAAACAGACACATAGATCAATGAAACAGAATACAGAATCCGGAAGTGGACCCTGAACTTTATGGTCAACTAATATTTGATAAAGGAGGAAACTATCCATTGGAAGAAAGACAGTCTCTTCAATAAATGGTGCTGGGAAAATTGGACATCCACATGCAGAAGAATGAAACTGGACCACTCTCTTTCACCATACACAAAGATAAACTCAAAATGGATGAAAGATCTAAATGTGAGACAAGATTCCATCAAAAGACTAGAGGAGAACACAGGCAACACCCTTTTTGAACTTGGCCACAGTAACGTCTTGCAAGATACATCCACGAAGGCAAAAGAAACAAAAGCAAAAATGAACTATTGGGACTTCATCAAGATAAGAAGCTTTTGCACAGCAAAGGATACAGTCAACAAAACTAAAAGACAACCTACAGAATGGGAGAAGATATTTGCAAATGATGTATCAGATAAAGGGCTAGTTTCCAAGATCTATAAAGAACTTCTTAAACTCAACAGCAAAGAAACAAACAATCCAATCATAAAATGGGCAAAAGACATGAATAGAAATCTCACAGAGGAAGATATAGACATGGCCAACACGTACATGAGAAAATGCTCTGCATCACTTGCCATCAGGGAAATACAAATCAAAACCACAATGAGATACCATCTCACACCAGTGAGAATGGTGAACATTAACAAGGCAGGATACCACAAATGTTGGAGAGGATGAGGAGAAAAGGGAACCCTCTTACACTGTTGGTGGGAATGTGAACTGGTGCAGCCACTCTGGAAGACTGTGTGGAGGTTCCTCAAAGAGTTAAAAATAGACCTGCCCTACGACCCAGTAATTGCACTGCTGGGGATTTACCCTAAAGATGCAGATGCAATGAAACGCCGGGACACCTGCACCCCGATGTTTCTAGCAGCAATGTCCACAATAGCCAAACTGTGGAAGGAGCCTCGGCGTCCATCGAAAGATGAATGGATAAAGAAGATGTGGTTTATGTATACAATGGAATATTACTCAGCCATTAGAAATGACAAATACCCACCATTTGCTTCGACGTGGATGGAACTGGAGGGTATTATGTTGAGTGAAGTAAGTCAATCGGAGAAGGACAAACATTGTATGGTCCCATTCATTTGGGGAATATAAATAATAGTGAAAGGGAATAGAAGGGAAGGGAGAAGAAATGGGTAGGAAATATCAGAAAGGGAGACAGAACATGAAGACTCCTAACTCTGGGAAACGAACTAGGGGTGGTGGAAGGGGAGGAGGTTGGGTGGTGGGGGTGAATGGGTGATAGGCACTGAGGAGGGCACTTGACAGGATGAGCACTGGGTGTTATTCTGTATGTTGGCAAACTGAACACCAATAAAAAATAAATTTATTATTTAAAAAATATATTTAAAAAAGGGGCTGTAGGAACATAGAGGAAACAAGCTACTGATAAACTACTTCCTACTAGAGCAAAGTAACAGTGCATATAAATTCATACTCTCTTAAGTGCAGGCTACACTGCACATTTACTCATACTATCTCAAACATATGGACCCCTAAAAGGGTACTTGACCTAATACAGTGGAAGTGTGGTAATAAGGGTAACATGACATGGTAATGGATGAACAAGCATATGGTGATGCTAAAGCAACAACATACATCAACAAGATAATAATTGTTCAGGAAAAATCCTTTTCCATTGCTGAGGTTACAAATTCAAAGTTACCTATGAACATTCTCCTCTGAATTCTTTTTATTTTCTTTAACATTTTTTTCTTAAGATTTTTATTTATTTATTCATGAAAGACACACACACACAGAGAGGCAAGAAACACAGGCAGAGGGAGAAGCAGGCTCCTCGCAAGGAGCCTGATGTGGGACTCGATCCCTCATCTCCAGGATCACACCCTAGGCTGAAGGCGGCACTAAACTGCTGAGCCACCCGGGATGCCCCCTCTGAATTCTTTTAAAGCTATGGCTTAAAACAAAATAAAAATCCATACCAATAAGAGAAAGGATAAAAATCATGCGATCATTTCAATAGATGCAGAAAAAGCATTTGACAAAGTACAACAATCCATTCATGATAAAAACACTCAACAAAGTAGGTTTGAAGAGAATATAGCTAACATAATAAAGGCCATTTATGAAAAACCCATAGTTAACATCATCCTAGAGAAAAACAGAGAGCTTTTCCTCTAAGGTTGGGAACAGAACAAAGATGTCCACCCTAACCATTTTTATTCAACACAGTACTAGAAGTCCTAGCCACAGCAATCAGACAGCAATAATCAAAAATAAATAAAAGGCAAAATCTAAATCAGTAAGAAGTAAAACTTTCACTATTTGTGTATTACATGATATTATATACAGAAAACCTGAAAGGTTCCACCAAAAAAACTAAATTCAGTAATGTAGCAGGATACAAAAATCAATCTACAGAAATATGTTGCATTTGGATACACCAATAATGAAGCAGGAGAAAGAGAAATTAAGAAAATAATCCCATTTATAATTTCACCTTAATAATAAGATGCCTGGGGATCCCTGGGTGGCTCAGTGGTTTAGCGCCTGCCTTTGGCCCAGGGCGCAATCCTGGAGTCCTGGGATCGAGTCCCACGTCAGGCTCCCTGCATGGAGCCTGCTTCTCCCTCTGCCTGTGTCTCTGCCTCTCTCTCTCTCTCTCTCTCTCTCTGTCTATCATGAATAAATAAATAAATAAATTTTAAGAAAAGAACTGCTTTAAAAAAAAATAATAAGAGGATACCTAGGAATAAATCTAACTAAAGAAACGAAAGGCCTGTACTACGAAAACTAAAACACTGATGAAAAAAATTGAAGATGACACAAAGAAATGGAAAAATATGCCATGCTCATGGAATAGAAGAACAAATATTATTAAAATGTCTATACTGCCTTGGGCACCTGGATGGCTCAGTTGGTTGGGTGGCTAACTCTTGATTTCAGCTCAGGTCATGATCTCAGGGTCCTGGGATCAAGCCCTGTGTTGAGCTCCATGTTCAGCAGGGAATTTGCTTGAGGATTCTCTCCCTCTCCCTCTGCCCCTCCTCCAGCTCATGCTTGCTCTCTCTGTCTTGAAAATAAATCTTTTAAAAAAGTCTATACTACCCAAAGCAATATAAACATTTAATGTAATCCTTATCAAAATACCAACAGCAGGGACACCTGGGTGGCTCAGTGGTTGAGCATCTGCCTTTGGCTTAGGGCATGATCCTGAAGACCCAGGATAGAGTCCCGCGTTGGGCTCCCTGCATGAGGTCTGCTTCTCCCTCTGCCTGTGTCTCTGCCTCTCTCTCTCTCTCTCTCTCTCTCATGAATAAATAAATAAAATCTTTTTAAAAATACCAACAGCATTTTTCACAGAACTAGAGCAATCCTAAAATTTATATAGACCCACAAAAGCAATCTTGAAAGAACAAAGCAAAGCTGCAGGTGTCACAATTCCAGACTTCAAGTTATATTACAAAGCTGTAGGAATGAAAACAGTTATAATAATGGCATAAAAATACATAGGCCAATAGAACAGAATAGAAAACCCAGAAATAAACCCACAATTATATGGTCAATCAATCTTCAACAAAGTAGGAAAAAATATCCAATGGGAAAAAGACAGTCTCTTAAGTGGTATTGGGAAAACTGGACAACTACATGCACAATGAGGAAACTAGACCACTTTCTTACACCATACAAATAAATAAATTCAAAATGGGCAAAAGACCTAAATATGAGACAGGAAACTATCAAAATCCTAGATGACAACACCGGCAGCAACCTTTTTGATCTCGGCTGCAGCAACTTCTTGCTAGATATGTCTCCAAAGGCAACGGAAATAAAAGCAAAAATGAACTATTGGGACTCCATCAAGATACAAAGCTTCTGCACAGCACAGGAAACAGTCAACAAAACTAAAAGGCAACCTATGGAATGGAAGAAGATATTTGCAAACAACATACTGATGAAGGGTTAGTATCCAAATTATATAAAGAACTTATACTCAACACCTCAAAAAAATCCGGTCAAGAAATAAGCAGAAGACATGAACAGACATTTCTTCAAAGAAGATATCCAGATGGCCAACAGACACATGAAAAGATGCTCAACATCACTCATCAACAGGGAAATGCAAATCAAAACCACAATGATATATCACCTCATACCTGTCAGAATGGCTAAAATCAACAACACAAGATATAACAGGTATTTGTGAGTTTGTGGAAAAAAAACAACCCCTCTCATACCATTGGTGAGAACTGGTGCAGTGACTCTGGAAAACAGTATGGAAGTTCCTAAAAAGTTGAAAACAGAACTACCCTTCAATCCAGAATACTACTGAGTATTTACACAAAGAATACAAAAACACTAATTCAAAGGAATACATGCACCCCTATGTTTATGGCAGCATTATTTATAATAGCCAAGGTGGAATATTACTCAGCCATAAAAAAGAATAAAATCTTGCCATTTAATTAACAAGGCAGGAAACAACAAATGTTGGAGAGGATGCGGAGAAAAGGGAACCCTCTTACACTGTTGGTGGGAATATGAACTGGTGCAGCCACTCTGGAAAACTGTGTGGAGGTTCCTCAAACAGTTAAAAATATACCTGCCCTACGACCCAGCAATTGCACTGTTGGGGATTTACCCCAAAGATACAAATGCAATGAAACGCCGGGACACCTGCACCCCGATGTTTATAGCAGCAATGGCCACGATAGCCAAACTGTGGAAGGAGCCTCGGTGTCCAACTAAAGATGAATGGATAAAGAAGATGTGGTTTATGTATACAATGGAATATTACTCAGCCATTAGAAATGACAAATACCCACCATTTGCTTCAACGTGGATGGAACTGGAGGGTATTATGCTGAGTGAAGTAAGTCAGTCGGAGAAGGACAAACATTATATGTTCTCATTCATTTGGGGAATATAAATAATAGTGAAAGGGAATATAAGGGAAGGGAGAAGAAATGTGTGGGAAATATCAGAAAGGGAGACAGAACGTAAAGACTGCTAACTCTGGGAAACGAACTAGGGGTGGTAGAAGGGGAGGAGGGCGGGGGGTGGGAGTGAATGGGTGACGGCACTGGGGGTTATTCTGTATGTTAGTAAATTGAACACCAATAAAAAATAAATTTAAAAAAAATCTTGCCATTTGCAACCACATGGATGGAGCTAGACAGTATGATGGTAAGCAAAATAAGTCAGTCAGAAAAAGACAAATACCATATAATTTCACTCATAGGTAGAACTGAAGAACTAAAACAAAGAGTAAAAAAACTAGAGAGAGAGAGAGAGAAAGAGAGAGACAGACAGACAGACAAACCAAGAAACAGACTCTTAACTACGGAGAATAAACTGACAGTTACCAGAGGGGAGGTGATGGAGGGATGAGTTAAATAAGTGATAGGGATTAAGGAGTTAATTTGTCATGATGAGCACTGGGTGATATATGGAATTACTGAAACATTGTATTGTACACCTGAAACTAATACAACACTGTATGTTAACTAGCTGGAATTAAAATTAAAACTTTCAAAAAAATAAAAATCAACAGCTAAAATTTCCTAAAAACCAAAATTTGGTTGCTCATCGGGAAGGCTCCCTCACCAGATGGCTGGTTAGGAGTACTTTTTAAAAAAAGAAGTGAGACTGCTACATGGGGAAAAACTTGTTTGGTTCAGAAAAGGGAGAAAGGATTTCTAGAATTAATCTTCCTTTCTCTGTACTCCATCCAAAATTAGAATCCATCAACTATCATTAATTATGATGCCTATTTTTTTCTTTTGTATATTTTTATTGGAGTTTGATTTACCAACATATAGTATAACACCCAGTGCTCATCCCGTCAAGTGCCCCCTCAGTGCCCATCACCCAGTCACCCCATCCCCCCATCCACCTCCCCTTCCACTACCCCTTGTTCGTTTCCCGGAGTTAGGAGTCTCTCATGTTCTGTCACCTTCTCTGGTATTTCCTACTCATTTTCTCTCCTTTCCCCTTGATTCCCTTTCACTATTTTTTATATTCCCCATATGAATAAAACCACATAATGTTTGTTCTTCTTGGATTGACTTACTTCACTCAGCATAACACCCTGCAGTTCTATCCATGTTGAAGCAAATGGTGGGTATTTGTCATTTCTAATGGTTGAGTAATATTTCATTGTATACATAGACCATATCTTCTTTATCCATTCATCTTTTGATGGACACTGAGGCTCCTTCCACAGTTTGGCCACCGTGGACATTGCTGCTATAAACATTGGGGTGCAGGCGTCTCAGTCTTTCATTGCATCTGTATCTTTGGGGTAAATCCCCAGCAGTGCAATTGCTGGGTCGTAGGGTAGCTCTATTTTTAACTCTTTGAGGAATCTCCACACAGTTTTCCAGAGTTATTGTACCAGTTCACATTCCCACCAACAGTTAAAATGCCTATTTTAGTAATCATCCTATATTTCAAGTAATACTGCATATAATCTTCAACAAAGAAAGAAGTTCCAAAGGAAACCAGCAGCTTCTTAATATAGGCACATGACTTTCTAAGAAGTTAAACTTGAGTTTCCACCTGAAAGAAATTGTTAAGAGGCAACGTGCAAACCTTACACACCACATATGTATGCTTCAATAACATTTTACATTTCTCTTTAAAGTCTTGTCTTCTTATTGCACCTTGACTTTTCCAGTATCAAATCTTCTACCCTATAACCTCTCTTTATGCACTTCCCTCTAACCTCAATTTCCTTATGTTCTCATTATTTGGTAAAACTGCTTTATACTTAAAGAACTATAAATATATAAATATTTATGTAATAAAACCAGAAGATAAAATAAATAAAACTCAAGTTAATTTTCTCTGCAGAGCTGTATGGAAGTGAGGAAGGTGCTCTCATTTAATCCCTCTCTACCCTCCACACTCATGTAGATTTGCTTCCTGTTAAGTCTGTGGTAGGGGAAACTACACCTACTCTTATACTCCTATATGTCCTTGTGAGGTAATATTAGAACCCAAGGGAGGAAAAGCTGGCAAAGCTGTCATATGTCAAGCAATCAATTCTTCTTGAAATGAAGGAATGTTCACTTGGTCTCTCCTAAACAGAAGAGAATGTCCAAGAAATAAAATGTTTAAAAAACCATTGAAGGTCCAACTAACTCCAGTATTGGGTTCCTCTGAGTGCTCATGAAGTGTGTTGAGAGAAAGAAATCAAATAGCAGCATTCAGAAACAGTCCTGGGTAACAATCTGATGAGGTTTCTCTCTCTCTCTCTCTCTCTCTCTCTCTCATTCATTCAGGGAGAGGTTGCTTTTTTGTGTTGGTTAGGTAGGCAGGAAGGATGCATGGCTTAGACCTTGGTGGTAGTCTCCTTAACAGGTTGGATGCTGTTTATCTCCACAATGGGGCCTTTGTCAGCTCTACTGGCCTCTTTAACCTGCCCTTCAAAGGCTCATGTAATTTCCTCAAAAGTCCTGCTGTGGGTCTCAGGGATGGAAGACCAAGAAGATACCAAGCAAGCCAGTGAAGACAATAAAAATGAAAAATATAGGCTCCTAAACAGAATGCAGCTGAGGGGGAAGAGTTGCCCAGCCAAAAAGTTGGAGGTCCAGTTGGAACAACCAGCCTCTGTCATTGCACCTTGATGGGGTCCCTGGTTAAAGAGTTTGGCCACAATAAACCATGGAATGGAGCCTGGGTCCATTTCAAAAAAGTGCATGAAGACCAAGACAACTGCAATACAGACAAAGCTCTTTCAGTTATACTTGTCCTTTAATAACAATGAAATAGTCATGAAGATGGAATAAAAATCCATCCCTCCAAAACCAATCAGATGTAGAGTCTTCCTCCCTGTTCTTTCCACCAAAAACAAAGAAACTACAGTGAAGACACTATTAACCACACCCACACCAATGGCTTCCCAACACCTGCATCTTTGAAGATTCCTATTGAGTAACAGAACACAGCACTGATTCCAGAGAGCTGCTGGGAGAGCTGGAGCATGGTGAAAATGATGATACGCTGTCAGTAGCTGAGTACTTCTGAAGAGCTCCAGTACAGTGACCTGTTTTTCTTGTGCCATCCTAGCACTCTCATCTTTCATTTCCCCAGTGTCTTGTCTGAGTCACATCCTGGGTGCCCCATGATCACTAGAAGATCTCCTTAGCACTCACCTCTCCCTTTCTGTTAATGGCCAAGAATCTAGGACATTCAGGGCAAAATGGAAGGGCTAATTTGTAGGACAGCTAGAATGATGGTGAAGCCCAATAGCATGGGCCAAAGCTCTTTAGTCACCAAGATGACTTTCAGAACAAAAGTCTGAGCCACCAGAATCCTGGTAACAATACCCAGCTGGTTAGGAATGCCAAAGGGCCCCCACTCCATCTGCTACCATAAAGCATGTAAGAGATACCTTCCCAATGCACATGGACACAAAATCTGTACAGTTATCAGAAGAAGAGGTCAATAATCTATTGGCCCAGGGTCAGCATTTCAACAGACTCTCCTAACTTGGAGGAACCCATAAGGCAGGTACCAGCAACAGCCAATAGGTTGACAATAAGCACTGAATTTCACCTGCCAAAACTATTGACAAAAAGCCCATTGGAAAAGGAGTCAATCAATACTAATGGAGAAGATGGCCCAGACAACGACCAGAGGGCCACAGATAGAGACAAGACAAGGACCCTGAGTTGAGGGAGATTTCTAACCTCTCTTCCAAAGAATTGAGAAACTCCTTTATGACTGTCTCAGGAACACTGATGACTCCAAAGTTGCAGACAAACTAGAAAGAGTCTATTGTATCAATGGAGATAGCAAAGATCAGAAGTGCTATGACCTTCTGTGTCTCCAAGGGCCCTGATTTAATTTTTTTCCAATCTTCAATAAATACCTAGGAATGAGATCCCAGAGACACATCTTCTAGACAATAATCTCTTCAAAATAATAGTGAAAGGGAAAATAAGGGACGGGAGAAGAAATGTGTGGGAAATATCAGAAAGGGAGACAGAACATAAAGACTGCTAACTCTGGGAAACGAACTAGGGGTGGTAGAAGGGGAGGAGGGCGGGGGGTGGGAGTGAATGGGTGACGGGCACTGGGTGTTATTCTGTATGTTAGTAAATTGAACACCAATAAAAAAATAAATTAAAAAAAAAAATAAAAAAAAAAAAAAAAAAAAAACAAAACAAAATGTCCTTCCTGGCAGCAAGTTTTTCTTCAGGTCCCCAGTAAGGCTCTACATCTCACTCTCACTCCCCTGATTCTAATTGTTTTATCTATCTATCTATCTATCTATCTATCTATATATATATATATCTGTCTATCTATCTATCTATTTATTTTTCTACTTGTTCTTTAATTAACAAATAACATGAAGCAGTGTATATCACGGCATTTTTAAAAATAAAGAAACACAACAAAGACTTTCTTAGTAGTAATGGCTTTATGATGCTAGATTCTTTTTTTAAGATTTTATTCATTTATTCATGAGACACAGAGAGAGAGAGAGAGACACAGGCAGAGGGAGAAGCAGGCTCCATGCAAGGAGCCCGATGAGGGACTCAATCCTGGGACTCCAGGATCACACTCTGAGCCAAAGGCAGATGCCCAAACACTGAGGCACCCAGGCGTCCCTATGGTGCTAGGTTCTTACAAAGTTCTCAAATACTTGAACTTAATGTTCACCTAAGAGGTATTTATCTGTATAGAAACAGCTGGAAGATACTCTCATAGACATGAAAGCTTATGCTCTTTTTTTAAAGATTCTATCCATTTATTCATGAGAGACACATACAGAGAGAGAGAGACAGAGAGACACAGAGACAGAGAGACAGGCAGAGGGAAAGCAGGCTCCCCACTAGGAGCCCGATGTGGGACTCGATCCTGGATCCCAGGCTCACGTCCTGAGCCCAAGGCAGATGCTCAACCACTGAACCACCCAGGCATCCCACTATGCTTTAATATATGTCATATGTGCATGTTTTCACCTATACTAATTCCAATCTTGCAATTTAGGTATTACAATCTCTATATTACAAGTGACAAAACTGAGGATAACAGAAGTGACTTAAAGGTTCTATCTCTAATATCAGGCACAATCCAGGTCTACTTTAACACTTTATAACACCATACTTTAGAGAGGAACAAGCACTAACATTACATTTATAAAGCATTTAACAAATTACAAAGTGTTTCCAATATATCATCTTATTTAACTTTCACAACAACTGTAAGTTATGCAGGATGGATATTATTAGAATCTCACTTTATAAATGAGGAAACTGAAGCTCAGAGAGAAATTAAGTTGACCAATTCCTTGGGCAAGATGGCGGAGGAGTAGGGTCCCCAAGTCACCTGTCCCCACCAACTTACCTACATAAATTTCAAATCATCCTGAAAACCTATTAATTCAGCCTGAGCTTTAAAGAGAGAACAGCTGGAACACTACAGAGAGAAGACTTAGTGCTTCTAACAAGGTAGGAAGACAGGAAAAAAAAATAAAAAAGAATCAATTGGGGGAGGAGCCCCGCGATGAGCCGGGCTAAGGCTGGGCAGTGAAAGCCTGGTCCCAGAGAAACAGGAACTTTAAAAATCTGCACAGATTCTTCCCAGACGGAAAGGTGCTTAGCAGGGAACTCGGGAAGAACCGCAGAGGGGCAGTGGAGCCTCCAGGTTCCCAGGGTCACTAACAGAGGAAGTGAGCCCGGGGGTACAGTACCACAGACTGTGGGCAGAGCTCAGTAAAGGGCTGGAGCGCACGCTCGGCGGGGACTCAGGAGAAGATCATGCGGCGGCTCCAGATGGAGGGGGCTGCGCCCTGCTGCCGTCAGGAGCCACAGCCACGGGAGCACAATTCCAGCAGCACAGGCCCCAGATCCCAGGACTCCAGGGGACACAGCCCAGGATCCTGCATTCCCCCAGGACAGATGGACACGGGGAGGGCCCAGGACAGCCAGGATGCTCCTGCTGCCAGGCACCCCAAGGTGTGCAGATCAACTCCCCCCACCCCAGGAGCATCTAAGCCAGGGCAGACTGAGAGACTGCGGTAGTTACCACGGAAGCTGACTCCAGAGCTGGAGGGCTGGCCGCCGCCAGTGTTGTTGTTCCTCCTTGTGTCACCCTGTGCCTGGGATGGAGCGGGGCCCACCAGGGAACAGGGGCCTCACAGGATAAACAGCTACCACTGAGCACTGAACCTGGCGGGGGCGGGGCAGGTACCCCAGGTACACACACATGAGAATCAGCACAGCAGGCCTCTTCCCCAGTAGACCAGCTGGAATGACAGGGGAGAGCTGGAAAGTTCCAGGGGAAGTCAAGGGATTTACAGTATATAGAACCAGAAGATACCCCTCCCCTTTTTTTCCTTCCTTTCTCCGGTACAATTCGCTTTTAGCCACTCTGCACTAAGCAAAATGACTAGAAATAACTCACCACAAACGAAAGAATCAGAAACAGTACTCTTTCCCACAGAGTTACAGAATTTGGATTACAACTGGATGCCAGAAAGCCAATTCAGAAGCACAATTATAAAGCTACTGGTGGCTCTGGAAAAAGGCATAAAAGATTCAAGAGACTTCATGACTGCAGAACTTAGATCTAATCAGGGTGAAATTAAAAATCAATTAAATGAGATGCAATCCAAACTGGAATTCTTAACGACAAGGATTAATGAGGTAGAAGAACGAGTGAGTGACATAGAAGAAAAGTTGATGGCAAGGAAAGAATCTGAAGAAAAAAGAGAAAAGCAAAAGACCATGAGGAAAAAGTTAAGGGAAACAAATGACAGCCTAAGATGGAAAAATCTACGTTTAAATGGGGTTCCAGAGGGCGCTGAGAGGGAGAGAGAAACAGAAAGCATATTTGAACAAATCATAGCTGAGAACTTCCCTAACGTAGGGAGGGAAACAGGCATTCAAATCCAGGAGATAGAGAGATTCCCCCCCCCCAAAATCAATAAAAACTGCTCAACACCTCGATATTTAATAGTGAAACTTGCAAATTCCAAAGATAAAGAGAAGATCCTTAAAGCAGCAAGAGACAAGAGATCCCTAACCTTTATGAGGAAAACTATTATATTAACAGCAAACCTATCCACAAAGAACTAGAAGTCCAGGAAGGGCTGGCAGGATATATTTAGGGTTCTCATTTAGGAAATGAGAAGAACATTCGGCCAAGAATACTTTATCCAGCAAGGCTCTCATTTAGATTATGAGAGATAAAGAGCTTCCAAGATACGCAGAAACTGAAAGAATACGTGACCACTAAACCAGCTCTACAAGAAATATTAACGGGGACTCTGTAAAAGAAAGAGAACACCCAAAGAAATAATCCACAAAAACAAGGACTGAATAGGTATTATGATGACACTAAATTCATATCTTTCAATAGTAACTCTGAACGTGAAAGGGCTTAATGATCCCATCAAAAGAGGCAGGGTTTCAGACAGGATAAAAAAGAAAGACCCGGGGATCCCTGGGTGGCTCAGCAGTTTAGTGTCTGCCGTTGGCCCAGGGCATGATCCTGGAGTCCCAGATCGAGTCCCATATCAGGCACCTTGCATGGAGCCTGCATCTCCCTCTGCCTGTGTCTCTGCCTATCTCTCTCTCTCTCTCTCTCTCTCTCTCTCGCTCTCTCTCTACATATCTCATGAAAAAATAAATAAAATCTTAAAGAAAAAGAAAAAGCAAGACCCATCTATTTGTTGTCTACAAGAGACTCATATTAGACCTAAGGACACCTACAGCCTGAAAATGAAAGGGTGGAGAACCATTTACCATTCAAATGGTCCTCAAAAGAAAGCAGGGGTAGCAATCTTGCTATTTATCAGATAAATTAAACTTTATCCCAAAGACGGTAGTAAGAGATGAAGAGGGACACTATATCATACTTAAAGGATCTATCCAACAAAAGGAAGTAACAACCATGAATATTTATGCCCCTAATGTGGCAGCTGCCAAGTCTATCAATCAATTAATAGCCAAAGTTAAGGGGGATCCCTGGGTGGCACAGCGGTTTGGCGCCTGCCTTTGGCCCAGGGCGCGATCCTGGAGACCCAGGATCGAATCCCACGTCGGGGTCCCTGTGCATGGAGCCTGCTTCTCCCTCTGCCTGTGTCTCTGCCTCTCTCTCTCTGTATGACTATCATAAATAAATTAAAAAATTAAAAAAAAATAACCAAAGTTAAGACATACCTATATAATAATACACTAATACTGGGAGACCAACACTGCGCTATCTGTAATTGACAGATCTTCTAAGCACAACATATCCAAAGAAACAAGAGCTTTAAATGATACACTGGACCAGATGGATTTCATAGATAATTACAGAACTTAACATCCAAACACAACTGAATACACATTCTTCTCAAGTGCACATGGAACTTTCTCCAGAATAGACCACATAGTGGGTCACAAATCAGATCTTAACCAAAACCAAAAGATTGGGATTGTCCCCTGCATATTTTCAGACCATAATGCTTTGAAACTAGAACTCAATCATGAGAAGAAATTTGGAAGAAATTCAATAACGTGGAGGTTAAAGACCATCCTGCTAAAAGATGAAAGGGTCAACCAGGAAATTAGGGTAAAAGTAAAAAGATTCATGGAAACTAATGAGAACGAACATACAACCATTCAAAATCTTTGGGATACAGGAAAAGCAGTCCTGAGAGGGAAATACATCGCAATACAACCATCCATCCAAAAACTGGAAAGAACTCAAATACAAAAGCTAACCTTGCACTTAAAGGAACTGGAGAAAGAACAGCAAATAAAACCTACACCCAGCAGAAGAGGAGAGTAAATAAAGATTCGAGCAGAAATCAATGAAATAGAGAGCAGAAGAACTGTGGAACAGATCAACAAAATGAGCAGTTTGTTCTTTGAAAGAATTAATAAGATAGATAAACGATTAGCCAGCCTTATTAAAAAGAAAAAAGACTCAAATTAATAAAATCACGAATAAAAAGGAGAGATCACAACCAATACCAAGGAAATACAAACAATTTTTAAAAACCTATTAGGAGCGGCTATACACCAATAAATTAGGCAATCTAGAAGAAATGGATGCGTTTCTGGAAAGCCAAAAAACTACCAAAAGTGGAACAGGAAGAAATAGAAAACCTGAACAGGCCAATAACCAGGGTGGAAATTTAAGCAGTCAACAAATCCTCCCAAGACAAAAAAGTCCAGGGCCAGATGGCTTCCCAGCGGAATTCTGTCAAAAGTTTGAAGAAGAAATAATACCTATTCTACTAAAGATGTTCCAAAAGATAGAAAAGGATGGAATACTTCCAAACTTGTTTTATGAAGCCAGCATAGCATAGCCTTGATTCCAAAACCAGACAAAGACCCCACCAAAAATTAAAATTATACACCAATATCCCTGATGAACACAGATGTAAAATTTTTCAACAAGATACTAGCCAAGACAAGAGAAACAAAAGCAAAAATGAATTATTGGGACTTCATCAAGATAAGAAGCTTTTGCACAACAAAACTAAAAGACAACCTACAGAATGGGAGAAGATATTTGCAAATGACGCATCAGATAAAGGGCTAGTATCCAAGATTTCTAAAGAACTTATTAAACTCAACACCAAAGAAACAATCCAATCATGAAACGGGCAAAAGATATGAACAGAAATCTCAGAGGAAGACATAGACGTGGCCAAGAAGCACATGAGGAAATGCTCCACATCACTGGTTCAGGGAAATACAAATCAAAACCACAATGAGATACCACCTCACACCAGTGAGAATGGGGAAAATTAACCAGACAGGAAATAACAAATGTTAGAGAGGATGTGGAGAAAGGGGAACCCTCTTGCACTGTTGGTGGGAATGTGAACTGGTGCAGCCACTCTGGAAAACTGTGTGGAGGTTCCTCAAACAGTTAAAAATAGATCTGCCCTACGACCCAGCAATTGCACTGCTGGGGATTTACCCCAAAATACAGATGCAGTGAATCGCCGGGACACCTGCACCTCGATGTTTATAGCAGAAATGTCCACAAAAGCCAAACTGTGGAAGGAGCTTTGGTGTCCATCGAAAGATGAATGGATAAAGAATATGTGGTCTATGTATACAATGGAATATTACTCAGCGATTAGAAACGATAAATACCCACCATTTGCTTCGATGTGGATGGAACTGGAGGGTATTATGCTGAGTGAAAAAAGTAAATCAGAGAAGGACAAACATTATATGGTCTCATTCATTTGGGGAATATAAAAAATAGTGAAAGGGAATAAAGGGGAAAGGAGAAAAAATGAGTGGGAAATATCAGAAAGGGAGACAGAGCATGAGAGACTCCTAACTCTGGGAAACGAACGAGGGGTGGTAGAAACGGAGGTGGGCGGGGGGTTGGGGTCACTGGGTGACGGTCACTGAGCGGGGCACTTGATGGTATGAGCACTGGGTGTTATTCTATATGTTGGCAAACTGAACACCAATAAAAAATGAATTTATAAAAAAAAAGATACTAGCCAATAGGATCCAACAGTACATAAAAAATATTATTCACCATGACCAAGTGGGATTTATCCCCGGGATGCAAGGCTGGTTCAACACTTGTAAAACAATCAATGTGATTGATCATATCAGCAAGAGAGAAAACAAGAACCATAGGATCCTCTCAATAGATGCAGAGAAAGCATTTGACAAAATATAGCATCCATTCCTGATCAAAACTCTTGAGAGTGTAGGGATAGAGGGAACATTCCTCAGCATCTTAAAAACCATCTACAAAAAGCCCACAGCAAATATCATTCTCAATGGGGAAACACTGGGAGCCTTTCCCCTAAGATCAGGAACACAACAGGGATGTCCACTCTCACCACTGCTATTCAACAGAGTACTAGAAGTCCTAGCCTCAGCAATCAAACAACAGAAAGAAATAAAAGGCATTCAAATTGGCAAAGAAGTCAAACTCTCCCTCTTTTCAGATGACATGATACTGTACATAGAAAACCCAAAAGACTCCACCCCAAGATTGCTAGAACTCAGACAGCATTTTGGCGTGTGGCAGGATATAAAATCAATGCCCAGAAATCAGTGGCACTTCTATACACTAACAATGAGACTGAAGAAAGAGAAATGAAGGAGTCAATCCCATTGACAATTTCACCCAAAAGCATAAGATACCTAGGAATAAGCCTAACCAAAGAGGTAAAGGATCTATACCCTAAAAACTACAGAACACCTCTAAAAGAAATTGAGGAAGACATAAAGAGATGGAAAAATATTCCATGCTCATGGAATGGAAGAATTAATATGTTGAAAATGTCAATGCTACCCAGGGAAATTTACACATTTAATGCAATCCCTATCAAGTACCATGGACTTTCTTCAGAGAGTTGGTACAAATCATCTTAAGATTTGTGTCGAATCAGAAAAGATCCCGAATAGCCAGGGGAATATTGAAAAAGAAAACCAGACCCGGGGGCATCACAATGCTGGATTTCAAGTTGTACTACAAAGCTGTGATCATCAAGACAGTATGGTATTGGCACAAAACAGACACATAGATCAATGGAACATAATACAGAACCCAGAAATGGGCCCTCAACTCTATGGTCAACTAATATTCGACAAAGCAGGAAAGACTATCCACTGGAAAAAGGACAGTCTCTTTAATGAATGGTGCTGGGAAAATTGGGACAGCCACGTGCAGAAGAATGAAACTAGACCATTCTCTTACACCTTACACAAAGACAAACTCAAAATGGATGAAAGATCTCAATGTGAGACAAGAATCCGTCAAAATCCTAGAGAAGAACACAGGCAACACCCTTTTTAAACCTGGCCTCAGCAACTTTTTGCAAGATACATCCATGAAGGCAAGAGAAACAAAAGCCAAAATGAACTATTGGGACTTACTCAGGATAAAAAGCTTCTGCACAGCAAAAGAAACAGTCAACAAAACTCAAAGACAACCTACAGAATGGGAGAAGATATTTGCAAATGACGTATCAGATAAAGGGCTAGTTTCCAAGATCTATAAAGAACTTCTTAAACTCAACACCAAAGAAACAAACAATCCAATCATAAAATGGACAGAAGACATGAACAGAAATCTCACAGAGGAAGACAAAGACATGGCCAACACCACATGAGAAAATGCTCCACATCACTGGTTCAGGGAAATACAAATCAAAACCACAATGAGATACCACCTCACACCCGTGAGAATGGGGAAAATTAACCAGACAGGAAATAAAAAATGTTGAAGAGGATGTGGAGAAAGGGGAACCCTCTTGCACTATTGGTGGGAATGTGAACTGGTGCAGCCACTCTGGAAGACTGTGTGGAGGTTCCTCAAAGAGTTAAAAATAGATCTGCCCTACGACCCAGCAATTGCACTGCTGGGGATTTACCCCAAAGATACAGATGCAATGAAACACCGGGACACCTGCACCCCGATGTTTATAGCAGCAATATCCACAATAGCCAAACTGTGGTAGGAGCCTCGGTGTCCATCAAAAGATGAATGGTAAAGAAGATGTGGTTTATATATACAATGGAATATTACTCAGCCATTAGAAACGACAAATACCCATCATTTGCTTCGACGTGGATGGAACTGGAGG
The DNA here is from genome assembly GCF_011100685.1 of Canis lupus familiaris. NCBI lineage: Eukaryota > Metazoa > Chordata > Mammalia > Carnivora > Canidae > Canis > Canis lupus. The sequence continues at coordinate 60,450,338 of NC_049260.1, read as the reverse complement.
GTACTATGCTGAGTGAAGTAAGCCAATTGGAGAAGGACAGACATTATATGGTCTCATTCATTTGGGGAATATAAAAAACAGTGAATGGGAATCAAGGGGAAAGGAGAGAAAATGATTGGGAAATATCAGTGGGGGTGACAGAACATGAGAGACACCTATGTCTGGGAAACGAAGAAGGGGTAGTGGAAGGGAGGTGGGCTGGGCATTGGGGTGACTGGGTGATAGGCACTGAGAGGGGGCACTTGACGGGATGAGCACTGGTGTTATGCTATATATGTTGGCAAATCAAACTCCAATAAAAAAATATCCAGAAAAAAAAATTAAGTTGACCTAAGGTCACACTGATGGCATATGACAGAGCTGAGATCCCATGGTTTTTTTCAATATTATCTACAGCCCTGTTAGAAAGCAAAGTCATGTTGGGAATGAGACTAGGTATAAAATATAAAAGTTCAGTACTTGCTTTGGGAAAATCATAATGAAAATAAGTTTAAAAATTAAAGAAAAAATTCCTTTCCTGAAGGAAATTTTTATATTTATAGAAATGCAAATGTTATTCTTATTACACTTCCATTCTAGGCCCTTAAAGATAATAGTAATTACTAAAATTATTTTCCAACTAATAGTTTATACAAAAGATTCACAAACTGTTTTGCATATGGTAAAGAGTTGTTACAAGTCACTTACAGGAAAGTAGGTTTCCACAATTTCAAAATTCAGGAATCCAATTATAATCCAAACCAAAAGGGTAGCAATGGAAATAATAACAATAAAGGGAACAAAGTAGCCACTGAGTTTGTCTGCAAACTGCTGGATAGGAGCCTAGAATAATAACAACAACAATAATAATAATACATGTATAAAAGTTTCCTTTTTTGATAATGAATACAGAGTATATTTGGTATTATACACAAATATTTTAATAATCTCCATATTAATGCAACTAGAGTTAAAGGAAAATATAAAAGCTAGGTCAAGATTTATACTGAGTAGTCTTTTAAAAAATACTTTGTTTTTTCTAGGGAATTAAGTTACCTTTGATGTTTGTGCCTCTTCCACAAGTTTAACTATTTGAGATAGTGTTGTTTCAGCTCCAACATGGGTTGCACGGATAAGTAGTGACCCATTCTGGTTAATGGAACCAGCAATTACTGTGCTGCCAGATTTCTTAGCCACAGGCATTGCCTCCCCTGCATAAGGAGTAAAGATAGATTTAGGGAACATAAATAAATACTATCTTGAAACATGTTGTTATTTATTAATTGTCAAAGATATGTGGAAAGTATATTCTTACTTCATGAAATAGAATCTGGATAAATGCCTAGGTCAAAGTTTTCCTCCCTTTTTTCTTATGTCAGTTCTGGGCCAAACCCAGGTATACATACCTTAAACTAGAAAAATCTATTAATTCAGCTCTTATATGCAGACACCTTTAAAGCTGCATCCTAGTCTTAGATCATTGGTTTTAAATATGTTCCCAAGGAGCATTTAGAAATGTGGGAGTTCTTATTTATAATAACTATTGGAGCATGGGGTACTGCTACTCCAATTTAGTGGGCCAGTGTCAGGGATACTAAATGTATTACAATGTGCAAGCAGTCTCCCAGAAGAACTGTCCCACCTGAACTGGCAATAGAACCCTATTGAGAAACACAGATTCCTAAATCATTTCCTCATAATCCATAAACTGAGCCTTTTCTGGGACTATCCTGAGGGTTAAGGCAGGAAAGGTATTACGTTGGTTCTGTTCCAGATTGGCCTTAGTTATCTAAGATCTCCAAAACTACTCTAAAGCTTAATCTCTTAGAGCAGACCCTGATGTGGAAAACCTGGCGTCATATTCCAGCTCAGACCAGACCATTTTTTTTTAATTTTTTATTTATTTATGATAGTCACACACAGAGAGAGAGAGAGGCAGAGACATAGGCAGAGGGAGAAGCAGGCTCCATGCACCGGGAGCCCGATGTGGGACTCGATCCCGGGTCTCCAGGATCGCGCCCTGGGCCAAAGGCAGGCGCCAAACCGCTGCGCCACCCAGAGATCCCCCAGACCAGTCTTTAGGGCAGGAAAACAAAATAGGTATTTGCTCAGGAAAATCTGCCAAAGTCTCTTGGACAACACATTAGAATGAGACAACTTCCTTGGGTTACACATTGTAGTAATTAACAATCTTCAGTGAAAAGAGCTTTCAGTAGCATCATGGAAAACACAAAGTAAATCTACAGAAATTGAAATAATACAGTCTTAAACAGAATTCATATTCTCTTTACTCATCATTTACTCATTCCATAGTTTCTACAAAAAGCTCTCTACCTTTTGTTCCTATTTTTTTTATTAACACTGTGGATTCACTTTACTTTCATGTCATGATCCTCTGAAAGAACATACCTGTGATGAGGGACTCATCTACCATAGAATGTCCTTCAATAACACGGCCATCCACCGGAAATTTGCCTCCTGGAACCACTTTAATGATGTCTCCACGTTGTACAAGTTCTACATCCACTTGTTCTTCACTGGATAGGAATTAACATAAAAAGTATTGGGAAAATATGCTTTTCAGCCTGATCTTTCTGTGCCAACTTATTGGTTCAGGTCAAGCTTGTGGCAGCATAATTGCTATCAATGGAAACTAGAACTAACATGTAAGCTGGAGCTGCAATGTCAGTTCTGTTTACTATTGGGGAACAGCTCAGTACCCGGCACACAGTGGGTGCCCTGTATTTTTGTTGAATAGTGACTGAATGAATAAGTTAAATCTTTAGAAAATAATGTGAGAGGTTGTATTTAACTAAACTATTTATTTATTGTGTAAATTTGCCTATATAATTGTATGAGTATACAAATAAGAAATAAAAAAGAATGAAATTTTTAAAAACAGAATGAAATCTTCTCACGTCTTTAGCTCTAACTTCCAGTTTACAGGTAACACAGGAGTTATAGAACAAGTTAGGTGACACCACAAGGAAGCAGAGTTTGATTCAGACTGCGTGATATTCTACAGGACAAATGATGCATGGTTCTTTAACAAGACACCTGCAAAGGGCGGCAGTGAGAGGGTGTGAATAGGAGGGAAGAGCTGTTCTAGATTAAAAGAAACATGTCAGTCAAATGCTTGACACATGGACCTTGTTTGATTTCAATTTCAAAGAAACAAAACTTTTGGAGACAGAGGCACCTGGATAGTTCAGTCAGTTAAGCATCCGACTCTTGTTCTGCTCAGGTCATGATCTCAGGATGAGATCAAGCCCCACCTTGGGCTCTGTGCTCAGCAGAGTCTGCTTGAGATTCTTTCCCCCTCCCTTGCCCTCCTCATCTGCTCTTCCCTGTCTGCTCCTCCCCCAACTCACACATGTGCTGACTCATGCTCTCTCTTTCACCCCTCTCTAAATAAACAAATAAATAACTTTTTGGAGATAAAAGGAAAAATGAGAATATAGACTACATATTAGATGATACTAAAGTATTGTTAATCTTCTTAAATGCAATATGGTATTATAGTTACATAAGAATGTCCTATTTTAATAGAGGTACTATAGGAATATTTAGCAATAAACCAATATGACTGTAATTTAAAATACTACTGCAACAATGTAAAGATAGGATGTATAAATGAAGTTTGATGAAATGTGAATAACTGTTAAATCTGGGAGATAGATTATGTGGGTTCATTATATTCTTCTCTCTACCTCTGGGTATATTCGACATTTTTCATAAGAAGTTAAAATGAGAAGGGGGAAGAATGAAAATAAATACCTTAGGAGAATATTATCAGAGTCAAGAGTTACAATAGTTGCTTCTGTAGCTTGTAGTGAAATTAGCTTGGCAAGTGCCTCTGATGTTTTTCCCTATAAATGAAAATAAACATGCTAACAATGCTAAGGCAAAAAAAAAAAAAGCTCAGGTTTTACCTAAAATAAAGATATAATACTTAACATTTGCCAAAAAGGTAGCTTTAGGAATATTAATTAGTTCAAATTAGAATATGCTTCACTTCAAAAATATGAAGTATACAAAATATAAAATGTATTATTAGGCATAGTTTATAAGTAAGTAATGTAAATTAACAGGAAAAACTTCAAGAACTCAGGTATATGAGCAAAGGACATCATCAGGCAATTCATTTAAGAAGAAATAAAATAACTGATGTGTAGAAACAGATTTGTTCCTGCTATTAATAGAAGAAATGCAAACAAAAGCAACTCTATGATACCATTTAATGCCTACTAACTAGCAAGAATTTATACAGGAGTTAATCCTGATGAAGTTGTAAAACTACTTCACTAACATATTCTTACTGACAAAAAATTGTTACAACTCGTAGCATGAGCCAAAAAAAGATTTATGCCCTTTACTCATATACTTTGTAATTTATCCTAAGATACTAATTCAATAGAAATTACTATTAAACATGAATATGTTTAATGCAGGATTATCTAAAATTTAAAACTGGGAACAATCTAATTGAGAACAAAACTGAAATGGTTTAATGAGTCACAGCACAATGATTTGACAGAATACTTAGAAAATACCAAATAATTATCTGGAATGCAAAAATAGGGAAAAAACTTTCTAGTGTTAAGGATAAACTAGTATATATACTAGGTTTGCCACTTTCTAAAATATAAAGGTATACAGAACAGAATTAGAAAGTAATTTCCATTATAGCATGGGATTACAGGTGAATTTTTTTTAAAGATTTTATTTATTTATTTATTTATTTATTTATTTATTTATTTATTTATTTATTTATTTATGAGAGACACAGAGAGAGAGGCAGAGACACAGGCAGAGGGAGAAGCAGGCTCCATGCAGGGAGCCCGACATGGGACTCCATCCCAGGCCTCCAGGATCACACTGTGGGCCAAAGCGGGCGCTAAACCGCTGAGCCACCCAGGCTGCCCACAGCTGAATATTTTTTTCCATCATTATTTTAAATCTTGTGGTTACATCAATTTTTCCATTAGAAACGTGATATAAATAAGTACTTAGGAAATCTCTCTCTCTTAAAATAAATATGGATATACTGTACTATTTACAGTATTAATTCCATAAATTTGGTAAATCTTCTAAAGGAATATTTAACTTAAAATATTACCCAAATGAAAAAAAAAATTACCCAAATGGAAGTACTTCTTTTGTTAACTATATAAATCAATGTATATTTCCAATAACTGGTCTAGAAAATATGATCTCTTATCCACTCAAGATGTTAACAAATGTCATCCTTTCTTACTTTACCTTTGCTATATGTTCCAGCCACCGGCCTAGTGCAATAAACACAAATAGCATAGGAGGTGTATCAAAGAAAGTAATAGGGTTTACTTTTGCTCTTTCATACATTGCAACCAGAAGAATAACCAAAGAGTAGGCAAATGCAATGGTGGTTGCCAGCACAATCAGTACATCCATATTTGCTGTTTTATGCTTCAGTGCTTTGTAGGCCTGAATGTAGAAGTACCAGCCTCCAAAAAACTGTAATATAAACACAATAATTATTGCCTTTTAAAAAATGCTGAGATTCACATGTAGCTCAACAACAAAGGTACAGTCTCAATGTTAATTTCCTTTTGCTTTGATCTAATCCATAAACACTACAGAAAGATTTTAAGCTGAAACAATAATGTTTGTATTTTAGCAGGTATGTGTGTATTGAGATTCAAATTGCTATAGAAGTCCTTGGCAGCTGTCCTCTACAACCCAATGGATATTCCAAAATACAAAGAAAGTTAAATGATTCATGGATTTTTCTTTTAGATGCTAGCAAAAACAAGAACTAAGAAAATAATTACATTCTTTTGACAAGGGTTTTTTTATATAAAACTCAGCTCCCCTGCCTGAAATTCAACCTAAGTAGTATATCACAAGCTACTGGAACTGCTGGCTGTTTTCACTGGTAAACATAACTGAAAAGCTTATTTTTTCATTAGGACAGAGAAACATACTAAGTTGTTCTTAAAATCATCATTGCCTTTTATAAGGATCAGAAAAAGGAATAAATTAATTAGATGGAAGTGTTCCACAGTAAAAGTTTATCTAAAAAGAAGAGTTGAAAAAAAATTAAAACATAAAAAATAAATAAACAAATAAAAAGAAGAGTTGAAAACATACAAAAGTAATGTACTTCAGTACCAGGGAGAAATAATAAAAATAATAACATGGTATTATAATTATCACCATAATTTTATATAATAAATTACTAATTAATTAAATATATATTTATAACATACTAATATGAATATAATTAATTTTAATATATTTAATATAGAATATAAAATACAAATGTAACTAAAATATAATCTATTTTATTATTATAACTTTAAAGATGAAGTTATATACAACAGCAGATATGAATTGAACTATTTCTCTGCTTTGTTGTTAAACAATATCCTTAGGAATTAAATGGAATTCATTATCTATTCTAACCACTCAGTTTAAGATTGTTTTTATGAGACATCCAGCATAAAATGATCAAACTTCTGGCTAATATCTGTTTTGCAATTGAAAATAGCCTTGCCTGTCACATTTTGCTATTTTTCATTATTAACATATATACTTATTAACATTTCACTTGCCTGTACAGGTACACACAATAAAAAGGATAGCAAATTCATAATGGACAATCCTGGCAGGATCTGGCGCTCCAGGAACATAGAAGAATGAATGTTGATCATTTCTTCTTGACTCATGTTCTGATTATGGTGAAGAATTGCTAGATGGTGATCCATAACCATCATATATATCATCAGCCCCATCACAGGAATACAGAAAAAGAGGCTCACAAGGAAGGATCGTCTCCACCTTACATAGAAAAGAAAACTCATTTTAGTTAAGTAGCTAATGGTTAAAGATTCTATCTACTATAGGGAAACACAAATTGTGACCACTTCAACCAATATAAGGATGACATTGTAAAAACTGACATGTCAACAGAATGTTAAATTTGTAACAAAGAGGGCACCTGGGTGGCTCAGTCCGTTAAGCCTCCAACTTTTGATTTCAGCTCAGATCATGATTTCAGGGTCATGAGATCAAGCCCCATGTCAGGCTCTGTGCTGAGTGTGGAACCTACTTAAGATTCTCTCTTCCTCTTCCTCTCCCTCATTCTTTCCCTCTTAAAACAAATTTGCAACAAAGAGTCAAAATCTGTTTTTCACTGACACACCAAAAGTACTTACTGTCTTATTTCTCGTTTATGGTCCAAGTGGCTTGCTGACCGATCCTTCTTGACCAAAGAAGCTTCAAAACCTAAGCTCTAAGGAAAGTCACAAGAAAACAATTACTTTACTGAATGTAAAAATATTATAGAGAAATTCTAAGCCACTGTATTGTCATTAAGAACAACTCAGTTATTGAGTGTAAGTCAATAATTGTGAATTAAGTCACTCCGGTGAATGCACAGATGAAGATGTGCTCCCTTTTCTTAAATAAAACAAAGTATTAAAGAAAACTACACATAAGTAAGATTCATATCCATATAGACAGTAACATATACTATATTTTCAACTGCTAGGGAAAATGCTGCCATCTTATATTTGTTGGCAGTGTAGCCCAGTGAAAAAAGAAAGGATGAGCTTTAGAGTCAGAAAGAATAGGCTCAAATCCCAGCTATGACACTTTCTAGCTATGTGATTTTGGGTAAGTAACTTAACTTCTATTAACCTGAGTTTCATCACCTCCAAAATGAAGAGGACAACACTGTTGTGAGAATAAAATTAAGAGGTGAAGCTTTGCAATCTTGGTAACTGGTTCTAATAAATACTGGATAATGCTAGCTTCACAAAGATGTTAATATTATTATCTATACCAATAGGATCTTATTTGAACTATTAATATGCTCCAATTATTATAATACCAAGGCTATACCGCATTAAATCTTTTATTTTTTTTTTATTTTTTTCGCATTAAATCTTTTAAAGCATTTTCACATGTACTACCACTTCAGATTAATTGAAGAACACAAGATAAGTTTCTGACAAAAGGGTTTGTTCCTTTAAATTTCATACTTTTTTTTATTTCATACTTAAAAACACATCTTTTTAAAGCAGCATCAGACCCATAAATACAAAGAACGATCTGATTACTGGCAGAGAGGAGGTAGATGGGAGATGGGTAAAATGGGTGAAGAGGAACAGGAGATACAGGCTTCCAGGTATGGAATGAATAAGTCATGGAAAAAAACATACAACATAGGGAATGCAGTCAATGGTACTGTAATAGTGTGTATGGTGATAGATGTGGTGTCACTACACTTGTGGTGAGCACAGCATAACTACTGAGTTGTTGAATCACTATACTGTATACCTGAAACTAATATAACATTGCTGTGTTAACTATACACAAATTTAAAAAATTACATAATTTGCTTTGACCTAACAATAAAGGATCTAACATGATGCTGCTTGCTTTCTTAATGATTAAATAATCTTATAACAAATTATACTTTATTGCCATTTTCTAAATATTTTTAAAGGATTTGTGGTTCTACCTGCAGTCTGCTCCTGATTAATAGTGCCAGTATGGCTTTGCCTAACTCTTCCTGACAAAGACCAAGAAAAAAAACCATATTATGTTGTAAACATATTTATGTTAAATTGGAGACATGTTAATTGAGAGTAATCAAAGGGACCAGATCTTTTTCATCATATCTGATACAAACCAGAAATGATTCAACGGAGTGCTGACTGAACAAGCAAGAACACAGAAATGCAAAATCTTACCACTTACTTCAACCATATGGATAATATCCCTGGGACCAATAATTTCTGGGTCATATTTAATATGTGCTTTGTTGGTTGCCAGGGCCACAGAGCAGTAGAAGATCCCTCTGTGTTTTGTGAGGATAGACTCTATTTTATGTACACAGGAGGCACACGTCATTCCTCTCACCTGTTAAAGACAAAGGTTTTGTTACTCAGAAATCTACTCTTACCTCCATTAAACATTGATTGTAACATGGGATTAACACACAAGACCTTATCTGCACTATTAATATCCTTCAGATATGTTCATTAGAATGCTGTTTTCATATAAAATTAAATGGAACAAAGATATGGTCCCAGCTGCAATAGGTTAAACAGAAGAGGATCTCACTAAGTCAGTATCCCTCTTCCTGTCATTACTCTGTGATAGAGGATTTGACATCTATTGTTTCCTGTATTTTTAAAAAGATTTTATTTATTTCTTCATGAGAGACACAGAGAGAGGCAGAGGGAGAAGCAGGCTTTATGCAGGGAGCCTGATGTGGGACTCGATTCCGGGACTCCAGGATTATGCCCTGCCAAAGGCAGATGCTCAACCGCTGAGCCACTCATGCATCCCTTGTTTCTTGTATTTAATGTCTTGTTTCTGTCCAGAATTTTTAGTCTTTTTTTATTACTTTTAATAAAAGTTAATGGGTGACAAAAGTATCATACTTTTGTCTAAAAATGCATTTTGCCTTATGTCTTGGGTGAGGTTATAGTTCAGCTTGGTATTAAATTCTAAAATAGAATAGCAGAACTTCTGGAATGACTGTGTGTGAAACTCAGCAAATCCTTTCCCCAAAAAGCAATGATAAAATTGAACAAAAGTTTTAGGGCACCTGGATGGTTCAGTCTGTTAAACATCTGCCTTTGGCTCAGGGTCATGATCCCAGGGTCCTGGGATGCAGCCCTGAGTCGGGCTCCCTGCTCAGTGGGGAGACTGTTTCTCTCCCTCCTCCCCGCTCATGCTTTCTCTCACTTTCTCTCTTTCTCTCTCTCTCAAATAAATAAAATCATTTTTAAAAATTGGACAAAAGTTTCAAAAAACAACCATTTAAAGACTCTGGGAAGTGACTAACAAGTATACAACAAATTACAAAGCTTCTATTCAAGAATATCTACTGAGATGGGATGAGCACTGGGTGTTACATGTTGGCAAATTGAACTTCAATAAAAACAAGTAAACAAAAATATCTACTGAAAGATTATCAGTAATGGTGTAGTAAAGGCCTTTGAAAATTATTTCCTCCATAAAAGCAATGAGAAAACTGGCAAAAACTGTCAGAACCAACTTTTTTTTTGAAATTTGGAAATTAAACAGAAGCTTTCAGCAATCCAGGAAGCATTTATTCAAGAAAATCAGAGGGGGCACCTAGGTGGCTCAGGTGGTTAAGGAGCCAACTCTTGATTTCAGCTCTTGTCATGACCTTGAGGTCCTGGGATTGAGCCCCATGTCTGGCTACGTGCTTAGTAGGGAGTCTACTTGAGGATTCTTTCTTCCTCTCTCTCTCTGCCCCTCCCCCCACTCACACCCTCTCTAAAATAAATGAGTCATTTTTAAAAAAGAATTAAAGGAAAATATGAGAATAATATCTCATCAAATAAATAATATTGATAAAGAGAGATCATTAAAAAGGCCCAATGGACAGTCTGGAATTGAAAAGTACAATAACTGAAATAAAAGCAGTACTTGGAAATGTGTAGCTGTAAATGTCAATATTAAAAAATAAGAAAGATCTCAAATAAATAACCTAACCTTCCATGTTGAGCTACTAGAAAAGAAAAGCAAACTAAACATAAAGTGAGCAAAAGGAAGGAAATTAGATTAGAATGGAAATTAATAAAAGAAAGAATAGAGAAAATCAATAAAACCAAAAATTATTTTTCTGAAAAAACTGACAAAATTGACAAACTTGGTAGACTGACCAAGGGAAAAAGAAAGAAGACACGAATGCTTAATATTAAGAATAAGGAGTAACTGCTAACAGGCAAGGCATTTCTTTCTTGGGTTAATGAAAATCTCCTAAAATTAGATATGGTGAAGGCACCTGGGTGGCTCAGCAGGTGAGCGTCTGCCTCTGGCTCAGGTTGTGATCCCGGGGTCCTAAAATTAAGTCCCGCATCAGGCTCCCTCCCTCTGCCTATATCTCTGCCTCCCTGTGTGTCTCTCGTGAATAAATAAACATCTTTTTAAAAAAATTAGATATTGGAGGCAGGGGAAGATGGCAGAAGAGTAGGGTCCCCAAGTCACCTGTCCCCACCAACTTACCTAGATAACTTTCAAATCATCCTGAAAACCTACTAAGTCGGTCTGAGATTTAAAGAGAGAACAGCTGGAATGCTACAGTGAGAAGAGTTCACGCTTCTATCAAGGTAGGAAGACGGAAAAAAAATAAATAAAAAAGCATCCAAGGGGGAGGGGCCCCGCGAGGAGCCGGGCTAAGGCCGGTCGGCGAGAGCCCCCAGGACAGGAGAGCCCAGTATCGGAGAAGCAGAAACTTTACCAATCTTCAGGAAGGAAAGGCGCTAGCAGGGAGCTTGGGCAGGATCCCAGGAGGGCAGGGATGCCCTCAGGCTCCCAGGGGCACTAACAGAGGAACTGCGCCCCAGGGGAGAACGCGCCCCACACCGCGGGCCGAGCTCCCTAAAGGGCTAGAGCGCGCGCCTGGCGTGCCCTGGAGCAGCCCAGGCGGCGGATGTGGATGGACCTGGAGGGTATTATGCTGAGTGAAGTAAGTCAATCGGAGAAGGACAAACATTATATGGTCTCATTCATTTGGGGAATATAAAACTTAGTGAAAGGGAATAAAGGGGAAAGGAGAGAAAATGAGTGAAAATATCAGTGAGGGTGACAAAACATGAGAGACACCTAACTCTGGGAGATGAACAAGGGATAGTGGAAGGGGAGGTGGGCGGGGGGTGGGGGGGTTGGGGTGACTGGGTGATGGGCATTGAGGGGGGCACTTGGCGGGATGAGCCCTGGGTGTTATGCTATATGTTGGCAAATTGAACTCCAATAAAAAAATTGTTTTTAAAAATTAGATATGGTGATACTTGCACAACTCTGAAGATATAAAAAAAACAAACACTGAATTGTACACTTTAAAAGGGTGAGTTTTGTGGTATGTGAATTATATTTCAATAAAGCTATTATGTTTAGAAGTCTTTAAAAATAGGGGCGCCTGGGTGGTGCAGTCAGTTTGGCATCCCACTCTTGATTTTGGCTCAGGTAGTGATCTCCAGGTAGTGAGACTGAGCCCTGCATTAGGCTTTACACTAAGCATGGCATCTGCTTAAGATTTTCTCTTCCTCTCCTGCTGCCCCTCTCCCTACTTTCCCTTTCTCTAAAATAATGTCTTTTTAAAATTTTTTAAATAAATAATAAAAAATAAACACCCATCCATTCTTTTTAATAGCTGCTTAGTATCCCACTATACGAATGTACTGTAATTTATGTAACTAGTCCCCAGTGATTCATTTAGGTTTTTTTCCTATCTTTTGCTATAATAAAAAATATTATAATGAATATATTTGCACTCATGTCATTTCATACATTTGCAACGATTTCTGTTGGATAACTTCCTGTGAGTGGAACTTCCAAAGCAAAGGGTATGTGCAATTTTATTTTTAATAGACATTGACAAATTCCCTGAGAGCCTGTATCAATTAACTCTCCACCAGCAATACATGAGAGATCACAAACATAGTGTTACCAAAATTGTGTATGATCTTTACCAACCTAATAGGTGAAAAAGCATTTCAATGCAGTTTTTATTTGCTTTATTCTTATTACAAGTGAGGGTGAACATCTTTTCATATATTTAAAATGGTAATATTTTGGATTTTCTGTGAACTGTCAGTTCATATCCTTTACTATCTCCCTTTTGGGTTGTTGGTTCTTTATTATTATTATTGATACCTCTTTATATAATTAAGAAAATTAATCTTTATCTATGATAAGAAATAAATTCAATTTACTTGTCTTGACTTTGTTTATGGTGTTTTCCTTCCAAAACGAAATTTTTATGTACATGAATTTATCAATCCTTCCTTTTATAGGTTTTGTATGATATTTAGAAAGGCCATTTCCACTCTAATATTATTTTTTAAGCGACAGATTAGATATTGTTATTGTGGCAAAGCTGGGTGGAAGCTTCATAGAAATTCTCTACTAGTTTTGCAACTTTGTGAGTCTAAAATTATTTACACAATGGATTAACAGACTTGCATATAGTAAAACAAATACACTAAAATGTTATTGGGGAATCTAGGTGGAGTGTATAAAGGTGTCTGCTGTACAATGCTTTTGACTTTTCTGATGTGTCAAGTTTTTATAATAAAATACTGGGAAGGGCAGCCCCGGTGGCGCAGCGGTTTGGCGCCGCCTGCAGCCTGGGGTGTGATCCAGGAGGCCCGGGATCAAGTCCCTCGTCGGGCTCCCTGCATGGAGCCTGCTTCTCCCTCTCCCTCTGCCTGTGTCTCTGCCTCTCTCTCTCTGTGTGTGTGTCTATGAATAAATAAATAAGATCTTTAAAAAAATAAATAAAAATAAAAAAATAAAAAAAGATTAAAAATAAAATAAAATACTGGGAAAAGAGCTCTAAATATTTCTTCTAGTAATTTCATGTTTGTTTTTTTGCATTCAAATTTCTGACTGAGCTGGAACTAATCTTGGTACAGTGTTAAGTGTTTTGTTTTAATTGTTTAAGTTATACAAATAAAATGCAACTCGTTGGATTGGAGAAAATGATCATTTTAAACCATTTTAAGCCTTAAACCTGGTTCTATGACTTCATTTATAAAATTTCAGTCTTCGGTGCATCTGAAATTTATTCTTTTCTATTCCTACTTGGTAGGAATCATACTATATTTAAAAGTTGATTTTTGGGATGCCTGGGCGGCTCAGTGGTTTAGCACCTGCCTTCCGCCCAGGGCATGATCCTGGAGTCCTGAGATCAAGTCCCACATCAGGCTCCCTGTGTGGAGCCTGCTTCTCCCTCTGCCTATGCCTCTGCCTCTCCCTCTCTCTGTGTCTCTCATGAAAAAAATAAATAAAATCTTTTAAAAAATAAAATAAAAGTTGATTTTCATTTCTTTATTCAAACCTAAATCTTCTTTTTTTGGTTCTTAATAGAGTTATGAGTATCTTTTACATTCCATGCTCAAAGGCCACCATTCCATTAAGTTATATCTTATCCTTCTATTTTCCATTTTCCTTAACTTTTCTTTTATGTCTTATTTTCCCAACCCTTAAATACCTTTGGAACTATTTTCTGAATCCTCCCTAAGTTTTCCTAGAAATTGTATTAATCACATAAAAATAATTACTTACAACAAGTTCTAAAACACCATCTACTTCATCAGCATTTTCTATCATAGTGGCTCCAAATCCAAGCTCTCGGATGAACTCAGCTATCATTGGAGGTTGTATAACAACAGGATTGTATCTTACTTCTGCCTTGCCAGCCATCAGAGCCACAAGTACAGAATATATTCCTAGAAGCATTGATAAGAAAAACAATTGAGATAATATCCTTATAAAAAGAGTAATACTATTAGTTTTTTTCACTTGTAAAAGGATTAAAGTGAACCTAGAGACATTTATTACTTAATTTTTATATAGTCTTGAACCCAAACAAAACTACTTTGAAAGGGGGCCACGACTTTTTATTATGGAAATTTTCAATTACATATACCCAAAACAGAGAATAACATAATAAACTTAATACAACCATTGCCCAGTTTCAACAATTATCAATAATACTAGGGCTAGGGACACCTGGATGGCTTAGTCAGTTTTGTAGCTAACTTGATTTCAGCTCAAGTCAGGATCTCAGAGGTCCTGGGATCAAGCCCTACATTAGGCTCTGTGCTCAGTGGGGAGTCTGCTTGAGGATTCTCTCTCTCTCTCCCTCTCTCTCTGCCTCTCCCACAATTCTCTCTCTCAAATAAATAAATATATCTTTTTAAAAATTACAATTGTGGCTAATCTTGTTTCATCTATATTCCTATCCTTTTACTTCCTGCACTCTACCTCCAATTATTTTGAAGCAAAACCCAGATAACATTTCACATGTAAAAATCTAAATACATATCTCTAAAAGACTCTTCTCTTAAAAAATACCTATAATACCATTATCACATCTAGAATAATTCCTCAATATCACAAAATATCCAGGCAGAATTTATATTTCCAGAATTGTCTTGTAATTATTAGTTTATCTAACACAGTTTGTCTTTTTAAATTGGGATCCAAATAAGATCCATGAATTGTAATAGATTGAGACTTTATCATATAAATGTAAAGCATTTGTAGAAACTAACTTAGAGACCTACAGAAAGGATCTCAGGCACTTAAGGAAATCACTGCAGTTACAGCAAAGAATCCAAGAATGTACCAACATGCACATTATAACATAAATAATAGTCATTTCTTACAATTATCAAATATGACTGACACACACTAATATAAAGTATTCTTATTTATAGGGGTAAAAAGTGCCATACTACTTGTCAATAAAACAAAGGAGTTCATTTTATCACAGTTATCCTGTTCTGTAGCACAAGCCTTTTATTAACAACCATCCTACTTCTCTAGGCCAGCTATTGCTGTCATTGCCAGGAAGAAAATTAATTCTGCATAGCAGAAATGTCATCTCTTTCCAGTAATCTATGGCACTTGGTGACTGACAGGGGATCCCCTAATGGGGATCAATAGTCCATAGGTCAACTCTGCAGTTTGATAAAAAGAAAAAATAATAACTTAATAACTTAATATTAACTTAATAGTTTTAATAAGAAAACAAAGTACCTATATAATCTAAGTTTTCTATATAAAATGCTTGCATTCTGGGCTCTGTGGATACCAAATAATTCAGAGGATCAGTTCATAGGAAACCATCAGTAATAAGAGTAGGTTATAGAGAAAGTAGGAAAAATCTTTTTTGCTCCAATTGCATGTAATCTATAGCCTAACAGAAAGAAAAGGGAAAATCTGACTCTCAAAGATAGGTTTCATAAGTACATAAATTATGGATAATTTTTAAAACTCTTACTTCAAACTATAATTAGAATTCTATTCATTTTTAGAAATATAATGCAAATTAAACTGAGACAACCAGTGTTACTTAGTTTTTAAAAAAGTAAATATAGTGACCCTAGCTAGGCCAATGGTATTCCTAACTGGGTAAAGAGGTGGTAAAGGGGATAATAAGGAGCAACTGGAAGAATCAATCAGCACAATGGATTTTTTTAAGGGATTCATGATTGGCATAGGCATTGCTTATCTCATGAAAAGGGCTATTTCTGGATTGCCAAAAAAATAGTTGGTCCTAAAATTAGACAGGAACCTTACAAACTTCCTTTGCTTTCATTTGTTTGTAACCTCCCAGCCTTCCTCTTTTAATCATTCAAAGGGCACCTGGGTGGCTCAGTGGTTGAATGTCTGCCTTTGGCTCAGGTCGTGATCCCGGGGTCCTGGGATCAAGTCCCACATCGGGCTCCCATGGGAAGCCTGCTTCTCCCTCTGCCTATGTCTCTGCCTCTCTCTCTCTCTCTCTCTCTCTCTCTCTCTCTGTCTCTCATGAATAAATAAATAAAATCTTTTTTAAAAAAGCATGATACAAGCTTCAGCCTCAAATGCATTTTAATTAGATAAAACGGAGACTGAAATGACAGGCAAAAATGACACAATGCAGATAAAGTAATAACTGTATAACATACACTTTGTTATAATTTTCTGGCCTTTATATATAAAGTAAGGTATGTGTGTATATGTGTGTATATATACACACATACATATATATATATATATATATGGAATATATAAGGCCTTTATATATAAGGCCTGTGGACCACAAGCTTGTATTACTATTACACACTTTGAGTTATCTTCCCACAATAGAAGGGATAAGCTGATATTAATCTTACTTATTTGGCCCTTGTGACTAAGGGCACGTATTAAGACACTGGGGCTAGGGCTGCCAAAGTACCAACTTCAGTCTCATTAAACATAACTGTATATCTCTATCTATAGTTAACAAATCTTTTTTTTAAAGATTTTATGTATTCATGAAAGACACACAGAGAGAGGCAGAGACATAGGCAGAGAGAGAAGCAGGCTCTATACAGGGAGCCGGGACGCGGGACGTGATCCCAAAACTCTGGGATCACACCCTGGACCAAAGGCAGAGGCTCAACCGCTGAGCCACCCAGGCATCCCTAACAAATCTATTATGTCACAGTGTGAAGCCAATTAATATGAGTGCAAACTTATAACACAAAACATTTGAGTTTGATTGAATAAAAAAAAAGGTTTGCTGTAAATTTTCTAAGATTTTGTAACCTAGAGTTAAAATTTGTAGAGAATATTAAGTAACTTTTTAAACATTTTTACTGCAAGCAATGATCAGTGATCAAACTGTTGGAAGAGAATAACATAATTCTAAACAAACTTGGTTCTGGTCTGGTTTTTGGTCCAAGTACATTAATATTGAAACTAATGGACTGTGGTTATTAGGTTTAAGTGTAGTTTTATCAGAAAATTGGTATGTTTCTTAAAATCCATTGCAACCAAGGTCCATAGAGAATAGTAACCTTATATCTTTCCTTCTGCTGTTTTCCTACAAATTTCATTGATATTAAAATGTGATCATGAGGTAAACAAGATAGGAACTTGGGAACTAAGGGAACAAAACACAAAAACTGGCTGTCAGAAAGTCAAAGTTGTCCTGCACATCACTCATATGCAGGACTTCATAAGGCCTTTTGTGGCAAGAACCACAAAAATGGTTACAAAACACCTAAGAGAACAAAAAGGACAGAGTCCTCAAATCAATACACAAAATGAGAGGCTTCAAGAGTGTCTCACCTTCTTCTCGTCTTAAATTCCGTTCAATGTTTGCTACACAGGAAGCACAAGTCATACCAGTGACCTGTATGTAACACTTAGATGAAGTCTTTGTCTCCACATCGTGAATTGGTGTCATCATCTTAGTATAAAATTCATTAGTTGAGGTCAAAAGCGGCATTTCCGATGAGGTCTGACCTATTATTACCAATGGCTCATTTATATCTGGTGGACAGGGAAAGATTCTTTTCATTTGAGGTACTCTTCAGTTGCATCCTTGTCATTCATCACAATCCACACCTCTAGACACTGTCAATCCATTCCTTTAAAACCAGCATGGACCTAGAGCTCTCAGCACTGTTAACTTTTATACTTTCCAGAAAGTGACTTTGAATTCCAGTACTGCCCATCCCAGTTCTCTAGAAAACCTGAACCAACTGAATAAACAAAACATTGGTTATACCAAGTTCTTTGGGGCACCTGGGTGGCTCAGTGGATTGAGCGTCTGCCATCAGTTTGGGTCATGATCCCAGGGTCCTGGGATCGAGCCCCACATCAGTCTTCCTGGTCAGGGGGGAGTCTGCTTCACTCCTTCTCCCTGCCCCTCCTCTCTTATGCTGGCTCTCTCTCTCTCAAATAAATAAATAAAATCTTAAAAAATGAACCCAAGTTCTTCTAGCTATTATCTCTACTGCAAACCCCAGGTAGAGAGTAGTTTGTTGATGGATAGCTCTTATTTTTATAATGAATTTTTATTATCATGTTAATGATTTGCATACTGACATTAAAGTAACTCATGATATAGTAAGTAGAACGAAAAGCAATTTATAAAACAGCACTGCAGTATGATGTAATTTTAAAACTTTTTGTGTATATGTATATATGAGACCATACATAAGAAAGTCAAAATATTAATGGTGGCTATTTCTGAGAAATGGGGTTAAGGCAGGAATAGAATGGACAGATGAGGGGCACCCGGGTGGCTCACTGGTTGGGCGTCTGCCTTTGGCTCAAGGCATGATCCCGGGGTCCTGGATCAAGTCCTGCATCGGGTTCCCCACAGGGAGCCTGCTTCTCCCTCTGCCTGTGTCTCTGCCTGTGTGTCTTTCATGAGCAAATAAATAAAATATTTTTAAAAAGAATGACAGATGAACACATTTTCTCTATAGACACTTCTGTATTGTTTGAATTTTAAACACTAATATATAGTATTTTTTTACATTAAAATGTCTTTGTGGACAATAGAAGAAAAGGCAAGGAGTAAGTCTGCAGTAATCTTTGTTCTGTGCAAAGGAATATTTGGGGGGTGCCTTTGTGACTTAGTCGGTTAAGTGTCCGACTCTTGATTTTGGCTCAGGTCATGATATCAGGGTCGTGAGACTGAGCCCCATGTCAGACTCTGTATTGGATGTGGAGCCTGCTTAAGATTCTCTTTTCCCCTCTCCCTTCACCCCCCCCCCACAGTGTGTGCAGGCACGCACACGCTCTCTCTCTCTAAAAAAAATATAAAGTATAATAAAATAAAAGTAATATTTGGAAAATCCCTCCATACAATGTTTATGCACTGTGGAACAATGGAAGCTCCTATCATCCAGAAGATACCCCGCAGTCTCAGAAAATCTACCATTCTGTTTGAATTTATCCACAGCAGTATTAATCACCTCCAAGAAGGGAGAAGTTATTCTCTCTAGCACATCCATGCACTTCCAAAGCTAAAGATTTTATACTCTCTTGCAGAGACAAAGAGTAAAAGAGATGACGTGGAAATTTTCAGGCACCTAACTTGTTCTTTCTTCCCCTTGGGCAAAAAAACTGGTTCAGGTCTATTTGGCTAGCCCATAGAGGAATCCCTGCATCAGGGCTGGTTTTCAGGACGTTAAAGAAGGCATATTTTGCAAAAACTTTAACCTAACCATTTAACTCATAAATAATGATATAGATTTCCCAAATCAGTATAGTAATAGCTCTTAAATTTTAATGCACATATAATAACCTGGGGGTTTTGTTAAAATGCAGATTCTGGTTCAGTACATTTAAGATGGAACCTCAGATCCTGCATTTCCACCACTCTTCCAGGTGATGGCACTACAGCCAGTTGGGTTACAGCAAAGGACACTAATCACAATGGACTAGATACTCACAATCCCAAAACTAGTCAGTCTCTGGTCTTAAGAAAATCAATTTAGAAAACTATACTAATTCATTCAGATTATGAGAGCATTATTTAGAAGACAGAAAAAGTTACCAAATACTATTGTTATCTTAAAGAATTCAAATTTTTAAAATTTTTAAAAATTTTTTAAAAATTTTTATTGATTTATGATAGTCACAGAGAGAGAGAGAGAGACAGAGAGAGAGACAGAGAGGCAGAGGGAGAAGCAGGCTCCATGCACCGGGCACCGGGAGCCCGATGTGGGATTCAATCCCGGGTCTCCAGGATCGCACCCTGGGCCAAAGGCAGGCGCCAAACCGCTGCGCCACCCAGGGATCCCTATCTTAATTCAAAAAGGAAGTTCATTTGCTCAAAGAAAATAGCTGTGGCTTTGAAAAAATACATGATTTTAATCCATCCAAGAGCTTACTTCATTCTCTCATAATTACTATAAAGACTTAATTTTGAACTTAGATACTGGAAAAAAAAGTTTATACTGCTAATTACTTTAGGTCCTGTTCCAGAGTAATTCAGGTATTTCAGGTACCAGAGATAACCCATAATACAATCTGCAATTTTCATACTCTGGTAGTATAGTATTAAAATAAGTCATAGAGGTAGTTCCTTTTAGCTACCTTGGCATGACCTCTCAACAAAGATCCATAAAATTGTGCCCTTTACCCCAGTGAGTGTGGCAACCAGAAATGCAAAAGTTTTCATCTTCCACAGAAGCAGTGCAGGTGTTAAAAAGCCACACTGAATTAAAGGACTACTTTTCTTCAATTAGATTTTCTATAGGCTCTAGCAACATGGCGTATGCTTAAGTGAATTCAAAAGGAAGGAAGGTTGACTTTCCTGCACTTGAGGCAACAATCAGAAAAGATTCCAAATATTTCAAGAAAGAGTTTCCAATCTCATCCTCAAAACTGGTGGGATCAGTGTCTGAAGTAATATGAAAATCAAATAATAGATTAAAAAGAATTAAGAACATCATTTCTGCAACATACTCTCAAATGATTCAGAAAAAGTGTGTGTGTCTATGTGTCTGTCAACAGATAATTATAAAACAAATGTGGTAAAATATTAAAAATGAGGGAATCTGAGAGAAATTGGTAAACAGGAATTTTTTTGTATTACTTTTGCAGCTCTTCTGTAAGTTTGAAATTAGAAATAAAAAGTCACAAAACAGGAAAAGAATTTGAGTATTTTTATGCTTTAATTGGTTAGTGAAGACTTAACTTCATATATTATATATCTTTTTAAGAGAATGATGAGATTAATGATCATGATAAAAAGAACTTCCCATGCAAGGGTGGTGCAGTATTTGCAAGTCAATCAATGTGATACATCACATCAACAAAAAAAGGAAAAAAAACCCATATGATCATTTCAACAGATGCAGAAAAAGCATGACAAATTACAATATCCATTTATTATAATATACTCTAAAAAATGTAAGTCTAGAGGGAACAAACACACTGCAATGTAATAAATGCTTTATATGAAAAACCCACAGCTAACATCATACTCTATGGTGAAAAACTGAGTTTGTCCCCCTAAGATCAGGAACAAGGATGTCTGTTCTCACTACTTTTATTCAACATAGTACTGGAAGTCCTAGCCACAGCAATCAAACAATAAAAAGAAATAAAGGCATCCAAATTGTCAAGGAAGAAATAAAACTTTCACTTTTTGCAGATGACATGATATTACATAGAAAACCTAGAGTCCACCAAAAAACTACTCATAAATGAATTCAGTAAGGTCGCAGGATACAAAATCAAGGTACAGAAATCTGTTGTATTTCTATGGAAAAAAACCCATATGATCATTTCAACAGATGCAGAAAAAGCATGACAAATTACAATATTCATTTATTATAAAATGAAGCAGCAGAAAAAGAAATTAAGAAAGCAATTCCATTTACAATTGCATCAAAAATAATAAAATACCTAGGAATACACTTAGCCAAAGAGGTAAAAGATCTGTACTCTGAAAACTATAAAACATTGATACTGATGAAAGATATTGAAGACAACACAAAAAAATGGAAAGACATTGCATGCTCATTGATTAAAAGGAAAAATAAGGGCAGCCCAGGTGGCTCAGAGGTTTAGCGCCACCTTCAGCCCAGGGTGTGATCCTGGAGACCAGGAATCGAGTCCCAAGTCAGGCTCCCTGCATGGAGCCTGCTTTTCCCTCTGCCTGTGTCTCTGCTTCTGTGTGTGTGTGTGTGTCTCTCATGAATAAACAAATAAAATATTTTTAAAAAGGAAAAATAATATTAAAATGTCTATTCTACACATCTAATCTAAGCAGTCTACACATTTAATGCAATCCCTACCAAAATGCCAATAGCATTTTTCACACTAGAACGAACAATCCTAAAGTTTGTATAGAACCACAAAAGACCCTGAATAGCCAAAGCAATCTTAAAAAAGAAAAACAAAACTGGAGGTATCACAGTACCAGACATCAAGTTATATTACAAAGTTGTAGAAATCAAAATATTATAGTACTGACACAAAAATAGACACATAGATCAATAGAACAAAATAGAAAGCCCAAAAACAAATCCAGAATTTATGGTCAATTAATCTTTGACAAAGGCAGCAAGAATATGTAATGGAAAAAGTCTCTTCAACAAATGCTGTTGGGAAAACTGGATAGCTACATGCAAAATGAGGAAACTGGACCACTTTGTTACACCATACACAAAAATAAATTCAAAATGGATTAAAGACCTAAAAAGATCTAAATGTGAGACAGGAAACCATCACAATCCTAGAAGAGAATACAGGCAGTAACTTCTTCGACACTGGCCATAGCAACTTTTTTCTAGATATGCCTCCTGAGGCAAGGGAAACAAAAGGAACAATAACTATTGGAAGGACGTCAAAAGAAAAGCTTCTGCACAGCGAAGGAAATAACCAACAAAACTAAAAGGCAAAAAAAATAAAAAATAAAAAAATAAAAAAAACAAAAACTAAAAGGCAACCTACTGAATGGGAGAAGATATTTGCAAATGGCATATCCAATAAAGGATTAGTATCCAAAATATATAAAGAACTTATCAAATTCAACACCCAAAAACAAATAAGCCAATTTAAAAATGGGCATAAGACATGAACAGATATTTCTCCAAAGAAAACATACAGATGGCCAACAGACACATGAAAAGATGCTTAATATCTGTGATTATCAGGGAAATACAAATCCAAACTACAATGAGATATAACCTCACACCTGTCAGCAAGTGTTGGCAAGGAGATAGGAGAAAAGGAACGCTCTTGCATTGCTGGTGAGAAGGCAAACTAGTGCAGCCACTGTGGAAAATATTATGGAGGTTCTTCAAAAAGTTAAATCTAGAACTACCCTATGATCCAGCAATCACACTACTGGTTATTTACCCAAAGAATATAAAAACACTAATTCAAAGGGATACATGCACCCCAATGTTTACAGCAGTATTATTTACAATAGCCAAATTATGGAAGCAGCCCAAGTGTCTATCGATTGATGGACAGAGAAAGTGTCATACACACACACACGTATATATACACATATATGTATATATACACATATACATATGCATACACACATGAACACACAGAGGAATATTATTTAGCCACAAAAAATGAAATATTGCCATTTGCAATAACACAGATGGAGCAAGAGAATATAATGATAAGGGAAATAAGTCAGAGAAAGACAAATACTGTATGATTTCACTAATATATGGAATTTAAGAAACAAATGAGCAAAGGGGCAAAAAAGAGAAATAAATTAAGAAAGATTCTTAATTATAAAGGATAAACAGATGGTTACTAGAAGGAGGGTTGGGAGGATGGGTTAAACAGGTGATGGGGATTAAGGAGTGCACTTGTGATGAGCACCCAGTGATGTATGGAATTGTTGAATCACTATGTTGTACACCTGAAACTATTGTAACATTGTATGATAACTAAACCTGAATTAAAATTTTTAAAAATAAAATTAAAAAAATAATTCACCAATGAAGAAAAAAAACACCTCATATTTCTCTATCTCCTTTAACTTTTACAGCCCACCCAGGATTAGTGTGTCATAAAGACAAATCATGCAGGCCCCTCTCTGTCTGGAAAAGGATTATGGTGATAGGTTGTGAGGCCAGGATCAGCATTGACACTGATATTCAGAAAATGGACAGCCACCATTCTGATGGCATCTTAAACTCTGAATGATCTCTAGCAGAAATACAGAATGCAATCACTTGATATCAACATTTTATCTCAATAATATGGGTCACTGTAGTCACAACTCTATCAGTTCTTTTATGATGACATTCACTGTGCCAAGTTTTTTGTTTGTTTGTTTGTTTGTTTTTACTTATTCATCATGACCATTAATGTGTTTGTTATGACCCCTAATGGATGTAGGGCACATAACAGGCTCCTGGTAATTATTTGTCAAACAATTAATTCCTGGGGCCCTTGGCAATAGTTGGTTAAGGTAAAAGCCATTGTTAATGTTACTGAACATGTTGCACTCATGGATCCTGAGGACTAAGTAGATGATAGACATGGTACAAGAGACTATCAAATACTCCTGAATTCCACTTACTAGTCTGACCAAAATTTCTCCTATTGCTAAAATATTACATATTTGAAGCCATAGGAGGTAGCTGGAAATTTACTTTTACTCAGCTCACATCTGCTATATAGAAACTCTTAAATGCCATCTTATATTATTTAATATTATGATATATATAATTATATAATATAATATAGATTTAATTCAGAGAGTTTATTTATGGAGGTCACTGTGGAAAATTATTTATGCCAGTGCTTCTCAAACTTTAATGTGCACATGAATTACCTGGAGAGCTTATTAAAAAAAATAAAATGTAGATTTTTAGTTAATGGGTATGCAGTGAGTCAGAGAGTATAGTTCTAAGAAGCTCCCAGTGATGGTGCTGCTACTGCTGATCTGTGAACAATACTTTAAGCTGCAAAAATACAGACTCAGATGAATAGGATAAATCCCTTTTTTTAAGATTTTATTTATTTATTCATGAGAGACACAGAGAGAGAGAGGCAGAGACATAGGCAGAAAGAGAAGCAGGCTCCTCCATGCAGGGAGTCCGATGTGAGACTTGATCCCAGGACTCCAGGATCACGCCCTGGGCCGAGGGCAGGCGCTCAACTGCTGATCCACCCAGGCATCCCAATAGGATAAATTCTAATTTGGGGGTCCAATCTGAAAGTCTGTAAGGTTCCTACTTACAATAATGCCAGATATTAGATTTTACTTTTAAAAAGTATATCACTTTTATACTATATGTGTTATAAGTTGATATGATTTGAGTTCCTAATTTAAGAAGCACAGGAATATCACAGTATAAGTAACTTGTCTGATTATTAAGGTAAACTAATTTATGTGGTGTCCATTATGCATCATATATGCCAAATTATTTTAATATAAACTCTGAAGAATAATTCAACATTATGAGTTAGCAAAATGTGAATCAGTTTCAAATATTGTCATTTTGAAAATTTTAAAAATTATAAGCAATGGGGGCACCTGGGTGGCTCATTTGCTTAAGCACCTGACTCTTGATTTCCACTCAGGTCATAATCTCAGGGTTGTGAGACTGAGCCCCGTGTTAAGCTCCACTCCAACTTCTCCCTCTCCTTCTGCCTCTCCTCTGTGCTCAAGCTCTCTAAATAAATAAAGTATTAAAAATTGTAAGGAATGATAGATACAACTAAATTTTGCTGAAACCAATTTTATTCATTTTTTATGGCTTCCTGATACAGTTTTACTTCAGTATTTCCAACTAAAAATTTTCTTCTGGTTTCATAATTATTTTCTTTTGCAATTATGGATCTCCCAGGTACTTTGTTCAGACTTTTAGTACCGAAGGCTCTTTAACATTTCAGTATTCTATTTGAATTTTCTAATAAGGAATTATGTGTCTCCTTTTTAGAGCACAAAAACTTTGGTCTTTTGAGATTTTTCTTTATTAAAGTCAGAATTCTAGGTGACAGTGTGAAGTGGTTCAGCCACTTTGGAAATGTATGGAAATTCCTGAAAAAGTTAAACATTCACCCTTTGACCCAGAAATTACAACCCTAGGTATACACTCAAGAGAAAAAAATATATATTCATGTAAAAACTCATACACAAATGTCCTTAGCGGCATTATTCATTAAAAAAGAAGTAGAAACAACCCAAATTTCCATGAACTGATGGGGAAACAAAACAAGGTATATAAATACACATATTTATATATTTATATATATACGTATATATTAACTGTAGTTTTATTTTTTAACTGTAGTTTTAAATTTAGACATTCATATATATATTATATATACTATTTAGCAATAAAAAGAAATGAAATATTGATATATGTTACAAACATAAGATAAACATTTGTGTACCTTGAAAACAATATACTAAATGAAAGAAGTTAGACACAAATGGACAAATATCCTATGGCTCCACTTATATGGTACCTAGAATTGTCAAATTCATAAAGATAAAAAATTGAACAGTAGGGGGATCCCTGGGTGACTCAAGTGGTTTAGCTCCCGCCTTTGGCCCAGGGCATGATCCTGGAGTCCCAGGATCGAGTCCCACATAGGGCTCCCTGCATGGAGCCTGCTCCCTCTACCTGTCTCTCTCTCTCTCTCTCTCTCTCTCTCTCTGTGTGTGTGTGTGTGTGTGTGTGTCTCATGAATAAATAAATAAAATCTTTAAAAAGTTGAACAGTAAATAACAAGGGCTAGGGGAGGAGTGAGGGAAATGAGGAGTGACTGCTAATGAGTATAGGTTTCTTCTGGGGTGATGAAAACGTCATAAAATTAGATAGTGGTAACGGCTGCAAAACTCTGAATATACTAAGAACTACTGGATTGTATACTTTAAAAGGGTAAATTTTATGGAATGTAAACTACATGTTTACATTAAAAAGTGAGAATTCTATGATTTCCACCATTTGTCATGAATATGAAAAGTAAGAATATTTAGTATGTTTCTGGGTCCTCTTCCAGTGACATTTATCTACCACAATAATTTGAGCATGTGTTTGATATAATTTTTTATGCTTCTCAGTTTTAGTGAGCTTGAAAAAAGAATATAGCTATTTAATATCCTTCATTCTGATCAGAATAGCAAAAGTTAATAACATTATCTGGAAATTAGTTATATTGTTTTTCTATTTTATTTACAGCAGGAAATTTCATTAGAGCATTTCCAATTTAATTCAAGCCTAGGTTCAGTTCTAGTTCAAAATAACAAGTTCACATAGGCAAATTCATTGAATATTCGTTTTTGGTTTCAGTTCAAGAGCTATCAGGAAATAGACTTTTAGGCAGTTCTAGAGTCAGTTTCATTTGAATGTCTAAATTTAAAACTAAGTTTAAATTCTATTATTTATATCTACCTTTTTTCTTTTCAAAATAGCATTTGCTTCTCTAATAATACATGTATACATATATCCTTGTCACAAAAAACAAAACACATAGGAAAGAAAGTACAATGGAAACAAATATCACCTTTATCCTACTACTCATATAATAACCACTGTTAAAATTTTAGTTCATGTCCTGCCAGGAATTTTATTCACTTATATACATAAACAATATACACATGGCATAAATCCTTATATATGTGTTTATAAAATTTCGATCATACTGAATATAAAGATTTTTAGCTTTTTTTCATTTAACAAAATATCTCAGACACTTTCCTGTGACATTAAGTATCAGTATTAAAATACTGTCATTTTTTATAGTTTTATAACATTTCATCATATGGACATATCATGATTTAATGTTTCTAGTTTTTAAATATTACAGATAATTATGCAAACATCCTTATGCATCTTTGTATACGTTGCTGACTACCTCTAGAGGACTTACTTCGAAAAACTTGAATTGCAGTGCCTATTACTCACTTATTATTGATGAAAGCCAAAGAATCCAAAATAGGAAATACAAAACATTAGAGGAATCTGAGAAAAAAGTGATAATTACCTGACAAGGCAGCATCAAATCCCATGTCTTCTATTGCTTCTCTCAAGGTTTCTGGAGAGGTTAGTAGAGGATCATACTCAACAGTCCCATTGCCATTTGCAAGAGATACTCGTATGGATTTTACACCTTCCTTTTTTGATATGACACCCTCAATAGACTGCACACAAGAATTACAAGTCATGCCATCAATGTTTATTACAGTTTCTTGAGTCAGAGGATGGCTAACTATGTTCAAAGGAATCTTTTGAAGAGGTGAGCTGGAGGGAGAGTTTGAGGTACTCTCAACTTCACTAGCAATACTAACTCTGTATTGTCCTGGTGATATGGCCTCTATTGCTTTTCTCAGGGTTTCTGGAGTGACTAAGCTTGCATTGTACTTTACTATGGCAGATCTATTCTCTAAAGAAACTACTATGCTGCTTACATATTGGAGTGTAGATAAAGCACTTTCAATATTTAACACACATGATTTACAATGCATGCCATCTATAATGAAAGTGACTGTTGAATCACTGGTATAAGATGGACTCCTTTGCTGAGATCCTTCTGAGGATTTGACTGGTGTATTCTTTAGGCGTTCTATATCAATAGCTCCCAATTTCAGGTACTTGGGCTGTTTTTTGATGAAGGCTGGAAAGCCCACAGCTTCAATCTGCTTTTTTATTTCCTCTATTGTTATAAGATGAGGTTGATAACCAATAGTAGCTTCTTGGTTGTCCAGGGAGACTAGTTAATAAAAAGAGAAATATTATATCAATATTATATCAATACCACACACAATTGTTTCTCTGTCTTTGTTATCATCATCCTTTAAGATATTTCAGTTCTTTTCAGAAAATGTTATTGACAACAGACTGGAAAAAAAGCAAAAAATATGACCACTATATCTACAGTCTCCAAGTTTCCACATGCCTGAATAGAAACGCATTAGAGGTAGAGAGGACCACATGCATGTTGCAATAAAAACCCTGAAATCCAGGGATGCCTGGGTGGCTCAGTGGTTTAGTGCCTGCCCAGGGCGTGATCCTTGGAGTCCCGGAATCAAGTCCCATGTTGGGCTCCCTACATGGAGCCTGCTTCTCCCTCTGCCTGTGTCTCTGCCTCTCTCTCTCTCTCTCTCTCTCTCTCTCTCTCATGAATAAATAAATAAAATCTTTAAAAAAAAACCTGAACTCCATGAACTGCCACTCAAGCTACCTTTTTTACTTGTTTAATACTCATGTAATTTTTCATTATAATCATTAACTTTACCCACATCAACCCTGTGAATACCCACATTGTACCCAGACTTCAATGAAACAGTAAGTATTCTAGTCCACTGGGGCCAAAATCCATGCTTAGGTAAAGTAAAAACCTCAAAGACCAAAACAGAAAACTAAGCTCACAAGACAATTAAAAAAATAACACAAGATATATTACCTTTAATTCGCTGAACACCTTGCAGCTTCCCAATTTTTCCTTCAATGGTGCTGGTGCATGAATGGCAGGTCATCCCTTCAATTTTCATCTTCAGCATGACTTCACCTGCTTGAGCCATACTGTAATCTTCACAGGTTCCTGATTTTTTCTCCAGAGTTCTAATATCTAAACTGAGATCTGGAAGCAGCTCTATTATCTGATTGGCATTCACTATAGAAGGGATTAATGTCACCACTATAGTTCTTTGCTGAGGGGAAATTTTAATGTCTGTCACACCCTTGGTCTTGAGCAATGTGTTTTGGATATGATCCCATGGCAGAGCCAGTGAACCAGCAACAGTCAGAAACACAGTATCAGTTAAAACAGGGAGAGGATTAGGATTGTGGAGAACAGCATCAAAGCCCATGTCATCAATAGCTTCCAGTAGGGTCTTTGGAGTCTGTAGTTTAGGGTCATAAATAATAGTTGCATTTTTTTCTTCCAGTGAAACCTTTTGGAAGAAAATTTCAAAAGTCCGTTTAATTACATTTCATGGCCTAGAACTTAAAAAATTGCAATCATCATATCACATTCAAGAAGAATGCAACAAATAATTCAACCTGGGAGTTTCTCTATTAGTTCTCTTCTTTATTATTCTCTTTGGAAAGAAACAGACTACCAGTCAAACAGTACAATGTCTCCTGTACTTATAGGAATGATAAAATTATATGTAGGTGTATGTGACTCAAGTACTAATTGTGCACTTGAAATATACACATCGACAAACACACCCTAGAATTTCACAACAGAGTATAAACTCCTTCTTACTATCTCCTTTCACAAATTATTCCAATACTTTACACTCTACCAATTCAAAAGATAATAAAAAAACAGGATCAGTTGCAGAAAATAAAAGGTGATATGAAGTTTAAATTTTAAGATGTTCAATTAAGATAACTTTGGAAGAAAAGATATAAACATGCTAGTTTATGATTAAAGGTAGTACTGTAAGATTTTGTAGCATATATTCCTATAACTTTCTAAGTTACTACAGCCTAATATTACTTTTATTCAAAATAAGAACGTGTTTATTGTTTTGCCTGATTCAATGATAAAAACAATGACTGGATTCCTAAAGCTGAGCTACTATATAATTTTACTACTACCATGACTGCATTGTATATATTTGGCTGACAGCTTACAAAAGTTAATGATACAGTCATACACACAAACACATATGTACAAACACACAACTACTGGGCTGGGAGTCAGAAGATTTGAGTTCCATAAAAAATTCTCCACTTCGGGCACCTGGGTGGCTCAGTTGGTAGAGCATCTGCCTTTGGCTCAGGTCATGATCACAGGGTCCTGGGATCGAGCCCCATGTCAGGCTCCCTGCTCAGTGGGGAGTCTGCTTCACCCTCTCCCTCTGCCTCTCCTCCTGCTTGTGCTCTCTCTCACTCTCTGACTCCCTCAAATAAATAAATAAAAATCTTTTTAAAAATTCTCCACTTATTAGCCAACCACACTCATTAATTCTGACATCTGAAAAATGGGGAAATATGCCCTATAGTCTTCTAGGGTTGTTATAAGGATCATATGAGTAAATAAAAAGTAGTTCTTTGCAGCAGTGAGTTAAAGGTAAACACTGAACAACTAATATTTACCGAGCACTTATTATATGTGCCAGGAATCAGGATTCTCAAGACACAAAGCTGAGCGTGACACAGTCACAGGGAACAAAACTAGAAAAGAAAATACAGAAAACAGACATGTATTCATCCCGGGAATATGGTTCAGAAAAGGCTCCTTAGGGGAGCCTTTTATTATCTCCCTTAGGGGAGATAATATCTTCATGTAAAAGGACAAACAGAAATCAGCAAGGATGCATGAGGGAGGAATTCTAGACAAATGGAAAAAGTAGATAAAGATCATAAGCAAAAGAATTAGGCAACTAATTTATTATGGGGCCCCTTTTCTGCCAATAATGGTTTGTAATAGGGAGCTATGAAAAAGTTAAACAAGGGAATGACATGATTGTTTTAGCATTTTAGAGAAGAATCATTTTGGAGACACTATAGAAGATGTGTGTGGGTGGAATGGAGTGACAGGATGGAAGATCAGTTAAGAGACTACTGCAATTGTAATACTGATACAGAGAAGATAGATATTAAGGCATGAACACTGGGGACAAAGAAAAAGGGGGCATTTCCAACATATATTTGGTGCATTTGCAAGGGCAAGAACTAGTAAGGAGATTATAGAGAATAAAGGAGATGATTACGATGACTTATATGTTTATGGTTTGGGCCAATAGATGGTGTTGTCATTAACTATTATGAGAGAGAGAGGAGGAAAACTGGAGGAAGTTAAAAGTGGAGGGAAAAGAAAGATGACAAATTTAGTTTTGGATTCATTGATTTTGAGAGGCAAGAGGGTATTAATGTTCTAAAAGCAGTCAAAATATGGGCATTATTATTATTAATACTATCATTTTGGATTCCTGGTGAAAACCTTTGTTCTATAAATAAAAGCAACCCCAAAATATAATTAAAAGTAATTAAGAGTCAGGGCGCCTGGGTGGCTCAGTCAGTTAAGTGTCCGACTCTTGATCTTGGCTTGGGTCTTCATCTCAGGATCATGAGTTGAAGCCCCGTATTAGGCTCCATGCTGGGTGTGGAGTCTACTTTTTTAAAAAAAAGTAACTGAGAGTAGGAAATCTCACTTTAAACTCAAAAATAGGGATGCCTGGGTGGCTCAGTGGTTGAGCATCTGCCTTTGGCTCAGGCTGTGATCCCAGGGTCCAGGGATCAAGTCCCGCATCAGGCTCCCTGCAGTACCACAACAGTCTGCCTATGTCTCTGCTTCTCTCTCTGTGTCTCATGAATAAATACATAAATAAAAATGTAAACATTCAGGGGCACCTGGGTAGCTCAGTTGGTT
This sequence comes from Canis lupus familiaris, assembly GCF_011100685.1. Taxonomy (NCBI): domain Eukaryota; kingdom Metazoa; phylum Chordata; class Mammalia; order Carnivora; family Canidae; genus Canis; species Canis lupus. The sequence goes on along the minus strand of NC_049260.1, from coordinate 60,418,232 downwards.
AAGCACCTGCCTTTTGCTCAGGTCATGATCTCAGGGTCCTGGGATTGAGCCCCAAGTTGGGCTTCCTGCTCAGCGGGAAGTCTGCTTTTCCCTCTCCCTTTACCCCTCCTCCCAACTCATGCCTGCTCTCTCTCTCTCTCTCAAATAAATAAAGTCTTTAAAAAAAATTTAAACATTTGGGACACCTGGGTGGCTGAGCGGTTGGGCATCTGCCTTTGGCTCGGGATGTGATCCCGGAACAAGATCAAGTCCCACATCAGGCTCCTACATGGAGCCTGCTTTTCCTCCCTCTGCCTGTGTCTCTGCCTCTCTGTGTCTCTCATGAATAAATAAATAAAATCTTTAAAAAATTTAAACTTTCAAGCTAAGGAAGAAGATGGTGAACAGATGAGGGGTAGGGAAGGAGGGGCAGCACAGGGGACTATAGTGTCATGGTTGTGGTGATAGTTAAATGAATCTATGTACATGTGTTAAAATTCACCCAACTAAAAAAAAAATAATAGAACTGTATACCAAAGAAGTCAATTTTACTGTATGAATGGTTTTAAACAAAAAAATTAAGATTAAAAAACTCATTAGTTGTATTAGCTAAATTTCAAGTGTTCAATGGCCAATGTAGCTAAGTGGCTGCCATATGGTACTGGGTCTATATAGAACGTTTCCATCATTGCAGTACATTGCATTGGACCATACTGCTTCAGGCTCTAGTGTATTTTATGATAAAGTACCAAACTTTTTTAAAAGGGTGGGAATTTTTCTCTTTATGTTTAAATACACATTATATGGTATTTTTTAAGATTTTATTTATTTATTCATGAGAGAGAGAGAGGGAGAAAGAGAAAGAGAGGCAGAGACACAAGCAGGCTCCATGGAGGGAGCCCAATGTGGGACTCAATCCCGGGACTCCAGGATAATGCCCTGGGCCAAAGGCAGGCGCTAAACCGCTGAGCCACCCAGGAAACCCTATATCATATCTTTTTAAAAAGATCTGGTTTCGAATAATTTCCACCCCCTCAAAAAATGCTAATTTACCAACATGCCCAATGAGAAACTATTCTTAAAACTGACTATATAAGCAAACCCACTTTCTCACTACATGGTTTGCTGTAATTTCTACTGCATTAGCTTATATTCTAATTATAATAGGCATAAGGAGATAAGGAAACTAAGTATATAAAATACTTTATTAAAAAGTTATATTACCTTATGTTGTTTTCATGCTGTAGACTAAAAACATTTCCTCATTTAGTAACTTCTATTTGTGTGTTTTAAAGCTGGCCAACCACCCTTAGCACAAACAAAAATGTTCCCCTTTTGAGTAACGTCACTTAACTTTTCCTCTGAATGTTAGATATCTAAAGGTATCTAAGAGTTAGATATCAAAAAGTCATATAAGAGTTAGATATCAAAAAGACTTTTCAAGCCTAAAGTCTCAAAGGAAACAAAAACAAGCAGCACCTCTGTTTCTTTTAAGAGGAAATTCATATAGTGATTATCACAATACTGTTCTAGATACCAAATCCTTAGGCAGGAAGCTTAAAATAACATTTATTTATTCAACAAATATTTACTAGGTGCTTATTATGTGCCTGGCACTGTGCTAGCTGCTAGGATACAATGGTGAGCCCGGAAACTGCTGGTAGCAATATGATTCTGGGTCAGCTTAACCCTTTCACATTAACCCTACCAACAATTATCACCTCCACCTATTCACCACGTTATTCCAAAGTTTCATCAGCCTGTCTTGTTCTCTCAATCTTTCATTAAGAGCCAATGCTGTTAATCACACTAATAGGAATTTACCCCAAATATACAAATGTAGTGATCCAAAGGGGCACCTGCACCCCAATGTTTATAGCAGCAATGTCCACAATAGCCAAACTTTGGAAAGAACGGAGATGTCCATTAACAGATGAGTGGAAAAAAAAACAGATGAGTGGATAAAGATGTGACATATATACACACATACAATGGAGTATTACTCAACCATCAGAAAGGATAAGATCTTACCACTTACATCAACATGGATGGAACTGAGTATTATGCTGAGAAATTAAATAAGTCAATCAGAGAAAGACAATTATATAGTTTCTCTCATATGAAGAATATAAGAAACAGTGCAGAGGATGATAGGGAAAGGAAGGGAAAAACGGAATGGAAAGAAATCAGACAGGGAGACAAACCATGAGACTCTTAACTATGGGAAAGAAATTGAAGGTTGCTGGAGGGGAGGTCACTGGGGAGATGGGGTAACTGGGTGATGGGCATTAAGGAGGGCATGTGATGTGATAAGCACTGGGTGTTATATGCAACTGATGAATACTGAACTCTATATCTGAAACTAATGATGTTCTATATGTTGGCTAACTGAATTTAAATAAAACAAAAAAAGAACCAATGCTGTTTTTTCTATTTTCATAAGAACTATTCTTCCATTAAATCAACAGTTCCTCTAAAAATAAACATGTAACAGGCTACAAATTATGAATGTGACTTGTAGGAAGGACAAAAAGAGGAAGACTATTCGCTGTATTTAGATGAAGGCAGAAGTGGAAGAGAAGAAAAGAAAAGAAATCAAAAATACTCTGTGGCCTCATAGCATTAACAGTGGAGTAAAGGGGTGCTAAATGCCCACAGGAATTGTAAAGATCCATTATTTTAATGAGTATGGTATTCTTTACTGAAATGTTTAAAACATGAAATTCAAGCACAGTATACTTTATCTGCATGTGATTTCTATATAATTTGCTCTCAAGTAGGATGAAAGCTAGAACTTTGGACAAGTTACCCTAACTTAAAGGACTTCATTTTCCTAAGAGACCAGTTTAAAGTTTACTTTCTTACATTTTCATAACAACTCAACATAAAAGTAATCAGAGGTTTTTCAGACCTTGAAAGGATTCGGTCATTTTATATAGACCAAAGTCATTAAAGTGAAATGATTCATCAGTTATCTTGAATTTCTAATATATTTGATTCACCAACCACAAATAGTTTTGACTCAACTAAAAACTATTTAAAATACATAGGAGACACTGGTCATGCATGGTGTCCTCCATCATGAGTCCCCGTAGTGTGGCCTGACATATCCATAGCCCTGAGGGGAAACTTCTTCTGCCCTGCCCCAAGCCTGGCTCCCCATGGGCTCCGCGATTGCCCACCACCTCCCCACCTCACAGAAGCAGGTTATACAGACTCCTCTCCTCTCATGACCATTTGCAACTCTTCACCAGGGGTCTTCAGCTGACAGTAATGAAACCTGAAGGCCCATGCAAGAAAGGGTAACATTTTTATTTTGAAAGTGAGGTTTCCACCATTTGCTTCGACGTGGATGAAACTGGAGGGTTTTATGCTGAGTGAAGTAAGTCAATCAGAGAAGGACAAACATTATATGGTTTCACTCATATGGGAAATATAAAAAATAGTGAAAAGGATTATAGGGGAAAGGAGAGAAAATGAGTGGGAAAAATTAGAGAGGGCGACAAAACATGAAAGACTCCTAACTCTGGGAAATGAACAAGGGGTAGTGGAAGGGGAGGTGGGCGGGGGGATGGGGTGACTGGGTGACAGGGAATGGGGGGGTACTTGGCGGGATGTGCATTGGGTGTTATACTATATGTGGCAAATCGAACTCCAATAAATAAATAAATGAATAAATAAAACATAGGAGACACTGGGTGTTCTGTATGTTGGCAAATTTAATTTAAATAAAATATTTAAAAATGAATGAATGAATAAATAAACATAAAATATATAGGAGGAACCTGATATAAATTACACATTTTATAATACAAATTCTATTATTATTTGTTGAAAACAATAATATTAATCAAGCGATACTCTACTTTGATGCTTCAATACAGAGTACTGAAAACTAAAAGTCATTAATATAAACTGTTCAGTACTAGCACAAAAATAGACACAAAGATCAATGGAACAGAATAGAAAACCCATAAATAAACCTATGCTTATATGGTCACTGAGTCTATGACAAAGGAGGCAAGAATATACAATGAGAAAGAGACAGTCTCTTCAATAAATGGTGCCAGGAAAACTGGACAACAGCATATAAAAGAATGAAACTGGATCACTTTCTAACACCATACAGAAAAATAAGCTCAAAATGGATTAAAGACCTAAATGTGTGACCTGAAATCATAAAAATCTTAGAAAAGAACACAGGCAGTAATTTCTCTGACATCAGCCATTGCAACATTTTTCTAGATATGTCTCATAAGGCAAGGGAAAGAAAAGCGAAAATCAACTATTGGGATTACACCAGAATGAGAAGCTTTTACATAGCAAAGGAAATAAACCAACAAAACAGAAAGGCAACCTACCAAACGGGAGAAGATCTTTGCAGATAATATATCCAATAAAGGGTTAGGATGCAAAATATATAAAGAACTTATCAAACTCAACACCAAAAAAAAAAAAATCCAAATGAAAAATGGGCAGAAGACATGAATAGACATTTTTCCAAAGAAGACATACAAATGGCCAATAGACACATGAAACGATGCTTCAAGATCAGTGATCATCAGAAAAATGCAAATCAAAACTACAGTGAGATATCACCTTACACCTGTCAGAATGGCTAAAATCAATAATACAAGAAACAACAGCTGTTGGCGAGGATGTGGAGAAAGGGGAAATCTCCTGTATTGTTGGTGGGAATCCAAACTGGTGCAGCCACTCAGAAAAATAGTACAGAGATTCCTCAAAAAGTTAAAAATAGAATTACCCTATGACCCAGCAATTGCACTAAGTATTTACCCAAACAATACAAAAATATTAATTCAAAGGGATTCATGTACCCTGATGCTTACAGCAGCATAATCTGTACTAACTAAATTACAGAAATAGCCAAAGTGTCCACTATCTGATGAATAGATAAAAAAAATATGGAACAATGGAATTATCACTCAGCCATAAAAAATGAAATCTTGCCATTTACAACAATATGGATGGAGCTAGAGAGTATTATGCTAAGTGAAATAAGTCAGTCAGAAAATGATAAAAACCATATGATTTTACTCATATGTGGAATTTCAGAAACAAAACAAATGAGCAAAGAGGAAAAAAAGAGACAGAGACAGAGAGAGGGCAGCCCCAGTGGCTCAATGCTTTAGCGCCGCCTTCAGCCCAGGGCCTGATCCTGAAGATCCGGGATCGAGTCCCATGTCGGGCTCCCTGCATGGAGCCTGCTTCTCCCTCTGCCTGTGTCTGTGTCTCTCATGAATAAATAAATAAAGTTTAAAAAAAAAAGAGACAGAGAGAGAGGCAAACCAGGAAACAGAGTCTTAACTATGAAAAATAAACATAATGGCTACCAGAGGGAGGTGGGTGGGAGGATAGTTTACATAGTTGATGATGATTAAGGAGTGGACTTGTTGGGATTAGCACCAAATGTTGTATGGAAGTGCTGAATCACTATATTGTACACCTGAAAGTAATAATACACCGTATGTTAACTAACCAGAATTTACATAAAAAGCAGGAAAAAAAGAATATTGGACAGTACAGATTTCCCATAGAACTCTTCCTTTACAATATCCCCTATTATTGCTTAATGTATTACATTAGGTGTGATACATTTGTTAAAATTGATTAAAGTTTCTATTTTATGAAAAAAATTCAAAAACCAAATTTTATAATTTTTTAAGTTGTAGCATTGTTTTTTCATACACTAATCTGTAAACTGAGTGCATTAGCAAAATTTTCATTGCTAATATATTATCATTTTGTTCAAAAATATAACTAATGCATAGTTATTCATTATGAAATATTTAAATATAAAACCATACAAGGAAATAATGAAACTCTCCATCCATACCATTCCTCCACTGCTAGTTTTTTATATTGAATTTGACCTTTTTTTGAAATTTGGGATAAAGTTCAACTAAATCAGAAACCTAACCCTCTTCGAATAATCGAATAATTGACTCTACATCTTCATGGATGGATGATTATCACCTAGGAATTATATTAAGCAAAATGCCGGTTTTACTCTAATACAGTGTTTGAAAAACACAATGTTCAAAGCTCTATCATTTGTCATAGCAAAAGTTAGCAAATGAAGAAAGTTCCAAATTGAAATAAAGATTCAGCTCTATATGCTGATATGGCACAATCTTTAAGATGTATTTGCTAAGTGAAAAAAGCAGGGCAGCCTCTGTGGCATAGCGGTTTGGCACCTGCCTTCAGCCCAAGGCGTGATCCTGGAGTCCTGGGATCAAGTCTCGCGTTGGGCTCCCTGCATGGAGTCTGCTTCTCCCTCTGCCTGTGTCTCTGCCTCTCTCTCTCTCTCTCTCTGTGTGTGTGTGTGTGTCTCATGAATAAATAAATGAAAATCTTTTAAAAAAGAAAAAGAAAAAAGCAGGGCACAGATAATACATATGGTATATGTGAAAAGTGAAAGAAAATGGAGTCATTTATGTCAAGGGGTTTTAGAATGGAGCCAGAAGGCCATTAAGGAGATGGGCCTTATACATATCCTCACCTGGTGGAACCATGAACTTCTAAACCGGGACAAACAACAAATATTCCAAGGACTCTCCACAAACATCAACAACTTACCATATTAACAGACTTTTGCTTAGTGATAGCCTTAGCAATCAATTATGTTTAGCTAAAATAAGTTTTCTGCCACCAATACCAATCAAAATTCTTTGTAAACAATGTGTACAAGCATTCCTCTTTGCCTTTAAAAACCACTGACTTGGGCAGCCCTGGTGGCTTGGCGGTTTAGCACAGCCTTCAGTCCAGGGTCTGATCCTGGAGACCCCAGATCGAGTCCCATGTCGGGCTCCCTGCATGGAGCCTGCTTCTCCTTCTGCCTGTGTCTCTGCCTCTCTCTCTCTCTCTCTCTCTCTCTCTCTCTCTGTGTGTGTCTCTAATAAATAAATAAAATCTTTTAAAAAAACTAAAAATAAAAATAAAAAATAAAAAAATAAAAACTACTGACTTTTGTTCCCTAGAGGAACACAATTTGTGTTGCTATCTAAATCTGTGCTTCATGAATTGTAATCCTGAGACCCCAAATAAATGCTTTTATTTTAGTTCTTCCTCTTTTCTCAGTGGACATATGCTTTCATTTATATAAAAGGATATATGTAGATAGATATAGATAGATACACATATATACATATAAACCATTTTACATTCATAATCTATTTCCGGAAGGATACATACATTAGCAAACTAATAACTGGTTTCCATTGGGAGGGGGATTTTACTCTGTGTTACTTTTTCAATTAAAAAAAAAACTGTTGGCAAATCGAACTCCAATAAAAAATATACAAAAATTTAAAAATAATAAAAAAATTAAAAACCTGTTATATCAACTATACTTAAATTTTTAAAAACCAGTTAATTTTAAAGGGGGGCAAGGAATGTATTGGTCCACAGGATGAATTTGGTAACTGCTAGCATCTAGGTGGCCATTTTTTAAAGGATAATCTAAATTAGGTGTATGGACTGCAGCCTTTACCTCAGTAAAGGGAAAAAGCACTCAAAATGTTACCAGTATCAATTTCAAGGACAAAAGTAATTTGGTAATAAGGCATTAATCTTTGGAGTCATCCAGTACTTATATCTAATTAAATTTGTTTTTACATTTCCACTTTCAAAAATGCCAAATGATTCCAGAGAAAGACCTTCATATCATCTGCCCATTTTTACCCTGAACAGACCACTAGAGTGATTAAGTTAAACTTTGGGTTAATCTCTTTAAAGTCTCCAGTCTTCACACTGACAAGACAAACAAGAGTATTATACTCATTTATAAACTTCACAAGATAAGACCATTTCCCAAAATGTATTTAAATGCTGATGCTGCAAAGAGAAATAATCACATTACTTCTACTTATTACAAAATTAGAGACATCTTGACTATTCAGTTCTCCTTGAATTCTGTTAAAGCTCTAATCTGTTCCACTGTAGCATTTTTTCAATAAAACAACCCCACTCAATTTAAGATCACAATTACATTACCTCATATCGGGGTTTTATTCCAAACACAAGAGCTCCTTGATTTAGTTGAAAAAATGTCCTCTTTAAATCTGTTTTCTTTCTTTTTAAAAAGATTTTATTTATTTATTTTAGAGAGAACATAAGTGCATGTTCCCGTGCCCACCAGCCAGGAAAGGAGCAGAGGGGGAGGAAGGGGGGTAGAGGAGAAAAAATTTCAAGCAGACTCCCCACTGAGTGGGAGCCTGAGACAGGGCTCTATCTCATGACCCTGAGATCATGACCTGAGCCAAAATCAAGAGTTGGACGCTTAACCAACTGAGCCACCCAGGTGCCCCATCAAATCTGTCTTCTAAAGTGACTGCACATTAGTCTTAATGGTAATCTCAGCTATAACTATGATCCAGAAATTTTCAACCTTGAGTTCTTAAAAAGTAACCAATAGGGGCACCTGGGGGGGCTCAGTGGTTAAGTGATCCTGGGGTCCTGGGATTGAGTCCCTGTGGGTAGCCTCCATGCTCAGCAGGGAATCTGCTTCTCCCTCTGCCTCTCTCTGCCACTCTGTGTTTCTCATGAATAAAAAATAAATAAAATATTTTAAAAAGTGACCAATATTTATGTATTAACATGTTGAGTTGCATTCTGACTATAAATTATGTTTGCACATGAAAATTTTCTATGTAATGCCTAGAAAGAAGTGAATCCACCTTTTTAAAAAAACTTTTATTTTTTAAAAGATTTTACTTATTTCTTCATGAGAGATACAGAGAGAGGCAGTGACATAGGAGCCTGATGGGGGACTTGATCCCAGGACCCCAGGATCAGAACCTGAGCCAAAGGCAGACACTTAACCACTGAGCCACCCAGGTGCCCCATAAATCCACCGTTTATGGCCTCTGAAATGCAAACATTTTAAGGGCTTTCCTTAAGAAAAATAACACAAAACTATAAATAACAAAATTCAGTACAAAAGTAAATATTTCAAATGAGTAACAAAATCACAAGTTACAAAGTTTAGAAAGCTGCTAAATACCATAAAATCCTGATATACCTATTTTCTTTTCCTATATTTTCATGTATATTCTCCTATTTCATTTCTTTTTTTAAAAAATTATTTATTTGAGAAAGAGAAAAAGAGAGAGCATGAGCTGGGGGAGAGGCAGATGCAGAGGGAGAAGCAGATTCCCTGCTGAGCATGGAGCCCAATGCAAGGCTGCATCCCAGGACCCTGGAATCATGACCTAAGCCAAAGGCTGGCACTTAACCAACTTAGCCACCCAGGCACCCCTCTCCTGCTTCATTTAACAATAACTTTTTAAAGGCATTTTCAAAAAGAGAAAAGAAAGATAATTTAGCTATCCCTGTATGTCAAAATATTTTTTATTAATGATAGCTTAGTAAAGTTCCTTTCAATATCACAACTAGGTATTAATAAATTTTTAGAGCTGTTGTCAAGTTTGGGAAAACTATCAAGTTTCTTTCATATGTGTACTAGAAAAGTTCAGAGAATTTCAGAGAAGTTTACTTGTGTACTGATTAGTATTAAATACTCTTTGAATTGATAACAATCATTTACCATTTTTACACTGGACCCTACATTTTTAAAAGATTTATTTATTTATTTATTTATTTATTTATTTATTTATTTATTTATTTATTTTTTATGAGAGAGAGAGAGAAAGAGAAAGAGAGAGGCAGAGACATAGGCAGAGGGAGAAGCAGGCTCCATGCAGGAAGCCTGATGTGGGATTCGATCCCAGGACTCCAGGATCACACCTTGGGCCAAAGGCAGACGCTAAACCGCTAAGCCACCCAGGTGTCCCGGCCCTACATTTCTGTGTCATGATACTGAGTGAGTTGGTAATATGGGTGGTAGGAGCATTATTGGAAGACATTCCTACATTAGAATTCCTAGCAAAAATTTCACGATACACAGAAGTGACTACCACATTTGGCCAAATATTCTACTAATCCCAAACCAAACATCCCCATCTCAACCTTTCCTTAGTCAGATCCCCAAAATACCCATGGCAAATCTAATATCACTCAACACAAAGGGAAAGTCTAACAGAGGACAAGTTTAAGTGGAAATAGACAATGGACTTAAATGCTTGTGCTTAAAATATTTTACTTTTGCAAAAACACATAACCATGTGAACAAACTGCTAAGACTCCCTCCAGAGTCTCAGAAGGGGTCAATACAAGTGAAAGGCTATGAAACTTAAACTTCACAATAAATCTGTCTCTTGGCCTAGAATACTAGGCATTTAGTAAAATATTTTTAAAGGAAAGAAAAAAGAAGAAAGGTTACTAATAATATATACTATATCATCTGGGCTTTTGACTGAAGGAGGAGAGGCAGAGCTAGGAAAAAAAGGTTTGTGTCTTTTTATTTTCAGCAAATTATGAATGTGCCCTGGAAAGTATAGCTTATCTATCACTGGACTCCATATAAATCACTGTTGATAACACAAAGTGCTTTCATATTATATTACTGCTACTTTTCCAAGTTAATCCAATTCAATTGTATTTTTCTGACCTTAAACAGACTTTATTAAGTACAGGGGAATTCTAGGAAGATGCAGGAAAAATAGCAGTCTTAAATATGAATGGGGTGCAACAGACTTTTTTGGAAAATCTATATAGGAATGTACTTGCAAATGTCAAGCAGAATCCCTTCCTTTAGGGATCCCTGGGTGGCGCAGCGGTTTGGCGCCTGCCTTTGGCCCAGGGCACGATCCCGGAGACCCGGGATCGAATCCCACATCGGGTTCCCAGTGCATGGAGCCTGCTTCTCCTTCTGCCTGTGTCTCTGCCTCTCTCTCTCTGTGACTATCATAAATAAATAAAAATTAAAAAAAAAGAATCCCTTCCTTTAGTTATACATGAATATGTGGGAAAAACATATTAATCTAAAATAGTTGGCCATGCAAAGAGTTGGAGATTCTAGAAAATACACTAGCTGTTAGTGGACAATAAGCACCTAAGTCATCTGAAAAAAAATTATGTGAACTAGTTTTTGGATGGTTAAAATAGCTTTACTGCAGTTAGCACAGACAATTAGTTAGATTCAGCTTCTATTTTGGCCCTCCAAGATCAGCTACCTTGGATCAAGTAGAGGAGGTTTAACTGCTTTCATTTGAAGATAAATCAAATGTAGGTGTCATACTTATTACTCAATGAAATTAAACAACTAATTTTTAAAGATATGGGACTGAAGGGTGCAGAGCTACTTTTATCATCATTTTTTCTAATCAACAAACTGGAAAATATCCATCTAATTGTTGGATAGTTACGATCAGTGAAAAAATTACAAAATGTAATTGGGTAAAATCAATGTAGATGGGTAAAACTTAATGTTTTAGATTAATTAAAAGGCAAAGCTCTCATAAGTATCTAGCTGATCTGGGGATACATCAGATATTCTAGTCCAAATTTAATGACTCATGTACTTAAAAATATAATGATCTTCTGATTATTAGAAGAATCCATTGATCTCTGAATTTAAATGTTGTGCTAAATCTGATTGTGCTAGGGCAGCTCAGGTGGCTCAGCAGTTTAGCGCCGCCTTCAGCCCACGGCCTGATCCTGGAGACCCAGGATTGATCCCATGTCAGACTCCCTGCATGGAGCCTGCTTCCCCTCTGCCTGTGTCTCTGCCTCTCTCTCTCTCTCTCTTTCTCTCTGTGTGTGTCTCTCATGAATGAATGAATAAAATCTTTTTAAAAATCTGTGCTAAATGCAGCTGGACAAAATTCCTTTTAAAATATTAATATATACTCTGGGTAGTGTGTCTAAAAATGTACCTTTTGTATGTAGATCTGAACTACTCATAGGAAAACCACTTTAAGATTGATGCAATTGATCAAATTTCAAGGTTGCATTAATTTCCACCATCACTGTAACAAATATTGTATAAAAGCAAAATTATAGAAAACCTCCAGTAAATAGAACCACCACCAATACAAAGTTGTTTAATGATGTGAAAAACTCAAATAACACATTGAAATAATCAGTACATTACACAAATGAGGAAACAACTCAGTTAAAATGACATATCTGGGGATTGACTCATTAAGCTGCGATTGTGAAATAAGTTCAAGAGGCAGTAATTCATAGTATAATATTTAAGATAAAGCAGCCATATGTTACTGTCATGATAGTAGAAATTCCTAAACTTCTGGCAAGAAAGCAATATTGTTTCATTCCTTTGGACTCTTAGATACAAACTGGAGAGAAACGGGAGAACAGGAAAGGAACCAAACTGAATGAAGCATGAAAGAGTGCTGATATTAGCTACACTCCAAACAGTGCTGAGAATCCTGAAGAGTAACAAGGAAAGAGGCAGGGGTGGGCAGCAAAAAGGTTTGGAAATGGTATTGAGATATACTAGGAAATTCCATGCACTAGTCAGGGACTTCTACCTTAACAAAGTACAACAGGCAGAAAGGCCTATATTAACTCTTAGAAGCATCAGCAAAATACATTACCAAACACAAATGATGAAAATAAACAGCAAGGATTCTCCTGGGGGTAGGTAGAGGGAGGTTCCTTGTACTAGGCTCTCCACTTTTGTGTATGTTTGAAATTTCTCATTAAAAGTTAAGTACTCAAAAAAAATAAAATAAAAAATAAAAAAATAAAAGTTAAGTACTCACACACAAAAAAATAAAGTTAAGTACTCAGGGTGTCTGGATGGCTCAGTTGGTCAAGCATCTGACTCTTGATTTCAGTTAAGGTCATGATTTCAGAGTTGTGAGATTAAGCCCTACATGTGGATCTCTGCTCAGTGGGGAGTATGCCGCCCTCCTCACTCACCCCCACCCTTCCCCTACTTATATACACTCTCTCCCTAAAATAAATAAATATACCTTTAAATAAATAAGTAAAAGTTAAGAACTCAGTTGATGGACATTTGGGTTGCTTCCACAATTTGGCTATTATAGATATTGCTACTATGAACACTGGGGTGCATGTATTCCCCTAAATTAGTATTTTTGTATTTTTTGAGTAAATAGAGATAGTAGTGTAACTGACTAATGAATGGATAAAGATGTGATATATATATACATATTTTATATATATATATATCTCACGTGTGTGTGTGTGTGTGTGTGTGTATACATAGACACACTATGGAATATTACTCGTCACCAAAAAGAATGAAATCTGGCCATTTGCAATGACATGGATGGAGCTAGAATGTATTATGCTAAGTGAAATAACTCAGAGAAAGACAAATACCATATGATTTCACTCATGTGGAATTTAAGAAACAAAACAAATGAGCAAAAGGACAAAAAAAAAAAAGAGAAGTAGAGGCAAACCAAGGAACAAACTCTTAACTACAGAGAACAAACAGATGGTTACTAGAAGGGAGGTGGGTGGGGAATGGGTTAATACTAGATGGAGATTAAGGGATATGTTAGTTGTGATGAGCACCAAGTATTGTATGGAAGTGTTGTATATTGTACAACTGAAATTAATATTACATTGTATATTAACTAACTGGAATTTAAATAAAAACTTTTTTAGGGATACTTGGGGAGCTCAGTGGTTGAGTGTCTGCCTTAGGCTCAGGTCATGATAATCCTGGGGTCCTGGGATCGAGTCCTACATCAGGCTCCCCAAAGGGAGCCTGAGTCTCCTACTGCCTATGTCTCTGCCTCTCTCTCTGTCTCTCATGAATAAATCATAAAATCTTTATTTTTTTAAAGATTTATTTATTTATTTATTTATGATAGACAGAGAGAGAGAGAGAGGCAGAGACACAGGCAGAGGGAGAAGCAGGCTCCATGCCCGGAGCCTGATGTGGGACTCGATCCCGGGACTCCAGGATCGTGCCCTGGGCCAAAGGCAGGTGCCAAACCACTGAGCCACCCAGGAATCCCCCATAAATCATAAAATCTTTAAAAAAAAAACTTTTTTTAAAAAAAGTATGTACTCTGTGACCAAGTAGGCTTTACCATGTGAATGCATGGCTGGTATAACATTTGAAAATGAATCAATGTAATTCACCATATTAATACCCTAAAGAAGAAAAATAATATGGTCATCTCTACATGAAAAAAAGGAACTTGAAAAATTTCACCATCAGGGATCCCTGGGTGGCTCAGCGGTTTGGCGCCTGCCTTTGGCCCAGGACGTGATCCTGGAGTCCCGGGATCGAGTCCCACGTCAGGCTCCGGGCATTGAGCCTGCTTCTCCCTCCTCCTATGTCTCTGCCTCTCTCTCTCTATGTCTATCATAAATAAATAAATAAATCTTTAAAAAAAAAGAAAAATTTCACCATCCATCCATTCATAATTAAAAACAAAAGCTCTTGGGACACCTGGGTGGCTCAGCAGTTGAGCATCTGCCTTCTGCTAAGGTCGTGATCCCTAGATCCGGGATCGAGTCCCACATCAGGCTCCTGCGAAGAGCCTACTTCTCCCTCTGCCTGTGTCTCTGCCTCTCTCTCTTTCTCTGTGTCTCTAATGAATAAATAAATAAATCTTTATAAACAAACAAACAAAAACAAAAAGTTCTCAGAAAACTAGGAATGAAAGAAACTTCCTTAACCTGATATACGGCATCTGCAAAAAACCCTACAACTAACGTAATACTTAACGATGAATGACTGAATGCTTCTCCCCACCCCTGCCATGATCAGGAAAAAGACAAAGATGTTCATTCTTATCACTTTTTTTTTAAAGAAAGGCAGACTGCCAAATGCAGCACCCCGTTTGGATGTAAGGAGTCTTGGAAGCTTGACTATCCTACATTCTTCTATAAATGGACCTTGAGAGCTTGTTTGGAAGTTCAAGCTGGGGAGCACAGCTACTTGTATATCCTTGACCAAAGAACTGTCTTCCTTTATCAGGGAAGGTCATACTCTTCAACCAAGCATGCAGCTTTGGGAAGGATGCACATGGAGTAGTGAGGCAGGAAGGTGATACCCGCCTAGCCAGCCAGATCAGCTGAATCAACCTTTGCAGTCAATGGGGTGACAGATGTTGCAGCCCGATCACCCTCACATTCCATTCTTACCACTTCTATTCAAAATTGTAATGGAGGGATCCCTGGGTGGTGCAGCAGTTTGGCGCCTGCCTTTGGCCCAGGGCGTGATCCTGGAGACCCGGGATCGAATCCCACATCGGGCTCCCGGTGCATGGAGCCTGCTTCTCCCTCTGCCTGTGTCTCTGCCGCCCCCCCCCCTCTCTGTGACTATCATAAATAAATAAAAATTAAAAAAAAAAAACTCAAATGTTCCTTCACCTTAAAAAAAAAAAAAAAATTGTAATGGAGGGCAGCCCGGTGGCTCGTCGGTTTAGTGCAGCCTTCGGCCCAGGGCGTGATCCTGGAGACCTGGGATAGAGTCCCATGTCAGGCTCCCTGTATGGAGCCGGCTTCTCCCTCTGCCTGTGTCTCTGCCTTTCTCTCTATGTGTTTCTCATGAATAAATAAATAAATAAAATCTTAACAAAATTGTAATGGAGATTCTATCCAGTTCAATAAAGCAAGAAAAAGAAGTCATACAGACTAGAAGAAAATAAAATTCTTTATGCCCTGATGACATAATTACTTATGTAGAAAAATCCCAAGGAATCTACAAAAAAGCTAATTATTATGACAATTTAGCAAAGTTCAGAATACAAAGTCACCATACAAAAATGAATTGCAGGGAACCCTGGGTGGCGCAGCAGTTTAGCGCCTGCGTTTGGCCCAGGGCGGGATCCTAGAGACCCGGGATCGAATCCCACGTCAGGCTCCCGGTGCATGGAGCCTGCTTCTCCCTCTGCCTATGTCTCTGCCTCTCTCTCTCTCTCTGACTATCATAAATAAATAAAAATTTTAAAAAATGAATTGCATTTCTATATGCTTATAATGAACAAATGAAACTAAAATTTAAGAAACAGTACCATTTAAATATCATTAAAAAACATGAATTACTTAAATATATACCTAAAAAATATATTCAAGATCTATATGCTGAAAACTATAGATCTCTGATAAAAGAAACCAAGGAATACCTAAATAAATGGAGATATATATCATATGTAGATTAGAAAATTCAATATTGTTAAGATATTAATCCCAGGGCAGCTGGGTGGCTCAGTTGGTTAAGCATCTGCCTTTGTCTCAGGTCATGATCCCAGGGTCCTGGGATGAAACCCCACATCAGTCTCCCTGCTCAGCAGGGAGTCTCTTTCTCCCTCTCCCTCTACTCCTCTTCCTTGTTTGTGCTGGCTATCTCTCAATTAAATAAATAAATAAAATCTTTATAAAATTTTTTTAAAAGATGTTAATACTATCCAAACAGATCTACCGAATCAACACAATCCCAATCAAAATCCTAGCAGATATTTTTATAGAAATGTATAAGCTGATTCAAAAACTTATATGGAAATGAAAAGGAACTTGCATAGTCAAAACAATTTTCAAAAGAAAAAAAAAGTTGAGGAAACACAATATCTGATTGTAAGATTTATTATAAAGCTACAATAACCAAAACTTTGTGGTATTTATTGGCAAAAGGAGAGAAACACAGATCAATGGAACAGAACTGAGCATACAAAAATATACCCATAAATATGTGGTCAACTGATATTCAAAAAAGGTACAAAGGCAATTCAATGCATAAAGGATAGATTTTTCAACAAATGGTGTGTGTTGGAAAAACTGGACATTTGTATTAAAAAATTAACCTCAACCCATATATCAAATGTGTACACATTAATTCAAAATGAGGGGCACCCGGGTGGCTCAGTCAGTTAAGCATCTGACTCCTGATTTCAGCGCAGGTCATGATCTCAGGGTGGTGAGGTCAAGCCCCACATCAGGCTCCACAGTGAGCATGGAGGCTGCTTAAAATTCTCTCTTCCTCTGCCTCTGAACCCCCTTGTGTGCACTCATTTTCTCTCTCAAACAAAAACGAATCATAGACCTAAAATGATAGAATTTTAGATAACATAGAAGAAAATCTTTGTGACCTTGGGTGAGACTAAGATTTCTTACACACGACACCAGAAACCTGACTCATAAAGGAAAAAAGTAGATAAATTAGAATTCATCAAAAGTAAAAACATCTGCTCTGGGAAAGATACTTTTAAGAGAATGAAGACAGGGGGAGCTAAGATGGTGGTTTAGTAGGAGGACCCTAGGCTCATCTCATTCCTCAAACACTAGATATCTATCAAATTATTCTGAATACCCAAGAAATTAACCCAAGGACTGAAAAAACAAATTCCACAAGTAGAGGGAGAGAAGAGACCACATCAAGGAAAGCGGGAAGTGTGGAGATGTGGTTTGGGGGAGAAATGGATTGCAGGTGCCACAGAGGTGCGGGAGCCCTGGTCAATGGAGAAAGGCAAAAGAGAGAGGAACACACAGGGAAATGCACAAGGAGAACACTTCCCCAAAGCCATTGGCTGGGAAAATGAGAGGGGCTTATTTTCATTAATTCTTAGAACCAGCAGGGCTTAAAAGACTGGAGTTTTAAAGGTCACTGGTTTGGCTGGGATAGAGCTCTGAGGGCATTGTGCTGCTCCTGGAGAAATGGCAAGCAAACAACCCAGGGGCAGACACCATGATCTGAGGAACACCTGGGGCACACATGGGGGGAGATTATCCACTCTTCTTGGAGCACATCTGTGAGAGGTAGTATTCATAGAGACATCTCTCCAAAAACAAAGGAGCTGGTGGGTCACTTTTCCATCCCCTGCCCCTCAGCATAAACACACAGCCACCCAAGCAGGGCTGTTTGGTCCCAACGCTGGCTGCCTAACCTGCTCGATCCCAGTCCCATGCCCCTGTGCTCTGGCACAACTGCCCCTCTCAGTCAAACCTCCTTCAGTCCCAGCACAGCAAAACCCTCTCCCAGAAGAACACTGCAGGCCCCTGCCCCCATCATATCCCTAAAGCCTGGAGTTTTAAAAGTTAGCAAGCATGGCTGACATAGTAGAGCCCAGAGGCTACTGTGCTGTTCCTGGAGAGAAGGCAGGCAAACAATCCATAGGCAGATAGCATGAAAACAGTGACTGAAAATGCCTAGGGCAACACAAGGGGGAGATTATTGGCTCTTCCCGGAGTGATTCCTTAGAGTAATAACCACAGAGACCCCTCTCCAGGGGAAAAAGGACCTGTCTGGCACGATTTCCCTACCCAACCCCAATAGCATAAACACACAGCCACCTGCAGCAAATAGCACAGTGCTGACCCTGGCTGCCTAACCTGCTTACACCAGGTCTCATACTGCTGTGCTCTGCCAGTACTGCCTTTCTCAGTCAAGTCTGCCTCAGTCCCAGCACAGCAAGCCCCTTCCCCAGAAGACCAGTGGAAGCCCCTGCCCACTGCATGTCTCCTGACCAGACAGTTCTGCAAGGCTTCTATGCTAGTGTAAGTAGTATCAAGTCTCATTTAACAGCAGACCAGAAACTAATTAAAACTCTCCACACTCTGACCAAGGACCAAACACTGCCCACTGCAGGCAAGGAGACCCTCTCCAGACAATTGGCCTGAAGGACAGAGCAGCCAAAACACAGCAGCAGAGTGTACACAGCACACACCAGAGACATTTCCTAAAGTGCCAGGCCCTGACAGTAAATGATCTCTTCCTCATAAAGCCATTATCTCAAGAGCACAAAACATAAAAGGTTTTCTAACACAAAAAAAGAAGACAGAGACTTAGACAAAATGCCAAGATAGAGGAATTCATCCTAAATGAAACAGCAAGATAAGGTCATGGCCAGAAATCTAAGCAAAACAGATATAAGTAATATGTCTGGTGGAGAATTTAAAGCAACAATCAGGGATCCCTGGGTGGCGCAGCGGTTTAGCGCCTGCCTTTGGCCCAGGGCGCGATCCTGGAGACCCAGGATCGAATCCCACGTCGGGCTCCCGGTGCATGGAGCCTGCTTCTCCCTCTGCCTGTGTCTCTGCCTCTCTCTCTCTCTGTGACTATCATAAGTAAATAAATAAAAAAAAAATAAAGAAAAAAAAAAAAGCAACAATCATAAGGATACTTGCTGGGCTTGAGGAAAAAATGGAAGAATTCAGAAAGGTCCTTGCTACCAGATAAGAGTTAAAAAAGAATCACTCAGAAATGAAAAATGTAGGGTGCCTGGGTGGCAGCGTTGGCTGAGTGTCCAACTCTTGGTTTCAGCTCAGGTCATGATCCTAGGGTCCTGGGATCAAGCCCCATATTGGGCTCCCTGCTCAGCAGGGAGCCTGCTTCTCCCTCTCCCTCTCCCTGACACTCCCCCATTTTGTGCATGTGTGCATGTGTGCTCTCTCTCTCTCTGTCAAATAAATAAAATCTTAAAAAAGAAGAATTAATAAAATTGATAAACCTCTATCTGGACTTATCAAAAATAAAAGAGGACTCAAATAAACAAAATCACAAATAGGAGAGGAGAAATAACAACCAACACCACAGAAATACAATTAAAAGAGAGTATTACGAAAAACTAGATGCCAACAAATTGGACAACCTGGAAGAAATGGATAAATTCCTAGAAAAAATATAAACTACCAAAACTGAAACAGGAAGAAATAGAAAATTTAGTAGACTGGTAATCAGCAAAGAAATTTGAATCAGTTATCAAAAATCTCACAAAAATACAAAAGTCCAGGGCTAGATGGTTTTATGGGGAATTCTACCAAATGTTTAAAGAAGAGTTAATACCTTCTTCTCAAACTATTCCAGAAAAAATAGAAACGAAAGGAAAACTTCCCAATTCCTTTTATGAGGACCACAATACTTTGATACCAAACCCAGATAATGACACTACAATTGGGATCCCTGGGTGGCGCAGCGGTTTGGCGCCTGCCTTTGGCCCAGGGCGCGATCCTGGAGACCCAGGATCGAATCCCACGTCGGGCTCCCAGTGCATGGAGCCTGCTTCTCCCTCTGCCTGCGTCTCTGCCTTCTCTCTCTCTCTCTCTCTCTCTCTGTGACTATCATAAATAAATAAAAAAAAATTTAAAAAAAATGACACTACAATTAAAGAGAACTATAGGTCAAAATCTCTGATGAACACAGATGTAAAAGTCCTCAACAATATATTAGTAAATCAAATCCAAGAATATATTTTAAAAAATCATTTACCACAATCAAGTGGAATTTATTCCTGGGATGCAATGTGGTTCAATATTTGTAAATCAATCAATGTGATACATCACATCAACAGAAGAAAAGATAAGAACCATATGATCCTTTCAATAGATGCAGAAAAAGCATTTAACAAAGTACAACATCCATTTATGATAAGACCTCTCAACAAGTAGGGTTAAAAGGAACATACCTCAACATAATAAAGGTCATTTATGAAATACCCACAGGTAATACAATTCTCAATAGGGAA
Organism: Canis lupus familiaris; assembly: GCF_011100685.1. Classification (NCBI taxonomy): domain Eukaryota; kingdom Metazoa; phylum Chordata; class Mammalia; order Carnivora; family Canidae; genus Canis; species Canis lupus. Next base: position 60,397,917 of record NC_049260.1, on the reverse strand, counting down.
AAAACTGAGAGCGTTTTCTCTATGGTCAGGAACAAGACAGGGATGTCCACTCTTACCACTATTTAGCATAGTACTAGAAGTCCTAGCCTCAGCAATCAGACAACACAAACAAATAAAAGGTATCCAAATTGGCAAGGAAGAAGTAAAACCTTCACTATTTACAGATGACATGATACACCATATAGAAAACCTGAAAGACTAGACCAAAAAAAAATGCCATAATTGATACATGAATTCAGTGAAGTTGCAGGATACAAAATCAACATACAGAAATCTTTGCATTTATATACACCAATAATGAAGCAGCTGAAAGATAAATCAAGGAATCAATCCCATTTGCAATTGCACCAAAAACCATGAAATACCTAGGAATAAGCCTAACCAAAGAGGTAAAAGATCTGTACTCTGAAAACTATAGAACACTTAGGAAAAAAATTGAACAGGACACAAAAAAATGGAAAAATATTCCATGCTCTTGGATTGGAAGAACAAGTACTGTTAAAATGTCTATATGACTCAAGCAATCGAAACATTAAATGCAATGACTATATCAAAATACCACCAGCATTTTTCAGAGCTGGAATCAACAATCCTAAAATGTGTATGGAACCAAGAAAGACCCCAAATAGCCAAAGCAATCTTGAAAAAGAAAAGCTAAGCTGGAGGCATCACAATTCCAGATCTCTAGTTATATTACAAAGCTGTAGTGATCAAAACAGTATGGATCTGGCACAAAAATAAACACATAGATAAGTAGAATAGAATAGAAAACCCAAAAATGAAAAATATATATATAAGTAAATAAATTAAAAAATAAATTAAAAAAAAAGAAAACCCAAAAATGAACCCACAATTATATGGTCACTTAATCTTTGACAAAGCAAGAAAGAATATCCAACAGGAAAAAGTCTCTTTGACAAATGATGTTGGGAAAGCTGGACAGCAACATGTAAAAGAATGAAACTGGACCACTTTCTTACACCATATATAAAAATAAATTCAAAATGGATTAAAGACCTAAATGTGAGACAGGACCATTAAAATCCTAGAGAAGAACACAGGTATAACCTCTTTGACACCAGTCATAGCAACTTCTTACTAGATACGTCTCCTGATGCAAGGGGAAAAAAGGCAAAAATGAACTAATGGGACTTCATCAAGATAAAAAGCTTCTGAAAAGCAAAGGAAACTTTCCATCAACAAAATTAAAAGGCAATCTCTGGAATAGGAAAAGATATTTGCAAGGGACATAACTGCCAAAGGGTTAGTATCCAAAATATATAAAAAAGTTAAAAACTCAACACACACACAAAAGAAATCCAGTTAAGAAATAGGCAGAAGATATAAACAGACATTTTTCCAAAGGCTTACAGATGGCTAATAGATACATGGAAAGATGCTCAACATCAGTAATCATCAGGGAAATATAAATCACAATTACAATGAGCTATCACCTCACACCTGTCAGAATGGCTATAATGAACAACACAGGAAACGTGTGAGCAAGGATGCAAAGAAAGGGAAACCCTCTTATACTGTTGGTGGGAATGTAAGCTGGTGCAGCCACTATGGAAAAGAGTACAGAGATTCCTCAAAAATGTAAAAACAGAACTACCCTGAGGCACCAGGGTGGCTCAGGTCATGATCCTGGGGTTCTGAGACTGAGCCTCACATTGGGCTCCCTGCTTAGCGGGGAGCTTGCTTCTCCCTCCCCATCCACTTGTGGAATCTCTAAAATAAATAAATAAAATCTTTCAAAAAATAGAACTACCCTACAATCCAGCAATTGCACTATTAGGTATTTACCCAAAGAATACAAAAATACTATTTCGAAGGGATACATGCTCCCCGATGTTTACGGCAGGATTATCAACAATAGCCAAATTTTGGAAAGAGCCCAAATGTCCATCCATTGATGAATGGATAAAGCAGATATAGTATACATATATATACAATGGAATATTACTAAGCCAAAAAAGAATGAAATCTTGCCATTTGTGATAACACAGAGCTAGAAAGTATTATGCTAAACAAAATAAGTCAAAGATAAATATCATGATTTCACTCACATGCGGAATTTAAGAAACAGACAAATATGAGGAAAAAGAGAGGAAAACCAAGAAACAGATTCTTAATTATAGAGAACAAATTGATGGTTACCAGAGGGGGATGGGGTAAATATGTGACAGGGATTAAGGAGAGCACTTGTGATGAGTACCAGGTGTTTGTTGTATGTAAATGTTGAATCACTAAATTGTACCCCTGAAACTAATATTATACTGTATGTTAACTAAATGGAATTTAAATAAAAACTTAATTTAAAAAAAAACAGAAGGAGGGGTGCTTGGATGGTTCAGTCAGTTAAGCGCCAACTCCTGGTTTTTGGCTCAGCTCATGGTCTCATGTACCATGGGATCAAGCCCAGTGCTGGGCTCCATGCTCAGCAGGAAGTCTACTTGAAGATTCTGTGCCTCTGCCCCTCCCTACTGCTCATGTGCACACTGTCTCTCTAAAATAAGTAAATAAATCTGTTTTAAAAATAGAATGAAAAGACAAGCCATAGACTGAAAAGATATTTGCAAAAAAATCACATATCTAAAAGAAGATTTATTTGGAATAAATAAAGAACAATCAAAATTGAATAAGGAAACAAAAGAAAAACAGCAAAAAATTTTGAGAAAAGTTTTTACAGCCATTTGACCAAAGAAGGCATACAAATGCCTAACAAACACACGAAATGCTCAACAGCATTAGCCATTAAGGAAATGACAGTTAGTGTGATACCACTACACACCGACTAAAATGTCTATAACTAAAAAGACTGATAATACAAAGTGTTGGAGAGAATCTGAAAAAGCAGAACTCACAAACATTGCTGGTGAAGATAAAATAGTACAGCCACTGTGGTTAATCATTTGCCAGTACCTCAACAAATGAAACACACACTTACCATACAATGGAATAAATCCAATCCTAGGAATTTTCCCAAGAGAAAACATATGTCCAAACAAAGACTTGTGTGAACACTCAGAGCATTGTTTTATATAATCACAAAAAAGTTGCAACAATCCGTATGTCTTTCAATGAATGAATGGGCAAACAAATTTTGGCACATCCACAAAATGGAATACCACTCAGCAAGAAAAAGAAAAGAACCAGTGATACAAAAAATAATATAAGTAGATCTCAAATGCAAGATGTTACATGAAGGAGGCTAGATTCAAAAGGCCATATGATTCCATTTATATGACAGTTTTTAAAAAGTAAAATTTGGGGCATCTGGGTGGCTCAGTTGGTTAAGCATCTGCCATCAGCCTAGGTCAAGATCCCAGGGTCCTGGGATCAAAAGAGCCCTGCATCGAGCTCCCTGCTCAGCAGGAGCCTGCTTCTCCCTCTCCTCTCCATTTGTGTTCTCTGTCACTATCTCTGTCTGTCTGTCTCTCTCTCTAATAAATAAATAAAATCTTTTTTAAAAAGTAAAATTTATAGAGACAAAAAAACAAATCAGTGGTTATGAGGGGCTGAAAGTAAGGAGGAGGAATAACTTCAAAGTAGGGTTACCAGATTTAGCAAATAAAAATACAAGATACCCATGGACACGTAACTCTTGATCTTGGGGTCATGAGTTCAAGCCCCATGTTGAACATAGAACTTACTTTTAAAAAATTAGAATAAAATAAAACATATAAATAAAATTTTTTATTAAAAAACACAAGACACCAAGTTAAATTTAAGTTTCAAATAACAAATAATTTTTAGTGTAGGTATATCTCATGCAATATAATCATCCTAAATTGTGGTTCCAGGGCCAGCACCACTAGAATTAATTGACTATTTGTTAGAAATGCAAACTCTCAGGCCCCATCGGACCTACTAAAACAGAAACTCTGAGAGTAGGACCCAGCACTGCATGTTTTACCAAGTCTTCTAGGTGATTCTCACAACTAACCAGGTTATGGTTTGAGGACCACTACTCACTGTATCTGTCACTGGCAATAAAGAACCATAAGAAGTGATTATGAAGAGAAGGTGGCACATGAACCTATTTAATAAATCAATTCATCATCATAAAATACTAACTAAACAGCCAAAATGTGTATAGTAGGTTCTCTGAGAAGGGACCACAGCAGTGAATCCCAACTGAGGGCAACTCTGCCCACAGAGGATATTTGGCAATGCCTAGAGACACTTCTGGTTGTCATAAGTGCAAGCAGGAAAAGGCTATTGGCATCCAGCGGGTAAGGCCAGGGGTGCTGCTAAACATTCTACAACGCACAGAGCAGCCCTCAGACAATAAAGAATTATCCAACCCAAGATGTCAACAGTGCTGAGATTGAGAAAGCTGGATGATAAAGATTAATCAAAACATTTTTTACCCCAAAAGCTTTAATTTCAAAGACATTTTTATGAACATGGAAATAGAAAGTTTAAAAAAGTAATGACAAAACATAATTTGAGGTTTCTCATACTAAAAATACTAGAATTAAAAAAATAAATAAAAATAAAAATAAAAATACTAGAATTATTCTGAGAAGAATTTATAGAGACTAGCAATACATAGCTAATACATCAATTGGTGGTAAGAGGCACCTTCATGATTAACTTTTTCAGAATTTATGTGATAAAATAATTCAGAGACAACCAGTTTGAGAACATATGCAAATTAAAATGCATCTGTAGACACTGTATGACCAGAAAACACTGGCCCAGGAATCACAGAACTTGAGTTCTAGTTTTGCTTTCGTAATAGGTAACTGTAATTTAGCACAGGTCACCTCATTAATCTCAGCTTCCATTTGCTAATCTGTAAAATGAAGAGGTTACGCTCTGGTTTCTCTTCAGATCGCATGAAGAGGTTAGATTATTGAATTCATTATGTAAGAGCCTTTGTAGCTTTAACATATGTCTATGTCAAAAAAATGAACATGGGAAACATTCCAAATTTTTTTTTTAAGATATGAGGGGGGATGGCATCATTATATTCCTTGTAGGGTAGTTTTATATTGACTTTTGGACTTTGGTTCTTGTGTTTATAAGGTGTAAAACAAAGCCATTTAGCTTATCTATTTATAATGGTTACAATTCAGGTTCATTATAGACAAATTAGAATATATAGTATTAAGATGGTTTGACGAGGTCAATTTTATTTTTGCAATTAAAAATTGAAATGAAGAGGTGCCTGGGTGGTGCAGTCAGTTAAGCATCTAACTCTTGGTTTCGGCTCAGGTTATGATCTCAGGGTCACAAAATGGAGCCCTGCATGTGGCTCCACATTCAGCATGGAGTCTGCTTGGGTTTCTCTCTCACTCTCTCTCTACCCATCCTCCCAACCCCTACCCACTCTCTAAAATAAATAAATCTTTTTTAAAAAACTGAGTGAACTGGGCACCTGGCTGACTCAGTTAGTAGAGCATGTAACTATTAATCTTGGGGTTGTGAGTTCAAGTCCCATGTTGGGTGTATAGGTTACTTAAATAAATATATATACATATTTTTTAAAAACTAGAAACATTTAAAAAATTGAAGTAAAAAAGCTTAGAAAATTGCTGTTACACCTTGTATGCATGTACTTAAGGAAGACTACATTATTATTTCACATAATTGTCACACTATATAAGAGAAGAAAGCCTACAACCCTTTACCTGAAAACATATATTTTAGTTCAGTATGAAATTAAGAGTAATAAAGAGTATATTAGCATCTATACACTTAGAAAAAAAATCTATAAATATACAACCATAATAATGTCAAGATTCCATTTTCAGATGTTTTAAGTTGAAAAAAATATATAATTTTGTATTTTTTTATAAAAAAAGTTAAAGGGGCAAAGAAAATATATTAATCTTCTCAGTTTTTATTATCAAACATGTCAGTGTGTCTGCTTCAATCTCAGTGTTAGAAGCAATTTTCTAGAATTCCAGTCAACAACATTTGACTTCACTGATTTCCAAAGACAAACTTACTTTAATATGATATACACCATTCAGATTTCCAATCTGCTGCTCAATGGTCCAAACACAGGAATCACATGTTATCCCCTCCACAGAGATGGTGACCGAATCCACACTCATACTTCGATCCATCTTGATTTCTTCTTTACATTCCTATTAGAAAAAATGAACTCACTAATTTCAGCCATGGAAATAATCCTTCCTCAACTTTTCCCCCACCTTCTCAACTGAAAATATTCTACTAATAAAATGTTGTCAGCATTCTTGTCTCTCATCTCATTTTACTCTCCCCTCAAGACCACTGATTTAGCTATTCCCTTGGAATAGACTTTCTTCCAGATACCTGCTTAGTTAACTTCCTCATCTCTTTCAAGTCTTTACTCAAATCTAATCCCCTTAATGAGTTTTACACCGACGCCCTGCTTAAAATTGCAATACACATCCCTTCTACACAAATACACTCTGATTCCCCTTACATCTGCTATATTTTGTCTTTTTATAGAACTTATTATCTTCTAATACAGTCTATAATTTAGTTACCATTTGTTGCTTATTATCTGTTTTCCTGTGGCAGTTTTAAAAGATGCTCACAAAGTCTTCATTACTCCTTTCAAGAGGTGGAATTTAAATCCTTTCCCCTTGAATGTGGCCTGTGTTCAGTAACTTGTTTCCAAACAGAATATGGTGGAATAGACAAGGTATGACTTCCAAGAGTAGATTATGAAAGGCACTGGGGGAGGAGGGAGTCACTGTGGATTCCTCCTTGTCCTCTTCCCTGAATGACCCGATCTAGAGGAAGCCATCTTCTACATCATAAGGACACTCAAGTAGCCTTAGGGAGATGTTCATGTGGCAAGAAATTGAGGCCTCCTGCCAACAACCAGATGAGTGAACCATTTTAGAAGCTGATACTTCAGACTTAATTAAGCCTTTAGATGCCTGAAGCTCCAGTCCACATACTTACTACAATTTCATGAGATATCCTAAGCCAGAACCACTCAGCAAAACCACTCCCAAACTTATGACTCACAAAAACTATAAGATAATAAGTGTTTGTTCTTTCAAGCCATTACATTTTTAGGTAATTTGTTACACTGCAATAATTAACTAATATATGTCCCACTAGAATGAAAATTCCATGAATGCAGCAATCTTTTTTTTCCCACTGATGTTAGTTTGAACCATGTGAAGTTGCCATTGTTGTGTATCAAAATAGTCAAATACTGCCAATTTCATATAGATGAACCTAATATATCCCATGAAAACAGTGTTTTCCTCTGGTGAGGGGAACTAAGTGGTTAGGGGATAAGAATGGGAGAAAAAATTTCAGTATATGACCTTTTGCATCTCTTTTTAAAGTTGAGACATAATTGACAAAACATTGTGTAAGTTTAAGGTGTACAATGTGTTGGTTTGTAGGATTGTTGGTTTGTAGGATTAAAACCATTAGCTAACACCTCTATCCTATCACTTAATCATTTCATTTTTTGTGGTGAGAACAATTAAGATCTAGTTTCTTCTGTATCTTCTAAATTTTGTACCATGAAGATGTATTATCTATTCAAACACACACACACACACACACACAAAGGAACAATGTACCTGAAATAATAAAAAACAATAATAGGGATGGGCGTTTATAGCTCAGGCATTCTGAGATCCCTGGTCTTGTTTGGAATGTATAAAAAGAAATAAACCTTAGATTTTGTTAACAATACATGTTAAAAATTTAAAGGTACTTAGTAGGAGACTAGAAATAGAATATATAGCTTCCAAAATAGTAGAGGGAGAAAGAGAATAAAGAAAATTAAATTATGCCAATAGAGAGCAAGGAAGATAAATGAAAATTACAAGAAAAGAAAAAAAACTAAGAACATATTTCTTTAAAACTATTTTCTTTAATGGATTATATAAAATGATTATGATAAAAGCAGCTAGAATCAGGCTTAAGAAATTATTCAGGAATAAAACCAGAGACTTCCCAATATAGATCTAGGGGCCGGGATCCCTGGGTGGCGCAGCGGTTTGGCACCTGCCTTTGGCCCACGGCGCGATCCTGGAGACCCGGGATCGAATCCCATGTCGGGCTCCCGGTGCATGGAGCCTGCTTCTCCCTCTGCCTGTGTCTCTGCCTCTCTCTCTCTCTCTCTGTGTGTGACTATCATAAATAAATAAAAATTTAAAAAAAAAGATCTAGGGGCCTCTCTTAGAGCACTAGAAATTATTCATGTTTAGGTAAATTAGAGGGTTTAATTAGAAAATGTTTAATTACAGGACGCTTGGGTGGCTGAGCAGTTGGGTGTCTGCCTTTGGCTCAGGTCATGATCCAGGGTCCAGGGATTGAGTCCCACATCAGGCTCCCTGTGAGGAGTCTGCCTCTCCCTCTATCTATGTCTCTGCCTCTCTCTCTGTGTCTCTCATGAATAAATAAATAAAATAAAATCTTTTTTAAAAAAGAAAGTGTTTAATTATGGAAGAAAAATTTTATTTGGAAGAATATATTAGCTCAATGTACAGAACTTGCAAATTATATAGATTTGCAACAAAAAGTTTTGCAAAGATTATAAATTATGTAGAAAGGACCATTTTGTCTAAGAGGGAAAAGAGTGGCACAGCGGTTTAGCGCCGCCTGCAGCCCAGGGTGTGATCCTGGAGACCCGGGATGGAGTCCCACATAGGCTGCATGGTGCCTGCTTCTCCCTCTGCCTGTGTCTCTGCCTCTCTCTCTCTAGCTGTGTCTCTATGAATAAATAAATAAAATCTTAAAAAAAAATAAGAGGGAGAAGAGAAATACTGAAGTAAAACTTACCCAAACCAGTGATGAGGGAAAAGAAGAACAGGAAATAACCAGTTATCATGAGATGCTATCACCTGAAATTGAAGTACAAATAAAAAAAAAAGTCTTAGGTCCAATAAAATTAATCCAATATTCATTAGGGTCTCCATGACCTGGGATAAAGATCTTGTTGTGTGACCATAATAAAAAATTAGAGACAAAGTATTTCTCTTAGACTTATTTGTCAAAATTAACAATGGCCAACTACAGAACTCAAAAGGTATTATACAAATACCATGATTTACATTGACTCTATTTTGCCCCAAAAGTAGTTTCTTTAAAAACACCAAACTACAAGAGGGCAGTAATTTTAAAAATCAAAACACTATGTAAAAGGATCTTTGGAAGGACTCATAAATATTATATCAGTAACATTAGTTAACTCCAGAGAGGGAAAGAGACTGGGTGGTTGGGGAAGCTTTTGCATTTTGTATATTTATTAATGAGAGAGACAGAGAGAGAGGCAGAGACATAGGCAGAGAGAGAAGCAGGCTCCCTGTGGGGAGCCTGATGCAGGACTCGATCCCAGGTCTCCGGGATCACGACCTGAGCCAAAGGCAGACGCTCAACCACCGAGCCACCCCAGGTGCCCCTAGGAAAAACTATTTAAACTGAAACATCTCTTGGAATAAATTTATTCTGAGTGGTATAAAAACAATTACTACATCATCCTAGCTTTGCTAAGTTCAGAGAAACAAACAGAAACTGCTGCTGACCCACATCCTCTGCTCCTAACAAAGCAAGTTAAATGGACTCTTCTTATTTCTTTGATTTCGTTGGAGCTTTGAACAACTGGACCAATATAATTTCCAAATATCCAAAACCACAGAAGTCCTTTGGGGATAATTTTTTTCAAATGTTAATTCATTTTCAGCACATATTTTTCATTATACATGTTCTTTTTTTGAGATATAATTCGAACACTATAAAATTCACCCTAAGATGTACAAATCAGTGCTTTTTAGTAATTTCACAAGGATATGCAACAATAATGACTATGTAATTGCAGAACATTTTCATTACCTTCAAAAAAAACTCCATACCCATCAGCAGTCACTCCTTGGTCCCTTTACAGCTACTGGCAAAAATGAATCTACTTCCTATCTCTATGGATTTGTCCATCCTGACAATTTCATAAAAAGGGATTAATTCAATATGTGGCTTTCTGTGTCTGGAACTCTTTCCCTTAGCATAATATTTTTAAGGTTTAACAATGTGTGGAATGTATCTGTACTTCATTGTTTTCACTTGCTTGATGGCATCTTTTGAAGCAAAAAATACTTATTTTTTGTGAAGCCAAATTTATCAATTTTGTCTTTTGTTGCTTGTGCTTTTGGTGTCCTATGTAAGAAACGACTGCTACACTGAAAGCCATGAATATTTACTTCTATGTTCTAAGAGTTTGGTAGTTTCAGCTCCTATATTTAAGTCTTTAAATCAACTTTGAAAAAAAAATAAATAAATAAATCAACTTTGAGTTAATTGTTGTACATGATGTATAGTAGGGATCCAAGTTACATTCTTTTACGTGTGATGTCAAGTTCTCCCAGCACCATTTTTTTAAACAGCTTTACTGAAATAAAGTTCGCATATAATTCACACACTTAATGTGTAGAATTCAGTAGGTGTTACATTCACAGATATTTGCAACCATTACTACAATCAATTTTACAATATTTCTTTCACCTTAAAAAGCCTGATACCCTTTAATTATCACCCTCCCATTTCCTAAGCCTCTAACCCACTGCCAGGCAACAATTAATCTTTGTGTCTGTATAGATTTTTCTCTTTTGGACATTTCATATGAATGAAATCATACAATATGTGACTGGCTTCTTTCACTTAGCATAATGTTTTCAAGGTTCATTCATGTCGTAGCATGTATCAGTACTTCATTCCTTTTCATGACTGAATTATATAAGGATATATCACATTTTGTTTATCCATTCACCAACTGATGGGAATTTAAGTTGTCCCTATCTTTTGGTTACCGAGAATAAGGCTGCTATAAATATTTATGTACAAATTTTTGTGTTTTCATTTCTCTTGGGTAAGAGTGGAATTGCTGGGTCCTATAACTATGTTTCAACTGAGGAACTGCCATATTGCTCTCCAAAGCAGCTGTACCATTTTACATTCCTACTAGCAGCATATAAGGGTCCTAATTTCTCTAGCTCCTCATATAAACACTTGTTATTATCTGGTTTTTTATTTTAGCCATTCTAGTAAATGTTAAGTGATATCTCATTGTGGTTTTGATTTGCATTTCCCTGATACTTAATATCTTTTCATGTGCTTATTGGCTATTTGTATATCTTTTTTGGAGAAATCTCTACATGAGTCCTTTACCCAAATTTTTTAATTGGGCTTTTTGTTTTTTTTTTGTTGTTGAGTTGCAGGATTTCTTTATATATTCTAGATATTAATCTCTAATCACATATATGATTTCCAAATATTTTCCCCTATTCTGTGGGTTATCTTTTCACCTTCTTGATAGAGTCCTTTGGTGCCCAAAAGTTTTTAATTTTGATGAAGTCCAATGTATCTATTTTGTTGTTGTTGTTGTTGTTGCCTCTAATCATTTTTTAACTGAGATATAGCTTATATATAGCATTATATTAGTTTTAGGTGTACAACAAAATGATTTGATATATATGTATACTGTGAAATGATTACCACCGTAAGTTTATTTAGCACTTATCACCATGTGGTTAAATTTTTCTTCTTATGATAAAAACCTTTAAGATCTCTCTTAGCAACTTTCAAATACACAATGTAGTACTGTTAACTATAGTTACCATGTTGTACATCATATACCCAGAACTTATTTATCTTATAACTGAACATTTATATCTTTCGACCACCTTCACCCATTTCACCCATCTCCAACACTCACCTCTGAAAACTCAACAATCTGTTCTGTAGGAGTTTGCTTTTTTCAGATTATACATATAAATGAGTTTACATACTAATTTGCCTTTCTCTGACATACTTCATTTAGCATAATGCCCTCAATCCATATTGTTACAAGTGACAGAATTTCCTTCTTTTTAATGGCTGAATAATGTATGTACATATACACCACATTTTCTTTGACCGTTTATCCATCGAAAGACACTTAGGTTGTTTCCATGCCTTAGCTATTGTAAATAGTGCTGCAATGAATATGGGTGCAGACATCTTTCAGACAGTGATTTCATTTTTTTTATAAATACCCAGAAATGGAAATGCTGGATACAAAACTAAAAGACAACCTACAGAATGGGAGAAGATATTTGCAAATTACCTATCAGATAAAGGGCTAGTTTCCAAGATGTATAAAGAACTTCTTAAACTCAACACCAAAGAAACAAACAATCCAATCATGAAATGGGCAAAAGACATGAAGAGAAATCTCACAGAGGAAGACATAGACATGGCCAACATGCACATGAGAAAATGCTCTGCATCACTTGCCATCAGGGAAATACAAATCAAAACCACAATGAGATACCACCTCACGCCAGTGAGAATAGTGAACATTAACAAGGCAGGAAACCACAAATGATGGAGAGGATGCCGAGAAAAGGGAACCCTCTTACACTGTTGGTGGGAATGTGAACTGGTGCAGCCACTCTGGAAGACTGTGTGGAGGTTTCTCAAAGAGTTAAGAATAGACCTGCCCTACGACCCAGCAATTGCACTGCTGGGGATTTACCCCAAAGATGCAGATGCAAAGAAACGCCGGGACACCTGCACCCTGATGTTTATAGCAGCAATGTCCACAATAGCCAAACTGTGGAAGGAGCCTCAGTGTCCATCGAAAGATGAATGGATAAAGAAGATGTGGTTTATGTATACAATGGAATATTACTCAGCCATTAGAAACGACAAATACCCACCATTTGCTTCGATGTGGATGGAACTGGAGGGTATTATGCTAAGTGAAATAAGTCAATCGGAGGACAAACATTATATGGTCTCATTCATTTGGGGAATACAAATAATAGTGAAAGAGAATAGAAGGGAAGGGAGAAGAAATGGGTAGGAAATATCAGAAAGGGAGACAGAACACGAAGACTCCTAACTCTGGGAAACGAACTAGGGGTGGTGGAAGGGGAGGTGGGCGGGAGGTAGGGGTGAATGGGTGACAGGCACTGAGGGGGGCACTTGATGTGATGAGCACTGGGTGTTATTCTGTATGTTGGCAAATTGAACACCAATAAAAAATAAATTTATTATTTAAAAAAAAGGAAATGCTGGATAACATGGTAGTCCCATTTTTAATTTTTTGAGGAACCTTCATTCATACTATTTTCTATATATTCATTTTTAAAATGTAAAAACTTAGAAAAGCTGAAAGAGGGGTACCTGGGTGGCTCAGTTCGTTAAGCAACTGACTGTTGATTCAGCTCAGGTCATGATCTCAGGGTCATGAGATCAAGCCCTGCTTCGGGCTCCACACTCAGCAAGGAGTCTGCTTGAGATTCTCTTACCTTCCCTGTCCCTCTCTCCATCCCCCCACTTGTATGCTTTCCCTCTAAAGATAAATAAATAAATCTGTTTTCTAAAAAAGAAAAGCTGAAAGAAAAATTCATCACTAAGCTCACCATTCTGTCTTAATTTCATTCAACTAGCATTAATTATGGAATAATTATATGGTATGACTTATCGGAAATTGATTCATAAATTAGTCTACTTGTGTTATTTTATTCTTTATATTTATTTTTATTGAAGTATAGTTAACATACAATGTTACATTAACTTCCGGTATACAATATAGTGATTCAACAGGTCTATGTATTATGCTATGCTCACCACAAGTGCAGCTACCATCTGTCACCATACAACACTATTCAATACCATCGACTGTATTCCCTATACTATATCTTTCATCACTATCACTTACTCATTCCACAACTGGAAGCCTTGTGTTATTTACTTTTATTTTTTTAAGTTTATTTTTCTTTTTGTAATCTCTACACCCAATGTGGGGCTCAAACTCAACCCTGATCAAGAGTCACATGCTCTACTGACTAAGCCAGCCAGGCACCCCCATGTTATTCACTTTTAAAGTTATGGCTAGGGATCCCTGGGTGGCGCAGCAGTTTGGCGCCTGCCTTTGGCCCAGGGCGCAATCCTGGAGACCTGGGATCGAATCCCACATTGGGCTCCCAGTGCATGGAGCCTGCTTCTCCCTCTGCCTATGTCTCTGCCTCTCTCTCTCTCTCTCTGTGACTATCATAAAATAAATAAATAAATAAATAAATAAATAAATAAATAAATAAATAAAGTAAGTTATGGCTAAAGCTATTACAAATGTGATAGGTAACAATTCAGTTGTGTCCACTACTACTTCTTATGAAACCAGTATTAAATTATTATCTATTTTTACATGGACTTACAATATTTATTCAATATAAAGGAATACATTTTGCCTAATTTTTAATGACCTGAAGAAGTCTGTATTCAAGGTAAAAAAAAAAATCAAAACCACAATGAGATACCACCTCACACCAGTGAGAATGAGGAAAATTAACAAGACCAAAAACAACAAATGTTGGAGAGGATGTGGAGAAAGGGGAACCCTCCTGCACTGTTGGTGTGAATGTGAACTGGTGCAGCCACTCTGGAAAACTGTGTGGAAGTTCCTCAAAGAGTTAAAAATAGATCTGCCCTACGACCCAGCAATTGCACTGTTGGGGATTTACCCCAAAGATGCAGATGCAATGAAACGCCGGGACACCTGCACCCTGATGTTTATAGCAGCAATGTCCACAATAGCCAAACTGTGGAAGGAGCCTCAGTGTCCATCAAAAGATGAATGGATAAAGAAGATGTGGTTTATGGATACAATGGAATATTACTCAGCCATTAGAAACGATAAATACCCACCATTTGCTTCGATGTGGATGGAACTGGAGGGTATTATGCTGAGTGAAATAAGTCAATAGGGGAAGGACAAACATTATATGGTCTCACTCATTTTGGGAATATAAAAAATAGTGAAAAGGAATAAAGGGGAAAGGAGAAAAAATGAGTGGGAAATATCAGAAAGGGAGACAGAACATGAGAGACTTGGGATCCCTGGGTGGCGCAGCGGTTTGGCGCCTGCCTTTGGCCCAGGGCGCCGATCCTGGAGACCCGGGATCGAATCCCACGTCGGGCTCCCGGTGCATGGAGCCTGCTTCTCCCTCTGCCTGTGTCTCTGCCTCTCTCTCTCTCTCTCACTGTATGCCTATCATAAATAAATAAATAAAACATGAGAGACTCCTAACTCTGGGAAACAAACTAGGGGTGGTGGAAGGGGAGGTGGGCGGGGGGTGGGGGTGACTGGGTGACGTGCACTGAGGGGGGCACTTGATGGGATGAGCACTGGATGTTATTCTATATGATGGCAAATTGAACACCAATAAAAAAATAAATTTATAAAAATATAAAACAACAATACACATTAAAAAAAAGAAAAAAATAAGAAAAATCATGATCTCTAATGAAGCACACTGCCAAAGATTTTCACATTCTGATATCTATGATTTACAAATCTACATGTAAATATAAGTTGTCACTGCCTTATGAAACTCTGTCTGCCTTTCTCTAGCCAGAGCAGCTGCTGCCAATAAGATAAAATCTGAACCTTTGAATAAATGATAAGTGAAATAAGGGAAGTAGGAGATCTGAATTAGTTTAGAGGAGCTATAACTAGCTACTGTAGATGAAAAAAATTTTCCACATTGCCTGAATTTACTATTATGATTATTCAAGATTTAAAAGTTATATTAATGCATATATTCCCTTTTCCCCAAACTTTTATTATAAAAAATTTCAACCATACAAAAAAGCTGTAATAGTACAATGAACATCTACCTGCATATCCTCTGCATAAATTCAACAATGGTTAACATTTTGCTATATTTGTCTTATTTTTCTAAACTATTTGAATGTAAATTTCAGAAATCATAATACTCCAGCATGCATTTCCAAAGAAAAAGAACTCTCGCATAACCACAATACTTTATCAAAGCTAAGAAAATTAATGATTGTACATCATTGAATACAAATTCTCTATTTATGTTTTCCCAAATGTCCCAAGAGCATCTTTTATAACTTTTATTTTTCCCAAATCAAGATCCAGACAAAGTTCACACACTGAATTTGGTTGTGTTTGTTTTAGTCTCATTTAATCTAAAACTGCCCCTCTCCTATCCCTAGTCCCCCATGGACTGACTTTTTAAAGAATCCAGGTCACTTATCTTAAGAGACACTCTATCCTCTTTTTAAAACACAAACTCCACGGATGCCTGGACGCTCATCGGTTGGGCATCTGCCTTCAGCCCAGGGCCTGATTCTGGAGTCCCAGGATCGAGTCCCACATTGGGCTCCATGCATGGAACCTACTTCTCTCTCTGCCTATGTCTCTCTCTCTGTGTGTGTCTCTCATGAATAAATAAATAAAATCTTAAAAAATAAAATAAAATACAAACTCCTCTTTGATAGTTTAAGAGACTCATAGCTAGAATTATATCCCCTAATAACTATGAAGCCCAGATGGGACAGGAAAAGCAGGTAATTGTGAACAAATGATACCTCAGATGAAGGGAATTCATGGGCCCAGGTGAAACGTCCAAAGGTGAGGTACTTAAGGCCAACATAAAGGCATCAGGGGCTAGGGAGAGGGTCACTCTCCCTAGCAGTAATGGGTATAAAAAGGGAAGCAGAGTAACATCTAAAACAAATGATCCTATCAAAATGTTGTCTAGTGTCAGTCCTCTGCCTTATAAAGGAGACCCTTTCTCTTTCCTCTTGTAGCACATGGATGCCTGCCTCTAGGACAGAACACTTAGACTTAGTACTATGTAACTCAGATATGTTATGGGTCAAATGGGGCTTTTGAAGGTTGATCTAGGCATACTACCAAAACTAAATTGTTTTATGGGAAAATGTCAAGTTCAAACAGAATTGGTAACAAACTTTTAGACTATAATACATTCATCAGATGAAAGCTAGTTTATCTGGTTATTTAGAAATGTAATACTGAAATACGGTTTTCTAATAGGGTATGTCCCAGACCAAAGTACTGGAGCATCTCTCAGGCTTACTGAGGAACTGAGAGAAACTTAAATAGAAAGGCACTTTTAACGTAACTGGATAGGGACACCTGGGTGGCTCAGTGGTTGGGTGTTTGCCTTTGGTTCAGGTCGTGATCCTGGGGCCCTAGGGTCCTGGAGTCAAGTCCCACCTCGGGCTCCGTGCAGGGAGCCTGCTTCTCCCTCTGCCTATGTCTCTGCCTCTCTCTCTGTGTCTCTCATGAATAAATAACTAAAATCTTAAAAAAAATAAAGTAACTGGATAATTCACCTGGAAGTATGTATTGAAGAGAGAATTTCTGAGCACAAATGAAAATTACATTAATATAGCCACATTTCTGCCTAAATCCTAATTCAAACATGTTAAATCATCTATGAAAATATGTATTTCCTCCTGCCTTCATAATTCACCTGCATTTTCTCTTCAAAATTCTACTCAAATTGTCCTTTACACACAAAAGCTCAGAAGAATTCCATCTCCCTCATACTACTCCTATATGTATAACTAATTGATTTTGTCACATATGCTACGTCCCCCTTTTGAATTTTAAATGTCTCAATGATAGGTACAAAGTCAGGAACATATTTTATAACCTCCTACTGTACTTAGCAAAATGACTCAGAAAACAGAGTAGGAACATAAACAATTTCATATGGTATGGAAAAACACGTAGGCTTCTGGGAGATCACAATATCAAAGAACAAATCTGACATGCGGCTATTAGGAATGAAGTAACTCTTAGAACAACAGCATCCAACAACACTGAGGGAAATAACTTCTGGTTATTAAAATATTTTGAGCCACTCCCTAAACACACATGGTAATCACCATTAGAAACATTTTCTAAGAGGAAGAACAGCATTATGACTAGATCATCATCTCTGGTTTTAGAAACAGAAACTGAATGAGTTGAATACAAACATGATACATATATATGGAGTCTGCTCAAAACCACTTCTTAAAGCTGATCACAGAAGCTCAAATATCATTTTTAAGCCCCCTAAAATAATTAGCCTTCATAATTTTGGAATGGTTTCTGCATTAATAAATTGTAATTAAGTAAATGCAAATTAAAACCACAATGAATATCATTTACATCCATCACGTAGATAAAAATTTCAAAATCTGGCAATACCAAGTGTCAGTGAGGATGTGAAGCAACAAGATCTTTCCTATTCAGCTGCTGGAGAATGTAAATTAGTACAACCATTAGGGAACCTGTTTGGTGATATCTGGTAGAGTTGAAGATATGCATATACTACAACTTAACATTTTCACTCCTAAGCATATCACCCCACACATGTGCAGAGGAAACATGAACAAGAATGCTCATTGCAATAGTGTTCCTAATAGTTAAAACTTTGGAAATGTCTGTCAACTAGAAAATGGAAAAATAGGTGGTGGAAAATATATATATAATGGAGAATGATACAGTAGTTAAAATAATGAACTAAAACATGGTTCTTGCTGGGAGAAGGGGAGATTTTACCACGAAAAGGACATCTGGCAAAGTCTGGAGACACTTTTGGTTATCACAACTGGGGAATAGGAGGAGATGCTACTGGCATCTAGTGGGCAGTGGCCAGGGATACCACTAAACATCCTTAAAAAACAAGAAATCCATTCACAGGGGTGTCTGGGTGGCTCAGTCAGTTGGGTATCTGACTTGATCTCTGCTCAAGTCATGATCTCCGGGTCTTGAAACAGAGCTCTGCATGGGGCTCTGTACTCAACAGGGAGTCTGCCTGAAATTATTTCTCCCTCTCCCCCTGCCCCTAACCCCGCTCACACCTGCTCGCTCTCAAAAATAAATAAATCTTTAAAAAAAAGAAATCCACTCTTGAGCTTGAGAAACTAGAAGTATAAGCAGCAGCGTGGATAAATCTAATTAACATAGTTGAGGCAATAAAAATTTTCACAAGGACACAAAAGTCTAGAAACATAAAACAATACCATATATTGTTTCTGTATGCATACATATGTAGTAATGTTAGTCAAAATATAAAAATGTGCATGGGAATAACAAATGTCAAATTCAGAAGTTTGGGGAGGGAGGAAGGGATGCAACTAGAGCACAAAGAGGAATTTCAACTATATATGTAATGTTTAACTTCTTAGGCTGTGTAGTAGACACACACTTATCTTACAGGGCTTTCTATACTCTGTTGACCTAAATTCTTTTATTGTAAGAATTTTTAAAAGGAAAATAAATGAATGAACTTGGTAGGCATTATGCTAAGTAAAATAAGCCAGACACAGAGAAAAACTGCATGATCTCACTTATATGTGGAATCTAAAAAATGTCAAACTCATAAGTAGAGACTAGAAGGGTGATGACCAGGGCCTGGAGGGGGGTGCAGTGGAGGAGATGAAGAAGTGTTGATCAACGGTACAAAGTTTCTCACTCATTATCAGGGAAATAGAAATCAAAACTACAATTTGATATCACCTCACACCAGTCAGAATGGCTAAAATTAACACAAGAAACAACAGGAGTTGGCAAGGATGTGGAGAAACTTTTGGCGGAAATGCAAACAATGCAGCCAATCTGGAAAACAGTATGGAGGTTTCTCAAAAACTTAAAAATAGGGACGCCTGGGTGGCTGAGTGGTTGAGCTTCTGCCTTCGGCTCAGGGCGTGATCCTGGAGACCTGGGTTTGAGTACCACATCAGGCTCCCTGATATTATTCAGCCATAAAAAAATGAAATCTTGCCATTTGCAATGACATGGATGGAGCTAGAGAGTATTATTCTAAGTGAAATAAGTCAGATAAAGACAAATGATTTCACTCATATGTGAATTTAAGAAACAAAAAAAGAGGGGCAGTCTGGGTGGCTCAGCGGTTTAGCGCTGCCTTCAGCCCAGGGCGTGATCCTGGAGACCCGGGATTGAGTCCAGCGTCGGGGTCTCTGCATGGAGCCTGCTTCTCCCTCTGCCTATGTCTCTGCCTCTCTCTCTGTGTGTCTCTCATGAATAAATAAATAAAATCTTTAAAAAAAGGAACAGACTTTTTTTGTATATATTTTTTATTGGAGTTCTATTTACCAACATATAGTATAACACCCAGTGCTCATCCCATCAAGTGCCCCCCCTCAGTGCCCCTCACCTAGTCACCCCAACCCCACCTCCCCTTCCACTACCCCTTGTTCGTTTCCCAGAGTTAGGAGTCTCTCATGGTCTGTCTCCCTTTCTGATATTTCCCACTCTAAATGAATAAATCTTTTTTTAAAAAGGGCACTTTACATAAAAGGGCAACATTTCTTTAAACAAAATTTAAAATAGTGGGTACTAGAGAAAAACTGATGCTTACCAGAGCGGAACTAGGTGAAGGGATGGGTTAAACAGGTGACAGGGATTAAGAAGGGCACTTTTTGTAATGAGCGCTGGGTGTTATATATAAGTGTTGAATCTATATTGTACAGCTGAAATTAATATTACACTGTATGTTAACCAACTGGAATTTGAATAAAAACTCTTTTTAAAAGGTAGAAAGTTTCAGTTATATAGGATTAATATCTGGAGATTTACAGCATGGTAACTATGACTAAAAATATTGTATACTTGAAATTTGCTAAGAGAGATCTTAATTGTTCTCAAAAAACAAAAAAGGTAACTGTGGGGTGATGATTAATTAGCTTGACTGTGGTAATCACAATGTATAGGTATATCAAAACATCATATTACACACTTTAAATATATATAATTCTTATTTGTCAATCATACCTCAATAAAGCTGAGGAAAAAACATTTCTAAAAAGCCAGCTTATTTTAGGGGGAAATAAAGAAGAAAAATAAAGGGAATGTGCAGAAATTAAGAGAAGTGTTACTAAATTTGAAATAATTCAATGTGAGACTAATGATAAACATATAAACAGCCCAAATCCCCCTATTATACCATTTTATAAAAACAATCTCGATGTTGTTAAACAAACTGATGATTTCTAGCTGTGCAAACATTAAACCAGCTGCCTTCAAGGTATCTATATAATATTTCCAAATCTATTTAATTGTTTCCTACCCATTTGCTTTTATTTAAAATCACTATCACCTCTAGGGGCACTTGGTTGCTTAGTCTACAGAGCATGCAACTGTTGATCCTGAGGTCATGAGTTCAAGCCTACAGCTTACTTACAACAAAAAAACAGCAAGATAAAATTACTACCAACTCTAAATTGCAAACAAAAAGGGAAAACATTAACTTCTCTATTGTCTTATATAATGGCACCTCTTTCTTTTTTTTCTTTTTTTTTTTTTAAATTTTTTTTTATTTATTTACGATAGTCACACACAGATTGAGAGAGAGAGAGAGAGAGAGGCAGAGACACAGGCAGAGGGAGAAGCAGGCTCCATGCACCGGGAGCCCCACGTGGGATTCGATCCCGGGTCTCCAGGATCGCGCCCTGAGCCAAAGGCAGGCGCCAAACCGCTGCGCCACCCAGGGCACCTCTTTCGTTTAAATTGTGTAAGCCTTTATGGGACACCTGGGTGGCTCAGTGGTTGAGCGTCTGCCTTTGGCTAAGGGCGTGATCCTGGAGTTCTGGGATCAAGTCCCACATCGGGTTCCCTGCAAGGAGCCTGCTTCTCCCTCCGCCTATGTCTCTGCCTCTGTGTCCCTCATGAATAAATAAATAAATCTTTAAAAAATTGTGTAAGCCTTTAAAATGAAAATTGATCTCACACTTTAACCTATTTTCAAAATACCAAGTACCTAATCTCTTCCATCAGACAATTGTCATTATATAAATAGAGGATAAATATTCTAGATGAAACTGCTGGAGTAGACAAGCACGTTTTCAAAACATAAGTTGACCATTCCCAAAAGATTAGGAGTCAATACTTAAGACATATTAATAAGGTCAAATAAAGAACAAAATAGAACATTCAAATTGAGAAAAGTTAATGTGTCTTGTTGGTCATTTTTGTGACTCCTGGGCTAATTATTGCCTTGCTACAAAAGAGCTGTCCTTATAATAACAATATAGATGTTTCAATTTCTTGTAACACTGAATAGTTGACAAAACCATCATATACATGAATTTCTCAATTCTTCCATAAAATAGAGTGATAGTCTCCTTTTAAAATTAAGGGAGCTAACACTCAGGCTTATTCACCCTTATATAGACAATTCAGGCTGAAGTCCAGACCTAACAATAGCCTCAAATGAATAAATAAGGCAGTGTTTGCAAAATGCATAAAATAAAACCAGCCAAAGGTTTGGGGGTAGGGTGGGGAAAATGCTTGAGAAGTACTGATATCTTTCAATGTACACAGGTAAGGACAGGTTCTAACCAAACTGAGAAATAGTCCTCAAGTTACTAGGTGCCTTTCCACCAGGGGCTGAGCATCTGCTGCAATGTCAATAACAGACTAGAGGGAAAAACATGTTTTTAGTACAGATAAAAATTTTCATTGCCTCAGACAACACCATTGTTATCCCAGAAAAGTAGAGGGTAGTAGGATTCAACTATCTGACAATGAAATGTGTCAGATACTTTTCAACCATATTATAGTATAATATGGTATTGCTGTAGCACTCACTCAGATTCTAAGAAGACTGTTTGGTATGATTTTCCCCCCTGTCAAAATAATGATCTAACTCAAGCTTGTCAGATACAATCTGTAGGTAAATAACAGACTGCTTGCAATGACATCACTTTCTTCATAAGGAAAAATCCACCTTACAATTTTAGTTCTAAGACAAAACAGGGACACGTGGGTGGCTCAGCGGCTTAGCGCCTGCCTTTGGTCCAGGGCGTGATCCTGGAGTCCCGGGATCGAGTCCCACATCGGGCTTCCTGCATGTAGCCTGCATCTCTATCTATGTCTCTGCCTCTCTTTCTCTCTCTCTCTCTCTCTCTTTCTCTCTCTTTTTCTCTCTCTCTCATGAATAAATAAATAAAACCTGCAAAAAAAAGCAAGTGTTTTTAAAAAAATAAGACAAAACAGTGCTACAAACCATGATGAAGAAACATCAAATATCTATGAAAAATAAAAGCAACTGTCGGTATTTAATCATTATAGAGAGTAAGTAGAAAAAGCATTTATTTTATATTCGCTATAACTGATTAAGAATAAGAAAACTGTAAATAATAAAAGTTTGGTGAGGCTGAAAATAACAACTCGGTTTGACCAAACTTTTCAAGTGTATTATTAATTTTATAAAAAAACATTACTAGGGGCACCTGGGTGGCTCAGTGGTTGAGCATCTGCCTTTGGCTCAGGTCGTGATCCCCAGGTTCTGCTCAGCGGGGAGCCTGCTTCTCCCTCTCCCTCTCCTCCTCCCTCCCACTCATGCACTCTCGCTCTTTCTCAAGTAAATAAATAAAATAAAATAAAAAAAGAAAGACCAATGTATCTATTCAATATGGTCAAGGGTGCAGAAAAATATTCTACCATACTGTCAGTGAAGTGCAAATCATTATGGCCTTTTTTGGAGGGCAATTTTGCAATACCTATCAAGATATGACCCAGCAATTGTACACAAAAGAATCTAAACTACAAAATATACAGATGTAGAAGGCTATAGGATAAGTAGTTAAAACGGTCAAAACTTGGAGACTCTCTAAATGTCTGTCAATACAGAAATAGATAAACTGTGATGCATTCATACTATAGAAGACTACACAGCTGTTAAAGAATGAGCTAAATCTGTCTTGATTCAACTGAAAATGATGAAAGCGTATCAATGAATAGAAAAAAGTTTAGAAAGATACAAACTATTAAAAATAATTACCCTTTGAAGGGGTGACTTTTTTTTACTTTATATACTTCCATATTATTATTATAATTTCATGAAAATAAGCATGTAATACTTTAGTATTCAGAAAAATATAATAAATAAAAGACTAAAATTTCCAAACATATTTTCTTTGCTGGAAATGGATGCATATATTTTTTTTCCTAGAGCTTAGACATTTGCAGATAGCTTTTTTTTCAAATACAAAAGAGGAAGAAAGTCACATACAGTTCTTATTTTTAAAAACAAGCAAAGGTTAAGGATGACCAAAAAAAAGAGATTGCAAAAAATAAAGGAAATGAGGAAAAGAGGAATATGAGCAGACTGATAGAAAACCTACAGAAAGGAATTCTTTTAGTGCTGGGCATGAAAACAATGAGCAGAATATGATTCTGTAATCTTAAATTGGAAAGAGAAGTGAAAAGAAAAACTGAGATATAATTTCCTTAGTCACAGAAGGGGAGTTTAAAATAAACAGCAGCAATAAAAAAAATCTCACTACAATTAGTTTTAAAAACCTAGGAAAATCCACCTGTAATCAGGAAATTATACAAAGCCTCAAGAGAAAGATGAACAAACCAGTTTCTAAACTGCCTGATTGGAATCTTTGGAATAACTAGGAAAACACACAGCATCTCCTAATAATCTGACTTTAGGAATAAATTTGGGACAAAGGAATTTGCAAAATTTCTATAACCAAATTAATTGAATCTTCTCCAAAATTAGTAATATAGAAAGTCTATCAAATTAGGAATAAGACACATAAGTTACACTAAACCCTATGAATAGGGACACCTGGGTGGCTTAGCGGTTGAGTATCTGCCTTCGGCTCAGGGCATGATCCTGGGGTCCTGGGATCCAGTCCCGCATCAGGCTCCCCACAGGGAGCCTGCTTCTCCTTCTGCCTATGTCTCTGCCTCTCTCTGTGTGTCTTTCATGAATAAATAAAATCTTTAAAAAAAAAAAAGCTCTGAATAAGCAATTATAGAGTCTTGCATGTTAAACGAAGATTTTGACATTAGGAGATAATACGGTGGTTTGGAGTTCAGAGAATCTCTTTTTCAGACTCAAGAACAAGCAACAGCAATAAATCTGCCTTGGGCAAAATAACTTTAGAGTTATGCTGCCTTGATAATCAAGATATTATGCTCATTTCAACTTCCCTAAAAACAGTAAAACTGATAAATCACTTTTCTGACCATTCTTCCTACTCAAAAGGCTGAATGAAAGACCTGGATTGCTACCTTGTCACATCATTTCCAATCCTTGGACTTATAAATTGACATTGTTCTCAGAGAAACAAATTCTCTTAATAAAATAAGCTTAATTAATAAGCAGAGAAATATAATAATTTATTCTCATAATCTTTAAGGTATCTCATATAAAGATATTTTATATTTAGTTTAAAATAGCATGTAGGGCAGCCCGGGTTGCTCAGTGGTTTAGGGCTGCCTTCAGCCCAGGGTGTAATCCTGGAGACCCGGGATTGAGTCCCACATCGGGCTCCCTGCATGGAGCCTGCTTTTCCCTCTGCCTGTGTCTCTGCCTCTCTCTGTCTCTCATGAATGAATAAATAAAATCCTTTAAAAAAATCCTATTCATATAGCACCTCAATATCTCCCTGAAAAAAAATTTAAGACTTAGTAATAAACTTAATGCGTATGAAGATATTGTGAAAACAAGTTAATTCTACCCAAATTAATCTATACATTTAAGAGAATCAGTGGGATTTTGAGGTAAGTAAAATCTGACACAATGATCCTAAGGTTGATATGAAAGAATAAAGAATAAACATCTAAGAACGCACAAATTGTGAAAGAATGGTAAGGGGAAAGTATGTATATGTATATATTTACACACTAAAATATGACTTTCCATATATCACTATATATAAAATAGAGACAGCATTTCCTTTTTTTATTAGGATTTTATTTTTTAAGTAATCTCTACACCCAATATAGGGTTCAAACTCACAACTCTGAGATCAAGAGTCCCATGCTCCATGGACTGAGTCAGCCAGGTACCCCAACACAGCATTTCAAGTAGGTGAAGAAACAGTGGCTCACTTAACAAATAGCATTGGGACAAGTGGTTAATCATTTTAGAAAAAAATAAAGTTAGTTTCCTGTTATATATCTAAACTAAATTTTAGATGCATTGCAAATTTAAATGTGAAATACAAAAGCTACTGAAAGAAATTATAAGCAAAAATTAGTATAATGTTGTGATAGAGAAAGCCTTTTTTAAGCATGATACCAAAGGCAAGGACATAAAAAATAAAACCTTCTGCATAGGGAAAAAAGCACAGATAAAAGATAAATAACAAATTATAAAAATGGACTAGCAATATATATGATAGGCAAGTGATTAATATCTTTAGTATACAAATATCTCTTACACATCTATAACAAAAAGATGAGCACCCAAAAGAAAAAATGCACAGTGGAAATAAGCAGGCAACTCATAAATGAAAAAATACAAATGGTCATAAAGTCTCACTCATCATGGAAGATAAAAATAAGCAGATAATCATTTTTCACATAACAGACTGACAAAGCTTAAAAAGAATTTTAATAACATCTGGTGTAAGTGTGGTTAAATGGACACACTCCTACACTGTTAGTGGGAGCATGAAATGGTAGCTTTCTATTTTTTTTTAAAGATTTTATTTATTTATTCATGAGAGACACAGAGAGAGACGCAGAAACACAGGCAGAGGGAGAAGCAGGCTCCATGCAGGGAGCCCAACGTGGGACTCGATCCTCCTGGGTCTCCAGGATAATGCCCTGGGCTGAAGGCAGCATTAAACCGCTGAGCCACCTGGGCTGCCCAAATGGTAGCTTTCTGAACAAAAGTTGGCAGTATGTTATCAAAAGTCTTAAAAACTATTAACCACTTTTATATATGTTACTGGAAGTATATATTTGTACAACTTTTCTGGGGGCCATTTTGGCACTATTTATCAAAATATTTAATGTATATGCCCTATAACCTAGCAACTCCACTTCTAGTAATTTTATATAAAAGATATGCTCATAAAGATATATATACAAGAAGGGAAACCTGGGTGGCTCAGTGGTTGACCATCGGCCTTTGGCTCAGGTTGTGATCCTGGGGTCTTGGGATCGAGTCCCGCATTAGGCTCCCTGCAGAGAGCCTGCTCTCCCTCTGCCTATGTCTCTGCCTCTCTCTGTGTCTCTCATGAATAAATAAATAAAATCTTTCTAAAAAAAGATATAGGGACGCCTGGGTGGCTCAGCAGTTGAGCATCTGCCTTTGGTTCAGATTGTGATCCCGGGATCCTGGGATCAATTCCCGCATCGGGCTCCTTGCACGGATCCTCCTTCTCTCTCTGCCTCTCTCTGTGTGTCTCTCATGAATAAATAAATCAAATATTTTTAAAAAGATATATACACGTATATGTATACATATATATATACACACAAGAATATTCATTGAAGCAGTTTATTATTATAACACAGAACCGAAAACCTAAATATTAATCAAAAAGGAATTAATTTAAATAAAATACAGCATATTCACACAATGAAATATCATACAACCATTTAAAAAATAAGGTAGGTCAATATTTCTTGATATAAGATGTACAAGATATGTTAAATGGAAGATGGAAACTGCAAAATAGTGTGTACATACATATATAGTAATATACATATTATATATGCATATATATTATATTATGATCATACAGAGTATGATCCCATGTGCAAAAGAGAAAAAAAAAGAGGCATTACATAGGCTTGAAAATGCACTGAAAATTTTTGAGGAGTATACAAGAATCTGCTAACAGTTTCTTAGAGAAGGGGGCTGGGAAGTCAGAAAATTTTACTTTTCACTTTTGTATTGTAACATTTTATCACTATGAACATACATATTACCTTTGATTTAAAAAATGAGCTTAGGGATGCCTGGGTGGCTTGCCAGTTGGGTGTCTGCCTTCGGCTCAGCGCGTGATCCTGGAGTCCCAGGATCGAGTCCCACATCGGGCTCTCTGCATGGGGCCTGCTTCTCCCTCCACCTGTGTCTGTTTCTCTCTGTGTCTCTCATGAATAAATAAATAAAATCTTTTTTTAAAAAAAATGAACTTAGAAAAAGTGCCACTCTCTGATCTGGAAGAGTTAGTTGTATGATACCTGATGTTTATGAGAAGATTTAAATTTATTTTTAAAACGATATTAAAATAGGGGCACTTGGCTGGCTCAGTAGGAAGAGAGTGCAACTCTTGTCCTTGGGGTTGTGATTTCCAGCCTCATGTTGGATGTAGAGATTACTTAAATTTTTTTTAATATTTTTTAAAAGGCACTAAAAATGAATGAGCCTTTTGAAAATTTCAATGACATGGATGGAGCCAGAGAGTATTATGCTAAGCAAAATAAGAAAAACAAATACCATAGGATTTCACTTATACGTGGAATTTAAGAAACAAAACAGATGAACATATGGGAAAGAAAGAGAGCCAAACCAGAAAACAGACTCAACTACAGAGAACAAACTGAGGGTTAGTGGAGGGGGAGGTGAGTGGGAGCATGAGTTAAATGGGTTATGGGTATTAAGGAGGGTATTTGTGATGAGCACTGGCTGTTGTATTTAAGTGATGAATAACTAAACCCCCTACACCTGAAACTAATATTACAAAGTATGTTAACTGGAATTTAAATAAACTTGAAAAAAAGAAAACATTCTCTGGAAAAATATCTTGTTCCCTCTAACATTTAAACTTTAAGATACTTACAAAAGGAAAGCATTTACCTTATTTTAGCACCTTCCATCCTGGGCTGCCTGTACTGCAAGATAAAAGCTTTTCTGTAACAATCTGAGGAGCTCAAGTAGTTTGCTTATAAC
Organism: Canis lupus familiaris; assembly: GCF_011100685.1. Taxonomy (NCBI): domain Eukaryota; kingdom Metazoa; phylum Chordata; class Mammalia; order Carnivora; family Canidae; genus Canis; species Canis lupus. The sequence continues at coordinate 60,369,463 of NC_049260.1, read as the reverse complement.
ATTTATCATTAACTTACCCATATGGTTTACTGAATGATCAAGCAGTAGTAAAAGTTCATCTGATATGATCAGCAAATTCCAATGAAATGAGAAGGCTTTTGGTTTTAACATAGAATTCCCCATTTTTTAAATGAAAAAGGCACTTCTATGACTTTCCATATGACATTACAGTTAATAAAGTTGCATTTACTTTCATTAGGTGAATTGCACTTTATATGCTACCAAGTTGATAATACAGATTTCGGGGGAGGGGAATAATTAGTTGCCTTTATTTCTACTTATGAGAGTTGACAGACCAGAATGTATTTAACCCTCACTACATGCCTGTTACTTTGGTGAGAGTTGGCAACAGAGGTTGGGGGTGGGAAGGATGTGAGAACCACTTCCAAAATTCCCTCATGCTATCCCTTTATAGCCAACACTTCCCTGAATCCTGGCACCCACTGATCTGTTTTCTTCTTTATACTTTGGCTTTTTCAGATTGTCATATAAGTGGAATCACATAAGGCTACATAAGCCTTTTGAATCTGGCTTCTTTCACTTAAATACATACTAAGATTCACCTGATATTGCATGAATCAACAGGCAGTTCCTCTTTTGTCATGGGGTAGTATTTCACAGTATAGGTATAGAACAACCTGTTTATCCATCAGTTGAAATAACTGGGTTGCTTCTAGATTTTAGTGATTAATACTTAATAATGCTGCTCTAAATATTCAGATATAGGTTTTTACATGAACATAGGTTTCATTTCACTTAGAAAGCTAGAAGAATTGCTGAATCATATGGCAAATATATGTTTAATTTCATTAAAAAACTAGCAAACTCTCTTCTAAAGTAGCTGTACTATTTTTCATTCCCACTAGCAATATCTGAAAGTTCCAGTTGTTCTGTCTTGCTAACACTTGGTATTGCAGCTTTGTTTTGTTTTGACATAGGTGTATAATGGTATCTCACTATAATGTTTTAAAGTATTTTTTAAAGCACTGTTAGGTTCACAGCAAAATTGAACAGAAAGTATAAGATTTCCCATATACTCTTCCCCTCCCATGTACAATCAACCTTCTCCACTATCAACATCCTGAATCAGATTGTACATGTTACAATCATCACTGTGGATTTAATTTACATTTCTCTAACGGTTTTCATTTGCATCAGCCTAATTTGCATTTACTTTATTTGCTTATTTGTATGTCTTCTAGATGAAGTGTCTATTCAGAGCTTTTGCCCATTTTATTATCGGGTTATTTTCTAATTGTTGAATTTTGAAATTTGAGGGTTTTAAATTTTAAAACCTACAATTTTTCATCAGAAATGTTATTTGCAAATATTTTCTCCCCATCTGTGACTTGTCTTTGCATTTTCTTTCATATGACAAAAAATTTTAATTTTAATAAAGTCCAAATAACCATTTTTTCATGTATGGATTGTGCTTTTAGGATAATATAGATTTCTAATCACATTTCTTTGTTCATGTCTTTTTGTATGGAGTAACAGTTCTCCTAATTAGCAGCCTCAGTCACAAAGGCTGAGAACAAATAAACAAAAACTGCCACTAATATTGTTTAATGGGTACAGAGTTTCAGTCTGGGAATACTAGAAAAGTTCAAGAGACAGATGGTGATGATGGTTGCATAACAACATGAATTTACTTAATGCCACTAACCTGACACTTAGAAAATGGTTAAAATGGTAAAATTTTGTTACCATAATAATATAACTTTACCATAATAAAAAGGAAAAACTGCAACCAAGCAACAATATGTCAGGGATGTCTATGTTCCAAAGCTCATACATATTTGTTAAAACACTTCAAGCAGTACTGAAACCAATGCAACAGAGCCAAAGGTTCACTTTGGATCCATGAAAGATGAATGAAGATTCTTTTCCAAGATGAAAAATAGCCAGACAAAATGAGCCATGTAGAAAAGTTGTCTCTTTTAGTCCTCATACTCATAAGGCAGATAGTATACTACGCTTCTTTCTTTTAAAAAAAAAAGATTTTATTTATTCATTCATGAGAGACACAGGGAGAGAGAGAGGCAGAGACACAGGCAGAGGGAGAGGCAGGCTCCTCGCAGGGAGACCAATGTGGGACTCGATCCTGGAACTCCGGGATCACGCCCTGAGCCTGAGCCTGAGCCAAAGGCAGATGCTCAACCACCCGGGCATCCCCGCTTCCTTCACAATAAAAAGAGCTGAGGCTTGGAGGGCAAAGTTGCCTGTTCAAGGTCATACTTGAGTCAGTAAATCAAGGAGTGAAGATGAGTAGAAGCTACCAGACAATCCAATCCCAGAGCTCTAACTGTAGACCATTCCCCTGTACTACCTCTAAATCTCTGAAGAATAACTCTCTCTTCAGCTTTTATGTTTAAAATTTTTTAAGTTTTAAGAATTACAAATAATTTAACAAACATTCCTTGGGGATTGTTGAATGTAATTTCACTACATTGGTTTCCCACAATACATTGAACAAAGATAAGCTACATGTAATTTTACTTTGCAATGGAGTAGATAACAGCTCTAATCTAAAATCAAATGACCTCATGTCAAATCCTGGCTCTGGCTTTGTGCTGAAGTAACTTACGCATTTTAGTTCATATGAATGAAATTTCCAACTTGGGGTGATAAAATCATAGCACTAGAAACTTGTTCACTCAAATGTGCTGCTTTTCTCATCTTGAGGTTTCATGATATAGGTAAGTTCACTGATACTGTGAAGACCTAGTAATGCTTAGAATACTTTGAATCTCTATAAAAGTTAGCTATTAATTGTAGGGTGGTTTTTTTTTGCTATTATTGTTTATAAAAAAGAGTTACCTTGGACAAATCTATAAAATATAAGTATTTAAGAGCACGTGTTCCAGAATCAGTCTACCTTGGTTTGAATCCTGGCTCTGTCATTTGCTGAATTTAAAGCCCTGGACCTGTTAATTTGTCTCTTTAAGCTTCAGTTTTCCACAGCTGAAAAATAAAAATTATTAAAACATTGCTGTAAGAATAAAATGAAACAATCTATGCAAATTGCTTAGTACAGTCCTTCATATACAGTAAGCCATCAGTGCACATGAACTGGGTTTTGGGGTTTTTTTAAGATTTCATTTATTTATTCATGAGAGACACAGAGAGAAAGGCAGAGACATAGGCAGAGGGAGAAGCAGGCTCCCTGTGGGGAGCCAGATGTGGGACTCGATCCCAGGACCCCGGGATCACGCCCTGAGCAGAAGGCAGATGCTCAACCCCTGAGCCACCCAGGCATCCCGAACTGCTATTGTTTTTTTATTAGCAATGTCAAAATGTGCCTATAGCATTAGGAATCAAATCATAAAAAGGGCATTTTGCAAATCTGCAGAGACAGCAATACTCTAATCAATTCTTAGAGAACTGTCACATCTCTTATTTGATACTCATAAACATTGACCTCTCCATTAAAAGCTACCCTCTGCCAGTCTCTTAATATCACAATCTTCTTGTTTTACACTTTACCATACTGTGTATCACTACTTGATATCTATGTACTTTAATTATCTACTATCTGTCTTCCCCTTCCAAAACGTAAGCTCCATAAAAGTAGGGAGGCATAATGTTTAAAAACAGACTTGAGAGCCAGACTGTTTGATTCCTATCTCTGCCACTTGCTATGTGTCCTTGGGCATGTTACTTAAGTTCTGTGCCTCAGTTTCCTTATCTATAAAACAGAGATAACAACATCTGTTCCCACAGGGTTGTAATGAGAATTATAAGACTTTATATATATAAAGCACTTAGCAAAACAGTAAGCACTCAATAAATGCTATTATTATTGACCTGTCATTCCAGTAGCCTGAGTAGTCCTCAGCACAGAGCAGGCACCCAATAAATATTAACCGAGTAAAATAATAATAAGAGCTTAATGATCCAATTGGAGCCAGTCTTACAGCTCAAGACATCCCTAAAAGAGTTGGAAGCAAAGGAGAGGGACTGGGAAAGGTGCTTTCTGCAGGGTCAAAACCTCTGTTCTGACCCCATCTTCCACCCTAAGTATTAAAGCCTGCTAATCACCATGGGGCATGATGTAAATTCTTTTTTTTTTTAATTTTTAATTTTTTTTTATTTATGATAGTCACAGAGAGAGAGAGAGAGAGGCAGAGACATAGGCAGAGGGAGAAGCAGGCTCCATACACCGGGAGCCCGACATGGGATTCGATCCCGGGTCTCCAGGATCGCGCCCTGGGCCAAAGGCAGGCGCCAAACCGCTGCGCCACCCAGGGTTCCCCATGATGTAAATTCTAGAGCTGCCTTTGGCAACTAGTAAGTCCCTGGGCACCACATCTCCTTTCTCAACATTCATCAAGAGGTTACCATGAACAGTATTTTGCACATATTACCTCATTTAATCCTTACAACAATCTTGAGGTAAATACTATAATTGCCTCCATCTTACAGATGGGAAAACTAAGGTAGAAATAGGTTAAATAACTTGTTCACAGCCACATTATTCCCCAGGGTAGGATGGGGAAACAAGCAAGAGGATCACCTTAGTGTAGCAGGAAACAGAAGAGACCTGAGGGGTCCAACCCTGTTCTATCAGTTATTTTTTTTAAAGATTTTATTTATTTATTCATGAGAGGCAGAGATACAGGCAGAGAAAGAAGCAGGCTCCCTGCAGGGAGCCCGATGTGGAACTCAATCCTGGGATCCCAGGATCTTGCCTTGAGCCAAAGGCAGGCGCTCAACCACTGAGCCACCTAGGTGTCCCTGTTCTGTCAATTTTTAAAACATTTCCTTTATTTTCAGCCATGGGTCTCCTCCTCACCTTTCAGTAATAAATACTTACCTCCAAATTCTGAACCTCTCATGGGTAATATGATAAAAGACCTCACTTTCATTGATATCTCCCTTTGCAGGCAAGATTCCCCCTCTTCTGTTCCCTATGTTCCACTTATGTGTTTAAACCTTTCGTCTGCTGATGTTACTCTTCTGTTCTCTTTGTCCTTGTGGGTTTAAGCCTTTTAAAATGTCTTTACTATCGGGATGCCTGGGTAGCTCAGTGGTTGAGCATCTGCCTTTGGCTCAAGGCATGATCCCAGAGTCCCGGGATCGAGTACATCGGGCTCTCTGCGTGGAGCCTGCTTCTCCTCCCTCTTCTTATGTCTCTGCCTCTCTCTGTGTGTCTCTCATGAATAAATAAAATATTTTTTAAAATTTGTTTACTATATCATATTAGTGGAGTTTGAGACAGACAAGAGCTAAACATGTGTGGTTGGGTGGCCATATTTAACTCCATATACTACTTTTATGATTTTTTTTCAAATAAAGATTTAAAAACTGGAAGATGATGCTGATAGTAGGTAGAAATATGGGTAAAGGGGAAGATAATAAAAGGGAAAAGTAATTAAAAGTTACTGAGTTACTATTATATGCCAAGGATTTTAAAATACTATAATCCTAACAACCATGTTAAACTGTCCTCCTTGGGCACTTGATGGGATGAGCACTGGGTATTATACTATATGTTGGCAAATCAAACTTCAATAAAAACAAATGGAAAAAAATAAACTGCTCTCCTTTTGAATATGAAATTCAAGTTCAGAATAATGAGAGCTTCTTTGCCTAATGCCAAGAAGCTAATGAATGATAGAGTCTGATTCTAAGTCACATCTCTTAGACTCCCCAAAAGTATGTTCTTTCCTCTAGAAACAACAGTTTCTTTGTCTAGAAACAACAGTTCAGGCAAAAGATGAGGGCCTGAACTAAGATAACAGTCATTAAAGTTGAAATAGGGAGTGGGTTCAAGAGATTCTTTGCATATACTATAGCAGCAGTATAGCACTGCTCTCAAGTACTCAACTATAAACAGAACACTAGTGATCAGCTTTGTACAGGTATTTGCAAATACTAATATTCACACATGGCATTTTGGTGACAAATACAATTTAACATGAATGTCCAACTTCACTCATTCTGAAAAGACACACAAACAGTATCCCCCCCTCCCCAAACAAACATTAAACTTTCCAATTCTTTCCATTTCTCCTACTTCCTTATCATTCCCTAGCTGTTTTTTCCTTCTGTTTCTTCTGAGTAGCTATTCTTTTGATTCTGGTCCCCAAAGTTCTATAGAATCCCCTCCCTCTGGTCCCCTACCTGGTGCAAACACATACATTCTAGCAACGTTTCCTCCCCAAGTTAAAACTGCAACTGGTTATACTGTCCTGAAAGTAAGTGTTGACTAGGTGCCTTAACAGTGAATCAAGAAAAAAAATATCCTTTGAGTGCCTATTTCTCTGAAACATATGACAGGTCTCAATAAGTATTTACTGAATTTAAAATGGGTTATTTATTTATTATTTTTCAATTTAAAAATGGGTTCCTTGAGTGCAACTTACAGAACATGGAAACAGTGGGTTTTCTGTGTTTGGTAGCAGCAGTCCTAGCAAGGGGCTTCGTATGGGTTTGGGACTCCAGGGAACAAATGAAAAGTCAGGAGCTGACTGGCATGCTAGGAGATGGAAGCAGGACCTTCCTGGTGATCCCGCACCTCAATGATAAAGCCATGTTCTTTGCTCCCACTGTGCTATGCCCGGCCTGCCTAAAATACTGGCTGTCCTTGCTCTGCTTCTGTGCAGGGTTCTCTGTTGTAGGGCACTAAGTGAATATACCAAAGGCCCCTTCTCTGGGTGCTTCACTGAGAATCAGTGGCCCTAGCTTGTAGACTGTAGCAGCCAGCTTCCTAGGTGGATTGGGAGATGTCACCAGCTTGCGTACTTCATTGCCAGCAGGATTGGGGAGCATAAGAGAACTACTCACATTTTGTTCCATTTAATACCTACGTTTCTGTTGGGAACTATGACTGTACTCATTCTGTGGAACTTTTTTATGTGAAAGGACCAAGAATAATGATCTTGGGACGCCTGGGTGGCTCAGCAGTTAGGCGTATCTGCTTTCGCCCCAGGATGTGATCCTGGAGTACCAGGATTGGATCCTGCATCGGGCTCCCTGCATGGAGCCTGCTTGTGTCTCCCTCTGCCTTTGCCTATGTCTCTGCCTCTCTCTTTCTGTATGTCTCATGAACAAATAAATAAAAATCCTTAAAAAAAAGACTAATGATCTTACTATGGGACACCAAACAGAATCTAGGCTGTATCATGCCTGCCTAACCCTTAAAATTTTACTACTAAAGATAGCAAAGGACCTTCCTGCTGCTTTTAAAATCCATTTTGTGGGGTGCCTGGGTGGCTCAGTTGGTTAAGCATCTGACTTCAGTTCAGGTCATGATCTCACAGTCCTGAGATGAAACTTCATATCCAGCTCCCTGCTTGTGGGGAGTTTGCTTCTCCCTCTCCCTCTGCTACTACCCTATCTCTCCTGCATGCTTACATGCATGCACATGTGCACTCTCTCAAAATCTAAAAAAAGAAAAAAAAGAAAAAGAAAAAAATCAATTAAAATAAAATCATTTTGTGCTATTAAGATGCATATGTCAAATTGAAGAGAGAGACTCAGATCATTAGATTAGAAAATAATTTTAGAATCCAACATCCACCATCTTTCAATGAAGAGGCCTTTCATTTTTTTTTTGAAAAGGCCTTTTTTTTTAAAGATTTCATTTATTTATTCATGAGAGACACACACAGAGAGAGAGAGAGAGAGGCAGAGATGCAGGCAGTGAGAGAACCAGGCTCCATGCAGGGAGCCTGATGTGGTACTCAATCCCGGGTCTCCAGGATCACACCCTGCACCGAAGGCAGGTGCTAAACCACTGAGCCACCCAGGGATCCCTGAAGAGGCCTTTCAAAGATGACTTTACCATACAGAAAAGATGGACTGAGAAAACAAAAATTGACCCTGACGCTGAATTACAATAATAATTGCACAACTGCATAAATGAACTATTAATAGACAATGGGTGAATTTTATGGTATGTAAAATTATACCTCAATAAGCTACTTTTAACCAAGAAATGGGTTCCTTGAATAGTTGTTTCTCAGTTGATTTTGAAGATGAACCATGTTTTCTCATAGAAAGAACATTATACATGATGGCTAGGTTCACATATTGATCTTCAGAAGTTTCTTGGCTAGGTTCACAGATTGATCTTCAGAAGTTTCTTGGCAATAATGAAGCTAGATTATATATTAATAGTATTTTAGCACTGACTTTTATGAAGAAATGCACAGTGAGTTCCAATTAGGAAATCAAGATGCCAACAGACACTTATCTCCTATTTACATTTTCAGCTCTAGAAAAGATGTCTTTGCCCCATGCAGGCAGTGATAGGGGTAAGTGATGCCTATCTTCAACAACAATAACAAGTGAACTCATGCCAGGTCTTTCATAGATAATTAAGTCAGGTCCTGGTATTCTGCTTAGGAAAGCAATATATTACTGAATGAAATACTTGATATATTTTACAAGGTCTTTTACACAAAATCTGCAATATAAAAATAGTTTTGGGGCACCTGGGTGGCTCAGTCAGTTAAGCATTGGACTCTTGATTTCAGCTCAGGTCCTAATCTCAGGGTCCTGGGATCGAGCCCCGTGTCAGCCTCCTCACTCAGTAGAGTCGGCTTGTCTCCCTCTCCCTCTCCTCCTGCTCATGTGCTCCCTTGAATGCTCTATCCCTTGCTCTTAAATAAAACAATCTTAAAAAAATAGTTTTGAGTGAATTAATTCTGATGCACTGCTGATGGGAACACAAACTAAAACCCTGTAGGGTTTCTAAAAGATAATTTGGCAATATTTATCAAAGCCTGAAAATATGCATGCCCTTTTAACACAGAAATGCCAATTTTTTAATTTATTTATTTTACAGAGAAGGAGAGAGAGAGAGAGAAAGAACAAGTAGGAGGAGTGGCAGGCAGAAGGAGAGGGAAAAGCAGACTCCCCACTGAGCAGGGAGCCCAATGCAGTGCTCGATCCCAGGACCCTGGGATCAAGACCTGGGCCAAAGGCAGATGCTTACCTGAGTAAGCCACCCAGGTGCCCCACTTTTGGAAGAATTTATATCATAATCTTAACAACAGCTACTACTTAGATGATAGAATTAGGGTAATAATCACTTTCTTCATTCATTCAGTCACCAAATATTTATTAAATTCCTACTATATTTCAAGTACTATTCTAGATGCTGGTGATAAAGCAAGTGAAGAACATAGACACAGTTTACACCATCATGGAGTTTACATTCTCATGTGGGAGATGGACAGTAAGCCAACAAAGTAATATATAAAATCAAGTAGTGATGTTATAAAGAAAAAAACAAAACCCTGTAAAGACAGATATCAAAATATTGCCTAGATTTTGTTTTTACATTGACCATTTACTAATTTTCTTTTTTTTAAATTTATTTATTTATGATAGTCACAGAGAGAGAGAAAGAGAGGCAGAGACACAGGCAGAGGGAGAAGCAGGCTCCATGCATCGGGAGCCCGATGTGGGATTCGATCCCGGGTCTCCAGGATCGGCACCCTGGGCCAAAGGCAGGCGCCAAACCGCCGCGCCACCCAGGGATCCCTACTAATTTTCTAATAAGAAAAAAAAAGTATTTCTACTTATAAAAAAGTTAACGTATTTCAGTGATACATTTGGAGGATTCATACAATAAGGGACTGGACCAAGACACATTTAAGACCTCTGAATGACTAAAATTTAAAGGGTAGACTTCAGTTATCTGGAAAATTCACTTCTGTGAAATTCCTCATTCCTCACCAATGCTTAGTAAAAGGTACTACAGATCACAAAGACCCTGGACTGCACTGGAGGCTCAATTTCATGGGATCTTCAGAGGCTCACTTAAAACTTCTCTACAGATGAGCCTATTAAACCCCCAAAAAGCTATTTACTTTCAATTCCAAAACTGTAGATCTACAACTTCAGAGACATTTGTTGAGATCACTTTATGGAGATGAAAAAAAAAACTATTGCTTTTTACAAATGTATATAGTGAGCCAAGGCTTTCCTTGGTTCTCTGAAACCATGAAAGGTTTTGTTGTTGTTGTTGTTGTTGTTGTTGTTGTTGTTGTTGTTGCTTTAAAAAGATTTTACTGGGATGCTTGGGTGGCTCAGCGGTTGAGCTTCTGCCTGTGGCTTGGGTTGATCCTGGGTCTGGGGATGAGTCAGGGAGCCTGCTTCTCCCTCTGCCTATGGCTCTGCCTCTCTCTGTGTGTCTCTCATGAATAAATGGATAAAATCTTTAGAAATAAAAAATAAGAAGATTTTACTTATTTGTTTGAGAGATGGAGAGCGAGAGCATATGAACGAGGGCGGGGGGCAGAGGGAGAGGGAGACTCCACACTGAGCAGGGAGCCCAAGATGTGTCTTGATCCCAGGATACCAAGATCATGACCCAAACTCTAAGGCAGACGCTCAACGACTGAGCCACCCAAGGGTTCTTTTAAGGCAAAAGAGTCTAGAATAAAGGCAAAAGGGACCTAGAGTTGAAAGCACAGAGACATGAGCAGAATATTCTGGAAGTCCAAAGGAGTAAGTTTCTAAGTGCAGCCTCCATTGATAAGTAAAAATATGTATAAAGTGTTTGAAATTACAAATACATCTAGGTATCATAGACCCTCCTATCAAGAGAAAAAAAAAAAGCATGGGAATTGATGATGACTATTTTAGTGACCTATCTCTCCTCTGGACAAGTCTGCCTCTTAACTAACAAACTACACTCAGAAAACTGTGAAGCAGAGTTAGAGGTATAGCTAATGACACCAGGAGACAAGTACACACAGGGATGAGATCTATAATTTTGGCTTCATTAATACTGTTAAATCAGCCAAACCATAAACGCATCAGGTAGATTTATATCACCAACACCATGCACACTAACATTGAACTTGTGTTGAAGGAAACTGTAATACTCAGTACATGTGGTATACCTTGGTGACTCATCTTGCTGATTATGCAAAAATATCTCCCCTATCAGGTAAGAATATAATTAATCTTTCCAGGACTTGAAAAAAAAAGTAGTTAAAATATTGGTAGAAAAACTATTTTGTCTTGGGGCACCTGGGTGGCTCAGTCAGTTAAGCATCTGCCTTCAGTTCAGGTCATGATCTCAGGGTCCTGGGATCGAGCTCCACAGGGAGCCTACTTCTCCCTCTCCCTCTGCCACTCGCCCTGCTTGTGCTCTCCCTCTCTTTTACTCTCTCCCTCAAATAAATAAAAAAAAATTTTTTAACTGTTTTGTCAGGGATCCCTGGGTGGCTCAGCAGTTTAGCGCCTGCCTTTGGCCCAGGGCGTGATCCTGGAGTCCCAGATCCTGGAGGATCTAGTCCTGCGTCAGGCTCCTGGTATGGAGCCTGCTTCTCCCTCTGCCTGTGTCTCTGCCCACCCACCCTACTCTATGTCTATCATAAATAAATGAATAAGATCTTTAAAAATAAATAAATAAAAATAAAAGGTTTTTTTAAAAAACTGTTTTGTCTTCTTAGAGATGGAATATTTGTATGCTATGACTAAAACATAAAAATATGTATCTATTTTTCAAAATAGTTTGACTACTCCTAACATGCATATTTTTCATATTTTTTTATCAAACCAAGGTTCAAAGAACAATTTTCAGTATGAAGCAAGCAGACACCCTGTAAATATAGTCCAGATCTATATCCCCACCCACACCCAACCCCTTAATTCCTTTAATGACCTGTTTAATACACTTCAGTTAACGAAGGTGAAAATCTGATAACATTCTCTCCTGTTCAAAGTTCAATCACCATCAGAACATATAAGGATGAAAAACTATGTACTAGGAATGTACGGGGAGTTCAGCTTTTAAAAAGAGACTAGAAGTTCCAAATTGTCAAAAGCAACTGTTTAGCTGGGTATTTTTTGATACACATAAATGAGAATGAATTCAGAAAAGGCCTATATCATTCCATACCCTTTAGAGTTTTTAACTGGGAAGTTTCAACTGCTTTGTTTTTTTGTTTTTTAAGTAGGCTCCACACCCAACATGGGGCTTGAACTCATGAAACCTGAGCCAGCCAGGCACCCCTCAAGTGCTTTGTTATCACAAGCAAGCAGAAGCCATAATAATACACAATAATGAGTTTGATGGAAATGCATGGATTAACCTGAAAAGCTTCACATCATTATTAGAAACCAAGTTCATAAAAAGTGGATAGAGCATGAGCAATATAAAAAGACAAAAGGAAATAAAATGCCAGTTGAACAGAGAAGAAAAATTGTGTGTGGGAACAGGAAAACAGGTTTGCCTAGTCAAAATTGAGGGTGTAGGTGAAAATAGAATATCACAAAAGAAACAACAACAACATATCCTTACATTCACACAGCACATTTCTGTTTACAAAGAAGTGCTTCATAAATTATTTCATTAGAAACAGCAAGGATATTCATTAAGCAATTCATTAATTTGATATACATTAAAAAGAAAATCTTTGGCACCAGACAGAGTTGGACTTGAATCTAAATTTTGCACCTTAGTAGCCATATGACTTTCAGCAAATTGTTTGAGCTGTTTGATACACAATTTTCTCATTTAAAAACATAGATAACAAAAAAAAAAAACATAGATAACTTACTCATGGGACTGTTGAGAGAAACATTATGAGGTAATACATGTAAAGTGCCAGGCTCATACATAATTCCATTTCTTCTTCACCTTACTGATACTGCCAAGTTCCTAGTATCTTCTAGATTCTATACTAGGCCCAGCTGGGAATAAAAAAAGTGAATGAATACAACATAGGCTCTGCCTTCAAGGAGTTTAGCAATGCATGCTACACTGGTGATCTAAAGGATGAAGGAAGGGAGTTCAGTGAAGACTTCATAGAAGAGATATTTTGTGTCTTTTTTTCCTTTAAAATATAACGAATAATCAAAAAAATATATATAAGGAATAAACATCAACTAGAGAAAAATATAAAACATAGATAAGCAAATATAAAAATAAACAACAAATCAATCTACGACCAAGAGATAACTACATTAACATTTTGAGGTAGGGGTGTGTGTGTGTGTTGTGTTAGTTTAGGAGATAAACACACACAGTTTTAATAAAAATTATGTACTGTGTTTTATGACATGCTTCTTTTTATTCAAACTAAAATTTTTGTCAGTGAATAATAATAAATAATAGTACTTAATATTTTTGTCAGTGAATAATAATAAATAATAGTACTTAATATTTTTTACTATTTTAATCTTCACAACTTAATGGGATAGGTACTAATATTATCTCCATTTACAGATGATGAAATTGAGACAGAGAGGTTAAGGAACTTTCCCAAGGTCACACAGCTAGTAAGTGACAACCAAAATCTGAACCCAGTAAGTTTGATCCAGAGTCTGTGCTTTTATTTTTGAGAGAGAGAAGAGAGCAGGAGGAGCAGAGGGAGAGGGACAAGCAGACTCCCCCAATAAGCGTGGAGCCAAAGCAGGGTTAGATCTCACAACCCTGAGATCAGGACCTGAGCTGAAACCAAGAGTCTGACACTTAACCCACTGTGCCACCCAGGTACCCCTACCATAAACTTTTAAAAGAGTATAGCCCAGAAAGGAAATGATTAGGGACTAAATGGAGATACAGAAGAGGGAGAAATGTTGATAAATATCAAGAACTAGACAACAGGGGGGCCTGGCTAGCTCAGTTGGCTTAGCATGTGACTCTTCATCAATGGGGGTTGTAAATTCAAGCCCCATATTGAGCATAGGGCTTACTTAAAAGAAAAAAGGTAACTAGACAACAGACTTGGTAACCTGACTCAATGTCGGGGCAAGGAAAAAAATAACTCTTGGGTTTCTAGGTAGAGAGGAGTGGCATTATTAGTTTCCTTTTATAGACAGAAACAAAGGCCCAGAAACACTAATTTGTCCAAGGTACAGTTTGTTAATAGCAGAAATGGAACTTAAACTCTAGACTATCTCCAAAGTCAGTACTCTTTTTTTTAAGATTTCATTTATTTATTCATGAGAGATACAGAGAGAGAGGTAGAGACACAGGCATAGGGAGAAGTAGGCTCCATGCAGGGAGCCTGATGTCGGACTCTATCAAGATCACACCCTGAGCCGAGGGCAGACGCCCAACCACTAAGCCACTCAGGCATCCCTCAAAGTCAGTACTCTCCACTACAAGACAACACATCAAGAAAGAATATTATGCTACATTTTATATAGCACTCTATAATCTATAAAGTGATTTCAACATTATTTCACTTGATACTCTTAACAACCTATGAGTGAGGGCAGGTATCACCATTTTACTGATGAGTACACTTAAATAGAGTAAGAAACATGATGTAACCCTTAAAATCCTCAAAGATCTAAATTTCATCTGTTGGATTACAGAAGAGCCTCAAGGTGGGAAGTGAGATTCAAGTGATGAGCTTGGGACTACCTGGGCTGCTGAATGTTGTAGGTATTGAGAAGAGAAAGGGGCTAGAAATAGAAATGGTTTGGGTAGGTTTCAACACAGCCTATTGTATAAGTCCACATCATAATATTTATAGACTTACATATATTTATAATATTTATGTACTAACAATGTGATTGCTGCCCCCAGAGTTGTGTAAGACAATAGCCCTAGATGAACAAAAGAAGTCTCCAACCTGCAGATCAGGATCTACTGGTAGGTCTAGGAGTCTTGCTTCATGGAGCCCCAAGGTGGCTTCCAATAATGTTTTCTCCACTCTGCTACAACCCCTTTCTGCCACACATCCCAGCTAACATTCCCAGAGTGAAAGGGAGAACAGTACAGCCAGCAACTACTTCTCAGGAACTACAATGATTGTATCTGCCCTAATCTCAAGACTCAGATTAAAAGAAGGTCCACCAGGAGCACTGGCTGGCTCACTCAGTAGAGCACATGACTCTTGATCTCAAGGTTGTGAGTTCAAGCCTCATTTTGGGCGTGGAACCTACTTTAAAGAGAGAGAGAGAGAAATAAAAAGAAGGCCTTCCATATAATAAGGTTGGAGATCACCTTGATAAAGGATTGGGAAGAGATGAAAATGGTCTGATGTAATCAATCATTTCTACTTATCTGGCAGGAAAAAATTCTAGAAAGTGCCAGAATAACAGTATTCTGTTAAACCTCCTTAGAATATGATCACACTTACATTAAAGTCAAAGGTAACAAGAAACAAAAGGCAGATCATAACAAGCATTCATTTGGTAATCCACTCATGCCTTAAACCAACTGAGAGAACACTAACACAGATTATAGACAAAACTTACTATATCAGCTTCTGACCAAGTTATGTTTAGGTAAAATACAAAACTTGGACAGAATAATCTAGTCGGATGCTTCAAATATAGAAGATAATCTGAAACTGACCAGATGACTCAAATGTAGAATAAAACCTAAAATAACATTGGTAGTCCTCAAGTGGTCATGTCAAGTAACTGCAGTTAAGTTTCTTTTCCTCATATCTGGACAAAGAAAACACACTATTCTTAAAAGAACACAACTGAAAACAAAGGCGAAGCAAGTGTACTCTGTAGTGCTTGAAGATACAGAATGTATTTCTTTCTCTTGCCTAACCTCCTTCTTGCACTTCCACTGACACATTGCTCTCTAGTGCTACTTGGTGCTACTAGGGTTACTAATCCCAGCTGCTCTGTGTAAATATCATTTTATTGCTTACATAGTCCTGTCACTAAGAAAACTTAATACAAAATTCTAAACTCAGGGGGCACTTGAGTGACTCAGTTAAGCATCTGACTCTTGATTTTGGCTCAGGTCATGATCTCAGGGTCATGAGCTGAGGCCTGCATGGGGCTCCAAGCTGAGCATGGAGCCTGCTTAAGATTCTTTCTCTCTCCCTCTCCCTCTCCCTCTGTCCTGCCCCTCACATGCGCTTTCTCTCTCTCTCAAAAAAAAAAAAATTCTAAACCCAGGTAACAATTAGAATGAAAATGGGATCAAATTGAGGCCTATGACTCCAAAGCCCATGCATGCTAACCCTCTCCAAAACACCCTATCCAAGGAATTTACCACAGATTAAATAGCTGCTCAAAGCATTCAAAAGATGGCTGTATTAGAAAATCCTAGTCTTCCAGGCAGCCCGGGTGGCTCAGCGGTTTAGCGCCTGCCTTCAGCCCAGGGTGTGATCCTGGAATCCTGGGATCGAGTCCCATGCCAGGCTCCCTGCGTGGAGCCTGCTTTTCCCTCTGCCTGTGTCTTTGCCTCTCTCTCTCTCTCTCTGTCTCTCATGAATAAATGAATAAAATCTTTAAAAAAAAAAAAAGAAAATCCTAGTCTTACTTCTCATGTTTCTCCTAAACTCTCATACTAGTACCACATTCACAACACTTCTGACACCAGATGTTTGGCAGTTTTCCCCTACCAAGTAATTCTCTGTAACACCAGCAGGGTATCCTACAATTTAACTCAATTCTTAGGCTATCCACCTGGAGATAGAGTTAGAGATAGAGTCAGATCCCCCAGGAGATAGAGTCAGATCCCCCAGGTTAAGGGCTTAATCCCACAAGACTGCTCCCACCCCACTTTCCACAGACTTAAATAGCTATTCAAAGCATTCAAAAGATGGCTCTCACCTATCCCTTTCAAAACTCTTCCCCAACATAAAATCTCTACTACAATCAGGAAGTACCCTCACAGCCATATAGTCCATGCTTGCCATTTCTTTCTATGATTTTGTTTAGCTTGGTTCCCTCACCTGGAATGCTCTCTTCCATATATTTAAATCCTATCACCTCACTCATCTGTAAACTCCAGAAAAGCAGGACCATATCTGCTGTACTGACAAGCATATCCCCAGTACCTTGCAAATCATAGCTACCCAAGTAACTGCTGAGTTAATCAATGAACCCAAGTCCCACCTCCTCCATGAAAAACATGTCAAATACTCATACCCACTTACTTTTTAAATTCTGAAGACCCTTGGAATCAGCATCATAGTTTAGTACCTAATTACTCTGTAATTGTTTGGTATTAGATTTCTTTTTCTGGCTAGACATTGGAGCATATGCCTTATGCTTCTTTGCATATCTTACAGAACCCACATAAACACTAGATATACAACAAGCACACAATAAACACGTATTCATTGGAGTGCTGACATAGGATCAGCACTATTTTGCAGAGTAGGTTAGACATACATAAAGCCTTCTCTTCTGCCTATATTTTGTATTTAATAAATCATTCAGAAGTATGTTTCAGCATTCAGCAATTAGAGAAATAATCCAGAAAAGTTCAATGGCCCAGGGTCTGTAGCTCACTAATTATACAAGTAGATCATCATGAGTTTTCTCAGTAGAGAAGCAGGAAAAGTACATCAGGGTGATTTGACTTGATAAGTGTCATAACTAGTTTTGAGATATGATGTTAGCTTACTGTAGGTGTACGTAGACTACTGTGCCCTCCTAATCTGAGTTTTCCATATTTCTGTGGTGTCATTTGGAAACTAAATATTGCCTGCAAATACTGATTGATCAATATATTTCTCCTACAGTCCACTCAATTTGTATTACTGCAAAACTATAATTTACAATTTTATTATATAGGTAGGTTGCTAACATTACTTTAACAGTAAATAATTTTTTTAAAGATTTTATTTATTTGTTCATGAAAGACACAGGGAGAGAGAGAGAAACTGGAGGGTATTATGCTGAGTGAAGTAAGTCAACCGGAGAAGGACCAACATTATATGGTCTCATTCATTTGAGGAATATAAAAAATAGTGAAAGGGATTATAGAGGAAAGGAGAGAAAATGAGTGGGAAATATCAGTGAGGGTGACAGAACATGAGAGACTCCTAACTCTGGGAAATGAACAAGCGGTAGTGGAAAGGGAGGTGGGCGGGGGGATGGGGTGACTGGGTGACAGGCACTGAGGGGGGCACTGATGAGCACTGGATGTTATGCTATATAGTTGGCAAACTGAACACCAATAAAAAATATACAAAAAATAAATAAAAGAAAGTTTTTTAAAAAGAGCAAATCCTAAGACTGATTCTGAAATTTCTGAAATCTATTCATGACTTTCTAACATTGCTATAGAGCATTCCAATAAAAATACAAAAACAAAGAGAAAAAAACATAAAAAAAGATTTTATTTATTTATTCATGAGAAACACAGAGAGTGGCAGAGACACAGGTGGAGGGAGAGGTAGGCTCCTCGAGGGGAGCCAGATAAGGGACTCAAATCTTTAATCTCGGGACTCTAGGACCACGCCCTGAGCGGAAGGCAGACAATCAACCACTGAGCCACTCAGGCGTCCCTTTTTTTTTTTTTTTTTTGAATAAACATTCTTTCTTTTACAAAAAAGATAAAAATAAACACACAGACCATTTCTCTTTTCTTCATGGGAGACTTAGAAAATACAAAAAAAAAAGACTAACCATTTTAAACGTTAGGTCTTTTAGCATATCTTTTTTTTTATTTTATTTATTTATTCATGAGAGACCCAGAGAGAGAGAGAGAGAGAGAGAGAGAGAGAGAGGCAGAGAGAGAACAGGCTCCATGCAGGGAGCCCGATGTGGGACCCGATCCCCAGATCCCGGGACTCCTGGACCATGCCCTGCGCCGAAGGCAGTCACTAAACCTCTGAGCCATCCAGGGATCCCCCTTTTTGGATATCTTTAAATAATGTAATTAGCTAAAAACAAAACTATGAGTCCTTACTTACGAATTTAGTTTGAATATATCAAGGAAATTCTGAGCCACCAATACTTTATTTTTTTTTATCATCAAATCTATTTGCTCATTCATACTTTCAAAGAAGATAAATGAGTTATTTCTCCCTTTAGGACAAACAAGGAACTTAATTCCAATAGAGTTAATTTTGCACAAATGTCTACTTTAAAAAAAATACAGTTCCATTATGTAAGGTAAGAACACAGGTTCTGGGCAGCCCGGGTGGCTCAGCGGTTTAGCGCCTCCTTCGGCCCAGGTCATGATCCTGGAGACCCGGGATAGAGTCCCACGTCGGGCTCCCTGAATGGAGCCTGCTTCTCCCTCTGCCCGTGTCTCTGCCTCTCTCTGTGTGTGTCTCTCATGAATAAATAAATAAAATCTTAAAAAAAAAAAAAAAAGAACACAGGTTCTAAGACCAGACTGACTGGCTTTAAATCTCAGCCTAGCCACTTGCCAGGTCTAGAAATAAAATTTGGCCCTATGAAAGAATATGTCAACTCGTACCAAAGCGCAAACTATAGACAAAATACCAGATTCATTTTATCACACCAGAGGAATGATCAGTTCTAGTCTCCTTCATTTCCGTGCACAAAAAAAAAGTTTCAAGATCCCATGACTTAATACTTCCCCCAAAGTTAAGAAACAGGCACTTGTGCGTTATTTTTGTAATAAACACAGTGGACACACTCTTATGCAATCCTAATCATACCTTAAATTCAAGGTCAAATAATATACTGCACTAAATAAATTATTATTTTTTCTGTCATCATATAGTGAATTTAACACTTTAAAACTATATGAAGGGATGCCTGGGTGGCTCAGTGGTTGAGCATCTGCCTTGAGCCCAGGGCGTGATACCAGGATCCCAAGATGGAGTTCCACATAGGGCTCCCTGCAGGGAACCTGCTTCTTCCTCTGCCTACGTCTCTGCCTCTTTCTCTCTGTGTCTCTCAATAAATAAATAAAACCTTTAAAAAAAACTATATGAAGACTACAAAGGTTTTTTATGACTAAAAGTCATCCAATTACCACCTAGCTAGAAACAGAGAAGCCAGATAAAACACTTTGCTTTTGACAAACAATACTTGAAGACATGACACCAATTTGATTGCTAATACATAAAAACCCACTTACAGCTGTGATTAGAAATTAATACCAAGATACTGCGGCTGTAAGTCTGAACTAAAAACTGATACTTAGAATTAATGGTGAAATGGCATAGTAAAAGAACAGAAAGCATTTGTTGGCCAAAATGAAATTGGTCGTATATAAATAATATTAATAGTAATGTTTTAATAATATATTTATTAATAATCAATACAATATACTTTATATTGATAGCATTATTTTTTTTCCATTTTTCTGATAGGTTGTTAGCCTTTTTTTTTTTTTTAAGTAGGCTCCATGCCCAGCATAGAGCCCAATGCAGGGCTTGAATTCACAACCTTGAGATCAAGACCTGAGTTGGGATTGTATCAGATGCTTAACCGAGTGAGCCACCCAGGCACCCCTTAATAGCATTATTACTAATTGATTTAATAATTCAATTAGGGATCCCTGCGTGGCGCAGCGGTTTGGCGCCTGCCTTTGGCCCAGGGCGTGATCCTGGAGACCCGGAATCGAATCCCACGTCGGGCTCCCGGTGCATGGAGCCTGCTTCTCCCTCTGCCTGTGTCTCTGCCTCTCTCTCTCTCTCTCTGTGTGTGACTATCATAAATATATTTTAAAAAAATAATTCAGGGATCCCTGGGTGGCGCAGCGGTTTGGCGCCTGCCTTTGGCCCGGGGCGCGATCCTGGAGACCCGGGATCGAATCCCACGTCGGGCTCCCGGTGCGTGGAGCCTGCTTCTCCCTCTGCCTGTGTCTCTGCCTCTCTCTCTCTCTTTCTCTGTGTGACTATCAGAAATAAATAAAAATTAAAAAAAAAATAATAATTCAATTAGATTTCTTAGAGCAAATAATCTTATTATCACAAAAAAAGATACCTTTTTTCCTTACCAATATAAGTGCAAAGATCAACAAAGGAGATAACACTTGGAACTACTTTACAACCAAGCTTTGTAACCTTTTGTTAGCTCAAGGATCAATTCTTAAGTATTCTCATGACACTAGAAGTCAGCTACAAATTAAATAGTCCTGAGAATTTTCTTTAAAGGGCTCTGCACTATGGAATTCTTTTTCTCTGTCCTTATATCTCTGTTGACAGTTTTTCAGGTCTTAACAGAAGCCCTCTTAATGCTCTCCTCTCCTAAATGGCAGGTAGCACACTTAAATGAACACTCAAGAGAGTGGAAACCATCTTCTTCACAACTCCAAGAATATACAATGCCCTGCAAACTCTCAGATCAGAGTAGAGGAGGGAAGTGATTCCAGTATTTTTCCCTCCCAATCTTTGGGACATCAATGCCCAAGCAGAATCATCAACAATTACAAGAGCATAAAACAAAACATTTCTTAAAAACAAAATGGCCAAGTTAAAACAATTCCCCTAAGATGTAAAATAACCCATTAAATTTCAATTAGTATATTATGAAAATGTACTCCTGAGTATAGGTCTGGAAAATTGGATTTCTGCACTAGAGAATTAGAGTAAAAATAGGTTTAAAAAACATAGCTGTACAATTCTAAATGTGGACAGAAAACATGAGACAAAGTACAATTAACTGGCTCAAAATGGGGATATTTTATCTTCATTTTCTTTAAGGAAAGAAATATTTGTGAAAACTAATGTAATCTACCAATATCCCACACATTTAATTCAACAAAGATATGGAAATCATTTCGATTTTCTAACAGTGCTGAAGAAGCTAGGAACATATTTATTAAACAAGAAACATCCTACCCTTACACTTTAATGAAACACATTCTTAAAGTATTCTGATAGTTTTCTTGCCATACTGCTTCAGCAAGTAACCAAGCAAGTTATATCACATTAAATTGACCTGAAGACTAAGATTTATAAGTAAAAAACATGATTGCTGGGATGGTAAATTGAACCAAAATAGGCTTGTTGCCTCTCTCTCCTGCCCACCACCCACCTCCACCCACACTTTGATTTATGTTTTAAGAAAGATCACAACTTAGAAACAAAACTCTGTAAAACCTTTAACAAAGATGAGTAGAGGGAATTTTAAAATTCCCAAATATTATTCTCACCTGTGCCAGTGCCTGTATCACCTCAGACAAATCTCTTTTCACAGTTTAATTTCCCAGCTGGCAAATAAACATTATTTTCAGTCATTGGAATGTATCAAAATTCTTGATTAAAGTTAGTCAATATTGGGGCACCTGGGCAGCTCAGTCAGTTGAGCATCTGCCTTGGGCTCAGGTCATGATTTCTGGGTCCCGGGACCCAAACCCTGCCTCAGGCTCCCTACTCTGAGGGGAGTGTGCCCCTCCCCTTGCTCCCACTCCACCCTACCCCCGCTCCTGCAATTTTCTCACTCTCACACTCTCTCAAATAAATAAATAAAATCTTTTTAAAAAAATAATAAATAAGGATGAGATACGCAAAGTATTCAATCAGTGGGGCTGCTAGAACCCACTGTCTTCATAACTGAACTAAACCAACTTGATTGCATACTCATTTGAGGCCAGGGACTCCATCCTATTTCTTGTGTATACCTCCTACCACCCCTACACCTTAATATCACCCAATTCAACGTTCTGCACACATTAAGACTCAATGTGTCTTAATTGAGACCATATTTCTGTAGATGAACAGACTCTAAAACAAAAATCAGATGCTGAAAATACGAACTTGTGAACAACAAAAAGAGTTGTTGGTGCTTAGAATAACCTCAACGTCTACAACAAAAAGTGTCAAAGATAAAGATGCCACAGAGATGGAGAATAACTTTACTGGGAAAGGGGCGGAATGAACAAAATGAAATGGAAATAAGAGTGTTCTCTCAGTTTAGCTTATGCTCCCAGAGCGAGACAAGAAGAAAAATAATTTTTTTACATTATTAATCGTCATCAGTCCATACGACTTCCAATACCGGCCACGGACCTTCTTGTACCTTCAACTAATTAGGTAACATAGGCCACTGGATAATCAAGACAGTTCCCCAGGAGGGTACAAGGAAAGTGACTTGGGTCTGGATTCAATCTCCCCTCGATTATCCCCTACTAGGAAGATAAAACGTGAGGGTGGTAAATACGAGAGTCGTGGAGAAGTGAGAGTTTGGAGACTGCCCCTGATTAAAATGACCCCACTACACTCCGTAGTAAAGACTGACAATACAGAACACCTCTCCAGTAGAAGGGGACTACAGGAAGACAATATAGGACTTACCTGGTTTTTCTTTACTATGGTTAAACCTCGCGAGCTATGCAGCCCGTGGCAGCCGCAAATCCACGCACAGGCTCCGATCTCACACACCGGGAGAAGAAACAGTAGTGGTGGCGTGGAAGGGGGGTTGCGGGGAGGGGGGCGGCGGCGTCTGAGCCGCGGCGGCTGCGGCAGCAGTGGCGGCACTCCCACGGTTTCTCTTCCTCCACCCACCGCCGCCAGGGCCTGTGGCCTTTACTCGTCCTTTCCTCACTCCCCCCACTTCCGGGTGACGCCCAGGCCGGAAGCAAGGCCTGAGACGCAGAGTGAGGGACGCGTCACGTGAAGAGGGACAGGAGCCCCAGAGTTGAGCTTCTCCCGCCCCCTACTGCCCCTGGGTTGACACGCAGCCTGGGGCGGAAGTCTTTTTGGCGCGGCAGAGACCTCTCCTTCCCCCATCACCAAAAACAAAACAAAACAAAATCCCACCAAAACCTGTATCGTCTGTAGTAGCCTAACCCCAAGCCAAGAAGTACCATAGACCTGTTTGCAAATCATCTTCTGCATACTTCAGCCCTTCCCAGCGTGAAATTAACGTGCTGCTGTTACTGTGTAGCCTAACTCCAGTTGCAATTCCAAAACTATGAACTTGCACTCGTCCCTCTATTCAAAAATGATCTCAAAAAAATTTATGATTTTTTATTCATGCTTTTGAATTCATAACCTTTATGTGTGTGTTGGAGTTGGGGCAGGCGTCTCACCTCATGCCTACCTTCATATCACCAATCTAAAGCTTTGAACCACTTGCCCATTTATCCATTACTTGTCTATCATTCTAAAAACCTAGAGGATTCCAAGGATGCAAAGAATGTTAGAGTATCTACCACCATGAGTTTAGAAAGAAATGAGGGATCCCTGGGTGGCGCAGCGGTTTGGCGCCTGCCTTTGGCCCAGGGCGCGATCCTGGAGACCTGGGATCAAATCCCACGTCGGGCTCCCGGTGCATGGAGCCTGCTTCTCCCTCTGCCTGTGTCTCTGCCTCTCTCTCTGTGACTATCATAAAGAAATAAAAATTTTTTAAAAAAGAGATGCATAAAATGTTGCAATATGATGCACTGTTACAGAAAGCGTTTGAGAAAAATGTACTCTTTTAATCCTGTTTTCCCATTTTCACATTTTAAGAAATGGTAAAATCCTAATTTTTTTTAAGATTTTATTTATTTGAGAGAGACCACAAGCAGGGGGGCAGACTCCCCGCTGAGCAAGGAGCCCCATGCAGAACTCAATCCCAGAACCCTGGAATCGTGACCTGAGTCAAAAGCAGACACTTACAAAGCAGACACTTGGCCACCCAGGAGCCCTAAAATCCTAAGATTTTTAAAACAGTGAATATTAACTTTAAGAGGGACAGGCTACATCTCACTAAATTCGTAGTGAGGTGTGATCTTTTCATATTTCCTTTCATTGAATATCTGTCATGAGATGTATGGGGAAATTATTTTTTTTAATTTTTATGATAGAGAGAGAGAGAGAGAGAGGCAGAGACACAGGCAGAGGGAGAAGCAGGCTCCATGCAGGGAGCCCGACGTGGGACTCGATCCCAGATCTCCAGGATCACACCCCAGGCCAAAGGCGGCACTAAACCACTAAGCCACCAGGGCTGCCCTAGCCAGTTGGTTTATAACTACAATATTATCAGTTAAGCTTACAAAGAAACTCACTAAAAATGAAAAACCATTAATAAAGCCTTATCAGAGTCTCAAATTCACCAGCTAATTTTTATATAAAGTTTATCATTATGAGCTGCAAGACTATTATGTATATAATAGTTGAACTTTTCCCTCACTATAAAACACCTCACATCTCTAAGTGCATCATCCCTAACCTCCCTTTATCAATGCATAAGCATACTAACAGTTTTATACATACTATTAACTAGTTTTCAAATAGAAGTGAATATCAAGTAATCGAGTTTTCTGGTGTTGAGCTGATAGTAGGTGCCCCCAAAATGATTATAAAGTGATATTAATATATCTCAAAAAAAGTTAATAGTCACAAGGGTGAGAACTCAATATCTGTTAGTATCTAGTTCTTAATAAGTTTAATGAATTTTTTTATTTTTTTTATTATTTTTTTTAAGATTTATTTATTTATTTATGATAGACATAGAGAGAGAGAGAGGCAGAGACAAAGGAGGAGGGAGAAGCAGGCTCCATGCCGGGAGCCCGACGTGGGACTCGATCCTGGGACTCCAGGATCGCGCCCTGGGCCAAAAGCAGGCGCCAAACCGTTGAGCCACCCAGGGATCCCTAATGAATTTTTTTAATTAAAGATTTGAGAGAGTGAGTGCATGAGCAAGCTGAGAAGGAGCAGAGGAAGAGAATCCTCATGCTGACTTCCCACTGACCACAGAGCCTGACATGGGGCTTGATCTCATAATCCTGAGATCATGACCCAAGTGGAAACCAAGAGTCCGACACCCAACTGACTGAGCCACCCAGGTGCTCCAAGTTTAATGAATCTAAAAGAAAACATATAGTAACATAATTTACAACGAAATTAAGAATGGGATTTATGACATTTACCCTAATTTAAAAGAATACTTCACAGCCCTCTAACACAAATAACATTTAAGGGATTGGCAATGCTTCTGAAGTCACTTCCCTACATTCTTCAAACGTTCAGATTTTTGATCGAAGACTAATTTGACAATCTTCCCACCCTAGATACTAAAACTCCTGGGACACCTGGGTGGCTCAGGGTGTGATCCTGGAGTCCCGGGATTGAGTCCCACATCGGGCTCCAGTCCAGTATCGGGCTCCCTGCATGGAGCCTGCTTCTCCCTCTGCCTGTGTCTCTGCCTCTCTCTGTGTGTCTCTCATTAATAAATAAATAAAATATTACCAAAAAATAAAACTCCCACTGATGCGTTTTGGGATAAACTGAGTGCATTTGTGAAAGGATAAAGCTTTGACTCTCAGTACATTAGGAAAGCTGCAAGGTCAGAACATTGTGAGGACACTAATTTAGACCTGTATTACTGCTTCATTTCTAATAGTGGCCAAGACCATTTTAGAATTACTCATCAGAACAAGATTAACTACAAAATTAAGCTTTAAGTCTGTTCAAAAATGTCACCTACCACCACCAGGTATTATCACACAAAGCAACATATATGCTGGCAGATGAACAGACATTTTTGAATGCCGTATTCTTTTGCCGGTAAGAATAGTTGACAATTATCACTTACCTGAAATTGGTACAAATCATATTGAGAATTATCTGTAGGGGTGTCTGAGTGGCTTAGTCAGTTAAGCGCCTGCCTTTGGCTGTCAGGATCCCAGAGTCCTGGATCAAGCCCCTCATCAGGCTCCTTGCTCAATGAAGAGCCTGCTTCTCCCTCTCCCAGTGCACCCCTCCTCTCCCACTCGTGCATGCAGGTGCGCTTGCGCTCTAATAAAAATCTTAAGAAAAAAAAAGTTTCAACAATGCCCCAACTTCCTCCCCAAATCTCCCAACTCCCAGCCCCCAGCAATGGTACAACTGTATTGTCCTCTTAAGCACCAAGCGATCCAGTCTACGGAGGCAGGGAAGATTCCATTCATGGGGAAAAAAAGCAAATTGGAAAAAAATAAATGTTCCTGCTCTCCAGAAGGAAAACGTAGACGGAGCCGCCAAGCTCCAAGCCTGCCTCGGGCTGCCCGGCTGGAGTTCCTGGGGGGGGCATTTAGGCCGTTGGCTACATTGATGTGACCCCCCCCTCCTCTTTTTGGAATGATCTTTTTGGCATATGTTGGATTTGTTTTCTTTTCGGTTTTATATGTACAAGGGCTGTCTTCTCAAGCAAAATTTACCGAGTTTCCGCGGAACGTGATGGCAACTGAGGGGCAGAATGTGGAGATGTCCTGCGCTTTCCAGAGTGGCTCTGCCTCGGTGAATCTGGAGACCCAGTCATGGTTCCTGTGAGGGCCCGAGGACCTAGAGTCTGGGGCCGAGGTGACTGGTGCCCAGGTAGCTGAGTCGCACCACCTGCAACACCCCATGCGTCTGACCGGATCACCCCCTTAGTGCTCTTCGTGCTCTCAGCGGTCCTGGAAGTCCCTGGGGACCAGCCTGGCTCTTAGCGTGAGCGGTGTTGGGGATGCCAGGGAGTGAGCTGAAATGTGTCCTGGCGACATTACGTTAAAACCAAGGAGGTGGGACGCCTGGGTGGCTCAGCGGTTTAGCATCTGTCTTCGGCTCAGGGCGTGAGTGATCCTGGAGACCTGGGATGGAGTCCCACGTCGAGATTTCTGCATGGAGCCTTCTTCTCCCTCTGCCTGTCTCTCTCTCTCTCGGTGTCTCTCATGAATAAATAAAATCTTTATTATTTTTTTTTAATTTTTATTTATTTATGATAGTCACACAGAGAGAGAGAGGCAGAGACAAAGGCAGAGGGAGAAGCAGGCTCCATGCACCGGGAGCCCGACGTGGGATTCAATCCCGGGTCTCCAGGATCGTGCCCTGGGCCAAAGGCAGGCGCTAAACCGCTGCGCCACTCAGGGATCCCTAAATAAAATCTTTAAAAATTAATTAATACCAAGGAGGTAGTCATGTTGTGGTCTTTCCCGATTAAAACTGAAGATAACCTCCTCCTCCTCGGAAGAAGAGGAAAGAAAGAAAAAAAGAAAATGACTACTATTACCTGTAGTCATTAGTAATCCTCAATGCCAATTCAGGAATAAAAAAGTAAATAATGGAATGTTGAAACTTCCTTAGCACTTATTTTGCTTAATCACATTTCAGGGTTACATGCAATTGAATACTTCAGTCCTATTTTAACATGCTTTCTAAATGATAGCAAGCGTTCGTTCAAGTTTTATCAAATACTGGCACTATCACGTAGTTACTAATCTTGCAAGCACTTATTTTGCAAGGACATTCAACTTTTCCTTCTCAAGGAAATTACTTACTGGATTTGATTGATGCGTTTAATGAGAAAACAGAACATATTGCCAGGAGAGCATTCTAGTATTTCATATAATTAAAAATCTTTCAAAGGTTTGGTTATGCATAAATCCTTATCTACATCAGGTAAGTTTGGGGAATCCTAAAAGTCATTCATCTGATAACTTACTGCATAGGTAAGTGAATTTAGGAATCTCTAATTTAGCTTACATAGATTACTCCACTCAAATTCCATTTTCTGCTTGCGCACTATCAACAAACATGAGGCTTTTTACACCTTCAGCCAAGGAAGTAATGAAGTACATGGTACAGATGTTTTCTTCATTTAGCATCTTACATACAAAATCTAAAGTCATACTGAATTCAGAATATATATCAAAAAGTTGGTATAATTACAGAGCCAACAGCAGGTCACCACTGATAGTAACTGGAGAAGTGAAAATAAACTTTATTTGGCAGATCCTTTAATAGCATCATAAACATCTTAAATATAATGAAAGTTTCAAAGCTCCAAGATAAATGTCAATGGAGCCAAGGAGCTACCTAATCTTCAGATGTCCTAGGAGTTCATATGATAGGACCACTCTTCCCTTGGTCTGGTGACACCCCAAGTTCTCTTGGCAGGAGTAAAAAGGACTTAACAATGCCAATTTCAAGTGTAAACAAATTAGAGGTGAAAGTAGTAAGCATATTCAGTATCTACTCAAAGATGACCTAATATAACTCTGTGATCAGTTATTCATGAACTTTAATTTCAGCCTACTGTAAAGTTGACTTCCAGGTAACAGCCAAATTTTACTTTCATACTACTACCTCAGAAAGAAAAATTATTTAAGAACTTGTAAAGCATCTGACTTTAATAGTAACACTAAAGTTAAATAAATGAAAAGTGAGGGCAGCCTGGGTGGCTCAGCGGTTTGGGGCCATCTTTGGCCCAGGGCATGACCCTGACATCCGGGATCGAGTCCCACGTCGGGCTCCCTGCATGGAGCCTGCTTCTATCTCTGCCTTTCTCTCTCTCTCTCTCTCTCTGTGTGTATCTCTCATGAATAAATAAATAAAATCTTTTAAAAAAAAGAAAAGTGATCAAGCTTGGTTTCATTACAAAAGAAACAAACCAACAATGAAGGTTTCAAATGTACTTTATTTCTTAAATCATGCCATATTTTAGTAGGTGCACAGTGCTTTCTCCTGGCATCAATTATGAGTTGGTTTTGAAACAATTCATTATTATACCAGCTGGGATTACTGATCCCTCCATTCCTTTGGGGTGACTCTGCCAACAGGGGACAGGTTCCATTCTATTCCAATTTGTGTTGCTGTCTGTAAGAATTAAAACACTATTAGTTATAAATGTTTAAACCAGAATCCACTCTTCCTTGGAGACTATTTCTTAAAAGTGACAAAGCTACTCTACAGGTTAAAAACACACAGAAACTCAGCTGGGATGTAGTGCCTTCCACGTAGGCCAAAGCTAATTGCTGTCCTAATTCGTTAGAACAGTACTGTTTGATAGGGTGTCCTGAGATGCAAGAAATGTCTAGATCTTCACTAACACAATAGCCACATAAGGCTATTGAGCAACTGAAATATGGCTTGTATAACTGAACAATTGAATTTTTAATTAATTCAAATTTTTACTTCACATTTCTCTACTACCTCAAAACATTGCTTCACTCAACCAGAACTACCCAAATACTGCCAAACATTACTTTTATAATATCCTTTCATCAAGGAACACCACCTCCAAAAGTGACCCCGATCACACATTTGTTCACCACCCATTTACTCTTCTAATTAAGTACACATATCTATTTTAACAATATATTTAAGGAAGGTTGAAAACAAGAATGAAAAGCCCCATTAATAAAAATCTTTGTTTATAAAGGCAAGGGTTGATAGGTATCTCTTAAGAACTGTATGTATGTATGTATTTATCCTACTTTTAACCAACAAGTAAAACTGGTAAGACTAAAACTAAAATGAAAGCAAGTCACTTTACATCTCATCCATAATATTTTGTACTCAGTTCTGGGGTACAACAGTTTCTCTTCTAAAATTCTTTTAGAAGAGAAACTGATTAAGCGAAGGACGGTGACCCAAAGATGGTGAAAACCCTGGAAATCATGTAACAAAAAGTGATTAACAGATCTAAGGATATTTAATCTAAAAGATAAGATCCAGGAGACATGATAACAATCTTCTAATATCTAATGGTTGATACAATACATGGAAACGGGATCAGAATTTGTTGCAAGAAAATGATGGGTAGAATATGAATGCTTAATGCTATGGAAGATATTCCTGCAGTGGGTGGGTAATTACATCAGGAAGTCTTTGAAGTCCCTCCTAACTAGAAATGTATACTGTGTGAAAACATTTTGAATACATAAATAGGAAGAGAAAAACATCTAACATAGAAAATTATCAATCGACAGTACTTACATATGCCCATACAGCAATACAGAAAGTGGCTCCACTAGCTAATACAGCATTACCATATTTATCATGGAAATCAGGTGCCCGTTTCTGGTGACTCTGCCTTGCCATTGTTTGTGGAATGCTTTGAACTTAAAAAAAAAAATACAGAAGTGTATCAGTTACAAGGAAAAGAGAACATGTAATTGATATTGCTAATCAGGAAAGCAAAGTTATCTTTATAGTATTATGTTCAATAAAATGTTAAAACGCATTGTAGCTAAAAGCAAAGTAGTGAACTTTAAAATGCATCAAAGATAATTTGACAGATGTATAGATATGTGAGAAAAATATGTCAAAATTTAATCGTACTTCTGCAGTGCATATGTATTTATCATACAATTCTTCCAACTTTTCTGTCTGAAACTTTTCATAATAAAATCTTAGGGGAGGGATTCCTGGGTGGCTCAGCGGTTGAGTGCCTGCCTTCAGCCCAGGGTGTGATCCTGGAGACCCAGGGTCGAATCCCATGTCGGGTTCACTTCATGGAGCCTGCTTCTCCCTATGCCTGTGTCTCTGCCTCTCCCTCTCTCTCTCTCTCTCTCTCTCATGAATAAATGGATAAAATCTTAAAAATCAAATCAAATCAAATCAAATCAAATCTTAGGGGATAAAACAGAACAGGTGATGCCAGTAGCATTCACTACAAACCTCTGGAACTTTCCTCCTATTCATAATATGAATATTTAGGACTTAAATTTTCACTAGTTTAACTCTGCAGTGCTCAACAACTTGACAACATAAAAAGGTAAACCCAAAATGAATTTTGAATGAAAGCACATTAAATGTTTATGACCTTACAATTACAAAAAAAAAACCTCCAAAACTAGAGTAAACTTGATTTTTTTTAAATTACTAATAAATGCAACACTTGCTGAAAGAAATGGAGTATATGAAAATATGTAAGACATAGACCCTGTCCTCAAGTAACCTGCAGTCTATAGGATACGAGATTTATATACACAAATCACTCTAAGTAGAATATTAGCTAAATACTTTGAACAGCAGGTAGGATTTGCTTATGTAGATGAAGGAAAGGGAAATCTGAAAAAAGGTGGAGGAATAAAAAGCCCAGTGTACTACAAAACCAATTATGTATGAAGAACAAGGTATATAGACAAGTAATAGGAATAAAACTAGAAAGGATAATGGAGGGCTACTCTTTTGGTAGAGGCAAAGGTTTTTGAGAATGATATTAAAACTTTGCCTTACTATTATTTTAGTAGAATGAGTTTTAAAATTGCCTCTAGAGGCTCTTAAGAGAGCTTGCTTGGCAAAGAACCAAAACTGCAAAATATGTATTTCCAGATTTTTTTCTCTTCCTAAGTATCAGATCCTTATTGTTTTACAGCCTCAAATGGTACTTACATAATGGAAAGCATATATTTTTTTAAAGATTTATTTGAGAGACCGAGAATGTGCAAGGGGAGGGGTAGAGGAAGAGAAGCAGACTCCCCGCTGAGTACGGAGCCTGACTTCTGCGGACCCCAAGACACTTGAGATCACAACCCTAGCTGAAACCACGGATTGGAGGTTTAACACGCTGAGCCACCCAGGCGCCCCTGCAATGTAAAGCATATTTAAAAAACAGCAAGGTGGGACACCTGGGTGGCTCAGCAGTTAAGTGTCTGCCTTCAGCTCAGGGCGTGATCCTGGAGTCCCGGGATGGAATCCCACATCGGGCTCCCTGCATGGAGCCTGCTTCTCCTCTGCCTATGTCTCTGTCTCTCTCCGTGTCTCTCATGAATAAATAAATAAAATCTTTAAAATAAATAAAAAACAGCAAGGGTGCCTGGCTGGCTCAGTCATTTAAGTTTCTGTCTTTGACTCAGATCATAATCCCAAGGTCCTGGGATGGAGCCCAACATTGGGCTCCCTGCTCAACAGGGAGTCTGTTTCTCCCTCTGCCCTTCCCCCTGGCTTGTGATCTCTCTCTCTCTCTTTCCAATAAATAAATAAAATCTTTTTAAAAATTTAAAAACAGCAAGAAAAAAAGAAAAAAGAAAAAGCAACGTCGCCCATTCGTTAGCATTTAAGAATATAACGGCTTCTATGTGATACAGTGGGTTATTTCAGGATAGTTACTTGGCCATTAATGATTTCTCCTCTTAACTGCCTTACAGGTTTTCTTTTCTTCTTTCATACATGGGATGAGCAAATTTAGAAACATTTCACAACATATTCTGCTCTAAAGCAGTTAAAAAGTGAATGTGTGAATTCTACATTGAAAAAAAAAAAACAAAAAACTCCTTCTGAGGTACAAGGCCCTACCTACTCAAAGGGTAAATAAATAAGTTAAAATTACGAAACAATTCTGCAACATCTCGTGACCTCAAAATTCAGGTCACCCAAGTGGATTTCTTTAGACCTCTCCACTGTAATAAGAAATGGTTACTATTATCTATTGGTAATCTCATATAATCCTCAACAATTGTATGAGGTAGAAATAATTTACTAACCCCCTATTTTACAAAGGAGGAAAATGAGGTTCAGAGAAAAATCCCTTGCCCAAAGTGAAAGAAATAATAGATGTGGCTTTTGAAATATTGAAAAACAAGCTGAGCAACTCTTTTTTTGGTGACTGTCAAAGCTGTTTGAGTGTTTAGAACTCAGTCTCGTAATACCTTTAATGACTCTAAACTGAAAATAAAAGGATAGCTAAGTGGTAATTGCTTAAGGTCACTTTCAATATTAAATAACTGCTCACGTTACTCAAGGTCACCTTCACTGCAAGTCAAGTACGGAAATGAATTGTCTCTTTCCAATATAATGCATTCTCAATACACACGTCTGGTCTCAAAATTCGCTCGTACCTGCCTGTTAGATGAGAAAAAAATTACAACTATTTTCCTATAAGCTAATACTCAATTAATAAACAACAAAAAAACATAAAAGCTGCAGTGTTGTCTCCTTGCAATGAAACCAGAGAAAGAGCTAGATTTACAGTATCCTTCCATTACAGTTACAGGATTAGAAAAGGAGGTTCTTCTCTTTGAGGGTAAATGTATCCTCAAAGCTAAAATTTACGAAATTACTGAAGGAATGAGTAGTGTCCACCAAGAATCTCCTTCCCTGAAATCGTATTAAGCGAATTTTAAAAAACAAAAAACTATGCTATGACTCTGGTAACAGAAAATGAGCTGAGAACCAAAACGGAAACACCAGGCGATAAAGTTAAAGCTAAGGACAGCTTCCCAATTACTTGGGGCGAGGTCGGAGACCTCGCATTTTTAATTAGGAAATCGGGATGTAGGTGGAAGGAAAGGGCGCGAGAGACTACCAGGACAAATGCGTAAAAGGCGGTTGGAAATTATTTGCTCATAATTTTTGCTTACCTCGGAGACGACTTAGAGCGTTTCTGGCCACGGGAAACATCCTGAAGCTGAAGGCAGAACGGTGCAAATGCGGTAACTGCTTTGCTACAACTTCGTGCTAAGTACCCTTGCAAAGAGCCCTGAAAAACAAAATGGCTTCCGGCTGGGCTCTTTAATGAGATTTAGAGAAATCTCGCGAGACCTGTAAAAGAAAACCCCAACTTTATGGAAATTTTAATCCTCTTTACAGGCAGGAAAGATAAAGGTTTTTTGGGAAATGTAGTTTCACGCTTCGTAGGTGAGAGATGATGGTATTCAGTGAAGAATGAGAGAAACTCCACCACCACCACCACCACCTTGGAGCCAGGTTTAAGGCTGTGCATAGGAAAACTGAGATGCTGATCTTAGACTGAATAATCAAAGGCCCTAACTTCAAGATGGTGTTTCAGAGGCTTGAGCTTGTATTTCGCTCCACACTAGGAATTCTTTTGAGTCCCCCAAACTTTCTTCACTTCTCTAATTTTTTTTAATCTCCTATATACTATATACTATATATATACTATATACTCCTATATATATATACACACATACTGATTTAACTTTTAATTTTGAGATGATTTCAAATTTAGAGAAAAGTTGCAAGAATAGTAAAAATAAATAAATAAGTAAATAAATAAATAAATAATAAATAGTAAAAAAATAATATGTAGATAAATGGGTGATAAAGTAAATACAACAAATGGATTGTAGAATGGATATTCAGAGTACAATTATTTCACTTTTTCTGTTCTTTTTTTTTAAGATTTATCTAAAATCTTAACCTTTTTTTTTAAATGACTTTATTGCACTGGGTTTCCATGAATCAGAGACAACTTTTAACCATTAGGTGTCCTGACTTCCCATTTGTGAAGAGTGGCATGACTCTGACCAAGAAGTATGGTCCTTTTCATGGGTATTTTCCATTTTTTTTCTTAAGTAGAAGCCCAATTAGAAGTTATTTATTTGTTGAATTGGTTGTTTATTGATTAGCAATAGTGCAGATCTCATGCTAATTGGGAGTTCAGAGCCAAACACAAGATCTGGCATGACGGCAAACACTTTATAAATCTTTTTAATCAAGTGAATGAATTTCAGAGGTGTTTAGCAAATCTAGTTTAATAATATATTAGCTTCATTTCTGACTACAGATTGAGGCGGGTGCACACTCTTTGTACCATATGCAATTGTTATATCCCAGACATCAATGATACTCACATTAAGATCTTGAAAAATTTCCTTAAGGGCAAGATACTGGACGTAACCATGAAAGACAGATAAATTCATGAGAGACACACAGAGAGAGGCAGAGACATAGGCAGAGGAAGAAGCAGGCTCCACACAGGGAGCCCGATGTGAGACTCAACCCGAGACTCCAGGATCACGCCCTGAGCTGAAGGCAGATGCTCAACTGCTGAGCAACCCAGGTGTCCCCACTTTTTCTGTTCTGTTTCTGATATTTTCATAATAAAATATTGGTGGTGAGAGGAGAACACCTAAACACCAATTGCCAAGGTTCACCACTTGGATAATATTTTGCCGCGTGTGCGTTCTCTCTCTCTCTCTCTCTCTCTCTCATATATATATA
Source organism: Canis lupus familiaris (assembly GCF_011100685.1). NCBI lineage: Eukaryota > Metazoa > Chordata > Mammalia > Carnivora > Canidae > Canis > Canis lupus. The sequence continues at coordinate 60,334,223 of NC_049260.1, read as the reverse complement.
TATATAATTTAATATTGATACAATACAGCTCATATTCCAATTTCATCAACTGTTCCAGTGTCTCTACCCAGAATTCAATCCAGATCCCCATATTGAATTTAATTGTCATGTGTCTTTAGTCTCCTTTAAAATTGAATAGTTCCACAGCCTTTTCTTTTTCTCACTACAGGTAATCTTTATTCTCTCAGTTTTACATATGGAGGAAGTGAGGTGCAGAATCTTAAATGACTAGTAGAAGATAAAATTATCAGGTGTAAGTGGAAGAACTGGTAACAGACCTTCTGACTCCACAGTTCTGTGCTCTCAGGCAATCAATATTTTTGAAGAGTATAGGCCAGTTATTTTATAAAAGTTCCACATATTGTGTGTGCTTGATATTTTCTCATAATTAAATTCAATTTATGCACTTCTGGCAGGAGTACTACATAATAGATGTGTCTTCTTTTTTTTTATATATATTTTTATTTATTTATTCACGAGAGACAGAGAGAGAGAGAGAGGCAGAGACACAGGCAGAGGGAGAAGCAGGCTCCATGCACCGGGAGCCCGACGTGGGATTCGATCCCGGGTCTCCAGGATCGCGCCCTGGGCCAAAGGCAGGCGCCAAACCGCTGCGCCACCCAGGGATCCCATAGATGTGTCTTCTTAGGGCATCTTTCAGGAAGCATAAAATGTTCCATTATTGTCTCATTATTGCCAACTTTAATCATTTGGTCCAAAGAGTGGCTTCTAAGTTCCCACACTAAAGTTACTGTTTTTTTCCTTTGTAATAAAACAAGTAATGTGAAGAATACATCAAGACTATGTGAATATCCTGTTCTTCATCAAAATTTCACTCACTAGTTTTTGTATCCACGGATGAATTTGCCTAAATCAATTATTAGTATGAAAGTTTCATATGGTAATTTTTCTATCATTCCTTCTATATTTAATATTGAGTGATTTTTAAAAGATTTTATTTATTTATTCATGAGAGACAAGAGAGAGAGGCAGAGCCATAGGCAGAGGGAGAAGCAGGCTCCCCATGGGAAACCCAATGCAGGACTGGATCCCAGGACCCCGGATCCAAGGGATCTGCCCCAGGGATCACGCCCTGACCCAAAGGCAGACGCTCAACCGCTGAGCCACCCAGACATCCATATAATGAGTGTTCCACTGTAGGGAGGAATTTTATCCCTTCTCCAATTTATTTGTTCATTATCGATATGGATTTGTAGATTCAGTAGTTTTAATCGATTGCTATTATGATTTATTTTAGTTACCAATAGTCTGAGATGTGATCAGTAGAATTCCCTTCAAGCTGTCTTATATATATTTTTAATTTTTTTACATGACTTAATTTTTTTTGTTTTTGAGCACGGGTTTATTTTCTGACACAAGATGGTCCAAGTTCATTTGTAATTTTGCTACCCCAGCACTGGAACCAGCCATTTCTCTAAGAAGCCCTAATTTCTTTTAGAGATGGTATTTAGCAACATATATTTGGTATCAGGTGTGCTCATTGATATCAGAGTGTCATTGCTTCTAGTCCTTTCAGCAAATAGAGCTAGGAATATATATTATGAATGATAAATTTATACTAATAATTCCAGTTTCAGTTCAATCACAAAAGTTATTTTTTACTTTCCTTCATTTCATATTTGTTTTTTTTTAAAGATTTATTTATTCATGAGAGACAGATTGAGAGAGAGGCAGAGACATAGGCAGAGGGAGAAAGAAGCAGGCTCCTTGCAGGAGCCCGATGCGGGACCAGATCCCAGATCCCAGGATCACTACGTGAGCCAAAGGCAGCCGGCCAACCACTGAGCCACCCAGGTGTCCCCCTCATTTCATGTTTGTATCTCCCTTCTTCCATGCGAAAATCCTGGCTCTCAATATCATCAATGTTTATGCATATTATACATAATAAATTTTTCGGAATTGCTGTAGTCATATCACTATGAAAAACAAACCTACTTAGTAGAATTCAAGATTTGCTTGTAGTTTTTTTTCTTTTGTCTAATAGTATATAATCAAAGTGGTGTGTTCAAAAATTATTCAGATTAGATTTTTTTAAGACTTTATTTATTCATGAGAGACACATACAGAGAGAGAGACAGGCAGAGACACAGGCAGAGGGCAAAGCAAGCTCCATGCAGGGAGCCTGACATGGGACTCGATCCTGGGTCTCCAGGATCATGCGCTGGGCTGAAGGCAGCACTAAACCGCTAAGCCACCCGGGCTGCCCCAGATTAGTTTTTTTCTTTAGTGTGATTGTTTTTCATTTGAGATAATGTCAAGCTACCTTTTTCTGTTTGTATTCGATTTAAATTTTACCACATTCTGGGACGCCTGGGTGGCTCACTGGTTGAGCGTCTGCCTTTGGCTCAGGGTGTTGTCCCCCGGGTCCTGGAATCTAGTCCCTGCAATGAGCTCCCCTTGAGGAGACTGCTTTTCCCTCTGCCTATGTCTCCGCCTCTGTGTCTCTCATTAATAAATAAATAAATTTTAAAAAATCTTCACTTTGCATTTACAAATTTAAAAAATGAATTGTAAAATCACTGTCATATGCTTGAAACTAATGTAACATTGTATGTCAACTGTACTTTGAGAAGAAAAATAAAAATTTTAGGAGCTCCTGGGTGGTTTAGTCGGTTAAACGTCTGACTTTAGCTCAGGTCATGATCTCAGGGTCCTGGGACTGAGCCCCAAGTCAGGCTTTCCTCTCAGTGAGGAGTCTGCTTCTCCCTCTCCCCCTCCCTCTCCCTCTACCCTGCTTGTGCTCACATTCTCATGCTCACTCTCTCTAAAATAAATAAATAAAATATTTAAAAATTAAAAAAATTAAAACCTATCAACCTAGAGTGTTCTGCCATGGTCTCTCCTTGGTCACTCCTTGCTCTGCATGTACAGGGGCCAGTTTGTAAACCAACAATGTGCCATAGTATATTCAATCAGTCTCCTGTATTTGAGCATTTGGTTAGTTTTGAGAGTATTTCAACTATAAATAGGGCTAAAGTGAATAATGTTTGCACATATATTCTTACTTTTTGGAGTAGTTGCCTAGAAATGGGATTGCTGGATCAGAGGATAATTGTGTATGTAGTTTTGCTAGGTACTGTCAGCTTACCCTCCATAAATATACCATTTTGCATTCCCACCAGCATTGTATAAGGGTATGTGTTTCCCTACAGCCTTGATGATGGCATGTATTGAATTTTTGCCAACATGATAGGTGAGATTTCTGTGTTCTTTGAAAACTTACCTTAAATTTTATTCATTCAACTTACATGCAGTAAAATTCATTCCTTTTTGGTGTACCCATCTGTGATAAAGGAAATAACAGTTCTACCACCACAAAAATCTCCTTGTGTAGCTCCTTTGTAGCCAACCTCTCTTTCCACATCCAGACCCAAATAGTCACTGATCTATTCTCTGTCTCTTTAAGTTTGTCTTTTCCAGAATGTCATATAAATGGAATCACACAGCTGTCTCCACATACTTTTAATTTTTATTATTCTTGTGAGTGTCTGTTTATGTTTTAAAATGTTTTTCATATCTCCAGATCACATATATCTACTCTAGAACCAGTATTTTCCCTTCCATACGCATATCCTTGTCTCTCCAATATAAGGAAATTCTTTTTCTCTGTGCATACATGTGCATGTGTTTCCCAGTAGTTATAGGATTTTCACACCATGAAAATGAATCCAAATTATAGGCAACTGATTTTATTTTGTTGGTATTTTTCCTCCTGAGTATATTATTCTTCTCTAGTTAAATCATCCCAGTTTTACAACCCACTATGATAAACAGAACTGGACCAAATGAGTGGAAACTTCTTCAGCTATGTAGGATTTTTATTATTTTTTACATAGGGGAATTGATATTTAATGAAAATAGACTCTGACACAAAAACTAGAAAGAGACCGGCACTTGAGCGGCTCAGTGGTTGAACATCTGCCTTTGGCTTAGGGTGTGATCCCCAGGTCCTGGGATAAAGCCCCATATCAGGCTCCCCGCAGGGAGCCTGCTCCTCCCTCTGCCTCCGTCTCTGCCTCTCTCTGGGTCTCTCATGAATAAATAAATAAATAAACTCTTAAAAAATTAAAAAGACAGAAATACTTCCTTACAACCTTAGTTTCGTGCTCATCTCCCAAATAAAATAATAAAAAGATGGCATTTGCTGTCTATAACCTGAAAGTTAAGTCCTTGTCTTAAAGTAATAAAAGATTTAACTTTTAAAATGCCATGAAAAAACTTTGAAAAATAACTTTTGATGTCTGCTCTGTTCACTGCATATGGCACAGTTCCTGGGACACAGGAGGTATTCTACAATCTCTTGCCTGTTTACTTTTAAAAATATTCAGTAATATTGTGTATTTCTTTCCTGCTTTTACTTTTTTCATCTTGATTTGAAAAACTTTAGGGGCAGAATGAGGGTATAATATAGCTAACAATCATGTGGCTAGGTCCAAGTTTTCTAGAATATTACACAAACAAGGTGGGTTTCCAGGACTTCTAAATGACTGGGGGAAAAAAACCCTGTTTTAAAAACTTTAAGCCATTTTGGACCAGAGGAATAAAACCCCAACCCGCAATGGTTTACAACTGCGCATGCGCATGCGCCCTTGCAGCCGCATTAAACGTTTCATATTTACATAAATGAAAGGGGCGGTTAATCAACCTTAGCGGACCAATGGAAAACCACCAGATTATCCTTTTTCTATTGGCTAACGGAGACCAATTAGAAGTGAACCATCTTTTAGCGTGCCTCTAGCGTAGAGCGTCGTGACGTAACGTGAAGGGTCGCCCAGTAGGGCTGAGCTGGACCAATGAGGAGGGGTAGTGGGCTGGTTTGCCTGTTCTCACGCCCAATACACAGACACAGCCCGAGGAAAGTTTGGCTTCTCGGAGAGAGAGGAGCGAACATGGCAGCGCGTTGGTGGCTTTGGTGTGTCTCCGCGAACATGGCGGTGGCGCTGCTGCTCAGTTACGGGGTTCCCTCAGCCTCTGCCCAAAGAAAGAAGGAGGTGAGGACGATGTTTCCAACACGGCTTTCCCCAAAAAGTGGGGCTTGAGAGGGTCGGTACTCCTTCCCATCCCCTTTCCTCATTGATTCCGTCTTTCGGTGGCTCCGGTTTCACCGTTTTTAAGAGTTATGGGGTTTGTGAGAGAAGAAACTGTAACTCCTTGTCTTCTAGGAAGGTAGAGTCTGAGAGGGTGGGGTAGGTGACAACCTGGCTTCTATAGGCCTGTGCATGCACATAGCTGAGAGTTTTGACACTACTTTGAGCTTGGGCCCCACCAGGTGGTAGGAGAAATTTGACTCTAGGTCCGGCGGGGGTCGGGTGGGGTAGAATATCTTGAATCTTTCTGCTGTCAGTAGATGCAACTCTCTTATAGACGTCTAAGAGCTATATGTTTGTGACATTTTCGCTTCAGGAATGTGAGAATTAAACTGAAAAGCTAAACTATGCTAGATTTATGACACTGTACAAATAATTGATTCAAAGCAATTTACTGGGATGGAAGCTCTTTAGCCATTTTCAGTCATTTACCAATATCAAACATGCCAGGCACTATTGTAGGAGCTTGGTATGCATAAGTGAACAAAACTAAGATTCCCTCTGTGGAATTTACCGGCTATCCAAGTAGAGGAGATAAAATATTCTTACCGTTAAGCGATCCAAACAAAGGTATTTTAACATTGTGTTTTGAAACATGACTTAGAGCTTTAGAGATTACTAACGACTATTTATATTATTTATGCTCCCTAATTTAATGGATGAAGAAAACTGAATCCTAAGCTTACACAGTTACTTGTTGCAGAACAAGGACTACAACCCTAGGTCGGTCAGTCTTATGCTAGTTCCTGTACATTTTGTACTTCCTCTAGTACACAACACCTGTACACGCACTTTTAAAATACCATTTAGGCATCTCGGGTGCTTGTCAACTTGAGCTGAACTTAAAGGAACCTATACTTTCTGTTTCTGAATATTTGTACTATAAGATAAGAAAAAACAAAAGCCGGCAAATTAAAATGAGTTACTAAGTTGGCAGAGTAAAATAAAAACATACCGTTTGCAAAGGTATAGTGAAGTGAACAGGCTTTTTTTCAGAGGATTCCAAGACATTTTTACATGGGTAACAAGATATAGAGCAATGCTTTATATTTTAGATGCCTTTTATGTAACCCCCCCCCCACAAAACCACCTATATATAAGTTCATATGTATGTATAGAGAAACTTTTGTGAAGATACACAACAGTCTTAACAGTGGCTATCTCTGGGTAGTTGGGATTGTTCATTAGAACACTTTCACTTTTTACCTCATGTGATGGTGTTGTCTGAATTTCTACAGTAACCACTTTTTATAAATAAGAAAACTGAAGGTTTTTAAACAACTATTTCATCCAGTTTAATTATATTTATTCATTAAATCTTTCATTGGAATAGAAGCAGAAGGGCCTAGCAGGAGGTAGACTATTTTAAAAAGGAATCATCAATAAATTATATGCTTTAAAACAGTTGATTTTATGTTAGGTACACTTTATCTCAATAAAATAGTTTTAAAAAGAATCAGAGCAGCCCGGGTGGCTCAACGGTTTAGCGCCGCCTTCAGCCCAGGGTGTGATCCTGGAGACCCGGGATCCAGTCCCACATCGGGCTCCCTGCGTGGAGCTTGCTTCTCCCTCTGCCTGTCTCTGCCTCTCTCTCTGTCTCTGTGTCTCTCATGAATAAATAAATAAAATCTTTAAAAGATTTTAAAAAAGGAATCAGATTCTAACTCCTTTCCCATGATGCCCACTTTTCAGACCTTTATCACTCTTACAAATCTATTGCAATACTGCCTAACTGGTCATCCTTGAACCAATCCTTCATAGTATTGCCAGAGATGCTAACATTAAAATCTGAAAACCTTTTAACCCATTTTTCAAAGTATAAAAGGGCTTCTGTAGCCTGACCCTTGTCTGCTTCTTCCAGGCTTATCTCAAGCTCCTTCCTGTACAAGTCATTCTGAATTACCTGCCTTCCTTGATATTTCTATATTCTCTTGCAAGTGTCTGTATTTGCTGGACTTCTGCCAGAGTATTTTCCTTCTCTCTCACCCTACCCTCTCATTCACCTGAGGATTCCTACTCTTCAAGTCCTAGCTCAAATATCTTTTTCCTCAACCAAGCTTTTCCTAGTCCCCCCCCCCCCAAGTGAATGGAGATGAATTCAGTACATCGTATTGATGAAATTTTGGAATATAGATGAGGTCTGGAGCCTACAAACAAGAAAGAATTCTTGAGACGTCTTTGGTGCAAAATGGTGGTTTTATTAAAGCACGGGGACAGGACCCATGGGCAGGAAGAGCTGCTGCCCCGGGCCTGTGAGGGGTAGCTGATTATATACCTGGGAGTTTGGAGGGGTTTGATGATAGCTGTACTAAGGAATTTTGGAAGCAAGGTTACCAGGACCTTTTTTAAAAAATATATTTTATTTATTTATTCATGAGACACACACAGAGAGAGGCAGAGACACAGGCAGAGGGAGACGCAGACTCCACGCAGGGAGCCCAATGTGGGACTTGATCTCAGAACTCCAGGGTCATGCCCTGAGCTGAAGGCAGACGCTCAATTGCTGAGCCAGGCGTGCTGAGGTTTCCAGGACCTCGAGGGCCTAGCTATTGTTGGGAAAAGGTCACTTATTACAGTCTAATAAAACCTGAGTCATGAGACCCTTCAGATGTGTATCAGTGGGCCATGTGCTTGGAGGATGATTGCCAACACGTATCTTGGCGGTTTAGAGATAATGGAAATTTCTAAAGGAAATTTTATATGTTAAAGTAGACCTATAGGCACCTGGGGGTTGGGCTAAGATTACATTTTGCCCTTAGCAAAGTATTAATGTCGAGGCAGTTGAGTCTGTAGAGGAATGTCCATGTCCCTCTGCCTGTTTCAAGGACTTATCAATGTGCTGCCCTGAGCTAGTCCTCTGTTCCTCATCAATATCATCATTGTTCATAAATTAGTCTTCCTCATTAGATAGTGAGCATCTCAAATATACTTTTCTTAAAATATAGATACCTTTAAGTTAATTTTTGTTTTCCTGGCATCCAGAAGTACCAAAAAAGGTCTTTGATAAACACGAAATAATCTGTTCTTTCACTTGCAGTTTGTTTAGGTTACACAACCTAAAATTGGATTCTCATCAGTAAACAAGGAAATAATATAGATGATGTAGTTTTTATCCCTTTCCTCTGTAACCAAGGATGTTTTAGGCTATTTTTTTATTCATTCACGAGAGACACAGAGAGAGTGGGAGAGACATAGGTAGAGGAAGAAGCAGACTCGCTGCAGGGAGCCCAATATGGGACTCAATTCAGGGATCCCAGGATCACTGCTTGAGCCAAAGGCAGATGCTCAACCACTGAACCGCCCAGGTGCTCCTGTTTTAGGCTATTTTTAAAAGATTATTGTGGGGCACCAGGGTTGATCAGTCAGTTAAACGTCCGACTCTTGGTTTAGGCTCTGGTCATGATGCCATGGTCCTGGGATGACACTGCATCAGGCTCCCTGCTCAGCGGAGAGTCTGCTTCAGGATTCTCTCTGTGTCTCCCCCCCCCTCCACTGTTTTCGCATGCATGCATGTTTTCTCTCTGTCTGTCTCAAGTAAAAATAATTTTTTTTAAAGAAAGATTACAGTGCTACTACTGAGAGACAATTTTAAAATACAGGTGTTCTGTTGTAGAACACTTACAATTTTTGAAAGCATTTTTTTTTGAAATCCCACGTCTATCCACATAGTAGACATGGCTTTATTTTTTCCAAGATTTTATTTATTTACTAATGAGAGACACAGAGAGGGGGAGAGACATAGGCAGAGAGAGAAGTAGGCTCCCTGCAGGGAACCTGATACAAGACTCATCCTAGGACCCCGGGATCACGCCCTGAGCTGAAGGCAGATGCTCAAAAACTGAGCCATCCAGGTGCCCCTCTAAATATTCCTTTCAAAAAAAGACACTTTTGGGGGCACTTGGGTGGTTCAGTCATTAAGCATTTGCCTGTGGCTCAGGTAATGAATGATCCTAGGGTCCTGAGGTCCAGCCCCATGTTGGGCTCCCTGCTCACGAGGAGACTGCTTTTCTCCCTCTCCTCCCTGCTTGTGCGCTCACTTTCTCTCAAATAAATAAATAAATAAATAAATATAAAAAACATTTTTCATAAACTAATATAATTAAAAATCACTCAAGTTCCTACTGGTTGTCTATTGTTAAATGTAATGCTATCCTACTTATCTGATTGTTTATACCTATAACAGTGTTTTCACCAGAACATTGACTTATACTCTAATATTTATTCAATATCTTCTACATTGCAGTCACAATGGTTTATGTGCATTATCTATAATCCTCACAATAACCCTGCACAGTAAGTATTAACCCCGTTAGAAAGGTGACGGAAGAGGGAACTCATGTTGAAAGAGAGAGAGAGGGATCCCTGGGTGGCGCAGCGGTTTGGCGCCTGCCTTTGGCCCAGGGCGCGATCCTGGAGACCCAGGATCGAATCCCACATCGGGCTCCCGGTGCATGGAGCCTGCTTCTCCCTCTGCCTCTCTCTCTCTCTCTCTCTCTCTGTGACTATCATAAATAAATAAAAGTTAAAAAAAAAAAAAAAAAAAAAAAAAAAAAAAAAAAAGAGAGAGAGATTGGGGACTTGCCCAAAGAATATAGCTCTAGAGACTGAGCTGGGGTTCTGTCCATGACCTGACTCTAAACCATATGCTCTCTGATAGCCTACAAAGGCTTCTTTTGCAATGACTTTATTTTATTTTATTTTATTTTATTTTTTATTTTATTTTATTTATTTATTTTTTAATTTAATTTTATTTTTGATTTATGATAGTCACAGAGAGAGAGAGAGGCAGAGACACAGGCAGAGGGAGAAGCAGGCGCCATGCACCGGGAGCCCGATGTGGGATTCGATCCTGGGTCTCCAGGATCGCGCCCTGGGCCAAAGGCAGGCGCCAAACCGCTGCGCCACCCAGGGATCCCTTTTATTTCATTTTAAAGATTTTATTTATTCATGAGAGAGACACACACACACACACACACACACACAGAGGCAGATACACAGGCAGAGGGAGAAGCAGACTCCATGCAGGGAGCCTGACACGGGACTCGATCCCAGGTCTCCAGGATCAGGCCCTGGGCGGAAGGCGGTGCTAAACCACTGAGCCACCCAGGCTGCCCGACGTATTTTATTTTTATAATTAACTATATACCCCTGTGGTAGAAGGGAATTTGTCCTTGCATCTGGTGTCATTTTAGGAAGGCAGCATGATAAAAATGAAAAATTATGGCTTTTGATAAAATGATCCATGTATCTTGATCTACTTCTGGAATTCTGTAATAAGAAAATAAAATGAAATATGGAAAACAGTGAATGCACATATAATGAAACCTGTTAAAAATAATCATAATAATGCTAGGATGATAGATTCCCTTGCCTCTTCTGTTTTCAAAAAAAAAATTTGTAAAGTCTTAAAGAGCATATGTATATATTTTTTAAATTTTTTTTATTATTGGAGTTCAATTTGCCAACATTTAGCATCACATCCAGACTCATCCCACCAAGTGCTCCCCTCAGTACCCATCACCCAGTCACCCCAACCCCCCGCCCACCTCCCTTTCCACTACCCCTTGTTAGTTTCCCAGAGTTAGGTGTCTCTCATGTTTTGTCACCCTCATTGATATTTTCACTCATTTTCTCTCCTTTCCCTTTATTCCCTTTCATTAATTTTTATAATCCCCAAAAGAATGAGACCATATAATGTTTGTCCTTTTCCGATTGACTTACTTCACTCAGCAGAATACCATCGAGGTCCATCCACGTCAAAGCAAATGGTGGGTATTTATCATTTCTAATGGCTGAGTAATATTCCATTGAATTTGTAGAACACATCTTCTTGATCCATTCATCTTTTGAAGGACACCGAGGCTCCTTCCACAGTTTGGATATTGAGGATATTGCTGCTATAAACATCGAGGTGTAGGTGTTCCGGCTTTTCACTGCATCTGTATCTTTGGGGTAAATCCCCAGCAGTGCAATTGCTGGGTCCTAGGGCAGATCTATTTTTAACTCTTTGAGGAACCTCCACACAGTTTTCCAGAGTGGCTGCACCAGTTCACATTCCCACCAACAGTGCAAGAGGGTTCCCCTTTCTCCACAACCTCTCTAACATTTGCTGTTTCCTGTCTTGTTAATTTTCCCCATTCTCACGGGTGTGAGGTGGTATCTCATTGTGGTTTTGATTTCTATTTTCTTGATGGCCAGAGATGCGGAGCATTTTCTCATGTGTTTGTTGGCCATGTCTATGTCTTCCTCTGTGAGATTTCTGTTCAAGTCTTTTGCCCATTTCATGATTGGATTGTTAGTTTCTTTGCTGGTGAGTTTCATAAGCTCTTTATACATACTGGATACTAGCCCTTTATCTGATAGGTCATTTGAAAATATCTTCTCCCATTGTGTAGGTTGTCTTTCAGTTTTGTGGACTGTTTCTTTTGCTGTGCAGAAGCTTTTTATCTTGCTGAAGTCCCAATAATTCATTTTTGCTTTTTTTTCTTTTGCCTTCATGGATGTATCTTGCAGGAAGTTGCTGTGGCCAGGTTCAAAAAGGGTGTTAACTGTGTTCTCCTCTAGGATTTTGATGGACTCTTGTCTCACATTTAGATCTTTCATCCATTTTGAGTTTATCTTTGTGTATGGTGAAAGAGAGTGGTCTAGTTTCATTCTTCTGCATGTAGATGTCCCAATTTTCCCAGCATCATTTGTTGAAGAGACTGTCTTCTTTCCAGTGGATAGTCTTTCCTGCTTTGTCGAATATTCGTTGACCATAAAGTTGAGGGTCCACTTTGGGATTCTCTATTCTGTTCCATTGATCTATGTGTCTGCTTTTGTGCCAGTACCACACTGTCTTGATGACCACAGCTTTGTAGTACAAAAGCTGTGTTGTAGTACAACCTGAAATCTGGCATTGTGATGCCCCCAGCTATGGTTTTATTTTTTAATATTCCCTTGGCTATTTGGGGTCTTTTCTGATTCCACACAAATCTTAAGATGATTTGTTCCAACTCTGAAGAAAGTCCATGGTAATGGAATATTACTCAGCCATTAGAAACGACAAACACCCACCATTTGCTTCGACGTGGATGGACCTGCAGGGTATTTTGCTGAGTGAAATAAGTCAATTGGAAAAGGACAAACATTATATGGTCTCATTCACTTGGGGAATATAAAAATTATAGTGAAAGGGAATAAAGGGAAAGGAGAGAAAATGAGTGAAAATATCAGTGAGGGTGACAAAACATGAGAGACACCTAACTCTGGGAAATAAACAAGGGGTAGAAGAAAGGGAGGTGGGTGGGGGGTTGGGGTGACTGGGTGATGGGTACTGAGGGGGGAACTTGGTGGAATGAGCACTGGATGTTATGCTAAATGTTGGCAAATTGAACTCCAATAAAAAAAAAGAAAAGAAAAGAAAGTCCATGGTATTTTGATAGGGATTGCATTAAATGTGTAAATTACCCTGGATAGCATTGACATTTTCACAATATTAATTCTTCCAATCTATGAGCATGGAATGTTTTTCCATCTCTTTGTGTCTTCCTCACTTTCTTTCAGAAGTGTTCGGTAGTTTTTAGGGTATAGATCCTTTACCTCTTTGGTTAGGTTTATTCCTAGGTATCTTATCGTTTTGGGTGCAATTGTAAATGGGATTGACTCCTTCATTTCTCTTTCTTCAGTCTCATTGTTAGTGTATAGAAATGCCACTGACTTCTGGGCATTGATTTTGCATCCTGCCACAGTGCTGAATTGCTGTATGAGTTCTGTCAATCTTGGGGTGGAGTCTTGGGTTTTCTATATATAGTATCATGTCATCTGTGAAGAGGGAGAGTTTTTCTTCTTCTTTGTCAATTTGAATGACTTTTATTTCTTTTTGTTGCCAGATTGCTGAGGCTAGGACTTCTAATACTATGTTGAATAGCAGTGTTGAGAGTGGACATCCCTGTCTTGTTCTGATCTTAGGGGAAAGGCTTCCAGTGTTTCCCCATTGAGAATGATATTTGCTGTGGGCTTTTCATAGATGGCTTTTAAGAGGCTGAGGAATGTTCCCTCTAACCTTACATGCTGAAGAGCTTTGATCAGGAATGGATGCTGTATTTTGTCAAATGCTTTCTCTGCATCTATTGAGAGGATCATATGGTTCTTGTTTTTTCTCTTGTTGATATGATCTATCACACTGATTGCTTTACAGTGTTTTTTTTTTATTTTTATTTATTTATGATAGTCACAGAGAGAGAGAGAGAGGCAGAGACACAGGCAGAGGGAGAAGCAGGCTCCATGCACCAGGAGCCTGACGTGGGATTCGATCCTGGGTCTCCAGGATCGCGCCCTGGGCCAAAGGCAGGCGCTAAACCGCTGTGCCACCCAGGGATCCCTGCTTACAGTGTTGAACCAGCCTTGCAATTGGGGATAAATCCCACTTGGTCATGGTGAATAATCTTTTTTTTAAATTAAAAAAAAATTTTTATTTATGATAGTCACACAGAGAGAGAGAGAGAGAGGCAGAGACATAAGCAGAGGGAGAAGCAGGCTCCATGCACTGGGAGCCCGACGTGGGATTCGATTCCCGGCCTCCAAGATCGCACCCTGGGCCAAAGGCAGGCGCTAAACCGCTGTGCCACCCAGGGATCCCTGCTTACAGTGTTGAACCAGCCTTGCAATTGGGGATAAATCCCACTTGGTCATGGTGAATAATCTTTTTTTTAAATTAAAAAAAAATTTTTATTTATGATAGTCACACAGAGAGAGAGAGAGAGAGGCAGAGACATAAGCAGAGGGAGAAGCAGGCTCCATGCACTGGGAGCCCGACGTGGGATTCGATTCCCGGCCTCCAAGATCGCACCCTGGGCCAAAGGCAGGCGCTAAACCGCTGCGCCACCCAGGGATCCCCATGGTGAATAATCTTAATGTACTGTTGGATCCTATTGGCTAGTATCTTGTTGAGAATTATTGCATCCATGTTCATCAGGGATATTGGTCTATAATTCTGCTTTTTGGTGGGGTCTTTGTCTGGTTTTGGAATCAAGGTGATGCTGGCCTCATAGAACGAGTTTGGAAGTACTCCATCTCTTTCTCTCTTTCTGAACAGCTTTAGTAGAATAGGTATGGTTTCTTCTTTAAACGTTTGATAGAATTCCCCTGGAAAGCCATCTGGCCCTGGACTTTTGTGTCTTGGGAGGTTTTTGAAGACTGCTTCAAAAAAAAAAAAAAAATGAAGACTGCGTCAGTTTCCTCCCTGGTTATTGGCCTGTTCAGGTTTTCTGTTTCTTCCTGTTCCAGTTTTGGTAGTTTGTGGTTATCCCGAGATATGTCCATTTCTTCTAGATTGCCTAATTTATTGGCGTATAGCTGCTCATAATAAGTTTTTAAAATTGTGTTTCCTTGGTCTTGGTGGTGATCTCTCCTTTCTCATTCATGATTTTATTAACTTGAGTCTTTTCTTTTTAATAAGGCTGGCTAATGGTTTATCTCTTATTAATTCTTTCAAAGAACCAACTGCTGGTTTTGTTGATCTGTTCCAGTTCTTCTGGTCTCTATTTCATTGAGTTCTGCTCCAATCTTTATTAACTGTCATCTGCTGGGTGAAGAGTTTATTTGCTGTTCCTTCTCCAGTTCTTTTAGGTGCAAGCTTAGCTTTTTGTATTTGAGTTCTTTCCAGTTTTTGGATGGGTGCTTGTACTGCGATATATTTCCCCCTTAGGACTGCTTTTGCTGTATCCCAAAGATTTTGAATGGTTGTATCTTCATTCTCATTAGTTTCCATGAATCTTTTTAATACTTCTCTAATATCCTGGTTGACCCTTTCATCTTTTAGCAGGATGGCCTTTAACCTCCACATGTTTGAAATCCTTCCAAATTTCTTCTTATGGTTTAGTTATAGTTTCAAAGCATTATGGTCTGAAAATATGCAGGGTACAATCCCAGTCTTTTGGTATCAGTTAAGACATGATTTGTGACCCAGTATGTGATCTATTCTGGAGAAAGTTCCATGTGCACTTGAGAAGAATGTGTATTCAGGTGAGTTTGAATGTAAAGTTCTGTAAATATCTGTGAAATCCATCTGGTCCAGTGTATCATTTAATGCTCTTGTTTCTTTGAAGATGTGTTTAGAAGATCTATCAATTGTAGAAAGCGCCATATTCAAGTCTCCAAGTATAAGAGTATTATTATCTAAGTATGTCTTTTTTTTAAATTTTTATTTATTTATGGTAGTCACAGAGAGAGAGAGAGAGAGAGGCAGAGAGAGAAGCAGGCTCCATGCACCGGGAGCCCGATGTGGGATTCGATCCCGGGTCTCCAGGATCACGCCCTGGGCCAAAGGCAGGCGCCAAACCGCTGAGCCACCCAGGGATCCCTAAGTATGTCTTAACTTTGGTTATTGTTTGATATACGTGGCAGCTCCTGCATTTGGGGCATTAATATTCATGATTGTTAGGTCCTCTTGTTGGATAGATCCTTTAAATATGATATAGTGTCCCTCTTCATCTCTTACTACAGTCTTTGGGATAAACTTTAATTTATCTCATATAAAGATGGCTACCCCTGCTTTCTTTTGAGGACCATTTGAATGGTAAATTTTTCTCCAACCTTTTATTTTCAGGCTGTAGGTGTCTTCATGTCTAAAATGAGTCTCTTGTAGACAACAAACAGATGGGTCTTGCTTTTTTATCCAGTCTGAAACCCTGCGCCTTTTGATGGGGTCATGAAGCCCATTCACGTTCAGGGTTTCTATTGAAAGATATCAGTTTAGTGTCTTCATAATACCTATTCAGTCCCTGTTTTTGTGGATTGTTTCCTTGGACTTCCTCTTTCTTTTACAGAGCCCCCCTTAATATTTCTTGCAGAGCTGGTTTGGTGGTGACATATTCTTTCAGTTTCTGCCTATCGTGGAAGCTCTTTATCTCTCCTTCTATTCTGAATGAGAGCCTTGCTGGATAAAGTATTCTTGGCTGCATGCTCTTCTCATTTAGGACCCTGAATATATCGTGCCAGCCCTTTCTGTCCTGCCAGGTCTCTGTGGAGAGGTCTGCTGTTAACCTAATAGTTCTCCCCATAAAGTTTAGGGATCTCTTGTCTCTTTTTGCTTTAAGAATCTTCCCTATCTTTGGAATTTGCAAGTTTCTCTATTAAATGTCATGGTGTTGAACGGTTTTTATTGATTTTAGGGGGGGGATCTCTCTATCTCCTGGATCTGAATGCCTGTTTCCCTTCCCATGTTAGGGAAGTTCTCAACTATGATTTGTCCAAATACACTTTCTGGTCCTCTGTCTCTTTCGGCGCCCTCTGGAACCCCAAGTAAATGTAGATTTTTTTTCCTTCTGAGGCTGTCATTTATTTTAGTTGCTGAATAATTCATTTGATAAACCTCTAACTTTTCTGTACTATAATCCTTCGTTGTTCTTACTAATTAAAGTATTAAATAATAAATAAAAGGAAATGAAGGGTAATTGCAACATTTTATTCGAAATGAAGGGTAATTGCAACATTTTATTCCTTTACTTTTGAAGGTTGTATCTTTGGAAGATAAAAGGATATCTGGGGAATGCATAGTGGGACTATGCAGAGTAAATACTGTAGAAAAACAAAATTTTTATTTCTCAGCCATAGCTTTCAGTACTCAAACAATGGGCTCTTGATATGGATGAAAGCTTCTCTAAGGAAGAAGGTTCGTCAATATTAGAGATTTACTCCAATCAATAAAGCTTTCAACTGAAGAAAAGTGAAATTCCTTTATAAAACAATGTACTAGTGAAGACAGAGGACTAGTGAAAGAAGTGTCTAGGACCTGTACTCTAAAAATTATAAAACAGGGACGCCTGGGTGGCTCAGCGGTTGAGCGTCTGCCTTCAGCCCAGGGCGTGATCCTGGAGGCCCGGGATCGAGTCTCACATCAGGCTCCTTGCAGGGAGCCTGCTTCTCCCTCTGCTTGTGTCTCTGCCTCTCTGTGTGTGTCTGTCATGAATAAATACAATCTTTAAAAAAAAAAACTATAAAACATCGATGAATGAAATTGGAGACGACACAAACAGATGGAAAGATATTCCATGCTCATGGATTGAAAGAACAAATATTGTTAAGATGTCCATGCTACCCAAAGCAATCTATAGATCTAATGTAATCCCTATCAAACTACCAAGCATTTAGCACAGTGATATGTGTGTGTATATATATGTGTGTGTCTATATATATGTATATATAAAATGTTATTCAGCCATAAGAAAAGAAAAATCTTACCATTTGCAGCAACATGGATGGAGCTAAAGAGTATAATGCTATGTGAAGTAAGTCAGAGAAAGGCAAATACCATATGACTTCATTCATATGTGGAATTTAATAAACAAAACAAAGGAAAAAAAGACAAGCCAAAAAACAGACTATTGACTATAGAGAACAAAACAGATGGTTACCAAAGGGAAAGCAGAAAGTGGAAGGGGGGAATGGGTGAAATAGGTGAAGGACATTAAGAATACACTTATCTTGATGAACACTGAGTAATGTATAGAATTGTTGAATCACTATATTGTACACCTGAAGCTAATATAATACCATACTGGAATTTTTAAAAAGTTATCTCAGAATTATTAAGATGTTATATTTGAGTTAACTGAAATATATCACATTCTTCAATCATTCCAGGAAGATCAGGTCGTGGTTTATTATTAGGAATGACGTATTTTTTCTTCTTGTTCATCTTTTTTTTTTTTAAAAGATTTTATTTTTATCATTCATGAGAGACACAGAGAGAGAGAGAGAGGCGGGGGGGGGGGGGGCATAGTCATAGGCAGAGGGAAAAGCAGGCTCCATGCAGGGAGCCTGATGTGGGACTTGATCCTGGGACTCCAGGATCACGCCCTAGGCTGAAGGCAGGCGCTAAACCCCTGAGCCACCCAGGCATCCCTTGTTCATCATTTGAATAGCTTAATGTTTACTTAATTTCCCTATGTTAGACATAGATATTTATTTAAAATGTAGTCCCTCCTCATAAGAATGAGAATGTAGAGCAGTAGTTCTGAAACTTCAGTGTATTCCATAGTGTAGTGGTTATCACATTCGCCTCACACATGAAAGGTCCCTGGTTTGAAACTGGGCAGAAACAGCTTTCTTGGCGGCCTGGTTTCCGTAGTGAAACTTCAGTGTATATAAAGAATCACTTGGTTTACCTGTTAAAATTTCATATTCTCGGAACCTACTCTAGACCTACTGAATCAGATTTACTGGAGGATGGAACCTGGAAGTCTTAACACGTAACAGGCTCCTTTATACCAACCACACTTGGAGAAACATGGGTCTAGAAAGTTTATTATCCTTTATGCTGGAAGCTTGCTCTGGGAAGTTTTGGTTTACTTTATTGCCATGCTTTTTTTTGTATTGTATTCTGATCAGTACTAAATTAAAAAATTGAATATATAATAAGATTATAAAAACTTAAATCATACTGTGAAAATTCTTTTAAGTGTACAACAGTGGTTCTCAATAAAGGAGGAGGGGAATTTTACTCCCTGGGCCTATCTGGCAACGTCTGGAGACATTTTTGGTTGTTGCAGCTGAAGGTAGAGGTACTACTGGTATCTGGTGGGTGGAGATCAGGGATGCTGCTCAACATCCTTCAATGTGCAGGACAACTCCCAACAACAAAGAATTATCTGGCTCAAGATGTCAGTATTGCCACTATTGTAAAACCCTGGTTTAGAGTGATCTGTTTCCTCAGTATCATTGTTCCACAAATCTTGTTAATTACTTGTTATACCAATCTTTTGAGAGTGTATATCTTTCTCTATGGGCTTAGAGTTTATATTTGGTTTTCCATTTGTGGACATATTCATTTTATGGCTCTTACCGGAATTATTTTGTATCTACTACAAAACTAATTTTGGTTCTAGGTCTAAGAATTCTTTCCCTATCCCATGATCCTTAAATGTTCTCTCCTAATTGTTTTCCTAAAAAAATTTTTTTAAGTAAGCTGTACACCCAGTGTGGGATTTGAACTCATGACTCCAAGATCAAAAGTCACATGTACTACTGACTGAGCCAGCCAGCTGCCCGTTTTTCTTCTTTCCTAAAATTTTTATAGTTTTCATTTTTATGTTTAAGTATGTGATCAGTTTGAGTTAATTTTTGAATAGAGTGTAAAGTTTAGTTCAAGATTCATATTTTTGACTACGGATGTCCAGTTGCTCCAGTACTGTTTCTTGAAAAGGCTATCCTTCCTTTAGTGAGTTTTTGCAACTTTATGAAGCATCAATTGGCTCTACTTAATGGAGGTCTGTTTCTGGGTTCTCATTTCTGTGCCATTCATTCATGGGTCTATTCTTTCATCAGTACCACTCTGCATTGCTTATTAGAGCTACATAGTATGCCTTAAGATCAGGTAGAGTAATCCTCACATTTTATTCTTTGTTTTCAAGATTGTTTTAACTATTTGTTTTTTTATACATGCGCTTTTTTGGGTTTGGTTTGGTTTTTAGAAGCAAGATCTTATACAAAACTAGCTGATTGATTTAACTCAACATTCTTTGTAATCTTTGGCAAATGAAAGGTTTTCTGATTTTATATTTTATTTATTAGTAAATAATTCATCTCAACAATATATCTGATTAAACTTAATCATGAAATGATATAATTTTAAGAATCGTTATCATTATCAGGCTCAATTATCAGATTCTATTTTTAGGTCACTCACAGTTTCTGTTACCTCTGCTTGTTAGTCTTGGTTTAAGTAAGTTTTCTCGTTAAAAGGAACTTCAAATGCCATGCTGAGAGCATTAATGCTACACTCCTCCCTTTTTTTAGATGGTGTTATCAGAAAAGGTTAGTCAACTGATGGAATGGACCAATAAAAGACCTGTAATAAGGATGAATGGAGACAAGTTCCGTCGCCTTGTTAAAGCCCCACCAAGAAACTACTCCGTTATTGTCATGTTCACTGCTCTCCAACTTCACAGACAGTGTGTCGTGTGCAAGTATGTACTTTCAACTACACTTTAAAATTAAATAACATAAACTTTTGACCGTTTCTCTATCCCAGAAGATCCGAATTAGTTCAGTGGGTGCATAAACAATTATTGTATATACCTTACTTAGGATGACTGTAGTAACATATATTGCCCTTTTACAGTCATTTCTTGGTTGCCCACAATAGTAGGGGGAAGAAAGAACAAGGATAAAGTATTGTTGTAGCCATAATAGGAATAACTTAAAAATGAATAATCATCATACAAATTGGTATCAACTTACATAAATATATGCCAATGGGATTGATGTAGTATTTTATTATTTGTAAATGCTTTCAGTTTCATATTCTTATTCTATACAATAACCCCAGAAGGTAAGTAAAACAAATATTCTCTCACGAAGAAATAGGTTCCAAAACCTTTTAACTGGTTTACACAAAGCTAGAGATAATTATTAATGCAAATGCAATAATGGTAGCTACATTCCAGATTTGGAATTACAAGAGAACAGTTTTAGAAAATAAAGATGTGTGATTTTGAAATGTTTTCTTTTTTTATATTATTTTGTAGTGATTATAAAACTTGGAAATGGAGACTAATCTCACTTAAACTTTCATCAGACCATGGTTTATTGATTTGATCTTACTGTTTCTGAATGATCTTAGGAACAGATTGATATTTCTTTTAAAAAAGGACTTTGGGGATGCCTGGGTGGCTCAGTGGTTGGGTGCCTGCCTTTGGGATCCAGGATCAAGTCCTGTATCAGGCTCCCTGCGAGCCTGCTTCTCCCTCTGCCCGTGTCTCTACCTCTCTTCCTCAGTCTGTGTCTGTCATGAATAAATGAATAAATCTTTTTTTATTATAAATTTATTTTTTATTGGTGTTCAATTTGCCAGCATATAGAATAACACCCAGTGCTCATCCTATCAAGCGCCCACCTCAGTGCCTGTCACCCAGTCACCCCCACCCCCCGCCCACACCCACCTCCCCTTCCACCACCCCTAGTTTGTTTCCCAGAGGTAGGAGTCTTTCATGTTTTGTCTCCCTTTCTGATAGTTCCCACTCTAAATGAATAAATCTTTTTTTAAAAAGGGCACTTTACATAAAAGGGCAACATTTCTTTAAACAAAATTTAAAATAGTGGGTACTAAAAAATAGAATAGCTTTTGCTTTTTGGTGTTTTTTTAACTTACATTTTTAGATCAATATGTGTGATCTGAGAATTCATTTTAAATGAAATGACAAAGCTACCCTGTGAAGAACTAATTTAATAAAATCTTGAAGGCTTTTCAAATTCTGACAGCCTGGGCTTATGTGAAGGAATAGACAATTTTTTTTTAGAATATGCATTATGATACCCCAAGACTTGCTAACTTTCCATCAAGGATTTTCCCCTCAGAGGTAGAAGATAGTTAAGGTATTTGATCCCAGAGTACTTATTTTATTTTATTTTATTTTATTTTATTTTATTTTATTTTATTTTATTTTTTCCAGAGTACTTATTTTTGGGCACCCTATGCTGGATAGCAGGTATTAATTATGCATAAACTTAAAATCTAGAATTACTCTTAATTTAGTCATTTCAGCAATCAAGAATATACAAAAATGTTAGGGAACAAACACAAACTCCTTCATAATTCTATATTAAATGCAAATACATGATATTTTTATTAACCTAAGTTTTTATTAGTATCTTTATATAAGATGAAATTTAAAATTAGCTCATATTTTCCTAAACACACTCAAAAAATAAAAAATTGGGCAGCCCGGGTGGCCTTCGGTGCAGGGCGTGATCCTGGAGACCTGGGATTGAGTCCCACATCAGGCTCCCTGCATGGAGCCTGCTTCTCTCTCTGCCTGTGTCTCTGTCTCTCTTTTTTTCTCCCTCTCTGTCTCTCATAAATAAATAAAAATCTTTAAAAAATTAACAGTAATGTGTATAATACTATGTATTTGGTGCTATCAGGATGAGAAGTATAAGATGCCCTACCCTTATTATATGGCTAGTGAAATGAGTTCCACACATGAAAATTTAGCAATATAAGGCAATTTCAATTAAGTACCAAATGGATTATGTATATAATACTACAAAATTTCAGGGAGGACATATAACAGGAAGATTAAGGTTGGCCTAATGGAAAAGAAAGGATTTGTATTAGGGCTAGACAGATGGATCAGATTTAGATAGAAGTACGATATTTTGGTTAGAAGTAAAGGTGTGTGCAAGGATACAGAGATCATGGTAAATAAAGTGCTGGAATTAAAAGATCCTGTTTTATATTGATTAGTAGTAAGGCTGCATAAAAGTTAGATGCCTTATTGGAACTAGGTGATAAAAAATACTTGAGGGACGCCTGGATGGCTCAGTGGTTGAGCGTCTGCCTTTGGCTCAGGGCATGATCCCACAGTCCCTGGATTGAGTCCCACATTGGACTTCCTACATGGAGCCTGCTTCTCCCTCTGCCTATGTTTCTGCCCCTCTCTCTATGTCTCTTATGAATAAGTAAATAAAATCTTTAAAAAAAAACTTGAATAACCAGTGAAAAAACTTGGAGACTGTTCTGAAGGTGGTAGAAAAGCAACAATAGTTTTTGAGAAGAGTAGGAGTTTCAGGAAAGTAGTAATTATGAAGATTGTTGTATATTGCAGCATAAGAAGGATTGGAAGAGGAGAAACTAGAGTCAATATTTTAATATTCTAATGTCAGATATTAAGGATCTGACTTTAGCTGATAGCAATGAAAATAAATAGGAAGAGATGGAATTAAAAGATAATCACAGGGATCCCTGGGTGGCACAGCGGTTTAGCGCCTGCCTTTGGACCAGGGCGCGATCCTGGAGACCCGGGATCGAATCCCACGTCGGGCTCCCGGCATGGAGCCTGCTTCTCCCTCTGCCTGTGTCTCTGCCTCTCTCTCTCTGTGTGTGACTGTCATAAATAAATAAAAAATTAAAAAAAAATAAAAGATAATCACAAATGAAAAATTATCAGATCTTAGAAACTGAAAACATATGGGCAATAAGGGAAAAGTCAAACATGATTCGAGGTTTCAATCTCAATTCTCTAGATTCTTTCGCACTAAGAATTCATCTGACTGTATTTTCATTTACTAAATAATAGCATGTTATATGATAGATTTATAAAATGGATTACTCTTATAGTTTACTTTCTCTGGAAATACTTCAACCTTGTCTTTTTGAACACCTAGAAGTAATTTAAGGATTAAAAAGTTGTTGTACAAACAATTAGCTGGAGTTTTCCAGTGACTACTTAAAGAGCTTTGAAATAAGAAGCACAAAGTATGAAGCTGAGTCAAGTAACTACTTTCTGTTGGAATCCCCAACACTTAGGATAAGGCTTCTTTTATGCCAAAACAATGACAGTGTTTTCCAAAGTTTGTCCTGACCCTTTCAGCAGAGCCTTACTGGTGTTTCTCTGTCTCTGTCTGTCTCTCTCTCTCAAAATATTTCTCCCGTTGGAAACACTGCTATTGCTTCTTTGGCTCTGTTTCACTGCTGATAAACTAGATTGCTGTTAAAAAATGTTTTATATGTTCATAAATCTGATTGTATCCAGGCAAGCTGATGAAGAATTCCAGATCCTGGCAAACTCGTGGCGATACTCCAGTGCATTTACCAACAGGATATTTTTTGCTATGGTGGATTTTGATGAAGGCTCTGATGTATTTCAGATGGTAAGATCTTTGGCTTATTTTACTAAGTAGGGATAAGTTAACTCTAGATAAAGTGGAATATATTTTTTTTCAGTGGTCACAAGAAGTTTTATTTATGTATTCCTTGTTATCTAAGTATACTGGGTATATAATTCATATTGCTTTCAGGTACACAGCATAATGATTTGACAGTTCCATACATTACTTAGTGCTCAACATGGTAAGAGTAGTCACTATCCATTCCCACACAATATTATTACAATATTTGACTATATATCCAATGCTATATTTTACATTTTTGTAACTTATTTATTTTATAACCGGAAGTTTGTTCCTCTTAATCCCCTTCACCTATTTTGCCCAACCCCCCATTCTTTCTGGTAACCACAGGTTTTTTCTTTGTATTTCTGAGGCTGTTTGTGTGTTGTTGTTTTTTTAGATTCCACATATAAGTGAAATCATATAGTATTTGTCCTTCTCTGTCTGATGTATTTCACTTAGCATAATACCCTCTAGGTCCACCCATGTTGTCACAAATGACAAAATTTCATTCTTTTTTTATGACTGAGTAAGAGAGAGAGAGAGAGGGGATCCCTGGGTGGCTCAGCGGTTTGGCGCCTGCCTACGCCCGGGACGTGATCCTGGGGTCCTGGGATCAGGTCCCACGTCAGGCTTCCTGCATGGAGCCTGCTTCTCCCTCTGCCTGTGTCTCTGCCTCTCTCTCTCCCTCTCTCTGTGTATCTCATGAATAAATTAATAAAATCTTTAAAAAAAAGAGAGAGAGTGTGGGCAGCTCAGGTGGCTCAGCGGTTTAGCATCGACTTCAGCCCAGGGCCTGATCCTGGGGACCTGGGATCGAGTTCCACATCGGGCTCCCTGCATGGAGCCAGCTTCTCCCTCTGCCTCTCTCTTTCTCGCTCTTTCTCTCTCTCGAATAAATAAATAAAATCTTTAAAAAAAAAAGAGAGAGAGTGTGTGTGTGTGTGCGCATGCGCACACATATATACACATATACGTGTACACCTTTTTTATCCATTCGTCTATAGATGGACATGTGGTTGCTTCTGTATTTTGTCTGTTCTCTGCCATAAATCGGAATGCATATTTTTTTCTAATTAGCATTTTCATTTTCTTTTTTTTTCATTTTCTTTTTTTTAAAAGATTTTATTTATTTATTCATGAGAGACACACAGAGAGACAGACATAGGCAGAGGAAGAAGCAGCCTCCCCACAGGGATCCCGATGTGGGACTTGATCCCTGAATCCCAGGGGTCACGTGATCCCAGAATCACGCCCTGAGCCAAAGGCAGATGCCCAACCGCTGAGTCACCCTGGTGTCCCAGCATTTTCATTTTCTTTGGGTAAATACTCAGTAGTGGGAGGCCCTGGTGGCTCAGCGGTTTAGCGCCGCCTTCCGCCCAGGGCCTCTCTCTCTCTGTGTGTGTGTGTGTGTGTGTGTGTGTGTGTGTCTCATGAATAAATAAATAAAATCTTTAAAAAAATACTCAGTAGTATAATTCCTGGGTGATGTGATATTTCCATTTTTAATGTTTTGAGGAAGTTCATACTGTTTTCCATACTGGTTGCACCAATTTATATTTCCACTAGCAGTGCACAAGGGTGCCCTTTTCACCACATCTTCACCAACATTTGTTATTTCTTTTCTTTTTGATTTGAGCCATTCTGACAGGTGTGAGGCAATATCTCATTGTGATTTTGATTTGCATTTCTTTGATGATTAGTGTTGTTGAGCATCTTTTCATGTGTCTATTGGCCATTTGTATGTCTTCTTTGGAAAAATGTCTATTCAGGTTCACTGCCAATTTTTAATTGGATTGTTTGGTTCTTTTTGGTGTGGAGTTATGTAAGTTCTTTATGTATTTTGGATATTAACCCTTATTTTGGATATGTCATTTGTAAATGTCTTCTCCTGTTCAGAAGGTTGCCTTTTCATTTTATTGGTTTCTTTCACCATGCAAAAGCTTTTTATTTTGGTATAGTTCTAATAGTTTCTTTTTTATCTAATTTCCTGAGGAGACATATGCATTATGTTGCTATGGCCAACATCCAAGAAATTACTGTATATGTTTTCCTTTAGTTTTATGGTTTCATATCTCACATTTACATCTATTTTTAAAGATTTTATTTATTTATTTATTCATGACAGACACAGGGAGAGAGAGGCAGAGACATAGGTAGAGGGAGGGGAGCCTGATGCAGGACTTGATCCCAGAACCCTAGGATCATGACCTGAGCAAAAGGCAGACACTCAAACACTGAGCCACTCAGGTGCCTGTCACATTTAGGTCTTTAATCCATTTTAGGTTTTTGTATGTGGTATAAGTAAGTGGTCTAGTGGTCTAGAATGAAACTCATTCTTTTCATGTAGCTTTCCAGTTTTCCCAGCACCATTTGTTGAAGAGAATGTCTTTTCCCCTTCGTATATTCTAGCTTCCTTTGTCATAGACTCATTGATCATATAAACGTTGGTTTATTTCTAGGCTCTCTATTCTCTTCCGTTGATCTATGTGTCTGTATTTGTGCCAGTACCACAATGTTTTGATTACTTAGCCTTGTAGTATATCTTGAAATCTGGGATTGGTATACATCTGGCTTTGTTCTTTCTCAAGATTGCTTTGGCTGTTTGGGGTCTTTTGTGGTTCCATACAAATTTTAGGAGTATTTTTTCTAGTTCTGTGATAAATGCTGTTGGTATTTTGATAGGGATTGCATTGAATCTATAGATTGCTTTGGGTAGTATGGACATTTTAACATTACTCTTCCAATCAATGAGCATGGTATATTTTTCTTTTTGTATTATCTTCAATTTCTTTTACCAATGTGTCATGGTTTTTGGAGTAAAGTTCTTCCATTTCTTTGGTTATAGTATTTCCTAGGTATTTTATTCTTTTTGGCATAATTGTAGATGGGATTGTTTTCTTAATTTTTCTTTCTGCTACTTAGCTACTGGTGTATAGAAATGCAATGGACTTCTGTATATTAATTTTGTATTCTAAAACATCACTGAATTCATTTACTAGTTCTAGTAGATTTTTGGTGGAGTCTTTTAAGTTTTTCTATAGATAGCATATTCTCTGCAAATAGTGACAATTTTACTTTTTCCTTACCAATTTGGGTATCTTTTATTTCTTTTTCATGTCTGAGTGGGACTTCTAGTACTATCTTGAATAAACATGGTGAAAGTGGATTTCCTTAACTTGTTGCTGATCTTAGAGGAAAAGCTTTCAGTTTTCTACCATGGGATATGTTAGCTGTGGGTTTCTCATATATGACCTTTATTATGTGGAGGTATGTTCGCTCTAAAGCAACTTTGTTGAGTTTCTATCATGAACAGATGTTGTATATTGTCAGATGCTTTTTCTGCATTTGTTGAGGTGATCACATAGTTTTTATCCATCTTCCTGTTATGTGAGATATTATATTGATTGATTTGTGAATGTGGGATATTCTTGCATCCCTAGAATAAATTCTCATTCATTGTGGTGAATGATCCTTTTTAAAAAATTCTTATTTATATTCAATTTGCTAGCATATAGTATAATACCCAGTGCTCATCTCATCATGTGCCCTCCTTAATGCCCTCATCCATTTATCCTGTTACCCCCACACACACACACACACCTTCCCTTCTACAACCCTTTGTTTGTTTCCCAGAGTTAGGAGTCTCCTCATAGAGAGGAAGACATTCCTAATTTTTCACTACTCAATTTCCCCCCATTCCCTTTGGTCTCTTTCACTATTTCTTATATCCCACATATGAGTGAAACCATATGATGATTGTCTTTCTTCAATGGATTTATTTCGCTCAGCATAATACCCTCCAGTTCCATCGTCAATGATCCTTTTAATTTATTGTTGAATTCAGTTTGCTAATATTTTGTTGGAGATTTTTGCTTCTGTATTTATCAGAGATACTGGCCTGCGGTTTTCTTTTTTTGTAGTGTCTTTAATCTGGTTTTGGTTCAGAGTAATGCTGGCTTTATAGAGTAAATTTAGAAGTTTTCCTTCCTCTTCTATTTTTTGGATATTTTAAGAATAGGTACTAATGCTTCTTTAAATATTTCATATAGAATTCACCTGTTAGCCATCTGGTCCTGGATTTCTGTTTGTTGGGAGGGAATTTTTTTTTAAGATTTTATTTATTTGTGTGTGTGTGTGTGTGTGTGTGTGTGAGAGAGAGGGGGGGGGGTGGGGGGAGGGTGCATGCATGCACAAGAGGGAGAGGGAGAAGCAGACTTCTAGCTGAGCAGGGAGCCCAACATGGGGCTTGATCCCAGGACCATGGTATCGTGATTTGAGTCAAAGGCAGGCATGACCATTTTAATTTCATTACTAGTAATGAGTCTGTTTAAATTTTCTACTTTTTCCTGATGCACTTTGGAAGATTGTACATTTCACGAATTTAGCAGGTTTTTCAGTTGTCCAAATTGCTGACCTACAATTTTCAATAGTATTCTTTTATAATCCTTTGTCTTTCTGTGGAGTTGGTTTTTATTTCTCCTCTTTCATTTCTGATTTTATATATTTTCATCCTCTCTTTTTGTCTTGATGAATCTGGATAAAGTTTTATAATTTTTTTTTCATCTTTTTAGAGAACCATCTCTTGGTTTCATTGATCTTTTCTATTTTCTATTTTTTTTTTAGTCTTTATATCTTTATTTCTGTTCCAATCATAATTGTTTACTTTCTTTTTTTTAAAAGATTTTATTTATTCATGAGAGACACACAGAGAGAAAGGCAGAGACACAGGCAGGGGGAGAAGCAGACTCTATGCAGGGAGCCTGATGCGGGCCTTGATCCCAGAACTCCAGGATCATGCCCTGGGCCAAAGACAGACACTAAACCACTGAGCCACCCAGAGACCCCCCTATATACTTTCTTCTACTGACTTACGGCTTTTTTTGCTCTTATTTTTCTAGTTCCTTTAAGTGAAGGTTAGATTGGGATTTTTGTTGTTGTTGTTTCTTGAGGTAGGACTGTATTGCTATAAATTTCCCTCTTAGAATTGCTTTTGCTGTGTCCCAAAGATTTTGGACTGTTATTTTTTCATTTTCATTTGTCTCCATGTATTCTTCAACTTCCTTTCTGACTTCTTTGTTGACCCATTGGTTGGTTGTTGGTGTATTTCTTTAGATTCCATGTTTTTATGTTTTTTTCTAGGTTTTTTTTTCTTGTAATTAATTTCTACTTTCATACCATTGTGATTGAAAAGATGCTTGATATGATTCCAATTCTCTTAAATTTTGAGACTGGTTTGTAGCCTAATTTATATGATCTGTCTATGAGAATATTCCAGGTGCACTTGAAAAGAATGTGTATTCTGCTGGATTTTTGGATAATGTCTGTTAATCCCAGCTGTTCTTATGTGTCATTCAGATACTTTAGAGTTACTGTATTTTAATTGATTTTCTGTCTGGGTAGTCTATCCATTGATGTTAGTGGGATGTTTAAAGTCCCCTACTATTATTGGATTACTGTCAACTTTTCCCTTTATATCTGTTAATCTTTGTTTCATTTATTTAGGTGCTCCTATGTTGGGTGCATATTTACAATTGTTATATGCTCTTGTTAGATTGATCCCTTTATCATTATGTAATGTTCTTCTTCATCTCTTGCTACAGTATTCTGTTTTAAGTCTATTTTCTCTCATATAAATATACATGGATTTTTTTTCCTGCTTCCATTTTCATGGAATATTTTTTCTGTTCCTTTACTTCCAGTCTGTGTATGTTTTGGGGTCTGAAATGAGTCTCTTGTAGGCAGCACATAGGTTGTTCTTGTTTTTTCTATCCGTTCAGTTACCATATGTTTTTTGATTAGAGCACTTAGTCTAGTTAAAGTAGTTATTGACAGGTATGTATTTATTGCCATTCATTAATTATTTTCTGGTTGTTTTTATAGTTCTCCTTTCCTTATTTTCTTCTTCACTTCCCTTGTGGTTTGATGGATTTGTCTAGTGTTATGCTTGAATTATGATGTCCTATTTTATATTTTTTTAAGTTTTTGTGTAATCCAAAACTAATTTTTGTAGATATAATTGATTTTACATCTTTTGTGTTTTAACCTCCATGCTGGCTTTATAAGTGAGTAATCTGCCTTTACTATATTTATGCTTTCACTATTGAAATTTACTCATTTCATGCTTTTCTTACTTCTAGTTAGAGCCTTTTTCCACTTAAAGAATTTACTTATCTTTGATTGTAAGTTTGATTTAGTTGTGATGAACCTCTAACTTTATCTGTACTTCAATTCTGTTGATAACCTTGCCTAGTAGAGTATTTTTGGTTGCAGGTTTTTTTCCTTTAGCACTTTGAATATATCATGCCACTCCCTTCTAGCCTGCAAAGTCTCTGCTGAAATATCAGCTGATAGCTTTATTCAGCTTCCCTAGTATGTTACTGTTTTCTTTTCTCATGCTCCTTTTAAAATTATTATTAATTCCTGGCATTTTATTTTATTTTATTTTTTAATTTTTATTTATTTATGATAGAGAGAGAGAGAGAGAGAGGCAGAGACATAGGCAGAGGGAGAAGCAGGCTCCATGCACCGGGAGCCCGACGTGGGATTTGGCCACGTCGGGGCCAAAGGCAGGCGCTAAACCACTGCGCCACCCAGGGATCCCTTCCTGGCATTTTAATTATTATGTGTCTTTCTGTGGGACTTACTTGCGTTCATCTTGTTTGGGGGTTTCTATATTTCCTGGACGTGGATGTTTTTATTTCCCCATAGTAGACAAGTTTTCAGCTCTTATTTCTTCAAATAATTTTTCTGTCTCCTTCTCTCTTCTTCTGGGATCCC
The DNA here is from genome assembly GCF_011100685.1 of Canis lupus familiaris. Classification (NCBI taxonomy): domain Eukaryota; kingdom Metazoa; phylum Chordata; class Mammalia; order Carnivora; family Canidae; genus Canis; species Canis lupus. The sequence goes on along the minus strand of NC_049260.1, from coordinate 60,303,684 downwards.
TATAAGTGCAAATGTTATTACACTTGATAATGTTATAGTGATCCCTTAAGCTGTTCTCTTTCTTTTTTTTTTTTTTTTTTGCTGTACTCTTTCTTAATTACTCTTTTATCCTTCTGCTGTTCAGTTTTGTTGCTTTCTATTACCCTGTCTTCCAGATTGCTGATCCATCCTTGTGGCTGTTGATTCTCCCTACTGTATTTGTTTCACTCTTTTTCAGTGAGTTTGGCTTTTTCCTTTATTTGGGACACATTCCTCTATCTCCTCATTTTGTCTATTTCTTTGTGTTTGTTTCTGTGCATTAGGTAGGGCAACTATATCTCCTACTCTTGAAAGTAGTGGCCTTGTGTATAAGAGGCCTCATGGTGCTATGTTGCACAACCACCCCTGTTCACCAGAACCAGGTGCTCAATATGTGAGCTGTGCTGTCCAGTTGCGAATGAGCTATGATTGCTGTGGCCATGTGGGTGGGCAGCACTGGCCGTCGGCTTAATTGGCTTTAGTGACCTCCTTCACCTACTGCAGCTGCACTGGGCAGGGTTTGCTTCCAACACTGTAGAGAGGCCCTGCTGCAGCACTCATTGGCTTGTTGTTGCATAGGTCTGGCCTTAACCCTGGTTGTCTACAGCTATGTGCTGCAATAGCTGGAGATGCAGGGAAGGGCAGGGCTGGCTCTTTGTATAGTCATCTAAGAGGCTCAGCTTTAAAAATTATACGAATGCTGTTGTGTGTGGTTATCTCCTTCCCATCCCAGGGCAGGAGTCACTTTGGAGGGGTGCCAGTTCCAACTGAGGCTGCCTGCCAGGTGCAGTGTGACAGGAGCCACTTTGGGGGGGTCATCTGCCATGGCAGATGAGTTGAGTGGGGAAGGTCTACAGGGGAACACCAGGACCAGGAATGTGGCAGTAGCAAGGTAGATGGAGAATATTTGAACTGCCTCCCACAAGTGTCTGCCTATGTAGGCTAGGGGAGGGCAATATAAATAGTACTTGCCAGCCCTTTTGTTTCCAGAGAAATCTGCAGATCCCTGCCCCTCTAACATGAATCCTAAAATTAGTGAATAAAATTCCTTCACGTAATCCCCAGGTGCTTTTCAAACTGCTGATTGTATATTTCACACTGAGTGAGTGTGCTCTTTGAGGACAAGGATTCATTTTCCTTTTTCCTCTTACTCTCCTAGAATTAAACCCCACTGATTTTCAAAGCAAGATATTATGGGGACTTATCTTCCCAGCGTGGGCCCCCAGGGCCAGGGATGTGCCTTGTGGGATCTGATTGATTGCCTTGCTCCCCTGTTCTTGTGATGTCCCTTCTCTTTGTGGTTAGTTACACTGGGGGTTTGGTTTCCAATTGCATCTCCATTCCTCCTATCCTTTTGGTCTTCTATCTATGATCTGCTATGGAAGATCTGTTCTCTAGTCTTCAGATTATTTTCAGAGTTAGTTTCCAATACATGTAATTCCTTACATGGGACAAAGTGAGTTTGGGATCTTACTATTCTACCATTTTCCTCTGACCACAAGAAGTTTTCTTTGTTTGCAATTTTATTAGTTTCAGAGGTAGAGTTTAGCGATTGATCAGTAATTGCTCATTACATCAAATGCCCTCCTTAATACCCATCACCCAGTTACCCCATTCCCCCAATCTGCCTCCCCTCCAGCAACCCTCAGTTTGTTCCCTGCAGTTAAGAGTCTCTTATGGTTTGTATCCCTCTCTGATTTCTTCTTATTTTCTTTTTCTATCCATTCCCCTATGTACAAGTTTTGTTTCTTAAATTCCATATATGGGTGAAATCATATGATATTTGTCTTTCTCAAACTTATTTTGCATGGTGTAATATTCTATAGTTCCATCCATGTCACTGCAAATGCTAAGATTTTATTCTTCTTGATGACTGTGTAATATTCTATTGTATATATACCACCTTTTTTATCTATTCATCTGTAGATGGACATCTGGGCTCTTTCCATAGTTTGGCAACTGTGGACATTGCTGCTATAAATATTAGGGTGCATGTGCTCCTTTGACCACTATGTTTGTATCCTTTGAAAAAATGCCTAGTAGTGCAATAACTTGGTCATACAGTTACTCTATTTTTAAGTTTTTTTTTTTTTTAAATTTTATTTATTTATGATAGTCACACAGAGAGAGAGAGAGAGAGGCAGAGACACAGGCAGAGGGAGAAGCAGGCTCCATGCACCGGTAGCCTGATGTGGGATTCGATCCCGGGCCTCCAAGATCGCGCCCTGGGCCAAAGGCAGGCGCCAAACCGCTGCGCCACCCAGGGATCCCTATTTTTAAGTTTTTTGAGGAACCTCCATACTGTTTCCCAGAGTGGCTGTAGCAGTTGTGCATTCCTACGAACAGTGTAAGACGGTTCCTCTTTCTCTGCATTCTCACCAACATCTGTTGTTTCCTGAGTTGTTAAATTTAGTCATTCTCACTGGTGCAAGGTGGTATCTCATTGTGGTTTTGAATTGTATTTTCCTAACGCTGAATAGTGTTGAACATTTTTTTCATGTGTCTGGTGGCCATTTGTATGTCTTCTTTAGAGAAATGTTTGTTCATGTCTTCTGACCATTTCTTTGTTCTTTGGGTGTTGAGTTTGAAAAGTTCTTTGGAGATCTTGAATACTAGCCATTTATCTGATACAACATTTGCATGTATCTTCTCCCGTTCTGTAGGGTGTCTTAGTTTTCTTGACTATTTCCTTTGCTGTGCAAAAGCTTTTTATCTTAACGAAGTCCTAATAGTTCATTTTTACTTTTGTTTCTCTTGCCTTTGAAAATGTGTCTAGCAAGAAGTTGCTGCAGCCAAAGTCAAAAAGGTTGTTGCCGAGCAGCCTTGGTGGCGCAGCGGTTTAGCGCCGCCTGCACCCCGGGGTGTGATCCTGGAGACCCGGGATCGAGTCCCACATCGGGCTTCCTGCATGGAGCCTGCTTTTTCCTCTGCCTGTGTCTCTGCCTCTCTCTCACTCTCTATGAATAAATAAATAAATCCTAAAAAACAAAAAAAGGTTGTTGCCTGTGTTCACTGCTAGGATTGTGTTGGATTCCTGTCTTACATTTAGGTCTTTCATCCATTTTTTAGTTTATTTTGGTATATGGTATAAGAAAATGATACAGTTTTATTCCTCTGCAGCTGGAGGAATTTTCCTCCTCCTCCTCCTAAAATTGGAATTATCCAATTTTCCCAGTACCATTTGTTGAAGAGAGTGTGTTTTTTCCATTGGATGTTCTTTCCTGCTTTGTTGAAAATTAGTTGACCATAGAGTTGAGGATCCGTTTTTGGGTGCTCTATTCTGTTGCTGTGATCTAGGTGTCTGTTTTTGTGCCAGTACCATACTTTCCTGATGATTAAAGATTTGTCATACAGTTTATTTTTTTATTTTTATTTTTTTGTCATACAGTTTAAAGTCCAGAATTGTGATGCTATCAGCTTTAGTTTTCTTGTTCAACACTCTGTTGGCTATTTGGTGTCTTTTCTGGTTCCATACAAATTTTAGGATTATTTGATCCAGCTCTGTGAAAAATGTTGATGGTATTTTGATGAGGATTGCACTGAATGTGTAAATTGCTTGGGGTAGCATAGACATTTTAACTATTTATTCTTCCAATCCTTGAGGATGGAATGTTTTCCATCACTTGTGTCTTCCTCAATTTCTTTCATGAGAGTTCTATACTTTTCAGAGTTCAAACACTTTAGCTTTTTGGTTAGGTTTGTTTCTAGATATCTTAAAGTTTTGGGTACAATTCTAAATGGGATCAATTCTTTGATTTCTCTTTCTTCTGACTCATTGTTAGTGAATGGAAATGCAACTGACTTCTGTTCATTGATGTTATATCCTAACACTTTACTGAATTATTGTATGAGTTTTAGCAATTTTCAGGTGGAATCTTTAGGGTTTTCAACAGAGTATCATGTAATGTGTGAAGAGTGAAAGTTTGTTACTACTTTGCCGATTTGGATGTCTTTTCTTTCTTTTTTTTGTCTGATTGCTGAGACTAGGCCTTCCAGTACTATGTTGAACAACAGTGATGAGAGTGAACATCCTTGTTGTGTTCTTGACCTTAGGAGCAAAGCTCTCAGTTTTTCCTGTTGAGGATGATATTTACTGAGGGTTTTTTGTGCATGGATTTTATGATATTAAGGTATGTCCCTCTATTCCTACACTGTGGAGAGTTTTTATAATGAAAGGATGCTGAATTTTGTCAAATGCTTTTTCTGCATCTGTTGAGAGGATCATATGGTTCTTGAACTTTTTTTAATGTGTTGGATCATATTGATTTATTTGCAGATGTTATACCACCCTTGTAGGCTAGGAATAAATCCCACTTGGTTGTGATGAATAATCCTTTTAGTGTACTGTTGGATCCTTTTAGTTAGAATCTTGGTCAGAAATTTTGCATCCATGTTCATCCAGGATATTGGTCTGTAATTCTCATTTTCAGTAGGGTCCTTGGTTTTGAGATTAAGGTAATACTGCCCTCATTGAATAAGTTTGGAAGTTTTCATTTCTATTTTTTGAAACAGCTTCAGAAGAATAGTAATTAATTCTTCTTTACTTTAAAAAAATTTTTTTTATTCATTTTTTGAGTCCTTTCTTTTTTCTTTTTGATAAGCCTGGTTCGGGTTTTATTGTTCTCATTCCTCAAAGAACCAGTCCTAGTTTCATTGATCTCTTCTACTTTTCTTTCAATTTCTGTTTCATTGCTCTAATCTTTATAATTTCTCTTCTCTTGCTGGTTTTAGGATTTATTTGCTATTCTTTTTCTAGCTCCTTTAGGTGTAAGATTAAGTTGTATATGTGAGACTTTTCTTGATTATTGAGAAAGGTGTGTACTTGCTATATACTTCCCCCTTAGGAACACCTTTGCTGTATCCTAAAGATTCTGTACTGTTGTTTTCATTTTCATTTGTTTCCATCTATTTTTTAAATTCTTCCTTAATTTCCTGGGTGACCTGTTCATTCTTTAGTAAGATGCTCTTTTTAATTTTTTAAAAAAGATTTTATTTATTTATTCATGAGAGACACAGAGATAGAGAGAGAGAGAGGCAGAGACAGAAGCAGGCTCCATGCAGGGAGCCCAATGTGGGACTCGATCCTGGGACTCCAGGATCACGCCTCAGGCTGAAGGCAGGTGCCAAACCGCTGTGCCACCCAGGGATCCCCTAGTAGGATGCTCTTAATCCTCCATGTATTTGTGTTCCTTCCAAATTATCTCTTCTGGAGAATGTTCCATGTGCACTTGCGAAGAATGTGTATTGCCTCAGGATGAAATGCTCTGAAGATACCTATGAAGTCCATCTCGTTCAATGTGTCATTCAAAGCCCTTGTTTCTTTTTTTTTCTTTTTTTTAATTTTTTATTTATTTATGATAGTCACAAAGAGAGAGAGAGAGAGGGGCAGAGACATAGGCAGAGGGAGAAGCAGGCTCCATGCACTGGGAGCCCGACATGGGATTCGATCCCAGGTCTCCAGGATCCCGCCCTGGGCCAAAGGCAGGCGCCAAACCGCTGCACCACCCAGGGATCCCAAGCCCTTGTTTCCTTGTTGATCTTCTGCATAGGTGATCTGTCCATTGCTGTAAGTGGGGTGATAAAGTCCTTTACTCTTATTGTATTATTATCAATGTGTTTCTTAAATTTTGTTATTAATTGGTTTGTGTAATTGGCTGCTCCCAAGTTAGGAGGATAAATATTTACAATTGTTAGATCTTATTTTTGGATAGATGTTTTAATTTTGATATAGTGTCCTTCTTCATCTCTTATTACATTCTTAAGTTTAAAATTTAGTTTGTTTGATATAAGCTTTCTTTTGATATCCATTAGTATGTAAATGGTTCTCCACCCCCCTCACTTTCAAACTGGAGGTGTCTTTGCATCTAAAATGAGTTTCTTGGGATCCCTGGGTGGCGCAGCGGTTTAGCGCCTGCCTTTGGCCCAGGGCGCGATCCTGGAGACGCGGGATCGAATCCCACGTTGGGCTCCCGGTGCATGGAGCCTGCTTCTCCCTCTGCCTATGTCTCTGCCTCTCTCTCTCTCTCTCTCTGTGTGTGTGTGACTATCATAAATAAATAAAAATTAAAAATTAAAAATAAATAAAATGAGTCTCTTTTAGACAGCATTGTTTTTTAAAAATATTTTGTTTATTTTTTTATTTAATTTTTTTTAAATTTTTATTTATGATAATCACACAGAGAGAGAGAAATGAGAGAATTTCTCATAAAATTTTATCTTTTTTTAAAAGATAAAATCTTTTAAAAAAAGACGAGAGAAATGAGAAACAGAGAGAATGGCAGAGACAGAGGCAGAGGGAGAAGCAGGCTCCATGCAGGGAGCCTGATGTGGGACTCAATCCCGTGACCGCGGGATCACACCCTGAGCCAACACCAGATGCTCACTCGTTGAGCCATCCAGACATCACATTGTTTTTTCTTTCTATTTCTCTGCTTCTTTATTTGCTATAATTTTGTTTCTATATCACAGATTCTGTCTTCTGCCTTTTATCCTAGCAGAACCTCCATTTTTTACTCCATCTTAGTAAAAGCATTTTTAATTTTGGCCTGATTAGTTTTTAGTTCTTTTACTTCTCCAGTAAAGGATTCCCTAGTGTCTTCTGTGCTTTCTTCAAGCCCAACTAGTATCTTTTTAATTGTTCTGAATTCTGGTTCCGACATCTTATATCCATATTGATTAAATTCCTGGGAGTGAGTACTGCCTCCTGTTCTTTCTTTTGAGGTTAGTTTCTCCATCTCATCTTTATGTCCAGAAAAGATTAGATGAAAGAGAGAGACAAGACAAAAAGAGCAGGGCAGCCCTGGTGGCTCAGTGGTTTAGTGCCGCTTTCAGCCCATGGTGTGATCCTGGAGACCTGGGATCGAGTCCCATGTTGGTCTCCCTGGGGGCCAGCTTCTCCCTCTGCCTGTGTCTCTGCCTCTCTCTGTGTGTCTCTCATGAATAAATAGATAAAATCTTTTAAAAAAAGACAAGAGCAAAAACAGTACCAGAAAAATACAAACAAATCAGAAGTAAACAAAAACAAAATCAGAAAAAATGAAACAAGAAGCAAAATTGAACAAAACAATGAACTAAATCCTGGCTGTATTTTGGTTTGTTTGTTAAACTAGATCCCAAAATAGGAAAAGAAGAAAAACTTACATATACATACACAAAAAAATAAAATATAATGGAAGGAAACCAAAAAATAATAAATAAGTAAATATAAACAAAATTAAAGATTTAAAAAAGAATTAAATAAGAAAATAGCTGAAAAAATAATATAATTGAAAGACCAAAGAATAAAAATAAGAAGAACCACCCGTGAAAGCTATTTGCTCCACAGCTGAAGTTTTTCACTTCTCTTTGGTAAATTTGGTGGTAGCTGGTTGCTCCTGGTGATCTTCTGGGGGAGGGACCTGTTGCTCTGATTCTTAGGTGTCCCTGTTGGGTAGAATTGCCCCTTCCTTGCCAAGGGGCCAGGCTCAGTGTCAGCCCTTCCCAGATAGCACTCCGTAGCACTGTTTTGCTCCCTTAAGCTTTCAGCACCAATGGGGGGATGAAAATAGTAGCACCCCAATTTCTGAAAGTTCATTCTTCCCACTCCAGTGAGCCCTCACAGAAAAGCAGTCAATCACTCTTGTCTCCCTGGTTTCTATGTGAATTCCCTCTTCACCCAGTCTATGACCAGTTGTTTTTATCTCAGGCACCTGACCCTGTTTTGAGTCTTCAAACTTTATAGACAGACTCCTGTGACCTGGACCTCTACTGTTTCCCCCCTTCTTCCACCCCAGGTGAAAGAGGGGTGTCTTTGCCTTTATTTGCCTTTTTCTGGGCCCTTGCCCAGAGAGTTTGCCTGATCATGCACTGGTTTGAGTTTTATTCCAACACTGAGCAGAAAGCTGGCTCATAAGATCGCTGTTTGCAGCCAGCTTCCCTGCTCAGACACATGAGAATTCTACCACACTTAGGCATCTCCGTTCTTTTTGTGACCCTAGAGATGCTGAGGCCATGCTGTGCCACGTGGTTTCTGCCCTGCTTTGCCACTTGAACCCCTTTAAGGCAGGGACATTCCCCACCAGAGCAGACTTCTGAAAGTTCTGATTCTGCCTTCCACTACTCATAACACTTTCTGGTAGCTGACTTAAGGAAGGTCCCTCCACTCTGCAGTTTATCTTCTGATATATTGCCCTGAATTTACGTTTCTGCACCTCCTACCTTACAAAAAGTTATTGCTTTTCTATTTGTAGAATTACAGCAATTCTTTTCTTAGAGCTCTGGTTGATTTTGCAGGTGTTCAGAATGATCTGATAACTACTTTGCTGAATTCCAGGGACCAGAGAAAATTAGAGTCCCCTACTCCTCTGCCATCTTAACTCCCCCTGGCTATGAGAAGTTTTAAATAAGACTTGTCATATATGAGATCTAGAGTAATTAGTGAAATAAAAGCTAAACTTGAGCTAGCTTTGCAATGTCATGGTCAATGCTAACCTCTTAGAATATAGAAAATGGGTAGTAACCAAGTAGGTTTTGTATTTTTTTATTGTATTAAACTATGTATAATACAAATGTTACCATTTTAACCAGTTTTAACTCTACAATTTATCAAATAACTTTTTAAAAAAGATTTTATTTATTTATTTGAGAGAGAGAGAGAGAGAGAGAGAGAGTGCACAAACAGGGAGACCAACAGGTAGAGGGAGAGAGCTAACAGGCTCCATGAGCAGGGAGCCCAGTGTGGGGCTCAATCCCAGGACCCTGGGACCGTGACCCAAGCCGAAGGCAGACACCTGACTGACTGAGCCACTCAGGCGCCCTCAAGTAACTTTTTAAATCGCATTGTGAATCCCACCATTATGCCACATTGTGCTTCTAAGTGTAACTAGGTCTGTCTGCCCTCTTGTTTCCTGACTTAGTGGAAAATCTTCTTGTGCATAGCTTAACCCTTTTCCTGTATTCTGGATTCCATACCCATTGGCTCCATCAATCGTGACTTCTTGCACCTGTATTTTTAAAATTAAGGGGGTTTTATTTTAGAGCAGCTTAAGGTTCACAGAAGATTTTTTTTTAATTTTTTTTTAAATTTATTTATGATAGTCACACAGAGAGAAAGAGAGGCAGAGACACAGGCAGAGGGAGAAGCAGGCTCCACGCACCGGGAGCCCGACGTGGGATTCGATCCCGGGTCTCCAGGATTGCGCCCTGGGCCAAAGGCAGGTGCTAAACCGCTGCGCCACCCAGGGATCCCAAGAATTTTTTTTTAATAAATTAATTTTTTATTGGTGTTCAATTTACCAACATACAGAATAACACCCAGTGCTCATCCCGTCAAGTGTCCCCCTCAGTGCCCGTCACCCATTCACCCCCACCCCCCACCCTCCTCCCCTCCCACCACCCCTAGTTGGTTTCCCAGAGTTAGGAGTCTTTATGTTCTGTCTCCCTTTCTGATATTGCCCACACATTTCTTCTCCCTTCCCTTATATTCCCTTTCACTATCATTTATATTCCCCAAATGAATGAGAACATATAATGTTTGTCCTTCTCCTATTGACTTACTTCACTCAGCATAATACCCTCCAGTTCCATCCACATCGAAGCAAATGGTGGGTATTTGTCGTTTCTAATGGCTGAGTAATATTCCATTGTATACATAAACCACATCTTCTTTATCCATTCATCTTTCGATGGACACCGAGGCTCCTTCCACAGTTTGGCTATTGTGGACATTGCTGCTATAAACATCGGGGTGCAGGTGTCCCGGCGTTTCATTGCATCTGAATCTTTGGGGTAAATCCCCAACAGTGCAATTGCTGGGTCGTAGGGCAGATCTATTTTTAACTCTTTGAGGAACCTCCATACAGTTTTCCAGAGTGGCTGCACCAGTTCACATTCCTACCAACAGTGTAAGAGGGTTCCCTTTTCTCCGCATCCTCTCCAACATTTTTCACAGAAGAATTTAGGGGCAGATATGATTTCCCTCATGCCCCCTGCCCCCACACATAGTGTCTCCCATTATCAACATTCACCACCAAAGTAGTACGTTTGTTACAGTTGGTGAACCTGCATAGACACATCATAATAACTCAAAGTACATGGTTTACATCAGTATTCACTCTTGTTGTATATTCTTTAGTTTAGACAAATATATGATACACGTCCATCAGCATGGTATTATAAAGAGTATATTCACTGCCCTAAAAATCCTCCATACCCTGTCAATTCATCCCTCTCCCCAACCCTTTGTAACCACTGATGTTTTTACCATTTCCATGTTTTACCTTTTCTAGAATGTCATATGTTAGAATCATGCAGTATATAGACTTTTCAGGTTGATTTCCTTCACTTAAAAATAGTATTTAAAGGATTACCATGTCTTTTCATGACTTGATAGCTCATTTTTTTGTTTTGCTGAATCATATTCTATCGTCTGGATGTATCAGAGTTTCTTTATACATTTCATGTATTGAAAGACATCCTGATTGCCTCCAAATTTTAGCAATTATGAATAAAGCTCCTCATAAACATCCATGTGTTGTTTTTGTGCAGACATAAGTTTCTAACTCCTTTGGGTAAATATCAAGGAGTATGATTGCTGGATCATATGGTAAGAGTATGTTTCGTTTTGTAAGAAACTGCCAAACAGTATTCCAGAGTGCCTGGATCATTTCTCATTTCCAAAAGCAATGAATGAGATTCTCAGTTGCTCCAGGTACTCAGCGGTATGTGGTGTCAGTGTTCTGCGTTTTGACCATTTTAATAGTTGTATAATGGTATCTGATTACACATCATGTAGAGCATCTTTTTTTTTTAATAGGTAAAGAAGACTTTCTTCTTTTCAAATTTTTATTTAAATTCTAGTTAACATACAGTGAAATATTAGTTTCAGGAGTAGAATTCATTGATTCATCATTATGTGCAACACCTAATGTTTCTCATATAACAAATGCCCTCCTTATACTCATCACCTATCTAACCCATCCACCCTACCTCCTTCCATCAACCATCAGTTTATTCTCTCTCCTTTCTTAATATTTATTTGTTTATTTATGAGGGAGAGAGAGAGAAAGAGAGCGCACAAACACAGAGGGAGAGGGAGAAGCATTTAAAATTTTTTTAAAAAGAGTTAATTGCTATACATACCTTATCATGGATCTATCCCTCAAACAAGGCTTCATATAAAAAGCAAATTGTAAAATAATATAGTTAATATGAGACCATCTGTGTTAAAGCAGACAGAAGGTCGGGACACCTGGGTGGCTTAGCAGTTGAGCATCTGCCTTCGGCTCAGGGCATGATCCTGGAGTCCCAGATCAAGTCCCACATTGGGCTTCCTGCAGGGAGCCTGCTTCTCCCTCTGCCTGTGTCTCTGCCTCTCTCTCTCTGTCTCTCATGAATAAATAAATAAAATCTTTAAAAAAAAAGCCGACAGAAGGCAATATTGTGTTTTCTGTTGATGTACACACATTTAAATGAATAAATTTAAAAAGATCTAGAAATAATAATAGTGGCTGCTAGAATTGACTTCAGTTGGTCCTTATAACCCTGTAATTTTTAAAATTTCACAAGGGATATGGGTTCATATATTACCTAGATTTTTATACATTTTTTTTAAATCTAAAAGTGGTATAGTTAAATATTGAAGATTTTGGTTTAGGGGCACCTGGCTGGCTCAGTTGGAAGAACATGTGACTTTTGATCTCAGGATCATGAGTTCGAGAGCCCCTACATTGGGTGTAGAGATTACATACATATATACATAAAATTTTTTTTAAAAGATTTCATCTTAAAATTTGGGCAGCAGTTTGGTGGAGTAAACACTGTCCACCATCTGATTCTTAGCTTTTCATATTCAAAAATTGAATTTTTAACAATGTAGCCATAATTTATCTAGTTCTGGAGATCTTGTGTACACTCACCAAACTAAAAACTAAAAATCCGTGGACATTGGTAACTAAAGGACTCATTTATTAATTCATTAATTTGCCATATTATACTGCCAAGGAGACCTAAATAATCATATCCATTAATCACCATACCCTACTTCCTTATGGGAAAGTCTAAACAATTACTGTTAGAAGGTTCTATTATGAGTATAAAATCAAAGCAAGGGAGTTGGAATGTTTTATTGTTTGATGTCTTTAAATTATAATTGTCTTATACAAGCTAATCTCCTTTACAGGGTTACCTGTTGAAGGGACTTGAATATTTGCATCTGTTGGTCAGCATCTTTTCCCAGAGTTAGGCTTTCTATTTTCTGCAAGTGTTACAGTTATGTCAGGAAAGATATAATGCAGATAAATTAGTTATGGTTTCTTTTCTTTAAGATTTTATTTATTTATTCATAAGAGACACAGAAAGAGAGAGAAAGGCAGAGACACAGGCAGAGGGAGAAGTAGGCTCCTAGCAAGGAGCCCGATGCTGGACTCAATCACAGAACTCCAGGATCATGCCCTGAACCAAAGGCAGATGCTCAACTGCTGAGCGATCCAGGCACCCCAGTTATGGTTTCTTTACCTTAGTAATTCCAGCGTTGTCTTCTTTAAGCATACTATGGTCTCATTGTAGAGAATTGAAAAATGTGATACTTAACCAGTAAACACTTATTATTCTTTTAGAATTAACTGTTCCTGCATATGACTACCATTTTTATTGATTTTCACTGCAATTTTAGAGAATTATGTTGTTTACTCAAAACAGAATGTACCCTATTTGGAGCTTACTTCAGCTACAAAAGGCAATTATAGTTCTTGCAAATGTATTCTTTTTGCATAATTTCTGAACAGATTACAATGTTTTTTATATGGGAGATTATCCATTCTAAGGGAGTAAAGTGTAGGTTTCTTAGCTAGGAATAAATATTTGGTCAATAAAATGTATAAATTAAGGTCAGTGGCAGCCTTGGGTTTGAATCTTAAGTTTGCCACTTAACCGCTTTCCTTAGGCAAATCACTTAACCTGCCTAACCCTGAGCTTCCTCACCTTTCTAAAATGCCTAAAATTCAAGTTAATATTTACTGTTGAGATTATTTTCTTGATAACTTATATTTTCATGGACTTCTTTCTTTTTCCAGCTAAACATGAATTCAGCTCCAACTTTCATCAACTTCCCTGCCAAAGGGAAACCCAAGCGAGGTGATACATATGAGTTGCAGGTGCGTGGTTTTTCAGCTGAACAGATTGCTCGGTGGATTGCTGACAGAACTGATGTCAACGTAAGTTTCCCTACTTTGTAGAAAGTTACTTTTCCATTATCCACTTCCATTCTTACTAGGAGGTCCTAATTGGTCTCGTCCCCATATCACTGAGGTGGTAATAGTTTGGCAGACCCTTCATAAATAGCATTTAACAGAATCATCCTGATTATAAAACATCTTCTATTACCTTATTGAATTTAATATGGAAACCACTCCTTTGACCTTATTTATTAATAAGTCCATAGACTATCTAGGGGTACTTGGCAAATACTTATTAATCTAAAATATTTTATGTTATAAACAAAATATTATATTTATCCCATCCCATTTTAGGATACATTATAGACTATTTTGATTAGGATGAAAAGAAAAAACTAAAATTTTCCCTGAAAGTATAACCATACTAATTTTTTTGAAGTATTTATCTATTTATTTATTTTTAAAAGATTTCACTTGTTTATTCATGAGAGACACACAAGAGAGGCAGAGACACAGGCAGAGGGAGAAGCAGGCTCCTCGAGGGGAGCCTGATGTGGGACCCGATCCTGAGACTCCAGGACCACGCCCTGAGCCGAAGACAGACACTCAACCACTGAGCCACCCAGGCACCCCTGAGGTTTTTATTTAAATTTTAGTTAACATACAGTGTAATATTAGTTTCAGCTATAAAATATAATGATTTAACATTTCCCCAGTGCTCATGACAACAATAACCACATTAATTTTGATTACTTTCATTTCAAATTGGTTTGACCTATATAATTAATAAGTAAATTTTATACATAAAACATTTTTTCTTTCCTTTCCATTAGATTAGAGTAATTAGACCTCCAAATTATGCTGGTCCTCTTATGTTGGGATTGCTTTTGGCTGTTATTGGTGGACTGGTGTATCTTCGAAGAAGCAGTATGGAATTTCTCTTTAATAAAACTGGATGGGCTTTTGCAGCTTTGGTGAGTGAATTTTTTTTTCAATTTTTAAAAAGATTTTATTTATTTACTTGAGAGAGAGAGTATGTGCAGACAGAGGGAAAGGGAAGGGACATAGGGAGAGGGAGAAGCAGACTCCCCATGATCAGGGAGCCTGATGCAGGGCTTGATTCTAGGACCCGGGGATCATGACCTGAACTGAAGGCAGATGCTTAAACTACTGAGCCACTTAGGTACCCCAGCATGTGAATTTTAATAATTTTTAAGATTTTATTTATTATTTGAGAGAGAGCAAGAGTGATAGAGCATAAGCAGGGGAGTGGCAGAGGGAGAGGGAGAAGCAGGATCCCTGCTGAGCACAGAGCCTGATGTGGGGCTCTATCCTGGGACCCTGGGATCATGACCTGAGCCGAAGGCAGACATTTAACCAGCTGAGCCATCTGGATGCCCCATGAGTGAATTTTAGAACAAAAATTGTTTACATGTATATAATGTTGTATGTCAAATGTATAAAAATTAACATTTTATAAGTTTAAAATAAATAAGATGTATTTTATTTATTTTATTTTATTTTTTTTTTTTTTTTAAAGATTTTATTTTTTTTTATTTATTCATGATAATCACAGAGAGAGAGAGAGAGAGAGAGGCAGAGACACAGGCAGAGGGAGAAGCAGGCTCCATGCACCGGGAGCCCGACGTGGGATTCGATCCCGGGTCTCCGGGATCGGCCCTGGGCCAAAGGCAGGCGCCAAACCACTGCGCCACCCAGGGATCCCAAGATGTATTTTAAATAACAGCATCCCTATATTTGATTTTTTTTCAATAAAATTTACACATTTCTCAGGAATACTGTCTTGTGTAAAGCAAGACAAAAGTGTTTCAAATACTGATACAGAAAACTATTTAGGAGATAAATTATTTAAAGAACTATGATAATTTAAATAATTCTGTATTTAGATAAGTAGTAAAAAAAACAATGATTTTTAGATACTTTGTAATATATCTAGAAAGATAACAAGCTCAGAAAATAAACCACCAAGGGCCTGGGTGGCTCAGAGGTTTGGCGCCTGCCTTCGGCCCAGGGCGTGATCCTGGAGTCCTGGGATCGGGTTCCACGTCAGGCTCCCTGCATAGAGCCTGCTTCTCACTCTGCCTGTGTCTCTGCCTCTCTTTTGCTCTGTGTCGAATGAATGAATGAATGAATGAATGAATGAATAAATAAATAAATAAATAAGTAATTTGCATACAATATTGTACTGTTAGGTAACATTTTGTTTTATTTCTTACCTGTAAGAAGGGATTTTATATGGTTTTATTTCTTTTTTTAAGATTTTATTTATTTATTCATGAGAGGCACACACGAGAGAGAGAGAGAGAGAGAGAGAGAGAGAGAGAGAAAGAAAGAAAGGGGACTTGATCTTGTGTCTCCAGAATCACACCCTGGCTGAAGGTGGCGCTGAGCCACTGGGGCTGCCCTATGTTTTTATTTCATGCCTTAAAATCAGTCTGTTTCCTCCATTATTTTATTAGGATGGCCAGAGTTTGGAGGAACTCGTTGTACTCCATTTTGGTTCAACCTAAATGATAGAATGTCACCCCTAAGAAAATAGGCAGTTCTTTTGAGAATAATCTTCTTAAAGGCTTTTCAGTTTTTAATTTTTAAACATCTGTCAGTTTATTTGTAATTTTAAAAAAGGGTTTTCCTTTCAGAGTAAATACTACTGATTGTTGTGAAATATAAACCTTAATAAAAAATTATTCATCTGAAAAAAAATTTTGGCTCATGTATTACTTGAACAGACGTACTTTTCATAAACTTGTTAGTCTAATCAGTATAGGAGTGGCTGAACCATGTCATATAAGTATTTCCTTACTTTTGTGTCCTAGTGCTTTGTGCTTGCTATGACATCTGGTCAAATGTGGAACCATATAAGAGGACCACCATATGCTCATAAAAATCCCCACACAGGACATGTGGTAAGGAAAGTCTAGAATTTCTTTCTATTATATTCCAAAGTTAACCTTAATAATTATTATTTTGTGACACCATTGCCAAGATATAAAGGAACTAGGTTTAGTTTTGACTTTTCAATTCTCTTGGATAATGAGCTTCACTTACTGAAATGTGCTCTTAAAAGTGGAAGGTTCCTTACCTAAAGACTCACATTTGGTGAGTCCTTTTGACTAAGCTGGCTAAGAATGAAAGTCTGCCTTGAACTAAATAGAATAATTGCTCAAGTACTTGAGCATCTACTGTTTCTAGGCACTGGGCTAAGTATTATTATGGTGATAAACAAGAAAAATCTTTGTCTTCATGGACTTTACATTATTATACTTGTACACTGAAATACTAGGTTTCTCATTATATTCTGTTGTTGAAAACATAGTATAAATACAATGAAAAGATGAATAATAAATGACACAAGTAGTGTTTATTTTGTCCATTTTATTTATTGATGAATGCCACAGACCCAATGTCTATATATTTCAGGTTAATTAATAATTTACTAGGGCTTGAAAATAGCCCATTTTAGGATTTTGAATGAAATTCAAAATTTCATTCAAATTCAAATTTTTGAATACCAAAAGTTAATATGTATTTAAAGATTCAATTTTGTCTTTTTTCTTCCCTCCAGAATTATATCCATGGAAGCAGTCAAGCCCAGTTTGTAGCTGAAACACACATTGTTCTTCTTTTTAGTATCCTCTTTTTATAATAAGTCCTTAGTGCTGCATTTTAATTTATCTGTTTTCTCACATTCTCATATTTTCTCTACAGTGATTGAGGCTGCTCTCTTATTAATGCAAGTTGTAGTATCTTTAGAATCATATTTCTATGTCATCTATCTTAGTATAATCAGCTGAACACCACCAGAGACAAACCTGCAGTCTAATAAAGCCAGGTTTATTGATCATTTCTGCAAGGAAGACTGCACACCGAAGAACCATGGGACATCTTACCTAAGGAAAGATAGAGTTATTATAAAATTTGGAGGAAGGGTGAAGCTTAGGTAAAATGTAAATGAAGCAATGTTTTAATAAACTTAAAGAAAAACAACCAGGCTAAGTGAAAAGGGATCAGCATTGGGTCTGGACTGAAGTGGACACAGGGTTCTGTTTCTTGAAAACTATACAAAATTCAAATGAATATGGGATTTTGTCTTCACAAACTTTATATGAAGCTCTGTACTTTAGTTGTAAATCAGGACTATTTAGAAATTCTACTTGCATGTTGAATGACTTAGATCCTCCAGGCAAGAATGGATTGTTTCCTTCTTAGTAATATAATTTGAATCAGTCTACAATTTTAGACATCTTACTCATTATTGAATAAGAAAACAGTAGTTACTCAAAGACAGGAGTT
This sequence comes from Canis lupus familiaris, assembly GCF_011100685.1. Classification (NCBI taxonomy): domain Eukaryota; kingdom Metazoa; phylum Chordata; class Mammalia; order Carnivora; family Canidae; genus Canis; species Canis lupus. Next base: position 60,286,201 of record NC_049260.1, on the reverse strand, counting down.
ATTTTGACATTTTACAGCTGCAGCATGTCCTAAGTAGAAATATTATTTCCTGTAAAATTTGTAGCTGCTTTTTATGTGTTGTCCCATTCTCTTGAATGGCAGGGCTGATTGTTACTTTCTCACATTTGAAAATTGATGCCTCTGTAAGCTGCAAGGATAGTTAACAGTAACATCAGATAAGGAAGAGTCTAAATTTCATAGTATTACTGAACACAGTTTCTCTCTCCTCTCCCAAATATATAAGCAGTGATTCTCTAGAACAAACCAACAAGTTAAACAAATGTAACGATTCTAGATTTCTAGAATTGTACTTCTCGCCAAGGGGTACTAACAGTGACATATTGGAATTAGTTGTAGCCCAAGCTGTTTATTATTATCTATCTAATAATAAATATTCCCTATGATGAGAAGTTAAACTGGAAGAAAAATATTCAACCATATGTTCTTTCAAATCCTAAAATTTATTTCTTATTCAGAATAGCTTATTTAAACTAAAAAAAAGTTCATCCACTTCTCCCATCCCTTACTGCTCTGCTCTGGCAACAACCCATCTGTTATCTATATGTATGAGTGTGTGTGTGTGTGTGTGTGTGTGTGTGTGTGTGTCTGTGAAATTTGTTTTCAGATTCCACATATAAGAGAGATCATACAAATTTGTCTTTCTCCATCTTACTTATTTCAAATTATTTCAAAATTTAAGTTGAAAAAGCTTATTTATTGTTTGGTGTATTAACTGTTATAACTTGGAAATTTTTCAGTGTCTGGAAATGGTCTCAATGGTTTGAAATTGAACAATGTAGCAAAAGAGCAGATATAATTATAAAACAATAAGTTATCTGTGGTTTATTGTTCTGTAGCTTTGTCCTAATTTTTCCAAAAAAAACTTGTATTTCTCCTTCATTTTTAAGAATATTTTACCATGTATAGATTTCTAGATTTCTTTAAGCACTTTGGAATTGTTATTTCATTGTCTTTTACTTCCATAGTTTCTGGGAAAAATCAGATTTAATTCTTATTGTTCTTTGAAGGCAGTGTATCTTTTATTCTCTGATGGATTTTAAGACTTTTTTCCTAATATTTTTATTTATATTGCTTCTATTTTCTGGGTGGCAGAATTTCCTAAATCTGTGGGTCAGTACTCTTAATTCATTTTGGTAAATGTTTGGTTACTGTCTCTTCAGTATTGTTTTTCTCCTATTTTCTCCATCCTCCCCATCCATGGCTTTCAACTGAGAGCCACTGTATGAACCTTGTCATTCTTTCTGGTAGAACCTGAACCTTAATCATTGTCTCCTTAACACTGTAGGACTGCCAAAATTCTCTCCTAAGTTTTGTCCTAAATTTTTAAGTATAATTATACAAGAAGTTTAAGACATTGAAATATTCTTACTTTTTCCTTCTGTCTAAAGGTTAAACATTATTTAAGATTTCACATACATTTGGAACAGATAGCAAGCCTATTGAAATACAGCATTTCTGTCCTTTCCAAGTGTTAATTTAGATTCCAGTTAACATACAGTGTAAATTTAGTTTCATGTTTAGAATTTAGTGATTCAACACTTATATTCAACACCTGGTGCTCATCACAAGTGCTCTCCTTAATACCCATCACCTATTTCACCCATCCCCCCATCCACCTCCCTTCTGGTAACCATCGGTTTGCTCTCTATAGTTAAGAGCCTGCTTCTTGGTTTACCTCTCCCCCCCATTTTCATTTCTTTTGTTTCTTAAATTCCATATATGAGTGAAATGATATGATATTTGTCTTTCTCTGGATGATGACTTATTTTGCTTGGCATAATACTCTCTAGGTCCATCCACATCGTTGCAAATGAAAGATTTCATTTTTTTAATAACTGGATAATATTCCATTATATATATAAGCTACTTCTATATCCATTCATTAGTCAATGAACATTTAGGTTCTTTCCACAGTTTGGCTATTGTTGATAATGCTGCTATAAATATTGGGGCACATGTATTCCTTCAAATCAATATATTTTTTTTTTATCCTTTGGGTAAATACCTAGTAGTGCAATTGCTGCATCGTAGGGTAGTTATATTTATAGTTTTTTCAGGAACTCCATACTATTTTCCAGAGTGGCTGCACCAATTTGCACTCTCACCAACAGTGTAGAAGGGTTCCCTTTTCTCCATACCTCCATTCCCTTTCACCAACACCTGTTGTTTCTTGTGTTGTTAATGTTAGCCATTCTGACTAGTGTAAGGTGTTATATTCCATTGTAGGGGTTTTTTAATTAATTTATTTATTTATTCATGAGAGACACACAGAGAGGCAGAGACACAGGCAGAGGGAGAAGCAGGCTCCCCTCAGTGAGCCTGATGTGGGACTCGATCCCAGGACCCCGGGATCATGACCCGAGCCAAAGACAGACACTCAACTGCTGAGCCATCCAGGCATCCCTATTTCATTGTAGTTCTGATGTGCATTTCCCTATGAGTGATGTTTTTTTTTTTTCTTTTTTTTTCACATTTTTTTTTTATTGGTGTTCAATTTACTAACATACAGAATAATACCCAGTGCCCGTCACCCATTCACTCCCACCCCCCGCCCTCCTCCCCTTCTACCACCCCTAGTTCGTTTCCCAGAGTTAGCAGTCTTTACGTTCTGTCTCCCTTTCTGATATTTCCCACACATTTCTTCTCCCTTCCCTTATTTTCCCTTTCACTATTATTTATATTCCCCAAATGAATGAGAACATATAATGTTTGTCCTTCCCTATGAGTGATGTTGAGCATATTTTCATGTGTCTGCTGGCCATCTGTAGGTCTTCTTTGGAAAAATAGCTATTTGTGTCTTCTGCCCATTTTTTAACTGGATTGTTTGATTTTGGATGTTGTGTTTTATAAATTCTTTATATATTTTGGATACTAACCCTTTATTAGATATGTCATTTGCAAGTATCTTCTCCCACTCCATAAAGTGCCCCTTTTTGAAACATTTATTTAGTTTTTAGAGAGAGAGCATGAGTGAGGGAGGGAGAGAGAGAAAGAGAAGCAACTCACTGCTAAGTACGAAGCCTGATGTGGGACTTGATCCCACGACACAGAGATTATGACCTGAGCCAAAATCAGGAGTTGGACACTTAACAAACTGAGCCACCCAACCACTCTTGTAGATTGCCTTTTAATTTTGTTGATTGTTTCTTTTGCTGTGCAAAAGCTTTTTATCTTGATAAAGTCCCAATAGTTTATTTTTGGAAATACAACTTTTCTTGTAAGTTTGGTCAATCATATGCAAAATGGGGATTTTTTTTTTAGGGTGATATTTTCCCCCTTATTTTGTTTTTGATTTCTTCGTAGTGGTTAGGAAGGCTTGCGTAATACTTTCTGAGCAATTATTTTGCTAGATTCTGTGAATGCATGATTTGTCTAAGGAGCTTATAGTGTTGGGATAAATAGAGATTTACAAGTTATAAGATACTGCCTTAAATACTGTGTACTTGGGCAGCCTGGGTGGCTCAGCAGTTTAGCACCACCTTCAGCCCAGGGCCTGATCCTGGACACCCCGGATCGAGTCCCATGTCGGGCTCCCTGCATGGAGCCTGCTTCTCCCTCTACCTGTGTCTCTGCCTCTCTCTCTCTCTCTCTCTCTCTCTGTCTCATGAATAAATAAATAAAACCTTTAAAAATAAATAAATACTGTGTACTGGGTATGATGGTGAGATGATAAATAAAGCTATTTAACTTTGTTAGAGGTAGGAAACTTTATGGAAGACTAAAAATCCCTTATTTTTTAAATGGTCACAAAGCCTAAAGACTCAAAACTCAAAAGTTACCATGTTGATAAGAACTAATAGAATGATACTGCTACTAGCTAGTAGTTATGAGTTTGGAAAATATCCACATATTTATCATTATTTTAACATTGTATAATTTACTACATGATTAATAAAGCAAATTATATGAGTTGCCTGATCCACTAAGCAACTTAAAATTATATTTTAAACATTTTTCTTTGATTACTGTATTCATGCAAAAATGTTCACAATTCATAAGTGCAGTGTATAGTTTGATAAATTTTCAGAAAGTGAACACAGGGATCCCTGGGTGGCTCAGCGGTTTAGCGTCTGCCTTCAGCCCAGGGCATGATCCTGGAGTCCCGGGATCAAGTCCCACGTCGGGCTCCCTGCATGGAGCCTGCTTCTCCCTCTGCCTGTGTCTCTGCCTCTCTCTCTCTGTGTGTGTCTCTCATGAATAAATAAATAAAATCCTTAAAAAAAAAAAGAAAGTGGGGATCCCTGGGTGGCGCAGCGGTTTGGCGCCTGCCTTTGGCCCAGGGCGCGATCCTGGAGACCCGGGATCGAGTCCCACATCGGGCTCCCGGTGCTTGGAGCCTGCTTCTCCCTCTGCCTGTGTCTCTGCCTCTCTCTCTCTCTCCGTGTGACTATCATGAATAAATAAAAAAAAAAAAAAGAAAGTGAACACAACTCTGTAACCAGCACTCAGTTGATGAATTAAAACTTTACTCATATCCCAAAGCATCTCCAATCTCATGACTCCCTCCTGATTGCTAACTTCCTACCCAAAGGTAACTACTTTCCTGATGGCTAACGATATGAATTAGTTTTACTTATTTTTTAACTTTACACAAATGGGATTATACATTAAATATATTTAAGTTAAAAAAATAAAACAGCAGATTAGAAAATTTTCACTCATGATCTAAAACCCTAATATTAGAATCTAGGTTTATTTTTGCATATTCACTTCCATTTGCTTGGTTGTTTTGGAGGGGTGTTCCTTTGTTTGTAGTTATAGACATACTTAGTATGCAGTTTGGTTTATTAATATAGGCATTTTCTTTTTCTTTTTTAAAGATTTTATTTATTTGAGAGAGAGTGAGCACAAGCTGAGGGAGGGGCAGTGGAAGAGGAAACCTTACTCAGGGCTTGATCCCCGGACCCTGAGATTATGACCTGAGCTAACGGCAGACACTTAACTGACTGATCCGCCCAGATGCCCCCTCATAAGCATTTTCTATGTAGTTGTATGGCCTTTATAGTTACAAAAGTTGCATGAGAATTACAGGTAAATAAAATAAAGGCAAGGAAAAGGAAAAATAGTGATCATTCTTAATATTTATAGAATGGGTATATCATAATTCAATTATTATTTTATCGTTGAATGTTGCAAAGAATGTTTACTTGCATATAAAAGTAATTTGGCATATCTTCAAATTCCCAGAAGTAAGGTTTGAAGCAAGGTGTACAAATCTGTCAGTTTTTCTTGTCTGTTTTTTTGGAAAACAGTCCAAACTGTTTTCCAAAAGGTTTTGGCGTAAAAAAAAAAAAGGAAGGAGGATTGCTGTCAAAATATGCGCACTGATAGCTCCAACAAATCTATCATTATGTATTCTCATTTTTTAAAACTAATTCAGTAGGCAAAGAAATTTTAGGTCATTGTTTAAATTACTTTGGACAATAATAAAGTACATAATTGAAACATTTTCCCACAATTTTGGAATTATGCCTCATTTTATGCAATTATCTTTGCTTTCATCTTATTAAATATACTTTAATTCTACTAGCTCTTTTAATAGCATACTTCTTATATGTAATAGAATACTACTTACTCTAGTTTCTATTCAGTTCTCCCATAGTAACATTTAATCATGATTAGGTATTTATTATTTATTTCATTACTGATATCCTTAACTAGATTGTAAATTTGTCCAAGGAAGTGTCTGTCTTTTGTACAGCTTTTAAATTCCAACAGCTAATAGTGCCTGCCAGGTAATAGTGTCAGTAAAAGTTTAAAGAGTCAGTAAATGGGCGCCTGGATGGCTCAGTCAATTAAGGGTCCAACTATTGCCTTTGGCTGAGGTTGTGATCACAGGGTCCTGATATTGAGCCCTGGGTCGGGCTCCATGCTCAGCACGGAGTCTGCCTGAGGTCCTCTTCTTCTCCTTCTCCCACTGCCAGCCCCCACTCTTTCTCTTCTCTCAAATAAATAAATAAAATCTTTTAAAAATAAAATGAAACAATGCATATACTAGTAAATCACAGCTCTTGTTAACTGAGAACACACAAAGACATTGGTGGTATATTGCAGGATAGAAAGCTCATTCTAAGAAAACGTATATGGAGCACCTGGGTGGCTCAGTCGGTTAGGTGTCTGCCTTCAGCTCAGGTTGTGATCCTGGGGTCCTGGAATTGAGTCTTACATCGGGCTCCCTAATGGGAGCCTGCTTCTCCCTCTGCCTGTGTTTCTGCCTCTCTCTCTCTCTGTCTCTCATGAATAAATAAAATCTTAAAAAAAAAATACCCTGTAACAAAAGCCTATAGAAATGATCAATCTTTACATGTATCTGGATATAAAGAACCTCAGTAAGAAAAAATAATCATTGGAGAAGACAACTTGTCTAAGCAACTAAAGGCATGATGAATGGGCATCATCCCTAAAAAAACGGCTATTGACAAGAGAGTACAAGATGGTAGTGAAGGGATAACTAGACAAGCTATACAGCCAATTATAAATACAGGCCTTACCTGAATACCTATTTTTCCCTTTCTGTTTAATCATACTCACATGAAGTAGCCTACAATGTGCATGAGTGTATGCAGAATTGATTTGGGCATTTTTTTTTAATTTATTTATGATAGTCACAGAGAGAGAGAGAGAGAGAGGCAGAGACATAGGCAGAGGGAGAAGCAGGCTCCATGCACTGGGAGCCCGATGTGGGATTCGATCCCGGGTCTCCAGGATCGCGCCCTGGGCCAAAGGCAGGCGCCAAACCGCTGCGCCACCCAGGGATCCCGATTTGGGCATTTTTAACTGCTGTTTGTATTTACTAAACTGCAGTGTGAATCTCTTTTCTACTAGAACACATTATATTTACTTTAAAATTCAACTCTGCTTATTTTAGCATTCAACCATGCCATGTTTAACTTATTTGCATGAGCAGGTATGTTTTGTATTTTTTAAAAAGATTTTATTTATTTATTCATGAGAGACATAGGGAGAGAGGCAGAGACACAGGCAGAGAGAGAAGCAGGCTCCATGCAGGGAGCCCGACGTGGGACTCCATCCTGGGTCTCCAGGATCAGGCCCTGGGCTGAAGGCTGCGCTAAACCACTGAGCCCCCCGGGCTGCCCTATTTTGTATTTATGTAGTTCCCATATTAAGGTGAATAAAAGTGAGGTAATGACATAATAGGATTCTCTTTTTTATTAGAATAGGACAAACTTAAGTAGTTTAGTAGTAATTTGTGCTTTAGAGGTTGATTGTTGACATTTTGGAGAATTTTTGAAAAATTACTTTTTTTTGAAAAGTTATTTTTAAAATAAAAATTAGTTGCTGTTCTTTCCAAATGGTGCACATTTCAAGTGTATTATGGAGGGTGGTTGAATATTCAAAAAGGATGTTTTAAAATTTATTAGGGCACCTGGGTGATGGAGTTGGTTAAGTGTCCAACTCTTGATTTCCGCTCAGGTCTTGATCTCAGGGTTATGAGTTCAAGCCCCACATTGGGTTCCATGCTGGGCATGGAACCTACTTAAAACAAAACAAAATAAAATAAAGTATATACAAGGCTGGAGCAATAGTTGAAAGAATGTCCAAGAAGGTTATTTCAAAGTACATGTCAGGAGAACTCATTTCATCTGTAAATTATAGTGGGACAGACATTTGTTTAAAATACTGATTTTCATTTGTATAAATGAAGTAATTTTCCAATCTTAATATTTTTTATTATACCTTCATAGTAAATAATTGTAATGCTGTATAGATACAAGATTCCCTATTTTATTTTTTAATCACCCATTTTTTATTAAAGTAAAATTCACATAACATAAAATTGTTTTAAAGAGCAATCCAGTGACATTTAATGCATTCATAAGGATTCCTTATTTTAGTAATAGTTTTCTTATAATTGAAAGTTGAAGATTTATATATTCATTGTAATTTTCTAAATGAAAGAATAGGAATATTAAAGTGCTATGTCTTTTATGTCTGTGTGCATTTCTCCTTAAACAATTTTTCTAAGATGGTGGGGTTACTTTAGGGATGGTGCTGTTATGTGAAGCTGCTACATCTGACATGGACATTGGAAAGCGAAAAAGTAAGTTATGCCGAAATGTAACAATTCAACATTTATTTTTTATTTAATTTTAATTTTTAATTGAAGTATAGTTGACAATGTTATATAACAGTTCTGCCTTTAATACAGAAAATAAGAATGTCCTCTTTTTTTTTTTTTTAATTTTTATTTATTTATGATAGTCACAGAGAGCGAGAGAGAGAGAGGCAGAGACACAGGCAGAGGGAGAAGCAGGCTCCATGCACCGGGAGCCCGACATGAGATTCGATCCCGGGTCTCCAGGATCACGCCCTGGGCCAAAGGCAGGCGCCAAACCGCTGCGCCACCCAGGGATCCCTAAGAATGTCCTCTTAATCATTTCCCCACCTTAGTTATTTCATATTCTTAAAAATGTTATTTTATATTCTTTATTATTTTAAGAATAATATATACTAACTGTAAAAAATGTGAGGGGAACTAAAAAAAAAATGTGAGGGGAAGTCAACAGGAAACATTTAGGGGGAGAGTTCCCCATTATTCCATCATTGAGAAGTAAAAATTTTATTTTATTTTATTATTTTTTAATATATTTTTTAAGATTTTATTTATTTATTCATGAGAGAGAGAGAGAGAGAGAAAGAGAGAAAGAAAAGCATAGGCATAGGCAGAGGGAGAAGCAGGCTCCATGCAGGGAGCCCAACATGGGACTCGATCCGGGGTCTCCAGGATCATGCTCTGGACTGAAGGCGGCACTAAACCGCTGAGCCACCCGAGCTGCCGAGAAGTAAAAATTTTAATGTTTTAATAGAGTTTCTCACATTTACAAAAACAAATGTAAAGCTGCTTATAAGATTTTGAATCTGGGACATCTGGGTGGCTTGATTGTTGAGTGTCTGCCTTTGGCTAAGGGCGTGATCCTGGGGTCCTGAGATCAAGTCCCACATCCGGTTCCCCACAGGGAGCCTGCTTCTCCCTCTGCCTATGTCTCTCATGAGTAAATAAATAACATCTTTAAAAAATAAAATAAGGGGATCCCTGGGTGGCTCAGCGGTTTGGCGCCTGCCTTTGGCCCAGGGCGAGGTCCTGGAGTCGCCCGATCGAGTCCCGCATCAGGCTCACGGCATGGGGCCTGCTTCTCCCTCTGCCTGTCTCTGCCTCTCTCTCTCTCTCTCTCTCTCGAATAAATAAATAAAATCTTAATAAAATAAAATAAGATTTTGAATCTTGTACCCCCCCTTGTAACTGGAGTTAAGTAATTAACTGATAAATATTTCCCTACACATAATTTAAAAGTTGTACTTTGTGTTGTAATTTACTTATCCATTCTGATTCTGCTAAACATTTAGGTTTATTCCCCTAACTTCCATTATAATAAATATTTCCTTAGGGACTTCCATAGTATATTAAGCTTTATTCTCATTTCAATTAATTCCCCAAGGTAGATTTCTAGAAGTAGAATCACTGTAAAGTCCTCTATATTCGTATTTTTAATCCCCTTGATGTTTTAAACTGATGATGCCAAATTGTTTCCCCAGATGTTATGATAGTTTAGATTCCTACTAGTGATATTTAAGAATTCTTGTTTAAAAGAAAAAAAGAGGGACGTCTGGGTGGCTCAGTGGTTGAGCGTCTGCCTTTGGCGCAGGGCCTGATCCTCGAGTCCTGGGATCGAGTCCCACATTGGGCTCCCTGCATGGAGCCTTCTCTCTCTACCTGTGTCTCTGTGTCTCTCATGAATAAATAAATATTTATTTAAAAAAAGGAGGGGATTCCTGGATGGCTTAGCGGTTTAGTGCCTGTCTTCGGCCCAGGGCGTGGTCCTGGAGTCCCGGGATCAAGTCCCGCATCGGGCTCCCTGCATGGAGCCTGCTTCTCTCTCTGCCTATGTCTCTGCCTCTCTCTCTGTGTCTCTCTCATGAATGAATAAATAAAATCTTAAAAAAAGAATGCTCATTTTACAGTAATTTTGTCATGACTAGCTTAGCTCATTAAAAATGTGTGTACATATCTCCTAATCAGATAAGGGAAAATGCTCCATTTTTTTTTTTTGTACTTCTTTGGTTATTAATGAAGTTGAATGGTTTTTTTAGACATTTATCAAGCAGTTTGTGTTTTCCCTTCCATAACAAGTCTTTTTGTCTTTTGCCATTTATTATTCTTAGCACTTTTTCTGTTGGTTTGGATGGACTCTTTATATATTTATTTTAAATATTTATATATAGGGGCATCCCCGGTGGCGCAGCAGTTTAGCACCACCTGCAGCCTGGGGTGTGATCCTGGAGACCCAGGATCGTCCCGCGTCGGGCTCCCTGCGCATGGAGCCTGCTTCTCCCTCTGCCTGTGTCTCTGCCTCTCTCTCTCTGTCTATGAATAAATAAATAAAATCTTAAAAAATATATTTATATATATGTATATATTAAAATATGTTTAAATCAGAGTTTTTCTTTTATGGCTAAAAAGGTAAATGTCATCAAATTAACCCAGTTAAATATAGTATGTATACTTTTTCCTTTGAAAAAAGATGATGGCACTGGATTTCAAATTTGGGATATTCTTATTTTGCTGAACTGAAATGAATTTTTACATATTGCAAAAATAAAAGTAGTATATTAATTTTTTAATCTAGTCAACATCTTTTCATTGCCTAATTTTTAAAAACTTGCCTATTTCAGTATTCATTATTGGGAAAAGCCCCTTTGGATACTACACTGGTAGCATGAATTTAAATTAGAAGACATTTTGGTGACATATTAAAATAATCACGATTTGATCTACTCCTAAGATTCTAACCTAATAATCACAAATAATAATAATTACTTAACATTTATTATATAGAAACTGCCCTAAATACTTTTAGATATATTATGTGAAAAACATAGAATACATATATATATATATACACACACACACACACACACACAGAGGGGTGTGTGTGTGTGCGTATTAGATAATACAGACTTCTTTTTTTAACATTGTATTTATTTATTCATGAGAGACACACACAGAGAGGCAGAGACACAGGCAGAGGGAGAAGCAGGCCCTATGCAGGGAGCCTGATATGGGTCTCAATCCCGGGACTCCAGGATCACACCCTGGGCCGAAGGCAGGTGGTCAACCGCTGAGCCACCCAGGGACCCCTGATAATAAAGACTTCTAACACAATGGTCATGTGTTAATACTCAGAAAGAATATATATTTAAAATTTACATTTTAACCCCTAATCATATTATGTGAAAATTTTAAAAGGAAAAAGAATTGTGCCTAAGTATAACAAGACTAAGAGTTGTTTTTAGTGTCAGGCAATAAGTATGTTTCCCTAGAACTTCCACTGTTGTAGCACACATGCTTTCCCACATCCCCACCTTTATGCTTCTTAGCCAGTCTTAGTCTTAAGACTCGAAGAGCCTCTAGTTATGAGAATCACACTTGAGCACTGTGGGGTCAGCATCCAGAGTTAAGTTTTTTTTTTTTTTTTTTAAGATTTCACCTATTTATTCATGAGAGACACAGAGAGAGTGAGGCAGGCCCCATGCAGGAAGCCTGACATGGGACTCGATCCCCGTCTCCAGGATCACAACCTGGACTGAAGGTGGCGCTAAACCGCTGAGCCACCCGGGATTGCCCCTAGAGTTAAGAGTATTAATTGCTATGCTAAATCACAGCACATGAGATTAATGGAAAGAGCTCTGAATTTAGGACTAGGATTCATGGTATTTTCCTCCTCATTATTCAAATGAGGAATCCATGTTGAATGAGTTCCTTATATAGGCATTGTAGTTACCTATAAATAAAGTACTTTCAACTGAGGCTGTCACAGTGATATTGTCAGATGTCTTTAAGTCAATACAATAAGGCCACTTTTAAGACTTCCGAAGAAATTTCATAAGTGAGTGATTTATTGTCAGTAGTAAAACTTTCTAACATTAAATTCTTGTTTAAAGACTTATTTATTTATTAGAGACCAGGCGAGTGCTCACATCATTTGGGGGAGAGGGAGAAAAGCAGACTGCCGAGCATGGAGGCTGACTTGAGGTTCAGTCTCACAACCCTGAGATCATGACCTGTGCTGAAATCAAGAGTTGGATGCTTAACTGAGTCACCAAGGCACATCTCTCACACTAAATTCTTCACTGTAATGGCTTTAAAGAAATTTTTTATTTCATTTATTAAAAGATTTTATTTATTTGACAGCACAAACAGGGAGAGTGACAGGCAGAGGGAGAAGCAGGCTTCCAGCTGAGCAGGGAGCCGGATGCAGGACTTGATCCCAAGACCCCAGGATCATTACCTGAGTCAAAGGCAAATGCTCATCCACTGAGCTACCCAGGCACCCCAGGAATTTATTATTTCATGCAATTAAATTGCACAAGTGTATAAATGGAACTACTCTATTATATTGTAATGGATCAAATTAAATGGAAAGACAGATTCCTGAAGATATAAGAATGGGCATGAATGGGACGCCTTGGATGGCTTAGCGATTTAGCGCCTGCCTTCCACCCAGGGTGTGATCCTGGAGTCCCGGGATCGAGTCCCACATCAGGTTCCCAGCATGGAGTCTGCTTCTCCCTCTCCCTGTTTCTCTGCCTCTCTCTCTCTCTCTCTCTCTCTGTCTTTCATGAATAAATAAAATCTTAAAAAAAAAGAATGGTCATGAAAATTTTTTGGAACATTGAGGTTTACCACTAAATTATGTCCTTTGCTTTTCATTCTTGGAAGTGTAGACTAAAATTTACGCCCTAGTTCTTTATTATACTTAACATGCTCGTTTTACACTTCTTTTGTTTTTCTACAGTAATGTGTGTGGCTGGTATTGCACTTGTTGTATTATTCTTCAGTTGGATGCTCTCTATTTTCAGATCTAAATATCATGGATATCCATATAGGTATGATTATTTTACATTTATATAGTGACAATGATTAGAGTTGATGTTGCTCTTTTTGCTTTACCTCCAAAGTATCCTAGCTTCCAAAGCAGACATAGGCTTTAACTTAGGTATGTTGCATGTAAAAATTAACTCAAGATAAATATTATATATTGGACAATAGTATGTGATTTCTCAGGAACATCTTTGAGGGTCATTCTTACATCGTCTAATTTAATCTAGAAATCTAAAAAACATTTAATGATTAGAATATTTTATACTTTGCATACTCTACTTTCTCTTGAGCAAATGATTTTGAATGTATTTTAAAATTACTCACACCTCTACTTTTCAGGGCTCTTTAGAGCATAAACAGAACATTAGATTAGAACCCAGTTTATAGAGAGTATAAGAAAGATTGTTTAAGAAGATCTAATTGGATCTTCATAGAGATCTCTAAGGCTCAGGAAAGAAATTACTCTCCTGATCATAAATTCTTGATTTTATTTTGTTAATAGTCACAAGAAAGGTACCTACATAATGGGGGATGTTGTGAGTTTTAAAATCTGAGTGCCAGGTACCATAATTCATGTTCTTTTAATGTAACAATGTTCTGTTGCGTAAAGGATTATGAACAATAAAGATAAAGTATATCAAGTGATACTTTTGAGAGAATTCATTCTTCATATTACCTTTAACATGTTTTTAATAGATAATTTTTAAAATCTACTTATTTAGAGAGAAAGCAAGCGTGTGTACAAGGAGAGGGGCAGAGGTAGAGGGAGAATCTCAAGCAGGTTCCATGTCTAGTGCAGGGCCTGACTTAGGGCTGAATCTCACAATCCTGAGATGATGACCTGAACAAAAGCAAGAGTCAGGTGTTTAACCAACTAAGCCATGCAGGCGCCCCCTTAGTGGACAATTTTGAACAATTCCCTGATTGATTCATTTTGACATTGCTGCATGTCTTAATGACATGCATGTTAATGAACAATATAAATTAATCTTCTTTAGCATTTTTCTTGCAAAATTAATTTTATTTCAATTTTTTATTTAAATTCCAGTTAGTTAACATATAGTGTAATATTAATTTCAGGTGTACAATATAGTGACTCAACACTTCCTTACAATACCTGATGCTCATCAAAAGTGTATTATTTAATCCCCATCACCTATTTAAGCTATCTCCCCTCCCTCACCTCCATTCTGGTAACCCTCAGTTTGTTCTCTATAGTTAAGAGTCTGTTTCTTGGTTTGCCTCTCTTTTTTTCCTTTTGCTTGTTTTATTCCTTAAATTCCACATATGAATGAAATCATATAGTATCTGTCTTTCTCCAACTGACTTATTTCACTTAGCATAATACTCTCTGGCTCATCCATGTCATTGCAAATGGCAAGATTTCATTCTTTTTATGGCTGAGTAATATTCTGTGTATATATGCCATATCTTCTTTACCCATTTGTCAGTTGATGGACCCTGACAAATGTAACTTAATTGTAAGAACAAAACCTATCAGAACTTTTGATTCTTGATTTATTCTTCTATGTATGTCATTTTAAAATAACTTATCCTCTATAGATATAATACAACCTGGATACAAGGGTAATCTTGCTGGATTTCTGTTGTTTATTTTATCACCATGGTTGATCCAATTATTAATCAGTATCTCTTCATGAGATATTTTAACAAGTTAATGTCTATTTCCTTCTCTCATAAGATTATCTTAATATCTTGGTGTTTCTCACTTTTTGTTATTAATACTCAGTTTATTAAATGTGCACCCAAATGCTCTTTTGTCTAAAATCAAGATATTTATTAGAAATAAAGCCTTTTGTTTGTTCAGAAACTAATAGATTCTTTAATATTTTTGTTTCAGCTTTCTGATGAGTTAAAGAGGATCCTAGAGATATGTAGACACTGGAGTAATGGAAATTGAAAAATGTATGTGTGTTTGAAAGGAAGAATGTAATTTGTGTATTTTGTATTACCTCTTTTTTTCAAGTGATTTAAATAGTTAATCATTTAACCAAAGAAGATTTGTAGTGCCTTAACAAGCAATTTCTTGTCAAAATCATGAAGTATTTGGATACAGTTCTCTTAACCTTCCCTTCCTGATGAACTTTATGTAACATTTAATTTAGTAGAATTAAGTACATTATAAAAATTTTATAACTACATTTTAATTAGAACAGGGTTCAAAACTGCTTTAGTTAACTATTTGCCACTTGATTTTATATTATCTTATCCAAAGATAGAGGAAAAAATAGTCCTGACCAGGTGTTCCTACATATGCCTCTTACAAATGAATGCATCAGGATGCATTCTTAGCTGTTCCATCTTTGCATGGATGTGTATACTTTGTACATCTTTCCTTTTGGACAGAGAAACTGTATGTGCTATGTGATCTTCTGATACTTCTAGCCTGTAGAAAAGAAGACTAGCCAGTCCTCCCCCTCCTTCATGTTTCCTACTGAAATACAGTGTTGGCTATGCTTCTTGGTAACTGTAGACATTAAAAAGTCTAAGTACAGAAAAAAAAGTCTAAGTATAGGATTATGATTTTTGCATGAGTGTGGTGTTAACTACTTTTATTTGGAAAGATTTCAGGTTCATTCTGTCTCCTTAGTTTATTTAAGGTAGGCCTCTATTAAAAACATAGCTTAGTGCTAAAATCAGTGTAACTTCAAAATGGTCTAAAGTGTTTCTACAAATTAGAGATTGTCACTTACTTCATTTGTACCTCATCAAAAAATAGGTTCATCTAGTTAAGCATATTTCATTAACCCTTGTATTTAGGAAAAGGACTAGGTTTGGAAAAGCATATCCTGATATACTGAGTTGTTGCCTATGAATAGAAAGTAAATTGTTTCCTGAAAGTTATGTTTTTGCTATTATTTTAGCCTTCATTCTTTCACTTTAAGTGGAGAAACAGTAAACATTTGAAGAGGTTTTGAGTTTTGTCTTTTTTTCTGTCAGTGGAAATAACCATAGATGCTAACAAAATATCTGTGAAGAATGAAAGTTGATGGTTATCATTAGATCTAGCCATAACCTCCCCCATAGTTATGAAAAGTATCCTGAAATTTCACTATTATAAAAGTATGATAATTACGGTTGTGAAAAATTTTTAAAGAAATCAAAGAAGTATTACATTAAAGTGATATTCTGCCTACTATTCACCATCTAACAATTCTCCTATGTGATCTAGAAGTCTTGTATAATAGAGATTTGCAGAAAAGATGAATTGCCTAAGAAGAAATGTTTTACATGGGTTTTTTGTTTTTGTTCCAATATTTGTTGGGTCAGGGCATATATTTGACCTTTTACTCTTTAGTGGATCCACTTTTGTCAAATACTTCCCTATACATTGTGTGATTCTGGATTCCTTATCTGCTGTTCTTGCAATTGTCTCAGGCCAAATAAATTTATGCTGTGATTCTTATGAGATTTGTATGAAGATGCCCTGATTTGTACAGACTGACCAGGGTAATACTACTGCCATGTAATCTGTATAGCTTTAGATATGTGCCATGAGCATTGAAAGAATGACACTTTTTTGTATTTGCTTTTTCTCCCTTAAGATCACATTTTTCTTGTGCAAGGAGAAGAATTGCATTCTGGCTAAAATCTGTAGAAAGCAGATTTACTAAACTTAGAGTTACTTTTGTGGAAATTTTGAAATTCACTTTCATCTGAAGTGCCTTAAGTAGACTCTTAATTTACTTTTCTAGTAATGTTTTAAATATTTGTTATGCATTTAAAAATACTTTTCAAAATTACACATTGTAATAGCAAAGATAATCAAGTGTCTGGCTGTTTGCTTTTTGACCATATCAATAAAATTTTACAATCTAAATTCTTAAGCTTATTTATTAACATATAAAGAGGGGTGAATTTAAAACACTAAATTAGGATTGTAATATTAGGTTATTTCATTCTTTTAAAAAACATTTATTTAAGAGAGAAAGCACATGAGCAGGGGGTGGAGCAGAGGGAGAGAGAATCTCAAGCAGATTCCCCCTAAATGCGGAGCCCAATGGTTGGTCACTTAACAGACTGAGCCACCCAGGTGCGCCTAGGTTATTTCATTTTGAGGTTATAATTAAGTTTCTTACTGTCCTGGGATGCCTGGGTAGCTCAGCGGTTGAGCATCTGCCTTCAGCTCAGGGCATGATCCGAGGTCTGGGGATCGAGTCCCACATCAAGCTTGCCGCAGGGAGCCTGCTTCTCCCTCTGCCTATGTCTCTGCTTCTCTCTGTCTCTCATGAATAAATAAAATCTTTTAAAAAAGTTTCTTACTGTCCTAAAGACAGTAAACTTGATAGGCCAATTTCCTTAAGTATTTCTAAATTGAGATACATTCTTCCAGGATTCCATGTTATCTTTCATTAATGTTGTTGCCCATTAGGTTAGTCAAAACAGCCAAGATAAGTAGATGAATAGCTGTCTTCAATGATTGGTCTAGTTCTGTACCAGTCAGTGAACATTGTGACTAGGTAATTACCTTTTTGTACTAAATAATTGATTTGAAACAGTTACTCAGATTTTCAAGTTATGTGAGACTGGACAATAGTACATTTCCAAACATAGAATGGGAACACTGGACAGGAAGTAGCGAGATCTGGCTTTTAAACAGCTTTTAGTCTTTCTGTCTAGCTATATGACCATAGGCAAGTCACTTGAAATAGGTTCTCTCAGGACCTATTTCCTTAATGTGAGTGTATTGGATTAGTTACTTCAGTGTTCTTGTAGCACCACTGTTTTAGGCACAAAATATTAAAAATATATTTAAATTTGAATTGAAATTTAAATATCATTTGTGATATTCGGGTTTGGTATTGAATTAAATCCGTTGAAGTGTAGGATGTTTTGTAATCAGACTTCTGAAGAAGCCCTGAAATGTTTGTAGAGGCCATTATAGCTGCAAGTTGTTTAATATACATTGACATTTTTTAGAAAGGATATACTTGAAACCAGTATGTTAATATCAGATCTTGATTCAAATGACCAGGTATAAGCAAGAATGAAATCAATAACTGTATGCTAATATTGACTTACAGCTGGAAAAAACTTATGATGCCAATTTATGATGCCTGGCCATGGCTCTGCAGCCAGCAGTTGCAGGTAGAGAACTTCAGGTCTGAAGTTCTTTTTGTGACCTTCAATTAAAATTAATGAAATGTTTTTCCCCCTCAAACACAGCTCAAACATAATTTCTGGGAAGTTTTCCTGATCTCCCACTTTGGGTTCTTTACCCTTCCTCTTTTACTTAGTGCATGCTGATCTCTGTTATTCTATCTTGTAATTACCAGTTTTCTCCCATAATCTGTAATTTCCTTGAGAACAAGATTATTGTCTTATTCATCTTTGTATGCTCATTTTCTAAGATGCCTGCATAGTACATGCTCAGTAAATTTTCAGATGGAATAAAGAAAAAAAGATCTTTGTTCTTGAGTTCTTTACACTTTGTGGTGGAAATAAACATATAAACAAATGCAATCCTATGTGCTGGTAGGAGAATATGTGTTATGGTTCTAGAGAAAGGTTTCATTACTTTCTTGGGGTTGGGGTGGGAGGCAAAGGGAGAGGTTTCTGTGACAGAAATCAAAATTTTATTTTTTTGAAAGATTTTATTCATGAGAGAGAGAGAGAGAGAGGCAGAGACACAGGCAGAGGGAGAAGCAGGCTCCATGCAGGGAGCCCGATGTGGGACTCCATCCCGGGACTCCAGGACCACACCCTGGGCCTAAGGCAGGCGCTAAAA
The DNA here is from genome assembly GCF_011100685.1 of Canis lupus familiaris. Classification (NCBI taxonomy): domain Eukaryota; kingdom Metazoa; phylum Chordata; class Mammalia; order Carnivora; family Canidae; genus Canis; species Canis lupus. The sequence continues at coordinate 60,267,530 of NC_049260.1, read as the reverse complement.
CGCTGAGCCACGCAGGGATCCCCAGAAATCGAAATTTTAAAGGATGATTAGTCCACAAGATAGATTTTTATGGTACTGAAATGCCAAAATATTCTTTCTAGTATTACTTTAGTACTTAAAATCTGAAGTCAGAGTCTTTCACATCCCGAGTCATGCCCAAGGTACATGGTACTTGAAAACTACTAAATGAACAAAATGCACACTTTAAAAATATTACCACCTTCATCCCTTTTCTTTTTTTAAAATTCTTTCAACATATCTCATTTTAATTACCTGTTCCCAAGTTATTTATAACTCTGAACATCTTTTCTTATATTTATTAGTCACTTGTATTTCCCTTGCAAATAATTTGGGTCTCTATCAGATTCTCATGGAGTCTTCTTAGAACTGAGTTGGGGAAACTTTAGGGAAACAGAAAGAGAGGAGAGTAGGGAAATCTGAGGAGAAAAGGAAAAAGAGGGAGGGAGGTTTCTAGGACCAATTCCAGGACTCCTGAAAACCCAACTTATTCTCTTTCTCCATGGTTAGATTTTTCTCCTCTCTCCTCCCTGCTTTTCCCCACCAGATGTAAAATTCATTCTCACAAGGCTGACCTCTTTTCTTTTGAGATTTTCTTTCTTTTTATTTATTTATTAGAGCGGTGTGTGCAAGGGGGAAGGGGCAGAAGGAGAGGGAGAAGAGTCTTAGGCAGACTCCCTGCTGAGCACGGAACCCAGATGCAGAGCTTGATAGCATCACCCTGAGATCGCGACCTGAGCCAAAACCTAGAGGCAGAACCTTAACGACTGTACCACCCAGGTGCCCTGATACTTTCTTAATCATTCCATTTGGAAAGATTCAAGCCATAAGTACAAAGAATTCTTAATCCTTCTTTCTGGCCCTTTTTTGGGGGTAACATTGAGAATAACATGTAGATAGATGACTGTGACAATTTAATCTCAGATTTTTATAAAATACCAATGTTTTGGTAATATAAAAAATACTGAGGTAACAGTATTATCATTTTGCTATAGTATCATACATAATAGTTTCAAGTCCCAATAGCTAAGCAGAAGAAAGGAAGATAGAATTCCCTAATAGTGACTAGCTCGCTAGTTCTGTCAAATGTAAATGCACATTACGATAGTATTATGAATAAATGGCTGGAGGAGTTAAGATAGTGGATGACCCTAAGCTTGTCCCTTGAACACAGCTAGATATCAAATAATTCTAAACACCCAAGAAATCAAAGGTCTGAGAGAACAAACCTGCAAATCAACAAGTACAAAAGCGACCACCTTTTGGAAGGTAGGAAGTGCAGAGAGAATTGACTTGGGGCTGATAGAGCTGTGGGTACGAGAGCGGGGAAGGAGCCTGCTTATGGAGGCCACTGCAAAGTAGTATAAGCAGAAGAGCACACAATTTGAACTTTTAAAAGTCTGCTACAGTGGGGGACATCCCTAGCTTAAAGGTGTTCAGGTAGCAAAAGGGGGCAGAATCCCAGGAGTGACAGCAGGGTCTGAGGATTCCCTGGGTTACAAGGACAGGTGGTGCCAATGTGCTGCACTGTTTCCAGGCAGAGAAGGAGGAAAGCCAACTGAGAGCAGCGGTTCTTGGCTTTCTGCTATGTTTTGCCATAAACTGTGTACTGCTGTGTGGTTGTTCAACTGCTTCCTGGGACTGGCTGGCAAACAGCAAAAGGGTGGCAAGATCCTCCATCAGAGGAACAGTGCAGGTCCATGCCATGGGAATCCCCAAAATTTGGAATTTTGAAACTAATTTGCATGCCTGAGATAAAAATCCTTGGACACAGGCAGGGTGAATGCAGGGTTCAGACAGAAACCAGGGACACAAGAGGGGTGACTGAATGCTCTCCTGTGAGAGCTCACTGAAAAATAAGGTGGCAGGAACTGTCCGCTTGGGATAGAAAGCAGGGTGCTGGCATATTCATCCCTCCCATCAGAGTTGAAACCTCTTAGGGATCAAAAGAGTGCCACCTAGCAGAGGATGGAGCCTCTTACACAATCCACTCACCCTTGCACCCTGAAGCCACACTTCCACTTGAAAGGAGTGTCTGAGAATCAGCCCAGCAGGCTCTTCCTGGAAAAGACCAGCACAAACAGCTTACTCCCACCAAGTCACAGATTGCTACAAAGCTTCAGCTCTATAAGAAATGGGATCTAGTGTCCTTTTTACATTTATTCTTTCTTTTTTATTTTTTCATTTATTTCCTTATTTTGAAAATTCCTTTTATTTTTAATTTTGTAAAAAATATTTTGTTTAATTATTTATGAGAGACACAGAAATAGAGGCAGAGACACAGGCAGAGGGAGAAGCAGGCTCCATGCAGGAAGCCTGATGTGGGACTCATCCAGGGACTCCAGGATCATACTCTGGGCTGAAGGCAGGTGTTAAACCGCTGAGCCACCCAGGCAACCCAACTAGTTTATTTTCTGTTGTTTTTTGTTTCATTTTGTATCTTCTTTTGTTTTCTAGGCAAAATGATGAGATGAAGAAATTCACCCCAAAAGAAAGAACAGTAATTAGAACTCATCGTCAGGGCTTTAATCAATAAGGAAAATGTCTGAACTAAAATTTAAAAGAAAGATTATAAGGATACAATCTGGACTTGAAAAAGCATAAAAGACACTGGAGAATCCCTTACTGCAGAGATTCTAGCCCGACCAAAATTGAAAATTCTATAAGCAAGATGCAAACCCAAAGGGAGGACATAAAAGTGAGGATGGATGAAAGAGAGAAGTGGGGGGATCCCTGGGTGGCTATTATGAATGAATGAATGAATGAATGAATAAATAAATAAATAAAGAGAGAGAGAAGTGAATCAGTGATACAGAAGATAAAATTATGTGGGGCACCTGGATGGCTCAGTCAGCTAAGCATCTGCCATTGGCTCAGGTCATGATCCCAAGGTCCAGGGATCAAACCCCATGTCAGGCTCCCTCCTGAGCAGAGAACCTGCTTTTCCCTCTTCCCTCTGCTCATGCTCTCTTTCACTATCTCTCTCTCTCAGATAAATAAATAAAATATTTTTTAAAAAGAAGATAAAATTATGGAAAATAATGAAGCTGATAAAAAGGAGGGAAGAGGTAATGGATCACAAAGGTAGACTTAGGGAACTTAGTGACCTATTACAAAAATAGCATTTGTATCATACAAGTCCCATAAGGTGAAGAGAGAGAAAAAGGAGCAGAAGGTTTATTTGAACAAATTATAGCTGAAAAATTCCCTAGTCTGGGGAAGGACACAGACATCAAAATCTAAGAAAAGGGGTAGCCCCGGTGGCTTAGTGGTTTAGCGTCGCCTTCAGCCCAGGGCGTGATCCTGGAGACCCGGGATCGAGTCCCACGTCGGGCTCCCTGAGTGGAGCCTGCTTCTCCCTCTGCCCACCCCGCACCCCGTCTCTAATAAGTAAATTTTTAAAAAATCTTTTTTTTAAATAAAATTTTTATTTATTTATGATAGTCACACACACAGAGAGAGAGAGAGAGGCAGAGACACAGGCAGAGGGAGAAGCAGGCTCCATGCACGGAGAGCCCGACGTGGGAGTCGATCCAGGGTCTCCAGGATCACGCCCCGGGCCAAAGGCAGGCGCCAAACCGCTGCGCCACCCGGGGATCCCAATTTTTAAAAAATCTTAAAAAAAAATCTAAGAAGAACAGAGAATTCCCATTATATTTAACAAAACCCAACTATCACTAAGGCATATTATAGTCAAATTCACAAAATACACAGACAAAGAAAGAATTCTGAAAGCAGCAAGGGAAAAAAAGTCCTTAACCTACAAGGGAAGACAGATCAGGTTTACAGCAGATATGTCTACAAAAACATGGCAGACCAGAAGACAGTGGTAGGAAATATTCAACATGCTTAATGTGAACAATATCCAGCAAGGCTGTCATTCAGAATAGAAGGAAAGATAGAGTTCCTCAGACAAACCAAAACTAGAGTTTATGACCACTAAGCCATCCTTGGAAGAAATTTTTGGGGGGACTCTCTTTTTTTTTAGATTTTATTTATTTATTTGAGAGGGGAATGAGGGGAAAGACAGAGAATTCCAAGCAGACACAGAGCACAGAGCCCAATGCAGGGCTTGATCTTATAACCCTGATATCATGACCTGAGCTGAAAGCAGTAGTAGGACATTTATTCAACTGTGCCACCCAGGCATCCTGAAGAATCTATGAATGGAAAAAAAAAACCCAAAAGCAATGAAGACTAGAAAGGAACAGAGACCATGACCAGAAACACCAACTCTACAGGAAACACAATGGCCCTAAATGTGTTTCTTTCAATAATCACTCTGCATGTAAATGAATTAAATTCTCCAATCAAAACATACAGGGTATCAGAATGGATTTAAAAAAAACAGGACCCATTTATATTCTGCCGACAAGAGACTCGTTTTAGACCTAAAGACACCTGCAGATAGAAAGTAAGGAGATGGAGAAACATCTATCATACTGATGGACATAAAAAGAAAGATTAGTCATACTTACATAAGACAGACTAGATTTTAAAACAAAGACTGTAATGAGATAAAGAAGGGCACTATATCATAATGAAGGGGTCTATCCATCAAGAACAATTAACAATTATGCCCCCAACTTGGGAGCATCCAAATATATAAATCAATTAATAATAAACATAAACACATTGATAATAATACAACAATAGTGGGGGATTTTTAACATCCCACTAACAGCAAATGAACAGAACATATAAATAGAAAATCAACAAGGAAACAATGGCTTTGAATGACACACTGGATCAGGTGAACATAATACATATATTCAGAACATTTCATCCAAAAGTAGCAGAATAAACATTCTTCTCGAGTGCACATGAAACATTCTCCAGAATAGATCACATACTGGGTTACAAATCAGGCCTCAACTGGTACAAAAAGATTGGGATCATACCATGCATATTTTCAGATCATAAGACTATAAAACTTGAAGTCAACCACAAGAAAAAATTTGGAAAGAACTCAAATACATGGAGGTTAAATAACATCCTACTAAAGAATGAATGGGTTAGCCAGTAAATTAAAGAAGAAGTTTTTAAGAATACGTAGAAGCAAAAAAAAAATAATAATAATAATTTGAAAGCAGGGTAGTCCAAAACGTTTGGGATGCAGCAAAGGTAGTCCTAAGAGGGAAGTATATAGCAATACAGGCCTATCTCAAGAAGCAAGGCGAATCTCAAATACACGAACTAAACTTACACCTAAAGGAGCTAGAAAAGGAATAGCAAATAAAGCCTGAATACAGCAGAAGGGAAATAATGATTAGAGCAGAAATAAATGATATAGGAACAAAGAAAAAAAAAAACAGATTACAAAACTAAGAGTTGGTTCAGGGGGCCCCTGTGTGGCTCAGTTGGTTAAGCATCAAACTGTTGACTTTGGCTCAGGTCATGATCTCAGGGTCATGAGAATGAGCCCCACATGGGGCTCCACTCAGCAGGGAGTCTGTTTTTCTTTCTCTCTCCCTCTCCCAATCACCTCTCTCTGCCCCCTACTCTCATACTCTCTCTTTCAAATAAATAAATCTTAAACATAAAATAAAATACTAGCAAATCAATCAGTACATTTAAAAAATTATTCACCATGATCAAGTGGGATTTATTCCTGGACTGTAGATGTAGTTCAAAATTTGCAAATCAAACAAGGTGATATACTACATTAAACAGATGAAAGCATAAGAACCATTTTATCCTTTCAATAAATGCAGAAATAGCATTTGACAAAATACAGCATCTTCTCTTGATAAAAATCCCTTATCAAAGTAGGGATAGATGGAACAAACCCCAATATCATAAAGGCCATATAGTGAAGACACATAACGAATATTATCCTCAATGGGAAAAAACTGAGAGCCTTTATCTTATGCTCAGGAACAGGATAAGGATATCCACACTCACTATTGCTATTTAACATAGTACTGGAAGTCTTAGCCTCAGTAATCAGACAACAAAAAGAAAGAAAAAGCATCCAGATGGGCAAGGAAGAAATCAAACTTTCACTTTTTGCAGATGACATTATATTCTATATAGAAAACTAAAAAGACTCCACCAAAAAAGTGCTAAAAGTAATACATGAATTCAGCAAAGTTGGAGACTATAAAATCAATCTGCAGAAATCTGTTGCATTTTTATACACCAAAAATGAGTAGCAGAGAAATAAATCAAGGAATCGTTAGCATTTACAATTGCACCAAAAAAAAAAACCACAGGAGATATCTAGGACAAAACCAAACTAAAGAGGTAAAAGATTTGTACTCTGAAAACTACAGAACACTTATGAAAGAAATTGAAGAGGATACAAAGAAATGGAAAAACATTCTATGCTCACAGGTTAGAAGAACAAACATTGTTAAAATGTCTATATTAATGAAAGCAATCTACACATTTAATGCAATCTCTACCAAAATACCACCAGAATTTTTCACAGAGCTAGAACAAACAATCCTCAAATTTGTATGAGACCACAGAATACCCCAAGTAGCCAAAGCATTCTGAAAAAGAAAAACAAAACATCACCATTCCATATTTCAAGCTATATTATAAAGATGTAGTCATCACAACAGTATGATACTGGCACATACACAAAAAAAAGACACAGATCAATGGAATAGAATAGAGAGTCCAGAGATGGACCTATAGCTATACGGTCAACTGATCTTCAACAAAGCAAGAAAGAATACCCAATGGGGAAAAAAAAAACCAGTATCTTCAAATGGTGTTAGGAAAACTGGAGAGCAACATGCAGAAGAATGAAACTGGACCACTTTCTTCCACCATATACAAAAAAAATTCAAAATGTATGAAAGACTTAAATGCGAGACAGGAAACCATCAAAATCCTAGAGGAGAATACAGGCAGAAACCTCTTTGACCTCAGCCATAGCAACGTCTTACTAGACATGTCTCTGGAGGCAAGGGAAGTGAAAGCAAAAAGGAACTATTGGGAATTTATCAATATGAAAAGCTTCTGCAGAGTGAAGGAAACAAACAAAACTAAAAGGCATCCTGCAGAATGGGAGATGATATTTGAAAAATGACATCTATGATAAAGGGTTAGTATCCAAGATCTATAAAGAACTTGTCAAACTCAATGCCCAGAATACAAATAATCCAGTTAAGAAATGGGGAGAAGACATGAATAGACATTTTACCAAAGAAGACATCCAGATGGCTAACAGATAGATGGAAATATAATCAATATCACTCATTATCAAGGATATACAAATCAAAACCATAATGAGATACCTCACACTCATCAGAATGGCCAAAATTAACAACTCAGGAAACAACAGATGGTGAGAATGTGGACAAAGGGGACCTTTCTTCTACTATTGGTGGGAATGCAAACCGATGTAGCTGCTCTGGCAAACAGTATGGAGGTTCCCCAAAAAGTTAAAAATAGAACTACCTTATGATCAAGCATTTGCACTAATAGGTATTTACCCAAAGTACACAAATATACAATTCAAAAGGGTACATGTACCCCGATATTTATAGCAGCATTATCAACAATAGCCAAACATGGAGAGAGCGCAAATGTCCATCAACTGATGAAAGGAGAAAAAAGGTTATATAGATACACAATGGAATATTATTTACCCATCAAAAACTGAAATCTTGCCATTTGCAACAACATAGAGAGCTACAGTGTATTATCCTAAGTGACATAAGTCAATCAGAGAAAGAAAAATGCCATATGATCTCACCCGTATGTTGAATTTAAGAAATAAAACAGATGAACATATAGGAAGAGGACAAGAAAAAAATGGAGAGAGGGAAACAAGCCGTAACTCTTAACAATAGAGAACAAACTGAGGGGGATGCCTGGGTGGCTTAGCGGTTGAGCATCTGCCTTCTGCTTAGGGCATGATCCTGGAGACCTGGGATCGAGTCCCACGTCGGGCTTCCTGCATGGAGCCTGCTTCTACCTCTGCCTGTGTCTCTGCCTCTCTCTCTCTCTCTCTCTCTCTCTGTCTCTCATGAATAAATAAATAAAATCTCAAAAAAAAGAACAAACTGAGGGTTGATGGAGGGAGGTGGGTGGGGGTTGGGATAGATGGGTGATGATTATTAAAAAGAACACTTGTGATGAGCACTGGGTGTTGTATGTTAATGAATCACTGAATTCTACTCCATAAGCCAATATTGCACTGTATGCTAACTAAAATTTGAATTAAAAAATAAAATTATGACATGAAAAAGGGAATAAACGTAATAAAAGATGTGCAAGGCATGGGCAGCCCGTTGGCTTAGCGGTCTAGCACCACCTTCGGCCCAGGGCGTGATCCTGGAGACCTGGGATGGAGTCCCACGTTCGGCTTCCTGCATGTAGCCTGCTTCTCCCTCTGCTTGTGTCTCTGCCTCTCTCTCTCATGAATAAATAAAATCTTAAAAAAAAAGATTTGCAAGACATATACTGAAAAGTACAAAACTTTGTACTTTTATTGTGTGGGTAGCTGGTGCCAAAAACAGCAGAGCAGACTTTGTTCCCAAAACAATGTGTTTATCTATTTTGACCTGTCCCTTGGTTCCTGGAAGGAATGGCACAAGGGGCTTGCTTTACTTTCACCTAATTCAGAAGTCTCTCAGAGCAGAAAACGAACAATGAACAGAGTGTTCCTTGAAAATATTTTTTTAAAAGATTTTATTTATTTATCCATGAGAGACACACACACACACACAGAGAGGCAGAGACACAGGCAGGGGGAGAAGTAGGCTCCATGCAGGGAGCCTGACGTGGGACTCCATCCCAGGTCTCCAGGATCACGCCGCAGGCTGAAGGCGGCACTAAACCACTGAGCCACCCGGGCTGCCCTGTTCCTTGAAAATATTGAAAGACAAATGAACAAGCACCTGCTGCCTGGGTCAAAACATTGCAGTTGTGACAAACAATAGATGCACCAAAAATCTGGGGAAGAAAAGCTGAGAAGCCACTTCCTTTGAGAAACAAAAGTTTTATATACCCCAAACAGGATACATACTCAGAAAAGATGTAAGAATTCTCTAAGCTTTCACCCTTGGCAGATATTTATGCTCATTGTAAGCAGGAATTAAAGACTAAGGCAGAGTTGTAAACAGACTAAGTATGCTCCAGTGGCACAACTGGTTCATACACACTACTTACACATAAATAGTTTAGAAAGCTCACTAAGCAAAAACTGCAACCTATAATGCATGACAACAAACTGGGAAAGGAGGAGAATCTGGTTTCCAAAATTGTCACATTATGATATTCAAAATATTTAGTTTTCAGTTGGAAAAAAATTATGAGACACATAAAGAAATAAGAAAGTATGGCCCATTCATAGGGAAAAAAAGAAATGAACAGAAATTATACTTCAGGAAACCTATATTGTACTTCCTGGAAAAAGACTAATCTTTAAAAGATTTTATTTATTCATTTGAGAGAGAGAGAGTGCACAAATGAGTAGTAGGGGCAGAGGGAGACAGAGAAGCAGACACCAGGCTGAGCAGGGAGCCTGATACAGGGCTCAATTCCAGGACCCTGGGACCATGACCTGAGCTGATGGCAGACACTTAAGCAACTGATCCACCCAGGTGTCCCCTACAAAAAAAGACTTTAAATCAGCTATTCAAATTATGGTCAGAGAGGAAAAGGAAACCATGTTCAAAGAACTAAAGAAAAGCAGGTGAGCAATGTCTTGCCAGACAGAGAATATCAATAAAGAGATAGGTCATAACAACAATAAAATGGTAATAATATGAGTATGGGATGATGTGTTAACTAACCTTTATTCTGGTAAACATTTCACAATGTATATCAAATCATCATGTATATCTTTTTTTAAAAGATTTTATTTATTTGTTTATTTGACAGAAAGAAAGAGAGAACAAACAGGCATGGAGAGTGGTAGAGGGAGAGGGAAGAGCAGACTCCCTGCTGAGAACAGAGCCTGATGTGGGGCTCTAGCTCAGGACCCTGGGATTGTGACCTGAACTGAAGGCAGTCACTTAACCAATTGAGTCACCCCAGTGCCCCTTATGTTGCATATCTTAAAAGTATATGATGTTATATGCCAATCATGTCTCAATAAAGCTGGTAAAATAAAACACATTAGTCTCGGGGAAGAATAAAAAAATAGATATCAGAAAAAGGAACCAAATAGAAATTCTTGAGCTGAAAGATACAGTAATGGAAATGATTTAGTACCTCAAAAACACATTTGGGCAGGCAGAAGAAATAGTAATCAGGAAGATAAGTCAAATGATACTCTACATAGAAAACCTAAAAGCCTCCACCCCAAGATTGCTAGAACTCATACAGCAATTTGGTAGCGTGGCAGGATACAAAATCAATGCCCAGAAATCAATGGCATTTCTATACACTAACAATGAGACTGAAGAAAGAGAAATTAAGGAGTCAATCCCATTGACAATTGCACCCAAAAGCATAAGATACCTAGGAATAAACCTAACCAAAGATGTAAAGGATCTATACACTAAAAACTACAGAACACTTCTGAAAGAAATTGAGGAAGACATAAAGAGATGGAAAAATACTCCATGCTCATGGATTGGCAGAATTAATATTGTGAAAATGTCAATGTTACCCAGGGCAATTTACACGTTTAATGCAATCCCTATCGAAATACTATGGAGTTTCTTCAGAGAGTTAGAACAAATTATTTTAAGATTTGTGTGGAATCAGAAAAGACCCCGAATAGCCAGGGGAATTTTAAAAAAGAAAACCATAGCTGGGGGCATCACAATGCCAGATTTCAGGTTGTACTACAAAGCTGTGGTCATCAAGACAGTGTGGTACTGGCACAAAAACAGACACATACATCAATGGAACAGAATAGAGAACCCAGAAGTGGACCCTCAACTTTATGGTCAACTAATATTCGATAAAGGAGGAAAGACTATCCATTGGAAGAAAGACAGTCTCTTCAATAAATGGTGCTGGGAAAATTGGACATCCACATGCAGAAGAACGAAACTAGACCACTCTCTTTCACCATACACAAAGATAAACTCAAAATGGATGAAAGATCTAAATGTGAGACAAGATGCCATCAAAATCGTAGAGGAGAACACAGGCAACACCCTTTTTGAACTCAGCCACAGTAACTTCTTGTAAGATACATCCACGAAGGCAAAAGAAACAAAAGCAAAAATGAACTATTGGGACTTCATCAAAATAAGAAGCTTTTGCACAGCAAAGGATACAGTCAACAAAACTAAAAGACAACCTACAGAATGGGAGAAGATATTTGCAAATGACCTATCAGATAAAGGGCTAGTTTCCAAGATCTATAAAGAACTAATTAAACTCAACACCAAAGAAACAAACAATCCAATCATGAAATGGGCAAAAGACATGAACAGAAATCTCACAGAGGAAGACATAGACATGGCCAACATGCACATGAGAAAATGCTCTGCATCACTTGCCATCAGGGAAATACAAATCAAAACCACAATGAGATACCACCTCACACCAGTGAGAATGGGGAAAATTAACAAGGCAGGAAATCACAAATGTTGGAGAGGATGCAGAGAAAAGGGAACCCTCTTACACTGTTGGTGGGAATGTGAACTGGGGCAGCCACTCTGGAAAACTGTGTGGAGGTTCCTCAAAGAGTTAAAAATAGACCTGCCCTACGACCCAGCAATTGCACTGTTGGGGATTTACCCCCAAAGATACAGATGCAATGAAATGCCGGGACACCTGCACCCCAATGTTTATAGCAGCAATGGCCACGATAGCCAAACTGTGGAAGGAGCCTCGGTGTCCATCGAAAGATGAATGGATAAAGAAGATGTGGTTTATGTATACAATGGAATATTACTCAGCCATTAGAAACGACAAATACCCACCATTTGCTTCAACGTGGATGGAACTGGAGGGTATTATGCTGAGTGAAGTAAGTCAATCGGAGAAGGACAAACATTATATGTTCTCATTCATTTGGGGAATATAAATAATAGTGAAAGGGAATATAAGGGAAGGGAGAAGAAATGTGTGGGAAATATCAGAAAGGGAGACAAAACACGAAGACTCCTAACTCTGGGAAACGAACTAGGGGTGGTGGTAGGGGAGGAGGGCGGGGGGTGGGGGTGAATGTGTGACAGGTACTGAGAGGGCCACTTGTTGGGATGAGCACTGGGTGTTATTCTGTATGTTGGTAAATTGAACACCAATAAAAAATAAATTTATTATAAAAAAAGGAAGATAAGTCAATTACAACTATCCAGCTGGAGACACACAAAGAAAAAAAGAATAAAGAAAATTAGCAGAATCTAAGAGACGTGTGACAGAATCAAGCACAACAGTATACACATAATAAGAGTCCCAGCAAAAGAGCAGAGAGAGAATAGGCAGAAAGAATATATATATATATATATATATATATATATATATATATACTGAAAATGTACCAAATTTGATGGGAGACATGAATCTACACATTTAAGAAGTTCACCAAACTCCAAGTAAGATAACACAAAGAAATCCATACCAAGGGATGCCTGAGTGGCTCAGTAGTTGAGTATCTCTGCCTTTGGCTCAGGGTGTGATCCTGCAGTCCTGGGGTAAGAGTCCCTCATCCGGCTCCCAGCAGGTAGCTTGCTTCTCCCTCTACCTCTGTCTTTGCCTCTCTTTGTGTCTTTCACAAATAAATAAAATCTTTAAAAGAAAGAAATCCATACCAAGATAGGCAGACATGCAGAGAATAATGAAAGTACCAAGAGAAGACTGATTTGACACTTAAAAGAGATCCTCAATAAGATTAGCAGGCAATTTTTCACTAAAAACCAAGGTCGAAAAGCCCTGGGATGATATATATATTACCGAATTAAAAAAAATATATGGGGATGCCTGGGGTGGCTCAGCGGTTGAGCGTCTGCCTTTGGCTCAGGTTGTGATCCTGGGGTCCTGGGATAAAGTCTCACATCGGGGTCCTTACAGGGAGCCTGCTTCTCCCCCTTCCTGTGTCTCTATGTCTCTTATGAATAAATAAATGAAATCTTTTTTTAAAAAGAAAGAAAATATGGGGATCCCTGGGTGGCGCAGCGGTTTAGCGCCTGCCTTTGGCCCAGGGCGCGATCCTGGAGATCCGGGATCGAGTCCCACGTCAGGCTCCCGGTGCATGGAGCCTGCTTCTCCCTCTGCCTGTGTCTCTGCCTCTCTCTCTCTCTGTGTGACTATCATAAATAAATGAAAAAAAAAGAAAGAAAGAAAATATGAACCAAGAATTTTAGATTTGATAGGTAAAACAATCCTTTGAAAATGAAGGAAAAAATAAGACTTTTGCAGATAAACAAAAGCACAGAGAATTTTCCTTTAGTAGATCTGCCCAACAAGAAATACTAAATGAAGGTGCGGGCACAGGGGGATAGGGCTGCCTGCTCTGCAGGACGCATAGGCCCCCACCGTGAGGCCCGCCCCCCGGAGACCGCGAGGGGAGGGGTCTCTGTTCTGCACAGCTCCTGGAACAGTCGGCCTGAGTCCGCGCATGTGCGCGTTCCTGGCCCCTCCACCCGTCTGCTTGGAGGTGCACCTGTGCTGCCCCGTAGAGGGGAGACTGTCCACTTATCGGCCCCCCAGCTCCGTGCCAAATGGCTTCCCCGGGGTCGGCAGGGCCATGTTCCACACCTCATAGCTTCCACAGTAGCAGGTCAGGTACCTTTGAGCTTGAGGGAAGTTGGGCTGGGCAACCAAGCCACTGGCAGGTGCGACGTGAAACAGGGAGCCTCCGGGAGGAAACCCGCCGCTCAAAATCAGTTACCGACCCCGACAGGGAAGGATATGAGGCTTACTTGAGTAACTCAGCCCGTTAAGAAGCCGTCGTCACCCTGGACTCTGGTTCAAAAAACTTTCGACTTTCTCTCGACTTTCTCCATGAAATAAAATTTCTTACTTTGTTAGTTGGGCTTGCTTATGGTTTTGCCATTGCTTGCATGTCCTGTACTGCAATTCTGTTATTCCCAAATAAACCAGTTTTTGCCAGTGGGGGAAAAAGAAGAAAGAAAAAATTAAAAAAAAAACATACTAAAGGAAGATCTTTAGATTGAAATTAAAGTACACTAGAGAGTATCTCAAAACCATATGAAGAATTCAAGATCACTAGTAAATGTAACTACATGGGTAAATATAAAAACCAGTATTATTGCATTTTTTAAAAGATTTTATTTATTTATTCATAGAGAGAGAGAGAGAGAGAGAGAGAGAGAGAGAGAGAGAAGGAGAGAGAGAGACAGGCAGAGGGAGAAGCAGGCTCCACGCAGGGAGCCTGACGTGGGACTCCTTCTCAGGGCTCCAGGATCACACCCCGGGCTGCAGACGGCGCCAAACCGCTGCACCACTGGGGCTGCCCAGTATTATTGTGTTTTTTTGTTCACAACTCCTTTTTACTTTCCCATAGATTTAAATAATAATCATAAAGCAATAATTATAAATGTATGTTAAAAGCATGCAATGCATAAATCTGTATTTGATAACTATATAGGAGAGGATTAAAAGTATTAAAAGGACAAGGATGGAGCTGTATAGAATCACTATTTACTATTGAAGTTAAGTTGGCATTAATTCACACTATAGTGTTGCAAGTTTAAGGTATTTATTGTAGTTCTCAGGATAACCATTAAGAAAATAATGTAAAAATACACAGAAAAGGAAATGAGAAGGGAATCAAAATGATATAGTCCAAAAAAATCAAACACAAAAGTGAGTAGTAATGGAGTACATGACAAAGAAAGTATATATGACACATAGAAAATAAATAGCAAAATAGCAGAAGTAAATTCTTCCTTATCACTAATTATTTAAATATAAATGTATTGATTTCTCCACTTAGAAGGCTGAAAATAGCAAAGTGGGTTTTAAAAAGCTCATAATCCAACTATAGGCTGTCTACAAGAGACACACTGTAAATTCAAAGACACAAATAAGGGGATCCCTGGGTGGCGCAGCGGTTTAGCGCCTGCCTTTGGGCCAGGGCGCGATCCTGGTAGACCCCGGATTGAATCCCACATTGGGCTCCCGGTGCATGGAGCCTGCTTCTCCCTCTGCTTCTCTCTCTCTCATGAATAAATAAGTAAACTCTTTAAAATTTTTTATTTATTTATGATAGTCACACAGAGAGAGAGAGGCAGAGACATAGACAGAGGGAGAAGCAGGCTCCATGCACCGGGAGCCTGATGTGGGATTCGATCCCGGGTCTCCAGAATCGCTCCCTGGCCCAAAGGCAGGCGCTAAACCGCTGCGCCACCCAGGGATCCCTAAATAAAATCTTTAAAAGAAAAAAATTAATAAAACAATAAGGAAGATCTCTAAGGAAATAGAGGGCTTGAACAACATTATAAACCAACTACAATGACGGACTTATACAGAACACTCCACCCAACAATATCTTCTCTGACTACAATGGGACAAAACCAGAAATCAATAAAAGAAGGAAATTTGGAAAATTCATAAGTATGTGGAAATTAAACAGCATAATCTAATTAAACAATTGATGGGTCAAAGAAGAAAACACAAGGGAAGTTAGAAAGTTATATGAGATGAATGAAAACAAGAACATAACATACAAAAACATGTGATATAGGGAAAGTATTGCTCAGAGGGAAAGTTGTATCTGTAAATGCCTAAATTAAAAAGAAGAAAGAACTCAAATCAATAACCTAATTTTATAACTTAAGTAACTAGAAAATAAGAAATTATAGGTATAAAATAACCTAAGTAATATAGAAAATATATAGAAGTAATACTAAAGATTAGATTAGAAGGAAGACACACAAAATAGAGAATAGAAAAAAAAGAATACAGAAATAGAAAAACAGACAGATGTTGTTTTTTTGAAAAGGTCAACATAAATCACAAATGTTTAGTTGCACTAAGAGAATTAAATGGCTAATATTAGAAATGAAACTGAGGATATTACTACTAACATCACAAAAATTAAAAGGATTATAATGGGATACTATGAATCATTGTATGCCAAAAATTACATAATCTAAATTAAATGGACAAATTTCTGAAAACAAACACACTACCAAGGCAGCCTTGAAAAGAAATAGAAAATCTAGGAGTATATGGGTGGTGCAGTCCTTTAAGCATCCAACTCTTGATTTCTGTTTTAGGTCACGATCTCAGTGTCCTGAGATCAAGCCTCACATCAAGCTCTATGCTCAGCATGGAGTCTGCTTAATATTATCTCTCCCTCTCCTTCTGACCCTCCCCCCCAAGTGTGTGCAAGCTCTCTCTCTCTCTCTCTCTCTCAAATAAATAAATAAATAAATAAATCTTATAAAAAAGAAAATCTGAACATATCTTATAAAAAGTAAGATCGACTCAGTAATCAAAAACCTCCCCGAACCCTCTAGAACCGATAGTTTCACTGAATTCTATAAACATTTAATGAAGAATTATCACCAATCCCTCTCACAACCTTCCCAAAAATAGAAGAGGAGGAAGCACTTTCTAACTTATTTTATGAGGTTACCATCACCCTGATAACACACTCAGACAAAGATAACACAAAAAAGAAAACTACAGTTAACAATACTCTTTGAGGGCACCTCGGTAGCTCAGTGGTTGAGCGCCTGCCTTTGGCCCAAGGTGTGATCCCAGGATTCAGGATCGGTCCCAGGATGGGATCCCTGCATGGAGCCTGCTTCTCCCTCTGCCTGTGTCTCTGCCTCTCTCTCTGTGTCTCTCATGAATAAATAAATAAAATCTTTTAAAAAATTTTGCCTGTGTCTATCAGATTGTCAAAATTTTCCATTGAAAAAAGGCTCACTATTTGCGATTTCAGTGGAAAGCAGTAACTCTTTCACCTAAATACAATGGGAGCATTTTCAAATTTCAAGAAAATTAAATGAACTAAACTATATATGTCAGAATAAATTTGGAAATAAAATTAGAAACTATTCAATTTTGAAAACTAATTTGTGACTTGCAGACATTAGTAGTGGACAATTAAATTAGAGAACATGAAAACTGGAAAGGCTTTTTAGAGATCATTCAGCCAAACTTCTGTAATGAGGAGAAAATAGACCTTGATTGGTTGGTTTGTAAGCTAAACTTTACATCAGATTCGGAAAATGATCGTGTGTGTTTCAGTTGGCAGTTTCGATTTTATTCAGTATTGGAAGAACTGCATGAAGATTTCAAGTTGGTTTTATATATATTTTTGTAAGCATGCTGGCTAGAAAAGTAAAGAACTTGATCATAATCTAGAACATAGAAAAGAAAATATATAGGATGGTCATACAGATTAGTGTTTAAGAATGTGGTTTCTGGTCTGAATCTTGGCTCTACTACTGTGAGACTTTGTGTTTTGGTTTCCTCATCTGGAAAATGTAGTTAACAAGGGTCTGTGTGCCTCAAAGAGAATAGGGATTACATGAGATAATCCGGATAAAGGATTAGCATAGTGTTGGGTATATACTACACTCTCAGTAAATGTAAATTGCTGTTATTGTTTCGTCATTATGTCAAAGAAAAGCGAATGGATCAAAAAGCATTTTCAGAATAAAGTCAAAATACGTCACTAGCACTTTCAGGTCATTGGGATTGAATCGGAGCCCCTATGAAAAGGTGGAGGGGATCAAATGACGTAGACCGCCTTAGCAACAGGCCCCCAAAGAAGGTGAATTTCAGTAGCCAATAAGAGTCTGAGCTGTGGAAGAGGTAGCCAATGGGTAACGGAAAGAAGAAGAGGGAGGACGCGCCAATTCTTCTGCCTGAGCCTCGGCCCAACAAAATGGCGGCGGCGGCAGCGTCGCTTTGTTTCCGCGGCTCCTGCGGCGGGGGCAGTGGTAGCGGCCTTTGAGCTGTGGGGAGGATCCAGCACCAGCTATAGTGACGACTAAGAGTCCATTGCATTTCTGTTGTAACCCAGGGCCGGAGAGCGCAAAGCGGCGCTCCTACGGTCGTTGAAGCTACAAGGCGTTGAAGTGAAAACATGACTGCTGAGCCCATGAGGTAAAATACAACCCCGTCTCACGGGTCCTAGCGGTCCGGGCCTATGCGCTTTCTGAGTAGTGTGTTTGGGAAAGCTTTGGCTTGGTGAGTTAGGCTTGTGTGTTGCTTAGCGGAAAGATATCGTTTTCTCTTTTAGGAGAGAAGGGTTTCGGAGTTTCGGCGGTAGGCTCTAACCCGGGGTGGGGGTGGGGGGGGCGCGGCCTGGGGTGTTGGGCTCTTCCTTCAACCTCCCCGAACCGATGAAGCTTAGTTGCCCTCGTGTAGTTTATTCTTTGGTGCCTGTGGAATTGAGACCCGTAAGTCGGAGGCGGATTTGGTATCCCGGTCGTTCTTCCTAATCTTTAGGCCTGGAAACTGCGTTGGGAAGGAGAGGAGGTTGGGGGGGGGGGGGGAGGGGGGGAGGGGCGGGCGGGAGGGAGGATGTGAGATTCTGGGACGACTTAGTGGCGTTTGGATAGCAGGAGAAGGGAAATACCTCAGCTTTGCGGATTTTTTTTTTTTTTTTCTGCAGCCCCTGGGGACAAGCTCTTTTTTTGGGTTGAACAAGTGGGTCTCGCTAGCTTTTCACGTTCCTTCTCTACTACCGATCCTAAAGGGTATCCTTGGATTTATCTCTAGGCAAGGCGGTACTATGCAGGGTATACCCCAGTATACTTTTTGTGAAGTCCAGTGTTAATGGGTGGTAAGGCAGATCTCAAATCTTTCTCCACTTTCTGGGCAAATTTCTAGCAAAAGTAATCAGACCCTACTTTTAAAAAATTTATTCCGTTAGGAATGAGGAGCAGGTTAATGTGGGTCGATGGGAAGATTTATTGCAAGGGAAGCTGTGCCTGCCTGGCAGGCCTCTTACCAATCAAGCACGTTTATTAGGTTGAGGTTGTTTTTCTCTTGCGCTTCTGATTTGCCTCTTGATAGTGTCTAAAAATATAAGTTGTTAATATGAAATGTGTACTACTTTTACACAGGTGGCTGGCTGGCTGGCTTGCTTTTCAGGCTGTTTGACATCTGACTTTTCATCCCTTGTGAATTAAGTAATTTTTCTGCTCAGAAACGTATCCTTGGCGCCTAGTGGCAAAATAAAACTACAGGGAGCATGGATCAGAATTGCATTGGTAGTTGGCAAAATTTGCCTTTGAGTAAGTATTGTGACAGTTTAAGCTTTTTAGTGCACTTTACCTAGCATGTAGAATTTGGGTATGAGCCTGTGACACTTACGCCTATTTTTCTACATTAATAAGCAGTAGATAGAAGATGTTTTCCTTCCCCTGAAGAGAAAATATACTTTAGTTCTTAGGTTCTAGGTCCCTAGCTGTGTAAAGATTCTCGTCTTTGGTTTCTGAATTTATGTTAATTGGTCCAACTACAGTAAATCTTTATTTATAGGGTTTTGGGTACTAAGAAGTAGCCAGTACAACTTGTTGGCTGGGTGTTAGGTGCTCAAGTTTGTTTACGTGAAAGATGTACCTTACAGTTAAATTTAACCTCTAGATTTTACTGAAAGTCTCAGGAAAAGGAGACTTCATTCATTTTATGCCAGGAACAGTTTTTTTTTTTTAAATTGGTCTTGAAGAGTGCGTGCTCTTGACCTTCACCTGTATAATCCTAATTCTCAAAACAACCCTATCAGTTAGGTACTTCGTGTTTCTCATTTTACAGCTGAGGAGTAAACTGAGGCATAGAGTCAAAGAACTTGACTAAAGCTATATGGCTTGTAACTGGTGGAGCTAGAATTTAACCTAGTCTTGACTCTAGAATTTATGTTCTTTTTTTTTTAAGATTTTATTTTTTATTCATGAGAGACACAGAGTGAGAGAGAAAGGCAGAGACACAGGCAGAGGGAGAAGCAGGCCCCATGCAGGGAGCCCGATGTGGGGACTCATCCAGGGTCTCCAGGATCACACCCTAGCCTGCAGGCGGCACTAAACCGCTGCGCCACCAGGGCTGCCCTAGAATTTATGTTCTTAACCACAAGGCATTAATGCCCCCTTGAGCTTCCGTGACTAATGTGATTATGATCATTTTAATTTAGCCCAAGTATTACAATGGAAGAACTTCATGTTGGCTGCTATTGTGGTTATTTGTTGTAGGTCTTAGAGTTTGTAGCTGTTACAATATTTTGCATTGTATGTATAGATGAGATAATGAGAATAACTGAAACCTTAATTCCAGTAGAGTCATAAACTGCATGAAAAACCCCTGTAAAGGACCACATATATAAATATGAATTTAAAAATGTATGATGCTCCCTGATTATTTACTGTGAAAGAGCTCCAAGTGGGTGTTCAGAACTGTCTCAGGCTGAGGTGTCCTTCATCCCAAGTCATAATCATAGTCAAAGGATAATATGACAGGTAGTGAGTTGAACCCACAATACTGAATCACTCTTGATTCTCTCCTAATGTGAGATAGAAATAATAAGAGCAATTATATACATTGTCATTAATTTTATTTTGCACAGTAGTTCAGATTTTTTCTGTATCAGAATTTTTGTTGAGCACTTAAAAATAGGAGCAAAGATTTGTTCTGATTTTTACTAGTGTTCCTAAAAAAAGAAATTTTCTATGATTCTGTGGTCAAAGAATAGCCAAAAGGCAAAAAGAGAAGGAAATAAACTGATGACCTGGCTAAACATACGCTGAAAAATCAGTGGCTCAGTCTTTAAAAGGTTTTATTATTATTTATTTATGTTTTTAAAGAGTTATGTATTTTATTTTTTTAAAGATTTATTTATTTATTAATGAGATAGAGGCAGAGACATAGGTAGAGGGAGAAGCAGGCTCCATGCAGGGAGCCCGATGTGGGACTCGATCCTAGGACCCCGGGATCATGCCCTGAGCCGAAGGCAGATGCTCAACTGCTGAGCCACCCAGGTGTCCCTGTGTATTTTATTTTAAATAAGATTGGCTTGAAATATTTGTCATTATGAAAGATGAGCTTATTATTGACAGATAAACTTCATTTTTGTATGAAGGTCAGAGATTTGAGGGGACTTGACATTCTTTTTTTATGATTTTATTTGAGATAGAGCACACAAGCGTGGGGGTGGCAGAGGGAGAGGGAGAAGCAGATTCCCCACTAAGCAGGGAGCCCAATGCAGACTTCATCCCAGGACCTCAGGATAGTGACCTGAGCCAAAGGCAGACACTTAACTGACTAAGCCACCCAAGCATCCCAGAACTTGTCATTCTAATCCTTATGGCAGCTGATTATTTGAAAAGCTGAAAGCAGTATAACTTGTAATTGGTCTTAAATTTTATTTATTTATTTATAAATATTTTTATTTATTCATTCATTCATTCATGAGAGAGAGAGAGAGAGAGGCAGAGACACAGGCAGAGAGAGAAGCAGGCTCCCTGCAGGGAGCCCAACATAGGACTCGATCCCGGGTCTCCAGGACCCTGGGCCAAAGGCGGCGCCAATCCGCTGAGCCACCCATGCTGCCCCTATTTTATTTTTTAATTAATTTATTCATTTTTAAGTAAAGTCTGTGCCCAATGTGGGGCTTGAACTCACAACCCTGAGATAAAGAGTCACATGTTCCACCAACCGAGCCAGTCAGGCACCCCAAAGGCTTAAATTTTATTTTATTTTATTTTATATTTTTTATAGGCTTAAATTTTATTTTTTTATTATTTTTTTAAATTTTTATTTATTTATGATAGTCACAGAGAGAGAGAGAGAGGGGCAGAGGGAGAAGCAGGCTCCATGCACCGGGAGCCTGACGTGGGATTTGATCCCGGGTCTCCAGGATCGCGCCCTGGGCCAAAGGCAGGCGCTAAACCGCTGTGCCACCCAGGGATCCCTAGGCTTAAATTTTAAAAGGCAGAAGTTATCTAAATGGAGAGATGCTGGGAAAATGTTTTAGAAAATATCTGTTAGGTTAGTAATTCACAATCATTGCATACTAACCTAATTGTGAAATTTTGAAAAATGTTATCTGTGAAATATTTGCATTCCTACTAAGTGGAAAGTATTAAAGCCAGGCTGTGGAGGGGGAGTACATGCAGTTTTTATAAAGGTTTTGAAAGCATTTAAATACCAGTTGTTTGGTTATGTTGCTGATTGGGTGAAAAGAAAGATGTTTGTGACTTTAATTTTGATCATGCCAATTCTCATTATTGGCAACCTTTGGTATTAGTTGACCATAAGCTTTCAGTTATATAATGTATTTCTAGAGAGATTAATGTAGTACTTACAGGAATTTCTGTGTAGAAGCAGGTGTATGAAATAATTTTTTGTGCAAGAAATAGTGTGTATTTATGTGTCTGTTTCACTTTTGGAGTCTGAATAAATTTATGGATTGTATCAGACAGTTCCTGGGTTTACATGAAGTCCTTTGCTCCAGAACTTGAATGTTCTCTTGAACATTGGCAAAAACCGTTCAAATGGTTTAAGCCATTGGAAAATGATGTTTAGATCTTCTTTTAGGAATGTTGAATATATTACGACAGTAAAAGGAGCATTTAAGATTTCTCTGTACCTGTATGCTAACGTTTATCTTATGATTGGCTTGATAGTTGACATGGGAGATATTTATTCTCCATTTCTCCATGTGTAAAATGGGAGTAAGTTTGATATTGATAAAGCTTGCAGTTGTAGAGGAAGGAGGAACATGGTTATAACAGTGGTTCCTAAAAGGCAATAAACTAAAGCTCTTTGTGGTCTTTGCTAATTTTTAACTGTTTTAAGAGTGTAAAGAAGTCCTGAGATTAAAAGTTTCAGAACTACTCGTGTAGAGGAATGAACACTGAACTCTGAGCCCAACCTGGGTTTTCTAGGTATAGCTCTGTTGCTTAACTGATGGTAGAACCTTGGACAAATTTACCCTTTCCAGGCTTCAGCTTTGTCATTTACACAATGAACCTGTACTAGATGTTCTATAAGGTTACTTAAAAAAAATGGGGGCACCTGGCTGGCTCAGTCAGTAGAGCACATCAGTCTTGATCTCAGGGTTGTGTTTGAGCCCCATGTTGGGCATGGAATTAAAAAAAAATAAAAAGTAGTCTGCTTATGCGAATGTTGATCACTTTTTATTTTACTTTGGGAGGTAGGAAGAAGGGTATTGATGAAGGGAAGTTTCTTTTTTTTTTAATTTTTTTTAAATTTATTTTATGATAGTCACAGAGAGAGAGAGAGAGAGAGGCAGAGACACAGGCAGAGGGAGAAGCAGGCTCCATGCACCGGGAGCCCGACGTGGGATTCGATCCCGGGTCTCCAGGATCGTGCCCTGGGCCAAAGGCAGGCGCCAAACCGCTGCGCCACCCAGGGATCCCAGATGAAGGGAAGTTTCTTTAGCCACATACACATTTTTTTTTTTTTGTCCTAAAATTTCCATCGTAAGGATACAGGCCTTTTGTTGCTGATATATTCTGTCATAGTATCATGTGCAAATATTTGTGCAAATACTGGAAACAAAACAGTTTTTGCTGAGAAGTTTGTTAATAATTGTGGCTCAGGTGCAGCTTGGGTGGTGCAGCGGTTTAGCGCTGCCTGCAGCCCAGGGCTTGATCTTGGAGATCCGGGATCGAGTCCCACATCGGGCTCCCTGCATGGAGCCTGCTTCTCCCTCTGCCTGTGTCTCTGCTTCTCTCTCTCCTGCTCTGTATCTCTCATGATTAAATAAAATAAAATCTTAAAAAAAAATTGTGGCTCAGAATATGTTCTATTTTGAAATATTATATCCAGTATATTATATTCCTGCCCTTTTTCTTTTCTTTTTAAGGATTTCATTTATTTATTCATGAGAGACACAGAGGGAGAGGCACGGAGGGAGAAGCAGGCTCCCCATCGGGAGCCTGATACAGAACTCCATCCAGGACCCCGGGATCATGACCTGAGCTGAAGGGAGATGCTCAACCACTGAGCCACCCAGGAGCCCCTGCCCCTTTTGTTTAAAGATTTATTTACTTATTTTAGAGAGCATGGGGGAGGAGGGACAGAGTGAGAGGGAGGGAGTCTCAGGTGGAGCTTGTGGGGCTTGATCTCACAATCCTGAGATCACAGCCTGAGCTGAAACCAAGAGTTGGATGCTCAACTGGCTGTACCGTCCAGGCACCTACTACTGAAAAGACCTTTATTCTGGCCAATTGTGCTTTTTGCCCTGGGAAAAGATTCTTTGAATTGTGCGCTATAGCCACTATTTTCAGATCCTGTGTCTTGAGACTTTGTCTTTCAGGTTTTTTTTTAAAGATTTTTATTTATTTATTCATTAGAGGCAGAGGCATAGGCAGAGGCATAGGCAGAAGGAGAAGCAGGCTCCATGCAGGGAGCCACCCAAGCATCTGTGTCTTTCAGTTTTGTCTTGGTATCTATAGTCCAGCTTTCTTGTTAACTGTTCTGTACAATATTTGCTTAAGAAATTATTGGAATGGCAGTGATGTTCATGTATTTATATCCTATACTTAATATTTTGGGAGAATGTGTTATTAGTTGATCAAATACTTGAGTATCAACTAGGGGCCAGCACTGTGCTAGGGTATGCAAAGTTTAATAGGAAAATTCCCACCTTCTTTTTTTTTATCCTTTATTTTTATTTTTATTTTTTAATTTACGATAGTCACACACACACAGAGAGAGAGAGAGAGAGGCAGAGACACAGGCAGAGGGAGAAGCAGGCTCCATGCACTGGGAGCCCGACGTGGGATTTGATCCCGGGTCTCCAGGATCGCGCCCTGGGCCAAAGGCAGGCGCCAAACCGCTGCGCCACCCAGGGATCCCAAATTCCCACCTTCTTATGGCATTCTTAAATCTAGAGGGAGATACTAGGTAAATAAGCAGGTAAAAAAACAGTGCTAAAGTGGAAGTATATTGATTTTACTGGGTATCAGAAATGAAAGAAAGCCTAATTTTGGGGATGTCTAGGAAAGTTTTACAGAGGATTTTGGATCTTGAAGATGGAGTTAGCAGTGAAGGGTTGGCTGTTTCGAAAAAGAGCTGCCCAGGGAGAGGGATTAGTATGGCTGAAGATTAGTCTTATTTTCCATATAGCAGAGGAAATTAGACATGTACACAAATAATTTTGAAGCAGAATATAAAGTGATAAATGATATAGTAGGTAAAAACTAAATTCAGAGTAAGAGGATATTTCTGATGGGAGTCCAGGGAGGGCTTTATAGAGAAAGTATTGAATCTGGCCCTTGTAGGATGGGTTTTGACAAAGAATCCTGGGGGAGATTCTAGATGTGAGATAGAGCAGCTTGAGCAAAGGATTGTTGTATATATTAGTGTTTTCTCTTTGGAAGCAGGTCAACTTAAAATTTTTAACTCAATTCCTGGGCAAATATTGTGTAATTATTGTGCAATTAGTATATTTTCCCCCAGCTTTATTGATATATAATTGGCATACAAAATTATGTAAGCTTAAGGTATGCAACATGATGATTTGATACATGTATATATTTTGAAATGTTTATCACAATAAGGTTAGTTAACACATTCCTTACCTCATAACCATTTTTTTTTATGGTGAGAATATTTAAAATCTACTCTCACTGAGTGAAGTAAGTCAGTCCGAGAAGGACAAACATTATATGTTTTCATTCATTTGGGGAATATAAATAATAGTGAAAGGGAATATAAGGGAAGGGAGAAGAAATGTGTGGGAAATATCAGAAAGGGAGACAGAACGTAAAGACTGCTGCTAACTCTGGGAAACGAACTAGGGGTGGTAGAAGGGGAGGAGGGCGGGGGGGTGGGAGTGAATGGGTAACGGGCACTGGGGGTTATTCTGTATGTTGGTAAATTGAACACCAATAAAAAATAAATTAAAAAAATAAAATCTACTCTCTAGCAACTTTCAAGTATGTAATACAGTATAGTTAACTATAGTCATCATGCTATACATTAGATGTCCAGAACTTATACATCTTCTGGTGTTAACTTTGTGGTTTGATGATCTTATAAAAGCCACATGTGCCCTTTGTAAATGAGCCTGATAATTTCATTTTAGAAGAACTGTCAAAAGTATTTTCCACTTTTTAAAAAATTTCATTTATTTATTCATGAGAGACACACAGAGGCAGAGACATAGGCACAGGAAGAAGCAGGTTCCCAGGAGGGAGCCCGATGCGAGACTTGATCCCAGGATCCTGGGATCATGACCTGAGCCAAAGGCAGACACACAACCACTGAGCCACCCAGGTGCTCCTATTTTCCACTTTTCTTAAAGCTTGTGTAGAATTTAATGCACAGATTTTGATAGACTATGATTGTTTGAAGTCTATCCTTATTTGTCTTATTTTGGTCATTTGATGTGGTCAGTTGACTTTTGGAAAATAATTGATTTATAAGGTCCAAAATAAAAAATAATTTATTTTCATGTAATACTAGATTTGTTATTTTGCTTATTTAAATTATATTATTTTTGGTTTATATGATAGCATTCCAAACATGGTTCTACTATGATGTTTGTTTTGAAAATGCATCTTTGTTCCAACAAGATTGATACATTGGGGAACAACTTGAGCATAAGACAAATTTTGCATTTTCTTATGCAGGATTTTGCCTGCAGGGCCAGGGATCAGCCAATTATGACCATCAACCAGTGGCCTGTTTTTGTAAATAAAATTCTGTTGGAACACACCCAAGCCCATTTATTTATATTGTCTGTGGCTGCTTTTGTACTACAATCTCAGAGTTGGATAGTTGCAACAAAGACCTCTGGGCCCACAGAGCCTAAAATATTTACTATCTGGTCCTTTATAGAAAGTTTTCCCTAGGTGAATGCAGGAAACTATACCCAGCTGAACTGAACTGCATTAAATATATGCATATACATGCACACAACTCACACCTCAAACATTTGTTGGCTAGCTCAGTGCACCCCTTGTGTTATAAGCCACTCCTATCCACATCTTTTGTTACAGTTTTCCACCCGATTTCAGATAACCCTCCTTCCATCATTTCACAGTAATTCATGAGCTGCAGTCCTTATGATGTACTTCCACAAGCAAACTTCAGGTCTTTTTCAAGGTAAAGTGCTATATTTATTGTTGTTTGTGTATTTCTTAATCTCCTCATGTGTAAACTGTGTAAAATTGTGCTGTCATTTTTGTTAGGTTTCTATCTTTTTAAAAATTGTGTCACTAGGGACGCCTGGGTGGCTCAGCGGTTTAGTGTCTGCCTTTGGCTCAGGGCAGGATCTTGGGATCCGGGATTGAGTCCTGCATTGGGCTCCCTGTGAGGAGCCTGCTTCTCCCTCTGCCTATGTCTCTACCTCTTTCTCTGTTATCTCTCATGAATAAATAAATACAATCTTAAAAAAAATTGTATTACTGATGAAGTTTTTTGAGTGTTGTGCTTCTAACCCCATTTTCCCTGTGAATCCTATGGCGTTTATTGCACAATTTTGCATAACCTGTTGATTTTTAGGAACTCGTGGTATGTGATTTCAGAACTGACTGTAACTGTCATCCTGCAAAAAGAACTGATTCATTCACCAGATATTTCTTGGGTTGTGTGAAGTTTTTTTTTTTTTTTGGCTGTGTGAAGTTTAAATGAGTCAGAGGACACAAAGCTCTTAGATTAGTGTCTGGGATATACTGATTACTCAAATATTAGTTATTACTGATTACTATTGTCATGTGCCAAGAACTGTTCTCAAAGTACTGCTTAGATGAACAAGACAAATTAAAGCCTTGTCCCCATGGAGCTTATATTATACTTCAAAAAAATTTGTATTAATATACATTTTGGTTAGTAAATTAGTCCTATTCCCATAAAAATACATTTGGTATTTTTTAAAAAAGATTTTATTTATTTATTCATGAGAGACAGAGAGAGAGAGGCAGAGACATAGGCAGAGGGAGAAGCAGGCTCCATGCAGGGAGCCTGATATGGGACTCGATCCTGGGACTCTAGGATCATGCCCTGAGCCGAAGGCAGACGCTCAACTGCTGAGCCACCCAGGTGTCCCCAAAGACATTTACTTAAAACAACTTTCTACTCAATGTCTCATTGATCTCATGCAATATTTTATTGAATGATTTTTAAAAATGTTTTTAATAACTGTAACTTCAGGAGATGAATCTGATCTACCTTCAAGGAGATAATCATCTTCTTCTTACTATATTTCAAAATAAAAAGTTAAAAAATATAAATTCAGACTTAATTTGCAAAAATGGTATGCAGATTCTTATAGGCCATTCACCCAGATTCAGCAATTAGTAATTTTTTACATTTGATTTATCATTATGTCTATATTATTATTATTATTATTATTACTTTTAAGATTTCATTTATTTATTCGTGAGATGCACAGAGAGAGAGGAAGAGACATATAGGCAGAGGGAGAAGCAGGCTCACCGTAGGGAGCCCAGTGTGGGACTTGATCCCAGGACTAGGATCACGCCTTGGGCCAAAGGCAGATGCTCAACCACTGAGCCACCTAGGCGTCCCTTTCTATATTATTTTGAGTCATTTGAGATTAAATTGCAGACATGCTCCTTTACCCCTGAATACATACATGCATACATACATACTTATTTATTTATTATTTTTTTGAATACTTTAATACAGTATGTATTTCCCAAAATAGAAATATTCTCTTACATAGCCTCAGTATAGTTAGCAAAATTAGAAATTAATATTGATACATTTCATTTTTTTAAAGATTTTTTTAAAAAAGATTTTATTTGAGAAAGAGAGCAAGCACATGTGCACACTAGTGGGGGAAAGGGGCAGAAGGAGAGGGAGAAGCAGCCTCCCTGCTGAGCAGGGAGACCAATGCAGGGCTTGATCCCAGGACCCCGAGATCATGATCTGAGCTGAAGGCAGCTGTTTAACTGACTAAGCTACCCAGGTTCCCTAAGATTTTATTTTTAAGCAATCTCTATATCCAACTTGGGGCTTTAACTCAGTAACCCTGAGATCAAGACTCACATACTTCACAGACTAAGCCAGGGACCTCCATACAATACTGTTTCTAATCTACAGACATTACTTCTATTTTGCCAGTTGCTTCATAATGTCCTTTCTAGTGAAAGACAAAAATTTCTTTTATTCTTACCCAGCATCTAATTCTGGAGCATGCATTGCAATTCATTGTCATGTCTCTTTAATCTTTTCTTTGGAGCACTGCGCCTTGTTTTTTTTTTTTTTTTTACCCCTTACATATTTTTGAAGAACATAAGGTAGTTAATTTGGGTTTGTCTGATATTTCCTTGTAGTCATGTATTTTGCTAGAAATACTATGAAGTGATGTTGTGTCTTTCTCAGCACATTTTATCAGGAGGCATACAATATCTTTGCTTTTACTATATTTTAAAATGTATTTTTTTTAAAAACACCACCATATTTATTTAGTTTAACATTTCCCCTGATCTAAAGAGAAAGATGTCAAAAGAAAAGCTAGAACATATACATAAGCACACATCCCCTCTGAACCTTAGATAACCTAAAAGGAAAAATAACAGCAAAGTTCTGTTCAACAGATAAATTTATCTCCGCTTCTGGAAGATGTTTCCACGCCCCATTCCACGTCCTCTTCCTCTTGCAGCCACTTGAGCTTTCAGAATAGCAGCTTTCCCCCGGCCAGCTCCTGAGCCTTGGTTTTTGTTTTTCATGCTCTTTAACATGGGTACATTTTTCAGCATGTCAGGCAAAATGAGAAAGCGGATCTTGCTGCCACGGATGTACACCTGCTCCAGCTGTGCCACTCGGCCATCTCTGTATGTGACTGTGATGTTGGACATCTGGCAGTTCATGTTGTCTTCCGCCTCAATGAGCTTCCCACGATACACCTCGCCAGTGTTTGTCTCACATGTCACGATGTGGCCCTCGGCTTCGTGAAGGACTTTAATCGGCACACCAATAGACATCTTGGCAGGAAAAGAGTTCTCACCAGCTCCGGCCTACTCTTCCTTCCCCGGGCCGCAGCAACTCCGGCGATGGCCAAGGCGTGAGCCGAGCGAATGGCGGGTCTCGCGCTCCCCTGTATTTTCTTTTAATATGATTATCAATCAGCTCATTCTCTGTCATTTAACTTAGATATTTGAAGCTAGGTTTGGTTAATTTGTATAGAATTGGAGAGAATTTGCCCACCTCTTACTTTTTTTTTTTTTTTGCTTTTCCCTTTTTCCACCATCTTCATGCAGCCCCAAAATTCAAAACCACAAAACACCCTATTTATGAATTTTCATTGTGTATTCTGAGTGTCTGCTAAAAATAGAGAATCAAGGGTGAATGTTTCTTTTTTTTTTTTAAGGGTGAATGTTTCATATTAAAGTGACCGTACTTGTTATTTGTTAAGTATGTGAAATAATACATTTCTTTCAAAGGCTGACTATATCAATACATCCAATACAGCTTATTGAATATCTCAACTTAGACACTGAGGAGAAGATATTGGAGGGTACTACATGACTTCAGGGTTGCTTTGTGTTTTTTTTTTTTTTCGGGGTTATATTTTTAATGCTCAGCAAATCACCACTCTTTTCTTTTAAGGAATGCCTGAGCAGACATTATCTCCATTTTAATAAACATTTATTATTTCTCTGTACAAGGCAATTTGTTATTTCCCACATGGGAAAATGATGAACCCAGACCAAATTCCTTCTTTGAAGAGCTTATACTACAGTAGAGAGTACTCTGAGTTTTATTTTTTTTAAAAGATTTTATTTATTTATTCATGAGAGACACAGAGAGAGAGGCAGAGACAGGCAGAGGGAGAAGCAGGCTCCATGCAGGGAAACTGACATGGGACTGGTTCCTGGGTCTCCAAGATCACGCCCTGGGCTGAAGGCAGCGCTAAACCACTGGGCCACCCGTGCTGCCCCGTATTCTGAGTTTTAAACAAGGAACTATAAGCAGAATGTATTGATTACTATAAGAGAAGTAAAAGAAAATTCAGTAGAAGAGGGGAAAGGGAACCTTCTTTGAACTGAGTTGTGGTATGATTGGAAAGTCATGTGTGAATTATTTTGCAGAGAGCTTTGAATGCTATGCCTAGGAGTTTCATACTTTATGAACATGGGAAGCCTTTGAATATTTTGAGCATGGAGTGACATCTGAGTCTACTCAAGTATGTTAATTATTTTTTTTAAGGATGTCAATTATTGAAAATACTAAGAGCATTTATTTATTTATTAATTATTTATGTAGTCCTTTAGACAAGGAATGTATTTAGGAGAATATAGACGTACATATGTTTAACTCCCATACCCCCTTAAAGTATAGTAGCAGATGCTAAGTACCAGCAGAGTGCTATTGATATATGGTATAAGAACACAGTAGTTTAGTATTTGAATCAGGTAGA
Source organism: Canis lupus familiaris (assembly GCF_011100685.1). NCBI lineage: Eukaryota > Metazoa > Chordata > Mammalia > Carnivora > Canidae > Canis > Canis lupus. Next base: position 60,236,305 of record NC_049260.1, on the reverse strand, counting down.
ATGAACTTGGGTAAAAGAAGGAATTTCAAGGCAGGAAAGGATGACTTTTGGGAACTTCTTCCTTCTTCCCCATTCCAATAGATATTAAAAAAATTAAATGACTTGTGTTCCTAAATATTGCCACCCACTTATTAGTGTATTCCATGATGTCTCTGACATCTGAATTCTAAGCAATAACCTGATTATTCTGGATGGGAGCTAGGGTTACCTGCCTAACTTGAAGGATGAATTGTGGAAATAGGTGCTGTTTTCTGTCTCTAAAATCTAAATGTCTTAAAATTGTATTTTTTTTCTGCAGAGAAAGAGAACCACTGTTCTCACCTAAAGACCCTTTTCTTTCTCTTTTTTTTTTAAAGACCCTTTTCTTACAACTCCTTACAACAGGAATAAAATTTTGCTTTGCTTTCTTGATGTTGCCAGATTCTTTGCCTCTTGCTTTTTTTATAAAAAAGATTTATTTATTTATTCATTCAGAGAGAACGAGAGAGAGGCAGAGACACAGGCAGAGGGAGAAGCAGGCTCCATGCAGGAATCCCGACCTGGGACTCTATCCCAGGTCCCCAGGACCACACCCCGGGCTGCAGGCAGCGCTAAACTGCTGTGCCACCGGGGCTGCCCACCTCTTGCTTTTTGAACAGTGCCTTTGGGGAAGGATGGGTTGTGGTATATGGTTGGAATGAACTGTATTTATTAAAGCAGAAATCAGTGTATGAGGTAAGATGAAACATTTCTCGAAGGGTTTATTTTTTTATTTTTTAAAATTTTTAAAAGATTTTTTATTTATTTATTCATAGACACAGAGAGAGAGAGAGAGAGAGGCAGAGACACAGGCAGAGGGAGAAGCAGGCTCCATGCAGGGAGCCCGATGTGGGACTCGATCCCGGGTCTCCAGGATCACACCTCAGGCTGCAGGCGGCGCCGAACCGCTGCGCCACCGGGGCTGCCCAGTTGAAGGGTTTAGTAATTAGACCTTACATGTAATTACACCTTACCTTATATATATATAATAGAAGTATACTTGCTCTAATAGAGATATATATATATATTTAGATTTTATTTCTTTATTTATGAGAGACACAGAGAAAGAGGGGGCAGAGACAGGCAGAGGGAGAAGCAGGCTCTTTCCAGGGAGCCTGATGTGGGACTTGATCCCAGGACCCTGGATCATGACCTGAGCCAAAGGCAGATGCTCAAGTACTGTGCCACCCAGGTGCCTCTTTACTTTTATGTTAAAAAAAAAAAAAGGCTGGAATGTTCTTAGTCCTCCATTGTGTCTTTTTTTTCTTTTCAATTTTTTATTTAAATTCTAGTTAACATATAGTGTAATATTGCTTTCAGGAAGTATTCATTGTTTCTTTTTTTTTAAAGATTTTATTTATGTATTTGAGAAGAGACAGAGAAGGAGTAGGGGCAGGGACAGAGGAAGAGGGAGAGGCAGACTCCCTGCTGAGCAGGGGGTCTGATGTGGTGCTTGATCCCAGGACCCTGAGATCATGACTTGAACCAAAGTCAGATGCTTAACTGACTGAGCCACCCAGGTGCCCCCTTCTTTGTTTCTTAAATGTTTTGGAAGGTTGACATTTTTTTTTTAAGGTTGACATTTTTTTAAAAGATTTTATTTATTTATTCATGATAGTCACAGAGAGAGAGAGAGAGAGAGAGAGAGAGAGAGAGAGAGAGGCAGAGACACAGGCAGAGGGAGAAGCAGATTCCATGCAGGGAGCCTGACGCGGGACTTGATCCCGGGTCTCCAGGATCACACCCTAGGCCAAAGGTGGCGCTAAACCCCTGAGCCACCCGGGCTGCCCCCTTAAGTGCTTTTAGACTAAAAATAACACGAAAATAATAAATCACAGAAATATATTTTCCTGGCAACAAATATGGCAAATATGGAGTTAGCTTACACTTGCATGCCTATGAACTCTTAAAACAGATTTTAGAGATTTTTCTTATGCTCACAGGGAGAATGGTAATGGACAAATATTACTGTTTCCGTCCTTGTTATTTGTATATCTCTTTTTTTTAGTTAAGATAAAATGCAAAATCTAGTATCTTAACCACTTGAAATTGTACAATTCAGGGGCATTAAGCGCATTAAATATATTCACCATCATTGCTCTCTGATTTTGGAACATTTTTCCTTTACCCCACAAAGAATCCCTGTATCTCCCAATATTCTGCATCATCTGTCCAACTCTAGAACTTTTTCGTCATCTCAAACTGAAACTCAACTTGTTAAAGAGTAACTTTGCATTCCCCTCTCCCCTGTGTCCCTGGTAACTACCATTTCACTTTCTGTCTCTAATTTTAACTATCTTAGATATTTCTTTTTTTTTTAAAGATTTTATTTATTTATTCATGAGAGACACACACAGAGAGAGAGAGAGAGAGAGAGAGAGGCAGAGACAGGGGCGGAGGGAGAAGCAGGCTCCATGCAGGGAGCCTGACGTGGGACTCCATCCTGGGTCTCCAGGATCACGCCCTGGGCTGAAGGCGTGGCGCTAAACCGCTGAGCCAAATCGCTGAGCCACCAGGGCTGCCCAGATATTTCTATATAAGTGGAATTCTACAATATTTGTCCTTATGTGTTTGGCTTATTTCATTTAGCATAAAGTCCTCAATGTTCATCCATTTTGGAGCATGTATCAGAATTTCATTCCTTTTTAAGGCTGAATAATATTCCATATTATGTATGTATGTACCATATCTAGTTAATCTATTCATTCATCTGATGATGGACATTTAGGTTGTTTTTATCTCTGCTATTGTGAATTGTGCAACATTGGTGAACAAACATCTGTTCAAGGCTCTATTTTCTGTTCTTTTGGGTATGTTTCTAGAAGTGGAAGTCTAGCTTTAATCTTTTGATGAACCACTAAACTGTTTTCCATGGTGGCCATACTATTTTACATTCCAAGTTGCATTGTATAAGAGCAAGAATTTTTCTACATTCTTGGTCAGCAAAGCTTTTTGTTTTGTTTTGTCTTTCAGAAAAGTGAGCTCATACAGTTTATTTTAGAGTTAATTTAAAAAATGTAGTTGACTGTCAACTATACTCAAAATTTTAAAAAATGAGTTGACAAATAAGAAATAAAGAGGATTACAAGGTACAAAGTTCTGGTTATAAGATAAATAAGTCATGGAGATGCAAAGTACAGCATAGAGAATATAGTCAATAAGATTGTAATAATATTGTTTGGTATAGATGATAACTACACTTACCATGGTGAGCACTGCATAACATATAGAATTAAGTCATTATGTTGTATACCTGAAACTAAGATGACACTGTATATTATTTATACTTAAGTATTTAATTTTTTTAATAGTCATACTAACAGGTGTAAAGTGTTATTGTAGTTTTTATTTGCATTTCCCTAAAGACTAGTGATGTAAAGCCTCTTTTCATGTGTTTATTGGTATATCTTCTTTGGAAAAATGAAGTCTTTTGCCCAGTCTTAAATTGGGTTTATTTATTTTTTTGTTGTAGGCGTCATTTAATAATTCTGGATATTGGTGCGCCTGGGTGGCTCAGTCAGTTAAGCATACAACTCTTGATCTTACCTCAGGTCTTGATGTCAGGAATGTGAGTTCAAGCCCCACATTGGGCTCCATGCTGGGCTTGGAACCTACTTAAAAAATTCTGGATCGTAATCCCTTATGAAATAATATGAATTGTGAATATTTTTCCTGTTCTCTGGGTTGTTTTTTTTATTCTTTTGTGAGTGTTCTTTGATGCATGAGTTTTCAGTTTGGATGAAGTCTAAGATAATTGATTTTTTTCTTCTTTGTATGACTGTTTGGTGCCATCCAAGAAATCTAAAGTCATGAAAATTTATTCCCCTATTTTCTTCTAAGAATTTATAGTTTTAGCTCATATGTAGGTCTTTGATCCAATTTTTTTGTTTTTTTTCTTTGATCCAATTTGAATTAATTTTTAAAAAGGATTTTATGTATGTATGTATGTATGTATGTATGTTAGAGAAGGAGTGGGGAGGGGCAGGGGGAGAGAGAGAATCTCAAGCAGGCTCCATGCCCAATGTGGAGCCCTGTGTGGTTGGGGCTTGATCTCACAACCCTGAGATCATGACCTGAGCCAAAATTAAGAAGAGTTGGATATTTAACCGACTGAGCCATCCGGGTGCCTCAAGATTTTATTTTTAAGTAATCTGTATGCCCAATGTGGGGCTTGAACTCAAAACCCCAAGATCAAGAGTCACATACTCTCCTCACTGAGCCAACTACAAGCCCCTTAAATTAATTTTTGTATATGGTATAATATAGGGGTCCAACTTCATTTTTTTGCATGTGGATATCTAGTTATCCTAGCACAATTTGTTGAGGAGACTGATCTTTCTCCACTAAGCATTCTTGGCATCCTTGTCTGATATCAGTTGACCATAGATGTATGGATTTATTTCTGGGCTTTTTGTTCTCCTCCATTGGTCTATATGTCTATCCTTATGCCAATACCATGCTGTTTTTGATTACTTGAGCTTTGTAGCAAGTTTTGAAAGTGATAGTATTCCAAGTTTGTCTTTTTTTCAAGATTGGTTTAGCTCTTTGAGGTCCCTTGAATTTGCATATGAGTTTTAGTATTGATTGTCCAATTTTAGCAGTAGTGACTATTGCAGTTTAATAGAGATAACATCAAATCTGTATCATTTTGGGGAGTATTGCTCTCAACAATATTAAATCTTTTAGAACATGAGATATTCCATTTAATTGGAATTGTTTAATTTCTTTTTTTGATTTATTTTTTGTAGTAATCTCTATACCCAATGTGGGGCTTGAACTCATGATCTTGAAATCAAGGGTTGCAAGCTCTTCTGACTGAGCCAGTCAGGAGTCCCTGGAATAGTTTAATTTCTTTTTTTTTTAAAAGATTTTATTTATTTATTCATGAGAGAGAGGCAAAGAGAGAGGCAGGCTCCATGCAGGGTGCCCGATGTGGGACTCAATCCCAGGACTCCAGAGGCAGATGCTCAACCACTGAGCCACCCACGTGTCCCTAATTTCTTTTTTTTTTTGTTAATTAATTAAAAAATATTTGCTTATTTATTCTTGAGAGACAGAGAGAGTGAGAGAGGCAGAGACATAGGCAGAGGGAGAAGCAGGCCTCCTGCAGGGAGCCCGATGTGGGACTCAATCCGAGATCCCAGAATCATGCCCTGAGCCAAAGGCAGATGCCAAACTGCTGAGTCACCCAGGTTTCCCTGTTTAATTTATCTTAAGCAATGTTTTGTAGTGTTCATTGTACAAGTTTTGAACCTCTTTGATTAAATTCATTCCTGTATACTTCTTGATGCTGTTGTAAATGAGAAGTGTTGCATTGTTCATTGCTAGTGTTTAGGAATATAACTGCTTTTCTGTGTGTTGATCTTTTATCCTGCAAGTGTGCTGAATCCATTTATTATCTTAAATAGTTTTTTTGTGGATTTTTTTAGGATTTTATTTTTTATTTTTTTCTTTTTTCTTTTTATTTTTTTTATTTATGATAGTCACACAGAGAGAGAGAGGCAGAGACACATGCAGAGGGAGAAGCAGGCTCCATGCAGGGAGCCCGACATGGGACTCAATCCCGGGTCTCCAGGATCGCGCCCTGGGCCAAAGGCAGACGCTAAACCGCTGCGCCACCCAGGGATCCCGGATTTTCTTTTTTAAAAGAGATTTTGTTTATCCATTTGACAGAGATAGAGCACCAGAGAGCACAAGTAGGGGGAACAGCAGAGAGAGAGAGGGAGAAGCAGGCTCCCCACCAAGCTGGGAGCCTGACATGGGGCTCAATCCCAGGACCCTGGGATCCCTACCTGAGCTGAAGGCAGATGCCTAACTGAGCCACCCTGGTGCCCTAGGTGTTGAATTTTGTAAGATGATTTTTCTGTATCAATTTAGATGATTATGTGATTTTCCCCTCTTTATTTTATTCTATTTATGTGGTAATTTATACTGATATATTTTCATGTCACACTTTGCATTCCTGGGATAAATCCCACTTGGTCATGGTCTATGATTCTTTGATGTGTTAATGAATTCTATTTACTAAGGTTCTGTTTAGGATTTTTCCACCACTAGCTAGCATTTTGTTTAGGACTTTTGTATCAATATTCATAAGGGATGTTGGCCTGTAGTGTGATGTCTTTGTCTGATTGTGGTATCAGGGTAATGCTGGTCTTGTTGAATGAGTAAAGTGTTCCTTCCTCTACTGTTTTTGGGAAGAATTTGAGAGGGGATTCATTAAATATTTGGTGGAATTTACTAGTGAAGCCACCAATCATCCTGAGTTTTTCTTTTTTGGGATGTTTTTGATTATCAACTCAAGTAAAGAGTTTGAATAGTTACAAATAAAAAAAAAGAAAAAAGTAGCATTTGTATTTACCCAATGTGATTGCTTTTACCATTATTCTTTATTTTATAATATAGCCCCACTTTACACTGTGGTGGTGTTTCATTTGAGCCTGATGGTCTCCCTTTAGCATTTCTTTTTTTTTTTAAGATTTTATTTCTTTATTCATGAGAGACACAGAGAGGCAGAGACATAGGCAGAGGCAGAAGTATACTCCCTGTGGGGAGCCCAGTGTGGGACTCAGTCCCAGGACCCTGGGATTACACCCTGAAGGCAGACACTCAACCACTGAGCCACCCATGCATCTCAAGAGGGAGATAGTCTTAAGCAGACTCCATTCTCAGGACCCTGAGGTCATGACCTGCGCCGAAACCAGGCAAGTGTCAGATGCTTAACTATGCTACCCAGGTGCCCCTTTTTCCAGCATTCTAGATTTGTCATCTCACTTTTCTGGTTTCCATGGTGTTCAGCTGTTAATCTTAATTAGAATCCATTGTACTTGTCAGTTCTCACTGATTTTGAGATTTCCTTTGTCTTTGACAGTTTAATTATATTTTGTCTTACTGTGTTCTCTATTTATCATTCTTGGAATTCATTGACCTTGGATATTTAGATTCATGTATTTCATGAATTTGGGATGCTTTGACTATTAGTTAAATAGTCTTTCTGCTCCTTTATCTTCTCTTCTGTTACTCTCATTATACATGTGTTATCTCACAGGTCTCTGATGCTCTGTTCATTTTTCATCATTTTTTTTTTTACTTTCTGCTTCTCATATTGGGTAATCTCAATTGGTGTTATCTTTAAGTTTACTTATTCTTATCCTTGGTCAGATCTTCTGTTGAACCTCTGTAGTGAATTTTTCATGGCTGCTATTTTATTTTTCAGCTCTAAAATTGTATTTGGTTCCTTTTTAAACTGTATTTCTTTGTATTTCTTTTAAACTTTCTTTCTTTATTTCTTCGTATTTTCTTTGTATTTAAACTTTATTTCTTTAAACTGTATTTCTTTGTATTTCTTTGGTAAGATATGCCAGTTTCTTTAGCTCTTTGAATGTATTTAAAACAGTTGATTTAAAGTCCTTGCCTACTAATTCTAACATCTGGGTCTCCTCAGGAACAGTTGTGTTAATTTTTCTTTTTTTTCCTGGGAATAGACCATACTTATTTCTTTGCATACTTCTAATTTTTTTGTTGAAAACAGATACTTTGAATATTGTAATATGGCAGTTCTGGAAAACATTTTCCCCCCATTCCCAGGGTCTGTTGTTGCTTCTTGCTGTGGTTTTTGCTTAGTGAACTTTCTAACCTATTTTCACAAAGGCTATATTTGTTATGTGTGGATACTGAAGTGTTTGTTCTGGTAGCTTATTGGCCATTTTTTGACAGAGCTTTCCTTAAATACATACAAGTAAAAAACAGCCCCAAAACAAACAAAAACCCATACCAAAGCAAACCAGCTCTCTTTGCAGATTGTCTTAGTGTTGGGCTACTTTGCCCAACTCTCTCTCTTTGCAGATTGTCTTAGTGTTGGGCTACTTTGCAGTGCTTCGTTCATTTAAAACTTTTGTAACTCTCACTTTCTGATTAGGTAGAGTCTAAAGGTCAGCTAAAGGTGAAAGTTTATGGCCTTTTCTTGTCTTTTCTGAGCATGTGTCCAGCCTTAGGCATAGGTGTGGCCTTCCAAATTCCTAGGTATGTGTTGGAGATATATATACATATATATATATATATCATATATATATGAGTTCGATTTGCCAACATATAGTATAACACCTAGTGCTCATCCCGTCAAGTGCCCCCCTCAGTGAAGCTCTTTGGAGCTCTTATTCCCTTCTGTATTTGTATCTGGCTTCTTTCTTCCCATCCTTTTATATCTGTCAAGTGCCTGGCCCACTTGTTATCCCTTGCCCTGGTAGCTGTGGATATTATATTTGCCTTTACATGCTTTAGACAAATCTTGTTCGTCTTAGGAACTTGCTCCTCCTGAGAAAGTTCTGAGATGGGTGAAAGAAAGCCCCAATCCCAGTCTGCCAGATAATGACTGAACAGGTCAAAAGATACCACCACAATTCTTTAAGAATAAGATCCACATCATACCTTTGGCACCTGGTTCACTAGGAATGTGGGCCACTATCTTCATGGCTGCCATCTAGCCAGGGAATGGGACATGGTAGGTGCATACAGTTAAAACACCACAGTACTCTTGTACTGAAGTTCAGCACCTTTTTCTATTAACTATTTCCTGTTGGTTGTAGGCTTTTTTTAAAAATAGATTTTATTTATTTATTCATGAGAGACACAGGGAGAGAGAGGCAGAGACACAGGCAGAAGGAGAAGCAGGCTCCATGCAGGGAACCTGATGTGGGACTCGATCCCGGGTCTCAAGGATTAGGCCCTGGGCTGAAGGTGGTGCTAAACCGCTGAGCCACCTGGGCTACCCTGGTTGTAGGTTTTGGATGAGATTCTATAGCTCCAAAAAAGTTGACTCAGAAATTTTATGCTAGTGTAATTGTTACCTTAGTGGAGAGACAGAATTTTGGAGTTACTTGTTCGATCATTGTATATGACATCATTCCTGGTATGTTTGTTGTAATCCCTATGCCAGTGCCACATTTTCTTAATAACTAGAGCTTTTATGAAATCTGCTAGGGCATGAATGCCCACATTGCTCTTTGTACTATCATGGTAATTCTTGAGCCTGTACTGTTCTATATTATATATCTCTTTTTATGTTTCTAAATTCTTTGATAAATTTTTTATTCTATTTTCATAAACATTTCATAGGCCTAATGTGAGCCAGGGATTGTTTTAGGTCAGGGTTTTTCAGTCTTGGGATTACAGACATTTTGGTCCAGATAATTCTTTGCTGTGGGAGGCTGTTCTATGTATGCATTGTATTCCTGGCCTCTGCCCAGTAGATACTAGTAACACCCCCCCACCAGTTTTGAAAACTGGAAATGTTTAAAGACACTGTCGGATGTTTCCCATGGGTAGTGATGATGTGGAAGTGGCACAGTCCTCCTGTTTGATAACCACAATTCTAGATGATAGGGATTCATAGATAATTAATATTAAGCTAAGGGGAGGAATAAATGACTGAAATACACTGTGATGTGGTTAAGTACACTTACAAAGATACAAACCAAGAAATGTGGAAGAATAGCAAAAAATTGCCTTGGAGTGTTAATGGCAATATTTTCCAGAGAGAGTTGGCAGTTTTGAGTTGAGACTTAAGGGAAGGTGGTAGTGTTGGCAAGGAGAGGAGATATTCTAGGTGGTGCAAAGGTCATGTCTAGGGACTTGATAGAAGGGCCCTTTTGTGCCTTGAGAACAGTGAGACTGGGATGCCTGGGTGGCTCAGCAGTTGAGTAGACCTGCCTTTGGCCCAGGGTGTGATCCTGGAGTCCCGGGACTGAGTCCCACATCTGGCTCCCTGCATGGAGCCTGCTTCTTCCTCTTCCTCTCTCTCTCTCTCTGTGTCTCTCATGAATAAATAAATAAAATCTTAAAAAAAAGAATAGTGAGACATTAAGTGTAATTGGAGAGTATGGGAGGTAGAGGTGAAAAAAAAGAAGGTTATTTGGGTTAGATTTGAAAAGAGTTTTTTTAAAGTTTTGAAGAAGGCTTTTTATGCTTTATTAATATATCACTTTATGCCTTTTTATATTGTAGGCAATAAAATATAAAAGTCTGTAGAGTAATATGATCAACTTTAAATGAACAATAATGATTTAGTGAATGATTAAAATTACATAGTAAATATCACACTCAAGAAAATAGCTGTGATCTATAAAGTAGGAAAATAGGAAGGGATGGCGATTTATAAAAACTAAAACTGGATGTTGGATATTATTCTTAAATCCAACCACCCTTTGGGTAGACTGTTTTCATCCTGTATTTGTCAAGTTCTTAAATATTGTCATCACTGATGGTGATCCTTGGTATTTAAATAGAGGAATGAAGTGGGAAAATGTACAAGGTTGTATACTTTTTTCTTTTCTTTTTTTTTTTTTTAGAGATTTTATTTATTTATTTATGAGAGACAGAGAGAGGCAGAGTCACAGGCAGAGGGAGAAACAAGCTTCCTGCAAGGAGCCTGAAACAGAACTCGATCCCAAGACCCTGGGATCATGCCCTGAGCCAAAGGCAGAAGCTCAACCGCTGAGCCATCAGGTGTCCTAAGGTTATATATATATATTTTTAAAGATTTATTTATTTATTCATGAGAGAGACAGACTGAGAGAGAGGGGCAGAGACATAGGCAGAGGGAGAAGCAGGCTCCATGCAGGAAGCCCGATGTGGGACCCGATCCTGGATGACAGGATCACGACCTGAGCCAAAGGCAGGCGCCCAATCGATAAGCCACTCAGGCATCCCAGATTATATATTTTTCTTTTTTAAAAGATTTTATTTATTCATTCATGAAAGACACAGACAGAAAGAGAAGCAGAGACACAGGCAGAGGGAGAAGCAGGCTCCATGCAGGGAGCCCGATTCAGGACTCGATCCCGGATCTCCAGGATCATGCCCTGGGCTGAAGGCGGTGCTAAACTGCTGTGCCACCGGGGCTGCCCTACAAAGATTTTTTTTTTATTTATTACACACACACACACACACACACACACAATGTGCACGAGCTGGAGGGAGAGAGGAAGAGAGAATCTCAAGCAGATTGTGTGCTAATGGGACTCAATCTCATGACCTGAGATCACAACCCAAGATGAAACTAAGAGTTGAAAAAACAACAACAAAAAATGACACCAAGAATTGGATGCTTAAGTGTACCACCCAGACATCCCTCCTTAACCCATCTCCCCCTACACTTCTGATAACTGTCAGCTTGTTCTCTATAGTTAAGAATCTGTTTCTTGGGATCCCTGGGTGGCGCAGCGGTTCGGCGCCTGCCTTTGGCCAAGGGCGCGATCCTGGAGATCTGGGATCGAATCCCACATCAGGCTCCCGGTGCATGGAGCCTGCTTCCCTCTCTCTCTCTCTCTCTGTCTCTCGCTCTCTCTCTGTGACTATCATAAATGAATAAAAAATTAAAAAAAAAAAGAATCTGTTTCTTGGTTTGCCTCTTTTCCCCCTAGGCTGGTTTGTTTTGTTTCTTAAATTCCACATATGAGTGAAATCATATGGTGTTTCTTTTCTGACCTTGACATTTTTCTTTGAGGGAAAGAGGGGCAGAGGGAGAGAAAGAATCCCATGGAGCCCAACGTGTGGCTTGATCTCACAACCCTGAGATGATGACCTGAGTCGAAATCAAGAGTTGGACTGACCTACCCAGGCACCCCTGTATTTTTGAAAAATACAGTCTAGGTGTTTTTTAATTTTTTATTCTATTTTTATTTTTTAAAGATTTTATTTCCTTACTCATGAGAGACAGAGAGAGAGAGAGATGCATGGGATCCCTGGGTGGAGCAGTGGTTTAGCACCTGCCTTTGGCCCAGGGCGTGATCCTGGAGATCCGGGATCGAATCCCACGTCGGGCTCCCGGTGCATGGAGCCTGCTTCTCCCTCTGCCTGTGTCTCTGCCTGTCTCTCTCTCTCTGTGTGACTATCATAAATAAAAATTAAAAAAAAGAGAGAGAGATGCAGAGACACAGGCAGAGGGAGAAATAGGCTCCCCATGGGGAGCCCGATGTGGGACTTGATCCCAGAACCCTGGGATCATGACCCAAGCCAAAGGCAGATGCTTAACTGACTGAGCATCCAGGCTCCCCAAATCATACTACTTTAAAGCAAGGTTTCTGAATAGGATCACTGTTGACATTTTGGGCTAGATAATTATTTATTGTGAGGAGATTCTTGTGTGTATCATAAAATGTTTAGCTTTATCCTTCATCCTTTATCCACTAGGAGCCAGTGATAATTCCATTAACAGTTGTGACAACCACAATTATTTCCAGACATTGTCATAAGTATCCAGAGGGTCAAATTGCCCCTGTTGAGAACTGGTGCCTTATAGTCAGTGCTTTGTCTTATCTCCCCCCACCAAGGTTCTTTTAATTCCTTGTATATGTGCATATATACTGTTCACTAGTTATAAATAGTTGTGATTCAATTTGGAAATCCGTTTTTTTTTTACTTAAAATGTTTTTATACTTATTTTTTCTATTTATTATAGTTTATTGCATAAAATTTACCATTTAACCATTTTAAAATCTACAATTCATAAACTTTACCATTTAACCATTTTTTTTTTAATGATAGTCACAGAGAGAGAGAGAGAGGCAGAGACATAGGCAGAGGGAGAAGCAGGCTCCATGCACCAGGAGCCTGACGCGGGATTCGATCCCGGGTCTCCAGGATCGCGCCCTGGGCCAAAGGCAGGCGCTAAACCACTGCACCACCCAGGGATCCCCCATTTAACCATTTTTAAGTGTACAGTTTGGTGGCACTAAGTACATTAAGTGTGTCATGTAACCATCACCACAATCAATTTGCAGAACTTTTTGAGTATCCCAAAGAAAAACTGTTTACCCATTAAATGGTAAATCCTTATTCCTTCCTCCCCTAGTTCCCTGGTAATTTCTGTTCTGCCTTCTGTTTCTTTCATAGTTAATTAAAAAAATTAAGAAATATTTTATTTGAGAGAGAGAGAATGAGGGCATGAGGGAGGGGAGTGACAGAGGGAGAGAGAGAGGAACAAGCAGACTTAGCACTGACTCTGTACTAGGCCTGATCTCATGACCCTGACTGAGATCATGACCTGAGCTGGAATGAAGAGTTGAATGCTCAACCGACTGAGCCACCCAGGTGCCCCTCTTTCATAGTTATTTTTAGTCCATTTAGTTGTACGTAATTTGCTCAACTCTGCTTACTGATTAAAATTCTAATTTATTTTTTGTAATATGACAACAACTTTATACTTAAATGCTTCACTTTATTTTTTAAAAATATTTTATTTATTTATTCATTAGAGACATAGAGAGAGAGAGGCAGAGACACAGGCAAAGGGAGAAGCAGGCTCCATGCAGGGTGCCCGACCTGGGACTCGATCCCGGGCCTCCAGGACCACACCCTGGGCTGAAGGTGGTGCTAAACCGCTGAGCCACCCGGGCTGCCCAAATGCTTCACTTTAGTTTATATTCTTAAGAGAGGGATTAATGAATATAATGTTTTGAATGTTTGTTTTTTTTGTTCATTTACCAATGGCTTTCTAAAGAGTTTGAAGTTATTTACACTGTAAACAGAATGCGTGAGTACTCATTTCACTGTACATTGGATATTATTGCTATTTCAGTTATAGGATATTGGACATATTGCTACTGGACATTATTGGAAATTATTGCTATTTCAGTTGTAGGGTATTAAGAGGTACCTTGCTATAAGAGGTTAAAGATAGTCTAACACATTTTCCTAATTGCATCTTTTATAAGAAATGTTTCTATTCTCTGCCCGTATTCCTTTGATGACAAGATTTTTTAAATGTCTGATATTTTAATAGAATACAGATATTAAAAAAAAAAGAATACAGATATTATTTTTTAAGACAGTGCATGAGTGTGGAGGGGCAGAGGGAGTGGTAGAGAGAGAGTCTTAAGCAGGCTCCATACCCAGAGCCTGATGTTTTGCTCAGTCTCACAACTTGAGATCATGGCTCGAGCTGAAATCAAGAGTCAGACACTTAACTGACTGAGCCACATTGGCGCCCCCAGATGCTAATTTTTTATATTTGCTGGAAATGTTTTTCCTATTATTTAAATTGTTATGTTCTTGAAACTTAAGCATAACTTTCTTGGCTTAGTTTTTTCAGTATAAAAGAAAGATTGTAGTGGGAAAAGAGAGATAATAGCATTCAGTGGAACCTAGAAGTAATTTTTAAAAATATTTAATTTATTGGGCAGCCCCGGTGGCTCAGTGGTTTAGCGCCTCCTTCAGTCCAGGATGTGATCCTGGAGAACCCGGGATCGAGTCCCACGTTGGGCTCCTTGCATGGAGCCTGCTTCTCCCTCTGCCTCTCTCTCTCTGTGTGTCTCTCATGAATAAATAAATAAAATCTTTATAAAAAAAGTAAAATAAAAATATTTTATTTATTTATTTTGGAAAGAGAAAGCAAGCATGAGTGGGGAGAGGGAGAAGTAGACTCCCTGCTGAGTGGAGTACTTCATGCACCTTGATCCCAGGACTCTGGGATCATGACCTGAGCTGAAGGCAGACCATTAAATGACTGAGTTACCCAGGCACCCCTAACGAGAAGTAATTTTTTATGTCACTGTAAATTTTCTTTTAAAATATTCACAGTCATAATCTAAGAATATACTGTTTATACTATTTAATAATTGAGATTATTCTAACTTGTTTTATTTCTGGTGTTATATTTGAATTTTCCATTTCTCTAAAACATAGCTCTGAAAAAGTTTTTAAAGATTTTATTTATTTTTATTATATATATATATAGAGAGAGAGAGAGTGGAAGCATGAGTCGGGGAAGGGGCAGAGGGAGAGGAGAGAGAGAATCTCAAGCAAACTCCCTGCTGAATGCAGAGCCCGAAGCAGGATTTGATTCCATTACCCTGAGATCATGACCTGAGCTGAAACCAAGTCAGACACTTAACCCACTGAGCCATCTAGGCTCATGTAATGATGATTTCAGAAGTGAGGTTATTATGGTGCTATTATGCTATAATATAGCTATAAATAATATCTGTTTTGAGTGCTATTGTGATAATGGCATATATAGTATTTTGCCTTCTAGGAAATTGCTAGGAGTATATCTATAGATAAACAAGAGATAGGAATTAAATGTCTCAGTTTTCCAAAAAAATTGCTGAAGAAAAATTCTTTTCTTTATGTGGATACTATTCATATTTAATGATATCCTTCAAAGGAAGCTTGGGTATGGTTCATATTGCCTTAGTTTTGAGTAGTATGGCCTAGGCATGATCAGTTTTTAAAAGTGAAGAGTTCAAAACATTTCCTTTTATTAATGTTTGTTTTATTAAGGTTATTGTTAAAACCAACATTTACTTGTGTAATGATAGATAATAACTTTTTGGTATTTGCTGTGTGTGTGTGTTTTTCTAAAAATTAGGAAACATGACAGAGGGAGGTAGTTTCGCCTTACTTTTATATGATAGATCTTTGTGAGGATTGTTCAGTTTCCTGATTTTGATGGGATGCTAAGTTAACAAAGATAAACAGCAGAATGATTGGCACAGGAGATTTATTATATGACATACCTTCCATTCGGTGATGATAGCTAGTTCAATTTCTATTTATACGTAAATTGTTTATAAGAGAATGAAATGACTTTGAACCTTTGGATAGTGTAAAGTAAATCAGAGTATTTTCAGGTCATGGAACATAGTGTAACTAATAGAATGAAATATTGAAAAAGCACTGGACCAAGACCATGCTTTCTATAACTTTTAGTTCTGGGTCTTTTGATAACTGTATGACCCTGGGCCTCAAGGTTTTCCTTTTTATCTTGTCCAGTCCCTCATTTTAAAGTGCTTTTAGCTCTAAAATTCTATCTCTATGTTGCGTTATATAACAATCCTATGAGGTAACTTAGATTAAAAGAGGAAGGCAGTAGCATTTCAGCAATATGGTTTGGGGTTGAGTCTCAAGTGAACTAGAGTTTTCCTTTAGTCTGAGGATGGTATGAATTAAAATGGAAGGATGCTGTGATCTTTACGTTGCAGAGGGAAAGGGAATTGCTGATTGATTTTTATTTCTAGGAGTGGACATGGAGCAGATTTGCTTTTTCTTCTTTATTTTTTTTAAGTAATCTCTTTGCCCAGTATGGGGCTCAAACTCATGACCTCAAGATCAAGAGTTGCATGCTCTACTGATTGAGCCAGCGAGGTACACCCCTCAGCTGATTTATTCTTTTTTTATTTTTATTTTTTTATTATTTACTATTTATTTATCTATTTTTAAAGATTTTATTTATTCTCTCATGAATAAACAAGTAAGATCTTTAATAAAAAATTTTTAAAAATAAAAATAAAAACAATTAATTTTTAAAAGATTTTATTTATTCATGAGAGACACTGAGAGAGAGAGAGAGAGGGGGAGAGAGAGAGGGAGAGGAGAGAGGGAGAGGAGAGAGAGAGAGGGAGAGAGAGAGGGAGAGGAGAGAGGGAGAGGAGAGAGAGAGAGGCAGAGACACAGGCAGAGGGAGAAGCAGGCTCCATGCAGGGAGCCCAATGTGGGACTCGATCCCGGGTCTCCAGGATCACACCCTGGGGCGAAGGCGGCACTAAACCACTGAGCCACCTGGGCTGCCCAAACCTTTACTTTTTAAGTAGTCTGTAATTAGGATCTGGCTAAGGTATGATTTAGGAGTTATCATCTGTATTTAGATCCTGGCTCCACAATTTATTTTTATTGTTATTTTGAGCAAGTTACCTAACCTCTATACTTCAGTTTTCTCATGTATAAAAGATAATAACAGCCACCTATTTTATAGAGTGATTATGATTAAATGAGATAGTTAAGGGCTTGGAACAGTGCTTGGCATGTGGTACTCAGTAAATATTAACTGTGGTTTTTATTTTCATCTGTGTGTATATATGTTGTTGGTGGTTGACTCTTCTCTACAAGCACCCAGTGAGGTGTAAGGGAAAGGGACACTGAAATTAGTGACTTGGATGTATGAAATGAATTCATGGACAAGCATTAATCTATGTTTAATTGAATGTAACTGAAAAAAATAAAAAAAAAAAGGAATGTAACTGGATGTGTGTGAGTTTAAACTATAGATTTCCTTTGTTTTTATTTTTTAAAGATTTTATATGTTTATTCATGAGAGACACAGAGAGAGGCAGAGACACAGGCAGAGGGAGAAGCAGGATCCATGCAAGGAGCCCGATGTGGGACTTGAACCCGGGAATCCGGGATCATGCCCTGAGCCAAAGTCAGGTGCTTAACCGCTGAGTCACTCAGGCATTCCGATTTCCTTTGTTTTTAAAGATTTTATTTATTTCTTCATGAGAGACACAGAGAGGCAGAGACATAGGCAGAGGGAGAAGTAGGCTCCCCTGAATAGCCTGATGTGGGACTGGATCCCAGGACACTGGGATCACAACCTGAGCCAGAGGCCGACGCTCAACCACTGAGCCACCCAGGTGTGCCTACACTATAGATTTTCTTACTTTTGTAAAGATGTATCTATAAAACTTTGAGTGCCTGCTGTCCACTGGTTACTGTGCTAGGATGTAGGACGCTGAACTAGGTATTAAAATAGTATTCTACATATTGAACTTTTTTTTATACTGGAAAATTGCAAAATTATGAGCATATTCAAAAGGAAGAAAATACCCAAAATTAACTGTTAGAAAGCTTCAGAAATTATCATCTCATTGTTAGTTGAATTTCATATATAGCCATCCAAGTCCCTCCTCACTGATTTATTTTATCTACCTATCGTTTATTACTTAAAAGATTTTATTTATTTATTCATGAGACAGAGAGAGAGAGAGAGAGAGAGAGGCAGAGACAAAGGCAGAGAGAGAAGCAGGCTCCATGCAGGGAGCCCGACACGGGACTTGACCCTGGGACTCCGGGATCATGCCCTGGGCAGAAGACACTCAACTGCTAAGCCAGCCAGGCGCCCCTCACAGATTTATTTTAAAACAAATTTCAGACATCATATTATTATAGGAAGACATATTTTACTTTGTTTTTATTTAAATTCTAGTTACTTAACATATAATATTAGTTGCAGGTGTACAGCTTAGTGATACAACACCTGTTGCTCATCACAGTAAGTGCACTCTTTAATCCATATTACCTGCTTCACCCATTCCCCCACTCACTTCCCCTCTGGTAACCATCAATTTGTTCTCTAGTTAACTGTTTCTTTTTTTAATGCTTGTTGATTTCTTACATTCCACATGTTAGTGAAATCATATGGTACTTGTTCTTCTCTGACATATTTTTGCTTACTGTAATACTATCTAGCTCCATCCTCCTTGTCTCAAATGGCAAAATTTCATTCTTTTTTATGGCTGAGTAATATTCCGTGTGTGTGTGTGTGTGAGAGAGAGAGAGAAAGAGTGAGAGAGTGAGAGCGAGTGCGTGAGAGAACATCTTTATCCATTCATCAGTTGATGGACATTTGGGCAACTTCCATAATTTTGCTATTACAGATAATGCTGCTATAAACATTGGGATGCATGTATCTCTCTATGAATTAGTATTTTTGTATTCTTTGTGTAAACATCTAGTAAAACAATTGCTGGATTATAGGGTAGTTCTATTTTTAATTTCTTGAGGAACCTGTATACTGTTTACCAGAGTGGCTGCACCTGTTTGCATTCCCACTAACTAAAAGTTTTCCTCTTCCTCTGCATCCTTGCCAACACCTGTTTCTTGTGTTGTTGTTTTTAGCCATTTGACATGTGTGAGGTGATATCTCATGGTAATTTTTGTTATTGTAAAACAAACCATACTGTGTGGTGTTTGCCTAAACTGAAGTATTTGTAAAAAAGTTGATTTTTTTTTCTTGTTTTCAATACTAAAAGAAAGTTGCCTGCTTGATTTCTTTTTTTTTAATAGAAGGAGGGAGGGAGAGAGGGAGAGAGGGAGAGAGAGGGGGCAGGGGGGAGAGAGAGAGAGAGAGAGAGGCGGTGAAAGGGCAGAGAGAGAATCTTAAGCAGGCTCCCCACCCAGCTGGGAATCCGGTATGTGGCTGGATCTCACAACTCTGACATCATGACCTGCGCTGAAAATCAAGAGTTGGATACTTAACTGCCTGAGCCACTCAAGCACCCCTACCTTCTTGATTTCTTTTAAGTGATAGTGTTTTTGGTGTTTGGAGGTCATTAATAATTGTAGGTGAGAATGTTTATACTGTCATATTATTGAAGTGTAAATTTTTCAACTTTTTGTTATGAAAATTTTCAAACTGATGCCAAATTTGAAAGAATTTTACATATACTCAACACCTGGATCTAACCTTTAACATTTTATTGTATTTGTTTTGTTATTTATTTATTTTTATTTATTTAAATGATTTTATTTATTCATGAGAGACACTCAAGGGGGGGGGGCAGAGACACAGGCAGAGGGAGAAGCAGGCTCCATGCAGGGAGCCCAACATGGGACTCGATCCTGGGTCTCCAGGATCAGGCCCTGGGCCGAAGGCAGCACTAAACTGCTGAGCCACCCAGGCTGCCCATGTTGTATGTGTTTTATTATGCATTTATCCATCTCTGTTGATGCAGCAGTCTATCCTGTTTTCTTATTTCAAAGTAAATTGCAGAGATTAGTATAACTGAAGTTTAGTTTTTTAATGTCGCCTTTTCAATCAGGGTGTTAAGAGATTTCTTGTTTTGTATAAACTTTATTGTTATGAATGACCATTTATATCCCAAGTTTCCAGTTATGACAAGGTGTAGTGTTTGGTTCCAGTGCTTCTCATTTTGAACTTTGCTTCTATACACTCTAAACCTTTATAAGAATATTTTGCTTAAGTACTAGTAATTC
Source organism: Canis lupus familiaris (assembly GCF_011100685.1). Lineage (NCBI taxonomy): Eukaryota > Metazoa > Chordata > Mammalia > Carnivora > Canidae > Canis > Canis lupus. Next base: position 60,216,517 of record NC_049260.1, on the reverse strand, counting down.
ATACTTAGCCAAATCTTTTAATTTAATGTATAATGAGGGTTTTGAGTGTGTACTTTCACTGGTCTTTAAAAAAACTATTCTGAGATGTAATTGTATGTCCCATATTAGTAAACTAATATGCAATTTTAGGGCTCTCTTTTAAACTTTTCCATTTAAGAACTACTCTGAGGGGTGCCTGGGTGGCTTAGTTGGTTAAACGCCTGCCCTTAGGCTCAGGTCATGATCCTAGGATAGAGCCCCGATTCCTGTTCCCTGATCATTGGGTTGTCTGCCTCTCCCTCTGCCTTTGTTCATGCTCGTTCTTGTGCTCTCTCTCTCAAATAAATAAATAAATAAAATCTTTTAAAAAAGTACTCTGAGGGCCAAAGTCACCTTTTTAGTGTTTAGCTCTTTTCTTTTTTGATCTTGGTCTTTTGTATTGTGTCTAAATATACTTTGATCCCCATATGGCTGTGTAACTCATGACAAAAAAGTCATTTGCTATATTAGATTGTTTTGAATACTCATAGTAGCCATATAATAAATGCCTATTGAATAAGTGAGACAAATTCATCAGTTCTTACCCTTAATTGAATTTTTGAAGTTTTCCTTTAGTTTTTATCATCAAACTTAATATATGAAGGATAGAAAGATGCTTTTGCTCTCTGTAGAAAGAAAAAGTATGAAGTTTATATTCTCAGTACTTGATAGGTATATTTTTAGATTTAAGTTATTGAATGTAAACAAATAATGAGAGTTTGAGAACATTCATACTCTGAATATATTATTTAATTTGGAAAAACTTAAGACAATGTAACATTAATACTTCTGCACCTACTACCTAGCTTTATGAAATCTTGTATTTCACGTTTCCTTTTTTTTAAAGATTTTATTTATTCATGAGAGACACACAGAGAGAGGCAGAGAGACATAGGCAGAGAGAGAAGCAGACTCCCCACAGGTAGCTTGATGTTGGACTTGATCCCAGGACCCCAGGACCACAACCTGAGCTGAAGGCAGACGCTCAACCAATGAGCCACCAAGCTGTCCCAGATTTCTTTTAAAGAAAAAAAAAACATTAAAAGATAATAGAAGTGAGGTCTTATATTTTCTATATACATGTACATGTATGTATAAATTTTTATACATCCATAAACTTAAACATTATTTAGGATTTTTCAGTTTTATGAGTTTGACATCATTATGTCCATATTATTTCACAACTTGCTTTTTTTGTTCAGTGTTTTTTGGATTTTGAGGTAGACATAGACCTGCAGTATCTAGTACAATAGCCATAAAATATCTGTGGCTGTTGAGCACTGGAAATGTAGGTATTATGAATCGAGATGTGCTAGAATTCTATTTGCACACAGAATTTAGAAGCTTTGGAATGAAAAAATATATAAAAAATATTTAAATATATAAATATATATTTATATAAAATATATCTCATCAGTTATTTTGTATTGGTTACATAATGAAATGATAATGATTTGGGTACAGTGGATTTAAATAAGATTAAAATTAATTTTACCTGCTTGTTCTTTTCTTTAAATGTGGCTTTTATAAAAATTTTAAGTTATGTGTGTGGCTCACATTTATGGCCTGCATTATATTTCTGCTCATTTTTCATTCCTGTTTAGTATAAGTATGGCTATACTGTAAGTTACAGATCTGTCACTGATGGATATTTAGAAATTTTTCAAATTAATTTGGTGCAATTAAAAGGTGTTACCATGAATGTTTTTAAACGTGTTTCCTTTGCACATATGTTAGTTTCTTTTTTTTTTTATGTTAGAGTTTCTTTAGGAGGTCAATTTTATTTTTTATTATGAGATAATTGCCAAATTGTTTACTGTAATGGTTTTACTCATTTATAGCTCCATTGGCAGGTTGAGAATTTTCTTGTTCTACAGTTCTTTATCATGGCCAGTGTGATTTTGAAGACAAAATAAAACTTAAAACTTACATTAAACAGCACAAAAAGCATTGGTAATTCTTGAAGTGAATGTAAAATAAGTGTCAGTTTATTTTTCTTAGTGCATCTTTTGTAATAGTCAATGCACATAGCCCCCCTCTGTTTTTGTAGTACTTCTGTTCTGAACACATAAAAACTGATTTTAAAATTTAATAGCTGTGCTATATATCCCATTGATAGGCTGGTATAATAGCTGTGCTATATATCACATTGGTAGGCTGTCTTTAAGTGTAATTAGGTTGAAAAAATTTACAGCATCTTTACATGATGGAATATGTTGCTGCCATTAAAAATTATGTTTTAGAAAAATATTTATAATGCAGGAAAATATTCACAGTATATTAACAGGAAACGTGTGTTTTTTCCCCTGTGATTATCTGTGGATGGTGGGATTTTACATGACATTCTATTTTGTACTTCATGCTTTTCTTTATATTATGCTTTCTGTCCTGGATTCTTTTTTTAAGATTTTACTTACTTATTCATGAGAGACACACAGAGGCAGAGACAGAGGCAGAGGGAGAAGCAGGCTCCATGCAGGGAGCCTGATGCGGGACTCAATCCCAGGACCTGAGCTGAAGGCAGACACTCAACCGCTGAGCCACCCAGGCGTCCCTCTATCCTGGATTTATTAAGAAGGAGGATGTGGAGGAAAGTCCTTAGCAACAATAAGCTAAAACTTTCACACCTAGAATATTATAGAGAAGAGATGTGAATAAAGGAGCTGTAATTTTTTCATTTTAAAAGAGAAGTTAGTACTTTTTTTCTATTAAATATCAGGCTTTCTTTAAGGTACAAAAGGAACCAAACTATAGGCACACAATACTATAGTCTGATATTTAATAGAAATATTGTGTGCCTGTTATTTTGCCAGCAGTAGAGGAATGTTTCAAACAATTTCTCATAAATTATTTAGTGATTTTCATTTACATGAAATATATTTCATTTACATGAAATATAAAAATATAGCAAATGACTTTTTTGTGGAAAATGGATTCATTTCCAAACCTTTGGAGTAAAATTCAAGGAGTTTGAACTCAACTTGTTTTTATTTTGTTTTTAAGATTTTTTTTATTAAGTACAATCTACTGTCCAACGTTGGGCTTGAACTCATAAACCCAAAATCAAGAGTTGTATGCTCTAGGGTAGCCTGTTTCTGCCTCTCTCTCTCTCCTGTGTGTCTCTCATGAATAAATAAATAAAATCTTTTGTTTTTTAAAAAAAGGGCAGCCCAGGTGGCTCAGCGGTTTAGTGCTGCCTTCAGCCCAGTGCCTGATCCTGGAGACCTGGGATCGAGTCCCACGTCGGGCTCCTGGCATGGAGCCTGCTTCTCCCTCTGCCTGTGTCTCTGCCTTTCTCTCTCTCTTTCTCTCTCTCTCTCTATCTTTGTGTCTCTCATTAATAAATCAATAAAATCTTAAAAAAAAAAAAGCATTGTATGCTCTGCCAACTGAGTCAGATGCCCCAAGCTCAATTTGCTTTTAGTCTCAACTTAATTTCATTTGGAATTACATGATATAGTGATAGATTTGGGTTCAAATCCAGTTCTCTTGCTTTGTAACCTTTAGAAAGTTCCCCAGTGTCCCGAGTTGTTTTTCATCTGTGCAATGGAGACAATACTTAAATGAAAATATTTATGAGATGTCTAGCATAGTGTAAGCCCTTAACAAAACTGAGTTGCTTTCTCTCCTTCCTATTTTTCAGAGTGGATGCATTTAATAGCTGGAAACAATTTCATGAAAGAGCTGTGAATAACTCTGATGTACATAACAAAAAATTATAGAAGTTATCCTATAAGTTGTTTTCTGATTTCTCATACCATCCCCCTCAGGTGTATCTATTTCCTGGAACATTCTAAGTTAAACTAAAAACTGTAGTTTCAAAGATTATCTAATTAATATGTTTATAAATCTTTTGTCTCTAGCATGATGGTTTTATTGTTTGTGTGAAAAAATTAATACTATTTGAAGCCTTAATTAGCGTTTGTCAAAACTGTATAGTTAGTGCTTGCATTCAGCAAGATTTTATCTGATTCAATTTTTGATGATTGGGAAATAAACTTCATTTTTATCTGGAGAGATTTGCTTTTTAGAACTCCTTCAAAATTGAATAGTGATCCACAAATTAAATGATAACCCGAATAGCTTACAGATGGACTTAGTTAAAACATTGAACATTTAGCTATATAGGAATATATGGTTTTCTCTTATCATAGAAAACCTAGATTCTCTTTTTTCCCCCATTTCCTCTTCACCAAAAGAGAAAGGAGTGTTATTTAAACTGGTTCCAGGGATCCCTGGGTGGTGCAGCAGTTTGGCGCCTGCCTTTGGCCCAGGGCGCGATCCTGGAGACCCGGGATCGAATCCCACGTTGGGGTCCCAGTGCATGGAGCCTGCTTCTCCCTCTGCCTATGTCTCTGCCTCTCTCTCTTTCTCTCTCTCTGTGTGTGACTATACTAAATAAATAAAAAAAAATTAAAAAAAATAAACTGGTTCCAGTATTCTTTGCACTACAATACATAGGGATATAGATTCATTTCTATATCTGAATCAATTTCTAGAGGAAAATAGTTTTTTTTTCTTATAGTGGGCAAAGTAAAACTGCATTTCTGCTTCCTTCTACAATTTTTAATTTAAATTACAGTTTATTTTCTCTTTATTCTATATAAAATCATTACATTTTTCTCTCTCTTTTTAAGTAAGCCCTATGGCCAACATGGGGCTTGAACTCACTACTATCAAGAGTCACAAACATGTTCAGCTGACTTAGCCAGCCAGGGGCCCTTCTACTCTTTTAATAGAGGAAACATTCGTGGTTTAGTGTTGGTTTTTCAAGATATATTTGAGGAAATTTCTCCAGCAAACTTTGCTTCTTAAAATGGAGGTTATCAGTATTCCTCAATGCAACCTATGGATTCAGTGCAATCTTATCAAATTACTAACAGCAATTTTCACAGAACTAGAACAAATAATACTAAAAATTGTATGGAATCACGAAAGACCCTGAATAGACAAAGACAAAGCAGTCTTGAGAAGGAACAATAAAGCTGGAGGTATCCCAATTCCTGATTTCAAGATGTATTACAAAGCTGTAGTGATCAAAGAAGTATGGTACTTGCCCAAAAATAGGCACATAACATCAATGGAACAAGATAGAGAGCCCAGGAATAAACCCACAATTATTATGGTCAGTTGAATTATGACAGAGGAGGGAATAATATTCAATAGAGAAAAGACATTCTCTTTAAGAAATGGTGCTGGGACAACTGGACAGCTACATGTAAAAGAATGAAACTGGACCAGTTTCTAACACCTTACACAAAAATAAACTCAAAATAGATTAAAGACCTAAGTGTGAGACCTGAAACCGTTAAAATCCTAAAAGAACAAAGGTAGTAATTTCTCTGACATCTGCTATAGCAACATTTTTCTGGATATGTCTCCTAAGACAAGGGAAACAAAAGCAAAAATAAAATATTGAGACTATATCAAAATAAAAAAGCTTTTGTGCACCAAAGACAACTATAGACAGATAAAAGGCAACCCTACTGAATAGGAGAAGATATTTGCAAATGATATACTTAATAAGGGGTTTATATTCAGAATATGGCTAACAGACACATGAAAAGATGTTCAACATCACTAATCATCAGGGAAATGCAAAGCCAGAATCACAATGAGATATCACCTCATACCAGTTGAAATGGTTAGAATAAAAAACACAAGAAATCAGGTGTTGGTGAGGATGTGGAGAAAAAGGAGCCCTAGTGCACTGTTAGTAAGCACTGTGGAATTTGTATAACCGCTATGGAAAACAGTATGAAGGTTCCTCAAAAAATTAAAAATAGGTACCATGTGATCCAGTATTTCCACTACTAGGTCAAGGAAAATGAAAACATTCATTAGAAAATATATATGTACTCCTGTGTTTATTGCTGCATTATTTATGATACCCAAATTATCTATCAGGAGATGAATTGATAAGGAGACATACACAGAATAGTACTCATTACTCTTCAAAAAGATTGAAATTGTGACATTTGTGACAACATGGAGGGATCTAAAGGTATGCTAAGTGAACTAAATGAGATTGAGAAAGGTAAATACCATATGATTTCATTCATATGTGGAATGTAAAAACAGTACAGATGAATAAAAAAACAGAGAATCAGACCTATAGAGAACAAACATGATTTCCAGAGGGAATGGAGTTGGAGGGTTGGACAAATGGGTGAAGGTGAGTGATAGATACAGACTGCCAATTATGGAATGAATAAGTCACAGGAATAAAAGTTACAGCATAGGGAACATGGTCAGTGGTACTGTAATAGGATTGTATAGTGACAGATGGTAGCTGCACATGTGTTGAGCATAGCATAATATATAGTGAAGTCGAATCACTGTGCTGTACACCTGAAACTAATATAACATTGTCAACTATACTCAACAAATAAGAGATAAAGAGGTTAGCAGGTATTGGAAATGAAGTAAAGAGTTTTAACCCTAAAGGAAGATAAAATTAGATGTAGTCAGAGATTTTAAAAGTGTTAGAAAATTATAGTAATGGAAATCCTCCTGTCCTAGATTAATGTTGGGCTACTTGATAGCCTTTCTTCACTATTAGATTCTGAGTTATTATAGTATTATTGACTATATTCCCTATGCTGTACATAGGGACATCTTCATGTACTTATTTTGTAACCTTGAGGAGAGTGAAATGGAAGTTTTTCAGGCGGGAGATGTTTGTGAAGATGAATTGCTTTTGCTTTGAAATTTTAATGATATACAGGTGATTTAGAGGATTTTCAAAAAAGCAGGAACAATTAGAAAATTATATCTTAAAAAAAAAAAGAAAATTATATCTTTTAGTCCTATTCACTTATATTATTACTCCTAGATTACAAGATTACAACTCATCTTTCCACTGAGGCACATTGAAAGAAACAGGCCTATACAACTTTTTCGGATGTTAAAGCCAGACCTGAAAATTAGAAACTCAGGATTTTGGCTATTTCTTAATGTCTTTTATTTAGTAATTATGAAATGATAACCATTTAATAGGTTTTTAAAGAACATTTTATTTACTTGAGAGAGAGAGACGGAGATAGCAAGAGAGAGCACAAGCGGGGAGGAGAGGGAGAAGCCCAACACAGGCCTCGATCCCAGGACTTGGGGTCATGACCTGAACTGAAGGCAGATGCTTAACTGATGAGCCACCCAGGCACCCCAAAACCATTTAATAGTTAAAGAACATATGACATTTACATTCTGTGAGTTGGCATTGATTTAAATTCTCCATGATTGGAGCCATCAACTGAAAATAAATGAATGAGGAAGTTTAACTAGAGAAATAAATAATTATTTATAGCTTTTGATGGTAAAACTGTCATAGAGTGAGGTTACACCTACAGGGCAAGATTCTCAACTATCTGTATGAGTACACGCAGAATAGGAACTTTAGTTGTGTTGACATAGGAGGATTAGGTTTAGTTAGGTTTGTTGTATTATTTTCCACTCACTTATCAGAATGCAGAACTTATTTTCTCTTGTTTCTTTATAATTAAGTCCTCTCAATGCTAATCTTTTTTTTTCTCAATGCTAATCTTAATGTAACTTTAATTTCTAGGCATGGATTACATAATTAGTTTCCCTCTGACCAACTCTTTTAAATTTTTCCGTTCAATTATAAAGTATTACAAAAGACTTAATAAAGTTTTAAGATGGCTTCTACAGAATTTAGAACCACTATTTTGCTTTTTAACTCAAATGAATTTGATCCAAGTTTTTAAAAATATTTTATAAATTTATTTTTTTATTGGTGTTCAGTTTGCCAACATATAGAATAACACCCATGCTCATCCCATCAAGTGCCCCCCTCAGTGCCTGTTACCCAGTCACCCCCACCCCCGCCCACCTCCCCCATCTCCCCCTGATCCAAGTTTTTGTGAAAAAAGAGATTGCCTCCTTTTTGTTTTAGGGAAATGTTCAATGATACTCCAGAGATTTTCAGTGGCTCTTTATATTCAGGATACTTATTTATTAAGGACTACCTTTTAATGTATTTTATTTTAGGACTTGAGAATGTTTAGATTTTAGTAATGCCTTGTTTTTTGTTGTAAATTTTGGATTCTGTCCTAGAAAAATAAACTTCATCTTCTAAGATGATTATTCTGTAGGCCCCATGCTGGATGTGACTTGTCATCTCATATACTTAATTTTTATGTTTTTAGATGGCTGAGAGACCTCAGTGAATATTTTTTAGATGATATAAAATAAATACCAGCATTATTTCCTGTTTCAGTATTTTTGTTCCCCTCCCTTTTTTTCTTTCTGTAAAGGAACAGATGTATGTTATATTCCCTCAAATTCTTCAAGCAAAATATGTTGATATTTCACAAGGGCCAAAAGAGGCATGTAGGCTTAAAAAAGTTTTCATCTGGGATGCCTGGATGGCTCAGCGATTGAGCATCTGCCTTTAGCCCAGGGCGTGATCCTGGAGTCAGAGGATCAAGTCCCACATCGGGCTCCCTGCATGGAGCCTGCTTCTCTCTCTGCCTGTGTCTCTGCCTCTCTCTCTGTGTCTCTCATGAATAAATAAGTAAAATCTTAAAAAAAAAGTTTTCATCTTTTAGAAGATAACTGAAGAGATCTCTGAAGAATTAAAAGGGAAGATACCTTTTAACTTCTCTTATTTATGGCACAAACTTTGTACCAGACAGGTCCATTGGTTCTTCCTCTGTCCCACTATAAAATTTATGTTAAACAATATTAAATAGAGTAATAAGGTTCAAGTTGAGTTAAAGGCCAAAAAAATCTTATCACAGAGAATAGAAATTATAAAAACCACATTGTAAAACTTTGTGCCCTGGATACACATAAATGATGGATACTGATTTTTTTTCTTAATATTGAATATGGAATTTTTCAGGAAGCAGAGCTTCATGTTAAGTTACAATATCCTAGGATGAGATCTTGAATAGAAGAAACTTGTACTTTTTCTGTCTCATTCTTAATATATTATTCAATAAAGTTTATTGCTTTTTGGTCTCATATTCCAACAAAGTAATCATCTAGCTTGACAGGTAAGTTTTAAAAAACATATAGATAACATAGATTTTTAATTTGTTTCTGTTCTGTAGTTTTATAATCTCTGTTAAACAAAAAAAAGTTCAACTAGTTGCAGATTACTTCCTAATTACTATTTTTAAAACTAAATATTGTCAAATGTCCTCAGATATCTTAAGACTTTTAGTTTGAGTTAGTTTTTTTTTCTAGTTTAAAAACATTTTAAAAATTTGATTATAGTTGACTTATTCCCATTCTTTTTTGGAGGAGAAATTGTATGAAAGATCAAAATCCCAGTGCAGTTATTGTCAAAAGATTTGCTAACAGTTCAGTTAATGACCAAGTCACTTTTGAAAAAAAAAAAAAAAAGTTTAACCTCTATGCCCAGTGTCGGGCTTGAAATCATAACTCTGGGGACGCCTGGGTGGCTCAGCGGTTGAGCATCTGCCTTCAGCCCAGGGCCTGATCCTGGAGACCCGGGATCGAGTCCCGTGTCGGGCTCCCTGCATGGAGCCTGCTTCTCCTTCTGCCTGTGTCTCTGCCTCTCTCATGAGTAAATAAATAAAATCTTAAAAAAAATCATAACACTGTGATCAAGAGTTTCATGCTCTTCCGACTGAACTAGCCAGGTGTCCCAAGGTTACTTTTTGAAAATGCTGACTTTATTGATATAAATCACATATCATACAGCTTATCCCTTTAAAGAGTACAGTTCAGTGTTTTTAGTATATTCATAAACCTGTGCAGCCATCACTACAATATTCATTATTTCAGTAAGAAACTCTGTACCAATTAGTGCTCATTCCTCATTTCCCCCCACATCCTCTACCCCAGTTCTTAACAACCACTATTTTACTTCCTGTTGTTAGGTATTCTGAACATTTTGTATGAAAAGGATCATACAGTATGTGGTATTTTGTGACTGGCTACATTCATTTAGGATGTTTTCACAGTACATCCATGTTGTAAAATGACTCAGAACTTCATTCCTTTTTATCACTGAATAATATTCCATTCATCATTCAATGGATATTTGGTTTGTTTCTACTATTTGGTTATTATTTATCGTGCTGCTGTGAATATTCATTAATAAATTTTTGTGTGAGCATGTATTTTTATTTACCTATTATACTGAGAAGTAGGAATGCTCTTTCATATGATAATACTGTATATAACTGGTTTTTAAGGTGGCTGTACAATTCCCTTTCATAACAGCTGTGTATAAAGGTTCCAATTTTGGAGTTCCCTGGGTGGCTCAGTCAGTTGAACATTTGACTCTTGATTTCAGCTCAGGTTATGATCTTGGTTGGAATCATGAGAGAGAGAGCTGCGCGTGGGGCTCTGTCCTGGGAATGGAACCTGCTTGGGATTCTCTCTCTCCTCCCTCTGATCTACCTCCCCTCCCCCACTTATGCTTGAACACTCTCCCTCTCTCTTAAAAAAAAAAGGTTCCAATTACCACATCCGCACCACCACATTCTATTATCATGTTTTTGATTATACACATTCTTGTGGCTGTGAAGCAGCAGTATCTTGCAATTATTTTTATATTGGCAAAATATATACAATATTTATCATCTTAACTATTTCAAAATGTGCAATTTGGTGATAGTAAATACATTTACAACATGTAATAAGCACATATGCTCCCAATTCTTGTTATTCCAAACAAAAACTGTTTTTTTTTTTGGTATATTTTTTAAATGGAGTTCGATTTGCCAACATATATTATAACACCCAGTGCCCCAGTGCCTGTCATCCAGTCACCTATCCCCTTACACACCTCCCCTTCCACTACCCCTTGTTTATTTCCCAGAGTCAGGAGGGTCTCATGTTATGTCACTCCCTCTGATATTTCCCACTCATTTTCTCTCCTTTCCCTTTATTCCTTTTCACTAATTTTTATATTCCCAGTTTTAATGAAACCATATATTTGTCCTTCTCTGATTGACTTACTTCACTCAGCATAATACTATCGAATTCCATGCACGTAGAAGCAAATGGTGGGTATTCGTTGTTTCTAATGGCTGAGTACTATTCCATTGTATACATAGACCACATTTTCTTCATCCATTCATCTTTCGATGGACACCAAGGCTCCTTCCACAGGTTGACTACTGGGGACATTGCTGATATAAACATCGGGGTGCAGGTGTCCTGGTGTTTCACTGCATCTGTGTCTTTGGGGTAAATCCTCAGCAGTGCAATTGCTGGGTCTTGGGTAGCTCTATTTTTAACTCTTTGAAGAACCTGCACACAGTTTTCCAGAGTGGCTGTACCAGTTCACATTCCCACCAACAGTGCAAGAGGCTTCCCCTTTCTCCATATCCTCTCCAACATTTTTTTAAATTTATTTTTTATTTTTTATTTTTTATTTTTTTTCTCTCCAACATTTTTTGTTTCCTGTCTTGTTAATGTTCACCATTCTCACTGGTGTGAGGTGGTATCTCATTGTGGTTTTGATTTGTATTTCCCTGATGACAAGTGATGCAATGCATTTTCCCATGCAATTGTTGGCCATGTGTAGGTCGTCTACTGTGAAATTTCTGTTTATGTCTTTTGCCCGTTTCATGATTGGCTTGTTTGTTTCTTAGCTGTTGAGTTCAATAAGTTTTTTATAGATCTTGGATACGAGCCCTTTATCTGATTGGTCATTTGCAAATATCTTCTTCCATTCTGTAGGTTGTCTTTTAGTTTTGTTGACTGTTTCTTTTGCTGTGCAGAAGCTTCTTATCTTGATGAAGTCCCAATAATTCATTTTTGCTTTTCTTTCCCTTGCCTTTATGGATGTATCTTGCAAGAAGTTGCTGTGGCCGAGTTCCAAAAGGGTGTTGCCTGTGTTCTCCTCTAGGATTTTGATGGAATCTTGTCTCACATTTAGATCTTTCACCCATTTTGAGTTTTATCTTTGTGTCTGGTGTAAGAGAATGGTATAGTTTCATTCTTCTGCATGTGGATGTCCAGTTTTCCCAGCACCATTGATTGAAGAGACTGTCTTTTTTTCCAGTGGATAGTCTTTCCTCCTTTGTCGAATATTAATTGACCATAACGTTGAGGGTCCACTTCTGGATTCTCTATTCCATTCCATTGATCTACATGTATGCTTTTGTTCTAGTACACACTGTCTTGATGACCACAGCTTTGTAGTACAACCTGAAATCTGGCATTGTGATGCCCCCAGCTATGATTTTCATTTTTAATATTCCCCTGGCTATTCGGGGTCTTTTCTGATTCCACACAAATCTTAAGATGATTTGTTCCAACTCTCTGAAGAAAGTCCATGGTATTTTGACAGGCATTGCATTAAATGTGTAAATTGCCCTGGGTATTGTTGACATTTTCAAAATATTTATTCTTCTAATCCATGAGCATGGAATATTTTTCCATCTCTTTGTGTCTTCCTCAATTTCTTTCAGAAGTGTTAGGTAGTTTTTAGAGTATATAGATCCTTTACCTCTTTGGTTAGGTTTATTCCTAGGTATCTTATGCTTTTGGGTGCAATTGTAAATGGGATTGACTCCTTAATTTCTCTTTCTTCAGTCCCATTGTTAGTGTATAGAAATGCCACTGATTTCTGGGCATTGATTTTGTATCCTGCCACACTGCTGAGTTGCTGTATGAGTTCTAGCAATCTTGGGGTGGAGTCTTTTGGGTTTTCTATGTACAGTATCATGTTATCTGCGAAGAGGGAGAGTTTGACTTGTTCGTTGTCAATTTGAATGCCTTTTATTTCTTTCTGTTGGTGATTGCTGAGGCTAGGACTTCCAGTACTATGTTGAATAGCAGTGGTGAGAGTGGACATCCCTGTTGTGTTCCTGATCTTAGGGGAAAGGCTCCCAGTGCTTCCCCATTGAGAATGATACTTGCTGTGGGCTTTTTGTAGATGGCTTTTAAGATGCTGAGGAATGTTCGCTCTATCCCTACACTCTGAAGAGTTTTGATCAGGAATGGATGCTGTGTTTTGTCAAATGCTTTCTCTGCATGTATTGAGAGAATCATATGGTTCTTGCTTTTTCTCTTGCTGATATGATGAATCACATTGATTGCTTTACGAGTGTTGAACCAGCCTTGCATCCCGGGGTAAATCCCACTTGGTCATGGTGAATAATATTTTTGATGTACTGTTGGATCCTATTGGCTAGTATCTTGTTCATAATTTTCCATCTGTGTTCATCAGGGATATTGGTCTATAATTCTGCTTTTTGGTGGGGTCTTTGTCTGGTTTTGGAATCAAGGTGATGCTGGCCTCATAAAATGAGTTTGAAAGTATTCCATCTCTTTATGTTTTTGAACAGCTTTAGTTGAATGTGTATTGTTTCTTCTTAGACGTTTGATAGATTTCCCCTGGGAAGCTATCTGGCCCTGGACTTTTGTGTCCTGGGAGGTTTTTGATGACTGCTTTAATTTCCTCCCTGGTTTTTGGTCTGTTCAGGTTTTCTATTTCTTCCTGTTCCAGTTTTGGTAAATTGTGGTTTCTTAGGTATGCGTCCATTTCTTTTTTTTTTTATGCGTCCATTTCTTAATGATTGTTTAGTTTATTGGCGTATAGCTGTTCATAATACGTTTTTTATTCATAATACGTTTTTAAAATTGTATTTCCTTGGTATTGGTTGTGATCTCTCCTTTTTCATTCGTGATTAATTTGAATCTTTTTAAAATAAGGCTGCCTAATGGTTTATGTATCTTATTAATATTTTCAAAGAAACAGCTCCTCCTTTAGTTGATCAGTTCTACAATTCTTCTGGTCTCTATTTCATTGAGTTCTGGTCGAATCTTTATTAACTCTCTTCTTCTCCTGGGTGTAGGTTTTATTTGCTGTTCTTTCTCTAGTTCCTTTAGGTGCGAGGTTAGCTTTGTGTATTTGCGTTTTTTGTAGCTTTTTGAGGGAGGCTTGTATTGTGATGTATTTCCATTTTAGGACTGCTTTTGGCATATCCCAAAGATTTTGAACGGTGGTATCTTCATTTTCATTGGTTTCCATGGATCTTTTATGTCTTCTCAAATTTCCTGGTTGAACCATTCATCTTCTAGCAGGATGCTCTTTAAACTCCATGTGCTTGAGTTTCTTCCAAATTTTTTCTTGTGATTGAGTTCTAGTTTCAAAGCCTTGTGTTCTGAAAATATGCAGGGGAGAATTCCAGTCTTTTTGTATCAGTTGAGACCTGATTTGTGACCCAGTATGTAGTCTATTCTGGAGAAAGTCTCACGTGCACTGGAGAAGAATGTGTTATTCATTTGCTTTCGGTTGCAGAGTTCTGTATATATCTGTAAAACCATCTGGTCCAGTGTATCATTTAAGGTTTTTCTTTGGTAATTTTGTACTTAGAAGATCTGTCATTTGCAGAAAGTGCCGTGTTGAAGTCTCCCAGTATTATTGCATTATTATATAAGTATGTCTTTACTTTGGTTACTATTTGATTGTTATACCTGGCAGCTCCCACATTAGGGGTATAAATATTTATAATTGTTTGGTCTTTTGTTGGATAGACCCTTTTAGTATGATATAGTGTCACACTTCATCTCTTACTACAGTCTTTGGGATAAACATTAATTTATCTGATAGAGCATGGCTACCTCAGCCTTATTTGAGGACCATTTGAATGGTGGATGGTTCCCCCCCCCTTTAAAAAAGATTTATTTATTTATTCTTAGAGACAGAGAGAGAGGCAGAGAGACAGGCAGAGGTAGAAACAGGCATCATACAGAGAGCCTGACGTGGGACTCGATTCAGGGTCTCCAGGATCACGCCCTGGGCTGCAGGCGGCGCTAAACCGCTGCGCACCCGGGGCTGCCTATTCTCCCCCCTTTCATTTTCATGCTGTAGTTGTCCTTAGGTCTAAAATGAGTCTCTTGTATAGACATAGCCAGCAAGCACATGAGAAAATGCTCCACATCACTTGGCATCAGGGAAATACAAATCAGAACCACAATGAGATACCACCTCACAGCAGTGAGAATGGTGAACATTAACAAGACAGGAAACAGCAAATGAGGGGATTTGGAGAAAGGGGAAGCCTCTTGCACTGTTGGTGGGAATGTGAACTGGTACAACCACTCTGGAAAACTGTGTGCAGGTTCTTCAAAGAGTTAAACATAGATCTGCCCTATGACCCAGCAATTGCACTACTGGTGATTTACCCCAAAGATACAGATGCAGTGAAACGCTGGGACACCTGCACCCCGATGTTTGTATCAGCAATGTCCACAGTAGTCAACCTGTGGATAAAGCCTTGGTGTCCATCGAAAGATGAATGGATGAAGAAGATGTGGTCTATGTATACAATGGAATATTACTCAGCCATTAGAAATGGCAAACACCCACGATTTGCTTCGACATGGATGGACCTGGAGGGTATTCTGCTGAGTGAAATAAGTCATCAGAGAAGGACAAACATTATATGGTCTCATTCATTTGGGGAATATAAAAATCAGTGAAAGGGAATAAAGGGAAAGGAGAGAAAATGAGTGAGAATATCTGTGCGGGTGAGAAAACATGAGAGACATCTAACTCTGGGAAATGAACAAGGGGTAGTGGAAGGGGAGGTGGGCGTGGTGTTGGGGTGACTGGGTGATGGGCACTGAGGGGGGCACTTGGTGGGATGAGCACTGGGTGTTATGCTGTATGTTGGCAAATTGAACAACAATAAAAAATATATAAATAAAAAATAAAAATAAAATGAGTCTCTTGTATACAGCAGATAGATGGGTCTTGCTTTTTTTATCCAGTCTGAAACCCTCCGTCTTTTGATGGGATCATTTAGCTCTTTCACGTTCAGAGTTAATATTGAAAGATACGAATTTAGTGTCATTGTAATACCTATTCATACCCTGTTTTTGTGGATTATTTCTTTGTGCATCCTCTTTCTTTTACATGGTCCCCCTTAATATTTCTCGACGAGCTGGCTTGGTGGTCACATATTCTTTCAGTTTCTGTCTATCTTGGAAGCTCTTTCTCTCTCCTTCTATTCTGAATGAGAGCCTTGCTGTATATAGTATTCCTGGTCGCATTTCCTTCTCATTTAGTTCCCTGAATATATCCTGCCAGCCCTTTCTGGCCTGCGAGGTCTCTGTGGAGAGGTCTGCTGCTAATCTAATATTTGTCCCCATATAAGTTAGGAATCTCTTGTCTCTCACAGCTTTAAAGGTTTTCTCTTTCTTTTTGAAATTTGCAAGTTTCACTATTAAATGTCGAGGTTTTGAACGTTTTTTATTGATTTTGGGGGGGACCTCTCTATCTTCTGGATCTGAGTACTTGTTTCCCTCCCTAAATTAGGGAAATTCTCCTCTATGATTGGTTCAAATATGCTTTCTGGCTCTCTTTCCCTCTCGGCGCTCTCTGGAACTCCAATTCTACATAGATTTTTCCTTTTGAGCCTATCATTTATTTCCCTTAACTTTTCCTCATGGTCTTTTAATTGTTTTTCTCTTTTTTCCTTTGTGTCTTTCCTTGCCATAGACTTGTCTTCTATGATGCAAATTTTTTCTTCTACCTGATTAATCGTTTTCGTTAGGACCTCCAGTTTGGATTGCATCTCATTTAATTGGTTTTTTTTTTTTAAAGATTTTAATTATTTATTCATGAGAGACATACAGAGAGAGAGAGGGAGGCAGAGACACAGGCCGAGGGAGAAGCAGGCTCCATGCAGGGAGCTGGACGTTGGACTCGATCCTGGGTCTGCAGGATCACACCCTGGGCTGCAGGCAGGCAGTGCTAAATCGCTGTGCCACCTGGGCTACTCTCATTTAATTGATTTTTAATTTCGGTCTGATCAGATATAAATTTTGCAGTCATGAAGTTTCTTAAGTCCTTTATGCTTTTTTCCAGAGCCACCAGTAGCTTTATAATTGTGCTTGTTAATTGGCTTTCTGACATCAAATTGTAATTCATATTCTGTAACTTTGTCGCAGAGAGAGTAGTGTTTTTTATTCTTTCTTTTGTGGTTAGTTCTTCCTTCTAGTCATTTTGCTCAGTGCAGAGTGGCTGTATGATTGGGCTCAGTCAAGAATATCAACCACAACCTTAGTAAATTTCACCCTAGATAATTCTGAGGAGGTCGGAGACCAGAAATTGAAATCAAAGATCAGAATGAAATAAAACATAAGGCCACTAAGGTGAAAAAGAAAATTTAAAACTAAGTTGTAAAAAATAAAAGGCCAAGAATCCCAAAGAAAAAGAAAACGGGATAAAAAGAAGAGAAAAAAGCAAAAGTAAAGAAAAAAAGGAAAAAAGAATAAAAGGAGGAGCACTGGGAGATGGTAGTGGTGATGAAGTTGTTGTGGAGGGAGAATGTAGTCTCCCTGACGGGTCCTAGAGGGTGATCGTCTTGGTTCTGAGTTAATAAGTTCTGTTTGTTAGAAGATGCTCAAATTTATATAAACCAGAAGTACTTAGAAAGCCCCAACATTGAAAGGAGAAAAAATGAGTGGGAAATGTCAGAGAGGGAGACAGAACATGAGAGACTCCTAACTCTGGGAAACGAACTAGGGGTGTCCGAAGGGGAGGTGGGCAGGGATGGGGGTGACTGGGTGATGGGCACTGAGGGTGACACTTGATGGGATGAGCACTGGGTGTTATTCTATATGTTGGCAAATTGAATACCAATAAAAAATAAATTTATAAATAAAAAAAAGAAAGCTCCAACATTGACTACCGAAACACAAATGACATAAAAGAGGGGTTCAGAATGGGAATGAGGAATCTGGGCATCCCTGAATGGGTCAGTGGTTTAGTACCTGCCCCTTCCTTCCAGGTAGTGATCCTGGAGTCCTGGGATAAAGTTCCACATCAGGCTTCCTGCATGGAGCCTGCATCTTCCTCTCCTTGTGTCCCTGCCTCTCTCTCTGTGTCTTTCCTGAATAAATAAATAAAATCTTTAAAAATGAAAGAAATCTTACAGAATAAACCAGCATGGTATACCACTGGGTTCTGGGTACATTCTGGTCATGTTTTAGAAGGTATTAACTTCTGCCATTGTAGACCAAAATGATGCAGAGAAAATGAAAAACACAAAACAACAAAAATTATCTTATATATCTCCCAAAATTAAGTTGAGTATGTTGAAGGGAATCTAGAAATGGAAAATATATCTAAGACCTATAATTATAGAAATATGGGAGGCAAAAAAAGAAGCCTAAAATTGCAGAGGTGGTAAAATAATGTATTTAAGGTGGGGAAAAAAGATAAAAAAAAGGAAATTTACAGCCTGATATAAAAATTAGTTGTACTGGAAAAAGGAAGAAAAAAAATAGGAGGGGTGTACCCTCTAGTTCTATATACTATAAATCCCTCTGACTTTCCTTGGAGCTTTCCAGTTCTGCTTGGTCAAGAACTTGCTTTTCTCCTGTCCTTCCAGCTGGTGTTCTGGGGGCGGGGTCTGCGTGGTGATTCTCAGGTGTCTGCACCTGGGGGAGTTGTCCTGCTCCCTGCCGGGTGGGGGTCTCCACGTTCCGGTCTGCGTGTGAGCTGTTTATCCCGTGAGGCCTTTGTTCCTTGGTGGTCCCTGGCACTCCTCCCAGGCACAGAGTGACACCAGGAGAAACAACACTGGCAGCGGCCAGGTCTCCAGCTCTGGAGTCAGATCCCCACGGTAAAGCGGCCAGGTCTCCAGCTCTGGAGTCAGATCCCCACGGTAATTAATGCAGTCTTCCAGTCCGCACTGGCCTAGATGCTCCCAGGCTGGTGCAGGTGTGGTGATCTGCACAGCTTGGGGGTGCCCAGCCAGGAGAGTCCTCGCTGTCCTGTGCCCTCCCCGCCTCCGCGTGTCCTGGGTGGAAACGCAGGATCGTGGGCTGTGTTTGCTCAGCACCCTGGGATCCGGGGCCTGTGTTGCTGGAATCGCATTCCAGGGGGCCACGGCTCCCGAGGGCAGCAGGGCGCAGACACCTCCTTCAAGATCCACTCGCCTGACCGACCGGCTTCTCCCAGATGCCTCACCGGTTGCATGCATGCTCTCACCCTTTGAGATCCGCCCAGTTTGTGGCGTGCTTTCCCCCGGTTCGCATTTCCTCCTAGAAACTGGACGCTCCACTGCCTCTCCTGTGAGTCTGCCCAGTTTCTCTGCTTTCTGTCCAGGAAGAATGCAGTGTGGATTTTTTAACGTTCCTGCTTCTCCGTGGCTGGGCTTTCCTGTCCCAGAGGCTTTAGCTGTGGGTCTTAGCCCTGCTCCTAGTGGGGCCCCTCCCTCACTTGATTCTTTTTTTTTTCCACCTTCCTCCCTTGTTAGAAGGGAAAACCCTTCTCTCTGTAGCGTTCTGGCTAGTCTCTCTTTAAATATCAGGTTGAATTCATAGGTTTTCAGGATGGTTTCATAGTTATCTAGGTAAGTTGGTGGGGCCAGTTGAGTTGAGGACAGACACTACTCCTCTGCCATCATGCCCCGCCTCTCCCAAACAAAAACTCTGTATCGACATGGACAATTTCATTCATTCATTCATTCATTCATTCATTTATTTATTTATTTATTTATTTATTTATTTATTTATTTATTTATGAATGATAGTCACACACACACACAGAGAGGCAGAGACACAGGCAGAGGGAGAAGCAGGCTCCATGCACCGGGAGCCCGACGTGGGATTTGATCCCGGGTTTCCAGGATCGCGCCCTGGGCCAAAGGCAGGCGCCAAACCGCTGTGCCACCCAGGTATGCCCGACATGGATAATTTTTTAATTAAATGGTGCTGAGTTAACTGGATATCCACATGCCAAAGATTGAAGGCTGGACTCTTAATCCCATCATATATAACAACTCAAAATGAAGCAAATAGCTAAATTTGGGAGCTGAAACTATTAACACCTCTTACGGGAAAGCATAGGGGGCTAATCCTCGTGGCCTTGGACTTGTCAGTGATCTCTTAAATAAGATGTAAAAAACTCAGGCAACAAAGAATAGATCATTTGAACTTCATGAAAATGAAGAACATTGTGCATCAAAGGATGCTGTCAAGAGAGTGAAAAGACAACCATAGAATGGAAGAAAATATTTGCAGATCATATATCTGATAAGGCTTTGATATCTAGAATACATAAAATACTGTTGCAACTCAGTAACAGAAAGAAAACTAAAAAATGGACAAGGTACTTGAATAGACATTCCTTTAAAAATTGTGGTAAAATAACATAAAATTTACCATCTTTTAAAAGTTTGTTTGTTTGTTTATTTATTTATTTATTTATGACAGACACAGAGAGAGGCAGAGACATAGGTAGAAGGAGAAGCAGACTCCCTCCAGGGAGCCTGATGTGGGACTTGATCCCAGAACCCTGGGATCACACCCTCAGTCAAAGGCAGACGTTCAACCACTGAGCCACCCAGGTGTCCCAAATTTACCATCTTAACCTTTTTTCAAGTGTATATTTTGTAGTGTTAAGTACATTTCCATTGTTGTATAACTAAATTCGAGAACACTTTCATCTCGAAAAACTGAAACTCAGAAAAGAAAAACGAAAAACGGATGCTTTTGCCATTAAACAACAACTCTGCTTTTTCACTGCCATCCCTTTACTTGTAATCAGTATCTTTGTATTTAAAGTGTGTTTCCTGAAGACAGCATATAATTGGGTCTTGTTTTTTAATCCATGCTGACACCTGACTATATTTACACTGATAATATGACACACTCTCTTAGTTGATATATTTATTTATTCATATTTATTTATTTATTTATTTATTTATTAGTTGATCTATTTAGATCATGTTTAAAGTGGAATTTGATATATATTTGGATCAATATCTGTCATTCTTGTACTTGTTTCCTTTTTTATATTCCCCTTTTTCATCTTTGGTTTTAATTGAACATTTTATATTCATTTATTTTCCTCTTTTATTTTTTTTTTTTTTTTTTTTTTTTTTATTTTCCTCTTTTAAATTATAAATTATGCGTTTTTAAAAAGATTTTATTTTATTTTTTCATGGGAGACACACAGAGAAAGAGAGGCAGAGACACAGGCAGAGGGAGAAGCAGGCTCCATGCAGGGAGCCTGTTGAGGGACTCGATCCCAGGTCTCCAGGATCAGGCCCTGGGCTGAAGGCGGCACTAAACCACTGAGTCACCCAGGCTGCCCTAAATTATGCTTCTTATTGTTTGCCTTTAGTTGCAGTATACATTAGTATCTCGTTTAAGTCTACTTTTAAATAACAGTACAGGTTTCCCCTGCTATCTTAACATAGAGTGTTCCTATGAAACCTTCCATAATCTGAAATAGCTTACAACGAAGAAGCAATTACCATATATGGAAATGATTTTGAGCATTCCCAGATCTGAGAAATAACCTCTTTTAGACTTTTCTGATACAAAATGTAGTAATCATTTTGCTATTGAATTCACAAAATAAATTGAGATAAAGCACAAATGCTCACAGAGACAGTTAAAAGTTGAGAAGCTCCGTGTAGTTCCCTGGGGAATGAGCTTGGCAGTGCCACTATTCCTGGTTAGGTTGTGCATTGTATCTGTAATAGCCTGCTGCAAAACAAATGCTAATTGCTCTTTTCACTTTTGTCTTTTTTCATTAAAGTGAAAATCCTCTTTGAAAATTATTGAAAACAAATACTAATAATGTAGGTGTTTCATAAAAGTGGCATGGCACCTGAGTGACTTAGTTGGTTAGGCATCTGACTTGATTTTGGCTCTGGTGATGATCTCAGGATTGTAAGATAGTGCCCCCAAGTAGGCACTGGGCATGGAGCCTACTTAAGATTCTCTCTTTCTCCCTGGCTCTGTTTCCTTCCTTTGACCCTCCCTCTCACATGTGCATGCGTACTCTCGCTCTCTCTCAAAAAAAAGTGGCATACCATAAACTTTAGAAAAGCAGGGTATAGCTGTACATTACTTCACAAGCTGAATAGGTACCCGTAACAGAATATTCTCAATTCCTCTCCTTACTGATAAACTATTATAATCACCCAATACATTTTTGCTATTATTAGCTTGTACAGTTACCTATTGGGTCAGTTAAAAATAAGAAACAGAAAAGATGTTAATATCGCTTTCGTTTATTCCTTCTCTAATGCTCTTCTTTTTTAAGTGTAGGTCTGTTTTTGACCTGTATAATATTTTTTCTATCTGAATAACTTTTAACATTTCTTGCAAGGCAAGTCTGCCAGTGACAAATGACTTCAGTTTTTGTTCGTTGAGAAAGACTAGTTTGTTTTCACTTTTGAGGGAACATTTTTCTGGATACTATTCTAGCTTGGTATGTATTTTTTTTTTCTTTCAACATTTAAAATATTTTATTCCATTCTCTTCCTGCTTGTGTGGTTTCTGACAACAGATCAGATAGGATGCTTATCTTGTTCCTCTACTGATAAGATGTCTTATTCTTCTGGCTTCTTTTAATATTTTTGTCTGTCTTTGGTTTTCTGTTGTTTACATATGATATAGCTATGTGTAGATACCTGGTATTTATTCTGGTTTGATATTCTGTGTGCTTCCTGCATTTATGGTATCTGTTACTAATTTTGGAAGATTTTCCCACCATTATTATTTCAAATATTTCTTCTGCTCCTGTCTTTTTTGTATTCCCATTACATGTATGTTACAACTTCAGTAATTGTCCCACAGTTATTAGGTTTTCTGTTCCCTTTTATTTTTTTTCCTTCTTTGTACTTCAGCTGGAAAGTTTCTCTCTCTTTCTTTTTTCTTTCTTTCCTCTTTCCTTCTTTTCTTTTCCTTTCCCTTTTCCTTCCTTGGTTTTTGAAAAGTTTCTGTTGACCTATCATCAACCTTCACTGTTTCTTCCCTCTGCAGGTTCCTTGATTATTTCCTTCCCTATGTCCAGTCTCCTAAAGAGCACATCACAGGCATTCTTTATTTCTTTCACAATGTTATAGATTTGTAGCATTTCCTTTTGTTTATTTATTATAATTTTCCTCTCTCTGCTTACATTATTTGTTCTTGCATGTTGTCTATTTGTTATTTCTTTCATTGGAGTCCTTACCATATTAGTCATAGTTATTTTAGATTCCCCTATCTGATAATTCCAAAGGTCTGTGTCTTAAGTCTACTTTTGATGCTTTCTTTGTTTCTTTAGATTCTGCATTTTCTTGTGTTTTTTTTTTTGTTTGTTTGTTTGTTTTGCCTTCTGGCATGACTTGTAATGTTTTGGAAAGCCAAATACGGTTTTTCTGGTAATGGGAGTTTAGGTTATTAGGCTTTTAATGTGAGCCTTTATGTTAATCTGGATAGTAACTGGGCTATGTGGTATTTGCTGTAGCTGTAGGTACCAGACGATTCATTTTTTTATAATTCCTTTGTTTTAATTATTTTTCTCCCCAATTGTCTTTTAGTTTTGCTAAGAATTCATTCCTTTTTTTTAATGTAGGCTTCATGTCCAGTGTGGATCCCAGTGTAGGGCTTAAAGCATTACCCTGAGATCAAGTCCTGAGCTGAGATCAAGAGTTGGATCCTTAACAAACTGAGCCACCAGGCACCCTGCTAAGAATTCCTTTTTATTTTTTATTTTATTTTTAAAGATTTTATTTATTTATTCATGAGGGACACACAGAGAGAGGCAGAGACACAGGCAGAGGGAGAAGCAGGCTCCACACAGGGAGCCCGATGCAAGACTCGATCCCAGGTCTCCAGGATCACACCTGGGCCAAAGACAGATGCTCAACCGCTAAGCCACCCAGGCATCCAAGAATTCCTTTTTAAACAGAGTCTATATTGTGCTTTCTCGTTTGAAATTCAGTTATTATACTGAATCTATGTTGATGTGGTGATAAGGAGTTGATGAGGGATAATATTCTATAATCTTATGAATAAATCTTCATTAATTTTAATGGTTCTGAGTCCCTAGACTAAGGCGTTCAGAAGCGTTTCTTAGCTATGCCCCACCCTTAGGTGAGACAGCCACACTAGAGGAGGCTGAGGTCGTCCAGTTGCTCTCCCTCTAGGTAGATTTTGTCCTATTAAAATTTACCCCAAAGATACAAATGCAATGAAACGCCGGGACACCTGCACCCCGATGTTTATAGCAGCAATGGCCACGATAGCCAAACTGTGGAAGGAGCCTCGGTGTCCAACGAAAGATGAATGGATAAAGAAGATGTGGTTTATGTATACAATGGAATATTACTCAGCTATTAGAAATGACAAATACCCACCATTTTCTTCAACGTGGATGGAACTGGAGGGTATTATGCTGAGTGAAGTAAGTCAGTCGGAGAAGGACAAACATTATATGTTCTCATTCATTTGGGGAATATAAATAATAGTGAAAGAGAATATAAGGGAAGGGAGAAGAAATGTGTGGGAAATATCAGAAAGGGAGACAGAACGTAAAGACTGCTAACTCTGGGAAACGAACTAGGGGTGGTAGAAGGGGAGGAGGGCGGGGGGTGGGAGTGAATGGGTGACGGGCACTGGGTGTTATTCTGTATGTTAGTAAATTGAACACCAATAAAAAATAAATTAAAAAAAAATAAAGTAGTTTGCTTTGTGCTCGCGTCGGCAGCACATATACTAAAGTAGTTTGCCTTGAAGGCATGACTTTGGTAAGAGGCTGCTTTGGATATATTCCAGTATGGCTACTTCCCTCTCCTGCTCAGGGCACAAGAAGATTTACTGCAAATCTAAACTGTGAAAATCTGAAAATCTTCTGGGGGCTCCTGGAAGTAAAACCCAGGAAAGTTCATTCCCCCTCCCCAAATTGGGACCCCTTGATTTTTTTAACTCTCAAATTAATTAATACTTGGCCTCTAACAATTCATCAGTTACCATAAAGTGTTCCTATACAGATAAGCTGTATCAGCCTACCTGCCTGGTTTTCTTGTTGATTTGCCCTGTGATTTCAGTTCTCTAGAGGGTGTATGATAATTTATTGCTTTTCAGTTTGTTCATCTTTTTTCTTGTTAGCCTAAGAGTAAGGACTTCTAAGCTCCTTACATGTTGTAGCTGACTGGCTAATTTTTTTTTCTTTTTTTCCCCCTTAAATAAATGGACCTATATAAAATGGCATAATTGACTGCGGCTTTAATTTTGGTGCTCTCTTTTGTTTTAAATGCTTATATTATACCTTTCAGGTCTTGGCCATTATGAGGATCAGGTTCTAATTTTAGTTGAAAGTTTTAGGAATTGATTTTATAATGATTTGCTTTTCTAATCTTTGTTGTTGGTGCATCCATGTGAAGATAGTGTGGTAAGTGCAGTAAGCATGAGTAGTAAAACCAGAGAACTCAGGTAATTTTATGTGTCCATGAAGTGCTTTATTAAAAAAATTAAACCCAAACCAATAAGTATATATGAAATAAATATGAGTATATGAATTAATATGAAATAAAGATGACAATGTAGAAAGATGGAAATACTTTGGAAAAGTACGCTGTAGTAACTGAAAGTACTTTTGTGAACATCTTAATATATCCATAGTCCTTTTAAGTATTTTCAGTTTTGAGGATTATCCATTAGGATAACTTGCTTTCTGTTTACTAAATTTTATTAGTCACTGTTGCTTGAATTCCCCTAAGGAATAGGGGTAGGGTAGGCTTTGGAGAATAGAGTTCCTGATTTTCTATTTAGTAGTTGCAAGTGAAAATTATTTAACTCCCTCATTGCAGTCAGCAAATATGTGCCTTTCTGAGTCTCAGTTTCCTGAGTAATAAAATTCTCATGCAGTTTAAATCAGGCCAGTGTATAAAATATCAAATATTAAAATTTGGTAAGGTTATGTACGGAAACCCAAGACATATGGACCCACTAAGAAAAATTCCACCATTTACCCTAACAGCTGCTCTTCTGGTAGCTGATGTTCAGTGGCCTGGTAGAAACCTGCATGGGACTATATCACATTTGGGAATAAACTCAAGGCATAACAATTTTATAGACAATTAGACTATTTCATAGGCTTATATATTTAATATTTGATAGCTTTTTTAAAATTTATTATTTTTTAAAATTTTATTTATTTATTCATGAGAGACACACAGAGAGAGAGGCAGAGACACAGACAGAGGGAGAAGCAGGCTCCATGCAGGAAGCCCGATGCGGGCTTGATCCTGGGACCCCGGGATCATGCCCTGAGCCAAAGGCAGACACTCTCAGCTGCTGAGCCACCCGGGTGTCTGTTCATTTTCCTTTGTTTCCATGTCCCTTTTTATTTCTTCTTTGATTTCCTGGTTGACGCATTCATTGTTTACTTGCATGTTATTTAACCTCAATGTATTTGTGGTCTTTCCAGATTTTTTCTTATGTTTGACTTCTAGTTTTATAGTGTGGTTAGAAATTATGTATAGTATGACTTCAGTATTTGTGAATTTGTTGGAGTTTGTGGGCTAACATGTGAAGATAAGTTTTATTATTCAAATAATATGGCAATTAAAATTTAATGGTATTTCCTTCAGAGTTTTAAATTCTTAGAATTTTGTAGATGAAGTCCCATTTGAACTATTTTTAGTCTGTATATTGATTCATGTGGCTCAAATTCACTCATTTAGCTGCTATATATAGTATTCTGTTATGTGAACAGATAGTATATTCATTTTTTGTGTGTGTGAATAATTGAGTTATTTCCAGATTTTCTCTAGTGTAAGCAGTGCTGCAATTTGTACATTCTTTTTTCATATCTTTAGCGGCCATGTGCAACACAAACCTCTTTCTTTTCCTAAAGATTTCTGTATCTGAGTGTGAGAGAGCAGAGGTGGGGGAGAGGGGAGTATGAGGGGGGACAGAGGGAGAAGGAGAAGCAGACTCCCTGCTGTGCAGGGAGCCTGATGCAGGGCTCCATCCCATGACCCTGGGATCATGACCTGAGCTGAAGGCAGACACTTAACTGAATGAGCCACACGGGTGCCATGCCCCCCCAACACAAACTTTCTAGTAACTTTATAATATTTGCCTGATATATCAGACACTTAAAAAATATTTAGTTTTTTTTTTTAATTTTTTTAATTTTTATTTATTTATGATAGTCACAGAGAGAGAGAGGCAGAGACATAGGCAGAGGGAGAAGCAGGCTCCATGCACCGGGAGCCTGATGTGGGATTCGATCCCGGGTCTCCAGGATCGCGCCCTGGGCCAAAGGCAGGCATCAAACCGCTGCGCCACCCAGGGATCCCAATATTTACTGTTTTTAAGTGTGTGATTCAGTGCCTTTAAGTACATACATTGGCATTCTTGTGCAACTGTTCTCCATTTCCAGAACTTTTTCATCATTTGCAACACAAAACTTTACTCATTAAATAGTAATTGTGTATTTCCTCCCCTTTCCAGCCCTCTAATGTGCTGTCTCTATGAATTTGACTGTTTCAGGAACCTTAACTAAGTGGAATTATACAATATTTGTCCTTTGTTGTGTTTGACTTATTCATTTAGTATAATGTTTTCAAAGTTAATTTATATTATAGCATGTGTCAGAATTTCGCTTCTTTTTGGGGAATATTATTCCTTTTATTTCATGTATTTTGTTTTTCCATTCATCTGTCTTTGATGGATGTTGGTTATTTGTACCTTTTGGCTCTTGTAAATAATGCTGGTATGAATGTTCTTGTGTAAATATCTGAGTCCCAGCTTTCATTTCTTTTGGATATATACTTGGAGTTTTAATTGCTGGGTCATATGGTAATTCCATGTTTAACTTTTTGAAGTATTACCATACTGTTTTTCTACCAGCAAACCATTCAGTATTCCTACCAGCAGTACATTTAAGGTTCCAATTTCTCCACTTCTTCATCAACACTTGTTATTTTTCATTTTTTTTGTAATACAAATGGATGTGAAATGGTATATCATTTGGTTTTGATTTGCTTTTCTCTAATGATAATGATTGGCAATGTAGAGGCTCTTTTTGTGTGCTCATTGTATATTTGTACCTCTTTTCTTCTTGAGAAATACATATTTAAGTCATTTGCTTATTTTTAATTTTTTTTTTGTTGAGTTCTAGGATTTTCTTATATCCTGTGGATATTAATACCATTTCAGATATATGATTTGGAAATATTTTCTCATACTCTGTGGGTTGTCTTTTCACTCTGTTGATGGTATCCTTTGATGCACAAAAGGTTTTCATTTTTTTCTTTTGTTGCCTTGTAGTTTTGGTGTCCCATTCAAAAAATCATCATGAAATCCAATGTCATGAAGATTTTTCCCCATGTTTTTTTCCAGTAATTTAATACTTTCAGCTACTGTGTTTAGTTCTTTGATGCATTTTGTGTTAATTTTTATATGTGATGTCAGGCAAGGGTCCAGCTTAATTCTTTGGCATGTCTATATCCAGTTTTCCCAGCACTATTTGTTGAAAGAACTGCCCTTTCTCAGTTGAATGATCTTGACACCCTTGTTGAAAATCACTGGCCATATCTACACAAGGGTTTAGTTTTGAGATTTCTGTTCCATTGGTCTGTATGTTTGTTCTTACGTCAATACCACAGTGTTTCAGTTACTTTAGCTCTGCTGTTTTGAAATAAAGAAGTGTGAGTTCTTGAACTTTTGTTT
Source organism: Canis lupus familiaris (assembly GCF_011100685.1). NCBI lineage: Eukaryota > Metazoa > Chordata > Mammalia > Carnivora > Canidae > Canis > Canis lupus. The sequence goes on along the minus strand of NC_049260.1, from coordinate 60,188,068 downwards.
TTCATGATTGTTTTGGTTTTCAGGATTCATTGAGCTTCTCCATGAATTTTAGGATGGGTTTTTCTGCTTTTGCAAAAAATACTGTTGGGATTTTGATAGGAGTTGAAATGAATATCTATGTCATTTGTGTAGTATTTTCATTTTAATAATATGAACTTTTTCTAATCCATCAACACAGGGTATCTTTCCATTTATTTGTGTCTTTAGTTTCTTTCAGCAGTAAAAACACTGCTGTTTTGCAATTTTTAGTGTACTAATCTTTTGCCTCCTTGGTCAAATTAATTCTAAAATATTTAATTGTTTTCAATGCTATTGTAAATGGAATTGTTTTCATAGTTTCCATTTTGGACTGTTCAATGTTAATGTATAGAAATGCAACTGGTTTTTGTGTTTTGATTTTGTATCTACTAACTGTACTGAATTTTGTTATTAAGTCTCTCAGAAATTTTTTGTGATTTATTTAAGGTTTTCTTCATATAAGATTCCATGTGTGAACAGAGATAATATAACTCTTTTCAGGCTGGATAATAATATTTTTATCTATACTATTTTAAACAGTCATGAAGTGAACAAAAATTTTTAAGTATTTACTGTTCATTTTTCTATGACAAAACCATTTTGGTCATTATGATCATACCCATGATCATTTAACCGAATTTCAGAGACTGTATGGTCCATTGTTGTGTCTTTCTTTTGCTTGTTTTTTTTAAATTTTTTATGATTGTCACACAGAGGAGAGAGAGAGAGAGAGAGAGAGAGAGAGACAGAGAGGCAGAAGCAGGCTCCATGCACCGGGAGCACGACGTGGGATTCGATCCCGGGTCTCCAGGATTGTGCCCTGGGCCAAAGGCAGGCGCTAAACCGCTGCGCCACCCAGGGATCCCCCCCATTGTTGTGTCTTAAACACAGCAGCCCATTTATGGGAACAGGTAGATGAATGAGATGAAAGTGAAAAATAGTTTTGTAAGGCATTATTATTGAATGAAAGTGGGTAATAAATACACAGACTTTTTCTTAAAACTGCATATGAATATATATTTATCTCATAATAAAAATATAAGTGACTAGTTCTTCTAAACATATATATCTCCAAAATAATAGTACAGAAGAGTACACATATAATATCTGGAATTCCACAGTTTGTCATGGAAATAAAGTAGTAAGACATTAAAGGGAAAGAACACAGCCTATAGTTAAGAATACTGACATCAGGACTCAATTTGTTTAAATCTAGTTATTCATTATATGGTTAGCTTACAGGAAGAATTAAATTTTTTTTGATCTGCTTGCAGATAGGTCAGATTTCGCAAATCATCAGTATCAGGCCAGTATTGAAATTGTGTGACTGTCAGCATGAAGGCTGAATACATTGTTCCTCAATGGAGATTTTTAACTACTCTTAAAGGATGGTTTTAAGGACTTACTTAGCATCTACAGTTAAGTAATGTACATAGTATTGATTGAGTCAGCTTCACATTTGGTAAAGGCCTGAGGAAGAGTGTGACAGACATGTCTGGATTTAATAAAAAATATCATTTTAATAAAGTTCACAATTATAAAACTGGTAAGTTAACGTTTATGGTTTTTGCCGTAGGACTATGGGCAGCCTGGGTGGCTCCGCAGTTTAGTGCTGCCTTCGGCCCAGGGCCTGATCCTGGAGACCCGGGATTGAGTCCTACGTCGGGCTCCCTGCGTGGAGCCTGCTTCTCCTTCTGCCTGTGTCTCTGCCTCTCTCTCTGCATCTCTCATGAATAAATAAAAAAATAAAAGGAATATTGTGTAGTTTACAAGAGGTTTGATAAATGTTGCTTTTTTAAACAGTTGGTTTGATGTGTTTATTTTTTTATTTTATTTTATTTATTTTATTTATTTTGTTTTTATTTTTTTAAAAGATTTTATTTATTTAAAGATTTATTTATTCTTGAGACACAGAGAGAGAGAGAGAGAGAGAGAGAGAGAGAGAGAGAGGCGGAAAAGCCGGCTCCACGCAGGGAGCCCGACGCGGGACCCGATCCTGGGTCTCCAGGATCACACCCTGGGCTGAAGGTTGCTCTAAACCGCTGGGCCACTGGGGCTGCCCCTGTTTGATGTGTTTAAAATACCATCTCCACAAATGAGACTTACACAATTACAAGGATCATCTGTCAACTGTGATTCTAGAAATGAGGCAGATTTTGAAAACTAACATCAGAGTTTTTATATGCAGATGAGTATTTTTCTTCTAAGTGTTCGCTGTAGGAGACCATGCTGATGTCAGTGATGTCATTCCTGAGGACATTTTTTGAGAACCCTCCTATTGTAACCCATTTAGATGTCGTGCAAGAAAATAAATCTTCAGATATACTTCAGATTTTGGCAAAAAGTAATTTGAACCAACTTGATAACTTGCCATATTTGACTCTAAATGACATTTGGCTATTTGTAAAAAAAAATCAAAACCACCCTCAAAGAGGGAAAATTTTTCCAATAAATGGGCAAAATTTTTTAGGTATCAAAACTTTTTTTTTACTATTTGGCTTCTACCCGGTCTCGTAATTTATAATATTGCACAAATATGTTTTTCTAAAAGTGGTATCCTTCACAGAAGGAAAGATTTCTACTGATTGTATACAGTTTTAATTTTTTGCATTTGTTGGTTATATATCAATGGATTACACTGATTTATCCATAGTCCTGACCTTGGCCAGCTGCAGCACGAATTCTTGTGGTTGGGTTTCTGTGAATTCTAGGAATGAGTGAGACAATGATTATACTGCTAGTTTGCTGTACTCCTTTCTAAAGAATAACTTTTTGTTCTTTGTAATCTATTGATGGGACAAGATGTAGAATGACATTCATTCTTATTTTTGAATTTTCGTTACAAAGACTGTTGGGTAGGGCAGCCTGGGGTGGCTCAGCGGTTTAGTGCTGCGTTCAGCCCAGGGTGTGATCCTGGAGACCCAGGATCGAGTCCCATGTTGGGTCCCTGCATGGAGCTTGCTTCTCCCTCTGCCTGTGTCTCTCTCTCTCTCTCTCTCTCTCTCTCTCTCTGTGTGTCTCTCATGAATAAATAAAAATCTTAAAAAAAAAAAAAGCAAGGACACTTGGGTAGATGTAGCATCTTTTGCTCTGGTTCCATTTTCTAATTTAAGATTAAGGGCTCTGAGTAACTCAGTAACTTTTCATACATTTAAGTGTTTTCAAAAGCAAGATTATGGCAAAAAGTAGAAATTAGACCAAGTCTTGGTACCTTTATTTTAGAAGCAAGTTTGTTTCAAAGGTTTGTAAAGCAAAAAAATAAGCTCTCTTCATCAAAACAAAACAACCAAAATCCCACACAATAGCATGTCTTTTATATCTCGTTTCTTTTTCTTTCCCTTCATATCCTGGGTTCTCCCTAGCCAAACATAGGACAGTGGTGCAGAAGGGACTATTGGAGTTGGGGTGGGCCCAGTGCACTGCTTGAATGGGGATGGTTCCTGGCCCAGTAACCAATAACATAGCTCTTAGCTGATTCAGTGTTTTAATTTTCATTCTGTTGATTATTAGTGAGATTGCAGTGCTTTTTCTGCCAATTTTTTGTTACATGTGAATTTCCTTTTAAAAAATTATTTCTGTTTTTTATTCATTATCTACTGTGACTTCAATAGCTTTAAAAATATAATGAGGATGTCTTTATCTCCTTATATTCAAGTTATTTGCCTTTTACATTTTGGTTATGGATATTTTTGGAAGCGTATGCACAAGTTTTATTTTTTTATGTAAATATGTAGGTATATTCTTGAATTTCTACCCCCTGCGTTTTTATTGAACAAATTCACTATTTAAACCAATTTAGTTTATAATTCAACTTTTTTTATAATTCAACTTTATTAAAGAAAATTTATAATATTAAAAAAAGAAAATTTATAATACTGTATGTATTTGTCACACTTTGTAATTCTAGAACATTTTCATTGCTCCATAAACTAGCCTGTACCTGCCAATACTAATCCCCTGGAAATCACTGATCTTAATGTCTCTTTAGAATTGCCTAATCTGGACATTTCAAATATGTACATGGAATCATCCAATATGTGGCATTTTGCACTTGCCTTTTGTAGCAAATATTTGCAAGTGTTATCTCTGTGTTAACATGGATGGATATTTCACTGCTGTTTTCAGGACATAAAATTCCATTGCTTATTTATCAGATGGTAAACACGTGGGTACTTTTTTTACTTTTTTGCCTATTATGAATATTACTGCCATTTGTGTACAGTAGTTTTTGAGTGGACATAGGATTTAATTCTTTTGGATATATATCTAGGAATGGAATTACTGAGCCGTTTGGTAACTGTGTTTATTAACTTTTTGAAGTACTACTAAATTGTTTTTCAGAATGACTGCACCAAGTTACATCTCCATGAGGAATGTCTGTGGATTCCAGTTTCTCTACACTCATGCCAGCCCTTGTTTTTCATTTTGAAAATTATTATATCCACATTACTGAGTGTGAAATAGTGTCTTGTAGTTTTGATTTGCATTTTTCTAATGATTAATAATCTTGAACATTTTCCATGTGTTTACTAGTGCTTTGTATATCTTCTTGGAGAAGTGCTTATCTATATCCTTTGCCCATTTGTAAATTGGGTTCTTTCTATTTATTGTTCAGTTATAAAAATTATTTTTTAAAAGAAAAAGGTGCTTTTAAAGGAGATATATCATCTTATTGAAGAATATATATATTCTGTAAAAGGATAGTAATACCTTTTCAGATATATGATTTGGATTTTTTATATATATGTGTATATATTTTTTTATTGAAGTTTGATTTGCCAACATTATAGTATAACACCCAGTGTTCATCCCAAAAAGTAGCCTCCTCAGTGCCCGTCACCCAGTCACCCCATCCCACTGCCCACCTCCCCTTCCACTTCCCCTTGTTAATTTCCCAAAGTTAGGAGTCTCTCATGTATTTCATCCCCTCTAATTTTTCCCCACTCATTTTCCCTCCTTTTCCTTATAATCCCTTTCACTATTTCTTACATTCCCCATATGAATGAAACCATATGATGATTGTCCTTCTCTGATTGACTTATTTCACCCAGCATAATACCCTCCAGTTCCATCCACATCGAAGCAAGTAGCTCTACTTTTAACTCTTTGAGGAACCTCCACACAGTTTTCCAGAGTGGTTGTACCAGTTGACATTCCCACCAACAGTGCAAGAGGGTTCCCCTTTCTCTACATCTTCTCCAACATCTGTTGTTTCCTGTCTTGTTAATTGTAACCATTCTAACTGCCGTGAGGTGGTATCCTATTGTGGTTTTGATTTGTATTTCCCTGATGACAAGTGATGCAGAGCATTTTCTCATGGTCATGTGTATGTTGTCTTTGGTGAAATTCCCGGTCATGTCTTCTGCCCATTTCATAATTGGATTTTTGTTTTTTTGGGTGTTGAGTTTAATAAGTTCTTTATAGATCTTGGATACTAGCCCCTTATTTGATATGTCATTTGCAAACATATTCTCCCATTCTGTAGGTTGTCTTTTAGTTTTGTTGACTGTATCCTTTGCTGTGCAAAAGCTTCTTATCTTGATGAAGTCCCAATAGTTCATTTTTGCTTTTGTTTCTTTTGTCTTCGTGGATGTATCTTGCAAGAAGTTACTGTGGCCGAGTTCAAAAAGGGTGTTGCCTGTGTTCTCCTCTAGGATTTTGATGGCATCTTGTCTCACATTTAGATCTTTCATCCATTTTGAGTTTATCTTTGTGTATGGTGAAAGAGAGTGGTCTAGTTTCATTCTTCTGCATGTGGATGTCCAATTTTCCCAGCACCATTTATTGAAGAGATGTCTTTCTTCCAATGGATAGTCTTTCCTCCTTTATCAAATATTAGTTGACCATAAAGTTCAGGGTCCACCTCTGGGTTCTCTATTCTGTTCCACTGATCTATGTGTCTTTTTTTGTGCCAGTATCACTGTCTTGATCACAGGTTTGTAGTACAGCTTGAAATCCAGCATTGTGATGCCCCCGGCTCTGGTTTTTTTTTCAATATTCCCCTGGCTATTCGGGATCTTTTCTGATTCCATACAAATCTTAAGATTATTTGTTCCAACTCTGTGAAGGAAGTCCATGGTAGGGATTGCATTGAATGTGTAAATTGCCCTGGATAGCGTAGACATTTTCACAATATGCATTCTTCCAATCCATGAACATGGATGTTTTTCCATCTCTTTGTGTCTTCCTCAATTTCTTTCAGAAGTGTTCTGTAGTTTTTAGGGTATAGATCCTTTACCTCTTTGGTTAGGTTTATTCCTAGGTATCTTATGCTTTTGGGTGCAATTGTCAATGGGATTGACTCCTTAATTTCTCTTTCTTCAGTCTCATTGTTAGTGTATAGAAATGCCACTGATTTTTGGGCATTGATTTTGTATCCTGCCACACTGCCGAATTGCTGTAGGAGTCCTAGCAATCTTGGGTTGGAGACTTTTGGGTTTTTTGCATATGGTATTGTGTTATCTGTGAAGAGGGAAACATCTTTGCCAGTTTGAATGCGTTTCATTTCTTTTGGTTGCCTGATTGCTGAGGCAAGTACTATGTTGAATAGCGGTGGTAAGAGTGGACCTCCCTGTCGTCTTCCTGATCTTAGGAGAAAGGCTCCCCATTGAGAATATTTGCTGTGGGCTTTTTATAGATGGCTTTTAAGATGCTGAGGAATGTTCCCTCTGTCCCTACACTGTGAAGAGTTTTGATCAGGAATGGATGCTGTATTTTGTCAAATGCTTTCTCTGCATCTTTTGAGAAGATCATATGGTTCTTGTTTTTACTTTTGTTGATAACATCTATCATGTTGATTATTTTACAAGTGTTGAATCAACTTTGCATCCCAGCGAGAAGTCCCACTTGGTCATGGTGAATAACATTTCTAATGCACTGTTGGATCCTATTGGCTAGTGTCTTGTTGAGAATTTTTGCATCTGTGTTCATCAGGGATATTGGTCTATAATTCTCATTTTTGGTGGAGTCTTTGTCTGGTTTTGGAATCAAGGTGATGCTGGCCTCATGAAGTGATTTTGGAAGTATTCTGTCCCTTTCTATCTTTCGGAACAGCTTTAGTAAAGTAGGTATTATTTCTTCTTTAAAAGTTTGATAGAATTCCCCTGGGAAGCCATCTGGCCCTGGACTTTTGTGTCTTCGGAGGTTTTTGATAACTGCTTCAATTTTCTCTCTGGTTATTGGCCTGTTCAAGTTTTCTCTTTCTTCCTGTTTCTGTTTTGGTAATTTGTGGGTTTCCAGAACTGCATGCATTCCTCTAGATTGCCTAATTTGTTGGCAGATAGCTGCTCACATATGTTTTTAAAATCCTTTGTATTTCTTTGGTATTGGTTGTGATCTCTCCTGTTTCATTCATGATTGTATTAATTTGAGTATTTTTTAATAAGGCTGGGTAATGGTTTATTTTATCTTATAATACTTTTAAAGAATCAGCTCCTGGTTTAGTTGATCAGTTCTGCAGTTCTTCTGGTCCCTATTTCATTGATTTCTGATCAAATCTTTATTATCTCTCGGCCTCTGCTTGGTGTAGGTTTTATTTGATGTTGTTTCTTCATTCCTTTGAGTTTGAGGTTAGCTTGTGTATTTGAGTTTTTTCCAATTTTTACAGAGGCTTGTATTGCGATGTATTTCCCTCTTAGGACCATTTTTGCTGTATCCCAAAGATTATGAATGGTGTATCTTCATTTTCATTAGTTTCCATGAATCTTTTTAATTCTTCTTTGATTTCCTGGTTGACCCATTCATCTTTTAGTGGGATGCTCTTTAACCTCCATGTGTTAGAGTTTCTTCCAAATTTTTTCTTGTGATTGAGTTCTAGTTTCAAAGCACTGTGGTCTGAAAATATGCAGGGGGAGCATCGCAATGTTTTGGTATCAGTTGAGACCTGATTGTGACCCAGTATGTGGTCTATTCTGGAGAAAGTTCCATGTGCACTTGAGTTGAATGTGTATTCAGTTGCGTTTGGATGTAAAGTTCTGTAGATATCTGTGAAATCGGTCTGGTCCAGTGTATCATTTAAAGCTCTTGTTTCTTTGGAGATGTGCTTAGAATATCTGTCATTTGTAGAAAGCGCCATGTTGAAGTCCCCTACTATTTGTGTATTATTATCTATGTCTTTACTTTGGTTATTAATTGATACACTTGGTAGCTCCCACATTAGAGGTATAAATCTTCATGATTGTTTAGTCTTCTTGTTGGATAGACCCTTTAAGTATGGTATAGTGTCCCTTTTCATCTCTTTCTACCGTCTTTAAGATAAACTTTAATTTATCTGGTATGAGGATTGCTACCCCAGTTTTCTTTTGAGGATCATTTCAATGGTAAATGGTTCTCCCCCCTTTCATTTTCAGGCTGGAGGTGTCCTGAGGTCTCAAATGAGTCTCTAGTAGATAGCAAATTGTTGGTCTTGCTTTTTTATCCCGTCTGAAACCTTTCATCTTTTGATGGGATTATTTAGCTCATTCATGTTCAGAGTAACTATTGAAAGATACAAATTTAGTGTCATCATAATACTCTTTAAGAATCTGTTTTTGTGGATTATTTCTTTGGGATTCCTCTTTCTTTTACAGGGTCCCCCTTAATTTTTCTTGCAGAGTTGGTTTGAGGGTCACATATTCTTTCAGTTTTTGCCTTTATCTTTATCTCTCCTTCTATTTTGAATGTCAGTCTTTCTTGATAATGTGTTCTTGCCTGCATGTTCTTCTTGTCTAATACCTTAAATATATCATACCAGCCCTTTTTGCCCCGCCAGGTCTCTGTTTAGAAGTCTTCGGTTAATCTGATATTTCTCCCCATATAAGTTAAGAATCTCTGGTGTCTTGCTGCTTTCAGGATTTTCTCTTTATCTTTGGAATTTGCAAGTTTCACTATTAAATATCGAGGTATTGAACGGTTTTTATTGATTTTGTGCTGATTTCTCGTGGATCAGAATTTTTGTTTCCCTCCCCCAATTAGGGAGTTCTCTATGATTTGTTCAAATATACATTTTGGCCCTCGTCCCTCTCGGCATTTTCTGCAACCCCACTTATACGTATATTCTTTCTTCTGAGGCTATCATTTATTTCCCTTAACCTTTCCTCATGGTTTCTTAATTGTTTTTCTCTTTTTTTCCTCACTCTCCTTCAGTACCATCAAGTTGTCTTGTATGTCACTCACTATTTCTTTCACTTCATTAACCCTAGCTGTTAGGACATCCAGTTTGGATTGCATCTCATTTAATTGGTTTTCAGTTTCAGCATGATTAGATATAAATTCTGCACTAAGAAAATCTCTAGAGTCCTTTATGCTTTTTTTCCAGAGCCACCTGTAGCTTTATAATTGTGCTCCTGAATTGGCTTTCTGACATCAAATTGTAATCCATATTGTGTAACTCCATGGCAGAGAGTACTGGTTTTGCTTCTTTCTTTTGTGGTGAATTCTTCCTTCTAGTCATTTTGTTCAGTGCAGAGTGACTGTGTATGAGTGGGCTGAGTCAAGAATATCAACCACAACCTAAGTAATTTTCACCGTAGGTTATTCTGACAAAGTCAGAGACCAGAAAATGAAAACAAAGATCATGAGCAAACAAAACAAAAGGATTGCTAAAGTGAAAAACAAATTTTAGAACCAAGTATTAAAAAATAAATGGCCAGAAATCCCATAGAAGAAGAAGAAAAAAAAAAAAAAGAAGAAGAGAAAAAACCAAAAGTATAGAGGAAAATGGGAAGAGGGGGTACTGGGAGATGGTGGTGGTGAAGAATTTGTGGTGGAGGGAGAATGTCGTCCTCCTGAGGGGTCCTAGAAGGTGATCCTCTAGGTTCTTAGTGTATTAAATTCTGTATGTTAGAAGATGGTGAATCCCGAATTTATATAAATCAGCAATACTGGGCAGCCTGGGTGGCTCAGCGGGCAGCCTGCATGGCTCAGCGGTTTAAGCGCCTGTCTTCCGCCCAGGGCGTGATCCTGGAGACCCGGGATTGAGTCCCACTCGGGCTCCCTGCATGGAGCTCTGCCTGTGTCTCTGTCTCTCTCTGTGTCTATCATGAATAAATAAATAAAATCTTAAAAAAAAAATAAACCAGCAGTACTTGTAGAAAGCCCCAACAATGACCACCAAAACATAATCGAGATACAAAATGGGGGCAGAATGGGAAGGAAGAGAGAATATAATCTCACAGAATGAACCAGCATGGTATTCCACTTCATTCTGGGTTGCATGCTGGTCATATTTTAGAAGATACTATCTTCTTCCATTGTAGATCAAAAGTAGGAGAGAAAAGATAAAAACACCAAACAAAATCCCTTATTTCATATATCCTAAAATTTAGTTGAGTATGTTGACGGGAATCTAGAAGTGAAAAATATATCTAAGACATGTGATTATAGATCTGTCAAAGTCAAAATGGAAGAAACTTAAAAATGAAGATCTGGTAAAATATTGTAGTTAAGGTGGGAAAAGTAAAAAAATATTGGAAATTTTTAGTCTGATATAAAAATGAGTTGTCATGGAAAAAGGAAAAGAAAAGAGGGGGAGACCCTCTAGTTCTATATACTGTGTCCCCTCGATATTCCATTGGTCCAGAGCTTTCTAATTTTGGTTGGCCAAGAACTTGCTCTTGCCCTGTTCTTCAGCATGTCTTCTGGGGGAGGGGCCTGCTGTGCTGATTCTCATTTGTGTGTGCCTGGGTGGTGATGCTCAGGCAGGGTGCTGGCTCAGTGGGAGCTGTTTATCCTGTGAGGTCTTTGTTTTCTGGCGGCCCCACCTGTCCCAGGTACAAGGTGAAACAAGGATGAAAAACAATGGTTGTGGCCAGATTTCCAGCTGTGGAGTCAGCTCCCAGCAGTAACTACCTCATTCTCCCTGTCTGCACTGGCTTTGATGCTCCCGGGTGACGCGGGTGCACTGATCTGCACAGCTTGGGGGTGCCCAGTGACGACAGAGTTTTCGCTGTCCTGTGCCTTCCCTGCTTCAGCCTGTCCCAGAGAGAGAGCAGGATCCCAGGCTTTGTCTGCCTGGGCACAGTGGCAGCCAGGGCCCTTTGCTGGTGAGACCACACTCCTGGGGCCAGGGCTTCCGAGGGTAATCGGGCACAGTGAGCTCCCTCCTGAGCCTGGCACCTAACCGCCTGGCTTCTCCCAAATACCCCGAGGGCTGCAGCGCTCGAGTCCTTTACCGAGATTGGTCCCAGGTTTCCAGTGAGCTTTCCCCTGGTGCACTTCCTCTAATAGTGACCTCAGGAATCTGGACGCTTCACTGCCCCTCATGAGATTCTGCCCGATTTCCCTGCTAAGCACTTTTCCACCTGGGAAAACTCCAGTGCAGATTTTTAAAGTTCCCGCTTCTCCAGGGCTTGGCTTTCCTGTCCCAGATGCTTTCCCCTCTTCGCTTTAGCCCAGCTCCTCATGGGACCCCCTCCTTCACTTTATTTTTCTTTCTTTCTTTTTTTTCCGCCTTCCTACCATGCTAAAAGGGAAAACTTTTCTCTCTGTAGCATTCGATCTGTTCTCTCTTCAAATCTCAGGTCTAGGGCAGCCCCAGTGGTCCAGTGGTTTGGTGCCACCAGCAGCCCGGGGTATGGTCCTGGAGACCTGGGATCGAGTCCCACGTTGGGCTCCCTGCGTGGAGCCTGCTTCTCCCTCTGCCTGTGTCTCTGCCTCTCTCTCTCCCTGTGTCTCTCATGAATAAATGGATAAAATCTTAAAAAAAAAATCTCAGGTCTAATTCGTAGGTGTTCAGGATGTTTTGAAAGTTATCTAGGTAAGTTGGTGGGACCAGGTGAGTTGAGGACTCCTACTCCTCCGCCATCTTGCCCTCCCCTCCTATATGATTTGAAAATAGTTTTCAGTTGTATGGCTTGTCTCTTCACATGCTTTATGGTATCTTTTGATACACAAAGATTTGAATTTCAATGAAGTTAGTTTTATGTATTTTTCCTCTTTTCAATTTAGGAAATCTTGTATTAGAAATGGGATACATATTTATTTTTTGCATTCTTTTAAGCTTTTAACTTTCAATACTCTCTGGGATTACAGATGTACTTATTATGTAACTTAGCAGATATGCTGTAAGAATTTAGTTACGTAAATATTTCCCTGGGAATCTGTGTGCTCTTCTAAGTCCTATTTTAGATTTTCTTCATCTTTCTGTCATTTATACAATTATTCTGTGAAAAGCTGAAGGTGGAGTGATAAAAAAACTACAGAGGCCTTCCAGGGAATGTTTAGTAAATATACTCGATACATTACTTAATTATTATTTTATTTTATTTTATTATTTTTTTAAAAGGGCACAAACCCTTTAATTTTTTTTTTATGATAGAGAGAGAGAGAGAGACATAGGCAGAGGGAGAAGCAGGCTCCATGCACCGGGAACCCAACGTGGGATTCGATCCTGGGTCTCCAGGATCACGCCCTGGGCCAAAGGCAGGCACTAAACTGCTGCGGCACCCAGGGATCCCCTTAATTATTATTTTAAATGATATAAAGCAAAATCTCATGAATAATTTACTCATGTTTTCAGATCCTTAGTGAAATTGTGAAAATTCATTTTTTAACTTTTATTTTTAATATGCATTCTTTCAGATCACTTCCAATATAGATATGTTTGCAGTTTGTTAGAACTTTTCATTTGATTAAATACGTGACAGGCTAATTAAGGAAGTTCCTTAAATTTTTGTTTTGATAGTGAAAGCAAATTGAATACGTTGGTACAGAAGCTTCATGACTTCCTGGCACACTCATCAGAAGAATCTGAAGAAACAAATTCTCCTCCAAGACTTGTGATGAACCAAAGCACAGGTAAATTGAAGAATAATATGCAATATCTTCTAGTTTCTTTCCTATTTATTTTTGGGAGGGAACAGATATTGAAGGCTTTATTAGCCCTTCTGAATCTAGTGTTTAGCTAATATCTGGTATTGGAGATTTTAATTTAGATAAGTAAAATGTCAGGTTGTTTGGTTATAGGTGCTTAGAGAAGGATGCACTATGGTTTTATTCATAATGGAGATATAGAGTGGGTGATAAATGTTCAGTATAAAATATAGGTAGTAGAAGAGGTGGAAGCAGTATAGAAATGTGTTATTTTAGTTATTTATGTATTATGAGTTACATTTTTACATTGATAGCTTCTCTGAGTAGAATTGGTGCATATTTTTTTTAAATAAAAAGAATAATTCCTTTATGTTTCCTTTTCTCCTTTTTAAAAGTATCCTGTATCATGTGATGATCTTTTGTTTTGAGGTTTTCAAGGGTAGCTACATATACAAGTTGAATACACTCATACGTACACATATGCATCACAAATGCAGTATGTACAAGAAGTATAAGAGGGGTAGACTGCAGTGAGAAGTGGCTGCACAGTTTGTATTCCCAGGAACAGTGCACAGGGGTTCCTTTTTCTTTATATCCTTGCCAACACTTGTGGTTTGTTTGTTTGTTTCTTTCTTTCATTCAACACTTGTGGTTTCTTGTGTTTTAAATTCATCCATTCTGACAGGTGTGAGATGATATCTCAATGTGGTTTTTAAAAAATACTTTATTTATTTATTTATGAGAGACACAGAGATAGAGGCCAGAGATTTAGGCAGAGGGAGAATCAGGCTTCCTGCAGGGAGCCCAATGCAGGACCCAATCCCAAGACCCCAGGGTCACAATCTGGGCTGAAGGCAGATGCTCAATCAACTGGGCCACCCAGGCGTCCCGCATTTTGGTTTTGATTTGCATTTCCCTAATGATGAGCAATGTTGAGCATCTTTTCCTGTTGGCCATCTGTATGTATTCTTTGGAAAAATGTCTGTTCATGTCTTTTGCCCATTTTTAAATTGGATTCTCTCTGGTTTTTTTTGGTGTTGTATAAGTTCATTTAAAAAAATATTTTATTTATTTATTCATGAGAGACATAGAGAGAGAGCCAGAGACATAGGCAGATGGAGAAGCAGGTTCCCTGGGGGAGATCCTGATGTGGGACTCATTTAGTCCATTTAGCATTTAGTCCATTTGCATTCAAAGTAGTTAATAATTATCGGCATTTTAAAAATTTTTTATGGTTTTTGTAGTACTTCTGTCTTGCTCTCCTCATTTCATTCTGTTCATTAGTGATTCCTTTCTTATATGTTTTGCATATCTATTACCCGTTTTTGACTTGTAGTTATCATTATGCTTATATATATTATCTTCTGCGTATAGCAGTCTGTTTTAAGCTGGTGGTTGATTAAGTTTGATTGGTTGGTTCTGAACGCACTAATGTTTTACTCCCTCCTGCCATGTTTTTCATATATGGTATCTTATTTTTCATCCTTTTATTTTGTGAATTCTTTAAAAAAATTTTTCATATGTATTCTTTTTAAATTTAATTTAATTTAATTTTTAATTTGAATTCAATATGCCATCATAAAGTCCATCATTAGTTTTGGGTGTAGTTTTCAATTATTGATCAGTTTCATATAACACCCGTTGCTCATCACATCATGTGGTCTTCTTAATGCCTGTCACCCAATTACCCCCATCTCCCCTTCAGCAACCTTTAGTTTGTTTCCTAGAGTTAAGAATTTCTTATGATTTGTTTTCCTTTCTAATCTTTTTCCCCATTCAGTTTCATCCCTTTCCCTTATGATCCCTTGCACTATTTCTCATATTCCACATATGTGTGAAATCATATGCTAATTCTCTTTTCTCCAATTGACTTATTTCTCTTAGCATTTTTTTTTAAAGATTTTATTTATTTATTCATGAGAGACCCAGCAAGAGGCAGAGACACAGGCAGAGGGAGGAGAGGCAGGCTTCATGCAGGAGCCTGATTGGGGACTTAATCCCAGAACTCCAGGATCATACCCTGAGCCGAAGGCAGACGCTCAGCCACTGAGCCACTCAGGCATCCCATAAGGCTAGTTTTGTAGTGACAAATTCTTTGAAGTTTTGTCTGTCTGGGAGCTCTTAATCTATTGCTCTACTGTGAGTTGTAGCGTTGTTGGTAGAATACTCTTTTTTTTTTCTTCAAATTTTTATTTAACTTTTAGTTAACATATAGTGTAGTATTGGTTTAAGGT
Organism: Canis lupus familiaris; assembly: GCF_011100685.1. Lineage (NCBI taxonomy): Eukaryota > Metazoa > Chordata > Mammalia > Carnivora > Canidae > Canis > Canis lupus. Next base: position 60,173,027 of record NC_049260.1, on the reverse strand, counting down.
GTAGAATTTAGTGATTCTTTACTTACATATAACACCTATTGCTCATAACAAGTACCCTCCTAAATACCTATGACTCATTCAGCCCATCCTGTAACCACCTCCATCCATCAACCCTCAGTTTGTTCTCTGTCATTAAGAGAGATGGTTTATTTTCCTCTCCCACTTTCCCCTTTCCCATATATTCATCTGTGTTCTTTTTAAATTCTACATATGAGTGAAATAATATAGTATTTGTCTTTCTTTGACTTATTTCACTTAGCATAATATACTTCAGCTCTAGCCATCTCAATGAAATGGAAGATTTCATTCTTTTTGAAGGCTGAGTAATAATTCCACTGTATAAATAACATATCTTCCTTATCCATTCATCAGTGGATGACATTTGGGTACCCAGTAGTGCAATTGCTAGGTCAGAGGGTAGGTGTATTTTTCTCTTTTTGAGTAACCTTAATACTGTTTTCCAAAGCAGCTGTACCAGTTTGCATTCTCTTCAACATTGTAAGAGTACCTTTTTTCTGCATCCTTGCCACCATCTATTGTTTCCTGTGTTAATTTTAGCCATTCTGACAGGTGTGAGGTGGTATCTCATCATGGTTTTGATTTGTATTTCTCTGATGAGTGATGTTGAGCATCTTTTCATGTGTCTGTTAGCCATCTAGATGTCGTCTTTGGAAAAATGTCTATTCATCCCTTCTGCCCATTTCTTAACAGGGTTGTTTGTTTTTTGGGGTGTTGAGTTTGATTATTAAGTTCTTTATGGATTTTGGCTACTAACCCTTTATCACATATGTCATTTGCAGATATCCCTCTTTTTCCATAGGCTACCTTTAAATTTTATTGTTTCCTTTGCTGTGCAGGAAGGTTTTATTTTGATGAAGTCCCATAGTTCATTTTTCCTTTTGTTTCCTTTGTCTCTAGTCAACATGTCTAGGAAGAAGTTGCTACAACTGACTTGAAAGAGATTGCTGTCTGTGTTCTCCACTAGGAATTTGTTGGTTTCCTGTCTCATCTTTAAGTCTCACACATTTTGAATTTCTTTTTTGAGTATGGTGTAAGAAAGTGGTCTAGTTTTGTTTTTCTGCATGTTACCTTCCAGTTTCCCCAACATCATTTGTTGAAGAGACTGTCTTTTTTCCATTGGATATTCTTTCCTGCTTTGTCGAGATTACACAAAGAGTTGTGCGTCCATTTCTGGGTTTTTTATTCTGTTTCATTGATATGTGTCTGTTTTTGTGCCAGTACCATACTGCCTTGATCACTACAGCTTTGTAAACATACAGCTTGATGTCTGGAATGTGATGCCTCCAGGTTTCGGTTTCTTTTTCAAGATTGCTTTGGCTATTCGGGGTCTTTTCTGGTTCCATACAAATTTTTAGGATTGTGTTTTTAGTGTTGTGAATACTGCTGCTGGTATAGTGATAAGGATTGCATTAAATGTGTAGGTTGCTGTAGGTAATAAAGATATTTTAACAATGTCCTCCAGTCCCTGAGTATGGAATGTTTTTTCATTTCTTTGTGTCCTTTTAATTTTTATTCATCAGTGTTTTATAGTTTAGAGAGTATAGATCTTTTACCTCTTTGTTTAGGTTTATTCCTAGGTATCTTATGGTTTTTGGTGCAGTGTAAACAGCAACGATTCTTTTTTTGTTCCTGCTACTTGATTATTGGTGTATAGAAATTAAACATATTTCTGTACATTGTTTTTATATTCTACTCCTTTGCTGAATTCATGTATGCTGGCATTTTTTTTGTGTGTGTGAAATCTTTCTGGTTTTCTACATAGATCATCATCTCACCTGCAAATAGTGACAGTTTGACCTCTTTGTTGCCGATTTGGATGCTTTTTCTTTCTCTATTTTGTCCCAATTGCTGAGACGAGGACTTCCAGTAGTATGTTAAATAGTAATGGGAAGAGTGGATATCCTTGTCTTGATCCTGACTGTTGGGAAAAAGCTGTCAGTTTTTCTCATTTGAGGATGATACTAGTTGTGGGTCTTTCACACATGGTCTTTATGATGTTGAGGTATGTTCTATCTATACCTTTTCTGTTGAGCAAAAATGGTTGCTGTATTTTGTCAAATGCCTTTTCTGCCATCTTTTGAGAAGGATCATGTTTCTTATCCTTTCTTTTATTAACATGGTGTATCACATTGATTTGCATATATTGTACCACTCTTGCAGCCCAGGAGTAAATCCCATGTGATCATAGTATATAGGCGTCTTAATGTATATGATTAAATTTGCTATTGTCTTGAGAATTTTTGCATCCATGTTCATCAGGGGCATTGGCTTCCTTTTTAGTGGAGGTCTTTGTATGGTTTTGAAATGAAAGTGATCCTGGTTTCAGTAGAAGGACCTTGGAAGTTTTCCTTCCGTTTCTACTTTTAGAGCAGTTTGAGAAGAATAGGCATTAACTCTTCCTTAGATATGTGTGAAAATTCTCCTGGGAAGCCATCTGGCTCTGAACTTTTGTTTTTTGGGAGATTTTTGTTAATTGATTCAGTTTCTTTGCTGGTTCTCAGTCTGTTCAAATTTTCTATTCCTCTTTAAGTAATTTGTATGTTTCCTGGAATTGACCCATTTCTACCAGTGTGCCTGGTTTGTTGGCAAGTAATTTTTCATAACATTCTGTTACAATTGTTTGTGTTTTTATGACGTTGGTGGTCATTTCTCCTCTTTCATTGGTAATTTCATTTATTTGGATCCTTTCTCTTTTTTTGAAGGGTTTTTATTTATTTATTTATTGATGAGACACACACAGAGAGAAGCAGAGACATAGGCAGAGGGAGAAGCAGGGTCCTTCTGGAGAGCCTGATGCAGTACTTGATCCCTAATCCTCAGGATCACACCCTGAGCCTGAAGGCAGAGACTCAACTGGGACACCCAGTTGACTGGGACACCCAGGCATCCCTCCTTTCTCTTTTTTAAAGTCTGGCGAGTGGTTCATCAATCTTATTAATTCTTTCAGTGAACCAGCTCTCAGTTTCCTTTTGTCTTATTCTGTTGTTTTTTGTTGTTGTTGTTGTTGTTGTTATTTGTAAATCCCTTGTTTCGACTCCAATATTTATTATTTCCCTTCATTTGCTGTCTTAGGATTTTTTGCTGTTCCTTTTCCAGCACCTTTAGGTATAAGTTTAGATTTTTTTTTAAAGATTTCTTTATTCATGAGAGACAGAGAGAGGCAGAGACACAGGCAGAGGGAGAAGCAGGCTCCAAGCAGGGAGCCCGACGTGACACCCGATACTGGGTCCCCAGGATCACACCCTGGGCTGAAGGTGCCACTAAACTGCTGAGCCACCAAGTTTGGGCTCAACAGGCTGCCCAAGTTTAGGTTTTTATTTGAGACTTTACGTCCGTCCGTCCTAACTTCCTTCCTTCCTTCCTTTATTTATTTATTTTTAAAAGATTTTTATTTGTTTATTCATGAGAGGCACACACACACAGAGAGGCAGAGACACAGGCAGAGGGAGAAGCAGGCTCCATGCAGGGTCTCCAGGATCACACCCCCAGCTGAAGGCGGCGCTAAAGCGCTGAGCCACTGGGGCTGTTCATGTGCTTCCTTTTTAAAAAAAATTTTTTTTAAATTTTTTATTGGAGTTCAGTTTGCCAACATTTAGCATGATAACCAGTGCTCATCCCGCCAAGTGCCCCCCTCAGTGCCCATCACCCAGTCACCCCAACCCCTGCCCACCTCCCCTTCCACCACCCCTTGTTCGTTTCCCAGAGTTAGGTGTCTCTCGTGTTTTGTCACCCTCACTGATATTTTCACTCATTTTCTCTCCTTTCCCTTTATTCCTTTTCACTAATTTTTATATTCCCCAAATGATGAGACCATATAATGTTTGTCCTTTTCCGATTGACTTATTTCACTCAGCATAATACCCTCCAGGTCTATCCACGTGGAAGCAAGTGGTGGGTATTTGTCGTTTCTAATGGCTGAGTAATATTCCATTGTATACATAGACCACATCTTCTTTATCCATTCACCTTTTGATGGACACCGAGGCTCCTTCCACAGTTTGGCTATTATGGACATTGCTGCTATAAACATCGGCGTGCAGGTGTTCTGGCTTTTCACTGCATCTGTATCTTTGGGGTAAATCCCCAGCAGTGCTATTGATGGGTCGTAGGGCAGATCTACAGTTTTCCAGAGTGGCTGTACCAGTTCACTTTCCCACCAACAGTGCAAGAGGCTTCCCCTTTCTCCACATCCTCTTCAACATTTGTTGTTTCCTGTCTTGTTAATTTTCCCCATTCTCACTGGTGTGAGGTGGTATCTCATTGAGGTTTTGATTTGTATTTCCCTGATGGCCAGTGATGCGGAGCATCTTCTTATGTGCTTGTTAGCCATGTCTGTGTCTTCCTCGGTGAGATCTCTGTTCATGTCTTTTGCCCATTTCATGACTGGATTGTTTCTTTGCTGTGGAGTTGAATAAGTTCTTTATAGATCTTGGATACTAGCCCTTTATCTGATAGGTCATTTGCAAATATCTTCTCCCATTCTGTAGGTTGTCTTTTAGTTTTGTTGACTGTTTCTTTTGCTGTGCAGAAGCTTTTTATCTTAAGTCCCAGTAGTTCATTTTTGCTTTTATTTCCTTTGCTTTCATAGATGTATCTTGCAAGAAGTTGCTGTGGCCAAGTTCAAAAAGGGCATCCTGTGCTCTCCTCTTGGAGTTTGATGGATTCTTGTCTCACATTTAGATCTTTCATCCATTTTGAGTTTATCTTTGTGTATGGTGTAAGAGAATGGTCTTGTTTCATTCTTCTGCGTGAGAGTGTCCAATTTTCCCAGCAGCATTTGTTGAGGGAGACTGTCCTTTTTTCCAGTGGATAGTCTTTCCTGCTTTGTCGAATATTAGTTTACCATAGAGTTGAGGGCCCATTTGTGGGTTCTCTATTCTGTTCCATTGATCTTTGTGTCTGTTTTTGTGCCAGTACAAATAAGCTTTCTGCCCTGTTTTGTCTTCTCTTTTTGAGATCCTTATTATGTAAATATTCTATCGCTTGATTGTGTTGCTGTATTCCTTAAATCTGTTCTCATTTTTTATTCTTTTCTTTCTCTTGTGTATCTTAATTACCTTCCAGTACTCTTTCTTCAAGTTCATTGATGTGTTTTTTTGCTTCGTCTAATCTACTACTTATTCCCTTTAATATATTTTTAATTTCAGTTATGGAGTTCTTCATCTTTGCTTGGTTCTTTTTTTTTTAACTTTTTTTAAAATTTTTATTTATTTATGATAGCCACACAGAGAAAGAGAGAGAGAGAGAGAGAGAGAGAGAGAGAGAGAGAGAGGTAGAGACATAGGCAGAGGGAGAAGTAGGCTCCATGCACCGGGAGCCCGACGTGGGATTCGATCCCGGGTCTCCAGGATCGCGCCCTGGGCCAAAGGCAGGTGCTAAACCGCTGCACCACCCAGAGATCCCTGCTTGGTTCTTTTATATATTTTATATCTCTTTTTGGGGGTTCTCAGTGAGATCCTCCACTCTTCTCAATTCTAATGAGTATCTATATCTAGGACTATTATGTTAAATTTTCTCTCAGGTATGTTGCTTATTTGTGTTTTCCTTCTCTTCCTGTCATTTCTTGATTTTTTTCATTTGGGGCATAATCTTCTGTCTCCTTGTTTTGTCTAACGCTCTGTTTCAATTTGTGTGTGTTAGGAAAGACATCTGTGTCTTCTGTACTTGTCATTAGTGGTCTTATGAATAAGACGTCCTATAGTTCCCTACAGTGCAATGTTCCCTATTCACCAGAACCTTGCACTTCAGGGCTGTCTCCTGCACGTGTTGTGTGTACCATACTGTTATGACTGAGCCACATTTTGTTTCAGTGCAGTCGGATCCAGTGTGTCTCCTTGCCTAATATGGGTAGAGTTTGGTCTCTTCATTGTTCCTAGGTCAGTGTGGGGATTGCTTGTGCTTGTGTTGGCTTATATGAGAAAATTTGCAGGACACACTCTTAACTACAGTGTTCTCCTTGTATTGTCGCCTGAGACTTGCATAAATGGGCCTGCCATCATACCATTTGTCTGCCTTCAGCCTTCTGTGGGACTGCATTTCAACTAGTCTTTGTGCTTATTTGTCTATTCTCCCAGGGCATGAGTCACTTTCGATTGGTTCTGGCCACTTTCAGGTTTGCTTACACAATTCCAGGTTTTTTTTTGGTGCCTCTTTAGGGGGACCCTTGCTGGGGTTGGTTTTCAATGTGGCAGATTGGAAGAGGTAGGTGAGTAGGCCAGGCCTGTGGTATTAACAAGGTATGCACTAATCTGCTCCGGATGGGACCTGGAGCTGCTTTGGAGAATTCTTTTGGTGGGCATGGTGTGCTGTTTGCAAGCTAGATGGAAAGTGTTCACTGGTTCCCAAAAGTGCCATGATATCTGGACTGGAGATTGGGGAGGTAAGTGGTACCTGCCCACTCTTGTTCTTTAGTCTCCTAAAGTTCTCTTCCCTTCCTGTGCAGGTTCTGAGATTAGTAAATAAACCAGTTTCCTTACTATATACCTTAGGTGCTTTTCAAACTACTGCTTATATGTGGTATCTCACCAGGGTGATGTCTCGTGCAGGCTCTTTAAGGGCAGAGACTCAGTTTCTTTTTGCTCTGTGGTTTTCCCAGAGCCCTGCCTAGATGATTTTTAACATTCAAAATGTTGAACCCCACTGATTTAAAAAATTTTCAATGTTGAGTTCCTCTTATTTTCAAAGTGAAATGTTATTAAGATGCATCTTTCCAGCGCAGGGCCTGCGTGCCTGGGGAGCCTGATGTGGGGTCTGCTCCTCTTCCTTCTCTGTGCTTGCAGTTTCCCTTCCTCCTACAGCGAGTCTCTTGGGTCAGTTTTTTTCCTAATCGTGTCTATGACCTTTCTTCCATTTTCTTTGTGGCCTCTTCTCTATGAGTGCTGTGGAGAATCAGTTTTGCCAGTTTTTGGCTTGTTTTCTGTGTTATTTACACTGATATAGGTGTCATCTAGGTATTTCCATGGGTGGAGGGGAGCTTAGGACCTACCTACTCTGTCATCTTCTCCTAAAGATGATATTGATACTTTTAATTCTAATTTGTTACCACAGATTTAATGGTAATCTTCTTTTTGTATTTTAACTTCTCTCTGTAACAGAGAGAGAGAGATCTGGTCCTCTTATCCTCAATTTTTGTACTCATTTGCTCAGTCCTCATGGTATTTACCTAGTTTCAAATTTGCTAACCATACAATTACAACAGAGAAACCTAACTAGCATTAAGTATTTGTTTTAAACTTTCTTTGTCTTTAGCATGATGTTATATTGTCAGGGTTCTGTGTCAAGTAGGTTGTTAGGAGAATTCTGCCTCTGGTTGTGGCAGACTAGCTTCATTTGCTTCCACAGGCAGATTATCTCCCACAAACACCAATTACAAACTTGGGCCAAAATACTGAAAACAGTTATGTGAAGGAATTGGAAAGTGACAAAAAGCAGACACAGTTGGGAGGGGAGTTGACACATGGAAAAAGGAAATACTATTAGTGAAGTCCCAGTTGTTGTGCTTTTTTTTCTTTAAGGAAAGTGCTGGTTACTCAGTGAGTAGCTGTTAAGACTTGGATAGAAATCTCCATTCATATTGGATTAAGTATGAAGAAATTTAAGGGGACCCTAGCAGCTTTTGTAAAATGAGGGAGAAGATTCCTTTCAGAAGAGAGCTATAAGTTAGGAACTCCAAAAGCTGAAAAAACTCTGACTGTATCTGTGATTTAAATGTTCAAGTGTAGTCCAGAATCCAGGCAGCTCAGTTAGGGGTAAAAAAAAAAAAAAAAAAAAACAGTAGAAACCTTTTAGTTGCTTCCAATACAGGGTAAATAGTTTTTGGTTTGATTTCAGCTCAGTTAACTATCTCCTCATAACAGAAATATCAAACTCTTTGGAAGAATATAATGGGCTACAGCATCTTCACTTTATCTTTGTAAATGACCAGTACCAATCCAAAATACTAGATAGATGAAGAAAGAAGAAATGTGACCTGTGCTCAAAAGGAAAGACAGTCAATTGAGACCAATCTACAGGTGACTCAAGTGTTAAGATCAGCAGACAAGAACATTAAAGCAGCAGCTACAACTGAGCTCAAGCACAAAAAGGCAAATACATTTATGATGGACAGAGAGATAGGAAATCTTATCATAGACATAAAAAACTGTAAAATCCCATTTTTAAACTCTAGAACTAAAAAATATAATTTTTGAGTAACAAATTATTGTACTTAATTGGAGATTAAAGGCAGCAGTATAAGTGTCAGTGAATTTGATGACGGACTAATAGAATTTATCCATCTGAAAATAGAAATCATTAAAAAAGAAAGTGTACTGGGGCAGCCCAGTGGCTCATCGGTTTAGCGTTGCCTTCAGCCCAGGGTGTGATCCTGGATACCCAGAATCAAGTCCCACGTCCGGCTTCCTGCATGGAGCCTGCTTCTCCCTCTGTTTGTGTCTCTGCCTCTCTCTCTCTGTGTGTCTCTCAGGAATAAATAAAATCTTGAAAAAATAAAAAAAAAGTGTACTGAGCACTTGTTCTTCATAGCCTTTCCCCAATAAAACTGTATAGTCCTCAAACACATGCAAAGAATAAGAATGTGTAACCCGTGCTCAGGGAAAAAAAATCAATAGAAATTCTCAGTGGGCCCAGTGTTTTGTTGTTACCTATATACTAATCTTGCACATATTTCGTTAGATTTTTAGCTAAATTACTTCTGGTATTTGGGGTGCTACTTTAAATTCTGTTGCTATTTGTATTTTAAATTTTATTTGCTTAATGCAGATATGTAGGAATTCTCTTTATGTTGACCTTGAATCCTGTGGACTTGCTGGAGGGAGGATTTTTGTTTGTTCTCTTTTTTTGTCTTGTAGATTCCTTGGAATTTTCTACTTAATCTTGTCTGAAAATAGGGACAGTTTTATTTTTTCCTTTCATCTGTGTGCATTTTAATTCCTTTTCTTGCCTCATTATGCTGGGCAAGAGTTTTTGTATTTTCCATTTTTATCTTGAAGAAGAATGGTGATGGTAGACCTTCTCTTGGTGTTTCTGAATTTGGTGGTAAAGTATTCACTTTTTTACCATTAAGTATGATCGTTTCTCTATAAATAGTTTTTATAAATACTCTATCAAGTTGAGAATGTTTCCTTCTTTTCCTAGTTTTCTGGCAGTTTTTTACAGCGACATATATATTTATATATATTCAGATAATTATAGATTCACATGCAGTTATAACAACTAATACAGAGGTCTTATATATACTTTGTCCATTTTCATCAAAATGATAACATTTTATAAAACTATAATATATTACTGTAATCAAGTTATTGGTATCTATCTACCAGTCAGACTCAGATTTTCTACGTTTTCCTTGTACTTGTGTGGGTTTACTAAGTTTTATACAATTTTATTACTTGAGTTGATTCACATACCCACCTTCACAGTCACATATCCACCCTCACAGATTACTCATCTTGCCCTTTCATAATCATACTCACCTCCTTAGCCTGACTCCTACCCAGGCCTAAATCCTGGCAATCACTAATCTGTCCTCCATTTCTAAAGTTTTATCATTTCAAACATGTTACATAAATGGAATAATATGAATGTACATATTAGGATTTGGTTTTTTCACTTCACGTAATTCTGTAGAGATTCATCTTGAGTTGCAGCATGTACCAGTAGTTATTTCCTTTTTATTGCAGTGTAGTAGTGTTCCACAGTATGGATATAGCACAGTTTCTTTAAAGGACGTCTGGGCTGATAACATATTTGAGCTATTACAAATACAACTGCTTGTGAACATTTGCGTGAACATTTTCATTTCTCTAGGATAAATGCCTGGAAGTGCTGTTGGTGGGTCATACGATGGTAGCTTGTTTAAGATACTTGTAAACTGTAAAGTGAGTTTTAGAGAGGACACATTACTTTTATATTCTCAAAGCAATGTATGAGAGATGCAGTTTCTCTGCATCTACACCAGCATTTGGTATTACCACTATTTCCTTTTTAATTTAATATATTCTGATAGTGCTATCTTGTGGTTTTAATTGGCATTTCCCTAATGACTAATAACACTTTTAACACTGTTATTGAGATATGATTTATATAGCATGAAATTTACCCATTCACAGTATACAATTAAGTAGTTTTTGTATTTCACAGATATGTGTAACCATCACCATAGTTAATGGTATAACATTTTTATCACCTCAAAAGAACCCCCCCCCCCCCCCCCCCCCCCGGCCCAAGCACCCTCGCTAATCTACTTTCTTGACTTTATGGATTTCCCTGTTTTGGACTTTTCTTATGAGTGGAATTGTGTAATACGTGATCCTCTGTGACTGGCTTCTTTCACTTAGTGTAATGTGCTCAAAGTTTATCTATGTTGTAGCATGTTTTAATACTTCATTTCTTTTATGGCCAAATAACATTCTCTCATATGACATTTGTTTAATCTGTTCATGGATATTTGTCTTGTTTCCCCTTTTGGCTATTATGAATAATCCTACTATAAACATTTGTGAACAAGTTTGTGTATGGCAGTATATTTTCATTTTTCTTGAGTATATACTTAGGAGTAGAATTGCTGGGTTATATGGTACTTATGTTAAGTCTTGAGGAAATGCCAAAGTGTTTTCCAAAGTTGCTGCAACTTTTTATATTCCCACTAGCAATGTATGAGGGTTCTGATTTCTCTGTATCCATGCCAACAATTATTATCCGATTTTTGATTTTAGCCTTCCTAGTGCATCTGAAGTAGTGTCTCATTTTGGATCTGGTTTTGATTTACCTCATGGCTAATGATATTGAGCATCTTGTCATGTGCTTGTTGCTAATTTGGTAATCCTTTGCCCAAATTTTATGTGGGTATTTGTTTTTATTATTGATTTTTAGAATCCTTTATATACTCTAAACTTTTTATTATGATTAAATTTACCATTGTAATCAATTTTGAGTATACAGTTCTCTAGCATTAAGTACATTCTTAACATTGTGCAAACATCACCGCCTCCTATCTCTAGAAATTTTTAAAAATAATTTTAAAAGATTTTAATTGCAATATAGTTAACCTACAGCATTATGTTACTTTCAGGTATACAATATAGTGATTCAATGTTTTTGTACATTGAATAATGTGATAAGTGTACTCTTTATTTTCCCTTTTGAATTTAATTTTTTTTATTGGAGTTCAATTTGCCAACATATAGCATAACACCCAGTGCTCATCACGCCAAGTGCCCCCCTCAGTGCCCATCACCCAGTAATCCCATCCCACTGCCTACCTCCCTTTCCATTACCCCTTGTTCATTTCCCAGAGTTAGGTGTCTCTCATGTTTTATCACCCTCACTGATCTTTTCACTCATTTTCTCTCCTTTCCCTTTATTCCCTTTCACTATTTTTTATATTCCCCAAATGAATGAGACCATATAATGTTTGTCCTTCTCCAATTGACTTATTTCACTCAGCGTAATACCTTGGTGGTCCATCCACATCGAAGCAAATGGTGGGTATTTGTCGTTTCTAATGGCTGAGTAATATTCCATTGTATTCATAGAACACATCTTCTTCTTTTTTTTTTAAATTTATTTTTTATTGGTGTTCAATTTACTAACATACAGAATAACCCCCAGTGCCCGTCACCCATTCACTCCCACTCCCCGCCCTCCTCCCCTTCTACCACCCCTAGTTCGTTTCCCAGAGTTAGCTGTCTTTACGTTCTGTCTCCCTTTCTGATATTTCCCACACATTTCTTCTCCCTTCCCTTATATTCCCTTTCACTATTATTTATATTCCCCACATGAATGAGAACATATAATGTTTGTCCTTCTCCGACTGACTTATTTCACTCAGCATACTAAGCTCCAGTTCCATCCACGTCGAAGCAAATGGTGGGTATTTGTCATTTCTAATGGCTGAGTAATATTCCATTGTATACATAAACCACATCTTCTTTATCCACTCATCTTTTGATGGACCCCGGGGCTCCTTCCACAGTTTGGCTATTGTGGCCATTGCTGCTATAAACATCGGGGTGCAGGTGTCTCGGCGTTTCATTGCATCTGAATCTTTGGGGTAAATCCCCAAGAATGCAATTGCTGGGTCGTAGGGCAGGTCTATTTTTAACTCTTTGAGGAACCTCCACACAGTCTTCCAGAGTGGCTAAACCAGTTCATATTCCCACCAACAGTGCAAGAGGCTTCCCCTTTCTCCATATCCTCTCCAACATTTGTTGTTTCCTGTCTTGTTAATTTTCACCATTCTCATTCTCTGGTGTGAGGTGGTATCTCATTGGGGTCTTGATTTGTATTTCCCTGATGGCCAGTGATGTGGAACATCTTCTCCTGTGCTTGTTGGCCATGTCTATGTCTTCCTCTGTGAGATTTCTGTTCATGTCTTTTGCCCATTTCATGATTGGATTGTTTCTTTACTGTGGAGTTTAATAAGTTTTTTATAGATCTTGGATATGAAGCTTTTATCTGATAGGTCATTTGCAAGTTTCTTCTCCCACTCTGTAGGTTGTCTTTTAGTTTTGTTGAGTGTTTCTTTTGCTGTGCAGAAGCTTCTTATCTTGATGAAGTCACAATAATTCATTTTTGCTTTTGTTTCTCTTGCCTTCATGGATGTACCTTACAAGAAGTTGCTGTGGCCAAGTTCAAAAAGGGTGTTGCCTGTGTTCTCCTCTAGGATTTTGATGGAATCTTGTCTCACAGTTAGATCTTTCATCCATTTTGAGTTTATCTTTGTGTATGGTGTAAGAGAATGGTCAAGTTTCATTCTTCTGCATGTAGATGTCCAATTATCCGAGCACCATTTATTGAAGAGACTGTCTTTCTTTCAGTGGATAGTTTTTCCTGATTTGATGAATATTAATTGACCATAAAGTTGAGGGTCCACTTCTGGGTTCTCTATTCTGTTCCATTGATCTATGTGTATGTTTTTGTGCCAGTACCACACTGTCTTGATGACCACAGCTTTGTAGTACAACCTGAATCTGGCATTGTGATGCCCCCAGATACGGTTTTCTTTTTTAAAATTCCCCTGGCTATTCGGGGTCTTTTCTGATTCCACACAAATCTTAAAATAATTTGTTCTAACTCTCTGAAGAAAGCCCATGGTATTTTGATAGGGATTGCATTAAACGTGTAAATTGCCTTGGGTAGCATTGACATTTTCACAATATTAATTCTGCCAATCCATGAGCATGGAATATTTTTCCATCTCTTTGTGTCTTCCTCAATTTCTTTCAGAGATGTTCTGTAGTTTTTAGGGTATAGATGCTTTACTTCCTTGGTTAGGTTTATTCCTAGGTATCGTATGCTTTTGGTTCAATTGTAAATGGGACTGACTCCTTCATTTCTCTTTCTTCAGTCTCATTGTTAGTGTATGGAAATGCCACTGATTTTTGGGCATTGATTTTGTATCCTGCCACACTGTTGAATTGCTGTGTGAGTTCTAGTAATCTTGGGGTTGATTCTTTGGGGTTTTCTTTTTATTTTTCTTAAAGATTGATTGATTGATTGATTGATTGATTGATTGATTGATTTATTTATTTATTTATGAGAGACAGAGAGAGAGAGAGAGAGAGAGAGAGAGAGAGGGGCAGGCAGAGACACAAGAGGAGGTAGAAGCAGGCTCCACGGGAGCCCGACGTGGGACTCGATCCCAGGACTCCAGCATCACTCCCTAGGACAAAGGCAGGCGCTAAACCGCTGAGCCACCCACAGATCCCCTCTTGGCGGTTTTCTATGTACAGTGTCATGTCATCTGGGAAGAGGGAGAGTTTGTTGTCATCTTTGCGAATTTAAATGCCTTATTTCTTTTTGTTGCCTGATTGATGATGCTAGGACTCTAGTACTATGTTGAATAGCACTGGTGAGAGAGGACATCCCTGTCGTGTTCCTGATCTTAGGGGAAGGGCTCCCAGTGTTTCCCCATTGAGATATTTGTTGTGGGCTTTTTGTGATGTCTTTTAACATGCTGAGGAATGTTCCCTCTATCCCTACACTCTGAAGAGTTTTGATCAGGAATAGACGCTGTATTTTGTCAAATGCTTTCTTCGCATGTATTGAGAGGATCATATGGTTCTTGTTTTTTCTTGCTGATACGATCAATCGCATTGCTTTCTTTACGAGTGTTGAACCAGCTTTGCATACCGGGAATAAATCCCACTTGGTCATGGTGAATAATCTTGTTAATGTATTGTTGAATCCTGTTGGCTAGTATCTTGTTGAGAATTTTTGCATGTGTGTTCCTCAGGGATATTGGTCTATCATTCTCCATTTTGTTGGGGTCTTTGTCTGGTTTTCGAATTAAGGTGATGCTGGCCTCGTTGAACGAGTTGGAAGTATTCCGTCTCTTTCTTTCTTTCCAAACAGCTTTAGTAGAATAGGTATGGTTTCTTCTTTAAACGTTTGATAGAATTCCCCTGGGAAGCCATCTGGCCCTGGTCTCTTGTGTCTTGGGAGGTTTTTGATGACTGCTTCCATTTCCTCCCTGGTTATTGGCCTGTTCAGGTTTTCTATTTCTTCCTGTTCCAGTTTTGGTAGTTTGTGGTTTTTCAGAAATGCATTCATTTCTTCTAGATTGCCTAATTTATTGGCGTATAGCCACTCATAATAAGTTTTTAAAATCGTTTGTGTTTCCTTGGTATTGGTGGTGACCTCTCCTTTCTCATTCACGATTTTATTAATTTGAGTCTTTTCTCTTTTCTTTTTAATACGGCTGGCTAATGTTTGATCTCTCTTATTAATTCTTTCAAAGAACCAACTCCTGGTTTTGTTGATATGTTCCACAGTTCTTCTGGTCTCTATTTCATTGAGTTCTGCTCAAATCTTTATTAATTCTCTTCTTCTGCTAGGTGTAGGATCTTTTTTTTAAAAAATTATTTATTCATAGAGACACAGGCAGAGGGAGAAGCAGGCTGCACGCAGGGAGTGTGACGCAGGACTAGATCCTGGGTCTCCAGGATCACACCCCATGCTGCAGGTGGCGCTAAACCACTGCACCACCCAGGCTGCCCTAGGTGTAGGATCTTTTTGCTGGTTTTTCTCCAGCTCCTTTAGGTGCAAGATTAGCTTTTGTATTTTAGTTCTTTCCAGTTTTTAGATGGATGCTTTTATTGCAATGTATTTTCCCCTCCGGACTGCTTTTGCTGTATCCCAAGGATTTTGAACAGTTGTATCTTCATTCTCATTAGTTTCCATGTATCTTTTTAATTCTTCTCTAATTTCCTGGTTGACCCATCTTTTAGCAAGATGGTCCTCAACTTCCACGTGTTTGATATCCTTCCTAACTTTTTCTTGTGGTTTAGTTCTTGTTCTGCACAGAGCCTCCGCCTGAGCCTCTGCCGGAGCTGCTCCTGGGGTCCCGCCAGTCGTGTGCTCCAGCCTTTATGGAGCTCGGCTGGTGCGTGGCTCAGTCTCCCGCCAGGCGCAGTTCCTCTCTTAGTGACCCTGGGAGCCTGTGGGCATCAGTGCCCCTCCTGGGATCCTGCCCGAGTTCCCTGGGAGCGAGTTTCCATCTGGGAAGATTTGTAAAGTGTCTGCTTCTCCAGGACTGGGCTTTACTGTCCTGGGTGCATTTGCCGCCCGGCCTTAGCCGGCTCTTCGCGGGGCCCCTCCCCCTTGGATGCTATTTTATTTCTTTATTTTTTTCTGTCTTCCTACCTTCATAGAAGCCTGAACTCGTCTCACTGTAGCATTCCAGCTGTTTTTTCTTTCAGGCCGAATTTGTAGGGTTTCAGGATGATTTGAAAGTTATCTAGGTAAGTTGATGGGGACAGGTGACTTGGGGACCCTATTCTTCCACCATCTTGCCCTGCCTGATCTCTCTAGAACTTTTTATCTTCAAATGAAACTCTGTACTCATTAAGCACTAACTTCAATCCTCTTTTCCTCAGCCCCTGGCAACTGTCATTCTACATTATGTCTGTATAATCTTGACCAGTTCAGAATACTCCTATAAGTCGGAGGTGTAAAATAGTTTTGTCCTTTTGTGTCTGGCTTATTTTACCTAGCATAATGCCTTCAAGGTTCATCAGTTTTGTGGCATGTATCAAAATGTCCTTCCTTTTTAAGGCTGAATAGTGTTCCATTGTATGTATATAGCATATTTAGTTTGTTATTCATCTGTCACTGGTAACTTGGGTCAGATATATGATTTGGAAATATTTTCTTCCATTTTAGTGGTTGTCTTTCATCTTCTTCATGGTGTCCTTTGAGGCACAAAAGTTTTAATTTTGATAAAGTAATCTGATTTTATTGTTTATTTGTGGTGTCATATTTCAGAATTCATTACTAAATGTGAAGTCACAACAATTTACCCTTTATTTTCTTCTTTTTTTTTTAAAGATTTATTTATTTATTCATGAAAGACACACACACACACACACACACACACACACACAGAGGCAGACACACAAGCAGAGGGAGAAACAGGCTTCCTGCAGGGAGCCCGATGTGGGACTCATCCTGCATCCCAGGATTATGCCCTGAGCTGAAGACAGATGCTCAACCCCTGAGCAACCCAGGCGTCCCTCTTTATTTTCTCCTAAGAGTTTTATAGTTTTAACTCTTTAGGTCTTTTATGCATTTGGAGTTAACTTTTATATGTGGTGTGAGGCAGGGCTCCAAGTTCACTTTTTGCATATGGATACACAATTATATTAGCATCACTTGTTGAAAAGACTATTTCCCCACTGAATATTCTTGGCATGTTTATTGAAAATCAGTTGGGAGAAAAAAAAAGAAAACCAGTCAGTTGTAGACAATGTGATTTTATTTCTACACTTTCAATTTTCTTGACTGATCTGTATGTCTATCCTTTGCCAGTAACACACTGTATTATTTACATTTGTAGTAATAATTACAGTTGTTTTATAGTGAGTTTTGATATCATGAAGTGTGAATCTTCCTATTTTGTTTTTTGTTTTGAAGGCTGCTCTGGCTATTCCCGTTTCATTCTTTACAAATATTATAATGAGCTTGTCAATTTCTAGAAAGAAGTTAGCTGTGATTCTCAAAGGAAATTGCATTGTATTGGTAGATGAGTTTGGGGAGTATTGCCATCTTAATGTTATGTTGGATTGTTTTCTTTATTTTCAGGTCATTCTTTACAAGTAAGTAGAAATACAATTGATTTTTTTTATATTCTTGTGTTTTTCAATCTTTCTGTACTCTTTTACTAGTTCTAATAGTTATTTAGTGGGTTCCATAGATTTTCTATATATATTAGATAATTTCATCCCTAAAGAGAGATAGTTTTACTTCATTCTTTTCATTCTTGATACCTTTGATTTCTTTCTCTTGACTACTTAGTCTGGCTAGAATTTCCATTACAATATTGAACAGAAGTGGCAAGAGTGGGAAAAAAAAAAGTGGCAAGAGTGGATTTCCTTTCTTGTTTCTGATCTTGGGGAGGAAAGCATTCACTCTTTCGCCGTTTTGTATGATGTTAACCTGTCAGTATTTTGTAGTTAGTTGAGGATGTTCCCTTTTTTCCCCAAGTTTTTTTAAAATTAAAAACAATTTTTTATTGAAGTTTGATTTGCCAACATATAGTATAACACTCAGTGCCCATCCCATCAAGTGCCCTCCTCAGTGCTTGTCACCTAGTTACCCCATCCCCATGTCTGCCTCCCCTTCCACTACCCTTTGTTCGTTTCCCAGAGTTTGGAGTCTTTCATCTTTTGTCACTCTAATTTTTCCCACTCATTTCCCCTCCTTTCCCTTATAATTCCTTTCACTATTTCTTATATTCTCTGCATGAGTTAAACCATATAATGATTGTCCTTGTCCATTTGACTGTCTTCACTCAGCATAATACCCTCCAGTTCCATCCATGTCAAAGCACATGGTGGGTATTTGTCGTTTCTAATGGCTGAGGAATATTCCATTGTGTGTGTGTGTGTGTGTATGTGTGTGTGTGTGTGTATGTATGTGTGTGTGTGTGTATGTGTGTGTGTGTGTGTGTGTGTGTGTGTGTGTGTATATATATATCACATCTTCTTTATCCATTCATCTGTCAAGGACATTGTGGCTATTTCTACAGTTTGGCTATTGTGAACATTGCTGCTATGAACATTGGGGTGCAGGTGTCACAACGTTTCACTACATCTGTCTATTTTTGGGGTAAATCCACAGTAGTGAAATTGCTGGGTTGTAGAATAGCTCTATTTTTACCTTTTTGGGGAACCTCTACACAGTTTTCCACAGTGGCTGCACCAGTCTGCGTTCCCATCAATAGTGCAATAGAGTTCCCCTTTCTCCACATCCTCTCAAACATTTGTTTTTTCCTGGTCTTGTTAATTTTCACCATTCTCACTGGTGTGAGGTGGTATCTCATTGTGGTTTTGATTAGTATTTCCCTGACGGCAAGAGATGTGGAGCATTTTCTCGTCTGCTTGTTGGCCACTTGTATGTCTTCTTTAGTGAAATTCCTGTTCATGTCTTCTGCCCATTTCATGATTGGATTTTTGGTTTCTTGGGTATTGAGTTTGATATGTTCTTTATAGATCTTGAATACTTGCCCCTTATTTGATATATCATTTGCAAATATTTTCTCCCATTCTCTAGGTTGTCTTTTAGTTTTGTTGACTGTTTCTTTTGCTGTGTAGAAGCTTTTTATTTTAAGTCCCAATAGTTCATTTCTGCTTTATTTCCTTTGCTTTCATAGATGTATCTTGCAAGAAGTTACTGTGTCCAAGTTCAAAAAGGGTGTTTTCTGTGTTCTCCTCTAGGTTTTTGAGAGATTCTTATCTCACATTTAGATCTTTCATCCATTTTTGAGTTTATATTTGTGTATGGTGTAAGAGAATGTCCAGTTTTATTCTTCTCCGTATGGCTGTCCAATATTCCCAGTACCATTTATTGAAGAGACTGTCCTTTTTTCCAGTGGATATTCTTTCCTGCATTGTCGAATATTAGTTGACAATAGAATTGAGAGCTCATTTCTGGGTTCTCTATTCTGTTCCATTGATCTATGTGTCTGTTTTTGTGCCAGTACCACACTGTATTGATGATCACAGGTTTGTAGTACAGCTTGAAATCTGGCATTGTGATGCCCCCGGCTCTGGTTTTCTTTTTCAGTATTCCCCTGGCTATTCAGGGTCTTTTCTGATTCCATACAAATCTTAAGATGATTTGTTCCAACTCTGTGAAGAAAGTCCACGATACTTTGATAGGGATTGCATGGAAAGTGTAAATTGCCCTTCGATAACGTAGATATTTTCACAGTATTAATTCTTCCAATGCATGAGCATGGAATGGTTTTCCATCTCTTTGTGTTTTTCTCAAATTCTTTCTGGAGTGTTCTGTAGTTCTTAAGGTATAGGTCCTTTACCTCTGGTTAGGTTTATTCCTAGGTACCTTATGGTTTTGGGTGCAATTGATTATTATTATTATTTAATTTCTTCTTCAGTCTCATTGTTAGGGTATAGAATCGCCACTGATTTCTGGGCATTGATTTTTGTATCCTGCCACACTGTCGAATTGCTGTTTGAATTCTAGCAATCTTGGGGTGGAGTCTTTTTGGTTTTCTATGTACGGTATCCTGTCATCTGTGAAGAAGGAGAGTTTGACTTCTTCTTTGTCCGTTTGAATGCCTCTTGTTTTTTTTGTTCTTTTGCTGAGGCTAGGACTTCCAGAACTATGTTGAGAGGGGACATCCCTTTCGTGTTCCTCATCTTAGAGGAAAGGCTCTCAGTTTTTACTTATTGAGAATGATATTTATTGTCGGCTTTTCACAGATGGCTTTTAAGATAGTGGGGGAAAGTTCCCTCTGTCCCTACACTCTGAAGAGTTTTGATCAGGAATGGATGCTGTCTTTTGTCAAATGCTTCCTCTGCATCTATTAAGAGGATCATTTGATTCTTGTTTTGTCTCCTGTTGATGTGATCTATCACGTTGATTCTTTAAACGAGTGTTGAACCATCCTTTTATCCGGAGGATAAAGCCCACTTGGTCATGATGAATAATCCTCTTTATGTAGTGTTGGATCTTATTGGCTGGTATCTTGTTGAGAATTTTTGCATCTGTGTTCATCAAGGATATTGTTCTGTAATTCTCCTTTTTGGTGGGATCTTTGTCTGGTTTTGGAATCAAGGTGATGTTGGCCTCATAAAACGATTTGGGAAGTATTCTGTCCCTTTCTGTCCTTCAGAATAGCTTTACTATAATAGCTATTATTTCTTCTTAAACGTTGGATAGAATTCCCCTGAGAAGCCATGTGACCCTGGTCTTTTGTGTCTTGGGAGGTTTTTGATGACTGCTTTAATTTCCTCGCTGGTTATTTTCTTGTTCAGGTTTTCTCTTTCTTCCTGTTCCAGTTTTGGTAATTTGTGCTTTTCCAGAAGTGCATCCATTTCTTCTAGATTGCCTAATTTGTTGGCATATAGCTGCTCATAGTACGTTTTTAAAATCGTTTGCATTTCCTTGGTATTGTTTGTCATCTCTCTTGTTTCATTTGTGATTTTATTAATCTGTGTCTTTTTTCTTTTTAATAAGGCTGACTAAGGATTTATCTTATTAATTCTTTCAAAGAACCAACTCCTGGTTTTTTTAATCTGTTCCACAGTTCTTCTGGTCTCTATTTCATTGAGTTCTGCTAGAATCTTTATTAATTCTCTTCTTCTGCTGGGTGTAGGATCTATTTGCTGTTTTTTCTCCAGCTCCTTTAGGTGCAATGTTAGCTTTTGTATTTGAGTTCTTTCCATTTTTTGGATAGATGCTTGTATTGCGATGTATTTCCCCCTCAGGACTGCTTTTGCTGTATCCCAAGATTTTGAATGGTTGTATCTTCATTCTCATTCGTTTCCACGAAACTTTTTAATTCTTTTCTAATTTCCTGGTGACCCTTTCATCTTTTAGCAGGATGGTCCTTAACCTCCACGTGTTTGAAATCCTTCCAAACTTCTTCTTGTGATTTCGTTCTAGTTTCAGAGCATTATGATCTGAAAATATGCAGGGGACGATCCCAAACTTTTGGCATCGGTTAAGACCTGATTTGTGACCCAGTATGTGGTCTATTCTGGAGAATGTTCCATGTGCACTTGAGAAGAATGTGTATTCAGTTGAGTTTGGATGTAAAGTTCTGTAAATATCTGTGAAATCCATCTGGTCCAGTGTATCATTTAAAGCTCTTTTTTCTTTGGAGATGTTGTGCTTAGAAGTTCTGTGATTTGTAAAAAGCGCCATGTTGAAGTCTCCTACTATTTGTGTATTATTATCTAAGTATGTCTTTACTTTGTTTATTAATTGATATACTTGGCAACTCCCACATTAGGGGTATAAATCTTCATGATTGTTTGATCTTCTTGTTGGATATTCCCTTTAAGTATGATATAGTGTCTTTCTTCATCTCTTTCTACAGTCTTTCGTATAAACTTTAGTTTTTCTGATTTGAAGATTGCTACCCCAGCTCACTTTTGAGTACCAATTTGAATGGTAAATGGTTCTCTGCCCTTTTATATTCAGGCTAGGTGTCCCTGGGTCTAAAATGAGTGTCTTGTAGATAGCAAATAGATGGATTTTCCTTTTTTTATCCATTCTGATACCCTGCGTCTTTTCATGGGATCATATTTCCATTTACATTCAGATTAACTATTGAAATATATGAATTTAGTGTCATCATAATACGTATTTGGTCCCTGTTTTTTGGATTTATTTCTTTGCACTTACTCTTTCTTTTACAGGTTCCCTCTTAATCTTTATTGCAGAGCCAGTTTAGTGGTCACATATTCTTTCAGTTTCTGCCTATCTTGGAATCTCTTTTTTTTCTTGGAATCTCTTTATTTCTCCTTCTATTGTGAATGACAGCCTTGCTGCCTAAAGTATTCTTGGCTTCATGTTCTTCTCATTTATTACCCTGAATACATCATGCCAGCCCTCTCTGGCCTGCCAGTCTGTGTGTAGAGGTCTTCTGTTAATCTGATATTTCTTCCCATATATGTTACGAATATCTTTTCTCTTGCTGCTTTCAGGATTGTCTGTTTATCTTTGGAATTTGCACGTTTCACTATCAAATGTCAAGTTGTCATTCTCCTTTTTTATTTATTTTATTTTATTTTATTTTATTTTATTTTATTTTATTTTATTTTATTTTATTTTATTTTATTTTAAAGATTTATTTATTCATTCAGAGAGAGCGAAGACAGAGGCAGAGACACAGGTGGAGGGAGAAGCAGGCTCCATGCAGGAAGCCTGATTCGGGACTCGATCCCGGGTCTCCAGGATCATACCCCAGGCTGCAGGCGGCGCTAAACCACTGCGCCCCCAGGGCTGCCCCATTCTCCTTTTTTAAAATATATTCGTAAATATTTTATTCTTTTTGATGCTAGTGTATATTGAATTGTTTTTTTTAATTTCATTTTTATGTGGTTATTTGTAAGTACATAAAAATAGAATAGATTTAATAAAAATCTTTAGGGTGAACGGTTTTTATTGATTTTTTTGGGGTGTCCTCTCTGTTTGATTTGAAAGATAGTCCCTTTTGTTAAGGGTCTTTTAAAATATACTTGTTTTTTAAAAACCGGTTTAGGTTCTCAGAAAAGTTGAATGAAAAATAGAAGGATTTCCTATATCTTCCTCCCCACACATGCATAGCATCTCCCACCTTCGATAGGTTGCACCACAGCTGTATATTTGTTACCAATGATGACTGTACACTGAGAAGTCATTATCACACAGAACCCACATTTTGCCTTAGATTTCACTCTTGGTGTCATACATTCTAAGGATTTTTGACACATGTATCATGATATGGATCTTCCGTTATTTTATCATAAAGTTTCACTGCAGTAAAAATTCTATGTATCCATTCTTTTTTACCCCTTAGTTCCTGGCAACCACTGATGCTTTTAGTGTTCATGTAGTTTTGCCGTTTCCAAAATAATGTTATAATAGGTTTCCTTTCTCAGATTGGGTTCTTGGTAATATGTATTCAAGGTTCCTCAATCTCTCTTTATTGCTTCATAGCTTATGTTTTTTTAGTATTGAATAATACTACATTGTCTGGATGTACCAGGGTTACTTTATCCCATTCACCTTCTGAAGAAACGGTGGTTGTTTCCATATTTTGGCAGTTATGAATAAGGGTACTTACGAAAACATTTATATAAATAAAAAAGGTGTTTATGTAAAATTAAAGTGTTCAGAAGCATCTGTGTACAGGCTTTTCAATGGATTTAGTTTTCATCTTATTTGTGTAAATATCAAAGAATGTGATTGCTGGATCATATGGTAAGAGAATGGTTAATTTTGTAAGAACCTGCTGAAATGTCTTTCAAAGTGGTTGTACCATTTTCCATTTTCAAAAACAGTTGAGTGAGAGTTCTATTGGTCCACATCCTCACCAACATTTGGTATTGTCATTGTTCTGCATTTGTCCATTGATTGTGTAGTGTTACCTGATTGTTTTAACTTCCAGTTCCATCATGACATGCATCTTCTCATATGTTAACTGTGTATTTCTGGTAAGATGTTTTCAGGTATTTTGCCCATTTCTAATCATGTTGTTTATTATTATTGAGTTCTTTGTATCTTTTAGATAGTAGTCCTTTATCAGATATGTCTTTTGTATTTATTTTCTCCCAGTCGGGGATAAAGACTTGTCTTTTATTCTGTTGAAGTTTGCTAGTACTTTGTTGAGGATTTCTCTGTCCATATTTGTGATTGAGTTCTTTAGATTTCTCTGTTTGTGGTTCCTTTACTGGTTTTGGTATGATATTGGTCTCAAAAATGTTAATTGGTGAATATCTCTCCTTTTTATAATAGAAGAGTTTGTGAAGAATTCTTTCTTTTGAATTTTGGTACATTTCAGTGGTGAAGCCATCTGGTCTTTTACTTTTCTTTGTGGGTATTTTTTTGATTACCAATTCAGTCTCTTCAGTTATACGTCTATTCTCACTGTGTACTTATTCTTTAGTCAGTTTTGTTAGAGTTTATTAATTTGTCTGTATTTTGTTATCTAATATTTTAGCATATAATTTTTCATGATATTCGTTTATAATCCATTTTTTTCTTTAGCTAATAAAGTCCCCTTTTTAATTTCTGATTCTAATAATTTGAATTTCGCTCTTTATTTTCTTGTCAGTCTAGCTTAAGGTTTGTCAATTTAATTCATCTTTTTAAAGAACTTTTAGTTTCAGTGATTTTTCTGTGTTTTCTATTCTGTTTCATTAAATTTAGGTCTAATCTTAATTATTTCTTTCCCTCTGCTTCCTTTATGTTTAGTTTGCTATTACCTTTCTAGTGTCTTAGGTGAAGGGAATAAAATTTATTTAATATTATGATTGGATTGTTAGGCTAAATTTTCTTTTGAGAGAAAATACCTTAGAAAATTACAATAGGAAATATTTTGATACCAAACTACTATTTTTAGCAACTTAGTACTTTTGAAGAAGGGGGTTAGTGTGTCAAGGGAGAAAATTCTAAGAATATTTTAATGTGAGTAATGTATTATGAGTAGTTGTACTTCATAGACTGAAAAAATGGATTCATGGAGTTGTAGTTATTGGTGTTCTGTTTGATAATGTTTTGAAAAGATATATTTTTTATTTCTTCTCTTTTAAGAAAAAGTCGGTGGTTCTGGAAATAACTCAGATATGATGGAAAACAGCAAGGAAGAGGTAAGATTAATGTGAAACATTTAAAAGATTTATTAATTGCTAATAACCAACTAGAGTGTATGTTATCAGATTTTTTTTAAGATTTATTTATTGTTTTAAGAGAGCAAGTGAGTGCAGCAGGGAGGAGCAGAGAGAGAGGGAGAGAGCAGAAGCTGAGCATGGAGCCCAACTCTGGGCTGAGTCTCATGACCTTGAAATCATGACCTGAAACCAAAACCAAGACATGGACACTGAACTGACTGTACCACCCAGGCACCCCAGATTGCTTCTCTTTAATACATGCATGTGTTTAAGTTTACCGTTATGTCAAAACATTATGACACTTCATTTTGGGTGGGTGTTTTTTTTTTTTTTTAGAAGGTGTTCATTGTTTTTATTATTGTGTGGTTCACTTTAGCAATATACCTAAAGTCAGACAATTGAAGGCTTGCTAACAGATATTTGTTTGAACATAATTATATTGCTATAGTGGTGCCTAGGGTGATTGTTATGGGCATGACTCCATGGTTCTGAGATCTCTCAAAACTGGATATTTAGAGTATGTTAAGCATCATTATAGGAATCCATTCTAGTGTCCTTCACCTATGATACCCAGGCTTATGCTGTGGTTTTGTGATTCTTTCCACCTAGTGTAGAAATTTTAATCCAAAAAATATACTGAGTATATTGGCAAAATGAAGTTAAACATAGTATTTCAAAGCAAAGTGTAGAAGGTACTTTGTACTATATGTTAGGATAGAGAAAATGACAGTTTTTAGATCCTTAAAACTCCCTACATCCATTAGGATCAGATTACTTCTATACCTTTGTTTTATATTTGTTGCCTTGGACCAGGATATTGATACAGCAGTGCATCCTATCCTATACCACAAAATTCAACGGTAACAATTTAATTAAAAAAAAAAACAAACAGGAAATTAATCTTAAATCAAGGAAGCCTGAGAATAAATGAGAATTGGTTTTTTTGAAGCTTCTTTTAAAAAATATTTTAGACATAAAAGTGATATCCCATTATATTACTATATCAGAGATATTGGTATAGGGAAATAGTTAATTGTAGGGATGTTTCTTTGAGAGCTGTATTAATTTTTTAAATTTATTTTTCACATTTAGGGAGCTAGCTCTTCGGAAAAATCCAAATCATCAGGATCATCACGATCAAAAAGGTTGGTTGATGTTGAAGGGAAAACATTTTCAGGTTGTTTTTTTTCCTAAGAATAATAATCTTTTATAAAATTCAAGCACCCTTGTTCTAACTTAGTAAACTATTTTATACAAACATACACATTACAAACTGGACAGTATAGTATAATGAATCCTCTTATATTCATCAGTTAACTTCAACAATTATTTATTCATTCTGACTTTGAATTTTACTGGAATTTTCCAAGGAGGATTTATTGTGCCTTAGTGGCCCTTGCAATATGTAGATCATTTTTTTTAGATCATATATATTCTCACAAAATGGACGGAGGGGAAAATGAAATGAATGCCTCCTGAGGCAATATGGGTTTTTAAGGATTATGTCAAATTGTCCAGGATGATGAGGAGGGGTAGCCATTTTACTTATGAGGAAGTTATAAGGAGATCATAGCATGGTAAAAATACTTCTCTTTGTTAAAATGTCAAAATGAATTGTACATAAGCACTGAAATGACTTCTAATCATACTTACAAAGCATAATATACTGTGAGGTATAGATTTTATTAGAAGTTTGCAGTTTATTCTATTGGGCATTTTTAAAAATTTTTAAGTAGGCTCCACACTCAGTGTGGGGCTTTAACTCACAACCTGGAGATTTAAGAGTCGGATGTTCTATTGACTGAGCCAGCCAGGTGCCCTGGACATTTGTTGTTTCTTACCAGTGGGAATGTCTCTTAATAAACACAGCTTGCTTTATATTAACATCTCTAAAGTGGTGATTCTTAGAGAGGAGATCCCTTCATGATCCCCCACAGTAGCTTTTTCAGAGCGAACATACCCTGGTCCTACCCTAGACCTACTGAGACATAATTTTCAGTAATACGATACAGAAATATGTGTTTCTGTAGGTGAGTCTGATATGTATCTCTGGTTAAGAGCAACCATTCAATTTAAATATGTTCTTTGGTTCTTATTCCAATTGTCAGAAAGTCCGTAATTCTATGAACTTAATTCTTTCATAGGAAACCATCAGTTGTAACAAAGTATGTCGAATCTGATGATGAAAAACCTTTGGATGAAACTGTAAATGAAGATGCTTCTAATGAAAATTCAGAAAATGATATTACTATGCAAAGCTTGCCAAAAGGTAATGTGTGTTGATTTTTCATAGGAAGTTAAAGTTGAAATGTATTTTTAAATGTCATTATAAAATTGGAACTTGATTACTGTTAGCTGTGTGTAAAGGAACAAAACTAGCATTTTAATTGTAGTTGTCTGAAAATGTATTAGAATGGTAATGATAATGTGTGTTAGGAGGTTAAAAACTTAGTATATTTGCAGTCAGCTTTGATAAAGAACAAAACTTACTTTCTTTTTCCATTGGGTTTTAGAAAAGGGATTTAAGTTTCCAAATTATATTTGAATGTGGAAGTTTAGTATAAATGTTTATATTAAGTTTTGGTTCAGCAAATTTAAATATGCTTATTTTAGAGGAAAATATAATGAATATTCTGAAAACTTAAAATATTTAAATTCTGGTTTAATCTTATTCCATTCTTAAATTCTTTAAGACTAAAAGCTGAAGTTAATTATCAAAGATAGATTTAGATGTACTTCTTGTAATTATCTCTTTAAAATACCTTGTCACGTACCCTTCAACTGTTGTAGTTCTATCCTTAACCTCGTTAATTAGATTGGGGGAAAAAAGTCAAATGAAAATCTTTGATGTTTCATAGCCCAAGTCTGTGAGCAGTCTGATTATATGATAAGAGTAGTGATAAAAGTCTTTGTAATATCATGGTGTTTCAGAGTCAAAAGTTAAATTCTTTCTTTATTAATAATATATATGGAAGTATCTTAGCAGAATTTTCAAATTTGTCCTTATAGATCATTTATAGTTAGTATTTACTAAACTTGGTTCTCTGTCTACATTTATATTTTTGTGACACATTTTGGAATATGAAAGTTTAAAAAAATGGGGGGAAGGAGCTTAAGACATTGCTTGACTAGGACCAATTAGGAGTTTTAGTAGAGGAAATATGAAATGAGGAAAAGGGATGAATGAGAGAAAGCAGAAAGATAGAAGGAAAATCAATGGGCCCACCATTTACTTGGCTTTTCAAATAATCCGTGACAATTTTATGCAATGGTTGGTGGCCAGGGGCAGAATCAACTATAATAAGGGAATGTGAGTCCTGTAGGAAGTGACTCATTTTGGATTGTTACATTCTCAGTGGTTGTCACTGCAAGTCCTTATGATGGTCACTGGGTGAGGCAAGATACAGGAATTCAGATCTTTCTTTTAATGAAACTGTGGAGAAAAGTAAGGGATGTTTCTAACCTGAATTAGTCATAACTCTCCCACCAAACCAAGAATAAACCCATTTCATAAGGTAGAATTTGGGTGATTATTATTACTATAATACTATCTTGAGTATATATAGGTACCAGGCTCTTAGAGAACTAACTCATTTAATTGTCAAAGCAATACTGTAAGGTAGTTATTGTTTCTACTTGTAGAGATAAAGGAACAAATTCAGACCTCAAGGCACTTTTCCAAGCTTTAAATTGAGAAACTAGGTCTGCCTGAATCCAAAGCCAGTGAGTGCTCTTTCCACTCTACTGCTTTGCTTCCATTTGGAGAAGAATCTTCAGAAATAATTCTTTTTGTTAATTATAAATCTTGAGCTTTCTCAAATGCTATGGCTTCTTTGAGAGTATATATGTGAAATGGTTGTTGTAAATAGTTTTTTTGTGTGTGTGTGTAGGTTATCTAAATTCGCCAGTTTGTAAAAACTCAGTCCTCTATATGC
This sequence comes from Canis lupus familiaris, assembly GCF_011100685.1. Lineage (NCBI taxonomy): Eukaryota > Metazoa > Chordata > Mammalia > Carnivora > Canidae > Canis > Canis lupus. The sequence continues at coordinate 60,144,448 of NC_049260.1, read as the reverse complement.
CTGCTTTCCCCTCCTTTTTTTCAGAGTCTCAGAAATACTTATAATTAGATGCTATACCTTGCCAAAAATCTGCTTGCTGAATAACATAGGCCCATGTTTCAGGGAGACCACCCCTGAAAACTATCAGGTTTTACTTTCTTAAGTGTTGCCAATAATGCCCAATTACTAAGCCCAGCAATGTAGGTAAATGTGAGACCTGGGTTCTTTTTACTATGCTCCTGCTTTATTTGCTCTTGAGAGATTATAATGAAAAATTAATAACCTGTCTTCTCAGTTCACATGTTTTATAACTAAGAAAGTAAATTCTTTCTAAATTTTTCCATAGAGACCAATAATCGATCTCATTCTGCAGTTTATTGTTAGAGCAGTTGGGCTTACATAGGCAATCTTTTGTTTAAGACTCTTTAAGGACTTTTCAGGTACTAAAAATTTGACACACTAGTTGGGAAATGCCTCAGAATAGGTATAGCATTAATAGCAGAATTAACTTCTCACATTGCCTCCCACTGTCTTCCCCCAAAGCAATATAAAAAACCCTTAAAAACCTTTTTATGAGCTTTGATTTGGATTATGATAAGAATAGGATGTCTTTTAAAAATTTTCCTTCGGGTACTTCTATTTTATAAACTTCTGGAACTTAGCATGGGTGTTCATACTCAAAACAGTTTTTGTGATAGGCACTATAAAAATTCATAACTGGGCTGAGGCTTTCTACTTTATTCAGACATTTCTGCTATAATCAGTTCATAATACCCCTATCCTATTTTTATTAGTTATATTTGAACAAGTAATCTGATTGCTGACACCTGGCCCTTTTATTATTTCCCTGTTTTATTTATTCTTGAGAGGTCCTTATACAAGTAGTGAAAACTTGAAAGAAACAAAATTATGTACCAGCAATGTTGGCTTTATCTGAACTGAAGTCTTGTACTTCATTTGCACATTTAATATGTGTAATGGTTTTTTAAATGAAATCATTCTAGGTACAGTGATTGTACAACCAGAGCCAGTGCTGAATGAAGACAAAGATGATTTTAAAGGGCCTGAATTTAGAAGCAGAAGTAAAATGAAAACTGAAAATCTCAAAAAACGCGGAGGTAAATACAAGTGAAAATGAAAACATGAGTTTAAATTGCTGTTTATGACCATATTGGAAAATCTGATGTGCTTATTAAAAATACCTCCAGTTTTCTGCCCATTGTTTATTAAAAGCACTACTTAAAAATAACTTCAGTTTCTCTCTGAGCTCTGAAGCAGAAAAGGTTAAACTCTGTTTATCAAAATACCTTTGCCTTCAGTGGCTATATAGTTATCTCAAGAAGCTTAGCATTTCCTTCTTGCATATTAGTTCTGTAATGCTTATATAATGCCAAAATACCATGTGTTCCTTCTCACCCCAAAAGAATTTCAGATTTGGACAAAATCTTGCCTGTGGCTTTTGGGTAACTTTATATATATCTAGTACATTGTTTCACAGAGTTACCTGTGCATTAGTGTTATTTGGGGTGCTTGTTAAAAATGCAAGTCCCTTAACTCCACTAACAAATTAGAGTTTTTGGGGATGATGTTAAGAATGAGCCCCATTTTGTTCTTTTGTATGTTAAAGTTGGAGATCTACTGATGTAAGGATAATAACATAGAAATGAATAGGAAGGAGAAGGGAGCTAGAGCTAGTAACCTTCCTTCCACCTGTCTCAGCCATCTCTTCTTTTGTCTGTCTACCCCCACTTATACACACACTGTGTTGACTAATCATCTGTGGAAAGTTTGCATAAGGAGGATTCATTTAGAAATTTATAACAATGGAGTATATTTCCCATTTGTTTGTGTGTGATTTTTAAATAGTGCCTGTATATTTTCTGGGCAGATTTCCAGAGCCATAATCCATGACTATAAAAGGAACAGATCTCTAAAAAATAGAACATGCCACTAAATTTTAAAGTAGAAGTGTAATGGAAGCATGTCTATTTAATATTTATCATGTTACCTGTGTTTTATAGCATAGTACTTATATCAGTGAAATTTTGTGCAGATTTTTATTTCAGTGCTATATGATTATCTTTTTTTTATTTTGTTATTTATTTTTATTTATTTATTTATTTTTGCTATATGATTATCTTGATGGAAATAGAAAATATCTGTATTTGTTATATATATATATTTTTGGATTAAATAACTCATTAGGTTGTTGGAGAAAAATCAAAGAAATGTTGTTTAGTCTTTTGTCCACAAGGGGGTGTTCTCCTTTCAAGCATATGGAAGATTTATGGAAAATGTAGTTCATACTAGGGAAACTGCCATTGCAGCAACAGAGCTCACCAAAGTTAAACAGTTCTCTTAAAAACAAGAGAATTAGCAAGTAGAAAGTGATGGTAGGGATCAGTAGCAAGAGTCTGGAGAACAGATCACTAAGTGTACTACATTGTATCAATATTAATATCTAAATGGAGTCTTTTGGAGAGGGACTCTGGTGCAGTCAGTATCTAGAATGTGTGTAAGGGCCAAAAGGAGAATGAAAAAAGAACCACAGTTGTTGGGGAAGGTACTCTTAGTGCCACTTAACTATGCTACTGGTATTTGGTCTGAGCTGATATATTTGGAACATTTTATTGAGTGTTTTGTGTAAGAATGTTTATATTGTGGTTAATGAGATATGTTTGTTTATAGCCATATAGTAGCACCTAAAATCTCTCATGTTAATCTTTGTTCTAATGATTTTCTACATCTTTAAACTGTCAGAAATCACACAGGAAATTTAACTGTCTTTACTTATATATAGTATGAATAAATTAGTGATCTGAGGTACTGAATTGCTAGTTAATATTCAAACTTCCTAGGAAAGTTAGTTCTTTTTTTAAAATTTAAATTCAATTAGCCAACATATAATACCTCATTAGTTTCAGATGTAGTGTTCAATAATTTATCAGTTGGGTATAACACCCAGTGCTCACTCATCACATCACTTGCCCTCCTTAATGCCCATCACCCCAGAAAAGTTAGTTCTGTATTTGAAATTCTGTAATTTAGGAAACTACTAAGAAAGTAAACTATACATAAAATAATCTTGTATTGACTTAAAACAAAATTAAACATAAAGATACAGCTATATCCACCAATTCAGGAGCTACTTTAAAAAAAACACCACAGCCTATATGTATACAATGGAATATTACTCAGGCATTAGAAACAACAAATACCCACCATTTGCTTTGATATGGATGGAAGTGGAGGGTATTATGCTGAGTGAAATAAGTCAATCGGAGAAGGACAAACATTATACGGTCTCATTCATTTGGGGAATATAAAAAATAGTGAAAGGGAATGAAGGGGAAAGGAGAGAAAATGAGTGGGAAATATCGGAGAGGGAGACAGAACATGAGAGACTCCTAACTGGGAAATGAACAAGGAGTGGTAGAAAGGGAGGTGGGTGGGGGGTGGGGGTGACTGGGTGACGGGCACTGAGGGGTGCACTTGATGGGATGAGCACTGGGTGTTATGCTATATGTTGGTAAATTGAACTCCAATAAAAAAAAGAAACAAACAAAAAAACACCACAGCCTTTTGACAACCTTTTCCCCAGTTTGTTAGGAAGTGTATTTTACACCTAATTTTTCTATCTGGCATAATAATTTTATTTTAAATTCCAGTATAGCTAACAAACTGAGTTGTATTAGATTTAAGTGTACAGTTTAGTGTTTCAACAATTCCATACATCACACAGTGCTTATCTTGACAAGTGTGCTCCTTTATTCCCATTACTTATTTTACCCATCCCTGTACCCACCTCCCCTCTGGTAACCATCAGTTTTGTTATCTATAGCTAAGAGTCTGTTTCTTGGTTTATGTATCCCTTTTTTCTTTTGCTCATTTTTTCCCCTTAAATTCCACATATGAGTGAAATCATATGGTATTTGTTTTTCTCTGACTTATTATCCTTAGTATTATACTCTATAGCTCTAGCCATGTTGTTGCAAATGGCAAGATTTCATTATTTTTTATGGCTGATAATATTCCATTGTGTATATATACACCATATCTTCTTTATCCATTCATCTTTCAGTGAATACTTGGGATGCTTACATAATTTGGCTGTTGTTGTAAATATTGCTTCTATAAACATGTGCATGTGTCCCTTTGAATTAGTGTTTTTGTATTTTGGGGGCTAATACCCGTAGTGCAATTCCTAGATCATACCTCTGTTTTTTACTTTTTGAGTAATCCAGAGTGGCTGCATCAGTTGACATTCCCACCGATAGTGCAAGAAGGTTCCTTTTTTCTCCACGTCTTTGTCAATACTTGTTTTTAATTTTCTTGTTTTTTTAAAATATTTTGTCTGACAGAGAGGAGTGTGTACAAGCACAAGCAGGGATAGTGGCAGGAAGAGGGAGAGGGTGAAGAAGAACCCCTGCTGAGCAGGGAGCCTGCCATGTGGCTCAATCCCAGGACCCTGGGGTCATGATCTGAGCTGAAGGCAGACACTTAACCAACTAGCCACTCAGGCGCCCCATCAACACTTGTTTTTCTTACTTCAGCTGTTCTGATAGGTGTGATGTGATATCTCTTTGTGAGGTGATATCTCTTGTATTTATGATTTGCATTTCCCTGATAATGGCTGATATTGAGGATCTTTTCATGTGTCTGTTGGCCATCTGTTGTTTTCTTTGGAGGAATGTCTGTTTATGTTCTCTGCCCATTTTTAATTGGATTGTTCATTTTTTAAGTGTTGGATTCTATCAATTCTTTATATATTTTCGATACTAACCCTTTATCAGATATCATTTGCAAATATCTTCTTCCATTCTGTAGGTTGCCTTTTAGTTTTGTTGATTGTTTCTTCACTGTGCAGGGAAGCCTTTTATTTTGGTGTTATCCCAATAGTTTATTTTTGCTTTTATTGCCCTTGCCAGGCGACAAATCTAGAAAAGTGTTATGATGGCTGGTGTCAAGACATTACTGCCTGTGCTCTCTTCTAGAATTTTCTTTATTAAAGATTTTATTTTTAAGTAAGCTTTACACCCAACACAGGGCTCAAACTCACAATTCTGAGATTGAGGGTCACATGCTCCACTGGCTGAGCCAATCAGGTGTCCCTCTTCTAGGATTTTTATGGTTTTAGGTCTCACATTTAGGCATTTAATCCATTTTGAGTTTATTTTTGTGTACAGTGAAATAAAATGGTCTAGTTTCATTCTTTTGGATGTAGCTATCACGTTTTCCCAGCACCATTTGTTGAAGAGATTTCTTTCTTTCTTTCTTTCTTTCTGGCGGGGGGGCGGGCGGGAGGTCGGGAGGGTGGGAGTGGAGGGGAGGAGGAGGGGGAGGGTGAGGAGGGAGTGAGGGAGGGGGGAGATGGACGTAAAGGAAGAACCGAAAGACAAAATAAGCTACCCTCTCACCCCTCCAGCATTATCTCTCTATCTACTTAATCTCTATCTCCTCTCCTCCTTATTCCTTCCTTCCTTCCTTCCTTCCTTCCTTCCTTCCTTCCTTCCTTCCTTCCTTCCTTCCTTCTTTCTTTTCTTTTCTTTTCTTTCTTTTCTTTTTTTCTTTTCTTTTCTTTCTTTTGTTGAGACTGTCTTTTTCCCCACTAGATAGTGTTTCTTGCTTTGTCAAAGATTGACTATATAATTATGGTCTTACTTCTGGGTTTTCTCTTTTCTTCTATTGATCTTTGTGTCTGTTTTTCTGCCAGTACCATGCTGTTTTGATTACCACAGCTTTGTAAATAATTTAAGTCTGGAATTGTGTTACCTTCAGCTTTGGTTTTCATTTTCAAGATTGGTTTGGCTATTTGGGGGTCTTTGTGATTCCATATCAACTTTAGGATTGTTCTAGCTCTGTGAAAAAATGCTGTTTGTATTTTTTAAGGATTGCATTAAATGTGTAAATTGCTTTGAGTAGTTATAGACATTTTAATAATACTTGTTCTTGCAATCCATTAGAATGGAATGTCTTCATTTCTTTGTGTCATCTTCAGTTTTTTATATTAATATTTTATAGAATTTTCTCTTTGGATCTGTTAAAATGTGTTGAACTCCTATGAAGATGCCTCTTCCATTTATACACTATATTATAATCATTAAGATATCTCACAACTAAAAATAAAAATGTAAAGTGTATATATGTAGAAACAAATACATAAAATAACATTTCACCATTATTCAATATTGGCTTCACATCCCACTTAAATATTGGTTCAGTCTTACTTCTCCATTTCCTCCTCCTCCTCTCCATTTTTTAAAAATTTATTTATTTATTCATGAGAGACACACAGAGAGAAGCAGAGACATAGACAGAGAGAGAAGCAGGCTCCATGCAGGGAGCCCGATGCGGATCTTGATCCCGGGACTCCAGGATCACGCCCTGGGCCAAAGGCAGGCACCCAATCGCTAAGCCACCTAGGCTTTCCCTCCTATCCCTCTAATAATGAATATTTTGAAGTTTCTGTGCATGTGTATGTTTTTATATTTTTCTTACACATGTTTATTCATAAAGCATTTATTGTTCACTTAAAATATACAAAGTAGTATCCTGTGTTTATTCTTTTCAACATTTCACATTCAGCATTGCTTTTGAAGTGTGTCCATCTCAGTGAAGGTACGGCTGGTTTTTTATTTTCCACTGCTATGTAGAATTTTGTTAAATGAGTAAACTGTCCATTTCCCAAATGGAAGTTATTTCCAATTTTTTGTTTTCAAAGTTTTCCGTTTTCCTACTTAGTGTGCAATGAATACCGTGTATATGATTTTTTGTGCATATGTGGGAGAAATTCTCCAAAGGATCACTTAGTTTTGTTTAGTTTTTGATATATTGCAAAAGTACATAAAATAAGCTTAATATTTATTATGTTAACATTGGATGAACATTCATAGTCTAGCTTTTGTCTTGTTAGTGTATCTTAATGCAGTCACTATTGAAATGAAGCACACTATGCATTTGTTTCTGTTAAAACAAATACAGAATATATGAGTACTCAAGATCAAACATTAATATGGGACAGTATAATAATAAAATACTAGAAACTTATATAGTGAGTCTTCAAATTCTCCATATTGTCCTGAAAAGTATGATGGTGCTGTTAAAACTCGTAAAACTTTTTTAACTTCTGCAAATAGGAATATTTGTCATAATGTTTGGGTCCGTGGTGCTTTGGACCTAAAGAATAAGAAAAAAACAAAATAGAAAATTGAAAGGGGGCAGCCCCGGTGGCTCAGCAGTTTAGCGCCGCCTACAGCTCAGGGCATGATACTGGAGACCTGGGATCGAGTCCCACGTCAGGCTCCCTGCATGGAGCCTGCTTCTCCCTCTACCTGTGTCTCTGCCTCTCTCTCTTTCCTCTCTGTGTATTCTCATGAATAAATAAATAAAATCTTTAAAAAAAAAAGAAAATTGAAAGGTTAGAAATGTGTGTATTGTTTTGTCTTTTATTTAGAGATAGATATAGCTTATTCTTTTAATTGTCTCTCCTTTTTATTTGTGAATGCAGGCATTTTCATTGGCCTGTTTGGAATCATAATCTACCATTTTACTTGTATCAAGATCTTGGTTGCACATCAGAATCTCTGTAAAACTAAAAAAAAATAAAGTTTAGTAGATTCTCATTCAGTAGATCAGGGGTGGGAATGGCTGTCTCTGCTTTTAAAAAGTTTCTTCAGATGATTCTGATGTTTAGGTCAGATTGTGAAGCACTGCTCTAAGCAGGACTAGGGGTGAGAGTGAGGTAGGAGAGATTTCCTCTTTGTTGCATTGGGTCATCTTCAGACTGTTTTCCGGTAGACACTGTGGAATGGGGCTCTTCCTCCCTCATCTTCCAAGTCATTTTCAGGTTTTGCTCTCAGGATGGATAGATATTTCTGCAAGTCTTATTTGTCCTTAATTGGAAATAGTAGACAGTGCTGACATTGAATGGATAGTGAAATACACATATAAGATAGGGTAGTGGGGATTATGGATAGTATTGAAGTCAATCTGAGGTAAGAAATTGGTAATTTAAAATTATCAGGTTTTCACATACTATATTGGAAGAGTCTGTGCTGACATATTCATTTTGAGGGTAAAAAATTAATGGCATACCTAACTTTTAAGTATAAGGAAAAGACTATTCCACATATGTCACTGGCTTCCCCATTCTTTAAGAACTGATAATTTATTTGCAAGGCAATAGCAAAGTGAAAAGAGCTCTTGACCCTATTTTTAGAACTTCTCTTATGGAGTCTCTTCATGTTTTATCAAGTTATTGTGAGAAATAGGATTTGCATCTGTAAAAGGAGACAGATTAGGATTTGTAGTTCTGGAATTTGCCATGATTGTCATGTTTTTAGTAAGTCTATAAAATTATTAACCTTTTGTGTCCACAATGTCAACTTTTCTAAGGATTATCAAGTATTTAATTTCCAATATGAAAATTGCAAAATGCTGACTAAAGTAAATATCTTTTTTTTTATGTGTGTGTGTGTGTATGTCTCAATAATGGTGACTCCTTTCTCCTAGAAGATGGGCTTCATGGGATTGTGAGCTGCACAGCTTGTGGACAACAGGTCAATCATTTTCAGAAAGATTCCATTTATAGACATCCTTCACTGCAAGTACTTATTTGTAAGGTATGTAATGATCTGTTTATAATTCATTCCACAAATATCTGAATGTTTACTGTGTGTTAGACTTTTGGTTTATGGTGTCAGACTTTTGGTGCATAGTGATGAAGGAGATGGAAATGGTCTCTGTTTTTGGAGGGCTTATATTGTAGTGGAGAGGACAGACATTACAAAAAGCCCATTAAGTGCCATGGTAGGGGAAGTATTGTGGAGTATGGGAACATTCAGGAAGCCTGTGTACTTTGGAGTTGGGTAGGGAGGTCTTTATAATGTAGATAATATAAGCTGGCATCTAAATATAAATAGGAATTAGCCTGGTGAAGTGAGATTGACTCAGCATATTGTAAACAGAGGCAACTTGGTATCCAAAGGCTAGTGAGTGAAGGAGAGCATGGTGTGTTGGCAAATCTTAAGAGTATATGTGTATGCACATGTATATTGTATAACCTTCCCTCTTTTTTATTTAAAGATTTTATTTATTTATTCATGAGATAGAGAGAGAGAGAGAGATTGAGAGGCAGAGACACAGGCAGAGGGAGTAGCAGGCTCCATGCAGGAAGCCTGATGTATGGGTCTAGATCTTGGGACTCTGAGATCACGCCCTGAGCCACAGGAAGAAGCTCAACCGCTGAGCCATCCAGGCATCCCTATAACCTTCCCTCTTATGTATTCTAATTACCCAAATCTAAACTTTCTGCATGGGGCAGGGTTTTGGCGTGAGTTCAAGATGATAGAGTTAAAAATGTCTCTTATGTGTTGAAGATAGTTTTAACAGTCTATGTATACTCTTTTATTAGTAATATCTTGGAGTTAATTTTAAATATCTATAATATCAAGGTTATGATTTCCCTAACTCATTACTGCTAAGATTAATTCTGTGTTAGTTTGTTTCCCAACAGAATGCCTCCTTGAAATGCTGGGGCAAACCAGATTTTCCTGAGTTGCAGTTCTATCTAGGTCTTCTATTGTATGAATTTTTGATATAGACCTACTTAAGTGGACTAAATTTACTTTTCCCTCTAGCAATTTGTGTCCCTCCATTCTTTGAATTCAGCCAGAAGCCTATTTAGGGGACATGTTGTAACTTCTAGTTTTAAAATGGGATAGCTGACTTTTATATTGCTAGATTTGTAATGTGTATTTCCTTTTTCTTCAAATATATATAATTGGGTTTTTCTAAGGACCAATCTGTTGAACCTAATTTGTTTTGGTAATCAGTACTGTCATCAGTAGGCATGGAACCTTCCCTTTCTTCAGACTTAGTGAAAATGATTTTAAAGTCAGTCAGACTTGGATTTGAATACCAGCTTTGCCTGTCACCTAATTGTATGACTGGAGGAAATTTACTTATGTATTAGCCTTTTCTCTCAAGTTGGGTGTAATACTTCCCTATCTTGCCTATGTTTTGAGATTTAAAGAGAATGCATCTTTTTTTTAAAGATTTTATTTATTTATTCATAAGAGAGAGAGGGAGAGAGAGGCAGAGAGAGGCAGAGACACAGGCAGAGGGAGAAGCAGGCTCCATGCAGGGAGCCTGACGTGGGACTTGATCCCAGTCTCCAGGATCACGCCCTGGGCTGAAGGCGGTGCTAAACCGCTGAGCCACCCGGGCTGCCCAAAGAGAATGTATCTTAATGTAGGATAATGTTTCTTAGCTGTACGCATGGTAGCTGTCTATATATGAAGGCTACTAAATACGTTAAGTAGCAGCAACACCTAATACATTTTATGTAGAGGTTTAGTAGCTAGTATTATGAAATCAGAAACTTGCTTTACCAAAATCTTTTATAAACTTTATATAAGGAATAGTGATACTTGATGATATGGGAATATATTTCAAGGGATTAATTTACTGAGATATTCCTATGTCTGTAAAATACTAGTATTGGATAAGGTAGTAGTTTGCTTTGATTCTCTAAAACATATAAATACACACACATTGCCTTTACTTTTTTTAATGACTTAAAAATAAAGTTTTTGTCATTTATGAATGCTATCCATTTTGAATATAAAATGTCCCCTTCCCCTTTTCTTTTAATAGAATTGCTTTAAATATTACATGAGTGATGATATTAGCCGAGACTCTGATGGAATGGATGAACAATGTAGGTAGGTAATAAATCAAGATGAACTAAAACTCAGTATTGCCTGCTTCTTATGGGGGGAAATTCTTACATAGTATGTTATTAGATCCATTTTTTATAGTATCATCATTGATGTCTTTAATGGATGGTTATTCTTTTTCACAAAACCTTAGGTTTATGTCTGTTTTAGGTTTCCGGTAAAGAATAAGCAGGTGACCCAAAGTACTTTACTATTAAAGTTCCTGGCAGGAAAATTTAAATTTCTTTAATAATGGAAAAATTTAAAGTGAGTTTCATTTTAGAATAATATTTTCATCTTTTAAATAATTTCAGGTGGTGTGCAGAAGGTGGAAACTTGATTTGTTGTGACTTTTGCCATAATGCCTTCTGCAAGAAATGCATTCTGCGCAACCTTGGCCGAAAAGAACTCTCTACAATAATGGATGAAAACAACCAGTGGTATTGCTATATTTGTCACCCAGAACCTTTGTTGGACTTGGTCACTGCATGTAATAGTGTATTTGAAAATTTAGAACAGTTGTTGCAACAAAATAAAAAGAAGATAAAAGTTGACAATGAAAAGAGTAATAAAGTATATGACCATACACCCAGATTCTCTCCAAAGAAAAATAGTTCCAATTGTAATGGAGAAGAAAAGAAATTAGATGATTCATGTTCTGGTTCAGTAACCTACTCTTATTCAGCACTAATTGTGCCCAAAGAGATGATTAAGAAGGCAAAAAAACTGATTGAGACTACAACTAACATGAACTCCAGTTATGTGAAATTTTTGAAGCAGGCAGCAGATAATTCAGAAATCAATTCTGCTACAAAGTTACGTCAGCTTAAGGCTTTTAAATCTGTGTTGGCTGATATCAAGAAAGCTCATCTTGCATTAGAAGAAGATTTGAATTCAGAGATTCGAGCTTTGGATGCTCTAAACAAAGAGAAAAATACCAAAGAGCATAAGGTCATAGATGCTAAGTCTGAAACAAAAGTACGAAAAGGAGAAAAACCCGGTGCTTTGGAAAGGAAGGATATTTCAAAATCCGAAGCTAAACTGTCAAGAAAGCAGGTGGATAGTGAGCACATGGATCAGAGTAATACAGTACAGGAACAAAGAGCAAATAAAAGTGTCAGTGGTGAACATAAGAAATCTGATAAAAAAGAAGAACCTCAGTATGAACCTGCTAACACTTCTGAAGATTTAGACATGGATATTGTTTCTGTTCCTTCCTCAGTTCCAGAAGACATTTTTGAGAATCTTGAGACAGCTATGGAAGTTCAGAGTTCAACAGATAATCAGGGAGATGGCAATAGTGGAACTGAGCAAGAACTGGAGAATTCTTCTGTAAAATTAAATATTACTTCCAAAGACAACAGAGGAGGTATTAAATCAAAAACTACAGCTAAAGTAACTAAAGAATTATATGTTAAACTCACTCCTGTTTCCCTTTCTAATTCTCCAATTAAAGGTGCTGATTGTCAGGAAGTACCACAAGATAAAGATGGCTATAAAAGTTCTGGTCTGAACCCTAAGCCAGAGAACTGTGGACTTGGACAGGAAAAGAATGATAATGAGCATTTGTTTGAAAGTGAAGTTCCATTACTCTCAGAAGAATCTGATCTTCGAAGATCTCCACGTGTAAAGACCACACCCTTGAGGCGACAGACAGAAACCAATCCTCCAACATCTAATTCAGATGAAGAAAGTAATGAAATAGTTAAGGAGAAACAAAACCTATCAGTTCCAATGAGAAAAAAGGATAAGCGAAATTCTTCTGACAGTGCTATAAATAATCCTAAACCTAATAAATTGCCTAAATCTAAGCAGTCAGAGATTGTGGATCAGAATTCAGATTCTGATGAAATGTTAGCAATCCTCAAAGAGGTATCCAGGATGAGTCACAGTTCTTCTTCAGATACTGATATTAATGAAACTCATACAAATCACGAGAAGACTTTATATGATTTAAAGACCCAAACAGGGAAAGATGATAAAGGAAAAAGGAAACGAAAAAGTTCTACTTCTGGTTCAGATTATGACATTAAAAAAGGCAAATCAGCTAAAAGATCTATAATTTCTAAAAAGAAACGACAAAACCAGTCTGAATCGTCCAATTATGACTCAGAATTAGAAAAAGAGATAAAAAGCATGAGTAAAATTGGGGCTGCCAGAACAACCAAAAAAAGAGTTCCAAATAAAGAAGACTATGATTCTTCTGAAGATGAAAAACACAGAAAAAAAGGAATGGATAATCAAGGGCAGAAAAATTTGAAGACTGCCCATGAAGGATCATCTGATGATGCTGAAAGGAAACAAGAGAGAGAGAATTTCTCTTCAGCTGAAGGCACAATTGATAAAGACAGAACAAACATGGACTTAAGAGATCAAATCTCTAAGAATCAACAGTCAGGTGTTTCTTCTGATGGTGCTGATAAGCTGCCTTCAGGAAAGGAGGCTAGTTTTAATTCTCCAGAAGATAAAAAGGTTGCTGAAACTAAAGAAAAGAGTAAGCATTTGAAAACTAAAATGTGTAAGAAAGTACAGGCAGGCTTATCTGACATTCTTGAGAATTTCCCAAAGAAAGAACAGAGTGATGAATCCTCTGAAGATGATAAAAAGCAGAGTAAAAAGGGAACTGAAGTAAAAGAAAAGAAAACTACAGACTTGAAGAAAAGTACAATTAAGATGGAACAACAGTATGAATCATCATCTGATAGCACTGAGAAACTACCCGAGGGAGAAGTTGTTTCTCCTTTTCCTAAAGGTATAAAACAAAATAAGAATGATACAACTTATGGAGAAAAGAAAAGTAAAAAAACAAAAGATAAAACTTCTAAAAAGAAAGGTGAAGTATCTGATAATGCTGAGAAATTACAGGGAAAAAGAGATAGTTGTGATTCTTCAGAAGATAAAAAGAGTAAGAATGGGGCATCCAATAGAGTGAAGAAAAGATGTAACTTGTCTGAAAAGAGTTCAAGGAAGAGACAAGATTGTTCATCATCTGATACTGAGAAATATTCCATGAAAGAAGACGGTTGTGATTCTTCTGATAAGAGACTGAATAGAATAGAACTGAATGAAAGAAGAAATTTAAATTCAAAGAGAAATACCAAGGAAGTACATATTGGCTCATCATCTTCTGATGGTGAGGAAAGTTCTGAAGACAATAAAAAGCTAAAGAAACAGAGAACTTCAGCAAAAAAGAAGACAGTCAATGTCAAGGAGAAAATGAGAAACTCCCTAAGAACAAGCACTAAAAGGAAGCAAGCTGACATTACATCATCATCTTCTTCTGATATAGGAGATGATGATCAGAATTCTGTAGGCGAGGGAAGCAGTGATGAGCAGAAAATTAAGCCTGTGACTGAAAATTTAGTGCTATCTTCACATACTGGATTTTGCCAATCTTCAGGTATGCAAAAATACATAAATTCATAATTTGTACTTTTATCCTCTTGAATACCTACATTGTTTTCCTTGAAGCCAATCAAATGCAAGGTTACTGTTTAGGCAAAGGCCATTTAAAAATTCTTTAAAGATTTGCTAGAAAGCCTGCCTTCATTTATTCTTATGCCATTATTGGAAAGTATTTCAAATATTGTTAGTATTCTGTATCTGATATACCAGGTTTGTTGGGTAGATAACAGAATTTCTTTACCAATGTTTAGTGATTTTTCTGGAGTAATAAACAGTAGTTTATGAAGGAAAATCAGACCTCTGTCAGTCGTTCAGTAAGTATATATTCATGTAATGGAGATGTGTGCTTGGTGCTGCTATAACATAGTGTGTGGAAGTTTTAACTGCCTTGCCATGCATATGACTTTTTATGTAATCTCTGCACCCAGTGTGGGGCTCAAACTCACAACCCCAAGATCAAGAGTTGCATGCTCTTCCAGCTGAGACAGCCAGGCACCCCTGCATATGACTTTTTAAATTGGACAGATTAACTTTTTGTCTAGTGAATTCTCTGAAAATTAAATTTACATCATTAAACCCATTGCTGATGCTTGTCAATTTTTTCTAATCACATGAACAGATGTTTCTGTCTATAACAATAACAAAATAAAAATCCAAAAAGTAGATGAATTACCTTACCTTGAGGAGATAGAGACTAGGACAGTTAGGGTTTGGGTCAACCAGTTAGTAATACCCCCCCAAAATTAGAATTATAAAAATAATTTTTATCACTGTTGCAGTTCCTAAAAATCAGTTGTATAATAAATGTGCATGTGTCACTTCATTTTAAGTCAGTAAACCTGTCAGTTAACCAGGGACATGTTAAGCAAACTTATTCATTCATTCATTAAAAAAATTATTTATATTCTAACTCCAGCATGCTTGCTTAATTAATTAATTTAACCAATACATGTAGCATACAGTGTTATATTGATTTCAGGTTGTACTATATATAGTGGCTCAGCAAGTCTGTATATTAGTACTCATTGCAATAAGTGTACTCTTAATCCCCTTCACCTGTTTCAACCATCTTGTCCCTTCCCTTTGGTAACCATCAGTTTGTTCTCTATAGTTAAGTGTCTGTTTTTTTGTCTTTTTTCCTTTGTTCATTTGTTTTGTTTCTTAAATTCTACGTATGAGTAAAATCATAAGGTATTTGTCTTTCTCTGACTTACTTAGCATTATGCTCTCTTGATCCATACATGTTGCAAATAGTAAGATTTCATTCATTTTTATGGCTGAGTAATACTCCACTGTGTATATACCTGCCACATCTTTATCCATCTATCACTGGACACTTGAGTTGCTTCTATAATTTAGGTATTGTAAATAATGCTGCAATAAACATATGCATGCTTACATCTTCATGAATTAGTGGATTTCTATTCTTTGGTTAAATACTGGCAGAATTACTGAATCATATGTTAATTTTGTTTTTAGTTTTTGAGGAATGTTCATACTATGTTCCACAGGGGCTGCACCCGTTTGCATTTCCACCAACAGATTCCTTTTTCTCCACATCCTCACCAACACTTTTTATTTCTTGTGTCTTTGATTTCAGGCATTCTGACAGATGTGAGATGATATTTCATTGTGGTTTTGATTTACATTTCCCTGATGATGAGTGATGTTGAGCATCTTTTCATATGTCTATTGGTCATTTTTATGTTTTCTTTGGAAAGATGACTGTTTATGTCTTTTGTCCATTTTTAATTGGGTTATTTGTGGAGTTTCTTGGTGCTGAGTTGTAGAAGTTTTTTATGTATTGTGGATACTAATCCTTTATTGGATATATCGTTTGCAAGTATCTTCTCCTATTCTGTAGGTTGTCTGTTAGTTTTGTTGTTTCCTTTGCTGTGCAGAAGCATTTTATTTTAATGTAGTTCCAGTAGTTTATTTTTGCTTTTGTTTACCTTGCCTCAGAAGACATATCTAGAAAAATGTTGCTACAGTGGTTGTCAGAGAAATAACTGCCTATCCTCTCTCCTAGGATTTTTATGGTTTCAGGTCTCACATTTAGGTCTTTAATCCATTTTGATTTATTTTTGTGTATGGTTTCAGAAAGTGGTCCAGTTCCATTCCTTTGTATGTTGCTGTCCAATTTTCTCCACAGTATTTGTTGAAGAGACTTTTTCCTGTTGCATATTCTTGCCTCTGTTGAAAAAAATTAATTTTGTTGAAAATTAATTAACCATATAATGTTGAGCTTAATTCTGGTCTTTCTTTCCTGTTCTCTTGAGCTATGTGTCTGTATTGTGCCAGTACCATACTCTTCTGATTACTCCAGCTTTGTAGTATATCTTGAAATCTGGGATTGCGATACCTCAAGTTTTGGCTATTCAGAGTATTTTTTTTATTCCATGCAAATGTTAAGATTATTTGTTCTAGTTCTGTGAAAAATGCTGTTGGTATTTTGACAGGGATTGCATTAAATCTGTAGATTTTAATTTTAATAATATTTGTTCTCCCAGTCCACGAGCATGGAATATCTTTCCATTTGTTTGTGTCATCTTCCATTTCTTTCATCAGTGTTTTATGGTTTTCAAAGTATAGTTCTTTTACCTCCTTGGTTAACTTTATTCCTAGGTATTTTATTATTTTGGTGCAAATGTCAGGACAGTTTTCTTAACTTCTATTTCATTATTAGTGTATAGAAATGCAGTGATTTTCTGTACATTGATTTTGTATCATGTGACCTTACTGAATTAATCTATCAATTCTAGTAGTTTTTTGATGGAGTCTTTAGGGTTTTCTATGTATGGTATTATGTCATCTGCAAATTATGAGTTTTAGTTCTTCCTTACCAATTTGGATGCCTTTTATTTTTTTGTTGTCTGATTGCTGTGGTTAGGACTTCCAGTACCATGTTGAATAAAAGTGGTTTGAATGGATATCCTTGTCTTGTTTCTGATATTAGGGGGAAAGCTCTTAGTTTTCATCATGGAGTATGACATTAGCTTTTAGTTTTTCATATATGGCCATTATCGTGTTGTGGTATATTCCTTCTAAATCTATTTTTTGAGAGTTTTTTTTTAATTATGAATGGATTTTATACTTTGTCAAATGCTATTTTTGCATCTATTGAAACGATCATATGATTCTTTTTTTTAATATTTTATTTATTTATTCATGAGAGACACAGAGAGAGAGAGGCAGAGACACAGGCAGAGGGAGAAGCAGGCTCCCTGCAGGGAGCCTGATGTAGCATTTGATCCTGGGTCTCCAGGATCAGGCCCTGGCTTGAAGGCGGCGCTAAACCACTGAGCCACCTAGGCTGCCCTGATCATATGATTCTTATGCTTTCTCTTATTGATGTGACGTATCATATTGGTTGATTTGCAAATATGAATCTCACTTGCAGCCCAGGAATAAATCTTACCTGATTGTGTGAATGATTTTTTTAATGTATTGTTGGAGTCTGTTTGCTAGTATTTTCTGGAGGATTTTTGCATCTATGTTCTTCAGAGATACTGGCCCGTAGTCCCCCCCCCCCCTTTTTTTAAGATTTTATTTATTTATTCATGAGACACACACACACGCAAACACAGAGGCAGAGACACAGGCAAGGGAGAAGTAGGCTCCATGCAAGGAGCCTGATGTGGGACTTGATCCCGGGTCTCTAGGATCACACCCTGGGCTGCAGGTGGCACTAAACCGCTGCGCCACCGGGGCTACTCCCCCCGTAGTTCCCTTTTTTAATCAGGTTTTTGTATCAGAGTAATGCTGGCCTCTTAGAATGAATTTGGAACCTTTCCTTCATCTTCCATTTTTTGGAATAATTTGAGGAGAATTGGGTATTAACTTCTTAAAATATTTAGAATTCACCTGTGAAGCCACGTGGTCCTGGACTTTAGTTTGCTGGGAGTTTTTTGCTTACTTATTCAATTTCACTGTTGGCAGTCGATCTGTTCAAATGTTTAATTTCTTTGCAGTGAAGGTTTGGAAAGTTAAATGTTCCTAGAAATTACTCAATTTCTTCTATTTTGTTCAATTTGTTAGCATATAGTTTTTCATAATATCCTCTTACAATCCTTTCTATTTCTGTGTTGTCCGTTATTGTTTCTCCTCTTTCATTTTTGATTTTCATTTGAGCCCTCTCATTTTTTTAAAGATTTTATTTATTTATTCATGAGAGACACAGAGAGAGAGAGAGGCAGAGACACAGGCAGAGGGAGAAGCAGGCTCCCTGCAGGGAGCCCGACATGGGACTCGATCCGGGGTCTCCACGATCGGCCCTGGGCTGAAGGCGGCGCTAAACTGCTGAACCACCGGGCTGCCTGAGCCCTCTCATTTTTTTGATGTGTCTGGCTGAAGGTTTATCAGTTTTGTGATATTTTCAAAGAACCAGCTTCTGGTTTCATTGATCCATTGTTTTTTTTTGTTTGTTTTTTGTTTTTTGGTTTGTATTTTATTTATGCTCTAAACTTTATTGGTTCTTCCTACCACAGGTTTTTTTTTTTTTAAATTTTTATTTATTTATGATAGTTACAGAGAGAGAGAGAGGCAGAGACACAGGCAGAGGGAGAAGCAGGCTCCATGAACCGGGAGCCCGATGTGGGATTCGATCCTGGGTCTCCAGGATCGCGCCCTGGGCCAAAGGCAGGCGCCAAACCGCTGCGCCACCCAGGGATCCCCCTACCACAGGTTTTGGGTTTCATCTGTTCTTTTTTTTTTTTTTTTGGTAGCTTTTTTAGGTATAAGGTTATGTTGTTTATTTGAGTTTTTTCATGTTTCTTAAGATAGGCTTGTATTGTTATAAACTTTCCTCTTGCTGCACGCCAAAGTTTTTGGAGCCTTGTGGTTTCATTTTCATTTGTATCCTTGCATTTTTTGATTTCCTCTTTGATATCTTGGTTGACACATTCATTGTTTAGTAGCGTGTATTTAACCTCCATGTATTTGTGTTTATTTTAGATTTTTTCTTGTGGTTGATTTCTAGTTTCATACCATTGTGGTTGGAAAAGATGCCTGGTATGACTTCGATCTTTTTGAATTTGTTAAGATTTGTTTTGTGGCCTAACGTGATCTATTCTGGAGAATGTTCCATGTGCATGTGCAAAGAATTGTGTTCTTTTTTAGGATGGAATATTCTGAATAAATCTGTTAGATCCATCTTGTCCAATGTGTCCTTTAAAGCCACTGTTTTCATGTTGATTTCTCTTTGAATGACTATGCATTGATGTAAGTGGGGAGTTAAAGTCCTCTTCTATTATTGTGTAGCTATTGAATACTTCTGTTTGTTATTAGCTGTTTTATGTTTTTGGGTGCTCCAATGTTGGGTTCATAAACATTTATGATTATACCTTATTTTTGGGTTGTACTGTTTATGATTAAATGGTATCCTTTTTTGTCTCGTTAAAATCTTTGTTTTAAAGTCTGTTTTTAACATTACAAGTATTGCTACTTGGTTTTCTTTTTACATCTATTTGTATGATGAATGTTTTTCCATCCCTTCCCTTTCAGTCTACATGTGTTTTTATGTCAGATGTGAGTCTTTTGGTATCATATAGATGGGTCTTCTCCATTTTAGTCGTTTTGCATCTTTTGATTGGAGCATTTAGTCCATTTACATTCAAAGTATTTATTGGTAGGCATGTATTGCAATTTTGTTGTTTTATGCTTGTTTTTGTAGTTTTTCTCTGTTCCTTTTTTCTCTTGATCTCTTCTCTAATTGTTTGCTGGCTTTCATTAGTGATGTGCTTGGATTTCTTTCTCTTTGTTTTCTTGCACATCAGTGGTTTTTTGTTTGTGGTTGTCATTAGTTTTATATATAACATCTGCATGTAGCAGTCTATATTAAGTTAATGGTTGCTTAAGTTTGAATCCATTCTAAAAGCACTAAATTGTTACTCTGTCTCCCCTCCCCCATGTTTTAGATATATGGTGTTTTTATATTTCCTTCTGTTTTGCAAATCCCTTGACTGATTTTTATTGACATACTTTTTACTGCTTTAATGTTGCCTACTTTTCTTATTATGATCTTACCTTTCCACTCAGAGAATTCCCTTTAATATTTCTTGTATGGCTGATTTAGATGAATTCATTTAATGTTATTTGTCTATGAAACTCTATCTCTCCTATTCTAAATGATTGTCTTGCTGGAGAGATTATTCTTGGTTGCAGTTTTGTTTTCCTTCAGCACTTTGAATTTGTCATGCCAGTCTCTTCTAGCCTTCAAAGTTTCTTCTGAAAACTGTTCATATCTTTATGGAATTTCCCTTGCATGTACCTGTTTTCTCCCATTCTTTTTAAAATTCTCTTTTTATCACTACATTTTGCTGTTTTAATTACTGTATGCCTTGGTGTGGACCTTCTTGGGTTGATTTTATTGGGGACTCTGTGTCTGCTGAATCTGGATGTATGTTTCTCTCCCCGGATTTGTGAAGATTTTTCAGCTATTATTACTTCAAGTAATTTTTCTGCCCCTTTTTCTTTTTCATGTCTTTCTGGGGTCCTTAGAATGTTCCTCTTACCATGCTTGTTGTGTTACTTTGTGGCCTAAATCTATTTTCATTTTTAAAAAATTTTTTTTTTATTTTTTATTTTTATTTTTTTATATATATTTTTTTATTTTCATTTTTTATTATTTTTTTCTCCCTTCTGTTCAGCTTGATTGCTTTCCATTACCCTGTCCTGTAGGTCAGTGGTCTATTCTTCTACTTTCTCTGTTCTTTTTTTTTTTTTTTTTTAATTTATTTTTTATTGGTGTTCAATTTACTAACATACAGAATAACACCCAGTGCCCGTCACCCATTCACTCCCACCCCCCGCCCTCCTCCCCTTCTACCACCCCTAGTTCGTTTCCCAGAGTTAGCAGTCTTTACGTTCTGTCTCCCTTTCTGATATTTCCCACACATTTCTTCTCCCTTCCCTTATATTCCCTTTCACTATTATTTATATTCCCCAAATGAATGAGAACATATAATGTTTGTCCTTCTCCGACTGACTTACTTCACTCAGCATAATACCCTCCAGTTCCATCCACGTTGAAGCAAATGGTGGGTATTTGTCATTTCTAATAGCTGAGTAATATTCCATTGTATACATAAACCACATCTTCTTTATCCATTCATCTTTCGTTGGACACCGAGGCTCCTTCCACAGTTTGGCTATCGTGGCCATTGCTGCTATAAACATCGGGGTGCAGGTGTCCCGGCGTTTCATTGCATTTGTATCTTTGGGGTAAATCCCCAACAGTGCAATTGCTGGGTCATAGGGCAGGTATATTTTTAACTGTTTGAGGAACCTCCACACAGTTTTCCAGAGTGGCTGCACCAGTTCACATTCCCACCAACAGTGTAAGAGGGTTCCCTTTTCTCCGCATCCTCTCCAACATTTGTTGTTTCCTGCCTTGTTAATTTTCCCCATTCTCACTGGTGTGAGGTGGTATCTCATTGTAGTTTTGATTTGTATTTCCCTGATGGCAAGTGATGCAGAACATTTTCTCATATGCATGTTGGCCATGTCTATGTCTTCCTCTGTGAGATTTCTGTTCATGTCTTTTGCCCATTTCATGATTGGATTGTTTGTTTCTTTGCTGTTGAGTTTAATAAGTTCTTTATAGATCTTGGAAACTAGCCCTTTATCTGATATGTCATTTGCAAATATCTTCTCCCATTCTGTAGGTTGTCTTTGAGTTTTGTTGACTGTATCCTTTGCTGTGCAAAAGCTTCTTATCTTGATGAAGTCCCAATAGTTCATTTTTGCTTTTGTTTCTTTTGTCTTCGTGGATGTATCTTGCAAGAAGTTACTATGGCCGAGTTCAAAAAGGGTGTTGCCTGTGTTCTTCTCTAGGATTTTGATGGAATCTTGTCTCACATTTAGATCTTTCATCCATTTTGAGTTTATCTTTGTGTATGGTGCAAGAGAGTGGTCTAGTTTCATTCTTCTGCATGTGGATGTCCAATTTTCCCAGCACCATTTATTGAAGAGACTGTCTTTCTTCCAATGGATAGTCTTTCCTCCTTTATCGAATATTAGTTGCCCATAAAGTTCAGGGTCCACTTCTGGATTCTCTATTCTGTTCCACTGATCTATGTGTCTGTTTTTGTGCCAGTACCACACTGTCTTGATGACCACAGCTTTGTAGTACAACCTGAAATCTGGCATTGTGATGCCCCCAGATACGGTTTTCTTTTTTAAAATTCCCCTGGCTATTCGGGGTCTTTTCTGATTCCACACAAATCTTAAAATAATTTGTTCTAACTCTCTGAAGAAAGTCCATGGTATTTTGATAGGGATTGCATTAAACGTGTATATTGCCCTGGGTAACATTGACATTTTCACAATATTAATTCTGCCAATCCATGAGCATGGAATATTTTTCCATCTCTTTGTGTCTTCCTCAATTTCTTTCAGAAGTGTTCTATAGTTTTGAGGGTATAGATCCTTTACATCTTTGGTGAGGTTTATTCCTAGGTATCTTATGCTTTTGGGTGCAATTGTAAATGGGATTGACTCCTTAATTTCTCTTTCTTCAGTCTCATTGTTAGTGTATAGAAATGCCATTGATTTCTGGGCATTGATTTTGTATCCTGCCACGCTACCGAATTGCTGTATGAGTTCTAGCAATCTTGGGGTGGAGACTTTTGGGTTTTCTATGTAGAGTATCATGTCATCGGCGAAGAGGGAGAGTTTGACTTCTTCTTTGCCAATTTGAATGCCTTTAATGTCTTTTTGCTGTCTGATTGCTGAGGCTAGGACTTCCAGTACTATGTTGAACAGCAGTGGTGAGAGTGGACATCCCTGTCTTGTTCCTGATCTTAGGGGAAAGGCTCCTAGTGCTTCCCCATTGAGAATGATATTTGCTGTGGGCTTTTTGTAGATGGCTTTTAAAATGTTGAGGAATGTTCCCTCTATTCCTACACTCTGAAGAGTTTTGATCAGGAATGGATGCTGTATTTTGTCAAATGCTTTCTCTGCATCCAATGAGAGGATCATATGGTTCTTGGTTTTTCTCTTGCTGATATGATGAATCACATTGATTGTTTTACGGGTGTTGAACCAGCCTTGTGTCCCAGGGATAAATCCTACTTGGTCATGGTGAATAATTTTCTTAATGTACTGTTGGATCCTATTGGCCAGTATCTTGTTGAGAATTTTTGCATCCATGTTCATCAGGGATATTGTTCTGTAATTCTCCTTTTTGGTGGGGTCTTTGTCTGGTTTTGGAATTAAGGTGATGCTGGCTTCATAGAACGAATTTGGAAGTACTCCATCTCTTTCTATCTTTCCAAACAGCTTTAGGAGAATAGGTATGATTTCTTCTTTAAACGTTTGATAAAATTCCCCTGGGAAGCCATCTGGCCCTGGACTCTTGTGTCTTGGGAGGTTTTTGATGACTGCTTCAATTTCCTCCCTGGTTATTGGCCTGTTCAGGTTTTCTATTTCTTCCTGTTCCAGTTTTGGTAGTTTGTGGCTTTCCAGGAATGCGTCCATTTCTTCTAGATTGCCTAATTTATTGGCGTATAGCTGTTCATAATATGTTTTTAAAATCGTTTGTATTTCCTTGGTGTTGGTAGTGATCTCTCCTTTCTCATTCATGATTTTATTAATTTGAGTCTTCTCTCTCTTCTTTTTAATAAGGCTGGCTAATGGTTTATCTATCTTATTAATTCTTTCAAAGAACCAACTCCTGGTTCTGTTGATCTGTTCCACAGTTCTTCTGGTCTCGATTTCGTTGAGTTCTGCTCGAATCTTTATTAACTCCCTTCTTCTCTTGGGTGTAGGATCTATTTGCTGTTTTTTCTCTAGCTCCTTTATGTGTAAGGTTAGCTTTTGTATTTGAGTTCTTTCCAGTTTTGGAATGGATGCTTGTATTGCGATGTATTTCCCCCTTAGGACTGCTTTTGCTGCATCCCAAAGATTTTGAACGGTTGTATCTTCATTCTCATTAGTTTCCATGAATCTTTTTAATTCTTCCTTAATTTCCTGGTTGACCCTTTTATCTTTTAGCAGGATGGTCCTTAACCTCCACGTGTTTGAGGTCCTTCCAAACTTCTTGTTGTGATTTAGTTCTAATTTCAAGGCATTATGGTCCGAGAATATGCAGGGGACAATCCCAATCTTTTGGTATCGGTTCAGACCCGATTTGTGTCCCAATATGTGGTCTATTCTGGAGAAAGTTCCATGTGCGCTTGAGAAGAATGTGTATTCAGTTGAGTTTGGATGTAAAGTTCTGTAGATATCTGTGAAATCCATCTGGTCCAGTGTATCATTTACAGCTCTTGTTTCTTTGGAGATGTTGTGCTTAGAAGACCTATCGAGTATAGAAAGAGCTAGATTGAAGTCACCAAGTATAAGTGTATTATTATCTAAGTATTTCTTCACTTTGGTTAATAATTGATTTATATATTTGGCAGCTCCCACATTTGGAGCATATATATTGAGGATTGTTAAGTCCTCTTGTTGAATAGATCCTTTAAGTATGATATAGTGTCCCTCTTCATCTCTCACTACAGTCTTCGGGGTAAATTTTAGTTTATCTGATATAAGGATGGCTACCCCTGCTTTCTTTTGAGGACCATTCGAATGGTAAATGGTTCTCCAACCTTTTATTTTCAGGCTGTAGGTGTCCTTCTGTCTAAAATGAGTCTCTTGTAGACAGCAAATAGATGGGTCCTGCTTTTTTATCCAGTCTGAAACCCTGCGCCTTTTGATGGGGTCATTAAGCCCGTTCACATTCAGAGTTACTATTGAGAGATATGAGTTTAGTGTCATCATGATATCTATTCAGTCTTTGTTTTTGTGGACTGTTCCACTGAACTTCTTCTTAAAGGGGAATTTTAAGAGTCCCCCTTAAAATTTCTTGCAGAGCTGGTTTGGAGGTCACATATTCTTTTAGTTGCTGCCTGTCTTGGAAGCTCTTTATCTCTCCTTCCATTTTGAATGAGAGCCTTGCTGGATAAAGTATTCTTGGTTGCATGTTCTTTTCATTTAGGACCCTGAATATATCCTGCCAGCCCTTTCTGGCCTGCCAGGTCTCTGTGGAGAGGTCTGCTGTTACCCTAATACTCCTCCCCATAAAAGTCAGGGATTTCTTGTCTCTTGCTGCTTTAAGGATCTTCTCCTTATCTTTGGAATTTGCAAGCTTCACAATTAAATGTCGAGGTGTTGAACGTTTTTTATTGATTTTAGGGGGGGATCTCTCTATTTCCTGGATCTGAATGCCTGTTTCCCTTCCCAGATTAGGAAAGTTTTCAGCTAGAATTTGTTCAAATACATATTCTGGCCCTCTGTCCCTTTCGGCGCCCTCGGGAACCCCAATTAAACGTAGGTTTTTCTTCCTCAGGCTGTCGTTTATTTCCCTTAATCTATCTTCATGGTCTTTTAATTGTTTGTCTCTTTTTTCCTCAGTTTCCCTCTTTGGTATCAACTTGTCTTCTATGTCACTCACTCGTTCTTCCACCTCGTTAACCCTCGTCGTTAGGACTTCTAGTTTGGATTGCATCTCATTCAATTGATTTTTAATTTCTGCCTGATTAGCTCTAAATTCTGCAGTCATGAAGTCTCTTGAGTCCTTTATACTTTTTTCTAGAGCCACCAGTAGCTGTATAATAGTGCTTCTGAATTGGCTTTCTGACATTGAATTGTAATCCAGATTTTGTAACTCTGTGGGAGAGAGGACTGTTTCTGATTCTTTCTTTTGAGGTGAGGTTTTCCTTCTAGTCATTTTGCTCAGTGCAGAGTGGCCAAAAGCAAGTTGTATTGGGAAAAAGAGAAAAAGAGAGGAGAGAAAGAAGGAAAGAAAAGAGAAAGAGAAAAAAAAAAGGGGGAAGAGAAAAAAAAAACGAAAGAAAAAAAAAGAAAAAGAGAAAGAAAAAGAAAGGAGAAAAAAAAAGGGGGGGTGGGGGAAGGAAACAAATCAAAAAGCAAAACAAAACAAAACAAACAAAAAAAAACCAAAACAAAACAAAACAAAAAAACCAAAAAAAAAAAAAAAAAAAAAAAAAAGAACCACAGGGGAGTATCTTCTGATTCTGTGTTCTTTAAGTCCCTTGGCTTCTCCTGGAAGTTGTCAGTCTAGCTGGTGTTCTGGGGGAGGGGCCTGTTGTGCTGATTTTCAGGTGTCAGCAGTTGGGGGAGCTGCTGTGCCCCTGCCTGGTGCAGGGCTCAGTGGGGGTTGTTTACCCCGTGAGGCCGCAGGAGGAACAGCCCCAGTGGCGGGGCAGCTCTGGAAACCTGGATTCAGCTCCGGCAGGAACTCCGTCTGCAGGGCCTGGAGGCTCCGGGGCGGGGCCGCTGATCTGCTCAGCTGGGGCAGGAGCGTCCTCGCTGTCCTGGGCCCTCCCGGCCTCTGCCTGTCCCGGAGGAGGCTGGATCCTGGGCTGTGTCCCGGCGCCCTGTGCTCCGGAGCCTGCGCTGGTGGATTCGCGCTCCCGGGCCGCGCAGCCCCCTCCGCGGAGCCGCCGCCCGAGCCCCCCGAGCTGCTCCGGGTCCCGCCGTGCGCGCTGCAGCCCTTAGGGAGCTCGGCGCACTCTCCTGGGCGCGCAGTTGCTGTTACTGTCCCGGGGAGCCCGAGGGCATCCCCTCCCTCCTGGGTCCTGCTCCAACTCCCCGCGAGCCCCTTTCCGCCCGGGAAGGTCGGTGCAGCTCCTGCGTCTCCGGGACGGGGCTCTCCTGTCCTGGGGACACTCGCCCCGGCCTCAGCCCGGCTCCTCGCAGGGCCCCTCCCCCTTGGAGGCCTTTGTTTCTTTATTTCTTTTTCCCCGTCTTCCTACCTTGATAGATGCGTGAACTCTTCTCACTGTTGCATTCCAGCTGGTCTCTCTTTAAATCTCAGGCCGAATTCATAGATTTTCAGGATAATTTGAAGGTTTTCTAGGTAGTTTGGTGGAGACAGGTGATTTGGAGACCCTACTCTTCCGCCATCTTGCTCCTCCCCTCCTCTCTGTTCTTTTTTTTAAAATTTTTTTATTTATTTATGATAGTCACACACAGAGAGAGAGAGAGGCAGAGACACAGGCAGAGGGAGAAGCAGGCTCCATGCACTGGGAGCCTGACGTGGGATTCGATCCCGGGTCTCCAGGATCGTGCCCTGGGCCAAAGGCAGGTGCTAAACCGCTGCGCCACCCAGGGATCCCATACTTTCTCTGTTGTATTATTTATTCCTTCTAGTGTATATTCAGTTTCAGTTATTGAATTCTTCATTTCTGATTGGTTCTTGTTTATGTTTTTTACCTCTTTGTTGAGCATCTCTGTGAAATTCTCTACTCTTTTCTCAATTCCAGTGAGTATCTCTATGACCATTACATTAAATTTTCCCTTAGGCATATTACTTCTCTGTTTTGTTTAGCTCTCTTGCTGTGATTTTGTCATTTTTTTTCATTTGGGACATATTCCTTTTTCTTATTTTGTTCAATTCTCTGTGTCTCTTTCTATATGTTAGACACATGCTCTTGTAAGTAGTGGTCTTATGAAGAGCAGGTCCTGTAGTGCAATGTCCCCTGTTCACCAGAACTTGACACTTCTGGAATGTCTCCTGTCTTTGTTGCACATACCCTAATTTTATGGCCGAGCCTCATTTGTCTTCATTCCAGTCATCTACAATGGCTCTGTTTAACTCTAGTGGGCAGGGTTTGGTCCTTGTGTTGTTATGGGCCTGTCTGGTAGTTGCCTTGGGCTTGAGTTGAGTCAAGCTCATATCTTGTGTCGATAGCTCAGAACTGAAGGGTATTCTCCCCATGTTGTCTCCTGTGAAATTTTTGTTGGTAGGCTGAGCTTGCTGTCAGACCAGATGTCTGCCCTCAGCTCCCTGCTGGGGCTGCAGTTGAACTCATATGTATGCTTATCTTTCCTTCTGCCCCAGGGTGGGAGTCATTTTGGAATGGTGCTGGCTACTCTTGGGGCTGTAAGCACACTGCCTGGTTTGTGTTACTTCTTTGGGTGATCTCCTGGCAAGGGTGTGTTGGTGGGGACTGTCTGTAGAGGAATATGGAGGCAGCGGGGTGTGTGTGGTGCCAGCAAGGTTCATACCAGTCCTCTGTGGAAGGTATCTTGCAGCCACCTGAGAAAACTGTCTAAAGGCCATGTTGGTGTGGAAGGGGTAAGTCTACAGAAGACATAGTGGGGGTGGGGCACACTTTTAGCAAGGTATATGGAGAGTGTTGGTGCTGTGTTGGTTCCTGCAGGTGTATGTATGTGTATCTAGGCTGGGGAGTGGGAAGGGAAATGATATCTGCCAGCTTTGTGGTCTTGCAGAAGTCTCCCAAAGATCCTTGTCCTTCCAGCACATGCTCTGAGGTTAATAAAGAAACCTCCTTCTTGTATACCCTAAGTGTTTTTCAAACTGCTGTTTGTATGCTATATCTCAGTGGAGTTGTTTGTTGTATTATCTCTTAAGGATGGGGACTCAGTTTTCTATTGTTCCCTGGTTCTTCCAGAGTTGAGCCTGCTGAGTTTTAAAATTTCTTGTGTGAAGCCCCACCAGTTTTAAGTTCATGGGAAGTTAGATCCCTCTGGTTTTCAAAGCCAGGTGTTCCTTAGATTTGTCTTCCCGGTGTGTGGGTCTTTCATGCCTGGGGTGTATAGCTTGGGGTCTGCTCTCTTTCCCTGTATATGCCTGTGGCATCCTTCCTTTCCTCTGACAGACCCACAGGTCACTTTGGCTCCCGCTGCGTCTTTGCCCTTTCTACCCTCTTCATGTGGAGTCTGTTTTGTCAGTCTTTAGAACATTTTCTTTTTTATTTATACTGATATGGCTGTTACGTAGATGTAACCATAAGATGAGGTGAGCCTGGGATCCTCCTACTCTGCCATCTTCACCAGAAGTCCACCTGAACATTACTTCAAAATTTTTATAAAGGAGATTTTAGGTTTAACTGTGTTCCAGCACAGGCAGAATGCTTAGATTTTTCCTTTCATTCCTTGAGTTAGGATTTTCCATTTATCCCAATTGTATTTTGTGCAATTAACTTGAATATTGCTTTTTAAATTTTTTATTTTAAAATACTTTAGTTACCATTGACTGGAAGCCTTACCAATAATATAAATAGTTGATTAACACATATTTTGTATGTATTATATACTGTATTCTTAAAATAAAGTAAGCTACAGAAAAGGGAATAAAATCATAAGGGAGAGAAAATATAGTGTATTACAAAAACTACATGTACAAGTGGACTTGTGTAGTTCAAAGCTGTGTTGTTCAAGTCTCAACTGTATGGTAGAATAAGAGATTGTTTGTATTCAATCTAATACTTACTTAGATATCATATCAATGTTTTGTTACCAGGTTAGTTGGGAAAACTCTTATTACAGATTAGAGTGTAAGAATAATAAATTGTGAGTAGTTACATGGAGTATTATCAGTGGCAAAGTGTAGGTGATTGAATTAATCTTAAACTTCAGAAAACTGGTTTACATGATTAAACATCTTCCCTAATGAAATCAGCATGTTTGATTTCAATTGCTAGTTTTCATTTCCCAAAATGTAACTTGATTTGACACATATGAGAGGTTTCTATGATATACCTCTCATGTTTGGAACTATTAATATCTAGTATAATAAGTAATATGTATTCATTAGATCTTAAGAGATGGCAATGTATGGCAAATATTTGTAGGGTGCATTTCCCAAGAATTCCTTCTTTGCGCATTAGTCTAGATCACTGTGTTCCATTTTGATCATTGTGTTTCATGTAACTTTGTTCTGAAGGACCATTGTGCTGATCAGGAGGTGGTCCTTTTTCACGTATGTATCCACAGAAGCCTTGAGAATTGAGCTCTTCTGCAGATGACAATCTCTCAACTATTTGGTGGAATAAGCCTTATTGGCATTTCCTTTACCCTGAGTATTTCCTAAGAACTGATTACTTTAGGGATGCCTAGGTGGCTCAGTGTTTGAGTGTCTGCCTTCAGCTTAGGGCATGATCCTGGAGTCTGGGGTCCAGAGATCGAGTCCCACATTGGGCTCCCCACGGGGACCCTGCTTCTGCCTCTGTCTATGTCTGCCTATGTCTCTGCCTCTCTCTCTCTTTGTATCTCTCATGAATAAATAAATAAATAAAATCTTTAAAAAATACATCTTTAAAAAACCTGATTACTTTAGGTAAAAAAAAAGATAATTTTGCTTGGGAATTAACACATCTAAAAATTGGCCTTTGTAAAAATGCCTAAGCAGAAAAAAATTATGAAGGGTGTTAAAATAAGCACTATAAAAAGTACTGTGTTTCAAGATAAGTTTGTATGTGAGTCAATGACAGGTGACATTCCTTGATAATTTGTATGCATTTATGAACATAGTATATTTTCCTAATATGTCCAACTTAAAGGAACAATATTTTTGAACTTCTAAAATGCCTCCCCTGCTCTCATATATTTAGATGATTCCAATTTATTCAGCCATAGTTGGATATTCTGTTACGAGGCCAGTAGTTTACTTGAAAAATTGGGACTTAAGAATGGCATGAGCAACCAAAATGAAGCACTTGGTCCTAGGAGTTTGAGGAGTTCGCAGTCCAGTGAACAAGATAGACATAGATAAGTCATTATTTAAAAAAATACCAGAAGACATATATAAAACAAAAATGGAGCTGTGTGCTAAATATAGCAAGTGAGCCATTTAATCTAAATATTAGAAGGAGACTTAGAAGAACAGGTAGCATTTGAACTCAACTTTGAAGGATGTGTCAGATTTTGAAAGGTATAATAGAGGAATAACAGTAATATTCCTAGTAATATTTCATTTGCAGATTGGTCTGCCTGAGGTATTTATTGTGAGTTTGGTAGGATATTCTAAGATTTATTTTTGCCTTTCTATATTCACCATATTTCTATCCTGAACCTATAGTTGTCATTGTTCTTTATGGATTTTTTTCTTCAACATTTTCTCCCTATTTTTAATTATAAAGCAATTTCATTTTATTTTTAAAAAGATTTATTTATTTATTTTAGAGAACAAGACCAAGAGGGAGAGAGAGAGTGATTGTGGGAGCAGGAGCTTGAGTTGGGGCGGGGAGAGGGAGAGAGAATCTCAAGAGGGTTCCACACTCAACATAGAGCTGGATGTGGGGCTCGATATCCTGGCCTTGAGATCATGACTTGAGCCAAAATCAAGAATCAGAGACTTAACCAATTCAACCACCCAGGTGCCCTGAAAGCAATTTTAAATAAACAGAGAAGTTTCTGTCATTAACATTGTACTATCTTTTGCTTTATCACATATCTATTTATATATCCTTCTTTTTATCCATCAATGTACCTATTGTTTTTGCCTTTTTAACTGTTCATTTTGAATTATAAATTCACAGGATATTGCAAAACAGAACAAAACCATACAGGGAGGTGTTGAACGTTCATTCAGTTTCTCTCAATGGTGACATCTTATATAACTGTAGTACAATGTCAAAACCAGGAAACTGAAGATTTATTGCAATTTCACCAGTTTTTCATGCACTGATTTGTTTGTACTTGTATGTATTTGTAAGTATAGTTCTATGCAATTGCATCACATGTAGCTTTTTATAACCACTACAACCAAGATACTTGAATGATTTATCACAAGATTCCCTTGTGCTAGCTTATACTTATCCCCTTGCTTGTCCCCATTCTTAACCCCTGGCAAGTGTTAATTTCATTTTCATCTCTAATTTTGTTATTTTGGGGTAGAATCACGAAGTGATTGGCTTTTTTCATCAATGGCTTTTTTCACTCAATGTAATGCTCTTGAAATCCTTGCTGCATTTCAATATAAATGGTAAACATCAGCATACCACTCCCTAGTTACTTCAGCTTTATTATTTAGTATTAATAATTTAGTATTTAGCATTAATTTAATATTCAGTATTATTTAGAGGTCACAATATAAGTTTGTTTTTGAGGTAAAATTTACATACAGTGAAATGCACAAATCTTGCCTTCTTTAGGTTTTTAATCAAAAGGATAGCAATGTAGCTTTTTTATAAGGAAATCAATTTTACTGTTCTTGAATATTTCTCTTGGTAATTCTGGTCATGAGTATGATACAGATTTAAGTATATTTTTCTTACTTGCTACTACCAAAATATTTATAGTAATTTTGCTATTCTTTAATTTAACAGGATAAATTAAAGATCTCTTTATTTTTTTAAAGTTCTCTTAACTTTAAACTTAAAATGGATCACTAAAATGCTTACTTATTATAGCAAGAAAGTTATTGTACTGTGATGACAGATGATAAAGACTTGTTACTGGGAAGGATTAGCTTTAGAACTGTTGTATTCTGGGAAGGAACTTTGAAATACATAAAACCCAACTATTGTTTTACTGCTGGTACTTAATAAATTCCCTATTGTGCTTTCCCTATAAATTTTTTTCTCATGTTTTAGATCCAGAGTACAGTTTAGAACCCACTATTTGTGTTAAAATTTTTGGCTTTCAGTTATATTTTACATGATTTTACTTATGTAGATAATTTAAAGCTAATTTTAAGTACACTTTTTTCCCCTCAAGGAGATGAAGCCTTATCTAAATCAGTTCCTGTCACAGTGGATGATGATGATGACGACAATGATCCTGAGAATAGGTATGATTCCATCTATAAGGACTTTAAAAAGATTATAACACACCCTAGGCGTGGGCAGAAACAGCAGCAACGGAACTGCAAGCCGGTTGTAAAAACCAGGAGTACCCGCCTTAGAAAGACTCGCTCACAGTCTTCCTGCAAGTTTGAAAGAAAGCCCAGAAAATGGGCTAAAGCTCAGAAACCTTAAAAGAAAGTAAATATAAATATCAACACACCTAGCATAGGGTGTGTTATAAATACAGCACTGTCAATTTTACGTTCCCATGTAAATTGTGATAATTTTTTGAGAATATTTTAATTTTGGCAGATTATTTTATTGATGAAAGTAAATCATATCTCAGTAAATTGGTGACAACAGACTTCTCTTTCCTCAATATTTGATTATTGTTTTTAATTGCCATCTAATATAGTGGTCCGATTTATTAAGACCCATTCAAAGTGAAAAAAAAGGAGATTGCTCAGATATGTAAGATTAAGAAATTCTTTTCAAAATAAGTATCAATTTACAAAGTATCCAGACTGATGTGGATTTTAAACATTTTTCAGATAAAATAGTATGATAGTATTAACTTTAATAAGATTAAAATAGTGGGTTAGAAGTAAACAGTGGAGCCTGTACAGGTAGATTCACTTAACCTAAGGGGTGGCTGGGAAAAGAAAAGAATACAAAGCACACCCATATCCTAAGGCTAAAGAATAATGAAAATAAATGTATTAAAGAATACAACCCTAATTTTTTTTTTACCTATCTTTTAAACCATTCCTGAAATACAGTGTATGCCACACTTATATTTTCAACAAGATTGTGTGATATAGTAGATGGAATTTTGGAATAGTGGGGATAAGAGTATCTGATTTCTAGTTCTAACTCCTCTGTGTAATTGTGCGCAAGTGACTTAACTACTCTGCAAAAATTTTTTGATTTCTAAAATGAAAAGGTTGGATGAAATTTTCTCTGATAAATTCTAACACCAATTATCCATGATAGACTTAATGGTTTTACTAAGGAATACTATATTAACCATTTATTCCTAATAAGTTATAATATTAAAAAAACATGAAAATATGCATGCAGTTGTGTCATAATTTTGTAGGAAATCGAGTTAGTAATGCTGTGGGTGGCTGTTATTCTAGCTCTGTTTTCTTTATCTTTTTGATGCTGATAGGGTTTTCTGTTTCTAAGATCAGCATTCTTCTAATAGTTTTTATTAAGATAAATGAACAATTTTATTTTGTACTTTAAAATAGAGATTCATGGGCACAGTGATTCAGATGCTGCTTACCTACTTTTTTAATAAAAAAATCTATGTATTCAGTTATTTTATGAGATGGGGTGGGGCCCAGAATGGAATGGTAAATAAAAGCCTACATTTTATTCATCAGCAATTTTTATAATACACGATTATAGCAAGATTATGAAAGCATTTAAAAATTCTTTTTTAAAAAAATTCTCTTTTAAAATGCTTTAATTCCTCTTTATTTAGACTAATTTGTTTTCCTGTAAACCACGAGGACTCAAATTGTTTTTTACTCAAATGTTATTAAAAAGCTAATAATGCTTAAAACATGCTATATTCTAATTTAACTATATGAGTGATGAATCTTAATCTCATATTTAGCCACCAAATGGGAGTATCATTAAGGTATGATAATTTTATATTTGTGTTAGATCTTGTCAAAATATAAATATCATTTTCATCTTTTAAGTTGCTTGATTATATCTCTCTGTAACTGGCAAGTATTTTATTGGAAGATATATTTAATTCCATCTTGTATTTGTGATTAAAAAATACAACCCTATTCAGTAGTTTGGAGAAGAACTGAATGTTATCTTGGACATATTTTTCTTTATACTTATTTTAATGTGCCTGTATAAAACATATCATTAATAACTTGTTTCATTTTCAACATACCAAAGAGGTATTTAATACCCACGATGGGAATACAGATTACCTTCTGGAACTATTTTAGCATAGATGATGTATTTGAGCATATTTGAATATGCACTAGGCAACTTTTAAAAATTTATTTTGTGGAGCATGATTAAGTCTTGGAGTTATTTTTACCAATTTCACAGTTTTTGAGTAGGATGTATTTTAGTACACAGTATATTGTAATTGTGTGTAAATTTGTACACAATTGTGGAATTGTGTATAAATTATGTATACATTTCATATGCCTTGATTATTTAGCAGTGTTAATACATTTTCAGTGTTGACATTTATGGAGAGGTAAATAGTGTATTAATGCCAGTGCTTAAGTGTTTGGATGCAATAAATTTCTATAAAACTTTTTTCTTGTTCAAGAATTTAATTTTAATTATAATGTATCTTTTCATGAAAGTTGAAAAAATTTGTTAAGATCAAGATATGGAGGGTAGTTTGTAGCCAAAGAAGTTCTGATATTTCTGAAATTGAGGCAGTGAATACTTAGACTTTTCTAAACATGTTACTTATATATGAAATATATACTTATATATATATTTATAAGAAAGTTTTATAGTGGATTTTAGTACTGTTTGTATCTTTTCTATTTTTAAAGCGATGATAGTTTTTGAGGTCATTTAAAATACTTAGCCATGTCCTGAATATTTTAGTAGGTGTGAATATATAAATTTGTTATTTTAGCATACTGTTTTGTAGCATTCATATTTGAAAGTAAATGTATGCTATTGTGAGATAAAGTAGTCTAACTTGTAAATTTTGCGTTTAATTGCGTTTATTTAATAAACAATGAAAAAATAGGTTGATAGTTTAACTTTTTCTTTTGGTTGAGCATTTTAGAAAGAAATGTAAATAGTAGACTAACTTTATAGTTTGAATTTTGTATAATTGAGAATTTACGTAGATTTTTATAGTTTAGACTTTACTTTTTGAAAGGGAGAATAATGTGAAACAGTTTGTCAGGTTTTATAAATGATACATGTAATTTTAAAGTCAGTTATTTGAATATGCCATTATATTAATGTTGCCTTTTAAATACCTATTGTGTTTTGAGTTGGTTCTTTCATTGAAAATACATTCATGTAATTTTTTTATTGTTGCATATCTACATTCAGCTGGCATTGAAAATACATTATGTTTCTTAAAAGGGATATTAAGACCAAACATTTTCTGATGTCCTATATTTGAATTACCTGCACTGTGAATTAGCCCCAGTGATAAGATGGTAGTTTATTCAACTTTGAATTAGCCTCAGTGATAAGATGGGAGTTGGTTCAAGTTTAACAGTGTTAGTGTTGAGGATCATTAAACTGGGCTTATCTTTAGAAGTTGCATACTAATAAACCAATGAAGAGTCCATTCTCTCAGAAAAAGAATTATTTTCAGTATGTTCTTTATTTATAGATTTTTTCTAAGCAAATATTTTTTTATTCCAATTTTGACTAAAAGATGAGATTTTTATATAGATACCCTCCCCTGACACACACATACAAATATTTACCTTATAATTGAAGAATGTTTAATTGAGTCTAGTAGTACTCCATAGTTTTTCTCATAATTTCTTTCTTGTTGGGGCTAAATACTTACTACATAGAAGCAAAATTTGATATGAAGATTGCTTAAAGGAATTGCCCATTATTATTGTTTTTTAAAGGTTTTATTTATTTATTCATGAGAGACACAGAAAGGCAGAGACATAGGCAGAGGGAGAACAAGCTCCCCGTGGGGAGCCTGATGTAAGACTTGATCCCAGGACCCCAGGATCATGACCTGAGCTGAAGGCACACACTCAACCACTGAGCCACCCAGGTGCCCTGGAATTGCCCATTATTAATAGAAGTTCTCCTTAATTATAGTGGGACTACACTGTAGCTTTAAACATTTCCAATTATTTTGTTATTTGGTGATAATTTACTTTTCAACTGGAAAATATACAAATGATTGTTTTTTCCCTACTAGCTTGGTGGGGTATTCTGTTGGTGAAGGTTCTGTGCTATTAATTCAGCATATTTTCAGAAGTAATTAATTGTTCCTGGATGTTGTTCATGCTAATGAAGATATTTAATGACTGGTTTACCTGATTTCAGCAATGTTTAATGCTGGCTTGAATATATTCTCAAGTCCCTTCAGCAGAAGCCTTTTCATTTGGTTTCCATTTTTAATCACTTTTCAGAATATTCATCTTCTACACTTGTCTTTATCTAGTCTTTATACGAATTTGCTAAATCTGGAATAATTTTTTTCTCTGTGAAATGTTCTTTTATTCATGGTAGTCCTGTTTGGTCACCAAAATTGCTTTGGTTCCCCTTTATTGTTTTGAAAAACAAAGCTAGTATTTTAAATGAAGCATTTTACTTATTTTTATGTTTGAGTAAGGGTTTTAAATTCCAGCCATTTTAAGGTAACTCTTTTTCAGTTTACTTTGTTTTTATAGTGCAGGTAAGTATTGTAAGTCATTTAAGTATATATAGATGTTTAGTCAGTAGGTAGGATCCGTTTGTAGATAACTGGTTGCAGTTGCCATAAGATCTTTTTTTATGCTAGAATTTTTAGCAAGGAAAGAAATATGGTCAGTAGTGGTGATATTTCTGCTTAAGATTTAAACATTATATTTAGCCTTCCTTTCCTGTTCTCTGTTCTTTGGTGATATTGTAAGTTTTAGAGAGCGGAAAATAGCCCCCTCCTCCCCCAAGAGAGTTTGCATTTTCTAGTGTTAGCAAAAATGATTCCTTTTTTTGACAATTTGTGTCTCCTTTGTCTTTAGCTTTGAAGTTTTAGGTAAAAATGAGATGAATCAATTTTGTTGTTACCTTTCAAGTATAAGAAAATATTAAACTAGTTCTTTAAGATGATCAAATTTTCTAAATTTATATCAATGTTAATAAAATTTTTCTTGTTAAAATTTCCTCTGAAACTGCCTTAGATTTTTCATAAAATCAGGAAATGTACATTTTGTGATTCGAGTTTATTCAAACATAATAGCCTTTGTATAAATTGTTAATAAACTATGGGTTCTTAATTTCATACAGCTTTTATATTTCTACTTCCAAGATTTTTTAAAAAAGTTATTTGATACTAATTTTCCTGGTACCCTCACTAAAAAGAGAACAGTGCTGTTTTTTCATTAACTGCAAACATTGTAGGACATATGACTAAAATGTGTTTCAAACCATTTTTTAGCTTTTTGATTATTTAGTTACATCATTATGTCATAAACTCCACCATTTTTGAGTATAGATCGTTAATTTTATAGAAAGGTTCATATCAAGATTACTAATTTTGAACTAAGGAGTTAAAAATACTAATACAGATTTTGAAGATGAGGAATTCCATGATAATTCATGTTTTAGTTTATATTCTTAATCCTGAAGCATATAACATTTGTTACTGCCTCACACTTTATTAGAAGAAGAAGGCTCACCACCTTGTTCTCACAAAAAATTTTCAACATTCTTTGGCTGTAGTCATTTGAATTATTTTACATATCACCATTTTGAATATGGTATGGTATTTTAGCATAGCATATACTTAGGTACTTGTTTTATATCTCTAAAGGGTATGCTTTTAAACCTATAATCTTATTCAGAATTCTCAGTTTAAACTAATTTTATTGTGATCTTGTGCACAAATGTAAACAAAATTTTTTTTTCCATCTTTGTGTTTGGATGCACCGTAGTTTTTGGCCTTCTAAAAGTATATTTTTCATTTAGCCATTTTCTTCAAACCTGTTTTCAGAACTTTTTAAAGATAAAACAGTAGATTTTAGGGATGTATCTGAGATGGCCTATTAAGTGCATTTTAGAAATGGAGCATGCTGGACTAAAGATTTTGAGAACTCTTATTTTTATTTTTTTAAATTTTTTTAAATTTTATTTTTATTTTTACTTTTTATTTATTTATGATAGTCACACAGAGAGAGAGAAAGAGAGACAGAAACACAGGCAGAGGGAGAAGCAGGCTCCATGCACCGGGAGCCCGACGTGGGACTCGATCCCGGGTCTCCAGGATCGCGCCCTGGGCCAAAGGCAGGCGCTAAACCGCTGCGCCACCCAGGGATCCCTAGAACTCTTATTTTTAAAAATTGAAGCTTCAATTCTTTCATTTCTAAGTACATATTTGGAGATCAATGAAATACAGATATCTTTAGGAATATGATTATAGTAAATTCACCAAGTGCTCATAAGCATAGTAGTAGTGAATGAGTAGAGAATATAGCACTGGCATAGTAAAATTAGAGAATATTGGGATTCAGGATCTTAGGTGCCACTTCTGGCTTTACCACTAACTAGCTTTGTTTCTTTGACCATGTCATTTTCCCTTTCTAAGCCTGTTTCCTCATCTGTAAAATGACAGAATTGGATTCTAAGGTCCTTTTTTCTAGCTCTAACATTTTGTGTTGCTTTTGTAATGGCTGTTTCTTTAAAACCTCCATGGTGCAACAGATTCCTCTCTTGATTGCTCCTAACTTAGAAATTTAATGTTTTGAATTACTGATTTATGTATCAGCAAGAGGTAGTTTACTTTCTTTCCCTGTTTGAGTGCTTTTGTGAAGAACATTATGTGTTTTCTTTCTTTCTAGATAGGATCAGAATAACTTAAGGCTTTCTTGGCTTCCTTCTTTCTCTCTCTTTCCTGCTTGCTTGTTCGTCTTTGCATTGTTGGGCTTATTCCTTATTTTATTATTGGTTTCTTTTAGTAGATGAAGATATAAGGGGTAATAAGACATTATTGTGGTATTATATGATTTAGAAGCCTTAGCTTGTTTGGGTTTTGGGGTTCTATTATTCTCTCATGCACCAGTTCCGATCATTGTTTTTTTTTTTTTTTTTTTTTTTTTTTTTGTGGGTTTTTACCCTTCCTCCCATATTGTTTTGCTTTCTCCCCTTCTCCCTTCCCTTCCTTTCAGGAAAATGGAGGAGTGGCTCCATTACTTCCAGCTCTGCCCAGGTTTTCTGCCACAGAGTGGCACAGCCTGTTCCTCTAATGCTTCTGATAGAGTCGTGACTGCTTTGGATGCTACACCTGCCCCAAGATGTAATATTGAGCATTGAGATTCCAGGGGGGCAGTACCTTGTTGCCTGGATGATTTTCTCAGAAACGTCTTGGAAAGCCTCAAGAAAGGAAACTTCAGAGCAAACAAATCAACTAGGGATCATGACTATACATCCATCACATGTATACCAGCATGGGTCCAGCCGAGGCCTCCAAAATGATGCTTTGCCAGCCTCAGCTGGTTCTCAAGTGATGATGTCCTTGAAGTCTCTGTGGCCCGTGACTCAAGAGTTAAGGTAGTGGAGTTTCCCTTAAAGCATCTCACAGCAGGCTTTGTAGATGGGACACATCTCACCTCAACATGTTTGCTGACTACTCAGGTTGAAGTTCATCCTCAGCCCTTAGGTCCTTCAAATTAAGTTCTAACTTTGAGGTGTAGGTTACGGGATAGGCTAGGTTTATGATATAGTGTGTCTTTGACATAGTGGACTTGAGCCATCAGTCATGCAAAATGATTTAATTTCATTCTTTTTTAGCTTAATATACATGGCTATACATTAGGATTTCCATTGGTCAAAAGGTGTTAGAAGGTAAATCTAAAGTATCTTAGGGAGATAAAGCTAAGGGAATCTCCATCACTCTGTATGTAACTTTTCAGTTTGGAGAAAAATGAACATTCTCTGAATTTTGTATTATTTTTCTGCTTCTAAAGTGATTGTGATTGTTCTTAAATTATATTCTTAATGAAGGTTGTTGATTGATAAATCATGTAATTTTTCATTGTATGGATCTCATTGAATTTTCCATGATTTATTATGTAATTTCACAGTTGATATAAAATTGTATTTTATTATCTCATGTGTATATTTCTCAGTTATTTCATGACAGTCTAGAACTTGAGTATAAATTAGGTAGTTTTTTATATATTTTGATTTTCCATTTAGTAGACCTATTCTTAGGAGGCTAGAGTTTGAAAGAAGAAAAATTTTATGGTTTCTTAAAATTAACCAAGTTTTACAGATCATATAGAATTTTAGACCTTTTTTTGAACTTGTAAATACAAACAAACCAGATAATAGAAGTAACCTTTAGTGTAACTAGATTAGTATTTGTATTTTTATTGGTTATTATTGTACTGCCCAAATGGTGATATGAGATCTTGTAACTGCAAGTGAACTATGTTTTCCTACTTGCAATTTATTATTCAACATTTTACATTTATGTGAGTGTGTGTGTGTTTGTATACACACACATTCATTCCAAAACATTGTTTTTACCCAAAGTGGTTCAAGAAAGTTTTTCCTTGTCCATTGGAAATGACAAATGTAGTATGTATTTTTTTTAAAGATGTTATTTATTTATTTATGAGAGACACAGAGACATAGGCAGAGGGAGAAGCAGGCTCCCTGTAAGGACTCAGTCCCAGATCTTGGGATCACACCCTGAGCTGAAGGCAGATGCTCAACTGCTGAGCCACACAGGCGTCCCTGTAGTACATATTAAAGATGATTTTAGA
Source organism: Canis lupus familiaris (assembly GCF_011100685.1). Lineage (NCBI taxonomy): Eukaryota > Metazoa > Chordata > Mammalia > Carnivora > Canidae > Canis > Canis lupus. The sequence continues at coordinate 60,103,354 of NC_049260.1, read as the reverse complement.
AAGGTTTTCTAAACAGATGCTTTTATTAAGTTTAAAGAACCACCCTTTATTCTGAAACTGTTTCCTAATTTGTGGAGGGTGTGTTAAAATAGTCTTTATTTTATAAAATGATGAAAATGAACAGTATTTGGCTTTAAATTTTTAATTTTGGCAAAGTGAAAAGTTGACAGCCCTATATTATTATCCATTTAAAAAAGTTTACTGTGTACAATCCAAGTCAGCGAACCACTGATACAGAAGTGTAATAACAACACTTTATAACTCAACTCCAGTAAGATTTATATTGGAGTGATCTAATCTTCACTTTATTGAAACACAAATCAGATTAAAAAAACCCTCAAAAAAGCAAAATCATCCGTTGTTTCCTTTAGCACTTGCTAACACTCTGTGTTGTATAAATATTTCGGATCTATCTCATTAGGAAAGAAAGTATCAAAAGGCCGATAATAAGTACTTAAGAAGTGATTACCTATTTTACTTCAGTCTGTTTTGGTGCCTTTGCTATATATCTTTGAATAAAACTAGTAATAAGGAGTTTCAAATCCAAAAATAACAAGTGCAAAACTATAATTCCAGCTGCAAATTTTTGACTGAGCTAGAGAGTTAATCTTGATTGTAGAGTGGTTGTTTATCCCGTAAGAGTTATTGTTATTTCATGCAAAACTGAGAATCATGCTACCTTCCTTTTGAACCTTTCTGTAAGGTATTCTGTGACTTACGAATTTATATCACAAAGATACTGCAGGTGCAAAACACCTCATTGTATACAAAAGCCGCATGATTGCTTTTATCTTATATTTTCAGATGTTTTCCTTAGGGTAAACATGGAAATTTATTAGGAATATATTTTATTTTAACAAAATATGTCATTAAAGAAGTATTTTTTTATACTTTTAGGAGTAGATTTTTCTATTAACAAATTGGTCTTTGAGGAACATCTTGAGAAATTTTGGTATGAGTGAGGCTACTGCACTGACTACTTTTTTTGGAAAGTGAAAACTCATTTATGTTGTTTTATGTTCTTTTACCATGTATATAATTAATAGCACTCATGCCCCTTATCTGCCCTAGTTTGAATATTATTAGGGATTTCTGATTGCTTCAATACTTAGTATATGGTATTTGCTTTCATTTCATTAACAGAATTTATGAAGTAAATTGAAATTTAAGTGCCAAAAATACTATCCTCCAGTTTGAGGCACTGTTTCATAAGAAAGTGGTTTATTACACGTTGATTTTCTAAGAGTATGTTTTGCTGTCGAATAATATTCTCATGTGGAGTTTTGTCTTGGAATGCCATTTGTCTGAATAAGTTGATTAATTGTTGTGGGCTTGTCTGATATTATAGTTGTCGGATGATGGCAGCAGCATAAATATAGGATTGGAAGATTATGCAGCATCTAATTGCAATTGTTCAAAATAGTGGAAATGTCCCTCAGATTTTTAAATATATCACAGAACTATTTATAATTGGAAAAAAAATAAGTGCTAAGAGATTTTCAAAAGTTTTGTTTGGTAGCTTAGGTTAAAACATGGTTTTGGTAGTCTTTTAATGACAGTATAAAATCTTTTTACATGTTTATTTCTATTACGATACTGAGAATTTTTTTTTGAATTTGTTACACTTCACCACCAAATATATAGTTTTTTTTACTGTCTTTTTACTCAAGAATTGCCAAGAAGATGCTTTTAGAAGAAATTAAAGCCAATCTTTCCTCAGATGAGGATGGATCTTCAGATGATGAACCAGAAGAAGGGAAAAAAAGAACTGGAAAACACAGTGAAGAAAACCCAGGAGATGAAGGTCAGCTCCAAAGAGAAGTACAGAATGTCATAACTTGATTGCTTGACCAGTTCAGTCTTTGAGGACTATGAAGTTTCATAATATATGCATTTGGAGTTTAATAAAACATTTAGAACCTTACTATTACCTTACTCCTTTTGAGTGTCTGGTAATAATTGTACACGTTTTGTTAGTTATTGCCAATAAACAGATGATTTTTAAAGCAAAATAATTTTTACCTTTTAAAAAATCTACAAGTGTCTATTGGTGATATTTAATTAATAAATCTGAAGGGTTTACTGATTTATTTTCTCCATTTAGGAACAAAAAATCAAGTCAATTATGAATCAGATTCAGATTCTGAAGAATCTAAGAAGCCAAGATACAGACATAGGCTTTTGAGGCACAAACTCACTGTGAGTGATGGAGAATCTGGAGAAGAAAAAAAGATGAAGCCTAAAGAGCACAAAGAAGCCAAAGGCAGAAATAGAAGGAAAGGTAAGACATTTTAATTCTGAGTGTAAAGAACATATCATATTTTTTTAAAGGTAAGAAGGGAGAGAGAAAGAGGAGGAGGGCAAAGGGAAAAGGAGAAAGAAAACCCCAAGTAGGCTCCATGCTCAGCAATGAGCCCGACGTGGAGCTTGATCTCATGACCCTGGGATCATGACCTGAGCTGAAATCAAGAGTCAAACACTTAACTGACTGAGCTACAGGTGCCCCAGTAACACACTGGTTTTATAACTAATTATAGTAATGAAATTTAAATATATCTGGACCACCTGTATTGAGTATCAGCACACTGGTAAAAGCCATTCTCTTACATGGGAGTGAAATAAGAATTTAGAGTGAGAAGAGAACCCAGAAACTTGAGAGATGACACGAGGAATATTGATTGCCTGTAACTGCAGGAAGAAATAATGCTTTCCTAAGGAAGAATAGAAGATGTAATTAATTTGGGTAGATTTATTATATGCAAAGCTTGTACGCAGTCAGTTTGAATTTTCATTACATTAAAAGTCTGAATCCTTCTGCATTGAGTGCTTGCATATTTCTAGCATCATGGTAAATATTGAGAATATAAAAATGAATAAGGAAATCATTGTCTTCTATGATGGTTTTCAGCCTGGTTACACATCTGGACTACTTTGGGGATTTTGAAATATATATATGACAAGACTCCATCCCAAGCCAATTATAGTATAATTGGTGGTGGTGAGACCTAGGTATCTGCATATTTTATAAAGCATCTCTGATATGTAGCCAGAGTTTGGGGTCAGTAGTTTAGTAAGAATTTTTGACATTAATATTACATGAAATTATAGCACTATGAGAGATGTTTTTTATGATAGAGGTGTTGTATAGTATGGCACAAAGGAAGATTCACAACCCGAGCTGAAGGCAGATGCTCAAGAACTGAGCCATTTGGATATCCCTCAGGTTTTAATTTCAGTCCCCAATCTCCCTGCTATTGTTTCCTTTTCAGAGTGCTTAGGTCATTTCTTTATGTATTCTCTTCATAGTTTCTAGTTGTTATAAATGGTAGAAGAGTCTGTATTTGCCCTTACTCCATCTTGGCCAGCCTACTTTACTTCTTTTGAATAACCAGAATTCTTTTTAGTTGATTCACTTTTGGTAATAATGAATTTATTTTACTGATGGTTAAGTTCTTTTGTTAATTCATATACAGTTAATACTTATATTTTAATATAGAACCATAGTTTTATAACTAGTTGGAATACATTTGAATTATTTTTATAAATATTATTTGAGTTATTAACTGGTCTAAGCTATATGATGTGCGGTATCCACAAATGTATATGCTATGGATATTCTCATAGTGATTCATGTTTTAAATATGATGGTATTGACAAAATAAATGAATTGCATTTCTCTTGGAAAATATTTAATAACTTAAATTTTTTTTTAAATTTAAGTAAGCAGTGAAGATTCTGAAGATTCTGATTTCCAAGAATCAGGAGTTAGTGAAGAAGTTAGTGAATCTGAAGATGAACAACGGCCCAGAACAAGGTAAGTATCATATCACAGTTTCAAAAATTGTAGGAATCTTTTCTTTTTAAATATTTTGTTTATTTATTCATGAGAGACACACAGAGAGAGAGGCAGAGACATAGGCAGAGGGAGAAGCAGGCTCCATGCAGGGAGCTGGATGTGCAACTTGATCCCAGGACCCCAGGATCATGCCCTGGGCCAAAGGCAGACGCTCAACCACTGAGCCAACCAGGCATCCCAAATTGTAGGAATTAATATGAATAACCATGCTTCAAGTTATCTGTAGAAAGGTTGCTGTTACTAACAAAGTAAAATATGTAATACTTTGATTTGAAACCAATTGTGAAAATTACTAATTTAAAAAGAGTTGAACATATAAACATTTCTGGTTGATTATGTGTTATAAACCAAGTGGGCTTTCAGTGTGCAAAAACACTCTTGCCTGTAATTTTTGGTTGTTATGGGAGGATGCTATAGTGTAGTAGATTAGAGGTTCTGTAGACAAAACTACCTTCTGGCTTTGCTATTTGTTATTTGTATGAATACTCTGTGCTTCAGTGTCCTCGTCCTTAAATTGGGGGATTACAATAGTACTTACCTTATTGATTATTATGGGCATTGAATGGGCTTATAATATGCCTACTTGGCAAATAATAAATATCCCCTGAATGCTAATTACTAGTCTTGGTAGCATACTAGTATTATAGTATTTAAGATTTGTTTGTTCTCTTAATACACATAGCTACTGATGTAGATTAGTAGCTATTTAAAATTCTGCTTACTTTTTAGTATAGTATTTTAGATAATACTAACCATTCTAAGAATTTTTTATTTCCTCCAGAATATTGCACCTTGGCCTTTTGGCTAAAATCAAGTGTATTTTCCCCAGAACAATATTATCCATTTATAATTTATTGAATGGGCTGTTTGAATTTGTGTAAATGTGATATGTGTGTCTGCATAGGTGTCAATACTTGTAAATTTTAAAACATTTGAGATCTTTTTAGATTATTACATACGAGGTTGTGCCTGAAGTATAGCAACATATTACATTAGGGAAATAATAGGATACAAAGAGAGAGTTTTAAAACTGAGAATTCACATAACACAAAACACACCATTTTAAAGCGTAGAATTCAGTGGTTTTTAGAGTATTCACAAAGTTTTTCAGCCACCACCACTATCTAGTTTGAGAACATTTTCATCACCATAGAAAGAAACCCTGTACCCATTTCCCATTCTTCCTGCCCTCCATTCCCTGGCAAAAGCTAATCTACTTTCTTTATGGATTTACCTTCTGGACATTTTATATGATCAGTTTCATATAGTGTAAGTATCTTTTTAATGAATGGATTCTTTCAGTTTGCACAATGTTTTCAAACTTCATCCATGTTTAGCTTTAGTACTTTTATCTTTAAAATTCTTTTTAGATGACCGTAAAATACACGTGACATAAACTTCACTATCTTACCCATTAAGTGTATATTTCAGTAGTGTTAAGTATATTCACATTGTTCTGAAACTAGTCTCTTAGCTTTTTAAATCTTGATAAATAAACTCTCTTCACATAAAACAATAACTCCCCTTTCCCCCATATCCTCAAGCAACTACCATTCTACCTTCTTCTGTCTCTGTGAATTTGATTCTTGTCAAACCTTATATAAGTGGAATCATATAGTATCTGTTATATTGTTGTGGCTGGCTTATTTCACTTAGTACAATAGCCTCAAGTGTCATCTATGTTGTAACATGTATCACGGTATCCTTCCTTTTTAAGGCTAAATAATGTACCACTGTGTGCATTTACCACATTTTGTTTATCTTTTCATACATCATTCAACAATTGTCTTACTTGTACCCTTTGCTATTGTGAATAATGCTGCTGTGAACGTGAGTGTACAAATATCTCTTCAGTCCCTGCTTTCAGTTCTTTTGGTTTTATACAGCCAGGAGTAGAATTGCTGGATCATATATGATAGTTCTAAGTTTAACTTTTGAGGAACAGCCACATTGTTTTTTGTAGTAGCTGTACCATTTTACATTCTTACCAACAGCATATAAAGATTCTACTCTCTATATATCCTCACAAACACTTGTTCTTTTCTGTTATTTTGGGGGGGCTGGGAGGGGATACTAACCATCCTAATGATTGTGAGGTCATTGTGGTTTTAATATGTATTTTCCATAATGGTTAGTGATATTGAGCCTCTTTTCATGTGGTTTTGTGTGCTCTGGGTTAGATGAGACAGAATTCTGTCCCTTGGGCATCTGCCAGAAAAGCCAGAACGTTGGGAGCAAGTCTTAGTCTTTACCTTCCTTCCTGGAGAAGGAGCTGTGAATTGGGCAGGTTCCTGCTGACCTCATTGAACTGAGTAGGAAAGTGGGTACAGCAAGTATGAGTAGAGATGCTACAAAATATCCAACCATTTTAAGTGTGACTCTTGGTTAGGGTGTTCACTTGGTTGCTAAAGATTCTTAACTGATTTATAGAGTTCTCATAAAGTTAGTTTTTTAGCATATGTTGTTTATTTTGGCTTTCTGTGGGAGAAAAAGAGCCTGGAGTTTACTAGTTGCCATCTTTCCTGTGGTCACCTGGCTATTTTATTACTTTTAATGGCTGAATAATATTCCATTGTATAGATAATAACACATTTTATTTATCCATTCATCATCTGTTGATAGACATTTGGCTTGTTTCTATTTTTTGGCTATAATGAATACTGCTGTGAACATCTGTATATTATTTTTGCATAGTCATATGTTTTCATGTTAATTCATAGGAATATACCTATTAATGGAATTGCTGGGTCACATTGTGCTCAGCTTTCTTTTTTTTATTTTTTAAATTTTTATTTATTTATGATAGTTACAGAGAGAGAGAGAGAGAGAGAGAGGCAGAGACACAGGCAGAGGGAGAAGCAGGCTCCATGCACCGGGAGCCCGATGTGGGATTCGATCCCGGGTCTCCGGGATCGTGCCCTGGGCCAAAGGCAGGCGCCAAACCGCTGCGCCACCCAGGGATCCCATGTGCTCAGCTTTCTAAGGGAACCATCAAATTGTTTTGCATACTGGCCTGGCCCATCATTTTACATTTCCACCAGCAATGCACCAGAGTTCTAATTTCTGCACATCTTCACAAACATTTACTATTTCTGATTTTTTTGATGATAGCCAACCTAGTGGGCATGTGGTAACATCTCATTGTGATTTTGATATACTTTTCCCAAATGATTATTGATGTTGAACATTTTTGCATGTGTTAACTAGCCACCTCTATCTAAATTCTTTTACTAATTTTTAATTGTGTTGTCTTATTATTGATTCACAACAGTGCTTTATATGCTGGATATAAGACCCATATCAGAATCCATTGCTTAATCCAAAGTCATAAGGATTTATGGCTCTTCATTGATGAATTTTATAGCTTTATCTATTATATGTAGGACTTTGATCATTTTTACCCTACAATCTTTATGAAATTTTATGAAAATAAGCTTCTAGGTTTGTATGTTTAGATGGTTTTCAGTATTTTCTAGTATAAATACTTTTCATAAAAATATTTGTAGGGGCACCTGAGTGGCGCAGTCAGTTAAGTGTCCAACTCTTGGTTTCAGCTCAGGTCCTGATCTCAGGGTTGTGAGATTGAGCCCCACATTGGGCTCCATACACAGGGCAGAGTCTACTTGGGACTCTCTGTCTTCCTCTGCTCTTTTCTTCTGAAACAAATAAATCTTAAAAAATATTTCTATACTCACACATCTAGAGATATAGAAATATTTTTATTAGGCATTGTTCTTTTTTTTTTTTTTTTTTTTTTTTAGGCATTGTTCTATATATACACACATGTGGGTATATTGAGACACTTGTTAGATTACTTCACTCAGTAAATTACTGAAATAACACTGTTGAGTCCAAATTGCATAATTTTAAGACTTTTGTCATGCATATTTTCATCTTTTTTCCTAAGTTTTTAAAAAAATATTTATTCATGAGAGAAAGAGAGAGAGACAGACAGACAGAGGCAGAGGCAGAGGGAGAAGCAAGCTCCTTGCAGGGAGCCCGATGTGAGACTTGATCCTGGATCCTGGAATCATACCTTGAGTCGAAGGCAGACAGACACTCAACCACTGAGACACCCAGGCATCACTTTCCCTAAGTTTTTATTTAAATTCCAGTTAATATGCAGTGTAACATTAGTTTCAGATGTAGAATTTAACGATTCATCACTTACATATAATAACCAGTGCTCATCATAACAAATGGTTTCCTTAATACCCATTACCCATTTAACCAATTCTCCCACCCACCTCCCCTCCAGTAACTGTCAATCTGTTATCTATAGGCCAGAGTCTGTTTTCTGGTTTGCCTCTCTTTATTCTCCCTATGTTCATCTGTTTTGTTTCTTAAATTCCACATATGTGTGAAATTATATTTGTCTTTCTCTGACTGACTTATTTCGCCGAGCATAATACTGCTCAAACCATGTCATTGCAAATGGCAAGATTTCATTCGTTTTGATGACTATTATTCCTTTGCATGTTTGTAAATGTACATACATACACCAAATCTTTATCCATTCATCAGACAAGGAACATTTGGGTTCTTTAGATAATTTGGCTATTATTGATAATGCTGCAGTAAACTACAGGGTACATGTATCCTTTCAAATCGGTATTTTTGTATCCTTTGGGTAAATACCTAGTAGTGCAAATGCTGGATCATAGGGTAGCTCTGCTTTCAACTTTTTGAGGACCCTCCATACTCTTCTCCAGAATGGCTGCACCAGTTAGCATTCCTACCAACAATGTAAGACAGTTTGCCTTTCTTCACATCCTTGCAAATACCTCTATTTTCCTGTGTTGTTAATGTTAGCCATTCTGACTAGTGTGAGGTGATATCTCATTGTAGATTTGTGTATTTTGCTGTTGATGAGTCATGTTGATTATTTTTTCATGTGTCTAAGGCCATGTGTATGTCTTCTTTGGAAAAATGTCTTTTTGTCTCTTCCCATTTTTTAACTAGATTATTTGTTTTTTTGGTTGTTGAGTTTTATGCATTCTTTAATATATTTTGGATACTAACCTTTATCAGATGTCATTTACATATATCTTCTCCCATTCCTAAGGTTGCCTTTTAGTACTGTTGCTGGTTTCTTTCACTGTGCAGAAATTTTTTATCTTGATGAAATCCCAATATTTTATTTTTGTTTTTGTTTCCCTTTCCTCAGGGTACATTTCTAGTAAGAAGTTGCTATGGCCAATGGCAAGGTTACTGCCTGAGTTATCCTCTCCTGTCTGATATTTAGGTCTTTAATCCACTTTGAATTTGTTTTTGTGCATGGTATAAGAAAATGGTATAGTTTCATTCTTCTACATGTTACTGTCCAGTTTTCCCAAAATCATTTGTTGAAGAGACTTTTTTCCATTGGACATTTGTTCGTGCTTTGTTGAAGATGAGCTGACCATATACTTGTAGGCCCATTTCTGTTTTTTTTATTCTATTCCATTGATCTTTGTTTCTGTTTTTGTGCTAGTACCATACTGTCTTGATTACTACAGCTTTGTAATACAGCTTGATGTCTGGAATCATGATGCCTCCAGCTTTGCTTCTCTTTTTCAGGATTGCTTGGGCTGTTCAGGGACTTTTGTGGTTCCATACAAATTTTAGGATTGTTTTAGCTCTGTGAAAACTGGTGGTATTTTGGTAGGGATTCCATTAAATGTGTAGTTTGCTTTACGTAGTATAGACATTTAAGAATGTTTATTCTTTGCATCCATGAGCATGGAATGTTTTTCCATTTCTTTTTGACATCTTCGATTTCTTTCCTCAGTGTTATACTTATCAGAGTTCAGGTCTTTTACATCTTTGGTTACATTCATTCCTAGGTATCTACTATTTTTAGTTTGGTTGTAATGGAATTGACTCCATGATTATTCTTTCTCCTGCTTCATACTGTTTGTGTAGAAATGCGAAGAATTCTGTATGGTGATTTTGTATCCCAAGACTTTATTCAAATTGCATATCAGTTCTAGCAAGTTTTTGGTGGAGTTTTTCAGTTTTTCTCTATAGAGTATCATGTTATCTACAGACAGTGCAATTTTCACCTCTTCTTGTTGATTTGGATGTTTTTTCATTCTTTTTGTTGTCTGATTGCTGAGGCTAGGACTTCCAGTACAGTTTTAAATACCAGCAGTGAGAGTGGACGTCCATGTTTTTGTTCCTGACTATAGAGGATAAGCTCTCAGTTTTTTTCTCACTGAAGATGATATTAGATGTAATTTTTTCTTTGGTCGATTTTGGGTATTTATATAAGTATTTTTTTTCTAATTGTTTTTGTTGAAGTTCGAATTGCCACCATATAGTATAATACCCAGTGCTCCTTCTATGCCTACACTCTGAAGAGTTTTGATCAGGAATGGATGCTGTATTTTGTCAAATGCTTTTTCTTCATCTATTGAGAGGATCTTATGGTTCTTGTTTAGTCTCTTGTTGATGTGATCTATCACGTTGATTATTTAACGAGTGTTGAACCATCCTTTCATCCCGAAGATAAAGCCCACTTGGTCATGATGAATAATCCTCTTCATGTAGTGTTGGATCCTATTGGCTAGTATCTTGTTGAGAATTTATGCATCTGTGTTCATCAGGGTTATTGGTCTGTAATTCCCCTTTTAGGTGGGGTCTTTGGTTTTGGAATCAAGGTGATGCTGGCCTCATAGAACGAGTTTGGAAGTATTCTGTTCCTTTCTATCCTTCGGAACAGCTTTAGTATAATAGGTATTATTTCTTCTCTAAACGTTTGATAGAATTCCCCTGGGAAGCCATCTGACCCTGGACTCTTGTGTCTTGGGAGGTTTTTGATGACTGCTTCAATTTCCTCACTGGTTATTGGCCTGTTCAGGTTTTCTCTTTCTTCCTGTTCCAGTTTTGGTAATTTGTGGTTTTCCAGAAGTGCATCCATTTCTTTTAGATTGCCTAATTTGTTGGCATATAGCTGCTCATAATACGTTTTTAAAATCGTTTGTATTTCCATGGTATTGGTTGTGATCTCTCTTGTTTCATTCATGATTGTATTAATTTGTGTCTTTTTTCTTTTTAATAAGGCTGGCTAAGGATTTATCTTTCTTATTAATTCCTTCAAAGAGCCAACTCCTGGTTTTGTTGATCTGTTCCACAGTTCTTTCGGTCTCTATTTCCATTGAGTTCTGCTCAAATCTATTTTTTCTCTTCTGCCTGGTGTAGGTTTACTTGCTATCCTTTCTCCCAATTTGTTTAGGTGGGAGGTTAGCTTGTGTATTTGAGTTTTTTTTCAAGGTTTTGAAGGAAGCTTGTTTTGCAATCTATTACCCTCTTAGAACCACTTTTGCTGCATCCCAAAGATTATGAACAGTTGTATCTTCATTTTCATTAGTTTCCATGAATCTTTTTAATTCTTCTTTGATTTCCTGGTTGACCCATTCATCTTTTAGTGGGATGCTCTTCAAGCTCCATGTGTTTGAGTTTCTTCCAAATGTCTTCTTGTGATTGAGTTCTATTTTCAAAGCACTGTGGTCCAAAAATATGCAGGGAAGAATCCCAATGTTTTGGTATCAGTTGAGACCTGATTTGTGACCCAGTATGTGGTCTATTCTGGAGAAAGTTCCCGTCCACTTGAGAAGAAAGTGTATTCAGTTGCGTTTGGATGGAAAGTTCTGTAAGTATCTGTGAAATCCATCTGGTCCAGTGTATCATTTAAGGCCCTTGTTTCTTTGGTAGTGATGTGTTTAGAATATCTGTCATTTGCAGACAGTTCTGTGTTGAAGTCTCCTACTATTTGTGTATTATTATCTAAGTATGTCTTTACTTTGGTTATTAATTGATTGATATACTTGGCAGCTCCCACATTAGGGGCATAAATATTTATGATCTTTAAGTCTTCTTGTTTATATATCCTTTAAGTATGATATAGTGTCCCTTTTCATCTCTTATTACAGTCTTTGGGATAAACTTTATCTGATATGAGGATTGCTACCCCAACTTTCTTTTGAGGACCATTTGAATGGTAAATGGTTCCAGCCCTTCATTTTCAGGCTGGAGGTGTCCTTCGGTCTAAATTGAATTCTTGATGACAGTATATAGATGGGTCTTGCTTTTTTACTCTTGATACCCTTCATCTTTTGATTGGGTCATTTAGCCCATTAATGTTTAGAGTAACTATTGAAATATATGAATTTAGTGTCATTGTATAATGTATTCAGCCTCTTCTCTGTGGATTGTTTCTTTGGACTCCCTCTTTCTTTTACAGGGTCTCCGCTAATATTTCTTTTAAAGCTGGTTTGGTGGTCACTTATTCTTTCAGTTTCTGTGTATCCTGGAAGCTCTTTTTCTCTTCTTCTATTCTGAATGAAAGACTTGCTGGATAAAGTATTCTTGGCTGCATGTTCTTCTCATTGATTACCCTGTATATATCATGCCAGCCCCTTCTGGCCTTGCAGGTCTCTGGAGAGGTCTGCTGTTAATCTAATATTTCTTCCCATTTAATTTAAGAATCTCTTGTCTTGCATGAGTTCAAGAATTTTCTCTGTATCTTTGAAATTTGCAAGTTTCACTATTAAATGTTGAGGTGTTGTATGGTTTTTATTGATTTTTGGGGGGTCTTCTCTATCTCTTGGATCTGAATGCCTGTTTCTTTCCCATGATTTGGGAAGTTCTCAGCTATGATTTGTTTAAATGTACTTTGTGGTCCCTCCTCTCTCTCTCAGTCTCTTCTGGAATCCCATTTAGATGTATACTCTCCTTTTTCAAGCTGTCATTTATTTCCCTAAGCCTTTCCTCATGTGCTCTTATTTGTTTTTCTCTTTTTTCCTAACCTTTCTTCCTTACCATCAACTTGTCTTCTATGTGACTCATTCTCTTTTCCACTTCATTAACCGTAGTTATTAGAACATCCAGTTTGGATTGCATCTCATTTAATCTGTTTTTAATTACAGCTTGATTAGATCTCAATTCTGAAGTAAAGAAGTTTCTGGAGTCCTTTATGTTTTTTTTTCCACAGCCACCAGGAAGTTTATAATTGTACTTCTGAATTGAATTTCTGACATTGTATTTATTTATTTATTTTTTATTTATCTATTTTTCTGACATTGTATTTAAATCAAAGTTCTATTACTGTGTGATAGAGAGTACTGTTTCCGTTTCTTTCTTTTGTGGTGAATTTTTCCTTCTAGTCATTTTGTCCAATATAGAGTGCATGTATGAGTGGGCTGAGTCAAAAATATCAACTAAGACCTTAGTAAAGTACACCCTAGATGATTTCAAAGAGGTCAGATACCAGAAAATAAAAAAGGAGAACAGAAGAAAATAAAATAATAGGACCACTAAAGTGAAAAATTTTAAAGTAGTAAAAATAAAAAGCCAAGAACCAAAAACATAGGAGAAGAAAAAAGAAAAATATTAAAAAAGGAAAGAAAAGAGGAAATAGAAGAAAAAGGGGGGGGATGATGGTGGTGAGGAAGTGGTAGTGGAGAGAGAATGTAGTCTATCTGAGAGGTCTTAGAGGGTGATCCTTTCGGTTCTGATTGTATTTTGTTTTGTATGTTAGAACATGCTCAATCCCAAATTTATATAAACCAGCAATATTTATATAAAGCTCCAACATTGACCACCAAAAGATAAAAGAGGGGAGCCGAATGGGAAGGAAGAGAGATTATAAGATCACAGAATGAACCATCATGGTATTCCACTTGGTTCTGGATGTATGTTGGTCGTGTGTTAGAAGGTACTAACTTCCACCATTGCAATTGAAAATGAGGGAGAAAAAACAAAAAACACAAAAACAAATATGCATATCTTGTATATCTAATTGAATACATTGAAGGGAATCTAAAAGTGAAAAATATGTCTAAGACAGATAATTGTGGAAATATGAAAATGGAAAAAAAAACTTGAAAATGAAGAGCTGGTATAATATTGTAGTTAAGGTGAGAAAATGGGAAAAATTTCGGAAATTTTCTTCTGATACAAAAACTAGTTGTAATGGAAAAAAAAACCCACAAAACCACACAAAACAGAAAGGATCCTGTTGTTGTATATAGTATTTTCCCTGAGTCCTGGAGCTTTCCAGTGCTGTTTGGTCAATAAACCTGCTCTTCCCTTGTTATTCCAGCAGTTCTTCTGGGGGAGCGCTCTGCTGTGCTGATTCTCAGGTGTCTGTGCCTGGGTGGAGATGCCCTGCCCTTTGCCATATGCTGGGTTCAGTGTGAGCTTTCTATCCTGTGAGGCCTTTTTTCCCTAGAGGCCCCGCCTCTTGCAGGCACAAGGTGAAACAAAGAGGAAAAACAATGGCGGCAGCCAGATTTCTAGTTCTGGAGTTGAGCTCATATCAGTATGAGTTACTGATACTAACAGCAGTATCCCAGTTCTCACTGGCCTAGGTGCTCTTGGGGGCAGGTGCAAGTGCAGTTGCACTGATCTGCATAGCCTGTAAGGCGCCCAGCGGCAGGAGAGTTCTTCCTTTCCTGTGTCCTCCCACTTCTGCCTATCCCAGGTGTAAAGAAGGATCGCTGGTTTTATCCACTTGGGCAGCTTGGAATCTGGGTCTTGTGCTGCTGTATTTGCACTCCCGCGTATGTCTTTCCATAAGGGAACGGGGTACAGCCATCTCCATCTGGAGCTGGTCCGACTAAGCAACTCGCTTCTCCCAAAAGCCCCAGAGGGCTGCAGCTCTCCAGCCCTTTACCAACACTGGACCGTGGTTTGCAGTGAGCTTTTCCCCAGGTACTCCATCTCTTACAGTGACTCCGGGAATTTTGAGGCTTCACTACCCCTCCTGCTATTTTGCCCAATTTCCCCGCTAAACAATTTTCCATCAGGAAAAACTCCAGCGTGGATTTTAAAGTTCCCACATCTCCTGGGCTGGGCTTTCCTGCCCCTGAGGTTTTGATGCTCCACTTTAGCCCGGCTACTCCAGGTTCCTCTCTCCCACTTTATTCTTTTTAGATTTTTTTTTCGCCTTCCTACCTTGTTAGAAGTGAAAACTTTTCTCTCTGTAGCATTCCAGCTGTTGTCTCTTTAAATCTCAGGTTGAGTTCATAAGTGTACAGGATGTTTTGAAAGTTATCTAGGTAAGTTTTTGGGGCCAGGTGAGTTGAGGACCCGTACTCTTCTGCCATCTTACCCCTCCCTCTTAGATGTAGGTTTTTCATTTATGGCCTTTATGATATTCAAGTATGTTCCCTGTATCCCTACTTTGTGGAGGGTTTTTATCATGAGTGGATGCCGTAATTTGTCAAATGCTGTTTCTCCATCTATTTAGAGGATTATATAGTTCTTATCCTTTCTTTTATTAATGTGGTTTATCATGTTGATTTGTGAATATTGAATTGCCCTGGTAGACAAGGAATAATAAATTCCACTTGATCATGGTCATTGAGTCTTTTAATGTACTGTTGAATTAGATTTGCTAGTAGTTTGTTGAGAATTTTTGCATCCATGGGTCATCAGGGATAGTGGCCTACTTGTAATTCTCTCTCTCTCTCTCTTTTTTTTTTTTTTGAAATTCTCATAATTTTAATGGTCAATAGCTTCTGGTTGGCTCTGGATGGTACAGTTAAACGATATACTTAAAGACCTACCCCCACCCCCACCCCGCAAGCGCATTCACACCCCCTCAGTAGCGTTGCCATCAACATTCCATTGCCTGGTCAGACTTCCACACCTCAGACCCCCTGTGGGTTATGGAAATCCACATCTTAGTGTAATGAGTTGAAAAACCCTTGGTACACCTGTGACCTGTGTTATTTTTTTTAAAATAACAAATATTAAACCAAACACCTTCCCAGGCTCCGCTGCCTCACAGAGCAAAAAAATGTTACTGTGGCAATCTGAATACTCTTGTCTCTCCTGGGCTGGGCTGTAATTCTCTCTTTTTTAGTGGAGCCTCTTTGGTTTTGATATCAGATTAATACTGGCCTCCTAGAATGAATTTGGTAGTTTTTCTTCCAGTTCTATATTTTGGAATGGTTTGAGAAGAATACATATTAACTCTTCCTTCACTTGATCTTAGCCAAAAGGCCGAGAAGCGATACATATTAACTCTTCCTTAAACATATGGTAAAATTCCCCTGTCAAGCCATCTGCCCCAAGATTTTGTGTTTTGGGAGATTTTTGATTACTCATTCAATTTCTTTGGTCTTATTGGTCTGTCCAAGTTTTCTCTTTCTTCCTGTTTCAGTTTTAATAGTTTATATGTTTCTAGGAATTTATCCCTTTCTTCCAGATTGCCCAGATTGTTGGCACAGAATAATTCATAACTTTATCTTACAGTTGTATTTTCTGTGGTCGTTATTTCTCCTCTCTCATTTGTGATTTTGTTTATTTGGATCCTTTCCCTTTTGTTTTCGATAAGTTTGGCTCAAGGTTTATAAATTTTGGGATGAATTTCTCTGTCTTGGCATTAGTCTAGGTCTTTTTCTTTGCGTTAGAAAAGCTTGTCACGTTTCTTGCTTCTGAGAGAAATGGCTTTATAAAAAAGAATCATATACTGTCCAGGGCCTGCTACTTCAGTAAGTACCTCTTATGTGTCTGTGCCTATGCTGAGGTGTGCAGTTTATGGGGATTGTCTTCTGCTGGTTCTTTTCTCCCCAAACATCCAATGCCACCTCTCATAAATGCACTCTCCCAAGAGGGAACAATCTCTCCTAGTGCACTTTAGGTGATCCTCAGATCATGCCATCTGCCTGTGAGTTGCTTTCCTGTCTTCTAAGAGCAGGGCAGCACTTTCAAGTCTATTTCAGCCAAGCCCAGGGACCTTTAAAACTCCAGTCTTTGAGCTCCCTGCTTCCAAAAACTCATGAAAATCAGCTCCTTTCATTTTCCCAGCCTATGGCTTTTGGGACTATCCTCTTTGCACATCCTTGTGTGCTCTACCCTCTCTCACCTTTCTCTCTGACCAGGGCTCCCTCCCTTCTGCATCACCCATGATCCATTTCTCCCCTAAACCACCTCTCTGCACTTTCTTCTTGGATGTGCCCTCTTCTCTCCCTCTAATTGTGCTGTTTGTTCTTTCAGTCTTCAGGTCTTTCCTTAGGTCTTCAGAACGATTTGATAATTATTTACCTGTGTTTGAGGGGCAATACAATCCTAGGGGTCCTTTTACTATTTTGCTATGGTAACTCCCTTTTGTCATACCTATTTTCAAACTGTCTTATAGAAGTCATTTTTTTCCTTCCTGCAGCATAATATGTAATTAACCATTTTCTCACTTTTTCAACAATGAAATAGTTTGTAGTCTGTTACGTAGAACATATATCTTAAGGAGTATTTTGGTCCATTTTTAGCTAATTTTTATATATTATGTTAGATAGATAGGGGTCCAACTTCATTCCTGTGCATGTAGATAACTAGTTGTCTCAGTACTACTTATTAAAAAGATGTTTTTTTTACCTCTTGCATTTTCTTGACATCCTTGTGGAAGATCAGTTGATCACAAATATAATGTTTTATTTCTGGACTCATATTTCTCTTTCATTGATCTGTATGTCTGTTATTTATGCCTGGAATGTGCTGTCTTGATATATGTAACTGTTTACCAGCCTCTAAGCCCAGAAGTACTTTTTTGCCAACGGCTGTTGTTACTGTTTTCTTTTTTTAATATATGTGCACTTATATGAAGAAAATAGTATCTAGCCCTTATAATCTGCCTTTTTTTTAAGTAATGGTGAATATTTTTCATTTGTATATTGGTTATTAATATTTCTAAAGACCCTCCATCCATCTTTAAAAAAATTTTAGAGAGTGAGTGGGGGGAAGGGGAGAGGGAGAGAGAAAATTTAACGTAGACTCTACATGGTTCTGGATCCCGTGACCCTGGGATCTTGACTTGAGCCTAAATCAAGAGTTGGACGCTTAACTGACTGAGCCACCTAGGTATCCTCATCCATCTTTTAACTGATGCTAAACCTCTCCTCTGAAAAACTTAAAATGTTGATCATTGGATTAAAATTAAGGGTTATCAAGTGAAGATTTTTTTGCTTTTTGTTTTCCTTGTCTTTTTAAGGAATGTACTCAAAGGTAAATTAGCTGTAGAATAGTATGTAATTAATTTAAGGAAATTTGTCATAAGGTATTTCATTTTGCATTTTAAATGTTCTTTAGATCTGCAAAGAAAGCAGAGTTGGAAGAGAATCAGCGGAGTTATAAACAGAAAAAGAAAAGGCGACGCATTAAGGTTCAAGAAGACTCATCCAGTGAAAACAAGGTAATGACGTTTATTATGTGCTTGAGTTACAACTACAGTAGAGTAGAAGTAAATATGTTACTACTTTTTCTGCATTCCATTCCTTAGTTTAACTTTGCTGGTTTATTTATATTTTAACACCTTTGTGGAAGGATTGACTTATTGAATGTATAAATATGCAAAAATAGTATGACACATTACTGATTTTTTTTCTGTTCCTTAACTAAATCTGATGGAAATTTTAAGTTGCTCTTATTCATGATTTTACACTCTTGGTGCTATAGAATTGATGAGAATTATTCTATTTTCTTAAGACATAAAACATTTTATTCCGAATAATGATTCATGTGTGAATAAATTTCTTTCAGAAATGATGCTAGCAAATTCATTTCATATATATAAATAAGATTATGTAAAGTAGAATTTCTCTGTAATATGTTTCATTCTGACACTGTTCTCCTTGTGGGGAGGGAAGGTTCATTTTTTTTAAACGATCCTTTTAACAATTTCTAATTGTACATTTCAGGGGTCTTAATTAAATTCAAAATTTAAAACTCTGTACCAGACCCTTGTAAGCTCATCCAGTTTCTTTATTTATGAATTTGCCTATTTTAAGTACTTCATATTAAGTGGCGTCATACGATATTTGTCCTTTTGTGTCTGGCTTATTTCACTGACAGTGTTTTCAAGGTTCATCCATGTTGTAGACTGTATCACAATTTCCTTTCTTTTCAGTGCTAAATAATATTCCATTATATGTATATATCACATTGTGTTTATTCATTCATTTTATATATTTATTTATTTATTTATTCATTCATTCATTTGTTGATGGACATTTGGTTTGTTTCCATCTTAGGGTATTTTGAATAATGGTATTGTGAATGTGGGTGTAGAAATATTTTAGTCCCTGCTTTTAAGTATTTTGGTTATAACCTGACTTATGGCATTGGTAATCATTTGGTAATTCTGTGTTTAACTTTTTGAGGCACCATCACTTTGTTTTCCCAGTGTACCAGGCTTCCAGTTTTTCTACATTGTCACCAAAACTTATTATCTTTTTATTTTTCTAATAGCCATCCTAATGGGTGCATGATAGTATCTCATTTGTGGTTTTGATTTAAATTTCCCTAATGATAAGTAATGTTGAACATCTTTTCACATGATTATTGGATATTTCTGTATCTTCTTTGGAGACATATCTTCCTGTTCCTTTGCCCCCTTTTCTGGGTTGTTTTTTAATGTTCTTTTTTATTGTAGAGTATAATTCTAAAGCTTTTAATTATGTTTTCTTTTACCTTTTCTTGGTATATTAATTATTGGAATATGAAATGGGTAAATTAGACAACTTTGTGGTATTTACCTCTGGTCATGTAAATTCCATAGAGTAATTCTGAAGAAGATAAAGAAGATGATGAAGAGGAAGAGGAAGAAGAAGAAGATGAAAATGATGATTCCAAGTCTCCTGGAAAAGGCAGAAAGAAAATTAGAAAGATTCTTAAAGATGATAAACTAAGAACTGAGACACAAAATGCTCTTAAGGAAGAGGAAGAGAGGCGAAAACGTATTGCTGAGAGGGAACGTGAGCGGGAAAAATTGAGAGAGGTAAACCAGTTTTTTAGAATTTCAAAAAATGTGTCTTTCTTAGATTCACACACACACACAGATATTAGTATTTTAAGAATAGCATGTTGTAATCACATTTTTAATTACAGTTGCTTTTCCCTATTGGTATTTTATGCAGCTTTTCTTTTTAAAGATTATATTTATTTATTTAAAAATAGAGAGAGTGTGTGTGCATATGTATGCCACGAGGGAGCAAATGGAGAGGGACAAGCAGATTCTGCACTGAGCATAGAGCCCAGCTTGGGGCTTGATCCCATGAGCCTGAGATCATGACCTGAGCTAAAATAAAGAATGGTTGCTTAACTGACTGGGCCATCCAGGTACTCCTATTTTATGCAACTTAGAAATCTTCATTAGGCTATATTAATATAATTAGATACTTGAAAAGGTTTGAGATTCTTGAGTGATCACCAAAGTGTGTTTTTTCTGGGGTAGAAAATGTTTAAATATTATTGCTTAAATTCATAAAATATTTTGATTTATTTAAATAAACTTTTTTATTGTGATAGATGTCAAGCACATGTACAAGCAGAGTATTATAAATCTCCGTGTACCATATAACTCAGCTTCAACAGTTACCAATACATGGCCAGTCTTATTTTATCTATTCTCTTCAGATTATTTTAGAGAAGTCTAAGAAATCATGCATTCTGTCTATATATAGTCAGAATATATTGTCAAAAGATAAGGACCCTTTCGACATTATTATAGTACCATTTTACACTTAAAATTATTATTAATTTCATAGTATCATCAAATATCTAGTTAATATTTCAAGTTCCTTCATTTTCCTCACAAACATATTAGTGGTTTTTAAAGATTTATTATTTATTTGAGAGAGACAGGGCAGGGGTGGGGGAGGAGGGCTAGAGGGAGAGGGAGCGAGAGAATCCCAAGCAGACTCCCCGCTGAGCATAGAGCTGGTGCAGCTGCTGCAGGGCTCCATGTCATGACCCTGAGATCATGACCTGAGCCAAAACCAAGAGTTGAATGCTTAACCAACTGAGCCACCCAGGTACCCACGTATTAGTGGTTTTTAAAAATAGTTGGTATGAATTAGGATAATAAGAAAGTCTTGCTATAGGTCATGTTGCTTTTAGATGTTATACCTCATAAGTCTTTTTATTTTGAATATAAAGATTTCCGTTTTGCATTTTTTCTTTCTTATAGTACATGTGTTTAAAAAGCTGGATTATTTGTGTAGAATTTCCTGTATTTTGAGCTTTGTCGGTCACATTCCTGTGGTGTATTTTCACTGGCTCTCCAATATGTCCTATAAACTGTTGGATATAGAGTTCTGATCAGATTTAGATTTAGTTCTTTTTTGGCAACAAAACTCATGGGTGGTAATATATACCTCTTGCGTCTTACCTAGAGGTACTTCTAAAAGAGGTTGTCTCTCTGTGATGTTATTTAAATTTTATTTTTAAAATTTAAACAGTAGCATTTGATAAATAGACATTAAAGTTCTATTTATCATTTTCTTCTTCTGATCCTACCAGTATACATACATGCGTTTCATATAACTGCTGTCACTGGATGTGGTATATGCTGTATTTTCCTCTCCCTTTTATTTCACGTAATTTACATATATATTAACATGTTTCAGGTACTTTTAGTTTTTTTATAATGTTTATTTTCTAATTAATTTTTTGGTTTACTAAATTGAGGATATGTGCTTTTTAAAAATCAAGTATTACCATAAGGCTACATTGAAAAAAAAACAATAGTCTTCTGTTTTACCCAGACTCTTCTCACAGGTCATGACTCAGTTCTAGCTATTCTTTGCATTTACTTATATATTTTTGTTTGATATGCTTATAATGCTATTTCTTTATTTCTGTTTTAGATAATACCATTATTATATGATAGTTATGGATTTAGTTTTCATATACTGCCTGCCAGACCCTTTCCTCCTCTCATTCTCTTAGTATGGTTATTCCACAGTTCTGGTGCAATCATTTGTCCCTGTTTGCATGACTGTAACTATGTAAATATTCACAGCAGGGCTACATAGTGTATATTGCATGTATATTTCATACACACACATACGTGTGTGTGTGTGTGTGTGTGTGTGTGTGTGTATATATAGAGTATATAATGATTACATTCCTATGTATATTCTTTTTTTTTCTTTCCCTAGAGTTAATAATGTTTTGGATTTTTTTGTCTTATTTTCCGTATATCATTGACTACTGAATTTCCTATTTAGTAAAATCCTAAAATTCCTCAGTAACTTTAATACATCAGATGATTGATCAGTTTAGTTTTTTTCTGAAATGACACCTGGAGCCTTTTCCCCCCATTCTAATCTGGTCTGTTTTATCTACTTTTACTATTCTGGGAATTTCTTCACCCACCTCTTGTTTTGGATCTCTTATTTCCTAGATACTTACTTTCCCATGCACCTTACTTCCCAGAATTTTTCAAGTGGATTAGTCACCTCACTTTAATAACGGACTAATTTGATGATCTGGTAGGTCTGACTGTTCAACCAATTTTCCTGCTTTCACTCCACACTTCTGAACTATTTGTGTTAACTGGTGCCTCCTTTTCCTTAACCATCTGAGGAATATAAAATATGTGACTCTTGTTGGCTTTCTTCACTACAGGAATATAAGTTTCAGCCTTATTTTGTTATGTCATTTGACATTTGTCCATATGCCTTTTAGCTTTCACAGCTCTGTTGATATTTCATTTCTGCCAGGATCTTCCTTTTTTTTTTTAACCTGTGGGATTATAACGTTTCTGTTCTATTATATCATTTCAGTAAAGAACTATTTCATTCCACCATTTTGAGCCACTTGCAATGGTTTTGCTTAAGTAAACTTTTCCAAGAAATTTAATATAGTTTTGTATAGCCACCAATTATGTATGATGTATTTCCTGTATCAAGTTCACAACCAGAGAACTTTATCAAAGGCATATTTCCAAGTAGCCATTACCACAATTAAGATGTAGAAAACTTTAATCAGTATTTCTTGGTCAGTCCTCAACCCCATATACCTAGCTGTAGGGAATCTGTGATCTACTTTTATCACTGTAGATTATATTTGCCTTTTTAAAAGTTTCATATCAATGAAATCACATAGTATATTATGTAATTTTCAGTTGAACAATTTTGAGATTTATCTATGTGTTTCAGGTACTTTATTGAGTACTATTCCAATGTATGGATAGGCTACAGGTTATTCACTAAATTGATGAACATTTGGTTATTTTTGGCTTATGGATCAATTTGTTATAAATATCTTTATACAAGTCTTTTTGTAGAAAGATGTTTTTGTTTCCCTTGGGAAAATACCTTTGAGTGGTATTACTGGGCCATAAGGTATGTGCATGTTTAATTTCAAATTCCATTTGTTTGTTGCTGGTGTATAGGAAAATAATTATCTTTTGTATATTAACCTTATATTCTGCATCCTTGCTGTAATCATTAGTTCTAGATTGTTTTTATCAGTTCTTTTGGATTTTCTCTGTATGAGATCATTTCATCTGTGAACAGAGTTTTATTTCTTCCTTCCCAATCTGTGTACTTTTTTAAATTGCTTTTCTTGTTTTGTTGCATTAGCTAAAATTTCTGGTACAGTGTTCAAAAGGAATAGTGAGAGGATATCCTTGCCTTTACTTGACCTTAGTGTGAAAGATTATAGTTCTCACCATTTAGTTTTATGTGAGCTGTTGGATTTTTGTAGGTACTCTTTATCAAGTTGTGTAAGTTCTCCTCTATTTCTCATTTACTGTGAATTTTTATCATGAATGGGTGCTGGATTTTTGCTGCATCTGTTGTTAGGATCATGTGATTTTTAAAGCCTGTTGATAATGATGCATTATGTAAATATTTGAATGTTGAACCAGTGCATATCTGGGATAAATCCTACTTGGTTATGGTGTATAATTCTTTTAATACATTTTTGGATTTTATTTGGTAACAGTTTGTTGAGGGTTTTTGCACCTATGATTATGGGAGATACCGATTTGTAGTTTCACATCATGTCTTGGTATTAGGGTAGTGATGGCCTGATATATTAAATTAGGAAGTGTTCTCTCTGATTTATCCTCTAAAAAAGATTGTAGAAAATTGGTATAATGTCTTCCTTAAATGTTTGTTGAATTTACCTGTAAACCCACCAGTGGTGCTGTTTTGGAAGGTTATTAATTATTGACTTAATTTCTATAACATATATAATCCTATTTAGATTGATGATTGGCTTTGTTTTCTGGTGTGGCTATAACAATTTGAATTATCATCAGCAATATATGGGAATTCAATTTCTCCATGTCCTACCAATATTAGTTATTGGCAGTTTTAAAAATTTCAGCCATTTTATTTTGTTTTATTTTATTTTATTTTATTTTATTTATTTTATTTTTAAATTTCAGCCATTTTAATAGATGTGTAGTGTTATTTCATTGTTACTTTAATTTGCATTTTCTCTGATGACTAATGAGGTTAAACATCTTTTCATGGGGTTAATGGCCATTTATATATCCTTGTGATGTGTTCATTCAGATATTTTGTTCTTTTTTTGTGTGTGCAAGGAGTTTTTGTCTTTTTATTTAGTCATGATCTTTATTTTGTATACAAGTCATTTTTCAGTTTATATATATTTTTCCTTTGTGGCTTCTCTCTTTATTTCTTTAGTGGTATCTTTCAAAACTTTAAAAAGCAGAAGTTTTAAACTTTGATGAAGTCTTACTTATCAGTTTGTTAATTTTTCTCTCCTTTCTGTTGCACATGTGTGTGTCCCATTTAAGAAATCTTGGTTTACCCCAAAGTTGCAAATATTTTCCTCTCAAAATCATATACTTTTCAGTTTAAGTTTGTGATTTCTTTCATGTTAATTTTAGCATGTTAATATATGTGACATATAGGTGAAGATTTGTATTTTATTCTAGTAAGTTATTCTAGCATTATTTAAGACTTATTTCTCCATGTAATTACTTTGGATCTTTGTAAAAAATCAACTTATCACATATTTGTGAATCAGTTCCTCTATATGTCTATCCTTAAACTAAAACCACACATACTTTGATAATATAACTTTATATTTTATAGTAAATCTTGATATCAGATACTGTTACTCCTACAACTTTGTTCTACTTTTTTTTTTAAGATTTTATTTATTCATGAAAGACACAGAGAAAGGCAGAGACATAGGCAAAGGGAGAAGCAGGCTCTCCATGGGGAGCCTGATGTGAGACTTGATCCTGAGACCGCGGATCACGCCCCAAGCTAGGGGCAGGTGCTCAACTGCTGAGCTACCCAGGCGTTCCTTGTTCTACTTTTTCAGAATTGTTTTGGCTATTGACTGTTATTTCCATTTCCATATAAATTATATTTTAGTATCATGTTGCCAATTTTCATAAGAATCCTTCTGGAACTTTTATTGGGATTGTGTTGGATCTTTATATCAGTGACCTCTTAGCAGTATTTGTCTCCTGTTACATGAATATAGTATGTCTCTCCATTTATTTAGTTTTCCTTTGATTTCTCTTAGCAATGTTTGATACTTTTCATTGTACAAATCTAACATATATTTTGCTAAATTTATCCCTAAGTAGTTCATGTTTTCTGTTGTCCTGATAAATGAAATGTCAAGTGATTTAATGACTTTGTATTCTGTGATTTAGCTAAATTCTCTTAACTAGTTCTGGTAGCCCTTTTATAGATTCTTGATAATTTTCCACCTTCATAATCATGTTCATACATAAATAATCACTAGTTTACTAATTTTACTAATTTCTTTCAAGTCTATTGATAATTTCTGTTTTACTTATTTATTAAAGATTTTATTTATTTATTCACGAGAAACACAGAGAGAGAGGCAGAGACAGAGGCAGAGGGAGAAATAGGCTCCACGCAGGGAGCCCGATGTGGGACTTGATCCCTGACCCTGGGATCATGCTCTGAGCTGAAGGCAGATGCTCAACCACTGAGCCACCCAGGCGTCTCCGATAATTTCTGTTTTAAAATTATGAATGGATGTAATTTCTCTCTTGCTCCTTTTTTTTTTTTTTTTTTTTTTTATGAGAGAGAAAGAGTATGTGTGACCGGTTGGGGGGGTGTGCAAAGGGAGAAGGAGAGAGAACATCTGAAGAAGGCTCTGTGCTCAGTGCAGTGCCCAACACAGGGCTTGATCTCACAACCTTGAGCCACAGGCACCCCTAAGTTTCTCTTTTTTAATTGAAGTATAATTGACATACAATATTATGTTAGTTTAAGTGAACAACATATTTGGCATTTATATACATTATGAAATGATCAGCAGTGTAATTCTAGTTGCCATCTGTTCACCAGAGTTTTATTACAATATTTATCAATATTTATCAATGTAATATTTTATTACAATATTTATCAATTATCAATATTATTGATAATATTACCTATATTGTACAATATTTATCAATATTTATCAATGTAATATTTTATTACAATATTTATCAATTATCAATATTATTGATAATATTACCTATATTGTACTTTAATTACCTGTGACTTATTTATTTTATAACTGGAAGTTTGTACCTCTTGATTGCTTTCACTTCACTCATCCACTCTACCTCCCTCCCCTCTGGCAACCACCAGTTTGTTCTCTGTGTTTGAGTGTGTTCCTATTTTATTTTGTGTATAGATTCTACATATAAGTGAAATCATATGGTATTTG
Organism: Canis lupus familiaris; assembly: GCF_011100685.1. Taxonomy (NCBI): domain Eukaryota; kingdom Metazoa; phylum Chordata; class Mammalia; order Carnivora; family Canidae; genus Canis; species Canis lupus. The sequence continues at coordinate 60,077,049 of NC_049260.1, read as the reverse complement.
CCTTTCTCTAAATTTTTTCGCTTTGCATAATACCCTCTAAGTCCATCCATATTGTTGCAAATGGCAAGGTTTTATTCTTTTCTTATGGCTGACTAATGCACACATGCACACATAGCACATCTTTATTCATTTGTCTATCGATGGACACTTAGGTTGTTTCCATATCTTGGCTATTGTAAATAATACTGCATTGACCATAGAGGTGCATATATCTTTTTTTGGAATTAGTGTTTTCAGTTTCTTTGGATAAATACCGAGAAGTGAAATGTGGAATAGCTGGATTGTATGGTAGTTGTATTTGATTATTTTGAGGAACTTCCATACTGTTTCTCATAATAGTTGTACCAATTTTTATTTTCACATAGTAGTGCACAAGTCATCCCTTATTTCCACATCCTCACCAACACTTGTTATTTCTTGTCTTTTTGATACTAGCCATTCTGATTGGTGTAAGGTGATATCAAATTTTTGCTTTGATTTGCATTTCCCTGATGATGAGTGATGTTGAGCATTTTTTTCATGCATATATCTTCTTTGTAAAATGTCTGTTCAGGTTCAGGTTCTCTGTCCATTTTGTCAGATTGACTCTGTGTGTATGTTGTATAAGTTCTTTATATTATTTATATATATTCTTTATATATTTTAGATGTTAACCCCAGGTATATCATTTGTAAATATCTTCTCCCATTGAGTAGGTTGCCTATTCATTTTGTTGCTGTCTTCCTTCGCTGTGCATAAGCTTTTTAGTTTGATGTAATCCCAGTTCTTTCTTTTTACTTTTTGTTACCCTTTCTTGAGGAGATAGATTCAAAAAGGTATTTATAAGACTATGTCTTGCAGTTACTGCCTATGTTTTCTTTTAGGAATCTTATGGTTTGATGTTTTACATTTAGAACTTTATTTTGAGCCTGTTTTTGTGCAGGGTATAAGAAAGTAGTTTAGTTTTATTGTTTCTCATGTAGCTGTCTAGTTTTCCCAATAACATTTATTGAACAGCACATCTTTTTCCCATTGTACAGTCTTATATCCTTCATAGTAGATTAATTGTATAAGTGTGGATTTACTTCTGAGTTCTCACTTTTTTGGTTTTTTTAAAGATTTTATATATTCACGAGACACAGAGAGAGAGAGAGAGAGAGAGAGAGAGAGAGGCAGAGACACAGGCAGAGGGAGAAGAAGCAGGCTCCATGCAGGGAACCCAATGTGGGACTTGATCCCGGGGCTCCAGGATCACGCCCTGGGCTGAAGGCGGTGTTAAAACTGCTGAGCCACCCGGGCTGCCCTGAGTTCTCACTTCTATTCCAATGATCTATATATCTTTTTTTTTTTTTTGTGCTAGTACCATACTGTTTTGAGTACTCTAGCTTAGTAGTGTAGTTTGAAATCTGGTGCTACTTGCAGGTACTTCTAGTTTTGTTGTTTTTTTCCTCAAGATTAGTTTGGCTATCTTTTGTGATTATATACAAATTTTAGTATTCCTTGTTTTAGTTCTATAGAAAATGCTGTTGGTATTTTGATAGAGATTGCATTAAGTCTTTAGATCACTTTTGGTAGCATGGACATTTTAACCATATTCTTCCAATCCATGAGCATGGTATATCTTTTTGTATATTTATATCATCTTCAATTTTTTCATCAAATATACAATAATAGTTATTGTATTATTTTGCTCTGACTGGTTTTTACAAAATATTTTCTTTCTTTTGAAGTCCTACTGTATCTATTCTTTTCCTGAGTTTGATAAGCATTTTTATGACCATTATTTTGAACTTCTTATCAGCTAGATTGCTTATCTGTTTTGTTCTTTTTTCTGAGGTTTTGTCTTTTTATTTTGTTTGGAACACATTCTTCTGTCTCCTCGTTTTCCTCTTTGGTTTTATTTTTATGTATTAGGTAAAATAGCTCCTGCTCTTGATCTTGAAGGAGTGGCTTTATGTAGAAGGCATCCTCTGGGGCCCAGAAGTGCAGTCCTCACTATTTACCTGAACTAGGCCCTCTGGGGCTGTTTCTTGAAAGGGCTGCCTTTGTATGTCTTCCTGTTGTGGCCAAGCTGAGGCTGTTGTAGATGTGCTGGTGGTTGAGGTTAGCCACCATTGTCCCCAGGAGCCATCACTCTCAGGAGCCACTTTGGAGGGGCACCAATTCCAGTTGAGGTGTCCTGTTAAGTGTGGTGTGGTAGGAACTTGGTTGCCTGTCTCCTTGGTCTCCCTCCACACTCTGTGCTCACACAACCTGTGACCTAGCATTTCTATCTCAGGTATATGTTCCCGTTTGGACTCCCCACCCTTTCAGACTCCTGTGGTGTGCTGCCACACCACTGCTCCAGGCGGAAGAAGAGGGGGTCTTCCCAGTTCTGCCACTTGCTGGGCCCCCGCTTGGCTAGTGGTTGCACCGACTAGGCCACCGTTCATGGTTTAAGGGAACTCCGCGGTGAGAATCCACTCCTGGGCTCATTGATTATAGCTGATTTTCTCACACCAATGCTTGGGAACTCTGCCACTTTCAGCACTCCCACGCCCTGGTCTTCCTGTGACCCCAAGGATCCTGAGACCGCACTGTCCTGCCTAGGGTTCTGCCCCTGCTTCACCACCTGAGTGCCTTTAAGGACTTCTAAAGTTTCTGATTTTGTGGTCCACTACTATATCACTTTCTGGTAGCTGGCTGACAAGGCTCCCTGCCTGTCCAGTTTATCTAACTATATATCACATCAGATTCACTTCTCCATACCTCCTACCTTGCCAAAAGTAGTTGCTTTTCTATTTGTAGTGTTGCAGCTATTCTTTTCTTAGATCTCTGGTTGAGTTTGCAGGTGTTCAGAATGATTTAATAGCTATCTAGCTGAATTGCTGGGACCAGATAAAACTAAGATCTCATACACCTCTGCCATCTTGGACTCTGGGTAGTATAAACATTTTAACAATGTTTGCTCTTCCAGTCCATGAGCATGCAATGTTTTCCCATTTCTTTGTGTACTATTCAATGTCTTTCATTAGTTTTCTTAGTTTACATATTACAAATCTTTTACCTCTTTTTTTTTTTTTTGGTTTATTCCTAGGTATCCTATTGTTTTGGATGAAGTTGTAAAAAGGCATTATTCCTTGATTTCTTTTTTTTACTGCTTCATTATTGGTATATAGAAATGCAACAGATTTTTGTACATTGACTTATGTCCTGCAACTTTGCCGAATTCATGTATTCTAGCAATTTTTTGATGGAGTCTTTTGGGTTTCCTATATAGAGTATCATGTCATCTGCAAATAGTGAAAGTTTGACTTTGATGATTTAAATGCCTTTTGATTATTCTTTGTTGTGTGATTGCTGTGGCGAAGTCTTCTAGTATTATGTTAAATAGTAATGGTGAGTGTGGACATCCCTGACTTGTTCCTGACCATAGAAAAAAGGCTCTCAGCTTTTCCTCATTGAAGATATTAGCTGTGGGTCTTTCATATATGGCCTTTTTTGATGTTGAGGTATGTTCCCTCTATCTCTGCTTTGTTGAGGATTTTTATCAAGAATGGACACTGTAATTTGTCAGATGCTTTTTCTGCATCTGTTGAGAGCATCATATGGTTCTTATCCTTTCTTTTATTAATGTAGTGTAGCACTTTGATTGGTTTATGAATATTGAACCATCCTTGTAGCTCAGGAATTAATCCCACCTGATTGTGGTGAATGATCCTTTTCATAAGCTGTTGAATTTGATTTGCTAGTATCCTATTGAACATTTTTACATCCATGTTCATTAGGGGTATTGGCTCCTGATTCTCCTTTTTAGTGGAATCTTTGATTTTTGGAATCAAGGTAATGCTGCCTTTGTAGAATGAGTTTGGTAATTTTCCTTCTGTTTCTATTTCTTGGAACAGTTTGATAAGAATATTATTAATTATATATTGTATATAATCATGTTACATTATAATAGCTTTAAGAATAAAACATCAATATTATTTACTATTAAGTGTTAATATTAACTAATAAGAATAGTTTATTTTTTATTTTTTTTAATAAGAATAGTTTATATAATATTATAGATATAGTACTAGTATAGTAGTAGTATTAATTCTTCTTTAATTATCTGTTAGAATTCCTTTGGGAAGCCATCTGGCCCTGGACTTTGGTTTACTGGGGGAGTTTCAATTACTGATTCATTTTCTTTGCTGGTTATAATTCTGTTCAAATTTTCTTTATCTTCCTGTTTCTGTTTTGATAGTTTGTATGTTTATAGGAATTTGCCCATTTCTTCCAGATTGCACAGTTTGTTGGCAAATAATTATTTATAATATTCTCTTAGAATTATTAGTATTTCTGTGGTGTTGATTGTTTTCTTTCCCCTTTCATTTGTGATTTTATGTATTTGGGTCTCTTCTCTTTTTGATAATTCTGGTTAGGGATTTATCAATTTCTTCTTTCCAAGAACCAGCTCTTAGTTTCATTTATCTGTTGTACTGGTTTTGTTTGTATCTATATCATTTATTTTTACTCTAATCTTTATTATTTCCCTTCTTTTGATGGCTTTATGCTTTATTTGCTGTTCTTTTTCCTTTAGTGTAAGGTTAGGTTGTGCATTTGAGGCTTTTCTTGCTTCTTGAGGTTGCCTTATATTGCCATGTAGTTCCCTGTTAGGAATGCCTTTGCCGCATCCCAAAGGTTTTTGGGCTGTTGTGCTTTCAATTTCATTTGCTTTCATGTAGTTTTTAATTTCTTCTTTTATTTCCTCCTTAAACCAATATTCATTCTTTAGTAGGATGTTTTAACCTCCATGTATTTGTCATCTTTCCAATTTTTTTCTTGTGGTTGACTTCAAAATTCTTAGTACTGTGGTCTGAAAATATGCATGGTATGATCTCTCCGTTTTTTTTTTTTGTACTTGTTTAGGGCTGATTGTGACCCAGTATGTGATCTATTGTGGAGAATGTTCTGTGTGCTCTTAAAAAGAATGTGTGTTCTGTTGCTTTAGAATGGAATATTCTGAATAAATCTGTTAAGTCCATCTGGTCCTGTGTGTCATTGAAAGCCATGATTTCCTTGTTGATTTTCTGCTTAGATGACCTTTCTGTTGCTGTATGTGTGGTACTATAATCCCCTACTACTTTTGTATTATTATCAATGATTTTTTATGTTATTAATTGATTTATATATTTGGGTGCTCCCAAGTTGAGTATTTAAATATTTACAATTTTTTGATCTTCTTGATTGATAGAGCCCTTCACTATGATATAATGCCCTTCTTCTCTTTTTACATTCTTTAGCTTATAATCTAGTTTGTTTGATGTAAGTATGTCTTGCTTTTTTTGGTGTCCATTCAGATGATTGATGGTTGTTTATCCCCTCACTTTCAATCTGCAGATGTCTTTTTTTTAAAAAAAAGATTTTATTTATTTATTCATGAGAGACACAGAGAGAGGGAAGCAGAGACACAGGCAGAGGGAGAAGCAGGCTCCATGCAGGGAGCCCGATGTGGGACTCGATCCAAGGTCTCCAGAATCAGGCCCTGGACTGAAGGTGGCACTAAACCGCTGAGCCACCGGGGCTGCCCTGCAGATGTCTTTAAATCTAAAATGAGTATTCTGTTTACAGTATGTAGATGGGTCTTGCTTTTTTTAAAAGATTTTATTTATTTATTCATGAGAGACAGAGAGAGAGGCAGAGGTAGAGGAGGAGCAGGCTCCATGCAGGGAACCCAATGTGGGATTCAATCCTGGGACTCCCAGTATCACGCCCTGGGCTGAAGGCAGGTGCCAAACCGCTGAGCCACCCAGGGATCCCAGGGTCGTGTTTTTTTTTTTTTTTTTTTTAATACATTTCCATATCCTATGTGTTTTGTTTGTCCATTTACCTTCAGAGTGATTATTGAAAGATACCAACATAGTGCTGATTTGTTACCTGTAAAGTTGATGTTTCTCAGGATACTTTCTTTTTTTTTTTAAGATTTCATTTATTTATTTGACAGAGAGAATGCACACATAAGCAGGGGGAGAGGGAGGCAAAGGGAGAAGCAGATTTCCCCACTGAGCAGGGAGCCTGATGCAGGCTCAGTTTTAGGACCTTGGGATCGTGGCCTGAGCCAAAAAGGCTGATGCTTAACCCACTGAGCCACCCAGGCACCCCTTTCATGATAATTTTTGTTCTTTTCTAGTCTTTGTTGCTTTTGATCCCTCCTTCCCCCCATTTAAAGAGTTCCTGTTAATGTTTGTTCCAGGGCTGGTTTAGTGTTCATGAACTCCTTTAGATTTTGTTTGGCTGGGAAACTCTCTTTGTCTCCTTGTATTCTGAATGACAGGCTTGCTGGTTAAAGAATCCTTGTCTTCATGTTTTCTCCATTCACTGCAATGAGTGTCCTACCACTCTCTTTTGGCCTGCCAAGTTTCTTTGTATGGATCTGCTCTGAACCTGGTCTGTCTTCCCATATCGGTTAAGGATTTTTTTTTCCTTGCTGCTTTCAGGATTCTTTCCTTGTCTGTGCATTTTGTTAATTTGACTATGATACATACGCCTTTGCAAAGGTTGGGTTTTGTTGAAAATAATGAGAATTCTCTGTTTTTCTTGGATATTGATGTTTGTTTCTTTCCCCAGATTGGAGAAGTTTTCAGCTATAATTTTCTCAACTAAACCTTCCTCTTTTTCTCTGTCCTTCCCAAGTTAGGGACGTTTTCAGGTATAATTTACTCAAATGAATCTTTTGCCTGTTTTTTTCTGTCTTTATCTTCTTGGACTCCTATGATAGGAATCTTACTCTGTTTTAATAAGTTGCTGAGTTCCCTATGTCTACCTTCATGATCCCTCACCTTTGTTTTCCTCTTCTTTTTATCTTTGTTGTTTTCCATGATTTCATCTTCTATATCACTGATTTATTTCTCACGTTTGTTCAACCTTATTGTTACGGTATCCATTCATATTTGCACCTCGGTTACAGCATTTTTTATTTCAGCTTGATCTTCTTTTAGCTCTTTTATCTCAGAAGTAAGATATTCTTTAGTGTCTTGTATGCTTTTTGTTTAATTCCAGCTATAATCCTTATAATTGTTATTTTAAATTCTACTCTCACTTATATATGTATTTATTAAATCCCTGCCTGCCATTTCTTTTTGCTCTTTCTTTTTGGGTGAATTCCTCTATCTTGTCATTTTGGATATAAAAAACATAAAAAGTAAAAAATAATTTTTAAAAATTAAAAAATAGATGAAGCTATGTATGTTTTGGTCTGCTTGTTAAGAGAGGCTTGGTTGGAATAAGAAAGGAAAAAAAGATAAACACTTAAGAAATTATTATTATTATTTTTAAAGATTTATTTTTATTTATTTATGATAGACATAGAGAGGCAGAGACACAGGCAGAGGGAGCCCGACGCAGGACTGGATTCCGGGACTCAGGATCGCACCCCGGGCCAAAGGCAGGCGCGAAACCGCTGAGCCACCCAGGGATCCCCAACATTTAAGAAATTAAATAAAAAATTTGTTCTTTCTATATCCAAAAAAAAAAAACCAGAAAGAAGATCAAAACAAAACCAAAAAAAAAAAAAAAAAAAAAAGAAACCCAAAGGAAGCTAGATTTTGTTTCCCCTACATCCGAAGCCTCAAGCACTCTTTGATCAGTAGATTTGCTGAGGAGAGGTTTGTGTTAACCTGCTTGGGGAAGGGCCTGCTGCTCTGGTTTTTAGGTGGATTTACTTTAGCGGAGATCCACCTGCAGGGTGCAGTGAGTGGGCCAGGGTTCATATGGCAGCTCTCTTATGGATTTGGTGGCACTGTTTAGCTCATTGAGGTCATAATTGTGTATGGGTGTGGAGTGAAAATGGCTTCCTCCTATTTTTCTTGTTTGAGGAGTGGAAAATTTGCCCCTGCCATTCTTCAGGAAGCCTTCACATATGCTCAGTCACCCCTGTTTTGTCCCTGGCTTCTCTCAGGTCCTCCTCTTCACCCTTTCCTTGACTGAGCTGTTTGCCTGCAGGGCGGTACAGGACTCCTGTGTTTTGTTACAGGAACAGCTGTGTTTCAAAGTCCCACACTTCATAGACCCCCATGGCATGGATTCACGCTAGTCCTCTATGGGAGGGTCTCTGCACTGTGTCTAGTGCCAGCTTGTCCCAGAAAACAGTCATATGATGGCATATTTGTTCTTTTTATATTCTGGATATTAATCCCTTATCATATATGTGATTTGCAAATATTTCTCCCATTTTGTGGATTACCTTTAAATTTATTGATGTGTCCATAGCATAAAAGTTATAAAATTTGATGAAGTCCAATTTATCTATTTTTTGATTTCATTGCCTGTGGTTTTGGTGTCATACTGAAGACATCGTTTCCAAATCCTGTTATGAAGATTTTTCCTTTTTTCCATTTTTACTTTGGGCAATCATGGTAATATGCTGCTGAATTTGGTTTGCTAGAATTTTCTTGAGGATTTTTTAATCTGTATTCATACAGAATCTGTAGTTTTCTTATAGTTTATCACGATTTCAAATTAGTTTATTGCTGATTTTACTTAGTGAATTCCAAAGTGTTCACTCCTTTTCCGTTTCATTGAACAGTTTGAAAAAGATTGGCATTATTTTTAAAATATTTGGTAGAATTCATCAGTGAAGCTATCTGGTCTTATTCTTTTAAAGAATAAGACCAGGTAGAATAGGGACTCCTGGATTCTTTTCTTTTCTTTGTTTCTTTATTACAGATTGAATGTTCTTACTGGTTTAGTGGTCTGTATAGATTTTGCCCTCCTTCATGAGTTTCTTCTGGTAGATTGTGTTTCTAGAAGTTTTTCTATTTCATCTAGGTTATTTTGTTGTATTTTTCATAACTCTTTTTCTATAAAATTGTGCTAGTAATGTCCCAGTTTTATTTCAGATTATAGTAATTTCCATCCTCTCTTTTTGTCTTAGTCAATCTAAGGTTTATGACTATTTTACTTTTTGAAGAACCAACTTTTGATTATATTGATTTTCTTTTTTCCCCTAGTGTCTGTTTTACTTGTCTACTCTAATCTTTTTTATTTCCTATCATTCACTAGTTTGGGTTTAGTTTGTTCTTCTTTTTCTACTTCTTTCAGTTGTGAGTAGAAAAGATACTTTTTATGATTTCAGTCCTTAGAATTTTTAAGGCTTGTTCTGCACCCCATCATGTGGTCTGTCCTTCAGAATGTTTCACATGCGCTTGGTGAAAATCTGTAACCTGTTGTGTGAGTGTTACATATATGTCTGTTTTGGTAGATTGTTTTATAGTGTTGTTCAGGTTTTCTATTTTCTTATTGATCTTTTTTCTCTTGCTTTATGCATTTTTGAAAGTAGAGTGTTGATGTCTCCAAACTATTATTATAGAACTCCTTTTAATTCTGTCAGTATTTGTTTCATATATCCTAGGGCTCTGTTGTTGGTGCCTATATGTTTATGAGTGTTATATCTTCTTGATTAATTGACTCTTTTATCAATATACAGTATCTTTTTGACAGTTATAATAGTTTCTTGACTTAAAGTCAAGATTTGTCTGATGTCTACATAGTCACCCATGCCTTCTTAGTTATGGTTTTCATGGAATATCTTTTATCATTCTTTCATTTTCAGCCTGTTTCTGTCTTTTGATCCATATTGAGTCTTTTGTGGATAACCAGTATTTACCTCATCTTTTAATTCATGCCTTTTGATTGAGAATTTAATCCATTTCTATTTTAAGTAATAGATGAGTAATAATTTACTTCCACCACTTTGATACCTTTTGTATGGCTTACTGCTTTTTTCCATCATTTTCTCCACTGATGCCTTCTGTTTTTGTTTAGTTGACTTTTTAAAACAGAGATGTTTTGATTCCCATCTCATTTTTGTACATAATCATTAGATACTTTCTTTGTGGTTACCATGGGGTTAAATACAACATCCTAAAGTCATAGTGATATAGTTTGAATTGATATGAAATTAATTAAATCATATACAAAATAATACAGCTCTATTCTCCGCTTGTATATTATTCACGTCACAAATTACATTTTTTTAAAATTTATTTATTTATGATAGTCACAGAGAGAGAGAGAGAGGCAGAGACACAGGCAGAGGGAGAAGCAGGCTCCATGCACCGGGAGCCCGACGTGGGACTCGATCCCGGGTCTCCAGGATCGCGCCCTGGGCCAAAGGCAGGCGCCAAACCGCTGCGCCACCCAGGGATCCCCCCCAACAAATTACATTTTGATATATTTTATGCCCAATAACATATTTCTAATTATCTTTTATGCTTTTGTCTTTTTAAATGCATAGAGAGCAAGCCTAGAGTTACAAGCCAAAATTGCAACAATAGTGGGTTTCATATTTGCCCTTTTCCATATTTCTTTCTTTCTTTTTTTAAAGGATTTTATTTATTTACTCATGAGAAACACACACAGAGAGAGAGAGAGGCAGAGACACAGGCAGAGGGAGTAGCAGGCCCCATGCAGGGAGCCCAATGTGGGACTTGATCCCGGGACTCCAGGATTACACCCTGGGCCAAAGGTAGTGCTAAACCGCTGAGCCACCCAGGCTGTCCTTTATTTCTTTATACATCTTTGAGTTACTATATAACATCATTTCATTTTAACTGAACACTTTCCTTTAGTATTTCTTGTTTAGTTTTAATGAACTCCCTCAATTTAGGAGTATTTCCATTTTTTTCCTCTTTTTTGAAGGATATTTTGTTTGATATAAATTTTTCAGCTGACAGTTATTTTATTTGAAAACTTTAAAATATATTACTGGGTTGCCTGGATGGCAAAGTCAGTTAAATGTCTGATTATTGGTTTTGGCTCAGGTTGTGACCTCAGGGTTGTGAAATTGAGTCCTATATTGGGCTCTGTGCTCTGCAGGCAGTCTGCTTAAGACTATTCCTTCCTCTGCCCCTCCCCTCTGCACTCTTTCTCTCACTTTTGTGCTCTCCCTCCCACTCAAATAAATAAATAAATATTTTTTTTTTTATTTTTATTTTTATTTTTTTTAATTTTTATTTATTTATGATAGTCACACAGAGAGAGAGAGAGGCAGAGACACAGGCAGAGGGAGAAGCAGGCTCCATTCACCGGGAGCCCGACGTGGGATTCGATCCCGGGTCTCCAGGATCGCGCCCTGGGCCAAAGGCAGGCGCTAAACCGCTGCGCCACCCAGGGATCCCAATAAATAAATCTTTAAAAAAATTATCACACTACCTTTTAGCCTCCAAGTGTCTTATGCAGAGTCAGCTGATAATGTTATTGATGATCCTTGTATCTGACAAGTTACTTCTCACTTGCTACTTTCAAGATTCTCCTTGCTGTGCCTTCAAAACTTTGATTATAATGTGCTCAGTCTGGGTCTCTTTTAGTTTATCTCATTTCTAGTTTGTTGCATTCCTTGGATTTGCAGATTCTAGTCTTTACTCACTTTTGTGGAGCTTTGGGCCAGTATTTCCTCAAGTAAACTTTCTGCCCCTTTCTCATTCTTTTCTTTGACTCTCATGTATATGTCAGTCCACTTGATGGTATTCCACAAGTCCCTTAGTCTTTTATTTTTCTTCATTCTTTTTTCTTTCTGCTCCATAGGTTGATAATTTCAGTTGCCACCTTCATGTTTGTTGATTATTCCATATGCTCATACTATTGTTAAATCCCTTTTGTATTTTTATTTAAGTATAGTTGATATACAGTCTTTTAATTTAGTTTCAGGTATACAGTGTAGTGATTGAATAACTTTACATGATAGTATTCTCAACATCAATGATCATCAGGAAAATGTACATTAAAAACTACAATGAGATACCACCTCACACCTGTCAGAATGGCTAAAATGAAAAACACAAGAAACAATAAGTGTTCATGAGAATGTGGAGAATAATGAACCTCCTTGTGCTGTTTGTTGGTGGGAATGCAAATTGGTGAAGCCATATTGAAAAACAGTATGGATATTCCTCAAAAAATAAAAAATAGAGCTACCCTATGATCTAGGAATCACACTACTGGATATTTACCCCTATGTTTATAGCAGCATTATTTATAGTAGCCAAACTATGGAAGCAGCTCAAGTGTCCATCGACAGATAAATGGATAAGGCAAATTGTTTTATATATACATATATAAAATTCAGCCATAAAAAGAATGAAATCTTGCCATTTGCAACAACATGGCTAGGGATAGAGAGTATAATGCTGATCGAAATAAGTCATTTAGAGGCCAGTACTATATGATCTCACGCATATGTCAAATTTAAGAAACAAAACAAATGAGCAAAGAAAAAAAGACAAATCAAGAAACAGACTCATAACTATAGAGAACAAACTGATGGTTACCATAGGGTAGGTGGGCATGGGGGTTTGGGGAAGTAAGGGATGAGGAATAAAGACTACAATTTTGATGGTGAAAAAAAATAAAATGGTAAAAAAAGATAGATTTTCTCCTCCTGCATTCAGGATGAAGATTCACTAATCCCCAATCCAAGGACAGTACTTAAAAAACAAAAATATGCAAATCATTAATGAACATAGTGATTCAAAGTCTTTTTTTTTAAAGGTCATTTGGAACTTGACTTGCCAAGGACAAATAACCCCAAGATTTTATTTATTTATGCATGAGAGAGGCAGAGACTTACGCAGAAGGAGAAGCAGGCTCCCTGCAAGGTGCCTGTGGAACGCAATCCCGGGACTCTGGGATCACAACCTGAGCCAAAGGCAGGTGCTCAACTACTGAGCCACCCCAGGTGCCTGTTTCCAAAGTCTTAATTAAAGCTTTGTGTATTAATTTTCTAGTTATATGTTAAAATATTACCACAAACTTAGCCTCTTAAGACAATATTATTATCTCATAGTCCTGTAAATCAAGAATTTCAGAGTGACTTAACTGAGTATGGCTCTACTGGGTCACCTGCTCAGTGTCTGAGTAGAAATTAAGTTTTATTTTTTTTTAATTTTTTATTTATTTATGATAGGCACACAGTGAGAGAGAGAGAGAGAGAGGCAGAGACACAGGCAGAGGGAGAAGCAGGCTCCATGCACCGGAAGCCCGACGTGGGATTCGATCCCGGGTCTCCAGGATCGCGCCCTGGGCCAAAGGCAGGCGCCAAACCGCTGCACCACCCAGGGATCCCAGAAATTAAGTTTTAGCCAGAGCTTAGATTTTCATATAAGACTTTGTGTACTTTTTAGGGTCTCTTCTTGTCAGAATTCAATTTTTTGTAGTTGTAGCATTGACGTCCTTAGCTCCTAGATACTTCTCTCCACAACATGGCTTCGAGACTAGTAAAAGAGTATTTCTTACACTTCAGTCTGTTAAAGGGCTCATTTTGATTAGGTCAGGCCCTACCAGGAGAATCCTATTTTTGATTAAAACAAACCCAACTGATTACTAACTCAATTATGGGAATGGCACCCTATCATATTTACAGATCTCAACCGTACTCAAAGCGATCAGACAATACAGGATGTTTACTCCAGAGGATGGGATCTTAGAGACCATTTTAGGATTGCAGGCACTACACCTTGCAAAAAGGACAAGACATTCAGGGAATTTTCCATTTTGAATTATGGATTTGACCCAGTGATAGGAATCTTGGACACATCCACGGAAGGGTATAATAAAAACTTAGTGAATAGTTAGTCTGTGTCAGTTACTTTGCATGCATTGTCTTATTCAATCTCCACAACTTCATGAGGGCTGTTTATAATCTTTCCCAGTTAGTAGATGAAAAAAACTGAAGCTAAGAGGGTTTAAGTAACTTGTGAAAATGGAGTTTGAATCTAAATGGACTGTGGTATTTATACTTCACTATGGTGTCACCTATTATTAATCTTGATTTGTCTATTTTACAGTTTTATGTAAGTGCAGTATCTATTCAGGTAATTTATCACAGATTTGTGACTTATGTTTTATTTTTTTTGCATGCAATAATGATAATGCAGTTATGGTTTAAAAAGAGAATTTCCTTTTAAAGAGACGTTGAAAACATTTAAGATGGAACTCCATGCTTTCTCAGTTTTGCTTCAAAATCACTTGTGGGATCTGAGGAGCTGGATGATGAGTAGGAAGCTATCAGTGAAAACAAATTGACCAGAAGTTGGTAATATTTGAAACTGGATAATGGGTAGTAGGGTTTATTATGCTATTCTGTCTAATACTTTTTTACATTTGAAAATTTCCATGGTGAATATTATGTAATCCATAGTTTCAGTTTTAAATAAGAAAGAAAATACTTGGTAAATTGTATTCCTTCATTATCATAATGTCTGTAATATTAAAATCATGAATCTTATAAAAAATAAAATCATGAATCTTTATTGATTTACATGGAACCATAAAAATATTTGTTTATATAAGCATTTCCTTCATTAAAGTAGTAGTGTGTAGTGGTTAAGATCAAGGACTCCATAGTGCCTGACACTCTGGGTATCTTAGTTATTGTGATATTTAATCGTTGTATGTCCTTGTGTAAGTTATTTAACTTCTGCGTCTTTGACTTTTTATTTGTAAAATGGGAATATTTGTACCTATCTTATACAGTTCTTGGGTGTAGTATGTAATGGATAGACATAGGGATAAAACAGTAAAAATGTACAGAGATAGGGAGATAGGTATATTCATATCTTATTTATTTATTATCTTTTTAAACTTTCTTTTATTTTTTATTTTGTTTTGTTTTGTTTTTATAATAAATTTATTTTTTATTGGTGTTCAATTTACCAACATGCAGAATAACACCCAGTGCTCATCCCGTCAAGTGCCCCCCTCAGTGCCTGTCACCCATTCACCCCCACTCCCCGCTCTCTTCCCCTTCCACCACCCCTCGTTCGTTTCCGAGAGTTAGGAGTCTTTATGTTCTGTCTCCCTTTCTGATATTTCCCACACATTTCTTCTCCCTTCCCTTTTATTCCCTTTCACTATTATTTATATTCCCCAAATGAATGAGAACATACAATGTTTGTCCTTCTCCGATTGACTTACTTCACCCAGCATAATATCCTACAGTTCCATCCATGTTGAGCAAATGGTGGGTATTTGTCGTTTCTAATGGCTGAGTAATATACATAAACCACATCTTCTTTATCCATTCTTCTTTCGATGGACACCGAGGCTCCTTCCACAGTTTGGCTATTGTGGGCATTGCTGCTAGAAACATCGGGGTGCAGGTGTCCCAGCGTTTCATTGCATCTGTATCTTTGGGGTAAATTCCCAACAGTGCAATTGCTGGGTCGTAGGGCAGGTCTATTTTTAACTCTTTGAGGAACCGCAACACAGTTTTCCAAAGTGGCTGCACCAGTTCACATTCCCACCGACAGTGCAAGAGGGTTCCCTTTTCTCTGCATCCTCTCCAACATTTGTGGTTTCCTGCCTTGTTGATTTTCCCCATTCTCACTGGTGTGAGGGGGTATCTCATTGTGGTTTTGATTTGTATTTCCCTGATGGCAAGTGATGGAGAGCATTTTCTCATGTGCATGTTGGCCATGTCTATGTCTTCCTCTGTGAGATTTCTGTTCATGTCTTTTGCCCATTTCATGATTGGATTGTTTGTTTCTTTGGTGTTGATTTTATTAAGTTCTTTATAGATCTTGGAAACTAGCCCTTTATCTGATACGTCATTTGCAAAAATCTTCTCCCGTTCTGTAGGTTGTCTTTGAGTTTTGTTGACTGTATCCTTTGCTGTGCAAAAACCTCTTATCTTGATGAAGTCCCAATAGTTCATTTTTGCTTTTGTTTCTTTTGCCTTCGTGGATGTATCTTGCAAGAAGTTACTATGGCCGAGTTCAAAAAGGGTGTTGACTGTGTTCTCCTCTAGGATTTTGATGGAATCTTGTCTCACATTTAGATCTTTCATCCATTTTGAGTTTATCTTTGTGTATGGTGAAAGAGAGTGGTCTAGTTTCATTCTTCTGCATGTGAATGTCCAATTTTCCGAGCACCATTTATTGAAGAGACTGTCTTTCTTCCAATGGATAGTCTTTCCTTCTTTATCAAATATTAGTTGACCATAAAGTTCAGGGTCCACTTCTGGGTTCTCTATTCTGTTCCATTGATCTATGTGTCTGTTTTTGTGCCAGTACCACACTGTCTTGATGACCAGAGCTTTGTAGTACAACCTGAAATCTGGCATTGTGATGCCCCCAGATACGGTTTTCTTTTTTAAAATTCCCCTGGCTATTCGGGGTCTTTTCTGATTCCACACAAATCTTAAAATAATTTGTTCTAACTCTCTGAAGAAAGTCCATGGTATTTCGATAGGAATTGCATTAAACTTGTAAATTGCCCGGGGTAACATTGACATTTTCACAATATTAATTCTGCCAATACATGAGCATGGAATATTTTTCCATCTCTTTGTGTCTTCCTCAATTTCTTTCAAAAGTGTTCTATAGTTTTTAGGGTATAGATCCTTTACCTCTTTGGTGAGGTTTATTCCTAGGTATCTTATGCTTTTGGGTGTAATTGTCAATGGGATTGACTCCTTAGTTTCTCTTTCTTCAGTCTTATTCTTAGTGTATAGAAATGCCATTGATTTCTGGGCATTGATTTTGTATCCTGCCACGCTACCAAATTGCTGTATGAGTTCTAGCAATCTTGGGGTGGAGGCTTTTGGGTTTTCTATGTAGAGTATCATGTCATCGGCGAAGAGGGAGAGTTTGACTTCTTCTTTGCCAATTTGAATACCTTTAATGTCTTTTTGTTGTCTGATTGCTGAGGCTAGGACTTCCAGTACTAGCAGTGGTGAGAGTGGACATCCCTGTCTTGTTCCTGATCTTAGGGGAAAGGCTCCCAGTGCTTCCCCATTGAGAATGATATTTGCTGTGGGCTTTTCGTAGATGGCTTTTAAAATGTTGAGGAATGTTCCCTCTATCCCTACACTCTGAAGAGTTTTTTTTTTTTTTTTTTTTAATTTTTTTTTATTTTTTATTTTTTTTTATTGGTGTTCAATTTACTAACATACAGAATAACACCCAGTGCCCGTCACCCATTCACTCCCACCCCCCGCCCTCCTCCCCTTCTACCACCCCTAGTTCGTTTCCCACAGTTAGCAGTCTTTACGTTCTGTCTCCCTTTCTGATATTTCCCACACATTTCTTCTCCCTTCCCTTATTTTCCCTTTCACTATTATTTATATTCCCCAAATGAATGAGAACATATAATGTTTGTCCTTCTCCGACTGACTTACTTCACTCAGCATAATACCCTCCAGTTCCATCCACGTTGAAGCAAACACTCTGAAGAGTTTTGATCAGGAATGGATGCTGTAGTTTGTCAAATGCTTTCTCTGCATCTAATGAGAGGATCCTATGGTTCTTGTTTTCTCTCTTGCTGATATGATGAATCACATTGATTGTTTTACAAGTGTTGAACCAGCCTTGTGTCCCGGGGATAAATCCTACTTGGTCATGGTGAATAATTTTCTTAATGTACTATTGGATCCTATTGGCTAGTATCTTGTTGAGAATTTTTGCATCCATGTTCATCAGGAATATTGGTCTGTAATTCTCCTTTTTGGTGGGGTCTTTGTCTGGTTTTGAAATTAAGGTGATGCTGGCCTCATGGAACGAATTTGGAAGTACTCCATTTCTTTGTGTCTTTCCGAACAGCTTTAGTAGAATAGGTATGGTTTCTTCTTAAACGTTTGATAGAATTCCCCTGGGAAGCCATATGGCCCTGGACTTTTGTGTCTTGGGAGGTTTTTGATGACTGCTTCAATCCTCCCTGGTTATTGGCCTGTTCAGGTTTTCTATTTCTTCCTGTTCCAGTTTTGGTAGTTTGTGGCTTTCCAGGAATGCGTCCATTTCTTCTAGATTGCCTAAACGTTCTTTTAAATAAGAAACTAAATTTAGATAATTGTTTCCCTTTTGCAGTTAGAAGATATTGTATGTTGTCGTGTTTTTTGAGTCTCTGTTTCTCAAACCAGTGTTTCTGAAAATTTTTCCCTTTCACAACACATATTTACACTGTTTTAGAGTGGGAGTCATTTGGCATTTTGGGTGGAACAGTTCTTGTTTGAGATTGTCTTTTATATTATTGAACATCTGTATTTACCTTCCTTTCTGCTTACATTAAATACCAGTCCTGATGATTATTTCTCAGAACCTTAAAGTGCCCTTGCACATTTTCAGATGTCTTCTAGAAAAATAGAAACATCCTTGGTTGGGATCCATTTGTTTACTCAAATTTGTAGAATGGTACTAAAGGTTATTTTAGAGCACTGTTTTTTTTCCACAGCTTTTCCTGTCATGTGTGTTAGTATATATTGGATGAGAACTAATGAACTAAATTACTGATATTTCCACAGTGGCTCAAAGTCTTGTACAAGTATTTAATTTTGAAAAACATATGTTAACCTGTGATCTATTGTGATCTTATTGAGGCAAAGTATTGGATATATGGTGTGTAAGTAGATGTGTCTCTATTTTGGAAAATTTCCCTTAGTAATAGTACTACTTCAACATTGCTTGAAAGATTTCTGTGAGTTAGCTAACTGTAATTCCCTTTATTGTAGGTGATAGAAATTGAAGATGCTTCACCCACCAAGTGTCCAATAACAACCAAGTTGGTTTTAGATGAAGATGAAGAAACCAAAGAACCTTTAGTGCAGGTTCATAGAAATATGGTCATCAAATTGAAACCACATCAAGTAGATGGTAAGAAACAATTGTATAATTAAAGCATTTTTAAAGTAGGCACCATGCCCAGTAGAGCTCAGTGGGGCTTGAACTCACAACCCTAAGAGCTGACATCAAGAGTCAGAAGCTTAACCGAGTCAGGTGCCCCATGATTAAATCATTTTTAATTAAGTTTTACCAAATTTGGTGTTTCCTGTGTGCCTCTCATCCTGCTAAGCACTAGAGGCACATTTGTGAGCAAAACAAACGTGAACCCAGCCTCCTATAGAGCTCATAAATTAATGAGGAGACACAATTCAGTGCAAAGAAAATGAGTGTTATAGAAGGGGAAATAAGTAAGTGCCCTTTACAAATGGGTATATATAGCAAGCGCATTTCACATAGTCTACAATGATTGGGTAAGGGCAGCTGCAGGGCAGGTAGAGGTACCACCATTAGCTAAAAGCCTTCTTTAGGAAATCCTCTTTCAACATTTGTGAGTATGCTTGTTAATAGTATTCTAACATTGGTATTTGGGAACAAATTATCAAATTAACATCAAATTAACAAATTATCCCTATTCTTGTTTTGTTAAAGTGGAATCAGTAAGGCAATTTTTAGTGTGCGTGTGAATGAATTCATAAGGAAAGTTCTACAGCTCTACTCCTTGGGTAATGAGCCCCTTTTCTTGTTTAGTCTTTACTGTTGAATAAAGGGAGAGATAATAAATTATCTCCTGGGTTGTTTTACTAATCAGCTCAATAAACTTGAAAGAATATTTGATAGGAATCTATAAATTAGATAAAATTATAGATCATGTTTCTATTTTAGATTATTCAGGTTTCTTTGGATTGTCCCAGGGAATGAAGGTTTGCTGTAATAGATAAGATGAATGAAAGAAAGTCACCCTGTTGTCTACTTCAGTTTACTGTCTTTTTTTTTTTTTTTTGCAATTAACCTTAGTAAGTAATCTCCTATATATTTATGAGATTCTTTATCTCATAGTTAAATTCTATTTCTTAAAGTTTTAGTTATGTTTTTGATATATTTATGAAGGAATATTTTTAATGTGGATCTTTAAACTTAATGAATATGTCATTTTTAGGTGTTCAGTTTATGTGGGATTGCTGCTGTGAGTCTGTAAAAAAAACAAAGAAATCTCCAGGTTCGGGATGCATTCTAGCACACTGCATGGGCCTTGGTAAGACATTACAGGTAAGAACATGAAGATATTCTCTTCTTACGCATTCATGAATTCAAGAATTTATATTGGATTGTATTCTGTGTCTGAGGCAGACTTAATGGGGTCTGGAGACCCAGCAGCAGTAAACAAGAATAACAAGATCCCTCTCTCAGGAAGCTTATATTACAGTACAGTTGAGAAATTTTAATCAAATATGAAATATGTACTTTCAGGTAGTTAATAAGAGAATAAATAGGGAGTGCAAATTTAAGAAGGTGATCTATGAGGAAGGATTCTAATTAAGTGAAGGAATGGGGTTATAAGGCAGAAGCAGTAAAAAACTGTGAAGAATTTGAGGTGGAAATGAACGTCTTTACAATTTCTAACACACTGTGATCCTATAGTAATGAGAATGTAAAGTATTTTTCACTATTAAAAACACTTTATTTATTTAAATTCAGTTTGTCAACATACAGTATAATACCCAGTGCTCATCACATCACGGGGCCCTCCTTAATGCCTATCCCCCAGTTACCCAATCCTCTCCCACCTCCCCTTTAGCAACCTTCAGTTTGTTTCCCAGAGTTAATAGTCTCTCATGGTTTGTCTCCCTCTCTGATTTTCCCCATTCAGTCTCCTCTCCTTCTCTTATGGTCTCTTGCACTATTTCTTATATTCCACATATGAGAGAAACTGTTTGATACTTGTCTTCCTCCAATTGACTTATTTCACTTAGCATAATGCCCTCCAGAACCATCCATGTCGATATAAATGGTAGGTATTCATCCTTCCTTATGGCTGAGTAATATTTGATTGTATGTGTATACCACATCTTCTTTATACATTCATCTGTCGAGGGATGTCTCGGCTCCTTCTGCAGTTTGGCTATTATGGACATTGCTGCTATGAACATTGGAGTGCGGATGCCCATTTGTTTCACTATATCTGTATCTTTGGGGTAAATCCCCAGTAGTGCAATTGGTACGTGATGGGATGGCTCTATTTTTACCTTTTTTGGAGGAACCTCCTTACTGTTTTCCAGAGTAGCTGTATAAGCTTGTATTCCCAACAGTGGAAGAGGGTTCCCTTTTCTCCACATCCTTGCCAACATTTGTTGTTTCCTGTCTTGTTAATTTTCCCCATTTTCACTGGTGTGAGGTGGTATCTCATTGTGGTTTTGATTTATATTTCCCTGATGGCAAGTGATGCAGAGCATTTTCTCATGTGCTTGTTGGCCATGTGTAGGTCTTCTTTGGAGAAATGTCTTTTCATGTCTTCTGCCCATTTCTTGACTGGACTGTGTTTTTTGCGTGTTGAGTTTGGTAAGTTCCTTATAGATTTTGGATGCTAGCCCTTTATCTGATATGTCATTTGGAAATATCTTTTCCCATTGTGTAGGTTGCCTTTTAGTTGTGTTGACAGTTTCCTTTGCTGTGCAGAAGCTTTTTATCTTGATGAAGTCCCAATAATTAATTTTTACTTTTGTTTCCCTTTCCTTTGAAGACGTGAAAACTCTGTGAAAAATGTCCATGGTATTTGACAGGGATTACATTGAATGTGTAGATTGCTCTGGGTAGCATAGACATTTTAACAGTATTTATTCTTCTAGTCCAAGAATGTGGCATGTTTTTTTCATTTCTTTGTGTCTTCTTCATTTTCTTTCATAAGTGTCCTATAGTTTTTAGAGTACAGATCCTTTACCTCTTTGGTGAGGTTTATTCCTAGATATATTATGGTTCTTGGTGCAGTTGTAATTAGGATCGATTCCTTGATTTCTCTTCTGACTCATTGTTAGTCTGTAGAAATGCAGCTGAGTTCTTGCATTGGTTTTGTATTCTGCCTTGTTGCTGAATTGCTGTATGAGTTTTAGCAATTTTGGAGTGCAGTCTTTTGGGTTTTCCACATAGAGTATCATGTTATATGCAAAGAGTGGAAGTTTGCCTTCTTCTTTTCCAGTTTGGATGCCTCTTATTCCTTTTCGTTGTGTGATTGCTGAGTCTACGACTTCTAGTACTGTGTTGAACAATAGTGGTGGGAGTGGGCATCCCTGTCATGTTCTTGACCCTAGGGAAAAAGGTCTCAGTTTTTCCCATTGATAATGATACTCGCTGTGGGCTTTTCATAGATAGCTTTTATGATATTGAGGTATGTTCCCTTTATCCCTACACTGTGGATAGTTTTAATCAAGAAAGGATACTGTATTTTATCAAATGCTTACTCTGTGCTAATTTAGAGGATCATATGGTTCTTCTGTTTTCTTTTATTAATGTAATCTATCATGCTGATTGACTTGCGAGTATTGAACTACCGTTGAATCCCAGAAATAAATCCTACTTGGTCATTGTGAGTAATCCTATTAATGTACTATTGGACCCTACTGGCTAGTATCTTGGTGAGAATTTTGACATCCATGTTCATCAGGGATATTGGTCTGTATTTCTTTTTTATGGAGTATTTGTCTGGTTTTGTGATCAAGGTAATGCAGACCTCATAGAATGAGTTTGAAAGTTTCCCTTCCATTTCTATCTTTTGAAACAGCTTCAGAAGAATAGTACTAATTCTTCAAATATTTGGAATTCCCCTGGGAAGCCATCTGGCTCTGGACCCTTGTTTCCTTGGAAGGTTTTGATGACTGCTTCCATTTCCTTGCTAGTTATTGGTCTGTTCACATTTTCTATTTTTTCCTGTTTCAGTTTTGGTAATTTATCAGTTTCCAGGAATGCATCTTATTTCTTCCAGATTGTCTAATTTGATGGCATATAGTTGCTCATAATGTGTTCTTAAAATCATCTGTTTATCCTTTGTGTTGGTCATAATTGTCCATGTTTCATTCATGATTTTGTTAATTTGAATCCTTTCTCTTTTCTTTTTGATAAGTATGGATAGAGGTTTATCTCTTATTTTTTCAAGGAACCAACTCCTAGTTTTGTTGACCTGTTCTACTGTTCTGCTTTCTGTTTCATTGATTTTTGCTCTAATCTTTATTATTTCTCTTCTCCTTGGTTTAGGCCTTGCTATTCTTCAGCTCTTTTAGGTGTAAGGTTAGATTGTATATTTGAGATTTTTCTAATTTTTTTGAGAGAGGCTAATATTGAAATGTACTTCCCTCTTAAGACTACCTTTGATGTATCCCATAGATTTTGAATAGTTGTGCTTTCATTTTCATTAGTTTGCGTGAATCTTTTTCATTCTTCTCTAGGTTGACCCATTCAATCTTTAGAAGGATGCTCTTTAACCTCCAAATGTTTTAGTTCCTTCAGAATTTCCTCTTGTGTTTGAGTTCCAATTTTGAAGCCTTGTCGTCTGATAAAATGCAGGAAATGATCCTGGTCTTTTCGTATCAGTTGAGACCTGATTTGTGACCCAGTATGTGGTCCGTTATTGAGAGAGTTACATGTGCACTGGAGAAGAATATGTATTCTGTTGCATTAGGTTCAAATGTTCTGAATATATAACCCGTGAAGTCCATCTGGTTCCATGTGTCATTCAAAGTCCTTGTTTCCTTGTTGATCTTCTGTTTAGGTGATCTGTCCATTGCTGTGAGTGATGTGTTGAAGTATTATTATCAGTGTATTTCTTTACCTTGGTTATTAATTGGTTGATATAATTGGCTGCTCCCAAATTAGCATAAATACTTATAATTGTTAGATCTTCTTGTTGGATAGCCCCTTTAAGTGTGATATAGTATCCCTCTTCATCTCTTACAACTGTCTTTGGTTTAAAATTTAATTTATCTAAAAAATTTTTAATTTATCTGATATGAGAATTGCTACCCTAGGTTTCTTTTGAAGTCCATTTGTATGGTAAGTGGTTGTCTACCCTCTCATTTTCAGTTTGAAGGTGTCTTTAGGTCTAAAATGAGTTACTTTTTTGAATATAGTGAAAGGAAGCCAGAAGTGGAGAATATATCTATAAAATATAAATGTAAAAAATAAAAGTTTACAGATACTTAAAAGAGCTGATAAGAAACCAGTTGCAACAGGAAAAAAGAAAAAATGGAAAATTTTAAACTGAAAGATAAGTCATAAGAAAAAACCCCCTCGAATTCTATATAGTATTTTCTCCTAGCACTGGAGTGTTCCAGTCCTTTTCGGTCAAATAAACTTGCTATTCACTTGTTCTTCCAGCTAATCTGTGGAGGAGGGGCCTATTGCACTGATACTAAGGTTTCCCTGCCTGGGTGGAGTTTCACTGTCCTTTGCCCAGAGGCCAGGCTCTGTGTATGCTGTTTGCTGTGTGTGGCTTTTGTTCTTTGAAGGCTTTCTGTACCTCCTTAGAAGGTAAAAATAAAAATGGCCGCACCCCGATCTCCAGCCCAGGAGCTGAAGATCATGATATGTGTCAAACTCTGCAGACTCCTTTGGTACATGCTCACTCATATCCTCCCCAGGGGAAGATAGAGGGACACTGATTTGTGCAACATGCAGGGCTCTGGCAGTGAGGGTTCTCACTCATTCATGTGTTCACCTGCTCCACCCCTCCTGGAGGAAGCTGAAAGTTGCCTCGTTTCTGTCTATTCCAAGGCTCTGGGACAGAGAGTGTTCACCTGTTTGCACACCTGCTTCTCCTCTCCCAGAGGAAAGCAGAGGATTGCTGTATTCCACTCCTTTACAGGGACACAACATGAAGAGTAGTTGCCCAGTCCGGTGGTGGTTCAGGGTTTATTACAAAACAAGCTGAGAACCCTCTCCTGGGCTCACTGACCTAAACCTGTTTCCCCTCTCAATGCTTGGAAACTGCCGGCTCAGGCACCCCTGTTCTTTCTGTGCCTCGGGATTTTGAGACCCCATAGTCCCACCTGCCATTTTGTCCTGCATCACTACTGAGCATCTTTCAGGCCAGGAAGTCTCTCACTGAAGTAGATTTCTAAAGTTCTTGATTTTGAGCCCCACGTCTCTATCATTTTCTCGTATTCAGCTTACAAAGACTCCCTCTGCCTGCTGTTTATCTTCTCATATATCCCCTCCATTTTTCTTCTCCCCACTCCTACCTTACAAAAAGTGGTCACTTTTTCATTTGTATAGTTCCAACCATTCTTTCCTTATATCACACATTGAATTCATAGGTGTTCCGGATGATTTGAGAGCTAGCTAAATTAAGGGGACCAGATAAAACAATGACTTCTATTCTTCCTCCATCTTGCCTCAAGTAGAACACTTTTTATTTTTTAACCATTTTGAACATTGTTCTTGCCTTTTAAGATTTTTTTTGTTCCAAGACTTTATTTAAATTCAAATTTCTTAATATGTAGTTTAGTATTGGTTTCAGGAGTAGAATTTATTGATTCATCACTTACATGTAACACATAGTGCTTATCACAGGTGCCCTCCTTAATGCCCATCACCCATTTAGCCCATCCTTCCACTCCACCTCCCATCACCATCCTACTACCATCTATAATTAAATCTTTTACAGTTTGCTTCCCTCTCAGTTTTTAATCCTATTTTTTCTTTCCCTTCCCCTGTTCATCTATTTTGTTTCTTAAATTCCACTCGAGTGAAATTACTTAGATTTACCTTTCTCTGACTGACTTATTTCACTTAGCATAAACACTCTAGTTCTATCCATGTCCTTGCTCATGCCAACAGTTCATTCTTTTTGTTGGCAGAGTAATATTCCACTGTATATATTTACCATATTTAAATTTTCCACTCATCAATTAGTGGACATTGGGCTTTTTCCATAATTTGGCTGTTGTTGATAGTGCTGCTATAAACATAGGGGTTAATTTGCCCCTTCTAATCAATAGTTTTGTTATCCATTGTGTAAGAATAGAGTTGCTGGATCATAGGGTAGTTCTATTTTTAACTCTTTGAGGAACCTCCGTATTGTTTTCCACAGTGGCTGCAGAAGCTACATTCCCAGGAAAAATTTAAGAGCTTCCCCTTTGTCCACATCCTTGCCAACATCTCGTTTCCTAAATTGTTAATTTTAGCCATTCTGACTGGTATGAGGTGGTATCTCATTGTGGTTTTGATCTGTTTTTCCCTGAAGATGAGTGATGAACATTTTTTCATGTTTTAGTTAGCCATATGTATGTCTTCTTTGGAGAAATTTCTATTCATGTCTTCCTCCCATTTCTTGCCTGGAAATACATTTTTTGTGTATTCATTTTGATAAGTTCTTTATAGATGATGGATGCTAGACCTTTATCCAGTATGTCATTTGCAAGTATCTTCTCCTATTCCATAATTTGCCTTTTAGTTTTGTTGATTGTTTCCTTTGCTTATGCAGAAACCTTTTATCTCAAGTCACAATAGTTCATTTTTCCTTTACTTTCTCTTACCTCTGTATACGTGTCTAGTAAGAAGTTGCCATGACCAAGGTCAAAGAGTTTGCTGCTTGTGTTCTCCTCTAAGATTATGATGATTTCCTGTCTCACATTTATGTCTTTCATGCATCTGGAATTTATTTTTGTGTATAGTAGAAAAAGTGATCCATTGTCATTCTTTTACATGTTGTTTTCAAGTTTTCTTGGCACCATCTGTTGAGGAGACTGTATTTTTTCCATTGGATATTCTTTCCTGCTTTGTCAAAGATGAGTTGACCATATAATTGTGGGTCCATTTCTGGGTTCTTGATTCTATTCCATTGATCTTTGTGTCCTTTTTTTGTGCTAGTACCATGCTGTCTGGATGATTACAGTTTTGTAATATAGCTTGAAGTTTGAAATCATGATGCCTCCAGCTTTGTTTTTCTTTTTTCAAGATTGCTCTGGTTATTTGGAGTCTTTGTGTTTGCATACACATTTCAGGATTGTTCTAGCTCTATGAAAATGCTAGTGGTATTTTGATAGGGATTACATTAAATGTGTAGATTGCTTTTGGTAGTATAGACATTTTAACAATACTTGTTCTTCCTTCCTTTTTTATTTAAGATTTTTTATTTATTTATTCATGAGAGAGACACACACACAGAGAGAGAGAAAGAGAGGCAGAGAAAGAGAGAAGCAGAGACACAGGCAGAGGGAGAAGCAGGCTCCATGCTGGGAGCCCGACATGGGGCTTGATTCCAGGTCTCCAGGATCACACCCTAGGCTGAAGGTGGCGCTAAACCGCTGAGCCACCTGGGCTGCCCTGTTCTTCCTATTCTTGAGAATGGAATGTTTTTTCATTTGTTTCTCTTCAATTTCTTTCATAAGTGTTCCATATTTTTCAGAATACAAATCATTTACAAAACTCTTTCTTTAGGCTATTCGAAGGTATCTTATGTTTTTTGGTGCACTTACTGTAAATAGGAAAGATTCCTTGATTTCTTTTTGTTGCTTAATTATTCGTGTATAGACATGCAGCTGATTTTTCTAAGTTGATTTTATATCCTGTGACTTTGCTGAATTCATATATCAGCTTTATCAATATTTGATGAGTCTTTCCAGTTTTCTACAGCGTAAGTAACATGTTGTGTGTGAAGACTGAAAGTTTGAAAACTTCCTTGCCTATTTAGATGCCTTTTACTTGTTTTTGTTGTCTGATTGCTGAGGCTAGAACTTCTGGTACTGGGTTGAACAGTAGTGATTAGAGTGGACATCCCTGTTATGTCCCTCACCTTAGGGGAAAACTCAGTTTTTCCCCATTGTGAATGATATTAGCTGTCAGTCTTTTTTTAAAAAAGATTTTATTTATTTATTCATGAGAGACAGAGAGAGAGAGAGAGAGAGAGAGGCACAGACACAGGCAGAGGGAGAAGCAGGCTCCATGCAGGGAGCCCGATGTGGGACTCGATCCTGGGTCTCCAGGATCACACCCTGGGCTGAAGGCGGTACTAAACTGCTGAGCCACCCAGGCTGCCCTGTCAGTCTTTCATATATTGCCTTTATGATGTTTAGGTTGGTTCTGTTCTATTCCTATTTTTTAGTGGTTTTTATGAAGACAGGATGCTGTAATTTGTCACATGCTCTTACTACATCTATTGAGAGGATCATATGGTTCTTTTCTGTGCTTTTATTAATGTGGTATATCACGTTGATAGATTTGTTGTATTGAACGCCCCCAAATTGGCTTTTAAGGTTTTTTTTTTTTTTGGCTTTTAAGTTTTTAATTCCAGTTAGTTTATGTACAGTGTTATATTAGTTTCATATGTCCACTATAGTGATTCAGTAATTCCATGTATCACCTGGTACTCATCATGACAAGTGCAGTACTTAATCTGCATCATCTATTTAATTCATCCCCCTTACCACCTTCCCCTCTCATAACCATCAGTTTCTTCTTTAAATTAAGGACTTGTTTCTTGATTTGTCTCTCTGTTTTTCCTTGTGTTCATTTTAGTGTTTCTTAAATTATACATGTGAGTGAAATCCTGTGGTATTTTTCTTACTCTGACTTACTACAGTTAGTATTTTGTTCTCTAGCTTTTCCTATGTTGTAGTAAATGGGAAGATTTCATTCTTTTTTATGGCTACATAATATTCCTGTGTGTGTGTATGTGTGTGTCTCTCACATCTTTATCTGTTCATCTATGGATGGACACTTGGGCTGCTTCCATAATATGTGCTGTAAATCCTGCTTTTTTAAACATAGGGGCACATGTATGCCTCTGAATTCGTGTTTTCCTGTTTTCTGGGTAAATAACCTGTAGTGTGATTGTTGAATCATAGGGCAGTTCTATTTTTAATTTTTTCATGAATCTCCATTCTGTTTTCCACTATGGCTGTACCAGTTTGTTTTCCCACACATAGTGCAGGAGGGTTCCTTTTTTCCACATTCTAGACATTACTCATTTAACTTGTGTTTTTGATTTTAGCCATTTTGACATGGGTAAGGTGGTATGTCATTCTTGTTTTGATTTGCATTTCCTTGTTGATGATTGATGTGATCTTCTTTTTTATCTTGCTTGAAATAATATTTATTTTTAAATTTTAAGAAGTTTTTTTTATAATAAATGTATTCTTTATTGGTGTTCAATTTACCAAAATACAGAATAACACCCAGTGTTCATCCCATCAAGTGCCCCCCTCAGTGCCCATCAACCATTAACCCCCACCCCCGGCCTCCTCCCCTTCCACCACCCCTAGTTCGGTTTCCCAGAGTTAGGAGTCTTTATGTTCTGTCTCCCTTTCTGATATTTCCCACACATTTCTTCTCCCTTCCCATATATTCCCCAAATGAATGAGAACATATAATGTTTGTCCTTCTCCAATTGACTTACTTCACGCAGTATAATACCCTCCAGTTCCATCCACGTTGAAGGAAATGGTGGGTATTTGTCGTTTCTAATGGCTGAGTAATATTCCATTGTATACATAAACCACATCTTCTTTATCCATTCATCTTTCAATGGACACCGGGGCTCGTTCCACAGGTTGGCTATTGTGGACATTGCTGCTAGAAACATCGGGGTGCAGGTGTCCCGGCGTTTCATTGCATCTGTATCTTTGGGATAAATCCCCAGCAGTGCAATTGCTGGGTTGTAGGGCAGGTCTATTTTTAACTCTTTGAGGAACCTCCACACAGTTTTCCAGAGTGGCTGCCCCAGTTCACATTCCCACCAACAGTGTAAGAGGGTTCCCTTTTCTCCGCATCCTCTCCAACATTTGTGGTTTCCTGCCTTGTTAATTTTCCCCATTCTCACTGGTGTGAGGTGGTATCTCATTGTGGTTTTGATTTGTATTTCCCTGATGGCAAGTGATGCAGAGCATTTTCTCATGTGCATGTTGGCCATGACTATGTCTTCCTCTGTGAGATTTCTGTTCATGTCTTTTGCCCATTTCATGATTGGATTGTTTGTTTCTTTGGTGTTGAGTTTAATAAGTTCTTTATAGATCTTGGAAACTAGCCCTTTATCTGATATGTCATTTGCAAATATCTTCTCCCATTCTGTAGGTTGTCTTTTAGTTTTGTTGACTGTATCCTTTGCTGTGCAAAAGCTTCTTATCTTGAAAGAAATTGAGGAAGACACAAAGAGATGGAAAAATATTCCATGCTCATGGATTGGCAGAATTAATATTGTGAAAATGTCAATGTTACCCCGGGCAATTTACAAGTTTAATGCAATCCCTATCAAAATACCATGGACTTTCTTCAGAGAGTTAGAACAAATTATTTTAAGATTTGTGTGGAATCAGAAAAGACCCCGAATAGCCAGGGGAATTTTAAAAAAGAAAACCGTATCTGGGGGCATCACAATGCCAGATTTCAGGTTGTACTACAAAGCTCTGGTCATCAAGACAGTGTGGTACTGGCACAAAAACAGACACATAGATCAATGGAACAGAATAGAGAACCCAGAAGTGGACCCTGAACTTTATGGTCAACTAATATTCGATAAAGGAGGAAAGACTATCCATTGGAAGACAGACAGTCTCTTCAATAAATTGTGCTGGGAAAATTGGACACACATGCAGAAGAATGAAACTAGACCACTCTCTTTCACCATACACAAAGATAAACTCAAAATGGATGAAAGATCTAAATGTGAGACAAGATTCCATCAAAATCCTAGAGGAGAACACAGGCAACACCCTTTTTTTGAACTCAGCCACAGTAACTTCTTGCAAGATACATCCACGAAGGCAAAAGAAACAAAAGCAAAAATGAACTATTGGGACTTCATCAAGATAAGAAGCTTTTGCACAGCAAATGATGTTGATCTTCTTTTCTGTGTTTCTTTGCTGTTTATCTTCTTTGGAAAAATTTCTATTTCTGCCTTACATACATTTTTTAAACCTGAGTATTTGGGGTTTTTTTGGTGTTGAGTTTTATTTTATTTTATAATATTTTATTCTTTTATTCCTGAGAGGCACAGGGAGAGGCAGAGACCTAGGCAGAGGGAGAAGCAGGCTCCCTGTGGGGAGCCTGATGTGGGAATCAAACCCAGGACTCCTGTATTAGGACCTGAGCCAAAGGCAGACGTTCAACCTGAGCCACCCAGGTGTTCCTGGTATTGAGTTTTAAATATTCTTTCTATATTTTGGATACTTAACCCTTTATCAGATACGTCATTTGCAAATACCTTCTCCCATTCTGAAGGTTAACTTTTAATTTGACTGATTTCTTTGCTTTTTGGAAGCTTTATATATATATATATTTTTTGGAAGCTTTATATTTTGATAAAGTCCAGTAGTTTATTGTTTTGTTTCCGTTGCCTCAGGAGCCATATATCTTAAATGTTCCCATAGCTGATGTCAGAGAACGCACTGCCTGTGCTCTCTTTAAATATTTTTATGGGTTTAGTCTCACATTCGGGTCTTTTATCCTTTTTTTTTCTTTCATTGATTTTGAACTTATCTTTTTGTGTTGTATAAGAATGTGGCCCAGTTTCATTCTTTTGCATGTCACTGTCCAGTATTCTCAACACTGTTTCTTCAAGAGACTGTTATTTTCCCATTGAGTATCCTTTCCTGATTTATCAGAGATTAATTGACCATATAATTGCAGGTTTATTTCTGGGTTTTCTATTCTGTTCCGTTGATCTGTGTGTGTATTTTCGTGTTGGTACCCTGCTATTTTGATTACTACAGCTTTGTAATATACCTTGATGTTTGGAATTGTTAATACTTTTCTTTATAAAAAAAAGTTTATTTATTTATTTTAGAAAGAATGATAGCATGCATAAGCAGGGTGGGGGGGTTGAGGGACAAGTGGAGAGAGAATTTGAAGCAGACTCTGCTGAGTGTGGAGCCTGTCACAGGGCTCAGTTCCATGACCTTGAGATCATGACCTGAGCTGAAACCAAGAGTCAGACACTCAACCAACTGAGCTACCCAGGTGCTCTTTAATGTTTTGCATTTATATTTTCACGATTGCTTTTGCTATTTAGGATCCTTGTGGTTCCATACAGGTTTTAGGATTGTTTGTTCTTGGTATGTGAAAAATGCTGGTGGTATTTTGATAGGGATTGCATTAAATGTGTAGATTGCTTTGGGTAATGCAAACATTTTAGCTGTATATGTTCTTCCAATCCATGTACATGGGATGTCTTTCATTTCTTTGTTTCATCTTCGATTTCTTTTATCAGTGTTTTTACTTTTCAGAGTACAGGTCTTTCACCTCTTTGGTTAGGTTTATTCCTAGGAATCTTACTATTTTTGGTGCAAATTTAAATGGTATTGTTTTCTCAATTTCTGTTTCTGCCTCTTCATTATTGATGTATAGAAATGCAACAGATTTCTGCTTGTTGATTATTTTGTCCTGTGACTGTCCTGAATTTGTTTATCAGTTATAGCAGTTTTTCAGTGGAGTCTTTCGAGTTTTATAAAGTATTATGTCATCTCAAATAGTATAAGTTTTACCTCTTCTTTGCTGATTTCAGTGCCTTTTGTTTTTTTGTTGTCTTATTCCTATGGCTAGTGCTTTTAGTACTATGTTGAATAAAAGTTGTGGGAATGGACATCCTTGTTTTGTTCCTGATATTATGGGAGATGTTTTTAGTTTTACTCACTTGACGATAATGGAAGCTATGGGTTTTCCATGTATGGTCTTATGTTCAGTTATGGCTTCCTCTGAACCTACTTTGTTGAAGGTTTTTATCCTGACTGGATGTTGTAGTTTGTCAAATCCTTGTTCTGCTTCTATTGAAATGATTATATGGTATTTATCTGTTCTTTTATTGTGATGTATCACATTGATCGATTTGCCAGTATTGACTGACTCTTGCAGCCCAAGAATAAATTGTACTTGATCGTGGTGTATGATTTTTGAAATTGCATTATTGGATTTGGTCTGCTAGTATTTTGTTGAGCATTTTTACATCAGTGTTTACCAGGGATATTAGCCTGTGGTTTTCCTTTTTGGTGATGTCTTTGTTTTCAGAATCAGAGTAATGCTGGCCTCATAGAATGAATTTGGACGTTGTATTCCTCTTTTGTATTTTGGAATAGTTCAAGAAGAATAGATGTCAACTCTTTTTAAAATGTTTGGTAGAATTCACCTTATAAAATCATCTTTTCCTGGTCTTGTGTTTCTTATGGCTTTTTGACTTACTGATTCAATTTCTTTGCTGGTTATGGTTCTCATCAAATTTTCTATTTCTTCCTGTTTCAGTTTTGTCAATTTATATTTTTCTAGAAATTTATCCATTTCTTCTATTTTGTCCATTTTTTAGCATATTGTTTTTCATACTATTATAATTATTTGTATTTTTGTAACATCAGTTCTTATTTCTCTCTCATTTGTAATTTTAGTTAAGTACTTTCTCTTTTTTTATTTCTCTGTCTAGGTAGAGGTTATCTGTTTTATTGCTTTTTATCGCAAGGAATCTGCTCCTTGTTTTGTTGATCTTTTCTGTTTTTTTTTTTTTTTTTGTCTTTCTGAATCATTTAGTTCTACTGTAATCTTAATTATCTTCTTCCTTCTGCTTGTTTTAGGTTTTGTTTGTTCTTTTTCTAGCTTCTTTAGGCATAAAGATTGGTTACTTATTTCGGATTTTTCTTGCTTAAGATAGGTAGTATTGCTATAAACTTCCCTTTTAGAACTGTTTTTGCTCTACCCCAGAAATTTTTGATTATTGTGGTTTCATTTACATTTGTTTCCATGTAGTTTTTTATTTCTTCTATTTCCTGATTGATCCATTAATTGTTTAGTATCATGTTACGTAATTTCCATGTATTTGTTATTTTCTAATTTTTTTTCTTGTGGTTGACTTTTAGTTAAATAACATTTTGGTCAGAAAAGATTTATGCTGTGACTTCTGTCTTCTTGAGTTTGTTGAGGCTTGTTTGTGGACTAATATTTCATATTCTGTAGAATGTCTCATGTGCACTTTAAAGAATGCGTGTTCTCCTGTTTTATGATGGAATGTTTTGCATATATTTATTAAATCCATCTGTTCCCATGTGTCATTCAAAGCCAATGGTTCCTTGTTGGTTTTCTGTTTAGATGATCTGTCCATTGATGTAAGTTGGGTGTTAATATCCCCAGTATTATTGTATTATCTTCAAAGAGTCCCTTTATTTTTGTTATTGATTGTTTTATGTATTTGAGTTCTTCCCTGTTGGATGCTTTTTAAAATTTCCCTTTTATTGTATACTGTCCTACTTTGTCCCTTGTTCCATCTTTGTTTTAAAGTCTATTTTGTCTCATACAGGTCTTGCTACTCTGGCTGTTTTTTGTTCATCCTTTTGAGTGGTTGATATTTCTCTATCCCCTCATTTTTAATCTTTAGGTTTGTTTAGGTCTCAGATGAGTTTGTTGTATGTAGCTTAGGGATGGGTCTTTTTTTTATCCATTCTGTCACCCTATGTCCTTTTTCGGAGCACTTAGACCAGTTACATTTAAAGTAATTACTG
Source organism: Canis lupus familiaris (assembly GCF_011100685.1). NCBI lineage: Eukaryota > Metazoa > Chordata > Mammalia > Carnivora > Canidae > Canis > Canis lupus. The sequence goes on along the minus strand of NC_049260.1, from coordinate 60,043,097 downwards.
ATAGTTATCATTTTATTCATTTTATGTTGTTTCTGAAGATTTTCTTTGATCTTTTCTTGTCTTTTTCATGTTTTGCTGATTCTCTTTAGTGATATATTTCAATTTAGTTCTCTTCATTCTTTGCATGTTTATTCATGGGTTTTTGATATATGGTTACCATTAGAGTTGCATATAGCAGTCCATATTAAGTTGATTTTTGTTTAAGTTTGAACCCATTCTTTACTCCTTTCTTCCACATGTTTTCAGTGTACGGTATCATAGTTTACATCCTTTTATTTGTTTCTTTACTGATTTTTCACAGAAATATTCATTTTTAATCCTTTTGTTGTTTCTTCCTTTATCCTGCTACTTTTAGTCTCTCCTTTCAACTGAAAGAGTTCCCTTTAATATCTCTTACTTCTTCAGTTTTTCTTTGTAAGGGGAACTCTTTATTTTACCTTCTATTTTGAATGATAATCTTTCTGGATAGAGTATTCTTGGACACAGATTTTTCCCATTCAGCACTGTGAATATATGGTGCCACTTTATTTTTGCCTGCAAAGTTTCTGCTTTAAAAGCTGCTGGTGCCTTATGGGTTTTCCCTTGTATGTTACTTCTTTTATCTTCTTTAAAAAATTTTTTCGCTATATTTTGCCAGTTTAATTATAGGATGTCTTGGTGTGTGTGTGTCTGTTTCTGTTGATTTTATTGGGAGTTCTCTGTGCTTCTTGGATCTGGTTATCTGCTTCCTTCCCCAAATTACGATAGTTTTCAGTTATTTTTTCAAATTTTCTGTCTTCTTTTCTCTCTCATCTTCCTTTGGTAGTCCTATAAGAGAAACATTATTGTTTTGTTTTGTTTTGTTTTGTTTTTAAAGATTTTATCTATTTATTCATGAGAGACACAAAGAGAGAAGCAGAGATATAGAGGGAGAAGCAGGCTCCTTGCAGGAAGGAAGCCCAATGTGGGACTCTATCCTGGGACTTTGGGATCACACCCTGAGCCAAAGGTAGACACTCGAGACCGATGAGCCATCCAGGCATCTCACATTATTATGTTTGATGGAGTCACTCAATTCCATAAGTCTTTTCTTGTTTTGCATATTATTTTTTCTCTCTTTTGTTTAGCTTGATTACTTTCCATTACTCTGTTATCCGGGTCATTAATTTGTTTCTGTGCTTCTTCTAGCCTGCTTTTCATTTCATCTAACTTGTTTTTCATTTTGTTTATTGAGCCCTTTTTTGTAAAAAAAGATTTTACTTATACTTGAGGGGAGGATAAAGGGAGAGGAGAAGAAGGCCCCACCCCCTACTGAGCAGGCAGCCCAAAACAAGGTTTAACCCCAGGTCCCTGGGATCATGACCTGAGCCCAGGGCAGATACACTTGACTGACTGATCCACCAGGGAGCCCATCATTTTGTTTATTGAGCTTTTTATCTCTGATATGTTATTTATTATCTCTCTGTTAAGGATCTCACTCTTGTATTCCTCTCTTTTCACATGTCCAGTGGGTATCCTTATGATTATTCCCTTAAATTATATATCAAGCATATTAGTTATATCTATTTCACTTAGATCTGTGGCCATGGCCTTGATGTGTTCTTTTATTTGGATAGATTTCTCTGTCTTCTCATTTTGTTTATGTCTTGATGTGTGTTTCTTTGTGTTGGAAATTTGAGCTCTGTTTCCTGTTCTTTAGGGTAATGGCCTTATGAAGTAAAGGTCTTGTAGTACTGTGTCATATAGTGTCCCCTGTTTCCTAGGGTCTGATGCTTGTGGGAGTGTCTACAGTGTTTGCTGTGTGTACCTTGTTGTTTTGTCCTGGCCACTTTATCCCTTACAGCAGCTTTCTGCAAAGGTTCTCTTTGCCTGTTGTTGGCATTTTTTGGTTCCTCACCTGAATGTGGTATATTTTAAGTAGATGTGCTCAGGTCTGCTTGTGAAATGAAAGGTGTTGCAACTGCTACTGAACTGAGATCCTGAAAACCCATTGGGGAGACATGGTGTGAGCAGGGATTTGGGTGGGCCTTCTTGGGTAGAGGGCTTTCTGTCCTGGGACTAAGGGAAGCATAACCCTCAGGAATGCTTTTGCTGGAATGCTGGCAGTTAAGGCTTAGTCTAACCAAGTTAGTTAATGAGTGTTGATGCTCTTCCACTTCCCACAGGTGGCTTTGTGCTTATGCTGAAGGGAGGAGATGGGGAAATGATGTTGACCAGTTTCTTCATTCCTGGAGGGGTCTCTTTGTGAATGCTGTTTCCCTGGGATGTGGTCTGAGATGAGCTAATATCTGCCCCTCTGTGTGCCTCAGGCACTCTTCATTTCGCTATTTTCACTGTTTCATTTGTATGTCCATGCACTGCTTGTCTTCTTTCCAAGAGCAGCACAGTGTCCTCTAGGCTATATCCCAGCCATGCCCTCTGATGTCAGGTCCCACTGTTTGCACAAACTCACCAAATTTGGCCCCCTCACTTTCTAAGCCAGTTGCTTTGGGGATTCATTTTCCCTGTATCCTCCCCTGTGTGGTAATCTGTCTCTCCTTCTCCACGACCACATCTTTCCTCCTCACCCTGGTGGCTATGATCCATTTCTGTCCCAGACCACATCTCCATACTTTCTACCTTCTTTGATGTGGCCTCTTCTCTACCTTTAGTTGTGGAGTTTGTTCTGCCAGTCTTGAGGTCAATTTCTGGGGTGTTTATATTGATTTTATAGTTATTTTACTGTATTTGTGGGATGGAGTGAGCCTACGGTCCTCGTACTTTACCTCCATTTTCCCGAGTTATCAATTCAGAATACTTTAAAATGGAAAAATACTGCATGACACCATTCTCTTCTAAATGGTCAATAGCAGTTTCTGAAAGTTTGTGGGAAGGGGCATTGTGCAAACCCGGGACTTAGTTGAAGTTTTGGTATGGTTATTTTTTTATTTCATTATTATTATTGATCATAGGATCATGGAGCTTTGGAGTTGGAAGAACCTTATACATCATGTAATCAAACTCCATCTTTTTATATATTATATTTCTTTCCTCATACTTTGCCTGGTTAGGAACTTGTGACCTTTGGTTGGTTGCTTTATTGTTTGAAGGTAAAAGAAAACAAAACTAGTAAATCGTAAGATTGTTTTATTTTAACTTTTCTCGAGATATTTTAGTTGAATGTGGTAACTTAATTTGTTTTCTTGTAGGTGGTAAGTTTTCTTCATACAGTTCTTTTGTGTGACAAATTGGATTTCAGCACAGCTTTAGTGGTTTGTCCTCTTAATACTGCTTTGAATTGGATGAATGAATTTGAGAAGTGGCAGGAAGGATTAAAAGATGATGAGAAGCTTGAGGTATTATATTTTAAATATTTTCTTTTATTAAAATAACTGCATGAAATTCATACAATAAACAAAAAGATTAATTACCAGTTATGCATATTTCCATGGTAATGTGCAGTATTCCTACATTCCTAATAGTTACCTTTAAAAATCTTTATTTTCCCACAAAAGGTCTCTGAATTAGCAACTGTGAAACGTCCTCAGGAGAGAAGCTACATGCTGCAGAGGTGGCAAGAAGATGGTGGTGTTATGATCATAGGCTATGAGATGTACAGAAACCTTGCTCAAGGAAGGAATGTGAAGAGTAGGAAACTTAAGGAAATCTTTAACAAAGCTTTGGTTGATCCAGGTAATATATTAACAGACACTGAGATAAATTAGCAAGTTGAATAGAAAATACGCTGATGTTCTGTTTAACAAGCAACATACTAAGTGTCTGGTTTTTGTTTCATTTGTCCTGGTTTTTTCCTTCTTTCTGTTTCTTCTATAATTTTATTATGGTAAAAGCTCTCTTAATGTTGCCAGTTTTTCAGAATTCAGTTGCTGAGTCTGCAAGTGTTTGAGGTTTTTAGGGGAGATCTTGTAAACAACACAAAATGCATCAGGTGCCTAAGTCACAATTGCAGTTTCTTCCAATTGTCTGAATATTAGATGGAAACAAGACATCTCTCCTACTCTTAAAACAATTAAGTTTCTTTCCCAAGTTTATGTAATTAGAATTGCTGCATGGTTTTTCCCTTTGTTTTAAAGCATCATTACTAGAGAAGGTTGATATTTGTAATACTGTCTATCCTTATGACAGTAGTCCTCATGATGCAGGATCCAAATATTTAATTTTTACTTGGCACTTCAGCAAGTTGTATTATTTGCAAAACTAATTTTAAATTATTTGTATCTTTTTTCTTTTTATTTAAACTTTATCATTTAAGTATTTTATGAAACATTTATTGAGGCTTTAGATGTGTGTTAAAGTCTGATTTTCACTGTCAAAATAACAATATTCTTTAGAATCCATCAGTTTGCCTCTTTTTTTAATTAAATTTTCTTTATTTTCAGGTTTATTCAGGTATAATGAACAAAGGTGTAAGATACTTTAAGTGTGCAATGTGATGATTTTGATATGGGCAATACATTTTGGAAGTGTTACTGAGAGTTAGATGGAAAAGGAAAGAAGTCTCAGTTACTTTCACTGCCTACATTAAAGAATTACAGGAGAGCAAAATGAAAGAAAAGCAGTTTTATTAAAGTACTCCAGGGAGAGGTGGGCTACTCAAGAGAGACAGAAGCCCAGAAACTCCTGGGTATGGGCTTATATCAGTTTTTGGGGGTTGGGTTCTAGGATCATAACATTTGAGTGACAGACCTGGATTATATAATAATTAGCCAGCTATCCATGTCTATTCCCAAGCTATATTTGAAATGCCATAATGGGGTAGAAAACCACAACATTATTTCTATTCTAGAGACATAGGTCAAATAACGGTAAGTGGCTGCTTTCTGCACAAGTGCAATAAGCACAACAAACTTAACTCTTCCTCTTTTGGGATGTTGTAACCACATACCAACTGCTAGATAGGTGGAATGAGGTAGTCCCTGGGTGGTCTGTGGTTAGGGTTCTCCATCAGGACATCTAAGATCCATTCTCTTTTTGTTTAGGCCTGGCTTCCAGTCTAAAGAAGGATTCACCCCTTTGAGTAACATCCATGACGACCTCACATATTGTCTCCTCCCATTTTTTTTTTTTTTTTGATGAGAGCATTTAAGTTTTGCTTTTCTAGCAAATTTTAATTACACAGTACTGTGTTATCAGCTATACTTACCACTTTATAAATTAGATTCTCAGACTTTATTCATCTTATAACTGAATATTTATACCGTTTTGCCTCTTTTTTAAGGTAATGATGTAATTAACATGTACCAAAGTAACTTTGCCATTGTAAATCTAAGGCTCAGTAAGTTTATCTTTTTTCCGTGATTAAAGTATTTGTCTGAAAGTTCTTTGGTTATTTTATCATCAGAGAACTTTAAGCTAGTGAATATTGCAACAGATTTTTAAGAAATTGCTTTGGAGTAGTTAAAACAACAGTTTAAGATGCTTAACATTGTGATTTGTTTATGAGGAAGTAAATTTTTAATACCTTAAATCTTGTGACATGAATAAGACTTGTTATTTCCATGTAAATTAGTAACATCTTAAAAATATTTTACTTTGGAATAATTTTTTACAGAAAATTTGAAATGATAGTAAAAATGCTCCCATATTCCATGCACCCAGATTCCACACTGTTTACATGTTACATTGCCATGGTAGATTTGCCGAAACTAAGAAATTGATACATTGGTGGCATATATTAACTAAACTCCAAACTATATTTGAATTTCACCATTTTTTATGTCCACATTCTGTTTCAAGATCTGATCTAGGGTATACCACAGTGCATTTAATTGTCATGTTTCAACAGTCTTGTTTAGTCTATGGCAACTTTTCAGTCTTTAGTTTTCATTATCTTCTCAGTCCTTTAGAAAGTTCACCCTAGTGTGTGTTGTTTTCCTTATAATTAGATTCTGGGGTTATAGGTTTTTGAAAAAATTTACCAGAGGTGAAATACCTTTCTCATCACATCGTATCAAGGGTACATTAGATCTACATGACATTACTGGCTCTACTATTTTCACTTGTCTCTACTCTGTTCTTTGGAAGTCAGTCACTAAGTCTAGCTTACCCAGGGTGGGAGAAGGCAGGAATTAATTAAGCTCTGTCTCCCTTAGTGAGCATTATTTGTACATAAAATTTGGAGTTTTCTGTAAGAAAGATTTGTCCTTTCCTACTTAGTTATATAATGAGTCATTGATGTGTATCAGCATAAACTAATCATATATTATTAGTTTATATGTTAAGATTATAAACTAATGCCTTGTTATTTTGTTGTTCAAAATGTTCCAAATTGGCCATTTAGGAGCTCTTTGAGGTTTGTAGATTGGTTCCTGTATTCCTTTGATACTTCATACTTGTTGTTGTTGTTGTTTTAAGCCCTTCATTATTTTCTGGTACTTTAAGGTACTCCAGGCTTATGTTGTATTATCTCTGTCCCCTGCTCCAGAATTCACCATTTCAGTAATGTGCCATGGTTCCTTTTATTGAAAAATGGTATTTACAAACCAAGATCTGAGTATTTGGGGGTGTTTCTTGCTACTGGAGTATCATTGCTTCTAGGTTCTCTCAGCAGACAGAACTAGGTGGTATATGTACAAATCTACATCTATACACAAATCTATCCCTTTGTGTGTGTGTGTGTATAGAGATAAACTTGATAATGGTGTCTTTGACTCCAGTCCATTATCACAGTGTTCATTTTCATCTCTGTTAATCTGTTACTTACCTTTTCAACTATGAGAATCCTGGCTCCAGCTATCTGCCATCCATTTATTTATTTGTTCAGAGTCATTATACATGTAAAGCAATTTCAGAATTGTTAACTTGTACCTCTATGAAAAGCAAGTTTACCAACTATAGTACAGTGTTTATGTGATTGTTTTTGTCTATAGCTTTATAATTTATGGTTAAAATATTTTCTAAGTCACTTAGATCAGTTCCTTTGTTTTCTTATTTGTATACATTAAAGTTTATTCTTTGTAATGTAGACCTTATTGGGTTTTGACAAATGAATAATCTGTTGATAGCCTCATTACTATACTTGCCCTTTTGTTTAATTCATAGCACCATTACTTTAAGCCATGCTAAGCATTTATTCATCATGAGTATTAATCTACATTAATCTACATTATCTACATTATATACATTATCCCACATTTTAATGACTAGAGTTTACTGCAGTAAAAACACACATAACATAAAATCCATTTAACCATTTTAAATTTTGCAATTCAATGACATTTAGTATATTCACAATGTTATATAACTATCACAACTATTTTCTTGAACTCATTTTCAAGAACAACTCTTTTCTTGAACAGCATTTTTCATCACTTCAAAGAGAAATTCAGTATCCATTAGCAGTTACTTCCAAATGCCCTGTCCTCCAGAAACTATCAGTGTACTTTTTGTCTCAGTGGACTTGCCTTTTCTGGACATCTCGTAAAAATATTTCCAGACATTTTGTATAAGTGAAATCATACAATATCTGACTTTTTTACTTACCATAAGGCTTTCAAGCTTTATTTGTATTGTAGCATGTTACCAGTACTTCACTCCTTTAAACACACACACAATGTTAATTCAAGATACTGTTTAATTTAAACAATAAAATAGATCTATGTAATTATGTAAAATAATGACAAATTTTCATGGTTTATTGAACTATCTTTCAGTCAGGCTTAATTTTTGAGCAGAACTTTTTTCCAAGCCTCTTGCTAAGACCCTTTTCTTTTTTTTTTTTTTTTTTTGTTTTGTTTTGTTTTGGTTTGTTTTTTTTTGTTTTTTTTTATTTTTTATTTTTTTTTTTATTGGTGTTCAATTTACTAACATACAGAATAACACCCAGTGCCCGTCACCCATTCACTCCCACCCCCCGCCCTCCTCCCCTTCTACCACCCCTAGTTCTTTTCCCAGAGTTAGCAGTCTTTACGTTCTGTCTCCCTTTCTGATATTTCCCACACATTTCTTCTCCCTTCCCTTATTTTCCCTTTCACTATTATTTATATTCCCCAAATGAATGAGAACATATAATGTTTGTCCTTCTCCGACTGACTTACTTCACTCAGCATAATACCCTCCAGTTCCATCCACGTTGAAGCAAATGGTGGGTATTTGTCATTTCTAATAGCTGAGTAATATTCCATTGTATACATAAACCACATCTTCTTTATCCATTCATCTTTCGATGGACACCGAGGCTCCTTCCACAGTTTGGCTATCGTGGCCATTGCTGCTATAAACATCGGGGTGCAGGTGTCCCGGCGTTTCATTGCATTTGTATCTTTGGGGTAAATCCCCAACAGTGCAATTGCTGAGTCGTAGGGCAGGTATATTTTTAACTGTTTGAGGAACCTCCACACAGTTTTCCAGAGTGGCTGCACCAGTTCACATTCCCACCAACAGTGTAAGAGGGTTCCCTTTTCTCTGCATCCTCTCCAACATTTGTTGTTTCCTGCCTTGTTAATTTTCCCCATTCTCACTGGTGTGAGGTGGTATCTCATTGTAGTTTTGATTTGTATTTCCCTGATGGCAAGTGATGCAGAGCATTTTCTCATATGCATGTTGGCCATGTCTATGTCTTCCTCTGTGAGATTTCTGTTCATGTCTTTTGCCCATTTCATGATTGGATTGTTTGTTTCTTTGGTGTTGAGTTTAATAAGTTCTTTATAGATCTTGGAAACTAGCCCTTTATCTGATATGTCATTTGCAAATATCTTCTCCCATTCTGTAGGTTGTCTTTTAGTTTTGTTGACTGTATCCTTTGCTGTGCAAAAGCTTCTTATCTTGATGAAGTCCCAATAGTTCATTTTTGCTTTTGTTTCTTTTGCCTTCATGGATGTATCTTGCAAGAAGTTACTATGGCCGAGTTCAAAAAGGGTGTTGCCTGTGTTCTTCTCTAGGATTTTGATGGAATCTTGTCTCACATTTAGATCTTTCATCCATTTTGAGTTTATCTTTGTGTATGGTGAAAGAGAGTGGTCTAGTTTCATTCTTCTGCATGTGGATATCCAATTTTCCCAGCACCATTTATTGAAGAGACTGTCTTTCTTCCAATGGATAGTCTTTCCTCCTTTATCGAATATTAGTTGCCCATAAAGTTCAGGGTCCACTTCTGGATTCTCTATTCTGTTCCACTGATCTATGTGTCTGTTTTTGTGCCAGTACCACACTGTCTTGATGACCACAGCTTTGTAGTACAACCTGAAATCTGGCATTGTGATGCCCCCAGATACGGTTTTCTTTTTTAAAATTCCCCTGGCTATTCGGGGTCTTTTCTGATTCCACACAAATCTTAAAATAATTTGTTCTAACTCTCTGAAGAAAGTCCATGGTATTTTGATAGGCATTGCATTAAACGTGTATATTGCCCTGGGTAACATTGACATTTTCACAATATTAATTCTGCCAATCCATGAGCATGGAATATTTTTCCATCTCTTTGTGTCTTCCTCAATTTCTTTCAGAAGTGTTCTATAGTTTTGAGGGTATAGATCCTTTACATCTTTGGTGAGGTTTATTCCTAGGTATCTTATGCTTTTGGGTGCAATTGTAAATGGGATTGACTCCTTAATTTCTCTTTCTTCAGTCTCATTGTTAGTGCTCTCCAGAGCCTCATGACTGCATTCTCCCTGTACTTTGTCTAGAATGATTTTTACTATGGCTATTTTCAAATCCTACCACCTCATTAGAATGAGGTTTTCCAGAAGATATATTTCTAAGCTTATTATTAAAACTTATTTCTTTTAAACATTAAAGATTTTAAAACTTTTTAATGTTATAATGTTATATACATCCCTATCTTAGTAAACAATATGAATAACATCTTTTAGCATTTTTTGTTGACTCAGGGTTATTCATGAGTATATTTACTTTTATTGTTTCTTCTTACTTTTATTCTCTCAGATATCCTTACTAAGGGTAGGGCCTCCTTTCCTTTCATTGCCACACTAATAAATAGTTCTTTTTAAGTTAAATTATAAAAGCAATACATATTCTTGAGCAAAATACAAACAGAAGGAAAAGGTGTATATTAAAAAGTAAAAGTTCCCAGCCTCCTGTCTCACTGTTGTTTCATGTATATCCTTCCAGAAATTTTTTGTGTTTATGCAAGCAAGCATGTATTTTTTTGAGATACACTTGACATATAGCATTATAGTAGTTTCAGGTATAGAACATAATGATTCAATATATGTATATATTACAGAATGTAATAAGTCTAGTTACCATCCAGTCACTGCATAATTTTAATTTTTTTCTTGTGATGAGAACTTTTAAGATTTGCTCTCTCAGGAACTTTTGAGTATATACTACAGTATTGGTTTTTTTAAAAAAAGATTATTTATTTATTTATTCATGAGAACACAGAGAGAGAGAGAGGCAGAGACACAGAGGGAGAAGCAGGCTCCATGCAGGGAGAGCCAGACGTGGGACTCGTTCCTGGGTCTCCAGGATCACACCCTGGGCTGAAGGCGGCGCTAAACCACTGAGTTACCCGGGCTGCCCTATACTACAGTATTGTTAATTATGATTATCATGCTGTATATTACATCCCCAGGACTTATTTATCTTGTAACTGGAAGTTTGTAACTTGACCATCTTTACCCATTTCACTCATCCCTATCACCTGCTTCTGGCAACCACCAATTTATTCTCTGTATCAATGAGTTTATTTTGTTTTGTTTTTAGATTCCAAAAAAGTGAGATCATACAGTTTTTGCCTTTTTTTGTCTGATTTATTTCACTTGATGTAATGCCTTAAAGATACATTCATGTTGTCACAAGTGGTAGGACTTCCTTTTTTATGGCTGAATAATATACTATTTTATACACACACACACACACACACACACACACACACACATCTATCTATCTATCTCCCACATTTTCTTTATCCATTCATCTGTCAGTGGACACTTAGGTTGTTTCTATGTCTTGGCTATTGTAAATAATGCTGCAGTAAGTATGATAGCACAGATACTTCTTTGAGATAATGATTTTGTTTCCTTGGCTATATACCCAGAAATATAACTGCTGGTTCATATGGTAGTTCTACTTTTCAATTTTTGAGGAACCTGCATAGTGCCTGCACCAGTTTATATTCTTAGAATAATGCACTAGAGTTCCCTTCTCTCCAGATCCTCACCAACACTTGTTATTTCTTGTCCTTTGAGAATAGCCATTCTAACAGATGTGAGGCGATATCTCATTGTGGTTTTGATTTGTATTTTCCTGATGATTAGTGATGTTGAGGTCTTTTTCATGTACCTGTTGCCCTTTTATAAGTTTTCTTTTGAAGAATCTCTAATCAAATCCTCTGCCCATTTTTAAATCAGATTGTGTGGATTTTTTTTTCAAACATGTATTTTATATTGCAGTGTTTAGAGGCCCAAGACTACTTTCAGGTTCAGTAATTTACTAGGACTCATAGAACTCAGAAAAGCTATTATACTCATGGTTATGGGTTATTATAATGAAAGAATACAAATTAAAATCAGCAACAGGAAAAGGCCTTATAAGACAGGGTCCAGGAGAGTACTAAGGCTGATCTGGCAATGGAATTCTGCAGACAGCAGTTACTTCTCCCAGCAATGATACATAACAGTGAGTACACAGTTTTGCTAACCAAGTACACTTATACAAGCCTTGTTTAGAGTTTGGGCTTGGTCATGTACACATGTTTGACCACCCATGTGAGTGATCTTGATCCCTCCAAAGGTCAGGAAGATGCCACATGGCCCAAAGACCCCCCTCACCTCATTAGGCTATCTGGTGTGTATCCCAAGCCATCCAGGTAAACAAAGACCATTTTCTCAGACAGGACATTCCAAGTTTACAGGATACTTCCCAGGTGCTGAAGGCAAAGGCCTAACCTTTCTTTGGGCAGGATTAATCCTTTGCTACATCTATCTATACACAGATAAAATTACCGTTTGAGGTGGTTGTTTAAATACAAGTAGTATCATAATATAGATTCTGCAACTTGCTTCTTTTTATTTAATAATGTATTTGGCATATCTTTCCAGGTTAGTACATAGAAATCTATATCATTAATTTTAGTTCTGTAACATTCCATTATAGTTTTATTAATGCCTTTTGAATAGCTTTTGGGTTTTTTTTCAATTTTCCACCAAAACAAACAATGCTTCAGGGAATATTTTATGTATCTTTGGGTGTGTGTGGAAGTATACCTTTAGGATAAATTCCCAGAAATTGAACTGTGAGTCAAAGGGTACATACATTTTACATTTTAATAGATACTGTAAAGTTGTCTTCCAAAATGTCAGATAGTAATTTAGTCTCTCACAAAGATTGTATGAGAGTACTTGTTTTACCATGTCCTCATGAACACTGAATATGGTGGTGAAAATCATTTAAGTCATGTGTAAAAGGCAATTTTTTTCTTTGGAAGAATTTTAGGATTCAAAAAAACCAACATGTAGTCTTTTAATACAAAGTTAGGTATAGATTTTAGTTTTTAAGTAAAGTAAGTAATTTAAAAATGTCAATATTTGTGTAGCTCCATGTGAAAACTGATTAATAATTATATATATTTTTTGATTAACAATTATATTATTTGATCAATCATACTGAAGCATTTACTTTTGAAATGATGTAGAAGATAAATTTTCCCTAATGCCTAACAGATGGAGAGTAATTTGACAAAATAAGTATTTAAGTAGTATGTATGTTAGCCAGCAAGCAAATTGTGTATAAATGATACTTTAGAAAACAATAATACATTATTTTAATAAAGCATATGTATTTCTTTGAAAGAGTTACTCTCAGCTGTAAGATCTTTTATAGCTTAGAAAGTGTTCTTCCCACCCACTCCTCCCACCCCATAGCCATGTAACAATTAATTTAGCTATCTTTTATCAGGTAAATTTTCTGCTCTGCAAATATTGTTAGTTATTTGGAATGAATTAAATGGAAGATACTCCAGAGTCTATTGTGATTTATTTTTTAAAATATTTTATTATTTATTAGAAAGAGAGAGATTGAGAGAGAGAGAGCACGAGTTGGGGCAGAGTGGGGGACAAAGGGAGAGGAAAAAGCAGACTCCCCACTGAACAGGGAGCCCGATGTATGGCTCCTCTATCCAAGGACCCTTAGATCATGACCTGAACCAAAGGCAGACACTTAACCAACTGAGCCACCCAGGTGCCCCTCTGTTTTGATTTATGTAGTATTTCTTAAAGTGTAACTTTTGAAATTTGTCTTTTCATGTATATATAAATTGCTAGTAGTCTTAGGCATTTGTGTTCACTTGATACACTAGTGCTAAAATATATCTTTAGATACTGTTTTCCAATTAAAAAAGATTTTATTTTTTCAAATACCTTAAATCTGTTGGGAGAATCTTCTCACTTTTTTTAAATTATTTTTGTTTATTTTTGTATTCTTAAAGAATCTTAAGTACCGGGATCCCTGGGTGGCGCAGCGGTTTAGCGCCTGCCTTTGGCCCAGGGCGCGATCCTGGAGACCCGGGATTGAGTCCCACGTCAGGCTCCCGGTGCATGGAGCCTGCTTCTCCCTCTGCCTATGTCTCTGCCTCTCTCTCTCACTGTGTGCCTATCATAAATAAAAAAAAGAAAAAGAAAAAAAAAAAAGAATCTTAAGTACCATCTATACTAGTACTTTAATACTCTACTCTTGGGATGTAATTAATACTAGTTAATGCCACATTACAAAATACAACAAATACAGCAGCAGTTAAAATGTGACAATTCTTGGGACACCTGAGTGGCTCAGTTGGTTAAGCATCTGCTTTTGGCTCAGGTCATGATCTCAGGGTCCTGGGGTTGAGCCCCATTTCAGGCTCCTTACTCAGTGGGGAGTCTGCTTCCCCATCTCCTTCTACACTTCAGCCTTGCTTGTGCGCTCTCTCTCTCTGGGCTCCTCTCAAATAAAATCTTTTAAAAAAAAGAATTTATTTATTTATTCATGAAGGACAGAGAGAGAGAGAGGCAGAGACACAGGCAGAGGGAGAAGCAGGCCTCATACAGGGAGCCCGACGTGGGACTCGATCCCCGACTCCAGGATCATGCCCTGGGCCGAAGGGAGGAGCTCAACCACTGAGCCACCCAGGCATCCCTCAAATAAAATCTTTTAAAAAATGACTATTCTTATGAGGATATTGTTTTATCTTCCCATAAGAGCAGCACTTTAAAGAGTTAACTTATTGGGATGCCTGGGTGGCTCAGTGGTTGAACTTCTGCCTTTGGCTCAGGACGTGATCCCAGAGTTCTGAGATCAAGTCCCACATTGGGCTCCTGTATGGAGCCTGCTTTTCCTCCCTCTGCCTATGTCTCTGCCTCTCTCAGTGTCTCTCATGAATACATAAATAAAAATCTTTAAAAAAAAGAGTTAACTTATTTGCTTAAATGAATTAATTACACATTCAATTTTAATTACATTTTAAATTTTATTATATACTAATTAAATGTTGTTTTTCTATACATTTTTATAGGCCCAGACTTTGTTGTTTGTGATGAAGGCCATATTCTGAAAAATGAAGCATCTGCAGTTTCAAAAGCTATGAATTCTATACGGTCAAGGAGGAGGATTATTTTAACAGGAACACCACTTCAAAATAACCTAATTGAGTGTGAGTTAATATCTCCAGTTATGCTGTAGAGTTGGCATGGCCTCAGACACATTTCTGCCACTTTACCATTTGCCTTTCTTCTGTCTAATATAGTCTCTGACTATGATCTGGGTAGGTCCATCTTAGTCTGCTGTGAAAGAATACCAAACATTTCAAGTGGAATGCTTTATAAATCAACAGGTGTGCCATTTTGAATGTTCAAATATAAACATAGCATTTAAAATCTATAAAAATTTTCAGAAGTCTTAATGATTGCTTTGAATGCAACCAATGAATGCATTGGTGACTATCCAGGAGATATTGTAACAAAATACATCTTTTTTTTACATTTTTAAAATTTAAATTTAGTTTGCCAACATATAGTATAACACCCATTGCTCATCCCATCAAGTGCCCTCCCTTTCACCCAGTTACCCCATCCCCCGCACCTCCCCTTCCACAATCCTTTCTTTATTTCCCAGAGTTAGAGGAGTCCCCCATGGTTTGTCTCCCCCT
The DNA here is from genome assembly GCF_011100685.1 of Canis lupus familiaris. Classification (NCBI taxonomy): domain Eukaryota; kingdom Metazoa; phylum Chordata; class Mammalia; order Carnivora; family Canidae; genus Canis; species Canis lupus. Next base: position 60,028,036 of record NC_049260.1, on the reverse strand, counting down.
CTAATTTTTCCCACTCAGTTCACCTCCTTTCCCTTATAATCCCTTTCACTATTTCTTACATTCCACATATGAGTGAAACCATATGATGATTGTCCTTTTCTGACGGACTTATTTCACTCAGCATCTTATTTGAGAGGAGATACTATAGGAAAATGAAAAGAAATGCCAAGTATGAATGTTTTAGGAATGTGGAGATGGGAGAAGAACTGTGTTGAATCTGTGTCAGCATAGAATTTGTTGAGACTGAGGACAGATGATATGACACTAGATAACTTGTGAATTTCTCTTATTTTCATATGTGTGGTGATACTTAAGAGGGAACATGAATTATTCAGCAAATAACAAATTAAAATTTCCTATTATAATCCATTGTAATAGCTTTTTTATTTTTATGTTATTTCCATTCCTTTAGTGTATAGTAACTTTTTTATTATTTGTAAAACTGGTTATTATTTCACTGTAACCTAAATTTTATCTTTATCTGTTCCAGTTTCACCTTTTTCTGTTACTCCATTTGTAGAAATGCTGTTTCACATTGCAAAAAAAATAAAATATTAGTTAGAAGAGTATTAGGATACAGTGAAGAAAGCAAACCAGTGGTGTTTGCCAATGAAATTCACATCCATATAAGTATGTTCCCATGGAACTTTGCTTTAAGTGTCACTCTAAGTGACACTGCATATAGAGTTCATTTCTAGTTCTTTTTAAATTGTTTTTAAAGATTTTTTATTTATTCATGAGAGACAGAGAGAGAGAGAGAGAGAGAGAGAGAGAGACAGAGAGGCAGAGAGGCAGTGACACAGGCAGAGGGAGAAGCAGGCAAGCAGTTCTTGCCTCCAAAGGTCTCTGGGATCATACCCTGGACACTGAAGGTGGCGCTAAACCGCTGATCCACCCGGGCTGCCCTAGTTCTTTTTTTTAATATATTTTTTATTGAGGTTTGATTTGCCAACATACAGTATAACACCCAGTGCTCATCCTGTTACATGCCCTCCTCAGTGCCCATCACCCAATCACCCCATCCCCCTGCCCACCTCCCCTTCCATTTCCCCTTGTTCGTTTCCCCATGTTAGGAGTTAGAGAGGGTAACAAAACATGAGAATTCATTTCATTCTTGATTGAACTGCCCTTAATTCTCAGTATTATTCATGACTTTTTAAGGGCTGTGCTATAATGAGAATATAGTCTAGCTTACTGTTAAAATCTAATTGTGTTCTTTAGAATTTTCTAAGACAGTCCTTTGGATCCTATAAATATCAATTTTGATGTAATAACTGCTAATAAAATTGTATTGAAACAGTGAAAAGAAATGCCATTTCACATTGGGGTCCTATATAGTATAGGGCAGCTGATAACTCTATTAAGGGTTTTTGGAACTAGATCAGTTAATATAAAGTTTGATACGGTGGCTTATTACCTGATTTTATTATTTTGATTCAGTATCTATGTATTTTCCACAAGATACCTTTGCTGACCATAAAATAATGGTTAGAATTATAGGATACTTATTATACTCTATATCTGTTATAAAGAATAGTGAATAAGAATAAAATGTTCTTAAGTGTTGTTTTTAAACATTCATGTCTAGAATTTAGGGATGGTTTTTATTTGAATATCTCATCTGGCCTAGGTAATCCAATTCTAGATTAGGTTTATAACCAATGTTTAGTCTATACTCAGTTTGCTGTTCTTTCTTTTAGCCTAATTCTAATAATTCCATGCATGTATTTTTGACATGAACATTTTATTAATTTTTTAGTTTCTTTTAGCCATTATTATTGTTAGTGAACTAATGTCTTCTCTCTTAGATCATTGCATGGTTAACTTTATCAAGGAAAATTTGCTGGGATCCATTAAGGAGTTCAGGAATCGATTTATAAATCCAATCCAAAACGGTCAATGTGCAGATTCTACCATGGTAGATGTCAGAGTAATGAAAAAGCGTGCTCACATTCTCTATGAGATGTTAGCTGGATGTGTTCAGGTACAAATACATTCCATATAAGAAAATATTGTTACTTTGTTCTATTATAATCCCACAGTGTTTTCTGAATTTAATTATTTTGTGTTTTTCCCCCTTTTTTCAGTCTATAGTTTTATAGTTAAATCTCCTTGCATTGTCTTCAAAACTGAAATTTGTACTTTCAAAAAAAGACTTCCATTTAGAGCATAATTGATTAATTCATTTGCCATGTATATAGTTTCATATTTTAATATATTAATGTTTAGATTCGTTGTCTTTAAGATAGGGAGTATGTAAAAGGAACATAGCTGTTATGATTAAAAAATTCCTACGCTTATTCTAATTTTATAGTAGAGTGGCTTGAATCTCACTTATTTGAAAGAGTGTAGGAAAGGCAATTATGAATTGTGAGGGGATCCATTTTTTTTCATTTATTTATGATAGTCACACAGAGAGAGAGAGAGAGAGAGAGAGGCAGAGACATAGGCAGAGGGAGAAGCAGGCTCCATGTACCGGGAGCCTGACGTGGGATTCGATCCCGGGTCTCCAGGATCGCGCCCTGGGCCAAAGGCAGGCGCTAAACCGCTGCGCCACCCAGGGATAGGGGATCCATTTTTAATGTAATTCTGAAGAACCAGTTTCATTACTTTGAAGTCGTACATTATCCTAAGTGAGTTAATACTGTTTACATACAGGTATTTAGTGAACCTGTTTTAATGAGTAGATAAGTATACAGAGATTGAGCCAGTAGTTAGTAGATCCCAGAGTCTGCACTTTTTCTTCAGATGCTAGGTTTAATTGTCGCTACAAAGATGTAACAAATGAGCTAGACTGTCCTTCTCCCTGGATATTCTACCATCATATAAGGCAGTCATCCTTTTTGTTCAGGTTAGCCACACTAGCAAGTCCTTTGTTTCTGTATTGCTGCTACTATCTAGGCAGTATATTCCTGGTCTGGGTAGTCATTTGTACCTAGCACATTAGTGTTCGTTCTTTCTCGTTTCTATACTTAAACGGTAATAAGAGTTATACATTGCTTGCTTTCTCAACTGGGTAAACAGTTCCCCTAAAGTTGTGTTATCCTCTGGCATACTGGCACAACTTACTCAAAGGACAAACCAGACTGCATCAGACATTGATTCATTGCTTTTAGTGTTTGATTAAAGTAGGTCATTTTCTTAACACTGCTTACTATACTCCTACCCACTTTTTTTTCTATATAGAGGAGACAATTTGAAAAAAATACTCACATGACCATTTCTGTTTAAAACCTGCCTGGTATGTTGTAGTATCTTTATCATATTGTGTAACCATATGAAATATATTAACTACAATCATATAATGAGGATTATGTGATTAAAAATGGTAAATATGTTTAAGAAAATGTTTTCTTATATGTTCAGTACCTATTTATTTATATGTATCTTTGAGTTGTAAGTAGTGATGATTCTTGGAGCAGTCAATTCCCAACATATATTTAGGTTAACTAATTTCATTCTCTTCCTTGTTAATTACAGAGGAAAGATTATACAGCATTAACAAAGTTCTTGCCTCCAAAACATGAATATGTGTTAGCTGTGAGAATGACTCCTATTCAGTGCAAGCTCTATCAGTACTATTTAGATCACTTAACAGGTAACAAATAAACTTACTGTTTTTATCTTCTAAGGACGTTCTTTTTCTGATGAATGATGTTGTCTTAGTAATTTTACCATGTAAATTGTTATTTTTCAGTTGTGCATTTAAATAAAATGGATATGTTTGTTTTGTAAGAGCATAAAATATTTCTAATTTTAAAAACACCAAATTGTAAACCAAGGAACAAACTGGTGAAAAAACATACACAGTGTATTGGCATAATGCCTTTAATTTGTAAAGAGCTTTTATTTTAGGAAAATTATTAGTATGAGTAAATCCATAAAAGAAAATATATAGAATTCCAGTGTATTATTTAAAAAATTGAACCACAATAATGAGACATATAATTCAAATCTATGATATCATTTGTCATTTATCAAATTGACAAGAGTTGAAGGAAAAGAAGCAAAATGAAAGGCAGGGCATATGTTATGCTCTTAACGTTGGAGTAAAAAAATATACAAATGCCTAAAATATCCCAAAATGTTAACAAATCTTTCGATGGATTCATTATGAGGATCTTTTAGATTGTTTCTTATTATTTTCTATGGGCTTTTAAAAAATACAGTGAATAGTTATTATTTTATCATCAGTAAATTCATGTGTCTGTATGTGTATGTCTGTGACTGTATGCCGAAGATTGTCACTGTTCACAGAGCAAAACCTAGCCTCTTTTTGGAGTGGGATTTCTTACTTGTAAGTCATCTTATTCTGGTACTTTCCCCAAGTGATATATGAAGTTTATTTAGGGGATACAGGTTATAAAGTACCCATTAGCCATTATGGATAAAATAAATTACCAAAAAAATCATAAGGGATGGAAGTGTGTACAGAGATCTTAAAATAATACCATATTTCATATCATTACTAGTTACAGTGATATACCTTGTAACAGCAGTGCATTTAATTTTAATTTCATTAATTTTTTAAACAGCAGTGCATTTTGTTTTTATTTTTTTAAAGATTTTTTAAAAATATTTTATTTATTTATTCATGAGAAACATAAAGAGAGGCAAAGGGAGAAGCAGGCTCCCCGCAGGGAGCCCAATGTGGGACTTGATCCCAGGATCCTGAGGTCACAACATGAGCCAAAGGCAGATGCCCAACCACTGAGTCACCTGAGTTCCCCAAAGATTGTTTTATTTATTTATTCATGAGAGACAGGCAGAGACATAGGTGGAGGGAGAAACAGGCTCCCTATGGGAGCCTGATGTGGGACTTGATCCCAGGAACCCGGGATCATTCCCTGAGCAGATACTCAACCACTGAGCCACCCAGGTGTCCCAACAGCAGTGCATTTTAGATAACAGAATAATATTGATCGTCCTCAAGAATTTGCTTTGGGGAAAAAAATTTGAGGGCAGCCCGGGTGGCTCAGCGGTTTAGCGCCGCCTTCAGCCCAGGGCGTGGTCCTGGAGACGCAGGATCAAGTCCCATATCTGGCTCCCTGCATGGAGCCTGCTTCTCCCTCTGCCTGTGTCTCTGCCTCTCTCTCTCTCTCTCTCTCTCTCTCTCTGTCTCTCACGAGTAAATAAATAAAATCTTTAAGAAAAAAAAAATTGAATGTTAGTATTTTACAGAACTCCTTTTTTTTCTGTTTTATAAACACAGATTTTTAGTGACTTTTGGAAGAAAATCATTATAATTAGGCATACATTTTCATTTGTACATCAGTCAGAAGCTGTTATATTTATTGTACCATTATGTTTTGAATGACAAAAATTGGAGACATAATTAAGTAACCAAATGTAGTTATCCCAATAAGAAAGCTACTGTGTTGTTAAACAGAGAGATGTCCAGACCTATCTTTCATTAATATCTGAGTAATAAAGTATACTAGCTTTGGTCATTTAATATTTTTTCCATTTAAAATTTTGTTTTATCATAGAGAAAATACCAGCTACAGTGTTTTCAAATATTAGAGAATCACTTGTCTTTAATAACCAACAGTAAAATATTAATAGCTCATGTATAGATCTTAAAGTGTACAGTTCTGAAGCAAGTGCATTATTTAAGAATTAAGGAGGCCTCATTCTTTGTGATTTTATTTGATATCAAATGTCTAAAGTACTAATAATTAAAAGCTTCTAAACTCTGAAAAATATAATTGTTTTAAAAAGTTTTTATATAAATTCTAGTTAACATATACTAGAATATTGGTTTCAGAAGTAGAACTTAGTGTAATATCCAGTGCTCATCAAAACAAGTGCTCTCCTTAGTACTCAATCACCCATTTAGCCCTTCCCTCAATCACCTCCCCTCCAGCAACCCTCAGTTTCTTCTCTGTAGTTAAGAGTCTCTTATTATTTGCCTTCCTGTTTTTTATTCTTTCCCTGCCCCATGTTCACCTATTTTATTTTGTAAGTTCCACATGAGTAAAATCATAGTATTTATTTTTCTCTAACTTATTTCGCTTAGCACAATACACTCTAGCTGAATCCACATCCTTGAAGATGGTAAAATTTTATTCTTTATTATGGGTAAGTAATACCATTGTATATGGACACTGTCTCTTCTTTATCCATTCATCAATTGATGGATGTTTGGCTACCAATGATAATGCTGCTATAAAGATCGAGGTGCACATGCCCCCTTCGAATTAGTATTTTGTATCCTTTGGGTAAATACATAATAGTTTAATTGCTAGGTTATAGGATAGTTCTACCTTCATACTGTTTTCTAGAGTCACTGCACCAGCTGACAATCCCACCAGCAGTGTAAGAGGGGTCCCCTTTCTCTGCATCCTTGCCAACGTCTGTTGTTGCCTGAGTTGTTAATTTTAGTCATTCTGACAGGTGTAAGGTAGAATCTCATCGTGGTTTTGATTTGTATTTTTCTAATGATGTGTGATATTAAGCATCTTTTCATGTGTCTGTTAGCCATTTAGGTGTCTTCTTGGGAAAAATATTCATTCATTCATTCTGCCCATTTCTTCACAGAGTTATTTGTCTTTTGGGGTGTTGAGTTTGATTGTAAGTTCTTTATAGATTTTGGATACTACCCCTTTATCAGATATGTCATTTGCAGATATTTTCTCCCATTCCATAGGCTTCCCTTTTTTAGATTTGTTGATTGTTTCCTTCACTGTGCAGAAACTTTTAATATTTTTTTAAACAAGATTTCTTTATTTATTTTTGAGAGAACGAGAAAAAACTTGAGCGGGGGGGAGGCCAAGGGAGAGGAAGAGAGAAAATCCCAAGCAGACTCCATGCTGAGCATGGAGCCTGACACAAAGCTTCATCTCATGATCCTGAGATCATGACCTGAGCCAAAACCCAGAGTTGAACACATAGCTGACTGAGCCATCCAGATGCCCAGGAAGCCTTTTATCTTCATGAAGTCCCAATTGTTCATGTTTGCTTTTGTTTCCCTTATGTCCAGAGACGTGTCTAGTAAGAAGTTGCCACAGCCAAGGTCAAATAGGTTGCTGCCTGTGTTCTTTCCTAGTATTGTAATAGTTTCCTGTCTCACATTTAGGTCTTTCATCCTTTGTGAATTTACTTGTGTACATGGTATAGGAAAGTGGTCTAGGTTCATTCTTCTGCATGTTGCTGTCCAGTTTTCCCAACACCATTTGTGGATGAGACTGTCTTTTTTTCATTGGATGTTCTTTCTGGCTTTGTCTAAGATTACTTGAACATACAGTTTTGGGTCCATTTGTAGGTTTTCTATTCTGTTCCATTGATCTTTGTATCTTTTTTTATGCCAGTACCATGCCGTCTTGTTGACTTCAGCTTTGTCATATAGCTTGAAGTCCAGAATTGTGATACCTCTAGCCTTGCTTTTCTTTTTCAGGATTATTTTGGCTGTTCAGGGTCTTTTGTGGTTCCATACACATTTTAGGATTATTTATTCTAGTTTAGTGAAAACCGCTGGTGGTATTTCGATAGGGATTGCACTAAGTGTGTAGATCGCTTTTGGTAGTACAGAAATTTTATTTTATCATTATTAATTTTTAAGATTTTATTTATTTTTTGAGAGAGAGAGAGAGTGCACACAAGCAGAGGAGGGGCAGAGAGTGAAGCTGATTTCTGTCTGAGCAGGGAGCCAGTGTGGGGCTCCATCCAAGGACTCTGGGGTCATGACCTGAGCCTAAGGCAGACACTTAATTGACTGAGCCACCCAGATGCCCCAGTATAGACATTTTAATGATGTTTGTTCTTCTAATCCATAAGCATGGAATGTTTATCTGTTTCTTTGTGTCCTCTTCAATTTCTTTCATAAGTCCTATAGTTTTCAGAGTACAGTGTAGTGTATCTTTTACCTCTTTGCTTAGGTTTATTCCTAGGTTTTTTCTTTTGCTCATTCATCACTGGGATTGATTTCTTGATTTCTCTTTCTGCTGCGTCATTATTGTTGTATAGAAATGCAACAGATTTCTGTATGTTGATTTTGTATCCTGTGACTTTGCTGAATTCATGTATTAGTTCTAGCAATTTTTTGGTGGAGTCTTTTGGATTTTCTCTTAGAGTATCATGATATCTGTGAACAGTGAAAGTTTGACTTCTTGCCAGTTTCGATGCCTTTTATTTCTTTTTGTTGTCTCATTTGGAGGCTAGGACTTCCAGTACTATGTTAATGGTGAGAGTGCACATCCCTCTCTTATTCCCAAACTTAGAGGAAAAGCTCTCAGTATTTCCTATTTGAAGATGATATGAGCTGTAAGTCTTTCCTATATGACCTTTATGATGTTGAAGTATGTTTCCTGTATCCCTCCTTTGCTTTTTTAAAAATATTTTATTTATTTATTCATGAGACATACACTGAGAGAGGCAGAGACATAGGCAGAGGGAGAAGCAGGCTCCCTGTGGAGCAGGGATGTGGAGCCCGATGTGGGTCTTGATCCCATGACCCTGGGATCACACCCTGAGCTGAAGGCAGACTCTCAACCACTGAGCCACTCAGGCACCCCTGTATCCCTCCTTTGTTGAGGGTTTTTATCAAGAATGTATGCTGTATTGTGTCAAATGCTTCTTGTGCATCTATTGAGAGAATCACATGGTTCCTATCATTTCTTTTATTGATGTGTTGTATCACATTGATTGATTCAAATCAATCAGTGAATATTGAACCATTCTTGTAGCCCAGGAATAAATCCCACTTGATCATTGTGAATGATTCTTTGAATGTACTGTTGGATTCCATATGCTAGTATTTTGCTGAGAATTTTTATATCCGTGTTCATCAGGGATATTGGCTTGTACGTTTTTCTTTAGTGGAGTCTGTCTTGTTTTGGAAGCAGGGTAATGTGGGACTCCTAGAATGGGTTTGGAAGTTTTCCTTCCATTTCTGTTTTTTGGACTAGTTTCAGAAGAATAGGTATTGATTTTCCTTAAATGTTTAGTAGAATTCCCTTGGGAAGCCATCTAACCCTAGACTTTTTTGGAGGGTGGAGTTCTTTGATTACTGATTGAATTTTTATTTATTTATTTTTATTTTTTTTATTTTATTAATTTATTCAGGAGATACACAGAGAGGCAGAGACACAGGCAGATGGAGAAGCAGGCTCCATGCAGGGAGCCCGATGTGGGACTCGATCCCAGGTCTCCAGGATTGTGCCCTGGGCTGAAGGCAGGCGCTAAACCGCTGAGCCACCCAAGGATCCCCAACTGATTGAATTTCTTTGCTATGTTTGATCTGTTCAAATTTTCTATTTGTTCCTGTTTTGGTTTTGATAGTTTATGTTCCTAGGAATTTATTCATTTCTTCCAGATTGCCCAATTTCTGGCATATACTTTTTTCATAATATTCTCTTATAATTTTATTATTGTAGTAGTGGTTGTAATTTCTCCTCTCTCACTTATAATTTTCTTTATTTGGGTCCTTTCTCTTTTCTTTTTGAATAATTCTGGCTAGAGATTTATAAATTTTATTAATTTTTTCAAATATATCCTGGTTTAATTCATCTGTTCTGTTCTTTTTTGTTTCTATATCATTTATTTCTGCTCTAGTATTTATCATTTCCCTGCTACTGGCTTTATGTTTAATTTGCTGTTTCTTTTCTAGGTCTTTTAGGTGCAAGGTTAGGTTTTGTACTTGAGACTTTTCTTGCTTCTTCAGGTAGGCCTGTTTTGATGTATACTTCCCTTCTATGACTATTTTTACTGCATCTGAAAGATTTTGGACTGTCATGTTTTCATTTTCATTTGCTTCCGTGTATTTCTTTTTTCTTAATTTCCTGGTTTACTCAATCATTCTTTAGTAGCATGTTCTTTAATCTCCATGTATTTGTAGTCTTTCCAAATATTTTCTTGTATTTGATTTCAAGTTTCATAGCATTGTGAGCAGAAAATATGTGCGGTATGATCTTAATCTTTTGTACTTCTTGAGGCCTGATTTGTGACCTAGCATGTGTTCTATTCTGGATAATGTTCCCTGTGCACTGGAATAGAATGTATATTCCCCTGCTTTAGGATGAAATGTTCTGAATACATCTAAGTCCATCTGGTCCAGTGTGTCATTTAGAGCCATTGTTTCCTTCATTTTCTGCTCAGGTGATCTGTCCATTGCTGTCAGTGGGGTTTTATTTATTTATTTATTTATTTATTATTTTTATTAATAATAAATTTATTTTTTATTGGTGTTCAGTTTACCAACAAACAGAATAACACCCAGTGCTCATCCCATCAAGTGCCCCCCTCAGTGTCCGTCACCCATTCACCCCCACCCCCTGCCCTCCTCCCCTTCCACCACCCCTAGTTCGTTTCCCAGAGTTAGGAGTCTTTGTGTTCTGTCTCCCTTTCTGATATTTCCCACACATTTCTTCTCCCTTCCCTTATATTCCCTTTCACTATTATTTATATTCCCCAAATGAATGAGAACATACAATGTTTGTCCTTCTCTGATTGACTTACTTCACTCAGCATAATACCCTCCAGTTCCATCCATGTTGAAGCAAATGGTGGGTATTTGTCGTTTCTAATGGCTGAGTAATATTCCATTGTATACATAAACCACATCTTCTTTATCCATTCATCTTTCGATGGACACCGAGTCTCCTTCTCAGTGGGGCTTTAAAGTCCCTTACTATTATCGTATTGTTATCAATGAGTTTCTTTATGTTTGTTACTGATTTTTATATTTGGGTTCTCCCAGATTGGGAACATAAATACTTAAAATTGTTGTATCTCCTTGTTGGATACACCCCTTTATCATGATACAGTACCCCTCTTCATCTCTTGTTGCATTCTTTGGTTTAAAATCTAGTTTGTCTGATGTAAGTATTGCTACTCTGGCTTCCTTTTGACATCCATTTGCATGGTAAATATTTTTCAGTCCCCTCAGTTTCAATCTTCAGGTGTCTTTAGGTCTACAGTGAGTCTCCTGTAGGCAGCCTATAGATGGATCTTGGATTTTTTAAAATCCATTCTGACAGGGCAGCCCCCGTGGCGCAGCGGTTTAGCACCGCCTGCAGCCCAGGGCGTGATTCTGGAGACCCTGGATTGAGTCCCATGTCGGGCTCTCTGCATGGAGCCTGCTTCTCCCTCTGCCTGTGTCTCTGCCTCTCATTCTCTCTCTGTGTCTCAATGAATAAATAAATAAAATCTTTAAAAAACATCCATTCTGACATCCTGTGTCTTTGGATTGGAGCATTTCGCCTATTTACATTCACAGTGATTATTGATAGATGCTAATTTAGTGCCATTGTATTAAATGTAGTTCTGTGTCTCTGGAGATTTTCTCTGTTCCATTGTAGTCTTTGTTGCTTTTAGTTTTTCTTCCTCAAAGTATCCCTTTTAATATTTCTTGCAAGGCTGGTGTAGTAGTCTTAAACCCCCTTTAACTTTGGGAACGTTTTTATCTCTCCTTTTGTTCTGAATGAAAGCCTTGCTAAAGTATATTTGGTTGCATCTTTTTACTATTCAGCACGTTGAATGTATTATGCCAGTATCTTCTAGCCTGCCAAATTTCTCTGGATGGATGTGCTGCTCCCTTTGTCTTCCCTTTTTACATTAGGGATTTCTTTTTCTTTTTTAAAAAAGTTCTATTTATCTGAGAGAGAGAATGGAGGTAGGCGGAGAGGGAGAGAGAAAGAGAAAATATCAAGTAGATTCTCCATTGAAGTGCAGAGCTCAGTGTCTGTTGAGATCATGAACCAATCCAAAATCAAGTTTTGGATGCTCAACTAACTGAACCACTTAAGCATCCTAAAGATTTCTTTTCTGCTACTATTTTTTAGGATTTTTTCCTTACTCACTGTATTTTACTTTACAAATTTTACTATGATATGTCTTGGTGTTGCTTTGCTTTTGTTGATTTTTTATAGGAGTTCTCTGTGCCTTCTGCATATGGATGTCTCTTTCCTTCCCCAGATTAGGGAAATTTTTAGCTATAATTTGCTTAAATAAACCTACTCCTGTTTCTCTTTCTTCTTCTTATGGAACTCCTATGATACTATTGTTATTACGCTTTATGGAGTTTAACATTTCCCTATGTGTACATTCATGATTTCTTTCCCTCTTCAGCTTCATTATTTTCATAATTTTATTTTCTGTATCACTTATTTGTTCTTTTTCCATCCTTCTGGTCATTATGTCCAGTTGGTTTTGCATTTCAGTTATAGCATTTTTTATTTTGGCATGGCTAATTTTTAGGTCTTTTATCTCTGTGTTAAGGGACTCCATGGTGTCTTCTATTCTTTTCTCAAGCCCAGTTAGTATTCTTATAATTGTTGGTTTAAATTCTGGTTCAGGCATATTACTTATATCTGTTTTAATTAGATCCCTGCCTGTGACCTCTTCTTTTTCTTTGTTTTAGGATGAATTCTTCCACTTTGGCATTTTGTCTCAGTCTTTATCTTCTGTGTGTTAGGAAAGCCTATTCTGTTTCCCACTCTTGAGAGTAATTGCTTTGTTATGAAGCATTCATATACTGTCCAGGGCCTGGTGCTTCAGGAAGTGTTTCTGGTCTACACTGCTATTATGTTTTGGCTGCTCTTTCCCTCAGGTCTAAAATGAGAAACTGCAGAGTTTTGTCCTTGCCTGCAATAGGGAGTGTTTGGACCTTGTCCAGTGTGTGGTGAGTTTTAACTAGTTTTTTTTTTTTTTTTTGGTCTACTTGTTCAAAAAATCTAGTTCCTATTTCCCTTAGAGCTGAAGCTTTGCAGTATTCTATGGCCAAGAGACTTGGTGCATTTGGAGGGTTTGTGCTGGGTTTCTGGTGGTGGTGGTAGAGGGGTGACGCTCCTGCTCTGAGTCTTAGGTACACTTGTCCTAGCAAAGAAAAAAAAGAAAGAAAAACCACCTGCAGAGCGCAGAAATCTGGGGTTTGGTGTAAGCAGTTTAAGCCTACACTGTTGTCACTATGTTGCTCACTGAAATTTGTTTGTGCTGGTGGTCAGGGGTAAAAGTAAAAATATTTTCAGTCATTTCTCTCATCCCCAGAGAGGGAAGTTCGTACCTCCCAATGTTCAGGAAGCCCTTGTAGTAGAGTGAACAAACTCCCCTCGTTTGTCCCATGTTTTCCTGAGTTGTATGCCTTCACCCTGTCTGTGTCTGAGCGTCTGCCCACCTGGTGGTGCCATGCTCCTGTGTTTTATCACAGGCACACAGACTGGGTTTCAATATTTCAAAATTTTAAGTACCCCAGGATGCATGGACCTGCACTGATCTTCTAGAAAAAGGTCTTACTGCACTGTGGCTGATGCTGCTTTGTCACAGAAGGGTAGTTACAGGGATATGCAAGGGCTTAGAGTTTATCTTAAAGCACAGCAAGAAGCAGGTTAGCTGCCCTCAGCAGATGTCTCTATTCCTTTTTTTTTTTTTTTTAATTTTAATTTTTATTTTTATTTATTTATGATAGTCACAGAGAGAGAGAGAGAGAGGCAGAGACATAGGCAGAGGGAGAAGCAGGCTCCGTGCACCGGGAGCCTGATGTGGGATTTGATCCCGGGTCTCCAGGATCGCGCCCTGGGCCAAAGGCAGGCGCCAAACCGCTGCGCCACCCAGGGATCCCAGATGTCTCTATTCCTATGATAAATAATGTGGCAACACATTGGCACCTGGCTGCTCCTCTTTTGTCCACATAGAAGCAGTTTCATTCTCCCAAATGCTCTCCAAGAAAGAGAACTGTTTCCTACTTGCAAGCCGGGGGATCCTCAGATTACACTTCTGCTCCCTGGCTTCTGCCTTCCTTCTCCACAAGAACACCTTTTTGCTAGCCAGTTTCCACCCCAATGATGGCACAGACTTTCTAAACTAAACTTCAGACTTTGTGCTCCTCTACCACTTGTAAATACTTGTGATAATTAACCCCTCTCATTTTCTGTATCAGTGGTTTTGGGGAAGTGTTTCTCTTGTTTCTTAATGTCTGTCTCTCTCTCTTTTTCTCTTTTCCTGATCTGGGCTTCCTCCCCTCTGCAGCACCAGCAGTTCTTTTCTCCTCTAAATCACGTCTCCTTACCTCCTAATGTCCATGATGTGGGTGGCCTCTTTTCTCTCTAGTTTTGCAGTTTATTCTCTCAGTCCTCAGATCGATTTCCTCAGTGTTCAGAATGGTTTCATATTTATCTAGCTGTTTTCATTGGAGGAGGCAAGCATAGGATCCCCCTATTACTCTGCCTCTTAACTCTTTCTAAAAAGTATATCTGTCAAATTATCATCTGGTGTCATGAATCTTTTAGTAGTGAAAATGTTTGGGGTTCCACTCAATTAAATGTGTTTTAGTTTCCTTAAAGTAGCATAACCTGATTTAATACTCCTTTTGAAAAAAACCTTCCATAAAAGGCCAGGTGGGTTATGTTAAAGGCTACAGTTTTTCTCCTGAAATGTCACCTGCATATTTCTCTTGCATTTAAAATGCTTGGTGTTTTTCTGTTACACATTGTAAAATTTCTTTTGTTTCTATATTTGTCTCTTTCTAGATTCTATTTAGTTTTAAGAAGTTCCCTTAAATTTTGCTTTTTATATTAGGAACAGTTTATGTGAATATTAGTAGTAATAATTTATAATATATTTAATATTTATAGAATTAACGTCGTAAGAAGCTGAGTTTTCATGAATTTTAAAGTCCTCTTAATTTTCTTTTGTTCCTTTTTTCAGTATAATCCTGCAGTCTTCCATTTATCATCAGTTATCAGAAGTTTATATTTACATGTAAGCCTCTGCCTTCAGTAAACACTTCATGTTTTAAAATTTGGATACTTAGTTTTTTTAAGTTTTTATTTAAATTTCAGTTAGTTATGATACAGTGTAATATTTTTAATACAGTATGGTGTAAGATATAGTGATTCAACGCTTCCATACAACACCTGGAGCTCATCACAAGTATACTCCTTAGTGCCCATAAGCTATTTTAACCTATCCCCCCAATATTCATTAGTTTGTTATTTAATTTTTTAATCAGTAAACATTAGTTTGATTTTAACATAAGTCAATATTAAAGTCCATATAGTGTTTTAAGGCATGTAAAAATGGAGTACATGAAAAGACAGAAAATATTTTAAAATCCTGTATCTGCGAATGGATTAATAACCAGAATATATAAAGAACTTCTACAACTCAGGAACAGTATAACTCAACACAATTGGAAAACAGGTGAAGGACTTAAATAGACATTTCTCCAAAGAATATGTACAAATGGCCAAAAGCACATGAAAAGATGCTCTACATCATCACTGTTTATTATGGAAATGCCAACATCAAAGCACAAGATACCATTTCACACTTAATAAGATTCCTATTGTCAAAAACAAGAGAAAAAGCAAGTATTGGCAAGGAAGTGGAGAAATTATAACCCTGGAGCATTGCTGGTGGTAGTGTAAAATGGTACAGCTGCTATGGGTAAAGCAGTGTGGCCATTCCTCAGAGTTAAACAGAACTATTTCCATAATGATCCATCAACTCCACTTCTAGATGTATACGCCAAATAATTGAAAGCAGGAACTTAAACCGATACTTGCACACTCATGTTTGCATAGCAGAATTATTCCCAATAGCTATAAAGGTAGAAGTAATCCCAATGTCCATTAATGAATTAATTAATAGATGAATACAATGTTATTATATATACACACACACATACGTACATACCATGGGATATTAGTCTTAAAAAGAAAGGAAATGCTGACAGTTTACAATATTAATGAATCCCAAAGATACCATGATAAGTGAAATAAGCCAGACACAAAATGAATACTGTTTGATTCTACTTAGAGATACCCAGCGTAGACAGATTCATAGACGCAGACAGTAGTAGTTACCAAGTTTTGGCGTAAAGGGAAATACAGAATTATTTTTAGTGTGTACAGAATTTCTTTCTAGGATCATAAAAAAGTTTTAGGAATGGAGTGTTGATGTTTGTACAACATTGTAATTATACTCAATGCCAATGAATTCTACTCATAGAGAACATTAATATGCATGGGTTTCCAAGTTTATAAGCCCTACTAGTGACTATAAATCATGAAAACCACTGGTCTAAATGATAGTCAACATCATTGGAAATGTAAATCAAAACCACAGTGGGATATTACTCACTAGGATTACTATAATCCCAGAAATAGAAAAATAGGAAGTGATGAGGATGTGGAGGAATTGGAACCCTGTTTTGCTGATATTGAATGTCAAATGGTGTAATTTATGTGAAGCAAAATTTGATAATCAAAGGTTCAGTATAGAATTACCATATAATACAGCAATTATACTTCTGGGTGTTTACTCAATAGAAAGGAAGACACACAAAGATTTGTACACCAATGTACATAGCATCATTATTCCTAATAGTTAACAGCTAGAAACAACCTATATGCCCATCAACTGGTGAAGTGTTAAACGTATTTGATATATGGATATCATAGAACATTATTCAGCAATGAAAAGGAAGCAAATGCTGAGAAACGGTACAACACAGAGCAACCTTGAAAATATATGACAAGTGAAAGAAGCCAGTCACAAATGACCAGGTGTTGTATGATTCTATTTATATGAAATGTCCAGAGTAGGCAAATCTATAGAAGCAAAGTAGATTAGTGGTTTCCTAGGGATGTAAGAAAAATGAAGTTGAGGGATAATGGCTTTAGGGGTATAGGGTTTTTGTGGAGGTGATGAAAATGTTTTAAAAACTGGATTTTGGTGATGGTTGCACAACTCTGAATACACTAGTGAATTGTAAATGGTAAATTGTGAACTATATTTGAATTAAACTTTAAAAAAGCTCAGTGGCTTTTTTATCTATAGAAGTTGTATTCAGTTAGCTTCCAGCTAATTGTTTGTTCTTTATGACTTCCTGTGTCTTGCATATACTTTCAAGATTGTCCTTAACATTTCTTTAAACAAAGTAAATAGTTAGAGTCTATGTCTGATTATTCCAGTTTCTAAAATCCTTATAGATTTATTTCATCTCTTTAATTTCTGTCAGTTTTGGGGATCCCTGGGTGGCTCTGGTTTGGCACCTGCCTTCGGCCCAGGGCATGATCCTGGAGTCCTGGGATTGAGTCCACATCAGACTCCCTGCATGGAGCCTACTTCTTCCTCTGCCTGTGTCTCTGCCCCTCTCTCTATGTGTGTCTCTCATGAATAAATAAATAAAATCTTTTTTTTTTTTTTTAAAGATTCTGTCCGTTTTCAGGCATGCTGCGTTGTTTCCATGTGTGTTTAAGTACTTTTGACCACAAGGTCCTTATATCCCTTGGAGTATGTCATAGTTATTTGAGGCCTAGGATAAAGTTTGATTACTCCAGAAAGGATTTGCTGTTGTTTCTGCTAGGCATCTGGGGATATTATTAGTCTGAGATCCTTAATATTACAATTTGTGCTTGAAGCACTCTTAAGTTAGTAGGATTTTGGGCAAATGATGGGGTATTTGATGATATGAACTGGGGTCTCCCTGGTACTTAAAATATTCATTACTTTGTTTCTTCTACTTTCTGCATAAATAAAATAAGCATACTGCAAGGAATGTTAACCAGTTGTAGTGGTCTTTGCATGATAGTTCAAGGGTGGTAGTTTTTATATGAGATTCCTATACTGTGTGACTAATTAGAAGATGGTATGACTATAAGATTTAGATTTAGACTTCAGCAGATAAAACAAATATTTAAACATCAAAACTAAGCCATTTGCTTAAAGTCAACTTATAGGACCTGCATTGATGTATTGAGGCAATGAAAGAACTGATATTAATGAGATACTGTTTTCTTCACTTATTGTTCATTATATGTAGAATTCTTGGTACCTCTTGGTAGTTATTGTTTAGGTTTTAGGCTTTTCTAAGTCCTTCTTATGTTTAATAATGGCCTTGAGTCCTACAAGTTAATTGAAGGACCACTGGAGGAAAAGAAGTCAGATTTCTGAGATAGTGTAAAGGAATTATTTGATTAGTAAGGATTTTATGGTGCAACTGTGGAATTTCAAAATGTGTTTCCAAATTCTTTAGAGGCCAAACCACTCCCAAAGTTCTTTAGATCAGCACTTTTTAATCATTTACGTGGAAAATTCTTTGAAGTAGTTTTCAGGACTTGGAGAAACTATAAAATTTATTGACATATCCATGGTATTTTATTATGATCCTCTCCAATTCCTGCTTTATTATAGATGTATTGATCATCAGAATACTGCAGTGAGACTGGCTTTTATAATAGTATAATTATAATTTGTAAAGAGTCAAGAGGGGAATCGAATATAAAAAGCTTTTTAGTCTTGTATTTTTGGAAAGTTTGCTTTAGCTCTTTTGTCTTCATCCTTCAATAGCCTTGAAGGGCACTTAAGGCAGTGTGGTAGGCTGAACGATGGCCACTTGGAGATGTCAGATCTTACGTAGGTCCTGGAAATTGTGATACCTTATAAGAAAAGGGGATTTTTTTTAGAGGTGATTAAACTAGGGATTTTAAGATGAGCAGATTGTCCTGGATTATCCAGATGGCCCCTAATTCCATTTGCAGGTAACTTTGCAGGAGAGAGGCTAAGGCGATTAGATATACACAAACAGGAGGAATTGTGACCACAGAGGCAAAGACTGATGTGGCTGCAAGTCAGGGAATGCCATCAGCCACCGTATGCCTGAGGAGGCAAGGAACAAATTCCTGGAAGTTCCAGAGGGAATGTGGGTGGCCCTGAGAACACTTTGATTTTGGCTCAGTAGGACAGATTTTGGATTTCTGATTTTCCAAACTATGAAGGAATATATTTCTATGGTCTTAAGATTTTGGGTTTGTGGTAATTTGCTATAGCAACAAACTATTTGAAGCAGTGAGTTTTCCCCAACCATTCTTTTTATGACTTGTATTCTAGTTTGCAGCACAAGCATCTGAGAAGGTTCTTAGAAAGTTTAGATTTCTGTGTCTCATCACATATCTAGAAAATCAGAATTTCTAGGATTCGACTCCAAGGATGTGTATAACACATTGCCCAAATGATTCTGATGTGTACCAAGTTTGATAAACATTTCATTAGGATGCCAAATTGATTTCCTCTTCCTGTTGTAGAAAATTGCCATTAATTTGATGGCTTAGAACAACACAAATTTATTCTCTCACAGTTCTAGGGGTTTGAGGTCCAAGGTTAGTGTTACTGGGCTAAAGTAAACAGGGCTGGTTCCTTCTGGCTGCTCTAGGAAGGGAAAGCGTTTCCTTGTCTTTTTCAGCTTCTGGTGGCCACCTATATTCTCTGTATTCAAAGTATATCACTCTAGTCTGTATACATGTTATCACATCACTTTCTCCAACTCTCCCTTCTAGATCCCTCTTATAGGGACTATTGTTGCATTGGACCTTCCTGAATAAAATTAAGAGGGTCTTCAATTTTGGGTCCTTATCCTGACTGTATCTGCACATTTCCTTTTTCCATATACAATAACTCATGAGTGGTTTGGAATGTAGGTATATTTGGGACATCATTATTCAGTTTACCACAGATCCCATGATAAAATCTCATGTAAAAACTAGATGTAAGTAAGGTTCAATAACAGATTGTCATGATTGATTATGTATTCACCTATACTTTTTGGGTATATTTTCCAGATAAAGTGATTTGAGTCAGAGAATGATTCAATAATAATTATCAATGCTCTTTTGAGTAGAGAACATTTTTCTATGGATATTTATTTGGCTAGCTTATTAACATATCCTTTTTATGTGGTTCCCATTTCCCACAGAGAATATCAACTCTATTATAAATCAGTGGTGTAGGTAGAAGAAACTGTTTTTTCTCCCTTTTAGGTAGAAGTTTTTTTCCCTTTAAAAATGTCCTCCCTTTTCTTATCTTAGCCAGTTGGCTTAAAAGTCTTACGAAGTTTTTCTATAATAGAAGATATTTATGATATGTGCAAGAGTAACTTTTGCCCCCACAAAACAAAAATTGGCTTTTAAGTTTTTCTTGGAGTATAAAATGATAAAGTTTAGATTACCTTTAAAAAAAACTCTCTTTAATTTTTTTAAGAGAGAGAAAAAGGGGGAGGGGAGGGTGGTGGGAGAGGAAGAGAGAATCTTAAGCAGACCCCAGTGTGGAGTCTGACAGAGGCTGAATCTTATGACCCTGAGAGCATGACCTGAATCAAAATCAAGAGTCACACACTTAACCAGCTGAACCATCCAGGTGACCCTCCTTTACATCAATTTTAAAAACTCAGAAGGTGTTCAGTGATAGAACAGCTGGGTACAAGATCAACAAGAAAATAGAGGACTTGGAAAATACTATAAACCAACAGACTTAGTAGAGCACTAAAAGAATACTCCATTCAGTTACAGTAGAATACAGTTTCCTTTCAAGTGCATATGGAATATTCTTCAACATAGTCCATATCTTAGACTTAAGATAGAATTAACATAAAAGGATAAAATCACACAAAATGTTTTCTTTAACCACATGGGAATTAAATTACAAAGCAGTAACAGAAGGAAAGTTAGAATATTCACAAATGTATATAAATAACACACTTCCAAATATCCAGTAGATCAAAGAAGAAATCACAAGGGAAATTAAAATATATTTAGACATGGATGAAAAACAAAAGCACAAGGTACTAAGATATGGGATGCAGGTAAAGCATGCTTAAGGCAGGAAAATTACAACTGTAAATACCTATAATTTAAAAATAAGAAAGATTCCAAATTTATAATCTAACCATTTACCTTAAGGAACTAAAAGTAAGAGCAAACTAAACCTGAAGCAAGTAGAAGGAGGAAAAAACACAGATAATCCCTGAAACCAAAATTTGGTTCTTTGAAAAGATCAACATGATTGGTATCTTTTTGGTTGTACTTGCAAAGTAATAGAGGAGACCACTAAACTCAGGAATGTGAAAGAGCATCATTACTGATATTACAGAAATAAAAAATTATAAGGGAATGCTATGAACAGTCATGTATCAAGAAGTTAGATACCTCATTTTCACAGCAGTTATTTCTATCATACACAGTGGAAATACCTCTTAATAAGGCAAAATAATCATTATCAGATTTTCATGAATTTTTATTAGTGTTTTATATCATTAAATTTTCTCTTGCCATGAGAGGAGGCAAGACGTACCAATGATTGGTGAATTTACATCTTTTAAAACTGTGACCAGAAAAAGGTTATTGCTTAAATGCTGCCTTTTTCATTTAATCAGCTTTGTTTTGCATTTTACCCCCTTGATAAGTGTCTTATAAATGAAATTTGCATTCATTTCTTTTTTATTTTGCTTTGATAGAAAAAATTTTGTTGAAATGACTCTGGGCTGAAGAAATGTAATGTTTTCAACATGAAAAACAATTTTTAGTATTTTTTGTGTAAGAATAATTGGAGAAGAGTTCCTAAAAGATTGGATACAAACAGGCTTTATTGAAAACAAGAGCTTTTAAATTTTTATTTAAATTCCAGTAGTTAGGGGTGCCTGAGTGGTGCAGTTGGTTAAGTGTCCAAGTCAGCTCAGGTTGTAATTTCAAGCCCCACCTCAGGCTCCTCACTCAAGGCAGAGTCTGCTTCAGTTTCTCTCTGCCCCTCACTTTAATAAAATAAATTTTAAAATTCCAGTTAACATACAGTGTAAGTTTAGTTTCAGGTGTACAATATAATGATTCAACACTTCGATATATCACCCTGTGTTCATCATGACAAGTGCACTCCTTAATTCCTATCACCTCTTTAACCCATCCCCCCACTCACCTCCCCTTTGCTAACCTTCAATTTTAAAAGAGGAGTTTGTAATCTATAGTCCACAGATGGAATTATGAGGGGGGTATGTGAACCTGAATAAGAAAAAATTCACATTAGTTTTACTAAACTCTAATGAAAATTAGCATTTTTTCCAATTATAATGTGGGCAATAAACCATAGTAGTATTAGTGATAACTTTGCTGCCAATTGAAATCAACTAGTTCTGTTGTTACTGATATCTCAAAATTATTTATCTTTATCAAGACTTCAGAATTTCAGATAGTTATTAGACTTGCTGCTATATTTTGTTATTTAATGCATTAACAAAGTACACATTACTGTATCACAAATGTTTAATATTTTGATAATTTATATATAATTGGTTTCTTCTGCTCTATTTTATGTTTCAAAACATGCAAAGAAAGATGTCTATAAGCTTCTCTATACTGCCAAAGGAGTCTATGGCGCAGATACAGTTAAAATCTCTAATTTTGAAACATTTTCATATAGAGAATTCTTTTTTCTAAGTTTTTATTTAAATTTCATTTAACATACAGTATAATTAGTTTTATACTAATTAGTATAATTAGTTTGGTGAATCAGTACTTCATACAACACCCGGTGCTCATCACAAGTGTACTCCTTAATCCTCATCATCTATTTAACCCATCCCTCCATCCACCTCTCCTGACATAGAGAAGTCTTATAACATTAACTACTTTTTTTTTGATTAGGTGTAGGGAATAGCAATGAAGGTGGACGAGGAAAGGCAGGTGCAAAACTTTTCCAAGATTTTCAGATGTTAAGTAGAATCTGGACTCATCCTTGGTGTTTGCAGCTGGACTACATTAGCAAAGAAAATAAGGTAAATAAGGTAACCTAAAATTGATTAAAATTTATCTGTTGGAAACATAATAACTTTAGGAAAAAAGGTTGATCTATATAGACTTACTGTATATTGGAATTTTCCTTTGCTTTGTGGTATAGTAATTCAACCTATTTTATTTCTAGTTAATTTCTATGTTAGAATGTATTACGATTATGGAAGGAGCATTAAATGTTGTTCTTAACATCTTGCATAACCATGGTAAAATGTTCAAAATTTAAAACTTAATATTAGGTCAATAGTATTAACCAAACCAGAGACTTTCATTGAATTTCATCACTTTTTATGTACCTCTGACCTTTTTCTTTTCCATGTTTCAATCCAAGACCTCACAATGCATTTAGTAATCATATTTGTGATGTCTCCTTTATTTTTTCTAATCTGTGGTAGTTCCTCAGTTCTTTCTTATCCCTTGACAATTAACTTATCCTCAGGTAAAGTAAACATCATTATAATTTCCAATATAAGTTGAAATAAACTATTAAAACATTCATCATTTTTTTTCCTCTAGGGATACTTTGATGAAGACAGTATGGATGAATTTATAGCTTCAGATTCCGATGAAACCTCCATGAGTTTAAGCTCCGATGATTATGCAAAGTAAATTGAATAATTTTTGTGTCCTGTGTTGACACATTTAAAATACCTAATTGCTAATTGTCCTCTCTTACTTGGCATTTGCATCTTTACTGTGCTTTCCTAACAGTTTGGATTTGTTCCTTTTATAGAAAGAAGAAAACAAAGGGGAAAAAAGGGAAAAAAGATAGTAGCTCAAGTGGAAGTGGCAGTGACAATGATGTTGAAGTGATTAAAGTCTGGAATTCACGATCTCGAGGAGGTGGTGAAGGAAATGTGGATGAAATAGGAAGCAATCCTTCAGTTTCATTAAAGCTGGAAGAAAGTGAGTCTAATGAATGTTGCCTTTATAATGGAACATTGATTTAGAAAATATCATGTCTATGGTTTTTTCAAGTATTAATTTAACCTTATTATTTCACTCAAGGGAGTATTTTCCTAGATGCCCTTAGTAATAAGCATCTAGGATAATCAGGTCATATAATAACAAATATCTGGTGAATGTTTAATTACAAGCAAGCCATTGTGTTCTGATATTTGAGAGAAAAGGAAGAAAGGAAAACTAATGTTTATTTACATGTATATAAACTAAATGCTGTATTTTCATTCCATGTATTAGCTAACTTAATTCCTGAGCAGACATGCAATGCTGTTGATATCTTTATTTTTATAAATGATTAGTAGAAGTGAGATTTAGACCTAGATACATCCAGTTTCAGAGTCCCAATGGTATTTTCACTTAACTACATAGAAATAACTGGAAACATTTCATTTAATTGAGTATGTGATTAACTTTATACAATGAAGCTAGTGTTGATGTTTCAGCCTTTGTAATTCTTCATAATCTATAATTGTACACTTTAAATTTTCCCCTTTTCATGTACGATTTAACACCTCTTTTAAAAATTATTTTTATTTATTTTTTAAATTTAAATTTTAGGTAGTTAACATATAGTGCAATATTTCTTTCTATAGTAGTTTCTGGAGTAGAATTCAATGATTCATCACTTAACACCCAGTACTCATCACAAAAAGTGTTCTCCTTAATACCCATAACCCATTTAGCCCATCCCACATCCACCTACCTCCATAAACCCTCAGTTTGTTCTCTATCCTTAAAAGTCTCTTCTGGCTGGAAGGGAGATGGGTGAGGGGATGGGCATTAAGGGCACTTAATGTAATGAGTACTAAGTATTATATGCAACTGATGAATCACTAAATTCTATTCCTGAAACTAAACACACTATATGTTAACTAAATTGAATTTAAATTTAAAAAACTTTTTAAAAAGAGTCATTTACAGCTTGTTTCCCTCTCCTTTTTTTCTTTTCCCCCTTCCCATATGTTCATCTGTTCTCTTTCTTAAATTCCGCATACGAGTGAGATCATATGGTATTTGTCTTTCTCTGACTGGCTTATTTCACTTAGCATAATACATTCTAGCTCCATCCGTGACATTAAGAATGACAAGATTTTATTCTATTTTATGGCTGAGGAATATTCCATTTATTTATATATATACCACACCTTCTATAGCAGTTTGTATTCCCATCAACAGTGCAAGAGGGTTCCTGTGCTCCACATCCTTACCAACACGTATTGTTTCTTTTATTGTTAATTTTAGCTGTCCTGACCAGTGTAAGATGGTATTTCATCATGGTTTTGATTTGTATTTCCCTGATGAGTGATATTGAGTATCTTTTCATGTGTCTGTTAGTCATCTGTATGTCCGTTTTGGCAAAGTATCTATTCATGTCTTCTGCCCATTTCTTACCTAGATTATTTGTTTTTTTACATGTTGATTTTGATAAGTTTTTTGTAAATTTTACGTACTAACCCTTTATCAGATTTGTTGTTTACAAATATCTTCTCTTGTTCCATAGGCTGCCTTTTAGTTTTGATTGTTTCATTTTCTGTGCAGAAGCTTTTTATCTTGATGAAGTCCCAGGAATTCATTTTTGCATTTGTTTCCCTTGCCTGTGGTGACATTTCTAGTAAGAAGTTGCTATGGCTGGGATCCCTGGGTGGCGCAGTGGTTTGGCGCCTGCCTTTGGCCCAGGGCGCGATCCTGGAGACACAGGATCGAATCCCATGTCGGGCTCCCGGTGCATGGAGCCTGCTTCTCCCTCTGCCTGTGTCTCTGCCTCTCTCCTTCTCTCTCTGTGTGACTATCATAAATAAATAAAAAAATTAAAAAAAAAAAAAAAGAAGTTGCTATGGCTGAGGTCAAAGAGGTTTCTGCCTATATTCTCCTCTATCACTTCTTTAATTTTGCCTTTCTCTCCTTTCCTAGTTCATGAGTGTACAAACAAGTGAAAGTATGAATTTTCTAATGTTGTCTTGACCTGTATCTACACTTGAAGGATTTGTGTTGAGGCTCCATATACTCATAGTGCAGCCTAACTGGGTATCTAGGAACTCCACTCCAAAGCTGGGAACAGATACCTGAATATTTGAAATATTATATATCTAAAGACAAAGCAGTGTAAATAGCTCTAAATATTTGTAATTTGAGAGTCATATAGCAGAGCAATCACTGTGAAGAAAAGAAAGATATGGAAGCCAGCTAGGTGAGTGACCCTGAATTCAAACAAACGTGGCTGGTTGTAGGCCTACACCTGAAATAATTTGGTGATTTCTTAATAAACATCTCTTTTCAAGAGAATAGGGGGCAGAAAACGTATGTGGAAAAATAATAGCTGAAAACTTCCTTACTCTAGGGAGTGAAACATATCCAGATCCAGGACACACAGAAAACTCCCATCAAAATCAACAAAAGCAGACAAACATCAAGACATACTGTAATTAACTTTGTATAATATAGTGATAAAAATATTTTAAAAACAGCAAGAGAAAAGAAACCCTTAACTTACAAGGGAAAACCCATAAAGCCAGCTGGAGATTTCTCAAAAGAAATTTGACAAGCCAGAAGAGAGTGACATGATATATTCAATGTGCTGAATGGAAAAATATGCAACCATGAATACTTTATCCAGCAAAGCTGTCATTCAGAATAGAAGGAGAGTTTCCCAGACAAACGAAAAATAAAGGGAGTTTGTTTCCACTAAACTAGCCCTGCAAGAACTATTAAAGGGGACTCTTTGAATGGGAAAGGAAGACCAAAAGTGACAAAGTCCAGAAAGGAACAGAAAATCTCCAGAAACAATGACAAAACAACTAACACAATGGCACTAAATTCATGTCTATCAATAATCATTCTGAATGTAAATGGACTAAATGCTCCAATCAGAAGACCTAGGATGTCAGAATGAATTAACAAAAAAACAAACAAAACCATCAATATCCATCTATACGCTGCCTACAGGAGACTCACTTTAGACCTACAGACACCTGCATATTGAAAGTGAGGTGATAAAGAAATATTTATCTTGCAAACAGATGTCAAAAGAAAGTTGGGAGTAGCCATACTTATATCAGACAAATTAGATTTTAACCAAAGACTGTAACAAGAGGTGAAGAAGGGCACTATATCATAATAAAGGGGTCTATCCAACAAGGAAATATAACGATTGTAAATATTTCTGCTCCTCAACTTGGGAAAACCCAAATATATAATAGAATTAATAACAAATATACAGGAATCCATTGATAATAATACAGTAATAGTAGGTGACATTAAACCCCACTTACATCAGTGGACAGATCATCTAACAGAAAATCAAAAAGGAGACAATGGCTTTGAATGACACACTGGACCAGACGGACTTAACAGATATATTCAGAACATTTCATCCTAACGCAATAGAACACACTTTCTTTTCAAGTGCACATGGAACATTCTCCAGAAAAGATCACATACTAGGTCACAAACCAGGCCTCAGGAAGTACAGAAAGATTGAGATCATACCATGTGTATTTTCTGACAACAATGCTATGAAACTTGATGTCAGCCACAAGAAAAAATTTGGAAAGACCAAATACATGGAGGTTAAAGAAGATGCTACTGAAGAGTGAATGAATTAACCAGGAAATTAAAGAAGAAATAATGGAATACATGGAAGAAAATGAAAATGAAAATATTACAGTCCAAAACCTTTTGGATGGAGCAAAAACAGTCCTAAGATGCAAGTATATAGCAATATAGGCCTACCTCAAGTGGCAAGCAAATTTTCAAAAACACAACTTAACCTTACACCTAAAGGAACTAGAGAAAAAAGAACATGAAGCCTAAAGCCAAGAAAAGAAGGCAAATAATAAAGATTAGAGCAAATAAATGAAATAGAAACCGAAAAAATCCACTAGAAGAGATCACTGAAACTAGGAGCTGGTTCTTTGAAAAAATTAATAAAATTGATAAACCCATAGCCAGACTTAACAAAAAGCAAAAAGAAAGGACCCAAATAAATAAATTCACTAATGAGAGAGGGGAGATCACAACAAAGACCACAGAAATACAAAGAAGGTAGTATTATGAAAAATTGTATACCAACAAATTGGACAACTGTAAGAAATGGATAAATTCTTAGAAACTTATAAATTTCCAAAACTGAAACAAGAGCAAATAGAAAATTTAAACAGATTGATAACTTGCAATGAAATTGAAGTAGTGATCAAAAAATGCCCAACAAACAGAAGCCCTTGGTCAGATGGCTTCCCAAGGGAATTCTACCAAACATACAGAAGAGTTCATACCTAATCCTCTCAGACTATTCCAAATACAGAAAAGGAAGGAAAAATTCCCAATTCATTTTATGAGGCCAGCATTACCTTGACAGCAAAACCAGATAAAGAGTCCCCTAAAAAAGAGAACTGTAGGCTAATATTAAAGATGGACATAGATGCAAAATTCTCAATAAAATTCTAGCAAACTAAATTCAACAATACATTTTCAAAAATTTTTCACAGTGATCAAGTGGGACTTATTACTGGGTTGCAAGGGTGGATCAGCATTCACAGATCAATCAACACAATATACTACATTAATGAAAGAAAGGATAAGAACCATACAGTTATTTCAGTAGATGAAGAAAAAGGATTTGGCATCATACAGATCCATTCATGATAAAAAACCTCAACAGTATAAGTTTAGAGGGAACATACCTCATTATCATAAAGGCCATACATAAAAAACCCCACAGGTAATATCATGCCCTATGGGGGAAAACTGATTGCTTTTCCTCTGTGGTCAGAAGCAAGATAAGGATGTCCATTCTCACAACAGTTATTTAACATAGGACTAGAAATCCTGTCCACAGCAGTCAGACAACAAAATGAAAGAAAAGGCATCCACACTGGCAAGGAAGAAGTAAAACTTTCACTATTTGCAGATTACATGATACTCTAAATAGAAAACTCAAAGGCTCAACCAAAAAGCTGCTGGAACCGATACATGAATTCAATAACATGGCAGGATACAAAGTCAATGTAGAGGAATCTGTTGGATTTCTATACACCAATAATGAAGCAGCATAGACAGAAATTAAGAAATCAGTCTCATTTATAATTTTACCCGAAGTCAAGATAGGTAGGAATAAACTCAACCAAGAAGGTGAAATACCTGTACTCTGAAAAGTATAAAACACTGATGAAGGAAGTTGAAGAGGACACAAAGAAACAAAAAGACATTCCATGCTCATGGATTGAAAGAACAAACATTTTCACAACGTCTATACCACCTAAAGCAATCTACAAATATAATGCTATCCCTATCAAACTACCCAGAGCAGTTTTCACAGAGCTATAACAAACAATCCTAAAATTTGCTTGGAACCACCAAATACCCCACATATCCAAAGCAACCTTGAAAAGAAACAAAAGCTGGAGGCATCACAATTTCTGTCTTCAAGTTGTATCATAAAGCTGTATTAATCAAAATAGTATGGTTTAGTGCAAAAATACATAGATTAACGGAACAGAATAAAAAACCTAAAAGCGAGCCTTCAACTCTATGGACAATCTTTGACAAAGCAGGAAAGGATATCTAAAGGGAAAAACAGTGTTTCTTCAACAAATGGTGTTAATTGTGAAAACTGGACAGCAACATGCAAAAGAATGCAATTGGACCGCTTTATTACATTTTCCACAAATAGAAATACAAAATGGATTAAAGACCTAACTGTGAGATTTGAAACCATAAAAATCCTAGAAGAGAACACATTCAGTAATGTCTCAGACATTGGGTATAGCAAGCTGTTTCTAGATATATGTCTCTTGAGGCAAGGGAAATAAAAGCAAAAATAAACTATTGGAACATCATCAAAATAGCTTCTGCACAGTGAAGGAAACAGTCAACTAAAAGGCAACCTTCAGAATGAGAGAAGATATTTGCAAATTACATATCTCAGAAAGCGTTTGTTTCCAGAATATATAAAGAACCTCTAAAACTCAACACTCAAAAAGTGAACAGTCCAATTAAAAATGCGCAGCAGATGTGAATAGACATTTTTCCAAAGAAGACATATATATGGCCAACAGAGACATGAAAAGATGCTCATCATTGATCATCAGGGAAATACAAATCAAAATGACAGATATCACCACGCTTGTCAGAATGGCTATGATCAATACAAGAAACAATAGGAGCTGGTGAAGGTATAGAAAAAAGGAACACTTGGGCACCATTGGTGGGAATGCAAACTGGTACAGTCACTCTAGAAAACAATATGTAGACTGATCAGAAAGTTAAAAATAGAACTACCCTATGATCCCATAATTGCACTATTGGATATTTAACCAATAAAATACAAAAAAAAATTTAAAGGGATATATGTATCTCTATGTGTATAGGAGCAATTATCAACAATAGCCAAATTATGGAACAAGTCCTCATATCCATCTGTAGACAGATAAAGAAGAGATGATACACACACACACACACACATACTATGGAGTATTAATCACTCAACCATCAAAAAGAATGAAATTTTGACTTTTGAAACGACATGGACTAGAGAGTATTATGCTAAGCAAAGTAAGTCAGTCTAAGAATAATAAATATTATGATTTCACTTATATGGTAGAATTTAAGAAACAAATTGTACCAGTAAAGGGACAAAAAGAAAGAGAGATACAAACTAAGAAACAGACTCATAACTATAGAGAACAAAGTGATGGTTACCAGAGGGGAGATGGGTGGGGGAATAGGTTAAATAGGTGATGGAGATTGAGGAGTGCACTTGTTATTAGCATAGGATGTTGTATGAAAGTGTTGAATCACTATACTGTACACCTGAAATTGATACTACACTGTATGTTAAATAACTGGAATTAAAATAAAAACTTTAAAAAATATACAACATTTCTCTCTTCATTACCTCATTGGAATAGGTAGATAACAGCCTAACTCCAAACCTTGGCTTACTTCTCTTAGAAATCAGGGGGATAGTAAAAATCAAACTACCAAATTTTCCTCCTTGTTCTTCTCTGCTGTTGTCCCATAGAGA
This sequence comes from Canis lupus familiaris, assembly GCF_011100685.1. Lineage (NCBI taxonomy): Eukaryota > Metazoa > Chordata > Mammalia > Carnivora > Canidae > Canis > Canis lupus. The sequence goes on along the minus strand of NC_049260.1, from coordinate 59,997,499 downwards.
CAGTTTATTATTAGTGTTATTTTTCCAATTGGTTTTGAAGAGTATTTTTCTAAGAATTGTAAAGGAATGGTTCTAGTTTAATAAGAAGCCCTCTGTTATCTCCTTCTCTGCTCTCCCTGTCTGACTTTTCATTTAAATTTCTCCTTAGTCATCTCAGAATTGGAAATAAATAGCTTAAGATTTATGTGTTCCTGCAGATGGTTTTCTTAAAATATTCTTGTTGAAATTTTTTTGGTAACTTAGAAAGAGAGGGAGAGTAGCCTAACCAATATATCTCACCCTGTACTATAAATGGGTTAAATAAAAGTATGCTGAGGTCTTCATCTCTTCATCACTTAGAAGTGCAAGTGGGGTCTAAGGCAGCTGGGTCATCTCCAGAAATGAGTAGCCTCTTCCATTTCCTCCTGGTATGTTATATAAGCATTACCATGTATGTCATAATGTGAAAATGTTTGGAAAGAATTGGGGTAGAGATCAGTTGGCTATGTGTTATGAACTTAAAAGCAGATAGGGAAGGCTGTGGGTTCCAAATGACAAATTTTGACTACCTGTCTGAGGTCTTTGTTTCATTTTAGGTGTGTGCAGTCAAATAGAGATCATTCATATATAGGTGTATTTTATGTTTTCTTCAGCTGTGTACATTCATAGCTTATCAGAAATATTTTCCAGAACAAATGATAAAAATCTATTTTGGGGATGCCTGGGTGGCTCAGCAGTTAAACATCTGCCTTCGGTTCAGAGCGTGATCCTGGAATCCAGGATCGAGTCCCACATCGGGCTCCCTGCATGGAGCCTGCTTCTTCCTCTGCTTATGTCTCTGCCTTCTCTCTCTCTCTCTCTCTCTCTCTCTCTCTCTCTCTCTCTCTCATGAGTAAATAAATAAAATCTTTTTTAAAAATTTTATTTTTGTTTTTTAGATCTAGATGAACTCCAAGTAGGGCTGAGAAGATCATAGTATATGGACATATATAGCTGGTATTCTGTAACTTTTTAAAAACATAATTACTTTCTTATAGGAACTGTAAGAAAACCCAAATAGAAAGTATTTAAGGGCCAAACTGTTTTATTTGAAATTTGAAATAGATATTAAATAAGTAGACGGCTATAATTGAGCTATAATAATATTCTCACTGCATATTTCATTTTTACTTCTAAGAGTTGCTATTTAACTCTTTTTATAGTAGCTTTCTAAATGTTTACAGAAACAACATCTTGAATAAGTCTTTTTTTAAAAAATTATTTAACTTATTTATACATGAGAGACACAGAGAGGCAGAGACCTAGGCAGAGGGAGAAGCAGGCTTCCTGCAGGTAGCCCAATGCAGGACTCCCATCCCAGGACCCTGGGATCATGACCTGAGCCAAAGGCAGACGCTCAACCACTGAGCCACCCAGTTGCCCCTTGAATAACTCTTTTAAGTTAATTTTATATTATCCTCATTTCTGTGTTTTGGTATTTTATTTAGGACAGTTTTTAAATTAAGAAATGAGTATAAAAACTACTTCAATTATTCAATTTATAGCAATCAATTGTACTACTAGGTATTTATACCCCAAAGACACAAATGTAGTGATCTGAAGGTGCACCTACACCCCAGTGTTTATAGCAGCAATGTCCACGATAGCCAAACTATGGAAAGAGACCAGGTGTCCATAGACAGATGAATGGATAAAGATGTGGGGTGTGTGTGTGTGTGTGTGTGTGTGTGTGTGTGTGTGTATAATGAAATACTAGTCAGCCATCAAAAAATGAACTCTTGCCATTTGCAATGATGCGGATGGAACTAGAGGGTATTATGCTAAGTGAAATAAGTCAATGAAAGAATTATATATTCTCACTCATATGTGTAATTTAAAAAACAAAACATCATAGGGGAAGGGGGGAGAAAAATAAAACAAGATGAAATCAGGGAGACAAACCATAAGAGGCTCTTAATCATAGGAAACAAACAGGGTTGCTGGAGGAAAGGGGAGTGGGGGATGGGGGAATTAGGTGATGGACGTTAAACGGGGCATGTGATATAATGAGCACTGGATGTTATAAAGGACTGATAAATTATAAACTCTACTTCTGAAACTAATGAAATATGCTATATATCAATTAATTGAATTTAAATTAAATAAAAACCAAAGTATTCAATTATTATTTTGCCATTTTTAGATTAAGCCTTATTGATGAGCGTTCACGCTTTAAAATGTATATAATTCATTATATGGATATAAACTTTTGTGACAGAGTCCTATATTATGTAGGACCATAGTATTGGCACTAATATACCACATTTATTCATTCAACAAATATTTATTTGAATGTTTAATATAGTCTAGGCACTGCTATAGAACCTTGAGTGATCTCTGTCAACAAACTGCACTCATGGAGCTTAACATTCTACTAGTACTATATAGATACATAATACTTTCATGATATTGCTACTTTTTTCATAAAACTGTAGTGTATCTTGTTGCAAACATGCTAGTTAAATATATATTTAGAAAAATATGCTTTAAGAAATTAGGGATAAAGTTGTTGCTTTTTATTTGTATTTCTTTTGTGTCTTTTAAGAATTTTGTGATACCCACAGTGGATATTAAGGGGGGTAGTTCTGATTAATTTATGGTGTCTTATCATGTACATAAGAACAAAGTTATAACAGAAGTAATAGTTAATCCATGTGGATGTTGAAATAAGAATATTCAAGATGAAATACCTGTTTTTAAGTTTTAATTACATATTCAGGATATTTATTAACTGGAGTAGCCCTTATTTTTCTGGATCAGTTTTTATTTTTTTTTTAGACATTACTGTAAAGTAATGTGATTATATCCAATAGGATCAAAATTGGAATGGAATGTTTTACACAGAAGTTATTGCCTATCCTAAGCTTTGAGATTTCTTACCAACTGCCCATTTTTACTAACTTTCTGCTAGCATGTTTTGTTTTTTTTTTTCTGCTAGCATGTTTTTATGGCTAACATTTTCACTTTAGTTAAATTACTTTAGTAAATTTGGGTAACCATTACAGAAGTTATGTGCAGTCTGTAGAACTGCAGAATTTTCTAAAGGCATTTGTTATTTGCAAGTTTTAGAAATTTAGTTAACATTTGCTTGATAAGCTGTTTGTCAGTGCTCCCCAAGACCACCGTCAGGTTCAGTGATTCCTAAGACTTAGCATATAGTTATATTCAGGTCTACAATTTATTACAATGAAAGGGTACAAAACAAAGTCAGCAGAGGGAAAAGCAGATGGGGCAGAGTCCAGAAGAAACCAGGCATAACTTTCTAAGAGTCTTCTCTCAGTGGAGTCACCCAAGATGTACTAATTTCTCCAGAAATAAGTTATGATATGACTTATGATATCTTATCATATGAATGATATCATAAGTTATGAATATGAATGTTATGATATGTACTAATTTCTCCAGAAATAAGTTATGATATGTGAAGTGTCATCTACCACAGAAGCTCATTAGGGACCAAATATGTTTCTTATGTGTTTTAAACACACTGCCTGATTTTTACCAAGTCTCAGAATTCAAGAAGAAAGAAAAAACAGGTGTTCAGAACACTTGTTTGCACGTTGTACAAACAATCTGGGCACAGTGAGCCATTCTTATCAGGGAAACTTTTAAAGTAGGAGCTATGTACCATTCAAGTGCCCAGCCCATAGCCTAGGGCCAGCCTTGCAAAGGAGGCTTTTCCAGATGAAATTTCAGTTGGTTTGTGAAGGATAGTGAAGCATAAAATGTTTGCCAGGCAAAGAAAAGAAGAAAATAATATAAGACATACAAGGAAAGGTATGGATTCTTGCAAATATGTGACATGTTTAGTGAGTAATGAACTCTTTATAAGTAATGGAAATCGCCAGGACCCAGGCACTGGTAATTTAAATAGTAATTTCAAGAAGATAGGCTATGGAAGCCTTAGGGATGTGCTAGTCTTAGAAACTAGTACCTTTAGTTTTCACCTACTCAGGGATAGGATACAAGGCCTTGAGCCCTTTATAAGGTGGAGAGTTCTTCAAACCCAGATTAAAGCTGAATCTCTTCAGTCTGAATCTAAGGCTGAACCTCTGTATACCCTTCAAAGGATAAATAGTCCATTGAAGAATAGGATAGAAAAAAATTTTCCCATCAGTTCAGGGAGATGACAAGGAAGCATATCTGTTTCACCCTAGTCTCTGGGTTGAGAAAAATAGTTTTCTTGGATTCATAATCATGGGCTTACATAGCTTATGATTTGAATTGACATTACTTAGTCTAAAAATCTCAAGCTGATGGGTTGCCTGGGTGGCTCAGTTGGTTGAATCACCAGCTCTTAATTTCAGCTCAGGTCATGATCTCAGGGGTGCAGGATTGAGCCCATGTCAGGCTCGTCCCTTAGAAGGGAGTCTGCTGAAGATTCTCTGTCTCCCTCTCCTTTTGTCCCTCTCCCCCCATACTTGCACATGTGCATGCTCATGCTCACTCTCTCTCTCTAAAACAAATAAATCTTAAAAAAAATAAAATCTCAAGCTGAAATACCTCAGAAATAATGTTGAGTTGTTGATCCCCTGGAGCACCTGGCATAAACAGATGTAGAATAAGTGTAGAGATGTATGACCTCTACCCAGGATTCTCACATATTACAGCTATACTGAAAGTGAAATGAAAAATTAAAATGAGAGAATACCTAAGAAAACAATGAACTAAGAAAAGTTAACAACAAAATATATTAGCAGTCAGCCTGTCAAAAGTTAATACATGAAATGAACAACATATTTAGATTCTAAAGGGCCTCAGGTAATAGGAATATTTGATAAAGACTACAATTAGAATTATGTTTAAAGTAATAATTTTAAGAAATAAAAAATAAAAATAAAAAATTTTATGCCAGAAAATTTAAAACTTAGATGAAGGGATCCCTGGGTGGCGCAGCGGTTTGGCGCCTGCCTTTGGCCCAGGGCGCGATCCTGGAGACCCGGGATCGAATCCCACGTCAGGCTCCCGGTGCATGGAGCCTGCTTCTCCCTCTGCCTGTGTCTCTGCCTCTCTCTCTCTCTCTCTGTGTGTGACTATCATAAATAAATTAAAAAATAAAATAAAAAATAAAACTTAGATGAAGCAGGCAATATTCTAGAAAAATATAACAAAATTGAGTATTCATTTGATAGTAGCCATAAATTAGAAATTATCTAAATATCTATGAGACTAGTGAGGAGATGTTTATAGTGCCTATGAGATGAGCTAATAAATGATGGTATATTCATGCAGTGGAATTCTACATAGCAGTTAGAATAATTGAATAAGTCTCACTTTGAGTGAAAAAATGAAAAACTACGTTTAGTGAAAAAGTAAGTCATAGAAGAATACAAACAGTTTGTACTTTTACATGTACTGTGAAAACGTGAAAGATAATGTACGGTTTAGGGATACATGTGTAGTGAAAATATAAAAACATACACAGAAATAATAAATACATAATTTGGGATTTTATTTATTTTGATATATAATACATTTTATTCTGTTCTTTTACATATTTTTAGTATATTTGACAGACCATATTATAGTAGTTCCAGGTGTACAACCACTTATTTGACAAATTTGTACATTATGCTATATTCACCACAATTGTGGTTACCATCTGTCTTGCTACATTGCTATTACAATATCATTGACTTTTATTGACACTATCATCTGCCTTTTATTTCCATGACTTAGTTTGTTCTCTGTATTTATAGGTTTGATTCTGCCTTTTGTTTGTTTATTCATTTGTGTTGCTTTGTTCTGTTTTTAGATTCCTAGGACTTATTCCATAAAGGGAGGATTATATTTCTCTCCCCTTTACCCATTTTGCCCAACCCCACTCCCTCTCCTCTGGCATCCCTCAGTTTTTTCTCTTTGTTTATAGGTCTGATCCTGCTTTTTGTTTATTCATTTTTTAAAATTACATTTGCGAGTAGAATCATGGTATTTGTCTTTCTCAGTCTCACTTATTTCACATACCTTAATACCCTCAAAATCAAGAGAGTATTAGAATTTAGGATTTTAGAGACCTCTCAGAAAGAAGGTAGGGAAAGAAGAGAATGAGATTGGGTATGGTCATATAATAGGTGCCAACTGCATCGGAAATAGATTTAGCAAGTGGTAAGATATAATGAAGATGGGATATGGGAATATGGCTGTTCATTATATTCTATATACTTTTGTGAAAATGTACGATATATATAACAAAAATATGCAAAAATTTAAAATGCTTTAAAAAGCAATTGAGGAACGGTACAAAAACACATAAACCTTGTGTTCCCAATTTTGAATTGAATTGTTTATGTTTAGATACTTAATAAATTATTTTGTTTTACTTTCTTCTTACATCTTTTATAATCAAAGTTTGTAGGGGAAAATAACAAAATGATTTAACATGATATGGTCATTCTGGGATCAATCCCTTTTTGTTTTCCAGAATTCTGTTAGGACCGTGAAATATTTCCTGCTCCTAAGATTGTTTTTCTCTTGATCTCTCTCTCAGTCTGTTTTCTTCCCTCCCTCTTCTCCTCCCTACCTCTATCTGTCTCTCTTTGGTTCTTTTTCTCTCCTAGTCCCTGTCTTTGTGGGTTTATATTGGGAGTTATACTCTCTCAGTGCCTGGAATGGGAGGGGGGGCTTTGTCTCTTTAGGGTCTCTGATTTTCTAGCCCCCCCCTACTCCCAGGCACTGTTTCTCATAGTTGTACTTTCTCAGAGTCTTTTGCTTACTCTCTCACTTGATTTGCCTGCCCCCCTTCAGTGTTTTTCTTCCTTTGCATTCTTTTGTGCCTGTTTGTATGTCCCACTCCCTGTCTCTTTCTCTCCCTCTCCTAGGGTGGGTTTGTCCCTTCTACTCCACTCCCCACTTTTTGTGTTTTCCTCATAGTAAAGCTCTCTCTTTCCTGGGGTGGTATTTTTTTCTCTTTTTGCAAGAAGGTGCCCTCCTTCTCCCTCATCCTCCTTTTCTGTCTTCTTCCTTCCCTCCTCCTCCCTTCTCTTTCCTCCCCACCTCTCCCCACCCCCTCCTATCTCTCTTGGTCTCTTTCTTAATCCTTCTCAGGATCTATGAGTTTCTTTCCTTATTTGTCTACTTATTTATATTTCATTTATTTTATTTAGGTAAAGCTACTTCCTCTTCTAATCCAAGCAGTCCAGCTCCAGACTGGTACAAAGATTTTGTTACAGATGCTGATGCTGAGATTTTAGAACATTCTGGAAAAATGGTACTTCTCTTTGAAATTCTTCGAATGGCAGAAGAAATTGGGGATAAAGTGTAAGTTTCTCCTATTTTTATTATATAAATGAGCCTTTTTATAAACTTTCTATTATGTAAACAGTTTATTTGAAGAAATTTGTTTTGTTTTCTCCCTTTCTAAAGATGTAATTTATTTAGTAGTGTATTAATAGACAACTACTTTCCTTCTAAGCCACTAGTTCTGAGTACATATTCTGGTTATTTCTTCAGTGCTGTTTTCCATTTCTGGCTATTGCCCCTTGAACTTATTTCTTTGAGCCAAGCCTCTAGTGAATATCTATATTTCACTATCTTTAAAATTATTTTTCAGTCCATGCAGTGTGGTTCCTACTTTATTGAGATTTTTTCCCCTAAGTCATTTAGTTACCTTTTAAACCCCAAATCTAGTGGATACCTCTCAACTTTATTTCACCTCTTTGATTATTCTCTTTCATTTCTCCTTTGTTTTTGTTCTTGTTTGTTTTACTTAAAGCATTTGAGTCCCCATTCACTTCCCTGCATTCCTGCGCTCCAATCTCATTGTTCAAATTATTATTCAAAAAACATACTTTTAAAATTTTGAACCAGACTTACTGTTTAGGTTGTTATAAGGTCTCAACGCGATCATAAAATATTTTTAAAATGTATCTGTGATTCTTTTAATAACAATTTAACATAAGGCTTAAAATAAACCTTTTATCTTAAATTTCAAACTAAAGAAACTAATCTTTAACTTTATTGGGAAGAGATAGACCCACTATTAATATTTCTATACCATCTTTTAATATACCTTTACTGTTAACACATTCTAATATACTTGTATGTCTTTTCACTGGATAGTGAATTATTTGAAGACAGACTGTTTTATTATTTTTTATTAACCACTATACCTTGCATTTAGTAAGTACTCACTAAAATTGGTTTTTGTTGTATATTGCCTCTTTATTTATACAGAAACAAGTGGTTCAATAAGGGATGATGTTGGCCTGGAATGGAGTGGTAGTATTGGAGGTAAAGGTTATATTTTGAAATAGAAGCAATAGGATTTGGTACATTAATGTAGGGCAATAAGAATGAGAGAGTAGTTAAATATGATTTCCAGACTAAGTGGCTGGTAGATTATGGTGTTGCTTACTAAAATGGAGAACAATAGTAAAGAACTAAGTTTATTAAAGTTAATAAAAAAAATTCTGCTCTGGCCATGTTTGAGAGGCGTATTAGATATCTGTGAGAGATGTAAGTAGAAAGTGGGTATTTGAATTCAGAGTTCCTAAAAGTTCAGGAGAGATTATTGCTGTGACATGCTCATGCTTTTTTCTGCTACCAACTTCTATAGTTTAAAATTAATATTTGGGGGGTACTGTACAAGAATTCTAAGAGTGTGGAAGAGATTTTAGTGGTCTTTTAATTTCCTAACCACTATAAGAATCTCCTGTACCATGTTCATCATAGCTGTTCTAACCTCTCCTGTGGTAGAACATTTGCCATTTTAGAAGGTATAGTTGAATACTTCAAATTTTTAGAAATTATATCCCTATATTTAGTTTGTACTTTATCCCTATATCTGTTTCCCTTGGTTTGGTTAAAAATTGAACATATCTGCTGCCTGTTTTTATACTCTTAGAGTGAAGTTTTAAAGTTATAAGCCCAACCAATAGACATTATCAGTGTCAAGGCTATAAAACTATGCATTTCCGTAACTGTGATTACCACTATTTTTTATTTGTCCATCATTTCCTTATGGAAATCTTCACACATAAAAATAGCAGAAAAAAATTTATAGTGAATACCCATATACCTGTCACCTAGAATCTATACTATATTCTATATTTTAGTGTACTTTCTTTATTACATAAAAGTTTATCTATGCATCTTATTTTCCTGATGCCTTTTAGTGTAGGTTGCAGACATCAGTACTACTGTTTCAATTGTCTCCTCTTCGAAAACGGTGGGCTTATCTGTCTTGTCACTTTTAGCTTCCTCTTCTGAGTTAATTGATCTTTTCTTTATATGGCATAATTTCAGGCCTGACCATATGGTCTTGAACATACTTGAATTTTTTAGCACCCATCTTAAAATACAGTCACAGTAAACAAAAATACTTCAGCTGAGTTTTGATTAACACAGAGTTATAGTGAAGCTCGTTTTTCTTTATTGTGGACTCTATACTTCCATTCATGGAATCCAATAGAGAGGTTCTCCAATACCTAAATAACACTGGTGGCTCATATTAAACTTATGGCCAACTGAGACTCATTTTTTTTAAAGAAAAACTGCTGTCAAATCAGATTCCTCTATTCTCTATTTGTGTAGTGGATCTTTTGACCCAAGTGAAAACTTGGTATTTCATAGGACAAGAGATAAGTGAATTTTTGTGATTTTTAACCAGTGGTGTGTTGATAAATGTTTGACAACTGACTCTTCAAAAAATGATAACAATAGAGAATGCAAAGAAGTAAGAAAAGCTGATATCTATGATAAAATACTCTTACCATGAACCAATTTTAAGCTACCAACAGTGGTGGGAAAAAATGCTAACAATGACTTTCTTGTTTTAAGCAAGTTACAGCTAACTCCAGTACACTACTGGTTTCAGTCCAGCTCTTCTGACTTGTTTTCCATGATTTAAACATGAAATTTTTATTGAATTTTAATTTCCAGATTTTTGATATGTATGAATTTGATTTGTAGTGCTTCTGTATTTTCATATGGGCCATTAATAAAATAGATAAAGCCAGAATAGTTTGTATAAGTATGAAAATTATTACCAATCAGGGCAGTAGTTTATGTTATCTGCAACTACAAAAGTTAAGAGATAACCATTAGTATGTTGCCACTTAGTCCTAATAACACCTATTTCATAATGAGATTTTTCTGAACTCAGTTCCAGGTTCCCAGAACCAGCCTTAATGTGGACTCAAGTCAGCCCTTTTCCAGAATAGTAGCCCAGATTCCAGATTAATTTCAGTTAAATAAATAATTAGTATTTCTCAGAAATTAAGTTTCCCAGTTATAAGAACTGCCAAAAACTTAATTTGTCGTTCATTAGGAATTGATTCAATAAAGTTTTTGATTCTAGGAAAAATAATCAGTCGACTGAGGGATCAAGACTGTTGGTCGTTTACACTGAGTACTAGGAATACATTCATTTCCTTACCAGTATTCTGGGAGTACCAACTGGGAGACAGTAGACCCCTGTTGTGCAGAGTTTAGGAAGTCATACAATAGCCAATTCACATGTTGTTAACTCCAATAGCTGTTTCATAACTGGAGTTGTTCTTTTTAGTTCTACTAAATCTGAAGACCTCTAGCAATGAGTGTTGAAGGATCTTCTGGAGTCATAAAAGCATATCTTTCCTATAGTACAGCTTTCAAAATCAAATAAAACCAAACAATATGCTCGAACAGGTGTCTAGTTCCTTGTATACTGACCTACTTTGCATATATAAGGGAGAGAACAAACCCTCCTTTATCCTTTATTCTCTTCCTAGACTTTTTCCATTTCCTGTATATAATTATGTCCACTTCTCACCAGTGGAATAGATGAGAGCAGTGGTTTTCAAACTATTTCTCAGAACCCATGAAAATTGGTGAAAAGAGGAGGCTAGAGCAGAGGCTGAGGAGCCAGTGACGCTTTTACCTTCTTCTTCCACCAAGGCCTAAAGCACCTTGCTTGCTTGCTTGCTTGCTTGCTTGCTTTAAAAAGATTTATTTATTTGAGAAAGAGCATCAGTTGGGGGTGGGTAGGAGGTGGGGTTGAGGGAGATAGAATCTCAAACAACCTCCCAGCTGAGCATGGAGCCTGCTGTGGGGCTCAATCTGTTAACCTTGAGATCATAACCTGAGCCAAAGTCAGAGTCAGACATTTAACCAACTGAACCACCCAGGCACTCCTACTTAATAATAATAAATTAAAGTCTTGATTTACATTCCAGTTAGTTAACATACAGTGTAAGGTTAGTTTCGGGTTAAACGGATGATGGAGATTAAAGGATGCACTTGTGATGAGCACCAGATGTTGTATGGAAGTGTTAAATCACCATATTGTACACCTGAAATTATTTATTATATTTTGATACCACATAAGACTTCATGTGAACAAATAATTTCATGGCTAAAAATAGGGGTTAGAAAATACTGGGATAGAGAATCAGGAATCTGCAGACATATTTGAGATGGAGCAACAAAGAGTTTTTAGACTGTGTACAAGTCTAAAATTACTTGAATACTTTTATTAGGAAGACTTTTTTCTTGTATTCTCTAAATAGTTTCTTTTGTATACTACAAATTTTTAATTTTGATGAAATCCATTTTATCAGCTTTTTTTTCCCATAGATCATACTTTTGGTGTTAGGTCTAAGAATTGTCTAATCCCAAGTTACTAGGATTTTCTTCCTTGTGTTTTTCTAAACATTCAACGGTTTTACATTTTAACATTAGATTTATACTCCATTTTGAATTTTTTTGTATAAAGTGTGAAGTATAGGGCAAAATTCTTTTTTTTTTTGCATATGGATGTTGAATTTTGCCAAGACCATTGTTGAAAAGATTATCCTTTTTCCACTGAATTGCCTTTACTTCTGCAAAACACTATTTAGTTAACTATATAGTGTGGCTCTATATTTGGATTCTATATTCTGTTCCATTGATTAGCGCTTGTCCCTTAATCAGCACTACACCATTCTGATTACTCTATCTTTGTAAGTGTTGAAAACATGTAGTTATTAGGCCTCCAACTTTTTCTCTTTCAAAGTTGTTTTGGCTACTCTGTGCGCTCGTCATTCTTTAGAATCAGCTTGTTAATTTCTCAAAATTCCTACTGTGGTTTTGATTAGAATTGTGTCGAATTTATAGGTTAATTTGGGAAGAAGTGATATCTTTACTTTATGAACCTTCTAATCCATGAACACTAATCCATTTTTTTAGCCTTGTTTTCAGCCAGTCTCTCATATCTCTGGACTTGATTGAAGATTTTCTTGAATTGGCCAGTAGGGAAAAGACAGAAGATAAAGATAAACCTCTTATATATAAAGGTGAGTTACATACAAGCTTTTCTATATCATAATTTTGAAACCTTCATTTAAACATATTATACAATCATTTTAACAATAAAAGAAAAAATAATCTCTAGACACACAACTTTTACATACACATTTTTTCCCTGCACATTCTTCTTGTCCTTATCTATATAAATATGGTCATTATTATTGCAATTCTAACATGAAATAAGATTTTTTGTTCTTATAAAGAGTTTTATTGACATAATTCAGATATCATTCAGTTCATCCATTTTAAGTGAACAATTCAGTGGCTTTTAATCTTTTCATAGAGTTGTGCAACTTAAAAAAAAAGAGTTGTGCAACTATCACCATAATTATCAACTGTTTTAATCACCACCAAAGAAACCCTGTACTCTTTAGCTATTACCCTCCTACCCCTGCCTTCCACTTCTTTAAATCTTAAACAGTCACTAATCAATATACTTTCTGTTTCTACAGATTGACCTATTCTGGAATTTTCATAGTAATAGATTCATACAATATGTGGTCTTTGTGACTGGCTTCTTTCACGTAGTATGTTTTCAGGGTTCTTCCATGTGGTAGCATGTGTCAGTACTTCATTTATTAGGCCATAAAGATCTAATAATCCATTGTATGGATAATACCCACATTTTGATTGTACATTTATTCATTCATAGATATAGGGTTGTTTTCACCTTTTAACTATTGTGAATAGTGCTGTGATAAATATTTGTATGGAGGTTTTTATTTGAGCATCCATTTTCACTTCTTTTGGATATATTACTTAGGAATGGAATTATTGGGTCATATGGTAATTTTAACTTCTTGAGGAACCACCAAACTGTTTTCTACTGGCTGCACTATTTACATTTCCACAGGCAGTGTATAAGGGTTCCAGTTTCTCCACATCTTCACCAATACTTAGCTTCTGTTTTGTTTTATACCTCAGAGGTATTGTGGGCTTGGTAAAGGCCATGCAATAATGTGAATACTTAAATAAAGGGAGTCAAATTGCATATAAAAGTTATGTTTACGTTATGCTGTAGCCTGTTAAATGTGCAGTAGGATTATATCTTTTAAAATGTGCATACCTTAAGTAAAAAATACTTTATTGCTAAAAGTTGCCAACCATCATCTGAATTTTTCAGCAAGTTAGAATTTTTTGCTAGTGGAGAATTTTATTTATTTATTCATGAGAGATGCAGAGACATAGGTAGAGGGAGAAGCAGGCTACTATCAGGGAGCCTAATGTGGGACTCAATCCCTGAACCACAGCATCATGCCCTGAATCAAAAGCAGGGCTCAACCACTGAGCCATCCAGGCATCCTATCTGATCAGGGTTTTGATAGGGACTACATTGAACTTGTATTTCATTTTAGGAAATATTACCATCTTAATATTAAGTCTTCTGATCCATAAACATAGGATGTTTTAGCATTTGTTTAGATCTTTAATTTTCTTTCACCAGTATTTTGTAGTTTCTAGTGTATACATATTACATGTCATGTGTTAAATTTATTCTTACTTATTTTATTCTTTTTGGTGGTATTGGTTTTTTTAAGATTTTATTTATTTATTCATGAGAGACACAGAAAGAGGCAAAGACAGGCAGAGGGAGAAGCAGGCTCCCTGCAAGGAGCCCAGTGCAGGACTATCCCAGAACCCTGGGACCATGACCTGAGCCAAAGGCAGATGCTCAACCACTGAGCCACCCAGGTGCCCCATTTTTTGTGGTATTTTAAGTGGAATTTCTGTAATTATATTTTTGGATTGTTCCTTGCAAATGTTTAGAAAAATTGAGGTTGGTATATTAACTAATTTATTAATTCTAACAGTTTTTAAGTCAATATTTAAAGGATTTTTCCATATACAGGATTGTATTATTTGCAACTAGAGATAATTTTCTTTTTCCTTTCCAATGTGGATTACTTTTATTTCTTTCTCTTACCCAATTTCCCTAGTTAGAACCTCTAGTACAGTGTTGAAGTGACAAGAGCAAACATCCTTTTCTTGTTCTTAATCTTGTGGGGAAAGTATCTGATCTTTCACCATTAGTATGATGTTAGTTGTGGTTTTTTTCGTAATGCTGTTTATCAAATTGAGGAAGTCCCCTTCTATTTCCAGCGTTTTAATTGTTTTTTTTTTTAAATCATGAATGGTGTGGGATATTGTCAAATGATTTCTCTGCATCTATTGAGATGATCATTTGGGTTTTTACAATTCTGTTTATCTGGTGTGCATTACTTTGAATTGCAGATGTTAAACCAACCTTGCATACCTGGGATAAATCCCACTTGGTCATGATGTATAATTCTCTTTATATGTTGCTGGATTCTGTTCACCAGTATTTTGTTGAGGATTTGTGTATCCTTATTCATAAGACATAACTAGTTTTCAGTTTTGTTTTCTTTTAATATCTTTGTCTGGTTTTGATATGAGGCTAATACTGGCTTTGTTTAATGAGGTGGGAAGTATTCCTTTCCCTATTTTTTGATAGAGTTTGGGAATAATTGTTATGAGTTCTTTAAATGTTTGCCAGAATTCAGCAATGAAGCCATCTGGACCTGGGTTTCTCTTAGGGGTAGTTATCATCATCATCAACAACATTATTAGAAAATATATCGAAACATAAAATTTATTAATATTTTGTCAGTGAAAAAGCAACCTATAGAATAGGAGAAAACATTTGCAAATCATGTCTTGTAAGGAGTTAATATTCAGAATATATAAAAACTACTGTAATTTAACAACAAACAGATAATCCTTTTCAAAAAAAATGGGCAAAAGATTCAAATAGACTTTTCTCTAAAGATAATATACAAATGACCTACAAGCACATGAAAATATGCCCAACATCATTAATCATGAGAGAAATGCAAATCAAAACCACAATGAAATACAACCTCATACCTATTAGAATGGCTACTGTCAAAAAAAAAAAAAAAACGAAAAAACCCAGTAAATAAGAGGTTGGTGATGATGTGGAGAATTTGGAATATTTGTGCACGACTGACAGGAATGTAAAATGGTAACAGCCACTGTGGAAAACAGTATGGCAGTCCTCAAAAAATTAAAACTAGAATAAATATGATCCAACAATACTACTTCTGGGGATATACCCAAAAGACTTGAAAGCGTGGTCTCAAAAGAGAGATTTGTACAGCCATATTCATAGCCACATTATTCATGATAATGAAAAGGTAGAAACAAACCAAGTGTGTATTGGATACACATTATTCACAATAATGAAAAGGTAGAAACAATCCAAGTGTGGATGACTAGATAAACAAAATGTGGCATATACACACAATGGAACATTTTTCAGCTCTTGAAGGAAATCTTGTCACATGCTACAACCCTGAAGACATTATATTAAGCGAAATAAGCCAGCACAAAAAAGATGAATACTGTATAATTCTATTTACTTCAAATATCTAGTCAGACTCA
Source organism: Canis lupus familiaris (assembly GCF_011100685.1). NCBI lineage: Eukaryota > Metazoa > Chordata > Mammalia > Carnivora > Canidae > Canis > Canis lupus. The sequence continues at coordinate 59,981,794 of NC_049260.1, read as the reverse complement.
AAGAGACAGAAAGTAGTAATGGTACTTACTGTGGGGAAAGAGTGAATGGGGAGTTGTTGTTTAGTGGGTATAGAGTTTTAGTTTGCATAATGAAATAGTTCTGGAGATCCATTAACACACCTGTGAACTATACACTTAAAATGGTTAAGATGGTAATTTTATGGTATGTGTGTGGGTTTTTTTTTTTTTTCCACAGCATGAGATGTTATATAAGCCAAGTGCTAGCAGAGATTGGGTACTGAGTTTTGTTTGTTTTGTACCAAATCTTTCTGCTTTGTCTGTCTTTTGTTAAAAATGCTAATTTTAAAAAACTGGTAAGAAATAATGGGACAAGAAATTTAAAACTCTGTAATGATTTACTTACTAAGACAGATTTCTATCTAAAATCAATGGACATTAAATTAAAAAAATTATGAGTATCTACCAGCTATTATGCCAATGACTAGGAAACACAGTTTTAGTCCCTTTCTTGAGGAGTTAATAGTCTAATGGTGAATACAGATACTAAAGACAAAAAAAATTGAATGCCCAGGAAATTGAGGGGAAAGTATTTCTGTGATTGATTGATTTAAAAGATTTTATTTATTTATTCATGAGAGAGAGAGAGAGAGAGAGGGAGAGAAAGAGAGAGGCAGACACAGGCAGAGGGAGAAGCAGGCTCCATGCAGGGAGCCCAAGGTGGGACTCATCCCGGGTCTCCAGGATCACACTCAGGGCTGCAGGCGGCGCTAAACCGCTGCACCACCAGGGCTGCCCTATTTCTGTGATTTAAAAAGGGGTTGTTCTAATCCTCTGCCTCGAAATATTTCAGACAGTTCCTTAGTATGCCTTAACCATATTTTTCCAAATCAGTCTATTAATAGGAAAAAAGCCAAATTGGGAGGGGAGAGATAGGAAGAGAAAAAAGTTTTTACCATTTTGAGCACTTTTAAGTGTATAATTATATGGCATTAAGTACACCCATAGTACTGTGGAACCGTCACCACCATTTTAAAATTTTACTTTTGCCGAGGAGCAAATCCATGAAGCTCCTTATGTTGTCATAACCAGAAGTTCCTCTCCCTGCAAATTAAATTTTGATTTTTTTCACTGATCATTTCATAAACATTTTGATGTCACTACATATATGATGTTATGTATATTACTTTCAGCTCTACAACAGTCTGTCCAGTAAAATTGTAATTTACTTAACTATTTCTCCATTATATTATATCAAGATTATTATATTGAATTTTTCACTATTAATAGGTAGTCTACTGTAGGAACCTGATGATAGTAGATTTTTAAAATTTTCTTTGGGTTAAATATCCATGTAAAATTAGAGACTTTAAGGTATACTATTTTTCTATTTGAGAATAATACAGTATATGTTATGAATACTATTTATGGTACTCATATTTCTTTATCTAAATATTAAAGTTGAGGGACGCCTGGCTGGCTCAGTTGGAAGAGCATGCAACTTTTGATCTCGAGATTGTGAGTTCGATGCCCATGTTTTTTTTTTTTAATTTATTTTTTATTGGTGTTCAATTTACTAACATACAGAATAACCCCAGTGCCCGTCACCCATTCACTCCCACCCCCCGCCCTCCTCACCTTCTACCACCCCTAGTTCGTTTCCGAGAGTTAGCAGTCTTTACGTTCTGTCTCCCTTTCTGATATTTCCCACACATTTTTTCTCCCTTCCCTTATGTTCCCTTTCACTATTATTTATATTCCCCAAATGAATGAGAACATATAATGTTTGTCCTTCTCTGACTGACTTACTTCACTCAGCATAATACCCTCCAGTTCCATCCACGTTGAAGCAAATGGTGGGTATTTGTCATTTCTAATAGCTGAGTAATATTTCATTGTATACATAAACCACATCTTCTTTATCCATTTATCTTTCGTTGGACACCGAGGCTCCTTCCACAGTTTGGCTATCGTGGCCATTGCTGCTATAAACATCGGGGTGCAGGTGTCCCGGCGTTTCATTGCATTTGTATCTTTGGGGTAAAACCCCAACAGTGCAACTGCTGGGTCGTAGGGCAGGTCTATTTTTAACTCTTTGAGGAACCTCCACACAGTTTTCCAGAGTGGCTGCACCAGTTCACATTCCCACCAACAGTGTAAGAGGGTTCCCTTTTCTCGGCATCCTCTCCAACATTTGTTGTTTCCTGCCTTGTTAATTTGCCCCATTCTCACCGGTGTGAGGTGGTATCTCATTGTGGTTTTGATTTGTATTTCCCTGATGGCAAGTGATGCAGAGCATTTTCTCATATGCATGTTGGCCATGTCTATGTCTTCCTCTGTGAGATTTCTCTTCATGTCTTTTGCCCATTTTCCATCTGGTCCAGTGTATCCTTTAAAGCTCTCGTTTCTTTGGAGATGTTTGCTTAGAAGACCTATCGAGTATAGAAAGAGCTAGATTGAAGTCACCAAGTATAAGTGTATTATTATCTAAGTATTTCTTCACTTTGGTTAATAATTGATTTATATATTTGGCAGCTCCCACATTCGGGGCATATATATTGAGGATTGTTAAGTCCTCTTGTTGAATAGATCCTTTAAGTATGATATAGTGTCCCTCTTAATCTCTCACTACAGTCTTCGGGGTAAATTTTAGTTTATCTGATATAAGGATGGCTACCCCTGCTTTCTTTTGAGGACCATTTGAATGGTAAATGGTTCTCCAACCTTTTATTTTCAGGCTGTAGGTGTCCTTCTGTCTAAAATGAGTCTCTTGTAGACAGCAAATAGATGGGTCCTGCTTTTTTATCCAGTCTGAAACCCTGCGCCTTTTGATGGGGTCATTAAGCCCGTTCACATTCAGAGTTACTATTGAGAGATAGGAGTTTAGTGTCATCATGATATCTATTCAGTCCTTGTTTTTGTGGAATGTTCCACTGAACTTCTTCTTAAAGGGGAATTTTAAGAGTCCCCCTTACAATTTCTTGCAGAGCTGGTTTGGAGGTCACATATTCTTTTAGTTGCTGCCTGTCTTGGAAGCTCTTTATCTCTCCTTCCATTTTGAATGAGAGCCTTGCTGGATAAAGTATTCTTGGTTGCATGTTCTTCTCATTTAGGACCCTGAATATATCCTGCTAGCCCTCTCTGGCCTGCCAGGTCTCTGTGGAGAGGTCTGCTGTTACCCTAATACTGCTCCCCATAAAAGTCAGGGATTTCTTGTCTCTTGCTGCTTTAAGGATCTTCTCTTTATCTTTGGAATTTGCAAGCTTCACTATTAAATGTCGAGGTGTTGAACGGTTTTTATTGATTTTAGGGGGGGATCTCTGTATTTCCTGCATCTGAATGCCTGTTTCCCTTCCCAGATTAGGAAAGTTTTCAGCTAGAATTTGTTCAAATACATATTCTGGCCCTCTGTCCCTTTCGGCGCCATCGGGAACACCAATTAAACGTAAGTTTTTCTTCCTCAGGCTGTCGTTTATTTCCCTTATTCTATCTTCATGGTCTTTTAATTGTTCGTCTCTTTTTTCTTCAGTTTCCCTCCTTGCTATCAATTTGTCTTCTATGTCACTCACTCGTTCTTCCACCTCGTTAACCCTCGTCGTTAGGACTTCTAGTTTGGATTGCATCTCATTCAATTGATTTTTAATTTCTGCCTTATGAGCTCTAAATTCTGCAGTCATGAAGTCTCTTGAGTCCTTTATGCTTTTTTCTAGAGCCACCAGTAGCTGTATAATAGTGCTTCTGAATTGGCTTTCTGACATTGAATTGTAATCCAGATTTTGTAACTCTGTGGGAGAGAGGACTGTTTCTGATTCTTTCTTTTGAGGTGAGGTTTTCCTTCTAGTCATTTTGCTCAGTGCAGAGTGGCCAAAAGCAAGTTGTATTGGGAATAGGAGAAAAAGAGAGGAGAGAAAGAAGGAAAGAAAAGAGAAAGAGAAAAAAAAGGAAGAAAAAAACGAAAAGAAAGAAGAAAAAGAAAGAAAAAGAAAGGAGAATAAAGGGGGGTGGGGGAAGGAAACAAATCAAAAAGCAAAACAAAACAAAACAACAACAAAAAAAGAACCACGGGGGAGTATCTTCTGATTCTGTGTAGTTTAAGTCCCTTGGCTTCCCCTGGAACTTTTCCGTCTAGCTGGTCTTCTGGGGGAGAGGCCTGTTGTGCTGATTTTCAGGTATTAGCAGTTGGGGGATCTGCTGTGCCCCTGCCTGGTGCAGGGCTCAGTGGGGGTTGTTTACCCCGTGAGGCCGCAGGAGGAACAGCCCCAGTGGCGGGGCCAGCTCTGGAAACCTGGATGCAGCTCCGGCAGGAACTCCGGAGCTCTCCGACTGCAGTGCCTGGAGGTTCCGGGGCGGGGCCGCTGATCTGCTCAGCTGGGCAGGAGCGTCCTTGCTGTCCTGGGCCCTCCAGGCCTCTGCCTGTCCCCAGGGGAGGCTGGATCCTGGGCTGTGTCCCGGCGCCCTGTGCTCCGGGGTCTGCGCTGTTGGATTCGCACTCCCGGCCTCGCAACCCCCTCCGCCGAGCCGCCGCCCGAGCCCCCCAGAGCTGCTCCTGGAACCGCGCAGCCCCCTCCGCATGGAGCCTCTTCCTCTGCCCGAGCCCCTCCGAGCTGCTCCCGGGGCCGCGCAGCCCCCTCCGCGGAGCCGCCGCCCGAGCCCCTCCGAGCTGCTCCGGGTCCCGCAGTGCGCGCTGCAGCCCTTAGGGAGCTCGGCGCACTCTCCCGGGGCGCAGTTGCTCTGTTACTGTCCAGGGGAGCCCGAGGGCATCCCCGCCCTCCTGGGTCCTGCTCCAACTCCCTGGGAGCCCCTTTCCGCCCGGGAAGGTTGGTGCAGCTCCTGCTTCTCCGGGACGGGGCTCTCCTGTCCTGGGGACACTCGCCCTGGCCTCATCCCAGCTCCTCGCAGGGCCCCTCCCCCTTGGAGGCCTTTGTTTCTTTATTTCTTTTTTCCAGTCTTCCTACCTTGATAGAAGCGCAAACTCTTCTCACTGTAGCATTCCAGGTGTTCTCTCTTTAATTATCAGGCTGAATTCATAGATTTTCAGGATAATTTGAAGGTTTTCTAGGTTATTTGGTGGAGACAGGTGATTTGGGTGACCCTACTCTTCCGCCATCTTGCCCCTCCTCCTCGATGCCCATGTTTTATGTAGAAATTACTTAACTAATAAAACTTTAAAAATAAATACATAAATAATGACAGTTATCAACAATATAAAGAATACATTCAGGTTTCCTTTCTAATAAAAGAGAACTTTTTATTATTTAAATCTTTTCTGCAGATAATTGTATAGTATTTGAATGATCAGAATCCTGTTTTTCATTTAACAGCTATTGAGATATAAGCCTATTTTTGATGAAGAAATATTTTCAAAAAGGTTATATTGTGGCCGTTTAAAAACTTGAAGTATAACTGACACACAGTATCCTATTAGTTTCAAGTGTACATCATAGTGATTTGATATTATTATATATTATGAAACGACTTCCATGATGTCTAGTTACCATGTGTTCACTGCACAGTTATTACACTACTATTGACTATGTTCTTTATGTTGTACATTACATAACATGACTATAGCTGGAAGTTTGTACCTCTTAATTCTGTTCACTTTTTTTGCTCATCCCCTAGCCCCTTCCCACTCTGGTAACCAACAATTTGTTTCTTGTATCTATGAGTCTGTTTCTGTTTTTTGTTTGTTTGTTTGATTCCACATATGAGTAAAATCATATGATATTTGTCTTTCTCTGACTTATTTTGCTTAGCATAGTATCCTCTGGGTCCATCCATGTTGTCACCAAATGGCAAGATCTCATCCTCCTTTATGGCTGAGTAATATTCTAGTGTTTGTTTGTATGTGTGTGCGTATTTTCTTTTATCATTTTACTTTATTCTTTTAGGTGCTTCCATATCTTAGCTATTGTAAATAATGCTGCAATGAACATAGGGGTGAATATATCTCATTGAATTGGTGTTTTCATTTTCCTTGGAAAAATACCCAGAAATAGAATGATGAATCATAGTGTAGTTCTATTTTAATTTTTTGAGGAACCTCCATAGTGGCCATACCAATTTTACATTCCCACTAACAGTGTGTAAGGATTCCCTTTTCTCAACATCTTTGCCAACACTTGTTATTTCTGTCTTTTTGATAATAGCCAGTCTAACCTGTGTGAAATGATACCTTATTGTGATTTTGTTCTGCACTTTACTGATGCCTAGTAATGTGCATCTTTTCATGTGCCTGCTGGCCATCTTTATGTCATCTTTGAAAAAAATGTCTGTTCAAGTCTTCTACCCATTTTTAAATCATTTTGTTTGGGTTTTTTGATATTAAATTGTATAAGTTCTTTATATATTTTTGGAATTGAACTCCTTATTGGGTTTATGATTTGCAGATATCTTCTCCCATTCAGTAGATTGCCATTTCGTTTGTTGATGGTTTTCTTCACTGTGCAAAAACAAAAACTTTTTTTGTCTGATGGTACCCTAAGTATACTTGGAATATAGTGCTGTTGTTTTTAATTTTAATTTTCTAGTTCTGTTGATAATATTGATAATGTTTTCTATTATTGTAGTCATTTTAAATATATTTTTAGGAAATAAAACCCTAATAGCATCCTGTGCAAATTATAGGCAGATGGTATCTTTTATTTTTTTATTTTTATTTTTTTTTAATTTTTATTTATTTATGATAGTCACAGAGAGAGAGAGAGAGAGAGGCAGAGACATAGGCAGAGGGAGAAGCAGGCTCCACGCACCGGGAGCCCGACGTGGGATTTGATCCCAGGTCTCCAGGATCGCGCCCTGGGCCAAAGGCAGGCGCCAAACCGCTGCGCCACCCAGGGATCCCCTCAGATGGTATCTTTTAGACAGGTACATTGGTTGCTTAAGTCACTATAGTAAGTGAAAAGGAGCATTTGCTCTTTATTTGATACTATTCCACATACTATGTCATTGATTTACTAGGATATTTACCTAGTAAAAAAAGTAGAATTACTTTTTTTCCCCCCAAGCAAAATCTTACATGGAATTACATTGGGTCTGGGTTGTTAAAGAAGTGAAGAGTTCTCTCCTCCTTCCCTAAGTGGGATTAAGAGTCATCACTAAGCCACTGCCTCATTAGCACACCTCAAATTAGCTATTTACAAAACCCATAAAGTATTCCAGGGTTCATTTTATTTTGTGAGTATAGCGTACTTACCATGTGCAAGGCACAACCTAGGTGCTAAGAATAAAGAAGTTAAAAAAAAGAGAACATATCCCTAACCTCCTAAAGGCTACATTTTTGTTAGGGAATACCAATAAGAAACAAATACATAGTTTAAAAATGCAATGGAGAAATAATGAAATACTCTAACAGTGATAGGGAGTTTTGGGGGACAGTATATAAATTGTTCAGGCAAGGCTTTACTGATGTCCAGCACAGAACTAGACTTGTGGTAGGTCCATAGTAAATATTTACTGAAGTGGCAGGGTAATACATTGCACTTATCTGGATATTCTTTCCATATAGAATTATGCTGTGGTGATGCATTTTTATGTGCCCATTACATTTAAGTGCTTGGTATATACTGGCACTTTTTAATCTTTATCATTCCCCCCCTTCTTGGTTTCTAAGGCCTTTCCTTATTGATGTATCTTTAGCATATATGTATATGGGTAGTGTGTATTTGTATTCCTTGCTTTGACTATGGGTAAGTATAATGTTGGCTTAAATGGGTATTTCTGTTATTTGTTATTAGTTTTATTGGTTCAACTCTATGTTTTGGCGGTACTTTATTATCTGAAAGACAAAGTACCAGAAAAGTTTACCATTTTATTCTACTACCATGAATAAATAGAAAATGCCCATTTTACTATATACCTGTAATACTAGAATTACCTTTTCCCCATATTTAGTGGATAAAAACAATTGTTATTGTAATTTGTATATTTCTGAAAACTGGCAAGATTGAATATTTTCCCGCATGGTTGTTAGTTTATATTTCATTTAATAAATTATCTTCAACAAGCATTCGTTTTAACTACTAATCAGTTTATTTTTTGTATCACTACTAATACTACTACTACTGCTGCTGCTGCTGCTGCTACTGTTACTACTGTGTACTGCACACTGAACTAGGTTCAAGAGATATTACAGGAAATCATATTAAAGAGATGATCACATATAAATGTGCCATAGTAGAGACAGACATAATTTGATAATGGGATTTATGGTGATTATATTAAGTATCCAATGAGCTTAATTACTGTGACGGATACTATTCTAAGGGTTTTTTTTTTTATCAACTCGTTTAAAAAACAGTAACCCTATGCAGTAGATGCTCAGCTATCTCCATTTTAAAACATAAACACATTTTCACATTTTCTAAGTGAAAATGCTAGTAAATGGTGAGCCTGGGATTTTAAAAAAATTGATATCTCTGATGACTAACCTGTACTGACTTTATCACTTTTTAAATGTTAGATTCACAGAAGTGGTAGGGCAGATTATTCGTGTTATCAGAGAAAGGTATGTTGAAATACTTTAAAAATATTAATATCATATTTAATTTTTATGATTAGCATGTTAAATTTAATAATTACCCTGTTCAGGTGAACAATTTAGAAATTTGACTCCAGCCCCTTTTTCATCCATCTATTTCAAATTCTTTTTTTCTTTAGCTGCATATGCCTTTTTTTTCCAATTGAAAGAAATAAAACTTGTAAATAAATAGACTTTCTTACCAATTACAAAATTTTCAGCAAGGGAATTCCAGATTTTCAGTGTAAGTAAAGATATGGATAAGTAATAAACATGTTGAAAGCACCTTTTAAACTAAGTACTAAATTTAAGTAAAAAGTTTGCTGAAAGGGATGCCTTGGTGGCTCAGTGGTTGAGTGTCTGCCTTTGGCTCAGCGCATGATCCTGGAGTTCCTGGGATCTAGTCCCACACTGGGCTTCCTGCAAGGAGCCTGCTTCTTCCCTCTGACTGTGTCTCTGCCTCTCTCTCTCTCAGTGTCTTTCATGAATAAATAAATGAAATCTTTAAAAAAAAAAACAAACAAACCTAGAATCCATTAAAAAAAAAAATTTTAGGGGAGCCTGGGTGGCTCAGCGGTTTTGCGCCGCCTTCAACCCAGGGTGTGATCCTGGGGACCCAGGATCGAGTCCCACATCCGGCTCTCTGCATGGAGCCTGCTTCTCCCTCTGCCTGTGTCTCTACCTCATTCTCTCTCCATGTCACTCATGAATGAATGAATAAAATTTAAAAAAAAGTTTGCTGAAAGACATAAATCTCAGTTTTGTCGGTTTGTTTTTATGTTAAGATTCTAGGATGTGACTCTGAAGGGGAGATTAGTAGTATTATGTTTATAGGTAAAAGAATTGGAATGGAAATCATGTATAATAAAGTATGAAAATATTATAGTACTTTTAGTTTCAATGTAAGTCTTAGGTAAATTTTCACCTCACAGTCCAAAAGTTGATCAATATCAACTTGTTAAAAAGGAAGGAAACCTGGCCATTTACAGATTTAATCAAAAGCAAGCCTCATGAACATAATGCAGTTTAACCATTTTCTTTTGACAGTTTTAAAGGATTCTAATCAAGGAAATCTTTTAAGAAATTCACATGTAGATGAAATACTTTTTAAAAGTACCTTTGCTATTCAGTATCTTGGAAATAATCTGTAGTGAATTAATTTGTAATATAGTGAATTATACTTTGATTTAAAAAATTATATTTTGCTATGCAAATAAAATACGTATAACCAGATTTTAAATGGTGAGCAGGGAAGAAAATCTGTTATTACTAGCAGAACAATATATATCAAATCTCTCGTTCCTTTTGTTGTTAAATTTTCAGGTGAAGGGAAGTGGCTGCGAAACATTGACTATTACCGTTTAGATGGTTCTACTACTGCACAATCAAGGAAAAAATGGGCTGAAGAATTTAATGATGAAACTAATGTGAGGTAGGAAACTTTTTGTGTATATAGATAATTTTTTAAAAATAATGGTAAATCTGAGACTCCTGGGTGGCTCAGTTGGTTAAGTGGCCAACTCTTGATTTCCGCTCACAACCGGATCTCAGAGTGGTAAGATGGATCCCCACATCGGGCTCTGTGCTCAGCTCAGAGTCTGCTTGTCCCTCTGCCCCCCGCCCCCATTTCACACTCTCTCACAGTCTCTTTCTCTCAAATAAATAAATAAAATATTTTTTAAATCCCCCCAAAATATTTAAATCTACATATAGTAAAATTCACTCATTATAGTGTGTATTTTTACAATTTTTGACATGCAAAATAGTCAAGATATAAAATGGTTTCATCACATCTCAAGAAATTCATTCATGGAATCATAGAGTTGGAGCCTTTTGAGTCTCACTTCTTTCACATTACAAAATATTTGAGATTTATTCATTTTATTGCATATGTCAGTAGTTTCTTTTTATTGTTGAGTAGTACTCTATTGTATGGGTGTATTACAGTTTGTTTAGGCATATCCACTTGAGAGATATTTGAGTTGTTTCCAGATTTTGGAATTAAAATTGAAGCTCCAAACATTCATGTGTCAATTTTTGTGTGACCTATTGATATTTCTAGGAGTGCAATTGCTGGGTTGTATGGTAAGTTTGTGTTTAGCTTTGTAAGAAACTGCCAATTAGTTTTCCAAAGAAGTACAATTTTGCATTCCCATCAGCAGTGTATGAGAGTTCCAGTTGTTCTGCATCCTTGTCAGAGCTTGATATTATTGTGGGTTTTTTTTTTTCCCATTCTACTAGGTATGTAATTGTATTTCATGTGATTTTAGTTTGCATTTCACCAATAATTGATACTGAGCATTTTTTTCATGTGCTTATTGGCCATTTTTATATCCTCTTTGGTGACAAATCTGATAGAGGCTTTCAGAATTGACAAAATATTCCTGATCTCTTTATCTTCTGCAGAAATTTGAATCTTATACTTTAAACCACTGTAGGCATGGCGTGTGTTATATATGTGTTGTTGATGCTGCTTTTAACTATTAGCAATTAACAGGCTTGAACTGCATTTGGAAGAGAAAAATATATATATATATATACATTCATATAAACATATGCACACACACATACATATGAAAGCATGGTCTTTAAAAAAACATTTTCTAAAAAAAAATAAAAGATAAAAAAACATTTTCTTAGTTTAATGACAAGAAGGCCAGAGTATGCCTTAGTAAATCTTTTAAAGCCTAAAAGATACCATGCTGTGTATGTAAAACATGTTTTAATTCTAGCAGAGTCCTGAGTTACACTTAGGGTTAATGCTAGAGAAATTCCAGGTAGACCATAGGAAGAATATATTCTATTAGGTATTTAAAATCCATATAGTCTGGGAGATCTTACAAAGGAATGGTTGAGTACAGTTAAGTTATACAAGCATGATTAAATAACTGTTTAAAGAGTAAGTACATTTTTGTGTTCTGTTTGCCATGTTCCTAAAAATTATTTCTACATGAAGTAATTTTATTTTGTAATCCTCATGTAGTCTGTCAAACAAACTAAACCTTCAACTTACACGGTTTCCTGAATTTGTAAGTATCACAGAAACATGCCATTCATATTTGATGACCAATGGGGAACAACATTGAGATTTGGATGCTGTACTGTCATCTTGGTATACTTACTAGCATATTAACTGCCCTAAATATATGACTAAAAGTATCTGATTCAAATTCATCTTCTCCCTCTCCTTCCCCCCATGTATGTATGTATATATATATATATATATATATGTATATATATGTGTGTGTGTATGTGTGTATATATACGTATATATTAGAAGAGTTACTCTTGAGTAGCTAAACCTGTCGAGATTAAGTCCACAGATGTTAGAGATTATATTTGTCTGTCTATATTCTGTTTTCTCATAACTCAGTAATTTTCAGAAAACATAATAAATATTATTACGGTAAAGTAGTTGGAAAGACACATTAAGATAAACTTTAAGATAATGACCATTTCTAATGCTGTCTTGTGAGACCAGGGAGAAGGTTTCAATCTTGGGTCCCTAGTTATCTTTAATACTGTTCTTTTTAACTTTTTATTTAGAAATAGTTACAGATTCACAGGAACTTGTAGAGATAGGCAGTGAGGTCCTGTGAACACTTCATGTAATTTTCCTTTACATACCTATAATTTCAAAAGCAAGAAATTGACACTAGTTCAAAGTATATATCTATGCCTTTTTTTTTATCACATATATAGATATTCTGTAACAACCCCTTAAATCAGGTATATAAACTATCACCACGGAGATTGCTCTCCTACTACCCTTATATAGTTTACACTTCTTTCCACTGACTTCACCACTATCCCTAACTTCTGGCAATAACTAATTTGTTTTCCATGTTTATAATTTTTCACATCAAGACTGATATAAATGACATCCTACTATGTGTGATCTTTTGAGATTTTTTTTTCATTCAGTATAATGCCCTTTAGTTCCATTCAAATTGTCCTGTATATCAATAGTTCGTTCCTTTTTATTACAGAGCAGTATTCCATGATATGGATGTATGGATTTGTTTAAGGCAACCTGTACATCTATTGCAGAGCATTTTGGTTGTTTCGAGGTTTGGCTCTTACAAATAAAGCTGCTGTAGCTGGAGAGTACCTAGATGGCTTAGTCGATTAAACATCTGGCTCTTGATTTTTGCTCAGGTCATGATCTCAGGGTCCTGGGATTAAGTCCCATGTTGGGCTCCCCACTCAGCAAGGAGTCAGTTTGTCTTCCTCTCCTTCTGTCCCTCTCTGCCTGCTCTCTTTCTCTCAAATAAATAAATCTTAAAAAAAAAAAGCTACTGTGAATGTTGTGCATACAGATTTAGTGTAGACTTGGAATTTCATTTCTCTAGTATAAATGCCCAGGATATAATAGCTAGATTGCAAGGTAAGTAACTTGTTTAAGAAACTGCCAAGCTGTTTTCCAGAGTAGCTGTACCTTTCTGCATTCCCACCAATAAAGTGTGAAAGATTAAGTTTTTCTGCATCCTCACCAGCATTTGGTATTATTTCTTTTTTTTTTTTTTATCTTGGCTGTTCTGATGAGTGTGTGGTGGTATCTTATTCTGTCTTAAATTTACATTTCCCTGATAGCTGGTTATGTTGAACAGTGTTTTCATAAGTTTATCTGATATCTGTATATCCTCCTTAGTGAAATGTTTGTGTCTTTTGCCCATTTTGTTCAGTTTTCAAAATTCTTTTTTTTCTTCAAAGTTGGAGTTTATTTTTTTAAATTTTTTATTTAAATTCAATTTGCCAACATACAATATAACACCCAGTGCTCGTCCCATCAAGTGTCCTCCTTAGTGGCTGTCACCCAGTCATCCCATCCCCATCTCCCCCATCCTCCTCCTGTTCTGCAACCCTTTGTTTTCCCAGAGTTAGGAGTCTCTCATGGTTTGTCTTCCTCTCTAATTTTTCCCCACTGAAAATTCTTCATATGAGTTAGATATGAGTCATTTGTCTGATAAGTGGTCTGCCAGTATTTTCTGCCAGTCTACAGCATGTCTTTTCATCCCCTTCACAAGGTTGTTCACAGAGCAAAAGTTTTTAGTTTTGATCAAGTCTATTTTGTTAATTTTTTATATCCTGTTTTTGGTGTGAAGTCTGTGAATTCTTCCACAAGCCCTAGGTCATACAGATTTTCTCTTGTGTTCTGGTTTTATAGTTTTACATTTTACAATTTATATTTTATGTTTAAGTCTGAGGTACATTTTGAGGTAATCTTCTAGAAAATGTGAGATTTAGGTCAAGTTCATTTTTTCTCTTTCTCTTTTTTATGCCCATGCATATCCAGTTGCTCTTAGCATCATTTGTTAAAAAAAGCCATCCTTTCTCAACCAAATTGCTTTTGCACTTTTGTGAAAAATCAGTTGGCTATACTCGGATGGGACTATTTCTTGGTTCACTGTTCTATTCCATTGTCTGTATGTATGTCATTCTGCCATTGCCACATAGTCTTGAATATTGTAGCTGTAGATTAAGCTTTAATGACAGATTGAATGACATCTCCTACTTTATTCTACTTTTTCCAAATTGTTTTAGCTAGTCTAATATCTTTGCTTTCATATATAAATTTTAGAATATTCATTCATATATCTGCAAATGTCTTGCAAGGCTTGTAATAGGAATTGCATTAAATATCTTAGCATTGCGGGGGGATTGATATTTTTGGTATATTGAACCTTCTGTGAACATATTTTTTTCTATTTATGTGGATCTTTTATTTCTTTCCTCAGTGTTTATAGTTTTCAGCACATAAGTCCTATATTTGTTTTGTTAGGTTTACAGTTAGATTTTTTAATTTTCTGAATGACTATATATGATGTCATGTTTTTAATTTGGGGTTTTGCATGTTCATTGCTAGTATGAAGAGATGCAATTGACTTTTGTGTTGATCTTGTTACCTGAGATCGTGCTGAACTCACTTACTTGTTCTAGGAGTTTATTTTTTAGATTTTTTGAGATTTTCTACTAGACCATTATGTCATCTGCAAGTAAGGATAGTTTTACTTTTTCTACCTTTCTGATCTGTATGCTGTTTATTTCCTTTCTTGTTATACTGCACTGGCTACAACTTCAATAATATGTTAAGTAGCAATGATGAGAGTGAACATTCTTGCATTCTTCATATTAAGAGCTTTCAATGTTGATTAACTATGTTAGCTGTATAACTTTTTTAGATATTCTTTATCAAGTTGAGGAATTTCCCTTCTGTTTCTAGTTTGCTGAGAGTTTTTATTTGAATGGGTATTTAATTTTGTCAGATGCTTTTTCTTTCTCATTTGATATTGATGTTTTCTTCTATAGTCTGTTATATGGTATATTATATAAATTGATTTTCAAATATTGAACCAGCTTTGCATCCCTGGAATAAACCCCATTTGGTCATGGTATATAATTATTTTTTATACTAAAGATTCTATTTGCTGATATTTTGTTGAGGGATGTTTATGAGATATTGGTCTGTATCCAGTTTTTTTTTTTGTACTGTATCTGATTTTGGTATCAGGATAGTATTGGCTTCATAAAAGGAGTTGAAGTGTTTTTTTCCTTGTATTTTCTAAAAGAGACATAGAATTTGTGTTGATTAATCTTAAATTTTTGGTAGAATTTATCAGTGACATTTCCTAGCTTTGAATATTTTTTGGAAAATTTTTAAATCACTAATTCAGGATCATTCAAATTATTTCATGTTTAATGAGTTGTGAAGTTTGTGCTTTTTGAGGAATTGTTTCAACTAAATTTCAAATTTATGTATAGAATTGTTCATAACATTCCCTTATTATTGTTTTTATATCTGCAGGGTCTTTTTTTCTTTCATTGTGATGGCCTTTCTTTCATTGATACCATTGGTAATTTATGTATTTGCTTGTTTGACATAAATTTGCTAGAGGTTTGTCAATTTTATTGGTCTTTTCAAAGAACCAGTGTTTTGGTTTACTGATTTTTCTGGTTTTTTTTTTTTTCCTGCTTTCAGTTTCATCTTGCTTTGACTTTATTTTGCTCATCTTTTTTTACTTTGTTAAGGTAGAACTTTGGATTACAAATTTAAGACTTATCCTTTTTTCTAATGTAAATATTAAGTACTGTAAATTTCCCTCTCACCATTGCTTTAGCTGGGCCTTATATTGACATGTTGTATTTTCATTTCCATTCAATTTATTGTTATTGTTTTCTTGGCGACTTCCTTTTTGACTCATAGCTAGAAAGTATGTTAATTTCCAGATATTTGAAGATTTGCATTATTTTGTTGTTACTCCAGTTTGATTCAGTTCTGTGCAGAGAACATGTTCTGTATGATTTTAGTTCCTTTAAATTTGTTGTTTTGTTGTATGGCTGAAGATATGGTATATCTTGGTATATTGTATATTAGCCCTTGAGAAGAATGTGTATTTTGCTGTTGTTGGGTGTTGTATTCTGTAAATATTGATCTGATCTTCTTTGATGGGGTTATGTTCTTCTTTATCCTTGCTGATTTTTGTCTAATTGGGTTATCGATTTTTGAGAGAGGGGGGTTGAAGCCTCCAACTATAAATGTGTATTTTTCTGTTTCTCCTTTCAGTTTTGCTTAAATTTTCAACTATGTTGTTTGGTGTGTACACATTTAGGGTTGCCGTGTCCCTCTCTATCCCTTGTTATTTTGTTTGCTCTGAGACCTACCTTATCTAATATTAATATAATCACTCCTACTTTATTTTGATTGCTGTTTATATGGTGTATCCTTTTTAATCTTTTTACTTTCAACCCACCTATTTCATTATATTTGAAGTGAGCTTCCTGTAGACAGCATATGTTTGAGTCATGTTTGTTTGCTTGTTTGTTTTACCTATTCTTTTGGTCTCTCTCTTTTTTAAAAATTTTATTTAAATTCAATTTGCCAACATATGGTATAACACCCAGTGCTCATCTCATCATGTGCCCTCCTTAATGCCCTCACCCAGTTACCCTGTACCCCCCACCTCCCCTTCTGTAACCATTTGTTTGTTTCTCAGAGTTAGGAATCTCTCATGGCTTGTCTTCCTCTCTAATTTTTCTCCACTTAATTTACCCCCTTCCTTTATGGTCCCTTTCACTATTTCTTATATTCCACATATGAGTGAAACCATATGATAATTGTCTTTCTCCAATTGACTTATTTCACTCAGCAAAATACCCTCCAGTTCCATCCATGTCAGTGTAAATGGTAGGTATTCATCTTTTCTGATGGCTGACTAATATTCCATTGTGTATATATATGTTGGTCTCAGCTAAATGGTGTATATAAATCACTTAAATCTTTAATTGAAATATTGACGAAAAACATGTTAGTTTCAGGTATACAGCTATTTACAATTAATATAAGGCTTCAGGCTGCCATTTTATTTTTTGTTCAATTTATTCTCTTTCTTTTTTCCTGATTTCTTATTCTACCCTTACTTTTACCTTTTATGAAATTGTATTTTTATTCATCTATAGTA
The DNA here is from genome assembly GCF_011100685.1 of Canis lupus familiaris. Lineage (NCBI taxonomy): Eukaryota > Metazoa > Chordata > Mammalia > Carnivora > Canidae > Canis > Canis lupus. The sequence goes on along the minus strand of NC_049260.1, from coordinate 59,964,859 downwards.
TACTTTAGTGTATCTTTGTGTAACTTTCATAGTGGTTGCTTTAAGTATTACATTATAGGGACATAATTTATCATAGTCTACTAATGTCATCAGTTTACCATTTTGATTGAAATGTAGAAATGTTATGCCCTTACATTACTTTCTCTTCCCCATTTATAATTGTCTTAAGTATTTTCTCTACATAAATAGATTACCACATCTGAGAGTGTAATAATTTTTCTTCAATTATTAAACATAATTTAGAAAAATTAGAAGGAAAATCTATTTTATTCACTCATAGTTTTTGTTCTTTTTATTGTTTCTTCCTAATGTGTCAGTGTTCCTTCCTAATGTTTCAGTATTTCTTCTTTATCATTTCCATTCTCTCTAGAGAGAAATTTCTTTAGTCATTCTTTTAGGGCAGATCTGCTGGCAACAAATTTTCTGAGTACCTTCATATGAGAATTTCTTGATTTGCCCTTCATTTTTTAAGATTATTTTATTTTAGATGGATATAGAATGATGGGTTGGCAGTTCTCTTCTTTCAGCACTTGAAAAATGTTATACGACTTCCTTCAGGATTTCATAATTTCTTATGAGAAACCTGTTTTACTGAGTTGGGTTTTTGAATTTCACATATAAGTGATACCATGCAGTATTTGTCTTTCTCTGACTTATATCACTTAGTATAATGTGCTCAAGGTATATTCATGTTGCCACATGTGGCAGGGTGTCCTTTTTTTCTCATGACTGAATACTGTCCCATTGTATATATACCACATCTTTTTTATCCATTCATCTGTTGATGGGCCCTTAGGTTGTTTTTATATCTTGGCTATTGTGGATAATGCTGCACTAAACAGGAGAGTGCGTATGTCTTTATGACATCTTACTTTCATTTTTTTTGTATATATACCCAGAAATGGAATTACTGGATCATATGGTAGATTTATTTTTAATATTTTGAGGAAACTCCATATGTTTTTTCATAGTGGCTAAGCCAATAAGGGAATGTAGATTACAATATTTTATTATAATCTCTAAAATTCCTAAGGGACTAGAAATTATTCCAACCAGTTAAAAGAAATGATAATTATTTAATATGATAGAGAGGTGTTAATTGTTGCTACAGTGGCAACCATATAACAATATATATGTATTGTACATATATATAATTACAATATATGAATATCAAACTAACATTGTATGCACCTTAATTTTACACACTACTTTATGTTAAATGTATTTAATTTTTTAAAAACCTTCTGTTTTTCAAATTGTTTTTCTTTCCTGTCAGTAGGTCCTGTTTCTTGCTTCTTTCAAGATTTTTTTTTATCTTAGTTTCAGAAGTTTGACTATGGTGTGTCTTGGTATGAGTCCCTGTTTGTTTTTCATTCAACTTCTTGAATCTGTAAGTTTGTGTTTCATCCTAGATTTTGGTAATTGTCAGCCATTATTTCTTTCAAATACTATTTTAACTCCCTTTTAGGACTCCAAATGAGAAAAACATTAGATCTTAGATTATAGTCCTATAGGTCCCTGAGCTGATGTTTTTTTCCCCAGCTTTTTAAAATTTGATTTCTACCTGTTGTTTATTTTTTTATTTTTATTTTTATAAATATTTATTTATTTGAGAGCTGGAGAGAGAGCACGAGCAGGAATGAATGGCAGAGGGAGAAGGAGAAGCAGAACTCCCCTCTGAGTGGGGAGTCTGACTTGAGTCTCAGGCCCGGGGCCTTAAGATCATGACCTGAGCCAAAGACAGACACTTAACTGAGCTACCCAGGTGCCCCTTTGCCTGTTGTTTAGATTGGGTCATTTCTATTGATCTGTTTTCAAAGTTCCTAAATCTCTGTTCTTTATATTCTGTTTAGTCCATCTGTTGAGTTTTTTATTGTATTTTTCAGTTCTAAAATTTCCATTTGATTGTTCTTTATGTCTTGTATTTCTCTGCTGAGGCTGTTTGTTTTTGTTTTTGTTTTTCATTTGTCTCAGGTGTGTTAATAATTGCTTAATGAAGCATTTTTTTATAAATGTAGCTACTTTTTCCATCTTTGTCAGACAATTCTAACATTTATGTCATCTCAGTGTTGGTGTCTCCTGCTTGTCTTTTCTCATTGAAGTTGAGATTTTACTGGTTCTTGTTATGACAGAGATCTATTTTATTTTTTTATTTATTTTTCATTTATTTATTCATGAGAGACACAGAGAGAGAGGCAGAGACATAGGCAGAGGGAGAACCAGGCTTCCCTGCAGGGAGCCTGATGTGAGACTTGATCCCAGAATCCTGGGATCACAACTTGAACCAAAGGCAGACACTCAACCACTGAGCCACCCAGGCACCCGAGACAGAGATCTATTTTAACTGGACATTTTGTTTATTATGTCATGAGACTGTGGATCTTACTTCAATCTTCTGTTATAACAGACCTCTTTTGACACATGTTCTGATGGAAGATGAGGTGTCCCGCCTCATTTACTGTCAGTAGAGAGTGAGAGTTCAGTCTATCCACTAGGTTGCTGCTGATACTATCCTGGCTGGGAGGGTGTCTCTGACACCACTTTGGCAATGTTACAACTATGTGAGAGTAGCAGTCTGAACTCCCCACTTAGCCTTTAGTGACAAGGGTAGAAAGATACCATATTTTTCTGTACTGTTTGACTGGAATTGAGTGGTTTTAATGTTTATTTTAAAGTTTTCTGTCTTTCTGGGATTTCCCTTGTGTGGTCCTTTGGCTAGAGAGAGCAGGATTTTTCTTGGAGATATCTGGCAACATCTACTGGCATTTCCAGGTTGCTGGGTTCTTTAGCACTCATTCTGGGATGTATGAGACAAAAGGAAAGCCTGTGGAACTCAGTGCCATGTTGTTCCTTAGGACCCAAGGTCCCTAGCCAGTCTGTCTCTTTCTCCTCACTTTTCAGAAACTTTTTATGATTGTTTTATATATGATGTCCAGAGTCTTTAGCTTTACTTATTGTGAGGAATATATAACAGTATGTCTACTCTCATCTTTTCAGAAGAGTAAGTCCAAAGGTTCAGCTTTTTAAAGATTGTTTTATCTGTCATTTGGCAAACATATATATGTGTGTGTTTCTGTTGTATATATGCCCAGTAGTGAGATTGCAGAATAATAGATACGTGTATGTTCAGCTTTAGCTTATATTGCCAAAACAGTTTTCCAAAAATGATTGTACCAATTTGGACTCCGTCCAGTAGCATATAGGTGTTTCAGTTGTTCTTTATCCTCATGATCACTTGACAGTGTCTGTTTTTTTTTAAGCTGTTTTGATAGATATGTACTGGTAAGGCTTGATTGTCTTAATCTGTACTTCCCTGATAACTAATTCCAAGTGGCTCATAGGTTTAAATGTGGAAGGTAAAACAAAAGTTTTAGAAGGAAACAGCAAAGAATATTTTCGTGATCTGCATTAAGAAAACTTTCATAGGGGTGCCTGGATGGCTCAGTCAGCTAAGAGTCCGACTCGTGATTTCAGTCCAGGTTATGATCTCAGGGTAGAGAGATCGAGTCCTGTGTTGGTGGTTGGGGGAGAGGGGGGGTGACCACACTCAGCACGGAGTCTGCTTGAGATTCTCCCTCTCTCTTCCTCCTTCCCTCTGCCCCTTCCCCCCTTACATGCTTGCTCTGTCTCCAACAAAAAAAAAGAGAAAAGAAAAATTTCATAAACAAGACACACAAAGTACTAACCATAAAAGGAAAATTGATAAGTTGAACTTCATTAAGAATTCTAGTCATCAAAGGAATTTCATATTAAAACCTAAAAGGCAAAGAGTGCCTGGGTGGCTCAGTCAGTTAAGTATCTGACTTTTGATCTCAGCTCAGGTCATGATCTCAGGGTCATGAGATTGAGCTCTGCATCAGACTCCATGCTCAGTGTGAAGTCTGCTTGTCCTTCTCTTCCTCCCCCTGCTCACTCTCTTCTCTCTCTCTCTTTCTCTCCTCTCTCTCAAATAAATAAATAAAATATATTTTTAAGAAAATGAAAAGGCAGGCCACAAAGTAGAAGCTATTTTCTCATTTTATTTTTTTTATTTTTATTTATTTTTTATTTTTTTTATTTTCTCATTTTAAAAGATAATATGGAAAAACGCACAGACAGTAAATGTTAATATTTGTAATTCAGTAGGCCAGATATAACCATGGTTAGAGTTTCTGTGCTAATACAGACATACCTTTTGTTTGTTTTGAGGTTTGTTTTCATTTTTTTTATTGAAGTAAAATTAACATACAGTGTCACATTAGTTTCAGGTATAGAATATGATTCAACAATTCTATACATTCCTCAGTGCTCATCAAAATAAGCATAGTCTTGATCCTCTTTATCTATTACACCCCTCCACCACCCACTTCCCCTCTGGCAACCATCAGTTCTCTGTATTTGTATTTAAGAGTCTGGTGTTTTGTTTGTCTCTTTTTTGTTCATTTTTTCCCTTAATTTCCACATGAGTGAAATCATATGGTATTTGTCTTTCTCTGTCTGGCTTATTTCACTTAGCAGTAAACTCTCTAGGTCCATCCATGTTGTCTCAAGTGGCACGATCTTGTTCTTTTTTATAGCTGAGTAATATTCCATTGTGTGTGTGTGTGTGTGTGTGTGTGTGTGTGTGTGTGTATAGACACACACATACCACATCTTCTTTATCCATTCATTTATCAGTGGACACTTAGGTTGCTCTCATATCTTGGCTATTGTAAATAGTGCTATTATAATTAAACATAGGGGTGCATATATCTTTTTTGTAGTAGTGTTTTCATTTTCTTTGGGTAAATGCCCAGTAGTGGAATTACTGGATCATATGGTAATTCTATTTTTAATTTTTTGAGAACTTCCATACTATTTCCACAGTGACTGTACCAATTTGCATCCCCACCAACAATGCACGGGGGTTCTTTTTTTCTCTACATCCTTACTAACACTTGTTATTTCTTGTGTTTTTGGTTTAGTCATTCTGACAGGTGTGAGATAACTCATTGTGGTTTTGAATTGTAGCTCCCTGATGAATAGTGATGTTGAGCATCTTTTCATGTGTCTATTGATCATCTTTATGTCTTATTTAGAAAAATTTCTATTCAGATCCCCTGGGGAACCCCCTTGAGTTTTTTGGTGTTGAGCTGTATAAGTTCTTTATATATTTTGGATATTAACCCCTTATTGGATATGTCATTTGCAAATACCTAGGGGAAGCTACTTTCAATACATAGATCCAAAAAGGACCCTTACCCAGAATATACAAAGAATTCTTAAAAATGAGTAGGATAAACCATATATTCCCATAAAAAGATGAGAAAAGAACTTCAGAAGGGCTTTATGGTATGCCGATGGCCAATAAACATCTGCAACAAAAAGGTACTTCTCTTTTTTTATCATCAGAGAAATGCTTAAAAACATTTTTGAGGGATGCCTGGGTGGCTCAGTGGTTGAGCCATCTGCCTTTGGCTCAGTTCATGATCCTGGGGTCCTGGGATCGAGTTTCGCATCAGATTCCTGCAGGGAGCCTGCTTTGCCCTCTGCCTATGTCTCTGCCTCTCTCTCTGTGTCTCTCATGAATAAATAAATAAAATTTATTTAAAAAACTGTTTTGATAAACTGTGCGAAAGTGTTTCAGTGAAGAGAGGGTAGTCTCTTCCACAAATGGAATTGAAACAATTGGATATTCATAGACTTAAACAAACCTTGACCTAACCCTTACCCCTACTCAGAAATCAAGTCAAATGGGTCATAAATCTGAATGTGAAACATTATACTTGTTTATGAAAGCAGAGAAGAAAATCTTCAGGAACTAAATTTAGGCAAAGATTTTTTTTAGTCATGACACCAAAGTGATACAATCTATTAACGAAAAAAGTTAATAATTGGACAATCAAAATTAAAACCTTTTGTCTATGATGACCCTGTTAAGAAAAGGAAAAGACAAGCCACAGACTTAGAGAAAATATTTGCAAAATAGCATATTTAATAAAGGGATCATATTCAGAATGTATAAAAATTCTTTAAATGTAACAGTAAGAAAACCTGTAATTTTCAGTTAGAAAATTGACAAAGGACTGCAACTGACATTTCATTTAAGAGGATCTATACACAGCAAATAAACGCTTGAAAAAATGTTCATCATTAGCCAATAGGATAATGTAAACTGAAACCACAACAGGATGGCACTTCATATTTATCAGAATGGCTAAAATAAAAAATAGTAACACTACCAAATGCTGGTAAGGATGCAGAAAAAGTGGATCTCTCCTACAATGCTGATAAGAATGTAAAATGGCACAGCCACTCTTCCTGGAGAACAACTTGGTGGTTGTTTTTTTAAAAACTAAACAATTAACCATATTCTTACCATTGAACCTTGCAGTCACACTTTTGAAAATTTATGCCAGAGAAATGAAAACTTATTTTCATATAGAAACCTATACACAGGTAGGTGTCCATAGCAGCTTTATTTGCAATAGTCAAAAACTGGAAATAACCCAAGTGTCTTATGACATGTGAGTGGATAAACCAATTACGTTATATCTATATCTTGGAATAGTACTTCACAATAAAAAGGAAGGAACTATTGATACTGATCCATAGAGCTTGGATGAATCTCAAGGGCATTATGCTGAATGAAAAATGCCGCTTTCAAAAGATTACATACTATATAGTTCCTTTCATATGGCATTCTTGATGTGACAAAATTATAGTGATGGAGAACAGATTGGTGGTTGTCAGGGATTAGGGTTGGTGGGGAGAAGGTGTAAATATTAAGGGATAACACGAAAGAGGATTTTTTTGTGGTGATGGAACAGTTCTATGTCATGCTTTTGATAATGGTTGCCTGATCCTACATATATGATGAATTTCATAAAGCTATACACCAAACAAAAAAGTACTTATAAGAACTGGTGAAATCAAATAAGCTTGAGTTCACAGTATTGTACCAACATTATTTCCTGGTTTTGACAATGTACTGTAGTTATATAAGTTGTTATCATTATCCTAATGAACTGGATGAAGGGTACATGTGAACTCTCTAAACTACTGTTAGGAATTCTTGTGAACTGAAGCTATTTTTTTTTTAAGTTTACAATTAAAACAGGTAATACCATGAGTTATCAAGGATCTGGAACAGTTGAAACTCTCACACACTGCTGGTGGTAATGTAAATTGGAGTAACCACTTTGGGGAACTATTTGTTCAGCTTTAACAGTGCTATATACATACCCCATGACCCAGCAATTCTACTCTTGGGTATATCAGAAATGCTTACATGTCCAAAGCATATACCCAGAAGGTTTATAGCAGCATTATTCAAATAGTTTATATTTTAATGCTGATGTATTAGTGTTAGGAAAATCTAAAAATATCCTGGTTAGTTTATCTCAGTATGGATTTACATATTCCATACTGAATAATATTAAAGGTTAAATAGATGTAAAATATTCTGAATACTTGTTCATTTACTTCACTTTATTTTTCATTGGGCATAAAATTACATAGTTTTGTTTCCCATTTACATGGTTTTATAAACCAGAATATGTCATTGATCACATCAGTACCATGTAAATAAATGCCTCCATTATTGTAAATTAGACTGCAGATTTTTTTTGTCTTGTAATTGCACTCCTTTAGTGCAGTGACTGGATATTTTTTCATCTTTTGTATTAGCAGTCTAGCTCAGGGATGCATAGCAGCTTCATAAACATGCTTTTATTAAGCCCATTCAACTCTTAATTACTGGATAGATAACAAACAATTGTGAATCTCTCTATGAGGTTTCCTGTTTTTTTTCTGTGTGTGTTTGTGTGTGTTTTTAACCTACATAGTTTATGCCATTCTATATGCTTGATCGTTTCACTGGTATGGAATAGATGTAAACAACTGGAATAATAATGGAGACCCAGTTGTTCATAATCCCTTAAATATGTCCACTAACTAAAGAAAGCACAGTTTGTTCTCTATAATGAGTATTATAGAGAAATATAAAGAAGAAAATATCATAATTCCACTGACCCAAGAGAACTGTTAACATTGTAAGCATGTATGTTTTGATTTTTAGTGCAGATGCAATTATACTTGATAATGTTCTATATCCTGCTTTTTTCACATAATATTATAGATTTTTATTCGTAATGTAACTCATTGAATAGGTAGAATGTAATCTAGTCCTCTGTGCGTACATATTCTTTATTTTCAACCTTATGATCTCATAAATAACAGTGTGAATAAATATATATTCTTATATTTCTGATCATTTCTATGGCCTATATTCTCAGATATGTGATAGCTCCAAATTAATATAAAACATGAATTGAGGGATCCCTGGGTGGCGCAGCGGTTTGGCGCCTGCCTTTGGCCCAGGGCACGATCCTGGAGACCCTGGATCGGTCCCACGTCGGGTTCCCGGTGCATGGAGCCTGCTTCTCCCTCTGCCTATGTCTCTGCCTCTCTCTCTGCCTCTCTCTCTCTCTCTCTCTCTGTGACTATCATTAAAAAAAACAAAACAAAACATGAATTGAGTACCTGTGTTTATTTTGTATGGGATTTTTCTTAATTGTAAGCTCTTTCCTGTTACTTAAATTTTGAGCTTCTTCACATTTTAGTTTGTTTGTTTATTTATTTATTTTTTAAGATTTATTTATTCATTCAGTCAGAGAGAGCGAGAGAGAGGCAGAGACACAGGCAGAGGGAGAAGCAGGCTTCATGCAGGAAGCCCGATATGGGACTCCATCCCGGGTCTCCAGGATCACACCCCAGGCTGCAGGCGGCGCTAAACCGCTGCGCCACCAGGGCTGCCCACATTTTAGTTTATAATGTATAATCGTATGGCATTTTAGTCATTAATTTCCCTTCATGAAATTATAGAAAGTAAGGCTTGGTGTATAAAAGCATTTTATAGAGAATTTTGAGAGTTTATTATCTTCCAAGGGTTTTCTCACTCTTAAGTTGGCCAACAGTAAACAAATCATATAGTCATCCAGTAGAATATTGTTTAGCTACCAAGCTTGATGTTTACCAAGAAATTTGAGGAAATGCTCATAATATGAACTATGTACACAGATATTACCATATCTGTGTAAAACCAAAACTATATATTCTTAGAAAAAAGAAACCTGGGCAGCCCCGGTGGCACAGTGGTTTAGCACCGCCTGCAGCCCGGGGTGTGATCCTGGAGACCCGGTATCGAGTCCCACGTCGGGCTCCCTGCATGGAGCCTGCTTCTCCCTTTGCCTGTGTCTCTGCCTCTCTCTTTCTCTCTGTGTGTCTATGAATAAAAAAAAGAAAAAAGAAACCTTAGGAAATACACCATAATTTGAATGGAGGTTGTTTCTGGGGATTGGAACTGAGTAGTTTTTTTCTTTAAATTTGTTTATATTTTCTTTTTTTTTATTTTCAAAAAATGTTACATAAAATCTTTCTAAATTAAAGTTTTGTTTACATCAAAGTAATATATTTACATATTCTTAAAAAACCATTCTGTAAGGGTTGAGATCAAAACCAGTCCCTTGACCATCACCTTCCTACACGTGATGCTTGACTTACTGCAGGTAAGTTTCAACTGGTTCAACTGGTTTCAACTCTTGGCAATTTTTCTGGTATTTACTTTCATATATCCTTTCTAAAATCTAAGGTGGGAATTTACCCACATGTACACACACACTTTTCCTTATTTTCTCAACATATTTTTTATAATATTGTCAAAATCAATTTCGACAATTTTGACTATGTAAATAATCACATGTAAGCCATTTACAGTACTGTGATTACTTTTCTCTTTTTATGCACATGTTTATTTTTGTTCAGGTAATGGTTTCTTTTTTTTTCAGGTAATGGTTTCTTTTTTAACATTTGCTTAGTTTTCTGTGAACCTATCAACTAATTCATTCCCAAAATCTCATATATATAAATTCTTGTGTTCCAACACAGAAGGTAATCTATCAGTTTTTCTTTTTTTTATATTTATTTTTTATTCTTTGAGGTTTTTATTTAAATTCTAGTTTGTTAACATATAGTGTAATATTGGTTTCAGGAGTAGAATTTAGTAATTAATCACTTATATATAATATCCAGTGCTCATCACAATTACCCTCCTTGATACCCATCTCCCATTTAACCCTTCCCCCACCCATGTCTCCTCCAGCAACCCTCACTTTGTTCTCTATAGTTAAGAGTCTCTTAACAGTTTGCCTCCTTCTCTTTTTTCCCTTCCCTTTATGTTTATCTGTTTTGTTTCTTAAGTTGTACACATGAATGAAATCATTTGGTATTTGTCTTTCTCTGACTGACTTATTTCGCTTAGCATAATACACTCTAATTCCATCTATATCATTGTAAATGGCAAGATTTCTTTCTTTTTGGTGGCTGAGTAATATTCTTGTGTGTGAGTGTATGTGCCTACCACATCTTCTTTATCCATTCATCAGTCCATGGACATCTGGGCTCTTTCCTTAGTTTGGGTATTGTGGACATTCCTGCTATAAACATTGGGGGTACATGTGCCACTTTGAAACAGTATTGTTATATCCTTTGGCTAAATACCTAATAGTGTAATTGCAAGGTCATAAGGTAGTTTTATTTTTTTACTTTTTGGGGAACTTCAATACTGTTTTCCAGAGTGGCTGCATCAGTTTGCATTGTGTAAGAGGGTTCCCCTTTCTCTGCATGTTTGCCAACATCTGTCGTTTCCTTTGTTGTTAATTCTAGCTATTCTGACTGATATGAGATAGTATCTCATTGTGGTTTTGATTTATATTTCCCTGATGATGAGTATGTTGAGCATCTTTCCATGTATCTGTTAGCCATTTGTATGTCTTCTTTGGAAAAATGTGTATTCATGTCTTCTGCCTATTTCTTAACTAGATTATTTATGTTTTGGGTATTGAGTTTGTTAACTTCTTTATAGATTTTGGATACTAACCCTTTATCCTCAATTCCGTAAGCTGCCTTTTAGTTTTGTTGATTGTTTCTTTCACTGTGCAGATTTGTATCTTGATGAAATCCCAGTAGGTCATGTTTGCTTTTGTTTCCCTTGCCTCAGGAGACATGTCTAGTAAGGAGTTGCTGTGGCCGTTGTCAAGGAGGTTGCTACCTGTGTTCTCCTCTAGGATTTTGATGGATTCCTGTCTCACATTTAGGTCTTTGATCCATTTTGATTTTATTTTGTGTTTGGTGTAAGAAAGTGGTCCAGTTTGATTCTCCTACATGTGGCTGTCCAGTTTTCCCAGCACTGTTTGTTGAATAGACTTTTTTCCACTGGATATTCTTTTCCTGCTTTGTCAAAGATCAGTTGACCATAGAGTTGAGGGTCCATTTCTGGGTTTTTTATTCTGTTCCAATGATCTATGTCTGTTTTTGTGCCAGTGCCATACTATCTTCATCACTATAGCTTAGTCATATAGCTTGAAGTCTGGAATTATGATGCCTCTAGCTTTACTTTTTTTTTTTTTTTCAAGATTGCCTTGGCTATTTGGGGTCTTTTGTGGTTCCATACAAATTTTAGGATTGTTTGTTTAGCTTTGTGAAGAATTCTGGTCATATTTTGATAGGGATTTCATTAACTATGTAGATTGCTTTGCATAGTATTGACATTTTAACAATATTCTTCAAGTCCATGAGTATGAAATGTTTATCCATTTCTTTGTATCCTCTTCAGTTTCTTTCATAAGTGTTCTATAGTTTCAGAGTACAGGTCTTTTACTGCTTTGGTTGGGTTTATTCCTAGATATCTTACAGTTTTTGGTCTTTTTTTCTTTTTTGAACACATCCTTCTTGAAACCCTCTGTCTTCTTGATTTGATTTTAGCTACTTTAGTAACTTGCATCTATCTAACTTCTCTCCCTATGTTTTTTACACTATATTATAATTGCATATCATTCACCACTACTACACTTAGGCCCTTGGATATTGTCCTTCATTTTGATGTACTTAGTGCTTGCTCATAACAGTACTGTACAGAGTATGGACTTTTGAGTTATACATTGATTTTCTACATTTACTCAGAATCTATGAATACCTTGTAAACATGTGCTTTCCATATGTATGTTTATTCCTAAATCAGACTCTCATTTTCCAGCAATAAGATTCTTCCTGCGCATGTAAATCATCAACCTGACTCCTTAGACATGTCTTGTTTTCTTCAGTAAGTGAGAAAAGAATTCTTTGAATTCCTGATTGTTCAAAAAACTGCCTTTGGAATAAAAGGTCATATCATAATTAAAATATCTGTGAAGCACTTATTACTAAAGTATTTATGCATGTTTTTATTTTCAGAGGACGATTGTTTATCATTTCTACCAAAGCAGGATCTCTTGGAATTAATCTGGTAGCTGCTAATCGAGTGATTATATTTGATGCTTCTTGGAATCCATCTTATGACATCCAGAGTATATTCAGAGTTTATCGCTTTGGACAAACTAAACCTGTGTATGTATATAGGTTCTTAGCTCAGGTGGGTTTACAAATTACATTCTTTTTTTGTAGTGAAAGTTTGGGTGAAATTGATAATATTTTCGGAGTGCCAAACATACATGCATTATAGAGAAGCAAATGAAATTGAAAACAACAACCCTAACCTATACATAAATTAGTGGAAGTCAATTTTGGCTTCTCATGATTTTCTGTTTTGTAGTTCATCCATGTCTATAATGTCAACGTTCTCAGATTGGGATGGATTTGCATGGGTAAACAGTTTTGGAATTTTCTTGCTTGTTCAGGAAAGTTAAACGTTTATAGTTCTTTACTTAGCATACATAGAAAAGCAAGTAAGTTAATCTAATTTGCTTATAGATGTAAAGGTCAAATGATAATTGTTTTTAGTCCCTACTAGATACTCTCTTAATTTGAAGAATATGGGTAAATAGGAAGAAATGGTTAACTTATAATAACAAAGAATCATTACAAAGAATGTTTAATACTTTATAGAAAAGAATTAAAGTAATTTCCTTTAAATATAAACTTAGATGTTAAAAAACAAATTGAAATTTAAGAAAAATGAGAAAATCAAAGAGATGGATGCAATATAAGGTAATACAGATTTATAGAATCAAGTTGAATTTTTGCTGGTACATCTGTTTTGGGAATACATGCTATTCTTTTCACCTGCCTCCAACTCTGGGCTTTTGAACCAGAAACTGAATTTTATTGGTGGATCGATCCTTGCTCATTTGATCTTCTTTAGTACTTAATATAATTGGCAAGCTGTAGTGTAACCCCCTTCCTATCATTTAAGCTAAAAGCTCTTTATAGATAGAGCATTGTATTTGTTAATTTTCTGTCCTGGAATTCTAGAAAATAAGACTTGATAGACTATTTATAATGATTATTGAGAGTTTATTATGTTCCACTGAGAAGGAATTAAACTGCTCTCTTGAATTATTATTTTTATAACCCTCTAAAATCTTATTTCATGCACTTCTTTATTTCTGTTCACCTTGGTGACTACTCTTCTACTAAGTACAGAAATATATATATATATTTCACACCTCTGAGGTGATACTGTCCCTTGAGTCTGGGTACAATCATTGGAATTGCCTGGAGCAAGTTTAAATACTTGTCACGAAAGCTTCTGAGCTTCATCACTTTGTATCCAGCTGCATCCAGGCCTGAGGCGGTGGCCACTTGACACCAGTAGCCACTTAGTGCCCCTTTGGATCCTGAGCAGAGAAGCAAGGCTTGGGGGAGGAGGGGGTTGGGAGCTGATACTGAGTGCCTACAGCATCTACTCTGTCTTCACTATTCAGAACTTGTAACTAAAATATTTAAAGAAACTGATTTTAAATGCAAATTAAAGGGCAAATGTTCTCAAAAAAAAAAAAAAAAAAGGCAAGACCTGAATGCATATTGGTCAGGTAATAAAGAATGATTATCAGTAATGTAGTTTTCTTTTTTGTCAAGGTAAACTATGGTGAACAGATGAAATCTCTCATGAATTAAGCAGCATTGCTAATAAAACTTCCTTTATGGCAATGTATTACTATGAAGTTTTGCTGTTTTGTATTAACCAGTAATTTCTCCTTAAGTTTCATGTGTACAAAATTTATTTATTTGTATATTGTTCCTTCTTTTTACAAAGGGCACCATGGAAGATAAGATTTATGATCGGCAAGTAACTAAGCAGTCACTATCTTTTCGAGTTGTTGATCAGCAGCAAGTTGAGCGTCATTTTACCATGAATGAGCTTACTGAACTTTATACTTTTGAGCCAGACTTATTAGATGACCCTAATTCAGAAAAAAAGAAGAAGAGGGATACTCCCATGCTGCCAAAGGTAAACATCTTTAGATTATTAGCTCAAACAAAACCTACCATGGACCAAAGATATTTTACTATTACAGTAAAAGTTAGTCATTTGGCTAAGGCTCAAAGTCAGAATTTTCCAAAGAGAACAAAGTCATATTTAAATCAGAGAGTGCTTGGTCAGTTCTCCACATAACACCACAAAAAGATAGTGTAATCTGAAATACATGTTCTATACCAGTAAAAAGTTCAGCCTTGTAGAAAAGTTTCTGAGTAGAAACCTTAAAGGAAACAGTATGTTTCTCTTTTAATAATCTCCAGTAGAGTGCATACATAATTTTAATATTTCTATATGAAATTCCTTAACATTTTTTGCTGTCATATAGCAGTTAAGAATCAGCAAAAAAAAGTGTCTCTTACTTGATATTTTTCACTGTCATAAAGCAACTAAGACTTTCACACTTGGAAAAGGATGCTTAGAAGTAATCTTGTCAAGCCCTCATATTTTATGTAAGTGGGGAAATCTAGGGTCAGAGATATTCTGACTCGCTCATAGTTTCCAGCTAATAAGTGGCAGAGCCAGAAGTAGTATCTACATCTGTCTTCTGGCCAATTGTTCTTGGACTTTAAAAAAGACATTATTGGGCAGCCCCGGGTGGCTCAGCGGTTTAGTGCCACCTTTAGCCCAGGGCACGGTCCTGGAGACCTGGGATCGAGTCCCACGTCAGGCTCCATGCATGGAGCCTGCTCCTCCCTCTGCCTGTGTTTCCCCCACCCCACCCCACCCCCATCTCTCATGAATAAGTAAATAAAATTTTTAAAAAGACATTAGTTAGATTAGTATAGAAATTTATTATGATAGTACATATCATTTTGACCCTTTTGAACATAGAGAAAGCCATATATTCTCTGGTCTAAAATAATGATCTAAATATATTTAAACCTGTTTTACTTAATCTAAAAGGCCATTTTAGGGGGAATTGTTGGGGGGTTGCTTTCCCCGTTGTGTTGGCTGCAAATTCAAGCACTTAATATTCCTTGTAGCTGTTAAGAGAATTGGGAAAGTAGCTACCAGGTAATGGTGTTATTCTACCAAAGTCACTTTAGTCATTTGTTTAAAAACAAAACAAAACAAAACAAAAACCCAAAACCTCATATATCTTGGTTCTTCATATGATTGGATACATTTAATTAAAGCAAAAGGTAATTGTAATAAATAACTATCTAATGCTAATATAAATCAGTGATTTCTCCAGTTAACTTTTAATGTACATGTCAAAGTAATATGAACATTAAACGTTTGGAGTTTTTTTTAAATGTCTTTTTTCTATATTAAATTTTTTTTCTAATCAGTAAACTATTCTTCCATTTAAAGTTTACTGATAAAGCACCTAGGAAAGAGTTTTTTGTGACAACCTCTATCAGATCCCTTTTATAATGATCTAGGTCCACATGGGAGTTTAAATCTACTGTTTTTATGTTACATTTAAAACACTTCTTTAAAGAGTACCATTTCATTTTAACATTATGAAATACTAAATTGATGGTGATTTGGCTTTCTTAGTTATATCATTATAGAACGTGAGTGGGATCTTGAATAGTCTTTGGAAAATTTTCTGTATGTGAATTTGTTTGTATACCTTTAAAAACACAGAAACACAAATGGAATCATACAATATGTACTCTTCTGCAACTTGTTCTTTTCACCTAGGTGTTTCTTAAACATCTTTCTATATTGGTACATGTACTTCTGCTTTTTAAAAAGCAACTGCATAGTGTTCATTTGCCTTGATTTGTTTAATTCTTATACCCCAGCAGCTTTCTTATTAGTTAACTTAATTCTGGTGTAAGAAGTATTCTTTTAAGGACTTGCACATATGTTTATGTTTATAATTTTAAAGATATTGAAGTTTCCCTTTTCAATTTGAGAATGATTTTTATCTAATTAGCATATTTACTAAAATTATTCTTAATTTTAAGCTTCAACTTTTATAAGAAATACATCACAGTTAGTAATATCTCTGATAGGAAGCAAATATTCCACTTTAAAAGGGAATAATTTCTGATTTTAGGAATACTTGTTTAATTTGGTAAACATTTATTTGCTGTCTTTGAGGTGTACTGTGAAGGTATACTAAGAGCAAGACATTGTGCTTTAAAGAAGTTTTTAAAAATCCAGCAGGAAAGAAATGCTATTTAATGTTATACGATGTCTGGGAAAAAACATCTGTTTTATAACTTGGCACTCTGAGTTGTTAAAGGTGTCATGCATTTTCATTTATAGACTTTACTTACTATATTTTGCTTTTGGTGCTATAATTCTTTGCCCAAGAACAAAAAGGAAAAGGAATATTGAATGCTACATTAACACAAAGTGCTTCAACTCTCCCACAGCTCTTCCCAAAAGGAAAAGAATAGTTGACTTTTAGTGATTTATTACTGGGTTTTATACTGTGTGCTGAACAGTTTGTTGAGATTATCTTCCTTAATCTAGCAGCAACTGAAAAGCTGGTAATGTTGTTTTCATTTTTAAGTTGAGGAAATTAAGGTTTGAAGAGGTTATGTAACTTAGCCAAATTTACCCACCTACTTAGTGGTGCAGCTGGCCTTCAAACCAAGTCTGCCCAACTTGAAAGCATGTACTCTTAATCGTTATGTACTTTTTTTAAAAGATGTTATTCATTCATTCTTGAGAGAGAGAGAGAGAGATTGCAGAGACATAGGCAGAGGGAGAAGCAGGCTGCCTCTAGGGAGCCTGATGCAGGACTCAATCCCAGGACCCCTGGGATCACGACCTGAACCAATGGCAGATACACAACCAGGTGCCCCAATCATTATGTACTTTATTGCTCCCCAAATAGAGATTAGAAAGTTAAGGTCAAGTATTAGAAACAAGGCAGAGGACCTAGGATTCCTAGAATTGAATGGCTTTAGGATGCTTTATTTTATTTTAAATAAAACTGGGTTTTAAAATATAGAATGCCTTCACAGTTAATACCATTGTGTGATGTAACTGTTGAGATTGTATAATATAGCCAGTTTAGCTCATGGCTTGTGATGTGGTAAAGTCCTCAAATTTATAGAAAACTTTAAAGTTTATACAGGACTTTCTCCTTCATATTCATTTACCTTAGGAAACTGAAGTTTAGAGAGTTTGTGACTACCAAAGTGTACATGACCAATAAGGGTTAGAGCTAGAACTTGAACTTAACAGTTTTCAAATTGTATTCCAGGGAGCCTCCAGTAATTAGCAGAGGTACTCCAAGACTACCATGTGGCTAAGTGAGTAGTGGAAGGCCAGACAGGCAGCACTCCAAACACCACATCCTGTTTCAATCAGAGTCCTTCTCCTTTTATCTCTTTTATGCATTGGGCTGCAACATAAGATTTAATTTTTTTTAAAGATTTAATTTAAAGGGAGAATGTTAGTTCTTTTTTTTTTCCCTTACTGTCTGCTTTTTATTCCCATAACTTATTCAGTACTGGTGCCTTTCTAACTATCACAGTAACTAAGAACTGTCAGGGATCTAAAAGGAAATACAAAGGATATTGTATGAGATTTACCTGAAAGAGGTGATACTCTATTTGGGGAGAGAAAAGTAACGTTCTTTAAGAAAAAGAAGGAATTGCTGATGTAACTGCTACTGAATGTGTTTGCCATATACTATATGGTTAAAAAATGGAAGATGGAGCATTCAGGTACAGTTTTAGTGGAAAAAAACCACACTGGCCTATAAAATAGGTGGTTAGTATTTGGTTGGATTAGGAAAGAATGAGGTTTGAATGCAGGATGAAACAATTTGGGCAAAAAGAAAGATGATGATTTATGTACCAGACTCAAGGTATGATAAAGAAATTGACCAGATAGAGTTAAAATTGGATGTGTGAGTTGTGGGTAAGGTGAGGCCAGCTTATGGAGAGCCATAAAAAGTAAATGGAGGTATTTGGATTTAAAATAGTATTCATGGGGTGCTTGGGTAGCTCCTTTGGTTAAGCTTTGGTCTAGGATTAAGCCCAATGGCAGGCTCCCTGCTCCCTGCTCCGTGGAGAGCCTACTTCTCCCTCTTCCCCTACTGCTCCCCCAGCTTGCGTGCTCTCTCTCTCTCTCTCTCTCTGTCTCTCTCTCAAATAAATAAATAAAATCCTAAAAAATAAAATAGTATCCACTATAAGTTCATAAACGGACCTGTTATATGATAAATGTGGGCTTTTAGAAAATTAGCCTGGTAGTAAAATGCAGGATGAGGACCTACATATAATATAGGTGATGATTATGGAGTTAATCAAACGCTTCAAGAAAATAAATGAGAAAAAAAAAAAAAAAGAAAAAAAAAAGAAAATAAATGAGAGAACTCAATAACTGATGATAGACTGTAGATTTCAATAGATAGGCAGTGAAAAAATTTACCTAAATAATGAAGCTTATTTACCCATTCATTGATTAAAAACTTTTCAGGTACCTGCAAAGTACCAATCACTATGCTGGTTACTACAGATACATTGGTAAATAAGACTAGGTTCTTGGGATCCCTAGGTGGCTCAGTGGTTTAGCGCCCGCCTTCAGCCCAGGGCGTGATCCTGGGGTCCTGGGGTCCTGGGATCAAGTCCCACATTGGGCTCCCTGCATGGAGCCTGCTTCTCCCTCTGCCTGTGTCTCTGCCTCTCTCTCTCTCTCTCTCTCTCTCTCTCTCTCTCTCTCTCTCTCTCTCGGCTTCTCCCTCTGCCTGTGTCTCTGCCTGTGTGTGTGTGTGTGTGTGTGTGTGTGTCTCATGAATAAATAAAGACTAGGTTCCTAATCCTAAGGAGTCTAATCAGTATACTGTAAGCAAGTAAATAGAATTAAAGTTAAGGGTCCTATAATATAAATCAGTACAGACATTAAGGAAGGAATATTTAGCTCTTTTTTGGAAAAGTTGGAGATGGGGAGTTGACATTAGGAAGACTTAAACTGATGTTGAAAATGGAAGTGAGTAGCTGTTTGCATTGCGATAAGGGCCAAAGGTGAAGGCCCTTCAAGAGGAAGAGCAGGAAAAAGAAACGTGCATCAAACAGCATGGCAAGTTTTAGGAGCCTCAAGTAGTTTAAAAATAAAAGAGTAAAAGAAGATAGTGGTAGAATAAGGAAGGGTAGGCATGGAGAAGAGGTAAGAGAAAAGACTGGAGAGACAGATAGGAATCAGATCATAGAAATTAGAGTTTGGGCATTGTATTACAGGCTGTTGGATCAATTATAATGATTTTAAGAAAACCAAAATCAAATTTTTCATTTTAGAAAAATCACTTTGGGTATCAGTATTCAGGATTGATTGGAGAAAGGGAAATAGATGCAAAGATACTTTTTAGGATGCTGTTTTTAATAGCATTTTATAGTCCAGATAAGAGTGGTAGTAATGCAGGCCTGAAGTAAGGTGGTAGCAATAGGGATAGAGAAGTACCAAGGACAGTGTAAGTACTCAGTAAATGTATTTAACTTTATTCCCTAGGCTTATATTTACAATTTTACTTAACTTTGCCCACTACTGTTTGGTTTTGATTTCCTTTAATAAGTTGAAAATTGGTCCTCTCTGAAATAGGTACAAGTGGATATTTTGATATTCATAGAGATTTCTTGGTATTTGAACCTGTTCTTATTAGAGACATTTCAGAGTTGGTTCCTATTATTATAGTACAATTTCAAATACCTTCCTTTTTTATACATCATGTTTAAGATGAAAGACTGATAAAAATGATATATTTTCATTTCCCCTTCAAATTGTTTTTATCTAAATAATTAAACTGCATGCCTTTTTAAGATAATTTTCATTGTCCTTTGATAGTTCTGAGAATGTTTATTTTCAACTTGGTATGTGATGATTATATTTTTTTCTACCTTACCACTTCCTCCTTAATTATTATATGATTCCTCTTCCTGTATTTCTGTTGTTTACTTTCTTTTACTTCTCTACTTTCTTTTTAAAAATTTTTTTAAAGTTAGATTTAATATCTCAGACTTAATTTATTAACCACTTGACTATTTTTCTTGTGTTTTTATCTTTGCAGCTCTTTAAAGGCAAGAACTATATCCTTTGTTCCTTTTCTTTCATTCATAGTGAATAATATAATGCTGGCACTTTTATATGGCCTATTTTTGAAATTCAAGTAGCCTTTGTAGTGATATTTAACTAAACTTTTTATTGTTCCTTAATGATTCATATGTCATTGAAAAGCAGTGTCAGACTTACTATTGCAGGTAGTAAAATTAAAATGAAGAGTGATTTGTCTGTCACAGCAGGTATGTGACAAAAAGAGAATTGGAGCTTTAATTTGTATTTTCAGTTCTGTACTGAATTAGCTATCTTAGCTCTGTTTTCCACTCCACCTCAGAAATTATATTTTTAAATCCCCTCATTGGTTTCTTGCTGTTGTTGGTGCTGTTTTTCTTTTTTTGAAATGTAAGTCTTGTAGACCTGTGAACCCATTTTTAAATATATTGATTTTAGGGTCCCCTGAATCATGTCTACAAAGTGTTGTTACAGCTCTTTAGTTGTTCAAGGTAATAATGTTTTTCAGCCAGTTTGAAACTTCTAACATGATCTAAACTTAAAGTTTAACATAAGTTTCTAGTGATAAAGATTTATTGACTGATTATTTTTTTAACTGTTAAAGTAATAACTTGCTTCTGTTAACGTTTATGTAGAGACTGTGTTAGGGAAAGTATCTTTTCTGGTAAACTTATGAATTACACATATCAGAGATGAAAATCTTGGTCAGGGTCATGTTTCATAATATGCTTAAGTGAGTATGCAACCTAAGCTCTATACCCTTTATTAAGAAAACAAAAGTCAGTAACTTTGGTATAAAAGTTTTTTTATACTTCCTTTTCTAGCACTGTACTGCCTATGTCTTTTTAAAGGTATGCTGCATGTTGGTAATTACAGAGATAATAAAATGGGAGATTTAAACTTAAGTATCCAAAGTGAGGCTTTAGATTTGCTTCCTCTACCCTAATCTTGTATATAATTTTTCCCTTTGTCTTTATTCCTTTATTAAAGTTTTAATATCTCAGAGCATGGTTTGTTGAACAGAAATGTTATTGGGCAGTGTTAATACATGGTTTTACCTTAGTCTTTTTTAACATTAGAGAGAAATATGCTCACTAAAATAATTTGATGTGAAGTCTAAAATTGCTGATCAGCCTATTTAGGGATCTTTCATACATTTACTTTTAGGAATAAAAGTTTAAAAGGACCTATTTAATTGTAGGGCACGTGTCAGTAACCTTTAGCATATTAACCACATGGTGGCACATAAACACAATTTTTGTTGACCGAGAAGGAGCCATGCTCATAATTGAAGCCTATATGAGGTTTGTTGTTACTGTTTCCTACTTTTCTGTCTCTTTTATCACAAGTTACATGTTTATTATTTAATAAACAAGTTCTAATATTGTTTCTTTTTATCCAATGGCATAAAAATGATTATTCATCTGAATAAGCATAGACCACCAGAAATCATAATGTATTCTAGAGAAATTGTTTTAATTTTACAATTTCTTTGTAGGTTATAAAAGTCTCCTATTTAGTGTTTTTTTCGGATGGTTGATACCAAATAAAAAGAGCAAATGGTTTAAGCCTGTTACTTTTTCCATATCACTCGTCAACTGTCCTTTTTAGGATGTAATCTTAGGCAAGCCACATAAGCTTTCCAAACCTCACTTCCCTCAAGAACATAAAAAGATAGTAGTACCTTTCTCACAGAGGACATAATCCACATAAAGTCCCATGCCTAACACATAGTAAGTGCTCAAATGTTAGGTGCTATTTTTGTTTCCATAATTGTTGCTAATACTGCATTATACTGGGTTCATTTCTCTGAAACCAGTATAGACATACATTTTTGGAATTTCAGAGGAGTCATGAAGTCCTGATCCTTAGATTAAGCTTGACATATGACAGATTAGTAAAGACTAAAAACATTTAAGAGCCAGAGACCGTAATCTCAGCTAGACTGCAGAAGAGACAGTTTATTTGAGTCTTGAATTCTTCTAGAGATCAATTATAATCAAGAGTGAATAATACTAGATTTTAATGATATTAGCATGCATTTGACCATGAACTACAACCCTTTCTAACATTCAAGAATTTTCTTTCTTTTTTATTTTTAAGAATTTTTTCTTAAATAACACAATTGTAGAAGAATTGTCTGTTATGACCAGCTGATACCTCTGTAGTAATTTTTTATTCTTTCTTAAATAACACAGTTATAGAATTGTCTATTGTTATGACCAGCTGATACCTCTGTAGTAATTTTTTAAAGTGAAGAAGTGCTTTCTAGTGTCCCTCCATATACCATTATACAGTAGACCATGTTTTATTTATTTTAAAGATTTATTTATTTGAGAGAAAGAGACTGAGAGTGCATGAGAGGGAGAGGGAGTGAGGGAGGGAGAGCATGTTTGTAAAAGTTGGGGGAAGAGCAGTGGGAGAAGCAGACTCCCTGCTGAGCAGGGAGCCCAGTTCAGGACCCCTCGATCCCAGGACCCTGAGATCATGACTAAGCTGAAGGCAAACACTTAAGCAACTGAGCCACTCAGGTGCCCCTGACCATACTTTTTTGCTGCTTGGTATCTTATTATATCCCCTTATAACACAGAAATTAAGGATCCAGGGTTACCAAGTATTTTTGGGGAAAACATTTGGGTTAAAGGGACTTTGGTGCCAATGATGCTCCTAAATAGCAGCCTCCCTAACCCTGGCAAGATGCCTTGCAAATCACTGCTAATGGAAACATCAGCATCTATGAGGCCACTTTACTGGCAGAGTTGGGGATGCAATGCGAGCTTCCATTGGGGAGGATGTAAGGTAGCCTTCAGGAAATGTCTTCTTTTGAATGACCAAAAATATCTGCTACTCAAGATTCTGGAAATTCTGAAATTTAAAATACCAGGTCTGTATTTAGTAAATGCTTACTGATTAAATAAAGTGGCAAGAACTTTTTTGGTTTTGTAGACAGATTAAAAGATATCTGTTCTTGTGAGACTCCTAACTCTAGGAAACGAACTAGGGGTGGTAGAAAGGGAGGTGGGCGGGGTGGGGGGGTGACTGGGTGATGGGCACTGAGGGGGGCACTTGATGGGATGAGCACTGGGTGTTATTCTATATGTTGGCAAATTGAACACCAATAAAAAATAAATTTATTAAAAAAAAGATATGTCTGTTCTTTCTAGATTATAAGCTTCCTACTACTGGCCTGTTAGGGTAAGGATTGTGTCAGTGAATCTACATCACTATATTCCTAGCACCTGGCATAATACTTAGCACATAGCAAGTATTCATTAAAAATGTGGCAATTAAAAAAAAAAGAAAAATACAAAAAAAATGTGGCAATTGAATAATGAATTTCTGTCCTATAATTGCACGTCAACGATTGTAAGGCAATGGTTGACATGCCTTTAAAATAGTGTTTTTTCTTGTGTGTAGTTCTTAACACTAAGAGTAATAGCATCTGAATAGCATCAGAATCACCTGGCGGCTTGATAAAAATTCAGATTCCTGGCTTTATGTAAGACCTACTGAATCAGTTTCTGGGAGTGGGCCCTGGGAATCTATATTTTTAACAAGGTCCACCCTGGTTTTATGGATACAAGGTATGTAGTGGTGTGATTTGCCTTTATTATCAGCTAAACCTTTGAATTAAGAATAACAATAAACAGTAGCTAACATTTATTGAGTGCTTTTTATGCCAGGCACTGTACAAAGGGCTTTACTAGTATTGAATTATTTAATTCTTATAGCCACCTTACAAACCCTGTACAGTTTGTTTTTATCTTACAGATGACAAAATTATAACAGAGAAATGATGGCACCTGCATTTGATCTCAGTGTCATAACCAGACCTCATACCCTTTTTTTAAAAACATTTTTAAAAATTTTATTTATTTATTCATGAGAGACACAGAGAGAATGACAGTGAGAGGTAGAGACACAGGCAGAGGGAGAAGTAGGCTCCATGCAGGGTGCCCGACATGGGACTCAATCCTGGGTCTCCAGGACCACGACCTGGACCGAAGCCAGCGCTAAACCACTGAGCCACCCAGGCTGCCCAGACCTCATACTCTTTAACCGCTATACTCTACTATGCTAACATTAATTTCTTATGTGATTAAACTTGTGGGAGAAGTAAACTGAGGCACTCTCCTTTGATATGACTTCAACTCCATTTTTTTCATTTCCAGCTTTCTTTTTCATTGAGATTTAATTGATGTGTAATAGTTTTAGGTGTACAACATAATGATTCAGTATATTTATATATTGCTAAATGATCACTACAGTAAGTCTAGTTAACATACATTACCACACAGTTACAATTTTTTTCTTGTAATAAAAACTTTTAAGATCAACTCTCTTAGCAACTTTGAAATGTAGACTACAGTATTATTAACTACAGTTGCCATGCTATACATTACATCACCAGAACTTACTCATCTTACCCTTTGACAAACATCTTCCCATTTCACACACACCCTCAGTTCCTGGTAACCACCACTCTACTCTGTGTCTATGAATTCAGCTTTTTAGATTCCACATAGGTATTTGTAAACTTTCTCAGTCTGACTTATTTCACTTAGCGTGATGCCCACAAGGTCCCTCCATGTTATTGCATTGACAGGATTTCCTTATTTTTTTATGACCAAATAATATTCTTTTGTGTATATGTACCACATTTTCTTTATCCATTCATCCATCAGGGGAAACCTAGGTTGTTTCCATGTCTTGGCTATTGTAAATGATGCTGCAATGAATGTGGAGGTTCAGGTATTTTTGAGTGTTTTTCTTTCCTTCTGATTAATACCCACAAGTGGAATTACTAGCCCATAAGCTAGTTTTATCTGCAATTTTTTTGAGGAACCTCCATGATATTTTCCATAGTGGTTTTACCAATTTGCAATCCCACCAACAGTGCACAAGTGTCCCCTTTCCTTCACATCCTTATACTTTTTTTTTAAAATTTAAATTCAGTTTGCCAACATATAGTATAATACCCAGTACTCCTGCCATCAAGTGCCCTCCTTAGTGCCTGTCACCCAGTTACCCCATCCCCCCACCCACCTCCCCTTCCACAACCCTTTGTTTGTTTCCCAAGGTTAGGAGTCTCTCATGGTTTGTCTCCCTCTCTAATTTTTCCCACTCAGTTCCCCTCCTTTCCCTTATGGTCCCTTTCACTATTTCTTATATTCCACATATGAGTGAAACATATCCTCATATATCCTGATCACTACTGTGACTTTATGAAAAAGCATTTTCAGTGCTATCAAGGTGTGTAATACTGAGGAATGTAGATTTCATCCTTTAGTTACTACAAAATCATAGAGTAGCAAAGCTGATTCTAGTCCTTTTTAAGTATCTTGGATGCTGAACTCATCTCTAGGCCTGAGTCAGGTACAGCATAGTCATTAAGAACAGGAGCCCTTGGAAAAGACCACCTGGGTTTGAATCTTGACCATCACATTATTTGACTTCTTTGTGCTTCAGTTTCTTGATCTGTAATTCTGAGAGATTTATGTTGTTACTCTTCAAAAATCTCATCCTCTTCGTTTTTATTTTCATCTCCTTCTGAGACTGTTAATAGTAAATGCCTGCCCTTCTGCTTTTATTTATTTTTAAATTTTATTTTTTCATGAGACACACAGAGAGACAGAGACATAGGCAGAGGGAGAAGCAGGCTCCATGCAGAGAGCCTGATGAGGGACTTGATCCAAGGAGTCTAGGATCATGCCTTGGGCCGAAGGCAGTGCTCAACTGCTGAGCCACCCAGGTGTCCCTGCCCTTCTGCTTTTAGCTTCCATATCTTATAGCTTTTCTTTTGCCTCATTCTGATCTCCCAACTCACTAAGTTAATTTTTAGCTATGTGTTTTCTGCTTTTTATATTATCCATTGAATTATCTATTTCAGTGATTATTTTTTATCCTGAATATTTCATTTTTGGCTCTTTTTAGATAATTTTTGTTTGAATTTCATATTCATGATACCTTTGCTTATATCCTTGAGTATACTTTCATGCTTATTTTGAATTATTAGTACATTTTGTTAATAACTCTGCTTCAAATGGTATATGGTACCAGTGTTGTCACTGCAGGGATGGGGTGTGTATATATCTGTGTGTTTGCTGTGAGTTCCTGGAATTCATGTTTCTTTTTCTTTTCTGTAGTTTCCGTGGGTTGATTGTGGTGGGAGAAAGCCAGCAGCCCATGCTGATTCATGATATTAAAAATCTCATCAATTATATGGTGATAATAATAGTATGTACTTAATAGAGTTACTATGAAAATTAGCTATTCCATGTAAATTTCGTAAAATAATGTTAGCATGCAATTATGTATTCAGTTTAGCTTTAAAGAAAATCTACAGATGTGACTTGAATTCAGATCCCAGCTTTAGAAAACTGTTTTGAAAAAAAATAGAAAACTGTTTTGATAGGCTAAAATATACAGCTAACTAGGGGTAAAAAGGAAAATGTCCCATCTTTCAGACTTTGTACTGTCCCAGAATTCTCTCATTGTCTAGTGTTGTCAGTCTCTGTTATTGCAAATAAAATAAGGAAAAAAATGGTTAATTAAAACTTTTTTTCCTATTTTGAAAATTTCCAAATGAGAAAAATATAATGAATACTCATATGCCCATCACCTAGATTTAGTGATTGTTAATATTTTGCCACATTTGCCTCCCCTATTTCTTTCTTTCTTTCTTTCTTTCTTTCTTTCTTTCTTTCTTTCTTTCTTTCTTTCTTTCTTTCTTTCATGAGTGGGGTGTGGGGAGGGGCAGAGGGACAGGGAGAGAGAAAATCTTAAGCAGGCTCCTTGCTGAGTGCAGAGCCTGATGCAGGGCTCGAACTCACAACCTGAAATCATGACCTGAGTTGAAATCAGGAGTTGGATGCTTAACCAACTGAGGTCCCAAATTTTGTATAAATATATTATATTTATATATTAAATAAAAACAAATTGTACAGGGTTTTTGTAAGGTGGCTATAAGAATTAAATAATTCAATACTAGTAAAGCCCTTTGTACAGTGCCTGGCATAAAAAGCACTCAATAAATGTTAGCTACTGTTTATTGTTATTCTTAATTCAGAGGTTTAGCTGATAATAACGATAAAGGCAAATCAGACCACTACATACCTTGTATCCATAAAACCAGGGTGGACCTTGTTAAAAATATAGATTCCCAGAGGAGTCTCTCATGTTTTTTCACCCTCTCTAATTTTTCCCACTCATTTCCCCCTCCTTTCCCTTATAATCCCTTTCACTATTTCTTATATTCCCTGTATGAGTGAAACCATATGATGATGATTGTCCTTCTCCAGTTGACTTATTTCACTCAGCATAATACCCTCCAGTTCCATCCACGTCGAAGCAAATGGTGGGTATTCATTGTTTCTAATGGCTGAGTAATATTGGTGTGTGTATATATATACATACACCACATCTTCTTTATCCGTTCATCTGTCAAAGGACATTGAGGTAGAGCCTGTGGTCTTAACCACTATACATAAAGTCTCCTAGTTTACAATAAACATATTAATTTAAGTCTTACCATTAAATTTTCCTCTGAAATTAAAAAGGCTGACACAGATCTCACAGGTCTTTTTATCAAATCAGTTGATTCCAGCAAAATTATATTGGTGTTTATATTTCAGGCAATCTTGTCATGAAATTGTCTGTTGTAGAGAGATACCTGGAAAGCAAGGCTATATGTCCTTTCATTTTTTTCATTTTCATTTAGAGGAGTTCAGAAGGATATAACTAACGTGTTGGAATGATCATTGATTCTGAATTTCAACATAAGGTACTTAAGTACCACAGGATCTGTATATTAATATCCTAAAGTATGTTACTTGTTTGGTTAGGTTGGCTCATTCAAATATGTCATGTGACATTCTAGGAGTAGTGGAAAATTAAGCTGTGATACTTTTGGGGGGGATTAAGTAGGTGAATGCCTCCTTCTGTCTCTTCAGTTACTGATGTTTTCATGACCAAGATTTTTACATCATACTCATTATTTTGGACCCATAAAAGAATATAAATTGCATGAGAGATTTGGTCAATATAAGAATCACTAGGTGACCTTATTTATATATTATTATTTTACCTTTCTTCTTTTAATGTTTTCTTTCTTTAAGATGTAATTTGAACTGCTAAATATTTGTTTTCATATGTCTTCTATCTATATCCTTTTTTATATGCTATACATACCTATAGTTGAGTTAGGGGATGTTAACAGTATTTATGAAATAAAAAGGTAATATGAACTCCACATTGTATAGCATGAGAATCAAGTTCTAATTCAAGCTCTACTTGGAAAGCTACAACCTCTAGAAAATCACTGCAGTCATATACAGTCTTCATTGACACTGTTTACCTCATAGTGAATGGCATGTGGCTTATGTACAAATTATAATGGATAACCAGTTTTTAAAGGTTAAATGCTAAATATACTATCTAGTTCTTTGAGAACATTGTTACCAAAGGAGACTTTGGCTCTTAAGTTCCACCAAAGTCAGAGTGGCAGGCCTGCTTTTGCCTTCCTTGAAACTGACAAGTTCTATGGTTGTCACTATCTTATTTATACCTATAATTTGGGAATCTGGATATATTTTGAATGCTCTTTGGCAAAAGTTAGGTGCTCTTGACCTAAAAATATGATATGAGGTTTATGTGAACTTTATTCAGTATCTCTCTGGTTACTTATCAAATATGTTGCTTTTTTTTCCAGTGTAGTTTGGGGAAAAACAGGCTTCAAATTTGAAAGTAGAAACTTTTTTTGTAAGATTTTATTTATTTATTCATGAGAGACACAGAGAAAGAGAGAGGCAGAGACACAGGCAGAGGGAGAAGCAGGTTCCATGCAGGGAGCCCAATGGGGGACTTAATCCTGGGACTCCAGAAACACGTCCTGGGCCGAAGGCAGGTGCTAAACTGCTGAGCCCCCCAGGCGTCCCAAAAGTAGAAGCTTTTTTTTTTTTTTTTACAAGGAATATTAAGTTTCTTTACTAAAAATCTAGACTTATTGAAGTAATAAAAGGAGTTTTTTCATAGCTTTTTGAATGAGTCCTATGGCACTTAAGTATTCCAGTGGCGTTTTATTTCCAGATATTACAGAACCCAAATTCAAAGTGATGGCAAGCAAAATATTTTGAAACATGGCAAACCCCCACCCCCACCCTCAGGCAAAGACTTGATTGTTTTTAAAAATTTTATTTTCAAGGTTGTATTTCAGGATTGATTAGATAGGAATTTCTGTCAGCTTGCCAAATACTTTAAACTTCTAAATAAATTAACTTAAACATTTAATTTATCATTAATTTTGTTTTATTAATTAAACTAGTCATTTTTAAAGCTTAAACTAACGTAGCTGTTAGCTACCATGCTTTTTCTCAGCTTGTAAGCTTTTTCACTTATTGAAGGAAAAGTAAAGTTTAGACAAAGAAAAGGTACACATTTGGATATAATTTAAACCTCATTTTCACGACTGTTGGCCTAGTGATTGTAGATTCTGTTCCAGTATTGTTTTCAATAATAGTGTTGCTATAGCAACTAATAAATGCATGCTTCAAAGAGAAGAAACAAAAAGCCTCTCCACCGATTGTGTTGTATATTGGGATGAAATTTTTCTTTATTGTATGATTTGCTGTAGACTTTGCAAAACTGTTTTTCCCAAAGAAATATTCTGAGAATCCTGATACACATTTTTTTTTTGCTGTCTTAATCTAATCATCTGTTTTCTTGTATTAACAATGCTACAGTTAATTTACAAAGGGAAAGATGTAGAAAGAATTTATATTAGAAATTCTGTATCTTCTTTCTGTTATTTGTGTCTTACACAGCACTCTAGAGGAAAGAAAGATTTTTGATCTCCTGTTTCTGAACTATGTAAATGAATTTTGTTCCTATAAAAGTCAGTTAGCTTAACACATGTAGTGTCTTTTCTTTGTTAAAATGAAGATTGTGGTAAACATACTTATTTAAGTCCTTGAGTATTATCAGCATAGTAATATCAACTATGTGTAAATACACTAAAAATACACTGAAATACACTAAAATTTGTCCGTTAACCTATTTTGTTGTAGATTTAGTAATAATGAAGAATTGGAAGTGGCCTAAATATTAATAAACCCTTAAGTAGGAGAATAATTAAATAGATTATAAGGTATATCTATATGATTTATAAGCACCTTGCAGCCATTAAAAATGATGATTTGTATTTGATGTAAAATAATGTCAATGAGGGAATCCCTGGGTGGCTCAATGGTTTAGCACCTGCCTTCAACCCAGGGCGTGATCCTGGAGTCCTGGGATCGAGTCCCACGTCAGGCTCCCTGCATGGAGCCTGCTTCTCCCTCTGCCTGTGTCTCTGCCTCTCTTTCTCTCTCTGTCTTTCATGAATGGATAAATAAAATCTTAAAAAAAAATAATGTCAATGAAAAGATATTAATTCAGAAAAGTAGTTTCAAAACTATAGTACAGGGCAGCCCCAGTGGCGCAGTGGTTTAGTGCCGCCTGCAGCCCAGGGTGTGATCCTGGAGACCCGGGATCGAGTCCCACATCAGGCTCCTTGCATGGAGCCTGCTTCTCCCTCTGCCTGTGTCTCTGCCTCTCTCTCTCTCTGTGTTTCTCATGAATAAATAAATAAATAAGTCTTTTAAAAAAAAAACTATAGTACAATCCCATTTTTATGTAAAAGCATGTTTGAATGTAAGTGTAAAGTGTAAATGTGTGGAGAAATATATGACAGATAATACCATTAGTTATCTCTAGGTTTATAATAGGAAATTAGCATTGTTTCCTTAAATTTTTAAAAAAATTCTTTGAAAAGAAAGGAGCATCTGTGGCTAGTAGAAATGATCTGAATGGTTTTTTGGTTTGATGTTAGGAGGGAGCTAGTCTTTTAGGAAAAGGGTCCAAAATTCTTTAATGAATCAAAACAAAGTCACATGCACTTTTCCTCTGACTTGTTGGCATTTTAGTTGATTGTGGATCAAAATGAAAGTTATTGCATGGACAGAAGCTGAGCTTTTACCATAATCTGACTTTAATAAGGCAATCATGTTTGACTGGAGAAGATAGATCTTAAAATCTGAAATTGGTGGGGAGAATACATTCAAATGTTTTGGAAGTGGAGTTTCCTAAGATGAGTATCTCCTAAAGATAAATGGTAAAATAGTTCATGTCAGGTTTATTGAAATTTTTGGATAATAAGGACTGACTTGATAAAACTCCCTGACAGTTAAGACATTTTTTAAAGAATGAGAGTGTGTGTGCACATGCCTGCACATGCACATTGCATACATGCATCTCTGGAAAGGCTTTCTTTCTAACCATAAGAAAGTAATTAATGTATGAACTGTTGTGTTTATAATTGAGAAATAAATACTACACTTAATTGACATAAGATTTATTTCCACAGAATTGGGTGTTTCATCTAATTCTGCTATTCTTATAACATCCTGTTATACATGTGAGTGGAGAGGATTTCATTTTGTTTAATTGAGAGTCATAGCTAGACTAAATTATTATTCATTATTACAGAGAGAATTAGTGGCACAGCTGAAAGTAAATTAAGTTCCTAGCACAATTTTCTTGGTCTTTCCCTTAGGAAAAGGGAAATTTTGTTTTCTTAGAGAAATTAAGTTATTTTGACTATTGCTAAGAACATCACTTATTGCTAGACAGAAGTAAAATTAGGAACTATTCGTAGAACATTTCTACCTTGTTATTTATTTGGTATTTTGTAGAATAGCTAACTTTTTTTTTTAAGATTTATTTATTTATTTATTTTTATGGTAGACACAGAGAGAGGCAGACACAGGAGGAGGGAGAAGCAGGCTCCATGTCGGGAGCCTGACGTGGGACTCGATCCTGGGACTCCAGGATCGCACCCTGGGCCAAAGGCAGGCGCCAAACTGCTGAGCCACCCAGGGATCCCCAAATAGCCAACTTTTCTAATTGTATTTGTCATGGTCACTTGCTAAAAATGAGTGTTATCTGGTTTTAATGTATACCTCTCTCTTGAGTCATAGTTGGGGGGTGATCATGGGAGACATACATCTGAAGAAGCACCATCTTTTAATAGAATTTGATTCGTATTGACCTATCTCCCTGCCTACCTGGTCAGTAACTATGAACTTCGGAGATCTGTCTAGTGATGATAAACTTGTTTTATATGGCATAGGCATGGGAAGTCAGCTTTCATGACAGATTTCTACACTGATGTAGAAGAGAAATATTTAGCATTTCAAGAAAACTAAACCTGTTAGCATCTATGTATTCCACCATTCAGCTTTCTTGAGCCCTCTCATGTATGGTCTAATGTTCTTGACTTTCAACAAAAGAAATATCATATCATGTCAAAATGATAAAATCTCAATTACGGCTGTATTCATTAGTGAAATAAATTTCTTTTGTCTCATGGAATGATGATATAATTATTTTAAGTGCTTAATTGGGGTAGCAAGATAAAGAGTTGTTTACATGAAACAAATATTCTGATTATTTGGAATTAGTGTCAGCATTTCCTATTGTACAGGAAAAAAATCTTAAGGCCTCATGATCTGAAATTTTCATCTTAAGTTATGTAACAGACATTTGAGTTCCTACCATGTGTTGCACCCTCTACTCTGGGAGTAGATGAAGATGTAAGGACAATTATTTTCAAGTGTGAGATTTGTCTATGCTGAAACTTAAGGCATTAAACATTACTAGATGTAGATTAAATTTAAATTTAACGGAATATATACCTCTGCAACCTTTCCTTTGCTCTGTAATTACATTCCTTTCACTAGATTCATACTCAATTTAGAAAGTGTGTTTTAAGAGAACTTGCTGATAGAAGCTATGAAAAATGCTTTTGTAAAGTGATTGCCTTTTATATATCTAGGTTTTCATCTGTGATTTCTTAATAAACAACTTGTATTTTAATTTTTTATTAGCGAGTAACATATCTGTGGTTCACTTTAATCCCTGCCTCCCAATCTCTTTTCATCTCTCTCTCATAATCATAATTACACAGAGCAAGAGTTTGGTGGTTCTTACTAAGTATATAAATGATTCCAATTTTTAAGCTTTAAAATTTTTAACCTTAAAAGACTGACTTAAAACACTGTGACTTTAAAAAAAAAAAAAACACTGTGACAAGAAAATGATAAACAGTGTATATCAGTTTAAATTTGACCCATGGGTCTTTACAATATAATTTATATTTGACCTTTCTACAATTGAAATATAAGGACTCTATGTTCTATTGAAACTGTCTTGTAGCTATTTAGGTTAATTTATATTTGCTTTTCATTAATATAGTGGTTGGTGGCCATAGTGATTGTGAAAATAAAGTTGTTACATATGTATAAAGAGGAGTTGCCATGATTTTTTAGCAGAAGCATTTAATGTAATCTCTGGTGTAAGCAGACTTATATTAACATATATTATCAACTCAGAACAAATACAAAACAGAATACATATGAAAAAATTAGAAAAAAGTTGTAGAAAAAAAACACAGTAAAACTACATTTAAAAAATTGCGAACCCCTAAAACATGCTTATATAAACATTGTTATATAGAAGTTCTTACATAAGAGGCTGGTGTTGCATGTATTGTGACTGTTTTCTAAGTAATTTATATGATATATATCAGAAATATGTGTAGCAGCCAGCCAGTGTCTAGTTTCTAGTCTGACAGTAGACCAACGAACTGTGGAGATAGGATCCAGAGAGAAAAAAATAATTCTTTGTTATTTCAACCCCTCTAAACAGGACACCATACTTGCAGAACTTCTTCAAATACATAAAGAACACATTGTAGGATATCATGAACATGATTCTCTTTTGGACCACAAAGAAGAAGAAGAATTGACTGAAGAAGAAAGAAAAGCAGCTTGGGCTGAGTATGAAGCAGAGAAGAAGGTAGTTCATTCAAAATGCTTTTTGGTTTTGGTTTTTGTGTTAGTCATTTGGAAGAGCAGTAAGAAAAGGATCACATTTGGAACAGGTAATAATAATAGGGAGTCTTTAGGAACAGAATCCTAAATATGAGTTTGTTAATAGGCTTTGGCTACCTTTGGTAGTAGAGTGGGAGGAAAGGAAAGAAGAAAATAGTTTCCACTTAAAGAGTAGTAACCCCATTTCTGCTTAGCACTTGCTGAATTGAGAGA
Organism: Canis lupus familiaris; assembly: GCF_011100685.1. Classification (NCBI taxonomy): domain Eukaryota; kingdom Metazoa; phylum Chordata; class Mammalia; order Carnivora; family Canidae; genus Canis; species Canis lupus. The sequence goes on along the minus strand of NC_049260.1, from coordinate 59,930,464 downwards.
TTACTGGGAAGCTATATATTTAGCATCACTTAACTGCTGTCAACACCCTCACTCTAGTAATAGATATACAGGAGCTTAGTGTTTGGAGGTAGGAGGAAATGTTTCTTTAGCCTATACACCATGAAATCGAAATTTTGACTGAATGTCAGAACGCAAAAATATTACATTATTGGACATTAATGTTAGTCTCCAACAGCAACATTATTTTAAATAGTTCCATGTCTGTTTTAACACCAACTCACTTGAGCAAAAATGTGCCTGAGCATGGGAAACCTTATCCTAATACCTGAATTCTTTTTAAAGTCCTAACTCATTGTACCAAACTTCTTTAACGTTAATGTGATGTTAGGAGTCTCATTAGAATTCTCTGAGTTGCCCCATTCTGTGGGAATTATCAGAAAAAAATAATACACCTTTAGGGGTTAAAGCTTTCCGTGTAATAAGATCTTGGTTTCGAGTGAAAAGGGTGTTTTGTTTGTGTGTGGAAGAGTGTTAATAATTTCTTAGATCTGAGAATGTGGATTCTTTTCTAAACCAGTAGGTGATGCAGAATTTCAAGTTTTAAATCACAGTGTGGAAAGTGCATAATTTTTTGTTTTTAGGGACTGACCATGCGTTTCAACATACCAACTGGGACCAATTTACCCCCTGTCAGTTTCAACTCTCAAACTCCTTATATTCCTTTCAATTTGGGAGCCCTGTCAGCAATGAGTAATCAACAGCTGGAGGTAAGTTGTGAAGTACAAAAGTAGTTTAACTTGAGTTAAAGGCAATTTCAAGTGCCCTGTTGTTGAGGGTTCCCTGTGCAGGAATATCACATTCTCCAAAAGATTACCTCTGAATAGACCAAGAAATTTTTCTCTTATTTGTTGACCTTTTTGAACCAGCATAGTATAGTAAAATGTGGTTTGTTCAGAGCACAAGAGAATTAGGCCTTGATTTAATGTTGTTTGAATTATTTTAATTAAGGAACAATAGGGCACCTGACTGACTAGGGAACTAGCACTTCTTCAGTTATAAAATATTTTGAATAAACAAATTAGCTTGCTTAATGTTTGAAAATAGGATAAATACATTTATATTCTGATGCAGTGTAGATACAGCATTAAATATATGATAATGTCCAGTATTATGAAATAAGCTATTTAAAACTAGAATTAATTATGAATTAAATAAGAAAGATTGCGTTTTATTATACCAATAATGTAATAACTTAAGTGAATTTGTGATTTCCTTTTAAAAATGTACTTATGGAGTCCTTTAAATTGATAAACTATTGGTGCAGACCCAAACTTTTATCTTCTTAACAGGACCCTCACTGGTAAGTTTTGCCCACTTTATTGATGCTGCATTTTGCTGCTTTTTAATTATTTGAAGAGTTTTAAAACCAACTGCTATAAATTGACAGGAAGGATCCCTATACTTTACAACCATGTGTCTTTTATATGTCCTATATAACATTCTTGCATTCTTCTAGGACCTCATTAACCAAGGAAGAGAAAAAGTTGTGGAAGCAACAAACAGTGTAACAGCAGTGAGGATTCAGCCTCTTGAAGATATAATTTCAGCTGTAGTAAGTTATTTGGCAGTTATCTTACTCCAACTTGCTATTTTTGTTGTGTCATCCCCCACCCCCAGCCCTTTTGTTTTAATTTTTAATTGTGGTTTGCTTCACTCTTTCTGTAGAGAAAACAGCATAATTCTTATAACTTGATTTGGAATGGTAAAATACCAGTAAACTGGATAATAGTGTCAAGCTATACTTTAGCCTTTTTACCTAAATGTTGGCACAAAAGAGAAGTGGGTAATATCTAAGAATTGGGAAATCAACCAGAGAAATGTATGTGTTGTTTACATAAACATATTTTATCAGTTGCACAAATTAAATCCAAGTAGTTTCATTCCAGAGATAGCCAAACCTTGTACAACAGTGGATAACTTAGTACCATGTTTGTAAATCTTTATTTTCTTTAGAAAAAAAGGAAAGGGGGAAATACCTTTTAAAATCCTGAATATTTTTGAGTATCGTCAATTCTGCTGCAATAAGAAGTAAATGGAACATTTTTCTTTTAGTGGAAGGAAAACATGAATCTCTCAGAGGCCCAAGTACAGGCATTAGCATTAAGTAGACAAGCCAGCCAGGAGCTTGATGTTAAAAGAAGAGAAGCAATCTATAATGACGTACTGACAAAACAGCAGATGGTAAGAGTTTGACTATCTCTAAGTTATGTCCAATTTTTGTAATTTATAATAATGTGTTTGTGTGACATCTATGTCAATAACCATCCTCCCCTCATATAGATGTATGACCATTGGCTTTTCCTAGAAGAAATTTTGTCACAAAACTTAGTAATTCTCGAGTAAAGGTAATATCTTGGTTATAAGTTACAAAAGAGCAACAAATTCCTAAATGGGTCTCCTTGAAATTATATAGGCTCTTTTCCACATAATTTGAATTTCTGTGTATTGTGGATATCTAAAAAGGAATTTTTGCCAGGATTTAACCATATTTACCATTTTTTGTATTTTTTTTTTACTGGAGTTCAATTTGCCAACATATAAAACCCAGTGCTCACCCATCAAGTGCCCCCCTCAGTGCCTGTCACCAAGACACCCCCACCCCCCGCCCACCTCCCTTTCCACCACACCTTGTTTGTTTCCCAGAGTTAGGTGTCTCTGATGTTCTGTCACCCTCGCTGATTTTTTTCTCACTAATTTTTTCTCCTCTCCCCTTTGATGCCATTCACTATTTTTTATACCCCCAAATGAATGAGACCCTATAATGTTTGTCCTTCTCCAATTGATTTATTTCACTCAGCATAATATCCTCCAGCTCCATCCACGTTGAAGCAAACGGTGGGTATTTGTCTTTTCTAATGGCTGAGCAATATTCCATTGAATACATAGACCACATCTTCTTTATCCATTCATCTTTCGATGGATACCGAGGCTCCTTCCACAGTTTGGCTATTGTGGACATTGCTGCTATACACATCGGGATGCAGGTGTCCCGGCGTTTCACTGCATCTGTATCTTTGGGCTAAATCCCCAGCAGTGCAATTGCTGGGTCATAGGGCAGATCTATTTTTAACTGTTTGAAGAAACTCCACACAGTTTTCCAGAGTGGCTGTACCAGTTCACATTCCCACCAACAGTGCAAGAGGGTTCCCCTTTCTCCACATCCTCTCCAATATTTGTTGTTTCCTGTCTTGTTAATTTTCCCCATTCTCACTGGTGTGAGGTGGTATCTCATTTTGGTTTTGATTTGTATTTCCCTGATGGCAAGTGATGCACAGCATTTTCTCATGTGCTTCTTGGCCTTGTCTATGTCTTTCATAGAGATTGTGAGATTGTCTTTCATGTGAGATTTCTGTTCATGTCTTTTGCCCACTTCATGATTGGATTGTTTGTTTCTTTGGTGTTGAGTTTCATAAGTTCTTTATAGATCTTGGATACTAGCCCTTTATCTGATAGGTCATTTGCAAATATTTTCTCCCATTCTGTAGGTTGTCTTTTAGTTTTGTTAACTGTTTCTTTTGCTGTGTAGAAGCTTTTTATCCTGAGTAAGTCCCAATAGTTCATTTTTGCTTTTGTTTCTCTTGCCTTCATGGATGTATCTTGCAAGAAGTTGCTGTGGTCAAGTTCAAAAGGGTGTTGCCTGTGTTCTCCTCTAGGATTTTGATGGACTCTTGTCTCACATTTAGAGCTTTCATCCATTTTGAGTTTATCTTTGTGTATGGTGAAAGAGAGTGGTCTAGTTTCATTCTTCTGCACGTGGCTGTCAAATATTCCCAACACCATTTATTGAAGAGACTGTCCTATTTCTAGTGGATAGTCTTTCCTGCTTTGTCAAATATTCGTTGACCATCGAGTTGAGGGCCCATTTCTGGCTTCTCTATTCTGTTCCATTCATCTGTGTGTCTGTTTTTTTGCTGGTACCACAATGTCTTGATGATCACAGCTTTGTAGTACAACTTCAAATCCAGTATTGTGATGCCCCTGGCTTTGGTTTACTTTTCCAGTATTCCCCTGGCTATTCAGGGTCTTTTCTGATTCCACACAAATCTTAAGATGATTTTTTCCAACTCACTGCAGAAAGTCCATGGTATTTATATAGGGATTGCATTAAATGTGTAAATTGCCCTGGGTAGCATGGACATTTTCACAATATTAATTCTTCCAATCCATGAGCATGGAATATTTTTCCATCTCTTTGTGTCTTCCTCAATTTCTTTCAGAAGTGCTCTGTAGTTTTTAGGGTATAGATCCTTTACCTCTTTGGTTAGGTTTATTCCTAGGTATCTTATGCTTTATGACATGCAATTGTCAATGTGATTGACTCCTTCATTTCTCTTTCTTCAGTCTCATTGTTAGTGTATAGAAATGCCACTGACTTCTGGGCATTGATTTTATATCCTGCCACATTGCCAAATTGCTGTATGAGTTCTAGGAATCTTGGGGTGGAGTCTTTTGGGTTTTCTATGTACAGTATCATGTCATGTACAAAGAGGGGGAGGCTGACTTCTTCTTTGCTAATTTGAATGCCTTTTATTTCTTTTTGTTGTGTGATTGCTGAGGCTAGGACTTCTAGTACTATATTGAATAGCAGTAGTGAGAGTGGACATCTCTGTCGTGTTCCTGATCTTAGGGGAAAGGCTCCCAGTGTTTCCTCGTTGAGAATGATATTTGCTGTGGCTTTTCATAGATGGCTTTTAAGATGCTAAGGAATGTTCCCTCTATCCCTACACTCTGAAGAGTATTGATCAAGAATGGATGCTGTCTTTCGTCAGATGATTTCTCTGCATCTATTGAAAGGATCATATGGTTCTTGCTTTTTCCCTAGTTGATATGATCTATCATGTTGATTGCTTTATGAGTGTTGAACCAGCCTTGCGTCCCGGGGATAAATCCCAGTTGGTCATGGTGAATATTCTTAATGTACTGTTGGATCCTATTGGCTAGTATCTTGTTGAGAATTTTTGCATCTCTGTTTTTCAGGGAGATTGGTCTATAATTCTCCTTTTTGGTGGGGTCTTTGTCTGGTTTTGGAAATAAGGTGATGCCTCATAGAATGAGTTTGGAAGTATTCCATCCCTTTCTATCTTTTGGAAGAGCTTTAATAGAATAGGTATTGTTTCTTCTTTAAACATTTGACAGATTTCCCCTGGGAAGCCATCTGGCCCTGGACTTTTGTGTCTTGGGAGGTTTTGGATGACTGCTTCAAATTCTTCCCTGGTTATCGGCCTGTTTAGGTTTTCTGTTTCTTCCTGTTCGTTTTGGTAGTTTGTGGTTTTCCAGAAATGCATCTTTTTCTTCTAGATTGCCTAAATTATTGGTGTTCAGCTGCTCATAATATATTTTTAAAATCGTGTGTATTTCCTTGGTATTGGTGGTGATCTCTCCTTTTTCATTCATGATTTTATTAATTAGAGTCTTTTCTCTTTTGTTTTTAATAAGGCTGGCTAAATGTTTATCTATCTTACTAATTCTTTCAAAGAATCAACTCCTGGTTTTGTTGATCTGTTTTACAGTTCTTCTGGTCTCTATTTCATTGAGTTCTGCTCGAATCTTTATTATTTCTCTTCTTCTTGGTGTAGGTTTTATTTGCTCTTCTTTCTCCAGTTCCTTTCGGTGCAAGGTTAAGCTTGTGTATTTGAGTTTTTTTCCAGTTTTTTGAGAGATGCTTGTATTGCGATGTTTTTCCCTCTCAGGACTGCTTTTGCTGTATCCCAAAGATTTTGAATGCTTGTATCTTCATTTTCATTAGTTTCATGAATCTTTTTAATTCTTCTCTAATTTCCTTGTTGACCCTTTCATCTTTTAGCAGGATGCTCTTTAACCTCCACGTGTTTGAATTTCTTCCAAATTTCTTCTTGTGATTGAGTTCAACTTTCAAAGCATTATGGTCTGAAAATATGCAGGGGACAATCCCAATCTTTTGGTTTCAGTTAAGACCTGATCTGTGACCCAGTATGTAGTCTATTCTGGAGAAAGTTCCATGTGCACTTGAGAAGAATGTGTATTCAGTTGTGTTTGTATGTAAAGTTCTGTGAATATCTGTGCAATACATCTGGTCGAGTGTATTATTTAAAGTTCCTATTTCTTTGAAGATGTTGTGCTTAGAAGATCTGTCATTTGCAGAAAGCGCCATGTTGAAGTCTCCCAGTGTTAGTGTATTATTATCTAAGTATGTCTTAACTTTGGTTATTAATTGGTTGATGTCTTGATTGGCAGCTCCCACATGAGGGTCATAAATATTCATAGCTGTTAGGTCCTCTTGTTGGATAGATCCTTTAATTATGATATAGCATCCCTCTTTATCTCTTACTGCAGTCTTTGGGATAAACTTTATCTGATAGGAGAATTGCTACCCCTGCTTTCTTTTGAGGACCATTTGAATGGTAAATGGTTTTCCAACCTTTCATTTTCAGGCTGTACGTGTGTCCTTAGGTCTAAAATGAGTCTCTTGTAGACAGCAAATAGCTAGGTCTTTTTTATCCAGTCTGAAACCCTGTGTCTTTTGATGGGGTCATTAAGCCCATTCACGTTCAGAGTTACTATTGAAAGATATGAATTTAGTGTCATCAGAATACCTATTCATTCTCTGTTTTTGTGGTTTATTTCTTTGAGCGTCCTCTTTCTTTTAGTGTCCCCCTTAATATTTCTTGCAGAACTGATTTGGTGGTCACATATTCTTTCAGTTTCTGCCTTTCTTGGAAGCTCTTTATCTCTCCTTCTATTCTGAATGAGAGCCTTGCTAGATAAAGTATTCTTGGCTGCATGTTCTTCTCATTTAGGACCCTGAATATATCCTGCTTGCCCTTTCTGGCCTGCCAGGTCTCTGTGGAGAGGTCTGCTGTTAATCTAATCTCTCTCCCCATAAAAGTTAGAGATCTCTTGTCTCTTGCTGCTTTAAGGATCTTCTCTTTATCTTTGGAATTTGGAAGTTTCACTATTAAATGTTGAGGTGTTGAATGGTTCTTATTGATTTTATGGGGGGGATCTCTCTATTTCTTGGATCAGAATGCCTTTTTCCCTCCCCAATTTAGGGAAGTTCTCGGTTATGATTTGTTCAAGTATGCTTTCTGGTCCTGTTTCCATAAAGGCAGAACCTTTTGGTGCCCTCTGGAACCCCAATGAAACGTAGATTTTTTTTCCTTCTGAGGCTGTCATTTATTTCCCTTTACCTTTCCTCATGGTATTTTAATTGTTTTTCTCTTTTTTCCTTAGCTTCCTTCCTGGCCATCAACTTGTCTTCTATGTCACTCCCTCTTTCTTCTACCTCATTAACCCTCGTCTTTAGGACCTCCAATTTGTATTGCTTCTCATTTAATTGATTTTTAATTTCGTCCTGATTAGATCCAAATTCTGCAGTCATGAAATCTCTTGAATCCTTTTTGCTTTTTCTCAGAGCCACCAGTCGCTTTATAATTGTGCTTCTGAATTGGCTTTCTGACATCAATTTATAATCCAAATTCTGTAACTCTGTGGCAGAGAGTACTGTTCCTGATTTTTTCTTTTTTTTAAAGATTTATTTATTTATTCATAGAGATGCAGAGAGAGAGAGAGAGAGAGAGAGGCAGAGACACAGGCAGAGGGAGAAGCAGGCTTCATGGGACTCGATCCAGGGTCTCCAGGATCACGCCCTGGGCTGCAGCGGCGCTAAACCACTGCACCACTGGGGCTGCCCTGATTTTTTTTCTTTTGTGATGAGTTCTTCTTTATAGTCATTTTGCTCAGTGCAGAGTGGCTAAAAACGAGTTATACTTTTTAGAAGCGCAAACTCTTCTCTGTAAGTTTCTAGTTGTTCTCTCTTTAAATCTCAGGTTGAATTTCTAGGTTTTTAGGATGATTTGAAAGTGATCTAGGTAAGTTCGTGGGGACAGGTGATTTGAGTACCTTCGTCCTCCACCATCTTTCCCTGCCCACCCATGTTTATCATTTTTAAGCAACTTCCCAAAATAAGTATACTTTTTAATATATTTAACTTGAGAGTAAAAGAAAGTGGAACTATACATGATATATTTCACAAGTTCCTACTAAACTATGTAACTCTTTAAAAAAACTAGCATATTCCAAGACCTTTGATCCTTTTTCCCAGCATAGTTGTTTGCCAGCCATCTCTGCCTTTCTTTTTTCTTTTTTAAATAATAAATTTATTTTTTATTGGTGTTCAATTTACTAACATACAGAATAACACCCAGTGCTCATCCTGTCAAGCGCCCTTCTCCCCTTCCACCACCCCTAGTTCATTTCCCAGAGTTAGGAGTCTTTATGTTCTGTCTCCCTTTCTGATATTTCCTACCCATTTCTTCTCCCTTCCCTTCTATTCCCTTTCACTATTATTTATATTCCCCAAATGAATGAGAATGTATAATGTTTGTCCTTCTCCGATTGACTCATTTCACTCAGCATAATACCCTCCAGTTCCATCCACATTGAAGCAAATGGGTATTTGTCATTTCTAATGGCTGAGTGATATTCCATGTATATATAAACCACATCTTCTTTATCCATTCATCTTTCGATGGACACCGAGGCTCCTTCCACCGTTTGGCTATTGTGGACATTGCTGCTATAGACATCGGGGTGCAGGTGTCCCGGCGTTTCATTGCATCTTTGGGGTAAATTCCCAGCAGTGCAATTGCTGGGTCGTAGGGCAGGTCTATTTTTAACTCTTTGAGGAACCTCCACACAGTTTTCCAGAGTGGCTGCACCAGTTCACATTCCCACCAACAGTGCAAGAGGGTTCCCTTTTCTCCGCATCCTCTCCAACATTTGTGGTTTCCTGCCTTGTTAATGTTCCCCATTCTCACTGGTGTGAGGTGGTATCTCATTGTGGTTTTGATTTGTATTTCCCTGAGGGCAAGTGATGCAGAGCATTTTCTCATGTGCATGTTGGCCATGTCTATGTCTTCCTCTGTGAGATTTCTCTTCATGTCTTTTGCCCATTTCATGATTGGATTGTTTGTTTCTTTGGTGTTGAGTTTAAGAAGTTCTTTGTAGATCTTGGAAACTAGGCCTTTATCTGATACGTCATTTGCACAAATCTTCTCCCATTCTGTAGGTTGTCTTTTAGTTTTGTTGACTGTATCCTTTGCTGTACAAAAGCTTCTTATATTGATGAAGTCCCAGTAGTTAATTTTGGTTTTGTTTCTTTTGCCTTCATGGATGTATCTTGCAAGAAGTTACTGTGGCCGAGTTCAAAAAGGGTGTTGCCTGTATTCTCCTCTAGGATTTTGATGGACTCTTGTTTCACATTTAGAGCTTTCATCCATTTTGAGTTTATCTTTGTGTATGGTGCAAGGGAGTGGTCTAGTTTCATTCTTCTGCATGTGGATGTCCAATTTTCCCAGCACCATTTATTGAAGAGGCTGTGTTTCTTCCAGTGGATAGTCTTTCCTCCTTTATCGAACATTAGTTGACCATAAAGTTGAGGGTCCACTTCTGGATTCTCTATTCTGTTCCATTGATCTATGTGTCTGTTTTTGTGCCAGTACCACACTGTCTTGATGACCACTGCTTTGTGGTACAACCTGAAAGGTGGCATTGTGATGCCCCCAGCTATGGTTTTCTTTTTTAAAATTCCCCTGGCTATTCGGGGTCTTTTCTGATTCCACACCATCTCTGCCTTTCACTGTGAAATTTCAACTATTGACTCCAGGGAATCAGTTTCCGTGGCATAAATTTTTACTTCGAAACCACTATAGAATTACTAATTTTAATTATCTTCTGAAATTTGAGACACTCCAGGTAGGAATTATTCCCAGTTCAAGGGCTTTTTCCCTTTGGTATTTGTCACTAAATATGTTTGTCATTATGTTCAATATTTAAAAGAATGATGAAGAAATGAGATTTGGCAAAAAGTGCTGTAACTAATACTTGAGACTAATCATAGTGCAGGACAGGTTACTATGGCAACTAACCTAAATGCTGCTTGCAATAGAATAGTCCAGTCATTAAGAGAATTTAGCTCTAAATGATGTTACTTGATGTTTTCTACAGTAATGTTCCTATGAATGCCTCAAATTAATAATGGTGATAACAATAGTATATTTTCCTTTTGGTATGGTACACCCTTACTAAACTGATTTTAACTTAAACTTGATACCTGAATCTTTGAGAACTTGTAACAGCTCCCGTTTGTCTCTCTAGTTAATCAGCTGCGTTCAGCGAATACTTATGAACCGAAGGCTCCAGCAGCAGTACAATCAGCAGCAACAGCAACAAATGACTTATCAACAAGCAACACTGGGTCACCTCATGATGCCAAAGCCTCCAAATTTAATCATGAATCCTTCTAACTACCAGCAAATTGATATGAGAGGAATGTATCAGTCAGTAGCTGGTGGTATGCAGCCACCACCCTTGCAGCGTGCACCACCCCCAATGAGAAGCAAAAATCCAGGACCTTCCCAAGGGAAATCAATGTGATTTTGCACTAAAAGCTCAAGATTGTTAAAATCATAGAAAGATCTTTTATTTTTTTAGGAATCAATGACTTAACAGAACTCAACTGTATAAATAGTGTGGTCCCCTTAAATGCCAATCTTCCATATTAGTTTTAATTTTTTAATAGGGCATACCATTTTTTCCTGACATTTGTCAGTGATGTTGCCTAGAATCTTCTTACACACATTGAGTACAGAAGATATTTCAAATTGTTTTCAGTGAAAACAAGTCCTTCCATAACAGTAACAACTCCACAGATTTCCTCTCTAAATTTTTATGCCTGCTTTTAGCAACCATAAAATTGTCATAAAATTAATGAATTTAGGAAATAATACAGATTTATATATTCGTTCTTTACATATAAAAACACACAGCTGAGTTCTTAGAGTTGATTCCTCAAATTATGAAATACTTTTGTACTTAACCCATTTCTTTATTAAAGTGATTGAAATGGTTTTAATGTTCTTTTGACTGAAGTCTGCAACTGGGCTCCTGTTGTATCATCTCCGTGATTGAAAGTTAGAAACTAAAGGTTATCTTTGACACAGAATTGTGTGCAATATTCTCAAATACTACTGCTCTAAAACTTGGAGGAGTCTTGGCAGTTATCTTTGCATTGTATAAACAGCCTTAAGTATAGCCTAAGAAGAGAATTCCTTTTTCTTCTTTAGTCTTTCTGCCATTTTTTATTTTCAGTTATATGTGCTGAAATAATTACTGGTAAAATTTCAGGGTTGTGGTTTATCTTCCACACATGTATTTTCTCTCTTCTGGCACTCATATAAAGCACATCTCTTAACTGCTTGGTGCCAGTGCTAGTGCTTCATCCTGTTGCTGGCAGTGGGATGTGGACTAACAAAATCAAGTTACAGCATTTTAGGAGGTTAAGGATGATGGTGTGGTTGTAGGGTCACACCCTGTTTTATAAACAGTATCAAAATGGCAGAACCATTGCTGACTTTTTAAGTTCACGTAAGGAATGTGCTTTAATAATTCCCAGTACTGTCAGTATTTGAAATAATTCCTCTGAAAGATAAGGATCACTGGCTTTTATGCTCTTCCTGTTTTCTGTCATCATCATGTTCTTTTTCCCCAACTCCCCTGTGTTATTTTAAATAAATTACATTTCAAAGTTCTTTTTTTTTTTTTAGTTTAGATCTGTGAGGCAATTTTCTGATCAAATTAATTCATCTAATACCCTTTTTTGAAGTTTTACTAGAAAATCATTGCATTGTTGTTTTTCTTAATCCAGGCCTATAAAAAAGACCTGTAAGTTTATTCATGTACAATTTGGTTGCTTGAATTTCTTGAAGAAAAAGATTGTTAGACTATGGGAGTCAACTCAATATGGCAAACCATTTTTGAGATGGTGTTGTAACAGGTAGTGAAAATAGCTAAGGAATTTCATTAAAAAAAAGTTGGGTGGAGGAATTGCTCTAGGTATCACTGGATTAGAATGAGTTTAACATTAGCTAGAACAGCTTTGAGTTATTTGGGTGAATAGATTTCCATTTTTATCTTGAAAAAACTTGTGGCAAACATCTAAAAGCACTAGGTTTATGATACAGAATTTGTGAGGTTAGGTGGATCCACTTAACACACATCCTCTCCTCCCCATTCCCCCCACCCCCGTTTAACATGGTGATTTATCACTAACAAATTCCATGTATTTGGATATTATGCCAAATTGGATATTTGATTATACATCAAATTTACTTAATTGGGGTGGAGAGGAGAGGTGTATTTACTCTAGAAGCGATGAAAAAGACAAGATTTATGAGATAAATATTTGAAGGCAATACACTCTGGCCAGCTGTTTTCAGTTGGTTTTTCTACAAGTCCAGAATACCTTAAACCTGATATACTAGACCTGGGAATTTTCAACATGGTCTGATTACTTGTTCAAAGACATGGATGTAAAAATTTTAGGCAACCTTCTAAAACTTTTTCACCATGGATGAAACTATGACTTAAGGAGTAATACATAGAAAGGATTAATTGGAACTAAGAGAGTTTGAAATAAAACTTGGACCACTTTGCATACACTCTTCTCACTTGACATTTTAGCTACATAATATGTACTTTGAGTATAACATCAAGCTTTAACAAATATTTAAAGACAAAATCACATCAATAAGATACTAAAAGGCTCATTTTTATATTTGTTTTAGATGTTTTAAATAGTTGCAATGGCTTAAATGACGATTTAAAATGTTGCTTGTAATACAGTTTTGCCTGCTAAATTCTCCATATTTTGTAACCTGTTTTATTTCTTTGGGTGTAAAGCGTTTTTGCTTAGTACTGTGATATTGTATATGTTTTGTCCCAGTTGTATAGTAATGTTTCAGTCCATCATCAGCTTTGGCTGCTGAAATCATACAGCTGTGAAGACTTGCCTTTGTTTCTGTTAGACTGCTTTTCAGTTCCGTATTGAGTATCTTAAGTACTGTAGAAAAGATGTCACTTCTTCCTTTAAGGCTGTTTTGTAATATATATATGAGGACTGGAATTGTGTTTTTAAAGAAAAGCATTCAAGTATGACAATAATACTATCTGTGTTTTCACCATTCAAAGTGCTGTTTAGTAGTTGAAACTTAAACTATTTAATGTCATTTAATAAAGTGACCAAAATGTGTTGTGCTCTTTATTGCATTTTCACAGCTTTGAAAATCTGTGCACATATTGTTTCATAGAAAATGTATAGCTTTTGATGTCCTATTTAATGGTGATTCTTTTGCACATTTAGTTATTTAATATTGGGAGGTCAAAAAGTTTGGTTTTTGAATCTGTTATATACTAAATTCTGTAAAAGAAGATCTCTAACCTCAAAAATAATTTACATACCAGGAAGCCTATGTGTGTTTGTGTTAGTTTTGGTTGTCTCTTTGTAATCCAGCACCATTTCCTGCTTTCCAAAAGCTGCATCACTCATTTAAATCGAGCAGGACTACCAATCCACACTTGATAGAAAAGCTGCTTACCCTCCTGAAGCCATAGCAAGTTGATGGAAGCCTTATTACCTGGCCTCCAAAGACGCTGAATATTTTGTAGTCTTCCTTTAGCTATGCCCATTTTCCCTCTATCACAAAATCAGATACTTAATATCAGTGCCCCAAACAAAACTAAAATAATTACTTATCTCAGTACCCTTGTTTCCTTTGAGGGTGGCATGCTGTGAAGCTATACTTATTCTAACAGTAAATTAGGTAATTCTTTTACATGTTTATTTCACTAAAAATTATGTGCAGGTTATTACCCACCTTATTATACCAGATTTAGTCTCAAGTGACTTAGCTATCTCCACATCAAATCTACCCTAAAAGATGAAAATTCTTCCACCATGGATTTTTTTCAAGTCTGTAACCTGTGCCAATCCCAAAGGAGTTACCAAATTTCAGAAATGCTTTTTGTTTGTGCAACATTTTATATATGCTGTTATATGGAGGTGAATAAAAATTTAAAACCCAAAATATATATTGTTTCTAAGCTCAATATCTGCTAGGTAACCAAACTCTGCCCACACTACTCCTGTTGGATATAATGAATGGCCCCACCCACCCCCACTTAAGAGTTTTACTCCCCAGAGTATGTACTGCCATAAACTTCCTTTACACTATATACTGCCACCCTCTCTGTGGAATAATCTTCCTGTCACCATTGTGTAGGCTAACCAAGGCAGTCACCCTTCCTCTCCTCACTTGAGATCTCTGATAGTGACCACTACATATGTTCACCAGGAAAGCACATAAATTGAGGCCTTTATTAAAGATAATGAAGATAAAGCTGTAATTGAAGGAATGAAAGAGTAAGACAAATCCTAAAATACTGCAGGCCCTCTTTAATACTCAGAATGCCACATATTCCAAGCAATCTCTACCCTATAGCACTCCAAATTCATCTCACCATTTTGCCCTCACTTTCTCCCTGGTAGAAACATAGGGAGGGCAATTGGCTCCAATCTCCTTTAGCTAATCATGTCAGATGACTACCAAGAGATTTCTATCTGTTGAACAGACTCCGCGCTCTCCCTATAGTTCTTACATCAAATACATGTTAGTTTTCAAGAAAGGTGAAAAGATGGACATCAGATGCAAGGACAGGATTTGTTTTCAGGTATATGAGGATCAAGTGTAGTATTGAAAGAAAAGGAATAAAGGTAGAGAGGAATCGAGAAAGACTAGATTGGAGTGGATTAATAGAGGACCTTGAAATCCTGAATAATTCAATAGAGGATAACAAGTGTTTGAGATGGTTGATGTCTTCAAAGTAGCAGTAAAGATGGTGATTTGGACAGAGATAATTTGAATGCCTTAGAATGCAAAGTGAAGATCAGAGACAGGAAGATAATCCAGGAATTCAGTGATGAGACTATAGACAATTTTAAGGGAAAAAATCATTAGGGGTTGTGTAAGGGTGAACTTTTTAAGTTGCAAGATAAAGCTGTTATTTCCTACTCTTACCCAAGAAGCCCACTTTTCTTCAGGATTTCTGATTTTATGTGCAAAATGTCACTCTTTGATTACCCTCTCAAGCCTAATGATAAAACCCTTAGTGGCATTCCTGTTCTTGTTTTTTTATTACTCCTAACTATACCCTTAAATGTATATACAGAAAGTGAGTTTGGTCCACTTAACTAAATTGAGCGTAATTCTATTTCTTTCCTCAAGCTAGTTCTTTAAATGGACAAATCCATTCCTTGTAGTTCTTCTTGAGACCCATCCATTCCAAGTGCTAGTATCTATTATCACATTTAGAAGGTTTCTTTGGTATTTTCAAAGTGCCTTGTGGTTATTATGTTAACCTGTATATAACATATCTGTGAAGAAAGAACAGTTACATTCTTAGGACAGTTAAAAGAACAAAGTAAAATCCATTGCACATAGGCAGAAAACGTTAGTTACTTATCTGGGTCTTTATGTTTCATTTGGAAAATAAGACTATAATAATTTTACTGAAGGCAGGAGCCTGGACCAGGTGATTTCCTGAGGTCCTTTTCAGCTCCAAGACTTAACCGTGAGCAAAGCACAATTTGAAGCCAAAAGGCAATGAGTTTGTCTAAGGTTACATGGTGAGTTTGTGAACAAAATTAGAAATCCCTTGCCTTTGGTTAACGCTCTCCCAGACTAAGGTATACCTTATCCTCAGTTTAGAAAAATGAGAGGTCTGACCAGCATTTAATGACAAAGGTAAATCAAGTTGTAATGGGCTCTAATTACCACTTCCACAACTATAACCTCCTTTATCTTTTGCCCAGAGGCACTCCCAGTGCTTGTTTTTTACTGCCTCTGGAACTCCGAAAATGAAAAAACATGTTTAAGGATGATTCTTACATCTTTTTGCCCGATTGGTTTATATACATGACAAAACATCAAGGTAAATATAAGCCCACTTCTGTAAAGTCAGCTTTTAATGATAACTTCCCATTGTATTCATAGCTATAAAGCCCAAATTAGGCCAATGTTTAAATTGTCTGATCTGGATGAAGTTTATAGTAAGGCAATATTTGTTTTTATTGACTCATGTTGCAACACAAATAGCATACTTTTTGAAATGTGGATTTTATAAAGAATCAAATATTGTGACAAAAATAGAAGAGTGAAATAGTAATCATTTTTTTCTGTAGCTACTTGTCCTTAATGCCAGTAGCAAAGCAGGTAGAAGACTGTCTAGCTTCCTGAATATATTTCAGTGGAAACAAAACAAACTTAAGAAAAAAGAAACGTGGCTAATATAAATCATCTGAGGTCTGTTCATTCCCAGCTCTTGGTAGGCTTTCAACTATACAGCATGGAGGCTTTAGTGATACAGGCTTGCTTGAACACTTAGTAAACCTTTTGTTAGCAAGTTTTCCTGCCCTCTCTTTCCTTATCTTGCACACCATACTGGATATGAAGCTCAAATGAAGTGTCTGCCGGCAATTTTTTCCTTCTTCGATTTTATTTATTTATGCTTGAGAGAGAGAGAGAGAGGCAGATACACAGGCAGAGGGAGAAGCAGGCTCCGCTCCATGCAGGAGCCTGACATGGGACTCCATTCCGGGTCTCCAGGATCCCACCCTGGGCTGAAGGCGGTGCTAAACCTCTGAGCCACCAGGGCTGCCCCAGAACTCATTTTAAATACAGTGGCTTCCTCACAAGTTCAGTTAGACACCAATTGAGAATACTAAAGGTAGAAGTATTCTGAACAAAGTTTATTTTTTGTGTTTCTACCTGATAAAGTTTAAGTACCATTTGAGCAAGGTCTTAAAAGATAGCTAGAACGTGGATATGTAGAGATTAAGGAGGATAGAATCTCAAAGGAAACAGCAAACAAACATATGTAGGCAGCAAAGAATAGAATTCACAATAGTATAGTTCCAGGAAATGCCATGCTTCTGTACTTGTGCACATAAGTTTATAGCCCCATTTAAGGCAATAGCTGTAATGCACAATTTGTAGTTAGATGGTGTGGTAGGAAGAACAATGGAGCCCCAAAGATGTCCACATCTTAATCTCAAAACCTATGAACATGTTAGGTTATGGCATAGTACAATTAAGGTTGTAGGTATTAAGGTTGATAATCAGCTGACCTTAAAATGAGGAGCCACCTGTATCATCCAGGTGAGCGCAATATGATCACAAGAGCCCTTAACAGTGGAAGAGAAAGGCAGAGGGAATAATAAATAAGTAAGTAAATAATTCTCACCTAGAACCTCCAAAAAGGAGTACAGTTCCATTGACACCTTCATTTCAGCCCAGTGAGACCCATCAGACTTCTACCTACAGAAGTAAAAGATCATAAATGGGTGTTGGTGTAGGCCACCAAGTTTGTGGTTATTTGTTATAACAGCAATAGGAAACTAATACAATGGTTATTTGTGTGAGTACTTGATCAATGTCCTGATCCCCTGCTAGATATGTGAGCTCCTTCAGTGCAGGGACCTATGTTCACTTTAATATCCTTGGCGTCTGACAGAGAAAAGGTGTGGGTAAAGTGATGAATTTATGTGTGAATGTCTTGGTAGTCATGTCGTTTTTTTTTTTTTAAAAAAAGATTTTATTTATTCATAAGAGACACAGAGAGAGATGCAGAGGCAGAGGGAGAGGCAGGCTCCTCAGGGAGCCCAATGTGGGACTCAATCCCGGGACCCCAGGATCACGCTCTGAGCCGAAGGCAGACACTCAACCACTAAGCCACCCAGGCGTCCCTTGGCAATCAAATCTTATCTGAGAACATTATGGCAATTTCAATAGCATCAAAATCTGTTTCTGTGTGCCCACATGTATGTATGTATGTATGTATGTATGTATATATACAAAGTGAACGAATATATGTATACACACACACACATACACATATGTCTGTTCTCTTTCACTTTGGGTCTCTTTGTCTTCCTCCTTTCCTTTATTCTCTCTTCTCTCTTCCCTCTTCCTTACTTCTGTCCCTATTTCTTAATTGGCCATAACAAAGGATTGAAGTACACCTTGTAATTCTCCATCATGTTTATGGAATAGAGTTTTACATTTTACGTTCATAGTTTTTAAAAAGAAGTAATATAGTGTATTGCACTGAAAAAATGCTTTATCCTCAAGAGTCCCTTTATTTATTACCTATTTAATTTGTATCAGTAGGTAAGTGATCCTTGATAGAAGTTTCTCATTTCTGATAGGATAGTGTGTAGAACCCAGGGGCAGAAACATCCCATAGAAGCTGTCCTGTTATACCTTTCTATTAGGAACTTGTTCTCTGATTGCATGGTCCACACTGTCTAAACAATATAATTTCCTCGAGAGGAAATTGTTTGACGTTTACCCAGAAAAAATCAGATGCCCCATTAGTACCAGATTATTCAGTCTTTACCTTGGTTCCATCCTCTGTCTACTGAATTTTATCATAAAGATGTTTAATGTTTGAATGGGATGCACTGGAATCCTGGGGAAGGCATAAGACCTATTGTTACTACAGAGCTCAGCCCGTTCCACAAAACAGGATGACTTAACGAAAAGTAAAACTTTTGATGGGAAAGTTCTTGAAATTTCTAGTGATTAAGAACATTTAAGGAAATCTTCATTCCTAAAATTGGAAGGACCTGAGCTAGGTCAGTGCTTCTCAAGCTTTAATATATATGTGCAAGTCACCCAGGGACCACACTTCAAGGAACAAGGAGTTAACAGATCTAAGACAGTCAGTCAGAAATAGGGTATCTGCATTCTGCATGGAGGAACCAGAAAGTGGGTGTTTCTAGAACCAGAGTCTCAGAGAAGGTGTCTGAGCTTTCCTCTCCTCTCCGGGAGATACAGGGCATCCTGGTAGGTCTCTCATGTGTTAGGGTCCCCAGAACCAGGCACTGGGGAAGTTCCCTGGATATGTATCAGGGTAATTAACCCTAGCTGCCAAAACACAATTTGACACCAAAACACAATTTGAAAACAATTTTTGGATGAATAGAAAAAAGTCTCAGATGACATACACCACAATGTTAAAGATGATAGGGAATGAAAATACGGCTACTTTTGTTTTCTTTTTTGCCGATCTGTATTTTCTGATTTTTCTGTAGCAAAAGAAAAATCTCTGGAGACAAGAAAGAGGCAGAGACATAGAGGGAGAAGCAGGTTCCCCACAGGGAACCTGATTTGGGACTTGATCCCAGGACCCCGGGATTCACGCCCTGAGCCAAAGGCAGATGCTCAACAGCTGAGCCACCCAGGCATCCCAAAAACTACTCTTTAAAAAGGAATATGTATTACTTTTATAATAATAAGGAAAAAGCTTGCCAAAATCAAAACAAATCCAATCATATCCTGCATGTAATTTTTGCTTGAATAACGATAATAGCTAACACTCATCAAGTACTTACTACACACCAGTTACTGTTTTATTTCACAAATATTATCTTATATATTACTTGCAACAATTCTGATGTAGGTACTATAATTTCCTCTAATTTGCCATTGGGAAAACAGGCAGAGAGAGGTTTAAGTGACTTATTAAATTTTAAGGTAAGTGGCAAAGCCAGAATTTGAGCCCAGGCACTGATGATTCCAGAGCACATGCTCTTAAATACTATTCTATATTACCTCCATTAGAGTACATACAAAGCATATTTTTTAGGCCTCAAGGTCAATCCTAACCTAAAAACAACCGCTGAGTCTTTCCTCTGCTTTTCCCTTAAACCATAGCCCTATCTCCCCTTTCTCTTTTCTGTTAAACCTTTTGAAAATGTGGTCTATACTTGCTTCTTCCAGTTACCCTCACCCTACTCTTTACTCCTCAGGCCCAGCCATGTGCCTTCTCCAACTCTGCCACAGATGATACTTTCTTGACAGAAACCCATGATATTCTAATCACCAAAGCCTATGACTTTTTCTCAAAGAAAATCCCACAACTCTGTGGACTAGAGTCACAACAAAATAATTATTTCTAAACCCAGCTGCCTAGAAACCCTTCTAAGCACCCTTAATAAGCTGCCTACTACCATCTTCTCCACACTCAGGAGATGGCCTTGCCTCCTAATTCACTGAGAATGACAAAAGCATCAGGTCAGAAGCTTTCATCCTCCTTTCACAACACCTCTTATGTTTCAGTGTCAGTGTCTTCCTTCTGGCAAGAAATGAATTCCTCAACCTGTGCTATGGGACCAAATTCCTCCCTTCTCCTTAGGAGATCTGACTGTATCCATCTTTCCATCTTTCCTACAATTTCAACCTCCATCTGCCCAATCCTGATCTCTTCCTGACTGGATAACTGCAGTAGCCTCTTAATTGGTCTTCCCCTCTTCATCCAACCCATCTTTCACACTGCTTCCAGAGTGATAATAAAATGCAAATCTGATCATGTTACATTTCCTTAGATTGCTTCCCCACCATATAGCAGCTCATATAATAGGGAATGTAATGATATATTCTTCACTAAATTCCAAAAAGTCATCAAAACTGCCAGGGTGCTTGGCCTCTTTAGCTTAGGATTTCTATGTCCCACTCCCCAGATGTGCCTTGATGAGTAGTGTGGGAGGAACTAGTGGTTGTTTTCTCTGGCAGTTGACTGCAGGGTTTTGAATCATTACTGTGCAACCAATTACTGTGCATGGAAGCAAAAAAACTACAGGGTAAGGGACAGCGGGCTGCAGGGCAATAGGATTTCTCTCTGCTTTTGGAACTCTTCTATTATACTGTAAGTTTCACCTGAAGTGAAGTAAATGAATATTTGTTAACACCTACTGGGTTCCCTGCAGTGTGAAGGGTAAGATAAAGAAGTTATAGACAATTGCTATGGTCTGGATTCCGGCATTAAGAAGTTTGTGTATTTTTATGTATCTCTTATTTATGAATTATCTTCTGTGTGCCAGGCATTATCCTGTTATTTACAAACTCATTGTGTCATTTAGTCTTGTATTATGCTCCATTTTATAAATGAGAAAACTGAGACTTGCCAAAGGGTCACACACAGAACATGGAACATCCAGGTTTCAACCCAAGTTGGCCACCTACAAAGCCCCTTATTCTATTTTTTTAAGTGGCACTTCTTGCAACCTGTTTGGGAATATAGGGTTGCTGTTCTTGTTTTTTTTAAATATTTTTATTTATTTATTCATGAGAGACAGACAGAGAGAGAGAGAAAGAGAGAGAGAGAGAGAGGCAGAGACACAGGCAGAGGGAGAAGCACGCTCCGTGCAGGGAGCCCGATGTGGGACTTGATCCCGGGACTCCAGGATCACACCCTGAGCGGAAGGCAGGCGCTAAACTGCTGAGCCACCCAGGGATCCCCCAGGGCTGATATTCTTGATATGAAGACAGCACATTGGAGTAGTATATGATCAGGTGGTACTTGTGGTACTGATAAAGACAAAATGATGTGAAGAGTCTAGGATGGAAGTTTGGTAAACTCTGGAACCAATTTTGATTCTGCCACTAATTAGGTATGTACCCTTAAATATATTACCCTCTTCAGGCATCAGTCTCCCATTTTTTATTTTTATTTTTAAAATTTTAATTCCACTATAGTTAACATACAGTGCTATATTAGTTTCAAGTGTACAATATAGTGATTCAACAATTCTATATATTACTCAGTGCTCATCACAGTAAGTATACTCATAATCCCCTTCACCTATTTCACCCATCCCCTCACCCACCTCCCCTCTGGTAATCATCAGTTTGTTCTCTATAGTTAAGAATCTGTTTCTTGGTTTGTCTCTTGTTTTATTTTTCTTTTTAAAAAGATTTTATTTATTTATTTGAGAGAGAGAGAGAAATCACAAGTGGTGGGGAGGGTCAGAGAGAGAGGGAGAAGACTCCCCGCTGAGCAGGGAGCCAGATGCAGGGCAGTCCCTTTTTTCCTTTGTTCATTTGTCGTTTCTTAAATTCCACATGTGACAGAAATCATATGGTATATTCCTTTCTTTGACTGACTTACTTTACTTATCATTATACACTCTAGATCTATCCATGTTGTTGCAAATGACAAGATTTAATCTTTTCATGGATGAATAATATTCCATTGTGTATACATGTCACTTCTTTTTAAATTTTTATTTTATTAAGTTTTTATTTTAATTCCAGTATAGTTACCATACAATGATATTAGTTTCAGGCATACAATGTAGTGATTCAAAAATTCTATTCATTACTCAGGATTCATCATGATAAGTATACTTACTCTTTAATCCCCATCACCTATTTCACCCTTCCCCTCCACCTCCCCTCTGATAACCATCCATTTTTTCTATAGTTCAGTCTGTTTCTTGGTTTGCCTCTCTCTCTTTTTTTTTTTTTTGGCTTTTTCATTTTATTTCTATAAATCCATATATGAGAGAAATCAATTCATATTTGTTTTTCTCTGATTTATTTCACTTAGCATTATACCTAGCTTCATCCATGTTATTACAAATGGCAAGATTTCTTTTCTTATGGCTATGTAATATTCTATTGTGTGATACCATTTATCAATTCATTTATGAATAGGCAATTGTGCTATTTCCATAATTTGGCTATTATAAATAATGCTGCTATAATCATAAGGGTGCATTATGCCTTTGAATTAGTGTTTTTGTATCTGGGAGATAAATACCCAGTAGTGCAATTCCTGAATTGTAGGGTAGTTCTATTTTTAATTTTTTGAGGATCCTCAGTACTGTTTTACACAATGGCTGCACCAGTTTGCATTCCCACCAACAGTGCACAAGGATTCCTTTTTCTCCATCCTCAGCAACAATCATTGTGTCTTATAATTTTTATTTGAGCCATTCTGACAGGTGTGAGGTGATATCGTGGTTTTGAGTTGCATTTCCATGTTGATGAGTGATGTTGAACATCTTTTTAAGTGTTGGCCATCTGTTTATTTCTTTGGAGAACTGTCTTCTGCCTATTTTTAATTGGATTATTCATTTTTTTGGTATTGAGTTTTTTTCAGTTCTTAATATATATTGGATACTAACCCTTATCAGATATGTCATTTGCAAATATCCTATTCACTAGGTTGTATTTTGGTTTTGTTTATTGTTTCCTTTGCTATGCAGAAACTTTATTTTGGTGTAGTCACAATAGTTTATTTTTGCTTTTGTTTCCCTTGCCTCAGGAGACATATGTAGAAAAAAGTTGGTAGGTCCAATGTCAGAGAAATTACTGCTTGTGTGTTCTCTTGTAAGATTTTTATAGTTTCAGGTCTCATATATAGGTCCTTAATCTATTTTGAGTTTATCTTTCTGTATGGTGTAACCCAGCGGTCCAGTTTCATTCTTTTGCATGTAGCTGTCCAGTTTTCCCAACACTATTTGTTGAAGAGACTTTTTCCCATTGCATATTCTTGCCTCCTTTGTCAAAGATTAATTGACCATAAAATATAAGTTTATTTCTGAGCTTTCTTTTTAAAAATATTTTATTTATTTATTCGTGAGAAACACAAAGAGAAGGCAGAGACATAGGCAGAGGGAGAAGCAGGCTCCCCACAGGGAGCCCAATGTGAGACTTGATCCCAGAACTCCGAGATCACACCTTGAGCCAAAGGCAGATGCTCAACCGCTGAGCCACCCAGGCATTCCACGGACTTTCTATTCTATTGATCTATGTGCCGATTTTTGTGCTAGTACAATACTGTTTTGATTACTAGAACTTTGTAGTATAACTTGAAGCCTGGAATTTTGATGCCTTCAGCTTTGTTTATCTTTTTCAAGATTGTTTTGGATATTTGGGGTCTTTTGGGTTTCCATACAAATTTTGGGATTGTTTGTTCTAATCTGGTGAAAAATGTTGGTATTTTGATGTGGATTGCATTAAATTTATAGAATTCTTTGGGTAGAATAGATATTTTAACAATATTAGTTCCTCCAATCAATGATCATGGAATATCTTTTCACTTGTTTGTGTTATTTTTAATTTCTTTCATCAATGTTTTATACTTTTCAGAGTACAGGTCTTTCACCTCCTTTTTTTAAAAAAAGATTTTATTTATTTATTCATGAGAGATACAGAGAGAGGCAGAGACAAAGGTAGAGGCAGAGGGAGAAGCAGGCTCCATGCAGGGAGCCCGATGTGGGACTCGATCCCAGGAACACGGGATCATGACCTGAGCCCAAGGCAGATGCTTAACCACTGAACCACCCAGGCATCCTGGTCTTTCACCTCCTTGGTTAAGTTTATTCCTAGGTATCTTATTGTCTTTGGTGCGATTGTAAATGGGATAGAGTTCTTAATTTCTCTTTCTGTTGCTTCATCATTAGTATCTAAAAATGCCACAGATTTCTGTACATTGATTTTCATTTTGTATCCTGTGACCTTACTGAACTCATTCATCAGTTCTAGCAGTTTCTTGGTGGAGTCTTTTGGGCTTTCTATATAAAGTATCATGTCTGCAAATACTGAAAGTTTTAGTTCTTCCTTACCAATTTGGATGCTTTTTATTTCTTTTGTTGTCCGAGTACTGTCGCTAGGACTTCCAGTTATTATGTTGAATAAAGGTGGTGAGAATGAACATCTCTGTCTTGTTCCTGACCTTAGCAGAAATACTTTCAATTTTTCACCATTGAGGATGATGTTAGCTTGGAGCTTTTTATATATGGCCTTTATTATGTTGAGGTTTTTCCCTCTAATCCTACTTTGTTCACAGGTTTTATCATAAATGGATGTGTTACTTTGTCAAATGCTTTTTCTGCATATATTGAAATGATCATATAGTTTTTATCCCTTCTTTCATTGATGTGATTATCACATTGATTGACTTAAGAATATTGAACCATCCTTGCATCTTGTGAATAAATCCCACTTGATTGTGGTGAATGATTTTATAAATGTATCATTGGATTTGGTGGGTAATATTTTGTTGAGGATTTTTACATGTATATTCATCAGAGATATTGGCCTTTAGTTCTCTTTTTTTGTAATGTCTTTGTCTGGTTTTGATATCAGTGTAATGCTGGTTTCATAGAAGGAAGTAGGAAGTTTTCTGTTCTCTTCTACTTTTTGGAATAGTTTGAGAAGAATAGGTGTTAACTCTTTAAATGTTTGGTAGATTTAACCTGAGAAGCCATTTGGTCCTAGACTTTTGTTCACTGGGAATTTTTTGATTAGTGATTCAATTTCATTGCTAGTAATTGATGTATTCAAATTTTCTATTTCTTTCTGTTTCAATTTGGGGAGGTTATATGTTTCTAGGAATTTATTCAGTTCTTCTAGGTTGTCCAATTTGATGGCATATAGTTTATCTTACAATATTTTGTATTTCTGAGGTATTGATTATTATTTCTCCCCTTTCATTTTTGATTTTATTTTTATTTATTTGAGTGCTCTCTCTGTCTCTCTGTCTCTCTGATGGGTCTGGACAAAGGTTTATTGATTTTGTTTATCTTTCCAAAGTACAAGCTTCTTGTTTCACTTATCTGTTCTATTGTTTTTTTAGTTCCTATTTTGTTTATTTTTACTGTAATCTTTATTATTGCCTTTCTTCTGATGGTTTTTGGTTTTGTTTGTTATTTTTCGAGTTGCTTTAGATGTAAGGTCAGGCTGTATATTTGGGATTTTTATTTCTTCTTGAGGTAGGCCCATATTGTTATAAACTTCCCTCTTAAGAACAGCTTTTGCTGTATCCCAAAGACTATGGACCATTGTGTTTCATTTTGCTTTATCTCCATGTATTATTTGATTTCCTTTTTGATTTCTTGGTTGACCCATTCATTGTTTAGTAACATGTTATATAACTTCCATGTGTTTGTGTGCTTTCCAGGTTTTTTCTTGTGGTTGATTTCTAGTTTCATAGCATTGTGGTTGGAAGAGATGCATGGTATGACTTCAATCCTTTTTTAATTTATTGAAATTTGTTTTGTGGCCTAATATGTGATCTATTCTGGAGAATGTTCTGTGTGTACTTGAAAAGAATATGTATTCTGCTGTTTTAGGATAGAATCTTCTGAATATGTCTGTTAGATTCATCTGATACAAATGTATCATTCAAAGTCACTGTTTCCTCGTTGATTTTCCATTTGGATGATCTATCCAATGATGTATGTAAGGCGTTAAATTCCCTACTATTATTTTATTATTACTTATTACTTTCTTTATGTTTATTATTAATTGCTTTATGTATTTGGGTGCTCCCATGTTGGGTGCATAAATATTTACATAAATGTTATATCTTCTTGTTGGATTGTTCTGTTTATGTATATATAGTGTCCATCTTTGTTTCCTGTTACAACCTTTGTTTTAAAGTCTATTTTTTCCAGGGATGCCTGGGTGGCTCAGCAGTTGAGCATCTGCCTTCAGCTCAGGGCGTGATCCTGGAGTCCTGGGATTGAGTCCCACATCGGGCTCCCTGCATGGAGTCTGCTTTTCCTTCTGCCTATGTCTCTGCCTCTCTCTATGTTTCTCTCATGAATAAATAAAATATTTTTTAAATGTCTATTTTGTCCAATACAAGTAGTGTTACTCCAGCTTTCTTTTCATATTCATTTGCATGAACAGTGTTTCTCCATCCCTTCACTTTTAATCTGCATATGTCTTTAGGTCTGAAATGAGTCTCTTGTAAGCAGCATATGGTTGAGTCTTGTTTTTTATCCATTCTGTCACCCTATGTCTTTTGATTGGAGCATTTAGTCCATTTACATTCAAAGTAATTATTGATATGGGTGTATTAATTGCCTTTGTTACTTGTTTTATGGGTTTTTTAAAAAAGATTTTATTTATTTGTTTGAGAGAGTGTAAGCATAAGCAGGGGTGTGCGTGGGGAGAGATAGAGGGAAAGGAATAAGCAGACTCCCCACTGAGCAGATAGCCTGATGCTGGGCTCAGTCCCAGGACCCCAAGATGATAACCTGAGCCAAAGGCAGACGCTTAACTGACAGAACCACCTAGTTGCTCCATTTCTATGGTTGTTTTTGTAGTTCCTCTCTGTTCCTTTCTTTTCTTGCTCTCTTCGCTCATGATTAGTTGATTTTCTTTAACAAAATACTTGGGTTTCTTACTTCTTAGTTTTTGCATATACGTTTCTAAAAGATTTTATTTATTTGTTTGAGAGAGACGGAGAGAGAGAAAACAAGGGTGGAAGGGGCAGAGGGAGAGAATAAACAAGAAGACTCCCACTGAGCACAGAACCTGGCATGGGCTCAATCTCACAACCCATGAGATTAGGACCTGAGCCAAAACCAAGAATTGGACACTTAACCAACTGAGCCACCCTTGGGCTCACCCCTTATTATGTTTTTTGACTTGTAGTTACCATTCAGTTTATATACAGCATCTTGTGCATATAATAGGCTATATTAAGCTAATGGTCGCTTAATTTTGAACTCATTCTTTACTCCTCTCCCCTCCATGTTTTAGATATTTGGTATTATATTTTACATCCTTTTATTTTGTGTTTCTTTTGATTGATTTTTACAGATACACTTAATTTTTTGCTCCTGTGCTTCCTATTTTTCTTACTCTTACTTATGGTTGTTTTTTTTTTTCCCCCGTTCACATTATGCCCTTTAACATTTCTTGTAGGGCTGGTTTTGTGGCCATTAATTCTTTTAAATTTTGTTTATCTGAGAAACTATTTATCGTTCCTTCTATTCTGAATGCTAGCCTTGCTGTACAGAATATTCTTGGCTGCAGACTTTTTCCCTTTCAGCAATCTGAATATATTGTGCTATGCTTTTCTGAACTGCAAAGTTTCTGCTGAAAAATCAGCTGACAGCCTTATGTGGTTTCCAATTGTCTTTTGTTGCAACCTTTAAAATTCTTTATCACTATTTTTTGCCATTTTAATTACTATGTGTCTTGGTATGGACCTCCTTGGGTTCAATTCATTCAGGATTTCTGTGGCTCCTGAATCTGGATCCCTGTTTCTCTCCCTAGATTTGGGATTTTTTCAGCTGTTATTTCTTTAAAATTTTTTAAAATTTTTAAAGTTTTTATTTTAATTCCAGTTAGTTAACATACAGTTATATTAGTTTCATGTGTACAATATAGTAATTCAACACTTCCATATATCACCCTGTGCTCATCACAAGTGCACTCCTTAAACCCCATCAACTATTTAATCCATCATCCCAGCTATTATTTCTTAGATACATTTTCTCCTTCTGGGATCCTTGTAATATGAATGTTGTTATATTTGATGGTGTTATTGAGTTCTCTAAGTCTATTCTCATTATGCCACATTTGTCTCTCACCTGTTCATCCTATTCCTTTCCATTATTCTATCATCCAGGTCACTGATACATTCCT
Organism: Canis lupus familiaris; assembly: GCF_011100685.1. Taxonomy (NCBI): domain Eukaryota; kingdom Metazoa; phylum Chordata; class Mammalia; order Carnivora; family Canidae; genus Canis; species Canis lupus. The sequence continues at coordinate 59,902,337 of NC_049260.1, read as the reverse complement.
CTGCTTCCTATAGCCACTTTGTATTCCATCTATTGTATTTTTAGTTTCACTTATTTAATTCTTCATCTATAATGTTATTTTTAATCTTTTTTTGTCAAGGGTCTCACTGATGTTCTCCACCCTTTCCTGAATTCCAGTGAGTATCTTTATGATCATTACTTTAAATACTCTATGAGGTATATTATTTCTGCTTTGCTTAGATGTACTGCTGTGATTTTGTCCTGTACTTTCATTTGGGACATATTTCTCTGTCTCTTTATTTTGTCTATCTCTCTGGGTCTGTTTCTGCATTAGGGAAGTCAGCTAAGTCTTCTACTTTGAAAGTAGTGGCTTTAAGCAGAAGAGTTCTGTCATCCACTATGGTGCAGTCCCCTGTTTACCAGATACTGGTATTTCAGGTTAGTCTCCTATATGTGTTTCTGTCATCTTCTGTTGTGTCTGAGTCACTTTTTCTTTCCATCCAGGTATCTGTACTGTGCTCGCTCTCTGTGGTGTTAGTGGGGCCCAGGCAGGCTAGCTGTGAGGTGGCACTGACCACAGGAGGGCTGGAGGCAGGGTGGTGTTAGCAAAATTTGTGGTTATTCCAGGGCTGGGGCCAGTAGCCATGGAGTGGGTGAGTCCTTAGGTGAATGCATGGTTGGGTGAGGGAGTCAAATGCTGCCTGCCATACCCTTTGTTCCTGGAGAAGTCCCCCATCACACTTTGAAATCCTTATAAACAGATCTTCCTCTTATTTGTCCCAGGTGTTGTGAAAACTGTCATTTCTATGTTGCCTCTCTGAGGGCAGCTGTCTCTTTAAGGGTGGGGACCCAGCTATCTCACCCTCTGGGCTTTCCCAGTGCTGAGTCAGCTGATTTTTTAAAGTTCTAGACTCCAAGTCTTGATGGTTTCACAAACACAGAATTCAGCTCCTCTGATTTTCAAAGCCAGATATTATGGAGATTCATCTTCTATGTGGGTTCCCTGGTGAGAGGAACCATTTCTTTCTCCTGTCTGCATCCACAGCTCCCTCCCTTCTGCAGGCAGCTCCCAACCACTGTTTCTGCTCTTCCTAACCTCTCAGATACAGCTTATTTACATTTGGTTGTGGAGTTCATTCTGCAAATCTTCAGCTCACTCCCAGGTTTATTACATGGATGTGAGTGATAGATAGTTGTAAATGTGGGACAAGGTGGACTTAGGGGCCTCCTACTCCACCATCTTCCCTATTCCACATCTCCCTCCCTCCCTTCCTCCATCCCTCTCTCTCCCTTTCTCTCTCTCTTCCTTTCTCTTTTATCTTTCTTTTTCTTTATTTTTTCTTTTTCTCCTTCCTTCCTTCCTTCCTTCCTTCCTTCCTTCCTTCCTTCCTTCCTTCCTTCCTTTCTTTCTTTTCTTTTCTTTTTTCTTTTCCAGTACAGTTAACATACAGTGTTAAATTAGCTTCAGTTGTACAATATAGTGATTGAAAAATTCTATATATTACTCAGTGCTCATCAAGATAAGTGTACTCTTAATCCCCTTCACCTATTTTACACCCCCCATGCATCCTCACTCTGGTAACCATCAGTTTTTTCCCTATAATTAAGTTTGTTTCTTGGTTTCTCTCTCTCTCTCTCTTTGGTTTGTTTATTTGTTTTGTTTCTTAGATTCCACAAATGTGTCAAATCATATGGTATTTGTCTTACTGTGACTTACTGATTTTGCTTAACATTATACTTTCTGGATCCATCCATGTTGTTGCAAATGGCAAGATTTCATTATTTTATGACTGAATAATATTCCATTGTGTATATACACCATATTTTTTATCCAGTCATTTATTGATGAACACTTGGACTGCTTCCACAATTTGGCTATTATAAATAATACTGTAATAAACATAGGCATGCATATATCCTTTTGAATTCGTGTTTTCATATTATTTGGATAAATACTCAGTAGTACAATTACTGGATCATATGGTAGTTCCGTTTTTAATTTTTTGAGGAACCTCCATACTGTTTTCCACAGTGGCTGCATCAGTTTGCATTCCCACCAATAGTGCATGAGGGTTCACTTTTTGTAACATTTGTAAAATGCCTAAGTTCTTGGGCCATATTCTATTGGGGCTTGGTGTTTTTATTATATATTTGTGAGGATCCTATAGTCAGTGTATTTAAAGATTTATTCATCTATTTGAGAGAAAGAGAGAGTAGGGTGGGGAGGGGCAGGAAGAGAGGAAAAGAGTCTCAAGCAGACTCTGCAGAGTGTGGAGGCCATTTCAGGACTCAATCTCATGACTCTGACATCATGACCTGAGCCAAAACCAAGAGTCAGATGCTTAACTGACTGTACCACCCAGGCACCCCTAAAGATAATAACTTTTTAATACAAAAATATTAAAGAATACCTGTGACAAATGTTTCCTTAGGATTTTTTTAACCTTTTAATTATATTATTTTTTATATTTAGGAGTTTACAAACTTGCTGATATTTTCCTTAATAGTTTCATCCTTTACGTGTATGTTTAGGAAGTTCTTCAAGAATTAGAGAAATCTGGACATGTTGCAAAGGCAAGGCTGTGTGGAGGAATTAGAACCAAATATGCAAAGAGAAAGCGGAACACTTTCTGAAAGAGGAGGAAAGGAAAAATGAATCTAAAGCTTGCTAGAAAGAAATTAGGAGACCTAAATAAATGAAAAGACATCCTATGTTCCGGGACTGGAAAACTAAAATGGTGATTCTAGGGACACCTGTGTGTCTTAGTGGTTGACTGTCTGCCTTTAGCTCGGGTTGTGATCCCAAGGTCCTGAGGTGGGAAGCCTGCTTCTCCCTCTGCCTGTGTCTTTGCCTCTCTCTGTGTGTCTCTCATGAAAAAAAAATGGATAAAGTCTTTAAAATAAAATTTTAAATGGCAATTCTCCCCAAGTTGATCTAAAAGATTCAATGCAATCTCTATCAAAACCTGGAACACTTCTTTGTATAAATTGACAAATTAATCCTAAAATCCATATGGAATTGCAAGTGATCCAAAATAACTAAAACAGTCTTGAACAAAGTTGGAGACTCCCACAGTCTGATTCAAACCTTACTCAAATCCATGATTACTTCATGACTATGTGGTACCATCATGAGGATAGACATATAGATCAACATTTAAAACTGAGAATGCAGAAGTAAACCCATACAGCTATGGTCAAATGATTATCAATAATAGTGCCAAGACTATTCAATGAGGAAAAATACAGCTTTTTAAGCAAATGGTGCTAATGCAAAAGCATCAGGGCATACAACATGCAAAAGCATGAAGTTGGAGCTCTACCTCACATCATATAGTTGTGTCTGGAATATATAAAGGAATCTTATAATTCAAGAGGTTTTGTTTGGGATGATGAAAAGTTTTGGAAGTAGATAATGGGGATGGTTGCACAACATTGTGAATATAATTAATGCTAACTGAATTGTACACTCAAAAATGGTTAAAATGTTGGGACACCTGGGTGGCACAGTCAGTTGAGTGTCTGACTCTTGGTTTCAGCTCAGGTTGTGATTTCAGGGTCATAATATTGAGCCTTGCATCATGTTCCATGCTCAGTGTGGAGTCTGCTTGAAATTCTCTCTGAATCTCCTTCTGTCTCTCCCACTCACATGCTCTCTCTCTCATAAATAAATAAATAAATAAATAAATAAATAAATAAATAAATATTTTTTAAATGCCTAAAATGGCAAATTCTGTTATATTTATTGAATCACAATAAAAGATTAAATTTTTTTAAAAGAAGAAAGCAAAACCAAACATAGCAAAAAATGATTGATAGGAAGCCACAATTAGATGGCTTGGGTCTTAGTAAAATGTTGAGAGTTTTCATCTACAGAGACCAGAGAGTGCCTGATCCAGAATAGGCTGGAGCTGAGAGCTGGAGACACATGGAAATTTATATTGTCTCACATGAATTAATGCGATGTTTACCACCTATTCTCATGACAAGAATTTCTTGGGAATTTGTTAAATATACAGATCAGTGATTCTTGAAGTTTGGTTAAGGACTCTGGGGGGTAGTTTGTGGTTCCTTCCCTTTCTAATTACAAGAGAAACCAAATTTTCTTCCTGTACTTCAGCCAAAAGAGCATATAGCAATATATTGAATGCAGAAGCATATATAAGAATATAGCTGTCTTCTATTAAGGGAGATATCAAAGATTGGAAAATAATACCACTCACTAAATTTTTTAGAATATTGCTATTTTTCATTAAAATGTGACTTATATTGATGTTAATGTATTTATTATTTTAAATGAATTATTAGATAATAAACATTTTGAAATAAAAAAATTTCAGTTTCTAATATGTTAAATATCAATAGCTATAGCTCACATAAACAAAAGCTCTTGGAGGTCCTTGATAATTTCTAAGTATGTAAGGATTCCTCAGAATAAAAAGTCTGAGAACCATTGATATAGATAAGCCTCTCATCTGGAAATTCTGATTTAGGAAGTCCCAATAGAGTCTGTATTTTTAGACAATTATAACAGTTGCTGAACAGAGTTTGGTTAGCACTGAGTCAATATAAAGGTGTTTAAGTGTTAGGGACTTTTATGATAGCTACAGTGAATGCCAGACAGAATCAAAACTAAATGAATAAAATGATTGTCAAGCAGAAAAGGGCTGATCCATTTGAGGTTGACAAGACTATATTTGCAGTGGAGCCATTTAATGACCCAATTTTCATAATTTTCTTAAGAAATGTTGGTACTTCAGGAGCAGAAGCAGAGAAAGTGGGCACTTTTTAAAAATTTTTATTTATTTATTCATGAGAGACACAGAGAGAGAGAGAGAGAGAGGCAGAGACAGAGAGAGAAGCAGGCTCCATGCAGGGAGCCCAATGTGGGACTCCAGGATCACACCCTGGGCCAAAGGCAGGCGCCAAACCACTGAGCTACCCAGGGATCCTGAAAGCGGGCACTTTAAACTGAGTTGGATGGGGCTTTGGTTTGGGGCTAAGTTACCCTGTAACTAGCTAGATATATAAATGATATTCAGATTTTATATTGAAGAGGCTATACTCTGGGTTTATATTGCAGGAGAGTTCTGGAACCTATTGGGTGTGGTATAATAGTCTAAGAGGGATGCCTGGGGAAATCTATAGTGTTAAGTGAGGTTAGGATGGTGTGATGGGTTTTAGAAACTTAGAGCATTTGCAACTGGTGAGATACAGGAAACTTAGAAACCAACAAAGCAAGCATGCATCTGCCAACAGGGGTTTAGTGTGTGGAACGTTAGTCTGTGGGCTCAGAGGACACAACTATAAGGAAGAGAAATGAGGATAAGGGGTTCTGGATATGTGGAACTTGGGTGACACTGTTCATGGTATGGTTATGGGAACCTAAAGAAGGGAAGATCTTGGCACCCTAGGATGCCCTGCTAAAATATAACTAAAGTAGACGTTGAATAAAGGCTGAGAGATTCTGTTGATTTACTTCATACCAGGTTCATTCAAAGATGGAGTTTCCAAGTAGGTGCTCTCATTATATGTTCTTAGGAAGAGGCCAGCATTTGTAGGGCATGACTATCTCATGTACCACTTTGCTTTCTGGAACCTGTCTTCCTAACTAGACTATGTCATGAGGAGAGGAATGTTTGTCTTATTCTATAGCTTTAAAGACATAGTAAGTGCTCAGTAAATATCTGTTACATGAATGAATGATGAATTTGGAGTCAAAGAGTTATAGGAAGTAAAGGAATCTGGATGTAAAACATGGTTGGTCTGATTCCAGGATCTGAAGAACATGCTATTTGTGTCTTTTGCTTCATTGCCAATGATAAAGAACAAGGCTGGTCCCACACCTTGTCTGGAAATTGGAAAGAGATGCAGAGGGGAAACAGCCTATGCTGGGATGGAGGAGTGGAGAGAGACTATTGAGGATTAAGGAGATAATTGGATATCTCTGCAATTGCCACCAGAATCCTAATGTAGAAAGACCTATTAGAAAGGTCTTCCATTTTCTCTTAAGAATAGTGTGAGCTCTAGGAATGACAAACTAAATTATGTTCTGATTCTTCTGCAGAGCAAGGGAACTAAATAAACCGGGAACATATTGTTCCAAAGGAGAGGATCTCTTTTCTCTGGTTCCTTTCTCCCTAACCTCTCACATTCCGCTTCAACAGATCCCTATTCTTGAAGTGCTGGAAAAAGGCAATGTAGCTCCAACTACTCCACTGAGAAGGAAAGCAGTCCCCAAGGGCCAGCCTCTTCAGGAGAAGGAAGGTTAGGTCTGTACTCCAGGCAACTTGGACTGAATCCATGTGACCTATGGTCCCACTAGGACCCTGAGCCTGATGGATTTCTGACTATGCAGCCAAGGATTTGGTGGCTGAGCACTGCAGTGACTTGAAGGTAGATAAATTCAAGTTCTTTTATTATTTCAAGACTTTGATTAAATTTCTTTTGGAAAGAGTCTGCTTTGATTGTTCTGATAAGCTCCTTGTGTCTGGCCTGGTGGGTTCAGTCTCTGCTTGTTTTTTGAGCATGAGCAACATTCATCTGTGGCAGTGGGAGTGAAAAGAGATGTGTAGGGAGGGGAAAGAGAGTCTGGTAGCTACTGGGAATATTGTAGGGGCTGGCCCTGGGTTGAGCTTTTTTCAGAACAATTAAAGCAGTAAAGTCATCCCCGTTCTTTCCTCTCCTCACTCCCACCTCCCTATCACCAAACTTGAAGCTATCTCTTAGAGGATAGGTGTAAAAGTCACATATAAAATCTACATCTTTGAAATACAAAACCTAAAGCCTCTGTCAAGGTTTTCATATAGGATCACAGTGGCCAATGGGCCACCAGTTCTTATACCAGATGCTTTGAGGCTGTGGAAACTCCCAGAGTAGTTGTTCCTAACATTTTGGGAGAAACTTTGAGAACCAGTGAAAGGTTAAATGTATATGCACATAAAAATTGGTATATTATTTTGAGAATTTAGTTTCAGGGAAACTTCCATGGGTCTTTAAGGACATTGTGAACCCCAACCATGGGGGTATTTTTTTTCTTTTTGCCTGGAATAGCAGTTGGGTATCACTCTTAGCTGTCTTATATATTCTTTCTTGGAGTATTATTGGTGTTCAGGAAAAATCTGGGGGTCCCACAGAATATAGAATTAGTAAAATAATTTTTACTATTTACCATTTTGCCATTTTAATCCAATATTCACCCCAACCCCTCTATATGATACCATATTCTTGTCAAGGGGTTGTCTAACTTCTGCTTAAATACTTCCAGTGACAAGGAATTCATTATCTTTCCTGAGACATACTGTAGTTTGTCATTGTGCCATTGTGTCATTGTACTTAATAAAGTATACTTGGAAATTAACATTAGTTTAGATGATTCTTTTATATAATGTATTTGCTCTCTCTAGCCCGGCATTTGTATCATACACATATTTACAAAAGGTGTCTATGTCTGTCCTTTCATTCATTCATTTGCTCATTCATTCTTTCAACCAATCATGTGTCTATTTAAACCAACATTTCCTAAGTGTTTGTTTTGTTCTGGGAATACCCTAAACACTGGGAGGGGATGCAAAGATGAAATAGAAATGGTCTCTGAGCATATTTTCATCTAAAACCAAAGTTCCAGAGTTTACTATTCTAAAATTCCTTCCAGGTTAGCACAAATTACTTTTGTCCTTTAGGGATATGGTGTCAATCAGCTGTCAACTGATCTAGTGGTACTAGGTCATCCATCTTACATTTCCATTTCCAGAATTTACCTTTTTCATCTTTTTGAAAATGGGAACAGCTGCCCATTGACATTTTCTGTCCATGTGCCCCATTCATTGTTATTCCCAAGGTTCAATACCAAGAGTGCCTCCCCTATGAACTCCTGGACCCTGGGACCCTACACCATTCTATTCTTTTGCCCTGTAATTTCACTCAGAGGAGAAAGGTAAGGCCTAACCCTAAGATTTGGGGCCTTTCCCTTTTTCATTACAGTGGCATTTTCCTTGTAAATCCTGCCCTGTAATATCATGCTGTGGCCTTGCCAGGCTCATATCAAGTGACTTACTAGAGTAACACTGGCCTTACTCACAGGTAAGTGCCACTTCCTATTGGTTAAAACAGACTTGATTTCAGTCTTCAGAAGTGCTGTGAATCAAAAGTTATAGGTAGCTGACCATAGATAATACAGGTAAAATTTTGGTTTAAGATAAAAGTATGATGTTCATTAAAAATGTGCTAAAAAATGGCACACAGCTGATGTTTACTCTTATCCTAGAGACCTCTAGAGGACACGTCTCATCCCTGTAGCTTAACACAGATATTGTCATCAGCCTCTCTGCCTCTCCAAATTCTGTTGGTTCTTTACAATTGGCATTACCCTTTTCAGGAAACTTTTCCTACTCACCCTTGCCTTGTGAGATCTTCATCTTGGTGGATCCATTGGTGAGCATTCTAATCTATGATCATAATCATGCAACTTAGCACTTTTATCATATAATCTTATTTGCTATCTCATGTATACATTCTTTTATGTGTGGTTTCTCTATTGAGTACTTAGATTTGAATGAGCTTTTAGACTTTTGGATTTTGATTTTTAAGTAAGCTGCTACCTAAGCTAGTTGTTTCATCTCTACAATCAGTTGGAAAAACAGTGGATGCCTACAAGATGTGACTGAGGAGCATCAGCAGGAACTAGCCTAAACCTAAAAATTTTCCCACCTGTCCTTCATGGTGTGTGGGTACTCAATGAGACTTTTATTCCCTTGGTTGTTTTTTCCCTGACAGCATATGCTTTGAAAATTCAATAACCCTATGCTCCTGAGTTAATATCAGTAAAGAGGCTAGGAATTTTAAACCAAGATATCTCAGGGGCTCCTCTGGAGAAGAAGGAGTTCCAGGAATGCCATCTCCACTTGAACTAGAGCAACTCTATTTTTGTTTTATGGACTAAAGTTATCCTAAAACTTTATTTATAAGCTATTCAGCTGCAAAAATAATTCTTTTTGAAAACCATTTCTTTTGGGCACTAGATTTCAACATGTATCCTGCACAGGAATCCTCTGGAAGGCTTATTAAGATGCAGATTGCTAGGCCCCACCCCACAGAGTTTCTGATTTGGCAGGTCTAGGGTAGGGTGTGACAAATTACATTTCTAACCAGCTCTCAGGCTACTGCTTCTGGTCAAGAGACTATACACTCTGAGAACTACCTCTTTAGGGAAATATGTTATCAGCTTCCCAAAACTCTAGGAGAAGCACTGGCAGGGGATGGGTGTTGGGGCTGGAGAGGGAGTGAGAGGATTCTTCCAAGAAGGGAAATTGGTTCAAAAAAATAGTTGTCCCTACTGATTGTTCTTTATTTTGAGTCCCTTTATCTTCATATCTAAAGTAAGGCCTTCAGGCTTTGGTCCCTAACCAAATCCCAAAAGAGGGTCCAAGTTTTGTCCTAAGCATAAATAGGGGCTTCTGTAAGAGCTATTGGTCCAGGCTTTCCTGAAGCTTTGATTCATCACTAAGTTTAAAGTCATAGGACCAGAAAGGACTTCAGATAAGTCCCCTAAATAATGCTGATGTTGTTGGTAATAGGTCATCTAGGCTAGGTAGTTTGATGCTGACATCAGGAGATTCTAATAAGTTGGAGAAAAAGAAGCCAACCAGCCTTCTAATCCTACTAAATATACAACTCAATAGAATTAGACAATGGTTACAATATAAAATTTTATTGCCAATAAAAGCCTTTAATAACTCATTTATCCTGTTTCAGTAGGACCTTATTCTTTCTGATGAAAATCCAGTCATAGCATCTCTCATTAAAAATAAAATTATTTTGAAATAAATAAATATATAAAATAAATAGCATATTCATTTCATAAATAGTTTGTCCTTATGCACAGTATCCATGCTTACATTTTAATATCATTTTCTCACAACCTACCCCATCTCCCACTTCCAATGGCAGGAAAACTGCATGTCAGGACAGATAAGAAATCTCCAAAGCCAATGCAGGGATGGCCTGCACCAGGGTCATAGCCCCAAGGATTTTAATGAGACTTTTCTAAAGCTCTGTATGTAGCATCTATGGCAGATTCCTTGGTCTTTCATTTACCCATTGTCAAAGTATTTGGGTAGATTGTGGGGCATGATATCCCTGGCCCTTGGGAGGGGCCCCCATTCTTTCTTGTGCCACCTCAGGGGAAAGAACATGAGTAAAGAAAAAATGTATATACAAGATTCCCTCCAGCCCACCCCTTCCACCCATATCCCTCCCTCAAATAACCCAACTTTGATATACACTTTGAACAAGGGAATAGCTGGGTTGAGTTGAGCAGGAAGTGCTTCTCTGTTATCTAAATTGATAGGTAAGAGGGTTGAAAAGCTATGAGTATAGTGCTTGCAGAGACAACTGTGGACCTAGAGTATGGGGGTCACAGAGGTCATACTAGGGGTCCATTATCTATAGCGGAAGAGGTCTCTGGACATGGAGGGCAACTTAGAAGGATCTACTGGCCTGGGCAAAAAGTGAGTGAATTTCTGGTGTCGTTTAGTCCTGTATCCCTCCCGGGGTGAGCCGTCTTTATTCAAGGCCACATAATACTGTCTCTCCGAGTCCAAGTGTTTGTACAAGGTGGAAGCATAGGTGTTGTACCAGTTTTCTTCAAATTGTTCCCGGAAAACACATTCACGTGTGAGTTTCTTCTGTGAGGGTGAGAAAATAAAGCAGAGCCTATTAAATGACTATTTCTCCCATCCCAACTTGCTGAAATAGCAATAGCACATTGTTATAAGAAAAAGTCAGTCCTATCTCCCAGTATTCCTGAGCATCTTCTTTCAAAATAGCACAAAACAGTCCTGTCTGTATTGCCTTCATCCTCTTTCATGAACCACACAGAAATATTTTAGGTGACATCTTTCCTGAAGGCAGGAGACTGAAGGACATGGTCTCACCTGGTTCTTTGAACCTGAGAATTTCTGCTATGGCCTCCCAGTGCTCCTCTGGCATCCAAGTTTTCTCCCTACTTAGGGCAAATAATGTCAAATCCATTGAGATTACAGTCAACCATGTCAACTAACAGGCAAAGGCCTTGGGTCTATATAAAGCTCCATGGGAGGTGAGTTGTGATCTCTCCTAATGAAGGGTCTCAGGCTTGTCAGTTGGAAAGTTCAGAAAAGATCTCCTTGAAAAGTTCCTCCAATCCGGCTACTTCAAGCTAGCAGTTCCTGAGGCAGGTCTCTTGCCTCTGTCCCTTTTCACACTTGATTCAGCTGGCATACTACTTGCTGGGGTTGCCAAAACTGAGTGCTGGGGACAGGCCTATCTCTTAGGTGTCAGGGAAAAATTTGCTCTGATTTCATGGGGTGCAGGCAGCCAGAAAGCATGCTATAGGACTCAAAAGGCAAGCCCAGGAGTTGGGATCCCCTGAAAGGGTTAAGGTCAGCAAAGTCACTCACCATTCCCCAGCTCTGGGCTAGCTTCCAGAATAGAGAACATGTACTGCAGCCAACCCAATCCTAGCTGGGGACTTAGGGCTGTCACCAGACCCTGGAACCCTCACTCTTCATTTGTTTGTTTCATTTGGCCTCTGGGATTCAGCTGAAGCAGCCTGGAAACCAGGGACTGTGTTTTTAATCTCAGAATCTCAATCTGAAGGCCAGCTCTTCCACTGCCTATTTTTTGTGCCAGCTATCTGCTGCTCCTCTAGGTACCATTAAAATTCGGAGGTGCTCCTCAGGAGTATAAATGCCCCCAAACCGTTATAAACTGTTGACAAACCAGCACAGCTTACTATTATCATGAGACTAGCTGGCCCACTAATGGAAAAGGTGAAAGCAAATGTAGCACAGAAAAGCTTATGCTTTGATGGGAACTGAACGAGTGAAAGTGTTATATAGCAAGCTCTTAGGCAGCCAAGAAGCAACTAGATGACACTAATCCTTTGCAGTAGATAGAAGTATTTCAAGTGCTAGATAAATGTTTTTATACTTTTTCCTTACATAGTCCAAACACTGGTGGTAATAGCCTCTGATGAAAAGAAAACCTTCAACTTACCGACCCATACAGTTCTCCTCGCTCATTCATTCCTAAGTACAGGCCAGAGTCCACTCCCCGGATGCTGATCAACCCCACAGCCAAACTAATAAACTCCAGGATTCCTAGAGCAAAAGAATGAATGCCATTTCTATTATTGATGTCAAGCTAAGAGGAAGCTGTTCAGGTGACATGAGCTACTGGTCATTTATCCCCAACTGGAAGCCAGCCCTGTATGCCTTTGGTGAGTTACCTTATGAAATTATCTTTTGCAGCAAGAATGAAACCTCAGAAAAGTTGCTGAGTCTCTCTCTGGGCTTTCGTTTTTCCATATATAAGATGGGTGAAACAATTTCTTAACACTCTTAGACAAATGAGGAAGAGACCATGAGAAGGCTTTGGCTATGAAAGCTCCATAATTACAAGGTACTATTGATGTTAAATACTGCCATTTCAAGAAATGGGAGGGTAGCTTTCTACATGGAAGAATGTGGCTAGATTTCTGTATCTCCCCAAAGTCACTTCCCTCCTCCCTAGCTCACACAGCATTACCTTGTTGTTCTCTAGGCTGAATTTCTTTTGCACCTTCTTAGCTCCCATGTCCTTAAAGCCACATGAGGCTGTCAACTGCTTGTAGCTGACTCTAACAAAGGCCACACAGTCCACTCACTAAATCTGTGTCTCCTGCCTATGGCACAAGGAAAAACATGGCCTGGTGAGAGCTTTCTCCTAAAGTATGCTTTTAGCCAGTGCAGTCCCAGGCTGACAAGGCTGTCATTTTCCCCCTGTCTCTTTAGAATTTTAAGTTTATCCATGGCAAAGAGTTTGCAGGTAGTACTGGATTTGATCCTGACTTGATACTGATACAACTTTAAGGGGAAAGTTTGGAAGACATTCAGAAACATCCCTCTACCTGACAAAGTTAGAGATGAGGAATTGAAAATGTTTTAATTTACCCAGCAGCTCTAGGAGGAAAAAAAGATATCAACTTCTAAGAGGGAAAAAGGACCCAGAACTTAAATCCCAATGATGCTGAAGACTACTATTTTGTCTTAAGATGGTATATCTGTTATTCTATGGATATAAACATAATGGTCAAGTAGATTCCTCTTTGATATTCCTGTGTCTAACCATGTTTTTCAACATACAGACCAAACTTGATATGGTTGACTCACAGAGGCAACCAAAGGTATGAAATGAGCTCAGATCTGGCTGCTTTTCTTACCCCAACTACATAGGGAGTGTAATTGATTCCTTAAAGATTACTTAACAAATTAAGTGGTTAATTTTGAAATCAGATTCAAAACTCCAGTGGGAACTCTCCTTAAAAGCCCCAGTGATTTGTGCTGGTATATGGGTATGCAGGTGTGGCAGCTTTAGGGTACATGTTTCCATGGCCCAGTTGGAGCTCTTGGAAGAACGCAAAGTTCTGCTGCCATTGTATTGCCTCTAATGCTGAAATCCTTTAAGTTTTATTTTCAGGTTGTTCTTAACTCTTATACTACAAGAAAGGAGTTTTGGGAAAGGAGATTGACGAAAGATGATAGGAAGAGAAGGGCAAATAGCTAGTGTCAAGTAGGGGTTTAGGAGGAAGTGATTTAAAGGATCAGAACCTTTAGCTGCAAAACATAAGTGTCTGATTTTGGCTCTGCTTTGTTTAACATTTTAATAAATGACTTGTAAGAGGACATAGGGGAACTGCCTACCTCAGTTCTAGAAGATGTATAGCTGAGAAGGTGACACAATCAAAATCCAAAGCAATTGCAAGAGGGTGGGAAAATGAGCTGACTCCAACCAAATAAGCTTTAATTAGAGTAAATGTAAAGTCCCAAACTTTGGTCCCCAAACTGATTACTCAAGAGGTTTTGTATTTGTGTTTTGTTGGAGGATGGTGAGCCTCAAGCACGGATAGTTGAGTTAATCATACTCCTTGTTTTATGGCCTATTTTCATAATTGGTCTGTACAAGGGCTTTTTATTTATCTATTTCTTTCTATTTCCATACTCTGCTCCTATCCTCTTCCCCACTTCAAGCAACCATGTATACTTTCTTGAAAACATGTAATATTCCTATGTGTTTCCATGCATTTTCATTAAATACAAGTCAGCCCACCTTTGGAATGAGGAGATGTGGCTTAGCAGAACATACACAATGATGACTAAGAGATTTAACTGGACAGGGTAAGCTTAGGATGGGTGATTCATGATATTAAAAAGTTCATGTACAACTAGTCATGTAAAAATGAAAAATTCTCACAAAACTAATGTGAAACAAAAAAAGCTGATGTGATCTAAGGCTGCACTGACAGAGGTCTAGTAACTGGCATAAGGGAGGAGACTGGGGATACCTGGGTGGCTCAGCGGTTGAGCATCTGCCTTTGGCTCAGGGCATGATCCTAGAGTCCTGGGATTGAGTACCGCATCGGGCTCCTTGCATGGAGCCTGCTTCTCCCTCTGCCTGTGTCTCTGCCTCTCTGTCTCTCATGTATAAATAAATAAAATTTTTAAAAAAGGGAAGAGACTTCCCCACTCTGTTCTGCCGTAGACCACACTGAGAGTGCTGTTTTTAGTTCTTCTGTGTTTAAAGTGGTCTATGGAAAAACAGGAGTATGTTCAAAGGAGAGTGGCTAATATGGCGAGGAAGCAAGAAACCAGGTTATGGTTCAGTTCTGCGTGCTAAACTTTGAGGGATACCAACCTGCTGGAACCTTCAGTTTTTTCCTTTGCTTAGACAAATTGCTTCTGAGCTTCAAGTCTTAGTTCCCTCATTCTCTAAGTATCTCATGGCTCTGATAGCCCTGAGCTCATTAAGTAGCAGAGGGCAGCTTGTGATCTCACCATCCAAGACCTGGTGTGAGAACAAATCATGAAACACAAAAGGTGTGGCCATTTGAGTCACTACAGTTTTTCTCCAACTCTCTGTTAACCCTGATGCCAAAGGACAGATCATACAGGAAGTCACTTGGGTTGTGTCCAGTAACCGGGGTCTCCAACAGCTGGAATCATCCCTGTCCAGCTGTCTTTGGGCATCATTTTCCTTTGCCAACTTTCCTATTAGCTGGATTCAAACTGTGGGAACCCAGTGGCACATGATGATGGAACAGATATACCTAAACCTCCTGAATCCCAGCCAGCATGAAGGGAGAGAGAAAACAAGCCATTTTCACATTTTCCCAGTTACAGTTGGAGGGGGGTATTAACAGCAAAGTGTGGAGGTAAAATATTAAGTAGACAATGTTTGTCTCCAGTTCTCTCACCCCCTTCCAGGTCCACAACCTCCCTTCTATTCTGCCTCATCTTGACCTGTCCATCTCAGGTTCTGGCCTTTGCTCCACAATTTCCAAACTCTTCTTACATCTTTTTCCCCATGGCCTCAGTCAAAACATATCTGTCCTGAGCCCCACTGCTTCAGAACCTAGCTAGATGGTGGGCTAATGTGTCATTGAATCTGGTTCCATAACTTGCCTGAGTGCCCTTGGTCATCCTTTCAGGCCTTCTGGGCCAAGACAGTGCTGCTTTGGCATCGTGACAAATGAGAACCAGATTGCTCAAAACCCAAAGCAGCTGCATTAGCCTGCTCCATCACACCTGGTGGGAGGCCTCTCCTCCAGGCTGACTCCCAAGCTCTGCTCTGCCAGTCTACAGGTGCCCCTCAGGAATGCCAGGATCCCCATGAAACTCATGGAAATGCCACCTCCTGACTACTGATTGCAGAATGGAGTGGGAGAGGGGGGAGCATAGGCTATGGCAGAAGGTTAGTATTTGGAGTTGTGGCTGCTCTTGGGCTTAGCTTAACTTGTTCTGAACACATGGATTCCAGGGTAATCCTTGGGGGCCCTGCTCTCCAATTACAACAAATAGTTATTTACTTTACATGGCCTTTGGAGACTACCTCCTCCCCCCAAGCAGAAATCTATAATATTTTATATCTTAAGTCTGGCCTACTTTACCCTGCTGGAATGTTGACTGCTAAAGCACTTATGGAATGTAAAAGTTTCGATTTATTGAATACCCTGGCTGATTAACTCAAATGTGGAGGGAGGAGAATTAGCAAACTCAAACACCACCTCTTTCTTTGCCAAAAGCTAAACTGAGAAAGAAAGAGTAAATGTGTGTTTGAAAGTTGGCATTGGAGGTTACAAAGAGACAGCTTTGACTAGTTATCATTTCCTTTACAGGAAATACATGGAACGGCCAGGAAACCAGGGAAGGAGGAAAGGGAAAAAGGTGGTGCAGAGGTGGTCTCAGGCAGTGTTATTTTAAAAGGCAAAACCAAAAATGAAGCAGTCAGTTAAGCAGCAATGAAAACATCCCTTCCTCCTGCCAGTTTTATTTCTTTTGGTTTCTCCTTAAACTTACCCTTAGCAGGCCTGAGAGATGAAAAGAAATCAAGATGTGTCCTTAGGGAGGTAATTAAAGACCACTTATCCCAAGAGCCTATTACTAATTTATGGTGACCTTGTAGGTTATTGAGCTCAGCTTAGGCAGAGTCAGACGAATACTAGCTGCTGGAAGCCAAGCTCATAGTTTCCCCACCTCTGATGCCCCCACCCTACATTTCTCCATCATTTCATGATTTTTCTTTTTATATATCAGAAATGAGCTACTTCAATATCTTTAGGCCATTTCTGGGAGACTTTGGGAGGTTCTGAGGCCAGGGTGGGAGTCCCACTCCTGAAGAGGAACAAAAGGGAACTGCAAAGTCACAAGTGATGGAAGGGAAAGGAGCCAAGTTGCGTCTCCCACTTCCCTGACCCCACCTATCACCCTTTTGAGGACCTGCTGCAAGTTTATACAGACACCTGCACCCCTCCATTACTCCCACCCACCTCACACACAACCCACTGTACGCCAGGTCGGTGAGTGCCTTTTTCCAAGATGACATAGACCTCATTAGAGTTCCTGTTTGCTCCCAGCAAGGAACACCAGCCCTGACCTTAAGTTGTTTGCTAGACTTGGCCTTGCCCAGGAACTGGCCTCTGGGAGCTGCCCCCTCCACCCCTCCCCGCCTTTCACTGTGCACTCCAGATGCAGCTCTAGCAAGGCAGGGGAATAGGAGGATGGGGCGGTTTGGGGGGGGGGAGACGGGGGAGGGTGGAATAAAGAAGGGAATGGGTATCATGCTTGAGGGGTGGCAATGCCTCTTACTGGCTTAAGGATAGAAGGTGTCCTTGGGCCATAGGGTTCTTGGGAGGAAGTAGAGGGCACTGGGGGATGGGGCTCCCAGTAAAGGTAGCTGTCACAGCACCTGAATTATGGTTTAGTAGTGATAGGAAATTGAAAATAAAAATGGCCAAGTTACTGAGGAATGAACACATTTGTTTAGAAACCTAATGATCTCCAATCCACATCAAGGTTTTACTAATTATGTTTTGTCTGTGAGACAGGCAGATGTGCCATTTAAACAATCTGCCGGGTGTTGGGCAGAGAAAATCCTGTTAGGTTGTACATTTCCTGTCCTGAGCTCAGGAGACACCTGTTTCTGGGTTTGGGAGTGGGCCCAGGACCACTTCCTCACTGTGAGGCAAGGGGTCCAGAGGTATATACAGGCAAAAGCTGACCTAGGGAGGTCCTCACACACTGGACAGCGGGAGGCTGTCCCGGTTTCTCCAATACCCAGCACGCCTTGCTGCCTGGATTGGCCTCCACCCCGGGCAGAGCAAGCCAGAGGCAGGCAGGTGCCACGGCTGCCCAGTCCCCGTCTCCGCCAAAAGCGACTCCGGCTGGGGCCGCCTGCCCACCACATCCATAGCCCACAAAGGCGTCTGCTCCAGACAATCCGCCACGGCCATGACAACCCTGCTGCCCTCGAGACCCCGCGCTGCAGCCACGGTGCCTGGCGTCCTCGGCGAGTGCTCCCCTTCTCCAACTCCACCTGCTTTCATCCTAAGCGCAGCGTCCAGTGTCAGAACGATTCCCTCGCTATGGGGGAGGGAAGAAGGGTGGAGTGGGGAAAAGAGAGGCTGCACCTCAAGGTGCCCCCGCCTCTTCCCGAGAGCGTCTGAGGGTGCCAGGCGCCCTGACTCCGCGCTACTCAGGTTTGCACCATCCGATCCCGCCTGCCCCACGTCCCTAGCGGTCTCCCGCCTAGACGCGCCCGGACGGCACCGAGCTGGGGGCAGCCCACGGCCCCCAAGCCCAAGCCCCGAGCCGTTGGCTCCCCAGAGAGCCGTCTGCTGGCTTCCCGTCCCTCCCTGCCGCGTCCTCACCGAAACGACTGTGGTCGTGGCGGGTGCCATGCACTGTGCCGTTGGGGAAGATCTCCAGGTGGAAGCCGGTGCGGCAGTAGAGCTGGCGGCGCCGCAGGATCCCCTTCAGGTGGGCGAAGTCTGTGGGCGAGCCGCGCTGCAGCTTCCCCTCAATCTGGCCCAGGCGCTCGTTCAGGAAACCCGAGGAGTCAGCTATGGGCACGTTCCCCACAGACGAGGAGAAGCCGTGCAGATCCCAGTCCAAGGAGGCGAAGACCCCCCCCACCTCCGCCATGGCGGGGTGCGCGGGGCCGAGTGGGGGCCGCGGGGCGCGAACTACCTCTCCGCTCGGCGAGTGCAGGCGACTTAGCGGCGCTTGTTCTCTCCCTCTCTCGCTCCGCGTTCTGCCTAGCTGCAGTTGACGTCTGTTCGCGTCCAAGGAACTTCTCAGCGGCGGGGCAACGAGCTCCTGACCTTGCTCTCAGTCAAAGTGGCGCTTCCCCTACGCATCCATCTCCCTAGGCCTCTCATAGCTGGCTTCCTCGAGCTATCAGATGCAAATGGCACTTTATATACATACGCACTCCCCTTACATTGACATATTGGATATTTAAATACAAGCCACACCTCACTGGCATCCCCTCGGAGATTGGAGTGTGGTTCCCCCCCGCCCTTTGTATCCATTTGGCTCTTTTTGGAAGGGAGGGGGTGAGGGAGGAGAGAGCGAGCGAGCTTCACTCCCTCTTTTATTATGAAAAAAATGGCAGGAAAAAGCTACACATTGCAGTGAGGCATAACTGCTTTTGGCAGGTTTTTCTGAAACTGCTGATGAAATAACGGAGCCCAGTGCGTGGAGACTGTTGGCGCCCACGGCCACTCGGGCTTGTTGAGTGGAGGTCTGTTGGCTGCGCGGGGGCAGTTCCCACCTCCCGCGCGTCTTCGGGCTTCTCGCGTTTGGAAAGTGGCTTGAGACCAGGGCTGCTGGGAGTTCACGCGTTCTTGAGCCCTTCTTGTTCCCAGGCTGCTCGAAAACCGCAGAAAGGGCGCTTGGCCTGGGACAGGAGCTCCCTGGTTTCTTTGTTCTGTTGCCCATCCCGTCCCACTCCCCACCTGTAGGTGGGTGGGGGCTGAGGAAGTGAAAAATCCGGAAGCGAATAAAGTTGCAAAATTTGGGAATGGGGGTGGTAGCGGTCCCTGCCGGCACCGAGGCGGGGACTTTAAGGGGTCTGGGAGGAGCAGGAAACCCCACGGAGGAAAGACTTTTTTTTTTTTTTAAGGGACGTTTACAGTTTAGGAAAAGTATGGGGGAGTAAGAAATAGAAAGTGATCTTTTTGTAAAATGATCTCCACCGGCTTTCTGGGCGCGCCTTTACAAGGCTCTCGAGAGCAAACTCGGTGAGAGGCCATTGGAAGCCTAGTGGGGGCTTCCACCCACTTCTTTTCTTGTTGGAAACAGGTGTTTCCTTGCTGTGTCCTGTGCCCTGCTCCGAGATATTCTATTATGAAGAGCCGCAGTTGGAGCAAGATCTGGCGGCTTTCAAGGGCAACCCGTAACGTCATGAAGATTTGGGGAGCAGGTACCCAGACTGCCCAGCTCCCCCACACCTCTGCCCCCACCTGAACCCTGGGGCTCCTCTCAGGCCCTGGTGCTCAGCGTCCTGCTCGCCTATTAAACTGCGTTGTTGCCTGCAGTTTGCACCCGCAGCGGGCTCTGGCTGTCTTACAGTCTCCGGCAGAAGCTGATCACAGCCAGCACCTCCACCTCCACCACACTCCTGTCTTTGCAGCGCCTCCTGCTGGAGAACCCATGTCTCATGGCCAGTTCGAACTCCGGGTCTCCAGGAAAGAAAACCAATTTAACTCAATTCAATTAGTGCAATCTGATTCCCGCTCCTGGGCACCCACGTACACTGCAAGCTCACTTTCTGGAACTGCCTGCAGCAGTTCTTGGTTTGGAACATCGTGGCTTGGTTCTGGTGTGTCTCCTTAGCTCAGACAGAACCGCCTGAGCCAAGCACAATATCCAGCACATAGTAGGGGCTCAGAAATCATCTTCTGTATGCTCCCAGTAGTAGGGAACACAGATGAAAATGCTCTTCCCATTGTAGGGGACACAGAAATGCAAAAGATGGCGTCCCTATTGGAGTATTGATGGATGAAATGACAGGCTATCTGGGATTTACTTTAATCCAGAGTGAGAAGACAGAAGGAGTGGAGGTATAGATGCAATAATACTATTCATATGTTACTAATTGTTGAAGCTGGCTGATGGATCCCTGGATGTTCATTATAAATTCCTTCTGCTTTATATAAAAACATACACATGTGAAATTTTTCCTAATAAAAAGCTTTCAAAAGCAGGACTGACATAAAATGAGGAAATCCTTCCTTCCTTCTTCCTTCTTCCCTTTGAAGAGTTCACAGATCTAGTGAGAAGGTAGGGCTGAGGGGCGGAGGTTAAGATAAATATATAAAAGACTAGAGGGCCTGGGTGGCTCAGTGTTAAACGTCTGCCTTCAGCGCAGGTCATTATCTCGAGGGTAGCACCCCCCACTTACCTGGGAATCGGCTAGTCCATTTCCCCTCCCCCACCTCAGGCTCTCTCTGTCTCTCTCTCTCAAATAAGTAAAATCTTTAAGCGACTAGAATACCAGGTAGTATAAGGTACAGAGTGCTGTGTGAATTCAGAAAGTGAAAGAAGACCTATCTGGAGGGGTTTAGGGCTGGATTCTGGGCCAAAGTGTGGCCTTTGGTTTGGATGGACCGCCAAGGGAAAATGGGAAGGATTTTGCAAATTCCAGTGGGCCACTTCCAGGAAGGGGAAAAGAGTAACAAAGCAAATGGGACAATTTAAACGATAAAGACTAATTCTTGGGAGTTTCAGTGAATGTCACATGAAATGATGTGGATGAAACTGCTTTGAGAAGTATGTGATTGTAAAGGATTTAGATGTCTCTGTGATGATATAAATAACACACTGATAATGGTGAAAGGTCATTTCCTCAACAATTACTTCAGGGAATTTCTGTACTCTTTGTCACCCAACATTCCCAAAGTCACCAACCACAGTTGCAGATCTGGTGTCCTTGCTGATCTAAGGTCAGAGATATAAGCTTTCTATCTGCCTTCTGGGGCTTTTCTGAGATTAAGCTGGCCAATGATTCTATTTTAAAGATTTAATTAATTTATTTATTTGTGAAAGAGAGCAAGTGGAGGAGGGGCAGAGGAAGAGGGAGAGAGAATCCCAAGCAGACTCCGTGCTGAATGGAGAGCTGATGCGGGCTGGATCTCACAAACCAGAGATCATGACCTGTGCCCAGACTGAGAGTGGATGCTTAACCGACTGAGCCACCCAGGTACCCCCTGATGATTCTATTTTAAACAATGTTTCCATGAAGTGGCCCAATTGAGAGCACTTTTATGAAAGTTATTTAATTTTCACAACATTGTGGGTAGCAAGTGCCACATCCCTATTTTAGAGGTGAGGTTAGGTGACTAGCACAGAGTTGTATAGCTAATAAGCAGAGTCATAATTTCATCTCAGATCCACTGGGGGCAAATTACTCTCAATTTATGGGCCTTGGGATTATACAAAGATCAATGTGTTGAGGACAGTGAGATTTCAGAATATTTTGGTATTTTGGTTTCTAGAAAACCCTCAGCAGGACATAACCTCTGGCCAGGGTTGAATATATGGGATGAGAGGAAAATGTACATAAAAAAAGAAGCAACCCCACATTGGGTTCAGGACAACACTTTTGAAGTGAGGATAACGTCACAGTGGTATTGTGAGGATGAAATGAAATCACTGATGGTAAGTGTCCAGCATTCTGTCTGGTATAGAGAAGACACTCAACACATCTGAGATCCCATCCTCCTTCCCCGATATCTTGTAAGGTTGACATGAAAAATAAAGCAACCTATGTGAAAAGGACATAGAAAAAAACACCTTAAGAAAAAAGAGTAACTGGGTGATGGGCACTGAGGAGGGCACTTAATAGGATGAGCACTGGGTGTTATACTATATGTTGACAAATTGAATTTCAATTAAAAAATGTAAAGAAAAGTGCAAACCATAACTGCAATTAAAGTTTCAAAAGAAAAAAAGAAAAAAGAGAGTTCTGACTCAGGCTATAAGTGACCAGAAACTGAGGGCAGCCTGCTGAGATCTGTTCCTTGAGAAGGATATAATGAAGTTAATAATGCTCCTACTCACTCTCACCCCCCCCACACTACCCTCCTCAGGAGGTGGGAAAGGTTGTCTGAATTTGTTGCTTAGCCTAGTTCTTAATTTTCCCTACAGCATATGAATGTTTTTTCCTTTTTAACTTACTTTCCCGGAGAGGGGGCATGGGGAGCTATATTGCTAGGCAAATCCTGCAGGGAGCATAGCTGATAACACCAATTGCTTCTATTTACTAAGCACTCACTTTGGGTTAAGCATTGCCTTAGGTGCTTTACATGCATTATCTTCCTAAGCCTTATCACAATTCCAAGAAACAGTTTTATTCCCATTTTACAGCTGAGGATGCTTGAGGCCCAAAGATATTCAATAATTAGTAGCAGAGGCTAGACTTAAACTGTTGATTTTAATTTAGGACCTAACCCTGACATTACACTGCCTCAATCTATTTACTTCAAAAAGAACTTATATTGCTCCTTTGTCCTTTGTTCCTGCTTTTCCTTTCCTTCTGCTTTCTTTGTGGATGGTAGTATATAGTATAGCAGTTGCACATTTCATCTTTGCTGTCAGACTGCCTAGGTTCAAATCCCAACCTAAAGCCATTCTAGGTGTTGAAGCCTCAGCCTTGCTGGATAATGGTGATGAAGAAGAAGATGATGATAATAATCATGACTGCCTAGGGTTGCTGTGAGGTTTTATTTATTTTTAAAAATATTTTATTTATTTATTCATGAGAGACACACAGAAAGAGCAAGGCAGTGACACAGGCAGAGGGAGAAGCAGGCTCCATGCAGGGAGCCTGACGTGGGACTCAATCCAGGGTCTCCAGGATCATGCCCTGGACTGAAGGCAGTTCTAAACCACTGAGCCACCGGGGCTGCCCTGCTGTGAGGTTTTAAATGAAATCATACACAGAATGTACTTAAAACTGTGCCTGGCACATATTAAGTGGTCATTGTTCTTAGTATTATTTACATCCTTCCTGGCCCCAGTCATATTTCCTCCCCAGCTTTCCTTAAACCATGCTCATTTTTTCCTAAGGCAGAGATGAGAACACTGGCCGAGTCACCCCAAAGCAATCAGTTCCAATTCTATTATTCCTTCTCTGTGATATTGGGTCAGTCTTGTTCTCTCTGGGCTTTAGAGGCCTGTCTCAGAAATGAGGTGACCAAACTGTCACCTCTCTGTGGGTAGGCAAGTAATGGGAAAGTGGCAGTCTGAGAAAAACAGGAAATGACTCTTCTGTAAATTCCATATACTGAGCATTCAAAGTGCCTGGCATTATCTAAGTGCCTTACATTTCAATCACATCATACCACCACCAGGTAGGTGCTATTATTATTCTGATTTTCAACAGATGGCAAAACCAAGGGCTGGAAAGATTAAGTAACTTGCTCCAGGTGATGCAGATTATAGGTGCTGGGGCTGAAATTAAGACCCTGGAGAGTGGCTTCAGAGTCCATGCCATTGGTCACTACACTACTCTGAAAAGTGTCGGAACCTTTTTCAAGAGACAGTGTTATGATGTTACCCCATCTTCTTCTGGACAAAGAAAGTCCAGGGTAAAAGAGCAGTCAGTTTTTTCTCCCCCGGTGGTTTATGGTTGAGTGTGAGAAGTCTACAAAAAGTCAGATGACATTCCAATTTCCCCATTCCAACTCTAGGGCCCAAAGAGGAAATGAAGTCTCTTTAGCTGGAACAAGCCCCCATCTTACCTGTGTGGTTGGCTTCCTGCAGTGAGAGTCAAGTCTCAAGTCTCCTTTGTCTCAGCCATTATTCTCCCATGGGCCTACCTGCAATGGGGGTAGGTAATGAACCATTTATTCTGGATGTAACTTGCCATTAGTTGGCAGGTGATGACATCTTTGTGAAATGACCTCTTAGTTCTGTGAGAGGAATGGGACACTGTAGAATGTGGCTCTAACCCTGGCAAAATGGATCAGTTCTCAGCCTGGCATGTGTGACTGTGAATGTGAGTATCAATGGTAGATGTGTAGGTTCAGAGCTGGGTGTTGGGAGAGAAGTATGAGCAGACTCTGATTGTATTGGTTTTCCCAACACAAATACATGCTTATATTTGTATATGACACTAGAAAATTTGCTGTTATAGCAAGAATTGTGTGTTTAAGGTGTGAATAAGTGGATAAGAGTATATGAATCTACAGAGCTCTTGCTTATATGATATATAATATGATGGTTGATGAATATATATGATGGTTGTGAAGCTAAGTTTGAATCCAAAGTCACTTCTTTTTTTTTTTTAAACCTGAGATGATTATTTTAGTCCTACAATCTGATGACAAGTTTATTTCAGGAGATGCAGAAGCCAGTTGGAGGGGGGCTTCTCTGAGGTCCCAGTTTCCTTGGAGCCTTGCTGAGGTAGCCTTTTAGCATCTCTTTCTCACATAAATGAAGGGGAAAAGCAGGGTCTTCAGATCAGCTCTTTGCTTTCTGGCTATGGCCTACAATTAGCAAGATTGTCACTCTGCTTTGCTTCTCTGTCCCTAAAACTGGAGACTTTATCCAATTTCTGTGAGGGGTTTAAGTCTCATCAGTTACACTCTGATTTCTGGGAAATTCAGCATTTATTTGCTATGTTTGAAGCTATAGAAAGAGACTAAAGGTTCTGGTCTTCCCACAGAACTGCTGGTGCCACAGGCTTCCCTAAGGATAGGTTGAATAACCCTTTGCAAAGAAAATCACTGCAGGGTACAAGAGGGCAGAACAGAATTAGCAAGGAGTTATAAGTGTAGTTCATAGTCAATAGTTACTGGAGCAAGACACTAGGAAGAAATGTACATCTTGATTGGAGTGACTGTGGTCCTAGCTCTTGCTGCACTAATGTCTGGGACTTTGGCTAAACTATTTCTTAACTGTGGACGTCAGTTTTCCTAACTATGAAAAGAGGGGCTGGACTAGATCAGCCTACTCAAACTTTTATTTTTTAACTGAAGTAACCCTAATGACAGAGGAGTAGAAACATGAAATCCTCAGCATGAGTAGGGGAGAGGGGTGAATGGGGGTAACTCAAAGCAGCCTACTGTGAACTTGAAGTATCTTTGAGGTCTTATCCTAAAAATGTGTAAACTTTGCATTTTCCTATATGATAGAGCCATATTATTTTAATACAGAAGTATTTTGAATTTCTTATATTCTAGCAAAATTGACACTCTAAGGAAGCATTCCATGTTTATTCTGTGGCTTTGTGGATCCCCTGGCACACTGCCATGGACCTCTAGAGGTGTGCATACCCCAGTTTAAAAGTTTGGAAGTAAATGATTAAGATTCCTTCCAACTCTGACACTCTGTGTTTCAGTGACCTGGGAATACCTTTGGTGTCTTCGATAGCTGCACCCTTGGATGCTGGAGGTTTTTAATTTTTAAATTTTATTTTTTTATGGCTGTGTCTGAACACTCTGTTTTCTAGCCAGTTATGCAAAAATAATGGAAACCCCTGATTTTGTTTCTAGAACAAGCATCTCCAGTGTTTCTTTGCTGAGCCCCAAATACAGGCTCAGGCTTATGCTAAGTGTCCTAAGGGAGGTCAAGAAGGACATTTATGGTACTATTATGGAACATAAATTAGGTTACATGAAGCAACAGAGGTTAAGAGTTTGATGAATTAAATACTAAATTGTGTGGTGTAGATTTTAAGTGCTGTAGAGGTTAAGAAGCAGAACACAGATGTGGGGATCCCTGGGTGGCGCAGCGGTTTAGCGCCTGCCTTTGGCCCAGGGCGCGATCCTGGAGACCTGGGATCGAATCCCACGTCGGGCTCCCGGTGCATGGAGCCTGCTTCTCCCTCTCCCTGTGTCTCTGCCTCTCTCTCTCTCTCTCTCTCTCTGTGACTATCATAAATAAATAAAAATTAAAAAAAAAAAGAACACAGATGTGCTTCCTGGAAGAGGTAATAGAGCAAGAGAGGGGTTTTGAAGAATAAGCATGGTTCAGATAAATGGAGTGGAGGAAGACTGGCATTCCAGGTAGGAGGAGGGCATGAATAAAAGGCCTAGAGACTATCAGGATTGTGGCCTGCTTAGGTCTATCCCAGAGTCTTGCTCAGTAGCAGGAGGCATGGATGGCTGAAATAGAGTCTTTTCCCCTCTGGGCATGAGTTATTAGCTACTTATCAGTCCACTGTCTTTTTTTTTTTTTAATAGGAGGCTGTAACTAAGGTTCAATCCCTCTTCTGCAGGGAGTAGGAAATCCTTGGAAGAAAAAAAAATGACTCTCAAAAAGGGATTTGGGAGAGAGAGTGGAGCATAAAAAATATCCAAATGACCTTTTGTACACTGTCATTCAATCCAATTTATTATTAGATATAGGTTTATTCTATACACCATTAGATTTCTGGTCTTTTGGGTGCATGTTATTTCCTCTGGATTTCTTTTTTTTTTAATTGAAGTGTAGTTGACATACAATATTATATTAGTTTTAAGTGTATAACAGTGATTCAATAATTATGTACATTATAAAATGCTCACCATGATAAGTGTAGTTACCATGTTAATGTGCAAAATTACTACAATATTATTGGCTATGTTCTCTATGCTGTGCTTTTCATCCCTGTGACTTATTTATTTTATAACTGAAAGTTTGTATCTCTTAACTCCATTCACCTATTTCACCCTCCTGCTCCTTCCCTCCAGCAGCCACCAGTATGTTCTCTGTATTTATGAGCGTGTTTCTGGTTTTTGTTTGTTTGTTCATGTGTTTTTTTTAGATTCCATATAAAAGTGAAATAATATGGTATTTGTCTTTTTCTGTCTGACTACTTTCACTTAGCATAATACCCTTGAGGTCTATCCATGTTGTCACAAAGGGCAAGATTTCATTCTTTTTAATGGCTGATTAATATTACACACACACACACACACACACTCACACCCCACATCTTCTTTATCCATTCATCTATTGATGGACATCCTCTGGTTTTCTTTATATTGATAAAAATTCATTTTGAGGGACCCTGGATAGTGCCTGCACAGTTCATGTGGTTCAAGACAGCCTAGAGCACACGGGGGTTCAAAGCCTCTGTCCATGTCACCTCAGAACATAGTGTGTGGGCTAGAGTGAAGGGACCTGTTCAGGACCTGCTGGTGACTGGAGATGGTGATACCAGAACTGCCTCAGAGCATAACTTAAGGAGAGACACACCCAATTGGAGCAGATTCAGTGTTAAGGGGAGGTTTTGACAACAAGCCCAGGGAGGACTAGATTGTAGGTTGGCAGTTAGGACCAGGTTGCCTATAGCAGGCAGACATAGGTGTCTCTGCAGGGTGCAGAGCCAGCATCCAGGTAACCTGGTAGCAGGCTTTGGATAAGAGTGTAGGTAGTGAGTTGTGTCAAGGAAGTGCAGTTGCAGGTGGCAGGGACACATTACCAATAGTTTAAAAATCCAAACAAAGTGGAAATATTAATATGACTAACAAAAATAAGGAGGTGATGGGAGAGAAAACAGATGGAGATAAATAAGTGATGATTTTTAACTACTTTATTGAAGCATAATAACATATAAAAAGCTGTACATATTCAATATATACAACTTGATGTGTTTGGGGTAAATATATACCCTTGAAACTGTCACCATAATCTATGCCATAAACATATCCATCACCTGTGAAAGTTTCCTCTTATCCTCTTTATTTTTTTGATTATTATTGCTATTATTTTTGGTGATAACACTTAACAGATGATCTTCCCTCTTAGCCAAATTTTATGTATACAATATGATATTATTAACCATAAGTACTATAGTGTACAGTAGATCTCTAGGGCTTATTCATTTAGCATAACCGACTGCTGATTTATTTATCTTTTCTACCAGGGAATCAATTGATAACATCTAAAATTGAAATATGTAAATTTTAAAGTACTCCAGGGGCACTTGGCTAGCTCAGTCAGTAGAGTATGTGACTCTTTTTTTTCTTTTATTTTTATTGGAGTTCAATTTGCCAACATTTATCATAACACCCAGTGCTCATCCCGCCAAGTGCCCCCCTCAGTGCCCATCACCCAGTCACCCCAACCCCCCGCCCACCTCCCTTTCCACTACCCCTTGTTCATTTCCCAGAGTTAGGTGTCTCTCATGTTTTGTCACCCTACTGATATTTTCACTCATTTTCTCTTCTTTCCGTTTATTCCCTTTCACTAATTTTTTATATTCCCCAAATGAATGATACCATATAATGTTTGTCCTTTTCTGACTGACTTATTTCAAATATGTGACTCTTGATCTTGGGGTCATCAGTTTGAGTCCCATGTTGAGCGTAGAGTTTACCTAAAAATTTTTAAAAGTACTCCAATTGTCAGAAAGGACCCAGGCTGGGTAAGGATTGGAGGGAGTGTCAAGGAAGCCCCTTCCCCCCTCAGTGCTAGAAGAATTTGGATACCTAGGGAATGACAGGGCCTCAGATATTGAAGGAATAAGATAGGAGCTCAATCATAGGAACTAGGTATAAGGCAGGAACCTAGAAATCAGGGAAGGGACAAGAGCCTAGTTACTAGAACTGGAATTATGAGATCACAGCAGGGCCAGACACTACTTACTTGAGCCTCAGCTGGTGAGGTATGGATGGAAATGTCTTATATTTCCTCCTGATTCAGAATATAATAAATCTTAGAGTCCAAGCTTTGTAGAAATGGAGGGGAAATAAAACCTATCAGTGGGGGTTAGGTGGCATTGGAAGGGGCATGGAGCTGGACAGGTCATCACAGTGTGATCCAGACAAGATCACATGACCATATTACCACTCAAAATGCCTGCAGCAGGGTCTAGAGATTATGTTTCCTCATTTCCTGCACCCTCGATTCTCTTCACCTCCCCAAGAAAAGAGCACAAAATTGTTCTTTCATGGCATTGCTTTCACTGTCTGGACCTTTCCAAGACCAGGCTTTTCTTGATTAGCATCTCAGGCCCATAGTGGAGGATGAGGTCACCCTGGTATGAGATGAGATGACAGTATCATGACTTGACTGGCCATAAAACAACTGGTTAAAAGCTAAATTTTGTAATCTCATAGTTTACCAAGGGGTTGTGTAGTTCAAAGCAATAACCATGACATGAAACTATTTGTAAAATTCTGACTTTCTCCTGAACTGAGTGTGGATTAGGGGTTGGTTATGGTGGTGTAAGGGAAGGGAGAACTAAGAGCTGGGGAAGGCAAGCAAGGAAGGCCCAGATGGCTCAAGGGTGAGACCAACATTCATGGTTTCTCTAAATGTGACAGGGGTCTCCTCTTCTGCAGATATAAAAAGCTTTAAGATTTCCAAAGCAGAGGGTGCTTAACCTACTGACCCAACCTAGGAAAAAATAGTAATCCCAGTAGGAATTGCTTAGCTGCCTAAACCATAACTGGGTTTAGGGGCAGCTGTCTGCTTGTGTGGGGCAGGATGACTTGCCTTCCACCAACGGTTTGGAGCTGGGCCATTCTGGGGGCTGACAGCCTTGGGATTAGATACACACTGTAACTGGTGGGTCTCAGGCTTAGTCTCTGAGTCCAAGAGTGAATTTGTATAAGATATGAAATATCAGGTAAAGGACAGATATGCAGTGGAGAGTACCGGATGTGGAATCAGAACTGAGTTTGACTCCTGGCTTTATCACTGGCTGTGTGAATTTAGGCAAGGCATTTAATTCTCTCCAGTTCTGTTTCTTCCACTGTAAAACTGAAGCAATAATTGAATTTACCTTTTAGGTGATTGTGAGACTAAAATGCAATTTAATTTAATTTAATATGGGTATGTATATACATATTATAAAATTGTCCATGAAGGTCTCACTGTTACTAATGGTAACTAGTTAGTTGCACAGTGATATGTATGTCAGGGTCTCTGTGGTTCTACATTAGTGGGTCTTGTGATTATTTTTCATTTCCATGACTGCTCAATACAGTGGTTTTTGAGAGGTGGGGAGGTGGGTTAAAGTAACTTTGCAGCAATAGAGGACTGTTTTATGAATGCATACTCCTTCATTGACTTTTCCCCTTTTTTATCATTTTTTCAAAGGATGGGAGGCAGCATGGTATGGAGTCAAGTCAGACAAATGGGGTTTGAACACCAGGTGTATCACTCAATGGCCGTAGAACCCCAGATGAGTCATGTTAACTTCTCTGAGCTTTATTTTACCATTTTCAGAGTACAGGTCTTTCACCTTCTTGGCTAAGTTTATTCCTAGGTATTTTGTTGTTTTTGGTACAAATGTAAATGGCATTGTTTTCTCAATTTTTCTTTGTGCTGCTTCTACACTACTGTATAGAAATGTGACAAATTTTTGTACATCAATTCTGTATCCTGTGACCTTACTGAATGCATTTGTCAGTTTTATTGGTTTTTTTTTTTGTAGAATTTATGGTTTTCTCTATATAGTATCATGTCATCAGCAAATAGTGAAAGTTTTACTTTTTTCCTTACCAATTTGGATGACTTTTATTCCTTTTTTAAAAGATTTTATGTATTTATTCATGAGAGAGAGAGAGAGAGAGGCAGAGACACAGGCAGAGGGAGAAGCAGGCTCCACTCAGGGAGCCCAACATGGGACTTGATTTCTGGATCCTGGACTTGATTTCTTCCCCCTGAGCAGAAGGCAAATGCTCAACCGCTGAGCCACCCAGGTGTCCCTTATTCCTTTTTCTTATCTGGATTGCTGTGCTTAGGACTTCCTGTACCATGTTGAATAAAAATGGTGAGAATGGATATCCCTGTCTTGTTCCTGACCTAAGGAACATTATACACTATTGTGTATAATGTTAACTGTTGGTGTTTCATATATGGCCTTTTTTATGTTGAGGTATGTTTCCTCTAAATCTGCTTTGTTGAGAGTTTTTATCATGAATGGATGTTGTACTTTGTCAAATGCTTTTTCTGTATCTACTGAAATGGCCATGTAATTCTTATCCTTTGTTTTATTGATGTGATGTATCATGTTGATTGACTTGTGAATATTGTACCACCCTTGCATTGTGTGAATAAATCCCACTTGATTGTGGTGAATGATTTTTAAAAATGTATTATTTGATTTGCTTTACTAGTATTTTGTTGAGGAATTTTGCATGCATGTTTATAAGAGATAATTGGCCAGTATTTCCCTTATTTTGTAATGTCTTTTCCTGGTTTTGGTATTAGGATAATGCTGCCTCATAGGATGGATGTGGAAGATTTCCTTCCTCTTCTATTTTTTGAAATAGTTTGAGAAGAATAGATATTAACTGTTCCTTAAATTTTTGGTAGAATTCATTCATGAAGCCATCTAGTCCTGGACTTTTGTTTTTTGTTTTGTTTTAAATATTTATGCCTGGATTTTCCCAGGGAATTTTATTTTATTATTTTATTTTTATTTTCTATTTAAATTCAATTTAGGTAACATATAGTATATTATTAATTTCAGGGGTATAATTTAGTGATTCATCAGTTGCATATAACACCCAGTGCTCATTACATCAAATGCCCTCCTTAAAGGCCATCCCTCAATTACCCCATCCCACCACCCACTTCCCCTCCAGCAACCCTCAGTTTGTTTCCTAGAGCTAAGAGTCTCTCATGGTTTGCCTCTCTCTGTGTTTTCTTTTCTTTCTTTTTTTTTTCAGTTTGTCTTTTTTAAAAAATTTTTTATTGGAGTTCAATTTGCCAACATATAGCATAACACCCAGTACTCAATCCATCAAGTGCCCCCCTCAGTGTCCATCACCCAGTTATCCCAACCCCCTGCCCACCTCCCTTTCCACCACCCCTTGTTTGTTTCCCAGAGTTAGGTGTCTCTCATGTTCTGTCACCCTCACTGATATTTCCCACTCATTTGTGTTTTCATCTTATTTTATTTTTCCTTCTGTTCCCCTCTGTTCATCTGTTTTGTTTCTTAAATTCCACACATGAGTGAAATCATATGGTAGTTATCATTCTTTGACTGACTTATTTCACTTGGCATAACGCCATCCGGTTCCATCCATGCTGTTGCAAATGGCAAGATTTCATTCTTTTAATGGCCAAGTAATATTCCATTGCATATATATACCACATTATCTTTCCATTCATTCATCTGTCAATGGATATTTGGGCTCTTTCCATAATTTGGCTATTGTTGATAGGTGCTGCTGTAAACACTGGGTTGCATGTATCCCTTTGAATCAGCATTTTTGTATCCTTTGAACATATTTTCTTTCTTTCTTTCTTTCTCTTTCTTTCTTTCTTTCTTTCTTTCTTTCTTTCTTTCTTTCTTTCTTTCTTTCTTTCTTTCTTTCTTTCTTTCTTAGACAGAAAGAGAGAGGGGAGGGGCAGAGGGAGAAGAAGAGAAATCCTCAAGCAGACTCTCCACTGAGCATGGATCCTGGTGTGGGGCTCAATCCCAGGATCCTGAGATCATGACCTGAGCCAAAATCAGGAGTCAAACCCTTAACTGACTGAGCCACTCAGGCACCCCTGTATCCTTTGGATAAATACATAGTAGTGCAATTGCTGGGTTTTAGGGTAGTTCTATTTTTAACTTTTTGAGGAACCGTCATACTATTTTCCAGAGCCCTTTTCATGTAGTGGTCATGGTTCCTTTAGTTTTCATCTGAGAAACTTTTTATCTCTCCTTCTATTTTGAATGATAGCCTTGCTGGATAGAGTATTCTTGGTTGCATATTTTTCCCTTTCAGCACTTTGAATAAACCATGCCACTTTTTTTGCCCTGCAAAGTTTCTGCTGAAAAAGCCACTGATAGCGTTATGGGGTTTCCTTTGTATGTAAGTGTCTTCTTTAGTCTTGCTGCTTTAAATTTTTTTTCTTTGTCACTACTTACTGCCATTTTAATTGTTATTTGTCTTTTTCTTAACAAAAAGATTTTATTTATTTGACACAGAGAGAGCACAATCAGGGGGAGTGGCAGGCAGAGGGAGCAAGAGAAGCAGACTCCCTGCCAAATAAGGATCCTGATACAGGGCTTGATCCCAGGACCCTGGGATCATGACCTGAACCAAAGGCAGATGCCCAACTAACTGAGCCACCCAGGCACCCCAAGCGTCTGACTCTTGATCTCAGCTCAGGTCTTGATCCTAGGCAGAGGGAGAGAGAGAAGCAGGCTCCCCACTGAGCAAGGAACCTGACATGGGGCTCAGTCTCAGGACCCTGGTATTATGACCTGAGCTGAAGGCATATGGCTAACTGAGCCACCCAGACACCCCTTAATTACTATGTGTCTTAATGTGGACCTCCTTTGGTTGATACATATATTTTTTTTCTTTGGTTGATATTGTTGGGGGATCTCTGTGTCTCCTGGAGCTGGATATCTGTTTCCTTCCTTAAATTTGGGAAGTTTTCAGTTATTATTTCTTTATTTTTTTTAAATTTTATTTATTTATGATAGTCACAGAGAGAGAGAGAGAGAGAGAGAGAGAGAGAGAGAGAGGCAGAGACACAGGCAGAGGGAGAAGCAGGCTCCGTGCACCGGGAGCCCAACGTGGGATTCGATCCCGGGTCTCCAGGATCGCGCCCTGGGCCAAAGGCAGGCGCCAAACCGCTGTGCCACCCAGGGATCCCTATTATTTCTTTAAATAAATTTTTTTTGCTCCCTTCTCTCTTTCTCCTCTTTCTGGGATCCCTATAATGCAAATGTTCTTATGTTTGATGGTGTCACTGTGTTGCCTAAATATATTCTCATTTTGCATATTTTCTTGTCTTATCTGCTCAGCTGGATTACTTCTCATTACTCTGTCCTCCAGGTCTCTAATTAATTCTTCTGCTTCCTGTAGCCTACTATTTATTCCATCTAGTGTATTTTTAATTTCATTTATTGTGTTCTTCATCTCTGATTGGCTCTTTTTTTATCTCTTTGTTAAGGGTCTCACTGATATTCACCACTCTTTTTTCAAGTTCAGTGAGTGTCTTTATAACCATTACTTTATTTTTTTTCAGGACACAGCTGGATACAGCTTTATTGTGGCAGTGGATGTGAGCAGGGGTTGGTGTGGTCAGCACCAGTGTGTGGAAGGAGTGGGAGGAAATGGAGGGAGTGTGGGGAAATGAAGGGGATGGGGCAGAGCCCAGGGAACCCCAGGCTCAGGCCAGGAGTTGTGGTTGGGGTGACCTTTGCCAGCCCTATCCAGAAATCTGGGCCGATGACTCCAGAACTGGAGCTCCCTCTGGCTGGGCTGGATGAGGCAGCAGTGGACAGGAGGGGCTCACACATGGGAGAAGGCATGGCTCTTGCAGAGGGGCTTGTCCTTCTTAGAGTAGAAAGTCTTTCCTTCCAGGTTGATCTGGCATATCGCACACGTGCCAGCTGAAGCCCAGCGCCTCCAGGAAGCGGTCCCCAGCATCCATCTTGAAGTCACAGCCCTGGCCAAACATCTTCTCATAGTCTTGCTCGCAGTAGGGTGCTCCTTCTTCCATGTAGAAGCCCCTTTTCCGAATGGGTGTCTTGCAGGCCGCACAGGTGAAACAATGCATGTGCCAGGTCATCTTTAGGGCATGCATGATCTCGCCTGTGATCTTTTTCTTGCACTTGGCACAGCTGGGTGCATAGCGCACATCATAGCAGGGTGGGCAGAAGATGGCACCCTTCTCCTCAAAGAAACCGCCCTCTTCCAGGACCTTCCCACACTGGCTGCACACAAATTCCTCGGGGTGGTATGCATGGCCCAGCGCAACCAGGTATCGGCCCCGGATGACCAGGTATCGGCAGTGGTGTTACACGAGAGTCTTGCCATTGTTGTCACCACCTGCTCCCTGTGCCCCCTCCGGCGGCTGCCTGCACGATGGAGGTGCGGTTCTGCAGAGGTGTGGGTGTGGCTGGCTGGCTGTGCCGGGTGAGCACCGTGCTGGTCTTGTCCGGAGCATAGCGCTCAGCAAATCCAGGATCCACAGCCCAGGGTGGGTGGCTGGTGGGGCTGACGGTGGTAGGGCCAGCCCAGGGTTCCTGGGGTGTAGCTGAAGCTGGGGCTGGGGCTTCTGTCCTGGGCACCTGGCTTGATTTCTTCAGGTGTTCCTCATCCGGGTCTAGCATGAACTCGGTGCTCGTGAGGTGGGCAAGGATGCGGAAGGAACGAGACTGGCTTGTCCCGGGCCGAGGCCACCAGTCCTCTGTGTCCTCCATCAGCCGCTGCTTGCTGGCATCTGGGACCAGCGGCCGGAGCGGCTGTCCATTCTGCTGCAGGGCATTGTCAGCTGGCAGGGGTACCCCAAAGGGCCGGGCCGTCTTGTTGAGGGAGGCGCTGGGTGCAAAGGTGTACCACGGGGGATCCGCGGCGGGGGCCAGGGCCTTCTGCAGTTTGTTCTGAGCTGGCTGGGCCCTGCTGAGACCCAGGCTCAGGTGCTCCCCGCAGGCACGAATCTTGTTCTGGGCTTCAATGTGCGTCAGGCCCCCCGCATTCTTGCCATCTATGCTCAGCACCCAGTCACCCACAGCCACACCGGCCTGTGCAGCTTTGCCTCCAGAAGTGAGCCTGGAGATGGAGAGGGGCACATTGAAGTCCTTGCCCCTCTGCAGCTGAAAGCCCCAAGGTGCGGGCCCCTCCAGCACCACCTTGAAGGAATCCATGGCGCCTGCCCCTACTCGGCCCCGCGGAGGCGCTGCTCGGTGGCTGGCCCCAAAGAGCCGCGTTGGGATCCACCACCGGTGTTCTCTAACCATTACTTTAAATTCTCTCTCAGGCATGTTATTTATCTCCATTTATTTTGTTACCTTGCTGTGATTTTGTCATGTTCTTTCGTTTGGGACATATTCATCTCCCTCCTCATTTTGTCTCTCTGAGGAGACAGAGTGTTAGGAAAGTAATCTACATCTCCTATACTTGAAAGTAATGGACTAATGAAGAAGATATCCTGTAGTGCTCTTCAGTGCAGTGTCCTCTGTTCCCCAGAATCTGGTTCTTCATGGGTACCTCCTATGTGTGTTATGTGCATCCTGCTGTTGTGAGCCACTTTTTCCTTCAGTCCTATCATCTGCAGTGGCTCTCTTTGCCTTTTGTGGGTAGTGTTTGGTCACTGTGATGTTAGGGGGCCTGTCTGGGGATGCCTTGGGCTTGAGTTGAGCCGAGTCAGGCACTTATCAGAGACAGAATAGCACCAAACTGCTGGGTGCTTTCCCTGTGTTGTCCTCTGAGAGGCTTTCATTAGTGGGCAGGGCCTGCAATTGAGACCAGCTGTCTGTCTCCAGCCTATTGCTGGATGGTGTGTGTGTTGTTATCTTTCCTTCTCCCCAGGGAAAGAGTAACTTTGGAGTGGTGCTGGCCCCTGTTGGGGCTGCTTACACACTGCCAGGCCTGTGGCACCACTGTGGATGGGCTCCAGCTATGAATGTATTGGATGGTGTGGATTTGCAATGTGTTGAGGGGGGCTGGGTGGGAGTGTTAGCAAGTTCGGTAATGAGTATCTATACCACACTGGTTCCCACAGGTGTCCATGTGTTTATGCTGGGGGATGGTGGAAGGAAATGGCACCTGCCAGTTCCTTTGTTCTTGGAAGAGTCTCCCAGTGATCTCTATCCTTCTGAGACAAGCTCTTAGTTGATTAAACTACTCTCCCTCTCATATGACCCAGGAGTTGTTGTTGGTTTTTCAAACTGCTGAACTGCTGCTTCTGTACTGTATTTCTATGGGGCTCTTTGTTGTGCTGTCTCTGTAAGGGTGGGGACTCGGCTTCCTCTTGCCCTTCTGGCTCTCTCAGAGTTGATCCCACTGATTTTTAAAATTCTAGGTTTTAAGTCCCACTGATTTTAAGAACTCACGAAATTCAGGCCCTCTAGTGTCCAAAGCCAAATATTATGGGGATTCATCATCTTGGCAGGGGCTCCCCAGGATGAGGGTCTGTTTTTTCCCCCTTTCTCCTGTGGCCAGGCCCAAGGGTTTGTTTAGCTCCCAGCCTCGTCTTTACCCTTCCTATTCTCTTCAATGTGGCCTCTTCTCTGCTTTTAGCTGTGGAGAGTTTGTTCTTTCAGTCTTTGGGTTGTTTTCTGGGTTATTTACACTGATGTGATTGTTATCTAGTTCTATCTGTTGGATAAGGTGAGCCTAGGTTCCTCCTACTCCACCATCTTCACCAGAAGTCCTGGGCTTCATAATTTTTGACAATGGTTTACCTTAGTTGGGCTTAAGGAGTTTGTTTGTTTGTTTATTTATTTATTTATTTATTTATTTATTTATTTATTTATAAAGGAAACTTAGCTGAGCTATTGCCATCAGAACTTGTCACCCTTAAACAAATAGGCTGAAAGGATAGCCCAGAGATAATGAACAATGTCCTAATGGGGATATTCAGGCAAGACTGGCCATTAAGACTTGCCAAGTTTCTCTTTGCTTAGCAAGTTGCTCTATGTTAGACAACAGGAGTCAGTACTAGTGTATTATTAAGCGGAGAAAATCTTAAGGCTGATTACCATCTATATCTACATTCACCTGCCATTTCTGCTCTTCAGAATTTCTGTACTTTTGCCTCTTCATTATTTACTGTTTCTCATTTGTTGTGGCTATGAAAATAATAAATACACTGGCAAGGATTTAGTCTAAAGTCAAGTAAATTGGCTCCAGAAAGATTCTTTTGGGTAAAGCCTTCAAACTCTACTGTATAGATATTGACATCTATTCTGACTTCTTAAGACTTTTTTCCCCTTTTCTTTTCATTCTCTTCTTTGTTCCAGATATATAAGGTTGCTAGAGAAGTGACCTCTGGATGAATGAGGTGTTATTCATTTGGATTCTGGAAGGTGGCTCTCATCTTGATTCAACAGTTTTCCTGTTGGCTTGGGCTCCCTTCTCCTCTGGGGCCAGTGAGATCCACTGCTATAGGTCAAAGGTGGCAGTCAGATAGTAGAGGTGTATACATCATCTCAGTTCAACTGTCTAGGTAGACCTGCCCTAAGGGGGCAGTTTCTAGGGACATCAAGAAGAGGCCTTTTTCTGTGGTCATCAAGACAGTGTGGTACTGGCACAAAGACACATAGATCAATGGAACAGAATAGAGAATCCAGAAGTAGACCCTCAACTTTATGGTCAACTAATATTCGACAAAGGAGGAAAGACTATCCACTGGAAGAAAGACAGTCTCTTCAATAAATGGTGCTGGGAAAATTGGACATCCACATGCAGAAGAATGAAACTAGACCACTCTCTTTCACCATACACAAAGATAAACTCAAAATGGATGAAAGCTCTAAATGTGAGACAAGAGTCCATCAAAATCCTAGAGGAGAACACAGGCAACACCCTTTTTGAGCTCGGCCACAGTAACTTCTTGCAAGATACATCCACGAAGGCAAAAGAAACAAAAGCAAAAATGAACTATTGGGACTTCATCAAGATAAGAAGCTTTTGCACAGCAAAGGATACAGTCAACAAAACTAAAAGACAACCTACAGAAAGGGAGAAGATATTTGCAAATGACGTATCAGATAAAGGGCTAGTTTCCAAGATCTATAAAGAACTTATTAAACTCAACACCAAAGAAACAAACAATCCAATCATGAAAAGGGCAAAAGACATGAAGAGAAATCTCACAGAGGAAGACAGACATGGCCAACAAGCACATGAGAAAATGCTCCGCATCACTTGCCATCAGGGAAATACAAATCAAAACCACAATGAGATACCACCTCACACCAGTGAGAATGGGGAAAATTAACAAGGCAGGAAACAACAAATGTTGGAGAGGATGCAGAGAAAAGGGAACCCTCTTGCACTGTTGGTGGGAATGTGAACTGGTGCAGCCACTATGGAAAACTGTGTGGAGGTTCCTCAAAGAGTTAAAAATAGACCTGCCCTACGACCCAGCAATTGCCCTGTTGGGGATTTACCCCAAAGATACAGATGCAATGAAATGCCGGGACACCTGCACCCCGATGTTTCTAGCAGCAATGTCCACAATAGCCAAACTGTGGAACGAGCCCCGGTGTCCATTGAAAGATGAATGGATAAAGAAGATGTGGTTTATGTATACAATGGAATATTACTCAGCCATTAGAAATGACAAATACCTACCATTTACTTCGACGTGGATGGAACTGGAGGGTATTATGCTGAGTGAAATAAGTCAATCGGAGAAGGACAATCATGGTCTCATTCATTTGGGGAATATAAATAATAGTGAAAAGGAATAGAGGGGAAGGGAGAAGAAATGGGTAGGAAATATCAGAAAGGGAGACAGAACATGGAAGACTCCTACTCTGGGTGGTGGAAGGGGAGGAGGGCGGGGGGTGGGGGTTACTGGGTTGCGGGCACTGAGGGGGGCACTTGACGGGATGAGCACTGGGTGTTATTTTGTATGTTGGCAAATTGAACACCAATAAAAAATAAATTCATTATTAAAAAAAAAGAAGAGGCCTTTTTGTTTTGGTGGTATATGGGGGTTAAGAAATGTGACATTTTCCCCTTTGAATATAATAAGACCATTTGGGATAGATATTTTCCTTGCTAAACTATCTTTGCTCAGGCCCCTTGGGGAATGGCAGAAGGAGCTAACATCTGTGCAATATAGGTCAAACAGCAAGTAGGCTGGGAAAGCCCAGCAATTCCTTCACAACAGTTGAATCCCAAGGCTCCTGAGCCTGAGCCAACATGTCTGGGGAAGCAAAAGGGGCTGGCCCAGGGGAGACTAATGCATGTGTATGTACATGTATCTATGTGCGTATGTGTGCCCAAGACAGTGCAGAATGGGGGTTGGGGAGAGGAATAAGACAACCAATCTGTACTATAACTTAGGGCCCCAAAGCTTCCTGGGATTGCATGTTTTTCTTTTTCATTCATGCAGCCATCTTTTTTTCTTTCAAATCTTTCTCCAGGTTCTTTCCTTTCTTTTCTCCCTCACTTTTTCTTTTCCTTCTCAATTTCTCCTTTGTTTTCTCCCCTCCTTCTCTCTTTCTAGGATGGCAAAGGACACCTGGACAGTTGGATGCTGGAGAAACATCTTTGAAAACAGGAGACTAAAAAAAAAAAAAAAAGAAAAGAAAACAGGAGAGTGTCATCTTGCTGCCTTTCACCTCTGTAATTCAGGGATTTCCAATTCATCCATTTAGGCTCTGTGTCTCTTCTTCTTGTTCATTTTGGGAGGCTGAATGAAAGCACATGAGCTGCAACTCTCTCCTCTGATAACCCCGCTTCTCTGCATTTTTCCTTGACTCACTAGGGAGAATCACACATCTTTTTGGATGGAGCACTTGGCTGGAGGCAAAGGACCTGGCTCCTGTTCCCAAGCTCTACTCTATACTTTTGGTGTGACCCTGGGCAAGTTCCTGTACTCTTTGGGGCCTTAGCTTCCCTTTCAATAAGTATGATAAATGGAAAGGAAAATCTTTGGAGCCTGCACTCAAAAGTGATGCTAATTAGAATACTAGGGCTTCCAAAATCTTCTTAGCCCTTGCCCCACCCCCTTCATTCTTACCTCTCTTCCTCCCAGGAAACAGTTAGTTAAGTGAAAAGCCACACCCAAGGCTATGGTCTGAGTAGAACAGAGTTAAGTTTCACTTCTTAGTTTAAAATATGTGATCAGAAAGAGTCCCCAAGCAAGAGGAGTGCAGGGGAAAGGTTCTGAAAGTGTAGGAATTTTATAGGAATAAAAACAAAGTTATCTCTCTGACCTTTTGTTCAAAGGTCCAGGATGAAGTGTTTGGATTGGTGTTAAACAGGAAGTTTAACTGAGAAGCAGGCCATTTTCCAGGTAGTATTTGGGGTGAGGGAACCGTTGATCTGAACAGGACATAACTTGGCTGTACTGTGTGGGAATTTGTGAGCCCAGTTCTTCTTTCCTTATGACTGGGCACCTAGCAGCAGGGGTGTAGGTCTGCTTTGGTTTTTCTGTGAAAGAAGCAAGAACAGGAGCCTCCATGAAGGCTTACAGCTGCCTTCCAAGGAATTTCAGTGTATCTGGGAGCACAGAGGCTGAGTCATATTTTGGGAGAGGATTGTGTTTTTATACCCTCAATGCAGGGTGTTGCCATAATATTAATCATTATTATGGTTAAAAACAAATAAACTCATCCTGCAGTTATGACAAATCTGTGTTTTGGCTCTTTCTTGCCCCTGCATTGTCCTTCTGTTAGCTTCTGCCTTAGAGAACCAGAGTTTAACTCCATATTGCCAGAATAGGCAACTGCCTTTCTAACATCATTTTTTGAGATTGCACATTAAATACCTAATTTAAAAAATTCCACATCTATTAACTAATATCTATAATTCACTGTATCAAAATTATTTAAGATAAACTGTGCATATAAGTGCACAGATATTAAGTGTACAAATCAATGAGTTTTGACAAATGTTTACTTCTATGCAAGCCAAACATCTATCAAAATTCAGAAGATTACCATCACCCAAAATATTATTCCTTCTCAGTCAATCCCCAACTTACCCCATAGGCAACCATTGTAATTATTTTTTTCTACCATGGATTATTCTGCCTGCCCTTGGAGGGTATGAATTTTTTTTTTATTTCACAGAAACCCTTATTTATTCAAATATACAACCCAGTTTTCTTCTCTAACAATCCAGAAAATTTCATTCAATATATGTAGAATGGAAATACCTGTCTTCAAAGGGTATACTGTACTTTCCACATACATAATTATCACTAAAAATGAATCACATGCATTTTTAAAGAATACACCAAAGGTAGTTCTATTCAGAGACTAAGACACAACCCTACTTACCCCCCTCTTGCCCCTCCTCTGCTCTCACCTTTATGGAGCCTATGAAAACCTAGGGGCTGGGGGCTGCTAGCACACTAGTTTGCCTGGGGTCAAAGCATCTGTTTTCTCTTTCTTCTGGAAACTTTACAAGGCTCTGTATGCATAAAGTACCCATCAAGGAAACTCTGGTTGAATAGGTGACGGAATTAACACTTATCAATTACTCATGATATATCAGGCCCTGCATTAGGCATTCTCCATATGTGATATCATCTAGCCCTCGAACCTCTGAATAAATTATCATTATCTTAATTTGACATGTCAAAACCCAGAGACTTCAGGTTAAATGATTTGCTTAAGGTCACAGTGCTACTTAATAGTGGTCTAGTGGAGTCCGAGTGACTTTTCTGCACTTTCCTACACTGAATGTACAGTCACGTGGAGTTAAAGTCCCAATTTCTCAAAATAAGTGATATGAAAGGATGGTACCATTGCCTAAATGGAGCACAAGTAATAAAATTTAGTTTTGGTAAAATCTGGTATACTTGTAGGAAAATT
The DNA here is from genome assembly GCF_011100685.1 of Canis lupus familiaris. Classification (NCBI taxonomy): domain Eukaryota; kingdom Metazoa; phylum Chordata; class Mammalia; order Carnivora; family Canidae; genus Canis; species Canis lupus. The sequence goes on along the minus strand of NC_049260.1, from coordinate 59,859,846 downwards.
GTATTGCTTATCTCCAACTGAAAAAAAATAATGTTTGAACTCTAATTGATGGTATGCATGCCAAAATGTTTATGGGTGAAATGTGCTGATGCCTACAATTTTTTTTTGAAATTTAAAATTATAATTTTTATTTCTTTGGTTTTTATATCTGTATCTATTTTTTCTTGGTTCCTAAGGATATTAACAAAATTAATATATTCATTTTAATCCACAAATGTTGGCAAATTGAATTTAAATAAGAAAAAGAACTGCAAATACATCTTAAGCCTTTTGCAGTAAAGGCACTGTTATAATTGTTAATATTGTAATTTATTTTTAAATGAGGAAATCAAATTAATCAAATGAATTAGGATTAAATGGGATTATGCTGATTATCTGAGATAATGTTGGTCAAACACTTAATGCAATGCCTGGCACACAGTGATTATATTTTTAGAATGGCAGCTACTATTATCTGTGTAAGTATAAAAAATTATTAGGGAAGGTATTTAGTGCTAACTGCCATGCTAGTGTCTACTGTGGATATGTCTTTTAGACGGCCTTGCTGATCAGAGTTACGAGAGCTTGTTAAGTTGAGAATAAAGGAGGAAAAGCAAAGAAAATACACATTCAGGATCTTTTGGGGGGCGGGCAGTGCTGCCTTTGAAACAGTTTTTGGTGGTTCTAGGACTAACTTGTCTTCTTTTTTTAGGTCCCTCCATTTCTGAAAGTCAGTACATAATGTGATTCCCTTGAGTTTTCTGGTTTTTATTCTCCTCTCCTTGAAATAGTTCTTTCTTTAAGATGCCTTGGTTGTATTGTATATGACCAATATCATTTGTAGTATCAGTTTCCACTTTTTTGGTTTTTACTATTTTGGCAATCACCAGTGTGATGTATTGTCCCTGATGGCCAGTCCCCAAGAGTGCTACAGCTTATCTAATCTACATTTATCTAAATATTACTTAAGACTAGGATCTTTTTGAATTACACTGTTCTTTCCCTTTTCTGGTCTTTATTGCTCTTACAGTTTGTAACACACCATTTAGCACATTATTTCCTGCTCGTACCACTCACGTTAGATGATAGTGAACAATTTGAAAGTGGGGCCATATCTTGGATAAGCTTCATAGTTCATATCAATCTAATTTATGCTATTGCTTGTCACAGATCCTCTTCTCTGAGACACATTTCCCAGGTTCCTAAACATATGTATTATTAGTTCATATAATTGTCAAAGTATAATATAGGTATTATAAAAATAAGTTCTGGAAGACTATGAATGCCTCTCTTCCCCCTTTATTAGGACTAGAAATACAATTTAAATTCTCTTAGTATTTTTCTTCACTCATTTGTTTTGTGCTAAGTGACATATATATTTTTTGGTAAATGATGAATGCAAACAAAGCAGCAGTTTATGCTACAAAATACATTTTCCTTCAAGCCAGAAGAATATGGAAACTTGCCTACATTAATGAAAAAAATCACTAGTTTTTATTTTTAATGTTTCTACTTTAAAGTTTATTGAGATTATCCCAGACAGCATTAAACTTGAGGCTTCCAGGTGAAAAAAAAAGTTCAAATACTCCTTAAGCCTCATTATTTACTTTTATCTTAATATTAATGGACTTTTACTATTATTTCCTGAGAGAGGAAGGGGTGAAAGGAGAGATCGTGAGGGTCCTGGACATTTGGCTAGGGAGAGATTGTCCTGAAGGGGAGAGAAGGGCACAGATAGGGGATATTGGGGCATTGCAGACAAATCACCAACCTGTTGGTTTTTCCATGGACTATTCGTAAACACAGGTCATGGCTATTGCTGCAGGGGTTTTGTGACTGTGGGGGAAGGCAAGGGAGGGGTAAAAGGAAGATCATTTAATTTAATGAACCGTTTTCCTAGTGTAGACCTCAAGCCCTGGCTCTAGGGCAACAGACTCAGGCCTCAAAAAAGGAGAGAGATAACTGTCTGCTTGTGTATTTGGGCCATTTTGGGCTGAGGCTATGGGCATTGGGCAATTTTTATGAGTCACATCTTGGCTTTAGGGCCCCTGGTTCTCACAGAGTTGAGAAAGCTGAACCAGTTTGGGAACTGCTGAGTATCTGAGGAGAAAGGGAGAGTGTGCGAGGACTTGGGCATAGTGAAAGACATCAATGTTAGGGTAAAGGATGCCCTTAGATGTAATCCATTCTGTCAGGCTAAGCCCCCAAATTGATTTTACCCAGTGACCCAGAAACACATTTTGCCTTTTTCTAGACACCCCTCCCCAATTTTAACTGGCTACTTGGAGTTTAGTTTCTACTTAGTGTAAGCCATATGGTTATAGGGTGTCAGGAAGGCTCACATGTGGCTTGGATAGTAAAGAGTGGGGGTTCTCTCAACTATTTTTTTGGTGTTTTGCTGTTTCGATATAAAAGAACACAATTGCTTCTGCTTTCTACAGCCTGCCTACTCTATGGGGAGAGGAGAGAGGGGTTCTGATGAGCTTAATGCCTTCTGAAACCTGGTGGCTTGTGGTAGCCACTCAGGACTGGGGCCTGGCATTGGCTTTGCCAGGCTGGCCAAAAGGTTGCTTTCTCACAGCTTTCAGAGCCAGTCACAGGTGATTGTACCTCTGGGGGTACGGGGAGGTAACTCTCAGCCTATTTTGACCAAATTAAAAAAACAGAAACAACAGGCTCAATGCTGCCTTATATACATAGGCATAATGGCAAAAATGTGGCAAAAATGGCACCTCTTCAGAAGCTGTCCCTCACTTCCCTGGTTAGATAGCTCCTTCCAACCGCAGCCATATCACTGTTAATTGTCATCACAACACCTATCACTATCTCAAATTGTCATTTGATTATTTGGTGTTTATTGCCTTCTCCATCCCCCGTCTCATGTATGTTCCATGAAAGCAGGCTGTGTTGGGTTCCCTACTGTATCTCCGGAATCTGGCAGAATTGAGCAGGCCTCTTCTCTGTCTCCTGAACACACCCTACATATCTTCACTTTGTACCTTTGCTCAAAGTATTTCCCCTCTCTGGAATGTATTTTTCCCTGTCCACTCAATCTGCAGTGTTGAACTTATTGTCCCATCTCCTCCAGAAAGGCTTCCCTGATCACTTCAGCCCACAGAAACCTTTTCTTCTCTGGCTGCTATAGTATTACTGTCTTTGCTATGTATTTGGCTAATTCTTTTTTTACTGTCATGTGTTCCTTCTCAAATGTTTCTTTTGCATTGGTCTTACTTCTCCAAGTAGATTGTATCCACAATACTTTCCAGCTTTTGATCAGGGCTAGATCTTTCTCACTTCAGGGTAAATGAATTTATGCTCATTCAGTGATACAGATAATGCATCTGGACATAGGAAACAGTTTCTTTGTGTGGTCTAAGGAGCATATGCTGCTTGTCGATTTTTTTTAAAGATTTTATTATTTATTTATTTATTTATTTATTCATGAGAGACATAGAGAGAGGCAGAGACACAGGCAGAGGGAGAAGCAAGCTCCCTGTGGGGAACTCGATGTGGGACTCGACCCCAGGATCCCAAGATCACACCCTGAGCCGAAGGCAGATGCTCAATCACTGAACCACCCGAGTGTCCCATGCAGCTTGTCTTTAAATGCAGATTCCCAGGTACTACCTACAAAGTTTCAGGATGGATAGTTTGGGATGGGGCCCTGGAATCTTTGTTTGAAAGAAGATTCTTCTGATACACAAAGTTTGAGAGCTAGTAATTTGCGGAGACCGATCCCTGGTTCTGGCTCAGCTACTAACCAGCTATGTGACTCTGGGCAACTCACTTGTCCTCTCTGGGCTTCTTTTTCCTCATCATAGGATAAAGGGGTGAAGGGGTTGGGCAATGTGGCCTTTCAGTTCTGAAAATCAGCAAGTTTATGTTCTGTGAAATCCTGGAAGGTGAATTCTTTGGCTTACGTATCTTAGAATCTCAATTACAGCATATTCAAATATAGTACATTAAAGGTAGTAAGTGCTTAATAAACACCAATGAATGAATTAATGGAGAAAGTAGCTGTGAAACAGCTATGAGGAAACTTGCAACAATCCAGGAACAATAGTGTAGTGGACTACATTACACAGGCCTGAGTTAGAATCTCCATCTCTGCCAAGTAAATTGTTTTTTCCAACACTCCATTTCCTCATCTGCAGATTGGAGGTGTTAATAGTACCTACTACATAAGGCTGTTCGAGGATGAAATGGGAAAATATCTACAAAAAGCTTAGCATAATGTCTGACATATAGTAAATATTTAATATCTTTGTTTTCAATTAGATCACCCCAAAGAGGAGCAAATGATTGCTTTTCAAGGAGGCAGAAACTGAATTTCAACCATATCCCAGACTGTTCATGTCTCTACCTTTCCCACTAGCCTGCAAGTTGAAGGGGAAGAACAATGGATGGTGTGGGAAGCCCATAGAGGCCCTGACTATGAGGGCAGGACCTGGAAGCCTGGCATATCTGACAGCCACAGCTGTAAGGACCTGATTTAGAACTTGGGAGTGATTGGCTGGGGTCTTGAAGTGTGCTATATACCTTATCTGTGGGCTGGGAAAACCAAAGTGTCAGAGCATCATGATATTTATCATCAGGGGTACAGAGACAGTATGGGGCTTTGAACGAGAGTATTTGGGTTCAACTTTTAGTTCTTGCAGGAAGCCTTCCTTGACCTTGTTGTACCCCCACATCCCTATATAGGTCAGGTGCCCCTTCTCTGTGTTTCCACAGTGCCTACTATTTCCCTTATCATACTATTTGGCTGTGTCACTACCCCTGTCAGCTATAGTACACTGAGCTCCCTGAGAATGAAGTCAATGACTTGACATCTCTGTACCCTGGACAAAGAGCATATTGTTTGAATAGAGCAGATGTGTGGAAAATGTTTTGGAGCTCAAGTCAAATGATTAGCTGATATACTGTTAACTTTGGGCAAGTCAATTAACCTCTTTAAGCCTATAAGAGGTTGGATAAGAGATGGGATAAAAATTTATTAGGGTAAGAGAGAGAGAGACAGTGAGAGGCAAACCAAGAAACAGACTTTTAACTATAGAGAACAAACTGATGGTTACTAGAGGTGAAGTGGGTGGGGGTTAAATAGGTGACGGAGATTGATGCTTGTCATAAGCATCAGGTAATATATGGAACTGTTGAATTAATATATTTTACACCTGAAACTAATATAAAACTGTATGTTAACTAACTAGAATAATAATTAAAACTTTAAAAAAGAACAACTTATCTGGAAGGAGGGGGCAAGATGGCGGAAAAGTAGGGTCCCCAAGTCACCTGCCCCCACCAAATTACCTAGATAACTATCAAATCATCCTGAAAACCTACGAATTCGGCCTGAGATTTAAAGAGAGAACAGCTAGAATGCTACAGTGAGAAGAGTTCGCACTTCTATCAAGAGTTATAAAATTTGGATTACAATTCAATGTCAGAAAGCCAATTCAGAAGCACAATTGTAAAGCTACTGGTGGCTCTAGAAAAAAGTATAAAAGATTCAAGAGACTTCATGACTGCAGAACTTAGATCTAACCAGGAAGAAAGTAAAAATCAATGAAATGAGACGCAATCCAAACTAGAGGTCCTAACCATGAGGGTTAACGAGGTAGAAGAACGATTGAGTGACATAGAACACAAGTTGATGGCAAGGAGGGAAAAGGGGAAAAAAGAGAAAAACAATTACAAGCTCATGAGGATAGGTTAAGGGAAATAAATGACAGCCGCAGAAGGAAAAATCTACGTTTAATTGGGGTTCCTGAGGGCGCCGAAAGGGACAGAGATCCAGAATATGTATTTGAACAAATCATAGTTGAGAACTTTCCTAACCTGGGAAAGGAAACAGGCATTCAGATCCAGGAAATAGAGAGATCTCTCCCCCAAAATCAATAAAAACCACTCAACACCTCGACATTTAATAGTGAAACTTGCAAATTCCAAAGATAAAGAGAAGATCCTTAAAGCAGCAAGAGACAAGAGATCTCTAACTTCTATGGGGAGAGATATTAGATTAACAGCAGACCTCTCCACAGAGACCTGACAGGCCAGAAAGGGCTGGCAGGATATATTCAGGGTCCTAAATGAGAAGAACATGCAACCAAGAATACTTTATCCAGCAAGGCTCTCATTCAGAATAGAAGGAGTATAAAGAGCTTCCAAGAGAGGCAGAAACTGAAAGAATATGGGACCACTAAACCAGCTCTGCAAGAAATATAAAGGGGGACTCTAAAAGAAAGAGAATGCTCAAAGAAATAATCCACAAAAACAGGTATGAATAGGTATCATGATGACACTAAATTCATATCTTTCAATAGTAACTCTGAACGTGAATGGGCTTAATGATCCCATCAAAAGACCAGGGTTTCAGACTGGATAAAAAAGCAAGACCCATCTATTTGCTGTCTACAAGAGACTCATTTTAGACATAAGGACACCTGCAGCCTGAAAATGAAAGGTTGGAGAACCATTTACCATTCAAATGGTCCTCAAAAGAAAGCAGGTATAGCAATTCTCCTATCAGATAAACTAAAGTTTATCCCCAAGACTGTAGTAAGAGATGAAGAGGGACACTATATCATACTTAAAGGATTTATCCAGCAAAAAGACCTGACAATCATGAATATTTATGCCCTGAATGTGGGAGCTGCCACGTATATCAATCAATTAATAACCAAAGTTAAGACATACTTAGATAATAATAAACTTATACTTGGTGACTTGAACGTAGCACTTTCTACAATCGACAGATATTCGAAGCACAACGTCTCCAAAGAAACAAGAGCTTTAAATGATACACTGGACCTTACATCCAAACGCAACTGAATACACATTCTTCTCAAGTGCACATGGAACTTTCTCCAGGATAGACCACATACTGGGTCCCCAATCAGGTTTTAACCGATGCCAAAAGATTGGGATCGTCCCCTGCATATTTTCAGACCATAATGCTTTGAAATTAGAACTAAATCACAAGAAGAAGTTTGGAAGGTTTTCAAAAACGTGGAGGTAAAGGACCATCCTGCTAAAAGATGAAAGGGTCAACCAAGAAATTAGAGAAGAATTAAAATATTCATGGAAACTAATGAGAATGAAGATACAACCATTCAAAATCTTTGGGATACAGCAAAAGCAGTCCTGAGGGGGAAATACATTGCAATACAGCACCCATCCAAAAAATGGAAAGAACTCAAACACAAAAACTAAACTTGCACCAAAAAGCAGCTGGAGAAAAAACAGCCAATAGATCCTACACCCAGCAGAAGAAGAGAGCTAATAAAGATTGGACCAGAACCCAATGAAATAGAGCAGAAGAACTGTGGAACAGATTAACAAAACCAGGAGTTGGTTCTTTGAAAGAATTAATAAGATAGATAAACCATTAGCCAGCCTTATTAAAAAGAAAAAAGACTCAAATTAATAAAATCATGAATGAGAAAAGAGAGATCACAACCAACACAAAGGAAATACAAATGATTTTAAAAATAAATTTTGAGCAGCTATATGCCAATAAATTAGACAATTTTGAAGAAATGGATGTATTTCTGGAAAACCACAAAGTACCGAAACTGGAACAGGAAGAAATAGAAAACCTGAACAGGCCAATAACCAGGGAGGAAATTGAAGCAGTTATCAAAAACCTCCCAAGACACAAAAGTCCAGGGCCAGATGGCTTCCCAGGGGAATTCTATCAACGTTTTAAGAAGAAACCATACCTATTAACTAAAGCTGTTTAGAAAGATAAAAAGAGATGGAATACTTCCAAAATCGTTCTATGAGGCCAGGATCACCTTAATTCCAAAAACCACCTAATTCCAAAAGACCCCACCAAAAAGGAGAATTACAGACCAATATCCCTGATGAACATGGATGCAAAATTCTCAACAAGATACTAGCCAATAGGATCCATTAAGAAGATTATTAATTAAGAAGATTATTCACCATGACCAAGTGGGATTTATCCCTGGGATGCAAGGCTGGTTCAACACTCGTAAAACAATCAATGTGATTCATCATATCAGCAAGAGAAAAACCAAGAACCATATGATCCTCTCAATAGATGCAGAGAAAGCATTTGACAAAATACAGCATCCATTCCTGATCAAAACTCTTCAGAGTGTAGGGATAGAGGGAACATTCCTCAACACCTTAAAAGCCATCTATGAAAAGCCCACAGCAAATATCATTCTCAATGGGGAAACAATTGGAGCCTTTCCCCTAAGATGAGGAACAAGACAGGGATGTCCACTCTCACCACTGCTATTCAACATAGGACTAGAAGTCCTAGCCTCAGATATCAGGCAACAAAAATAAATAAAAGGCATTCAAATTGGCAAAGAAGAAGTCAAACTCTCCCTCTTTGCCGATGACATGATGCTCTACATAGAAAACCGAAAAGACTCCACCCTAAGATTGCTAGAACTCATACATCAATTCAGCAGTGTGGCAGGATACGAAATCAATGTCCAGAAGTCAGTGGCATTTCTATACACTAACAATGAGACTGAAAAAACAGAAATTAAGGAGCCAATCCCATTGACAATTGCACCCAAAAGCATAAGATACCTAGGAATAAACCTAACCAAAGAGGTAAGGGTCTATACCCTAAAAACTACAGAACACTTCTGAAAGAAATGGAGGAAGACACCAAGAGATGGAAAAATATTCCATGCTCATGGATTGGAAGAATTAATATTGTGAAAATGTCCATGCTACCCAGGGCAATTTACACATTTAATGCAATCCCTATCAAAATACCATGGACTTTCTTCAGAGAGTTGGAACAAATCATCTTAAGATTTGTGTGGAACCAGAAAAGACCCCGAATAGCCAGGGGAATATTAAAAAAGAAACCATATCTGGGGGCATCACAATGCCAGATTTCAGGTTGTACTACAAAGCTGTGGTCATCAAGACAGTGTGGTACTGGCACAAAAACAGACACATAGATCAGTGGAACAGAATAGAGAATCCAGAAGTAGACCCTCAACTTTATGGTCAACTAATATTCGATAAAGGAGGAAAGACTATCCATTGGAAGAAAGACAGTCTCTTCAATAAATGGTGCTGGGAAAATTGGACATCCACATGCAGAAGAATGAAACTAGACCATTCTCTTATACCATACACAAAGATAAACTCAAAATGGATGAAAGATCTAAATGTGAGACAAGATTCCATCAAAATCCTAGAGGAGAACACAGGCAACACCCTTTTTGAACTTGGCCACAGTAACTTCTTGCAAGATACATCCACGAAGGCAAAAGAAACAAAAGCAAAAATGAACTATTGGGACTTCATCAAGATAAGAAGCTTTTGCACAGCGAAAGAAACAGTCAACAAAACTAAAAGACAACCTACAGAATGGGAAATGATATTTGCAAATGACCTATCATAAAAAGGGCTAGTATCCAAGATCTATAAAGAACTTATTAAACTCAACAGCAAAGAAACAATCCAATCATGAAATGGGCAAAAGACATGAACCGAAATCTCACAGAGGAAGACATAGACATGGCCAAGAAGCACATGGGAAAATGCTCTGCATCACTTGCCTTCAGGGAAATACAAATCAAAACCACAATGAGATACCCTCACACCAGTGAGAATGGGGAAAATTAACAAGGCAGGAAACAGCAAATGTTGGAGAGGATGTGGAGAAAGGGAACCCTCTTGCACTGTTGATGGGAATGTGAACTGGTGCAGCCACTCTGGAAAACTGTGTGGAGGTTCCTCAAAGAGTTAAAAATAGATCTGCCCTATGACCCAGCAATTGCACTGCTGGGGATTTACCCCAAAGATACAGATGCAATTAAACACTGGGACACCTGCATCCGGATGTTTATAGCAGCAATGTCCACAATAGCAAACTGTGGAAGAAGCCTCGGTGTCCTTCAAAAGATGAATGGATAAAGAAGATGTGGTTTATGTGTACAATGGAATATTACTCAGTCATTAGAAATGACAAATACCCACCATTTGCTTCAAGGTTTATGGAACTGGAGGGTATTATGCTGAGTGAAATAAGTCAATTGGAGAAGGACAAACAATATATGGTCTCATTCATTTGGGGAATATAAAAAGTAGTGAACGGGAATAAAGGGGAAAGGAGAAAAAATGAGGGGAAATATCAGAGAGGGAGACAGAATATGAGAGACTCCGAACTCTGGGAAACGAAGAAGGGGTGGTGGAAAGGGAGGTGGGCGGGGGGTGGGGGAGACCTGGTGATGGGTTGAGGGGGGCACTTGATGGGATGTGCATTGGGTGTTTTGCTAGATGTTGGCAAATTGAACTCCAATAAAAAAAAAGGAACCACTTATCTTCACTCAGCATAATACCCTCCAGTTCCATCCACGTCGAAGCAAATGATGGATATTTGTCGTTTCTAATGGCTGAGTAATATTCCACTGTGAAATAAGTCAATCTGAGAAGGACAAACATTATATGGTCTCATTCACTTGGGGAATATAAAAAATAGTGAAAGGGAATAAAGGGGAAAGGAGAAAAAATGAGTGGGAAATATCACAAAGGGAGACAGAACATGAGAGACTCCTAACTCTGGGAAACCAACAAGGGGTGGTGGAGGGGGAGGTGGGCAGAGGGTGGGGGTAGCTGTGTGGTGGGCACTGAGGGGGGCACTTGATGGGATGAGCACTGGGTGTTATTCTATATGTTGGCAAATTGAACACCAATAAAAAGTAAAAAGTAAAAAAAATTTAAAAAAAGTAAAAAAATAAAAAAACTTAAAAAGAATAAGAAAAAAGAACAGCTTACCTTGCAAAAGATGCCTAAGGAGTCCTTTCATCCTTGGTGGAGCTGGTTTGAACCAGTTATTGCGATGAACACTGGGTGTTGTGTGGAAGTGTTGAATCACCATATTGTACGCCTGAAACTAATATTACACTGTATGTTAACTAACTGAAATTTAAATAAAATCTTAAAAGACCCACAATTTACCAGGGTTATTGTGGGGCCCAGGCACTTTTAGACTTCTTTCTTGTCCTCCCTTTCCAACCCCCTAGCCTTTGTGACCTTTACCTAAATCTATTTACCACTCCCTTAGGACTCTAGTTTCAGTTCTCTTGGCTCTTTAATCACAGAATCTGGGAAAGAAATTGATGCTAATGTGTCAATGGGTTTTAATTGGATGATATATTTACATTTCAACAGGGAGTTTTCCTGCTTCAGGAGGAATGAGTAATGGTGGATTCCAGGTGCTTTGGGCAAGGGAAGGCTGGGTTTTGTTATCGTTAGGGGGCCTTCAAGCCATTTCTCTAATTGCCCTGGTAGGGCGCCACCCACTTTTTTTTGTCTACAAAAGGTTTGTCGCTGCAGTTTATACTATGTTCACATGCAGAAAATGCCTAAGGCATCTAGGGCCAAACTTGGGGATTCTCTGTCTTTCTTTTTAAAGATTTTATTTATTTATTTGAAAGAGACCCTCAACTTTATGGTCAACTGGAGAGAGAGAGAGAGAGAGAGAGAGAGAGAGAGAGAGAGAGAGAGAGAGAACAAGGGGGGAGGGTCAGAGGGAAAGGGATAAGCAAACTCCCCATTGAGCAGGGAGCCCGAGGCAGGGGTTCCATACCAGGACCCCAGGATCATGACCTGAGCCAAAGGAAGACGCTTAACCAACTGAGCCACCCAGGTGCTGTGGTTGTTGTTGGTGGGGGTGTCGTTTGTTTCTTGTGAGGCTTCCGAGAGCACACAGAACCATTCTCTAGCGATTTACCAGTGCCTTCTCTGATTTGAGTCACATTGAGAAAGCTTGATGAGTTCTGTACCAGGCTTGGAGATGGGACCTGGGCTCCAGAAAAGCCACTTGTCTGGAAAGATTATTTTCGCTAATCCCCCTAAGCAGCTCCTGAGGCTTTTCACATGCTCACAGAATAGCCTAGGTCTTCATTGGGGTCCAGTGTTAAACTCCTTTGGAAAGAGGTATAATTCTTGGGTAAAAGTTCCTCTGGTACTATTAATATTGAACAGAAATAAATTTTGTGCCTAAAATATCAATGCCAACAATTTCATGTGAATTGAGGACCAGGAAGGGAAGGTATGGGGTTTACTGGCTGAGGGTAGTTTGAGTTTGCAGGTATGGGCAGGGCTGGGGTAAGGATGCCCTGTATGAACTGTGGGCATGGGTATGTATTTTGAATGTGCATGCCTTGTATGCATATTCTATTAATTTGTCCTTTTGTTCTTTCCAGGATTCTAAAGTGCAAGATTTGGCTAAGAAAATAAATTGTTCTTCCTTCCTGCTTTATATGTGAATAAAACCACACCTAAGTTTCTTGGATCATTGTTCTTCATTGTGTTGAGATCTGAAATACTGAGGGCATGATAGGTTGCCACTCTGGGATTCTGAGTTTTCCACTCAGAATGTGGAGTGGAGGCCTTGCATAAATTTTGGGAAAGTGATCCAGGAAACGTTGGACCAGAACTTGCTAGAGGCTAGTTGTCTTGTGGCTGATAGGTTATCACAGGGTTTGCCTGCCATTTCTACTCTTCTGCCTCTTGCCCACTTCTTCAGAGGAAGAGTGAAGAGGGAAAGAGCTGAACTTCACTTCCCTTCAATTGGAAAATACCTTGTTTCCCAGCATATGTGGGGTTAGTGCCCACTAGGTTGTCCCATACCTCAGCCCCTGCCAGGAGTGCTGATAAAGCCTCCACTCATATGTGTATTGGAATTGTATCCTTTCTCTATGATAGACTCCGATGACTCTATTTCTTAATGGGGCTGGCTTAATATGTAAATGTGGATACTAAATGTATTCATGGGCCAAGAGGTGATTGACAGGTGATTTACTTTCATTGTAGTGGGATTATAAATCCTTATTGAGCCAAGGGCATCAGAAAAGGGGCTTGGAATTCTGTTGGCAGATAGGCTAGGAGCAGGCTGAGAGGGGAAGAATCTCTTTGGGGATGAGACTGGGAGTTGCCAAGTAGGAATCTGAAGGCCGAATCTAGCATTCACATTTTATGTGACTTGAACAGTGTTTTAAAACATTTTGAATTGGTTACCCACATTTAAAAATTCAGAAACCAAAATTAATAGGATCATATAACACTGGTGCAAGCTTGATAACAATTATATTGAGTAGTAGCTGCCACATTTAGGCAGGATCTGCACTTTCCAGTTTTCCACAGTCCCCCATTTTCTTACTGGATGCATTATATCTTGTGTGCTTCTCTTATTTAGACTGTCTGGCTCCTGTAGACCAATTTGTGATCCCTGGACTTTTAACACTCATCATGGTTGGATAGGTCTTATGGGGAGATTCTGCTGCAGGAGATGAGTAGTAGGGCCTGAAAAAGAAAGCCTGAGAGAGGCAGCCTGGGTTCACCATTGAGCATTCTGTCAGGCAGAGGGATCACAGTATTAGGGAACCCAGAATCCAGCATCTTGTGAAGACCTGAGCAGGAAGTATTGAGGGAAGGGATATTCTGGAAGAGGACAGAGGAAGATAGAGCCAGACTGCCTGAGGTCAAGTGACCCTGCCTATAGTTCTACCTCAATGACTTCCTATTGTTCTTAGGATAAAGACAAACAGCTTTACAATGGTCAGCAAGATGTATGGTTCAGCCTGACAATGTTTAACTTTATCTTGAGCCCTGTGCTTCTAAAAAAAAAATCCTTACCATAAGACCATCCTGGAACATTATAGACCAGACCCACCTCTACCCTTTCTGAATGACTCAGATAAGACCCACCCCAAGTTTTCTCCCTCTTCTTTCATACATTCTTTATTCACAAACACTGTCCCTATTACAATAGCCTGAATAAAATCATGTCCTTAATTGTGTGGATTTTGTCTTTCATGGTTTTGGCACTGTTGCAAGCATGCTATGAAGGCACACACACGAGTCATGTCTTTTCATAATGTCGGGTTTATTCAATCAAAAAGCAAGGTTAACATAATAAAAAAGGTTTAGGATTCCAAACTCAATGACATTTCATTATGCATTTATCTTGGTTTCATATATGGCACCTGGAGAAAAGCGCAACACAGAGTCACACAATAAACAAGATACAACAAAGGGTAAGGTGTTAACAAACCTAGTGCAAAGTCAGTCCTTGTGTGTGCAATTGAGATGAGGCCTTGGTCCTGTCCATGTCAGCTCTTGGCAGGTGCTGCTTATTATGTTTAAGCAATGGAGAATCACTGTTATGTTCAGAGATCAATTGGGCAGAACCCTTGGTGGCAGCTACCTTTTTGATGTGGTCAGATATGAAAGGGTTAGCATCTGGAGAGTCTGACAGTTTGCTGCAAAAATTCTCCCCTTTTAAAGGAGTTTAATCAGTCTTGCACCTTTGCAGACCCCCTCTGGTTCTGCTGCTTGTCAGTTCAGGGTGTCAGCCTGTGCTGGTTTTGGCAATATCTCGTCTTAGTTCCAACACCCTTGGCTGCTTACATCACTATTTGGCATGTCACTGCTTGACCTGAATGACTCCATCTTGCTCTCTACTCAAATGGGATTGGACCTTACCTTCACATCCATATTTATTCAACTGAGGTAACAAGTCCTCTCAAAACCCTTTGTGTTCCTCTTCTGACCTGTGATCTGTGGACTCAACAGTGAGTCCAGCTCCAGATTCTGTGTTCCAGACTATTGTCCACTGCTAGAAATGTAAAGATTTGATTTTGATTATTTTTAAGGACTTATTTGATTTCTGGTGCTGGCTTCTTTTGGTTTCATGACCTGACCATTCAGTGATCTCTGTAAATAGATTAATGGTTTATAGACATCTTGTTTCTGTTGTTTGAAAGAAGACAGTACCTGGTCAGTCTTTTCTATTTTGAGCTCAGATCAATTAAGAATTCCATGCTCACCAGGAAGAGAACAGCTCTTTGATATGGATCAGTGGGTTTTTAAATTCAGTGTTTACATTTGACTCATACTGAAATTTTAGAATTAAAGCTACAAGCTCTCTTTCTGTGTCTGTATGTTTATATATAATTTAGAAAGACCTCGATCTTTCAATGTGTGAATGTGTAATATTTTTCTACCTTTGGGTGGTATTATTAAATTATATTATAAAATCTCTTAAAAGGCATTCTATTCTGATTGGCTTAGAAATGAATAAGTGCTTGTATAAATTGAATGTTCTTAAAATTTCCAGAAATTAAGAAAATTGCATTGTATTGGATACTTATAATGTACTAAACAAAAGTGTTCTTATGGAAACCAATTCAAATATTTTAAGAATGCAAATTCTCATAATTTAGATAAATCTAGCAAATGACAGTAGTTTAATGTTTTCTTTTTTTAATTTAAGTTCAAGTAGCCAACATATTGTACATACTTAGTTTCAGATGTAGTGTTCAATAATTTATCAGTTATACATACCAACCCTGTGCTCATGATATCATGTGCCCTCCTTGATGCTCATCGCCAAGTTACCGCATCTTCCCACTCATATCTCCTCCAGCAGCAGGTTTGTTTCCTATAGTTAAGAGTCTCTCATGAATTGTCTTCCTCTCTGATTACTTCCCAGTTTTCCCTCCTTTCCCCTTATATTCCACATATTGGTGAAACCATGTGATAATTGTCTTTCTCTGACTTATTTTGCTCATCATAATACCCTCCAGTTCTATCCACATCAATGTAAATGATAAGTATTCATCATTTCTGATGGCTAATATTCCATGGTATATATATATAGATACATTGTATGTATATACCACATCTTCTTTAAACACTCATCTGTCAATAGACATCTCGGCTCTTTCTACAGTTTGGCTATTGTGGACATTGTTTCTATGAATATTGCAGTGCAGATACCCCTTCAGACCACTGCATTTGTACCGAGTAGTGCAGTTGTTGGGTCATAGGGTGGCTCTATTTTTAACTTCTTGAGGAACATCCACACTGTTTTCGACAGTGACTGTACCAGCTTACAGTCCCACCAACAGTGTAAGAGGGTTCCCCTTTCTCCACATCCTTGCCAACATTTGTTGTTTCCTGTCTTCTTAATTCTAGCCATTCTGACTGGTGTAAGGTGGTAGCTCATTGTGCTTTTAATTTGTATTTCCCTGACAAAAAAGGATGTGGAGCATTTTTTTTCCATGTGTCTGTTGGCCATGAATATGTCTTCTTTGAAGAAAAGTTTATTCATGTCTTATGCCCATTTTTTGACTAGATTATTTGCTTTTTTTGGGGGGGAGGGTGTTGAATTTGATAAGTTCTTTATAGATCTTGGACACTAACCCTTTATCTGATATGTCATTTGCGAATATCTTCTCCCATTCTGTAGGTTGTCTTTTAGTTTTGTTGACTGTTTCCTTTGCTGTGCAGAAGCATTTTATTTTGACAAAGTCCCAATAGTTTGTTTTGCTTTTTTCCCCCCTGCCTTTAGAGACATGTCTCATAAGAAGTTGTTGTGGCCAAGGTAAAAAAAAATTGCTGCCTGTGTTCTACTCTAGGATTTTGATGGATTCTTGTCTTACATTTATTTATTTATTTTTAAAAAGGTTTTATTTATTTATTCATGAGAGACAGAGAGAGAGAGACAGAGAGAGAGGCAGAGACACGGACAGAGGGAGGAGAAACAGGCTCCATGCAAGGAGCCCGATGTGGGACTTGATCCCAGGAACCCAGGATCATGCCTTGAGCCAAAGGCAAACACTCAGCCGCTGAGTCACCCAGGTGTCCCCTCAGCACCATTTATTGAATAAACAGTCTTTTTCTCCATTTATATTCCTCCCTGCTTTGTTGAAGATTAGTTGACCATAGAGTTGAGGTCCATTTCTGGTTTCTCTATTCTGTTCCATTGATCTGTGTGTCTGTTTTTGTGCCAGTCCCATACTGTTTTGATGATTACAGCTTTGTAATATAGCTTGAAGTCTGGCATTGTGATGCCCCCAGCTTTGGTTTTCTTTTTCAACATTCCTCTGGCTATTCAGGGTCTTTTCTTGTTCCATACAAATTTTAGGATTATTTGTTCCTACTCTGTGGAAAATGTTGATGTTATTTGATTGAGATCGCATTGAATGTGTAGATTGCTCTGGGTAGCATACACATTTTAACAATATTTATTCTTCCAATCCATGAACATGGAATGTTTTTCCATTTCTTTGTATCTTCCTCAATTTCTTTCATAAGAGTTCTGTAGTCTTTTTTAGAGTACAGATCTTTTACTTTGGTGAGGTTTGGTGAAGTCCTAGGCATCTTATGGTTTTTGGTGCAATTATAAATGGGATCAATTTTTGATTTCTCTTTCTTCTCCCTTATTGTTAGTGTATAGAAATGCAACTGATTTCTGTGCATTGATTTTTATATCCTGCCATATTGCTGAATTGCTATATGGGTTCTAACAATTTTGGGGTAGAGGCTTTTGGATTTTCCACATAGAGTAACATGTCATCTGTGAAGAGGGAGAGTTCGACTTCTTCGTTGCCAATCTGAATGCCTTTTATTTCTTTTTGTTGTCTGATTGCTGAGGCTAGGACTTCTAGCTCTATGTTGAACAACAGTGGTGAGAGTGCACATCCCTACACTGTTCCTGACCTTAAAGGAAAAGCTCTCAGTTTTTCCCCATTGAGAACGAGATTCGCTGTGGGCCTTACATAGATGGCTTTTGTGATATTGAGGTATGATCCCTGTATCCCTACAGTGTGGAGAGTTTTAATCAAGAAAGGATGCTATGTTTAAGTCAAATGCTTTCTCTGCGTCTATTGAGAGGATCATATGGTTCTTGTCCTTTCTTTTTTTAATGGGATCTATCATGCTGATTGATTTGTGAATTTTGAACCAAGCTTGCAGCCCAGGAATAAGTCTCACTTGATTGTGGTGAATAATCCTTTTAATGTACTGTTGGATCCTATTGGCTAGTATCTTGATGAGAATTTTGGCATCCACATTCATCAGGCACATTAGATGTAATTCTCCTTTTTGGTGCAATCTTTGGTTTTGGGATTGAAAAGAATGAGTTTTGAATTTTTCTTTCCATTTTCTTTTTTTTTGAAACAGCTTCAGAAGAATAGGTATTACTTCTTTACATGTTTGGTAGAATTCCCCTGGGAAGTCATTTGTTGTTTTTTGGGAGGTTTTGATTACTGCTTCAATTTCCTTGCTGGTTGTGAGTCTATTTAGATTTTCTATTTCCTCCTGTTTCAGTTTTGGTAGCTTATGTGTTCTTAGGAATTTTTTTCATTTCTTCCAGATTGCCTAATTTGTTGGCATATGTTGTCTCAGACTTAATATATTCTTAAAATTGTATTTCCTTGGTGTTGGTCATGGACTCTCCTCTTTCATTCATGATTTTATTAATTTGGGTCCTTTCTCTTTTCTTTTTGATAAATCTGGCTAGAGGTTTATTGATCTTATTAATTCTTTCAAAGAACCAGCTTCTAGTTTTGTTGATCCATCCTATAGTTCTTATGGTTTCGATTTCATTGATTTTTGCTCTTACCTTTTTATTTCTTGTCTCCTACTGGTTTGGGCTTTATTGGATGTTCTTTCTCCAGCTCATTTTAGTATAAGGTTAGCTTGTGTATATGACATTTTTCTAATTTTTTGAGAAAGGCTTGTATTTTAATGTATTTTCCTTTTAGGACCGCCTTTGCTGTATCCAAAAAGTTTTGAACAGTTGTGTTTTCATTTTCTTTTGTTTCCATGGATTTTTAAAGTTCTGATTTAATTTCCTGGTTGACTCATTTCTTCATTAGTAGGATGCTTTTTACCCTCCAATTGTTTGTGTTCCTTCTAACTTTCCTCTTGTAATTGAGCTCAATTTTCAAAGCATTGTGGTCTGAAAATATACAGGGAATAATCCCAATATTTTTATACCAGTTCAGATCTGATGTGTGACCCACTACATGATCTATTCTGGAGAATGTTCCATGTGAGAATAATGTGTATTCTGTTGCTTTGGATGGAATGTTCTGAATACATTTGTGAAGTTCATCTGGTCCAGTGTTTCATTCAAAGCTCCTGTTTCCTTGTTGATCTTCTGCTTAGATGATCTGTCCATTGCTGTGACTGGGGCATTAAAGTATGCTACTATTATTGTATTATTTTCAATGTTTTTCTTTAATTTTGTTATTGATCGGTTGATATAATTGGCTGCTACCAAGTTAGCAGCATAAATATTTATAATTGTTAAGTCTTCTTGTTAAATTGACCCTTTAAGTATGATATAGTGTTCCTCTTCATCCCTTACTAGAGTCTTTGGTTGAAAATCTAATTTGTCTGCTATGAGGATTGCTACCTCAGCTTTCTTTTGAGGTCCATCAGCATGACAAATGGTTCTACCCCCTCATTTTCAATCTGGAGGTGTTTTTAGGTCTAAAATGAGTCTCTTGTAGACAGCGTATGAATGTGTCTTGCTTTTCTATTCAATCTGATACCCTCTGTCTTTTGATGGAAGCATTTATCCCATTTATGTTCAGAGTAATCATTGAAAGATATGAATTTAGTGCCATTGTATTACCTGTAACGTTCGTGTATAGATTGTCTCTGTTCCTTTCTGGTCTGTTACTTTTGGGCTCTCTCCTAGCTTACAGGTTTCCCCTTAATATTTCTTGCAGGGCTGGTTTAGTGATCACAAATTATTTTAGTTTCTGTTTGTCCTGGAAGCTCTTCATCTCTCCTTCCATTCTGAATGACAGCCTTGCTAGATAAAGTATTATTGACTGCATGTTTTTCCTCATTTAGAGCCCTGAATATATCATGCCAACTGTTTCTGGCCTGCTGGGTTTCTGTAGATAGGTTTACTGCCAGTCTAATGTTTCTACCCCTGTAGGTTAAGAACCTCTTGTTTCAAGCTGCTTTCATCATTTTCTCTTTGTCTATGAAATTTGCAAACTTGACTATTATATGTCAGGGTATTGATCTATTTTTATTGATTTTGGGGGAGGTCTTTCCTACCTCTTGGACTTTAATGCCTGTATCCTTCCCCAGAATAAGGGAGTTCTCAGCTATGATTTGCTCAAATATACTTTCTGTTCCTCTCTCTTTTTCCTCTGGGACTCCAATAATTCTAATATTCTTTCACTTTATGGCATCACTGATTTCTCGAACTCTCCCCTCATGGTCCATTAGTTGTTTTTCTCTTTCTTTCCTCAGCTTTATTCCTTTCCATTAACTTATCTTCCGTGTCACTTACTCTCTCTTCCACTTCATTTATCCTAGCTGTTAGAGCATCCAATTTAGGCTGTATCTCAGAGTATTTTTAATTTTGGCCTAATTAGATTTCATTTTTTGCACTAAGAGATTCTCTAGTGCCTTTTATGCTTTTATCAAGCCCAGCTAGTAATTTTATCATTGTTTTTTTAAAATTTTATCATTGTTATCCTGAATTCTAGCTTTCACATCTTACTTATATTCATATCAATTGATCTGTGGCAGAGTATTACTCCTGGTTCTTTTTTTTGTTGTTGTGAATTCCTCCTTCTAGCTATTTTCCCAGAGAAGAATGGATGAATAAGTGAAAAAAGTTAAAAGTATCAACCATGACCCAAACCAAGTATACACTAGAGAAATCCAAAGAGGTCAAAAACCAAAACAGAAAAGGAAAAAAGACAAAAAAAGGATTGGGGGAGAGTATAATCTCCCAAGGTGGACAAGACAGAGTGATTCACTTGATCCTGAATGTATTTTGGTCTTTATATTGGAAGGCACTAAATCCCAAAATTGTAAAGAAAACAAAAGTTATATCCATACAAAAATTATATTGAATACAATGAAAGGAAGCCAAAAAAGAAGAACATATCTAAAAAATTGGAAGTGTAAAAAGTGAAAGTTAAAAAAAGACTTAAAAACACAGAGTTGATAAAATAAGAAACTAGTTGAAAAGAAGGAAAAAGAAAAAAAAGGAAACTATTAAAGTGAAATATAAACAAATCATAAGAAAAAACCTTGAATTCCAGATACTATTTTCCCCTAGTGCTTGAGTTTATGGTCCTGAGTGGCCTGTAAACTTGCTGTTCACCTGTTCTTCCAGCTGGTCTTCTGCGGGCGGGGGCGGGGGGGGGGGTCCTGCTGTGCTGATTCTCAAGTGTCTTTGCCTGGGCAAGTTGTACTGCCCTTTTTCAGGGGGCTGGGATCAGTGTAAACTGGTTGCTCTTTATGGCTTTTGTTCCCTAAAGGGTTTCCATACCTCTTTAGAGGGTGAAAATAAAAATGGCTGTGCTTCGATCTCTAGACCTAGAGCTGAAAGATCACTGTGTACACCAAACTCTGCAGACTCCTGTGATGCGTGCCTACACAGATCCTCCTGGGGGAAAGGTGGAGGGTTGCAGCGTTCCTGCGGTTTGCAGGTCCCCCACTCAGTGGTCTCCTAATTGGGCTGTGATTCCTGGTTTAGGGCAAACACTAAGCTGATAGCCCCGTCCAGGGCTTGCTTACTGTAACCTGTTTCCCTGCTCCAATGCTTGGGCACTCTGCCGGCTCAAGCACCCTCATTCTTTCTGTGACTCTGGAAATCTCAAGACCCCACTGTCCTACCTAAAATTTTGCCCTGCTTCACCATTGAGCACCTTTCAGGCAGGGACATCTCTCAATGGAGCAGATTTCTAAAGGTACTGATTTTGCACTCTGGGGCTATATCAGTTTCTGTGTCCAGCTTTTGGAGGCTCCCTTCCCCCTTCCCCCATTTATCTTTCAACATATCCTCTCAGTTTCGCTTCTCTGCACTCCTATATTGCAAAAAGCAGTTGCTTTTCTATTTGTAGAATTCCAGCCATTCTTTTCTGAATTCATAGGTGTTCAGAATGATTTAATAGTTATCTAGCTAAATTCAGGGGACCAGATCAAACAAGGTCCCCTACTCTTCTGCCATCTTGCGTCCTCCTACCTGGCTTGGTTTTTATGCAGATTTCTCCTGCTCTAGCTTCTTTCTGGTCTTCCAAATGACATGATTTCCTTCTGTGATGCTGGCTAAGCTTTCTGGTGTTGTTTGGTGTCCCAAATCCTTTGGTATTTAGAGCCAGGCTTTTGGGCTGGGTAGTGTCAGAACCCAATCTAGGGTTAGGGTTAGGGTCCAGGAGATTGGAGGGTCCTCTCTGCTAGCAGTGTCAATATTTGCATTTAATAAAAACAACCATGCTTTTAAAAAATTTATCAGTGTTGGGTATAATATAAGCATACATTTTTATTCTACTTGTGTATGGTCTTCTTAAATTTATACAAGTTTACTGATCACAGGAGCTAGCAATACTTCTAGTAAAGGTTTAAAATTATGAAAAATCTAAATTTGTGTTTAACCAAATAAATCATTAATTTGACAAACTCTATTTCAAAAGTAATTATGTTTTGTAGCATGTTAGCTTGAAGATAATTTCCGAAGTCTTTAGGTAACTTACAACCTTGGACTATCACTAAATTGAGTGGATTAATGTATATTCATTATATATCTTAGAAAGCTTCTAAGATAGAATACTGAAACATTAATTATTAAGCATAATTTTAAGTTTATATACTTTGCATCTCATTTTTGTATGCTATAGAGGCTATATATAGTTAGGCTGTTAATAAATGTATTCATTTTTACCATTTTAAAAAGTTGAACTGTAAGGGTTGTATACAGATATAGAAAGTTGTACAAGGTTTGTGGAAAGAGTTTAATTTGTTCAAGCTGGCTAAAGCCTTATTTGCTTATTTATAAGATTTTTAAAAAGAGCTTTAGTATCAACTATTATAGTGATGCAAAACTAGATTTGGAGGGCTACCTGAGTGACTCAGTCAGTAAAGTGTCTGCCTTAGGCTCAGGTCATGATCCCAGGACACTGGGATCAAGCCCTGCATCAGGCTCCCTCCTCAGTGGGGAGTCTGCTTCTCCCTCTGCTTCTCTTCCTCCACCCACTTCCTGTTTGTGCTTTCTCAAATAAATAAATAAATAAATAAATAAATAAATAAATAAATAAAATCTTAAACCTAGAATTGGATTTTTTCTCTGTTAAAATGACAAATTTTTCTTGGATTATTGGTCTACTCTTAGTAAGAGGATGTAAAATATTATTCTTTACTTTCTATTTCATTTGCCTAGAAGACAAAGTTTCTGCATCTTGCTAGAATAACCTTCTATGGTTTTTATTGACTTTATGTCCTCAATTAAGAAAAGAGTGTCTTCTTACTTAGGAAAGAGATATGGTTCTTTATAACCATGTTACCTCTTATCTGTACTTTTCAAATCTTCTGTTGTTAAATTCATCAAATAGGTAGCCAAGTATCATTTCCTAGCAACCCATTATCCTATATTAATCAAGTGTTCAAATATCCTGACAACTTTTAATATTTTGGCTTCCCCAAATCTAATATTAAATATCGTTTGCACCTACATCTGTTTTTCAGATTTCTCAGAGGGCTTGAGGAAAATTTATAACAGAAAGGAGTTGTTCTTTTACTTGTAAAAATAGAACTGTTAGAGATAATTGAGTTTATTTGATATATGACTCTTGATGAGTTTTGCAAATTGAACTCCATTAAAAATTTTAAAAAGCTAGTAAGATTAAGAGACAAAAGTAGTAAAAATAACTATGATAACAACAATTAGTTAAGAGATACACAAGATAAAAATATGTAAAATATGACATCAAAAGCATAAAACATTGTGGGAGGAGAGAGTAAAAACAATGAGCTTTAGAATGGAATCAAATAAATGTAAGGTGTTATTAATTTAAAATAGACTGTTATGGATATGTTATATATAAGCCACATGGTAACCACAAAGCAAAAACCTATAGAAGATACACAAAAGTTAAAGAAAACGGACTATAAGCATACCACTAAAGAAAGTTATTAGAACCACAAAGGAAGAGAGAAAGTAAAAAGGAACAGGGAAAAAAACTACAAAAACTGCTAGAAGCTAATTAAAATGGCAATAGGCAAATACCTATTGATAATTATTTTAATATTTAAATATAAATGGACTAACTTCTTTAGTTAAAAGAGACAGACTGGCAAAAAAAAAAAGCTCATCTATATGCTGAGACTCACTTTAGATATAAGGACACACAGAGACTGAAAGTGAAGTGATGAAAGAAAATATCCCATGCAAATGGAAACCAAAAGAAAGCTGGAATAGCTATTAGAAAAAAGAGACTTTAAAACAAAAACTAGGGATGCCTGGGTGGCTTAGCGGTTGAGCATCTACCTTTAGCTCAGGGTGTGATCCCTCAGTCCTGAGATAGAGTCCCACATCAGGCTCCCTGCATGGAGCCTGCTTCTCCCTCTCCCTCTGTCTCTGTCTGCCTCTCTCTCTGTGTCTCTCATGAATAAATAAATAAAATCTTAAATAAAATAAAATAAAACAAAAACTATAATAGGACAAAGAAAAGTATTACATAATGATAAAGGGGTCAATCCAACAAGAGGATATAACATTTGCATATTATGATACAGAGGAGCACCTGAATATATAAAACAAATATTAATAGCTATAAAGAGAAAAATAGAGAGCAATACAATAATAGTAGGACTCTTTAATATCCCACTTACATCAATGGATACATCAACCAGACAGAATATCTGTCTGGCTGTTAAGGAAACATCAGCCTTAAAGAGTATTTTAGACTAGGTGGACTTAACAGATATTTATAGAACATTCTATCCCAGAGCAACAGGATACACATTCCCCTGAAGTGCAAATGGGACATTTTCCAATATAGATCATATGTTAAACCATAAAGCAAATATTAATAAATTTGAGGATTGAAATCATATGAAGCATCTTTTCTAATCACAATGGTATAAAAGTAGAAATTAATTTCATGATAAAAACCTAGAAAATCCCCAAATATGTGGAGAATAAACATCATGCTATCCAACAACGAGCAGTCAAAGAAAAAATTTAATAAATCAAAAAATACCTTGAGACAGATGAAAATGGAAGTGTAACATATCAAAACTTATAGGATGCAGCAAAAGCAGTTCTAAGAGGGAAGTTCATGGCAATAGAAGCCTCCCTCCAGAAACATGAAAAGTCCAAAATAAGACAACCTAATTTTACACCTCAAGGAACTAAAAAAAGAAGAAATAAAAAAGTTCAGAATTAGTAGAAGGAGGGAAATAACAAAGATCAGAGTGGAAATAAATGACATACAGACTAAAAAAAATAGAAAATTCAATGAAATTAAGAGCTGATACTTTGAAAAGATTAACAAAATTGACAAACTCTTGGCTTGACTCATCAAGAAAAAAGGAGAGGACTCAGATAAATAAAATCAGAAATGGAAGAGATGTTATAACTGGTACCACAGAAATACCAAGGATCATGAGATTACTGTGAACAATTATATGGCAACAAATTGGAGAACATAGAAGAAATGTATACATTCCTGGAAACATACAACCTACAGAGACTGAATCATGATGAAATAGAAAATGTGAACAGACCACTACTCATAAATAGAATAAATAAGTAATCCAAATTCTCCCAACAAATAAAAGTTCAGGACCAGATGGCTTCATTGATAAATTCTAATAAGCATTCAAATAATTAATACCAATCTTTTTCAAAAAATAGAAAAAAATAGAAGAGGGAAGATCTCTTCCAAACACATTTTACAAGGCCAGCATTACCTTGATATCAAAACCAGACAAGGATGCCACCAAAAAACTTACAGGCCAATATTCCTGATAAACATAGATGCAAAAATCCTCAACAAAATATTAGCAAACCAAACCAAAAAAATATTAGCAAACCAAACTCAATGGTATATTAAAAAGATCATTCACCATGATCAAGTAGGATTTATTCCAGGGATGCAAGGATGGTTCAACATCCATAAAACACTCAATGTGATACAGCACATTAGCAAAATGAAGGATAAAAATAATATGATTATCTTAATCTAGGAATGTAGATTCCTATATATATAGGAATGTAGATTCATATATAAACCATAGCTAACCTCATATTCAACAGTGAAAAGCTGATAGATTTTCCTCTAAGATCAGGATCAAGACAAGACTGTCCGCTCTTACTACTTTTATTTAACATAATATCAGAGGTTCTAGTTACAGCAGTTAGGTAAGAAAAAGAAATAAAAGACATCCAAATTGGAAAGGAAGAGGTAAAACTGTCACTACTTGTAGGTGACATGATATTATATATAGAAAACCCTAGACTCAATTCAAACAACTGTTAGAACTAATAAACTAATTGAGTAAAGTTGTAAGATACAAAATCAATACACAAAAATCCGTTGTGTGTCTTTATAATGAACAAATAACAAACTATCATAAGGAGAAACTAAGAAAATGATCTCATTTATAATTGTATCAAAATATCTAAGAATAAATTTAGCAAAGGGGGTGAAAGACCTATATATTGCGAACTACAAGACATGAATGAAAGAAATTGAAGAAGATGCAAATAAATGGAAAAATATTTTATGTTTGTTCATTGGAAGAATTAATATTGTTAAATTGTACATATTGCCCAAAGCAATGAACAGATTCAGTGCAATTCCTACGGGCACTGAGGGGAGCACTTGACGGGATGAGCACTGGGTGTTATTCTGTATGTTGGTAAATTGAACACCAATAAAAAATAAATTTATTAAAAAAAATTCTAATGGTATTTTCAGAAGAAATTCTAAAAAATCCTAACATTTGCATGGAACCACAAAAGACCTCAAAAAAAAAAAAACAAAAAACAAAAAACAAAAAAACAAAGCAATCTTGAGAAAGAAGAACAAAGCTGGAGGCACCACGCCCTCTGATTTCAAACTATATTAGTAAGCTATAGTAATTAAAACAGTATGGTATACATACTGTTTTATTTAAAAAAAGAATGCAAGGATATTTTCAAATTAGAAAATCTGTAAGTGATATTTATCACCTTAACAAATTTGAAAGGGAAAAAAATTTGATCAACTCACAAATACAGAGAATGTATTTAAAAAAAATAAAACAGTATGGTATTGTCATGGAAACATACATATAATCAATGGAACCGAATAGGGAGTGTAGAAATAAACCCACACATATATGCTCAATTAATTTACAACAAAGAAGGCAATAGTATACAATGGTGAAAAGAGGATCTTTTCAATAAATGGTTCTGGAAAAATTGGACAGCTGCATGCAAAAGAATGAAATTGGTCTGCTCTCTTACATCATATATAAAAATTAACTCAAAATTGTTTAAAGATATGCATGTAAGACATAAATCTGTAAAAATATGAGAAGAAAACAGGCAGTAAGCTCCTTGACATAGGTCTTAGTGATGATTTTTTGAATCTGATACCAAAGGCAAAAGCAATAAGAGTAAAAATAAAGAGATGGGACTACATCAAGCCTAAAAGCTTCTACACAGTGAAGGAAACCATCAACAAAATGAAAAGATAACCTACTGAATGGGAGAATGTAATCACAAATCATACATCTGAAAAAGGCTGGTATCTAAATATATAAATAACCATACAACTCAAAAGCAAGAAAAGTCTGATTTAAAAAATGGTCAGAAGATCTGAATAGACATTTTTCCAAGGAAGACATGCAGATGGCCAATAAGCACATGAAAAGATGTCGACATCATTAATCATCAGGTAAATGCAAATCAAAATCACAGTGAAATATCACCTCACACCTGTTAGAGTGGCTATTGTCAAAACAACAAAAAATAAAAGTATTGTCAAGGATGTGGTGAAAAGGGAGCCCTTGTACACTGTTGGTGGGAATGTAGTTAGGTGCAATCACCATGGAAAACAATATGGAGGTTCCTCAAAAAAATTAAAAATATAACTAGCATATGATCCAGCAATCCCACTTCTGATGAAAATGCTAATTCAACCAGAGGGGAGGCAGGCAGGGAGATGGGTTAAATGGGTGATGAAGATTAAGGAATGCACTTGTCACAATGAGCACTGGGTGATGTTTGGAACGGTTGACTCACTATATTGTATACCTGAAACTAGTATAACATGATATGTTAACTAACTGGAATTAAAATAAAACTTAAACACTAATTCAGAAAAAGATATATGCACTCCCATGTTTGCTGCAGCATCATTTACCCTAGCTTAGATATGGAAGCCACCTAAGTGGCCATCAATAGATGAATGGATAAAGAATCTGTGGTGTATATATACAGTGGAATATTATTCAGGCACAAAGAATGAAATCTTGCTGTTTGTGACAACATGAATAGATCTTGAGGGTGTTATACAAAGTGAAATAAGTCAGAGAAAGACAAATACCTTATGATCTCTCTTTTATGTGGAATCTAAAATAGACACACACACACACACACACACACACACACACACACAAAACAAGCTCATAGATACAATGAACTGAATGGTGGTTTCATGAGGTAGGGATTGGGTTTGGAAGAAATAGGTGAACTGGATTTTTTTAGTTTAAATTAATTGAAGAAAAAGTTTAAAATTTCCTGATGGCACTTTAGCAATCAGGACAGGCACAAAACTGAATATTTTGAGTTTCTACTGAGGTTGAAGAGGGCAATACTCTGCCTTCTTCTTTCAGCTCATATACTATAAACAAGAGTCCTTTTTGGATATACTTAGTGCCACTTTTTTTTTCAATTTTTTGTTCATTTTGTTGGTACTTTGCTGCTTAAAATGGCCTCATATGTAGTACTGAAATGCTATATAGTGTTCCTAAGCACAAGACTGTGATGTCTCTTACAGAGAAAATTTATGTGTTACATAAGCTTCACTCAGGCCTGAGTTATAATGTTGCTGGCTGTGAGTTTAATATTAATGAATAAACAATATATATTAAATGAAGTGCCTTTAAACAGAGGCACACATTAAATAAGTTTATGTATTGATTGGTTGATGAGCATATTGTGACCAGAGACTCACAGGAACTTAACCCTGTATTTCCCTAGGAGTAATGATGCAAGATCATTAGTAGTTGCACTACAGCAAATAATGAGAATCAACTGTACTTTGCTTTCTTCCTTCATAGCATTGATTACAGGTTTATGTTTATTCATGTAATTTTTTTTTAATTTTTATTTATTTATGATAGTCACAGAGAGAGAGAGAGAGAGGCAGAGACACAGGCAGAGGGAGAAGCAGGCTCCATGCACCGGGAGCCTGATGTGGGATTCGATCCCGGGTCTCCAGGATCGCGCCCTGGGCCAAAGGCAGGCGCCAAACCGCTGCGCCACCCAGGGATCCCTATTCATGTAATTTTTAAATGTCTATCTCCTCCTCTAGCATTTAAACTTCAGGAGGACAGAGAATAGGATTGTTTCATGTTATTAGATTTCCAGAACCTGATACAGTGCCTAATACAGAGCTAGTATCTGGTAAAAATTGTTGAAGAATAAGTGAGTGAATGAGTAAACAAAGTGCCCACAGCTACGTGGCACAGAGGAAGGAAGGAGTCAGGGAGCCAGGCAGGTCATTATAAAGGGAGGTTGCAGGCTGGGGTAGGAGAGACCATTGGTCTCTTACCTTTATCCATAGTAAATCTTGTCCTAGAGTGTTGACTATGCTCAGTGTATAATGAAAGGATTTTCCTTTGAGACTAAGATGTTCAGAGGTCAAAGCAAAATAGCATCTTCCTTTAAGTAATTTATTTTTTTGTTTTTTTTCCTTTAAGTAATTTAATATCCTTTCATTTGGCTTACAGTGAAAACAGTCAAAAGCAGCTCCTACAACCTTGTGGCTGCAAATACTATATAAATTTAGGAGTGGGATGGGGTTTTCTTCTTTCTTTCCATTGGAGACACCAAATGGGCTCTCAGATGTGAACACAACTCATTTTGGGGTATTTTTTTTGGTGTTCAATTTGACAATATATAGCATATCATCCAGGGCTAATCTCATCAAGTGCCCCCCTCAGTGCCCATCACCCAGTCACCTCCACCCGCCGCCACCTCACTTTCCCGTGCCCCTTGTTCATTTCTCAGAATTATGAGTCTTTCCTGTTCTGTGAACCTCACTGATGTTTTCACTCATTACTCTCCTTTCCTCTTGATTCCCTTTCACTACTTTTTACATTCCCCAAATGAATGAGACCATATAATGTTTGTCCTTCTCCAATTGACTTACTTTACTCAGCATAATATCCTCCAGTTCCATCCACATTGAAGCAAATGGTGGGTATTTGTCATTTCTAATAGCTAAGTAATACTCCACTGTATACATATACCACATCTTTATCCATCTTTCGATGGACACCGAAGCTCCTTCCACAGTTTGGCTATTGTGGACACTGCTGTTATAACATTGGGGTACAGGTGTTCCAGCGTTTCACTGCATCTGTGTCTTTGGGGTAAATCCCCAACAGTGCAATTGCTGGGTCTAGGGCAGTTCTATTTTTAACACTTTGAGGAACCTCCACACGGTTTTCCAGAGTGGCTGTACCAGTTCACATTTCCACCAACAGTGCAAGAGAGTTCCCTTTCTCCACATCCTCTCCAACATTTGTGGTTTCCTGTCTTGTTAATTTTCCCCATTCTCACTGGTGTGAGGTGGTAGCTCATTGTATTTTTAATTTGTATTTCCCGGATGGCCAATGATGCAGAGCATTTTTTCCTGTGCTTGTTGGCCATGTCTATGTCTTCCTCTGTGAAATCTCTGTTCATGTCCTTTGCCCGTTTCATGATTAGATTGCTTGTTTCTTTGCTGTTGGGTTTAATAAGTTCTTTATAGAACTTGGATACTAGCTTCTCCCTTCTCTTATATTCCCTTTCAGTATTATTTATACTCCCCAAATGAAGGAGAACATACAATGTTTGTCCTTCTCTAATTGACTTACTTCACTCAGCATAATACCCTCCGGTTCCATTCAAGTTGAAGCAAATGGTGGGTATTTGTCGTTTCTAATGGCTGAGTAATATTCCATTGTATACATAAACCACATCTTCTTTATCCATTCATCTTTCAATGGACACCGAGGCTCCATCCACAGTTTGGCTATTGTAGACATTGCTGCTAGAAACATCGGGGTGCAGGTGTCCCAGCGTTTCCTTGCATCTGAATCTTTTTTTTTTAATTTTTTTTAATTTTTATTTATTTATGATAGACAGAGAGAGAGAGAGAGAGAGAGAGAGAGGCAGACACAGGCAGAGGGAGAAGCACGCTCCATGCACCGGGAGCCCAACGTGGGATTCGATCCCGGGTCTCCAGGATCGCGCTCTGGGCTAAAGGCAGGTGCTAAACCGCTGCACGACCCAGGGATCCCCTGCATCTGATTCTTTGGGGGTAAATCCCCAACAGTGCAATTGCTGGGTCGTAGGGCAGGTCTATTTTTAACTCTTTGAGGAACCTCCACACAGTTTTCCAGAGTGGCTGCACCAGTTCACATTCCCACCAACAGTGGAAGAGGGTTCCCTTTTCTCCCCATCCTCTCCAACATTTGTTGTTTCCTGCCTTGTTAATGTTCCCCATTCTCACTGGTGTGAGGTGGTATCTCATTGTGGTTTTGATTTGTATTTCCCTGATGGCAAGTGATGCAGAGCATTTTCTCATATGCATGTTGGCCATGTCTATGTCTTCCTCTGTGAGATTTCTCTTCATGTCTTTTGCCCATTTCATGACTGGATTGTTTGTTTCTTTGGTGTTGAGTTTAATAAGTTCTTTATAGATCTTGGAAACTAGGCCTTTATCTGATACGTCATTTGCAAATATCTTCTCCCATTCTGTAGGTTGTCTTTTAGTTTTGTTGACTGTATCCTTTGCTGTGCAAAAGCTTCTTATCTTGATGAAGTCCCAATAGTTCATTTTTCTTTTGCCTTCGTGGGTGTATCTTGCAAGAAGTTGCTGTGGCCGAGTTCAAAAAGGGTGTTGCCTGTATTCTCCTCTGGGATTTTGATGGAATCTTGTCTCACATTTAGATCTTTCATCAGTTTTGAGTTTTTCTTTGTGTATGGTGAAAGAGAGTGGTCTAGTTTCATTCTTCTGCATGTGGATGTCCAATTTTCCCAGCACCATTTATTGAAGAGACTGTCTTTCTTCCAATGGATAGTCTTTCCTTGTTTATCGAATATTAGTTGACCGTAAAGTTGAGGGTCCACCTCTGGGTTCTCTATTCTGTTCCATTGATCTATGTGTCTGTTTTTGTGCCAGTACCACACTGTCTTGATGACCACAGCTTTGTAGTACAACCTGATATCTGGCATTGTGATGTCCCCAGATATGGTTTTCTTTTTTAAAATTCCCCTGGCTATTCGGGGTCTTTTCTGATTCCACACAAATCTTAAAATAATTTGTTCTAACTCTCTGAAGAAAGTCCATGGTATTTTGATAGGGATTGCATTAAACGTGTAAATTGCCCTGGGTAACACTGACATTTTCACAATATTAATTCTGCCAATCCATGAGCATGGAATATTTTTCCATATCTTGGTGTCTTCCTCAATTTCTTTCAGAAGTGTTCTATAGTTTTGAGGGTATAGATCCTTTACACCTTTGGTTAGGTTTATTCCTAGGTATCTTATGCTTTTGGGTGCAATTGTCAATGGGATTGACTCCTTAATTTCTCTTTCTTCAGTCTCATTGTTAGTGTATAGAAATGCCATTGATTTCTGGGCATTGATTTTGTATCCTGCCATGCTACCAAATTGCTGTATGAGTTCTAGCAATCTTGGGGTGGAGGCTTTTGGGTTATCTATATAGAGTATCATGTTATTGGTGAAGAGGGAGAGTTTGACTTCTTCTTTGCCAATTTGAATGCCTTTAATGTCTTTTTGTTGTCTGATTGCTGAGGCTACGAATTCCAATACTATGTTGAATAGCAGTGGTGAGAATGGACATCCCTGTCTTGTTCCTGATCTTAGGGGAAAGGCTCCCAGTGCTTCCCCATTGAGAATGATATTTGCTGTGGGCTTTTCGTAGGTGGCTTTTAAGACGTTGAATAAACTTCTCTCTATCCCTACACTCTGAAGAGTTTTGATCAGGAATGGATGCTGTATTTTGTCAAATGCTTTCTCTGCATCTAATGAGAGGATCATATGGTTCTTGGTTTTTCTCTTCCTGATATGATGAATGACATTGATTGTTTTACGAGTGTTGAACCAGCCTTGTGTCCCGGGGATAAATCCTACTTGGTCATGGTGAATAATTTTCTTAATATACTGTTGGATCCTATTGGCCAGTATCTTGTTGAGAATTTTTGCATCCATGTTCATCAGGGATATTGGTCTGTAATTCTCCTTTTTGGTGGGGTTTTTGTGTGGTTTTGGAATTAAGGTGATGCTGGCCTCATAGGACGAATCTGGAAGTACTCCATCTCTTTCTATCTTTCCAAACAGCTTTAGTAGAATAGGTATGATTTCTTCATTAAATGTCTGATAGAATTCCCCTGGGAAGCCATCTGGCCCTGGACTCTTGTGTCTTGGGAGGTTTTTGATGACTGCTTCAATTTCCTCCCTGGTTATTGGCCTGTTCAGGTTTTCTATTTCTTTTTGTTCCCGTTTTGGTAGTTTGTGGCTTTCCAGGAATGCGTCCATTTCTTCTAGATTGCTTAATTTATTGGCGTATAGGTGTTCATAATATGTTTTTAAAATCGTTTGTATTTCCTTGGTGTTGGTAGTTATCTGTCCTTTCTCATTCATGATTTTATTAATTTGAGTCTTCTCTCTCTTCTCTTTAATACGGTTGGCTGATGGTTTATCTATCTTATTAATTCTTTCAAAGAACCACCTCCTGGTTCTGTTGATCTGTTCCACAGTTCTTCTGGTCTCGATTTCATTGAGTTCTGCTCAAATTTTAATTAACTCTCTTCTTCTGCTGGGCGTAGGGTCCATCTGCTGTTTTTTCTCTAGCTCCTTTATGGGTAAGGTTAGCTTTTGTATTTGAGTTCTTTCCAGTTTTTGAATGGATGCCAGTATTGTGATGTATTTCCCCCTTAGGACTGCTTTTGCTGCATCCGAAAGAGTTTGAACGGTTCTATCTTCATTCTCATTAGTTTCTATGAATCTTTTTAATTCTTCCTTAATTTCCTGGTTGACCCTTTCATCTTTTAGCAGGATGGTCCTTAACCTCCACGTGTTTGAAGTCCATCAAACTTCTTGTTGTGATTTAGTTCTAATTTCAAGGCATTATGGTCTGAGAATATGCAGGGGACGATCCCAATCTTTTGGTATCGGTTCAGACCCAATTTGTGACCCAGTATGTGGTCGACTCTGGAGAAAGTTCCATGTGCACTTGAGAAGAATGTGTATTCAGTTGCGTTTGGATGTAAAGTTCTGTAGATATCTGTGAAATCCATCTGGTCCAGTGTATTATTTAAAGCTCTCATTTCTTCGGAGATGTTGTGCTTAGAAAACCTATCGAGGGTAGAAAGAGGTAGATTGAAGTCACCAAGTATAAGTGTGTTATTATCTAAGTATTTCTTCACTTTGGTTATTAATTGGTTTAAATATTTGGCAGCTCCCACATTCGGGGCATATATATTGAGGATTGTTAAGTCCTCTTGTTGGATGGATCCTTTAAGTATGATATAGTGTCCCTCTTCATCTCTCACTACAGTCTTCGGGGTAAATTTTAGTTTATCTGATATAAGGATGGCTACCCCTGCTTTCTTTTGAGGACCATTCGAATGGTAAATGGTTCTCCAACCTTTTATTTTCAGGTTGTAGGTGTCCTTCTGTCTAAAATGAGTCTCTTGTAGACAGCAAATAGATGGGTCCTGCTTTTTTATCCAGTCTGAAACCCTGCGCCTTTTGATGGGGTCATTAAGCCCGTTCACGTTCAGAGTTACTATTGAAAGATATGAATTTAGTGTCATCATGATATCTATTCAGTCCTTGTTTTTGTGGATTGTTCCACTGAACTTCTTCTTAAAGGGGAATTTTAAGAGCCCCCCTTAAAATTTCTTGCAGAGCTGGTTTGGAGGTCACATATTCTTTCAGTTGCTGCCTGTCTTGGAAGCTCTTTATCTCTCCTTCCGTTTTGAATGAGAGCCTTGCTGAATAAAGTATTCTTGGTTGCATGTTCTTCTCATTTAGGACCCTGAATATATCCTGCCAGCCCTTTCTGGCCTGCCAGGTCTCTGTGGAGAGGTCTGCTATTACCCTAATATTCCTCGCCATAAAAGTCAGGGATTTCCTGTCTCTTGCTGCTTTAAGGATCTTCTCTTTATCTTTGGAATTTGCAAGCTTCACTATTAAACGTCGAAGTGTTGAACAGTTTTTATTGATTTTAGGGGGGATCTCTCTATTTCCTGGTTCTGAATGCCTGTTTCCCTTCCCAGATTAGGAAAGTTTTCAGCTAGGATTTGTTCAAATACATATTCTGGCCCTCTGTCCCTTTCGGCGCCCTCGGGAACACCAATTAAACGTAGGTTTTTTTCCTCAGGCTGTCATTTATTTCCCTTAATCTGTCTTCATGGTCTTTTAATTGTTTGTCTCTTTTTTCCTCAGTTTCCCTCTTTGCCATCAACTTGTCTTCTATGTCACTCTCGTTCTTCCACCTCATTAACCCTCGTCGTTAAGACTTCTAGTTTGGATTGCATCTCATTCAATTGATTTTTAATTTCTGCCTGATTGCATCTAAATTCTGCAGTCATGAAGTCTCTTGAGTCCTTTATGCTTTTTTCTAGAGCCACCAGTAGCTGTATAATAGTACTTCTGAATTGGCTTTCTGACATTGAATTGTAATCCAGATTTTGTAACTCTGTGGGAGAGAGGACTGTTTCCTATTCTTTCTTTTGAGGTGAGGTTTTCCTTCTAGTCATTTTGCTCAGTGTAGAGTGGCCAAAAACAAGTTGTATTGGGAAAAGGAGAAAAAGAGAGGGGAGAAAGAAGGAAAGAAAAGAGAAAAAGAATAAAGGAAGAAAAAAAGGAAAAAAGAGAAGAAAAAGAGAAAGAAAAAGAAAGGGAATAAAAGGGGTAGGGGAAGTAATCAGAAATCAAAAAGAAAAAGAAACACGGGGGAGTATCTTCTCTTTCTGTATGCTTTAAGTCCCTTGACCTCCCCTGGAACTTGTCCGTCTAGCTGGTCTTCTGGGTGAGGGGCCTATTGTGCTGATTTTCAGGTTTTAACACTTGGGGGAGCTGCTCTGCCCCCTGCCTGGTGCAGGGCTTAGTAGGGGTTGTTTACTCCATAAGGCCCCAGCAGGAACAGCACAGTGGCTGCGGCCATCCCTGGAAACGTGGATTCAGCTTCCACAGTAACTAAAGAGCTCTCCGTCTGCAGGGGCCTGGATGCTCCAGGGCCGGTGATCTGCTCAGCTCGGTGCAGGAGCGTCCTTGCGGTCCTGGGCCCTCCTGGCCTCTGACTGTCCCGGGGGGAGGCCGGATCCTGGGCTGTGTCCCCGCGCCCTGTATTCCCGGGCCTGCGCTGTTGGATTTGCGCTCCCCGCCGCGCAGCCACCTCTCTGTGGAGCGGCTGCCCGAGCCCCTCCGAGCTGCTCCTGGAGCCGCGCAGCCCCCTCCGCGCAGAGCTGCCAGCCGAGCCCCTCCGAGCTGCTCCCTGGTCAATGCGTGCGCGCTGCAGCCATTAGGGAGCTCGGCGCAGTCTCCTGGGCGCGCAGGTTTCTGTTAGTGTCCCAGAGAGCCTGAGGGCATCCCCGCCCTCCTGGGGTCCTGCTCTAACTCCCTGCGGGAGCCTTTCCGCCCAGGAAGATTGGTGAAGCTCCTGCTTCTCTGGGACAGAGCTCTCCTGTCCTGGGGGCACTTGCCCCGGCCTTAGCGTGCTCCTCGCGGGGCCCCTCCCCCTTGGAGGCCTTTTGTTTCTCTATTTCTTTTTTCCCCGTCTTCCTACCTTGATAGAAGCGCGAACTCTTCTCACTGTAGCATTCCAGCTGTTCTCTCTTTAAATCTCAGGCCGAATTCGTAGATTTTCAGGATGATTTGAAGGTTATCTAGGTAATTTGGTGGGGACAAGTGATTTGGGGACCCTACTCTTCTGCCATCTTGCCCCTTCTTAATGGCTCATAATACGTTTTTTAAAAATTTTTTTTATTTATTTATGATAGTCACAGAGAGAGAGAGAGAGAGAGAGAGAGAGAGAGGCAGAGACATATAGAGACATAGAGAGGCAGAGGGAGAAGCAGGCTCCATGCACCAGGAGCCTGACGTGGGATTCCATCCGGCGTCTCCAGGATCACGCCCTGGGCCAAAGGCAGGCGCTAAACCGCTGCGCCACCCAGGGATCCCATCATAATATGTTTTTAGAATCATTTGTATTTCCTTGGTATTGGTGGTGATCTCTCCTTTTTCAGTCGTGATTTTATTAATTTGAGTCTTTTCTCTTTTGTTTTTAATAAGGCTGGCTAATGGATTATCTATATTACTAATTCTTTCAAAGAACCAACTCCTGGTTTTGTTGATCTGTTCTACAGTTCTTCTGGTCTCTATTTCATTGAGTTCTGCTTGAATCTTTATTAACTCTCTTCTGCTGCATGGAGGTTTTATTTGCTGTTCTTTCTCCAGTTTTTTTAGGTGCGAGGTTAGCTTGTGTATTTGAGATTTTTCCAGTTTTTTTTTTAGGAATGCCTGTATTTCGATGTATTTCCTTCTCAAGACTGCTTTTGCTGTGTCTCAAAGATTTTGAACTGTTGTATCTTCATTCTCATTAGTTTCCATGAATATTTTTAATTCTTCTCTCCTTTCCTGTTTGACCATTTCATCTTTTAGCAGGATGCTCTTTAACCTCCACATGTATGAATTTCTTCCAAATTCTTCTTGTGTTTCCATTCAAGTTTCAAAGCATTATGGTCTGAAAATATGCAGGAGACAATCCCAATCCTTTGGTGTCAGTTGAGACCGGATTTGTGACCCAGTATGTGGTCTATTTTGGAGAAAATTCCATGTGCACTTGAGAAGAATGTGTATTCAGTTGCATTTGGATGTAAGGTTCTATAATATCTGTGAAATCCATCTGGTCCAGTGTATCATTTAAAGCTCTTGTTTCTTTGGAGATGTTGTGCTTAGAAGATCTGTCGATTGTAGAAAGCGCTACGTTCATGTCACCAAGTTTAAGTTTATTATTATCTAAGTATGTCTTAACTTTGGTTATTAATTGATTAATATACTTGGCAGCTCCCACATTAGGGGCATAAATATTCATGATTGTTAGTTGCTCTTGTTGGATAGATCCTTTAAGTATGATATAGTGTCCCTCTTCATCTCTTACTACAGTCTTTGGGATAAACTTTAATTTATCTGATACAAGGATTGCTACCCCTGCTTTCTTTTGAGGACTTTTTGAATGGTAAATGGTTCTCCAACCTTTCATTTTCAGGCTGCAGGTGTCCTTATGTCTCAAATGAGTCTCTTGTAGACAGCAAATAGCTAGGTCTTGCTTTTTTATCCAGTCTGAAATGTTGCGCCTTTTGATGGGATCATTACGCCCATTCACAGAGTGACTATTGACAGATATGAATTTAGTGTCATCATGATATCTATTCAGTCCTTGTTTTTGTGAATTGTTCCACTGAACTTCTTCTTAAAGGGGAATTTTAAGAGTTCCCCCTTAAAATTTCTTGCAGAGCTGGTTTGGTGGTCAGTTATTGTTTCAGTTTCTGCCTCTCTTGGAAGCTCTTTATCTCTCCTTCTATTCTGAATGAGAGCTTTGCTGGATAAAGTATTCTTGGCTGCATGTTCTTCTCATTTAGGAACTTGAAAATATCCTGCCAGCCCTTTCTGGCCTGCTAGGTCTCTATGGAGAGGTAGGCTGTTAATCTAATACTTCTCCCTATATAAGTTAGAGATCTCTTGTCTCTTGTTGTTTTAAGGATCTTCTCTTTATCTTTGGAATTTGCATGTTTCACTATTAAATGTTGGGTGTTAAACGGCTTTTATTGATTTTAGGGAAGGATCTCTCTATCTCCTGGATCTGAATGTCTCCTTCTCTCATCAGGTTAGGGAAGGTCTCAGCTATGGTTTGTTGAAATACACTTTCTGGTCCTGTGTCTCTTTCGGCGCCCTCTAGATCCCCAATTAAATGTAAATTTTTCCTTCTGAGGCTGTCATTTATTTCCCTTAACCTTTCCTCATGTTCTTTTAATTTTTTTTCCTTTTTACTCAGCTTCCTTTCTTGCCATCACCTTGTCTTCTATGTCACTCACTCTTTCTTCTACCTCATTAACCCTCGTCCTTAGGACCTCCAGTTTGGTTTGCATCTCATTTAATTGATTTTTAATTTTGGCCTGATTATATCTTAATTCTGCAGTCATGAAGTCTCTTGAGTCCTTTATGCTTTTTTCTAGAGCCACCAGTCGCTTCATAATTGTGCTTCTGAATTGGCTTTCTCTCATCGAATTGTAATCCAAATTCTGTAACGCTGTGGGAGAGAGTACTATTTCTGTTTCTTTCTCTTGTTGTGGGTTCTTCTTTCTAGTCCTTTTGCTCAGTGCAGAGTGGCTAAAAACAAGTTGTACTGGAAAAAGGAAGGAAAATGAGAAAACAAAGGGAAAACAAATAACAAAAAACAGAAAGAAAACCAAAACGGAACAAAACAAAACAACCAAACCAAACCAAACCAAACCAAACCAGGAGGGGTATCCTGTGATTCTATATACTGTAAGTCCCTCAACTTCCCCTGGAGCTTTCCAGCACTGCTTGGTCAAGAAGTTGCTCTTCCCCTGTCATTCCAGCTGATCTTCTGGGGGAGGGCCCTGCTGTGCTGATTCTTAGGTGTGTGCACCTGGGGGAGCTGTCCTGCCCCCTGCCAGGTCCACGGCTCAGTGGGAGATGTTTATCCTATGAAGCCCCTGTTCCCTGGTGGCCCTGCTCCATCCCAGGCACAAGGTGACACAGGGAAGAACAACAAGACTGGCTGTGGCGAGCTCTCCAGCCCTGGAGTCAGCTCCATCAGTAACTACCGCAGCTCCCAGTCAGCACTGGCCTCGATGCTCCCGGGGGCGGGGCCGCTGATCTGCACAGCTTGGGGCCGCCCGGCGGCAGCAGTGTCCTTGCTGTCCTGTGTTCTCCCGGCCTCCTCCTGTCCCAAGGCGAGCGCCGGATTCTGGACTGTGTCCCCCGGCACCCTGGGATCCAGGGCCTGCGCTACTGGAATCATGCTCCTAGGGCAGTGCAGCCCCCTCTGCGTGGAGCCACCACCTGAGCTGCTCCTGATGCCCCGCTGGGCCTGTGCTTCAGTCCTTTACTGCGCTGGGCAGGAGGTGTGTGGCGTGCTCTCCCCCGGGGCGCCCTTCCTCTGCTAGTGACCCCGGGAACCTGGGGTCTTCACTGCCCCTCCTGGGATCCTGCCCAAATTCCCTGTGAGCGCCTTTCCATCTGGGAAGATTGGTAAAGTTCCTGCTTCTCCAGGACTGGGCTTTCCTGTCCTGGAGGCTCTCACCGCTGGCCTTAGCTAGGCTTCTCACGGGGCCCCTCCCCCACTGGATGCTTTTTTATTTATTTTTTTCTCTCTTCCTACCTTGATAGAAGCATGAACCTTTCTCATTGTAGCATTCCAGCTATTCTCTCTTTAAATCTCATGCCGAATTCATAGGTTTTCAGGATGATTTGAAAGTTATCTAGATAAGTTGGTGGGGACAGGTGACTTGGGGATCCTACTCTTCCGCCATGTTGCCCCGGCCCTCCCTTTTGGGGTTTAAAAATGTTAAGATACTCCAGGCAGAGGCCTGGAACACATCTCTCTATAAGATTTTTTGAAATTAAATCACTCAGGCCTTTGTAGGCATCCTGACATAACATGGCTAGACAGATACTCATTTTGTAATCCCAGATGGTAGGCAATGAAGCATAGTCCATCTATCAGAAAGCCATCTTGAGGAGCCAGCCAGCTGGGCCATTGTGGAAAAGAATTGAAAGTAGATCTAGGGCCAAGTCAGGGAAAGCCATGTCCATCTTAGTAAAGGAGTGTTTGAAAGCTGACCTTATGTGTAGGCAGAATATTAAATAACCTATGGTGTGGTCACCTGTGTAGAACGTTTTCAGGGTTATCAGGAAGGGTCCTCTCACTCTTATTCCTTAATGAGATGTTTTTTTTTTTTTTACATTCAAACTTATAGTCATGCTTGTTCTATTCCCCTGGACAGATCTTCCTTTTTTGTTAAAGCCATGCTAAATCTTACCTATCATTCAGGGCACTGCTCCCCTAAGAAGTCTTTTTGGATATTGGATTTTAGTGGTCTCTCTGAAGTCCACTGTCTGGGCACCCTAGGACTGCTTTGCATGTATACTGCCTGCCTTTATCAGTGATAAACAGTGATATAACTAACATTAATGGCTCTGTTGATGTTTTTCTGAAGGACATTATATGCTATTGGAGGACAGGGATCATGTCTAGCATTTCTTTTGTATTCTCAAGATTCCTAGGACAATCTTCTGCACAATTTTGGTTCTTAATGAAGATTTATTCAACAAATGGAGTCAGCCAGTCAATCTTTGTGAGGCCTTTTCTACCCGCCTTATTTGGATGGGACCTGTATTTCGCCAGGACATATATTGCCTTGAAAGTTGACTATATTGGAGAGACAACTCTGCAGAAAGGAAGTTTGAGTGGTAGGGGCTGATGCAAATATGATTATTATCTGGGCTGTATCTTTACCAACGAAGCAAAAGTTGTTTTTGGCATCCAAGGCCAGCAAAAACACACTTGTTCTGCAGATAGAGATTGTGATTTTGTGCCCTCCATTATCTTTTTGGTTTCTTGTTTCCCGTGATATTCAGTACCCTCTTGTTCATGATCCCCCCCACCCCTATTCCAGCTGTTCCTTTTAGCTGTGTTTATATAGCTCATATACATGCATATTGCTATTTCCCTCTTCATGTTTGCTACAGTCCAGACTTAGCTTCTTTCATCTATCTTAATCAATGATACCGGCTGATTCTCCAGTATCATATTTTAAGATCTTTTCTATAACTCTGCTGCCAGTCTGCCCAGATCAGGGTGTTTTTTCCTAATGACCAGGACCCTGGATAGGTGGCTGGATTTCCTTGTGCCTCAGTTGGCCCCTGGGACAGTCCAGGCACCCCCAAAATGACTTCTGCAACTCACCACAGGTTAAGGCCAACCCATGGCTCATTGGTTAGTAGGGCCAGGTATCTTTCAGCTTTGATGTTCTTCAGCTTCCTCCTGTCTCAGAAATATTTGCCTTTTAGATTAATTTTTACCCCAGTTACATGATTTATTTTGTGAGTATCCAAATGCATACTTGGCTATTTCCTGTGCATATTTTGAAGCTTGTTCTTTTCTGCATGCTTCCCATGTCTCTG
The DNA here is from genome assembly GCF_011100685.1 of Canis lupus familiaris. NCBI lineage: Eukaryota > Metazoa > Chordata > Mammalia > Carnivora > Canidae > Canis > Canis lupus. The sequence goes on along the minus strand of NC_049260.1, from coordinate 59,817,806 downwards.
TTTCTCTGTTTTTTTTCCTCTGTGTTCCTTTCTACTGACTCTTCTTTCCTTTATGAGGGTAAATTACTCTCACTCATAGTAAGTAGTGTGACTAGTGCTTCTAGAACTGTGATGGGAACTGTGATTGTAAAGTCCCCTTTCAAAAGTCCCAGGCAAGGGAGAATTAGAGCATTGCCTTTAATTGTTGTCTTAATCAAAAGGCCCCCATGGCATGGGTGGACATTGTGGTGTTTGGGTCCTGTCATTCCTCCATTGCCTTATTTTCTACTTTATTCTCTATGTATAGCTAAAAGAAGCATATTCCCTCATCTTCAGCCAATTTCTTACATTCTATGTCAAACTTTCTCAACCTTGTACTCTTGATATTTTGGGCCATGTAGTTCTTTGGTGTGTGCGCGTGTGTGTGTATGTGTGTGTGTGCTGTACTGTGCATTGTAGGATGTCTAGCAGCATCCCTGGCATCTGTCTACTAGATGTCACTACACCCTCTTACCCAGTTGGGACTCTCACCCAGTTGTGACAACTTAAAATGTCTCCAGACATCAAATGTCCCCAGGGGGTGGGGGTGGGGGAGGCAAAATCATTCCAGGTTGAGAAACACTTCTCTAGGTTCCCTCTGCCTAGGTCCCTAGTCCTTGACAGATATTCTCCTTTTATTCTAGCCCTTTCCCCAGCCTCACTGGGAAGTCTCTGTCACTTGGCTAATAAAGTCATCATGGAAGTAGTAAAGGGAACTCTAGACTTGTGAGACTTGATTTTCATTGCTGGGTCCACCACTTACTATGTGATCCTGAACAAGTAACTTATTTCTCAGTTTACTCATCTATAAAATGGAGACTATAAAATAATCTTGCACCAGAGTTTTTCTGAGGGTTAAATACCTTTCTTCGTACTATTGTTAACCATTGCTTTTACCATTCATCAATTCAAAAACTGAAATGATGGTGAATAGAGCCAAGGGTAGAGCTGGCAGTCTTCACCAGCGCTCTAACCCACAGTGGTATAGGAGAAGAAATCCACGTACCTGGAAAGAAGAAAAATAGAAGCATTGGTTTCCAAATGTAGTTGAGCATCAGAATCATCTGGAGATATTTTGGACAGGACAGTCCTGAGCTATACCCTAGGTGTCTTGAATGGCAATATCTGGGTGTGGGACAAAGGATCTGTAACAAATGAGCTCCTCAGTAGATTCTGATGACAAACCATGTTTAGGTACCGCAGAGTTAGATTATCTTTAAGATTCCTTCTAGTTCCAAGAGTCAGTGATTGTATATTTCTTTTTATCCTGTTGAGTATTATACAAACTGAAATTGTACCTTCCAAGCATGATTGTAGGGAATTTTCATTAACTTTTTTGGAGACTGGAGTTGACGAATGTCACCTTGTTCTAAGAGAATAGTTTCTGGAGGCACACCTGATCTTATAAGCAGGGAAGAAGGAGGCAGCCCCATGCAGCATCAATCAGTAGGTTTTTTTCACTTAATTAAGGAGCACAAAACTACAAACTGGCTGGTGAATAAACTTCAGTTAGTGGCCCAAAGACTATAGGTCAGACTGGGCCAGGAGAGAAGTTGGCCAGAGTCCTTGAAAATCTCTCTGATTGGCTAGAGAAGTGACTGCAAGGTTGGTCCAAAAAGGTATGCAACCCCAATGGGTAAATCTCTGGGACAAAAAAGGAAAGGGCCTTTCTGTTCTAGAAGATTAGGAAGGCTTTGGAGGTAAAACAGGACATAGTCTAGAACCTAGGGTTCCATGTCTTAGTGGCTTGCTTTAGCATTGACTCTCTCATCCCAGATAGTGCTAAAGTGTTTGGAATATCCAAATATGTTTGGCAATTTGAAAAAAGTGAATTGTCCAAGAAGAAGGAATGGGGATGGGATATCCCATTAACTATGTCAGGTCAACCTGTGGAACTACTTGAGTTACTTTAGGATTAGAATTCAATATTAAGTCAAATTAGCTGGGTCTGTTTGTGTCTGTTTTCTGATTTTCTTGGTTCCCTGGTAAAAACTCTTTTTTTTTCTAACACTATATTTTTATTTTTTGTAATTTTAAAATAACTTTTATTTTAAAATATAGAATCATAATATGTTGCAAAAATAGCACAGAGAGTTCATGTTTGGCTTCCTCCAATGGTGAACTATTAATAATTATAGCACATTACTGAAGCCAAGAAATTAATTGGCACAATATTATCAACTACATCACAGATTTTGTAAGTCTTTGCGTTAAAAACTCTTTTTGACAAATACCAACTGTGTCTTCATCAACTAACAGAAAAGAGATATTTTCCACACTATTAGTTTTCTATTGCTATGTAACAAATTGCCACAAATTCAGTGACTTAAAACAACATAAACTTACTATCTCACAGTTTCTGTGGCACAGGGTCACAGTACAGATTAGCAGGTCTTCTGTTCAGAGTCTCACTAGGCTGAAATCAAGATGTCCATAAGGCTGCACTTTCTTTTTTTTTTATAGTATTTTTTTTTATTGGTGTTCAATTTACCAACATACAAAATAACCCCCAGTGCCCGTCACCCAATCACTTCCACTCCCCGCCTTCCTCCCCTTCTACCACCCCTACTTCGTTTCCCAGAGTTAGCAGTCTTTACATTATGTCTCCCTTTCTGATATTTCCCACACATTTCTTCTCCCTTCCCTTATATTCCCTTTCACTATTATTTATATTCCCCAAATGAATGAGAACATATAATGTTTGTCCGTCTCCAACTGACTTACTTCACTCAGCATAATACCCTCCAGTTCCATCAATTGAAGCAAATGGTGGGTATTTGTCATTTCTAATAGCTGAATAATATTCCATTGTATACATAAACCACATCTTCTTTATCCACTCATCTTTCGATGGACACCGAGCCTCCTTCCACAGTTTGGCTATTGTGGCCATTGCTGCTATAAACATCGGGGTGCAGGTGTCCCGGCGTTGCATTGCATCTGTATCTTTGGGGTAAATCCCCAACAGTGCAATTGCTGGGTCGTAGGGCAGGTCTATTTTTAACTCTTTGAGGAACCTCCACACAGTTTTCCAGAGTGGCTGCACCAGTTCACATTCCCACCAACAGTGGAAGAGGGTTCCCTTTTCTCTGCATCCTCTCCAACATTTGTTGTTTCCTGCCTTGTTAATTTGCCCCATTCTCACCGGTGTGAGGTGGTATCTCATTGTGGTTTTGATTTGTATTTCCCTGATGGCAAGTGATGCAGAGCATTTTCTCATATGCATGTTGGCCATGTCTATGTCTTCCTCTGTGAGATTTCTCTTCATGTCTTTTGCCCATTTCCTGATTGGATTGTTTGTTTGGTGTTGAGTTTAAGAAGTTCTTTATAGATCTTGGAAACTAGCCCTTTATCTGATATGTCATTTGCAAATATCTTCTCCCATTCTGTAGGTTGTCTTTTAGTTTTGTTGACTGTATCCTTTGCTGTGCAAAAGCTTCTTATCTTGATGAAGTCCCAATAGTTCATTTTTGCTTTTGTTTCTTTTGCCTTCGTGGATGTATCTTGCAAGAAGTTACTGTGGCCGAGTTCAAAAAGGGTGTTGCCTGTGTTCTTCTCTAGGATTTTGATGGAATCTTGTCTCACATTTAGATCTTTCATCCATTTTGAGTTTATCTTTGTGTATGGTGAAAGAGAGTGGTCTAGTTTCATTCTTCTGCATGTGGATGTCCAATTTTCCCAGCACCATTTATTGAAGAGACTGTCTCTCTTCCAATGGATAGTCTTTCCTCCTTTATCGAATATTAGTTGACCATAAAGTTGAGGGTCCACTTCTGGGTTCTCTATTCTGTTCCACTGATCTATGTGTCTGTTTTTGTGCCAGTACCACACTTTCTTGATGACCACAGCTTTGTAGTACAACCTGAAATCTGGCATTGTGATGCCCCCAGCTATGGTTTTCTTTTTTAAAATTCCCCTGGCTATTCGGGGTCTTTTCTTTTTCTTCTTTTTTTAAAAAATTTTTTATTGGTGTTCAATTTACTAACATACAGAATAACCCCCAGTGCCCGTCACCCATTCACTCCCACCCCCCGCCCTCCTCCCCTTCTACCAACCCTACTTCGTTTCCCAGAGTTAGCAGTCTTTACGTTCAGTCTCCCTTTCTGATATTTCCCACACATTTCTTCTCCCTTCCCTTATATTCCCTTTCACTATTATTTATATTCCCCAAATGAATGAGAACATATAATGTTTGTCCTTCTCCGACTGACTTACTTCACTCAGCATAATACCCTCCAGTTCCATCAATTGAAGCAAATGGTGGGTATTTGTCATTTCTAATAGCTGAGTAATATTCCATTGTATACATAAACCACATCTTCTTTATCCATTCATCTTTCGTTGGACACCGAGGCTCCTTCCACAGTTTGGCTATCGTGGCCATTGCTGCTATAAACATCGGGGTGCAGGTGTCCCGGCGTTTCACTGCATCTGTATCTTTGGGGTAAATCCCCAATAGTGCAATTGCTGGGTCGTAGGGCAGGTCTATTTTTAACTCTTTGAGGAACCTCCACACAGTTTTCCAGAGTGGCTGCACCAGTTCACATTCCCACCAACAGTGTAGGAGGGTTCCCTTTTCTCTGCATCCCCTCCAACATTTGTTGTTTCCTGCCTTGTTAATTTGCCCCATTCTCACCGGTGTGAGGTGGTATCTCATTGTGGTTTTGATTTGTATTTCCCTGATGGCAAGTGATGCAGAGCATTTTCTCATATGCATGTTGGCCATGTCTATGTCTTCCTCTGTGAGATTTCTCTTCATGTCTTTTGCCCATTTCCTGATTGGATTGTTTGTTTCTTTGGTGTTGAGTTTAAGAAGTTCTTTATAGATCTTGGAAACTAGCCCTTTATCTGATACGTCATTTGCAAATATCTTCTCCCATTCTGTAGGTTGTCTTTTAGTTTTGTTGACTGTATCCTTTGCTGTGCAAAAGCTTCTTATCTTGATGAAGTCCCAATAGTTCATTTTTGCTTTTGTTTCTTTTGCCTTCGTGGATGTATCTTGCAAGAAGTTACTGTGGCCGAGTTCAAAAAGGGTGTTGCCTGTGTTCTTCTCTAGGGTTTTGATGGAATCTTGTCTCCCATTTAGATCTTTCATCCATTTTGAGTTTATCTTTGTGTATGGTGAAAGAGAGTGGTCTAGTTTCATTCTTCTGCATGTGGATGTCCAATTTTCCCAGCACCATTTATTGAAGAGACTGTCTTTCTTCCAATGGATAGTCTTTCCTCCTTTTTCGAATATTAGTTGACCATAAAGTTCAGGGTCCACTTCTGGGTTCTCTATTCTGTTCCACTGATCTATGTGTCTATTTTTGTGCCAGTACCACACTGTCTTGATGACCACAGCTTTGTAGTACAACCTGAAATCTGGCATTGTGATGCCCCCAGCTATGGTTTTCTTTTTTAAAATTCCCCTGGCTATTCGGGGTCTTTTCTGATTCCACACAAATCTTAAAATAATTTGTTCTAACTATCTGAAGAAAGTCCATGGTATTTTGATAGGGATTGCATTAAACGTGTATATTGCCCTGGGTAACATTGACATTTTCACAATATTAATTCTGCCAATCCATGAGCATGGAATATTTTTCCATCTCTTGGTGTCTTCCTCAATTTCTTTCAGAAGAGTTCTATAGTTTTGAGGGTATATATCCTTTACATCTTTGGTTAGGTTTATTCCTAGGTATCTCATTCTTTTGGGTGCAATTGTCAATGGGATTGACTCCTTAATTTCTCTTTCTTCAGTCTCATTGTTAGTGTATAGAAATACCATTGATTTCTGGGCATTGATTTTGTATCCTGCCACGCTACCAAATTGCTGTATGAGTTCTAGCAATCTTGGGGTGGAGACTTGGGTTTTCTATGTAGAGTATCATGTCATCGGCAAAGAGGGAGAGTTTGACTTCTTCTTTGCCAATTTGAATGCCTTTTTTTTAAAATTATTTATGATAGTCACAGAGAGAGAGAGAGAGAGAGAGAGAGAGGGGCAGAGACACAGGCAGAGGGAGAAGCAGGCTCCACGCACCGGGAGCCCGATGTGGGATTCGATCCCGGGTCTCCAGGATCGCGCCCTGGGCCAAAGGCAGGCGCCAAACCGCTGTGCCACCCAAGCGGATCCCTTGAATGCCTTTAATGTCTTTTTGTTGTCTTATTGCTAAGGCTAGGGCTTCCAGTACTATGTTGAATAGCAGTGGTGAGAGTGGACATCCCTGTCTTGTTCCTGATCTTAGGGGAAAGGCTCCCAGTGCTTCCCCATTGAGAATGATATTTGCTGTGGGCTTTTTGTAGATGGCTTTTAAGATGTCGAAGAAAGTTCCCTCTATTCCTACACTCTGAAGAGTTTTGATCAGGAATGGATGCTGTATTTTGTCAAATGCTTTCTCTGCATCTAATGAGAGGATCATATGGTTCTTGGTTTTTCTCTTGCTGATATGATGAATCACATTGATTGTTTTATGAGTGTTGAACCAGCCTTGTGTCGCGGGGATAAATCCTATTTGGTCATGGTGAATAATTTTCTTAATATACTGTTGGATCCTATTGGTCAGTATCTTGTTGAGAATTTTTGCATCCATGTTCATCAGGGATATTGGTCTGTAATTCTCCTTTTTGGTAGGGTCTTTTTCTGGTTTTGGAATTAAGGTGATGCTGACCTCATAGAACGAATTTGGAAGTACTCCATCTCTTTCTATCTTTCCAAACAGCTATAGGAGAATAGGTATGATTTCTTCTTTAAACGTTTGATAGAATTCCCCTGGGAAGCCATCTGGCCCTGGACTCTTGTGTCTTGGGAGGTTTTTGATGACTGCTTCAATTTCCTCCCTGGTTATTGGCCTGTTCAGGTTTTCTATTTCTTCCTGTTCCCGTTTTGGTAGTTTGTGGCTTTCCAGGAATGCGTCCATTTCTTCTAGATTGCCTAATTTGTTGGCGTATAGCTGTTCATAATATGTTTTTAAAATCGTTTGTATTTCCTTTGTGTTGGTAGTGATCTCTCCTTTCTCACTCATGATTTTATTAATTTGAGTCTTCTCTCTCTTCTTTTTAATAAGGCTGGCTAATGGTTTATCTATCTTATTAATTCTTTCAAAGAACCAACTCCTGGTTCTGTTGATCTGTTCCACAGTTCTTCTGGTCTCGATTTCGTTGAGTTCAGCTTGAATCTTTATTAACTCTCTTCTTCTCCTGGGTGTAGGATCTATTTGCTGTTTTTTCTAGCTCCTTTATGTGTAAGGTTAGCTTTTGTATTTGAGTTCTTTCCTGTTTTTGAATGGATGCTTGTATTGCGATGTATTTCCCCCTTAGGACTGCTTTTGCTGCATCCCAAAGAGTTTGAACGGTTCTATCTTCATTCTCATTAATTTCCATGCATCTTTTAATTCTTCCTTAATTTCCTGGTTGACCCTTTCATCTTTTAGCAGGATGGTCCTTAACCTCCACGTTTTTGAAAACCTTCCGAACTTCTTCTTGTGATTTAGTTCTAATTTCAAAGCATTATGGTCTGAGAATATGCAGGGGACGATCCCAATCTTTTGGTATCGGTTCAGACCCGATTTGTGACCCAATATGTGGTCTATCCTGGAGAAAGTTCCATGTGCACTTGAGAAGAATGTGTATTCAGTTGCGTTTGGATGTAAAGTTCTGTAGATATCTGTGAAATCCATCTGGTCCAGTGTATCATTTAAAGCTCTCGTTTCTTTGGAGATGTTGTGCTTAGAAGACCTATCGAGGGTAGAAAGAGCTAGATTGAAGTCACCAAGCATAAGTGTATTATTATCTAAGTATTTCTTCACTTTGGTTAATAATTGATTTATATATTTGTCAGCTCCCACATTCGGGGCATATATATTGAGGATTGTTAAGTCCTCTTGTTGAATAGATCCTTTAAGTATGATATAGTGTCCCTCTTCATCTCTCACTACAGTCTTCGGGGTAAATTTTAGTTTATGTGATATAAGGATGGCTACCCCTGCTTTCTTTTGAGGACCATTCGAATGGTAAATGGTTCTCCAACCTTTTCTTTTCAGGTTGTAGGTGTCCTTCTGTCTAAAATTAGTCTCTTGTAGACAGCAAATAGATGGGTCCTGCTTTTTTATCCAGTCTGAAACCCTGCACCTTTTGATGGGGTCATTAAGCCCGTTCACATTCAGAGTTACTATTGAGAGATATGAGTTTAGTGTCATCATATCTATTCAGTCCTTGTTTTTGTGGATTTTTCCACTGAACTTCTTCTTAAAGAGGAATTTTAAGAGTCCCCCTTAAAATTTCTTGCAGAGCTGGTTTGGAGGTCACATATTCTTTCAGTTGCTGCCTGTCTTGGAAGCTCTTTATCTCTCCTTCCGTTTTGAATGAGAGCCTTGCTGGATAAAGTATTCTTGGTTGCATGTTCTTCTCATTTAGGACCCTGAATATATCCTGCCAGCCCTTTCTGGCCTGCCAGGTCTCTGTGGAGAGGTCTGCTGTTACCCTAATACTCCTCCCCATATAAGTCAGGGATTTCTTGTCTCTTGCTGCTTTAAGGATCTTCTCTTTATCTTTGGAATTTGCAAGCTTCACTATTAAATGTCGAGGTGTTGAACAGTTTTTATTGATTTTAGGGGGGATCTCTCTATTTCCTGGTTCTGAATGCCTGTTTCCCTTCCCAGATTAGGAAAGTTTTCAGCTAGGATTTGTTCAAATACATATTCTGGACCTCAGTCCCTTTCGGCGCCCTCGGGAACACCAATTAAACGTAGGATTTTCTTCCTCAGGCTGTCATTTATTTCCCTTAATCTATCTTCATGGTCTTTTAATTGTTTGTCTCTTTTTTCCTCAGTTTCCCTCTTTGCAATCAACTTGTCTTCTATGTCACTCACTCGTTCTTCCACCTCATTAACCCTCATTGTTAGGACTTCTAGTTTGGATTGCATCTCATTCAATTGATTTTTAATTTCTGCCTGATTGGATCTAAATTCTGCAGTCATGATGTCTCTTGAGTCCATTATGCTTTTTTCTAGAGCCACCAGTAGCTGTATAATAGTGCTTCTGAATTGGCTTTCTGACATTGAATTGTAATCCAGATTTTTGTAACTCTGTGGGAGAGAGGACTGTTTCTGATTCTTTCTTTGAGGTGAGGTTTTCCTTCTAGTCATTTTGCTCAGTGCAGAGTGGCCAAAAGCAAGTTGTATTGGGAAAAGGAGAAAAAGAGAGGAGAGAAAGAAGGAAAGAAAAGAGAAAGAGGAAAAAAAAGGAAGAAAAAAGGAAAAAAGAGAACAAAAAGAGAAAGAAAAAGAAAGAAAGGAAAAAAGGGGATGGGGGAAGGAAACAAATGAAAAAGCAAAGCAAAACAAAACAAAACAAAACAACAACAAAAAAAAAGAAAGAAAGAAAGAACCACTGGGTATATCTTCTGATTCTGTGTACTTTAAGTCCGTTGGCTTCCCTTGGAAATTGTCCATTTAGCTGGTCTTCTGGGGGCGGGGCCTGTTGTGCTGATTTTCAGGTGTTAGCAGTTGGGGGATCTGCTCTGCCCCTTGCCTGGTGCAGGGCTCAGTGGGGGTTGTTTACCCCGTGAGGCCCCAGGAGCAACAGCCCCAGTGGCGGGGCCAGCTCTGGAAACCTGGATTCAGCTCCGGCAGGAACTCCGGAGGTCTCCGTCTGCAGGGCCTGGAGGCTCCGGGGCGGGGCCGCTGATCTGCTCATCTCAGGGCAGGAGCATCCTTGCTGTCCTGGGCCCTCCCGGCCTCTGCCTGTCCCGGGGGGAGGCCGGATCCTGGGCTGTGTCCCGGCGCCCTGTGCTCCGGGGCCTTCGCTGTTGGATTCGCGCTCCCGCCCCACAGCCCCCTTCCCGGAGCCGCCGCCCGAGCCCTCAGAGCTGCTCCTGGAACCACGCAGCCCCCTCCGCGGAGCCTCTTCCTCTGCCCGAGCTCTTCCGAGCTGCTCCGGGCCCAGCCGTGCGCGCTGCAGCCTTTGGGGAGCTCGGCGCACTCTCCTGGGCGCGCAGTTGCTCTGTTACAGTCCCGGGGAACCCGAGGGCATCCTCGCCCTCCTGGGTCCTGCTCCAACTCCCTAGGAGCCCCTTTCCGCCCGGGAAGGTTGGTGCAGCTCCTGCGTCTCCCGGACGGGGCTCTCCTATCCTGGGGACACTGGCCCCGGCCTCAGCCCGGCTCCTCGCAGGGCCCCTCCCCCTTGGATGCCTTTTGTTTCTTTATTTCTTTTTCCCGTCTTCCTACCTTGATAGAAGCGCGAACTCTTCTCACTGTAGCATTCTAGGTGTTCTCTCTTTAATTCTCAGGGCGAATTCATAGATTTTCAGGATAATTTGAAGGTTTTCTAGGTAATTTGGTGGAGACAGGTGATTTGGAGACCCTACTCTTCTGCCATCTTGCCCCTCCTCCCAAGGCTACACTTTCATCTGAGGCTTCATTCCTCTTCTAAGCTTGTTGATTTTTGGTTGTAGGACTTGCTGTTTCCCTGTGGTCATAGGACTGAGGTCTCCATTTTTTTCTGGCTGTTGTCATAGGACCACTCTCAGTGCTATGGGTTAACTTCAGATCCTTGCCATGTGGCCCCCTCCACTGGCAGTGTACAACACGATTTATTTGTCTCTCTGAGACCAATAGGAGAACCTCTGCTGATTTGAGTATATCGAACTTATTTTAAGTGTACACTTGATTAGGTCAGGTCCACCTAGGATAATCTTTTTTTTTTTAAGATTTTATTTATTTATTCATGATAGACACACAGAGAGAGAGACAGACACAGAGAGAGAGAGGCAGAGACACAGGCAGAGGGAGAAGCAGGCTCCATGCAGGAAGCCAATGTGGAACTCGATCCCAGGTCTCCAGGATCACACCCTGGGCTGAAGGCAGCACTAAACCGCTGAGCCACCTGGGCTGCCCCACCTAGGATAATCTTAAAGTCAACTGATTAGGAACTTTAATAGCATCTGCAAAATCCCTTCACAAGACCACCTAAATTAGTGTTTGATTGAATAAATGGGAGAAGATATATATATCAGGGACTAAAAGTCGCACATCTTAGATTCTGCTTACCATATACAACTTGGTCAAGAAGTATGGTGATGGGCCCCAGAGAGAAAATTGTCCAGGGCTATGGGCAGATTGTGTTTGGGTTAGGGCTTCCTCTACTTTGCTATGTGTAGTAACAGGGAGTGTTAGGCAAATCTTTTCAGCAACTTGGCTCCTCTTGGAGAGGGGAATGATGTCTTTGGTCGTGATCTGTGCCATCTTCTCTTTCCTACCTTAAGTTGCTTATTTGGCTTAGAGGGCAAATATTCCAGTCAGTCTTTCCCCCACCTATGATTTTCAAGGAGATTGGACTGTGATTTGAAACAGAATCAAGGGCAGTGTGGTATAGAAGAAAGGTACTTGACAGAGACTTTTCCAGCCCTTTGCAAGTGTTCTTTCTTCAGGTGAGAAAGGAGTCACATGACCATGAAGGAAGTGCTATAATTTCAGGCTAGGGTGACTGAGTGCCTAAGAATGTGAAGGCTGGAGAAAATTGTCTCTTTTGGGAGAAAGAACAGACTCCTATTGGTGTGGGGACCTCAGAAAACCTAGGAGACAATCTATGAATTTGTGTGTATGTGGAGATAAGATAGGAAAGAGGAGATGCAATATTGGCCACTAGCCTACTTCTCTTAAGAGCAATGGAATGGGTGGGATTTGCTATAGTAACAATAATAATGATGAGCTTTTGGGACTATTTTCTATATGTAGGCACAATTCTGAGTTTACTTGTATTTTTTTAAAGATTTTATTTATTTATTTGAGAGAGAGAGAGAAAGTGCACAGGCAGGGGGGAGGGCCAGAGGGAGAGGGAGAAGCAGACTCCCCACTAAGTGGGGAGCCTAATGTGGGACTTGATCCCAGGACCCTGAAATCATGACCTGAGCTGAAAGCAGCTGCTTAACCAACTGAGCCACCCAGGCACCCCTAAGTGTTTACAAGTATTAACCACCCCCCGAATCTTCTGAGGTAGGTGCTATTATTTTGCCTCTTTTATAGATGAGGAAACTGAGACACAGAGAAGTTAAATGCAAATAATTCTAAAGTACAGTTAATAAGATGCATGCTAAAGTAATGTTTATGGCAGCAATGTCCACAGTAGCCAAACTGTGGAAGGAGCCTCGGTGTCCACCGACAGATGAATGGATAAAGAAGATGTGGTATATGTATACAATGGAATATTACTCAGCCATTAGAAACGACAAATATCCACCATTTGCTTCGATGTGGATGGAACTGGAGGGTATTATGCTGAGTGAAATGAGTCAATCATCAGAGAAGGACAAACGTTATATGGTCTCATTCATTTGGGGAATATAAAAAATAGTGAAAGGGAATAAAGGGGAAAAGGAGAAAAAATTAGTGGGAAATATCAGGGAGGGAGACAGAACATGAGAGACTCCTAACTCTGGGAAACGAACTAGAGGTGGTGGAAGGGGAGGTGGGCGGGGGGTGGGGGTGACTGGGTGACGGGCACTGAGGGGGGCACTTGATGGGATGAGCACTGGGTGTTATTCTCTATGTTGGCAAATTGAACACCGATAAAAAATAAATTAAAAAAAAACTCAGGAGAATAATAGGGAGGACAGAAAACTCAGCTATCCTTCCCCTTGAAAGTTCTATGCTTGATACTGCTATTCAAGTAAGAATCTGACTGCTTCCTATATCCTGTCATTGGCCTGAAAACCCTCCAAACCTGAGTAATAGCTCTGGTAACCTGACCTTCAGGCCTTAGTTTTCTGCTATTTTTTGGCCCCATTTCTCAAAGTTATTGGGTCTGGGAGTTCATCCTTGGCTCTCTTCCAACTTCAGACAGGAGCTAAGTTGGGATCATAATGAGAAGAAGGGATCACCTCCTTGCATAAGCCCCAGCAGAAGGTAGTCTTTTTGGAGGACTGAATTAATAGCAGGTAGAAAAGAGCTAAGTGAAGATAGGCACTGATGTTCTTTGTATATGGGTGTCATTCACATACTTTGAGCACATTAGCCAGTATGCCTCTTGGCATCCCTAGTACCCCTGCTTCAGTGGTTGTTCATACACATGTAGACTCATGCCCAGATCCTTCCTGTGCCTGCTGTGGAAGTTCCCCGCCCCTCTACACACACATACATTCTTCACATGCCACTCCCATCAACCTTAATTTAGATAACCTTCAGACTCAGGGAAAAGAGTAGAGGATAGGGCCTGGAAAGGCAGTGTGTGTTTTAACTGCTCTGTTGTTCTTCTTGGAACATTCTTATCCACTAATCAAGGGCAAACTGTACCTTGGGTCTGAGGCTGAGGGATAGTGGTCTGAACACGTTTATTTTATACTTTGTCATTTATTTTTAGATAAGGCTTTTCATTTTCTGTGCAAACCCCTATGGAGTCAGGCTAGGAAGCCACTATTATCTTTGCTTTCTAGTTTAGAAAACTCTGAAGTGATTTGAGCTAGGTAGACTGAGGAGTTCTGGGATGCTCATTTTCAGTCTAGAGCACTTGCCAGTTACCCACACAACTAAACTCAATTCTTGGAGGTCCTGGTTCCTAATTCAGGTAAGCTTTTAGCACTTAAGGGAGACATTGCTAGGGCCAGGCTGAGCTTTGTTTGCTCACGATTCTGTTTGCTTTGCTTAGGAGATGGTAGGGAGATCAGAGAGCTGGGGACTGGAGCCTCTGTGAGAAGGAAAGGAGGGGCTTGGGATTTGGGCCCAGGAATTCCCATCAGGAATGAAACACTTTCCACCTGCTGCCACATAAAGCGCCTAACTCCATCATGGAATTTGCATGCAGATAGTTAGATCAGACTTTGGAAACAGAGGATGAAAAATGAGTTTCCTTCTTTCTGTTCACAGAGGCCAGCCAAGAGCCAGAGCTAGAGCCAGGCCTCTGGTCATAAACTAAGCAACAGAACCAGTTATTGGTTTCAAGTCTGACTGCCTCCTCTTATAAGGACTTTGGAACTTGGAAAGACTCCCTTACCCTTTATAAATGAGCAGAAAGAAGTATGATTAAGACCCCAGATAGAATGGCAGGTATTCAAAGGTAGAGTGGGAGGCCAAAAGTGCTACTTAGAATGTATTTAGTAATTTTACTACTTTAATTTTCTTATTATGTCTATGAAAAACTTGCTGGGAAAGACCTGATTCGGAAGGGTGGAGGTAAGGATTAGGTAGGCAATATCAGGTATTAGGTAGGTACTGGGTGCCTTGGAATTATGGGCTGAGAGCTTAAAGAGATATAACTCCCTGAGGCCCAGGGACAGCCCAAAGCTAACCATGACAAGAATGTACAGGGAGACTAACCCTCTAGTCAAGTCTTGACCAGATGGGAGTTGAATATATAACATGTGGCCTAATCAAGGTACCAGTCTTTGACTCTTGGCTCTTCTACCTACTAACTATAGGACAACAAACATGTCTGGTTACCCCTCTGGGTCTTAATTGCCTTTTATGTTAAATGGGGATAATGCTTATCTACATCACAAGATTGTTGAGAGGATTAAATAGATCTAATAAATGTGAAAAGGCCTTATAAACCATAAAGCCTGATGTAGATATGAAGGGTTTATGTCATTACTACCACATGGTCCTCTGGCTTTCCCTAATTAGTACCTCTAGGAGGGATTAAGGAAATCCTAGGATCAAGGGGTGACCTCTGAAGAGGAGAAATGCATGTTTGGGGAGGCTGAAGCTCTTCCAATGATATCTGCTTCCTGGAGTGTATGTTCACTTTGTCCTCAGGGTGAAGGTGTCAAGTTGGGCCTTTTGGGCCATAACTCCCTTTTGGATGTCATCCTCAGTTGCCTCTCTGCCTGGTTGAAATTTAAGTTGGCAAATTAAACTAACTCTGGGAGTTAGAGTCCTAGTAAAGGCTAGTCAGCTTTATATCAAAATAAGGATTGGCTTCATAAACAATGGCTGGGCTAACAATCAGCCCAGCCAGAGAGGCAATGTGGAGTCAGGGAAGAGCACTTGACTAAGGAGTCAAGTAAGAGGTTCTGCTCTGGGTTTGCTCCTGACCAGCTGTGAGACTTTGCATGAGACTGAGAATTATGTGTACATTATAAAATGAGAGAGAGAATGTAAGAACTCCTTTTAAGCTGTAAGCATATAAATGGAAGCAGTTTTTATTACCTATGTGATGTAGGGAATTATTATTTTATCCTCAGGTATGATGTATTTGGTTGCAAAGGGGACCAGACATGTTGGATTGGTTATATTCCATTTCTGTTTATTAGATAAAAAATTGAAAATGCGGGATCTATTTTTTTATCATCATTATCATATTTGAAGAACAGGTATATTCAATAGTGGAGGGGACCTTAAAGATCTCTGCCCAGATATGTGGTATATTTGGGGGATGTTGGAAATGTTCTGGAATTATAAGGGATGATGTTTGCATTACATTGTGAATATACTAAAAAACCCACCAAAATACTTTATGGCAAATTTTATTTCAATTTTTAGAATTACAAAAAAAAAAAAAATCCCTGCCCAGAAGTCATGAGGGTAATTAAGCCTAGATTTGAAGCAGTGAGAACAGGCCCAGAGCAGGTAAATTAAAAATTGCTCTTTACTGTATGAACTGTATACTTGTGAGAGATAGGGGAGTCTTTCAGGTGGTGTGTGTATAAGAGAGACTGATTACTTAGATATAAAAGCAATGCATCCCAGAAACAGTCAGGATGGAATAGCATTGATAGTGGGTGTGGAAATGATGTGCAGTTTTTGGGAATCTCAACTGAAGGATCCCTAGTGGTTCCAGGGATGAGTAGCCCACATTTACTTATCAGAGGGGTGGAGGTGTCAGTTACTGTCGTAAATGCAAATTTAGGTTGACCAACCATCTTGGTTTGCCCAGAACTAAGGGGTTTCCTGAAATCAGGGTCTTTCTTTTTTTATTTTCTACAAGACTATTTTTTCCAGCTTTAGTGAGGTATGATTGCCAAATAAAAATTGTATATATTTAGGTTGTAAATGTGTTTTTTATTTTATAACTGAAAATTTTTGTTTCTGACCAATAACCTAAGTATCCATCCCTGGATGAATAGATAAAGAAAATGTGTTATATTTATATAGTGGAATATTATTCAGCCATGAGAAGGAATTCCTTCCATTTGTGACAACATAGATGAACCTGGAGGACATTATACTGACTGAAATAAGCCAGACACAGAAAGACAAATAATGATATCTGATATCACTTGTATGTGGAATTACAAAAAGTTGAACTTATAGAACCAGAGAGTAGAACAGTGGTTTCCAGGGGCTGGGGATGAGGAAAATAAGGAGATAGGGGACTTTCAATGTTAAAAGTGGGAATGTCCTAGGCAAACCAGGTTGCCCTAAAACTGGTACCCCTTTTAGCAGAGAGAATGAAAGGGCCTGAGGAATACTTTACAACCCTCTGGTTTAGAAGAAAGTGAAATGTCATCTCTAGTTAGGGTAGGAGAAAACCACTCAGAAAAGAAACTAGAAGGAAAAAAAATTCTGAGTGATACTAGGCAATGAAAGCCATTGTCAAGATGCTGGTAAATGAGAAACTATGTCAGAGGTGACAAAGAAGGTCTTTTGGTGTACCTCTGGGCCTTAGAAGTAATAAAGGGTACCATCCACAGAGGATAAAATTTGGGGGGAAACAGCTCTTTTCCAGTTTTGCTACAAAGCATAAGGAATGTTTATGTAAACCAATAAACAGGGAAGAACTAGGTTCCTGGCTCTCTGAGTCTAGAGCTAGATTGGTGGCTTGCTCTGTTTTGAAGCTGACAGAGGTTATCTCATTTAGCTCTCAAGCAGTCAGTTGAAGTTAGATTTCCTTTGGGACCTGAAGTTAAACTAAGGCATTAGTTTAAATGTTTACTGAATGCCTATAGTGAATTAGATCATATACTACAGTGTATTAGGGATAAAATGGTAAACAAGATTGACATGATCTCTGTCTCTGTGGCAGGTAATCATTTAAGTCCTACAAGAGAAGTATGGAGCCTCAGAGGGAAAATAGGAGGGAAACCTAACATGGTCTCTGGAGTCAGGGAAAGCTATCCAGTGGAAATGAGATCTAAGCATAGGCCTAAAGGATAAATAAGGATTAGTTAGGGGGACAGGCATCCCAGCCACAGGGAACAGCATGGGCAAAGACAAGGGAGAGATCATGTGCATTTGAAGAATTATGGTGTGATCCAGTATAGCTGTAGTAGGCTGTAATTCTGCTGGTGTGGTCTACAAACCATCTGCATCAGAGTTACACAGATTGTTTTTTAAAACTCAGATTTCCAGACATACAGTAGTGGGGTCTATGAATCTGCATTTTAATTTGTTCCCTTGGTGATTCTGAGGCATTGCAGTGTTCTATATAATCTAGATGGCAAGCATATATACATTCACCTATCAAGAAAAAGAATGTGTGTGTGTGTGTGTGTGTGTGTGTGTGTGTGTGTGTTTATATGTGTGTGCATTTAGGAACCAAATAGGTGGTTAGAGAGGGAGGGAAGCACCAATGTTTTGAAAGGCCTCTTTCTAACCTTGTTTGTAAGTCAAAAGACTTTTCTTCCTAAGGTCAAAGTCTCTGGGGATCAGCTACCCCAGGCCTCTCAACAGGGCCGAGTGGATCAATATCTGGGTATACCTGTGATGCATTTAGGGTACACTGGTTGGGAAGCTCTGCTGTTGGCCATGGTAAGGAGTACAGATTTTGCCCAATAGGGAATGGGGATCCACTGAAAGGTTTTACAAAGGAAGTGACTTAAACTGACTTGTTGCTTATAAAAATCATTCAATTCAGAGAGGGAGATTGAATTAGAGTGGGACAAGATTAAAGATGGGAAGATTAGTTAGGATAATATTACAATAGTCAAGTTCTTTAACTCATTTGACCCAATATATAAAAATATATTGTTTTGCTCAAGGATTAGAGGTTAATAAAGTTCTCTTA
Source organism: Canis lupus familiaris (assembly GCF_011100685.1). Taxonomy (NCBI): domain Eukaryota; kingdom Metazoa; phylum Chordata; class Mammalia; order Carnivora; family Canidae; genus Canis; species Canis lupus. Next base: position 59,799,872 of record NC_049260.1, on the reverse strand, counting down.
ATCTCCTTGTTTTCTTTATGCCTGATATAATCAGGCACTGTTATGAGTGTCAGGAGTTGCCAGGAAAAGATTCTGTCCCATAATTGAACTTAACTGATTATAATGGCAAAGATTCATCCTCCTACTTGAAATTTCTTAAATTGGAAATATGAGAAGCTGAAGGTGATGGAGGTCTTGCCTTATGGTTGGCTCTGGGTTTGGTTCATGGGATCTCCCGCACTGAATAGGAGGGATGAGATCAGAATCCCTGAGATGGAGTGCAAAACCAGAAGCCAGCAAGATGCCAATTGGTGCATAAACCTGAAAAAGTAGAAGTACCAGAAGGCAAAGGATAGCTGGCAGTGGAGAACAAAGTGCCCAAGGTGAATGAGGCATGTTCTGGCTGACCCATGTCCTATTCTGCCAGTTCCCTTGGGATCTGTGGACAGTGATTCATTGCATCGATGGATGGTAATCTTGAGAGCACAAAAGGATTTGGAGAGGACAATGGCATATGAGCTCAGGAATTTGAAAAGCTACTTGTATATGAAGCATTTCTCATTTGGGGAGGAGCCTGGCTCCTGGAGATGTGTATTATAGTCTGACCTCCTGGAGCCAGCATGGCCTGCTCAGGGTCAGTCTTCCCACCCTAATTAAGACTTTTGCTGCACGTAAAAGAAACAGCTGCTGCTATCCATAGTAAATTAAGCACAAATAAACCTGCTCCTCATTCTGTCTCCTGGTTTCCCATAAATGCCTGAAGCCTAGCCTTAGAGTTGGTATGTACTTTTAATTATTTCAAGAGCTGGCATCGCTTGCCTCATAGTAAAAGTGTCATGAAATTACTGTAAGGTTGTATGAGTTTGGGCCATAAATCTTATTCACTTCAGCTACATCTCATACCTTAATTCACTGGAGTATAAAATGCCATTTACACTGGTTCTTAGTTCACTTAATCATAATTAAATGACCTCAGAGGGCAGTAATTCATTGAGGCTCTGGCTTTGATGTGACACAAATAACAAACTTTGTTTGCCATGTGGACAGGTTCCTCCACACTTTTACATTGGCCACAGACCTCATGGAGCATATAATGTTGGCTTTTTGGTGTGGGCACGTGCTCTGGTTACACGGAACATCTGTGCTGCAGATGTGGTTGAAAGGACCAGCTAAATGGTCCCCTTTGGAATTTTGTTGCACCATCTTCAGGGCCTTCTAGGCCTTCCTTTGGTTCCTTTCAGTTCTCCAAAGAATGAATGTTTACCCAGGTTAAGCCTAGATAAGAGGTGATGTGGGCACTTCCTTTTTCAGCTTTTCATTCTTGTGTTATTCTCTTTCTAAAGTGACTAGAGGATCAGTGGCTCAAGGGCTTTAAGATTTTACCTCCAAGCGTAAAGCTCTCTAAGTGCTTGTCCCTATTCATGATGAGTTTCCTGGGATCTAGATCCTCAAGACCAACAGTTCTGGGGATCATTGCCATTTGGGCACTTCACTTACCTTTGTCTTCCCATTCAAATGAATTTCTCTCATTTTCTCCATCATCATCAGTGGCACTACCATCCTTTTGAGCTCCCAAGTTCTAACCTCTGAAGCTTGTGGCAGGCAAAATAGTACCCCCAAAGCCCCAAAGTTGTCCACATCCTAATCTCAGAACCAGTGAATATATTAGCTTACAGGACAAAGGAGAATTAAGGTTGCAAGGAATTAAGGAATTAGGGTTGCTCATCAACTGACCTTGAAATGGCGAGTCTACTGGATTATCCAGGTGAGCCCAATGTAATCACAAGGGTCCTTAAAAGTGGAAGAAGGAGACATAGGGAGAGTCACAGGCAGATGTGACTAGGAATGAAAGCCTCAGAGAGATGCAATGCTGTGGGCTGTGAAAGTGGGGGAAGAGAGTCACAAGGCAAAGAGTGTGAGTGGCTTCTAGAAGCTGGAAAGGGTAAGGAAAATAATTCTCTCCTTGAACCTCCAAAAAGGAGTACAGCTATGCTGACACCTTGATTTTAGCTCAGTGAGACCCATATCAGACTTCTACCTACAAAACTGAAAAATCATAAATGAATGTTGTTGTAATTTGGTATAGCAGCAATAGAAAACCAATCTAAAGCCCATTTTGACTTTTCCTTTTCACCATATCTAATTAGACCGTAAATCTTGTGGATCCGTTTTCAGCCACATCTCTAAGATTCTTATCGTTCCCCTTGATATTTTCCACCTGTCTTACAACTTGTCTTCTTTTTTTTCTGTATATTTTTTTTATTGGAGTTCAATTTGCCAACATATAGCATAACACCCAGTGCTCATCCCGTCCAGTGCCCCCCTTAGTGCCCGTCACCCAGTCACCCCCTCCCCCACCCACCTCCTTTTCCACTACAACTTGTCTTCTTTCATGGACTCCAAGTTTCTTTGCTCTAAACGATCCTACATATGGATACTAGAAGAATTATTCTCAAATATGATTTTCATCATATTATTCTTGCTTAGGAATAAGCTATGGCCTTATATTGCATCAATTCCCAAATTCTCATTCTGGCCTTGACATTTTCACCAGTAGAATATGAAGTTCATAGGAAAGCACTTTGCTATCTACAAATCATTTATATAAGTGTAAGGAATTACTATGAAAAATAAGGGACTTCTAATATCTATTGCTTGCTAACAAGGCCAATATCTTGCTTTGTTTCTTATTCAGAAAAGCTTGTTTTACACAGGAAAGAAACTAAGGTACAAATCTGTTCTCACATCCTACCATACTATTATTTTGTAAGTGCTATCAATAGCTCAGTTTTTCAAGAGTTTTTTTTTTTTTTTTTTTTTTTAAGAAAGCTTCCTGTTTCAGTTACCTATTGCTGTACAACAAACTACCCCCAAAATTAGTGGCTTGAAACAACAGCAATTTATTATTTCTCATGACATGGGTTTGGCGGATGGGTTCTTTTGTTTAAGGGATATTTGTTGGGATCAGTCTGTGCCTGAATTTAACTGGTGCTGAGCTGGGGTGCCTTGGTTCTCCTCCATGTGTTTTCTCTCTCTGCATGATATCTTGTCTTTCAGGGCCTAAGTAGCCTATTCCCTTTTCCAGCAGGATTTAACCCAGGCTTTGTTATAGCATGGCAGCTGGGCTCCAAGAAGGAACATTCCTAGAAAATAAGCCTCTATTTGTATCATGCTTGCTAATATTTCACTGGCCAAAGTCACAAGGTCAAGCCCTGAGTCAGTGTGGGAGGGAACTACAAAGAGCATAAACACTGGGAGGAGTTATTCATTGGGAGCTACCAATATGTTTACCACAATTCCTTCTTTTTTTACCCTTTTTTTTCTTAATCAGCAGGTTATTTTTTTAGAGCAGCTTTGGTTTACAGAAAAATTTAACAAACAGTGCAGAGTTCTCAAATCTTCTTCCACTCACAATTCCTCTTATTTTTAATTTTTATTCTTAACAAATAAAAATAGTATAAATTTAAGGTATACAATGTGATGTTTTGATATATACTGTAAAATGATCATCACAATCAGACTACTTGACATATCCATCACCTCCCCTAGTTATGATTTTTGTATAAAAAATTTACTCTCTTAGCAAATTTCAAGTATGCAATACATTATTACTACCTATAACCACCATGTTGTATATTAGGTCTCTGGAATTTACTAATCTTATATTTGAGAGTTTGTACCTTTTGATCAATATCTCCCTTTTCTTTCACCTTCAGTCTCTGGTAACCACCATTCTCTGTTACTATAATTTTGACTTTTTTTTTAGATTCTACATGTAAATGAAATCATAGGATATTTGTCTTTCTGTGTCTAGCTTATTTCACTTAGTATAATGTCTTCCAGGTTTTACAAATGGCAAGATTTTCTTCTTTTTACAGGCTGAATAATATTGCATGAATGTGGTACATTGGATGTGTTACATTGGATGAACCAATGTTGATACATTATTATTAGTTGAAATCCAGAGTTTACATTAAGTTTCACACTTTGTGTTATAGAGTTTAATGTTTTTTGACAAATGCACAGTCATATATTTAACATTATAGTATTATACAAAATAGTTTCACTGTCCTAAGACTCTTGTGATCCACTTATTCATCTTTCCCTCCGTTTCCAATCCCTGGTCACTACTGAACTTTTTATTGTCTCCATAGTTTTTCCTTTTCCAAAATGTCATATAATTGTAATCATACAGTATGTATCCTTTCCAGAGTGGCTTCTTTCACTAGTAATATGTAATTAAGATTCATTATTCCTTTTGTTGTCATTTGGTAGCACAAGCAGATCAGAGGTAGACCAGACTATAGCCTCAAGGCCTTCTCCCTCTTGGGATTTCTACCATGCATTGTTTTTGGAAGACATTTGAATAGTTTTTCATGAGGAACCCAGACAGGATGGGAAAATAGGCAGACAATTTTTCTAGCCACTGGTGTGTCTGGCTAACTTCTGAATAACAGCTGTGGTAGATTGTTAAAGTAATTGTCCCTAATGAATCATGCCTCCCAGGATCTATGCACTCTTATGGTTCTCTTCCACATTGATGCTTGGCCAAGTAACTTGCTTTGGCTTTTGGATGTAGCAAATGTGATATAAACAGAAGCTTGAAAAACCCTTGTGATTTGTAGCTGCCTTCTCCTGCTCCTGGGATTTTTTCTGCCACTAAATGAAAAATACTAGGCTGACCATCTTGAGGATAAGAAACCACATTGAGAGGCTGAGTTGACAGATAGTACCAACTGCCACATATGTGAGTGAAGTCATCTTAGACCATCCAGCCCTAGCTGAACTATCAGGTAGTTACAGCCATATGAGTGACCCAAGAGAGTCCAGTAGTGGAAGCACCCAAATTAGTCCATCCCAAACTCCTGATTCCCAATATTTGTGAGCATAAAAAATGATTGTCTTTTGCTACTAAGCTTTGAGGTGGTTTGTTACAAGCAATAAATAATTGCTTCAATAATTTGAGTTACCATTATGGATCATTAGCTAAAACTGGCTTTCCTATACATATGCTGCCAGGACCTGAACAAATACAGATAAGAGTATTTAAATCTTGAGGGAACCAAAAATTTACATTCTTTTGAAACTAGAAAATGTTGTTCTTAAAGAGGTCTCCTTTATTCCCCCATATCACTGACACTTATTAAGAAGTTAATTTTAACCAACATATAATAACTCTCTGGTGTCAGACTTAATTTTTCTCCTAAAAAACATTTATTTGAGGGGCATCTGGGTGATGCAGTTAGTTAAGCATCCAACTCTTGGCTTCAGCTCAGATTGTGATCTCAGTGTTTTGGAATTGAGACTTGCAAGTCAGGCTCTGTGTTTAGCATGGAGTCTGCTTAAGATTTTCCTTCTCCCTCTGCCCCTACCCCTGTGCTCTCTCTCTCTAAAATAAATAAATAAATCTTAAAAAATTTATTTCCAAATTGTTGGCACACAATGTTACATTAGTTTCAGGTGTACAACTTTATGATTCCACAACTCTACAGGTTATGCTATGCTCACCACAAGTATACTCTCATCTGTCACCATACAATGCTATTATAATATCATTGACTATTATGCTTTGCCTTTCATCCCTGTGACTTTTTCATCCTATAACTGGAAGTTTGTATCTCCCATTCTCCTTCACCCATTTTGCCTATTCCTTTCATCCTGGCAACCATCAGTTTGTTCTCTGTAGTTTATTTATTTATGTATTTATTTATTTATTTATTTATTTTATTGTAGTTCGATTTGCCAACATATAGCATATCACCCAGTGCTCATTCCGTCAAGTGCCCCCCTCAGTGCCCGTCACCCAGTTGTAGATTTTTTTAAAAAGATTTTATTTATTCTTGAGACACACAGAGAGAGGCAGAGACATAGGCAGAGGGAGAGGTAGGCTCCCCATGGGGAGCCTAATGGAGAACTCGATCCCAGGCCCCCAGGGTCACGACCTGAGCCAAAGACAGATGCTCAACCGCTGAGCCACCCAGGTGCCCCGTGTTCCCTGTATAATGGATTTTTATCATAGCTCTCCTACTTACTAGCTGTGTGACCTTAGATTGGTTACTTAACTTTATTGTGCTTCAGTTTCCTCATCTGTAAAATCAGCATTATAATCTGTCTCCTAAGTCTGAGATGATTAAAATTATATGATTCAAATAAAGCACTTATAATAGTGCCTATCACATATTCTAAAACAATATTAGTTTTTGTTATTATGTAATATGGACAGTATCTCAGACCCTGAAGACAGCTTCCTGTCAGACCAGGCCTCTCTTAGGACTTTAAAAAAGTCTTAAAAATAAACTCAAAATAAATTAAAGACATAAATGTGGGGCCTGAAACTATAAAAATCCTAGAAGAGAACATGGACAGTAATTTTTATGACATCAGGTATAGCAACATTTTTCTAGATATGTCCCTTAAAACAAGGGAAACAAAAGCAAAAATAAACTATTGGTAATGCATCAAAGTAAAAGATTTTGCACGATGAAGGAAACCATCAACAAAACAAAAGCCCAACCTACTGAATGGGAGAAAATATTTTTATTTATTTATTATTTATTTTTTCATACTCCAATTTTTTTATTGGTCACTTACATGCCTTGTGCCAGCATTCACAGAAATCCAAAGGTCATGATTTTTCACTAAAATAATCTGTTGTTTTTCAGCTTACCTCATCCAATAGCGTTTCTCTCCCAATTATGGATCCATAATCACAGACAAGGACAACTTTACTGGGAACAGATCTTGTCTAAAGGACAGCAACAGCCTGGTATCCTCAGATTCTTCAGTAGCAGATGCTGCCAGGACACTTGGGGGCAGCCAGGTCCTGAGGTGGTTGTGTTCCATCAGTCATGACGCCAGAATCCTCACCAGAAAGCTCAGCTTCAAAGTCATCCTGGAATCTTCAGCCAGCACTACTGCCCAACTGGAATTCATCTACTGAAATATACTGGAGACCAAATAAGAGATCAGATATCCTTGGGGTGCCTGGGGGAGCTCAGCTGGTTAAGGGTTTTGATCTTCCGGTCCTCAGTTCCAGCCAGACAAAGACAACAAATAGCCTTTATTTTTTAAACTGTGCTTTAGGGATTAACTCACAACCTTGAGATAAAGAGTCTCGTGCTCTGGGGCGCCTGGATGGCTCAGTTGGCTAAATGGCTGCCTTTGGCTCAGGCCATGATCCCAGAGTCCTGGGATGGAGTCTCTGGTTGGGCAACCTGTGCTCTCAAATAAAAATCTGTTCATTTGTTTTGCTTCTTAAATTCCACATATGAATAATATCATATGGTACTTGTCTTTCTTTGATTGACCTATTTTGCTTAGCATAATACTCTTTAGCTCCATCCACCTCATTGCAAATGGCAAGATTTCATTCTTTTTTATGGCTAATATGTATAGAGTTGGTATATATATATATACACACACACATATATGTATATATATCTTTATGCATTAATCAGTTGATGGACATTTGGGCTCTTTCCATAATTTGGCTATTGTTGATAACACTCCTATAAACATTGGGGTACATGTATCCTTTCCAATTATATTTTTGTATTACTACAATGTGATAACAAATGTTATGGCTAGGATGACCACATAGTTTATTTCCTAAACTGGGACACATCTGAGAGTGAGACTTCTATTAAATAATCATATTAGGACAATAAGTATAAACTGAAACTGTCGAGGAGCAAATCCTAGTCATAATGCTCTTGAAAGTGACTACCAATGAATATCCAATTAATTCTTCATGAAGTGTAAGTGCTAGCAGCTTCCAACATATCTCTTTCTAGAAGGAATTGTATTTTCACTTGGGGCTTTAGGTGACCTAAGAACTTTTGGATTTAAAATAACACAGTTGTGACAATACTAGGGTTCATTAGCAGTGGAAAAAGTTAGAGCAGGAAGTACCTTTCTTGGGCTCCTCAAATTCTACTAGGCAGGTGGTTATCTTCTCTGCCAATCTTTTGGGGGAAGTCAGTAGTTTTGGGCTCCTATGAAACCCTTTGATGGCAACTCTCTTTTTTACACATGAATCATCAAAAGTGGCCATATGACTGAAACAGGTGAGTCACCTTGACTAATTAGTGCTAGATGTTCAGCTTATAAGTAAGGTAGGTAGTTGGCATTTGGTTTCCAGAGCTATTTTAACACCAGCAGATGGTGCTAAAATGTACAATTTCTCTCTCTTAAAATAAATACCTAAATTTTCCTTAAAATCATAAGCTAAATAAATGTAGGCATATTAACTAACTGTTCTGGAAAGTTCAGATGAGGATTATGCTCGTCACTATTTAATTTCCTTAAGCTGAGCTCCACCTGAAATGTAGGGGCCCCTTATACATCCAGGTTCCTTTCAAACTAAATCACTTTTCTTTCAGTTGGAATGTCACCCACAGGGAGGCAATTAAAACACAGATTTTTATCTCATGCCCCAACTGGGAAACAAAACTTAACCAGAGATCTATCTACATAGCTCAGTGAAGATGATTGCTACTTCTTGAGGTTTTTAGTATTATTTCTTCCCAGCAGAGTAACAGTCTCCCAAGGAAAAAACATTCTTCTTAATTTAGGACTCTTTTCTCATAGACATAAAGAACATCAGAGCTTATAGGGCACTTAGCAAGCATGCAAGCTGTAGCTTTCCAACTATTAGCATTGGAACATTTTTTTTCCTACTGGAATCTTTCATGGAAGCTGATTTATAAAACAGATGAAAGGTGAACTGCTCTGTTGAAATGTGTGTTGGGGGTCTGGATTTGTGCTCTCTTGGCCTCTCCTTCACTTTCTCATCTATGAGGTAGCCATTGAGGCATGTGCTCAAGCTATGCCTTTGAGTTTAAACCCCAAGGCTCCACAGAACAGTTTGAAAACTACAATTGCATTCCAACTTCATCATTTACATAATGGGAAACTGAATCCAGTGAGGGGAATGCTCTAGGGCATAAAAGATGGATGGAAAAGCCAGTTAGTCTGTTTGTCAGGGTTAGAGTTCATGCACATGTACAGAGCTGGTATTGACCTCTTGTTTCTCTGGAGGCTCCTGGAACCTGGAACCTCCAGGTTCTCTGGAGCATCTTGTGAATGGATGTAGATGTGTACAAAGATCCTGTTCTACTTATAACCATATTTGATATTTTAATAGTGCTCCTTCAGTTCATAACCCTGGGAGAAGTGTAACCTCCCCACCTTTGCCAAAGATACTCTTGGGTTAATACCTCATGACACTCTGATACATACCCTCAGTAGGTACAGATGGTACACTCTTGTTTTAGCTCAAATAAATTTATGAAATCTTCCGCTTAACTTAAAGCATCCTAATGTTACCTTTTTGCAAATTTCTTCTCTCCTATGTACTTGGGCTTTGGTGCTAAGGAGAAAAAGACCTGCTGATATTATTCAAGACAAGATGCTTTATTCAGATGTATAATCTTCAACTACAATGAACCACTTTATTCCTTTAATATAATGCAAACTTTCCTTCCTTTGAACAGAAGTGTCATTCTCCATGGGCTGTATATTTTTGGGAAGGAGATTAAGGCAGATGTCTAGAGATATATGCCTTCTCAGTGAAGTGGGTACCTGAAGTTTTGGAGTGGGGAGCTCCGGTTCCAAGGGTTAATGAGAAAATAGGCTTTAAACCAGCAGGCATGGCCCAAGATATATATGCCATGGAAACATACTCAAAATGCCTTTTGTCAGGTTCTCTTAAACACGATGCCAGATGATCTCAGGGACTCAGGTGAGTGGTATCCACCACAATGTGACTGGTACTCCTGGAATTGTATGACTCTGAGGTAATAAAGATGGTGTTATTTTTAATTTAGTTTTTTTTTATTGGAGTTCGTTTGCCAACATATAGCATAACACCCAGTGCTCATCCAATCAAGTGCCCCTGTTAGTGCCTGTCACCCAGTCACCCCAACCCCCCACCCACCTCCCTTTCCACCATCCCTTGTTTCTTTAGCAGAGTTAGGTGTCTCTAATGTTCTGTCACCGTCACTGATATTTCCCACTCATTTTCTCTCCTTTCCCCTTTATTCCATTTCACTATTTTTTATATTCCCCAAATGAATGAGACCATATAATGTTTGTCCTTCGATTGACTTACTTCATTCAGCATAATACCCTCCAGTTCCAACCATGTTGAAGCAAATGGTGGGTATTTGTCGTTTCCAATGGCTGAGTAATATTCCATTGTGTATATATAGAGACCACATCTTCTATATCTATTCATCTTTCCATGGACACTGAGGCTCCTTCCACAGTTTGGCTATCCTGGACATTGTTGCTATAAACATCGGGGTGCAGGTGCCCCGACGTTTCATTGCATCTGCATCTTTGGGGTAAATCCCCAGCAGTGCAATTGCTGGGTCATAGGGCAGATCTATTTTTAACTCTTTGAGGAATCTCCACACAGTTTTCCAGAGTGGCTGCACCAGTTCACATTCCCACCAATAGTGCAAGAGGGTTCCCCTTTCTCCGCATCCTCTCCAACATTTGTTCTTTCCTGTCTTGTTAATTTTCCCCATTCTCACTGGTGTGAGGTGGTATCTCATTGTGGTTTGGATTTGTATTTCCCTGATGGCCAGTGATGCGGAGCATTTTCTCGTGTGCTTGTTGGCCATGTCTATGTCTTCCTCTGTGAGACTTCTGTTCATGTCTTTTGCCCATTTCATGATTGGATTGTTTGTTTCTTTGGTGTTGAGTTTAATAAGTTCTTTATAGATCTTGGATACTAGTCCTTTATCTGAGAGGTCATTTGCAAATATCTTCTCCCATTCTGTAGGTTGTCTTTGAGTTTTGTGGACTGTTTCTTTTGCTGTACAGAAGCTTTTTATCCGGAGTAAGTCCCAATAGTTCATTTTTGCTTTTGTTTCCCTTGCCTTCATAGATGTATCTTGCAAGAAGTTGCTGTGGCCAAGTTCAAAAAGGGTGTTGCCTGTATTCTCCTCTAGGATTTTGATGGACTCTTGTCTCACATTTAGATTTTTCATCCATTTTGAGTTTATCTTTGTGTCTGGTGTAAGAGAATGTTCTAGTTTCATTCTTCTGCATGTGGATGTCCAATTTTCCCAGAACCATTTATTGAAGAGACTGTTCTTTATCCAGTGGATAGTCTTTCCTGCTTTGTCGAAAATTAGTTGACCATAGAGTTGAGAGGCCATTTGAGGATACTCTATTCTGTTCCATTGATCTATGAGTCTGTTTTGTGCCAGTACCACACTGTCCTGATGATCACAGCTTTGTAGTACAACCTGAAATCTGGCACTGTGATGCCCCCGACTCTGGTTTACTTTTTCAGTATTCCCCTGGTTATTCGGGGTCTTTGCTGATTCCTCAGAAATCTTAAGATGATTTGTTCCAACACTCTGAAGAAACTCCATATTTTGATAAGGATTGCATTAAATGTGTAAATTGCCCTGGGTAGCATTGACATTTTCACGATATTAATTCAACCAATGTATGAGCATGGAAAATTTTTCCATCTCTTTGTGTCTTCCTCAATTTCTTTCACAGTGTTCTGTAGTTTTTAGAGTATAAATCCTTTACCTCTTTGGTTAGTTTTATCAGTTATGCTTTTGGGTGCAATTGTAAATGGGATTGACTACTTAATTTCTCTTTCTTCAGTCTCATTGTTAGTGTATAGAAATGCCACTGATTTCTGGGCATTGATTTTGTATCCTGCCACACTGCCGAATTGCTGTATGAATTCTAGAAATCTTGGGGTGGAGTCCTTTGGGTTTTCTATGTATAGTTTCATGTCATCTGCAAAGAGGGAGAGTTTGACTTCCTCTTTGTCATGTGAATGCATTTTATTCTTTTTGTTGCCTAATTGCTGAGGCTAGGACTTCTTTTTTTAATATAAATTTATTTTTTATTGGTGTTCAATTTGCCAGCATAGAATAACACCCAGTGCTCATCCCGTCAAGTGCCCCCCTCAGTGCGCGTCATCCAGTCACCCCTACCCGCCACCCACCTCCTCTTCCACCACCCCTAGTTCGTTTCCCAGAGTTAGGAGTCTCTCATGTTCTGTCTCCCTTTCTGATATTTCCCACTCATTTTTTCTCCTTTCCCCTTTATTTCCTTTCACTATTTTTTATATTCCCCAAATGACTGAGACCATATAATGTTTGTCCTTCTCCGACTGACTTATTTCACTCTGCATAATACCCTCCAGTTCCAACCATATTGAAGTAAATGGTGGGTATTTTTCATTTCTAATGGCTGAGTAATATTCCATTGTATACATAAACCACATCTACTTTATCTATTCATCTTTCAATGGACACCGAGGCTCCTTCCACAGTTTGGCTATTGTGGACATTGTTGCTATAATCATCGGGGTGCAGGTGTCCCGGCGTTTCATTGCATCTGCATCTTTGGGCTAAATCCCCAGCAGTGCAATTGCTGGGTCGTAGGGCAGGTCTATTTTTAACTCTTTGAGGAACCTCCACCCAGTTTTCCAGAGTGGCTGCACCAGTTCACATTCCCACCAACAGTGGAAGAGGGTTCCCTTTTCTCCCCATCCTCTCCAACATTTGTGGTTTCCTGCCTTGTTAATTTTCCCCATTCTCATTGGTGTTAGGTGGTATCTCATTGTGGTTTTGATTTGTATTTCCCTGATGGCAAGTGATGCAGAGCATTTTCTCATGTGCGTGTTGGCCAGGTCTATGTCTTCCTCTGTGAGATTTCTGTTCATGTCTTTTGCCCCATTTCATGATTGGATTGTTTGTTTCTTTGGTGTTGAGTTTAATAAGTTCTTTATAGATCTTGGAAACTAGCCCTTTATCAGATACGTCATTTGCAAATATATTCTCCCATTCTATAGGTTGTCTTTGAGTTTTGTGGAATGTTTCTTTCGCTGTGCAAAAGCTTTGTATCTTGATGAAGTCCCAATAGTTCATTTTTGCTTTTGTTTCTCTTGCCTTCATGGATGTATCTTGCAAGAAGTTACAGTGGCCAAGTTCAAAAAGGGTGTTGCCTGTGTTCTCCTCTAGGATTTTGATGGAATCATGTCTCACATTTAGATCTTTCATCCATTTTGAGTTTATCTTTGTGTATGGTGCAAGAGAGTGGTCTAGTTTCATTCTTCTGCATGTGGATGTCCAATTTTCCCAGGACCATTTATTGAAGAGACTGTGTTTCTTCCAATGGATAGTCTTTCCTCCTTTATCGAATATTAGTTGACCATAAAATCAATGCCCAGAAGTCAGTGGCATTTCTGCCATTTATTTTTTCAACAAAAATAAATTTGTTGCCTGATTGCTGAGGCTAGGACTTCTAGTACTATGTTGAATAGCAGCGGTGAGAGTGGACATCCCTGTCTTGGGTTCCTGATCTTAGGGGAAAGGCTCCCAGTGCTTCCCCATTGAGAATATTTGCTGTGGGCTTTTCATAGATGGCTTTTAAGATGTTGAGGAATGTTCCCTCTATCCCTACACTCTGAAGAGTTTTGATCAGGAATGGATGCTGTATTTTGTCAAATGCTTTCTCTGCATCTAATGACAGGATCATATGGTTCTTGTTTTTTCTCTTGCTGATATGATGAATCACATTGATTGTTTTATGAGTGTTGAACCAGCCTTGCATCCCGGGGATAAATCCCACTTGATAATTGTGAATAATCTGTTGGCTAGCCTATTGGTTAGTATCTTGTTGAGAATTTTTGCATCTGTGTTCCTCAGGGATATTTGTCTATAATTCTCCTTTTTGGTTGGGTGTTTGGTTTTCGAATTAAGGTGATGCTGGCCTCATAGAATGAGTTTGGAAGTATTCCCACCCTTTCTATCCTTCGGAACAGGTTTAGTAGAATAGGTATGGTTTTTTCTTTAAACGTTTGATAGAATTCCCCTGGGAAGCCATCTGGCCCTGTACTTTTGCGTCTTGGGAGGTTTTTTGATGACTGCTTCAATTTCCTCCCTGGTTATTGGCCTGTTCAGGTTTTCTATTTCTTCCTGTTCCCATTTTGGTAGTTTGTGTTTTTCCAGAAATACATCTAGATTGCCTAATTTATTGGCATATAGTTGCTCATAATATGTTTTTAAAAGTGTTTGTATTTTCGTGGTATTGGTGGTAATCTCTTCTTTCTCATTCATGATTTTATTAATTTGATTCTTTTCTCTCTTCTTTTTAATAAAGCTGGCTAATGGTTTATCTATCTTATTAATTCTTTTTAAGAACCAACTCCTGGTTTTGTTGATCTGTTCTATAGTTCTTCTGGTCTCTATTTCATTGAGTTCTGCTCGAATCTTATTAATTCTCTTTCTTTGCTGGCCATAGGTTTTATTTGTCATTCTTTCTCCAGCTCTTTTAGGTGCAAGGTTAGTTGTGTATTTGAGTTTTTCCAGTTTTTTGAGGGATGCTTGTATTGTGATGTATTTCCCTCTCAGGACTGCTTTTGCTGTATCCCAAAGATTTTGAACTGTTTTATCTTCATTTTCATTAGTTTCCATGAATCTTTTTAATTCTTCTCTAATTTCCTGGTTGACCCTTTCATCTTTTAGCAGGGTGGTCTTTAACCTCCACGTGTTTGAAGTTCTTCAAAATTTCTCCTGTGATTTAGTTCTCGTTTCAAAGCATTATATTCTGAAAATATGCCAGAGAATCCCAATCTTTTGGTATTGGTTAAGACCTGATTTGTGAAGAATGTGTGTTCAGTTGCATTTAGATGTAAAGTTCTGTAAGTATTTGTGATATCCACCTGGTCCAGTGTATCATTTAAAGCTCTTGTTTCTTTGGAAATGTTGTGCTTAGAAAATCTGTCAATTACAGAAAGCGCTGTTTTAAAGTCTCCCAGTATTAGTGAATTATTATCAAAGTATGTCTTAAGTTTGGCTATTAATTGATTTATATACTTTGCAGTTCCCACATGAGGTGCATAAATATTCATGATTGTTAGGTCGTCTTGTTGGGTAGATCCTTTAAACATGATATAGTGTTCCTCTTCATCTCTTACTACAGTCTTTGGGATAAACTTTAATTTATCTGATATAAGGATGGCTACCTTTCATTTCTTTTGAGGACTTTTTGAATGGTAAATGGTTCTCCAACCTTTTATTTTCAGGCTGTAGGTGTCCTTATGTCTAAAATGAGTCTCTTGTAGAGAGCAATAGATGGGTCTTGCTCTTTTATCCAGTCTGCAACCCTGATCTGATGGAATCATTAAGCCCATTCATATTCAGAGTTACTATTGAAAGATATGAATTTAGTGTCATCCTAATACCTATTCATACCTGTTTTTGTGGATTGTTTCGTTGGACGTCCTCTTTCTTTTACGGAGTCCCCCTTAATATTTCTTGCAGAGCTGGTTTGGTGATCCCATATTCTTTCAGTTTCTGCCTATCTTGGAAGCTCTTTATCTCTCCTTCTATTCTGAATGAGAGCCTTGCTGGGTAAAGTATTCTTGGCTGCATGTTCTTCTCATTTAGGACCCTGAATATATCCTGCCAGCCCTTTATGGTCCGCCAGGTCTCTGTGGAGAGTTCTGCTGTTAATCTAATAGTTCTCCCTATATTAATTAGGGATCTGTTGTCTTTTCCTGCTTTAAGGATTTTCTCTTTATCTTTGGAGTTTGCAAGTTTCATCTATTAAATGTCAGGGTTTTGAACGGTTTTTATTGATTTTAGGGGGAGGGGATCTCTCTATTTCCTGGTTCTGAATGCCTGTTTCCTTCCCCAAATTAGGGAAGTTCTCAGCTATGATTTGTTGAAATATGCTTTCTGGTCCTGTGTCCCTTTTGGCACCCTATGGAACCCCAATTTTAGATTTTTCCTTCTGAGGCTGTCATTTATTTCTCTTATTCTTTCCTCATGTTCTTTTAATTGTTTTTCTCTTTTTTCCTCAGCTTCCTTCCTTGCCATCATTTTGTCTTCTATGTGACTCACTCTTTCTTCTACCTCATTAACCCTGGTCCTTAGGACCTCCAGTTTGCATTGCATCTCATTTAATTGATTTTTAATTTTGACCTGATTAGATGTAAATTCTGCAGTCATGAAGTCTCTTGAATCCTTTATGCTTTTTTCTAGAGCCACCAGTTGCTTTATAATTGTGCTTCTGAATTGGCTTTCTGACATCGAATTTTTATCCCAATTTTGTAACTCTGTGGGAGGGAGTACTCTGATTCTTTGTTTTGTGGTGAGTTCTTTCTAGTGATTTTGCTCAGTGCAGGGTGGCTTAAAATGAGTTTTCCTGGAAAAAGGAAGAAGAAAAGAAGAGAAAAACAAAACAACAACCAAAAAAACAAACAAACAGAAAAACAAACCAAGGAGGGGTATTCTTTGATTGTACATACTGTAAGTCCCTCGTCTTTGCCTGGAGCTTTCCAGAGCTGCCTGGTCAAGAACTTGCTCTTCCTCTGTCCTTCTAGCAGTCTTCTGGGGGAGTGGCCTGCTGTGCTGATTCTCAGGTGTGTGCACTTAGGGGAGCTGCCCCTCCCCCTGCCAGGTGGATGGCTCAGTGGGAGGTGTTTATCCTGTGAGGTCTGTTCCTTGGCAGCCCTGCTCCATCCCAGGCACAGGGTGACACCAGGAGGAACAACCTCACTGGCAGAGGCCAGCTCTCTAGCCCTGGAGTTAGCTCCTGCAGTAACTACCACAGCTCCCAGTCCTCACTGGCCTGGATGCTCCAGGGGTGGGGGGGTGCTGATCTGCACAGCTCAGGGGCACCCTGCAGTGGGAGAGTCCTTGCTGTCCTGTGCCCTCTCGGCCTCCACCTGTCCCAAAGTGAGCACTGGATACTGGGCTGTGTCCCCCGGCACCCTGGAATCCAGGGCCTGCGCCCCTGGAATCACATTCTTGGGGCCATGAAGCCCCCTCCGCCAGAAACTGCTGCCTGAGCTTCCCCCAAGGTCCCACCAGGGGTGTGCTCTAGCCCTTTACTGAGCTTGGCCCACGTTCTGTGGGGCACTCTCCCCTGGGGTGCACTTCCTCTGTTAGTGACTTTGGGAACCTGGAGGCTCCACTGCTCCTTCTGCAGTTCTGCCTAAGTTCCCTGCTAAGTGCTTTTCTGTCCGGGAAGAATCCGGTACAGATTTTTTAAAGTTGCTGCCTCTCTGGGACTGGGCTTTCCTGTCCTGGAGGCTTTCACCACCTGGCCTTAGTCCAACTCCTCGTGGGGGCCCCTCCCCAACTTGATTCTTTTTAAAATTTTATTATTTATTTATTTATTTATTTATTTGATTTATTCCATCTTCCTACCTTGTTAGAAGTGCAAACTCTTCTCTCTTTAGCATTCCAGCTGTTCTCTCTTTAAATCTTAGGCCAAATTTGTAGGTTTTCAGGATGATTTGAAAGTTATCTAGGTAAGTTGGTGGGGACAGGTGACTTGGGGACCCTACTCTTCCACCATCTTGCCCTGGCCTCTCAAGATGGTGTTCATTAAGTTTACAGCCTCAACTTCTGGGAGAGTACATTCTAACATGGATGTATTTGTGTGGACAAATCATAATTATTAGGACCAAAAGGATCCATAGAGATTATGTAGTTCAACCCTCTGATTTTACAGATGCATTTTTAAAAATAGTTTGCACACCCAGTGGGGAGCCCAACACAAGGCTTGAAGTCACGATCATGAGATCAAAACTTGAGCTGAGACCAAGAGTCAGATGCTTAACCAAGTGAACCATCCAGGTACCCCTTACAAATGAATTTTAAAAGCCCAAATAATATAAAGGGATTCCACAAGGCCACATACATGATGGAAGAATTTTGACCAGAAGTCAGGCTTCCTAAATCCCACTTGATTGATCTTACCAGTGCGTGGTCCTTCATAAGTATAAGGATCATGAATCCAGTTCTCCAGTGGGAAGTGGAGCTCCATGAATGGCAATAAAGTTTTTGTATTCTTCAGTTGTATTTTGAAGTGTGAAGAGCAAGATGCAGGTGTTGCTAGAGATGCTGGGGACCTGGAGGGTCTGAGGAACTGTATCTGGGTTCATCATAACAACCCGGGAAATCTCAGGCCCAGGTGAGTGCTAGAGCCTTTACTAATAGGCTCAAAAGCTTAATATAAAGCATGGGAACATTAAAAAAAAGATATGCCTCATTACCCAGCAAACTCTAAGACCACCCTTAGTGATAGGGGATGAACCCCAAGCACTGGCAGATTTTCTTATCACAGACTTGAGAACCTAAGATAATTTAATATACAAAATAATACAATTAAACAGACTCCTCAGGCTCAGCTTCCAGTCTTGTTCATTTTTTAAAAAATCATTTTTATTTTTTAAACTTAATTTCAATTAGACAACATATCATATATACCTAGTTTCTGACAGTCTCATTCACTTTAATAAATATAATTTAGGTAACACTAACATCATGAAAAACAACATTCTTCTCGTGAATAGACGTAGACTGCAAGAAAAATGATCACATGACTTAGCCTTGGCAAGCAGAGAGAAAGTACTAAATTTGGCCCTTATGAAAATGGGTTCTATAAATGGCTGGTCATCACACAAGTAATAGGGCTTGTTCAACACTCTGTGCCTGTGTGTGTGTGTGTGTGTGTGTGTGTGTGTGCATGCTTGCATGTTTAGGTTATAGATTTACAGATGTTGGCTCTCAAAATAACCTTATTTATCCCAAGCCCTTTCTTCTACAAATGGTAAACAGTGAGAATGATAAATAGGCAGTGACTTGTCCAAAGTCATGCAATGCATCAATGACAAAATTTAGGCTAGATCATAAGTCTCTTGACTGCCAGTCCTGTACTCCTCCCTTCCCACTTTTCTTTGCACTGGGCTGATAGGATTGAGGCACTCCTCCCACAAGCCATCATAGTCAACCTTAGTTATACCTCTATCAAAATAAAACTTTGCTTTAAACAGTGGCTTTTGCCTGTTATCTTTGAAAAAATATCCTTTACTATAGCAACAGGATTATCTGGAGACTGGAACTGGCCTATATTAGGCTACAAAACCCCCTACAGCTCTTCAGACAAATCCTCAGTGAAGCAAAAAGATAGGCAGGAGAGCAGTGTGCATATGGCTATAAAAGGCCATATGAAGAGTAACCCTCAGTTGGAAGCCATATGATGCTTTGAAGTAGGTGACAGTGGCATTAAGGGAGTTTGGTGTGACCATTGTGATTGATTAAACATTTATTAAAGGCCAATTTTATATCAGATAATTTGGTATGGTAGAAGAACATAGCTTTTAGCATCGGAATGCCCAAATTTTACTTAGACCACTTGCTAGAAGTGTGATCTCAGGTCATCTTATATTTCTTTCTTTTTTTAAAGATTTATTTATTTATTTATTTATTTATTTATTTATTTATTTGAGAGAGAGAGAGAGAGAGAGAGAGAGAGAGAGGCAGAGACACAGGAGGAGGGAGAAGCAGGTTCCACTCCGGGAGACTGACGTGGGAATCGTTCCCGGGACTCCAGGATTGCGCCCTGGGTGGAAGGCAGGCGCCAAACCACTGAGCAACCCAGGGATCCCCTCTTTCTTTTTTTAAAAAAGGATTTTTTTTATTTGTTAGAGAGAGAGAGAGCATGAGCCAGGGGGACAGGCAGAGGGAGAGAGACAAGCAGAACTCCCCGCCCCCGCCCAAGTAGGGAGACTGATGATGCAGGGCTTGATCTCAGGACTCTGGGATCATGACCTAAACTAAAGGCAGATGCTTAACCAACTGAGTCACCCAGGCACCCTGGTCATCCCATATTTGTGAACCTTAGTTTTATCATTTATTAAATAGGAAGAGTAATAGTAGTTATCTTCCAGGGTTGTTGAGAGTTTAGATGAAATAATATATGTAAGGTGCTTATTTAGCTTCTAGTATATAGTGAGTGTGGAATAAATACTCTTTATTTGCTATGTGGAATGAAGAAGTGAATATGTAAGAGCTAGCTTACCAAAGGAAATTGATTTCTTTTTTGGATTGATTACTGGACTTCCAAAGAGAATACATTAGTAATCATGTATATTGGCTTCTGTACACTTTTTTGTGGCATCTTTGTGGATAAAATGAAGAACCATGGGCTGAGTGATGGAGTAGCATTTTAATCAATGATATGAATGTAGATATAGTGATATAAGCAGTGATATGATTAAATTGCAGTTGACAGAAAGCTGGGGGAAAGAGCTCATATGTTGGATGTCAGAATCAAGAGGTAAAAAAATTCTTGGATAAGCTAGAATAACATGTCAAAACAAACACAATTACATTAAATATGAACAAAATAGGTCCTGCTTTCACAACTACAAATGTCTAGGACAGGGAGATCTGACTGGATTACAAGTCTTATAGCTAACACTTGGGTGTTGCAATTGACAGAAAACACAGTAATGAGCTGAAATTATGACATGGCTACTAAGAAAAGCTACTAAAACCACAGGCCACTTTCTTGGTATGCAGATCAAAGGAAAGCTAGCTGCAGGGTACGGTAGACCTTAAGAGATTTTCTACCTCTTGTTTTCTTAGGGCACTGTACTCTGCTGGTTCTCATACTGATTCTTTGTTTATTCTCCAATGTCATTTGAGAACTCTTCCCCTGTCTCTATTTCTCCACACCCTTAACTTTATTGAGGTATGATTGATAAACAAAAATTATATACATTTAAGGTGTATAATTTGATATTTTGATATATGTATACATTGTGGAATGATTACCACAATCTAGCTAATTACCATAGTCTTCCATTAAGGAATAAAATCTACTTATAATTGCACCAAAAGTCATAAAATACCTAGGAATAAACTTAACCAAAGAGGTGAAAGACCTGTACTCTGAAAACTATGAAACATTAAAGAGGACACAAAGAAATGGAAAGGCATTCCATGCCCATGGATTGGAAGAAAAAATATATTTATTTATTTATTTATTTACTTATTCATTCATTTATTTTCAAGCCACATGTGTAACTTTATTTTTATTTATTTATTTATTTATTTATTTATTTATTTATTTATTTATTTATTTATTTATCTTTATTGATGTTCAATTTGCCAACATATAGTATGACACCCAGTGCTCATCCCGTCAAGTGCCCTCCTCAATGCCATCACCCAGTATCATTTACTTATTTTTAAAACATCTTATTTGTGGAAGAAAAAATATTGTTAAAAGATCTATACTACCCAAAGCAATCTACACATTTAATGCAATCCCTATCAAAATAACACCAGCATTTTTCACCGAACTAGGAGAAACAATCCTAAAATTTGTCTGGAACTATGATAGACCCTGAATAGTCAAAGGAATCTTGAAAATGAAAAGCAAAGCTGGAGGCATCATAATTTCACACTTCAAGTTATATTACAAAAATACAGTGATCAAGACAATATGGTACTGGCACAAAAATAAATATATAGATCATTGGAACAGAGTAGAAAGTCCAGAAATGAACTCACTACTATATGGTCAATTATTCTTCAACAAAGCAGGAAAGAACATCCAGTGGGAAAAAGTCTCTACAACAAATGGTGTCGGGAAAACTGGAAAGCTACATGCAAAAGAATGAAACAGGACTACTTTATTATACCATACACAAAAATAAATTCAAAATGGATGAAAGGCCTAAATGTGAGACAGGAAACCATTAAAATTAGAGGAAAACACAGACAGTAACCTCTTTGACATCCACTGTAGCGACCTATTACTAGATATCTCTCCTGAGGCAAGAGAAACGAAAGCACAAATAAACTATTGGGGCTTCATCAAAACAAAAAGCTTCTGAACAGTGATGGAAACAATCAACAAAGTAAAAGGCAACCTTCAGTGAGAGAAGATATTTGCAAATGACATATCTGATAAAAGGTTAGTATCCAAAAGATATAGAAATCTTACAAAACTTACCACCACAAAACCAAATGGTCCAAATAAAAAAAATGGGCAGTAGACATAAATAGACATTTTTCCAAAGAAGACATACAGATGACCAACAGACATGAAAATATGCTCAACATCACTGATCATTAGAGAAATACAAATTAAAACTACAATATCACTTCACACCTGTCAGAATGGCTAAAATCAACAACACAAGAAACAACCGTGTTGGTGAGGATGTAGAGGAAGGGGAACCCTCTTGCATTGTTGGTGGGAATGAAAACTAGTGCATCCACTGTGGAAAACAGAATAGAGGTTCTTCAAAAAAGTGAAAAATGGAACTACCCTAAGATCCAGCAATTGCCCTACTAGGTATTTACCCAAAGGATACAAAAATACTAATTCCAAGGAATACATGCACTCTGATGTTTAGAGCAGCATTATCTACATTAGCTAAATTATGGAAATAGCCCAACAGTCCACTGAAAGATGAATGGTTAAAGAAGATGTGGTATATATAGACAATGGGAATTTTATTCAGCCATCAAAAGGAATGAAATCTTGCCATTTGCAATGACATGGATGGAGCTAGAGAGTATAATGCTAAGCAAAATAGGTCAATCAGAGAAAGACAAATACCACATGGTTTCATTCATATGTGGAATTTAAGAAACAAAACAAACAAACGAAGGGAAAAGAGAGAGAGAGAGAAACCAAGAAACAGACTCTTGACAATAGAGAACAACCTGACGTTTCGCAAAGGGAAGGTGGGGGGGAATGGGTTAGATAAGTGATGAGGATTAAAAAGTACACTTACCAGGAGGAAAATAAAATAAAATAAAATCTAATAAAATAACAAACTATCTGTATTCCATTTAATTGAATGTAGAACATTTTATTTAACAAGTTTCCTATTTTTCTCTTTTAAGATTTTATTTAAATTCAAGTTACTTAACATATAGTTAGCATTTGGGGAATATAAATAATAGTGAAAGGGAATAGAAGGGAAGGGAGAAGAAGTGGGTAGGAAATATCAGAAAGGGAGACAGAACATAAAGACTCCTAACTCTGGGAAACGAACTAGGTGTGGTGGAAGGGGAGGAGGGCGGGGGGTGGGGGTGAATGGGTGACGGGCACTGAGGGGGGCACTTGACGGGTTGAGAACTGGGTGTTATTCTGTATGTTAGTATTAATTTCAGGAGTAGAATTTAGTGATTCAGTACTTGCATATAACATCCATGCTCAGAAAAACCGTGCCCTTCTTAATGCCCATCACTCATTTACCCCATCCCCCCACCTCCCCTCAAGCAACCTACAGTATGTTCCCTATAGTTAAGAGTCTCATATGCTTTTCTGCTTTCTCTGTTATTTTATTTTTCCTTTCTTCCCCTATATTCATCTGTTTTGTTTCTTAAATTCCACATATCAGTGAAATCATATGGTATTTGTCTTTTTCTACTGACTTATTTTGCTTAGCATAATACACCCTAGTTCCAACCACATCATTGCAAATGGCAAGATTTCATTCTTTTTGATGGCTGAGTAACATTCCACTATATATATATATATATATATATATATATATATATATATATATATATATATCTCACATCTCACATCTTCTTTATCCATTCACCAGTTGATGGACATATGGACTCTCACTCATTATCAGGAAAATACAAATCAAAACTACCATCAGATACCATCTTGCACAAGCCAGGATGGCTAAAATTAACAACTCAGGACACAATAGATGTCAGTGAAAATGTGGAGAAAGGGAAACCCTCTTACTCTGTTGGTGGGAATGCAAACTGGTACAGCCACTCTGGAAAACAGTGTGGAGGTTCCTCAAGGTAAAAATAGAGCTACCCTAAGATCCAGCAATTGCACTACTAGGTATTTACTCAAAGGATGCAAAAATAGTGAATTGAAGGAGCACATGTACCCCAATGTTTATAGCAACATTATCCACAATAGCCAAAATATGGAAATAACCAGTTCCTATTGATGGCATTTGATTTTTTTTTAGCTTCTTGCTTTTACTAACAATTCTGAATGCAGAGTTTTATTCACTTTTCCCCCCACTTATTTATTCTTATAAACACATTTTGTTTTATTTGAGTATAGTTGACAGACAGTGCTACATTAGTTTCAGGAGTATGACAGTGATTTAACAACTCTATATATTATGCCGTGCTCACAAGTGTAGCTAGCATCTGTCACCATACAATGCTATTACAGTATCATTGACTATATTCTCTAAGTTGCATCTTTTATTCCCATGACTTATTCATTCCATAATTGGAAGCCTGAATCTCTCATTTACATTCACCCATTTTGCCCCAACCCCCACCTTTTCCCCCCTGGCAACCATTTGTTCTCTGTAGTTGTAGATCTTATTCTGGTTTTGAAAACATCTTACTTAAACACAGCTCAAATATCAATTTCTTGAAATAGCACTTGTCAAAGTAACTAAGTGCATAGTTTTTATACCTATATCTTTGCACAGTTCTCTGATGATCTTTTCCTTAGATCACATTCTCCTGATGAGAATTACTAAGTCAAAGAGTATGTATTTTTCAAATTTTAATATATTACCAAACTTTACTTCAGAAATGGTGCGAAGGGCAGCCCGGGTGGCTCAGTGGTTTGACGCCATCTTCAGCCCAGGGCCTGATCCTGGAGACCCGGGATGGAGTCCCACGTCAGGCTACCTGCATGGAGCCTGCTTCTCCCTCTGCCTGTGTCTCTGCTTCTGTGTGTGTGTCTCATGAATAAATAAATAAAATCTTAAAAAAAAAAGAAATGGTGTGAAGACCTTTTAATTGACAAGATCTTATATCCACAGCTATCAACTTGTAAGGCCAGTCCCAGAATCCTGTGTATAAAACAGCATGCAGGACCATATGTGAATAGTGACAAAGGTAGGACAAATAAAAGAAAGTGCAAGGTTAGGAAAAAAAGTCAAAGGGAACTACTGAAATGAAATCATTGGAATTTAGCCCCACCTCTTGCCATATAAAAACTAATTAAGAGAGAAAAATTAAGTAAAATAATACCATTGTTGGTTTAGCATTGCTATGGTTGTAGGAAATACGCATTCATACATTGTTCATGGAGTAAAAATTGGTACAACTTTTATACGGGACAATTTGATAATATATTTTAAAAGCTTCAAAGTTCTTGTTCTGTAAACTACCAGTTCTACTTATAAGATTTTATCCTAAGGAAAGAATCAATATGAACAAAGGTTTATGTGTATTGGTTATTTAAAAAATTGGTATGGGGGCAGCCATCTGTCAAATTTTAAGGAAATATATTCAGATATACAATTTGTACCATATGGAAAAAAATCAATAGAATTTGAGGTACAAATGTAAAAAGTAAACTATAAAGGTATTATAAGAGAAAATAGGATATTTGTATAGCTTCTCTTTGGTTTTCTAAATGTTTATTTTTTATAGCATCCTGTTTTTATTTCATGTTTATTATAACTCTGAGAATAATAAAAGTTTCTTTCTGCTCTTTTCTTTCTTTCACTGACTTATTTTATTTGCTTGTTTTGTTCTTTAATATAGGAGGCTTTCCTACAGGGGTAAGGCTTACCAACTGGTGATCTTCAGTATAAGATGACTGAGAACCTGGCTAGTTTACTAGAGACCCCCCCCCAATGACATAATCTATATAGGTCTTTTCTCTGGGAGTAGTTCCAGTTTTTTCAGAGATGAAATCTCCAATTTCCGATCTGGAAAATACGTATCTGGTTGCTGGTGTTCTTGGAACTAAGGTATTTGGGAGTTGGGGAAATGAACTTCTTTAAAAATTGTATCTAGTGCCCTCACTTTCAATATGGTGCCCTTTTCCTACCTCTCACTCTACCTGGGACATCTGAATCTGGGGGCTTTTGTGGATCGATTTTTAAAAACAAACTTCTAGTCTCTTGCCAGAGCAGGGAAAATGTATTTTTCTGGCTGAACAGGATGAGGGAAGGAATCAGAGTGTTCTAATAGCATTTCTTACACACTTCTTACACCAAATTCTCTGTTTTCAGGCTCTTGATGCATCCTGCTTTCTTTGGTTCAGTGCTATATCTAATTTCTGAGCTTTCCAGGAATTCTGTGGTATGCATTGTCTTGCTTCTCATTTCATATCCCCACCTTCTGCCACAGGCACATGCTTTTCAGCTTTTTTCAGCTCTGCTAATGTGCATCTGCTTTCCATTTTTTAAAAATGTATTTACATAGCTCATTGGTTGCTGCTTTTATTCCTGTTCTCTTTGTCTTTGTGGATTTATATCCCTTAAAAAACTCATTTCCTTTTATTTTAGTTAAGTTTTAGAAGGGTTAATAAACTTGTATTTAATCTGTCATGTTTAATGAGAAGTCCTTAAAATGTATTTATTAAAATGAAAAATTCACATGCCCTTTGACCTGGAAATCTCACTTATGATAGTTTAAATGT
The DNA here is from genome assembly GCF_011100685.1 of Canis lupus familiaris. NCBI lineage: Eukaryota > Metazoa > Chordata > Mammalia > Carnivora > Canidae > Canis > Canis lupus. The sequence continues at coordinate 59,773,658 of NC_049260.1, read as the reverse complement.
CAGAAATAAAAGTGCCAGTAAGTTTACAAGGGTGTTTATTGAATTTTTTTTTTTGTAATAGTAACTACCTGAATGTCCACTGATAGGGAACTAGTTATGTTACATTATGGTATGTCTATATTATAGATTATTGTGTAGTAGTTGAAAGGAATAAGGCAGATTGACTTGGAAGGCTGCCCATGACACATTGCTGGGTAAAAGAGAAAGCTCTAGTAACCCCATTTTTGTGAAAGAAAATAAACTCATACTGTATGTTTATATATTTGTATATGTGAAGGAAAATTATGTAAGGATTCACACTAGATTTTCACAGTGGTTACATTAAGGGGATAACTTTGGAGAGGGAGTGAAAGAATATATTAATTTAACTTTAGGGACTTTTATATTGTCTTTGAATTGCTTCAGTTAACCTGTGTTTCTTTTGTCATACAAATGACAAAACATACATGTTTTAAAAAAGGTATGGATGCAAGAATGTTCACTGCAACATTGTCTATGATAGTAAGAAATTGGAAAATGATTGTTTAACAATAAACACTGGTTGTATATGTTTGTAATATCTGTATGGCAGAATATTATATACCTATTATGATCTTTTAAAACAATGTTTAACGTTGCATTAAAATAACCACAAATAATGCAAGGTGAAAAAAGTAGGATATGAAATAATACGTACTTTGTAATTACAATGCTGTGATTTATTATTTTTAATATATATATATATATTTTTTAAAGTAATATTTACACCCAACATGGGACTTGAACTCACAGCCCCGAGATCAAAAGCCGCAGGCTTCACCCACTATTGGCCAGTCTAGTGCCCTTCCAATATTGTAATTTAAATGTATATGCATTTAAAAGGCTAGAAGGAAATTTGCTATATTGGTTATTTAACACTGTATAACAAACTTAGTAATGAAAATGACAATCATTTATTTTTATCTCTCAGGAGTCTAAGGATAGACTGGGCTCAGTTACTGGGCTCACAATCTTTCACACAGATGCAGTCAGACAACGGCTGGAACTAGAGAAATCTAAGGCTTCCTCCTTCACATGTCTGGAAGTTGATGCTGGTTGCTGGCTAGAAACTTGGCTGAGGCTTTCAGCTGGAACACTTACATATGGCTTCTCCATGTGTCCTGAGTTTCCTCATAGCATGATGGCTGAGTTCCAAGAACAAGTATCTTGAGAGAAAGAGAGCAAGTGCTCCAGCATGAGCCAGATGAAAGCTATATTGACTTTATGACCTATCGCTAGGAGTTATGCAACATCACATTCACTGCATTCTATTTATTAGAAGCAAGTCACAAGCCTATATTCTAGAGGACAGGAACTAAATTTTACTTCTCGATGGGACAAATGTCAAAGAATTTTTGAACTTTTTAAAAACCACCATATATGTTAATATGCTTATAGTCAATGTTAATATTATAAAAGATTTACATTTTATTCTTTATTCTTTTTTTGAGTTTTCCAAATTGTTTACAGAAAATATATATTATTTTTAAAATAAGAGGAGAAAAGATAATAAAGTGCCATAGAGTAAATAAGAGAATGGGACAGTTAAAAGACCTAAATTTTAGTTTTAGCACTGCCACTAACTCATTGTAAACCTTGGGCAAGTCCCTTCCCCTCTTGGGGCCTCACTTTCTTCATCTACCACAATTAAAGGTTTGGACTACACGATCCCAGAAGGCTTTCCAAATGCTAGAATTTTCAGGACTTTTTTTTGTGACACTAGTGGATTCTGGCTCTTCCTTCCTACTTACATTTGCATGATCCTCTTCTGTATATTCTTTCTATTTTGGTGTTTCCCAGGGTTCCACCTTAAGCTTGGGAGCTTGACCTCATTCGTTCTCACCATATTTCCTACTCCCTTTGCTACACTTGCCCTGTGGAGATGCAACCCAGGGTAAGTCCAAGTTCTCACCATTTCTTGGCTCAACACTCAGGCTGTTGGAAAACACACATGCACATGTACATGTATACACACATACACATACACACATCAATTTGGAGCTAACAGAAATTTATGGTTTCCCATTCTCAGCTAGGCCCAACCAGCTGCACAGCATCCCTTCTGTATGTCATTTTTGACATTCTTAGGGGCTATTCTGTGTTTTCAATTTTATTCTTAATCTCTTTTTCTATCCTTTCTCTTTTCATTTGTGGAAGTTGACTTCATTTCCCACTTGACTGTGAATGTGGAGATAGTCAGGCAAGACCTCTCTCAACTTCCTCTCTTACTACTTAAAATTTCAATTTTATCTGGACTTGTTATCTACTCCTTTCCTCTGTCTCACTGGTGGGGGTATAGCTTCTCCTGCTGTGTGTGTATCTCTCTCTCCAAGCTCTGTATCTCATTCTATCTTGCTTCCTCAGACATTTATGTGATTTATCACCTCCACCCATGTGCACATAATTCTGTATCTTCAACCATTTTACTAGCTCTCTTCAACTTATTGTTGGTTGAAATATTCTATAGATATCAATTATATCCAGTTGATTGAGTGCTATTGAATCCAATTATGTCTTTACTGATTTTCTGCCTGTTGGATCTGTCCGTTTCTGAAAGAGGAATGTTGAAGTCTCAAATTATAATAGGGGATTTATCTATTTTTCCTTGCAGTTCTATCAGTGTTTATCTCACATATTTTGGTACTTTGTTGTTAGGTGCATGCATATTAAGGATAGTTATGTCTTTTTGGATAATTGACCCCTTTATCATCATGTAATGCTCCTCTTTAGCCCTGATATTTTTCCTTGGTCTGAAGTCTGCTTTGTCTGAAATTTATAGCTTTCTTTTAATTCAGCTTTCTTCAGCTGAAGAAAACTTTTTCAGCTTTCTTCAGCTTCATCTTTCTTTTGATTAGTGTTAGTGTGGTATATCTTGTTCCATTCTGTTCCTTTCTTTTTTGGGTGTGTGTGTGTGTGCTGTAACATGTCTAAAACACAGCTTACTTCTCTGCCCTCAGAATCTCCCACATCTCCATGGAGGTACAGAAATTTTCTAAGTATCCTGATTATACGTTAGGCCTGTGATTCTAGATTGCCTTGAGACTCCTGGATTTTAATCTATAATGCCTATTTTTGGCTCTGAAATGCTGCTGTAGAAGGAGGCTGAGACAACTGCTCCACATCCTGTGTTAGATAGAGCATGAGCTTTTAAAACCCTGAGGCTGCTGCAGAGCTGATTTGAGGAGCATATGGGGTAATTGAGTATTGTTCAACAGACCTAATAAGGATAAGAGCTTCACATGGGGTGTATATTACTTACTGAGGTCTGTTCACCAGGAAGATTAATCTGTCACTATAATGCCCTGTGGAATGCTGAAATGTCTGGCTCTCAAGGAGAGTGACTCATAATTGATGATCTCTAAGCTAGAAATACCTCTTTTTTAAAACCTTTTTTTTGTAACAATTTTATTTTATTATTATTATTTTGTGTTGAATAGAGCCACATTGGTAGTTATCTATTTTTTAAAAGAAGATTTTATTTCAGAGAGAGAGAACATATAAGCAGGGGAGGGGGCAGAGGGAGAGGGATAAGCAGACTCCCTGCTGAGCAGGGAGCCTGATGTGAGGCTCAGTCCCAGGACCCTGAAATCATGACCTGAGCTGAAGGCAGATGCTTAACCAGCTGAGCCACCCAGGCACCCTGGTAGTTATCTATCTTAAACTTTTTTTTATTGAAGTGTAATCCTTTTATTTTTAATCTCTATGTATATCTTTATATTTAGAATCACTGCATATCTATGTGTCTATTTTTATGTCAGTACTACACTTAATCTCTTGGTAACCACAAAACAAAAACCTACAATAGATACACAAAAATAAAGAGAAAAGAGCCCAATCATTACACTAAATAACACCATCAAACCACAAGAGAAGAAACCAAGAGAATAAGAAAAGAATAGAGAAGAGCTACAAAACAACCAGAAAACAATTAAGAAAATGGCAAACAAGCATATACGTATCAATAATTACTTTAAATGTAAAAGGACTAAATTTTCCAATCAAAAGAAATAGGATAGAGGAATGGATAAAAAATAATAAGATCCTTCTATATGTTGCTTACAAGAGACCTACTTTAGATCTAAAAACACACACAGACTGAAAGTGAAGTGATAAAAAATATATACCATGCAAATGAAAACAAAAAGAAAGCTGGAGTAGCAATACTCATATAGAGGCAAGCTAGACTTTAAAACAAAGACTGTAACAAAAAACAAAGGTAATTATATAATGATAAAGGGGTCAATGCAAGAAGAAGATATAATATTCATAAGTATTTATGCACCAAACATAGGAACACCAAAATATATAAAGCAAATATTAACAGTCATAAGAGGAGAAGCTGACAGTAACACAATAATAGGTTACTTTAATACCCCACTTGCATTAATAGATAATTTGATCCAGGCAGAAAATCAATATGGAAACATCAACCTTACATGACGTATTAGGCCAGATAGGTTTAATAGATAAATATAGAACATTTTATTCAAACATTGCAGAATATATATTCTTTTCAAGTGCACATGGAACATTCTCCAGAATAGTCACATTTAAGATCACAAAATGAGTCTAAGTTTGAAGTCATGACAAGCATGTTTTCTGACCACAACAGTATGAAGTTAGAAATCAATTACAAGAAGAAAGTGGAAAATCATATGATATTTGTCTTTCTATGACTTCACTTAGCAAAATATCCTCTAGATCCACCCATGTTGTTACAAAAGGCAAGATCTCATCATTTTTAATAGCTATTTTTACTATTATAGCTTTGTAATATAGTTTAAAATCAGGAAGTGTGATGCCTTCAGTTTTGTTCTTTTTTCTCAAGATTGATATTGCTATTTGGAATATTTTGTGGCTCCATACAAATTCTAAATTTGTTCTATTTCAGTGAAAAAGTCATTGGACTTATAATAGGCATTGCATTGAATCTCTAGATTGCTTTGTGTAGTATGGACATTTTAGCAATATTCATTCTTCTAATCCATGGGCACAAAAGAACTTTCCATTTATTTGTACTCTTTTCAATGTTTTGCATCAATGCCTTACAATTTTAGTGTATAGATATTTGCCTCCATGGTTAAATTTATTCCTAGGAATTTACATTTAAAGTAATTATTGATGGGTATGTATTTGTTGCCATTTTATTGTTTTCTAGTTGTTTTTGTAGTTCTTCTCTGTTCTTTTAGTATTCTTTTGGTTTCTTTCCTTGTGGTTTTCTTGATGGTTTTCTTTAGTGTAATATTTGGGGTCTTTTCTCTTTATTTTTGTGTATGTATTGTAAGTTTTTATTTTGTGGTTATAAGATTCATATATATATGTCTATTTTAAGATTATAGTTGCTTAAGTTTGTATATATTATAAAAGCACTACATTTTTACTCCTACCACGTTTTAATATTTTTGGTGTCCTATTTTACATCTTTTTATCTTGTGTAACATTTAAGTTCTTGTAGTTACAGCTAATTTGACCATTTTTGTCTTTTAACCTCCATGCTAGCTTTTTCAGTGGCTGATCCAAAACCTTTCCAATATATTTGCTTTTACCAGTGAGATTTTAAGATTTCATATATTTTCTTACTTCTAGTTATGGCTTTTTCTTTCCCATTCAGAAAAGACTCTTTAACATTTCTTAAAACATTGCTTTATTGCTGATGAATTTCTTTAATTTTTGCTTGTTTGGGAAACCTCTGTCTTTCAACTGAGAGATAACCGTGCCAGATAGAGTATTCCTGGTTTTAAGTTTTTCCTTTTCAGCACTTTAAATATATTCTGCCACTCTCTTGTGGCCTGCAACATTTCTGCTGAAAAATCTTATGGCTTTTCTCTTGTATGTCACTATTTGTTTTTCTTTTGCTGCCATTGACTCTTTTTTTTTAAGCTTTAACTTTTACCATTTTAATTATAATATATCTTGGTGTGGATCTCTTTGAATTCATCTTGTTTTGGACTCTGTGCTTCTTGCATCTGGATATTTGTTTTCTTCCCTAGGTTAGGGAATCTTTTATCCATTATTCCTTCAAATAAGTTTTCTGCCCCTTTCTCTCATTTTCCTCCTTCTGGGACCTCTTTAAAGTGATTGTTAGTATGCTTGCTTTTGTCTCAGAGGTCCCTCAAACTATCCTCATATTTTTTGAGGGAGAGAGAGAGAGAAGGAGTAGGCAGGGGCAGAGGGAGAGGGAGAGAGAGAATCAAACAGGCTTCATGCTCAGTGTGGAGCCCAATGTAGGGCTTGATTTCATGACCCTGAGATCATGACCTGAGCCAAAATCAAGAGTTAGATGTTTAACCAACTGAGCCACCCAGGCACCACATCCTCATTTTTAAAAAATTCCTTTTTTTCCCTCTTCTGATTGAGTGATTTTTCACTATCCTATCTTGCAGATCACTGATCTGTTCTTCTGTATCATCTGATGAGCTATTGATTCGTTTAAGTTATTGTATTTAAGTTATTGTATTCTTCAGCTCTAATTGGTTTGTTATCATATTTTAAAAAACCTTTGTTGATATTCTTTTTTTAAAGATTTTATTTATTTATTTATTTATTTATTTATTTATTTATTTGACAGAGAGATAGGGAGAGCCAGAGTCCACAAGAAGGGGGAATGGCAGAGGGAGAGGGAGAAGCAGGCTCCCTGCTGTTCAGGGAGCCTGATGTGGGGCTTGATCTCAGGACCCTGGGATTATGACCTGAGTTGAAGGCAGACTCTTAACTGACTGAGCCACCCAGGTGCCCTTATTTGTTGGTATTCTTACTATGTTCTTCCATCCTTATCCTGAGTTCAGTGAGCATCTTTATTACTTTACAGTGAAAACTTTATCAGTAAATTACTTATTTCTCTTTTGTTAGGTTTTCTTCCCTGGGGTTTTATCTTCTTCTTTCATTTGAAACATATTTCTCTGTTTCCTCATTTTGTTTTTCTTTGTTTTTGCTTCTATGAATTAAGCAGAACAGCTACCTTTCCTAGTCTTGAAAGAATGGTTTTCTGCAGAAACATCCGCTGTGCAGACTGCATGTGTCTGATGGCTTTGCTGGGATAGCTGGAGCTGGAGTGGCATGGACTAGGGAGTCCTAGAGCATACTACACTAGGGCTACCTTATAGGGGATGGTTGGAGCTGGAGCAGGTACAGGCTGGGTAGTCTCTGATTGTGCCATTCTGGGGTTGCCTTGGTGGGATGGCTGAAGCTGGAGTGGACATGGGTGTTGGAAGGTGTTCTAGGCCATGCATGCTGAGAGTACCTTAGGGGAGTGGCCAGATCTAGTGTAGATCAGGTAGTCTTGCATGTGTTGCATCATGGCTTCTTTGTCAGGGTAGCCTGGGCTGGAGTGGGCATGGGCTGGGACAGTCCCAGGGTATGCCATGCTGAGGCCATCTTGATGGGACAGCTGGAGCTTGGATGGGCATGGATGAGTGGTGTTCTGGGTTGTGCTATATTGGGGCCACCTTACTGTGATGGATGGATGGGCATAGGCTAGGGAGGGTTCTAGTATGTGCTGCACAAGGGCTTCCTTGGAAGGATGGCTAGAGCTGGGGGTGTTGTGTATAGGATGTGCTGTGCTGTGCCAACTAGGGGGCATGGCTGGAGTTGGTGTGGTCCAGGGGCCCAGGGTGAGCTGAAGCATCCCTAGCAGACAGGTTAATGAGCCTGGACCCTGATTCCATCCATACTATCAAGATGGAGATGGGAGGATAAAAATGTCACTAACAAGTGCCTTTGATACCAGGGAGAGTTACAACAGTTCTCTGCCCATTTGGCAGATGTTCTAGAGTTAGTAAATGGATTTTATTCACTTAGAGTTTAGTTGCTTTTTTAAACTGCCTTTTTTAGGTGCACCTCAGGGTATGTGAGTCTGTGCATAGGTCCTTCAGTGATATATTTTCTATACTCAGGTTGTTGCAGTGGGAGTAAAGTTCCCTTTGTTACTGTGTCTCCATCTCTCCTACCCTTCTCTATGTGGTCCCTATATCATTTTTGTGTGTGTGCACAGAAGCTGTTCAATAAGCCCTCAGTTCTTCTTCAGGAAGAATTGCTCTATATGTAAGTATAGATTCAATGTGTCTGTGGAAGGAGGTGAGTTCAGAGTCTTCCTATGTCACCATCTTAGAACACTGTATTTTTTTTAAAAGACTTTATTTATTTATTCATGAGAGACACACAGAGAGAGAGAGAGGCAAAGACATAGGCAGAGGGAGAAGCAGGCTCCATGCAGGGAGCCCGATATGGGATTTGATCCCGGGTCCCCAGGATCACGCCCTGGGCTGAAGGCAGCACTAAGCCACTGGGCCACCGGGGCTGCCCTGACCACTGTATTTTTGCTTTCTTGATAATGTCCTTTGATGCACAAAAGTTTTTAACTTTGGTGAAATCCCCAGTTTATTTTTTCTTTTATTGCTTCCACTTTTGGTGTCATTTGTAAGAATCTGTTGCTAAATGCAAGGTCACAATAGTTGAGTTTTGCTAACACTATTTCTTTCCCCATTGAATGGACTAGCCACCCATGTATATAATCAATTAGTCATATGTGTATGGATTTATTGCTGGACTATCCTTTTCCCCCATTTATCTATATATCTATTTCTTTTAAAATATTTTATTTAAATTCAATTTGCAGATTTAGTATAACACCCAGTGCTCATTCTATATATGTTTCTATGCATTACTGCACTCTTTTGATTGCTGTAGCTTTTTAGTAAGCTTTGAAATCAGGAAGTATGAGTACTCCAAATTTGTTTCTTCTTTTTCAAGATTGAGTATTTTGGCCCCTTGTGCTTCCATATGAGTTTCAGAATCAGCTTTCCATTTCTGATAAAAAGCCTGTTGGATTGTTGATACTGATTGCATTGAATCTGTAGGTGGCTTTGGGTAGTACTGACATCTTACCAATAATGAGTCTAATAATCCATGAACATGAGATGTATTTTCATTTATTTACTTCTTTCATTGCTCTCGTCAATGTTTTGTAGTTTTCAGTGTATAAACTTTTACATCTTTCCTTAAATTTATTCCCGGGTATTTTATTCTATTTGATATTGTTGTAAATGGAATTGTTTTCTTAATTTCCTTTTGGATTGTTCATTACAAGTATATAAAGATACAACTGGTTTTTGTGGCCTAATCTTGTATTTTTGTACTTTGCAACTTTGTTGAGTCATTTATTGACTGTAGTAGACTTCTCGTGGACTTTTTGGGATTTCCTATGTATAGGAGCATGTCATCTGTAAAAAGAGATATTTTTACTTCTTCTTTCCAATTTAGATGTGCTTTATTTCTTTATCTTGTCTGTTTGAACCGACTAGAACTTCCAGTACAATGTTGAATAGTGGTAATGAAAGCAGGCATCCTTATATTTTTCTTGATCATAAGGGAAATATTTCAGTCTTTTACCACTGAGTATAATGTTAGCAGTGCATTTCTCATAAATGCTCTTTATCATGTTAAAGAAGTTCCATTCTATTCCTAGTTTATTGAATGTTTTTTATCAGACCATCTATTGAGGTGGCCACGCATTTTTTTCTTCAGTCTATTAATGTGATGAATTACATTGATTTTCATATCTTGAAGCACACTTGCATTCCTATTAGCAATAATCACACCTTGGGTAAACCTTATTGGCTACGATACTGCCACTGTGCAAAGCTCCACACTTGCATTCCTGAGATAAATCTCACTTGGTCATGGTGTATATTCCTTTTGATAAGTTGTTTTATTTGGTTAGTAGTACTTGTTGATTTTTGTGTTCTCTTCTCATAAGGGATATTGATCTATAGATTTCATGTGATGTCTTAAAAATTTTTTAAATTAAGTTTTAGATTTTATTTCTAGTATAGTTGACACTCAGTGTTATACTAATTTCAAGTGTACAATATAGCGATTCAGCAATTCTATACATTACTCAGTGGTCATCATGATAAATGTATAATTTAATCTCCATCACCTATTTAACCCACCCCCCACCTACCTCCCTCTGATAATCATTAGTTACTTCTCTGTTGTTAAGAATTTATTTCTTGGTTTGTCTCCCTCTATCTTTTTTTCCCTTTGCTCATTTGTTTTCTTTCTTAAATTCCACCTATGAGCGAAAACATGGTATTTGTCTTACTCTGATTGATTTATTTCATTTAGCATTATACTCTATAGCTCCATTCATGTTGTTGTAAATGGCAAGATTTCATTTGTTTTTATGGCTGAGTAGTATTATATATATATATATGACATCTTCTTTATCCATTAATCATTTGATGGACATTTGGGTTTTTTCCACAATTTGGCTATTGTTGATAATGCTACTATAAACACCAGTGTGCATGTATCCTTCCCAATTAGTATTTTTGTATCCTTTGGGTAAATAATTAGTAATGCAATTGCTGGCTCATAGGCTTAGTTCTACTTTAAAATTTTTGAGGAACCTCCATACTATTTTTCAAAGAAGCTGCACCAGTTTGTATTTCCACCAACAGTGCATGAAAGTTTCCCTTTCTCTGCATCCTGTTATTTCTTGTGTTGTTGATTTTAGCCATTCTGACAAGTGTGAGATGATATCTCATTGTAGTTTTGATTTGTATTTCCCTGATGATCAGTGATGTACAACATTTTTTCATGTGTCTATTGGCCATCTGTATGTATTCTTTGGAAAACTGTCAATCCATATCTTCTGCCCACTTTTCAGTTTGATTATTTGTGTTTTGGGCATTGAGTTTTAAAAGTTCTTTATATTTTGTGGATACTAACTACTTATAAGATATGTCATTTGTGGGCTGGGAGGAGGGAGAATGGTGAAAGAGTAAGGGACCCTCATTTTATCTGGTCCCTTGAATTCAGCCACGTATCTATCAAATCATTGTAAACATTTGTGAATTCAACCTGAGATCTAAGAAAAGGATTGCTGTAATTTTACAAATAGAAAGGCAACCAGTTTTTGCAAGGCAGGAGGTGTGGAGAGTGAATCTAGGGGATATATCAGAAGATAAACCTTAGAGGAGGGAACCTCTGTATGATGGCTGCTGGAAAATGATATAGAAATGGAGTGCAAAACTGGAACTTGTAGAAGGCTGCTTCTGTGAGGGACTTCCCTGCCTGAAAGGTATTCAGGTGGCAAAGTGGGGCAGAATCCTAGGTGGGAAGGTGAGACCTCAGGATGCCCAGGGACACAAAAGGAAAGAAGATGGCTGAGTGCAGCAGAGTTCCTAGACATTGGAGTGAGGAAGCCAGCTACAATTAGTGAGCTCTGGAGTGCACTCTCAGCTAGGTCTTGCCAAACCATGAATCATGGCATGATCAGGGGACTGCTATTGAAGCAGGGCCCTGAAACGCAGTGGAGGCTTCCTCCTTCCCCCAGGAGGAGTGGCACAGGTATGCACAGGTTTGGGCAATCTCTACAGAGCAGGGCATAGTGAACAGCAAAGCCACAGTGAGAACCCCTCACCCCCCACTGAGAGGATTGGTACGGGTGTGCATTGCAGGAGTCTACAGAGTTTGGTGCACACAAAAGTGATTACTTTTCTCTGAGGGTGCACTGAAGAGTGGGAGCTGCAATTATTTAGCTTGGGGGCTGGTGATTATGGCCCTGCCATTTTAACTTTTATTTCATCCTCTAAAGCAGTGTCAAAAACCTTCAGGGAATGAAAGCCACGTAGGGCAACCCAAAGCAGCTTAAACTGACCCCAGCTTCCTGGCAAAGGGTGGTGCAACTCTGCTCAGGCAAAGACACCTGAGAATCGGCAACAGGCCCATCCCCCAAAAGACCAGCAGAAACAGGCTAATACCAAGTTTATGGATCACACAGAACTGAAAAACTCCTATGTTAGGGGAAAATAGTGTATAGAATTTGAGTTTTCTTTTCATGACTCCTTAGTCTTTCAGTTTAATTTTTTCTTCTCCTTTTTTTCCTTTTCAACTAGTTTATTTTATCAACTCTTTTTTAGCCTTTTAAAAATTTTCATTTTTACATTTACATTTTAGAGATATATTCTTCATTTTTTTGCTTCCTTTCACTGTATTTGATTTTATTATTGTATATGTATTTTTTCTTTCTTCACAATTTTGGAATCTAGTATCTGTTAGCTTATATTCTCACTTCTCCCCCCCTTTTTTTCTTTTTCAGTTTCTGATCTCTTCAGATTTGTCTAGTGTATACTTCGCTTGGATTGTGGCTGATATTTACGATATTGTTCTCTCATTCATCCATTCTTCTCTGGGAAAAATGACTAGAAGGAGAAAAATCACAACAAAAGAAAGAACCAGAGGTAATACTCTGCTATAAATTTAGTCAATATGGATATAAGTAAAATGTTGTACCTAGAATTGAGAAAAATGTATGTAAAGATACTAGCTGGCATTGAAGAAAGCGTAAAAGACACTAAAGATTATTTTAGTCAGAAATAAAATAATTAAATCTAATCAGGTCAAAATTAAAAATATTTAACTAAGATGCAATCTAAAATGCACACTCTAATGGCTACAGTAATTGAGGCAGAAGGGAGAGTCGGTGATAGAAGACAAAGTGATGGAAAGTAAGGAAGCTGAGACAAAGAGAGAAAAACAGATCATGAGAGGAGGCTTCGAGAAATCAGTGATATCATAAAGTGAAAATATTAGAATTATTGGGGTTCCAGAGGAAAAAGAGAGAGGGAGAGAAGGTATATTTGATCAAATAATAGCCGAGAACTTCCCTAATATGGGGAAGGAAACAGGCATTCATGGCCAGGAGGCACAGAGAACACTACTCAAAAATCAATAAAAATAGGTCAACAATTTAACATATAATAGTGAAGATTGCAAATTTCAGAGACAAAGAAAAGATCCTGAAAGCAGCTCAGAACAAGAGGTCCTTAACTTATAAGGGTGGAAATATTAGACTGGCAGCAGACCTATCTACAGAGACCTGGCAGGCCAGAAAGGGCTGGAATGATATTCAGGGCTCTAAATGAGAAAAACATGCAGCCAAGAATACTTTATCTAGCAAAGCTGTCATTCAGAAAGGAAGGAGAGATAAAGAGCTTCCAGGACAAGCAGAAACTAAAAGAATTTGTGATCAAATTCACAAATTTGACCAACCTTGCAAGAAATATTAAGGGGGAACATATAAGCTAAAAGAGAACACAAAGCAGGATACCAGAAAGGAAGAGAGACATTCTATACAAACAGTGATGTTACAAGTAATACAATGGCACTAAATTCATATCTTTCATGGTTACTCTGAATGTAAATGCACTAAATACCTCAATCAAAAGACACAGGGTATCAGATTGAATAGAAAAGCAAGACCCATGCATATATGCTCTCTGCAAGATACTCATTTTAGACCTAAAAACACCTCCAGACTGAAAATGAGGAGGTGGAACCATTTGTCATGCTGATGGACTTCAAAAGAAAGCTGGAGTAGCAATCCTCATAGCAGACAAATTAGATTTTTTTGGTATATTTTTTATTGGAGTTTGATTTGCCAACATATAGTATAACACCCAGTGTTCATCCTATCAAGTGCCCCCCTCAGGGCCTGTCACCCAGTCACCCCATCCTCCCACTCACCTCCCCTTCCACTATCCCCTTGTTCATTTCCCAGAGTTAGGTGTCTCTCATGTTCTGTCACCCTCTGATATTTCCCACTCATTTTCTCTTCTTTCTCCTTTAATCTCTTTCACTATTTTTTATATTCTCTGAATGAATGAAACCATATACTGTTTCTACTTCTCCGATTGACTTACTCCACTCAGCATAATACCCTGCAGTTAACAAATTAGATTTTAAACCAAAGACTGCAGTAAGGGATGAGGAGGAAGACTATATCATACTTAAAGGGTCAATCTAGCGGGAAGATCTAACAATTATAAATATTTATGCTCCTAACTTGGGAGCAGTCAATTATATCAACCAATTAATAACCAAATTAAAGAAACACATTGATAATAATACAGCAATAGTAGGAGACTTTAACACCCCACTCATAGCAATGGACAGATCATCTAAGCAGCAGAAGATCATCAAGGAAACAAGGGCTTTGAATGACACACTGGACCAGATGGACTTCACAGATATATACAGAGTATTCCATCCTAAAGCAACAGAATACACATTCTTCTCACATGCACATGGGACATTCTCCAGAATAGATCACATAGTAGGTCACAAATCAGGTCTCAAAAAGTATGAAAAGGTTGGGATTATTCTCTGCATATTTTCAGACCACAATGCCTTGAAACTTGAATTCAATCGCAAGAGAAAATTTGTAAGGAACTAAAATACTTGGAGGTTAAAGAGCATCCTACTGAAGAAGGAATGGGTCAACAAGGCAGTAAACCAGAAATTAAAAATTCATGGAAACAAATGAAAATGAAAACACAACTGTTCAAAACCTTTGAGATACAGCAAAGGTGGTCCTAAGAGGAAAGTACATAGCAATACAAGCATTTGTCAAGAATATAGAAAAGTCTCAAATACACAAGGTACCCTTACACTGAAAAGAGCTGGAGAAAGAACAGCAAATACAGTCTAAACCAAATAGGAGAAGAGAAATAATAAAGATTAGAGCAGAAATCAAGGAAACAGAAAACGAACAATAGAACATATCAACAAAACTAGAAGTTGGTACTTTGAAAGAATTGATAAAATCGATAAACCCCTAGCTAGACTTATCAAAAAGAAAAGAGAAAGGACATAAATAAGTAAAATCATGAATGAAAGAGGAGAGATCATGACCAACACCAAGGAAATATAATTTTAAGAATATATTAAGAGACACTATATGCCAACAAATTAGGCAATCTGGAAAAAATGGAAAAATTCCTGGAAACATACAAACTACCAAAGCTGAAACAGGAAGAAATAGAATACCCAAAGACACCCATAATCAGCAAGGAAATTGGAGTAATAATAAAAAGTCTCTCAAAGAACAAAAGTCCAGGCCCAGATAGCTTTCCAGGGGAATTCTACCAAACATTTAAAGAAGAACTAAAACCTATTCTTCTAAAGAAGTTTCAAAAAAAAAATAGAAAGGGAAAGAAAACTTTCAAACTCCCTTTGTGAGGCCAACAATACCTCAGTCCCAAAACCAGACAAAGATCCCACCAAAAAGGAGAATTGCATCCAATATCCCTGTTCACATGACACCAAAATTCTCACCAAGTTACTAGGCAATAAGATCCAACAGTATATTAAAAGAAATATTCACCACGACCAAGTGAGATTTATTTCTGGGCTTCAAGAGTGATTCAACACTCACAAATCAATCACTGTGATACATCACATTAATAAAAGAAAGAACAAGAATGATATGATCCTCTCAATTGATGCAGAAAAATCGTTTGACAAAATACAACATCCTTTCTTGATTAAAACTCCCCACAGTGTAGGGATACAGGGATCATACCTTAATATCATAAAAACCATCTATGAAAAGCCCACAGTGAATATCATTCTCAATGGGGAAGAAATGAGAGCTTTTCCCGTAAGGTAGGGAAGGAACACAGCAGGGATGCTTACTCTCACGATTGTTGTTCAACATAGTACTAGAAGTCCTAGCCTCAGCAATCAGACAACAAAAAGAAATAAAAGCCATTCACATGGCAAAGAAGTCTAACTCTCCCTCTATGCAGATGACATGATACTGTATATAGAAAACACAAAAGATGCCACCCTAAAATTGCTAGAACTCATACAGCAATTCAGTAATATGGCAGGATACAAAATCAATGCACAGAAAGCAGTTGTATTTCTATACAGTAGCAATGAGACTGAATAAAGAGAAATTAAGGAATCAGTCCCATTTATAATTGCTCCCCAAACCATAAAATGCCTAGGAATAAACCTAGCCAGAGAGGTAAAGGATCTATACTCTGATAACTACAGAACACTTATGAAACAAATTGAAGAGGACACAAAGAGACGTAAAAACATTCCATGCTCATGGATTGGAAGAACAAATATTGTTAAAATATTGCTCTCTGCTATCCAGGGTAATCTACATGCTTAATGCAATCCCTATCAAAATACCATCGACATTTTTTCACAGAGCTGGAAGAAGTTTCCTAAAATTTGTGTGGAACCAGAAAAGGCCCTGAATAACCACAGAAATGCTGAAAAAGAAAACCAAAGCTGGTGGCATCATAACGCCAGACTTCAAACTATTAGAAAGCTGTAATCATCAAAACAGTATGGTACTGGCACAAAAACAGACACATATGGCAGCCCCGGTGGCTCAGCGGTTTAGCGCCACCTTCAGCCCAGGGCGTGATCCTGGAGAACACAGGATTGAGTCCCCTTCCTGCATGGAGCCTGCTTCTCCCTCTGCTTGTGTCTCTGCCTCTCTCTCTCTCTCTCTCTCTAATAAATAAATAAAATCTTAAAAAAAACAGACACATAGATCAGTGGAACAGATTAGAGAGCCCAGAAATGGACCCTCAACTCTATGGTTAACTAATCTTCTACAAAGAGGCAAACAATATCTAATGGAAAAAGGACAGTCTCTTAAAAAAATGGTGCTGGGAAAATTGGACAGCCACATGCAGAAGCATGAACCTGGACCATTTTCTTACATGATACATAAAGATAATCTCAAAATGGATGAAAGACCTAAATGTGAGACAGGAATCCATCAAAATCATAGAGGAGAACACAGGCGGCAACTTCTTCAACCTTGGCTGCAGCAACTTCTTGCAAGAGAGGTCTCCAAAGGCAAGGGAGACAAAAGCAAAAATGAATTATTGGGACTTCATCAAGATAAAAAGCTTCTGCACAGCAAAGAAAACAGTCAACAAACTAAAAGGCAATCTATGGAATGGGGAAGATATTTGCAAATGACAAATCAGATGAAAGGCTAGTATCCAAGATCTATAAGGGAATATAAGGGAAGGGAGAAGAAATGTGTGGGAAATATCAGGAAGGGAGACAGAACATAAAGACTCCTAACTCTGGGAAACGAACTAGGGGTGGTGGAAGGGGAGGAGGGCGGGGGGTGGGGGTGAATGGGTGACGGGCACTGAGGGGGGCACTTGACAGGATGAACACTGGGTGTTATTCTGTATGTTGGCAAATTGAACACCAATAAAAAATAAATTTATTATTAAAAAAAGAACTTATTAAGCTCAACACCCAAGAAACAAAAAATCCAGTCAAGAAATGAGCTGAAGGCATGAACAGACATTTCTCCAAAGAAGACATACAAATGGCGAACATCAAAAATTGCTCAACATCACTTCGCATCAGATAAATGAAAATCAAAACTACAATGAATTATCATTTTATACTGGTGATAATGGCTAAAATTAACAAGTCAGGAAACAAAAAATTTTGGCAAGAATGCAGAGAAAGGAGAACCCTCTTACCCTGTTGGTTGGAATTCAAACTGGTACAGTCACTCTGGAAAACAGTATGGAGGTTCCTCATGAAGTTAAAAATAGAGCTACCTACTGTATGACCCAGCAATTGCACTATTAGGTATTTACCCCAAAGATATAAATGTATTGATCTGAAGGAGCACCTGCATCCCAATGTTTATAGCAGTAATGTCCACAATAGCCAAAATATTGAGTCATGATATTCACCAACAGATGAATTGATAAAGAAGATGTGGTATATAATACAAGGAATATTACTCAGCCATCAGAAAGGATGAATACTTACCATTTATATCATCATGGATGGAACAGGCAGGTATTATGATGAGTAAAATAAGTCAATCAGTGAAAGGCACTTATCATATGGTTTCACTCACATGTGGAATATAAGAAACAGAGCATAGGATCATAGGCAAAGGGGGAGAAAACTGAATGGGAAGTAATCAGAGAGGGACAGAAACTATGAGAGACTTTTAACTATAGGAAACAAACAGGATTGCTGGAGGGGCTATGGGTGAGAGGATGGGGTTTTATGGGTGATATAATAAGCACTTGGTGTTTTATCCAACTGACTAACTATTGAATTCCTACACCTGAAACTAATAGTGTACTTTATGTTGGCTAGTTGAATTAAAAAAAAAACAACAAAAAACAGATATCTTATTTGCAAATATCTTCTCCCATTCCAAAGGTTGCCTTTTAGTTTGTTGATTGTTTCCTTCACTGTGCAAAAGCTTTCTATTTTGATGTAGTCCCAATAGTTAGTTTTAGTCTTGTTTCCTGTGCCTCAGGAGACACATCTCATAATAAGTTGTTATGGCCAATGTCAAAGAGGTTACTGCCTATGTTCCCCTCTAGGGTTTTGATGGTTTCCTGTTTCACATTTTAGGTCTTTTATCATTTTGAATTTATTTTTGTGTATGACATGAGAAAGTGGTCATGTTTCATTCTTCTGCACGTTGCTGTCCAGGTTTCCCAGCACCATGTTTTTTTTTAAAGATTATTTATTTATTTATTTATTTATTTATTTATTTATTTATTTATTTATTTATTTATGATAGACATAGAGAGAGAGAGGCAGAGACAGGAGGAGGGAGAAGCAGGCTCCATGCTGGGAGCCTGACGTGGGACTCGATCCTGGGACCCTAGGATTGCGCCCTGGGCCAAAGGCAGGCACTAAACCGCTGAGCCACCCAGGGATCCCCCCAGCACCATGTTTTGAAGAGACTGTCTTTTTCCCATTGGATATTCTCTCCTGCTTTGTTGAAATTAATTTACCATATGGTTGTGAGTTCATTTCTGATTTTCAATTATGTTCAATTTATGCATGTGTCTATTTTTGTGCCAATACCATACTGTCTTGATGACTAGCTTTGTCATATAACTTACAGTCTAGAATTATGATGCCTTCAGCTTTTCTTTTTCAGGATTGCTTTGGCAAAAAAAAATGTTTTGGCTATTCCAGGTCTTTTGTGTTTCCATACATATTTTAGGATTGTTTCAGTTATGTAAAAATTCTGTTGGTATTTTGATAGGGATTAAATTAAATGTGTAGATTGCTCTGAATAGTGTAGACATTTTAACAATGTTTTCCAATCCATATGCATTGTATATTTTTTCCTTTTTTTGTTTCCTCTTCAGTTTTTTTTTTTTTATTTATAGTTCTGTTGTGTTGTCATCTCTCTTCCTTCAATTTTTGGTTTCATTTATTTGGGTCCTTTCTCTTTTCTTTTTGATAAGACTGGTTAGGAGTTTATAAGTTTCATTAATTCTTTCAAATAACCAGCTCTGGTTTCATTGATCTCTGCTGCTGCTATTTTTTTCTATATCATTTGTTTCTGCTCTAATTATTTCCCTTCTTCTGATTTTAGGCTTCATTTGTTGTTCTGTTTCAAGTTCATTTGGAGTAAGATTAGGTTGTGTATTTGAGATTTTTCTTGTATCTTGAGGTAGGCCTGTATTGCTATCTACCTCGCTCTTACGACCACTTTTACCACTTTTACCACATCCTTTACCACATCTCAAGGATTTTGGACCATCATGTTTTCATTATCATTTTTTCCAGGTATTTTTTCGTCTCTTCTTTAATCTTCTTGTTTACCATTCACTGTTTAGTAGGATGTTCTTTAATATCCATGTATTTGTGGTCTTTCCAAATTTTTTTTTGTGGTTGACCTCAAGTTTCATAGTGTTGTGGTCAGAAAATATGCATGGTATGACCTCAGTCTTTTTGTACTTTGAGGCCTGATTTGTGACCTAGTATGTGATATATCCTTTGAATATCTCATGCGCATTTGAAAAGAATGGGTGTTCTGCTGTTTAGGATGAAATGTTCTGAATACATCTGTTAAGTTTATCCGGTCCAGCATGTCATTCAAACCATTGTTTCCTTGTTGATTTTCTGCTTAGATGATCTGTCCATTGCTGTAAGTGGGCTGTTAACATCCTCTACTATTATTGTATTGTGATCAATGAATTCCTTTATGTTTGTTATTAATTGTTTTATATGTTTTTGTGTTCCCAAGTTGGGGGCATAAATATTTATAGTTGTTAGATATTCTTGTTGGATAGACCCCTTTGCTATATATAGACCCCTTCTTTGTCCCTTGTTGCAGCCTTTGGTTTAAAATCTAATTTGTCCAATATAAGTATGGCTACTATGGCTTTCTTTTTATTTCTTTTTTTTTCTTTCTTTTTATTTCTATTAGCATGAAAGATCGTTCTCAATCCCCTTGCTTTCAATCTTATGTGTCTGTAGGTCTAAAGTAAGTCTCATGTAGCCTGCATATAGATAAGTCTTGTTTTTTAATCCATCTCCTGCCATCAAGTCTTTTGATTGGAGCATTTAGTCCAATTACATTCAGAGTAATTATTGATAGATATGAATTAGTGTAATTATATTATTTGTTTTGTCATTGTTTTCCGAGATTTTCTCTGTTTCCTTCTAGTCTTTGTGGATTTTGGCCTTTTTTTTTTCCAGTCAAGGAGTCCCCTTTAACATTTCTTGCAGGGTTGATTTTGTGGTCATGAACTCCTTTATTTTTTTGTCTGGGAAACTCTTTAGCTAGCCTTCTTTTTTTTTTTTAATTTTTATTTATTTATGATAGTCACAGAGAGAGAGAGAGGCAGAGACACAGGCAGAAGGAGAAGCAGGCTCCATGCACCAGGAGCCTGACGTGGGATTCGATCCCGGGTCTCCAGGATCGCGCCCTGGGCCAAAGGCAGGCGCTAAACCGCTGCGCCACCCAAGGATCCCTTAGCTAGCCTTCTATTCTTAATGACAGCCTTACCGGATAGAGTATTGCTGGCTGCATATTTTTTCCCATTCAGCATGTTGAATATATCATGGCATTCTTTTCTGGCCTGACATGTTTCTGTGTAGAGATCTGCTAATAACCTTGTTTGTCTTCCCTTGTAAGTTAGAGACTTATTTTGTCTTGCTGCTTTTTGGAGTTTTTCTTTATCTCTATATTTTGCAAATTTAACTGTGATATGTCTTGTTGGCTTGATTTTGTTGTTTTTGATGGAAATTCTCTGTACCACCTGGATTTGGATGTCTGTTTCCTTCCCAAAGCAAGGGAAGTTTTTAGCTATAATTTCTTTAAATAAACCTTCTGCCCCCTTTTCCCTCTCCTCTTCTTCTGGTAATCCTATGATATGAATGTTACTACACTTTATGGAGTCACTGAGTTCCCTAACTCTACATTCATGATCTAAAATTTTTCTTTCCTTCTTCTTTTAAAATTAACTATTTTCCATAATTTTGTCTTCTACATCACTTATTCTTTTCTCTGCTTCTTTACCCCTGTGGTCATTACATCCACTTGGTTTTGAATCTTGGTTAATGCATTTTTCAATTTGGTCTGACTAGGCCTTTTATCTTTGGGGTAAGGGAATCCCTAGTGTCTTCTATGCTTTTCTCAAGCCCAGCTTATATACTTAGGGGTATTGCTTATAATTCTGGATCAGGGACACCTGGGTGGCTCAGCAGTTGAGCATCTGCCTTCAGCTCCTGGCATAATCCTGGGATCTGGGGTTGAGTCCCACATTGGGCTCCTTGCAGGGAGCCTGCTTCTCTCTCTGCCTGTGTCTCTTCCTCTCTTTCTCTCTGTGTCTCTCATGAATAAATAAATAAAACCTTAAAAAAAGAATTCTGATGAGGAATATTACTTATATTTGTTTCAATGAGATCCCTGGCCTTGACCTTTTCTTGTTCTTTCTGTTGGGATAAATTCATCTGTATGTCTCTGTTTTCTTCTCTGTGTTAGGGAAACCAGAACTTGTTATGCTTTCTGCTCCTCAGAAATAAATAAGAGGTCATATATACTCCAGGGCCTTGTGCTTCAGGAAGTGTCTCTGGTATATGCTGTGTGCACTTTGCCACTGCGTTTTGACTATTCTTTCACCCAGGTCAGTCTCTGTAGAGTTTCTCCTTGCCTGCAGTGGGAAGTGGTTGGACCTTGGCCAGAGTGTGGTGAGTTTTAACTAGGTGTGCTTTGGGTTGTTTGTTAAAGGAGACCTGATGTTATGTCAACTAGATGCTATTTGCAGAACCCTATGGTCAATAGATAAGGGGGTGGTTCGTGCTGGTTTTCTAGGGGTAGGGTTTCCTGGTTCTTAGACAAACATGTATGAGAAAAACAGCAACTGCAGAGTGCAGCAGGATGGGACTTGGTTTAAGCAGGTTAGGCTATTCGTATTGGCACTGTGCTATTTACTGAAGTTAGTTTATGCTGAGGGGTGGAAGAGGAAAATTGTGTTAGCCAGCTCTCTGTCTCTGGAGAAAGGATGCTCTATGCTAATTGAGAAGACCTCCCAGAAGAGTAAACAATCTCCCTTCATGTGTCCCAGGCATCCCTCATATCACTGCTTTCACACTGTCTGTGTCTGGCAGTGCAGTGCACCTTGGACTCTATCCCAGCCAGGCTGGTTGAGTTTTATTTTATTTTTTATTTTTTAATTAATTAATTAATTAATTTTAAAAATAAATTTATTTTTTATTGGTGTTCAATTTGTCAACATACAGAATAACATCCAGTGCTCATCCCGTTAAGTGCCCACCTCAGTGCCCGCCACCCAGTCACCCTCACCCCCCGCCCACCTCCCCTTCCACCACCGCTAGTTCGTTTCCCAGAGTTAGGAGCTGGTTGAGTTTTAAAACTTCAAGCTTTAGGGACATGGCATGGCTAGACTCCACCCTGGTCTTCTAGGGCAAGGTCTCCACTGCCCTGGGACTGATGCAGATTTGATCCAGAAGGACAGTCACACCAAAGTGCAAGAGCATGGGATTTGGAATAAAGTCAGCAAACAGCCAGTGTCCAGATAACCCTCCTTCAGCAGGTGACTTTACACCTATGCTGAGGGGAAAAGGAAGGGAAGTGGTGCCCACCTGTTCCTTTGTCCCTGGAGAGGCAATGCCATCTCTTCCATAGGGAGGCTGAGAAAATTAAGGCCATTGCACTTTAAGTTCAGCATTAGCACAAGTACAGCCATCCCAGGCCCCTGTGAATAAGAGCTGAAATTTACATTACTTCAGTTACAGGAAAAAAACCCAGTTTACAACTTAACGTCCTAGAAAGCCCCATATTAGAATAAGAACAGAGCCCAAGCCAAGGGCAGGAAGCCCCATATTAGAATGAGAACAGAGCCCAAGCCAAGGGCAGGAAACCCCATATTAGAATGAGAACAGAGCTCAATCCCCTTGAAAGCCCCATATCAGAATGTAAACAGAACTTGAGAAATTCCTCCACCCCTTCTGGCAGTCCCCTAGACCAGCCCTTAAAACTAAGCTGAAACCCACCTCGGGGTCCAAGTCCCTGCTCTGCTGTGTCTGGTATACTTGGACCCAAGCTCAAGCTTGTAAATAAACCCTTGTGTGTTTGCATCGGTGTTGGCTCCTTGGTAGTTTCTCGGATTCTCAATCTTGGGCACGACATTCCAGATGTGCTCAAAGAGGGGGGAACCATCTTTCCTAGTGTGTCCCAGGATATCCTCAGATTGCACTGTCTGCTCCTGGGTTTTGTATACTCCTTCTCCACAGGAGCACTGCAGTGCCCTTAGGGCTTCACACTGGCCATGCTGTGGACCTCTAAAGCTCTAGTCTTTGAGCCCTGCTAGTTGTAAAAACTCAGAAAAATCAGACTCTTGTTTTCCCAGTCAATGGCTTTGGGGAAATGTTTTCCTTGTGCAATACTCTGTGACCAGGGCTCCCTCTCCTCCACAGCACCTGCAATCTGTTTCTCCTCCTAATCATGTCTCTGTACCTCCTCCCTTTCATGATGTGGCCTCTTCTCTCTTCTAGTTGTGCAGTTTGTTCTGTCAGTCCTCAGACTGATTTCTTGGGTACTCAGAATGATTTGATATTTATCTAGCTGTTTTCAAAGGATGAGGCAAGCCTAGGGTCCTCCTACTGCTCTGCCATCTTTTCTCAACAATAGATAGCCTCCTCAAGGTCCTGGAAACCTTGCTTCCAAAATTCCTTAGAGATTTATGCTATCCCTAGCCCCCTCCCAACTTGAAAGTATATAATGAACCACTCTTCATGACCCCAGTACAGCTCTTTCTGCCCATGGGTCCTGTCCCTATGCTTTAATAAAATAACCTTTTTGCATCAAATATGTCTCAAGAACTCTTTCTTGGCCATCAGCTTTGAATCCTCACATCCTTCCTATATCATATACCCCACACTTTATGCCTGCAGGCCAAAGCACAGTCCCCATATCACCTGGCTCTTGTAGCCAATGGGGCTTCCATTCACAAGTTCCCCTAGGAATGTGGCAAACAAATAGTTATTTACCAACTATCCCCTCAGGGCTCAGCACAAAGAGAACGGACAAAAACACCCATTTATCACTCTTTCCTTGAAATGTATTTGTCCACATACTTTACAAGCTAATGCCTGAAGGTCAGGTTTCTATCTTAATTCATATCTAGGGACTGACTACAATCCGCCCCAGAGATGGGAAAGCCAGCAGACACCTCCCCCCACCTTCTCTCTCCAGACCACTACAACAATAAAACTAAATTTCCAGTCTCTCCCTGGAATGAGCTTATACACACATCTAGTGACTTACATTTTGCAGCTTCCACTTGAGGAATAAGTCCCTAGATCACATGGCTCTGATAGCCAACAGGGATGCATTCATGAACTGAAATGAAGGGATGCTAAGTAGTTACAGAAAACATATGGAAGTATAAAACTCACTAGGTAAAGTAAATTATAGTTAAATTCAGAATAATTTAATGTTGTAATGGTGGTGGGTAAATAATTTTTAACTGAAGTATAAAGGTTAAAAGACAAAAATATTAAAAATAAGTATAACTATAATACTTTTTAATGAATATGCAATGTAATAATATTTAAATTGTGACATCAAAAACAAAGTGGGAGAGAGGCACTTTTGTATGCATTCACAGTTAAATTCTTATAGCTTACAATAGATTGTTATAAATGTAAGATGTTTTCTATAACTCACATGGTAACCACAAAGCAAAAGCCTATCCTAGATATACAAAAAATAAAGAGAAAAAAATCAATGCATACCATTACAGAAAATCATCAAATCGAAAGGAATAGAGCAAGAGAGTAAAAAAAAATTGCAAAATAATAAAAAAACAATTTATGAAATGGCAATAGTAAGTCCGTACCTGTCAATAATGACTTTAAATGTAAAAAGACTAAATTTTCTAGTCAAAAAGCATGGAGTGATTGGATAGATAAAAACAAAGCAAAACAATACAAAAACAAGATCCATCTATATGCTGTCTACAAGAGACTCACTTCAGCTTTAGGGAAATACAGAAACTAAAAGTGAAAAGATGGAGAAAGATATTCCATGCAAATAGAAACTAAAAGAAAGTAGGAGTAGCTAAACTTATATATGACAAAATACACTTTAGGATAAAGACTGTAACAAGATACAAAGAAGGTCATTATATAATGATAAAGGTGTCATAAACCAAGATGATATAACAAGTGTAAATATTTATGCACCCATATAGGAGCACCTAAGTATATAAAGAATATATTAACAAATCTGAAGGGAGAAATAGACAGCAGTAAAATAACAACATCAGGGAACTTCAATACCTCACCTTCAACAATGGATAGATCATCCAGACTGAAAAGTAATAAGAAAATGTTGGACTTAAATTATATATTAGACCAGATGGATCTAACAAACATGTACATAACATTCCATTAAGCAGCAGCAGAATGCACATTCTTCCCAAATGTGCATGGAATATTCTCCAGGATAGATCATAAGTTAGGCCACAACAAGTCTTATAAATTTAAGAAGACTGGGACACCTGGGTGGCTCAGTGGTTGAGTGACTACCTTCAGCTCAGGGCGTGGTCCCAGGGTCCCACATCAGGCTCCCCTTGAGGAGCCTGCTTCTCCCTCTGCCTATGTCTCTGCCTCTCTTTCTCTTTATCTCTCATGAAAAAATAAATAAAATCTTTAAAAAATTTTAAGAAGACTGAAATCATATCAAGCATCTTTTCTGACCACAATGGTATGAAATGAATTCAATCACAAGAAGAAAACTAGAAAACTCACAAAAATGTGGAGATTAAACAACATGGTCCTGAACAATCAATGGGTCAAAGAAAAAATTAAAAGGGAAATAAAATATAACTTGAGGCAAAGGAAAATTAAAACACAATGAATCAAAATTTATGAGCTGCATCAAAAGCAGTTCTAAGAGGAAAATTTATAGTGATAAGTGCCTACCTTAAGAAAAAAAGAGAGGTTCTGATCTAAGATGGCAATGTAGGAAGACTCTGAACTCACCTCCTCCACAAAATACACCAAATTACACCTATTTATAAAACAATTCTCCTGAAGAACTGAGGGCTGACTGAAGAGCTTCTGCACAATAAAAGATAGAACTGCAAAAGAACAGCAAGACAGAGACATGGTAACAAAGGGAACCCCTCACTCCTGATGCTGCAAACTAGAACAGGGACAGATAGTACTGAGGGACCATGAACAAATTCCTCTGTTCTCAGGAACAGAAAAAAAGGCCACAGTTTGAAAGAGCAACTAGTATTTAAAAGAAACAGCACCAGAACTCTGCCAAATGCGAGAGAAAATCCCAGGATTCTCTCAGGGTCAGACAGACTGGGGAACAATATGGTTTACAATCCCTTCCACCTTAAAAGCACAGGCCAGACAGAACAGGGTTCAGAGACACCATACCCTCCTTGCTGCCTCAGTGAGCCTTAGGTCAGTAAACCCACATCAGCTCTGGTCACAGTGGAGCATAGGAAATAAGCTGCAATTTAATACGTCAACTAGCATATAAAAGAGCCAGGCCTACTGTTACAAGTGCTAGAAATATATCAGTAAACACAAAAAATATTCCTGCCCTCATGAAGCACCTTTTAATGGCATCCTGATATCTGTTATACCCTAAACTAACTCTTCCTGCAGTGTTCTTTCTCACAGTCAATTCTAGTACCATCCAATTAGTTCCATAGCAGGTTCAATCTGAAATCCAGGCTTCAAACAATACCTCCTCTTTAAAATTTCTCCCCTATAGGCAATTACCAAATCATACCTCTTACTCCCTACATAACTTCCAAAACTGACCTACTGCAGTATAACTTTACTTGCCACCAACCCAGTCAAAGCATACCATTATTTGTCACTCAAAGACTAATAGCTTTCTACTTCGTCTATCCATATGTACATTTGTCTTCCCTTCAAACCATTTTGCACACTGTAGGAAGAGTGAACCAAAACAAATTTGTTGGTATGTCATTCCCTTTAAATGGATCACTAAGGCCTTCAAAGTAAAGTCCTATTCCTTTATCGTGTTATATAACACCTTCTATTACCAGGTCCTGGTACCAGCCTCACTTCTTCCTTGTACTTTATTGCTTGTTATTTCCAAGACTCACTATACCCCTTCCTGATTCTAAGAAACTCATGTTCATGCCATTTGTTCCCTTAAACTGGAAGTCCTTCCTACTCTGCCTTTTATTCATATTTCAAGATTCAGTAGAGATATCATTTCATCTAAGAATTCTTACCTAAACCTAAGGAATGAGTAGCATTCTTTTGTTCTCTCATAATATTCTGTTTCTTTCTCTATCTTCTTTCTTCATACATTTTAATGAAATTATGTTTTTAGACTTTCTTCTTAGTAATGCTTAGATGCTATTCAAAAGGAAGACATATGGCTCACTAATTTTTGCATTTTAACGTCTAGCATGGTTCCTAGTACTTTGTAAAACTCTATAAATGTGGGAATTCAATTGAATTACTTTTCTTCCAACTTCATATTTCTTTTATTTTAATGGTTGTATTCTTTTTTATTGAAGTTTGCCAACAAATAGTATAACACCCAGGGCTCATCCCATTAAGTGCCCTCCTCAGTGCCCATCACCCAGTTACCCCATCCCCCTGCCGGCCTCCCCATCCACTACCCTTTGTTCATTTCCCAGAGTTAGGAGGCTCTCATGCTTTGTCACCCTCTCTAATTTTACCACTCATTTTCCCTCCTTTCCTTTATAATCCCTTTCAATATTTCTTATATTTCCCATATGAGTGAAACCATATGATGATTGTCCTTCTTCGATTGACTTCACTCAGCATAATACCCTAAAATTCCATCCACATCAAAGCAAATGGTGAGTATTTGTCCTTTCTAATGGCTGAGTAATATTCCATTATATATATATATATATATATATATATATATATATATATATACTACTCTTCTTTATCCAGTCATCTTATGATGGACACCAAGGCTCCTACCACAGTTTGGCTATTGTGGATATTGCTGCTACAAACGTTGGGGTGTAGGTGTTCCAGCGTTTCACTGCATCTGTATCTTTGGGGTAAATACCCAGGAGTGCAATTGCTGGGTCATAGGGTAGCTCTATTTTTAATTTTTTGAGGAACCTCCACACTGTTTTCAGAGTGGTTGTACCAGATTGCATTCCCACCAACAGTGCAAGACGGTTCCCCCTTCTCCACATCCTCTCCAACACTTGCTGTTTCCTGTCTTCTTAATTTTCACCATTCTCACTGGTGTGAGGTGGTATCTCATTGTGGTTTTGATTTGTATTTCCCTGATGGCAAGTGATGCAGAGCATCTTCTCCTGTGCTTGTTGGCCATGTGTATATCTTCTTTGGTGAAATTTCTGTTTATGTCTTCTGCTGATTTCATGATTGCATTTTTGGTTTCTTCAGTGTAGGATTTAATAAGTTCTTCATAGATCTTGGATACTAGCCCTTTATCTGATAGGTCATTTGCAAATATCTTTTTCCATTCTGTAGGTTGTCTTTTAGTTTTGTTGACTGTTTCTTTTGCTGTGCAGAAGCTTTTTATCTTGATTAAGTCCCAAAAGTTCATTTTTTTGCTTTTGTTTCCCTTGCCTTCATAGATGTATCTTGCAAGAAGTTACTGTGGCAAAGTTCAAAAACAGTGTTGCTTGTGTTATCCTGTAGGATTCTTGGATTCTTTACCCACATTTAGATCTTTTAACGATTTTGAGTTGACTTTGTGTATGATGTAAGAGAATGGTCCAATTTCACTCTTCTGCATGTGGCTGTCCAATTTTCCCAACACCATTTATTGAATGAGGACTCATTTCTGGGTTCTCTATTCTGTTCCATTGATCTGTGTGTCTGTTTTTGTGCCAGTACCACACTGTCTTGATAATCATAGCTTTGTAGTACAGCTTGAAATCCAACATTGTGACTCCCCCAGCTTTGGTTTTCTTTTTCAATATTCCCCTGGCTATTCAGGGTCTTTTCTGATTCCACACAAATCTTAAGATGATTTGTTCCAACTCTTTGAAGAAAGTCCATGGTATTTTGATAGGGATTGCATTGAATATGTAAATTGCCCTGGGTGGCATTGACATTATCACAATATTAATTCTTCCAATCCATGAGCATGGAATATTTTTCCATCTCTTTGTGTCTTCCTCAATTTCTTTCAGAAGTGTTCTGTAGTTTTTAGGGTATAGATCCTTTACTTCTTTGGCTAGGTTTATTGCTAGGTATCTTATTTTTGGGTGCAATTGTAAATGGGATTGACTCCTTAATTTCTCTTTCTTCAGTCTCATTGTTAGTGTATAGAAATGCCACTGATTTCTGGGCATTGATTTTGTATCTTGCTACACTGCTGAACTGCTGTATGAGTTCTAGCAATCTTGGGGTGGAGGCTTTTGGGCTTTTATGTACAGTATCATGTCATCTGCAAAGAGGCAGAGTTTGACTTCTTTGCCATGTGAATGGCTTTTGTTTCTTTTTGTTGTCTGGTTGCTGAGGCTAGGACTTCTAGTACTATGTTGAATAACAGTGGTGAGACTGGACATCCCTGTTGTGTTCCTGATCTTAGGGGAAAGGCTCTTAGAATTTTCCCATTGAGACTGATACTTGCTGTGGGCTTTTCATAGATGACTTTTAAGATGCTGAGGAATGTTCCCTCTATCCCTACACTCTGAAGAGTTTTGATCAGGAATGGATGCTGTATTTTGTCAAATGCTTTCCCTGCATCTATTGAGAGGATCATATGGTTCTTGTTTTTCCTCTTGCTGATATGATGAATCACATTGATTGCTTTATGAGGGTTGAACCAGCCTTGCATCCTGGGGATAAATCCTACTTGGTCATGGTGAATAATTTTCTTAATGTATTGTTGGATCCTATTGGCTAGTATCTTGTTTAGAATTTTGCATCCATGTTCATCAATTATATTGGTCTATAATTCTCCTTTTTGCTGGGGTCTTTGTCTGGTTTTGGAATTAAGGTGATGCTGGCCTCATAGAACGAGTTTGGAAGTATTCCATCTCTTTCTATCTTTCCAAACAGCTTTAGTAGAATAGGTATGGTTACTTCTTTAAATGTTTGATAGAATTCCCCTGGGAAGCCATCTGGCCTTTGGTGTCTTGGGAGGTTTTTGATGACTGCTTCAATTTCCTCCCTGGTTATTGGCCTGTTTAGATTTTCTATTTCTTCCTGTTCCAGATTTGGTAGTTTGTGGTTTTCCAGAAATGCATTCATTTCTTCTAGATTGCCTAATTTATTGGTATAAAGCTGCTCATAATATGTTTTTAAGATTGTTTGTATTTCTTTGGTATTAGTGGTGATCTCTCCTTTCTCATTCATGATTTTATTAATTTGAGTCTTCTCTCTCTTCTTTTTAATAAGGCTGGCTAATGGTTTATCTATCTTATTAATTCTTTCAAAGAACCAAGCCCTGGTTTTGTTAATCTGTTCCACAGTTTTTCTGGTCTGTATTTCATAGAGTTCTGCTGGAATCTTTTTTTTTTTTTCTGCTGGAATCTTTATTAACTCTCTTCTTCTGCTGAGCATAGGTTTTATTTGCTGTTCTTTCTCCAGCTCCTTTAGGTGCAAGGTTAGTTGTGTATTTGATTTTTTTCCAATTTTTGAGGGATACTTGTATTGTGATGTATTTCCCTCTCAGGACTGCTTTTGCTGTATTTCAAAGATTTTGAACTGTTGTATCATCAATTTAATTACTTTCCATGAATCCTTTTATTCTTCTCTAATTTCCTGGTTGACCATTTCTCTTTTAGCAGGATGCTCTTTAACCTCCAAATGTATGAATTTCTTCCAAATTTCTTCTTGTCATTGAATTCAAGTTTCAAAGCATTATGGTCTCAAAATATGCAGGGGACAATCCTAATCTTTTGGTATCAGTTAAGACATGATTTGTGACCTAGTATGTGGTCTATTCTGGAGAAAGTTCCATGTGCACTTGAGAAGAATGCGTATTCAGTTGGGTTTGGATGTAAAGTTCTGTCAGTATCTGTGAAATCCATCTGGTCCAGTGTATCATTTAAAGCTCTTGTTTCTTTGGAGATGTTGTGTTTAAAGATCTGTCATTTGCAGAAAGCGCCATGTGGATGTCTTCCAGTATTTGTGTATTATTATCTAAGTATGTCTTTACTTTGGTTATTAATTGATTTACATACTTGTCAGCTCCCACATTAGGGGCATAAATATGCATGATTGTTAGGTCCTCTTGTTAGATAGATGCTTTAAATATGATATAGTGTCCCTCTTCATCTCTTACTACAGTCTTTGGGATAAACTTTAATTTATGTGATATGAAGATTACTATCCCTGGTTTCTTTTGAGGACCATTTGAATGATAAGTGGTTCTCCATCCTTTCATTTTCAGGCTGCAGGTGTCCTTAGGTCTAAAATGAGTCTCTTGTATACAGCAAATAGTGGGGGTTGCTTTTTTATACAGTTTAAACCCTGGATCTTTTGATGGGATTATTAAGCCCATTCACGTTCAGAGTTACTTTTGAAAGATATGAATTTAGTGTCTTTGTATTACCTATTCAGTCCTTGTTATGTGGATTATTTCTTTCTGTGTCCTCTTTCTTTTACAGAGTCCCCCTTAATATTTCTTGCAGAGCTGGTTTGGTGGTCACATATTCTTTCAGTTTCTGCTTATCTTGGAAGCTCTTTTTCTCCTTCTATTCTGAATGAGAGCCTTGATGGATAGAGTATTCTAGGCTGCATGTTTTTCTCATTTAGGACGCTGAATATATCCTGCCAGCCCTTTCTGGCCTGCCAGGTCTCTGTGGAGAGGTTTGCTGTTAATCTAATAGTTCTCCCTATATTAACTAGGGATCTGTTGTCTCTTGCTGCTTTAAGGATTTTCTCTTTATCTTTGGAGTTTGCAAGTTTCACTATGAAATGTCAGGGTTTTGAAAGTTTTTTTTTTAAATTTACTTATTTATTTATTTTTTGAATAAATTAAATTTTATTGGTGTTCAATTTACGAACATACAGAATAACACCCAGTTCTCATCCCGTCAATTGTCCCCCTCAGTGCCCGTCACCCACTCACCCCAACCCCCACCCTACTCCCCTTCCACCACCCATAGTTCGTTTCCCAGAGTTAGGAGTCTTTATGTTCTGTCTCCCTTTCTGATATTTCACACATTTTTTCTCCCTTCCCTTATATTCCCTTTCACTATTATTTATATTCCCCAAATGAAGGAGAACATACACTGTTTGTCCTTCTCCAATTGACTTACTTCACTCAGCATAATACCCTCCAGTTCCATCCACGTTGAAGCAAATGGTGGGCATTTGTCATTTCTAATGGCTGAGTAATATTCCATTGTATACATAAACCACATCTTCTTTATCCATTCATCTTTCGATGGACACCGAGGCTCCTTCCACAGTTTGGCTGTTGTGGTCATTGCTGCTAGAAACATTGGGGTGCAGGTGTCCTGGCGTTTCAGTGCATCTGAATCTTTGGGGTAAATCCCAAACAGTGCAATTGCTGGGTTTAGGGAAGGTCTATTTTTAACTCTTTGAGGAACCTCCACACAGTTGTCCAGAGTGGCTGCACGAGTTCACATTCCCACCAACAGTGTAAGAGGGTTCCCTTTTCTCCCCATCCTCTCCAACATTTGTTGATTCCTGCCTTGTTAATTTTCCCCATTTTCACTGGTTTGAGGTGGTATCTCATTGTGGTTTTGATTTGTATTTCCCTGATGGCAAGTGATGCAGAGCATTTTCTCATGTGCTTGTTGGCCATGTCTATGTCTTCCTCTGTGAGATTTCTCTTCATGTCTTTTGCCCATTTCATGATTGGATTGTTTGTTTCTTTGGTGTTGAGTTTAATAAGTTCTTTATAGATCTTGGAAACTAGCCCTTTATCTGATACGTCATTTGCAAATATCTTCTCCCATCCTGTAGGTTGTCTTTTAGTTTTGTTGACTGTATCCTTTGCTGTTCAAAAGCTTCTTATCTTGATGAAGTCCCAATAGTTCATTTTTGCTTTTGTTTCTTTTGCTTTCGTGGATGTATCTTGCAAGAAGTTGCTGTGGCCGAGTTCAAGAAGTGTGTTGCCTGTGTTCTCCTCTAGGATTTTGATGGAATCAGGTCTCACATTTAGATCTTTCCTCCATTTTGAGCCTATCATTGTGTATGGTGAAAGAGAATGGTCTAGTTTCATTCTTCTGCACGTGGCTGTGCAATTTTCCCAGCACCATTTATTGAAGAGGCTGTCTTTCTTTCAGTGGATAGTCTTTCCTTCTTTATCAAATATTAGTTGACCATAAAGTTCAGGGTCCACTTCTGGGTTCTCTATTCTGTTCCATTGATCTATGTGTCTGTTTTTGTGCCAGTACCACACTGTCTTGATGACCACAGCTTTGTAGTACAACCTGAAATCTGGCATTGTGATGCCACCAGATATGGTTTTCTTTTTTAAAATTCCCCTGGCTATTCGGGGTCTTTTCTGATTCCACACAAATCTTAAAATAATTTGTTCTAACTCTCTGAAGAAAGTCCATGGTATTTTGATAGGGATTGCATTAAACGTGTATATTGCCCTGGGTAACATTGACATTTTCACAATATTAATTCTGCCAATCCATGAGCATGGAATATTTTTCCATCTCTTTGTGTCTTCCTCAATTTCTTTCAGAAGTGTTCTATAGTTTTTACGGTATAGATCCTTTACATCTTTGGTTAGGTTTATTCCTAGGTATCTTATGCTTTTGGGTGCAATTGTCAATGGGATTGACTCCTTAATTTCTCTTTCTTCAGTCTCATTGTTAGTGTATAGAAATGCCATTGATTTCTGGGCATTGATTTTGTATCCTGCCACGCTACCAAATTGCTGTATGAGTTCTAGCAATCTTGGGGAGGAGGCTTTTGGGTTTTTTACGTAGAGTATCATGTCATCAGTGAAGAGGGAGAGTTTGACTTCTTCTTTGCCAATTTGAATGCCTTTAATGTCTTTTTGTTGTCTGATTGCTGAGGCTAGGATTTCCAGTACTATGTTGAATAGCAGTGGTGAGAGTTGACATCCCTGTCATGTTCCTGATCTTAGGGGAAAGGCTCCCAATGCTTCCCCATTGAGAATGATATTTGCTGTGGGCTTCTCGTAGATGGCTTTTAAGATGTCGACGAATGTTCCCTCTCTCCCTACACTCTGAAGAGTTTTGATCAGGAATGGATGCTGTATTTTGTCAAATGCTTTCTCTGTATCTAATGAGAGGATCATATGATTCTTGGTTTTTCTCTTGCTGATATGATGAATCATATTGATTGTTTTACGAGTGTTGATCCAGCCTTGTGTCCTGGGGATAAATCCTACTTGGTCATGGTGAATATTTTCTTAATGTACTGTTGGGTCCTATTGGCTAGTATCTTGTTGAGAATTTTTGCATCCATGTTCATCAGGGATATTGGTCTGTAATTCTCCTTTTTGGTAGGGTCTTTGTCTGGTTTTGGAATTAAGGTGATGCTGACCTCATAGAACAAATTTGGAAGTACTCCATCTCTTTCTATCTTTCCAAACAGCTTTAGTAGAATAGGTATGATTTCTTCTTTAAACGTTTGATAGAATTCCCCTGGGAAGCCATCTGGCCCTGGACTCTTGTGTCTTGGGAGGTTTTTGATGACTGCTTCAATTTCCTCCCTGGTTATTGGCCTGTTCAGGTTTTCTATTTCTTCCTGTTCCAGTTTTGGTAGGTTGTGGCTTTCCAGGAATGCGTCCATTTCTTCTAGATTGCCTAATTTATTGGCTTATAGCTGTTCATAATATGTGTTTAAAATCGTTTGTATTTCCTTGGTTTTGGTAGTTATCTGTCCTTTCTCATTCATGATTTTATTAATTTGTGTATTCTCTATCTTCTTTTAAATGAGGTTGGCTAATGGTTTATCTATCTTATTAATTTTTTCAAAGAACCAACTCCTGGTTCTGTTTATCTGTTCCACATTTCTTCTGGTCTCGATTTCGTTGAGTTCTGCTCGAATTTTAATTAACTTTCTTCTTCTGCTGGGCGTAGGGTCCATCTGCTGTTTTTTCTCTAGCTCCTTTATGTATAAGGTTAGCTTTTGTATTTGAGTTCTTTCCAGTTTTTGAATGGATGCTTGTATTGCGATGTATTTCCCCCTTAGGACTGCTTTTGCTGCATCCCAAAATTTTGAACGGTTGTATCTTCATTCTCATTAGTTTCCATGAATCTTTTTAATTCTTCCTTAATTTCCTGGTTGACCCTTTCATCTTTAGCAGGATGGTCCTTAACCTCCACGTGTTTGAGGTCCATCTAAACTTGTTGTTGTGATTTAGTTCTAATTTCAAGGCATTATGGTCTGAGAATATGCAGGGGACGATCCCAATCTTTTGGGATCGGTTCAGACCCGATTTGTGACCCAGTATGTGGTCTGTTCTGGAGAAAGTTCCATGTGCACTTGAGAAGAAAGTGTATTCAGTTGCGTTTGGATGTAAAGTTCTGTAGATATCTGTGAAATCCATCTGGTCCAGTGTATCATTTAAAGCTCTCGTTTCTTTGGAGATGTTGTGCTTAGAAGACCTATCGAGGGTAGAAAGAGGTAGATTGAAGTCACCAAATATAAGTGTGTTATTATCTAAGTATTTCTTTACTTTGGTTATTAATTAGTTTAAATATTTGGCAGCTCCCACATTCGGGGCATATATATTGAGGATTGTTAAGTCCTCTTGTTGGATGGATCCTTTAAGTATGATATAGTGTCCGTCTGCATCTCTCACTACAGTCTTCGGGGTAAATTAGTTTATCTGATATAAGGATGGCTACCCCTGCTTTCTTTTGAGGACCATTCGAATGGTAAATGGTTGTCCAACCTTTTATTTTCAGGCTGTAGGGGTCCTTCTGTCTAAAATGAGTCTCTTTTAGACAGCAAATAGATGGGTCCTGCTTTTTTATCCAGTGTGAATCCCTGTGCCTTTTGATGGGGTCATTACGCCTATTCACGTTCAGAGTTACTATTGACAGATATGAGTTTAGTGTCATCATGATATCTATTCAGTCCTTGTTTTGTGGATTGTTCCACTGAACTTCTTCTTAAAGCGGAATTTTAAGAGTCCCCCTTAAAATTTCTTGCAGAGTTGGTTTGGAGGTCACATATTCTTTCAGTTCCTGCCTGTCTTGGAAGCTCTTTATCTCTCCTTCCATTTTGAATGAGAGCTTTGCTGGATAAAGTATTCTTGGTTGCATGTTCTTCTCATTTAGGACCCTGAATATATCCTGCCAGCCCTTTCTGGCCTGCCAGGTCTCTGTGGGGAGGTCTGCTGTTACCTAATACTCCTCCCCATAGAGGTCAGGGATTTCTTGTCTTTTGCTGCTTTAAGGATCTTCTCTTTATCTTTGGAATTTGCAAGCTTCACTATTAAACGTCGAGGTGTTGGACAGTTTTTATTGATTTTAGTGGGGGGTATCTCTCTATTTCCTGGATCTCAATGCCTGTTTCCCTTCCCAGATTAGGAAAGTTTTCAGGTATGATTTGTTGAAATACGTATTCTGGACCTCTGTCCCTTTCGGTGCCCTGGGGACCCCAATTAAACGTAGGTTTTTCTTCCTCAGGCTGTCGTTTATTTTGCTTAATCTGTCTTCATGGTCTTTTAATTGTCTGTCTCTTTTTTCCTCAGTTTCCCTCTTTGCCATCAACTTGTCTTCTATGTCACTCACTCGTTCTTCCACCTCGTTAACCCTCGTCGTTAGGACTTCTAGTTTGGATTGCATCTCATTCAATTCATTTTTAATTTCTGCCTGATTGGATCTAAATTCTGCAGTCATGAAGTCTCTTGAGTCCTTTATGCTTTTTTCTAGAGCCACCAGTAGCTGTATAATAGTGCTTCTGAATTGGCTTTCTGACATTGAATTGTAATCCAGATTTTGTAACTCTGTGGGAGAGAGGACTGTTTCTGATTCTTTTGAGGTGAGGTTTTTCTTCTAGTCATTTTGCTCAGTGCAGAGTGGCCAAAAACAATTTGTATTGGGAAAAGGAGAAAAAGAGAGAGAGAGAAGGAAAGAAAAGAGAAAAAGAAAAATGGAAGAAAAAAAGAAGAAAAAGAGAAAGAAAAAGAAAGAAAGGGAAAAAAGCGTGGGGGAAGCAATCAGAAATAAAAAACAAACAAACAATCAACAAGAAAAATACACAAAAAAACCCACGGGGGAGTATCTTCTGTTTCTGTATACTTTAAGTCCCTTGACTTCCCCTGAAACTTGTCCGTCTAGCTGGTCTTCTGGGGGAGGGGCCTGTTGTGGTGATTTTCAGGTGTTAGCAGTTGGGGGAGCTGCTCTGACCCCTGCCTGGTGCAGGGCTCAGTGGGGGTTGTTTACCCCGTGAGGCCCCTGGAGGAACAACCCCAGTGGGTGCAGCAGCTCTGGAAACCTGGATTCAGCTCCGGCAGTAACTCCGGAGCTCTTCGTCTGCAGGGCCTGGAGGCTCCTGGGCAGGGCCGCTGATCTGCTCAGCTTGGGGCCGGAGCGTCCTTGCTGTCCTAGGCCCCACCGGCCTCTGCCTGTCCCGGGGGAGGCCGGATCCTGGGCTGTGTCCTGCACCCTGTGCTCCGGGGCCTACGCTGTTGGATTCGCGCTCCCGGCCCGCAGCGCGGCTGCCTCTCCCCAGAGCCGCAGCCCGAGCCCCTCCGAGCTGCTCCCGGGTCAACGTGTGCACGCTGCAGCCCTTCAGGGAGCTCGGCGCACTCTCCTGGGAGCCCAGGTGTCTGTTAGTGTCCCAGGGATCCCCAGGGCATCCCTGCCCTTCCTGGGGTCCTGCTCTAACTCCCTGCGGGCCCCTTTCCGCCCGGGAAGGTTGGTGCAGCTCCTGCTTCTCCAGGATGGGGCTCTCCTGTCCTGGGGGCACTCGCCCTGGCCTTAGCCAGGCTCCTCGCGGGGCCCCTCCCCCTTGGATGCCTTTTGTTTATTTCTTTTTCCCCGTCTTCCTACCTTGATAGAAGCACGAACTCTTCTCACTGTAGCGTTTCAGCTGTTCTCTCTTTAAATCTCAGGCCGAATTCGTAGATTTTCAGGATAATTTGAAGGTTATCTAGGCAGTCTGGTGGGGACAGGTGATTTGGGGACCCTACTCTTCCACCATCTTGCCCCTCCTCCCTTGAACGGTTTTTATTGATTTTGGGGGGTGTATCTTTATCTCTTAGATCTGAATGCCTGTTTCCCTCCCCAAATTGGGGAAGTTCTTAGCTATGATTTGTTGAAATATACTTTCTGGTCCTGTGTCCCTTTTGGCGCCCTCTGGAATCCCAATTAAACCTAGATTTTTCCTCCTGAGGCCGTCATTTATTTCCCCTCACCTTTCCTCATATTCTTTTAATGTTTTTCTCTTTTTTCCTCAGCTTCCTTCCTTGCCATCAACTTGTCTTCTATGTCACTCACTCATTCTACCTCGTTAACCCTTGTTGTTAGGACCTCCAGTTTGGATTGCATCTCATTCAATTGAATTTTAATTTTGGCCTGATTAGATCTAAATCCTGCAGTCATGAATTCTCTTGAATCCTTTATGCTTTTTTCTAGAGCCACCAGTCGCTTCATAATTGTGCTTCTGATTTGGCTTACTGACATCGAATTGTTATCCCTATTCCGTAACTCTGTGGGAGAAAGTACTATTTCTGATTCTTTCTTTTGTGGCGAGTTCTTCTTTCTATTCATTTTGTCTAGTGCAGAGTGGCTTAAAACGAGTTGTACTGGATAAAGGAAGAAAAAAAGAGAAAAACAAACAAAAAGCAAACAACAAGGAGGTGTATCCTCTGGTTCTATATACTGTAAATCCCTCGACTTCCCCTGGAGCTTTCCAGCACTGCTTGGTGAAGAACTTGCTTTTCTCCTGTCTTTCCAGCTGGTCTTCTAGGGGAGGGGCCTGTTCTCTGATTCTCAGGTGTATGTATGGCTCAGTGTGAGGAGTTTATCCTGTGAGGTGCCTGTTCCCTTGCGGCCCTGCTCTTTCCCAGGCACAGGGTGACCCAAGGAGGAAAAACACCACTGTTGGTGGCCAGGTCTCCAGCCCTGGAGTTAGCTCCTGCAGTATCTACCATAGTTCTGCGTCTGCACTGGCCTAGATGCTCCTGGACCCAGGGGTGATGACCTCCACAGCTTGTGGGTGCCCGGCAGCAGGAGAGTCCTCCCTGTCTTGTGCCCTCCCCATCCACCTGTCCCAGGGGGAAGCACTATCGTGGGTTGTGTCTGCTTGGTGCCCTGGGATCTGGGGCCTGTGCTGCTGGAATCGCGCTCCCGGGCCAGGGCTCCTATCGGCAGTGGGGCACAGCCCCCTCCTCCAGAGCGGCTGCCTGAGCTTCTCCTGAGGCCCTGCCGGGCACGTCCTCCAGCCCTTTACCAAGCTCAGCCAACAGTCTGTGGTGTGCTCTCCCCCAGGGCACACTTCCTCTGTTAGTGACCCTGGGAAAATGCCCCTCCCCTGCCCCTCCTGCAGTTTTCCCTGGTTTCCCTGCTAAGCACCTTTCTGTTTGGGAAGGATTTGGTGCAGATTTTTAAAGTTCCTGGTTCTCTGGGGCTGGACTTTCCTGTCCAGGAGGCTCCTGCCACCCTGCTTCATCCCAGTTCCTCAGGGGGCCCCTCCCCCACTTGATTCTTTTTTATTTTTTTTCCACCTTCCTACCTGGTTAGAAGCACAAACTCTTCTCTCTGTAGCGTTCCAGCTGTTCTCTCTTTAAATCTTAGGCCGAATTCGTAGGTTTTCAGGATGATTTGAAAGTTATCTAGGTAAGTTGGTGGGGACAGGTGACTTGGGGACCCTACTCCTCCGCAATCTTGCCCCACCCACTGTAATAATAATATTTAACATAAGATCTGCCCTATTAGTAAATTTTCAAGTATAGAATACAGAATTGTTAACTATAGGCATTATGCTACATAGTGGATCACTAAGACTTATTCGTCTTCCATATTTGAATGTTCATACTCTTTCATTAGTACTTCCCCATTTTCTACCCTCTCCAGTTCCTGGCAACCACCATTATGCTTTCTGCTTCTATGAGTTTGCCTATTTTGGATTCCTCATATAAGCGGTGTCATATAGTGTTTATCCTTCTGTGTCTGGTTTATTTCACTTAGGATAATGTCCTCCAGGTTCATACATGTTGTTAAAATGGTAGATTTTCTTCTTTTTAAAGGCTGAATAATATTTCATTGTATGCATATTTTCTTTATCCATTTGTCCATTTAAGGACACTTAGGTTGATTCCTTGTTTTGGCTATTGTGACTAATGCTTCAATAAATGTGGTAGTGAAGATACCTCCTTTTGATATCAACCCAGAAGTAGGATCATTGGTTCATATGGCAGTTCTATTTTAAATTTTATAGTACCTTCATACTGTTTCACATAGTGGTCGCACCAATTTACATTCCCACCAAGAGTGTAGATGGGTTCTTGTAGAACATTTTCAGTGAAGAATCAGAGAGGCTCAAATGATAAAATAACTCGTTCCAGATTGATTCTTTCTTTCTTCCTTCCTTCCATTTTCTTTGCTGTCTCTGTGTGTGCTAAAACTCATGATTGAATGGATTCTTTCTTAAGTAGGAAAGATTTGAGATTGATAACCTTCAAGGATGAAAATGCTACGTCCTGAATATCAGATCTAGTGCTTGAAACCTCTTAGGATTTCCTAGGTGCTTTTGTATCTGTTGCATTCCTTACAAAAGCCCATGAAGTCATTGGTGTGGGGATTATTATCCTTGTTTAACAGAGGAAGAAACTAAGGCTCGGAGATGTTAAATGATTTTCTTCTCAAGGTTACAGAACCAGTTAATAGGAATATGGGGTTCTTGACGGGATGAGCACTGGGTGTTATTCTGTATGTTGGTAAATTGAACACTAATAAAAAATAAATTTATTATTAAAAAAATAGGAATATGGGGAATTAAACTTAGGTCTCCTGACTGCCAGTCCAATGCTGTTTTTGAAGGGGCCATGAATAGTTTCATATCATTTCATGGATCTGGGTCAGAGTCATGTAGAAATTTGGAAGGCAGATTTGGGCCAGCTTACTGAGGGCCTCACATTCAACACAGAGTAGTTTGGACTTTTCCTGGTAGGTAGTGGAAAGCCATAGAAAGATTTTGAACACTGAGTAGTTTGGACTTTTCCTGGTAGGTAGTGGAAAGCCATAGAAAGATTTTGAACACTGATTTTGAGTCACTGAGAGTGACTATGCCCATTGATTGGTCTTCCTTGTCACTTCAGTACTCGCTATTTGGCATTTAAAATCAAGCTGACAAGTTAGTTCTACACCTCTATCAGCAAGTTAAGAATGTGGTAGTTTGTGGTCAAACTGTTTATGTACTTTCTTTTAACAGTTTTTCTCTCAGTTGTTTTCTGTTTTATTTAAGGGCATTCCAGTCATTTCCATCTGTCCTCCATTAGTGGCCAAACTTAAAGGAGGCCTTGTCTTCCACCCCCAACCCCATTCTACTTATGAGAAAGCTGGTTTCTTTGATTCTGAAATCAGACCTAGCCAGGGAAGTAGACACAATCACTTTGGACATGGAACACTGAAATGGTGATTAATCTTCTTCCTGAACATTCTTGTCAAATACTTACTTCACCTCACACTTTCTTCATTTCTCAAAAACATCTGGCATGCAGCTTTTTCCCCTCCTCCATTCTACATGTTGCCTAATCTCCCCCATTGTCTTCTATTTTTGCTACTTGGTAAAGAAAATGCTAAAAGCAAAATGAGGGTGTCAATGAGTCAGAAGCCTGATGCCACTATAGATCCCCACTACAGCTTTAGGGAGAGCAGGTTAGAGATCATCACCATTTTACTGAAGGAAAAGAAGACATATTTCAAAAACTACCTAGAAATTAATGTGAGAAAATAATATGGAGCAAAGATCCAGAGCTCTTAATGTCCTGGGCAGTGCTCTGCCCTGCATGCCATGCTTATTAAAGATGTAGACACTGAGGCTCAGAAAGGTGAGGTAAACTGGTGAAGGTTGCAGAGGCAATAAGTTGTGAAGCCAAGATCTAACCTGTCTTGGTTGCCCTGTAGTATGGAAAAAGTCACGACAAGAACTACTACACACTACAGGACTTCAACTTTAATGTTGCTTTAAACTTTTCGTTTTGAAGTTATTTTAGACTCATTAAACATTGCAAATATAGCACAGAGAATTCTTGTGTATTATTTACCCAGTTTCCCCCAATGATGTCATCTTACATCACCATGGTATGTTTTCAAAACCAAAATCAATATTGGTACAATACTATGAACCAAATTATATACATTTGTTATGGACTGAATTGTTTTCCCCCACCTCAATTCATATGTTAAAGCTTTAACCCCCAACATGGTTATATTTGGAGATAAGGCTTTTAGGATCCTTAATCCTTTTTAAGGGTTAAATGAGGTTATAAGGGTGAGGCCCTAATCTGATAGAACTGGTGTCCTTATAAGAAGAGGAAGAAACATCAGTGCCCTCTCTACATGTGCATGCAGAGGAGAGGCCACATGAGGACACAGAGAGAAGGTGGCCATAGTCAAGCCAGGAAGAAGACTCAGAAGAAACCAATCCTGACACCTTGATCTTAGATTTTTAGCCTCCAGAACTGTGAGAAGATAAATTTCTATTGTTTAATCTGCCCAGTCTGTGCTGTTTTGTTATGGCAGCCCAAGCAGACTAATATAACCTTATTTTGTTTCATGAGTTTTTATATGCATTAGTTTCATTTTTGGTATATGGTATATGGTTTTCTAGGGTGGCCATAATGAAAATACCATAGACTGGGTGACTTAAATAGCAATTTATTTCTCACTGTTTTGAAGGCTATCCATATAAAATCAAGGTGTTTGTAGGGTTGATTTAAATATGAGGTCTCTTTCATTGGCTTGCAGATAGCTACCCTTTTGCTGATGTTCACATGGTCATCCTTCTGTGCACATGTGCTCCTAGTGTTACTCAGTGTTTCCTAATCTCATCTTCCTATAAAAACACCAATCAGATTGGACTGGGGGTACACCTTGAAGATCTCATTTACTTTAATCACCCCTTTAAAGGTCTTATTTACAAACACAGTCACATTCTATGGTACTGAGGGTTAGAACTTCCATATGAGATTTGAGGGGACATAATTCAGTCCACAGCAAGTGTATGACATTTTATTATATGTATAAGTTTGTTAAGAAATACCACAATTAGGATAAAGAACTATTCTACCAGCACAAAGAAATTTTACAGTGTTGCCACTTTATAGTTACACAGTCCCTCATCCCTAATAATTGATACCACTGATGTCTTAATCATCACTATAATTTTGTCATTTTAAGAATACTATCTAAATACAATCATACAGTATGTGACCTTTTGAGTTTTATTCCCACTCAGCAATCCATACATATATGAATCTCCCTTGAGATCTATACAAGTTATTACATGTCTTAATAGTTTGTTCATTTTTACTGCTAAATAGTATTCCATAGTATTGGGTGTACCAAGGTTTGTTTATATATTCATCAATTTAAGAATATTTGGGTTACTCCTAGTTTTTGGCTACTACAAATAAAGCTGCTATGAACATTCAAGTACAGATTTTTGTGTAAATATAGGTTTCCTTATCTCCAGAATATATACCCAGAAGTGTGATTGCTGTATGTTAGTTTCATTTTTAGTTTTTTTTAAGAAGGTGCCAAAATATTTTCCAGAGGGGCTACACCATTTTACATGCTTAAAATGATGTATGAAATATCCAGTTTTTCCACATCT
The DNA here is from genome assembly GCF_011100685.1 of Canis lupus familiaris. NCBI lineage: Eukaryota > Metazoa > Chordata > Mammalia > Carnivora > Canidae > Canis > Canis lupus. The sequence goes on along the minus strand of NC_049260.1, from coordinate 59,729,777 downwards.
TTATCAATATTTGGTGTTATCACTGTTTTTGATTTTATGCACTCTAACAAGTATGAAGTGGTATCACATTGTGTTTTTAACTTGCATTTCTTTAGTGGCTAGTAATATTGACCAAATATCTCTTCATGTTTCTTTTTACCCATTTTCTAATTGAAATTTTTGGTGTATATTTTACTGTTGAGTTTTAGAGTACTTCATTTATTCTAAATAAAAGTCCTTTCTCAGATAACGTGGTTTTCAAATATTGTCTCCAGTGTGTGGCTTGTCTTTTCATTTTCTTAATGAGATCTTTCATAGGGTGAGAATATTTTGTTTTGTTGAAGTAGAGTTTATTAAAGTTTTCATGGTTATTGCTTTGGGTGTCATGTCTAAGAACCCTTCACCAAATCCTAGGTCCTGGATATTTTCTCTTATGTTACCTTCTAAAAGTTTTATAGTTTTGTGTTTTATATTTAAGTGTGTGCCATTTTGGGTTTTCATATAAGATATGAAGTTTAAGTTGAGGTTCATCCTATACTCAAAAACCTCTGAATGTTTCAACTTCTGGGGAATATGGCAGAGTAGGAGGACCCAAGCCTCATTTTAACTCATGTATACAACTAGATAACACTCTCATCAGAGTAAACAATCCAGAAAATGACCCAAAAGCTGGCAGAATAAACTCCATAACTAAGTGTACAGAAGAGGCCATACTGAAGAGGTAAGAAGGGTGGAGACATAGTTTGGAACTGAACAGACTTGCAGGACTGTCTGTAGGAGGGAAGGATGCCTTGGGCATGGAAAGGAGAGAGAAACAGACACCACACCAGGGAGCCCAAATGGAGAAGACAAATCCCCATTAATGTTTGGCTTTGGAAATCAGAGAGGCTGAATTTTTTTTATTTTTATTTTTTTTATATAAAGAGAGGCTGAATTTTATGGGTTCTAACAACCAGTGGGATTAAAACCTGGAATTAAAAAAAATCGGTAGGCTTGGCTCTGGGAGAGCTGTTGGGTGAGAGTAAACTGAGTCTCTGCCCTTACAGAGATAGCACAACAAACAGCCTGAGGAGATACAACATGGAAGCAGCAGTTTGAAAAGTGCATGGGGCTTATAGGAGGGAGAATTATTTACTAATTTCAGAGCACATCAAGAGATGATAGAAATCTCTGGGGAATTCCTCCAGGAACAAAGGAACTAGCAATCACAATTTCCCTCTTCTAGCCCCCCTGTGTAAACACACATGTCCACTTGTGAGACTTGCTATCTAAATTGCTAGCAATCCCACCCTGTACCCCCAGGCTGTGCTTCTACCAATTGATCACTCACGATGGCTTGGCTCAGTCCAGGTGTGGCAGGACACCTCCCACAGAGGAACTATTGTGTGAAAAGCTTTTTAGCATTGCCTCCTGGCCACTGCAGGTGCAGGTTCTTGCCTACAGAAGACCATAGGGTGCAAAGCTTGCAAGCACCACTGCCCTGATGCCCTGTTTCCCCCTGGAATGTGCTTCAGCAGATCTGTTCTCTCCAATATGCTTTTGTCCAGATCCCATACACGACAGTGCCACATGTCTGGCAGTTTGCATGCAGTTCTTACAATGGCCAACACCACTCCAAAGTGACTCCTGCCCAGAGAAAGTTAAACATAACCACACACAAGAGTCACATGGGTGCCCCAGCCAGTGGATTGGAAGAAAACTGGTCTGACTGCAGGCACCACCCAAGAACAAAAGATATTCAGGGGATAATACAGGGAAAGTGCCCTGCAGTTTGATGATATTGCATCTATGATAAACACCTGGTTTGATTCAATTCAAGCCCAATGCATCTCCAAACTGGCTCACTAAAACTTCAGGGACCAAACAATCCCCACAAAAATCAAAGAAAGCCATTGAAGATGACTAGAATGAAGGAAAAATAAGCTCAGGCACAATAGCAGGGTAGATACATCACACGTAGGAGACACTAATGACATGCAAGGTTTTGGTGAACAGGAAACACTGCATGGCAGGGCACTACAGGACCTCTTCTTCATAATGCCATTACTTTCAAATGCAGACTATGTGGCTGACTTTCCTAACACACAGAAACAGACATGGATCATTAGACAAAATGAGAAGAAAGAGGAATATGTTCCAAATGAAAGAACAGGATAAAATCACAGCAAGAGACTAAGCAAAACAGAGGCAAGTAATATACCTGATAGACAATTAAAATAATTAACATAAATATACTCATTGGATTTGAGAAGAGAGTGGAGGACATCAGTGAGAACCTTACCAATGATAAAAGCCAGTCAGAGATGAAGAACACAATGAACTAAATTAAAAGTACACTAGATGAAGCAGAAGAACAAATCAGTGACATGGAGGACAGAGTAATGGAAAGTAATCAAGTGAAGCAGATGAGAAAAAATTATGCAAAATGAGAGTAGACTTAGGGAAATCAGGAACAGCATCAAATGTAATAACGTTTGAATTATAGGGATCCCAGAACAAAAAGAGAAAGAAAAGGGGGTAGAAAATTTATTTGAAGAAATAATAGCTAAAAACCTCCCGAATCTGGGGAATGAAACAGAAATCTTGATCCAGGAGACACAGAGATCCCCCAACAAAATGAATTCAAGAAGTTCACACTAAGAGACATTGCAATTAAGATGACAAAAAGTAGTGACAAAGAGAGAATTTTAAAAGCATCAAGAGAAAAGAAAACAGTTATACACAAGGGAAACCCAATAAGGCTATGAGCTGATTTTGTAGCTTTGTAGGCCATAATGGAGTGGTATGATATATTAAAAGTGATGAAAAGGAAAAATTTGTAGCCAAGAATACTCTATACAGCAAGGCTATCATTCAGAATAGAAGGAGAGATAAAAAGTTTTCCAGAAAAACAAAAGTTAAAAAGAAAAATGAAAATAACACAACAGACCAAATCCTTGAGATGCAGCAACCAATTCCAATTCTGCAAAGGGTTACAATAGGGTTGTGCTGCACTGATGAGCTGGGAGAATGGGCTCGGTGGCACATTCAGATGGAGCTTAGTGACACGTGAGCATGGAATTTCACATGGACATTCTGGCTTTAGCATTGTCTATAATGACTAGCACATCTACAGTGGCTGCAAGGAAGAGTGTCAACTTTTAGTCTCAGGAACCACTCTGGTGAGAAATTCCCTGCACAAGGGCACAGCATCTTCTGGTTGGCAGGCTATGCCCTGGCATTGCTATAGACCTGGGTTTCCCCAAGCAGGCCAGGCCAGACTGAAGTTCAATCATGCAAATAGACATCAGAGTTTGTGCATTTAATCAACGTTATTGTGTATCACAGAACAGATTCTTACATAAGAACTAGGCCTCCCTTTCCCTGGCTGTCTTTGGTGGTGAGTGGGATCTAAGAGGTAAATTTCTCACCATGTAGGCCTTCCTCAAGAAGCAGGAAAAATCTCAAATAAACAACCTAACATTGCATATAAAGGAACTAGAAAAACAAGAACAAACAAAATCTAAAACCAGGAGAAGGAAGAAAATAATAAAGATTAGGACAGAAACAAATGAAACAAAAAATAATAGAACTACCAATGAAACCAGGAGCTGGTTATTTGAAAAGATGAACAAAAGTGATAAACTTTAGTAGGCTCACCAAAAAAAAAGAGTGGTATCGGAGGAGGGGGCAAGATGGTGGAAGAGTAGGGTCCCCAAGTTACCTGTCCCCACCAAATTACCTAGATAACTTTCAAATCATCCTGAAAACCTACAAATTCGGCCTGAGATTTAAAGAGAGAACATCTGGAATGCTACAGTGAGAAGAGTTTGCGCTTCTATCAAGGTAGGAAGATGGAAAAAAAAGAGTGGTATAAAATAAACAAAATCAGAAATGAAATAGGACAAATGATAACTAACACTAGAGAAATAAAAACAATTGTTAGAAAGTGTTTTGAAAAATTATATACCAACAAATTGGACAAGAAGAAATGGATACATTCCTAGAAATATAAGACCTCCCAAAACTGAAACAGGAAGAAATAGAAAATTTGAACAGACTTATTACCAGCAATGAAATTGAATCAGAATTAAAAAAAACTCACAACAAACAAAAGTCTAGGAACATACGGCTTCATAGTTGAATTCTCCTAAACATTTAAAGAAGAGTTAATACCTATTCTTCTCAAAAGGTAGGTTTTTTTTTTTTTCAAAAAAAATAGAAGAGGAGGAAAATTTCCAAATTTATTTTATGAGGTCAGGATTACCCTGATACCCAAACTAGATAAGGTTGCCACAAAACAAGAGATCTCCAGGCCTATATCTCTAATGAACATACATACAGAAATCCTCAACAAAATATTAGCAAACTAAATCCAACAAACACATTAAAAGAATCATTCACAGTAGTCAAGTGGGTTTTAATTCCTAGGATGAATGATTGGTTCAGCCAATCAATGTGATACATCACATCAATGAGAGAAAGGATAAAAACCATATGATCATTTAAATAAATGCAGAAAAAGCAATTGACAAAGTACAACATTCATTCATGGTAAAAACATTCAACAAAGTAGATTTAGAGGGAAGATACCTCAACATACTAGAGTCCGTGCATGGAAAAACCACAGCTAACATACTCAATGATGAAAAACAGAGCTTCCCCCTAAGATGAGGAATAAGACACATATGTCCACTCTCACCACTTCTTTTCACATAGTACATAAAGTCTTAGCCACAGCATTCGCTCAAGGAAAAGGAATAAAATGCAACCAAATTGGTAAGAAAGAAGCAAAACTTTCACTATTTGTAGATGACATGATTCTCTATATAGAAAAACCTAAAGACTCCACCAGAAAACTACTAGAATTGATAAATGAATCAAGTAAAATTGTAGGATAAAAAACAAATATACAGAAATCAATTGCATTTCTATACAGCAATAAGGAACTAGCAGAAAGAGAAATTAAGAAAATAATCCTATTTACAATTGTACCCAAAATAATAAAATACCTAGGAATAAACCTAGCCAAGGACGTAAAAGACCCATACTTTGAAAACTATAAAAATGTTGATGAAAGAAATTGAAGATGATGCACAGAAATGAAAAGACATTGCATGCTCATGGATTGGGTGAAAATTTTTGTTAAAATATCCATAATACCCAAAGAAATCTACAGATTTAATGCAATCCCTATAAAAATACCAACAGCATTTTTCACAGAGCTAAAACACACAATCCTAACATGTTTATGAAACCACAAAAGAAAAAAAAAAAGAAACCACAAAAGACCCCAAACAACCAAAACAATCTTGAAGAAGAAAAAAAAAAGCTGGAGGTATCACAATTCTAGGTTTCAAGTTACACTAGAAACCTGTAGTAAACAAAATGGTATGGTAGTGACACAAAAATAGATGCATGAATCAGTGCTACAGGATATAAATCCCAGAAAAAAACCCATAATTGTGTGATAAGTTCATCTTTTTCAAAAGAGGTAAAACTATGCAATGGAGAAAAGACAGTCTCTTCAACAAATGGTGTTGGGAAAACTAGATAGCTACAAGCAAAATAATGAAACTAGACCACTTTTTTATACCATACAAAAAAGTGAACTCAAAGTGGATGAAAGATCTAAATGAATGATCTGAAACCATAAAAATCCTAGAAAAGAGAACAGGCAATAGTTTCTCTGACATAGGTCATAACAACATTTTTCTAGATATATCTCCTGAGGCAAAGAAATAAAAGTGAAAATAAACTATTGGGACCAACTACATCAAAATAAAAGTCCTTTTCTACAGTAAAGGGAACAATCAACAAAACTGAAAGACAACCCACTGAATGGGAGATGATACTGTCAAATTTCATATCCATTAAAAGCTTATCCAAAGCAGATAAAGAAGTGATACAACTCAACAGCCAAAACCAAATAATCCAATTAAAACATGGGCAGAATATGTCAACATTCTACCAAAAAGATGTACAGATAGCCAACAGACACATGACAAGGTGATGAACATTAATCAGCATCAGGGAAATGCAAATAAAAACTATAATGAGATATCACATTATACCTGTCAGAATGGCCAAAATTAAAAATACAAGAATCAACAAGTGTTTGCAAGGATGTGGAGAAAAAAAGAACCCTCCTACAGTGTTCATGGGAATGCAAGCTGATGCAGCCACTGTGGCAGAAAGTATGGAGGTTCCTCAGAAAATTAAAAGTAGAATGAACCTATGATTCAGTGAGTGTGCTACTGGATATTCTACCCCTCAGATAAAAAAAATAACACTAATTCAAAGGAATACGTGCACCACTATGTTTATAACAACATTGCTTACAAAAGCCAAATTATGGAAGGGGCCCAAGTGTCCACCAATAGATGAATGGATAATGGACATATGTATGGAATATTACTTAGGCATAAAAAAGAATGAAATCTTGCCATTTGCACAACATAGATGGAGCTTGAGAGTATAATGCTAAGTGAAATAAGCCAGTCAGAGAAAGACAAATAGCATTTTATTTCACTCATATGTGCAATTTAAGAAACAAAAAAATTAACAAAGGAAAAAAAAGAGAGAAACCAAGAAACAGACTTAACTATAGAGAACAAACTGATGATTACTAGAGGGGAAATTGGTGGGTGATAGGTGAAGTAGGTGATGAGAATTAGAGTACACTTATCATGATGAACACTGAATAATGCGTAGAATTGTTGAATCACTATATTGTAAACCTGAAACTAATATAACACTGTGTTAAGTATGCTGAAATCAAAAGAAATACTTAATAAAAATGAAACACGCCCCCCCATTTCCAATGCAATACAAAAAACAACAACAAAAAAAACCCTCTGAATGTTTCCCTTGACCTTGAGGATAAGTCTAATTTCTTTACTCTGGCATTCCAGGTCCTCTAGGATCAGGACCTATCTCAAAATTCCTTCTCTTTTCCTTTGTTTTCCTACCTTAGGCACTATGGCATGTTCTCTATGGCTCAGTTTTCTCATTTGTAAAATGAGGATACTAATAGTACCTACTTTATATTGTTGTTGTGAAGATAAAAATTGAGTTACTTCATTTAAGTAGCCCAGTGACTTGCAAATAGTGCTCAACAAATGCTAATTCTTACCATTATAACACAAAATGTTTACTTCAGATAAATTTTCCATCTGTCAGCCTCATTACCTCATTTTATCATTTTAGAAATTGTTAGACTCCTCATCTTTCAAATTCCTACCTGTATTTGTGGTTGCCTCGTTGGTATAACAGTCAAGATTAACTGGAAAGGGGATAAAAGACATAAATACTAGCTAGGCTGAAATTGAAAATGCATAAAACAGAATTTGAAACCAACTGGATGTAATTATCAGAAGGATGGAAGAAGCAAAGGAATGACTAAGTAATATAGAAGACAAAATTATGGAAAGCAACAAAGCTGAAGAGAAGAGGGAAAGAAAAATATTAGAACATGAATGTAGATTTAGCGACTCCATAAAGAACAATAACATTTATATCAGAGGAGTCCCAGAAGAAAAGAGGGAAAAGGGGGCAGAAGGTTTATTTGAGGAAATTATAGCTGAAAATTTCCCTAATTGGGGAAGGAAACAGACATTTAAATCCAGGAAGCACAGAGACCTCCCATCAAAACCAACAAAAGCAGACCAACAGCAAGACATATCATAGTCAAATTTTCAAAGTATATAGATAAAGAAAAACTCCTAAAAGCAGTAAGATAAAAGAAGTCTCTAACTTACAAGGGAATACAAGCAAGGTTAGCAGCAGATCTCCACAGAAACATGGCAGGCCAGAAGGCAGTGGCATGACATATTCAATGTGCTGAATGGGAAAAAATATGCAGCAAAGTATACTCTATCCAGCAAGGTGGTCATTAAGAATAGAAGTAGACAAACAAAAACTGAAGGTGTTTGTGACCACTAAACCAGCCTTGCAAGAAATTTAAAAGGGAACTCCTTGATAGGAATAGAAAGACCAAAAGCAACAAAGACTAGAAAGGAATAGAGAAAATCTCAGGAAACCATGTCAAAACAAGTAATAAAATGACACTAAATTCATATCTATCAATAATTTCTCTGAATTTAAATAGAGTAAATGCCCCAATCAAAAGACATAGGGTGTCAAAATGGATAAAAACACAAGATACATCTATATGATGCCTATAAGAAACTCATTTTAGACTTATAGACACCTGTAGTTTGAAAGTGAGGGGATGGAGGAACATTTATCATGCTAATGGGCATCAAAAGAAAGCTGGAGAAGCCATCCTTATAACAACCAAACTAGATTTTGAACCAAAGACTGTGTAAGAGATGAAGGACACTATAACATAATAAAGGAGTCTATCCAACAAGAGGATCTAATAATTGTAAATATTTATGTCCCTATCTTGGAAGTACCCAAACATATAAACCAATTAATAGAAAACTTAAAGAAACTCACTGATAATAATACAATAATAATAGGGGACCTTGCAATGGACACCCATTGCACCACCCCCAGCAATGGACAGATCATCTAAGCATAAGATCAATAAGGAAATAAGTGCTTTGAATGACACACTGGACCAGATGGGCATCATAGATATATTCAGAGTATTTCATCCTAAAACAGCAGAATATACATTCTTTTCAACTGCATATGGAATATTCTCCAGAAAAGATCACATACTTGGTCACAAATCAGGACTCATCCAGTATAAAAATATGGAGATCATACTGTGTATATTTTCAGAACACAAAACTAGGAAACGTGAAGTCAACCACAAAAAGAAATTTGGAAAAATCACAATTGCATGGAGGTTAAAGAAGGGTCAACCAGGAAATTAAATAATAAAATATATGGAAGCAAATAAAAATGAATACATGACAGTTCAAAATCTTTGGGGTAAAGCAAAAGAAGTCCTAGGAGGGAAGTATATAGCAATGCAGGCCTTCCTCAAGAAATAAGAAATGTCTCAAATATACAACCTAACCTTACAACTAATGCAGCTGGAAAAAAAAGAGTAAATAAAGCCTAAATGTAGCAAGAGAAGAGAAATAATAAAGATTAAAACATATCAGCAATATAGAAATCAAGAAAACAGAACAGATCAATGATACTAGGAGCTGATTCTTTAAAATAATTAATAAGATTGTTAAACTCCTAGCCAGATTACTCAAAAGTAAAAGATAAAGGACCCAAATAAAATAAAATCATCAATTAAAGAGTAGAAATCACAACCAACATCAAAGAAACACAAGTAATTTTAAGAGAACATTATGAGCAACTATACACCAACAAATTAGGCAATCTGGAAGAAATGAATGCATTGCTAGAAACAAATAAGCTACCAAAACTGAAAAGGAAGAAGTAGAAAATTTGAACAGACCAATAATCAGCCTAGAGCCAGATGGCTTCCCAGGGGAATTCTACCAAACATTTAAAGAAGAATTAATAGCACTCTTCTGAATCTGTTCCAAAAAACTAGAAATAGAAAGAAAACTACCAAACTCATTCTATGAAGCCAGCATTACCTCAATCCCCAAACTAGAAAAAGACCCCACCAAAAAGGAGAATTACAGACCCATATCACTGATGAACATGGATGCAAAAATTCTCATTAAGATACTAGTTAATAGGATCCAACTATATTAAAAGGATTATTCATCATGACCAAGTGGGATTTATTTCTAGGCTGCAAGAGTGGCTCAACATCTGCAAATAAAACAATACGATACATCACGTTAATAAAAAGAAAGGACAATAATTATATGATCCTCTCAATAGAGGCAGAAAAAGCCTTTGACAAAATATAATATCCTTTCTTAATAAAAACCCTTCAAATGTAGGAATAGAGGGAACTTAACATCATGAAGGCCACATACAAAAGACCCACAGCCAATATTACTCTCAAAGGGGAAAAACTAAGAACTTTTCCCCTAAGGTCAGGAGCACGGCAGGAAAGTCCACTCTTATCACTGTTGTTTAACATAGTACTGGAAGTCCTAGCTTCAGCAATCAGACAACAAAAAGACAGAAAAGACATACAAACTGGCAAAGAAGTCAAACTTTTACTTTCACAGACTACATGATACTCATTGTAGGAAATGCAAAAGAAGTGTGCTTGGGTGGCTCAGTTGGTTAAGCATCTGCTTTCGGCTCTTGTCATGATTCCAGGGTGCTGGGATCAAGCCCTGCATCTGGCTCCCTGCTCAGCAAGGAGCATGTGTCTCCCTTCCTCTGCTGCTCCCCCTGCTTGTGCTCTCTTGCTCCTTCCCTCTCTCTCTAATAAATAAGTATGTAAGTAAATAAATAAGTAAAATCTTAAAAGAAAAGAAAACACAAAAGACTCCACCAAAGATTGCTACAACTGATACAGGAATTTAGCAAATTTGCAGAATATAAAATCAATGCACAAAAGATTGCTGCATTTCTATACACTAACAATGAAGCAGCAGCAGGAGAAATCAAGGAATTGATCCCATTTACAACTGCACCACAAGTTGTAAGATATGCAGTAATAAACCTAAGCAAAGAGGTAAAGAAGCTGTACTCTGAAAACTATAGAGCTCTTATAAAAGAAATTGAGGAAGATGCAAAGAAATGGAAAAATATTCCATGCTCATGCATTGAAGGAACAAATATTGTTAAAATGTCAATGCTGCCCAAAGCAATCTATGCATTCAATGCAATCCCTATCAAAATACCATCAACATTTTTCACAGAGGTGAAAAAAATAATCTTAAAATTTGTATCAAACCAGAAAATACCCCAAATAGCCAAAGCATCTTGAAAAAGAAATTCAACGTTGGAGGCATCACAGTTCCAGACTTAAAGCTGTAATCATCAAGACACTATGGGACTGGCACAAGAACAGACACAGATCAATAGAACAGAATAGAGAACCCAGAAATGGACCCACAACTCTATGGTCAATGGATCTTCAACAAAGCAAGAAAAAATATCCAATGGAAAAAAGACAGTCTCTTCCACAAATGGTGCTGGGAAAATTGGAGCCATGGGCAGAAGAATGAAACTGGACCCTTTCTTATACCATACAGAAAAATAAACTTAAAATGGATGAAAGACCTAAATGTGAGATAGGAATCCATAAAGATCCTAGAGGAGTACACAGGCAGCAAACTCTTTGAACTTGGCCACAGCAACTTCTTGCTAGACACATCTCCAGAGACAAGGGAAATAAAAGCAAATATGAATCATTGGATCTTCATCAACATAAAAAGCTTTTGCACAGCAAAGGAAATAAAACTAAAAGGCAACCTATGGAATGAGGGAAGATATTTTCTCAGGATAAAAAGATTTTGTATAGCAAAGGAACCAGTCAACAAAATTAAAGGCAACCTATGAAATGAGAGAAGATATTTGCAAATGTTTTAACAGATAAAGGGCTAGTGTCCAAAATCTATAAAGAACTTATCAAACTCATCACCCAAAAAAACAAAAAATCCAGTCAAGAAATGAGCAGAAGACATGCAGGCATTTCTCCAAAGAAGACATACAAATGGCTAACAGATACATGAACATCACTTGGCATCGGGGAAATACAAATCAGAACCACAACAGAATGCCACCTCACATCAGTCAGAATGGCTAAAATTAACAACTCAGGAAAGATGTTGGCAAGGATGCAGAGGAAGGGGAATGCTCTTACACTGTTGTGAGAATGCAAACTGGTGCAGCCACTCTGGAAAACAGTATGAAGTTTCCTCAAAAAAAGTAAAAATCGAACAACCCCATGACCCAGAAATTGCACTAGTAGGTATTTATCCAAACAATACAAATATAGTGATTCAGGGACTCCTGAGTGGCTCAATGGTTGAGCGTCTGCCTTTGGCTTGGGGCCTGGTCCCGGAGTCCCGGGATTAAGTCCCATATTGGGCTTCCTGCATGGAGCCTGCTTCTCCCTTGGTCTGTATCTCTGCCTCTCTCTCTCTCTGTCTCTCATGAATGAATAAATAAAATCTTAAAAACAGATTTAAAAAATAGTGATTCAAAGGAGCAAATGCACCCACAATGTTTATAGCAGCAACATCCACAATAGCCAAAATATGGAAAGAGCCCAACGTTCATCAACAGATGAATGGATAAAGAAGACATGATGTAAAAATACAATGGAATATTACTCAGCCATCCAAAAGATTGAAAACTTGTTTGCAAAGATGCAATGCCTTGGATGGAACTAGAGGGTATCTTACTAAGATAAATAAGTCAGTCAGTGAAAGACAAATACCATATGATTTCACTTATGTGTGGGGTTTAAAAAATAAAACAGGTGAACATTGGGCAAGGCAAGGAAAAATAAGATAAAAACAGAAAGGGAGGCAAACCATAAGAGACTCTTTTTTTTCCCATTTTCTGTCAGTTTTTAAAATTTGTTTTTATTTAAGTTCAATTTGCCAACATATAGTATGACACCCAGTGTTCATCTCATCAAGTGCCCTCCTCCATGCCTGTCACCCAGTTACCCCAACACCCCATGCACCTCCCCTTTGACAACCCTTTGTTTCCCAGAGTTAGGAGTCTCTAACTTTTCCCACTCAGTTCCCTTCCTTTCCCTTATGGTCTCTTTCACTATTTCTTATATTCCTCGTAGGAGTGAAACCATATGATGGTTGTCCTTCTCCAACTGACTTATTTCACTCAGCATAATATCCTTGTTGGCCATGTGTATGTCTTCCTCAGTTCCATCCACATTGAAGCAAATGGTGGGCATGCATTGTTTGTAATGGCTCAGTAATTAATATATATATATATATATATATATATATATATATATATATCATGTCTTCTTTATCCAGTTATCTTTCCAAGGGCATTGTGGCTCCTTCCTTAGTTTGGCTATTGTGGACATTGCTACTATGAACATTGGGATGAAGGTGTCCCGGCATTTCACTACATGTATATCTTTGGGGTGGATACCCAGGAGTGCAATTGCTGGGTCATAGGGTAGCCCTATTTTTAACTCTTTGAGGAACCTCCACTGCACCAAAACCTCTGGTGCACCAGCATGGCTGCACCAGTTTGCATTCCAACCAACAGTGCAAGAGGGTTCCCCCTTCTCCACATCCTCTCCAACAGTTGTTGTTTCCTGTCTAGTTAATTTTTGCTATTCTCACTGGTGTGACGTGCTATCTCATTGTGGTTTTGATTTGTATTTCCTGATGGCAAGTGATGCAGAGCATTTTCTCATGTGCTTGTTGGCCATGTGTATGTCTTCCTCTGTGAAATTTCTGTTCATGTCTTCTGCCCATTTCATGATTGGAGTTTTGGTTTCTTGGGTGTTGAGTTTGATAAGTTTTTTATAGATCTCGGATACTAGCCCTTTATCTGATAGGTCATTTGCAAATATCTTCTCCCATTCTGTAGGTTGTCTTTTAGTTTTGTTGACTATTTCTTTTGCTATGCAGAAACTTTTTATCCTGATTAAGTCCCAAGAGTTCATTTTTTCTTTTGTTTCCCTTGCCTTCATAGATGTATCTTGCAAGAAGTAGCTGTGGTCAAGTTCAAAAAGGGTGTTGCCTGTGTTCTCCTCTAGGATTTTGATGGACTCTTGTCTAACATTTAGATCTTCCATCCATTTTGAGTTTATCTTTATGTATGGCATAAGAGAATGGTCTAGTTTCATTCTTCTGCACGTGGCTGTCCAATTTTCCCAACACCATTTATTGAAGAGACTGTCCTTTTTCCAATGGATATTGTTACCTGCTTTGTTGAATATTAGTTGACCATAGAGTTGAGGGCCCATTTCTAGGTTCTCTATTCTGTTCCGTTCATCTATGTGTCTGTTTTTGTGCCAGTACCATAATGTCTTGATGATCACAGCTTTGTAATACAGGTTGAAATCTGGCATTGTGATGCCCCCAGTATTGGTTTTCTTATTCAATAGTTCCCTGGATATTTGGGGTATTTTCTGATTCTAACAAATCTTAAGATTATTTGTTCCAACTCTCTGAAGAAAGTCCATGGTATTTTGATAGGGATTGCATTGAATGTGTAAATTTCCCTGGGTAGCATTGACATTTTCATAATATTAATTCTTCCAATCCATGAGCATGGAATATTTTTCCATCTCTCTGTGTCTTCCTCAATTTCTTTCAGAAATGTTCTGTTGTTTTTGGGTATAGATCCTTTACCTCTTTGGTTAGGTTTATTCCTAGGTACCTTATGCTTTGGGGTGCAATTGTAAATGGGATCGACTCCTTAATTTCTCTTTCTTCAGTCTCATTGTGAGTGTATAGAAATGCAACTGACTTCTGTGCATTGATTTTGTATCCTGCCACATTGCTGAATTGCTGTATGAGTTCTAGCAATCTTACCTATAGTGAATAAAATGAGAATTTCTGGAGGGGTGTTGGGTAGGGGGATAGGTTAATTGGGGGAATGGGCATTAAGGGGGGCACATGATGTAATGAGCACTGGGTTCTTTTTTTAAAAGATTTTATTTATTTATTCATGATAGTCACAGAGAGAGAGAGAGAGAGGCAGAGACACAGGCAGAGGGAGAAGTGGGCTCCATGCAGGGAGCCCGATGTGGGATTCGATCCCGGGTCTCCAGGATCGCGCCCTGGGCCAAAGGCAGGCGCCAAACCGCTGCGCCACCCAGGGATCCCCTGAGCACTGGGTTCTTTATGCAAGTGATGAATCACTAAATTCTACCCCTGAAACTAATAATACACTATACTTTAACTAAATTGAATTTAAATTTAAATAAACAGTATGGTACTGGCACAAAAATAGACACATAAATTAATGGAACAGGATAGAAATCCCAGAAACAAAGCCACTATTTTACGGTCAATTGGTCTTCCATAAAAGATGCAAGAATATGCCATGGGATAAAGACAGTCACCACCAATGTTGCTGGAAAAACTGGATAGCTACAAGCAAAAGAATAAAACTGGACCACTTTCTTACACCACAAACAAAAATAAATTCAAAATGGATTAAGGGCCTAACTGGGAGATCTGAAATCATAAAAATCCTAGAAGACAGCACAGACAGAAATGTGCTGTGGTTTTGGCAACATCCTTCTAGATATGTCTCTTCAGGTAAGGGAAATAAAAGCAAAAATGAACAATTGGTACTACATGAAAACAAAGATCTTCTGCATAGTGAAGGAAACAGTCAACAAAACTATAAATCAACCTGCAGAATAGAAGAAGATATTTGCAAATAACGTATATAATAAAGGGCTACCACTTGGTACTGCATCTCAGTAATAGCATTTTTAATTTCAACCTGTTTAGGTTTTAGTTCTCTTATCTCTCTGGTAAGGGATTCTCTAGTGTTTTCTATGCTTTTTTCAAGCTCGGTTACTAGGTTTATAATCATTGTTGTAAATTTTATTTCAGACATCTTATTTGTATCTAGGTTGATTCAGTCCCTTGCTATGAATATTACCTCTTGGTTCTTTCTTTTTGAGTGAATTTCTCCATCTTCTCGTATTGTCCAAGAAAAAAAAGGAAGAGCACAAAAGAAGAAAAGAACAACAACAAAAACAACAACAACAACAACAACAAAACCCCCAACCAGGAAATTAAGGAAGAATTTGTGTGTGTTTTGGTCTCCTTGTTAAAAGAAACTAGATCTCAAAATAAGAAAGAAGGAAAAATATATATGTATAAAAATAAAATAAAATGAAAGGAAGGAAAGAAAAAATAAAATATATTTACAAATTACAAAAAAATTGAATAAATAAGAAAATAACTAGGAGGAGGGGCAAGATGGTGGAAGAGTAGGGTCCCCAAGTCACCTGTCCCCACCAAATTACCTAGATAACCTTCAAATCATCCTGAAAATCTACGAATTCGGCCTGAGATTTAAAGAGAGAACAGGTGGAATGCTACAGTGAGAAGAGTTTGCGCTTCTATCAAGGTAGGAAGATGGGGAAAAAAGAAAGAAACAAAAGGCATCCAAGGGGGAGGGGCTCCACCTAGAGCTAAGGCCGGGGACTGTGCGCCCAGGAGAGGAAAGCACCGTCCTGGAGAAGCAGGAGCTTTACCAATCTTCCCAGACAGAAAGGGGCTCGCAGGGAGTTAGAGCAGGAACCCAGGAGGGCGGGGATGCCCTCAGGATCCCTGGGACACTAACAGACACCTGCGCCCTGGGGAGAGTGCGCGGAGCAACCTAAAGGGTTGCAGCACGCGCACGGCTGGACCCAGGAGCAGCTCGGAGGGGCTCGGGCAAGGCTCTGCGGAGAAAGGGCTCTGCGGCCCGGGAGAAGCTCTGAAGGACTCAGGCGGCAGCTCCGTGGAGAGGGGGCTGCCTGGCAGGGAGCACGAATCCAACAGCGCAGGCCTGGGAGCACAGGGCACCCGGGACACAGCCCAGGATCCGACCTCCCCCCGGGACAGGCAGAGGCCGGGAGGGCCCAGGAGAGCAAGGACGCTCCTGCCCCGAGCTGAGCAGATCAGCGGCCCCGCCGCCGGAGCATCCAGCCCCCTGCAGACGGAGAGCTCCATAGTTCCTGCAGGAGCTGAATCCAGGGCTCCAGAGCTGGCCTCTGTCACTGGGGTTGTTCCTCCTGGGGCCTCACGGGGTAAACAACCCCCACTGAGCCCTGCACCAGGCAGGGGGCAGAGCACCTCCCCCAAATGCTAATACCTGAAAATCAGCACAACAGGCCCCTCTCCCAGAAGACCAACTAGACGGACAAGTTCCAGGGGAAGTCAAGGGACTTAAAGTATACAGAATCAGAAGATACTCTCCTGTGTTTCTTTTCTTTTCTTTCTTTTTTTTTTTTTTTTGCTTTTTGATTTCTGTTTGCTTCCCCCACCCTTTTTCCCCTTTCTTTCTTTTTCTTCTCTTTTTCTTTCTTTTTTTCTTTTTTCTTTCCTTCTTTCTCTCCTCTCTTTTTCTCCTTTTTCCAATACAACGTGCTTTTGGCCACTCTGCACTGAGCAAAATGACTAGAAGGAAAACCTCACCTCAAAAGAAAGAATCAGAAACAACCCTCTCTCCACAGAGTTACAAAATTTTGATTACAATTCAATGTCAGAAAGCCAATTCAGAAGCACTATTATAAAGCTACTGGGGGCTCCAGAAAAAAGCATAAAGGACTCAAGAGACTTCATGACTGCAGAATTTAGATCCAATCAGGCAGAAATTAAAAATCAATTGAATGAGATGCAATCCAAACTAGAAGTCCTAACGACGAGGGTTAACGAGGTGGAAGAACAAGTGGGTTACATAGAAGATAAGTTGATGGCAAAGAGGGAAACTGAGGAAAAAAGAGACAAACAATTAAAAGACCATGAGGATAGATTAAGGGAAATAAACGACAGCCTGAGAAAGAAAAACCTACGTTTAATTGGGGTTCCCGAGGGCGCCGAAAGGGACAGAGGGCCAGAATTAGTATTTGAACAAATTCTAGCTGAAAACTTTCCTAACCTGGGAAGGGAAACAGGCATTCAGATCCAGGAAATAGAGAGATCCCCCCCTAAAATCAATAAAAACCGTTCAACACCTCGACATTTAATAGTGAAGCTTGCAAATTCCAAAGATAAAGAGAAGATCCTTAAAGCAGCAAGAGACAAGAAATCCCTGACCTTTAAGGGGAGGAGTATTAGGGTAACAGCAGACCTCTCCGCAGAGAACTGCAATCCTGAAAGGGCTGGCAGGATATATTCAGGGTCCTAAATGAGAAAAACATGCAGCCAAGAATACTTTATCCAGCAAGGCTCTCATTCAGAATTGGGGGGAGAGATAAAGAGCTTCCAAGACAGGCAGGAACTGAAAGAATATGCGACCTCCAAACCAGCTCTCCAAGAAATTTTAAGAGGGACTCTCAAAATTCCTCTTTAAGAAGATGTCCAGTGGAACAACCCACAAAAACAAGGACTGAATAGATATCATGATGACACTAAACTCATATCTTTCAATAGTAACTCTGAACGTGAATTGGCTTAATGACCCCATCAAAAGGCGCAGGGTTTCAGACTGGATAAAAAAGCAGGACCCATCTATTTGCTGTCTACAAGAGACTCATTTTAGACAGAAGGACCTGAAAATAAAAGGTTGGAGAACCTTTTTACCATTCAAATGGTCCTCAAAAGAAAGCAGGGTAGCCATCCTTATATCAGATAAACTAAAATTTACCCCGAAGACTGTAGTGAGAGATGAAGAGGGACACTATATCATACTTAAAGGATCTATCCGACAAGAGGACTTAACAATCCTCAGTATATATGCCCCGAATGTGGGACCTGCCAAATATTTAAATCAATTAATAACCAAAGTGAAGAAATACTTAGATAATAATACACTTATACTTGGTGACTTTAAACTACCGCTTTCTACACTCGACAGGTCTTCTAAAACAACATCTCCAAAGAAAGGAGAGTTTTAATGATACACTGGACCAGATGGATTTCACAGATATCTACAGAACTTTACATCCAAACTCAACTGAATACACATTCTTCTCAAGTGCACATGGAACTTTCTCCAGAAGAGACCACATACTGGGTCACAAATCAGGTCTGAACCAATACCAAAAGATTGGGATCATCCCCTGCATATTCTCAGACCATAATGCCTTGAAATTAGAAGTAAATCACAACAACAAGTTTGGAAGGACTTCAAACACATGGAGGTTAAGGACCATCCTGCTAAAAGATGAAAGGGTCAACCAGGAAATTAAGGAAGAATTAAAAAGATTCATGGAAACTAATGAGAATGAAGATACAACCGTTCAAAATCTTTGGGATGCAGCAAAAGCAGTCCTAAGGGGGAAATACATTGCAATACAAGCATCCATTCAAAAACTGGAAAGAACTCAAACACAAAAGCTAACCTTACACCTCAAGGAGCTAGAGAAAAAACAGCAAATACACCTAGCAGAAGAGAGTTAATAAAGTTTTGAGCGGAGCTCAACGAAATTGAGACCAGAAGAACCTACACCTCGCAGAAGAAGAGAGTTAATAAAGATTTGAGCAGAGCTCAATGAAATCTAGACCAGAAGAGCTGTGGAACAAATCAACAAAACCAGGAGTTGGCTCTTTGAAAGAATTAATAAGATAGATAAACCATTAGCCAGCCTTATTAAAAAGAAGAGAGAGAAGACTCAAATTAATAAAATCATGAATGAGAAAGGAGAGATCACTACCAACACCAAGGAAATACAATTGATTTTAAAAACATATTATGAACAGCTGTACGCCAAAAAATTAGGCAATCTAGAAGAAATGGATGCATTTCTGGAAAGCCGCAAACTACCAAAACTGGAACAGGAAGAAATAGAAAACCTGAACAGGCCAATAACCAGGGAGGAAATTGAAGCAGTCATCAAAAACCTCCCAAGACACAAAAGGCCAGGGCCAGATGGTTTCCCGGGGGAATTTTATCAAACGTTTTAAGAAGAAACCACACCTATTCTACTAAAGTTGTTTGGAAAGATAGAAAGAGATGGAGTACTTCCAAATTTGTCCTATGAGGCCAGCATCACCTTAATTCCAAAACCAGACAAAGACCCCACCAAAATGGAGAATTATAGACCAATATCCCTGATGAACATGGATGCAAAAATTCTCAACAAGATACTAGCCAATAGGACCCAACAGTACATTAAGAAAATTATTCACCGTGATCAAGTAGGATTTATTCCCGGGATACAAGGCTGGTTCAAGACTTGTAAAACAATCAATGTGATTCATCATATCAGGAATAGAAAAACCAAGAACCATATGATCCTCTCATTAGATGCAGAAAAAGCATTTGACAAAATACAGCATCCATTCCTGATCAAAACTCTTCAGAGTGTAGGGATAGAGGGAACATTCTTCAGCATCTTAAAAGCCATCTATGAAAAGCCCACAGCAAATATCATTCTCAATGGGGAAGCACTGGGAGCCTTTCCCCTAAGATCAGGAACAAGACAGGGATGTCCACTCTCACCACTGCTATTCAACATAGTACTGGAAGCCCTAGTCTCAGGAATCAGACAACAAAAGGACATTAAAGGCATTCAAATTGGCAAAGAAGACGGCAAACTCTCCCTCTTCGCCTCTCTTGACATGATACTCTACATTGACAACCCAAAAGCCTCCACACCAAGATTGCTAGAACTCATACAGCAATTCGGCAGTGTGGCAGGATACAAAATCAATACCCAGAAGTCAGTGGCATTTCTATACACTAACAATGAGACTGAAGAAAGAGAAATTAAGGAGTCAATCCCATTGACAATTGCGCCCAAAAGCATAAGATACCTAGGAATAAACCTCACCAAAGAGGTAAAGGATCTATACAGTAAAAACTATAGAACACTTCTGAGAGAAATTGAGGAAGATACCAAGAGATGGAGAAATATTCCATGCTCATGGATTGGCAGAATTAATATTGTGAAAATGTCAATGTTACCCAGGGCAATTTACAAGTTTAATGCAATCCCTATCAAAATACCATGGACTTTCTTCAGAGAATTAGAACAAATTATTTTAAGATTTGTGTGGAATCAGAAAAGACCCCGAATAGCCAGGGGAATATTAACAAAGAAAACCATATCTGTGGGCATCACAATGCCAGATTTCAGGTTGTACTACAAGACAGTGTGGTACTGGCAGAAAAACAGACACATAGATCAATGGAACAGAATAGAGAAACCAGAAGTGGACCCTCAACTTTATGGTCAACTAATATTCGGTAAAGGAGAAAACACTATCCACTGGAAGAAAGACAGCCTCTTCAATAAATGGTGCTGGGAAAATTGGACATCCACATGCAGAAGAATAAAACTAGACCACTCTCTTTCACCATACACAATGATAGACTCAAAATGGAGGAAAGATCTAAATGTGAGACCTGATTCCATCAAAATCCTAGAGGAGAACACTGGCAACACCCTTTTTGAGCTCGGCCACAGTAACTTCTTGCAAGATACATCCCTGAAGGCAAAAGAAACAAAAGCAAAAATGAACTATTGGGACTTCATCAAGATAAGAAGCTTTTGCACAGCAAAGGATACAGTCAACAAAACTAAAAGACAACCTACAGAATGGGAGAAGTTATTTGCAAATGACGTATCAGATAAAGGGCTAGTTTCCAAGATCTATGAAGAACTTATTAAACTCAACACTAAAGAAACAATCATGAAATGGGCAAAAGACATGAACAGAAATCTCACAGAGGAAGACATAGACCTGGCCAACATGCACATGAGAAAATGCTCTGCATCACTTGCCATCAGGGAAATACAAATCAAAACCACAAAGAGATACCACCTCACACCAGTGAGAATGGGGAAAATTAACAAGGCAGGAAACCACAAATGTTGGAGAGGATGCAGAGAAAAGGGAACCCTCTTACACTGTTGGTGGGAATGTGAACTGGTGCAGCCACTCTGGAAAACTGTGTAGAGGTTCCTCAAAGAGTTAAAAATAGATCCGCCCTACGACCCAGCAATTGCACTGTTGGGGATTTACTCCAAAGATACAGATGCAATCAAATGCCGGGATACCTGCACCCCGATGTTTCTAGCAGCAATGTCCACAATAGCCAAACTGTGGATGGAGCCTCGGTGTCCATCGAAAGATGAATGGATAAAGAAGATGTGGTTTATGTATACAATGGAATATTACTCAGCTATTAGAAATGACAAATACCCACCATTTGCTTCGACGTGGATGGAACTGGAGGGTATTATGCTGAGTGAAATGAGTCAATCGGAGAAGGACAAACAGTGTATGTTCTCATTCATTTGGGGAATATAAATAATAGTGAAAGGGAATAGAAGGGCAGGAAGAAATGGGTAGGAAATATCAGAAAGGGAGACAGAACATAAAGACTCCTAACTCTGGGAAACGAACTAGGGGTGGTGGAAGGGGAAGAGGGCGGAGGGTGGGGGTGAATGGGTGACGGGCGCTGAGGGGGGCACTTGACAGGATGAGCACTGGGTGTTATTCTGTTTGTTGGCAAATTGAACACCAATAAAAATAAATTTAATATTAATAAAAAATTTAATTAAAAAAGAAAATAACTAGAAAAATAATAAGACTAAAGAGTAAAAATAGAGCAATATATACTGTTTTCTCCTAGAGCTAAAGCTTTGCTAGCCCTCTATGATCAGTAAACTCTGTGTGAGCAAGTTGTTTGTGTTGGTCTTCTGTGTCGGGTCCCCCTGTGCTATTTCTGATGTGGACTTGCCCCATTGGAAATGTGCCTCAGGTGCTCAGGGAGGTGGGGCTTGGCGTAAGGGCTATGGACTCCACTAGGTGGCGCTGTTTTGCTCCCTGAAGACTTTTAGCATTGATGGGTGGGATGAATATGGTGGTATCCCACTCCTCAGCCCCTGAGCTGAAAATTCATACCCCGCACTCTTCAGTGAGCCCTTACAGAAGAGTAATCAGTCACTCTTGAATTCTTGGTTTTCATCCGAACTCTTTCACCCTGCGTTTGTCCAAGCATTTTTATCTCAGGCCCATAACTGAGTTTCAAAACTTCAAAATTTAGGGGCTCTCACTGATAGCCTATTGGTATTTTCCTGGTGTGTTCCCCCCAGGGAGGGTCTCACCACGCTTATACCTTTTGCTGGACCTGTTCCAGGAAAATGGTCATATGACTGTTTGGGGGTTCAGAGTATATGACAACACAGAGCAGAAATGTGGCACCTAGACTCGCTGTTCACAGCTCACTCTCACAGTCCTATGCCTGGGAACCATGTCACACTTAGGCACCACCCAATTTTCTTGTGACCCGGATGGGGTCCTCAGATAACAGTGTCACACCTGTGATCTTGTCCTGGTTGCCACGGACAAGTACCTTGAAGCCAGGCACTTCCCTGAGTGTGGCAGACTTCTAAAAGTTCTACTTTTGCATTCTGCTTATAATACTTTGCAGTGACCTCTTTAAGCAGGCTTATCCCCTGCTGCCATATTGTCATCTATATCACACCTGCATCTCCTACCTTCCAAATGGTAGTAGCTTTTCTACCTGTAGACTTGCAGCATTTGTTTTCTCAGATCTCCAATTGATTTCTCGGGTTTTCCTTATTCTTTTTCTAGCTCCTTTAAGTGTAAGGTTAGGTTGTTTATTTGAAAATTTTCTTACTCCTTGAAGTAGGCCTGTATTGTTATAAACTTCCTTCAGAACTGCTTTTGGTGCATCAAAAAGGTTTTGGACTGGGTATTTTCATCTTCATTTCTCTCCATGTATTGTTTCCTCTTTGATTTCTAGTTTGAACTATTCATTGCTTGGTAGAATTTGTATTTAACCTCCATATGTTTGTGCTCTCCGTATTTTTTGTTGTTGTTGATTTCCAGTTTCATAGCATTGTGGTCAGTATGACTTCAATCTTTTTGAATTTGTTTAGACTTATTTTGTGGCCTAGTATATGATCTATTTTGAAGAATGTTCCATATGCACTTGAAAAAAATGTGCCTTCTGCTGTTTTAGGATGGCATGTTCTCAAATATATCTGTTAAATCCATCTGGTTCAATGTATCATTCAATGCCACTGTTTCCTTATTGATTTTCTGTTTGGATCATGTGTAATCCAAATTACAGTCCATGTAAATGTGGTGTTAAATTCCCTAATATTAATCTATTACTATTTATTAGTTCCTTGATTTTGTTTTTAATGGTTTTATGTATTTGTGTGCTTCCATGTTGGGTGCATAAATATTTATAATTGTATCTTCTTGTTGGATTTTCCATTTTGCTATTATGTAGTGTTATTCTTTGTTTCTTGTTATAGCTTTGTTTTAAAGTCTATTTTGTCTAATATAAATATTGCTACCCCAGCTTTTTCTTGACATCTGTTTGCATGATAAATGTTTCTACAACCCCTCACTTTCAATCTGTGTGTTTAGTTCTGAAATGAGTCTCTTGCAGGCAGCATATAAATGGGACTTTTAGAAATCCACTTTGTCACACTTTTTCTTTTGATTGGAGCATTTAGTCCATTTACATTTCAAGTAATTATTAATAGATATGTATTTATTGTCATTTTGGTACTTCTTTTGTGATTGTTTTGTGTTTTTTTCCTCTGATCCTTTCTTCTCTGGGTCTTTTTCATGGTTTGTTGGCTTTCTTTAGTGATATACTTGGATTCCTTTCTCATTTTTTGCATATGTATTACCCATTTTTGATTGTGGTTACCATTATGTTTGAATATAACATCTTCTTCATGTAGCAGTATATATTAAGCTAATTTTTGCTTAGGTTTGAACCATTTTTTTAGTCCTCTTCCCCATATTTTAGGTATATGATGTCATTTTTTACATCCTTTTATTTTTTGAATTCCTTGTCTGTTTTTTACAATATATTTAGTTTTATTGCTTTTATGTTTCAGACTTTTCTTATGCTTACTTATAGTCTTCTCTTTCCATTCAGAGTCCCCTTTAACTTTTCTTGTATGACTTTTTAATTGTCATGCATGTCTTTAGTTTGTACTTCTCTGAGAAACTCTTTATCTCTCTTTCTGTTCTGAATGATAGCCTTGTTAGATAATGGATTCTTTGCTGCAGATTTTTTCCCTTTTGGTCCTTTCAATATATCATGCCTCTTTCTTCTGGCCTGCATAATTTCTGCTGAGTGAATTACTAGAATTAGATAGCCTATTGGGGTTTTCCTTGTGTATAACTGCTTTCTTTTCTTTTTTTGCCTACAAATTCTCTCTTTATCACTACTTTTTACATTTTAATTATATATTTTTGTGTGGACCTCCTTGGGTTGATTTTTTGGGGGGATGTCTGTGCCTTCTGGGTGTAGATATCTGTTTCCTTCCTCAGATTAGGGAAGTTTTCAGCTATTTTTTTTTGAATAATTTTTCGGCCCCCCCTTTCTCTCTCTTCTTCTGGGATCCCTATAATGTGAAAATTTTCACACTTGAGTCACTGATTTCCTTGCCTATTCTTATTTTGCATATTTTTCTCTCTTCTCTGCTCTAGTTCGCTAACTGGTTCCTCTGCTTCCTCTTGCTATTTATTCCATCTTGTGTATTTTAATTGCATTTATTGTGTTCTTCATCTATAATTGTTCTTTTAAAAAAATCTCTTTGTTAATTGTCTCACTGATGTCCTCCATTCTTTTCTCAAGCTCAATGAGTATCTTTATGATTATTACTTTAAATTCTCTATCAGGTATATTAGTTATATCTGTTTTACCCAGGTCTCTTACTGCGATTTGATCTGGTTCTTTCATTTGGTACATATTCCTATGTCTCCTCATTTTGTCTAACTCTTTGTATCGGTCTCTGTGTCTTAGGAAAGTCGGCTATGTCTCCTACTCTTTATTTTTTATTTTTTTTAATTTTTATTTATTTATGATAGTCACACACAGAGAGAGAGAGAGAGAGAGAGAGAGAGGCAGAGACACAGGCAGAGGGAGAAGCAGGCTCCATGCACCGGGAGCCCGACGTGGGACTTGATCCCGGGTCTCCAGGATCATGCCCCGGGCCAAAGGCAGGTGCCAAACCGCTGCACCACCCAGGGATCCCTTTCTCCTACTCTTTAAAGTAATGGCCTTATGCAGAAGTCCTATGGTGGCCTACAGTGCATTGTCCCCTATTCACAAGAATATGGTGTCTTCACCATACACCTTCACGCTTCAGGGGTTGTCTCTCCAGCACCCTGCTGTTGTGTCCTGGCCACTTTTATATTCAGTCTAGTCATCTGCAATGGCTTTCTTTTCGTGTTGTGGGTGCTGTTTGGTCCCTGGATGGGTTCGGGTGCATAGTTTTCACAAGGTGTGTGCTGGTCTGTTTGTGAAATGAGGCCTGCCACTACCCCTGGTTCACGCTAGCCTGAGCAGATCTACAAAATGCATAAAGAAGGTGGCTTATGCAATTTCTGTAATGGGACCAAGGCTCCACAAAACACATGGGTTGGGAGTTGCAGTGTTGGCAAAGTTTGCTCTGGTTTTCTTGGGGAGGAGACCCACACACTGCCAGGACTGAGGCAAGTCCAGCTGGAGGGGGCTAGTGTGGTGTACACCAGTAGTTAGTGAATACCAGCACTGCACTATTTCTTTAGGTGTCCAAGTTTTTGTGCTGGGGTTAGAAGGGGAAATGGCGCCTGCCAGCTCCTCTGTTCCTGGAGAAGTCCTTCAATGTTCCTTGCACCTTCAGGATACACTAAAAAGTAAGTAAATTACTCTCCTTCCCATATGTCACAGTTGTTCTATTCTGACTCTCCAGGCTGTTTTTTTGTGCTGACTCTTTAAGGGTGGACACTCAGTTTCCTAATGCCCTCTGGGCTCTCTAAGAACTGAATCTGCTAATTTTTAAAATTCCAGGTTGTATGTCTTGCTGGTTGTAAGAACTCATGAAATCTGGCCCCTCTCGCTTTGAATGCAAAATATTATAGGGATTCATCTTCCCCATGTGGGCTCCCCCATTTTTCCCCCTTGTCCACACCCAAGGATCACTCCCTCTGGGGTACAGCCATGATCTGTTTCACTCCCTATTGCATTTCTGCCCTTCTTACTCTCTTTGATGTGATCTTTTCTTTGCCTTTAGTTGTAGAGTTTGTTCTGTTGTTCTTTGGGTAGTTTTCTAGGTTATTTATGCTGATGTATTATCTAGTTGTATCTGGGAAACAAGGTGAACTTAGATTTCTTTTACTCCACCATCTTCTTAGCCTTCTTATTTCATTTATGCCATTTTTCCATGTACAACACGGTGACATTTGAGGATGTGTATACACCATGTAGCCTTGTGCATGTAAGCTTGTAAGCTTGAACGAATGAGACTCAGCTTTATATATTTTTATTCTACATGATACTTTACACATAGTAAGTAAATAATAGTGGTTGTCTGGATAAATAAGTGAATAATTGAGTGGGTGAATGAGGTAAGCATTATTTGTATTTCACTTCATGGCTGCTTCAGAATCAGCCATTTCTTTACACTTTTATTATAGGAAGATTTTCTACCATGCCTATGCAATAAAAAAATTTGAATGTGATAGAAGGTGGCACTAATATTGCTTTGGGACATCAACCAACCTTTTGATACCACTGTTCTCCTCTGCCTGTAGAATGTTTCTCTTTGATTTTTCTGACATTCCAAAGCTCTTGGACCTTTATCTGCCTTGCTCACTGGACTCAGTGTTTTTTGCCCAACCCAGAGGCCCACAAAACAGTTGGGTAATAGACTGCTAAATGTGGGTTGAAGGCTCAACTCACAAAAGGCCTTAAAACTTCCCATCTGTACTAGATCCTTTTGTTTCCCACATCCGTTGGAAGGTTGGAATTGGGAGTTGGATGGGGAAGATAGCTTTGTTAAATTCAACACCTGAGTCAGTGAGCCATGAACAATTCCATACCAACAGAAGAGTAGCCTGGGCCTTTGGAGATCCTGCGATTTCCCTCTCTTTGCCACTGGCCATCAAACATTGTTGGCATTACAAACCAGTCTAGCCTCACTCTCTCCAGAGCCCACTGCCCAACCCTATTTTCCACTTTCACAAGCTCTACTCATCACTTCTCAATAAATCAGGCAGAATTTTTCCAGCTGGGCTCAGTATTTGTTTCCACAAATGACCCTTAAAAAGTTCAGATTTGAATCCATGGAATCTGCCTGAGCACAAGGCAGGCCTCCCACATCATCTGCTTACAAGGTTGGGGCCTTGGCATGGTGGGTATTGATTTCTGATTTCTTTATGGATGGAAAATGTTAATTTTGCATTCTATCAGTAACTCCCATAGAGGTGATATTAGAATTTAGAGATCTTATCATTTGGAAAATGCTTGCTTGGAGCCAGGTCTAGTTTCATATACATTTTGGAAAGAAAAGAAAATGACTAATACTACAAAAATGGCTGCCCATCCATTCCTGTCAGGTAAAGTATAGGAATGACCAAATTGGCAATGTTAGCTGAGAGGCAGTTCAATTAAAAGACCTAACAAAGGATCAGAAGCAGTAGTAGAAGAGCACTGGTTGGGAGTCAGCAGACCAGTTCTCTAGCTCTAACTCTGCTACAAATTCCAAGGTGTCACATGGATGTACACCATAGGCACCACAAACCTAACATGTCCAAGGTGAAACTCATCATATTATCCCTGAAACAAAATTGTACTCTTGAGTTTTCAGTTTCATTTGGTAGCACCATTATTTATCCAGTCACTTGACCTAGAAACTACAGAGTAATCCTTAAATCACCTCCTTCTCTTATCTGTCAGATCCATGTCCAGTGGCAAGTCTTCTTGGTTTTTATCTTCTATTATTTTAAATTCATCCACTTCTATTTTCACTGCCTTAATTCAAGCACTCATCACTTCATATCCGAACAACCGTGATAATCTCCTAAATTATGTTCCTGCTTCCAAACTGTGGCCCCTCCACTTCATCCTCTACACTGCTAAAATAATCTTAAAATATAATCCTGATTATGATATTGTGGGAACTTGAAACCCTTCAAAAGCTATCTATTGCCCTTAAGATAAAGTTAAACTCCTTTGAAGACCCACAAGGCCCTTCATGATTTTGGCCCTGCTTATTTCATAAGCCTTATTTTTTTCTACTCTTTGTCTTAATCTTTGTGCTCCAGTGACACTGAACTGCTTGAAGTCCTCTACAGACACTATTTTGTTTAAAGCATCTGCAGCTTTATTTGTGTTGTCCTCATCTTCTTGGATCAGGTATCCCTTACTCATTATTTTAACTGGATATTTATTTATTTATTTATTTATTCATTTATTTATTGTATTCTTTACCCCAAACATGGGGCTTGAACTCATGACCTGGAGATCAAGCATCATTAATTTTTCTTCTGAGCCAGCCAGGCACCCTTTGATTGGTTAACTTTCTATTACTTCATATGAAAAGAGAAATCTTTTTTTAAGATTTTATTTATTTATTCATGAGAGAGAAACAGAGACAGAGAGACAGAGAGAGAAAGAGAGAGAGGCAGAGACACAGGCAGGAGGAAGAAGCAGGTTCCATGCAGGGAGCCCAACATGGGACTCAATCCCAGGTCTCCAGGATCAGGCCCTGGGCTGAAGGCGGCACTAAACCGCTGAGCCAACCAGGGCTGCCCAAGAGAAATCTTTCTAGACTGAATGAGCTGGTACACTTGTGTAATCCCACAGAATCCTAACAGTTTCTATATCATATTTCTTAATAGCACTCTAATTTTATGTTTACTTGTCTCCCCCACTAGATTAGATGGCTTTTGAGAAGATCTAGTGGCTTACTTATCTGTGCATCCTCCGTGTCTAGCATACTGACATATAATTGTTCAACAATTACTTCCTGAACGAATGAAATGTGGTTATTTTTAATCCAGCTTGCCCTTTAAAATCAAGTGCTTTCCCACTCCTTGACTCATTCTGTTTCACTCAACAAGTCCATAAGGTTATGTGGGTATGTTTGTGTATATGCATCTTTTATAGAACTTTTTTTGTGGATGATTCTTCTGAAATGTTTTTATAAGGGCAACTAATTTTAGACTTTTTAGTTTGAAAATACAAAAACTGATACTCAAAAATACTATAAGACTTTCCCCAGCTCATGTAGCAAATTAATAGTGGAGTCAGAACACTGATATCTAGACTCTCAATCCAGAAATCTTTTCCCACCCTTCTGCTGTTTCTAAATCATGATCTTTCAACATTTGGAAATAACATCAGAGGTCTTTAGGATGACTGGGTTTCTATCAGATTTTGTTTTTCTGATGCTTTATTTTTCAAATGAAAGTAAAATTCATATAATATAAAGTTAACCATTTAAAGGGTACAATTCAGTAGTATTTAGTAAATTTGCAATGCTGTGCAAACATCACTTCTATCTAGTTCCAAAATATTTCACCCTACAAAGAAAATACATACACATTATATAGTCACTTCTTATTCTCCCTTCCCCTCAGCTCCTGGCAATAACTAATTTGCTTTGTGTTAAAGGATTTGCCTATGCCATATATTTAATATAAATGGAATAATACAGTGTATGGCTTTCTTTACATGCCTTCTTTTATTTAGCATAATTTTTAAGTCAATTTAAAAAAATGTCAGTATAGTTAGCATACAGTGGTATATTAGTTTCGGTGCACAATATAGTGATTCCAAAATTCTATACATTATTCAGTGCTCATCATGGTAAGTGTACTCTTTAATGCCTATCACCTATCTCACCCATCTTCACACCCACCTACCCTCTACTAATCATTTTGTTCTCTGTAGTTAAGAGTCTGTTCCTTGTTTTCTCTCTCTCTCTCTTTTCCTTTGCTCTTTTGTTTTGTTTCTTAAATTCCACATGTGAGTTAAATAGTGCGGTATTTGTCTTTGGTATATTTCACTTAGCATTATACCTTCTAGCTCCATCCATGTTGTTTCAAATGACTCGATTTCATTGTTTTTTATGGCTGAATAGTAACTATTGTAAATATATACTACATCTTCTCTATCCATTCATCTATTGAAAAATACTTGGGTTACTTCTATAATTTGTCTATTGTAAATAATGCTGCAAAAAACATAGGGGTGTAGGTATCACTTTCAATTAGTGTTTTTGTATTTTTAGGATAAATACCCAAGGTGTAATTACTGGATCATAGGGTAGTTCTATTTTTAAATTTTGAGGAACCTCCATACTGTTTTCCAGAGTGGTTGCACCAGTTTGCATTCCAACCAACAGTACACCAGGGTTCCTATTTCTCCACACCCTCTTCAACACATGTTGTTGATTTTAGTCATTCTTACAGGTGTGAAGTTATATTTAATTGTAGTTTTGATTTTTATTTTCCAGATAATCAGTGATGTTGACCATCTTTTCATGCGTCTGTTGGCCATTTGTAAGTCTTCTTTGGAGAAATTTCTCTTCATGCCTTCTGCCCATTTTAAATTGGATTATTCATTTTTGGAGTGTTAAATTTTTAAAATTCTTCATATGTTTTGGGTATTAACCATTTATTGGATATGTCATTTGAAAATACCTTCTCCCATTCTGTAGGTTGCCTTTTGGTTTTGTTGATTGTTTCCTTCACTCTGAAGAAGCTTTTTATTTTGATGCAGTCCCAGTACTTTATTTGTGCCTTTATTGCCTTTGCTTTAGGAAACATATCTACAAACAAAAGTCCAGGGCCAGATGGCTTCACAAGGTAACTCTACCAAACATTTAAAGAAGAGTTAATATCTATTCTTTTCAATCTATGGTAAAACATAGAAAAGGAAGGAAAACTTCCAAATCCATTCTATGAGGCCAGCATTACCCTGATACCAGATAAAGACTTCATTTAAAAAGGGAACTACAGTCCAATAACCCTGATGAACATGGATGCAAAAATTCTCAACAAAATACAAGGAAGCCAAGCTCAATAATACATTAAAAAAATCATTCACTATGATCCAATGGGATTTATTCCTGGGTTGCAAGTGTGATTCAACATTTGCAAATCAATCAACATGATATACCACATTAACAAATTAAGGTTAATTGCTCTAAGGGTGCCTGGTGGTTCAGTCAGTTAAGTGTCCAACTCTTGATTTTGGCTCAGGTCATAATATCAGGGTCACGAGATTGAGCCCAGCATTGGGCTTGCACTCAGTGGGGAGTCTGCATGAGATTCTTTCTCTCTCTACCTCTGCATCCCCTCATTCTCTTTCTCTCTAAAATAAATAAATAAAACCTTAAAAGAAACAACCCCCTCCAAAACCAATGTAGGTTTAGAGGTACCATACTTAAACATCATAAAGTCTATGTATGAAAAACCCACAGCTAATATCATCTTCAATGGATAATACAGCTTTTCCTCTAAGGTCAGGAACAAGACAAAGAAGTCTGCTCTCACCACTTTTATTCAACATAGTACTGGAAATCTTAGCCACAGCAATCATACAATAAAAAGAAATAAAATGCATACAAATTGGGGAGGAAGTAGTAAAACTTTCACTATTTACAGATGACATGATACTATATATAGGAAACCCCAAATAGTCAAGTAAAAAGCTGCTAGAATGGATAAGTGAATTAAGTAAAGTAGCAAGATACAAAATCAACATACAGAATTCTGTTGCATTTCTATATACCAATAGTGAAGCAGTAGAAAAAGAAATTAATTAATCCCATTTACAGTGGCATTAGAAGAATTAACTAGGAATAAACCTGACCAAGAGATGAAAGACCTATACTATGAAAACTCTAGGATACTGATGAAAGAAAATTGAAGAATACACAAGAAATGGAAAGACATTCCATACTCATGGATTGGAAGAAAAAATAGTGTTAAAATGTCTATACTACCCAAAGCGATCTACACATTCAATGAAATCCCTATCAAAATATCAACAACATTTTTCACAGAGCTAGGACAAAGAAATCTCATATTTATATGGGAACACAAATGACCCTGAATAGCTAATACAACCTTGTTGATTCCCTTTTGGGGATTTATATAATTCTAGGAATTTATCTAGTTCTAGGTTGTTTAATTTGTTGGCATATAATTTTTCATAATATTCCCTCAAAATTGTTTGTATTTCTGTGTTGTCACTTGTTATTTCTCCCCTTTCATTTCTGATTTTTTAATTTGAGTCCTCTCTCTATTTTTTTTGATGAGTCTGGATAAAGGCTTATCAATTTTGTTGATCTTTTCAAAGAATCAGTTCCTGGTTTCATCAATCTGTTCTCTTGTTTTTTGTTTGTTTGGTTTTTTCTTTTTAGTTTTGATAGTGTTTATTTGTGCTCTAATCTTTATTATTTCCTTCCTTCTCTTTTTTAGGTTTTGTCTGTTTTCCTAGTTCCTTTAGATGAAAGGTTAGGTTGTTTATTTGGAATTTTTATTGATTCTTGAGTTAAGCCTGCATTGTTATAAAATTCCCTCTTAGAACTGGTTTTGCTAAATCCCAAAGATTTTGGACCATTGTGTTTTTATTTTCATTTGTCTCCATTTGTCTTTTTATTTTGTCTTTCATTTCCTGGTTGCCCAATTCATTACTAAGTAGCATGTAATTTAGCCTCCATGTATGTGCATGCTCCAGTTTTTTTCTTACAGTTGAATTCTAGTTTCATAGCATTTTGGTCAGAAAAGTTGCATGGTATGATATTTTGAATTTGTTGAAATTTGTTTTGTGAGCTCATAAGTGATCTCTTATGGAGAATGTTTCATGTGCACTTGAAAAAATTGTGCATTCTGCTGTTTTAGCATGGAATGTTCTGAATAAGTATGTTAAATACATCTGGTCCAATGTGCCATTCAAAGCCACCGTTTTGTTATTGATTTTCCATTTAGATTACCTATCCAATGATGTAAGTGGGGTGTCAAAGTTCTCTTCTATTACTGTATTACTATCAATAATTTACTTTATGTTTGTTATTAACTGTTTTATGTATCTGAGTGCTCTCATGTTGGTTGCATTAACATTTATAATTGTTATATCCTCTTGTTGGATTTTCCCAGCAATGATTATGTAATGTCATAATCTTTGTCCCTTGTTTCAGCCTACATTTTAAATTTTATTTTGTCCAAAATAAGCATTGCTGGATTAGAGTTAAGATAGAAGAGTAGTAGAGTGACTCTATGCTTGCCTTGTCCCTCAAACACAGCCAGATAAATATCAAATCATCCTGAATACCCCAGAAATCAATTTGATGACTGAGAGAGCAAACTGCACATCTAGAGGGAGAAAAACGTCCATATCTTGGAGGAAAGGAGCTGCAGAGATTCGATTTGGGGGAGAAAAGAGTTGCAGGTTCTGTGGAGGGGAGGATCCTGATCATGGAGACAGGAGTGAGAGGGTAAGAGAGAAAGAGTGAAACAGTGTGCAGGGGATTGCACAAGAAAAACTCTTCCCAAAACCACTGGAGAGGAGAAGGATAGGGTATGATTTCCACAAGTCTTTACAAGCAGCAGAACTCAAAGTGTGATGGTTTTGGGGTTTATTGTGTTGCCAGGTCCATGTGAGACAGGCTTAGTGGTGCTCCTTTGGGGAAGGAAGGTGAAGACCTGGGAGCAGACAGTGTGCTCTGAGGACCCACTGAGTCACACGGGTAGAAACAGTTCCTCTTCTTGAGTGCATTTGGGAGAGGTAGGTAGCATGGCTTCTCTAGGGACAAAAGAGTTGGGGGGGTGCCAACATGCTGCCCTGTTCATTAGCATAGGAACAGAGACACCTGCTTCTTGATAAAAATTGTCAACAATATAGGCATAGAGGGAACATACCTCAACATCATAAAGGCCATATACAAAAGACTGACAGCGTGTTATACTATATGTTGGCAAATCGAACTCCAATAAAAAAATACAAAAAAAAATACTGACGGCTAATATCATCTTCAATGGGGAAACACTGAGAGACTTTTCTCTTGATTAGGAACATAACAGGGACATCCATTCTCACCATTGTTGTTTAACATAGTGCTGGAAGTCTTATCTTTAGCAATGAGACAATAAAAAGAAATAAGGCATCCAAACTATCAAGGAAGAAGTAAAACTTTCACTCTTTCTAGATGAATTGATACTCTATGTAGAAAACCCAAGAGACTCTACCAAAAAATTGCTAGAACTGATATAAGAATTCAACAAAGTTTCAGGATATAAAATCAACATACAGAGCTCTGTTGCATTTCTTTAAACCAATAATGGAGCAGCAAAAAATGAAATCAAGGAATCAAACTAATTTACAACTGCACAAAACCATAAAATATAGAAATAAACATAACCAAAGAAGTAAAATATCTCTACTCTAAAAAGTATAGGACACTTGTAAAAGAAATTGAAGAGGACACAAAGAAATGGAGAAACATACCACGGTCATGGATTGGAAGAAAAAATATTGTTAAAATGTCTATACTACCCAGAACAATCTACATATTCAATGGAAACCCTATCAAGATAACACTAGCATTTTTCACAGAGCTACAACAAACAATCCTAACAATCCTATAGTTCCATAATCCTAATAATCCTATCATTCCATACAAAGTATGGATGACCTGGAATGGCCTGGAATAGTCAAACAATTCTGAGAAAAGCAAAGATGGAGGCATCATGATTCCATATTTCAAGATATATGACGAAGCTATATTCATCAAGACAGTATGGTACTGGCATAAAAACAGAATAGAGAACCCAGAAATGGACCCACAACTATGGTCAACTATAATCAACTAATTATAACTAATCTTTGACAAAGCAAGAAAGAATATTCAATGGAAAAAATGACAGCCTATTCAACAAATGGTGTTGGGAAAACTGGAAAGCAACATGTAGAAGAATGAAACTGGACCACTTTCTTACACCCTACCAAAAATAAAATCAAAACGGATGAAAGATCTAAATGTGAAACAGGAATCCATCAAAATCCTGGAGGAAAGCATAGACAGTAACCTCTTTGACATTGGCTGCAGCAATTTCTTACTAGAAATATCTCTTGAGGCAAGGGAAACAAAAAAAATGAACTATTGGGACTTCATCAAGTAAGAAATCTTCTGCACAATAAAAGAAACATTCAACAAACATAAAAAGCAACCTAAGGAATGGGAGAAGATATTGGCAAATGATGTATCTGATAAAGGGTTAATATCTGAAATTGGTAAGAACTTCTCAAACTCAACATCCAAAAAATAAATAATCCATTTCGACATGGGAAGAAGACATAAATAGACATTTTTCCAAAGACATCCGGATGGCTAACAGATACGTGAAAAGCTGTTCAACATCACTCATCATCAGGGAAATACAAATGAAAACCATGATAAGATACTTTCTTACACCTGTTAGAATGGCTAAAATTAACAACACATGACACAACAGATGTTGGTGAGGATGCAGAGAAAGGGGAACCTCTTGCACTGTGGGCGGGAATGCAGACTGGTGCAGCCACTATGGAAAACAATATGAAGGTTCCTCAAAAAGTTAAAAATGGAACTCCCCTATAATCAAGGACTTGCACTATTAGGTATTTCCCCAAAGGATACAAAAATACAGATTTGAAGGAGCACATGCACCCCAATGTTTTTAGTAGAATTATCAAAAACAGCCATAATATAGAAAGAGTCCAAATGTCCATTGAGTGATGAATGGATATTTAAGATATGATAAATATATACAGTGGAATATTACTCAACCATCAAAAAGTGAACTTTTATCATTTGCATTAATGTGGATGGAGCTATAGTATATTATGCTAAGCATAAAAATGCCAGTCAGAGGCCAATACCATATGATTTCATTCCTATGTGAAGTAATAAAACAAATGAACATATGGGAAAGGTAGAAAAGAGAAGGAAGCAAACAATAAGAGAGTCTTAACTATAAAAAACAAGCAGAGGATTGATTGAGTGGGGTGGGTAAAAGATTGGCTAAATGGGTACTGGGTATTAAGGAAGGCACTTGTTACGATGAACACTGGGTATTTTATGTATTTGATGAATCACTAAATTATTCTTCTGAAACTAATATTACACTATATGTTAACTAACTAGAATTTAAGTAACAATTTGAAGGAAAACAAAACAAAAATATAAGCATTGCTACTCAGGCTTTCTCATCACTTCCATTTGCACTATAAATATTTTTTCCATCCCTTTACATTCAGTTTGTGTGTGTCTTTAAGTTCCAAAATGAATGTCTTATAGGCAGCGTGTTGATAGGTCTTGTTCTTTTATCCATTCCATGACCCTATGTCATGGAATGACATATCATTCCATGACCCTTTTGCTTGGAGCATTTACTGAATTTACATTGAAAGAAATTATTGATATGTGTAAATTCAGGCCCATTTTGTTACTTTTTAATGGTTATTTGTGTAGTTCCTGTCTGTTCCTTTTTTCTCTTGCTCTCTTCTCTCTTGGTTAGTTGGCATTCTTTGGCATAATTCTTGGCTTGCTCATTCTGAATATTTTTGCATTTCTATTACATTTTTTTGGCGGGTGGCTACCATTTGGTTTATATAAAACATTTGCATATTTCAGTCTATATTAAATTGATGGTTGATTAATTTTGAACTCTTTCCTTACTCCACTCCTCATTTCAGGTATTTGGTATCATATTTTATATCCTTTTATTTCATGCTTCTCTTGTTTGACTTTTGCAGATACACTTAAATGTTTGCGTTTGTGCTTCCTATTTTTCTTATTCTTGCTTATGTTTTTGTTGTCCATTCACAGAGTCCCTCTTAACATTTCTTGTAGGACTGGTTTTGTGGTTATGAAGTCTTCTAACTTTTGTTTGTTGGGAAATTATAACTCTCCTTCTATTCTTAATGACAATCTCACTGGATAGAATATTCTTGGCATTCAGCACTTTGAGTATATCATGACACTTTCTTCTGGCCTGCTAAGTTTCTGCTGAAAACGCTGCTGATAGCCATATGAGATTTCCCTTGTATGTAACTGTGTTTGTTTGTTTGTTTGTTTTGCTTTAATTTTTTTCTTTATCACTACATTTGGCCATTTTCATTATTATGTATCTTGGTGTGGACATACTTGATTGACTCTTTTGGGGATCTCTGTGTCTCATGCATCTGGTATCTGTTTTCTTTGTCAGATTAGGAAAGTTTTCTGCTATTATTTCTTTAAATAAACTTTCTGTCTCCTCTTCTCTTCTTCTGGCATCCCTATAGTGGGAATGTCATTATGCTTAATGGAGTCACCGAGTTCCCTAAGACAATTCACAGTTTACATACTCCCCCCCCCCACTTTCTCAGTTTAATTTTTATTACTCTGTTTTTTAGGTCACTGATTTGTTCCTTTGCTTCATCTAGTCTGCTATTTATTCCATATAATGTATTTTTAATTACATTTATTGTGTTCTTCATCTCTGTTTTTTTTTTCCTCCACAATGTTATTTAATTCAAGTTAGTTCACATATGGTGTAGTATTAGTTTCAGGAGTAGAATCAAGTGATTCATCACTTACATGTAACACTGAGTGCTCATCACAAGTGCCCTTCTTAATGCCAATCACCCATTTAGCCCACCTTCCCACTGACTTCCCTCCAGCAACTTTGTTCCCTATATTTAAGTCTCTTATGGTTTGCCTCCCTCTCTGTTTTTGCTTCCTTTCCTCTATATTCATCTGTTTTGTTTCTTAAATTCCACATATGAGTGAAGTCATAATGGTATTTGTCTTCCTCTGACTGGCTTATTTTGCGTAACATAATACACTGTAGTTCCATCCATGTTATGGCAAGAGTTCAGTCTTTTTGATAGCTGAGAAATATTCCATTGTATATATGTTCCACATCTTCATCCATTCATCAGTCAGTGAACATTTGGGCTCTTTCCATGTATTAGCTATTGTGTATAGTACTATTATAAACATTGGGAAGCCTGTGCCCACTTTGAATCACTATTTTTGTATCCATTGGATAAATATCTAATATTTCAATAAGATTTCTTATCTTTTCTCTCTTCTTTCTGAAGCATACATAATGCTTGATGGTATCTCATAAGTCCCTTATATTTTCTTCACTTTTTTCATTATTTTTTCTTTTTCATTCATCTGACTGAATTATTTCCAATGACTTTTATTTGCATGTGCTGATCATTTCCTCTGGCTGATCTAGTCTGCTATTGAACCCCTGAAGTAAACTTTTCAGTTTGGTTATTGGGTTCTTCAGTTTCATGATTTCCCTTTGGTACTTTAAAATGTTTTCTATTTATTTATTTATTTATTTATTTATTTATTTATTTATTTATTATTTTTTAAATAATACATTTATATTTTATTGGTGTTCAATTTACCAACATACAGAATAACACCCAGTGCTCATCCTGTCAAGTGCCCCCCTCAGTGCCCATCACGCACTCACCCCCACCCCCTGCCCTCCTCCCCTTCCACCACCCCTAGTTCGTTTCCCAGAGTTAGGAGTCTTTATGTCATGTCTCCCTTTCTGATATTTCCCACACATTTCTTCTCCCTTCCCTTATATTCCCTTTCACTATTATTTATATTCCCCAAATGAATGAGAACATACACTATTTGTCCTTCTCCAATTGACTTACTTCACTCAGCATAATACTCTCCAGTTCCATCCACGCCGAAGCAAATGGTGGGTATTTGTCGTTTCTAATGGCTGAGTAATATTCCATTGTATACATAAACCACATCTTCTTTATCCATTCATCTTTCGATGGACACCGAGGCTCCTTCCACAGTTTGGCTATTGTGGACATTCCTGCTATAAACATCGGGGTGCAGGTGTCCCGGCGTTTCATTGCATCTGAATCTTTGGGGTAAATCCCCAACAGTGCAATTGCAGGGTCGTAGGGCAGGTCTATTTTTAACTCTTTGAGGAACCTCCACACAGTTTTCCAGAGTGGCTGCACCAGTTCACATTCCCACCAACAGTGTAAGAGGGTTCCCTTTTCTCCGCATCCTCTCCAACATTTGTGGTTTCCTGCCTTGTTAATTTTCCCCATTTTCACTGGTGTGAGGTGGTATCTCTTTGTGGTTTTGATTTGTATTTCCCTGATGGCAAGTGATGCAGAGCATTTTCTCATGTGCATGTTGGCCATGTCTATGTCTTCTTCTGTGAGAGTTCTCTTCATGTCTTTTGCCCATTTCATGATTGGATTGTTTCTTTGGTGTTGAGTTTAAGAAGTTCTTTATAGATCTTGGAAACTAGCCCTTTATCTGATATGCCATTTGCAAAAATCTTCTCCCATTCTGTAGGTTGTCTTTTAGTTTTGTTGACTGTATCCTATTTATTTATTGAAATTCTCTGTTTATGGATTATTCTCTTGACCTCAGTGAACATTTTTCAATTGTCATTTTGAATTATCTATCAGCTGAATCACATAATTATATTTCATTAGGGTTGGCTTGTGGGGATTTATCTTACTTCTTTTGTTGGAAGATCTTTTCCTAATTTTTCATTGTCTTTTGCTCTTTGTGTTGGTGTCTATTATTACACAAAGTAGGCACCTCTGCCAGTCTTCATAGACTTATACAAGAGAAGTGCCCCCTCCCAATAATCAGCCTTGTTGGAGAATCTGAGTGCCTCTACCAACTCTTTCCCTCCTCAATAAGAATATGGCAGCTCTGTTTTTTATTTGCTCACTGTGTGCTGAATGGGGGTAAGAGGGTGAAGCTATGTCATCTACTCATCCCTAACCATCATCCCAATTTTCCCCAGGTGGCTAGACTGCACCAGACCTAACAGAGCTTCAAGGCTAGTTAGATACATGTCAGTCCTTTGGGCAGCCCTGAAGAAGGTAAGGTACTTACCTTCCTTACAAGGGGAAGCTGAGAGCTGAGATTTTTCCTTACAAGGGGAAGCTGAGAGCTGAGATTTTATTCTACTCACTCTAGGTTGAGCAGAGGGGAGGAACTATGGTGTCTAACTATTCAACCCAATGTCTCCATTCTCTCCATGGTGGCAAGACTATTCTAAGCTTGTCAGATATCCATGATGGGCAAGGCAGAAATCAATACTCTGGGAACCCCAATGAAATATTGGATTTTGAACACAGGCTTCCAACCTTTCATTTCCCTGAGGGAACCTGGGAAGCAGCAGCTTTCTTTCTATGATAAGGTACTACAACAGGGGGAGGAACTACAGCAAGAAAATGTTCTAAATATTTCTTTAGGCTTTATTGAGACTGGTTTTACATTTGGCCAGGATGCAGGATCCTTTAAATTACATTCCAGATTTTTCACAAAGTGAATTTGTCCATGGATTGTTATTGAATCAGTGTTTGTAGTGGAATAGAGGCTCAAGGGGTTCCTGATGTACCATTTTTCTAATGTCACTCTTTTTGGTTATATTTTTAAGTCTTTTTTGGTGGTTATTCTGGGAATTATAAGGAATACCTTATTTTCTCAGGAAGATGGCAGCAGAGTAGGAGGACCCTAGGCTCACCTAATTCCATGAATACAACTGGATAACTACCTAATCAGCCTGAAGGGCAAGAGACACACTAGCACACAGGGGAGCCCACAGGGGGAAGATGATATCCCACAGAAATTGGCTTGGAAAGTGAGAGGGGTCAAATTTTGTGAGTCTTTAGAACCAGGGGGCCTTAACCCTGGAGTTTTAAAGGTCGGTGGGCTTGGCTCAGGAAGAGGCCAGAGGGCATTGCTCTGCTCTTGGAAAGAAGGTAGGGCAAATAGCCCATGGACATACAGTTAGGAAAAAAGCAATCTGAAGAGTGCCTGGGACACACAGTGGGGAGGTTATATGCTCCTATTAGAGTGTTCCAGAGAAGCAGCATTCCCTGAGAGACTTCTCCAGAAACAAAGGAACTAGCATGGGCCATTTCCCTCCCCTGTCCCTCAGCAGAAGCACAGGGTCAACTGCAAGAACCAGCACAGTGCATATACTTGCTACCTAATTTGCATGCACCAAGCCCTGCCCCCCACACTCTGATGTAAATATCCTTCCAGGTCACATTTGATTCAGTTCCAGCATGTCCAGCCCCCTCCCCGTGAAGACTGGCCCAAACATGAGCCTAAACTACATCTCCCAACTGGGGAGTTTTTTGGGCCTTAGTTTTGGTGGCTGTGGCAACATGTCTCATTTCACAAACAGATCAGAGTACACTTAGTTAAAACTCACCACATTCAGGCCAGAGTAAAAACACTATCCACAACACAGAAAGAGTCTCTGCAGATGACTGGCCTGAAAGATAAAAGGGACAGTACACAGGGACAGAGCATATATTGGAGAAGGTCCATGAAGTGCCAGACACTGGGTAGCAGGGGACACCAGCACTACAGGATCTCTTCCTCACAAGGCCATTTCGTTAGCAAAAGATGTAGTTGAGTTTTCTAATACAGAGAAGCAGGCAAAGAGACTTAGACAAATGAGAAGGCAGAGAAATTTATCCTAAATGAAAGAAGAGAATAAGGCCACAGCCAGAGACCTAAGTGAAACAGATAGAAGTAACATACTTGATGGAGAATCTAATGATCATAAAGTACTCACTGGTATTCAGAAAATAGTGGAAGGCATCAGGGAGACCATTAACAAAGAAATAAAGAATAACACATTGGGGATAAAAGGCTCAATAAATGATGTCACAGAGGGGCAAGATGGCAGAAGAGTAGGAATTCTCAACTCACCTGGTTCCACCAACTTACCTAGATAACTTTCAAAACACCCTGAACACCTATGAATTTGAACTGAGATTTGAAGGGAGAACAGCCAGAACACTATAGAGAGAAGGGTTTTCTCTTCTACCAAGGTAGAAAGGCGGGAAAAAATAATATAAAAAAGAATCAAGTTGGGGAGGAGCACTGCGAGGAGCCAAGCTAAAGTTGGGGGGCAAAAGCTTCTGAGACACGAAAGCCCAGCCCTGGAGAGGCGGGAGCTTTAAAAATCTGCACGGGATTCTTCTTGGATGGAAAAGTGCTTAGCAGGGAAATCAGGCAGAATCGCAGGAGTGGCAGTGAAGCCTCCAGTTTCCTGGAGGCACTAATAGAGGAAGTGCGCCCGGGGTAAAGCTCACCACAAACCATGGACTGATCTTGGTAAAGGGCTGGAGCCCACAGCTGGCAGGGCTTTGGGAAAAGCCAGTCAGTGAGGCGGGCCAGCTCTTGCCAGAGGTGTCTGTGCCCTACTGCCTTTGGGAGCTGCGCCCCCCAGGAGTATGATTCCAACAGCACAGGGCCCCAGATCCCAGGGTGCTGAGCGGACAAAGCCCATGATCCTGGTTCCCCCCGGGACAGGCAGGAGTGGGGAGGGCACAGGACAGTGAGAACTCTCCTGCCACTGGGCTCCCTGCAAGCTGTACAGATCTGTGGATCCACACAGCCCCAGGAGCATCTACACCAGTGCAGACTGGGAGACTGCATTAGTTGTTAATGGGGAGCTGACTCCAGAGCTGGAAATCTGGACACCGCCATTGTTGTTTTTCATCCTTGTTTCACCTAGTGACTGGAAGGGGCAGGGCTGCCAGGGAACAAAGGCCTCACAGGATAAACAGCTCACACTGAACCCGGGACCTGGCAGGGGACGGGGCATCACCGTCCAGGCACACACACCTGAGAATCAGCATGGCAGACCCCTCCCCCAGAAGACCAGCTGGAAGAACAGGGGAAGAGCAAGTTCTTGACCAAGCAGCACTGGAAAGCTCCAGGGGAAGTTGAGGGATTTATACTATATGGAACTAGAGGGTCCCTCCTTTTAAAATTTTTTTCCCTTTTTCTATTACAACTCATTTTTATATCAGACTGACTAAATATTTCCAATATTTTTTCTCTTTTCGCACCTTAACTACAATATTTTACCATCTCTTCATTTTTAAGTTTCTTCCTTTTTGACTTTCATATTTCTACAATTACATGTCTTAGATATATTTTCCACTTCTAAATTCCTTTCAACATACTCAATTTAATTTTGGGAGATACGTGAGATATGGTTTTTTGTTTTATCTTTTTTGTTTTGTCTGCCTCATTTTGTTCTACAAT
Source organism: Canis lupus familiaris (assembly GCF_011100685.1). Taxonomy (NCBI): domain Eukaryota; kingdom Metazoa; phylum Chordata; class Mammalia; order Carnivora; family Canidae; genus Canis; species Canis lupus. The sequence continues at coordinate 59,686,510 of NC_049260.1, read as the reverse complement.
GACAGAAGTTAAGAGTTTCTAAAACAGGACCAGCATGCACCCAGAACCAAGTGGAATACCATGCTGGTTCATTCTGTGAGATTATATTCTCCCTTCATTCCCATTTTCCCCTCTCTTTTATCTTGTTTATGTTTTGGTGGTCAATGTTGGCGTTTTCTACAAGTATTGCTGGTTTATATAAATTTGGGACTGACCATCTTCTAACATACAGAACTTAATACACTCAGATCCAAGGAGGATCATCCTCTAGGACCCCTCAGGTAGACTACCTTATCCCTCCTTTACAACTTCTTCACCACCACCATCTCCCAGTTTCCTCCCCTTTCTTTTTTCTTTTCTCTCTTTACCATTTTTTTTCTCTTCTTTTTTTCTTCTTTGGGAATTTTGGCCTTTATTTTTTACTACTTTGTTTTAAAATTTGTTTTTCACTTTAGTGGCCCTTTTTGTTTTATGTTGTTCTCTTCTTTGTTTTTATTTTCTGGTCTCAGACCTCATCAGAATCATCTAGGGTGAATTTACTTAGGTTGTGGTTGATATTCTTGACTCATCCTGCTCATACAGCCACTCTGCACTGAACAAAATGACTAGACAGAAGAATTCACCACAAAAGAAAGAATCAGAAACAGTACTCTCTGCCACAGAGTTACAGAATATGGATTACAATTAGATGTCAGAAAGCCAACTGACAAGCACAATTATAAAGCTAATTGTGCCTCCGGAAAAAAGCATAAAGGATTCTAGAGACTTTGTTACTGCAGAATTCAGATCTAATCAGGCTGAAATTAAACGTCAACTAAATGATATGCAATCAAAACTGGATGTCCTAACTACTAGGGATAATGAGGAGGAAGAAACAGTGAGTGACATAGAAGATAAGTTGATGGGAAGTAAGGAAGCTGTGTAAAGAAAAGAGAGAAACAATTAAAAGACTATGAGGAAAGGTTAAGGGAAATAAATGATAGCCTCAGAAGGAAAAATCTACATATAATTGGGGTTCCAGAAAACGCCGAGAGGCCGAGTTCCAGAAAGCATATTTGAACAAATCATAGCTGAAAACTTCCCTAACTTGGGGAGGGAAACAGGCTTTCAGATCCAGGAGATAGAAAGATTCCCCCCAAAATCAATAAAACCGTTCAACACCTCGACATTTGATAGTGAAACTTGCAAATTCCAAAGACAAAGAGAAAATCTTTAAAGCAGCAAAAGACAAGAGATTCTTAACTTACATGGGGAGAAATATCAGATTAACAGCAGATCTCACCACAGAGCCTGGCAGGCCATAAATGGCTGGCAGGATATATTCAGGGTACTAAATGAGAAGAACATGCAGCAAGAATACTATATCCAGCAAGACTCTCATTCAGAATAGGTGAGATAAAGAGCTTCCAAGATAGACAGAAACTGAAAGAATATGTGAGTATCAAACCAGCACTGCAAGAAATATTAAGGAGGACTCTATAAAAGAAAGAGGAAGCCCAAAGAAATAATCCACAAAAACAGGGACTGAATGGATATTATGATAAGACTAAATTCATATCTTTTTTTTTTGGAACTTGGTGCTTTTTATTTACAAAAGAAAAATAATAAAGGAAAAGTCTGAAGCTAATCAGCTGGAGACGAAGGGGTAAAGGTGGAAACCCAAGGGGAAGAGGAGGGCGGCCTGCAAAGAGAGGAGGGGAGGGGATCTGACTCTAAGGAAGCTGGAGGGTTCCAGCCTTCAGGGGCTTCACAGGACCAGCCCTGCCCTACCAGAGGCTCAGATCAGTGGGCCCGCAGTTGGGTTTTCTCCTGCTTACTATGGCTTTTCCAGGAGCCTGAGTTCCAGCTCCAAGAGGCTGAAATGGCAGGGGAAACGGAGGCCACAGAGAGCATATGGGTCCTGCCACCACACCTCACTGTGGCGTGATCTTGGCAGCCTTGGCCTGAATAAGGGCAATGAGATCCTGGTTGATGAGGAAGATGAATCTCAGGTTGGCAATCTCTACCACAGAGGTGTTGCTGAAGTGCCACTTGGAGCCACATGGTACCCACCGTCCATCAATATAGATGGGCCGCCGACCCTCATTGGCAATGAAGAAATCACCATTATTTTTCAGCTTGATGACACCTTGTTTCTGGGAGATCTTCCAGGATGGACCCTCCAGAGACAGGTCCACATCAATCTGGTTATCCTTGGTTGCTCTGCCCAGGGTCATCTCTTGGGAGCGCATCAGGTACTGCACGATGTGGCCCTGCAGCACTGCCAGCATCTGGTTGTCAAAGTCAGGAGAGCTCATGCCTATGATGCTGTCTACCAGCACCTGCTGCTTATGCAGCTCTTGTGCCAGCTGTTGGATCTCTCGTTTCTGGCGCCAGTCGGCCACTGTCAGCTCATGTTCCAGGACCTCATCTCGCATATCCTTGAGCTTACTGTCGTCAATCAGGTCCTCTGCATCTGAAAAGTTGAGCACTTGGTCCCCCTTAGGCCGTGGCTGCACTGTCTGGTCCTCCAGCAGGTAATACTGCTTCATGAGCTGCTAGTGGGCCTGCAAGGCCTTGGCAGTACAGGCCAGGTTGAAGGCATCAGGGTGTCTGTGGAGCAGATCCTGGAACATCTCCAAGGTGGGCTGGCTGGTTGATCCCACTTTGCTCAGCAGCTGTTCTCAGCCTTGCTAAACAAGGCCTTACTCTGGATGGCAGCAATGGCTTCTGGGTGCAGCTGTCTCATGGCTTGGCAGGCCAGCTTGGAGATGACAGGATCATAGAGCAGGCCATACCAGCACTCCTGAACCTCCCAAAGGGTGAAGTGGCAGCTGAACTTCACACCCAGCTAGACAGATGTCAGGTCATTGGTCTGCAGCACAGTGTTGACAACCAGGAGGTCATCTACAGGCTTCCAGTGGCCCAAATTCTTGGTCACCTGAAGTGGCTGTTTGCTCTTCTTCACATGCTTGGTGAGTCCAGGGGTTGTGGCTGGGCTGGGTGGCACAGGAGTGCTAGGGGTCTTGGACACCTTCTTCTTCTCACTGGAGGAAGGTTCACTCCCTGAACAGCACCCTGGCTCCACCCCACTGGCCCCCTTCACCCAGGTAGAGGACTTAGCCAGGCTGCTCTCCACCAGCTCATCATCAAACTTCTTCCTCTTGATGAATCTGGAGGAGCTTCTCCATTTAGGGATGGTGCCCAAGGCCTGAGAGGAAGCTTGCTTCTGCCCTGCCAGCGACTCCTCATCCTCTGAGTGGCTGGCAGTGCTGGAGGCCATCAGAGATGAATTTAGCAGCCCCTGAGAATCTTTGTCCACCCTCTTACAGTCTCAGAGCCACTGGTTCCAAACCACAGGGCTAGGAGGAAGGATTCCACAGGCTCATCCAAGGATTCTGACCAGGTGAGCTTAGAGGCTGAGAGGAGATTCATTCCTAGGCTGCCAGCTCCAACAATTTCTCCATGGCGAAGGCAGCAGATGCAGGGCCAAACCCAACTTCTATGAGGTATATCTACTTCCAGGTCTGCAAACTAGGGGCAGCACTAATTCATATCTTTCAATAGTAACTCTGAATGTGAATGTGCTAAATGATACCACCAAAAGATGCAGGGGTTTGGACTGGATAAAAAAGCAAGAGTCATCTATTTGCTAGCTACAAGTGACTCATTTTAGACCTAAGGACACCCACAGCCTGAAAATGAAGGGGTGGAGAACCATTTACCATTCAAATGGTCCTCAAAAGAAAGCTGGGGTAGCAATCCTCATATCAGATAGATTAAAGTTTATTCCAAAGACTGTAGTGAGATGAAGAGGGACACTATATCATACTTAAAGGGTCTATCCAACAAGAAGACCTAATAATCATGAATATTTATACACCTAATGTGGGAGCAGCCAAGTATATCAATCAATTAATAACCCAATAAAGACATACTTAGATAATAATACACTAATAGTAGCAGACTTCAACATGACACTTTCTGAAAATGACAGATAATCTAAGCACAACATCACCAAAGAAACAAGGACTATAAATGACACACTAGACTGGACAATTTCACAGATATAAACAGAAATTTCCATCCAAATGCTAATCAATACATATTCTTCTCAAGTGCACATGGAACTTTCTCCAGAAGAGACAACATACTGGGTCACAAATCAGGTCTCAACCAATATCAAAAGACTGGGATTATACCCTGCATATTTTCAGACCACAATGATTTGAAACTAGAATGCAATCACAAGAAGAAATTTGGAAGAAACTCAGACACGTGGAGGATAAAGAGCATACTACTGAAAGATGAATGGGTAAAGCAGAAAATTAAAGAAGAATTAAAAAAATTCGTGGAAACTAATGAAAATGAAGATATATCCATTCAAAATCCTTGGGATACAGCAAAAGCAGTACTAAGAGGGAAATACATCACAACACAAGCATCCCTCAAAAAATTGGGAAAATCTCAAATACACGAGCTAACCTAACACCTAATGGAATAGGAGAAAGAACAGCAAATAAAACCTATACCAGGCAGAAGAAGAGAGTGAATAAAGATTCGAGCAGAACTCAATAAAATAGGGACCAGAAGAGTTGTAGAACAGATCAACAAATCCAGGAGGTGGTTCTTTGAAAGAATTAATAAGATAGATAAACCATTAGCCAGCCTTATTAAAAAGAGAAAAGATTCAAATTAATAAAATCATGAACGAAGGAGGAGAGATCACAACCAATACCAAAGAAATACAAAGGATTTTAAAAACCTATTATGAGCATCTATAAGCCAATAAGTTAGGCAATCTAGAAGAAAGGGATGCATTTCTTGAAAAACACAAATTACCAAAACCGGAACAGGAAGAAAACCTGAACAGGCCAATAAGCAGGGAGAAAATTGAAGTAGTCATCAATATTTTCTGAGGACACAAAAGTCCAGGGCCAGACAGCTTCCTAGGGGAATCCTATCAAACGTTTAAAGAAGAAATAATACCTATTCTGCTAAAGCTGTTCCGAAGGATAGAAAGGTACAGAATACTTCAAAACGTGTTTTATGAGGCCAGCATCACCTTAATTCTAAAACCAGAAAAAGACCCCACCAAAATAGAGAATTATAGACCAATATCCTTCATGAACACAGATGCAAAATTTCTAACAAGATACTAGCCAATGGGACCCAGCAGTACATTAAGAAGATTATTCACCATGACCAAGTGGGATTTATCTATTTATCTCTGTGATGCAAGGTTGGTTCAACATTAATAAAACAATCAATGTGATAGATCACATCAACAAGGGAAAAAACAAGAACCATATGATCCTCTCAACAGGTGCAGAGAAAGCATTTGACAAAATACAGCATTCATTCCTGATCAAAACTCTTCAGAGTGTAGGGATAGAGGGAACATTCCTCAGTATCTTAAAAGCCATCTATGAAAAGCCAACATAAAATATCATTCTGAATGGGAAAAAACTGAAAGCCTTTCCCCTAAGGACAAGAGCACGACAGGGGAGCAGCCCGGGTGGCTCAGCGGTTTAGAGCTGCCTTTGGCCTAGGGTGTGATCCTGGAGACCTAGGATCAAGTCCCACATTGGGCTGCCTGCATGGAGCCTGTGTCTCTGCCTCTCTCTCTCTCATGAATAAATTAATAAAATCGTTAAAAAAAAAGAACACGACAGGGATGTCCACTCTCACCACTGTTATTCAACATAGTACTAGAAGTCCTAGCCTCAGTAATCAGACAACAAAAAGATATAAAAGGCATTCAAATTGGCAAAGAAGGGCAGCTCCAGTGGCTCAGCGGTTTAGTGCCGCCTTCAGCCCAGGGTGTGATCTTGGAGACCCGGGATCGAGTCCCACGTCGGGCTCCTTGCATGGAAGCTTGCTTCTCCCTCTGCCTGTGGCTCTGCCTCTCTCTCTCTCTTTCTTTCTCTCATGAATAAATAAATAAAAATCTTTTAAAAATACTAATTAAAAAAATTGGCAAAGAAGTAGTCAAAATCTCTCACTTCACAGATGACATACTGTACATAGAAAACCCACAAGACTCCACTCCAAGATTGCTAGAACTTATTCACCAATTCAGTAATGTGGCAGGATACAAAATCAATGCCCAGAAATCGGTGGCGTTTCTACACACTAACAATGAGACTGAAGAAAGAGAAATGAAGGAGTCAATCCCATTTACAATTGCACCCAAAAGCATAATACACCTAGAAATAAACATAACCAAAAGAAGGAAAGGATCTATACACTAAAAACTACAGAACACTTCTGAAAGAAATTGAGGAAGACTCAAAGAGATGAAAATATGTTCCATACTCGTGGATTGGAAGAATTAATATTGTGAAAATGTCAATGTTGCCCAGGGCAATTTATACATTTAATGAAATCCCTATCAAAATACCGTAGACTTTCTTCAGAGAGTTGGAAAAAATCATCTTAAGATTTGTGTGGAATCAGAAAAGACCCCAAGAGACAGAACACGAGAGACTCCTAACTCTGGGAAATGAACAAGGGGTGGTGGAAACGGAGGTGGGCAGGGGGTGGGGGTGAATTGGTGATGGGCACTGAGGGGCGCACTTGATGGGATGAGCACTGGGTGTTACGCTATATGTTGGCAAATTGAACTCCAATAAAAAAAGTCCATGAATCAAACATGGCAAAATATTAAGGGTCATTAAATCTTAGTAGTGGGTACACAGAGTTCATTTTATGATTCTTTTAGCCTTCCTATATGTTTAAAATATTTTAGAATAGAGTTAAAACACAAACATGCACACACCCAAAGATCTTAAAGAAACCAGAGATTACTTTAGCCAACATTGAAATTCTACCACAGCACTAAGGTCCTCTTTTCTCTTCTCTTCATTTGCACCTTAGGCAGCATTCAGCATCACCACAACCACCAAACCCCTACGAAATTCAGGATCCAGAGCCTATTATTCATGGTTTCTCTGCTCCCACAACTATTTTCTTTTTTTTTTAATAAAATAATTTTTATTGGTGTTCAATTTACCAACATACAGAATAACAACCAGTGCTCATCCCGTCAAGTGTCCCCCTCAGTGCACGTCACCCACTCACCCCCCCGCCCTCCTCCCCTTCCACCACCCCTAGTTCGTTTCCCAGAGTTAGGAGTCTTTATGTTCTGTCTCCCTTTCTGATAATACCCACACATTTCTTCTCCCTTCCCTTATATTCCCTTTCACTATTATTTATATTCCCCAAATGAATGAGAACATACAATGTTTGTCCTTCTCCGATTGACTTCACTCAGCATAATACCTTCCAGTTCCATCCACGTTGAAGCAAATGGTGGGCATTTGTCGTTTCTAATGGCTGAGTAATATTCCATTGTATACATAAACCACATCTTCTTTATCCATTCATCTTTCGATGGACACCGAGGCTCCTTCCACAGTTTGGCTATTGTGGACATTCCTGCTATAAACATCGGGGTGCAGGTGTCCCGGCATTTCATTGCATCTGAATCATTGGGGTAAATCCCCAACAGTGCAATTGCTGGGTCGTAGGGCAGGTCTACTTTTAACTCTTTGAGGAACCTCCACACAGTTTTCCAGAGTGGCTGCACTAGTTCACATTCCCACCAACAGTGTAAGAGGGTTCCCTTTTCTCCCCATCCTCTCCAACATTTGTTGTTTCCTGCCTTGTTAATTTTCCCCATTTTCACTGGTGTGAGGTGGTATCTCTTTGTGGTTTTGATTTGTATTTCCCTGATGGCAAGTGATGCAGAGCATTTTCTCATGTGCATGTTGGCCATGTCTATGTCTTCCAATGTGAGATTTCTCTTCATGTCTTTTGCCCATTTCATGACTGGATTGTTTGTTTCTTTGGTGTTGAGTTTAAGAAGTTCTTTATAGATCTTGGAAACTAGCCCTTTATCTGATACGCCATTTACAAAAATCTTCTCCCATTCTGTAGGTTGTCTTTTAGTTTTGTTGACTGTATCCTTTGCTGTGTAAAAGCTTCTTATCTTCATGAAGTCCCAATAGTTTTTTTTTTGCTTTTGTTTCTTTTGCCTTTGTGGATGTATCTTGCAAGAAGTTACTGTGGCTGAGTTCAAAAGGGGTGTTGCCTGTGTTCTCCTCTAGGATTTTGATGGAATCTTGTCTCACATTTAGATCTTTCATCCATTTTGAGTTTATCTTTGTGTATGGTGCAAGAGAGTGGTCTAGTTTCATTCTTCTGCATGTGGATGTCCAATTTTCCCAGCACCATTTATTGAAGAGACTGTCTTTCTTCCAATGGATAGTCTTTCCTCCTTTATAGAATATTAGTTGGCCATAACGTTCAGGGTCCACTTCTGGGTTCTCTATTCTGTTCCATTGATCTATGTGTCTGTTTTTGTGCCAGTACCACACTGTCTTGATGACCACAGCTTTGTAGTACAACCTGAAATCTGGCATTGTGATGCCCCCAGCTACGGTTTTCTTTTTTAAAATTCCCCTGGCTATTCGGGGTCTTTTCTGATTCCACACAAATCTTAAAATAATTTGTTCTAACTCTCTGAAGAAAGTCCATGGTATTTTGATAGGGATTGCATTAAACTTGTAAATTGCCCGGGGTAACATTGACATTTTCACAATATTAATTCTGCCAATCCATGAGCATGGAATATTTTTCCATCTCTTTGTGTCTTTCTCAATTTCTTTCAGAAGTGTACTGCAGTTTTTAGGGTATAGATCCTTTACCTCTTTGGTGAGGTTTATTCCTAGGTATCTTATGCTTTTGGGCGCAATTGTCAATGGGATTGACTCCTTAATTTCTCTTTCTTCAGTCTCATTGTTAGTGTATAGAAATGCCATTGATTTCTGGGCATTGATTTTATATCCTGCCAAACTGCCCAATTGCTGTATGAGTTCTAGCAATCTTGGGGTGGAGGCTTTCGGGTTTTCTATGTAGAGTATCATGTTATTGGCGAAGAGGGAGAGTTTGACTTCTTCTTTGCCAATTTGAATGCCTTTAATGTCTTTTTGTTGTCTGATTGCTGAGGCTAGGACTTCCAGTACTATGTTGAACAGCAGTGGTGAGAGTGGACATTCCTGTCTTGTTCCTGATCTTAGGGGAAAGGCTCCCAGTGCTTCCCCATTGAGAATGATATTTGTTGTGGACTTTTCGTACATGGCTTTTAAGATGTTGAGGAATGTTCCCTCTATACCTACACTCTGAAGAGTTTTGATCAGGAATGGATGCTGTATTTTGTCAAATGCTTTCTCTGCATCTAATGAGAGGATCATATGGTTCTTGGATTTTTTCTTGCTGATATGATGAATCACATTGATTGTTTTACAAGTGTTGAACCAGCCTTGTTACCCGGGGATAAATCCTACTTGGTCATTGTGAATAATGTTCTTAATGTGCTGTTGGATCCTATTGGCTAGTATCTTGTTGAGAATTTTTGCATCCATGTTCATCAGGGATATTGGTCTGTAATTCTCCTTTTTGGTGGGGTCTTTGTCTGGTTTTGGAATTAAGGTGATGCTGGCCTCATAGAACGAATTTGGAAGTACTCCATCTCTATCTTTCCAAACAGCTTTAGTAGAATAGATATGGTTTCTTCTTTAAAGTTTGATAGAATTCCCCTGGGAAGCCATCTGGCCCTGGACTTTTGTGTCTTGGGAGGTTTTTGATGACTGCCTTAATTTCCTCCCTGGTTATTGGCCTGTTCAGGTTTTCTATTTCTTCCTGTTCCAGTTTTGGTAGTTTGTGGCTTTCTAGGAATGCATCCATTTCTTCTAGATTGCCTAATTTATTGGCCTATAGCTGTTCATAATATGTTTTTAAAATCGTTTGTATTTCCTTGGTGTTGGTAGTGATCTCTCCTTTCTCATTCATGATTTTATTAATTTGAGTCTTCTCTCTTCTGTTTAATAAGGTTGGCTAATGGTTTATCTATCTTACTAATTCTTTCAAAGTACCAACTCCTGGTTTTGTTGATCTGTTCCACAGTTCTTCTGGTCTCGATTTCGTTGAGTTCTGCTCAAATCTTAATTAACTCTCTTCTTCTGCTGGGTGTAGGATCTACCTGCTGTTTTTTCTCTAGCTCTTTTATGTGTAAGGTTAGCTTTTGTTTTTGAGTTCTTTCCAGTTTCTGAGTGGATGCTTGTATTGCGATGTATTTCCCCCTTAGGACTGCTTTTGCTGCATCCCAAAGATTTTGAACGGTTGTATCTTCATTCTCATTATTTTCCATGAATCTTTTTAATTCTTCCTTAATTTCCTGGTTGACCCTTTCATTTTTAGCAGGATGGTCCTTAACCTCCACGTGTTTGAGGTCCTTGCAAACTTCTTGCTGTGATTTAGTTCTAATTTCAAAGCATTATGGTCTGAGAATATGCAGGGGACGATCTCAATCTTTTGGTATCGGTTCAGACCCGATTTGTGACCCAGTATGTGGTCTATTCTGGAGAAAGTTCCATGTGCACTTGAGAAGAATGTGTGTTCAGTTGCGTTTGGATGTAAAGTTCTGTAGATATCTGTGAAATCTATCTGGTCTAGTGTATCATTTAAAGCTCTCGTTTCTTGGAGATGTTGTGCTTAGAAGACCTATCGAGTATAGAAAGAGCTAGATTGAAGTCACCAAGTATAAGTGTATTATTATGTAAGTATTTCTTCACTTTGGTTATTAATTGATTTAAATATTCGGCAGCTCCCATGTTCGGGGCATATATATTGAGGATTGTTAAGTCCTCTTGTTGGATAGATCCTTTAAGTATGATATAGTGTCCCTCTTCATCTCTCACTACAGTCTTCGGGGTAAATTTTAGTATATCTGATATAAGGATGGCTACCCCTGCTTTCTTTTGAGGACCATTTGAATGATAAGTGGTTCTCCAACCTTTTATTTTCAGGTTGTAGGTGTCCTTCTGTCTAAAATGAGTCTCTCGTAGACAGCAAATAGATGGGTCCTGCTTTTTTATCCAGTCTGAAACCGTGCACCTTTTGATGGGGTCATTAAGGCCGTTCACGGTCAGTATTACTATTGACAGATATCAGTTTAGTGTCATCATGACATCTATTCAGTCCTTGTTTTTGTGGGTTGTTCCACTGGACTTCTTCTTAAAGGGGAATTTTAAGAGTCCCCCTTAAAATTTCTTGCAGAGCTGGTTTGGAGGTCACATATTCTTTCAGTTCTTGCCTGTTTTGGAAGCTCTTTATTTCTCCTTCCATTTTGAATGAGAGCCTTGCTGGATAAACTATTCTTGGTTGCATGTTCTTCTCATTTAGGACCCTGAATATATCCTGCCAGCCCTTTCTGGCCTGCCAGGTCTCTGTGGAGAGGTCTGCTGTTACCTAATACTCCTCCCCATAGAGGTCAGGGATTTCTTGTCTCTTGGTGCTTAAGGATCTTCTCTTTATCTTTGGAATTTGCAAGCTTCACTATTAAATGTCAAGGTGTTGAACGTTTTCTATTGATTTTATGGGGGGATCTCTCTATTTCCTGGTTCTGAATGCCTGTTTCCCTTCCCAGATTAGGAAAGTTTTCAGCTAGGATTTATTCAAATACATATTCTGGCCTTCTGTCCCTTTCGGCGCCCTCGGGAACCCCAATTAAAGGTAGGTTTTTCTTCCTCAGGTTGTCGTTTATTTCCCTTAATCTGTTTTCATGGTCTTTTAATTGTCTGTCTCTTTTTTCCTCAGTTTCCCTCTTTGCCGTCAACTTGTCTTCTATGTCACTCACCCGTTCTTCCACCTCGTTAACACTCGTCGTTAGGACTTCTAGTGTGGATTGCATCTCATTCAATTGATTTTTAATTTCTGCCTGATTGGATCTAAATTCTGCAGTCATGAAGTCTCTTGAGTCCTTTATGCTTTTTTCTAGAGCCGCCAGTAGCTGTATGATAGTGCTTCTGAATAGGCTTTCTGACATTGAATTGTAATCCAGATTTTGTAACTCTGTGGGAGAGAGGACTGTTTCTGATTCTTTCTTTTGAGGTGAGGTTTTCCTTCTAGTCATTTTGCTCAGTGCAGAGTGCCCAAAAACAAGTTGTATTGGGAAAAGGAGAAAAAGAGAGAGAGTGAAGGAAAGAAAAGAGAAAAAGAAAAAAGACAAAAGGAAGAAAAAAAGGAAAAAAGAGAAGATAAAGAGAAAGAAAAAGAAAGAAAGGTGAAAAAAAGGGTTGGGGAAGCAATCAGAAATCAAATAGAAAAAAAAAACACGGGGAGTATCTTCTGATTCTGTATACTTTCAGTCTCTTGACTTCCCCTGGAACCTGTCCGTCCAGCTGGTCTTCTGGGGGAGGGGCCTGTTGTGCTGATTTTCAGGTGTTAGCACTTGGGGGAGCTGCTCTGCCCCCTGCCTGGTGCAGGGCTCAGTGGGGGTTGTTTACCCCGTGAGGCCCCTGGAGGAACAACCCTAGTGGTTGCTGCAGCTCTGGAAACCTGGATTCAGCTCCCGCAGGAACTCCGGAGCTCTCTGTCTGCGGGGCCTGTAGGCTCTGGGGCAGGGCCGCTGATCTGCTCAGCTCGGGGCAGGAGCGTCCTTCCTGTCCTGAGCCCTCCCGGCCTCTGCCTGTCCCGGGGGAGGCCGAATCCTGGGCTGTGTCCCGGCGCCCAGTGCTCCTGGTCTGTGCTGTTGGATTCGCGCTCTGGCAGCACTGCTGCCTCCGCGGAGCCTCCGCCCGAGCCCCTCCGTGCTGCTCCCGGAGCCGCGCAGTCCCCTCCGATCGGAGCCTCTTCCTCTGCCGGAGCCGCCCCCGCCAAGCTGCTCCCGGGCCGCGCAGCCCCCTCTGCGGAGCCGTCGCCCGAGCCCCTCTGAGCTGCTCCGGGTCCCGCTGTGCGTGCTGCAGCCGTTAGGGAGCTCGGCACACTCTCCTGCACTCGCCGCAGGTGTCTGTTAGCGTCCCAGGGAGCCTGAGGGCATCCCCGCCCTCCTGGGGTTCTGCTCTAACTCCCTGCGGGCGCCTTTCCGCCCGGGAAGGTTGGTGCAGCTCCTGCTTCTCCGGGTCGGAGCTTTCCTGTCCTGGGGGCACTCGCCCTGGCCTCAGCCCAGCTCCTCGTGGGGCCCCTCCCCTTCAATGCCTTTTTTTCCTTTATTTCTTTTCCCCCCCGTCTTCCTACCTTGATAGAAGCGCGAACTCTTCTCACTGTAGCATTCCAGCTGTTCTCTCTTTAAATCTCAGGCCGAATTCATAGATTTTCAGGATAATTTGAAGGTTATCTAGGTAATTTGGTAGGGACAGGTGATTTGGGGACCCTACTCTTCCGCCATCTTGCCCCTCCTCTCTGGATGCAAAAATTCTTAAGAAATTATTAGCAAACTAAATCCAAACCCCTAGATCAACTGGGGTTTATTCCTGGGTTGCAAGTGTGGTTCAGTATTCACAAATCAGTTAGCTTGATATATCACATTAGTAAAACAAATGATAAGAACAATATTTCACTTCAATAGATGCAGAAAAAGTATTTGACAAAGTACAGCATCCATTCTTGATAAAAATCCTCAACAAAGTAGGTTTAGAGGGAATGTACCTCAACATAATTGCCATATATGAAAAGCCCACAGCTTATAGCTTATATCATCCTACATGTAGAAATACTGAAAGCTTTTCCTCTATGGCAAGGAATGAGGCAGGGATGTCCACTCTCACCACTTTCATTCAAGATAGTACTTGAAGTCCTGGTTATAGCAATCAGACAATAAATAAATAAATAAATAAATAAATAAATAAATAAATAACTAACATCCAAATGACAAGGAAGAAGTAAAACTTTCTCTATTTGCAGGTGACATACTATATATAGAAAAACCTGAAAGACTCTACCAAATAATGCTAGACTGATAAATGAATTCAGTAAAGTTGTAGGATACAAATCAACATACAGAAATCTGTTGCATTTCTATACAGCAATAATGAAGCAGCAGAAAGAGAAATTAATAGAATAATTTAAAACTTCAATAAAACCAATAGGATACCAAGAATAACCCTAACTAAGGAGTTGAAAGATCTGTATGCTGAAAATTATAAAACACTGATGAAAGCTATCGAAGACAATGCACAGAAATGGAAAGACATTCCATGCTCATAGATTGGAAGAACAATTATTGTTAAAATGTCTGTACTCCCTAGAGCAATCTACATGTTTAATGCAATCCCTATTGTAATACCAGCAGCATTTTTCATGGAGCTAGTACAACCATTCTAAAATTTTATGGACCACAAAAGACGCTGAATAGCCAAAGCCACCTTGCAAACGAAAAACAAACTGGGAGGCATCATAATTCCTGACTTCAAGTTATATTACAAAGTTGAAGTAATCAAAACAGTAAGGTACTGGCACAAAAATAAACATATAGATCAATAGAACAGAATAGAAAATCCAGAAATAAATCCACAATTATATGGTCAACTAATTTTCAACAAATCAGGAGATAATATCCAATGGAAAAAACAGTATCTCTTCAACAAATGGTGTTGTGTAAACCAGACAGCTACATGCAAAAGAATGAAACTGGATCACCTTACACCATATACAAACATAAATTCAGAATGGATTAGAGACCTAAATGTGAGACCTGAAACCATGAAAATCCTGGAGATTGAACATAAGTTCTTAGATATCTCTCATAGCGACTTCCTTCTAGATATGCCTCCTGAGGTAAGGGAAACAAAAGCAAAAATAGACCCCTGGGACCACATCAAAATAAAAAGCTTCTGCACAAAATAAAACAATCAAAACTAAAAGGTAATCTATGAAATAGGAGAAGATATTTGCAAATGACATATCTGATAATGGGTTCGTATCCAAAATATATAACAATATATAAAATTCAACACCCCAAAAATGAATAATCCAATTAAAAATAGGCAGAAGACATGAAAAGACATTTCTCCATAGAAGACATACTGATGGCTAACTGGTCCATTAATAGATTTTCAACATTACTTATCATGAGGGAAATGCAAGTCAAAACTACAATATCACCTCACACCTGTCAGAATGGCTAAAATTAACAACACAAAAAACAACAGGTATTAGCAAAGATGTGGCAAAAAAGGAACCCTATTACACTGTTGGTGGGAATGCAAACTGGTGCTGCCACTCTGGAAGAAAGTATGGGGGTTCCTCAAAAAGTTAAGAATAGAACTATCCTAAAAAAAAAAAAAAGAATAGAACTATCCTATTGCCCAGCAGTTGCACTACTAGGTATTTACCTAAAAAATATAAAAATGCTTATTCAAAGGGATACTTGCACCTTGATGTTTATACCACCATTATCTATAGTGGCCAAACTGTGGAAGCACTGTGTGTCCATTGATTGATAAATGGATAAAGAAGTGGTATATGTATATATGTACAATGGAAAATTACTTAGCCATAAAAAATGAAATCTTGCCCATTGCAGTGATATGGATGGAGCTAGTTGATATAATGTTAAGCAAAATTAGTCAGAGAAAGACAAATACCATATTATTTCACTCATACATGGCATTTGAGAAACAAAATAAATGAGCATAGGGGAAAAAAGAGAGTATAGCAAACCAAGAAATATACTCTTAACAATAGAGAACAAACTGGTGGTTACCAGAGGAGAGGTGGGTGGGAGGATTACTGAAATAGGTGATTGGGTTAAGGAGTGAACTTGTGATGAGCACCAGGTGATGTAAGAAAGTGTTGAATCACCATATTGTACACCTGAAACTAATATTACACCATATGTTAAGTAACTGGAAATAAAAACTGAAAAAAGAAATAACTTAAAGTTATAACCATCTAGGTTGAAACAATATCAACTTTGCTTCAGTATTGTACAAATTATCTGCTTTTATGTAGGTTTATTACTCTTAACATAGATTTATAATCATTGTTTTATGTATTTGTCTTCTAAATGATATAGAAACAAAAAGGACAAACAGTAAAATGTAATAATACTAGTATATATGTAATGACCTGTGTATTTACTTTTACCAGGATTCTTTATACAGTTGACATTTGAAAAACACAGGAGTTGGGCCACCAACTGCTGTGCAGTTGAAAATCTGCTACAACTTTTGACTCCCCTAAAACTTAACTTTAATAGCCTACTGTAGACTGGAAGCCTTACCAATAGCATAAATAATTCAATTAACATATTTTGTATGTTATTTGTGTTATATATTGCATTAGTACAATGAAGTTAGCAAAAATGTTATTAAGAAATCATAAGGAAGACACAATACATTTATAATACTGTGTGTATATTTATTGGAAATAATCCATGTATAGGCAGCTGAGAAAGAGGTAGCAGGCTTCAGGAGTGGCTGCCAGATGGCAATGTTTCACAGCCTGGTGGTCTTGGCTCATCAGCAGCAGCTGCCTAAAATGTTGGTGAGAAGCAGCAGCAACCTGGAGGTGAAGTACTGCTGTCCCTTCTGTCTAAAGGTGTACGGCCAGCCTGTGGCCATTGGCAGCTGTGGGCACACCTAAATGTACCAGCCTCTGGGAGGCAATGGGTCTAGGGCACTGCCATAGGAAGGAGTCTATGCCTGGCCTGGGAGGAGCCTAAGGCCAGAGGACTTGGAGGATGGGGAAACCATGGTGCAGGGCTCCCTTTGCAGCACTGTCTCTGCCCTCCAGGCCTGTTCCTTTGCTTCACACCAACCTCCTGTTTGCTATCTCTGGGTGCTCTATCTGACCACCTTGTTGGCACATTGGGTGATCTGCAGCCCTGCCCAAGCCTAGGGCCCCTTGGGGCTGCTGATGGCCTCAGCAGACCTAGCTGGGTGCTCAGAAGCAGCAGGTATGGCCTCTGCACCAGTTGTTTTAAATTTGGTTTCATGGAATCTGGGGTGGGTACTTGTAAATAAATGCCTTGCAGCTTTTGCTGTCAACTCTTAAAAAATTCCTAGTATAAGTGGACCTGTGCAGTTAAAATCTGTGGTGTTCAAGGGCCAAGTGTATCTTCAAATGGCTTCAATCTCCTGTTGAGTGACATTTCATTTCAGTCTAAATGACTCCCTTTAGCATTTCTTGTAGGGCAGGCTTGTTAGCAATGAACTTTCTCAGGTTTGCCTATCTGAGAATGCAAAAATTTCTCCTGTTTTTTAAAGAATAGCTTTGCTGGATTTCAAATATTGGTTGACACGTTTCTTCTTTCAGCACTTTAACTATGTCATCCCACCTCCTTCTGTTGTCCATGGTTTCTGTTAAGAAATCAGCTGCTATAACTGTTGACTATGCCTTGTACACGATTAATAACTTCCCTCTTGCTGCTTTCAAGATTCTTTGGCTTTCAACACTTTTATTATAATGTGTCTCAGTGTGGACCTGGTATTGTTGTTGTGGTTTGTATTATTGGGAGTTCATTGAGCATTTTATAGGTATATATCATGTATTCTATCAACTTTGGAAAGTTTTTAGCCATTATTTCTTCACATATTCTCTCCTTCCCTTTATTCTCCGTCTGGGACTCCCACTGTCACATTGTATGTTGGTACACTTGATGGTGTCCCACAGCTCTCTTAGGCTCTGCTCATTTTTTTCATTTTTTATTACAGATTCTCATATGGAATATTTTCAACTGCCCTGTCTTCCCGTCTGCTGATTATTTTCTGCTTGCTAAAATCTGTTGTTGAAATCTTCTAGTGAATTTTTCATTACATTCATTATAGTTTTCAGCTCCAGAATTTCTTTTTGAGTTCCTATTTATGATTTCTATCTCTTTATTGATATTCTCTATTTTTGGAACACCATTCTTCTGGTTTCCTTTAGATAGTTTTCTATGGTTTCTTTAGGCTCCTTTGGCATACTTAAGACAGTTGGTTTAAAGTCCTTCAGTAGTAAGTACTATCACAAAATAACTTGGTTTGCAAACAGACTTTGCGGGTGCTGGTCCTGATGCCTCAGAGAGAGACGTATCTCTGGCCAAACTGGGCCTGTTTCCTGCCAGCTGGCTCTGAAGCATCCCTCGGAGTGAGTGCAACCTGGAGCTTGTCGGGGCTGTGAGCACCAGGCACCAGTAAAAGCCAGGGAACATGGTGTGGGATGGAGGATTTTTTTGAAACGAAAATCTCCTCCATTAAGAATACAGAGTTACCAGGGTGCCTGGGTGGCTCATGGTTGAGTGTTTACCTTTGGTTCAGGTCATGATCCCGGGGTCATCTTGTCTGAACATTTGTGCTATCCTGGGAAAGCTCTTAGATTCCTTGTTAATATGAATAAATTTTGTTGCTTGATGTTCTTACTTCTCTTTGTCTTTCAGTTTAGATAATTCCTATTAATTTCTCTTCAACTTCAGTAATACTTTTCTCCTGTGCTCAATCTGCTGGTAAGTCCATTTAGTTAATCTTTTATTAATTTTTTAAGTTAATAGAGATTACATTTTAGAGCAAATTTTGGTTTACAGAACATAACAACTTTCTCACAATCCTTATTTCCCAAAGAAACTTCAGTTTTTCAAAAAAAAAAAAAAAGAAACTTCAGTTTTTCATGCCAGGATTTCATCATGTTATTGTTTGTATATCTGTACTATTTTTGCCTGCACTTGAAGCAGCTTGTTCATTTTCCTTTCTATCCTTTCAAAGAATGCCCTCCGCATGGCCACTTTCCTACCCTGAAAGAGTGATAACATTAAAACATGAAGTGTCTTTGTGGCATTTCTTTAAGGAACCCCTAAAGAGGTAAAAAATGACAAACATAATTCTTTTTTGTTATTTTACTTCCAGTGTATTTAACACACAGCATTATAGTAATTTCAGGTGTTCAATATAGTGATTTATCAATTCCATAAATTACTCAGTGCTCATCAAGATAAATGTGTTCTTGATCACCTTCACCTTTTTCACCCATACCCCCACCCATTTCCCCTTGGGTAACCATCTGTTTGTTCTCTATAATTAAGAATCTGGTTTGTTGAAGGTGGGGCAAGATGGCGGAACAGTAGGGTCCCCAAGTCACCTGTCCCCACCAACTTACCTAGATAACTTTGAAATCATTCTGAAACCTATGACTTCGGTCTGAGATTTAAAGAGAGAACAGCTGGAATGCTACAGTGAGAAGAGTTTGCGCTTCTATCAAGTTAGGAAGACGGAAAAAAAATAAAAAAGCATCCAAGGGGGAGGGGCCTTGTGAGGAGCTGGGCTAAGGCCACCCAGCGAGTGATCCCTGGGGGGCTCAGTAGTTTGGCGCCTGCCTTTGGCCCCCGGCGGGATCCTGGAGTACGGGATCGAGTCCCGTCAGGCTCCCTGCGTGGAGCCTGTGTCTCTGCCTCTCTCTCTCTCTCTGTTTGTGTGTCTATCATAAATAAATCTTAAAAAAAAAATCTCCCAGGAAAGGAAAGTCCAGTCCCAGAGAAGCAGTAACTTCACCAATCTTCCCGGAAGGAAAGGCACTCGAAGGGAGCTTGGGCAGGGATGCCCTCAGGTTCCCAGGGGCACTAACAAAGGACCTGTGCCCCGGGGAAGAGTGCGTTACACACTGCGGGCCAAGCTCCCTAAAGGGCTGCAGCATGAGCCGGGTGGGCCCTGGGAGCAGCTCAGGTGGTGGCTCCGCACAGAGAGGGTTGTGCAGCCAGGGAGCGCGATTCCCGTGGCACAGGCCCTGGAGCCCAGGGCGCCGGGGGACACAGCCCAAGATCCAGCGCTCCCCCCGGGACAGGCAGAGGCCACGAGGACACAGGGGAGCAAGGATGCTCCTGCCACCAGGAGGCCTCCAGCTATGCAGATTGGCGCCCCGCCCCCCCGCTTCCAGAGCATCCAGGCTCCTACGGACTGGAAGCTGTGATAGTTACTGCCGGAGCTGACTCCAGGGCTGGAGAGCTGGCCGCAGCCGCTGTTGTTGTACCTCCTGGTGTCACCTTGGACCTGGAACTGAGCAGGGTCATCACAGGATAAACAGCTCCAGCTGGGCCCTGCACCTGGCAGGGGGCTGGGCAGCTCCCCCAGGTGAACACACCTGAGAATCAGCACAACAGTCCCCTCCCCCAGAAGGCCAGCTAAAATGACAGGGGAAAAGCAAGTTATTGACCAAGCAGCACTGGAAAGTTCCAGGGGAAGTTGAGGGAACTACAGTATATAGAATCGGAGGATACTCCCCCTTGTTTTTTGTTTTCTGTTTGTCCCCCCCCCCATTTTTTTCTTTTTTTCCCTTTTTTCTCCTTTTTCCAGTACAACGTGTTTTTGGCCACTGCACTGAGCAAAATGACTAGAAGGAAAAACCACAAAAGAAAGAATCAGAAACAGTTACAAAATTTGGATTACAATTCAATGTCAGAAAGCCAATTCAGAAGCACAATGATAAAGCTACTGGTGGCTCTAGAAAAAAACATAAAGGATTCAAGAGATGTCAGGGCTGCAGAATTTAGATCTAATCAGGCGGAAATTAAAAATCAATTAAATGAGATGCAATCCAAACTGCAGTTCCTAATGACGAGGGTTAACAAGGTAGAAGAACGAGTGAGTGACATAGAAGACAAGTTGATGGCAAGGAGGGAAACTGAGGAAAAAAGAAAAACAATTAAAAGATCATGAGGATAGGTTAACGG
Source organism: Canis lupus familiaris (assembly GCF_011100685.1). NCBI lineage: Eukaryota > Metazoa > Chordata > Mammalia > Carnivora > Canidae > Canis > Canis lupus. The sequence goes on along the minus strand of NC_049260.1, from coordinate 59,666,070 downwards.
AAATAAAAGCCTCAGAAGGAAAAACCTGTTTAATTGGGGTTCCCGAGGGCACTGAAAGGGACAGAGGTCCAGAAACTTTTTTTAACAAATCATAGCTGAGAACTTTCCTAACTTGGGACGGGAAACAGGCATTCAGATCCAGGAGATAGAGAGATCCTCACCTAAAATCAATAAAAACTGCTCAACACCTCAACATTAAATAGTGAAACTTGCAAATTCCAACAATAAAGAGAAGATCCTTAAAGCAGCAGGAGACAAGAAATCCATAACCTTTATGGGGAGAAGTATAAGAATAACAGCAGACCTCTCCACAGAGACCTGGCAGGCCACAAAGGGCTGGCAAGATATATTCAGGGTCCAAAATGAGAAGAACATGCAGCCAAGAATAATTTATCCAGCAAGGCTCTCATTCAGAATAGAAGGAGAGATAAAGAGCTTCCAAGATAGGCAGAAACTGAAAGAATATGTGACCACCAAGCCGGCTCTGCAGGAAATACTAAGGGGGACTCTGTAAAAGAAAGAGGAAGTCCAAGGAAACAATCCACAAAAACAGGGACTGAATAGGTATCATGATGACACTAAATTCATATCTTTCAATAGTAACTCTGAACGTGAATGGGCTTAATGACCCCATCAAAAGGTGCAGGGTTTCAGACTGGATAAAAAAGCAAGACCCATCTATTTGCTGTCTGCAAGAGACTCATTTTAGACATAGGGACACCTACAGTCTGAAAATAAAAGTTTGGAGAACCACTTACCATTCAAATGGTCCTCAAAAGAAAGCAGGGTAGCCATCCTTATATCATATAAATTAAAGTTTATCCCAAAGACTATAGTAAGAGATGAAGACGGACACTATATCATACGTAAGGGATCAATCCAACAAGAGGACCTAACATTCAAAAATATTTATGCCCCGAATGTGGGAGCTGCCAATTATATCATTTAATAACCAAAGTTGAGACATACTTAGATAATAATACACTTATACTTGGTGACTTGAATGTAGCACTTTCTATAATTGACAGGACTTCTAAGCACAACATCTCCAAAGAAACAAGAACTTTAAGTGATACACTGGGCCAAATTGATTTCACTGATATTTATAGAACTTTACATTCAAACACAACTGAATACACATTCTTCTCAAGTGCACATGGAACTTTCTCCAGAATAGACCACATACTGGGTCACAAATCAGCTCTGAACCGATACCAAAAGATTGGGATCGTCCCCTGCATATATTCAGACCACAATGCTTTGAAATTAGAACTCAATCACAAGAAGAAGTTTGGAAGGATTTCAAACACGTGGAGGTTAAGGACCATCCTGTTAAAAGATAAAAAGGTCAACCAAGAAATTAGGGAAGAATTAAAAAGATTCATGGAAACTAATGAGAATGAAGATGCAACCATTCAAATCTATGGGATACAGCAAAAGCAGTCCTGAGGGGAAAATACATCGTAATACAGGCATCCATCCAAAAACTGGAAAGAACCCAAATACAAAAGCTAACCTTGCACCCAAAGGAGCTAGAGAAAAAACAGCAAATTTATGCTACACCCAGCAGAAAAAAGAGATAATAAAGATTTGAGCAGAATCAATGAAATACAGACCAGAACTGTGGAACAGATCAACAAAACCAGGAGTTGGTTCTTTGAAAGAATTAATAAGATAGATAAACCATTAGCCAGCCTTATTAAAAAGAAGAGAGAAAAGATTCTAATAAAATCATGAATGAGAAAGGAGAGATCAGCACCAACACTAAGGAAATATAAACGATTTAAAAAAACTTATTATGAGGAGCTATATGCCAATAAATTAGGCAATCTAGAAGAAATGGACGCATTTCTGGAAAAACACAAACTACCAAAACTGGATGAGGAAGAAATAGAAAACCTGAACAGGCCAATAACCCGGGAGGAAATTGAAGCAGTCATCAAAAACCTCGGAAGACACAAAGTCCAGGGCCAAATGGCTTCCCAGGGGAATCCTATCAAACGTTTAAAGAAGAAACCATACCTATTCTACTAAAGCTGTTCCAAAAGATAGAAAGAGATGGAATACTTCCAAACTCGTTTTATGAGGCCAGCATCCCCTTAATTCCAAAACCAGACAAAGACCCCACCAAAAAGGAGATTATAGACGAATATCCCTGATGAACACAGATGCAAATATTCTCAAGAAGATACTAGCCAATAGGATCCAACAGTACATTAAGAAGATTATTCACTATGACTAAGTGGGATTTATCCCTGGGATGAAAGGCTGGTTCAACACTCATAAAGCAATCAATGTGATTGATCATATCAGCAAGAGAAAAAACAAGAACCATATGATCCTCTCAATAGATGCAGGGAAAGCACTTGACAAAATACAGCATCCATTCCTGATCAAAACTCTTGAGAGTGTAGAAACAGAGGGAACATTCCTCAACATCTTAAAAGCCATGTACGGAAAGCCCACAGCAAATATCATTCTCAATGGGGAAACACTGGGAGCCTTTCCCCTAAGATCAGGAACAAGACAGGAATGTCCACTCTCACCACTGCTGTTCAACATAGTAGTAGAAGTTCTAGCCTCAGCAATCAGGCAACAAAAAGAAATAAAAGGCATTCAAATTGGCAAAGAAGAAGTCAAACTCTCCCTCTTTGCAGATGACATTTTACTGTACATAGAAAACCCAAAAGACTCAGCCCCAAGATTGCTAGAACTCATACAGGAATTTGGCAGTGTGACAGGATACAAAATCAATGTCCAGACGTCAGTGGCATTTCTACACACTAACAATGAGACTGACGAAAAAGAAATGAAGGAGTAAATCCCATTTACAATTGCTCTCAAAAGCATAAGATACCTAGGAATAAACCTAACCAAAGAGGTAAAGGATCTATACCCAAAAAACTACAGAACACTTCTGAAATAAATTGAGGAAGACACAAAGAGATTGAAAAATATTCCATACTCATGGATTGGCAGAATTAATATTGTGAAAATGTCAATGTTACCCAGGGCAATTTACATGTTTAATGCAATCTCTATCAAAATACTATGGACTTGCCTCAGAGAGTTGGATCAAATCATCTTAAGATATGTGTGGAATCAGTAAAGACCCCGAATATCCAGGGGAATATTAACAAAGAAAACCAGAGCTGGGGGCATCACAATGCCAGATTTCAGGTTGTACTACAAAGCTGTGGTCATCAACACAGTGTTCACTGGCAGAAAAACAGACACATAGATCAATGGAACAGAATAGAGAATCCAGAAGTGGACCCTCAACTTTATGGTCAACTAATATTCGACGAAGCAGGAAAGACTATCCACTGGAAAAAAAGATAGTCTCTTCAATAAATGGTGCTGGGAAAATTGGACATTCACATGCAGAAGAATAAAACTGGACCATTCTCTTGTACCATACACAAAGATAAACTCAAAATGGATGAAATATCTAAATGTGAGACAAGATTCTATCAAAATCCTAGAGGAGAACACAGGCAACCCCCTTTTTGAACTTGACCACGTCAACTTCTTGCAAGATACATCCATGAAGGCAAGAGAAACAAAAGCAAAAATGAATCATTGGGACTTCATCAAGATAAGAAGCTCTGCACAGCAAAAGAAACAGCTCAGAAAACTAAAAGTCCACCTATAGAATGGGAGAATATATTTGCAAATGACATATCAGATAAAGGGCTAGTATCCAAGATCTATAAAGAACTTATTAAACTCAACACCAAAGAAACAAGCAATCCAATCATGAAATGGGCAAAAGACATGAAGAGAAATCTCACAGAGGAAGACATAGACATGGTCAACAAGCACATGTAAAAATGCTCTGCATCACTGGCCATCAGGGAAATACAAATAAAAACCACAATGAGATACCATCTCAAACCAGTGAGAATGGGGAAAATTAACAAGAGAGGAAACAACAAATAATGGACTGGATGTGGAGAAAGGGGTACCCTCTTGCACTGTTGGTGGGAATGTGAACTGGTGCAGCCACTCTGGAAAACTGTGTGGGGGTTCCTCAAAAGAGTTAAAAATGGATCTGCCCTACGACCCAGCAATTGCCCTGCTGGGGATTTACTCCAAAGATACAGATGCAGGGAAACGCCGGGACCCCTGCACCCTGATGTTTCTAGCAGCAATGTCCACAGTAGCCAACCTGTGGAAGGAGCCTCGGTGTCCATTAAAAGATGAATGGATACAGAAATCTCACAGAGGAAGACATAGACATGGCCAACATGCACATGAGAAAATGCTCTGCATCACTTGCCATCAGGGAAATACAAATCAAAACCACAGGGAGATACCACCTCACACCAGTGAAAATGGGGAAAATTAACAAGGCAGGAAACCACAAATGTTGGAGAGGATGCGGAGAAAAGGGAACCCTCTTACACTGTTGGTGGGAATGTGAACTGGTGCAGCCAATCTGGAAAACTGTGTGGAGGTTCCTCAAAGAGTTAAAAATAGATCTGCCCTATGACCCAGCAATTGCACTGCTGGGGATTTACCCCAAAGATACAGATGCAATGAAATGCTGGGACACCTGCACCCTGATGTTTATAGCAGGAATGTCCACAATAGCCAAACTGTGGAAAGATCCTCGGTGTCCATCGAAAGATGAATGGATAAAGAAGATGTGGTTTATGTATACAATGGAATATTACTCAGCCATTAGAAATGACAAATACCCACCATTTGCTTCAACGTGGATGGAACTGGAGTACCCTCCAGTTTTCACTTATGCTAAGTGAAATGAATCAATCAGAGGACAAACATTATAAGTTCTCATTCATTTGGGGAATATAAATAATAGTGAAAGGGAATAGAAGGGAAGGGAGAAGAAATGGGTAGGAAATATCAGAAAGAGAGAAAGAACATTAAGACTCCTAACTGTGGGAAAGGAACTAGGGGTGGTGGACGGGGAGGAGGGCAGGGGGAGGGGGTGAATGTGTGACGGATCTAATGATGTAATGATCTCTTAGAATTCCTGAAAAGGTTCATGGGTAAACAGAAGAGGAACATAAAATATCTGGAATACCAGCATAGCTATCAGAAGGAATTCGAAAGGTGACTTCGAAGGAAGGCATCTCGGAACAGTTTGGTGAATCATCAGGGAGATAGGCTTAACATCTGAAGGCAACACATCAAGTCTTCCATCGTAGTAGTACCCGAAAGCAGCTACTTAAAAATCTGGATCTCTATTTGGCAGAAGACTGCTTTACTTTTAATAGTATCCCAATCTTCATTGTCATACATGGAAGTAAATTGGTTTTGCATTACAAAAATTTTTTTTTTCGAGAGAAAATGAGTGAAAATATCAGTGTGGGTGACAAAACATGAGGGACACCTTACTCTGGGAAATGAACAAGGGGTAGTGGAAGGGGATGTGGGCAGGGGGTTGGCGTGACTGGGTGATGGGCACTGAGGGGGGCACTTGATGGGATGAGCACTGGGTGTTATTCTGTATGTTGGCAAATTGAACACCAATAAAAAATAAATTTATTATTAAAAAAAGAATCTGGTTTGTTATTGTTGGTTTGTCTCTTTTTCACATTATGTTCATTTGTTTTGCTTCTTAAACTCTACATATGAGTGAAATCATATGATTGTGAAATCATATGATTTGTCATATGGTTTATTTTTTAGCATTATATTCTCTAGGTCCATCCATGTTGTTGCAAAGTGGCAGGAGTTCATTTTTTTTATAATAAATTTATTTTTTTATTGGTGTTCAATTTACCAACATAGAGAATAACACCCAGTGCTCATCCTGTCAAGTGCCCCCGTCAGTGCCCGTCACCCATTCACCCCCACCCCCCGCCCTCCTCCCCTTCCACCACCCCTAGTTCATTTCCCAGAGTTAGGAGTCTTTATGTTCTGTCTCCCTTTATGATATTTCCCACACATTTCTTCTCCCTTCCCTTATATTCCCCTTTCACTATTTTTATGGTTGAATAATATTCCATCATACATGTAATATAATATAATATAATATAATATAATATAATATAATATAAATGTAATTATATACATATAATCTTCTTTATCCATTCATCTAACAACAGATACTTGGGCTGCTTCCATATCTTGACTATTATAAATAATGCTATGATAAATATAGAGGTGCATATATCGTTTTGAAAGAGTGTTTTCATATTCTCTGGGTAAATACCCAGTAGTGTAATTACTGGATCATATTTAATTTTTAAAGAAATCTCCATACTGTTTTCCAGAGTGTCTGTACCAGCTTGCATTCCCACCAACATTGCATGAGAGCACCTTTTTCTCCACATCCTCACCAACGCTTGTTCTTGTTGTTTCTTATTTTTGATTTTGGCAATCTGACAGGTGTGAAGTGATGTGTCATTGTGGTTTTGCATTACCCTGATGGTGAGTGATGTTGAGCATCTTTTCATGTATTTGTTTACCCTTTCTATGTCTTTTTTGGGTAAATGTCTGCTCATGTCTTCTGCCTATTTTTAAACTGGAATTGTGTGTGTGTGTGTGTGTGTGTGTGTGTGTGTTGAGTTGTATAAGTTCTTTGAATATGTTGGATATTAACTCTTTATCAGATTAGTCCTTTGCAAATATCTTCTCGCATTCAGTAGGTTGTCTTTTAATTTTGTTGGCTGTCTCCTTTGCTGTTCAGAAAAGCAGAAGCTTTTTATTTTGATGTAGTCTCAATAGTTTATTTTTCTTTTGTTTCTCTTGCCTCAGAAGACATATCTAGGAAGATGTTGATATGGCTGATGTCAGAGAAATTACTACTGTGCTCTCTTCTAAGATTTTTTTTTAAAGATTTTATTTATTTATTCATGATAGTCACACAGAGAGAGAGAGAGAGAGAGGCAGAGACACAGGCAGAGGGAGAAGCAGGCTCCACGCAGGGAGCCCGATGTGGGATTCGATCCCGGGTCTCCAGGATCGCGCCCTGGGCCAAAGGCAGGCGCCAAACCGCTGCGCCACCCAGGGATCCCTCTCTTCTAAGATTTTTATGATTTTACATCCTACATTTAGATCTTTAATTCATTTTGAGTTTATATTGTGTGTGGTGTAAGAAAGTAGTCCAGTTTCATTCTTTTGCATGTTGCTTTCCAATATTTCTAATACCATTTTTGAAGAGACTGTTTTTTTTCCAATTGGATATTCTTTCCTGCTTTGTTGAAGATTGATTGACCCTATAATTGTGAGTTTATTTCTGGGTTCTCTATTCTGTTCTATTGATCTATATGTCTATGTTTGTGCCAGTACTATATTATTTTGATTACTACAACTCTGTAATATAACTTGAAGTCTGGAGCTGTGATACCTCTAGCTTTGCTTTTCTTTTTCAAAGTTGCTTTGACTATTCTGGGTCTTTTGTGGTCCTATACGAATTTTAGAATTGTTTTTTTTTTAATTTCTTTGAAAAATGCTCTTGGTATTTTGATAGGAATTGCATTAAATCTGTAGATTGCTTTGGGTGGTAGTATGGATATTTTAACAGTATTTTTCCTCCAATCCATGAGCATGGAATGTCTTTCTATTTGTTTGTCTTGTCTTCAATTTCTTTCATCAGTCTTTTTAAAAAGGATTTTATTTATTTATTCATGAGAGACAGAGGGAGAGGCAGAGATATAGGCAGAGGGAGAAGCAGGCTCTTCATAGGGAACCCGATGCAGGACTCCATCCCAGACCTGGGATCATGCCCTGAGCCAAAGGCAGATGCTCAACTGCTGAGCCACCCAGGCATCCCTCGTTCAGCAGTCTTATAGCTTTTCAGAATACAGATATTTCATTTCCTTGTTTAAGTTTCTTCCTGTGTATTTTATTATTTTTGATATAGTGATAAATGGGATTGTTTTGTTAATTTCTCTTTCTACTGTTTCATAATTAGCATATAGAAATACACTGGATTTTCGTACATCAATTTGATAAATACATTTTTTTTTTGCAGTTTTATACCTTTATTTGACAATCAGCGATTAGTTCTCATCCACATTAACAGTCTGTAGATTTTTGAAAGTGGTGACAGGTACGTAGGTAACCAGCGTGTAGAGCTTGTTTGGTGAATCTTCATCCTCGTTACGTTTTCTGGACAACCGCACACGGATACGGTATGGAACATTCCTTATTCCTTTGGCCCAGACAGCTTTGTTGAGCCTGGTGTCAATGCGCACATCTGGAGTTCCCATCTCCTTCATGGCAAATTTCCGGATCTCTTTGAGTGCCCGAGGGGCACGCTTCTTGAAACCCACTCCATGGATACGTTTGTGAATGTTGATGGTGTATTCTCTGGTCACTACCTCGTTGATGGCAGAACGGCCCTTCTTCTTCTCGCCACCCTTCTTTGCGGGAGCCATTCTGCCGGGCCCTAGTTGGAAAGGAACTGATAAATACATTTTTTATGAAGAAGTTCTGCTGTGTCCTTCCAGAAACCAGGGGTCTACACCTGAATGCAGACTGATATCTTCAATACAGCCACTGCATTGGGAAGAGTGGTTGGACAAATTTAAAGTGCCTCAAAGTTCTCTTACCTTGTTCCAATCACCTTTTCCTTGATTCAGCATTCAGTTGTTTGCTATACACCTTTGATTATATTCTAGAGTTCTAACAAAATTGATACTAATAGTTTCTATTCATATTTTTGTTTGTTTCTGTGAAGGAATGGGAACTTGGAACTCCCTACTCAGCCATTTTCACTAATGTCATCTCTTCTGATGCATTTCTACTAAGAGGGCATCCAAAACCCTCAAATTCTATTACTTATTTTTATAACCTTATTTCCACTACTTCTATTTAAGCAGTGTATAATTCAGCCAAACTGTATTTACTGCTTTATCCATATACCTTATGTATCCTGTCTTAGAGACTTGCTTCATGTTGTTTCTTTTGTTTAGAATCTATATTCAATGGAGTTTATGCATCAATGGAAGAGTGTCAAGGGGTCCATGAATATATAAAAATTCTCTGCAAAACTTCGTGAGTCTGGAAATATGTGGGTTTTTTTTTTCCCCTGGAGGAGAGAGTCCTTAGGTTTTCAAAGGATTTTGACTAAAAAAACAACAGGTGGTAATAATTACTGGCTTAGTCTATTTTTTTGCCTTATCTTCCCCTTTTCAATAAGCAAGACCTACCCTTTCTTTAGGGCCCAGCTTAAATGTTACTTCCTTTATGAACCTTCCCACTTTCTTTTAAATAATCTTTTCTTTGGCTTAATTCTCAAGACTCACTTTATCTCTAAGCTCTTAAGGTACTTTTCATTTTTCTATCATGTATTATAGCTGTTATTTTTTTTAGAAGAAAGAGTTTTGGAGTTGGATGTATATGAGTTTGTATCTTGATTTTATCACCTGGTAGTTTTGTGGCCTTGGGCAGTACACTGACCTCTGTTAACCTTAAGAGGTAAAAAAAAAAGTGATGATAACGTCTATCCCATGGTGGTGTTGTGAGGATTAAGTTAAATATGATAAAATATATTAAACATCATGTTCCTCTCGGCAGATAGTAGATGCACAATAAATGTCAATTCTTATCTTAGTAGTAATGCTTTCATCTGCAAGTAACATTACAAAAACCTAACTAACAGTTATTTAAACCATAAGGACATTTTTGTTTACTTACCAAGAAGTTTGGAGGTTATTCAGTGGCTCAGTGATGTCATTAAGGGCTTCAATTATTTCCATCCTGTTCCATCATTTTCAGTATATGGCTTTTTGTCTTCATTCTTATTGCCTCATGGTTGTAAAATAGCTGCTGAAAGTGAAGGCATGGAATCTTTTCATGTATGTGAAAAAGGGCCAGAGTTTCAAGGTTTTCCCTTCATTAGGCTGGAGGAAGCCTTCCAAAAGACTTCCTGTGATAATGTAGGCAATGAAGTTTCTCATTGCTCTTTTATGTCTTATTTCTTCTTCCACTATGAGCTCCTAAAGGGTAGAATCCATGTTTTCTTTCTTTCCATAAACACAGCATGTTTTATAGTACTTGGCATATAGTGGGTGCTTCCTGGTTGCTCAATCAATACAAACCAACCTAACCTGGTTGTGGTAGTGAATTCTCTGAGTGGCCATTATGAATTTTGTTAGGAAAATAAGTATTAAACACATGAAGTATATAAAAGTTTGCAGTTCTTAATTCCTGAAGAAATCTTTCAGAACATTGATCTCTGGGCAGAGAGGAAAACAGCATTGCCACGGTAGGCTACATCTTGTGTGTGATTTCCACACCTTGTTTGGATTTGGTAAAACATCTCTGTTTTGGTTTTGATCAGTGACATTTACATAAATGTGGTACTCTTGGTTGTTCTAAATGGCCTATTGATGTATTTGTAGGGGATTGATCTCCTGGGTCTTGATGAGGTCAGAATTTCCTTTCTCCTGAATGACTCCAAATGTTGGTTACACAACTCATTTGAGCCCCAGGTGTGAGAGAGGCAAAGAAACATGACCTGTTTACCCTCTGGAAAAGGGAACCCATGTATATTACATATGCAGTGAAGAAATTGTACTTTTGGGGACAGAGATAGTCAGAGAGCCAGGGAGAACAGCTTTTTTTCTCCACTCTTTTCAAAGATTAAAAATTTCATCAATTTATGGGTTTAAATAATCTCTGCTCCTAATAACAGTTGGATTACAGTAAAGACTTCCTGCCTTGTCTCCTTACCTCAATTCTTTGCCCTATAGCCTGTTTTGTGAGATGCAATTTTTCTAAAAATAGCTTTTATCATGGCACTTCATTCTCAAAAATACTTTCTAGTACATATAGGCTAAACCCCAGAATTCTAGGCCCAGCAGTTGGGACTCTACAGTCTTGTCTCTACCTACCTTTTCAATCTCATCTCTCATGTATTCTCTAGACAAAACAGTCTCTTTACTAGTCCCCAGAGATGTCATTGTATTTTTGCTTACACTATCCCAGTATCCTCTTTTTTTGTATCCTCTTTTTTTAAAATTTTTTTGTATCCTCTTATTTTAATCCCACTCACTATTCAAATTCAACTTCTACCTCCTCCAGATCATCTTCAGACCATATAAACTAATTTGCACTCCTTTAGCACTTATGGCCTTGATTTAGTTTTTAAAGATTTTATTTATTTATTTGAGAGAGAAAGTGAGAGTGAGCACGAGTGGAGTGAGGAGCAGAAGGAGAAGCAGACTCCCTGCAGAGCAGAGAGCCTGACTTGGGGCTTGATCCCGGGACTTGATCCCAGGACTCTGGGATTATGACTTGAGCCAAAGACAGATGCCTAACTGATGGAGCCACCCAGGCTCCCTGTACTTATGGCCTTTATTATTAAATAGTGTTTGGTACACTCTTTCCCATGTATCTGTTTCCATGTATCAGACCCCTAACTTGACTATAAACTCTTCAAATGAAAGGCTTATATTCATTCCTTCTTTTTTGTGTTCTTAGCACTCTGTCCTGATCACGAACTTTTCTATATCCTGCTGTATGTTCTTATTCTGTAAATGTGCTGATTAATAGGAGGGTAAGGTAGCCCAGAAGGGTGCTAGAACCTGTCTGGAATTCTATAATATGCCATTAAATTTTTGCATGTATAATTAAGGAGGCACTACTTTTAGTCTAACAATTTTTCTGCTATCCTCTTTATTGTTATCCCTTAACATCATATTAAAACATCTATGCTGCTATGCAGTCTTTATAATTATCCTTTTTAATGGTTGCATAATAGCTCATTGAGCTCTTAATACTGCCTTATACCAGTGGTTCTCAAAGTGTGGACCCCAGATAAGCAGCATCAGCATCACCTGGGAACTTGTTGGAAATGAAAATTCTCAGGCCCACACCAGACTTACTGAATCAATGACTCTGGGGATAATGCCCAGAAATCTACATTTATTAAACATTCACTAAAGTCCTTCATATGATTCTGATGTATACTCAGATTCAAGAATCACTGATCTAAGTGGAGGATTAAACCCAATAATAATGCCCTTATGCCAACTCAAGGCATGTTATAGAAATAGCTCAAAAAAGTTTGAGGGCCTATACTCAAATTCCAGCTTTTTCCTATCAGCTGAGAAACTTTGGACCATCATTTCACCTTTTTGGGTCTCCATTTCTTCATCTGTTAAAAGGAACTAGTGGAATTACCTACCTTAAAGGGTTATTGTGATGATTAGATGAGACAATGTATGTGAATATTCTTTGTAGGTTATATAGTAGACTGTACAAATACTTTATATTTATTTTTCTCAGCTTTAGGCCTAGTACTTCTATGAAGTTAATCCCAACCCAGAGTGACTTTCCCCTTGTAGAATAAGAGTGGCTCACACCACATATTACAGTCTCTAACACCTCTTCAGAAATCTGGAATAAATCTAGTTGTTCTGGAAGCAGAAGAAAAAGAAAGACTGATGTGGGTTGAAAGCAATGTTTAGTTCTTTGAAATATCTATGGTGGTAGTCATCTTGAGCTTAAACCTTTACTTATGCAAGACTGGTCTTCACTGCTGTGCCAGGGCTTCAGGGAATTTGTTTTATTTTGCTGTTTAGGGAAGAATGAAGAGACAGCTTTATGCTGGGATCTAGGATTGGGAAGAAAACCACATAGCTCCATGGACTCCAATTTACAGGTTGAAGGGGAAGATTAATTGTGGGAGTCTCAGAGGCACTGGGTCACAAAGTACAGGTGTTCAGAGCTGAAAAATCATGTGGCAATAAGTAGAGTTGTTTTCCTTATAACTGTGTGTAATAAAATATAATTTTGGTGCCCTGAGAATTCTAGAGAATCCAGAAATGCTTTGGGAAAAAGAAAGTTTACAGCTTTGGAGCACCTGCAAACAACTTCAACTCACAGTGGGCCCTGGAACAGTGACAGTGGGGAGGTGCTGCTTTCAAATAGCCTTAAAAGCAGTGGGCATTGCTTGTGGGTAGGGACATTTATAAATCTTTATAGGCCCTCAGGTTTGAAGTTTCCATGCATCACTATATCAAATGTAATAAAATGCACTCATAGTACACATGAAATAAAATTTTTTGCAATAAAAAATTACAAAAGATCTTTTTATTTTTTAATTTTTTATTTTTTAATTTATTTTTTATTGGTGTTCAATTTACTAACATACAGAATAACCCCCCGTGCCCGTCACCCATTCACTCCCACCCCCCGCCCTTCTAACTCTGGGAAACGAACTAAGGGTGGTGGAAGGGGAGAAGAAAAGATTTTTTTAAATGTTGCATTGAAATTATTTGGCTACAACAAACTCTAATTTACAATTGGCTATGATTTCTAAGCAATCATGATGTATACTTGGGAATTCTTATGAAGTGAGAAAATATAACCCACAAATTGTTTTCAAATGTAGTACAACTTTTTATGAATATTAAAAGTAATGGTGATTGAAGTTTGCATATACATTAAGGATTTATTTCCACATTGCAGTTTTGTTTCATGTTTCAGAGCCAGCAAGGATAAAATGACTCTAATTATGGAATTGGATACCTAAAATGTGTGAGCACTAGTAGTAAACACATCTGAGATACCCCCAAGGACTCTCAGAAATGATTGGGAGAAGTTTTCAAAGGCCTGAGGTCTTGCATTATTCAGGTATGAACCAGATCTGATGAAATGTGGGGTTATTACTGTTCAGGTGACCCCTATTATTATCTGTAAGCAGGTGAGACTTAAAGAAAAGTTATAGACCTAAAAATGGTGACAATGGTTTGGCCTAGGTGTAGGCAGTTACTAATCACCTCAAAAGGAATCCAGATAGTGAAAAAACAAATAAATAAAACAAATTTTAAAAAGATTGCGGCCTCTTATTGAGGACTGTGGTAAATTCGTGCTCTTTCTCTTGGTCAGATTGGCTCTTAGGGGAAATTCTGGGCTAAAGCTTCTCAAACCAGAAACCTGGAAGTCTTCCTTGACTCCTTCCCTTAATTCTTGTCTAATACCTCATTTAAGGTTTCTGGGTCTTACCTCTAAAATATGCTGAACCCATTAACTTTTTTCTACCTCTGCCAATAGAGGTCCAAGATACCATAATTTCTCCTGGACTATTGCAACAACTTCATGAACTGTATCCTTGCTTCCACACTTAGTTGTCTACTTATATTTGCATACAGAAATCCATATACATTGTATCTACTGTCCATCTTGCACATGACATCCACTGTTATTTAAAAATGTAAGCCAGGTCATGTTATTTTTGTCTTAAAACCATCCAGTAGCTTTCTATCTCACTTGGAATAAATTCCAAAAAGCCCCTATGTAACCTGGCCCCTGCCTATCTCACTAGCTTTATGCCCCACCACTTTTCTTGGGACCCACTGTGTTCCAGCCACACTAGCCTTATCTTAAATCACCAAGCTACTTCCTACCACAGGGCGTTTGTACATGAGTTTCTCTGCCTGGACTAGTCAACTTCATGTTTTACCCATGCCTGAATCTTTCTTATACTTTGGGTCTCAGTACAACTGTCACCTCTTTCAGAGTCCTCTAATGTAGCTCCTATATCATTCTCTTAGTATCTTGTTTACTTCATAGGACTTATAATAATTTACAGATGTTTTAGTCATAGTTTGGTTTACCCCCTTTTTTTTTTGTTAGTCACTGAAGTAAACTCTATAACAGCGACTATGACTTTCTTGTTCACTCTTGGTCACATGCTAGGTGCTCAATAAATTCTTGTTGAATGAATTAATACAACATATTATATTGAGCCTGTTTACTAATTATTTTCATCTGTATGTCTTAGCTTCACCCCATGCATTAGAATACAATCAGCAAAAACTGACCTAGGTAATGTATGAGATCTTAATAAAAGAAAAAGAGACCTTCTGGGAAGCCAGAAGGAGATGGAGTGGATGGAGTGGATGACTAGGGCTCCATCAACTGGCTCAATGAGTATCCCACAGAAGGCCTACCTTTCACCTGATTCTTCAGCAGTATTTGAGAAATTAGGCTGCAGAGAGTGGAGAAGAAGGGAAATTTTTCAGGTGTCAAACAGGATATCATCTCCAAAGGAAGATTTGACATCCATTTATAAACCCATCAAGGGAAATGGAGGCTCACTCACCCCACTTGATTTTTCACAAACTCAATCTGTCTTGAGTTTCCAGCTTCTATCTGACTTTGTCTGGTTTAGAAGTAAAAAATGAACATGATTATTCTTATTTTTGAAATTTCTTGAAATCTTCATTTCAAAACAAATTAATGATCCCATATCTCCCTCTCCTCATAGAAACTTAAAGCCACAGTGTATTTGAGCTAGTGGGGCAATTTGGAGATCCTAGCGTACCCTCTTTCATGTTATTGATGGAGAAATAGATCCAGGGGAGAGAAGTGATTTGAGTAAAACCAAATCTGTTGACTCCTAAGCCAGTTTTCTTTCTATTATCTCTCAACCTACATTATAACTGGGTAAAGTAAAGTGATGGCATCTACATTTTATTTCCCTTAATGCCCAGCAGTGTATTCGATACACAGTAGATCCTTATGTATTTGTTTGTTACCATGATGTATGTAGTAGGCTGTTGACACAAAATGACAAATATTTTTTTAAAAATTTAAAGAGAAAGGAAAAGAGTTTTATTTGAGCTTAAGTTGGGACAGTGGTCAGGGATACACAATATTCATAAAGAAGAGAGTGCTCTTGGGAAGGAACATTTGGTGCAGGGTTATAGGTTGTTGTTGGGGTTTTTTTTACATAAAGAGTTAAAAAATCATTATGATGAAGGACATTCCAAAAAGCTACAGATTTTTGTTATGTTTTTGGTAGGTGCAAGGCTCTATGACTTTAATCTTATGAGAACCAGGAATGCTTCTGTGTTTTTCTTATGTTTTTGTTTGGAAAGTCCCCCTCCTTTTTTTTTTTAACAAAGTGAAGCAGACATACAATGTGTGCTCAGGGCAGAAATGGAGCCCATGTTTTGCTGAGTCATTTTAACTTTGGTAAATGTTTTAAGATTATATATATATATATATATATATATATATATATATATATATATATATAGAGAGAGAGAGAGAGAGAGAGAGAGAGAGACAGACAGACAGACATAGTACATGTTCTTGGACCAGAATGTCTAGTTTTACATTTGGTATGACATTTATAACAAAGGTACATGGTATTAAAAAATTCCAAGATGTAAAATTTGAAGGAACCAGTGCAACTTTGGAATAGATGGACAGGAGAGAAAAAAATCAAAAGAATCCTTTACATACGTCTTGATAAAAGGGTATAGAAATTTATGATTATTCATAAGAAAAGAGGGAGCATGCACACTGAGCAAACATATGCAGCATATAATCCCTTGTTTACTTTGAGGCATATAATCCTTTGTTTACTTTGAGATTTAACCTAAGAACAAGGCACAGTTCAGTTCCTGATGTCAGGAGATTAATTTAGCACAAGGAGAAGGGGTTATGGGCATGCTCCAAGAGCAGGTATAACCTGGCTGGGCCTTAGGATTATTGTCTTGGGTAAGGAATGCAGGGTCTTGCTTGTTCCTAGGCTGGAACCATATCAGTTCACCTTGAGTCCACGCTCTTGCACAGAGAGCTAGTGAGTTTATTGGTGGGGTCTAAAAACACATAGTAGCTGATTAGGAAGGAATAGTTCTCTGAAAAACAAGCTTTAACTTTTCCACTAGTTTCAATCTCATTAACCCTATGGGGCACAATTTCAATACCCTCCCTGCCCATGGAGTTATGATCATTCCTCAATCTGAAGAATTGCAGGTCTCATTGTCAATCCTTTATTACATTTCTGTGGAACACGGATGGAGGTCTATCTTCTGTAACTGCTTCAAGCTGAATTAGGGTACAGTAGGGGCTGTGGAATGGAAGGATTTGACATGTCAAAGGTAGTTCCTTATCTGAGAACTTGGATATGTTTTCTGCATAGTTTGACATTTTTTTATATTATTAGTTTTATCCCCAACTATATGCCAAGGAATAGTAACAATATAGTCAAACTCAGTTTTATCATTTCCTCTAAAATTGATTGATATTGATGTTATGTCCAAGAGACTAGATCAGTAAACCAGTCTCAGCCACCTGGAAAAGGGGAGTATGGTGGTCAAGGGCTTCTTGTAGCAAAATAGCTTTTTGTTTCATTTTATTTATGTTGATTCTTTTTTTTTATTGGAGTTCAATTTGCCAACATATAGCATAACACCCAGTGCTCATCCCATCAAGTGCCCCCCTCAGTGCCTATCACCCAGTCACCCCCACTCCCCGCCCACCTCCCTTTCCACCACCCCTTGTTTGTTTCCCAGAGTTAGAAGTCTCTCATGTTCTGTCTCCCTTTCTGATATTTCCCACTCATTTTTTCTCCTTTCCCCTTTATTCACTTCTTATTTCTTTTTTTTAAATATTTGATTTATTTATTCATGAGAGACAGAGAGAGATGCAGAGACACAGGCAGAGGGATAAGCAGGCTACATGCAGGGAGCCTGATGTGGGACTTGATCCCTGATCCCAGGATCACGCCCTGAGTCAAAGGCAAACACTCAACTGCTGAGCCACGAAGGCGTTCCTGATTCTTATTTCCCAGGAGAAGTTAATATAAGGGCTACAAGTGGTGTTAGTCACCATATAGTACGCTTTGTTCAGCAAGCAATCAGGTAATTAATAAGAGGCATTTCTATGGAAACAAAAGAAAAACACAGGTTAATAGTTGTAGCAGATTATAAACCCAAGTTTGAGTCCTGAGTGATGCCAGTGAGAAGACTTCTAGATGTCAGGCTCAAAGCATCCTCAGATGAGTCTGGAGCAGTCAGAAGCAATCTGATGGATTTTTCCAGTTTGTAGTTCAACATCTTTGGTAATACTTTTGAGTGACTCATATAGCAACAGGCATGAAGATTCTCTATATGTGAGCTATTGTGACAATTTCTCTGAGGTTGTCTAGCTTCATTTTGTAGGGCTTCAGTACAAAAGACAGTTTTAGTTCTTAATGATTTTAAGGTAAGATAATGGGAGAAGATTGGAAGCCTTAGTTGAAAGTTATAGATATTTGAGAAAACCAGAAGAATTCAGTATCCAGTCCAATTTTATAGGCAAGCAACAAATACTCAAAGATAATTAATCAGAACTAGAATCAAACATCCACAAAGGTGTGTTATTAAAATACAATCTTTCTCTCTAAAGTCTCCTTCATTCCTGTCAAAGATAGCCAAATTAAGATAAAATTGATTATTAAATATATCTAGTTTTAATAATCTTGGCCTAATTATTTACTTATGTACAGCAAGAATAGTGATTGGCCATATAGATTTTTAAAGGTCTACATTGCTAGAATTTTTCATAAGGAATTTCAGATTTAACAGCTTTAACTGTTTTTTAAGGCCAGAAGCCAAGACAAATATTTGCCAGTAGACTTTCCTGCAGTACCTGTAGATTTGAGTGAATTCCTCTTCTTTCAAGGTCCCCCAAAGATCTTGAGGCTCCTGCACTAGCCAGGAAGTGACATTCGTTACTCACCTGGTAGGGCTACAGGGAACTCTAAGCAAAGAATCAGACCAGTATTTTTGAAGGACTCTATTGGCTCCATAGAGTCAACTTTAGTTCTTTAAAGCTGTCTGGTCATAGCTGAGTTTATGTATGTCTCCCTCAAATATGACATTCCAGTGAAAGCCTTAATAATATAACCAATGTTTCCAAAGATATCCTGTTGCAAGGAGAACAAATTATTTTTGAGCTTTTACAAATAATTTTAATTGCCATGAAAAGAAGAATACTTGATGACAGTTTCTGAGTTCTGGAGGGTTCAGATAGGGAGAAAAGATAAATGCTTCAATTTAAGTGTTAAAGGACTATTTTACCAAGAGAAAAAGTTTCCTTAAATCTAGAAGAGCATACATTAGAGAATCAGCAATATTTCAAACAAGCGTTATAAAAAATTATAGTCATCTTCCTTAATTCATTTAGCCCCATGTTATTAATTACTGTTCTGTTTGAATGCAGCTTTTCCATTAGTTCTGGAAATTCTCAGTTTAGTTTTATGATCTTAAGGATATCAGGAGCCCGTTTTTGTCAAAAGTACTTTTCATAAAACTTCTTGAGGCTGAAACATATTTTGTGCATGCAGCAGAACAGTAACTGTAAGTGACAAAAGACTCAAAAATGGACATGGTTAACATCTGATGAGGATTCATTCATTATAATGCAGGTGAAAAGGAAATTTGGTTATTTTTATTACACATAATGTTTTAATAATTAGGCCTTAAGTGATGATATTATACCAAGATATATTAACATTTTAGAAATTTTATATAGTGTCTGGAACAGTTACAACATTTACCACATAATAGAACCTAAAAAGATTTATCATTATTTGTTTGACATGCCTCCCATATAATTTAATGTACCAAATAAATAATCCTAATTAGTCAAAAAGACTTTATTCTGAATCTTTCTGGAAGTCTGTTTTCTGGGATGACTATTAAAAATATTAGAAAGTTTCAAGGCACATGACTAAATAGGATCACAGATCATTGCAAAATGCAAAAGTTGATTATCTGCTTAACCAAGGTGGCCATAAGAGATTCTACAATAGGATATATAGTTTGTTAGCAAACCTTACCTCCTTTAATATTAAAAAGCTTTGTTTTTTTGAGTAATTAAAGACCTGATGAAGACAAAACATTGAAATTTTGTTTTTTCTGGATAAGTAAAGAAAAAAACTTTGTTTACAATTTCTAATCAAAAGCAGACCAACAATCCAAGAAAACGTTATATTCTCTTTTATTTATTAAAAGATTTTATTTTGATTCCAGTTAACATAAAGTGTTATAATAGTTTCAGGTGTACAATATAGTGATGCAACAATTCCACACATCACACAGTGCTTATCATGACAAGTGCCCTCCTCAATCCCCATCACCTATTTCACCCATTCCCCACCCCCACCCCCTCTGGCAATCAATAGGTAGTTCTCTATATGTAAGAGTCTGTTTCCTGCTTTCTCTCTCTGTCTCTGTCTCTCTCTTTATCTCAATATCTCCCCTTTGCTCATTTGTTTTGTTTCTTAAATTTTGCGTAGAGTGGGATATATATATATATATATATATATATATATATATATATATATCCTTTTCTTTTTTATAATAAATTTATTTTTTATTGGTGTTCAATTTACCAACATACAGAATAACACCCAGTGCTCATCCCATCAAGTGCCCCCCTCAGTGCCCATCACCCAATCAGCCCCACCCCCCGCCCTCCTCCCCTTCCACCACCCTTAGTTCGTTACGCAGAGTTAGGAGTCTTTATGTTCTGTCTCCCTTTCTGATATTTCCCACACATTTCTTCTCCCTTCCCTTATGTTCCCTTTCACTATTATTTATATTGCCCAAATGAATGAGAACATATAATGTTTGTCCTTCTCCGATTGACTTATTTCACTCAGCATAATACCCTCCAGTTCCATCCACGTTGAAGCAAATAGTGGGTATTTGTCATTTCTAATGGCTGAGTAATATTTCATTGTATACATAAACCACATCTTTATCCATTCATCTTTCGATGGACACCGAGGCTCCTTCCACAGTTTGGTTATTGTGGACATTGCTGCTAGAAACATCAGGGTGCAGGTATCCTGGCGTTTCATTGCATCTGTATCTTTGGGGTAAATCCCCAACAGTGCAATTGCTGGGTCATGAGGCAGGTCTATTTTTAAAACTTTGAGGAACCTCCACACAGTTTTCCAGAGTGGCTGCACCAGTTCACATTCCCACCAACAGTGTAAGAGGGTTCCCTTTTCTCCGCATCCTCTCCAACATTTGTGGTTTCCTGCCTTGTTAATTTTCCCCATTCTCACTGGTGTGAGGTGATATCTCATTGTGGTTTTGATTTGTATTTCCCCAATGGCAAGTGATGCGGAGCATTTTCTCATGTGCATGAAGGCATGTCTATGTCTTCCTCTGTGAGATTTCTGTTCATGTCTTTTGCCCATTTCAAGATTGGATTGTTTGTTTCTTTGGTATTGAGTTTAAGAAGTTCTTTATAGATCTTGGAAACTAGCCCATTATCTGATTCGTCATTTGCAAATATCGTCTCCCATTCTGTAGGTTGTCTTTTAGTTTTGTTGACTGTATCCTTTGCTGTGCAAAAGTTTCTTATCTTCATGAAGTCCCAATAGTTTATTTTTGCTTTTGTTGCTTTTGCCTTCGTGGATGTATCTTGCAAGAAGTTACTGTGGCCGAGTTCAAAAAGGGTGCTGCCTGTGTTCTCCTCTAGGATTTTGATAGAATCTTGTCTCACATTTAGATCTTTCATCCATTTTGAGTTTATCTTTGTGTATGGTGAAAGAGAGTGGTCTAGTTTCATTCTTCTGCATGTGGATGTCCAATTTTCCCTGCACCATTTATTGAGAGACAGTCTTTCTTCCAATGGATAGTCTTTCCTCCTTTATCGAATAAAGTTCAGGGTCCACTTCTGGGTTCTCTATTCTGTTCCATTGATCTATGAGTCCGTTTTTGTGCCAGTACCACACTGTCTTGATGACCACAGCTTTGTAGTACGACCTGAAATCTGGCATTGTGATGCCCCCAGATATGGTTTTCTTTTTTAAAATTCCCCTGGCTATTCGGGGTCTTTTCTGATTCCACACAAATCTTTTTATTTCAAACATTTTTATTTATTTATTCATAGAGACAGAGAGAGAGAGGCAGAGACACAGGCAGAGGGAGAAGCAGGCTCCATGTAGAGAGCCCGACATGGGACTCGATCAGGGTCTCCAGGATCACGCCCTGGGCTGCAGGCGGCGCTAAACCGCTGCGTCACCAGGGCTACCCCACACAAATCTTAAAATAATTTGTTCTAACTCTCTGAAGAAAGTCCATGGTATTTTGATAGGGATTGCATTAAATGTATAAATTACCCTGGGTAACATTGACATTTTCACTATATTAACTGCCAATCCATGAGCATGGAATATTTTTCCATCTCTTTGTGTCTTCCTCAATTTCTTTCAGAAGTGTTCTATAGTTTTTACTGTATAGATCCTTTACCTCTTTGGTGAGGTTTATTTCTAGGTATCTTATGCTTTTGGGTGCAATTGGAAATGGGATTGACTCCTTCATTTCTCTTTCTTCAGTCTCATTGTTAGTGTATAGAAATGCCACTGACTTCTGGGCATTGATTTTGTACCCTGCCATGCTACCAAATTGCTGTATGAGTTCTAGCAATCTTGGGGTGGAGGCTTTTGGGTTTTCTATGTACAGTATCATGTCATCGGCGAAGAGGGAGAGTTTGACTTCTTCTTTGCCAATTTGAATGCCTTTAATGTCTTTTTGTTGTCTGATTGCTGAGGCTAGGACTTCCAGTACTATGTTGAATAGCAGTGGTGAGAGTGGACATCCCTGTCTTGTTCCTGATCTTAGGGGAAAGGCTCCCAGTGATTCCCCATTGAGAATGATATTTGTTGTGGGCTTTTCGTAGATGGCTTTTAAGATGTTGAGGAATCTTCCCTCTATCCCTACACTCTGAAGAGTTTTGATCAGGAATGGATGCTATATTTTGTCAAATGCTTTCTCTGCATCTAATGAGAGGATCATATGGTTCTTGGTTTTTCTCTTGCTGATATGATGAATCACATTGATTGTTTTACTAGTGTTGAACCAGCCTTGTGTCCCGGGGTTAAATCCTACTTGGTCATTGTGAATAATGTTCTTAATGTGCTGTTGGATCCTATCGGCTAGTATCTTGTTGAGAAATTTTCATCCATGTTCATCAGGGATATTGGTCTGTAATTCTCCTTTTTGGTGGGGTCTTTGTCTGGTTTTGGAATTAAGGTGGTGCTGGCTTCATAGAATGAGTTTGGAAGTACTCCGTCTGTTTCTATCTTTCCAAACAGCTTTAGTAGAATAGATATGGTTTCTTCTTTAAAGTTTGATAGAATTCCCCTGGGAAGCCATCTGGCCCTGGACTTTTGTGTCTTGGGAGGTTTTTGATGACTGCCTTAATTTCCTCCCTGGTTATTGGCCTGTTCAGGTTTTCTATTTCTTCCTGTTCCAGTTTTGGTAGTTTGTGGCTTTCTAGGAATGCATCCATTTCTTCTAGATTGCCTAATTTATTGGCCTATAGCTGTTCATAATATGTTTTTAAAATCGTTTGTATTTCCTTGGTGTTGGTAGTGATCTCTTCTTTCTCATTCATGATTTTATTAATTTGAGCCTTCTCTCTTCTGTTTAATAAGGTTGGCTAATGGTTTATCTATCTTACTAATTCTTTCAAAGTACCTACTCCTGGTTTTGTTGATCTGTTCCACAGTTCTTCTGGTCTCGATTTCGTTGAGTTCTGCTCGAATCTTAATTAACTCTCTTCTTCTGCTGGGTGTAGGATCTACCTGCTGTTTTTTCTCTAGCTCTTTTATGTGTAAGGTTAGCTTTTGTTTTTGAGTTCTTTCCAGTTTCTGAGTGGATGCTTGTATTGCGATGTATTTCCCCCTTAGGACTGCTTTTGCTGCATCCCAAAGATTTTGAACGGTTGTTTCTTCATTCTCATTATTTTCCATGAATCTTTTTAATTCTTCCTTAATTTCCTGGTTGACCCTTTCATCTTTTAGCACGATGGTCCTTAACCTCCACGTGTTTGAAATCCTTCCAAACTTCTTCTTGTGATTTAGTTCTAATTTCAAGGCATTATGGTCTGAGAATATGCAGGGGACGATCCCAATCTTTTGGTATCGGTTCAGACCCGATTTGTGACCCAGTATGTGGTCTATTCTGGAGAAAGTTCCATGTGTACTTGAGAAGAATGTGTGTTCAGTTGAGTTTGGATGTAAAGTTCTGTAGATATCTGTGAAATCTATCTGGTCTAGTATATCATTTAAAGCTCTTGTTTCTTTGGAGATGTTGTGCTTAGAAGACCTATCGAGTATAGAAAGAGCTAGATTGAAGTCACCAAGTATAAGTGTATTATTATGTAAGTATTTCTTCACTTTGGTTATTAATTGATTTAAATATTTGGCAGCTCCCACATTCGGGGCATATATATTGAGGATTGTTAAGTCCTCTTGTTGGATAGATCCTTTAAGTATGATATAGTGTCCCTCTTCATCTCTCACTACAGTCTTCGGGGTAAATTTTAGTATATCTGATATAAGGATGGCTACCCCTGCTTTCTTTTGAGGACCATTTGAATGGTAAGTGGTACTCCAACCTTTTATTTTCAGGTTGTAGGTGTCCTTCTGTCTAAAATGAGTCTCTTGTAGACAGCAAATAGATGGGTCCTGCTTTTTTATCCAGTCTGAAACCGTGCGCCTTTTGTTTTTGTTTTTTTTTTAATTTTTATTTATTTATGATAGTCACAGAGAGAGAGAGAGAGAGAGAGGCAGAGACACAGGCAGAGGGAGAAGCAGGCCCCATGCACCGGGAGCTCGACATGGGATTCGATCCCGGGTCTCCAGGATCGCGCCCTGGGCCAAAGGCAGGCGCCAAACCGCTGCGCCACCCAGGGATCCCACCGTGCGCCTTTTGATGGGGTCATTAAGGTCGTTCACGTTCAGTGTTACTATTGACAGATATGAGTTTAGTGTCATCATGATATCTATTCAGTCCTTGTTTTTGTGAATTGTTCCACTGGAGTTCTTCTTAAAGTGGAATTTTAAGAGTCCCCCTTAAAATTTCTTGCAGAGATGGTTTGGAGGTCACATATTCTTTCAGTTCTTGCCTGTTTTGGAAGCTCTTTATCTCTCCTTCCATTTTGAATGAGAGCCTTGCTGGATAAAATATTGTTGGTTGCATCTTCTTCTCATTTAGGACCCTGAATATATCCTGCCAGCCCTTTTTGGCCTGCCAGGTCTCTGTGGAGAGGTCTGCTGTTACCCTAATACTCCTCCCCATAAAAGTCAGGGATTTCTTGTCTCTTGCTGCTTTAAGCATCGTCTCTTTATCTTTTAAATTTGCAAGCTTAACTATTAAATGTTGAACGGTTTTTATCGAATTTAGGGTGGGATCTCTCTATTTCCTGCATCTGAATTCCTGTTTCCCTTCCCCAATTTGGAAAGTTTTCAGCTATGATTTGTTCAAATACATATTCTGGACCTCTGTCCCTTTCGGCGCGCTTGGGAACTCCAATTAAAAGTAGGTTTTTCTTCCTCAGGCTGTCATTTATTTCCCTTAATCTATCCTCGTGGTCTTTTAATTGTTTGTCTCTTTTTTCCTCAGTTTCCCTCTTTGCCATCAACTTGTCTTCTATGTTACTCACTCATTCTTCCCCCCTCGTTAACCCTTGTCGTTAGGACTTCTAGTTTGGATTGCATCTCATTCAATTGATTTTTAATTTCTGCCTGATTAGATCTAAATTCTGCAGTCATGAAGTCTCTTGAGTCCTTTATGCTTTTTTCTAGAGCCACCAGTAGCTGTATAATAGTGCTTCTGAATTGGCTTTCTGACATTGAATTGTAATCCAGATTTTGTAACTCTGTGGGAGAGAGGACTGTTTCTGATCCTTTCTTTTGAGGTGAGGTTTTCCTTCTAGTCATTTTGCTCAGTGAAGAGTGGCCAAAAACAAGTTGTATTGGGAAAAGGAGAAAAAGAGAGGAGAGAAAGAAGGAAAGAAAAGAGAAAAAGAAAAAAGAAAAAAGGAAGAAAAAAGGAAAAAAGAGAAGAAAAAGAAAGAAAGGGAATAAAAAGGGTCGGGGAAGCAAACAAATCAAACGGGAAAAAAAAAAACAACACGGGGAGTTTCTTCTGTTTCTGTATACTTTAAGTCCCTTGACTTCCCCTGGAACTTGTCCGTCTAGTTGTTCTTCTGGGGGAGGGGCCTGTTGTGCTGATTTTCAGGTGTTAGCACTTGGGGGAGCTGCTCAGCCCCCTGCCTGGTGCAGGGCTCAGTGGGGGTTGTTTACCCCGTGAGGCCCCAGGAGGAGTTACCACAGTGGCGGTGGTCAGCTCTAGAGCCCCGGATTCAGCTCCCGCAGTAGCTACGGAGCTCTTGGTCTGCAGGGGCCTGGAACCTCCGGGGGCGGGGTTGCTGATCTGCTCAGCTTGGGGCAGGAGCTCCTTGCTGTCTTGGTCCCTCGCGGCCTCTGCCTGTCCCAGGGAGAGGCCAGATCCTGGGCTGTGTCTTGGCGCCCTGTGCTCCCGGGCCTGCGCTGTTGGATTCCCGCTCCCGGCCGCGCATCCCCCACCGCTGAGCCTCCACCCGAGCCCCCCGAGCTGCTCCCGGAGCCGCGCAGCCCCCTCCGCACAGAGCCTCTTCCTCTGCCGGAGCCGCCGCCAAGCTGCTCCCAGTCAGTGCGTGTGCGCGCGCTGCAGCCCTTTAGGTTGCTCCGAGCACTCTCCCCGGGGCGCAGTTGCTCTGTTAGTGTCCCAGGGAGCCTGAGGGCATCCCCGCCCTCCTGGAGTCCTGCTCCAACTCCCTGCGAGCGCCTTTCCACCCGGGAAGATTGGTGAAGCTCCTGCTTCTCTGGGACGGTGCTTTCCTGTCCTGGGGGCACTCGCCCCGGCCTTAGCCTGGCTCCTCACGTGGGGCCCCTCCCCCTTGGATGCCTTTTGTTTCTTTATTTCTTTTTTCCCCGTCTTCCTACCTTGATAGAAGCACGAACTCTTCTCACTGTATCATTCCAGCTGTTCTCTCTTTAAATCTCAGGCCGAATTTGTAGATTTTCAGGATGATTTGAAGGTTATCTGGGTAATTTGGTGGGGACCGGTGATTAGGGAACCCTACTCTTCCGCCATCTTGCCGCTCCTCCTATATAACCTTTTCTTTATCCATTCATCATTCGAGGGACACATGGGCTCTTTCCATAGTTTGGCTATTGCTGACAATGCTGCTATCAATATTGACGTGCACATGCCCCTTAGAATCTGTATTTCTGTATCCTTGGGGTAAAAATCTAGCAGTGCAATTGCTGGATCATAGGTAGTTATATTTTCCACTTTTTGCGGAATCTCCAAACTGTTCTTCAGAGTGGCTGCACCAGTTTGCATTCCCGCCAAAAGTGCAAGAGTTTCACCTTTATCTGAATCCTCACCAACATCTGTTGTTTCCAGAATGTTAGCCATTATGACAGGTGTGAGGTGGTGTCTCATCATGTTTTTTATTTCTATTTCCCTGATGATGAGTGATGTTGAGGAGCTTTTCACATTTCTGTTAGCCATCTGGATATCTTCTTTGGAAAAATGTCTATTCATATCTTCTGCCCATTTCTTAACTGGATTATTTGATTTTTGGGCATTGAATTTGATAAGTTCCTTGTAGATTTTGAATACTAACCCTTTGTCAGATATGTCATTTACAAATATCTTCTCTCATTCTGGAGGTTGCTTTTTAGTTTTGTTGATTGTTTCCTTCACTGTGCGGAAGCTTTTTATCTTGATGAAGTCCTAGTAGTTCATTTTTGCATTTGTTTCCCTTACTTCTGGCAAAGAATCTAGTAAGAAATTGTTATGGCTGATGTCAAAGAGGTTGCTGCCTGTGTTTTCCTCTAGGATTTTGATGGATTCTTGTCTCACATTTAGATATTTCATCCATTTTGAGTTTATCTTTGTGTATGATGTAAGAGAATGGTCTAGTTTCATTCTTCTACATATGGTTGTTCAATTTCCCTAGCACCATTTATTAAAGAGACTTTTTCCCCTCATTGGATATTCCTTATTGCTTTGTTGAAGATTAGTTGACCATATAGTTGTGGGTCCATTATTCTGTTCCATTGATCTATGTGTCTGTTTTTGTGCGATTATCATACCATCTTGATGACTACAGTTTTGTCATATAGTTGAAATCTGGTATCATATTGCCTACAGTTTTGTTTCTCTTTTTTCAGGATTGCTTTGGATCTTCAGGATCTTCTCTAATTCCATACATATTTTAGGATTGTTTGTTCTGGCTCTGTGAAAAATGCTGGTCATATTTTGATAAGGATTGCACTGAACGTATAGATTGTTTTGGGTAGTATAGACATTTTAACAAAGTTTGTTCTTCCAATCCATGAGCATGGAATGCCTTTCCATTTCTTTGTGTCCTCTTCAATTTCTTTCCTAAGTGTTCTAGTTTTCAGAGTACAGATCTTTTACCTCTTAGGTTAGGTGCATTCCTACATATCTTATGGGCTTTGGTGCAATTGTAAATGTGATTGATTCTTTGATCTCTCTTTCTGATGCTTCATTATTGGTGTATATAAATGCAAAAGATTTATGTACATTTTTATTAATTAAATTTAAAAAAGAACATGCTAGTAAAGAATGAATGGGCCAACCAGGAAATTAAAGAAGAAATTAAAAAGCACATTGAAGCAAATGAAAAAGAAAACATGATAGTCTAAAACTGTTGGGATGCAGCAAAGGCAGTTCTAACAGGGAACCACAGGCCTACCTCAAGAAGAAAGAAAAGTCTCATATATACAAACTAACCTTACACTTAAAGAAGCTAGAAAAGGAACATCTAATAAAGCCTAAAGCCAGCAGAAGAAGGGAAATAATAAACATAAAAGTAGAAATAAATGATATGGAAACAAAAACCCCAGTAGAGCAAATCAAGGAAACTAAGAGCTGGGTTCTCCCAAAGAATTAATAAAATTAATAAAGCCTTAGTCAGACTTATCAAAAAGAGTAGAGAATTGAACAAAATAAATGCAATCATGAATGAAAGAGGAAAGATCAAAACCAACACCACAGAGAAACAAATGATTTTAAGAAAATATTATGAAAATTATATGCCAACAAACTGGTCAATCTGGAAGAAATGGACAAATTCCTAGAAACTTACAAGGATAAGGATATTATGAGGGTATTTTAATTAATTAATTAATTAATTAATTAATTTTTTTACTGGAGTTCAACTTGCCAACATATAGCATAATACCTAGTGCTCATCCCGCCAAGTGCCCCCCTTAGTGCCCATCACCCAGTCACCCAAACCCCCGCCCACCTCCCTTTCCACCACCCCTTGTTCGTTTCCCAGAGTTAGGAGTTCTCATGTTTTGTGTCCCTTTCTGACATTTCCCACTCATTTTCTCACCTTTCCCCTTTACCCCCTTTCACTATTTTTTTATATTCCCCAAATGAATGAGACCATATAATGTTTGTCCTTCTCCGATTGACTTACTTCACTCAGCCTAATACCCTCCAGTTCCATCCACGTCAAAGCAAATGGTGGGTATTTGTCATTTCTAATGGCTGAGTAATATTCCATTGTATACATATACCACATCTTCTTTATCCATTCATTTTTCGATGGACACCGAGGCTCCTTCCACAGGTTGGCTACTGTGGACATTGCTGCAATAAACATTGGGGTGCAGATGTCCTGATGTTTCACTGCACCTGTATCTTTGGGGTAAATCCCCAGCAGTGCAATTGCTGGGTCATAGGGCAGGTCTATTTTTAACTCTTTGAGGAACCTCTAAAGAGTTTTCCAGAGTGGCTGCACCACTTCACATTCCCACCAACAGTGCAAGAGGGTTCCCCTTTCTCCACATCCTCTCCAACATTTGTTGTTTCCTGCCTTGTTAATTTTCCCCATTCTCACTGGTGTGGTTTTGATTTGTATTTCCCTGATGGCCAGTGATGCGGAGCATTTTCTCATGTGCTTGTTGGCCATGTCTATGTCTTCCTCTGTGAGATTCCTCTCAATAGCATGTTCTTTAAACTCCTTTAAGCTTCCACATTTTTTTTCTTGTGGTTGAATTCAATTTTCATAGTGTTGTGGTCTGAAAATATGTATGGTATGATCTTGATCTTTTTGTACTTCTTGAGCCCTGATTTGTGACCCAGTACGTGATCTATTCTGGAGAATGTTCCATGTGCACTTGAAAAGAATGTGTATTTTGCTGCTTTGAGGATGAAATCTTCTGAATATATCTTTTAAGTCCATGTGGTCCAGTGTGTCATTCAAAGCCCTTTTGTCCTTGTTGATCTTCTGCTTAGATGATCTCTTTCCATTGCTGTGTGTGTGTGCGGGGGGTTAAAGTCTGAAAATATACATCATATGATCTCAATCTTTTTGTACTTTTTGAGGGCTGATTTATTTTTTTTTAATTTGTTTTTCTTGAAGTTCGATTTTCCAACATACAGTATAACACTCAGTGCTCATCCCATCAAGTGCCCTCCTCAGTGCCTGTCACCCAGTTATCCCAACCCCCCACCCACCTCCTCTTCTGCAACCGTTTGTTTGTTTCCCAGAGTTAGGAGTCTCTCATGGTTTGTCTCCTTGAGGGCTGATTTGTGACCCAGAATGTTATCTATTGTGGATAATGTTAAATGTACTCTGGAAAAGAATATGTATTCTGCTGCTTGAGGATGAAGTGTTCTGAATATATCTGTTAAGTTCATCTGGTCCAGCGTGTCCTTCAAAGCCATTGTTTCTTTGTTGATTTTCTGCTTAGGTGATCTGCTCACTGCTGTAAGTGGGGTGTTAAAGTATCTTACTATTATTGTATTGTTATTAATGATTTTCTTTATGTTTGTTATTTATTGTTTTATATATTTTGGTGATCTCTTGTTGGAGGCATAAATATGTACAATTGTTAGATCTTCTTGATGGATAAACCCCTTAATTATGCTATAATGCCCTTCTTCATCTCTTGTACAGTCTTTGGTTTAAAATCTAGTTTGTCTCTTATAAGTATGGCTACATTTGACCTTTCATAGAGTCTCCTTTAATATTCCTTTCAGGACTGGTTTAGTGGTCATGAATTTCTTTAGTTTTTGTTTGGGAAACTATCTCTCCCTCTATTCTGAATGACAGCCTTGCTGGATGAAGTATTCTTGGGTGAATATTTTTGTCCCATTCAGCACATTGAATATATCCTGTTACTTTCTTCTGACCTGCTATGTTTCTGTGGACAGGTGTGCTATGAACCTCATCTGTCTTCTCTTCTAGGTTAAGGACTTTTTTTGTTGTTGTTGCTTTCAGGATTCTTTCCTTTTCTGTGTATTTTATTAATTTGACTGTGGTATGTCTTGGTGATGATTGGCTTTTGTTGAATTTAATGGGAATTCTCTATGCATCTTAGATTTTGATATCTGTTTCCTTCCCTAGACTGGGGAAATTTTCAGTTATAATCTGCTCAAATAAAACTTTTGGTCCCTTTACTTTGTCTTCCTCTTCTGGGACTCCTATGATGCAAGTGTTACTCCACTTTAATAAGTCACTAGTTTCCCTAAGTCTACCTTCATTATTCATTAGCTTTGTTTCCCTCTTCTTTTTAGCTTCATTATTTTCCATAATTTTATCTTGTACATCACTGATTCATCCTTTGTCTTTTTCCATCCCTGTATTTATGGCTCCATTTGGGTTTGCATCTGTGTTACAGCATTTTAAATTCTGGTCTGACTAGATTTTAATTTCTCTATCTCTGCAGTAAGGTATTCTCTACTGTCTTCTATACCTTTTTCAGGCCCCGTTAGTATCCTTATAATTATTGTTTTAAATTCTAGTCCTGATATCTTACTTATATCTGTATGTATTAAATCTTCTGCCCAACATTTCTTCCTGTTCTTTATTTTCTGCTGATTTCTTACATGTTTTCATTTTGGTGCAAAATAAAAATAAAAATAAAATAAATTAAAAATAAAGTAAGATAAATAAAGGAAGGTGTTTTGGCCTGCTTCCTTGGGTCTTTTTTCCAGTTTGTAGATGTGAAGCTTTGTTCTATAAGACTTATGTTCAGTTTTTTGGATGTTCAGAATGAGTTCATATTTATCTAGCTGTGTTCAAAGGAGGAGGCAAGCTTAGGGGTGCCCTACTCCTCCACCATCTTACCTCTCTCTTCATATATTTTTTGTTTCCTCTTAATTTCTTGACTGACCCATTCATTGTTTAGTCACGTGTTATTTAGTCACCATGTATTTGTGACCTTTTAGATTTTTTTTTGTGGTTGATTTCTAGTTTCATATTGTTGTGGTTTAAAAAGATGAATATTATTTCAATCTCTTTGAATTTGATGGGTTTCATTTTTTTTGCCTACCATATGATCTATTTTGGAGAATGCTTCATGTGCACTTGAAAAGAATGTATATTCTGTTGTTTTTGGATAGAATGTTCTGAATATATCTGTTAAATCTATCTTCCAACATGTTATTCAAAGCCATTGTTGCTTTAATGATGTTCTGTTTAGATTATCTGTCAGTTGTTGTAAGTTGAGTGTTAAAGTCACCTACTATTATTGTATTATTATCACTTAATTGCTTTATGTTTGTTATAAACTATTTTATATATTTGGATACTCCCATATTGGGTACATAAATACTTATTGTTGGTATGTATTATTGGATTGTTCCCTTTATGATTATATAGTGTCCTTCTTGTCTCTTGTTACAGTCTTTGATTTATTTATTTATTTATTTATTTATTTATAATATTTTATTTATTTATTCATGAGAGACAGAGAGAGGGAGGAAGAGACACAGGCAGAGGGAGAAGCAGGCTTCATGCAGGGAGCCTGACATGGGACTTGATCCCAGGTCTCCAGGATCACACCCTGGGCCAAAGGTGGTGCCAAACTGCTGGGCCACCGGGGCTGCCCACAGTCTTTGTTTTAATGTTCATTTTGTTTGATATCAGTATTGCTATCCTAGCTTTCTTTCACTTCCATTTGTATGATAAATGTTTTTCTACCCCTTCACTTTCAATCTGCATTTTTCTTTAGGTCTAAACTGAGTCTTTTGTACATAGCATATAAATGTGTATTATTTATTTAACAATGTTTTTTATTTAAATTCCAGTTAGTTAACATACAGTATAATGTTAGTTTCATATATATTATATAGTGATTCAACAATTTCATACATCACCCTGTGCTCATCACAAGTGTATTCCTTAATGTCAATCACCTATTAACCCATGTCCCCACTGACCTCTCCTCTGGTAGCCATCAATCCATTTGTTTTCTATAATTAAACCTCTGTTTCTTTGTTTTCCTTTCTCTTTTTTCCCCTATGCTTGTTTATTTTGTTTCTTACATTCCACATATGAGTGAGATCATATGGCATGTGTTATTTTTGTGCAGTCAGTCATCCCATATCTTTTGATTGGAGCATTCAGTTCATTTACATTCAAAGTAATTATTTTTTTAAAGATTTTATTTATTTATTCACAAGAGACACACACAGAGAGAGAGGCAGAGACACAGGCAGAGGGAGAAGCCGGCTCCATGCATGAAGCCCAACGTGGGACTCGATCCCGGGACTCCAGGATCACGCCCTGGGCCAAAGGCAGGCTCTAAACCATTGAACCACCCAGCGATCCCTAATCAAAGTAATTCTTGATAGATATCTAGTTATTGACATTTGTTACTTGTTTTTTGGTTGTTTTGTAGTTCTCTGTTCCTTTTTTTCTTGCTCTTTCTCCTGTGGTGTTATCATATTCTTTAGTGATATGGTTGAATTCCTCTCTTTCTATTTTTCCATATACATTATAGGCTTTTTATTTGTTGTTGTCATTAGGTTGGTGTACAACATCCTATGCATACAATTGTCTATGTTGTTGGTTGTTTATGTTTGAACACATTATGAAAACATTAAATTTTTACTCTTTCTCTCACATTTTATGTATATGATGTCATATTTACATCCTTTTATTTTGTGAATCCCTTGACTGATTATTATAGATAATATAGCTTTTACTGCTTTTGTGCATTAACCTCTGTATGATTTCATAAGTAATTAATCGACTACTTTTATTATGTTTCTATTTAACTGAAATTTTTTCCTTTCCTAATTTTCTTACTTCTGATTTTGGCCTTTTTTTCCACTCAAAGAATTTTCTTTACCATTTCTTGAAAGGCTGGTTTAGTGCTGACAAACTCCTGTAACTTTTGTTTGTCAGGGTAACTCTTTACTTCTCCTTCTATTCTGAATGAGATAGCCTTGCTGGATAGAGTATTCTTGGTTGCTGACTTCTTTCTTTCAGCACTTTAAATATATCATGTCATTCTATTGTGGCCTGCAAAGTTTCTGCTAAAAAAGTCAGCCAATTGTGTTATGTGGTTTCCCTTGTATGTAACTGTTTACTTTTTCTTCCTGCTTTCAGAATTCTCTATCACTACTTTTTTGCCATTTTATTTTTATGTCTTGGTGTAGACTGCTTTGGTCTAATCTTGTTGTGGACTCTGTGTGTTCCGTATTTGGATGTCTGTTCCTTTTCCCAGATTAGGGATATTTTCAGCCCTAAGATTAGTACTTAATGATGAAAAACTGAGAGTATTCCCTCTAATATCAGGAACAAGACAAAGATGTCCACTCCAGTAGGTTTTACTCAACATAGTACTGAAAGTCTTAGCCACAGAAATCATACAAGAAAAAGAAATAAGAGGCACCTATATTGTTAAAGAAGAAGCTAAATTGTCACTATTTGCAGATGACATATTATATACAGAAAATCCTGGACTCCACCAAAAAATTACTAGAAGTAATAAATGAATTCAGTAAAGTTGCAAGATACAAAATGAATACCCCAAAATACACAGTGTTTCTATACACTAATAACAAAGTAGCAGAAAGAAAAATTAAGAAAACAACTTTGTTTACAATTGCCTCCAAAAGAATAAAATACCTAGAAATAAGCAACTAAAAATGTGAAAGACCTGTACTCTGAAATCTATAAAACACTAATGAAACAAATTGAAGATGACACAAACAAATGGAAAGATATTCCATGTTTATGGATTAGAAGAATTAATATTGTTAAAATATACCCAAAGCAATCTACACATTCAATGAAATCCCTATTGGCTTACTCTCTTTCTCTGCCATCTTCATTCTTCCTTCCTTGCACAAAATGTATGGTGAAGCCATAAAAACCATCCCTGCTACAGAGTAAGAGTTACCACAGCTCCAGGCTGAGACAGGGTCTGGAACAGAATATGACAGGTATAAATCAGTACCAGAGCTCAAGGAACAGGATTCCACACAGACGACCACACAACAAGCCCAGGTGGCAGCAGCAGCTGAAATTGATGAAGAACCAGTCAGAAAAGCAAAACAGAGCCGGAATGAAAAGAAGGCATGGAAAGCTATGTTCAAACTCAGTCTTCAACAGGTTATGAGAGTCACTATCTAGAAATATAAGAACATTCTCTTTGTCATCACAAAACCAGATGTCTACAATAGCCCTGCTTCTGATACCTACATAGTTTTTTTTTTTTTTTTGAGAAGCCAAGATGGAGGATTCATCTCAGCAGACACAACTAGCGGCTGCTGAGAAATTCAAAGTTCAATGTGAAGCTGTCTCAAACATTCAATAAACACACAGACTCCAACTGTACAAGAGGAAAATTAAGAAGAAGAGGTTGATGAAACAGATGAAGAGGTTAAGGACATAGAATTGGTCATGTCACAAGCAAATGTGTCAAGAGCAAAGGCAGCCCAAGCCCTGAAGAACAGCAGTAATGATATTAGAAATGCTATTATGGAATTAACAATGTAACCATATGAAAATGAGAACTGTCTTCTCATGTTTCAAAAGAATAACTGAAGCTTGGTTTGAAATTTGTACTATTTCTATCATTAATAAAGTTATGGCTTCTTGTTGGATGAAAAAAAAATAGAAAAAGAAATCCCCGCCAAAATGCCAACAGCATTTTTCACAAAACTAGAACAAATATTAAAATTTGATGGAACTAAAAGACCTCAAATAGCCAAATCAATCTTGAAGAAGAAAAACAAATATGTGGAGGTATCACAATTCTATATTTTAAGATATACTCCAAATCTGTAATAATCAAAACAGTATGATACTAGCACAAAAATAGACACATATAACAGTGAAACAGAGCAGAAAGCCTAGAAATAAATGCACAATTATATGGTTAATCTCCAAAAAAGGAGGCAAGCATATGCAATGGGAAAAGGTAGTTTCTTTTTTTTTTAATTTTTTATTTACTTATGATAGTCACACACAGAGAGAGAGAGGCAGAGACACAGGTAGAGAGAGAAACAGGCTCCATGCACCGGGAGCCCGACGTGGGATTCGATCCCGGGTCTCCAGGATCGCGCCCTGGGCCAAAGGCAGGCGCCAAACCGCTGCGCCACCCAGGGATCCCCAAAAGGTAGTTTCTTTAACAAATGGTGTTGGGAAAACTGGTCATCTACATGCAAAAGAATGAAACTGGACCACTTTCTAACACTATATACAAACATAAACTCAAAATGGATTAAAAACCTCAATGTGAGACTTGAAAACATAAAAGTCCTGGAAGAGAACATAAGCAGTAATTTCTCTGACATCAGCAGTAGTAAAATTTTTCTTACCTCAAAGATACTGATGTAGTTAAACACTGGGACACCTGCACCCCAATGTTCATAGCAGCAATGTCCACAATAACCAAACTGTGGAAGAAGCCACGATGCCCTTCAACAGATGAATGGATGAAGAAGATGTGGTATATACATACAATGGAATATTACTCAGCTATTAGAAGAGACGAATACCCACCATTTGTTTTGACATGAATGGAACTGGAGGGTATTATGCTGAGTGAGATAAATCAATCAGAGAAGGGCAATCATCATATGGTTTCACTCATACATGGAATATAAGAAATAGTAAAAGGGATTATAAGGAAAAGGAGGGGAACTGAGTGGGAAAAATTAAGGAGGGAGAAAAACCATGAAAAACTACTAACTCTGGGAAACAAACAAAGGGTTGTGGAAGGGGAGGTGGTTGGGGGGTGGGGTAACTGAGTGATAGGCATGGAGGAGGGCACTTGATGGGATGAACACTGGGTATTATACTATATGTTGGCAAATTGAATTTAAAGTAAAAAAATAAAAAAATTCTAGATATATCTTCTCAGACAAGGGGAACAAAAGCAAAAATAAACTACTGGGAATACATCAAAATACAAAAGTTCTGTGCAGCAAAGGAACCATCAACAAAACAAAAAGGAAACCTACCAAATGAGTGAAGATATTTTCAAATGGTATATCTAAAAAGGAATTATTATAAAAATATATAAAGAACTTATACAACTCAACAAAACAATTTGATTAGAAAATGGGCAGAGTACCTGAATATTTTCCCCAAGAAGATATACAGATAACCAACAGACATGAAAAGATGTTCAAGATCACTAATCATCAGGGAAATGCAAATCAAAACCATAAGGAAATATTACTTTACAACTGTTAGAATGGCTAAAGTAAAAAGAAGAAGAAATAACAGGTGTTGGTGAGGAAGTGGAGAAAAAGGAACCCTCATATACGGTTGGTGGAAATGTCCATTGATACAATGACTGTGGAAAACAATATGAAGGTTCCTCAAAAAATTAAAATAAAACTACCATATGATCTGATAATTCCACTATTGGATATTCACTCAAAGAAAGCAAAAGCACTCATTTAAAAATAGATGAATGGATAAAGAAGATATGGTAGTCAGCAACAAAACAGGTTGAGATCATGCTATCTGACACACGTAGATGG
Organism: Canis lupus familiaris; assembly: GCF_011100685.1. Taxonomy (NCBI): domain Eukaryota; kingdom Metazoa; phylum Chordata; class Mammalia; order Carnivora; family Canidae; genus Canis; species Canis lupus. Next base: position 59,628,736 of record NC_049260.1, on the reverse strand, counting down.
ACCTAGAAGGTATTATGCTAAGTGAAATAAGTCAGACTGAGAAAGACAAATACCATATGATTTTACTCATAAGTGGAATCTAAAAAAACCCACACAAATGAATAAACAGGAAGCGGAATCAGATCTATGAAAGAGAAAAATTGATGGATGCCAGAAGGGAGGCTGGTGGGTGCCTGGGGAAAATGGGTGAAAGAAAGTGGGAGATACCGGCTTTCAGTATGGAATGAATAAACCATAGGAATAAAAGGCACAACATAGGATGGAAAAAAAGAGAGACCATGGCCAAATCTGTTAGCACTTCTTTGCATTTATCCTTTGCTAAGTTTCCTTTTATTCTTCTACTTCCATTACCTAGGCAACTGCAATTTTCATCCTAAGAATAGGGAAGTTCTGCTCTATAATGACTACTAGATGTGCAGTGTAATCTGTGTCTTTGACTTGCTTGACCCATTTTTTACTACTTCTAGTTTTACAAACCTGGTTCTTTGGGGGTAGCAGTGTTGTTTGCAGGCTTGTAAGATAGCATGCTAAATCAGATACAGCCACTGTGGACATAGATTCATGACATCTGGTATCTATAATGTTCTACATATGTGTCTGTGACTTAAACTATATATTTTATGATCTAATAAAGAGATAATCATCTAGATGATAATTATAGTTACCATTTACTGGTTGCTTACCATGTGCCAAACACTGCATGAAATGTGTGTGTGTGTGTATGTGTGTGTGTGTGTGTGTGTGTAGTTTTATTAACCCTTACAACAAATTTATTAAGTTGGTAAACCATTATTTCCATAATACAAATTAGGAAACTTGGGTATAGAGAGAGGTTAAGCACCTTATACTGTGTCATACATTGAAGAAGCTTGTGCCCAGGTTTGTGACTATGAAATTCATGCACTTAATCTTTGATATATACTGCTTGATTTATTCTAAGGAACTAAGCCCAGAACACTCATGACAATTCCAACCCTTAACTAAATCTGTAAAATGCAAATTGGATCAGGGCATATTTGAGGGTTTTGTACCTGCTATTTCCCCATGGGTTATTTTGATGGGCTCCAGACAAAGTCAACACATATTAGAGATAGTATGCCAGTAAGGCCCAAGGACTTGCAACATTTCTCATATAATTTTGGAAAGATCACCTTATACTTCTTTAACATGGATAATATCCTCATCAAAGTTCTGTAGAAAATATATTGTCTTGTAGGTTGTCTCTTGAATCCCAGGACTCTGAAGAACTGGCCCCAGCTTAATTTCACGTTTTTGGCTTTGAATAAATCATTTAAGTAAGCACTTAGCTGGCATTTCTTGGCTTTCTGACTGTTCACTTCAATCTTCTACCATAGAGACTTCTATTTTGGCATCTATGTTGCCACCTCCTGGAATGAGGAAGCTGTCCCTCAGCTAGATAACTAAACATAACTAGCAGCTGGAGGGCAAAATCATTTTAGCAGCATAGAAGGCTATTCACATAAGGTATGGACCAATAAGTAGCCTATTCTATTCTAGGTAAATCAGAAAACCCTCCTCACCTGAGTGGGTAGAAACATTTTTGGACTTTAGTTCTCTTTATTGCTCCAGCTATAAAGCTCACAGTGAAGGGCTGTTGCCCATGAGCTATGCAGCTGAGTGGGGTCTCTAAGGCCCCATTATACTAGGAAGGCTGTTGAGGCAAGTGGTTGGTGGAGAGGAAACAAAGAGAACAGTCCAGTTATTGAAGGAGTAAGTCATACATCATTTCCAGAGTTCAGATAAGTGCTATGGCTCAAAAAGAAAGGCAGATTGAGTAAAGAGAATGAGGGAATAGAGGTTGTGGAAAATACTGAACAATGAATATTGATTGCTTTTCTCTCATTGTTAGACTTTAGGACGACCTCTGGGTAAGTCTGAACAAAAGTGGGCTATCAGAAAACTGGGCTTCCCTGATGTTTCTGTCCTCCTTCCCTTGCCTTGGTTGATTCTGTTCTCAGCCACCATGGGCTGGATGACCTCCAGTCCCTTGCCCTCAGGCTTAAGAGTCTTTGGGCAGACCAAATGGAACATTCATGTGCAAGGTTGGTGAAATAAATCAAATAGGGAAAAAATCCATTTTGGTGTGGTCATTGTGTCAACTTTTATTATTTCAGTTCAGCATGGCTGCATATATAAATCTCCTGTAAGGAACTAGAAAAGGGATACGTGAAATAACATTTCTAAGCGGCATGGTCACTTGCTTCTAATAATAATTACTACTTGCAAAGCCTGGAAGTGCTTAAGATGTTCATATTTTTTGAACGATTGACTGGTTCCCTTATTTATACATATAAGAAAAAAAGGCAAGTAGGGAGAGGAAATTGTCTGTTGCTTCAGAAACGTGAAAGTCACATTTTTGGCACTGTTTCCTGGTTGATGTCATTCTGGGGAATGTGCTAAAGGCCATGGTTTTCCAGAGGGAAAAGTTTTTTTCCATAGCAGGCTGTTTGTGGGCACTTATTGCCCCCTCTGAAGTCAGGCCAAAACCAAACTAGGCCTTTTTCTGCCTTGTTTGGCAGTACTAGGTCAAGCCCACCTGAAGCAGGAGTCCAAAACTTTTTCTGGTCACTGTGCCTGGGCATTCCCTGAATCCTCTTGTACTTTCTGAATCTTCTCTTCAGGGGCTTCTCAGCTGCTTGACCTTGCACAGGCTGCTGGTAAGGTTGGTTTTCCCCTGCTGTGTGAAAGCTATATGGGCTGCCAGGGGTATGTGTATATGTAAGGGCCATCTGACTCCTAAGGTAGATCACAGCATAATGTGGGTTGAGGCTTGGACCCATCTGCTCTCATTCCTTCTTACCTCCTAAAAGGTCCCAAAGCAAAATGGGATATAGACCCCACTGTCATATGATACTAGTCCTATCCCTACCCCCAATTTCCTTGTCCAGCCTGGTCTTCATGCTCCTATATGAAGATGTTTTGAGACCCTTTAAAAACCACTTGTCACAAGGGATGCCTGGGTGGTTCAGTGGTTGAACGTCTGCCTTCAGCTCAGGGTGTGATCCAGGGTCCCAGGATCAAGTCCTGCATCAGGCTCCCTGCAGGAAGCCTGCTTCTCCCTCTGCCTGTGTTTCTCTCTCTCTCTCTCTCTCTCTCTCTCTTTCTGTGCCTCTCATGAATAAATAAATAAAATCCTTTTTAAAAGCCACTTGCCATGGTTTAGAGGACTTTACTTGGGTCCATCTAGCATAAAAGAAAGAGATCTTTGCATCATGAAATTGGCCAGTAGTTTAGTGTGGGCCACAAAAAGTCAGGCTTGGATTCTCATTATTTTCCAACCCCCTCAGCATACAGGCAGACACTTGGACTCCAGGATCATTCCCACTTCTAAACTTTTATTCTCACCTTAATGGATACCTATTTCATCATGTGCCTTGCACAAAATTACTCTCACTACTGGCTCACCATTGTACCCTCATCTGGCTCAGGCCTCTGCTTAGCTTTTAAATCCTCTAACACAACTCCAGCTTTGACCTCCTATTCCCTCAAATTTATTCTTTACCATATTTATAGCCATTTCATTAATTTCATAAATGAAAGGTTACCTTAGAAAGATCAATGCTCTAATGGAGGCATTTATACAAAGCATAGTAATGGCCCCAAAGGAGCTTTTATTAGTTTTGCTTTGGGGGGGGGTCAGAGAAGACCTTGCAGATGAGCTGATGCTTAAAGCTGAATCTTTAAGGTTCAGAATAAGACCACCAGGAAAATATGTGATAAGGAGAAGATGATACCTAGAGACACCTCCAGGTGGCTATATATCAGGGCCTTATTATCTTCATATCCTGCTATAAGTTTCCTTGGGAATAATCACATCAGGAGCTCAAAATCAAAGAAAGGAGTTCAGCTCAGAATATCTCAGAGTATCAACAGTGGGACATAGATCTTTAGAGAATGTCTACTCCAACTCATTTATTTTACTGATAAGGAATCTGAAATCTAAAAGGTTGAAAGGACCCACCCACAAGCACACAGCTAGTTAGTGGCAGAGGTAGAACTGGAGGTAGAAGGATTCCTGAAGTGCCATTGCAGGGCTAATTCCAGGTTACTTCATGGCCTTATCATGTCCCAGTTGCCCCTTTGATCTTTTCTTATGAGAGCTCCCATCAACCACCCTTCACTCACAGAGGTTCCCTTTCAAGTCTGGGCAGCACTGTTGGTTGCCACTAACTCCCTATGTGACTTTAGAAAAATTACATTTCTTTGTTGGCCCTTAGTTTCTTGTATCCCCATCTAGAAATGGGTGAGGGTTAACTAATAAGTTTCTATATCTAAACCTTATTGAGAGGGGGCACACAGCTAGTAGTTTGTACAGGAGCTTCACTTTTTTGTATATTTGCTGGAGTGGAATACAGAGATCTGAACGGGGTTAACTAAAAGTAGTATAAAAATATAGTGGGAACTAATACCCTGGAGGCTTTCTACAGGCTTGGATAAAAATCTATTTCTTTGAGTGTAGTCCTTTTATTTTTAATGATATAACCAAAGCCCAAGTTTGGAGTTGGGTAAGTTCTCATAGATGGTTAGTGAGGATCTGGGCCTCAAACCCACATCTTCTGACTTAAAGTCCAGTACTTACTGCCTAATTGAGCTAGTTATGTCCTGTACAGGGCAGTGCTAAAAAGTCTAAGAGTTCAGCAGGAGTCTGTTACAAATAGAGTTCAGTTGCATCATGAGCAAGGGTATTTGCAGCTGGCCAGTATGAAGACAGGAAGTTCAGAGCTTTGAGAGCAGGGGAAGATACAGTTGTCTCCTTAGACCACATTTGGGAATTTTGGAGATTTCTTTGGGCCTGAGCCTCAAGAGGTAGAGGGGTTCAGGGTATAGTTATCTCCCACTTTACTTCCTTCTAATTGCTTCTTGTTCACACTGTCTTTCCTTTTACCTCCATATGACTAGCCCACCCTCTTCTAGTCATAAACAGAGATAATCAATCTCTGAGTTACCTTACCTCCATTTTCCCACTACCTCTCATAGTAACTTTCAAAGGAGCAAAACATCTCACAAACCACTTTTGCATTTGCTTTTGCTTTGAATTTCATGCTGTTTGAGATTGTTTTTGTGTACTCCCAGAATGCTCTTGTGGGAAAAAAAGAGTTAAAGTCCAGCTTCTTCCTCTTCACAAACATGGCTTATACCATACAGTCAGTGTCTCATTCATAACTATACTTTCTAATGCCTTTTATTCTTTGGGTTGGTTCAAGTGGTCTCTAAGCCATTGGTACTTCTTCACTGTGGGTGGGGCAGGTGCTCTTTTTGGAAGATGGGGGAGATGAGTTTAGTTCTGGACAAGTTGATTCTCAGAGGTTTATTCTGAAGTGGATATGTTGAATAGGCAATTGGATATCTAAGTCTGGAATTTGAGAAACACTTTTGGCTGGAGATATAATTTGAGAGTTGTCAGCAAACAGATACCATTTTAAGACATCAGAATTGAGATGATTTAGGGACTAGGTGCAAGGAGAAAAGAGGTTCCATGAAAGTTCTCAGGCCACAGTTTATTAATGAGCTGGGAAGCTGTGGAAACTCATCTCCTGGGAGGAGGCAGCTTTGTTCTTTTACCCAGATTGGTATAATTGGGTTGCTAAGTGTGTTGCAGTAGAAAAAGTGAGTCCACTCATTCATTGTATGCCTGAGGTAAGTCATCCACATGTTCTGGACCTCGGTTTTCTCACCTGTATAATGAGAGAGTTGAAAGGGATGATGTGATATTCTAGAATGGTTTATCACTTCTACTAATGGAATCAACAAAGTCCTGCTAAAATGTTATCTGTTGGAGTGACAAGCATGTGAAGGCATTTTGTAAAGTGACAAATCCTATGTAAATGATAATTGCCAAGGTTATAGTTATGTTCTGCTTTATTTGTGGGATGTTGATGTGTAAAGATTATTGACCTGGGGAATCAAGCACACCTAGGTTTCTCTTCTGGCTCTGGCTCTGAGTTGTTATGTGAATATGTCCCTTTGAATATGACCCTTTCCTTCTCTGGTTCTGTTTTCACATGTGTAAAATGAGGGACTTTGGTTTATGCCAGTGATTTTCAATATTTTTAAAAGAAGAGAATCTCATTTTAAAAATGAAATCAGTGTAGGGATGCCTGGATGGCTCAGTTGGTTATGCATTCAACTCTTGATTTTAGCTCAGGTCATGATCTCAGTGTTGTGGGATTGAGGCCCCCCCCCCACTCCACCCCCTGCCTTGGGCTCCATGCTCAGCATGGAGTCTGCTTGAGATTCTCTTTCTCCCTCTCCCTCTGCCCCTCCCTCCCCACTTGTATGTACTCTGTTTCTCTAAAAAATGGAAAAAAATGATATTTTAGCTTCTCTGATTGAAAAAGCAGGTTGGATAGGGGCTAGAGGCTCTAGTCATCTCAGAACATACCTTGAGCTACTTCTAGGATCCAGGAATAACAAGAAATACAGACTGATCCTCAACTAACTGAGCTATCAAGGCCCTTTCAATTCTGACATCCTGTAGTTTGAGTTTCCCTTAGTATCATATAAAGTTCAGAGGTCAGCAACGTTTTTCTGTAAAGGGTCAGATAGTATTTTAGGTGTTGTGGTCACTATGGTCTCTGCCTTCTCTTCTTCCTCCCTCTCCCTCCTTGTCCCTCTGTCCTCTTCCTTCCTGCTCCTCCTTCTCTTCCTCCCCCTCCTCCTAGGACCTATGTACAGCCTGCAATATACAGAATGCCCTTAACTGGGCCTAGGGAGGGTGGTAGAAGGTATAAATCATGGTGGAACGTGAGCCTTAAGCTTATTCAGAACGCTGCTTGAAGCAAACCAGCTCCCCTCTTTCACAGTCCCCATGGCTCAGCTGGCCCATTCTGTGTGCACACAGCCTCAGAGAAGGCACAGCTAGTAACAGTAGCCCAAGGAGGCTCTGGCCTAGAAAGTGTGGCTATTTGTTGCAGACACAGCTGGGGTGGGGGGCAAAGGGGATCATTCAAACATGAGTCCAGGCAGAGAGGAGGAGAGACCTAATTGGAATCAGATGTCTCTGCAGAGCAATTACATTGCTACCTGGTTATGAGAATCTTAGCTTTGCAGAATCCAAAGGGCTTTTCCAGACAGCATTTAATTCATCTTCACTGCTCCCTTGGGAATGAGAAAAGAAGGATAGAAGGTATAGCTGTGGTTGTAAGGAGTTATGGCTTAGGAGTCAGGAGCCACAGCTTGGTTACTGACTTGTGAGGTAACCTTGGATAAGTCTCTTCTGCTATCATTTGTAAAGTGGTAGCATTGGATCAGATCAGTGATTATCCCCAGACTAGAGCAGGAATATCACTTGGGAAATTTTTTAGAAATTCCATTTTTTTTTTTTTTTAGAAATTCCATTTTTAAAGCTTCATCCCAGACATAGTTAATCAGATACTCTGGAATTGGGGCTCAGAAATGCATGTTTTAACAACACTTCCAGGACACCTGCACCCCGATGTTTATAGCAGCAATGGCCACAATAGCCAAACTGTGGAAGGAGCCTCAGTGTCCATCAAAAGATGAATGGATAAAGAAGATGTGGTTTATGTATACAATGGAATATTACTCAGCCATTAGAAACGACAAATACCCACCATTTGCTTCGACGTGGATGGAACTGGAGGGTATTATGCTGAGTGAAATAAGTCAATCGGAGAAGGACAAACATTATATGGTCTCATTCATTTGGGGAATATAAAAAATAGTGAAAGGGAATAAAGGGGAAAGGAGAAAAATGAGTGGGAAATATCAGAAAGGGAGACAGAACATAAAGACTCCTAACTCTGGGAAACGAACTAGGGGTGGTGGAAGGGGAGGTGGGCAGGGGGTAGAGGTGACTGGGTGACGGGCACTGAGGGGGGCACTTGGTGGGATGAGCACTGGGTGTTATTCTATATGTTGGCAAATTGAACACCAATAAAAAATAAATTTATTTAAAAAAAATAACAAGACTTCCAGGCAAGAGAACCATTGGACTAGAATAATCTATGGCCTTTCCAGCTTTGATCCTCTGATTACATGAGATAATGGATGTAAAAATACATTTTAAACTGTGCCTTACACAGGAATGATGATAATGACAATGATAATGATGGTGATAACAATGATACTCCTGCTGACTTTAAGCCATACTTTGGCAGCCAGGTTCATTCTCTAAGTCAGGAACTTGCTACCCCACCCCTCTGGAGTTTCTCTCAAGGCCTATAAGACAGAGATATGCCCTCCAGGGCGTATATACTTACAAGAGTAGGTAAATTAGGTAAGGTAATCTGTTCCAGATGGTTAATAGAGAAGAAATCCTAGGACAACTATTTTGAAGATCCAAAGAATAGGCATAGCTACTATTAAAGATTGGTATGTGTGTATATGTGTGCATGTGCGTGTGTGTGTGTGTGTGTGTGTGTGTGTGAGAGAGAGAGAGAGAGAGAGAGAGAGAGGGAGGGAGAGAGAGAGAGAGAGTGAGCTCACTGCGGGCTGGGGGGTTGTGGCTTTGGAAACAACTCGTCGTATTAGTGGTAGTAAGGTCTTGAAGGATGGAGAAGATTTAAACACTTTCCAGAAAGGTGGGAGGACATTATAAGGTATGAATGTAAAGGAGAGGCACAAATTTAAAAAGCATATGACTTCAGCTTGTTATAGCATTAAGACTAGAAAGATCCGGGATCCCTGGGTGGCGCAGCGGTTTAGCGCCTGCCTTTGGCCCAGGGCGCGATCCTGGAGGCCCCGGGATCGAATCCCACGTCGGGCTCCCGGTGCATGGAGCCTGCTTCTCCCTCTGCCTGTGTCTCTGCCTCTCTCTCTCTCTCTCTCTCTGTGACTATCATGAATAAATAAATAAAATCTTTAAAAAAAAAAAAAAGACTAGAAAGATCCTTATATTTGTCCAGGGTTCTGGGTGATTTCCTGGGTGTTAGCTGTAACACCAGTCATTTTCTTCCCATTCTGGAAAACATATTGGAAAAATGTGAATATGAATCACAGTATATGGAGGGACCTAGACTCTGTTCTAGAATATAAAAATTAAGTCATTCACAAACATTTATACTTTAGTGATAAACTTATTTTAACACACTTTCAGGTGATCTCAATATTCCATACATCCTGATTGAACAGATGACTTCTACAAGGTCATCCAAAAAGTTAATGGGACTGGAACGCAGTGTTCCTGACTTCTAGTTTGGGGTGTTTCCTCTGTATTCTGTATTTGCTCAGGGGCTTCTGGAATGGAGAAGTTTGACCAAAATAAAGTTTAAAAAGCATGTGTTTGAAGTACAGCTAGAAGGACGCTAAGATACAACTATCAAGAACTTGGAATGCCAAGCTGAAGCTTTTGAATTTTCTCTTGTAGGTAATGGGACACTGCTAAACCTTCTGGAACCGTGGTATAGCATCATTTGCAATTTAGGAAGGTTACTCCTAAATGGTTTAATCTAGGTCTAACTGGTGGATTGGAGTGGGAGAGCATTTGGAGGGAGCAAAACAACTAAGAAGTAGACCGAAATGTAGGTTGGAAATGCCATAGACCTACCCCCTCTTCCATGCCATGAGTACATTTGTATTTTTAACAGAAGAAACAATATAACTACAAGACCATAGTTTTTCTCCTGGGATTTCAACCACTAGTGACAGGGATATTTGGAAGCCTCAGGATTCCTGGCCCTGGAACATAACACTGTGGAGATCTCTTTCCTGGACTGCACTAAGACCAGCCCTTGCTAAAGCTCAGTGCTGCTCTCTGCTCTCTGGTTTCATTTTGCACCCAGATTTCTATGTATTATGAGCCAGGGGCCCAGAGTTTAGGGGGTATTTAACTGTTCCTTTCACAAAGTCCCAGGCTCAGGGAAATTACTTATACATGTTACTATGCCAGTTGCATCACACAATCCCTTCCAGAGACCCTGGCTACAAGCTTCATAGTGTGTAGCCTCTAAAGTTCATTCATACCCATTATCTCAGTTCATTCTTATTAGGCCTTGTAAGGTGGGCAGTCTTATTATAATTTAATGGGATGAAGTTGAAGACCAGAGAGGGGAAAGTAGCTTGTCATTCAGCCAATGAGTAGTATAGCTTACTTATTCTGCCTTATAGGCAACATTCTATGCTCTCACTTGCATTGTTGGGGCTGTGGTGGTCATTTTTATGAGTGTACTAAAAGCTCTCTCAGATCTCAGACAAGGCCCAGCATGGGGCAGAGAAGGAACAGAAGACCAAGAAACCAAATTTCTCTTCATTTCTTGTCCAGGGCCCCTCCCTCAAAACCATACTGCTTCCCTTGAATGTATTGACAGGCCTCAGTAGACTCATAGCCCTGTACCCCCTGTCTGTCTGATGCTAGTGATACTCTGCATGAAAATACATCACCTTTGCCTGAAACCTGCCATGTTTCCTTTTTGCCATTCTCTCTTTTAGCCCTGGCAGCTGGAACAAAGATGCAAACTAGGGACTGCCCTTCTGTGGGCTAACTCAAGTGGTGAGGCTCATAAATCCAGATCTTCCTTAGACACTACAAAAAGCCAATCATTGAGAGATCAAATCACCACTACACATAGTGACAGAGCCTTTAAAATATAGATGGCACAGGGTCTTCAGCTGAAGCTGCTTTGGATAGACCTTTCCAGGACTCTGACTGGGTCTTCAGTATGAGCCAAAGGCAACACCAACCAGAGTAGCATTAGCCTTACTTTCAGAGTTCATACCATGTCATGCTGTCCAGATTTTCATCATGAATGTTCCGGAGACTCAAATGCAAAGGGAATTGTGTTGATTTCAACTGGAAAATATTCCTGCCATCTCAATGTTCTCTGGAATAGTCAGCTTGCAGCTGTCATGGGGTGGCCCCCTCCCTGTAATGCATGGCTTTTCCAAGGCTCAAGCTCCAGGGATCTGGAGGGGAAGAGAAAGAGGGGACCAGGGTTATGTACCCCTTCCCCCCAGTACATAACCAGTACATGGCCAGTGCTTGCATTTTTCAGGCCTGAAATTGGGTCTCTGGGGTTGGGGTTGGGGGTGAGGTAGAAGGGTTCATGGAACAGGTCCCTGTTGGGTGGATCCCTGCTTGCAACTTGTTGCATTTCTTTGACTGGCTTCCAACAGGAAGAATTCATCTCCTGATGAGGAAGCATATTCCCCTGGATAGAGAATGTAGTGGGCTGGGAGGCAAGAGACCTCAACTTCTTCCATTTAAAGTGGAACTATGAATACCTGCTGCTCACATATATGGAGTAAGAACAAGGTGTAGGGGACATTGATGAATGTGTGAGGGGAAATGAAGGGATGGTAAGAGTATTACCTCCCTCGGACTGAGGGAACTAAACTAACTGCTCTTATTTCCTTTCCCCTTGTCCTATGATGTTGGTAAAATGGCAAGGTATGGGAAAGTCCCCAAGACTTTAGACAGTGATGGGACAAAAGGAAAAATGGTGGTATAAGCAGTAGCATAACCTAATATGCAAGTGGGTATACCCTAAAACCTTCTCAAGATGTTGACAGCCAACTGGAAGCAAAGTCTTGTGATAATGGGATATAAGATGTTGGGGTTAGGAGTGACACATAAGGTGCCAAGAAGAAGGAGGGTGCCCAAGACAAATTTTATTGCCTCTTACCATTATGTCTTGGACTGGTGCTAATTCTATCCAAAAACTGCCTTCATTGGCTGCATGGATTGTCAGGGCCTTGGCCTAGCTTTGGTTTCTCCAATCCTCTTTTTCCCTTTGGGTGAGAGTCGTACTTGGGCTGCATACCTGGAAGGAGGTATCAGAGAATACAGAAAACAGTCTCTGCCCTGGCATCAGAAGTCACTTTGGTTCTACCTGTGCTCTGGCACTCTTATATTTGACATACTGGCTTATTGAGACCTAGACATGTGCTGTCTAGTATGGTAGCCACTAGCCAGATGAACAACACTGTATTGCTCATGAGAAGGCCTGCATAATAGTATGGTTGCTTTGGCAGCAGCCCAGCAATGCTGTGAGACCTCAGGGCTCATATCCTCCTGAGAGTAGAGTAAAATAACTTTTTTAAAATAAGAGCTCTTGTATGAGGCATTTTAAATAAAACAAAACAAAAAGAAAGAAAATCTGGGAAAGTAATTGGACTAGGAATTTTACTACCTGTTGATCATATACTTGCATTTGCAGTGAGCCTAAACCCATAAGTTATCCTCAGGCCTCCTGTTTCAAAGCTCTTTGTAGCCTGGAAAGAGTATTCACAGCCATTACTTCATTCGAGTCTCCTTAATAAGGTGGAGGCAAGTACAGCAGGACTTACTATATTCATCTAACACACAAAGAGACTGAGGCTCAGAAGACTGAAGTGATAACCGAGAGCCAATAGTTATTAAGTGATAGTGCCAGGCTGAGAATTGAAAAATCTTGGGTAGCATCCTTGACTCCTTTCTATTTCCAGTCAACTGCCAAGCCTGAATTATTTTCTTCTTTACCTCATCCTTGATCAGTCCATTTTCTCTCCATTGTCTTTGTCACCACTACAGCTCAAGCCCTTCAGTTCATTTTCCAGATAGGAATCAGAATGGTCTTTCTAAAACCATTTTCTATAAAACCCTTTCTAATTGCTCTTAAGATAAAGAACAAGCTCTTGAATCTGGCCTACATAGTGCTGTATACTCTTTATCATTTAGCTGTCCATTATCTCTTTCTTTCTACCCATTCTTGGAAGAAATGCATTCCTTGCATTCTATCCTTTAATAGCTTTGAAATTTTTCAGGTCTTTGAAGATTCTGTCTCCAGTCTGTGCACATGCTATTTCCTCCGCCTGCCATACTCTATTACCCCACTCCTCTTCACTTGGTAAACCCCTGCTTATTTTTCAACCCCTAATTCTGATATTTCTTTCTCTAGGAGCCTTCCCCTCACCTCTTTCCACACTCAGGATACTTCTTCACTGAATTCCTATGGCACTCCAGGCTTGCTTATTAATATAGCTGTTATTATATTATATTGTAATTATCTGTTTACTTGTCTATCTCATTTGGTAGATTATGAGTGCCATAAGATCAAGAACTATGCCAATTTTAACCTCCACTATGTCCCTAGCACGTAGCACAAGGCATGGCACATAATGAATGCTTATAGATATTTCTTGACTGATTGAATGAATGAAGGGAAGAATAAATGAATGATGGATCCCAGGTAACCCACCCTGCAATACAGTGTTCTTTATACTTGGAAACAACATATTTTAATAAGGTGGTCATTTAACCTTCAGAACACTGTTTACTAGTCATAAGACCTTAATATTGGAGGAAGGGGCTTGGCATATGCTATGTGCCAAACACACTGCTAAATGATCTATAATCAATGCATGCATTCATTCATTTATCATTTGGAAGGAGGGATTGACAAACATGATTAAGTAAGTAAAACATATATTAGATGGTATTAAATGCTAAGGCGAAAAGTAAAACAGGAAGGAGGGATAGATTATGTGTGTGAGGATTATAATTTAAGATAGGGTTTGAGAATCAGAATGACATGATAAGAGTAGGAAAAACTGAAGGAATAAAGGATAAGGGGGAGGCAGAAAAACTCCAGAGTTTTGAGCCTGGTGATATAGTGAGTCATAAAAAAAGAAAGAGTAACTTGATGTCTCAGGTGAGGTTTCCCAGCATGGAAATGTTCCTTAAAAGGTATCCAAGTTGAAACGTGATGAGAGAATTCAAATGATGTCTGAGTTGTGGGCACATCCAGGACTCATAGGTATAAATGATGGTCATCTGAGAAAAGTGAATATGCAAACCTAGATGAAACAAGGTAGCTTCATTATAGCAGAAATGGCCTGGGGCAGAGAGTTAGGAAAACTGGGTTTAAGCTACCTCTACTGTGAACTCGGTTTGTGACTGGACATTTTTCCTCTCTCTGGACCCTAGTACCATCTATGAATGAGGATATATGGTGGGGTAGATGAGTGGCTTTTAAACTCTGTGCTATGTTACACTATGGGTGTGGAGAGTCCTGTCAGAGCCTATTGAAGTGGAGATGAGTGGATAAAAGCAGTCAGGTTTATTGGTCACCTTTGTGCTTCAACAGAGTCAGTCTCTAGACTACATGGTATCTGAGGTACCTGCTAGATCAAATACTCTGTGACTGATTGCTTGGTAACAGCATTGGAAACCCCTCCTCACAGCTTATTTAAGAATTTGTAGAGGTTTCCTGAGTCATATGAGTATTACAGGGATGTGGAAGGAACAAAGGGAAAGACCCGTATGTAGTGTATGGCATTGATGATATTCTGAACAAGAAAGAGGAATCCTTTAGCTTGGGGATTGGAGTAGCTTCTGTGGTGCTGGTCATCAAACATTGGTCCTTTCCAACAGGGCCAAACCTGACTGTAGATAATATTTTCCACTAGTATAGCTTTGGCTCTCAGACCCAAATGCTACAGAACTGCTGGGCTTTAGTTAACAACACAGGGCTTCCCTACCCATGGGAATAGAGCAACTCATAAAGACTACCATATATGCATATCTTTTTAGTTGATGGTTAATTTCTCAGTGGAATTTGTGTATTCCTGGCTGTATAAAATTACAGAGTTACCGGTCTCCTCTCTTGGTTACTCATGAGAAGTAGGGGATAGTCAGGTCAAGGAGCAGAGGTGACAATTCCTCACCTCTGTAGGCTACATCCTGTTTTATGTAATTCTCTTCAGTTGAAGCTTTTGGATGAGTTTCACATGAATCCTGTGGAGTTGGTAGTGCTTGGCTTCTTATTCTCATTTGATAGATCTCACCTTTTCATCTTGTAAGACCTAGCTTGAACTTTAACTTCCTCTATAGTAATTCCATTTTCATGCAGTCCCTCCACTGCCCATTCACCATAGTACTTAAACTGTATATTAATTTCTGTGTAGTCATTTTATTGTTCTTGTTTAAATCTCTGATTGTTTGATGTATAGATGTTTTTGTTCCTCCAATAAGCCATTATCACTTATAAAAAGCCTTCTGACTTGTCCCTGCTTCAACTTTTACTACCCCTCCTATAGTCTATTCTCAATATAGAAGCTAGAATGTTCTTTTAAGATACGAGTCAGATCATAACACTTCCTGTGTTCAAAACCTTGCAGTGCACTCTGCACTGAGCAAAATGACTAGAAGGAAAACCTCACCTCAAAAGAAAGAATCAGAAACAGTCCTCTCTCCCACAGAGTTACAAAATCTGGATTACAATTCAATGTCAGAAAGCCAATTCAGAAGCACTATTATACAGCTACTGGTGGCTCTAGAAAAAAGTATAAAGGACTCAAGAGACTTCATGACTGCAGAATTTAGATCTAATCAGGCAGAAATTAAAAATCAATTGAATGAGATGCAATCCAAACTAGAAGTCCTAACGACGAGGGTTAACGAGGTGGAAGAACGAGTGACATAGAAGACAAGTTGATAGCAAAGAGGGAAACTGAGGAAAAAAGAGACAAACAATTAAAAGACCATGAGGATAGATTAAGGGAAATAAACGACAGCCTGAGAAAGAAAAACCTACGTTTAATTGGGGTTCCCGAGGGCGCCGAAAGGGCCAGAGGGCCAGAATATGTATTTGAACAAATTCTAGCTGAAAACTTTCCTAATCTGGGAAGGGAAACAGGCATTCAGATCCAGGAAATAGAGAGATCCCCCCCTAAAATCAATAAAAACCGTTCAACACCTCGACATTTAATAGTGAAGCTTGCAAATTCCAAAGATAAAGAGATGATCCTTAAAGCAGCAAGAGACAAGAAATCCCTGACTTTTATGGGGAGGAGTATTAGAGTAACAGCAGACCTCTCCACAGAGACCTGGCAGGCCAGAAAGGGCTGGCAGGATATATTCAGGGTCCTAAATGAAAAGAACATGCAACCAAGAATACTTTATCCAGCAAGGCTCTCATTCAAAATGGAAGGAGAGATAAAGAGCTTCCAAGACAGGCAGCAACTAAAAGATTATGTGACCTCCAAACCAGCTCTGCAAGAAATTTTAAGGGGGACTCTTAAAATTCCCCTTTAAGAAGAAGTTCAGTGGAACAGTCCACAAAAACAAGGACTGAATAGATAACATGATGGCACTAAACTCATATCTCTCAATAGTAACTCTGAATGTGAACGGGCTTAATGACCCCATCAAAAGGCGCAGGGTTTCAGACTGGATAAAAAAGCAGGACCCATCTATTTGCTGTCTACAAGAGACTCATTTTAGACAGAAGGACACCTACAGCCTGAAAATAAAAGGTTGGAGAACCATTTACCATTCGAATGGTCCTCAAAAGAAAGCAGGGGTAGCCATCCTTATATCAGATAAACTAAAATTTACCCCAAAGACTGTAGTGAGAGTTGAAGAGGGACACTATATCATACTTAAAGGATCTATTCAACAAGAGGACTTAACAATCCTCAATATATATGCCCCGAATGTGGGAGCTGCCAAATATATAAATCAATTATTAACCAAAGTGAAGAAATACTTAGATAATAATACACTTATACTTGGTGACTTCAATCTAGCTCTTTCTATACTCGATAGGTCTTCTAAGCACAACATCTCCAAAGAAACGAGAGCTTTAAATGATACACTGGACCAGATGGATTTCACAGATATCTACAGAACTTTACATCCAAACTCAACTGAATACACATTCTTCTCAAGCGCACATGGAACTTTCTCCAGAATAGACCACATATTGGGTCACAAATCGGGTCTGAACCGATACCAAAAGATTGGGATTGTCCCCTGCATATTCTCAGACCATAATGCCTTGAAATTAGAACTAAATCACAACAAGAAGTTTGGAAGGACCTCAAACACGTGGAGGTTAAGGACCATCCTGCTAAAAGATAAAAGGGTCAACCAGGAAATTAAGGAAGAATTTAAAAGATTCATGGAAACTAATAAGAATGAAGATACAACCGTTCAAAATCTTTGGGATGCAGCAAAAGCAGTCCTAAGGGGGAAATACCTCGCAATACAAGCATCCATTCCAAAACTGGAAAGAACTCAAATACAAAAGCTAACCTTACACATAAAGGAGCTAGAGAAAAAACAGCAAATAGATCCTACACCCAAGAGAAGAAGGGAGTTAATAAAGATTCGAGCAGAACTCAACGAAATCGAGACCAGAAGAACTGTGGAACAGATCAACAGAACCAGGAGTTGGTTCTTTGAAAGAATTAATAAGATAGATAAACCATTAGCCAGCCTTATTAAAAAGAAGAGAGAGAAGACTCAAATTAATAAAATCATGAATGAGAAAGGAGAGATCACTACCAACACCAAGGAAATACAAACGATTTTAAAAACATATTATGAACAGCTATACGCCAATAAATTAGGCAATCTAGAAGAAATGGACGCATTCCTGGAAAGCCACAAACTACCAAAACTGGAACAGGAAGAAATAGAAAACCTGAACAGGCCAATAACCAGGGAGGAAATTGAAGCAGTCATCAAAAACCTCCCAAGACACAAGAGTGCAGGGCCAGATGGCTTCCCAGGGGAATTCTATCAAACATTTAAAGAAGAAATCATACCTATTCTCCTAAAGCTGTTTGGAAAGATAGAAAGAGATGGAGTACTTCCAAATTCGTTCTATGAGGCCAGCATCACCTTAATTCCAAAACCAGACAAAGACCCCACCAAAAAGGAGAATTACAGACCAATATCCCTGATGAACATGGATGCAAAAATTCTCAACAAGATACTGGCCAATAGGATCCAACAGTACATTAAAAAAATTATTCACCATGACCAAGTAGGATTTATCCCTGGGACACAAGGCTGGTTCAACACCCGTAAAACAATCAATGTGATTCATCATATCAGCAAGAGAAAAACCAAGAACCATATGATCCTCTCATTAGATGCAGAAAAAGCATTTGACAAAATACAGCATCCATTCCTGATCAAAACTCTTCAGAGTGTAGGGATAGAGGGAACATTCCTCGACATCTTAAAAGCCATCTATGAAAAGCCCACAGCAAATATCATTCTCAATGGGGAAGCACTGGGAGCCTTTCCCCTAAGATCAGGAACAAGACAGGGATGTCCACTCTCACCACTGCTGTTCAACATAGTACTGGAAGTCCTAGCCTCAGCAATCAGACAACAAAAAGACATTAAAGGCATTCAAATTGGCAAAGAAGAAGTCAAACTCTCCCTCTTCGCCGATGACATGATACTCTACATAGAAAACCCAAAAGCCTCCACCCCAAGATTGCTAGAACTCATACAGCAATTCGGTAGCGTGGCAGGATACAAAATCAATGCCCAGAAGTCAGTGGCATTTCTATACACTAACAATGAGACTGAAGAAAGAGAAATTAAGGAGTCAATCCCATTTACAATTGCACCCAAAAGCATAAGATACCTAGGAATAAACCTAACCAAAGATGTAAAGGATCTATACCCTCAAAACTATAGAACACTTCTGAAAGAAATTGAGGAAGACACAAAGAGATGGAAAAATATTCCATGCTCATGGATTGGCAGAATTAATATTGTGAAAATGTCAATGTTACCCAGGGCAATATACACGTTTAATGCAATCCCTATCAAAATACCATGGACTTTCTTCAGAGAGTTAGAACAAATTATTTTAAGATTTGTGTGGAATCAGAAAAGACCCCGAATAGCCAGGGGAATTTTATAAAAGAAAACCATATCTGGGGGCATCACAATGCCAGATTTCAGGTTGTACTACAAAGCTGTGGTCATCAAGACAGTGTGGTACTGGCACAAAAACAGACACATAGATCAGTGGAACAGAATAGAGAATCCAGAAGTGGACCCTGAACTTTATGGGCAACTAATATTCGATAAAGGAGGAAAGACTATCCATTGGAAGAAAGACAGTCTCTTCAATAAATGGTGCTGGGAAAATTGGACATCCACATGCAGAAGAATGAAACTAGACCACTCTCTTTCACCATACACAAAGATAAACTCAAAATGGATGAAAGATCTAAATGTGAGACAAGATTCCATCAAAATCCTAGAGAAGAACACAGGCAACACCCTTTTTGAACTCGGCCATAGTAACTTCTTGCAAGATACATCCACGAAGGCAAAAGAAACAAAAGCAAAAATGAACTATTGGGACTTCATCAAGATAAGAAGCTTTTGCACAGCAAAGGATACAGTCAACAAAACTCAAAGACAACCTACAGAATGGGAGAAGATATTTGCAAATGACATATCAGATAAAGGGCTAGTTTCCAAGATCTATAAAGAACTTCTTAAACTCAACACCAAAGAAACAAACAATCCAATCATGAAATGGGCAAAAGACATGAACAGAAATCTCACAGAGGAAGACATAGACATGACCAACATGCATATGAGAAAATGCTCTGCATCACTTGCCATCAGGGAAATACAAATCAAAACCACAATGAGATACCACCTCACACCAGTGAGAATGGGGAAAATTAACAAGGCAGGAAACAACAAATGTTGGAGAGGATGTGGAGAAAAGGGAACCCTCATACACTGTTGGTGGGAATGTGAACTGGTGCAGCCACTCTGGAAAATTGTGTGGAGGTTCCTCAAACAGTTAAAAATATACCTGCCCTACGACCCAGCAATTGCACTGCTGGGGATTTACACCAAAGATACAGATGCAATGAAACGCCGGGACACCTGCACCCCGATGTTTATAGCAGCAATGGCCACGATAGCCAAACTGTGGAAGGAACCTCGGTGTCCAACGAAAGATGAATGGATAAAGAAGATGTGGTTTATGTATACAATGGAATATTACTCAGCTATTAGAAATGACAAATACCCACCATTTGCTTCAACGTGGATGGAACTGGAGGGTATTATGCTGAGTGAAGTAAGCCAGTCGGAGAAGGACAAACATTATATGTTCTCATTCATTTGGGGAATATAAATAATAGTGAAAGGGAATATAAGGGAAGGGGGAAGAAATGTGTGGGAAATATCAGAAAGGGAGACAGAACGTAAAGACTGCTAACTCTGGGAAACGAACTAGGGGTGTTGGAAGGGGAGGAGGGCGGGGGGTGGGAGTGAATGGGTGACGGGCACTGGGGGTTATTCTGTATGTTAGTAAATTGAACACCAATAAAAAAAAAAAAACTTGCAGTGGTTCCCAATCTCACCCAGAGTAAAATCCAAAGTCTTAACAATGGCCACATGATCCTTTCATGCCCTCATACTGCCTGTTACTTCTCTGACTTCCTCTCTTATTATTCTCCCTTTGTTTGCTCTGCTCTAGCCAAAGAGCTTCCTTGCAGTTTCTTGCATGCATCCAGTAGAGTTATTTCTCAGAGAAAAATGGATTTTTCTATTCTATATTTTCTGTTCCCTATGCCCGGATTATCTTTGCCCAGATATATGGCTGGCCCCTTCACTTCCTTCATGTCTCTAAACAAATGTTACTATGTAAAAAGAGGCCTTTCTTTAGTTTTCTATGTAAACTATTAATGATATACACTTGCACTCTCCTTCTTGCTTTACTTTATTTCTTATTGCATTCATTGACATATTATGATTTTGCTTACTTGATAATGATCTATCTCTCCTAGAATATTAGTTGCTTGAGAACAAGGATTTTTCTTCTGTCCCATGCTATATTTTCAGTCTCTAGAACTGTCCTTGGCACATAGTAGATATTTTTAAAATTCTGCTGGATTAAGAAATAAATAAAATCTAAAAAGCCTAGGGGCAGAAACTTTTTAATTCCCCCATTCATGTTCCTCATTGTAAACACACTTGTCTTAATAGAGCAATTGAAGTTAGAGCAGAAAAGGCATTTAGAGACCTGCTTGTCTTTCTCCCTCATTTAATAGTTGGTAAGACTGAGGAGAGGAATCTTGCCCAAGGCCATACAGCAAGTTGTTGACAGTCTGAGGAAAAGTTCAAGTCATCTAAGCCTAAATCCACAACTTTTCCTGCTATACACCATGCTACACATATAAATTAGTCTTACTCTCCAACTACAGGGAAAAAGTAAGACATTGTCAGTCTGGAGAAGTAAGCTCTGGGCAGATTAATATGGAGGTAGAAGAATTTGGCTTTTAAATGAACAGGAGTTTTCCTGAACATTTTCCTCTCTGGTTTTGGAGGGCAATAACAACTGGGCCGAGTATTACATGAATACCTGACCAATTAAACCACAAATAACATTCAATAAATCATTCAATAAATCAAGTATCATTCAATAAAGCAAGCCTATTTTGAATACTAACATGTACTTAGACTTGTACTGGAGATATGAAAACATTCAGCCCGAATTCCTGCTTTCTAGGAGCAGTCTAGCACTAAAGGCAAGACTCACCTATCTGAGACAAGCAGATACCAAATTGTGAGATATGACAATAAACACTGTTGGGACTAGCAGGAGACCACTGAGGGCTAAATTAGTCCAAGAATGCATCATGGAGGAAAGGAGACATCTTTGCACCTATTTCATTTTGCATTCCTGTCAGTGCTTTGTATTCCTTCATTTAGAAGTGTTTACTTTCACCCATGGACCTGACCCTGTCTCCATGGCTCTCCAAGGAAGGATGATATGTTTGATGTAGTTACCAGGTCTCTTGCTTCCTCCTCTTCTCACTTTTCCCAAATAGAATCTGCTTAGTTCAACACATATTTACTGAGTACCCTGTGGACACCAGGTACTGAGGCAGAGGCTTGGAATAAAAAGATAAATCATCTATGGTCATTTACTTGTAGTAGGCCAAAGTCCAATAGGTCTAATAGATATGCACAAAGGTTTACAAAGTAATTCAATATTGAAAAAACTAGTTTATTTATATTCTCCTTCATTAAAAAAAAAAAGGTTTGAGGTCGCAAACATCGTAAGTTCTGCTTATGACCAAATTGTAATGAGAGCTCAGATGAGAGAAGAAATGATGTAAAAGTGAGTCAGCCAGAGTTTTCCAGACTAGGTGATATTTGAATTGAACTCAGACAATGATTAGTTTTCTAGGGAATCAGGAATGGGAGGTAGGGGCAGGGGTACACATTCTAGACAAATGGAACATTACACAGAGGTGGACGTTGCCTGGCTTGTTGCTCTGTGTGTCTACAGCAAGTATGGTGTCTGGCATGATCATCCTATCAGCTCCTCCCATGCCCGTGGCATAAATTTTTTAAAAATATTTTATTTACTTATTCATGAGAGACACACACAGAGACACATGAGGGACACAGGCAGAGGGAGAAGCAGGCTCCATGCAGGGAGCCCAATGTGGGACTTGATCCTGGACTCCAGTATTACGTCCTGAGCCAAAGGTAGAAGCTCAACTGCTGAGCCAACCAGGCGTCCCCATAGCAGAAATTTTTAATCAGACATAACGTTCTTTCCCAGCAATCCTGAGTAAGGCTTAGAATCTTTCTGAACACAGTATTCCAAATGGCCACTTACAGTCAATTTAAATTGATTTATGAGATGAAACATATTTGCCATTCTTGGCTGAATTCAATGCCTTTAAAGTTACAGATTTTCAGGAAACAGTATCTCATTGGGAATCTAAACTTTTAACAATCTATTCTCCTTTTCCCTCTCCCTGCCATGACTCTGATGAGTTCATGGATCTGTATTTAGTAGCTATTATGTTACTGAATTTGGATTTTTCTCCTGCTATCAGATATTTTAAATCAGAAAAGAAAAGAAATTTTAAATCAGAGAAATGGTCTGCATTTCAGAAAGCTGCATTTGGTAATAGCATATAGACTGAAGGAAAAACCAGTGGCAAGGAGACTGCTTACTATGCAACTGTAATATTTCAGGTAAGAGATGATGAATGCAGTGCCTAGGAGGAGAAGATAAATTGGAGAGATACTAACTGAGACAGATAATAGAAAAGTACTAAGTGCCAGAACCCAGGTGCTATGGAGGAATAGCAAAGAGGGAGAAACAATTTGCAGGTGAAGCGGGGGAGGTGGTATATGGGGAAAGATTCATAAAGATGGGATTTGAGCCAGGCCTTGAAGGATAGTTATCACTTGACATTGAGGAAGGGGTGGAAATAAGCCATTTCAGATCTTTGTAGCACAAGAGCAAAGATGTAAAGGTAGAAAAATCACAAGACATGTATGAGGAGCAGCATGTAGTTCAATTTGGCAGGCTTTAGTTTGGCGTTCAGAGGTGACATTTTCCCCATCCCCATCCCTGTTCTTAGATGGCTCTTCTTACCATCCAGCCCGCAGGTGCTCAGAAAACATATATTGATATTGGTGTTATTATTAACTAAAGTGTGATTGAATGTGGAAGGCCTCTCACCTTCAAGAATACCATTCTAATGCTGATTGTAAGAGCCAGATCTGGGTTGTCCCCACTGACGTTTGCTAGCCTTGAACACCACTGAGAAAGAATGGCTAAGGAAGGCTGAAAGCTGCTTATTATCTAATAGGGAGCTTGGAGAAGATGCCTATAGCCATAAAAAGCTCTCAGGGCACATCCAGCACACATGTAGTAGCAATCTCTGAAGCTCTCTGAAGGAACTGCCATGTATCCCGAGGCAAAAATAATTATGAAAAATATCCTCTTTTGATTAAATTATATCATATAATAACAACTTTTTCACAGCATATCACATTCACAAAGTGCTGTCTCAGACAGTATATTTTCTCTTTATTACAACATTGTAAGGCATGTCTAAGCTTGCCCTAATTGTGAAGGTAAAGAAACTAAGGTTCAGAGAGGTTACAGGACTTGAACAAGGATATAGGGACATAGGATATAAAGATATAGGGCTAGTAATTGGCCACAACAGGCTCCGATCCATGTCTTCTGTCACCATCTTTAATTCCTAAACTTTCCCACTGCACAAGGAGGTATCTAGGACCAAAATAGCATCAAATCTAACCCATTAATCAAATCCATTCTTTTGAGAGAGAGAATCAGCAATAATTCATTTCAACCAATACTTTCTGAGTACCTACTCTGTTTTAGGCACTATGCTAGGTCCATGGGATGCAGAGAAAACATAGTTCTTACCTCAAAGAGCTCACAGAGTAGTGGGAAAGACAGATCCATATATAGATAATCAAGATAATAAGTGAAGTGATACTGGAAGAATATGTAAAGCACTCTGGGAGTTCAGAAAAGGGTGAACTACTGTACAGAGAGAAGAATTGGCAGTTGAAAGAACCAAAGCCCCCAGTCTACACAATTAACTTCCTATGTAATTGCAGACTTGGAGAGGGGACAGAGAGGAGAGAACTAAATGAGCATATTTTTGACTCCTTCCTGAAAATGCCTTTGTGCTGCCCAGCTTGAAAAGTTGGTTGCATTTGTGGCGGCCATTACTGTGCTGCTAATGTCTGGGCTGGGTTCAGTGGGCCCATGGCTTGTCCCAGCCACCACTTGATTGACTTCTGCCAGGTCTGGTGCAAAGTGTTGGATGCTGGACATCAGACTAAGTATTGCCATTTGTAGTTTTTCTGCATGTGTCTGGGGCTGGGGTGAGTCAGATGCATGAGCTCTCAGTTTACAATAAGAATAGGGCCTATCAGGCATCATTCTGCCTACCAGAGAAAGGATGATTTAACTAACCTTGATTGAATGCTTAGGACTGCGTTTCAGTTCAGCTCAAAACATGCCTATCAAGTGTCTCCTATGTGTTTGGCATTTTGTAAGCCACCACAGATTCATCTTACAGTAGAAGAGATAATAGGTAAAGAAGAACTGTAAATAAATAATTCAATATGGTGTGTTACACAGTAAAGTTCTGTATAGTGAGCTATGAGTACACAAAAGATTGAACAATAAATTCTGTTTGGAGGTTCAGAACAAGCTTCATTGAAGAACTGACATTGCACTGAGCTCTTATGGATGAATATACTAAGCACTGTACTAGGTGCTCTGGGAGAAAAATTATTACTCAAGATGATTTTGGTTGCAAAGTACAGAAAACCTAACTTAAACTGGCTGAAATAAACCAGAGACTTATTGGCTTATGTAACAGGAAAGTATAGAGGTAGGACAGGCTTTAAGCATAGTTTAGTCATGATTTTGCTTCTTTTCTTTATGATTCTCTTGACTCTGCCCTCTTCTGTATGTTGGCTTTATCCTTAGGCTGGTTTCCCTTATAGTTACAAAAGGGAAACAAGTGGCAACCAGGGCTGATGCCTCTTATTTTATACCCAGTGAGGTAGTGAACATTGTTTCTCACACTGTAATACAAAAGTGAACCTTAGTGGTTCAGGACAGGTAAAACTTAGAGTAAGATTATAGTAAGCATGGGAGGTCTCCCAAAAATTAGTTTATAAGCAACTGAACACTTCAATAGCTTGAGGGCATCCCATTTTCAGGTTATATTTCTTTTTTGTTTAATTCTTGCTTTCTGGGGATCCCTGGGTGGCTCAGCGGTTTAGCGCCTGCCTTTGGCCCAGGGCACGATCCTGGAGTCCCGGGATCGAGTCCCGCGTCGGGCTCCTGGCATGGAGCCCGCTTCTCCCTCTGCCTGTGTCTCTGCCTGTCTCTCCTCTCTCTATGACTATCATGAATAAATAATAAAAAAAATTTAATTCTTGTTTTCTAAATGATATCCCTTGGGGTGCCTGTGTAGCTCAGTGGATTGAGCATCTGACTTGATTTTGGCTCAGGTCATGATCTCAGGGTCATAAAATCAAGCTCTGCATTGGGCTCCACTCTGGGTGTGGAGTCTGCTTAAGATTCGCTTTCTCCCTCTCCCTCTGTGCCCACTCACTTGCACACATATTCTCTCTCTCTCTCTCAAAAAAAAAAAAAGAAAAACCTTAAAAAAATCAATGATGTCCCTTTTCTTATGCCTCTTATGTGTATTGTTTACAGACTACATTTTGGACTTCAGAATAGTAATACTATTTCTATGACACAAAGATCATTTGTACTATCAAGGCATTTTTCACAGCCTGCATAAGCAATAAAAGTAGTAGGCAAAGTTAATTATGGGAAGGAAGTGTTTCAAATGGTTTACAAGCAATCTCTGAAGTCTGCCACATCTAGGTTCTCAACTCTGCTTTGTCATCACTTAGCTGGTGCCTTGGGCAAATTAATTCATCTGTTGGAGCTTTAGTTTCTTTATCCATAAAGTGGAAATAATATCAAGACCTACTTCATACAGTTTGAGGATTGCATGAGATAATCCATGTAATGTATATAGCAGAAGCTCCCCAAGTTTCTTGGTTCACTGTGCCTTTCCTGGGTCAGTAATTGTTTTCACAGCATCCCCAAGCCAAAAGAAGTATTTAAAATTCTGTTCATTAAGTAATTAAGTACAGTAGTAGTTCATGCTCTGCCTGACAGATGTCACTGTGTTTCTCTCAAAAAGTAAAATATAGTACCCCTTTGAGTTGGCTATGATACCCTGGTGTGCCTTGGCACACAGTTTGGGAATAGAACACTGCCAGACACACAGTTGGTGTGTGTACATGGTATTTATTTATATTATAAAATGTCTGCAATTATTACTAGAAGGGGCCTGGGTACCAAAGAGGATGTTGACCTAATAGTTTGAGTAAGATGTTGAATTTCCCTGAGGAGGTATGCTTCCCTTTTTGGTAATCTCTTCTGGTCTCAGGGTTTTTTAAAGTCAGCATCTACTTACCCTAGCTTGAGAAAGGAGAGTAATTTCTATGTGCATAGAGAAGAAAACTTCATTCTCAAAGCAAGTGCCATTTTCCAGCTTGTAGTGGTTTCTAGTCAAAAATCACTCTTTCAGAAGATAGTGCTGTATGTTAGATTAAAAAAATACTTTCCTATGTTATTGCTGGGCTCTCCTACCCTCCTTTTCCTTCTCCTTACTCCTCTACCTCTCTTCATATCCCTTTTAGCCAGTGTCTGAGACTTGGCCCCATCCCCATCATGATGAGAGGAGTCTGGATACTTAATTCAGGAAAAAATGATTGGTTGAATTGTTTTGAATCTCAGTTTGACCTGTGAGCCAGTAAGAATAGTGGGTACTGATAGTTTATTCCTATATACTTTTTTCCTTTCCCCTGAGGGAGCATAGGAAAGTAATTTAAACAGAGAGGGTCCAGAAGGTGGCCTGTGGGCTTGGACACTCTTGAGAGGCTGAGAGGTGTAAAGGTAAAGGCTGTACTGAATTTCCAATTCTTGGCAATTGAGGCCCATGAGGGATCTTTGACATTTTCTTAGAGGCTACAGCTGACTTTAGTTCTATTTGGTTGTTTAGATTCATTGAAGGGAATCTGATGTTGGAGGTATAAGAAGGAATGGAATAGCAGACCTGTCCATGAACTGTTGACTCTGGGCCTCTTTGGTGCTGGCCAGCAGAGGTCTGGAGTGGCTGGCTGGCTTTTAGCCCCAGCCAGCCTGCGGCGTTTGCTTTGGCCCTTGGGGGAAAGAGCACTTTGTGGAAAGCCAGCCTTCCCAGCCAAGGGCCTATTTTCATCTTGAATCGGTTGAGTCCAGTCTGAAGTCTGGGTCCAGGATCAACAGAGGCCATGGAAAATGGGACTGGATGCCTGGCAGCCAGAACTGTGGGCTTTGTCTTCCTGACCAGGGCTTTTTGCTGTGAGCCTATGAAGGTAGGAATGATGGGAACCTGGGGTCCTTGTGGTATCAGGGCCAAAAAGAGCTCTTTGTATGGTCATTGAAGCCCAAGATTGACTATAATATATCACTAGGCCTCATCCCTTCTTAGGTCATCGAGTCTAGGAAGGTGGATGTGTAGCAAGAGCTGACATAGCTCCCAAAGTACCTGAGCTCCCTTAAATGGGGTCCTCCACACACTGTGGGACCACTAGACCACTAGATCAATATCCTTACCAACCAACCATATACCACGGGAACATAGAGAGGTATCAATTAGGATCCATTTTTTTCTGAGGTCTTTCTGGAGAAACAAACCATTTTCATGAAGAGTTACTTTTAGTACTAGACAGGGTAGAGTGAGGCTCATGTGAGTAGCACAAAGAAGTGCTAAAGGAGTTCAGAGGAGGGCAAGAGTGCTAGGAGAGATATGGGTTTAGTTGGGTCCTGAAAAGTAAGAATGAGATAAAGATGTTATGGGAGTTTTCTTATGTTCCTAAGGGAGAAATCCTTTGAAACTGACTCAAAATACATCTTTGATTTACTGTAGTATCCTAGTCTCAAATCAGATTATATTCCTATTAGGATACCAGCATTGAGATGGTTCTGAACCTGAGTGACCAAAAGGTTGTGAACTTCTCAGACACTACAACTTGTCTAGAGCTGGAATAGAACTAGAGTGATGTCTGGAAGCATGAATAATATTTCTCAAGTTCTTCCTTTACCCTGTTGCTCAACTGTATCCTGACCTGAAACTGAATACTGGCTCCTCCATTGCTTTCAGGATGGTCAAGCAACTGTATTTGGCATTCAAAGGCCTTTCACAGTCTGATCTTAACCTTCCCTTCAAACTGTTCTCCCATTCTTTTTGGAGACTCCCAGCAATTTCTTATCGGCTAAATCTCCTTATCTCCTGAAGCCCATGAGAAGTGGCTTAAAGTTATTTATAGACTCAGAAGACTTTGGTACCAGTCCCCTTCATCTCTTTGAGAATTTGGGATTCTTTGTGAGGTCTTTTCATTCTCTCTCATATCTAACATTATCATTACATTCTTACTTAAGCAGAGTCCTATTAAAAACTGATTCTTTGTTTCTATAGATCAGGAGTCAGCACGCTTATTCTGTAAAGGGCCAGATAGTAAATGTTTTAGGCTCTGAGAGCCACAGTGTCTTGGATGCAGCTACTCAACTCTGCCATGGTAAGGAAAGCAGCCATGGATAATATGTACATAAATGAATATGGCTGTGTTCCAATAAAACTTTATTTATGGTCTGAAATTTGAATTTCATATAATTTTTCATGTCACAAAATATTTTTCTTTTGATTTTTTTCAACCATTTTAAACTGTAAAAACCATTCTTAGCTCACACTTCACAAAATAGGTGATGGTTGGATATAGCTTGCAAGCCCTACTTTGTTTTTTGTTTGTTTGTAAAGATTTTATTTATTTATTCACGAGAGATACAGAGAGAAAGAGAGAGAGAGAGATAGAGAGAGAGAGGCAGAGATAGAAGCAGAGTGAGAAGCAGGCCCCATGCAGGGAGCCTGACGTGGGACTCGATCTGGGGTCTCCAGGATCACACCCTGGGCTGAAGGCAGCACTAAACCACTGAGCCACCAGGGCTGCCCAACAAGCACTACTTTGATAACCTCCACTCTAGAAGACAAAACTTAGAATACTGGGTGGAAATTATGGGGGAGTGAGTTTGGCCCAAAAATTTTAAAAAGGATCAGAATTATAGCAAAATGTTATAAATTCCCTAAGAAGTTAAAACTACTATTTTTTTCACGGAAGATATTAAAGCACCACTGGTTAGGGATGTCATAGGAGGACTGAAAGATTTTGTAGGCACTTGGACTTGATGTTTTTTTAAGTCCGCAGAACTGTGCTTTTGTGAGTTTTTCTTCCTCCACATAACCAGCATTTCCCAACTACTTGCTGTCTTTAAGTTTTGAACCTCTGTGTGGTTGTCTCCCAGTTTTCCCCACCAAGCATTTGATGATACTGTTTCAATTTGCTCCCCATCGTTTTCATATGTGTGCATATTGTTTCCCTTCCAGAAACCCAGGGGTTAATGTCAAAAGGGCAAGGTTCTTCAGGCAGCAGATATACTGTTGCCTAGAAACCATCAGGGGCAGCTGCAAATTACTGCAGAGGCCTTTTGGGGAAGATGGTTTGACCCAACCTTCAGGGCAGAGTAAAGAGCAAAAGAGATAATAAATGCAAATGTACTTTATTTATTATGTAAACGGAGTCTGATTCCATTTTAAAGAATATAATATCCCTTTTTTTACTTTACTAAAAGGAATCTAAATTTGCTTCAAGAAATTTCAGCTTCTTTTTTGCTCCCCTCCCTTCCACAGTGGTTTGATCCTGCTTCTTAGACTAGCATCTCCTTTCTGCCACTTCACAGTAGTCTGATCCTGTCTCAAATTCTACTAGGCCCTTTATGTTCTTACTTTGCTTTCTCCTTCTTTCTAACCCTACCCCGGAGTGGTTTGATGACACCTTATAGGATAACATCCCTGTTTTGCTTCCTATAGATCTCAGTGGTTTGATCCTGTCTGGAGAACATCAGCATCTTTTCCCCTTCTGTCTCACACCAATAATTTGATCCTACGTCATTGAGCATCAATTTCTTTTAGCTCCTCCCCCGGGGTCTACAGTGGTTTGATCCTACCTCGCAGACTATTAAGTCCTCTCTGATTCCCCCTCTAGCATCGCCACCACAAATGGTATGGTCCTTAGCATCAGGTCCCTTTCGTATCTCACACTGGTCTTCGAAGCAGATTGAAGCTGCTTCATCTCATTCCTGATTCTAATTGATCCCTTCAGTGGTTCGTTCTTGAATTAGCAACATAGAACTGGCCCAAATGGGTTTAAAGTGGTTAGAACTTGCTCATGACCAGTTAAAATCTTTTCTCACAAAGAAAAATCAGTTCTGACCAGTTCAAATCTATTTTGACTAGTTTAAACTAATTCTGCAGAACTGGAGCCTGAGGTCGGTAAACTCAGAAAGATGGCTGAAGACGATGCTGATCCGAGCCAAAGCAAGGAATCAGGTACTTACAAAAGTTGAAATTGGGCTGAGAGCTAGGAAAGAAAATAGATCAAATGAGAGAGGAAAATACAGGAGTCAGGGTTGGTTGAGGAAGGCTCAAAA
Source organism: Canis lupus familiaris (assembly GCF_011100685.1). Taxonomy (NCBI): domain Eukaryota; kingdom Metazoa; phylum Chordata; class Mammalia; order Carnivora; family Canidae; genus Canis; species Canis lupus. Next base: position 59,598,086 of record NC_049260.1, on the reverse strand, counting down.
AAGATTAGTTGCTCCCAAACCTATTTTTTTTTGAAAGGTGAGAGGCCATTTTGAGGAGGTAATGCAGGATTTTGGATTCTTCCTTTGTATGTCTGGGAAGCAGTCTGGAAGCTGATACAATCTAGCAGCCCCATCCAGCTGGAGCTGAGACTAGGTTGTATGTGGCCCCAGTAAAACCTGGTTCTGCTATTCTTTTTGTTTGGCTTCATCTCAAGTTGAAATTATTAGAGTCCCAAACCACAAATGACAGCCTTCTCACCACTATAGCTGTGGATGATGATGATGATTTTTAGCAGTTTAGGGGTGCTATTTAGGTTAGAAGAAGGGATTGGTAAGCCTTGAAGAAAAAAGCTAATTACAGTAGGTAACTCATGAAGTGAATAACTCAGTTAATTAGAATTGAGTTGAGGACTATACCTTGAAATTTTTTAAAGGAATGTGTAAGAGAAGGTGATAGGTTGAAAATAGTATCTAATCTTTCACCTGTGGAACTGGTTATCTATCTCCTTATTGTTGACTGAAGTAAAAATTGGCCTGTGTTGTCTGAATTTCTCCCAGGTGGTTGTCCTGTCCTTTGCGAGGACTAAAGTAGGTATTGAGCAAAATGAAAATTTTATAGATTGTAACATTTCCAGTTTGTGCAAAATTCCTGCAGTGGGACAGTGAGCAGAGGCCAGATGCTTTGATGATGAGTGACAGAATGCTGCAAGATTGAGGGTGGGGCTCTGGTTTGTTGCAGGATATCTTAACATCTTTGGAGATGGATGAGGCTTTATGGTTATTTACTTATAAGGTAAAAAAAAAAAAAAAAAGAAAGGTTTCTTAGAATGGCATCGGAATTTAGCTGCCAGGGAGGGAAATTGATCCTTTTGTGAAAGAATTTGACTTAGGATCCTGTAATTTGAAAGATGTCTTTTAAGAAGATAGATTCAACTAGCCACTGCCTATTTTTTGACATGGAAGAAAGGCGACCATTTTAGTTAAGGTAGTTGAATGGCACTTCCAAATGTCAAGGTAGAAAAAAAATTGGAAGATCTGGAGTCAGATAACCCAGGCTTTAAATCCTGTTTCTGCTATTTACTATATGGCTCTTGAGCAAATTATTTAAACTTCCAAAGACTTTCCTCATTTGTGGACTAAAGTTAATATCATCTGCCCTAAAAAAAAGAACCTTATTGTTTAATGCCTTTTGGAACAAAGTAACTGCCATTCAGCATTTTTGTATGAGTGAACTAAATTATGTGACATAGGTTATTTTTGTGTGTACATCGGGAAATAATACATATTTTAGCTTGATAAAGACAGTTTTAAAAAGGTTTTCAGCAATGTCACACCCAAATGAAGCTATTGAACTATAATGAGGAGCAAAAGAGAAATTATTCCTTGAAGTACTTTATAAAGTGCAATATAGATGTTAGAAATTGTTATTTTTTATACTAATATACTGATGATCATTAAAGTGACATTCAGAAAAGCCACAGCATAAAATGGCTTCCAGTGTTTCAGACTCATAGATACCTCTGGTTCTAGATTAAGTTCCCACTTCATCCTTGACTATGGCCACTAGAAGCCCTGAGATGTGGTATGCACCATCATAAACTGTGGTGACACACATTGGAATAAGAGATGGAGGAATCATGTCAGAAATATAGGAGATAGGTGTGGCCCCTTGTAAACAGGATGGGGTGTAAACAAACTGTCCTTTAGCCACAAACATCTTGAAATTATTTATTGCAAGGCAAGCCTGGATTACTTCACCTGGATTCTGTCACTTTCCCTGAAAACAGCAGGATTAGGTAAAGGGGCAACAGGAAGGGCAATAATGTGAACTTTCATGAATATGGATATCCTGCCATTCATAGTTGAGGGGAATGGGAGCCAGGTCAGGCAGTAGAGTTGAGCTGGAAAAAACATTAAATTTCAATATACTTTTGGCCCTACTGGCTCCATTAGGGAGCTGTGTCTTGTGTTCAGATTCGTGGGCTTGAAAATATGGCTTTTTTTCCCCAAAGGTTTATTTATTTATTCATGAGAGACATAGAGAGAGAGGCAAAAGCAGGCAGGCTCCCTGCAGGAGCCTGATGCGGGACTCAATCCATAATTCCAGGATCACACCCTGAACGGAAGGCAGACGCTCAACCGCTGAGCCACCCCGGTGTCCCTGAATGTGGCCTTTTGGATAAGGTTGTTTGACTAGTAGATGCAAGTATGTGATAGCTACAGTGTCTCTGTATTACAGCAAAGGTGCATGACAAAGATTTTTATTTTTATGATATCCTGGTTAACAAGATAAAGAAAAGATGAGCTCTAACATTGTTCCTTTAGTTGGAATCTGAAAGTTTTTTTTTTAAAGTATACTATTTATTGAGCACTTACTATATACCAAGCATTGTGCTAAGTACTTTATGCATTAATCATTTAATCCTGACAACATAGATCATACACGTATGATCTATGTGTAATTAGCTCCATCATACAGATGGGGAAACTATTTACAAAGGGCACTAATAATTAATTCTATGTTTCTCTGGAGCAGAAATTCTTGAGAAGTGTGTGTGGAGTGAAAGGGAAGATGAAGGCACATTTTCTGAGAGGTTTAGCAGAATCACCTGGATGAAAGTTTTTCCAAACCACATAGGCCTTTCCCCCATTATAGTACTTCCCTTAGTAGGCCTGCCCCTCCTTGGATATTTTCGATGTTTTGTGAGTTACTGGAATTAATGTGAATGGGTGGTAGGAAGGGCCCTATGGTGTGTTGAAAGCAGGAAAAATGTTGAGCTTCAGAATTTCAAAGGGAGATCCTTGTTGGTAAGGTGTAGGGTTCTGTACCTGGTTATGTCTTGGTTCAAGACATTTTAATTAGTGATTGGATGGAGATGTAGAAAAGTGCACTCATCAAATTTTAAGAAAGAACTGCAGTGGGTGGGGAAGTACATATACTGGATACCAGAACCAGGAATCCAAGAAAAAATTATGAGATTGTAAGATGGTTCAAAAACAACAGAATTAATTTGATAAGAATAAATGTGATATCTTGCATAAATTTGATAAAATTAAAAAGTATAGTAATTCTATAGGATGGATATATGTTTAATATGGCTGCCAGAAAAGTTAATGCAAACTCAATCTACATTAATAGTATAGTAGAAAGTCTACAATGAGGGAGCTTTTCTAGGTTTGTATGAACTACACCTCAAGTACTGTGCTTAGTAATGGTGGCTATCTTTTTAAAGAGGGACAAAGACAAAATAGAAGTTAAGAAGAGAAGCCTGAAGGGTGCAAGTGGGACCTGATTGCTGTCTTCCAGTATCTGCCAAGCTGTCATAAGAAAGAGGATTTTATCTGTACAATGTGATCCTAAGGGACAGAATTAGGATTGTTAGGCGGAAGTTATGGCAGAGCTGACTAAAGATGAAATGGGCTGTGTTGGAAGGGAATAAGTTCCCTATCATAGGGAACATTTAGGCAGAAACTAGCTGACTACTTGCTAGGGATTTAAGTTTTATTACAAAACCTCAAATGCAGCCTTAATTGCTACAGTTCAGTGTATTGAGAGAATTGCCATGAGCATTTTTTGAATATTGTCTGGTTAATGGAGAGGGTGGTGATCAGAAAGGTATAGGGTAACCCTGATAATATCCAGTTAATCTGAGGAAACCCTGGCATTAGCTGGTGTGGCTCAGCCAAGGATGATACTGAAGAAATAAAAGCACCTGGTGCTTTTTCACACATTATTTATTAATTTTCACAACAATCAGGTGAATTATATATCATTAACATTTCTTTTACAGATGAGAAAAAGGAGGCTTAGAAAGGCTAAGTGACTTACCCAAATTCATGCAGCTAGTAAGTGGCTTTGGGGGAGCATGTTAGAACCCTGTACAGGGAAAGCTGTGACAGAATTTCTGCTTGTTACCTGATCACTTCTCCAGTTGAGTAAAGAGTTGGTATTGCCAGAGGCAAGTCAGAACTGTGTGGACAAGTGCGTCATGCTGGGCTGGGTGCCTGGAGTAGATGAGAATATCATAAAGATATACGATCAGCCTCTAGTCCAGCAGGTCCTGGAGGATGGTGTTGGAATGCAGCTGAGCTATTACACAGGCTAAATGGCATGACTGTTTAGTCATAATGTCCATACCTTATAAGGAACTGAATGGCATAGCTATCAAAGGACATAAAGATCTTCAAAGTCCAGACAAGCCTATCTATTTTGAAGAAGAGAAAACTGATCCAGGGAGAGGAAGGACTTTTCAAACCTGTTCCACTTAGTGATTTTGCTCCTGATATTGCCAAGGAACTTATTTTTAAATATTTAATTTATTTTTTTTAAATTGTATTTTAGCAAATTTAGGATTAGAGCTTCTTAGAGCAGATTTGGTTTTCAGAAAGGACCAACCCCCCTGTGAAATGTGCTACTCTGCTTCAGAGCTACAAGATAGATATGTAATGTTCTGGTTTCTATCTGCCCTCCCCCTAATATAGAAATCAGCATCATAGAAGTTGAAAGAGCATAAGCTTTAGAATCAGACAAGTTGGATTTAATTCCTTTACTGGAATCCATGGGAAATTCTTTAGTTTCTTTGAGCCTCAGATTCATTATCTATGAGAATGGAAATAATAATAGCTTGATTTTAACCATGTGGAGTTTGAGGTGCTTGTGAAAAATCCAGGTGGAGAGATTAAGGAAGGGCTGAAGCTCAGGAGAATGACAGGATCCTGAGATACAGATTTGAGAATCAACAGCCAAAGAGAAGATACATAAAGCCACATGCATGGATGGCATTGCCTAGCAGAGGGATTTATTCTATAGGATGACTCTAGCTATTTGAGGTTGACAATCGTGTTATCCTAATTATTCAATTCTCTAGGCTTGATGACCCTAGATCAAAAATATTTCTAAATGTCTTTAACTCCAGCCTCTTTATCAGCCAAACTGTTCTTTTAAGGACATACCATAGTTTGGTTTTATCAGTCTTGAGGTATGGTGTTCTATAACTAAACAGTGCTACTGGTATGTGGAGTAAGAGCAAGACCCTTAACTTCTTCATTCTACGCACTATACTTTTTTGGTGACTCTGATGCAGGTTGTGCTTGACAGTATCCTGAGAAATACTGTCCTATGGCATAGAAAGAACTTCGTTTGAACCATTCTAGTCCTTGGCATTGATTTGGCTTCTAGCTCCCTGCCTGGTCTTGCTTCACTGCAGAATGCAGGCTTGAAGTGTGGAATTCACCAGCCCCATCTCATTTCTTTATATACAACACTTGGATTTAGTGGAAAAGATAAAACATTTTTTCCTTGCTTTTTCATTTTTTTGAAACTTCTTAGATACTCTGGAACTGGCTTACCTGTATTTAGAAGGGTACTTCATTAGGAGCCAAAATGACAGGGCTCAAAAGGTAAGGTTCATTGATGGGTGAGTAGTGGCTTCTTACCAGCCTTCCTCCCCAATTTAATACACTACCCACCAAACTAGATTTCAGGTATTCTAAACAGTTTTATACATAATATTAAACACTTAAAAATAGAAGATAATGTAGGTGAATAAATTATTTCCTTTTTGCATATGCTTAAAATAATATATGAGGTCATGAAGGAAGGGGTTATATATTTTCATATATAAAAAGGAAAATCTCTAAATATAAAACATGAAAAACATTGAAATACAAATGATAAATTGGAAAACTGCAACAAATATAACCATTGCAGTTGATACTCATTTGTGGATTCTATATTTTGAATTCATCTACTCACTAAAATTTATTTGTAATCCTGAAATCAATACCTGTGGTGCTTTTGTGGTCATTTGTGGATATACACAGTGATAACATTTGAATTGCCTGATGTGCCCAGTCCCAAATGAGGTCCAACAAGGTGATTCTCTTTCTTTTTGTCTTAGCTCTCATACTTTAAATAATTGTAATTTTCACAGTCTATTTAGTGCCATGTTTTTCACATTTTTGTGCTTTTTCTTGATGGTTTTGCTGTTTAAAATGCCCCCCAAGTGTGGTGCTAAAGTGCTGTATAGTGCTCTTGAGCACAAGACAGCTGTGATGTGCCTTACAGAGAAAATACATATGTTAGATTAGTTTACTTCAGGCAAGAGTTACAGTGCTATTGGCTGTGAGTTCAATGTTAATGAATCAACAATGCATGTTAAATAAAGTGTCTCTAAACATAAACACACATAAACAATGAATGTATTGATTTATTGACAAAAATGTTGTGATTGGGTCTCATAGGAGCCTAACTCTGTATTTCCCCAGGAACAATGGTTCAGGATTTACTGATTTAGTGTTTACAGTGATTTTATAAAACATAACTACTGTGAATAATGAGAAACAACTGCACATGATTATGATTACTATGTAGCATGCTATATATAATAATGAATGTAAATTGATAAAAAGAGCAAGATTCCAGTCGAAAAAATGGAAAAGGAAATATATAGGGAATTTGCAGACCAGGGAAAACATGTATAATAACATTATTGAAAAATAAACCCTTCCATTTTACTAGTAGTAACCAAGGAAATCAAATTGAAGCAATGATGTCATGTCATTTTTTTGTTGCCTATCAAATTAGAAAGAAATATGAAAGGTAATACTCTATGCTGGCTGGTGAGAGTGTAGTGATATAGCGATTTTTGTATATTGCCAATGGAATAAATTGGTATGTCATTTGGGAAAGTAGTTTGATGATACATATAAACAGCTCTAAAAATCTTAATATCTTACAACTCAGAAATTAAAGTTTTAAGAATTTTCCTGAGGAAATAGACATTCAGATAAAGATTTATTTACCTTCAATATAACATTTGTAAAAATAAGAATGGGAATGAGAATTGAAATGTGCAAGAATAGGGGAATCAATATATTGTGGATAGAAACAGGATAGAAAACTTACAAAACTATTAAAAATATTTTTTATTTTAAAGAAAATCTAATGAAATGGGAAAATGTTCATGATTTAATTGATATATGTATATTATTAAATATATGATAAAATTAAATTATGCTGAAATTATATATACAAAAACTAAATCAACCTGGAAATAATTAAGATTATTTAATAGTAGAGCATATTTTATTGTATGTGTCTTTAATATTTAACTACAAACTAGGGGTGGAGGGGATTGCCATACCTGCTGCCTGGTAACCATTATTTTAACCTTATTCATTTGGGCATATTTTAGGAGATGAGACAATGTTTTTTTGTTAGAAAGGAACTGGGAACCATTGTACTGTACTAGACCAGGGAAGGACAGAAGTTGGGCTCCTTCTCTCCCCAACTCCCTCTTTTTCTCTCCCTCTCTCTCCTCTCCCTCCTTCTACTTCTCTCCCTTTCTCTCCTTCCCTTCTTATTTCCCTTCCTCCACTTTTGGTAATGCAGAGAAAAGAAAGATTCATTCAGATTTGGGTAAAGAGGTAATGTGGGCAATATCTTGGAAGCTTCAAGAAGAAGGTGACATTTGAACTGAGTAATAAAGGATATGTATGATTTTTCTAGATAGAAAATGCAGGGAAGATCTTGACCTTCTTAGCTTCTAAATGTCAATGATACTACCATATATTGTAAAAGTAGTGCCTTTGAGAGTCACTTTTTTATTGATTTTCCTTTGGTATAACTGCACTCAGAATTTTCTAGTACTTTTCCTCAGATTCCAGGTGAGTTGTCATATTCTGATGCCCTGATGTTGGGATCAATAGAGGATGGACACAGAAAAAAATCAAGAATTCTACATCATTTTGATGAATCAGGTATGTAATGTGAAGAATGGATAAAGGATAGGAAGATATATTGGAGAAAGGAGAAAGGAACAGATATTTTTTTAGAATAAAAATTTGTTGTGGTGTTACAGTTCTTTAATTTTAATGATTGTACTCAACCCCATAAAGTAGGCAATTATTCCAATTTCACAAATGACAAGTAATGAGAACCTAAAAAAGGGTAAGATAGTGGAGGTGGTGAGAAATGGATGTGTGTAATTTACATTTTGGAAATAAAATTGAATGTAGTAGTAGCAAGGGTAGAGGAGTTATTAATCAGCTTAACTGTAATGTGCAGATAACCATTAAGGCTCTGCTTACTTCATAGGATTGTGCCAAAGTTAGATGAAATAAGGGCTGTCACAATGATCTGTAAACTTCAGATCATTGTACCAATGGGAGATGCTCAGAAGCTTTGAGCTTTGGCAACTTGGGAGATGGAAAGGCTATTAATGGAGGTGGGGACTGAGGAGGAAGAGTATTTTGGAGGGAAGATGATATTTGCTAATTCTTCAACATCTCTTCCTGTACTTGTCAGTTCACCTTTCTCATGGCAATTCCTATTGTTTTTTTTTTTTTTTACCATTGTGTATAGAGACTCCATCTATGTAAATATATGTAAATGAATAGATTATTTCTGGAATGATATGCAAGAAACTTTTGACAGTGATTGCCCACAAACTGGGGACCTAGGCAGGAGTGGGAAAAACACTTTTCACTCTGTATCCTTTGTAATATTTTTTTTGTTTCTCAGTTTTATTTTGTATTTTTAAAATTTTTAAAAAATTTTATTTGCATTCAATTTCCCAACATATAGTATAAGACACAGTGCTCATCTGATCATGTACCCTTCTTAATGCCTTTGTACCTTTTGAACTGTGTATCATATGCATGTGCTATCTACTTAAAAAAGGAAAATTTTTTAAAAAGGAAAATTATAAAACAGATTAAAGACAAAATAAAAAAATGTCATACTGCCCCAATACATTTACATCTCCTGCACTTTAATCCCAGAGTTTACTCTGTTGTCCTATGGTCTTACTTGTCCATGAAGCTTTTCTCTGCCAAACCCATATCCTATCCTTTCTGCTCACTTGATATGGAAGTTAGTGAGAAAAGGAAATTTGAGCTAGTAAGTATTGACTACTTCTGTAAAAGGTTAGAGGAGAAAGGAAGGGTATTAGATGAAGTGGGACTTTGGGGTTAAGAGAGCATTTCTAATTTAGATATTTCTTTATTTGCGGCTAGGAGTGACTCTAGTACCTGTTTATAGGTGGAGGGGAAGAAATTTGGAGAGAAGGGAGAGAAGTTGAAGATACAGGAAAGGGAGGGTTTGTAAACAGGCTATTAGCTTACTCAAGCTATCAGCAATATTGAGATAGAGTTGCAAATTAGTGTGTTTCTAGAGAACTGTTTAGAAATGGCTCTTTAAAAAAAAGCTCTCTATAAGGAACAAAATCCCAGAAAGGCCCCTCTGAGGCCATTTACAATAGCAGCTCTTGGGTCTGCTGAGATCTGTCAGGTATTTCTTCATCAAATGTTAAGTGATTACAGTGAATAAGGCACAACATATAGCAAGGGTTGGGTGGCTTAATTAAATGTACTGGCTTGATAATCATTAAAGGAGGAAAGTTTCTGTAAGAATAGGGATGTTTGAATATAATTCATGTGGTGGTGTGGATTCTAACAGAACCGCTACAGTGCTTGGTTCCTAGTAGGTGTTCAGTAAGTGTTTGTGACATAATTCGTTTATTGAGCACCTCCTATCAATCAAGCACTGTGCTAGGCTCTGGGACCACATAGATAAGTTAGGCAAAGTCTTGCTTTTTGAGGTGCTTAGGTTTAGTGGTGGTTACAATAAAGTGATGAGTTTTATGACAGAGGTACAAACAAGGGTAGGTGATCTACTCCACAAACAGAAGCAGATTGCAGCATGTTGAGGAATAGAAATGGATAAAGAAAGTGAAGACAGTGAATGTAGACTGTTCTTTTGAGAAACTTGGCTAAGAAGAAAAGGAGAGAGAGGGCAGTAAACAAGGAGTGTTCAGGGAATATTCTTAAATAATGAGAGGTTTGAAGATATTGTTGTATAGAGAAGAAAGAAACAGCAGAGAGCGAAAGTGTAAAGGTTCAGAAATAAGGGCAGTAATTGATGAAAAGAGATCACTAGTAAGTGATAAAGCTGACCAGGAATTCTTGGAAAAGTTGTTGTGTGGTACTGAGAATTTCCTGAAACAGAAGACCATGAGGTTTTGGGTCAAAATACGGTAGGTTAAGAATATATAAAAGATAGTGGATGAAATAATGGTTTTTGGACCCAGGCTAGCCAGGGAAGAAAATTAGGCTTCAGGGGACCAATAAGTTGGGAGGAAACAAGAGACCAAAGAATTGAAGTTGTAGGAATGAGAAAGTAAAAAATCTTTAATGAGAAAAATGTAGCTAGAGAGTGGGATATATGAATTTAAGATTTTAGGGATCCCTGGGTGGTGCAGCGGTTTAGCGCCTGCCTTTGGCCCAGGGCGTGATCCTGGAGACCCGGGATCGAATCCCACGTCGGGCTTCCGGTGCATGGAGCCTGCTTCTCCCTCTGCCTGTGCCTCTGCCTCTCTCTCTCTCACTGTGTGCCTATCATAAATAAAATAAAATAAAAAATAAAAATAAAATAAAAAAAAAGATTTTAGAGATGGAGCAGTTCTGAGTGGTAATAGAATCCTGGGTGTGGCCATGATTATGGACAACTGAAATGCAGGGGAAGGTCACTGGAATTGAATCAAGAAAGTGGTACTCATGGATTTATCTTCATGGATGTTAAAGTCCCTCCATGAAGATACAAAGACTTTCATCACAAGCCAAACATTCAATTTATGTTTAGAAGAAACCAGGAAGTAGACAGATGCCACTGATGAGACTAATTAGTAGGAAAAAGTTAGTGTTTCAGTTGTCATTCACTTACCCTTCCGGATAAGGAGATAAGTGAGAAAAGATGTGCTAAGCATATATAAGCTTGGTTTCCCTTCCTCCAAGAGCTTCTAAGGGATTGAGATGGTAGACTCAGATGTTTGACCTATGACTGTGAAGTCTAACCTGTCACAGCAGCACCAGCTTCCTAAAGGTCTAGTCTGCAGGGTAAACCAGTGTAGTGGCTAGCCAGAAACATGCAACTCCTCAGAAGCAGTGAGAGGTGTAGGGATGAGGAGGAACTGAATTACGCAAAGGATATGGAAACAATATGTTCTGGGCTGAGTAATTTTCCAGAAAGTGTGGTGGGCTGCCAGTCTGTCCATGCATTTCAAGGGTCTTTATAAGAACAGCAGTAAATTATAACATATAAAAGTTTATCTTGTGATGCCATGAAGGGAACATCAGGTAGTGAGGCTAAATTTTACTTATGTCCAGGACAGCTTTTGAGGTATTGTTTTGGTTATCAGTTGGCTCCAGAGTTTAGATCCTGGAGGGAGAGGTATCCCAGGGGAAGAGTAGTAACAAATATAGAGGCTCCCAACTTTGGAGGCACCTGAGAGGAAAACAGAGAAAATAGGAAATAGCTTCAAGAAACTCCAAGCTATCCTCTCCAAGTAACAATGGCAAACAATACAAATGATGACAGCAGCTAACACTTAGATAGCACTTACTCTATACCAGGCACTGTTTTAAGCACTTTGTGTATATTATTTTTTTCGAGAATTACAACAATCCTGTGAGATAGGTACTAATGTCCTTTTCCTTAGGACAGAAGAAGGGGATACACATTGTTTTCCCAGGATTTATTTTCACTCTACCCCTACTGTGGGTCCTGGGTATGTACATTAAGGTAGAGATTGTTGTGTGGCTGAATCTTTGGAGATAGTTGGCAATATAGTTTAGACCATGCTGTGGAAATCAGATGTTGCTCTGAAGCAAAGCTGACAGAAGCCTTCACAGAGGTTTTTATTACATCTAAAATTTTAATAATATGCATATGTATCCTTATAAATACATAGATTATTTCTGGAAAGCAACACAGGAACTTTTAATAGTGTTTCCCTCTAGTGAGGTTAACTGTGTGCACCTATAACTGTGTACATGTTTATCATGTGCATGGATTATCTTTTAAAAGTTAAAACTAGGGCAGCCCCGGTGGTGCAGCAGTTTAGCGCCGCCTGTAGCCCAGAGTGTGATCCTGGAGACCCGGGATTGAGTCCCATGTCAGGCTCCCTGCATGGAGCCTTCTTCTCCCTCTGCCTGTGTCTCTGCCGTTCTCTCTCTCTGTGTCGCTCATGAATAAATAAATAAAATCTTTAAAAAATTAAAACTAAAACAAAAATGCAGATGATAAATGAGAATAACTTTCCAAATACTCTTTACAAAATTCTATTTCTACTTTTCCATTTCTTCCTAAATAACACTCTAACACTCCATGACAGAACTTAGGGTAGTGGAAGTAAATTTAACAGGAGTAGAGCTTGCTGCCACAATTTTCCCCATTTCTCTTCCTGAGAGGACTTCTTGTATCTTATAACATTCAAAATAGTTCTATAACAAATTTCAAAAATATACATTCTATATTTTATATTCCAAATAGAGAAAAATGTAGAAATTTGCCACCATTCTGACCTGTACCTTTAGTTGAACGGGGTTATAACTAGGTCTGAGGTCTCTTGAGTGTTTTCTTTAATAGAAACATTCTATGTCAATTAGCCTGAGAGACGTAAACCAAAGAAAACCATCATGTAGCTGTCTGGCCATTCAAAAGAATTCTCTGCATCCTTGAAATTCATTACAGAGTCTTTTTAAGTATTAGACCTCTGAGTTCCCTGGGTGGCTCTGCGGTTTAGTGCCTGCCTTCAGCCCAGGGCATGATCCTAGAGTCTGGGGATGGAGTCCCACATCAGGCGCCCTGCATGGAGCCTGCTTCTCCCTCTGCCTGTGTCTCTGCCTCTCTCTCTCATGAATAAATAAATAAAATCTTTAAAAAATGTATTAGACCTCAACATACTGTTGCCCCATATACACTGGCCTAGTTTTGCCTGTGCCTCTTCATTTTTCTTGGTGATATCTTGTCTCTTCTCTTCAAGGTCGTATACCAAACCCACTAAAAAATGAAAATGCTTTTCTTGTTCAACCCTTCCTATACAACATAGAGCTTCTCTCTATTTCCAGTCCAGACCCTCAACCCATTTTAATTGTTAGCCTGAAGGAGCTGTTTATTATAGTTCAGTTTCAAGGTGAATTAAATTATCTCTAAGGTCACATCCACTCTAAGTCTTTGGTTCACTTAAAGCAAGTATTTCACATTCCAAAGGACAATCCTCCCTCATGGATCCCTTTTCCACCTTTCTTAGTATTTATGGTGTCAGAGATTGAAGGTACTTATTTTTCTCAGAGGCATCTCTGGGAATTCACATTGTTTAATTATAAATTGTTAATAGTGAAATATCTGGTCCTAAAGAGGCTGATGTTTGGGTAGAACCCTTTCTAATATCACCATTGCTCTCATAAATGGTTATTCTTTACCAGCTGTAGGCAAGTAAAGAACCAACAAAACAGAAAGTCCATCATTATTCTGGAGCTTCCCTTGATACCTCTGTGCCTCCCCCCCCCACACCCCAACATTACTTTTGCTTTCTTGAAGTTGCCACCCAGAGCTGATTTGCTCAATCTAGTCACTATGTAGATATAGCTACATTGTTGAAAAGGCCTTCAACATACATATCACTTAAAGCCACTATGTTGTTGAACTAGTGGATTCTTCTGGTTCCAGGGCCTGAGTTAAAGGGTTCACCTCATGTGTTTGTATTGCCCCCAAACTAGTTTCTGCTGACCTCAGAAACAGGTTGGGAATTATGGGAAAACCAAACCCTATGCTTTACCCTAACATAAAACTGTTCTTCTTGTTACCTTAAGTGCATTTTATTAGCCACTTTCTTTTTTTTCCTGGGGAAAATTAATACCATATTTAAGGAAGATAAAGTCACATGGTCTCAAGTCCCAAAGCCAATAACAGACCTTGACTGATACATAGTGAAAGCAAAAGAAAGGAAGAGCAGCTCTCTGACACCGTGGAATGGATGTCTACTAGTCAGCAAGCTTCTCCAGGTGAGGGCCCTAGACTGGGAACATCATTCCAAATCAGGCTGGGTTGGAAGAAATCCCTTCTTGGAAAGATATGACATGATTTTTAATGAAATTGTCTCTGGCTTCTCTTCTGAACAAAAGGCATGATGATGAAAGGGAACAGTAGAAGGCTCTGGTAGGATCTATAATGATCTTCTCTCCTCTTCCTATCTCCAAAAGTGATCAAGCTTTACCCTAGCTTACAGAGTCTGCTTGACTCCTGTTGTCACCCTCAATTGACAGGAACTACAAAAGCCTTCAGATGACTGAGTTACATCATTAGAAGGAGACTCAAAGGTCATTTATCACCTCATTATTCTCCTAGCTACCATGCAGGATTATACCTTAAATAAGCTCTTAACTGCTGAACTTGTCAGGACTTGTAAGGAATGGCGGATTGTTATTTCCATTTCGACCCAGAGAAACTGGAGAACAACAAAACAAAGGAATTTGGGGGTCCAGCTTTATCTGACAATTTGGCTACACATGGGGTTAGGCTCAGAATCTAAACAGAGGAAACAGTTAAGATGAAAGCATGAAGACAGAATGGGGCCTTCAACTAAACTACATCTGTTCTTGGTCTTGAGTTGTGTAGCTTTCAGTGTCGTCCTGAGACCGTCTATCTACATGAATATCTCATTTCTTTTTCTTAATAATAAATTTATTTTTTATTGGTGTTCAATTTGCCAACACACAGAATAACACCCAGTGCTCATCCCGTCAAGTGCCCCCATCAGTGCCCAAAACCCATTCACCCCCACACCCCACCCTCCTCTGTTTCCACCACCCCTAGTTCATTTCCCAGAGTTAGGAGTCTTCATGTTCTGTCTCCTTTCTGATATTTCTGAAAAATTTCTTCTCCCTTCCCTTCTATTCCCTTTCACTATTATTTATATTTCCCAAATGAATGAGAACATACAATGTTTGTCCTTCTCCAGTTGACTTATTTCACTCAGTGTAATACCCTCCAGTTCCATCCATGTTGAAGCAAATGGTGGGAATTTGTCAATTCTAAAGGCTGAGTAATACTCCATTGTATACATAAACCACATCTTCTTTATCCATTAATCTTTCGATGAACACCGAGGCTCCTTCCACAGTTTAGCTATTGTGGACATTGCTGCTATAAACATCGGGGTGCAGGTGTCCCGCGTTTCATTGCATCTGTATCTTTGGGGTAAATCCCCAACAGTGCAATTGCTGGGTCGTAAGGCAGGTCTATTTTTAACTCTTTGAGGAACCTCCACACAGTTTTCCAGAGTGGCTGCACCAGTTCACATTCCCACCAACAGTGTAAGAGGGTTCCCTTTTCTCCCCATCCTCTCCAACATTTGTTGTTTCCTGCCTTGTTAATTTTCCCCATTCTCACTGGTGTGAGGTGGTATCTCATCGTGGTTTTGATTTGTATTTCCCTGATGGCCAGTGATGTAGAGCATTTTCTCATATGCATGTTGGCCATGTCTATGTCTTCCTCTGTGAGATTTCTGTTCATGTCTTTGCCCATTTCATGATTGGATTGTTTGTTTCTTTGGTGTTGAGTTTAAGAAGTTCTTTATAGATCTTGGAAACTAGCCCTTTATCTGATAGGTCATTTGAAAATATCTTCTCCCATTCTGTAAATTGTCTTTGAGTTTTGTTGACTGTATCCTTTGCTGTGCAAAAGCTTCTTATCTTGATGAAGTCCCAATAGTTCATTTTTGCTTTTGTTTCTTTTGCCTTCGTGGATGTATCTTGCAAGAAGTTACTATGGCCGAGTTCAAAAAGGGTGTTGCCTGTGTTCTCCTCTAGGATTTTGATGGATGCTTGTCTCACATTTACATCTTTCATCCATTTTGAGTTTATCTTTGTGTATGGTGCAAGAGAGTGGTCTAGTTTCATTCTTCTGCATGTGGATGTCCAATTTTCCCAGCACCATTTATTGAAGAGACTGTCTTTTTTCCAGGGGATAGTCTTTCCTGCTTTATCGAATATTAGTTGACCATAAAGTGGAGGGTCCACTTCTGGATTCTCTATTCTGTTCCATTGATCTATGTGTCTGTTTTTGTGCCAGTGCCACACTGTCTTGATGACCACAGCTTTGTAGTACAACCTGAAATCTGGCATTGTGATGCCCCCAGCTACGGTTTTCTTTTTTAAAATTCCCCTGGCTTTTCGGGGTCTTTTCTGATTCACACAAATCTTAAAATAATTTGTTCTAACGCTCTGAAGAAAGTCCATGGTATTTTGATAGGGATTGCATTAAATGTGTAAATTGCCCTGGGTAACATTGACATTTTCACAATATTAATTCTTCCAATCCATGAGCATGGAATATTTTTCCATCTCTTGGTGTCTTCCTCAATTTCATTCAGAAGTGTTCTATAGTTTTTAGGGTATAAAATTAAAAACTTTGGTTTTACTTTGGTTTTCTTTGGTTAGGTTTATTCCTAGGTGTCTTATGCTTTTGGGTGCAATTGTAAATGGGATTGACTCCTTAATTTCTCTTTCTTCAGTCTCATTGGTAGTGTATAGAAATGCCACTGATTTCTGGGCATTGACTTTGTATCCTGCCATGCTACCAAATTGCTGTATGAGTTCTAGCAATCTTGGGGTGGAGGCTTTGGGTTTTCTATGTAGAGTATCATGTCATTGGCGAAGAGGGAGAGTTTGACTTCTTCTTTGCCAATTGGAATGCCTTTAATATCTTTTTGTTGTCTGATTGCTGAGGGTAGGACTTCCAGTACTATGTTGAATAGCAGTGGTGAGAGTGGACATCCCTGTCTTGTTCCTGATCTTAGGGGAAATGCTCCCAGTGCTTCCCCATTGAGAATGATATTTGCTGTGGGCTTTTCATAGATGTCTTTTAAGATGCTGAGGAATGTTCCCTCTATCCCTACACTCCGAAGAGTTTTGATCAGGAATGGATGCTGTATTTTGTCAAATGCTTTCTCTGCATCTATTGAGAGGATCATATGATTCTTGGTTTTTCTCTTGCTGATATGATGAATCATATTGATTGTTTTAAAAGTGTTGAACCAGCCTTGTTACCCGGGAATAAATCCTACTTGGTCATGGTGAATAATTTTCTTAATGTACTGTTGGATCCTATTGGCCAGTATCTTGTTGAGAATTTTTGCATCCACGTTCATCAGGGATATTGGTCTATAATTCTCCTTTTTGGTGGGGTATTTGTCTGGTTTTGGAATTAAGGTGATGCTGGCCTCATAGAACGAATTTGGAAGTACTCCATCTCTTTCTATCTTTCCAAACAACTTTAGTAGAATAGGTATGGTTTCTTCTTTAAACGTTTGATAGAATTCCCCAGGGAAGCCATCTGGCCTTGGACTTTTGTGTCTTGGGAGGCTTTTGATGACTGCTTCAATTTCCTCCCTGGTTATTGGCCTGTTCAGGTTTTCTATTTCTTCCTGTTCCAGTTTTGGTAGTTCGTGTTTTTTCAGAAATGCATCCATTTCTTCTAGATTGCCTAATTTATTGGCCTATAGCTGCTCATTATATGTTTTTAAATCGTTTGTATTTCCTTCATATTGGTGATGATCTCTCCTTCCCATTTATGATTTTAATAATTTGAGTCTTCTCTCTATTCTTTTAATAAGGCTGGCTAATGGTTTATCTATCTTATTAAGTCTTTCAAAGAACCAACTCCTGGTTTTGTTGATCTCTTCCACAATTCTTCTGGTCTCTATTTCATTGAGTTCTGCTCAAATCTTTATTAACTCTCTTCTGCTGGGTGTAGGATCTATTTGCTGTTTTTTCTCTAGCTCCTTTATGTGTAAGGTTAGCTTTTGTATTTGAGTTCTTTCCAGTTTTTGGATGGATGCTTTTATTGTGATGTATTTCCCCCTCAGGACTGCTTTTGCTGTATCCCAAAGATTTTGAATGGTTGTATCTTCATTCTCATTAGTTTCCATGAATCTTTTTAATTCTTCCTTAACTTCCTGGTTGACCCTTTCATCTTTTAGCAGGATCGTCCTTTACCTCCACGTGTTTCACGTCCTTCCAAACTTCTTGTGATTTAGTTCTAATTTCAAGGCATTATGGTCTGAGAATATGCAGGGGACGATCCCAATCTTTTGGTATCGGTTCAGACCCGATTTGTGACCCAGTATGTGGTCTATTCTGGAGAAAGTTCCATGTGCACTTGAGAAGAATGTGTATTCAGTTGAGTTTGGATGTAAAGTCCTGTAGATATCTGTGAAATCTATCTGGTCCAGTGTATCATTTAAAGCTCTTGTTTCTTTGGAGATGTTGTGTTTAGAAGACCTATCGAGTATAGAAAGCGCTAGATTGAAGTCACCAAGTATAAGTGTATTATTATCTAAGTATGTCTTAATTTTGGTTATTAATTGATTGATATATTTGGCAGCTCCCACATTCGGGGCATATATATTGAGGATTGTTAAGTCCTCTTGTTGAATAGATCCTTTAAGTATGATATAGTGTCCCTCTTCATCTCTCACTACAGTCTTTGGGGTAAATTTTAGTTTATCTGATATAAGGATGGCTACCCCTGCTTTCTTTTGAGGACCATTCGAATGGTAAATGGTTCTCCAACCTTTTATTTTCAGGCTGTAGGTGTCCTTCTGTCTAAAATGAGTCTCTTGTAGACAGCAAATAGATGGGTCCTGCTTTTTTATCCAGTCTGAAACCCTGCGCCTTTTGATGGGGTCATTAAGCCCGTTCACATTCAGAGTTACTATTGAGAGATATGAGTTTAGTGTCATCATGATATCTATTCAGTCCTTGTTTCTGTGGACTGTTCCACTGAACTTCTTCTTAAAGGGGAATTTTAAGAGTCCCCCTTAAAATTTCTTGCAGAGCTGGTTTGGAGGTCACATATTCTTTTAGTTGCTGCCTGTCTTGGAAGCTCTTTATCTCTCCTTCCATTTTGAATGAGAGCCTTGCTGGATAAAGTATTCTTGGTTGCATGTTCTTCTCATTTAGGACCCTGAATATATCCTGCCATCCCTTTCTGGCCTGCCAGGTCTCTGTGGAGAGGTCTGCTGTTACCCTAATACTCCTCCCCATAAAAGTCAGGGATTTCTTGTCTCTTGCTGCTTTAAGGATCTTCTTTTTATCTTTGGAATTTGCAAGCTTCACTATTAAATGTCGAGGTGTTGAACGGTTTTTATTGATTTTAGGGGGGGATCTCTCTATTTCCTGGATCTGAATGCCTGTTTCCCTTCCCAGATTAGGAAAGTTTTCAGCTAGAATTTGTTCAAATACATATTCTGGCCCTCTGTCCCTTTCGGCGCCCTCGGGAACCCCAATTAAACGTAGGTTTTTCTTTCTCAGGCTGTCGTTTATTTCCCTTAATCTATCCTCATGGTCTTTTAATTGTTTGTCTCTTTTTTCCTCAGTTTCCCTCTTTGCTATCAACTTGTCTTCTATGTCACTCACTCGTTCTTCCACCTCGTTAACCCTCGTCGTTAGGACTTCTAGTTTGGATTGCATCTCATTCAATTGATTTTTAATTTCTGCCTGATTAGCTCTAAATTCTGCAGTCATGAAGTCTCTTGAGTCCTTTATACTTTTTTCTAGAGCCACCAGTAGCTGTATAATAGTGCTTCTGAATTGGCTTTCTGACATTGAATTGTAATCCAGATTTTGTAACTCTGTGGGAGAGAGGACTGTTTCTGATTCTTTCTTTTGAGGTGAGGTTTTCCTTCTAGTCATTTTGCTCAGTGCAGAGTGGCCAAAAGCAAGTTGTATTGGGAATAAGAGAAAAAGAGAGGAAAGAAAGAAGGAAAGAAAAGAGAAAGAGAAAAAAAAGGGAAGAAAAAAAACGAAAAAAAAAGAGAGAAGAAAAAGAGAAAGAAAAAGAAAGGAGAAAAAAAGGGGGTGGGGAAGGAAACAAATCAAAAAGCAAAATAAAACAAAACAAACAAAAAAAAAAAAAAAAAAAAGAACCACGGGGGAGTATCTTCTGATTCTGTGTACTTTAAGTCCCTTGGCTTCTCCTGGAAGTTGTCAGTCTAGCTGGTGTTCTGGGGGAGGGGCCTGTTGTGCTGATTTTCAGGTGTTAGCAGTTGGGGGAGTTGCTGTGCCCCTGCCTGGTGCAGGGCTCAGTGGGGGTTGTTTACCCCGTGAGGCCGCAGGAGGAACAGCCCCATTGGCGGGGCAGCTCTGGAAACCTGGATTCAGCTCCGGCAGGAACTCCGTCTGCAGGGCCTGGAGGCTCCGGGGCGGGGCCGCTGATCTGCTCAGCTGGGGCAGGAGCGTCCTTGCTGTCCTGGGCCCTCCCGGCCTCTGCCTGTCCCGGGGGAGGCGGGATCCTGGGCTGTGTCCCGGCGCCCTGTGCTCCGGTCCTGCGCTGGCGGATTCGCGCTCCCGGGCTGCCCAACCCCCTCCGCGGAGCCGCCGCCCGAGCCCCTCCGAGCTGCTCCTGGAACCGCGCAGCCCCCTCTGCACGGAGCCTCTTCCTCTGCCCGAGCCCCCCCGAGCTGCTCCCGGGGCCGCGCAGCCCCCTTCGCGGAGCCGCCCCGGAGCCCCTCCGAGCTGCTCTGGGTCCCGCCGTGCGCGCTGCAGCCCTTTGGGAGCTCGGCGCACTCTCCTGGGCGCGCAGTTGCTGTTACTGTCTCAGGGAACCCGAGGGCATCCTTGCCCTCCTGGGTCCTGCTCCAACTCCCCGCGAGCCCCTTTCCGCCCGGGAAGGTCAGTGCAGCTCCTGCTCCTCCAGGACGGGGCTCTCCTCAGCCTCAGCCCGGCTCGCCCCGGCCTCAGCCCGGCTCCTCGCGGGGCCCCTCCCCCTTGGAGGCCTTTGTTTCTTTACTTCTTTTTCCCCATCTTCCTACCTTGATAGAAGCGCGAACTCTTCTCACTGTCGCATTCCAGCTGGTCTCTCTTTAAATCTCAGGCCGAATTCATAGATTTTCAGGATGATTGGAAGGTTTTCTAGGTAATTTGGTGGAGACAGGTGATTTGGAGACCCTACTCTTCCGCCATCTTGCTCCTCCCCCTGCATCTGTATCTTTGGGGTAAATCCCCAGCAGTGCAATTGCTGGGTCATAGGGCAGATCTATTTTTAACTCTTTGAGGAGCCTCCACACACTTTTCGAGAGTGGCTGCACCAGTTCACATTCCCACCAACAGTGCAAGAGGGTTCCCCTTTCTCCACATCCTCTCCAACATTTGTTGTTTCCTGCCTTGTTAATTTTCCCCATTCTCACTGGTGTGAGGTGGTATCTCATTGTGGTTTTGATTTGTATTTCCCTGATGGCCAGTGATGCGGAGCATTTTCTCATGTGTTTGTTGGCCATGTCTATGTCTTCCACTGTGAAATTTCTGTTCATGTCTTTTGCCCATTTCATGATTGGATTGTTTGTTTCTTTGCCGTTGAGTTTAATGAGTTTTTTATAGATTTTGGATACTAGCCCTTTATCTGATAGGTCATTTGCAAATATCTTCTCCCATTCTGTAATTTGTCTTTGAGTTTTGTTGACTGTTTTTTTGCCTTGCAGAAGCTTCTTATCTTGATGAAGTCCCAATAGTTCATTTTTGCTTTTGTTTCCCTTGCCTTCATAGATGAATCTTGCAAGAAGTTGCTGTGGCCGAGTTCAAAAAGGGTTTTGCCTGTGTTCTCCTCTAGGATTTTGGTGGATGCTTGTCTCACATTTAGATCTTTCATCCATTTTGAGTTTATCTTTGTGTCTGGTGTAAGAGAATGGTCTAGTTTCATTCTTCTGCAGGTGGATGTCCAATTATCCCAGCACCATTATTGAAGAGACTGTCCTTTTTCCAGTGGATAGTCTTTCCTGCTTTGTCGAATATTAGTTGACCATAGAGTTGAGGCCCATTTCTGGGTTCTGTATTCTGTTCCATTGAACTGTGTGTCTGTTTTTGTGCCAGTAACACATTGTCTTGATGATCACAGCTTTGTAGTGCAACGTAAAATCCAACATTGTGATGCCCCTGGCTTGGTTTTGTTTTCCAATATTCCCCTGGCTATTCGGGGTCTTTTCTGATTCCACACAAATCTTAAGATGATTTGTTCCAACTCTCTGAGGCAAGTCCATGGTATTTTGATAGGGATTGCATTGAATGTGTAAATTGCCCTGGGTAGCATAGACATTTTCACAATATTAATTCTTCCAATCCATGATCATGGAATCTTTTTCCATCTTTTTGAGTCTTCATCAATTTCTTTCAGAAGTGTTCTGTAGTTTTTAGGATATAGATCCTTTACCTCTTTGGTTAGAAAATTTAAAGTAAAATGTGAAGCTAAAAAATATGAAAAAAATCAAAGCTATTATGGCAAAAAACATAGTGATAAGGCAGATTGATAGTGAATACCCTGTTTTGATGGGATGAGAAGAACACTTCATGTCTGTGGTCTTCCTCTCCAACACATTACCCAAGTCTAATTATGAAAGAAATTTTGGGAATATCCCAATTGTGGAGCATTCTATGAAATAACTGACTGATACTCCAGGAGCATCAAGATCACTCAAAAGAAGGAAAGTCTGAGAAACTAAGTCAAGAGGAGCCTAAGAAGATATGACAACTAATTGTAATATGGTACCCTAGATGGAATGCTGAAATAGGAAAAGGACATTAGGTAAAAACTAAGGAAATCTGAATGAAATATGGACTTGAGTTAATGATAACATATTAGAATTTGTTCTTTTTTAAAGATTTTATTTATTTATTCATGAGAGACACAGAGAGAGAGAGAGAGAGGCAGAGACGCAGGCAGAGGAAGAAGCAGGCTCCACGCAGGGAGCCTGACGTGGGACTCGATTCTGGGTTTCCAGGATCAGGCCCTGGGCTGAAGGCGGCACTAAACCACTGTGCCACCTGGGCTGCCCAGAATTTGTTCTTTAATTGTAACACATGTACCATACTAATGAAAGATGTTAATATTGGGAAAACTGGGTGTTGGGTATATAGGAACCCTTTGCATTATCTTTGCAAGTTTCCTGTAAATCTAAAAGATTAAAGAAAAGGAGACAAAAAATGTTAAAGATGCACTTAAATAAGAAAAGAGATAATTTTTTTAAATTAAAGAAACACAAAAAGGGGAAAACTGTAACAGAAAAAGAAAAATCCTAAGTCCCAAAAAAATTTTTTTAAGCCCCAAATATAAAGAAAAACAGAACAAAACTCCAGATCCAAAGAAAGGGAAAAAAGCATAGAAAAGAAAAACACAAAAAAGGAAAGAACCCAAGGAAACAAACAAACAAACAAAAGAATAAAGAACAAAGAAAAAAATACCCAGGAAAAAAGTTAAAATCTCAACAAAAAAGCAAATAAACTAGAGTAAAACACCATAAAACAACAAACTGAACAATTGAAAACAAAAACCCCATAAAACAAATATCTGAAAACACATGAAAGTAAAATAAATCTCCTAAACAGAGAAAGATATTCCCCAAATCACAACAAAAAAGGAAAAACAATGGGAAAGAGAAGGAGAGAACAGCAGCAGCTGCCGCAGCAGCAACAAAAGCAACAAAGGGAAATAAAATACTCAAGCACTAAAAAGGATAAAAAGAAAAAAATCCAAAAGGGCAAAAAGCACAAAAGAAAAAGAAAACAAAAAGTAAAATCTTAAAGGAAAGAGGGAACCCCAATAACTATAAAAAACAAATTTGGGAGAGAGAAGTGATTTGCTTTCTGTGGGTAGTTTTGTAGAATGGAAGTATCCACAAAATGTGGATGTCCACAGCACCCTTTGGGAGCCACTGGTAGGAATATAACATAGGCAGACAGGCATTTAGGTGGCTCATTACCACCATATTAACTTTTTTCCCAAGTGAGTCTGAAAACCTGATCGTCTTACCCAAAGCCCTTGAGCCTTGTTTTATTTTACCAGGGTCTAAGAGATAAACATTTATTGATGGGTCAGGTCTGAGATCTGTATTGGACTGTGACTGTCCAGATAAAGATACTGGTTTCTCTTTCAAGAGTTATTTATTATGATTGATGGCAGTTGCTGGCTGGGCCACAGTGAAGTCAGTACTATGTAGTCCCTCTTGATACTCTGCTGAGTCAAGGCCCTGGAAATTACTAACCACTAACCTAACCAGGAACTAGAAGGCAGTCTTGGTTTTTATTTTTTTTGTTTTTTCGTTTTTTTAAACCAACATATGATTCCACCCATGTAAATGAATACAGAGATAGGGATTGTCCTGAACAGCTAGAATCTCAAATAGCAACAATCCCATCAGTGACCCTGGGTTTGGCATTAGAGTATATTATGTGGTAGTTTTGGTTAATATTATTTGCCCTACCTTTAAAATTCTGTTTGGCTTAAATTGATGTTAAAATATATTTGGATTATCAGATTGCATCTTGATTGAGTGGCAGAAGGTAATAGCTAGGATGAAACATTGAATTTAGTTAATTCTTAAGTCAAGTTATTTCAATGAGAATCATTGAAAATTTGATAATAATGATAATGATGATGATGCTTGTGTGTGCATTCTGATACACCAGTTCTCTCCTCTGGTCCTTATCTGGCTAGAAGTGGTAGCAACTGGTGGCTACAGTGATTGGGCTGTTGGGCCACCCTCACAAGTCATACCAGTGAGTGACCAGGAGCCAGAGGCCTTTATATTCCCAGTGACCATGTAATCCTCCTGGGTCCTGGAGTCTGGTGCTACTTGAGCTTGGCACCTAGAATGGTAATGTTGGACACTTTGGGGACAGATCATGCATACTGCAATGTCATTGGCCAGCTGAAGGGTCATACCTAGAAACTGAGTTAAGATGTACAATGGATAGAAACATGAATAAAAGGAAGGATTATGATATCTAGAATGAAGGCTTTAGTCCTAGCTCAATCCCATGTGAACCAAGTTGTCTTGGGCAAGTCACTTAACCTCTCTTAGCTTCTTCTATATGTGTACTTCATACATATATTGAATGTCTGTTTTTTCCCTCATGATGAAAATTTGAATTGAATCACAAATGAAAAATATAAATATATAGTGAAAAAGCTATTCTCTATTAAATCAGGGTAGTATGGTAACTTTAAGTTACCATAACAAAAAACAGGATGATGCATTGATTGCAAACCAGTTTTTTTTCCATCATGTTTTGCCATGTGCATTTTTTTTTCTTAGTTTGTCTTCCACCCCACATCCTAGTCAAATCAGTTTCTTTCTGATACTTTGTTCAGTATATGACACTTCAGGGGCATATTCAGTGGTTACAAAACCTTTTGGGATCAGGAGAGACCTTGGATTGAGTGATGATATCCTGCCTGACACCAGGGGATTGGACTAGGCTAGTAGTCTTCTAGTTCTACTTATAGTTTTCACACACCAAATATTTTCCAAAAATATTAAGGCTTCGCAGGAAGCTGCCAATTTATTATTTTGCCAGTTAAATACATTATAAAATAACAAGTATTCTCTGTGCTTATCATCATTTCATAAAAGAAGGAATATTTTAACATCAAAAAGAATGGACATAGTCTCAAAATTGTAAAAATTTTAACTTTATACTTGTATTTCTCATATTTCCCTTGGACCAGTGATGTTTATTATCATCTGATATTTAGGAACTATGCCATTAGATCTTAGTTCTAGTTTTGACTCTGTCACTAATTTATTGTGTGACATTTGGCCATGTTTTTGCTCCATTTTCCTGTTTCTTCATTCCTAGAATGGAGACAATTAAAGTAGATGAGATCCAAGCTCCTTTCTAGCTCTAATGTTCGATATACTGGGATTTGTAAAGGTTCTTCTAGTCCTTGGAATCAGATTTTGTGTTGAAAAAAAAAGAAGAGTTTTAATTACAGAACCCCAAACCAAGTAGCAAGCAATTCACATTTCTGGCATGCAGATAACAGAACAAATGTTCTGTACCAGCCATGATGGAAGACATCAGGTCTTCCCCTTTTCATATTTTTTTATACTTGGGGGGGGTTAAAGGTTGTTTCTTTGATGTCAAACTGTTGCTCCTCTAAGATTTCTTACAATCACTGTATTATCCTGTTTTGCTTCATTTTTACTTCTAAATAATACAAACTCAAAGCCTTCAGGTCTTCCTCTGGAATTCATTTCTGTTTGGTGTTGGTTGATACAGAAAGTTTTTTTTAAACCTCTTATCTCTTTTTTTTCCTCCCTTCTGCTCCTATCCCCTAATATGAACTTTCCATTTTATTTTTTCTTTCTTTTTCCTCTTTAGACAGAAAGCATGACCTTAGCTGTTGGCATGGTCCATAAATGGCATTATCTGAATTCTTGGCCAAATCCCAATTGAAGTATGTTGGGTTACAGTTGGTTCTAGGTAGCTAGAGGAACTATAAAATTAATTAGCAACATAATTTTGAGCTTTACCTGCCTTGTAAAAGTGTACTAGTATTTGTACTAGAAAGCACTTTCTGGCCCAAATCCTACTCTGCTGTTTTAAGAATATTTGGATTTTAAATGCAACATTTTGAGTAAAGTGGTCATTTTATTGGCAACCTCAACTTCACTAGTCCTGGGCAAGAAATACAAGAGCAAACTCAGGACTTCAAGGCTACTACTGTCTTGGAGTTTAAGGAGAGCTCAGTCTGTACTTGTCTTAAGAGATCCTAGGTCTCCAAAGATGATATTCTGTTTTCTTTCCTCCACTTCTGCCTCCAGTGCCTCTCTTCATAATATGTTTTCTTGGCATTTATTTGTGTGACATCTGAAGGGTGGGTCACTGAAAAAAAAAACATGGCATTCAAGAGGCAACCCAAATTATGGTAGTTTCTTTATATCAAATTTACTTAAAAATAAACCAAAATGATAATCCAAAATTCAATTTGGATTTAATTTCTTTAGTTCATTATTGAGAGTGATGTGTTTTGTCTCTGGGAAGGCCTGAGCTGAGGCCATTTCTCTGTGATCCACAACCTGAGCACCCCCAACCCCATCCGCTGCCTGTGTACCTACCCTAGAGCTTTGCCCAAGAGCTGGGCCTTCACAGCCTGGGGTAGTGGATTGTGGCATAGTGCACTTCTGGATTCTTCCAGCTGTACTCTCACTGGGGAAAATCAACTTTGAAGTGAAGCTGAGGCCCTGCCAGGAAACTGAAAAGGGGTTATTAAAAATGATATTTTTCAAACCATAAGTGATGTTTTGCTAACAGAGGGTAACAGGTTACTTGGAATCTGAACTGCTTTGGGTTTTGGATTAAATTGCAAAATTGGCTGAGATTTCAGACCCCCAGGGGGTCCATCTTGAGGGCTGGAGGACACAATTGAAAGGATATTAAATGCTGGCTGCATCTACACATACCAACCAACTAGTTAAAAAGGGAGAATTCACTAAAATCTGTTTATTTAGTGTTGTGGACAAAGAAACATTTGATTTTAGCCTTGTTCTTTTTTTTTTAACTTAGTTTTATTTTGGATTTATTTATTTAGCTTTATTTTAATAAATTCAGGCTTAAATATTTTGAATATGGAAATAGCTTGTATTTCTCCTGTAAGCATCATATTGTTTAGAATTCCACTATATTCTCCCTCACATTTCTACTCCCAACAGATTTCAATTGTGACGATTCTATCTTAAGAACAGAAAAGGAGCTCTATTGGATTCTTTACAACATCACTATCCCATTGCACTCTCCAACTGTTTCCCCTAACAAACTATGACAATATCTGAAATTTGATTATTAGCTTTAACTTTTTGTTCATTTAGGTCCTTAAAGGAGTTTTAGTTTCAAAGAGTCCTCATTTTAGTATTTGTGGCTTATCCAGGCCTTTGGGCCACTGCAGCATGAAAGGGCTTTCTGTCCTTATGTACTTCTGTTGGGTTCTTAGAAGTATTCCCTTCTATAGTTCTGTTCCACAAAACTTTCCCAGCCTTATGTTCTCTGATTCCCCCTTACTGGACCACTTGTTCTTCCTTTAACATTGTTGGAGTGTATTAGCTGCAGCCTCCATGTGAGCCTTGGCTATGGCATTGTTAAGCCATAGTCTCTAGGGTACCCTTTAGTCACCTGACAAGATTTGCTTGGTAAAATTTGTAGGGAAAAGTTGCTCTTACCTTATTATTAGCTCGTAACCTGGTATTTCTGGACTTGAAACCTGTGGTTTTGAGCTACTCTTACTTTGATCATGGCCACCAGAATTTTGTTGTGGACCTGGCCTTGCATTGCCTCTCTTGCTCCCCATTCTTAGGCCCAGTAGGCTCCCCAAGAAAAATGACTTGAAGAACCATGGCCAAAACCCATTGGAGTTAGTGGATGTTGGGGATAGGGGTAGACGATAATTTCCAAGTATCTAATCCCACTTGAATATTTTCCAAATTCAGGATTTAAGAAGTACTTTAAACTCTTAGGATAGAAGAGGCCCTTAGAGATCTTCTTGTGCAACCTCCTCATTTTTATGATGAGGTGACCAAGGTTGGTGTAGGGATTTGGCCAACATCACAGAGCTAGTCAGTGGGAGAACTGGGATGAGAGTCTTGGTCAATAAAATAAGTTGTCTAATGTTACAGTTAGTGAGGACTGATGCTGAGATTCAGTCCATAGCCATTTCAACTCTCAAGGAACTCTTTCCAGTTTTCTTCCCAGTCTAATTAATAAGAGAAAATAGCAAGTACACAGAAAATACCAAATCAAGTACACAGAAAGTACACAGAAAATACCTATTCAAGTATTAGAACTTTTTGATGTCCCAGATCTATCATCTTAGGTCCTGCTCTGACCCCCCCTAGCCACCCCTCTCCATGGAATATCGAGGTGGAAGTTCTCCTTTTGATTTCTAAGATAGTCTATGGAAGGAAGGTGAGGGAAGTTTTCTGCCTCTACAGAAGGCCAGTGTTGGCCCAAGGCCAACTTTCCTGTTTCTCCCAGGCAGATTCCACAGTAAATGGGTGTAGGAGCAGGCACAATTGGCCCAGACTGTTTTTATTTGGTCTGCAGTGTGGGAGATCAGACGTTCTGAAGAGAATTGAAAACACTTCTTTCTTTGGATTCCTGGGGCTGTGTAGGGAGAGATTGGGCCCCACTTGGCACAGAGTTGATTACAACATTCAAAAAAGCTCCAGTATTGTTGCTCAAGGCTAAATGGAAAGTTTTCCTTGCAGTCAGGGCCGACTCCTAAACCCCACACCTTCTTAAGCCTCTGATTAAAAGACACCTGCCGCCAAGGAGACCAGCAAACAATAAAGCTGTGAGGGGCTGCTCAGAAAATCCCTGAGGGTGAATCAGCAGTAGTGGAGCCTGGATGGGAAGAATACAATGATTTGGCACCTCTTTTGGGTCCCAGCTTTTTTCCCCCTGAGATTTAAACAAAAACTTTCTTTGAATCGCTGGAAGTAGAGTTTTTCTTTTCTTAACTCATTTATATGTCCTAAGTTTATAAAAAATATCACTTTGCTGAATGCTACTCTGTCCAAAGAGTTAACTATCTCCTTTATTTTTCATTTGAGGTAAGAATGCCAGCCATCTCACCTTTTATCATGTCTTCTTCAAAATGTTTTAAAAAGAAGAGACTAGAGGGGCACCTGGGTGGCTCAGTTTTTGACCTTTGGCTCAGGTCCCATGGTCCTGGGATCCAGTCCCAGGTGTTAGAAGAAAGTTATAATTAGTGCTAAGGAAAAAAATAATGCCTCACAAATAGAAGAACTTCAGACTTATTGAGGAGGAGAGGGCTTTTCAAGACCTCTTGAATGAATCTGCCTTCATATGAGACTATTTCTGGAGATAGCCTCCTGTTAATCAGTGTAAAGAATTATTTTTAAATGTTAATGATTATTTATAACCTCATGTACTTTCAAACAATATTTTCAATTGCTAGGAGTACAAATTTTGATCTGATGGGAAGTCATTGCAAAGAAACTCCTGCAACTGTCCCTGATGAAGTATTTACCCAGAGCAAAGCACATTGTCCTAGTTGTCTTGGTGATAGACAGCTTGGCAGTAAGAGCTGTCTGCAGAGCTCTGAGGTGGGGTTGAACTGTCTATAAAGTCTCCATTCAAGTTTGGCTAATTGAAATTAGGAAGAAAATTAATGTAGAAAGAAGGCAAAAAAATTATACCTCCAGTCAGGTTTTGCATGTCTGTCAATGTACTGGGTAAAAAAAAATTTGAGGAGTTCCTCTGTTATTTTTTCTATGTTATTGTTATGTATTAACTGGCACATTAGCTTATAAGACAGGGTTACCAGTATTGGAAACAGACATTTTCCAAGGACCCCAAATGAAGCTGAACTGTGTCACTATTCACACTTCATCATAGTGATGAAGTTTTGGAATATAGATGAGGTTTGGAGCCAACAACCAAGAAAGAATTCTTGAAACATCTTTGGTGCAAAATGGTGGTTTTATTAAAGCACGGGGACAGGACCTGTGGGCAGGAAGAGCTGCTGGCCCGGTTCTGTGAGGGGTGGCTGATTATATACCTGGGAGTTGGGAGGGGTTTGAGGATAGCGTTCTCTAAGGAATTTTGGAAGCAAGGTTTTTAGGACCTTGAGGGGGCTAGCTATTGTTGGGGAAAGATCACGTATTACCATCTAATAAAATCTGAGTCATGAGACTCTTCAGATGGATATCGGTGGGCCATGTGCTTGGGGGATGATTGCCAACACATATCTTGGGGGTTTAGAAATAAAAGGAAATTTCTAAAGGAATTTTTATATGTTAAAGTAGACTTAAAGGCTCCTGGGAGTTGGGCTAAGATTTAAGATTGCCTTCAGCCCTTAGCAAAGTATGAACATCGAGACAGTTGAGTCTGTAGAGGAATGTCCTCTTGCCTGTTTCAAAAACCTGTCAATGTGCTGCCCCGGGCTCATGCTTTGTCCTCAGCTAGCCCCGTGTTCCCCCATCAATAGTACCCAAGGCACAGAGGAAGCAAGGAGCATGCCACTGGAAAGTGACCTTACTAGCATCCAGGTAAAAATGATATATCTTTAGCCAGGAAAGGAAGCACTGTGCTCAAGGCCAAAAGAAACCAAGAGAGATGCCTTTATCCTCAAGTCTATGAAACTCCAGTAGTTGTGCATAAAAAAAATTTCATGTGTGTATGCATATGTGCATTTTTCTGGAGTCTACCTTTTATTAGTGCTCTAAGAATCTCAAATCCTCCAAAAGTTAAGAAACATTGTTACATAGATTCAGATTTATAAGCTTGGCCTGTAGTTAGTTTCTTTACCTCGTATTTGGGTATTGAAGTGGCAGGGGAATGGTAGAATCTTATGTGTTCACCATATAGACACACTAACTAGACATGCTCTAGCTTAGAATCATTGGGTGTGGAGATCATTTAACATATTATTCTTTGGGTAAAATAAAAACATAAAAAAATCTTTATTTTTCCTTAGATATGCCATAACTCATAATGTAGAATAACATTTACAGAACTACAAACACACACACATATATAAACATATATATAAATATATATATATAAGTATAAATTAAAGCCTTTCTCATCTATTTTTGTGTCATTTAATTTCATTCTATCTTCATTGCTTTAAGTATTTCTCACTTCCATGGAGTATTGAAACACCCCTATTTCTTCATTTTATAAAGTCATTATTTATCTCTCTGTATGATGTTGGCATTAAGTAGAGTCTCAATTGGTGATAGTCTTACTCTGGTAAATGTTCTTAGTTATCATTAACTAATTAGTCTCTTTTATTCTGGTCCCCCGTCTCTTCCAAATCACCTACCATCTCTACTGTCAAAAATCCAGAGCAAAACATTTTGACTTTTAGGGAAAAATCAGGTTATTTGAAGTGCCTATCAAGATATTAAATTCTTGGAAAGTGAGAAGATAGTTTATTGAGTATAATTGTTGGCTCTTTATGAGATGACTACAGGTGGTCACCACACCATTCTTAGTATGTGAAAAACATAAATATGCCAAATTCCCACTCCATTTTTTAAAAAGATTTTATTTATTTATTCATGAGAGACACACACAGAGAGAGAGGTAGAGACACAGGCAGAGGGAGAAGCAGGCTCCATGCAAGGAGCCTGACATGGGACTTGATCCTCGGTCTCCAGGATCACACCCTGGGCTGTAGGTGGCACTAAACCACTGAGCCACCCGGGCTGCCCTCCCACTCCATTTTGAACCTCCCTCTTTCCAGGGGTAGAGGCTGGCATTAGGATGAATGTCAGAATGGGGTAAGGTCATTTGTTTTACACATTACCTGGTAATTTATAAAACAGTTGAAAGCGTAATGGTGTGTTGTTTTAGGCCACAACAAAATGACAGGATTAAACTAGTTGGATCAAAAAGTTCCTGGTGTCAAAATGACTGCATAAAAATCTAAATTGATGCTCAAAGTGCTGCCTCTTTCAGAGGGCTTTCTCACAGTGAAGCTGAAAACTCTGAATCAACATGTCAAGATATGAATAATTTAAAAATCTTTTCACACTTATGGACTGGTCTATTAAGGATAAAACTGCTTCAATGTGGATGGAACTGGAGGGTATTATGCTGAGTGAAGTAAGTCCATCAGAGAAGGACAATTATCATATCGTTTCACTCATACGGGGAATATAAGAAATAGTGAAAGGGATTATAAGGGAAGTAGGGGACATGAGTGGGAAAAATTAGAGAGGGAGACAAAACATGAGAGACTCCTAACTCTGGGAAATGAACAAAGGTTAGTGGAAGGGGAGGCAGGCGGGGGGATGGGATAACTGGGTGATGGGCACATTTTACATAAATTTACTCATTGAATCTTTAACACAACCCTAAGAATAGGTACAATTATTATCTCTACTTCACAGACAATGAAAGTGATAAACAGAGAACCCTTGATGACAGGTGGCTGAACCAAGGTTTGAATCCAGGCAATCTAGCTTCAGACTCAGTCAATCCATATAAATTGTTATAACATTACTACTTTACATTAATATAATTATTTGTTTATTGCAACATTTGTGTATGTGGGTATTTATTTATAGTCTATCATATTCTGGAAAGTATGTCAGCTTAGAATATCAAGTAAGGTAAAAAGTATAGGTGGTTATTTTATTTCTTATTAGAGGAAATAGGCAGAGATAAATTCAATTAAGTAGCAGTACAGCCAGGAGTGGAAGCAGAGTTAGTTGATTCATAAGAAGGTATATGCAATTATTGTTTATTTGGCAAATTTTATAAGGGCTATGAAGCACAGTTAAATGAAAGGGAATATTTTTTATTTTTTAATTTTAATTTAATTTAATTTAATTTTAATTTTTTAAAATTTTTTATTGAAGTTCAATTTGCCAACATTTAGCATAACACCCAGTGCTCATCCCTCCAAGTGCCCCCCTCAGTGCCCATCACCCAGTCACCCTCCCCCCCAGTGCCCAACCCCCCGCCCACCTCCCTTCCCACTACCCCTTGTTCATTTCCCAGAGTTACGTGTCTCTCATGTTTTATCACCTTCACTGATATTTTCACTCATTTTCTCTCCTTTGCCTTTATTCAATGAAAGGGAATATTATAAATGAAAATGTGGTAACATCCCAGTGCCACTGGAAGGATCTGGTACATAGTGAATGTTTAGTAGGTATTAAGACACACTGTTTAAGGCAGTGGCACTATACAGATAAATATGACAAGGTTCTTCCTCTCAAGGAACTTACAGTCTAGTTGAAGAGTCAACCATGGATACAATAGTATGGCCCATGCTATGGTGAGAGAAGAGGCAGCCAGGACACATCTTTGATGGCCTTGTGCATGACACTTAGAGGGTTCAGTTTTTTTCCCCAAGCAATGCAGATCCTTTCAGCTATGGCAGTAATCTGATCAAATTTATGGGAAATTTCACACTGATAGAAATACAGAGAGTATATTGGATAAAGATGAGATTAGAAGCTTTCAACCTTGACCTGTTTCTAATTTTGTGTTGTATAATTCATTCGGTCTTACTTGCTAATTCCTTGATTCATTCAAACATTTTTTAATGGCTACCTACTATCTTTGCTGGATATAAAACTGAAAAGAACTGCCCTCCAGGACCTCACAGCCCAGCTGGGGAGACATTCATTGTGAACACAGAGATGACAAAAGAGTTTTAATTGTTATATGGATACAGTGATGGGGAAGCACAAACTGGAGTGTCTGGGGAGAGTCTCCCCTGTTAGATTCTAAGAGCTCCTTGAGGATACAAGACTGTTTTATTTTCCTGTATCTACTGAAATAGTGCAAATACATAGAAAATCTCAGTAAAAATATGTTTGTTTTGTTGTTATTGTTATTGTTATTTAGTGTCTGGCATTTCCACTGGCAATGAGCCCCATGATGGCAGCTCAGATCTTAGGTCTGCTGTTGTCTCCTCATCTCACCTAACCTTTTTCACTCCTTGGTAAAATTAATGTATGAAATCATTGATAAAAATACTTCATTCTTTCATGGATCATTCTTCTCTTCCTAACACAGTAATATACATAGTAGTTGGAAAAATTCACTCACTCATTAGATAAGGTCCCATAATAGATGCCCAAAGCTGTGATATTATTTCTTTTGGTTTTAAGAACATAGCTAGGTAGGATTTTATGCTGCATAAACTCAGAACCATTAAAAATAAAAAGAACAGGCTGTAAGAGTCAAGTTCATTTTTTTTTCTAGTATCAGGATAACATCCAGTAGAGGAATTGCTGCTGGACAGAGAGAGAACTGAGTTCACTATCTTAGACTTAGCAATAGCCTTTTGGGAAATCTTTGGAAAACTGACTCCTCAGGGAAATTTGCTCAAAATCTGTTTCAGAAGATTTTCAGTCGGGTTCAGTTCTGGAAAAAGACCATTGGATATAGACAAGACAACTGCTTTCATTTTGCCCTGATTTTGAGACTTTCACCACAGGCTGCAATTTGTAACTCCAGCTCGTTGCTAATTTATGTCCAACTGGTGATTTCTGACCCCAGATATTTTTTTTCAAATCTTTAGATATGACAGTTGTGTTATATTCTTGGTTTCCTTGCAAGAGAATGAGGTTGATAAAAATGCAGTGTAGGTGAATGTAAATGGCAGAGACCTAGTTTGTTGTTGCTTTTTAAATTACTATTATATCAAGGCTCATTATTAGTGGAGGACTCTGAAGTTATTAAACTGTGGTTGGTCTTTTCTGAATTAATTTATGTTCAAGTAGTAGGAGTTATCCCCTATCTTTCATGTATAATTATAAAAGGAAGTTTGGTTGGTTGACCTGAACAGTGGTATTCTTATAATTTCAGTTGAGGGAAAGAGAGATAGAGACAGAGAGGAGGAGGAGGGGTGATGGGAGAGGTAGGGAAGGAGATTTTGGAAGGGAGGGAGTTTTGCACAACTCATTCAAAAGCAAAAGAAGTAAAAACGAAGAAAAATTATGGAGAAGATCTGAATAGGATAATTCAATTAGGTTATGCTAAGTAAACTAAATTCTGGTGTTATTTCAAAAAACATTACAAATTCTCATCTTGTATTAACTAGAGACTTGCTCTTGATGTTTATTCCAGTCCCAGGTGATAGACCCTAACTAAACCAGATGGTGGAAGGGAAAAGAGATGAAACATGATATTTTTCTTAACATCAATTCAGGCCCAATTCAAGCAATCTTCCTCCATCTAACTGTATAAATCAGAAGATCCATTTTATTAATATTTGTTTGATCATTATATTTATAGCTATGAAACTAGTTAGTCCTGCAGACAGGATGGGGACTCAGAGAGGAAATCAGAGGCTCTATCACCAAATATATTTCCCATAGATGTTTTATAACCAGGGTACAATGATTACCACATGCTGTAAATGTTTATTTTTCTTTGACAGTGCCCAATGGAACACACTAAGAGTGTTAAATTAAGTAAACACAACAGCATTATAAGATTTTTATAGTTCCCAAACTTCTGCAGTGATACCCTTGATATCTTTGATTTCACTTCAAGCAATGGAGGTCCATTTTTCTATAACATTTCTAAATTACTACAGTGATTGAATCAGCTATTATTTGTACATCCAGAGTACATACCAGACAGCCACTTTGCTTGCAGTAACTATGACAACCTGAATTTTGTCAGCAGGATCAACAATACTGAGTAGAGGGTCCAATGATTTCTTTCAGAATAAAGGAAGACTTTTAAGAACTGGCATTTGCCAGTAAGAAAGCATTGTGAATGAGAATATTGGGAAGCTGATATATGTTCCAAGGAAGGATACTTGCAGGGGATTTTGCTGAGAAGGAAAAGTCATTTATAATACAATTAATGTGTGTGTCTGTATCTGTGTTTGTGTTTGTGTGTCTGTGCACCTACTCTGAAAGTATGAGCAAAAATTGCCCTTAAGACATTTAGACTAGATCAGAAATTCTCTGAGTTGGAGGGGATCTTTATATTTTTTCCTTTTCATTCTTTTTATAATATTATTTTATTTTCTTATTTTTTTGTATTTTTTAAATTGGAGTTTGATTTCAAATTTTTATTTAAATTCTAGTTAGTTAACATATACTATAATATTGGTTTCAGGAGTAGAAATTAGTGATTCATCACTTACATATAACACCCAGTGCTCACCATAAAAGTGCCCTCCTTAATACACAACCCATTCCTCCACCCACCTCCCTCCATCAAGCCTCAGTTTATTCTCCATCATTAATGGTCTCTTATGGTTTATTTCCCCTCTTTCTTTTTTCCTTCTTTCCATATGTTCATCTGTTTTGTTTCATAAATTCCACATATGAGTGAAATCATATGGTATTTGTCTTTCGCTGACTGACTTATTTCACTTAGCATAACACCCTCTAGTTCCATCTATATCATTGCAAATGGCAAAATTTAGTTATTTTTGATGGCTGAATAATATTCCATTATATATATAATCAAATATATATATAGATCAAATATATATATATATATATATATATATATATATATATATATATGCCACATCTTCTTTATCCATTCATCAGTCATCAGTCAATGGACATTTGGGATCTCTTCATAGTTTAACTATTGTTGATAATGGTACTATAAATAACAGGCTGCATGTATGCCTTTGAATCTGTATTTTTGTATCTGTTGGGTAAATATCTAGTAGTGTAATTGCTGGGTCATGAAGTAGTTCTGTTTTAACCTTTTTGAAGAATCTTCATACTGTTTTCTAGAGTGGCTATACCAGTCTGCATTCCCACCAACAATGTAAGAGGGTTCCCCTTTTTCTGCATCCTCACCAACATCTGTTGTTTCCTGTGTTGTTAATTTTACCCACTCTCACAGGTGTGAGGTGGTACCTCATCTTGCTTTTGATTTATATTTCCCTGTTGATGAGTGATGATAAGCATCTTTTCATGTATCCATTAGTCATTTGTACCTCTTTGGAAATATGTCTATTCATGTCTTCTGACCATTTTTTAACCGGATTATTTGTCTTTTGGGTGTTGAGTTTGATAAGCTCTTTATAGACTTTGGATACTAACTATCACATATGTCACTTGCAAATATATTCTCCCATTCTGTAGGTTGCCTTTTAGTTTTGTTGACTATGTCCTTTGCTATGCAAAAGCTTTTTATTTTGGTGAAGTCCCAATAGTTCATTTTTGCTTTTGTTTCTCTTGCCTCTGGATATGTGTCTAGCAAGAAGTCGCTGTAGCTGAGGTCAAAGAAGTTGCTGCCTATGTCCTCCTCTAGGATTTTGATGCATTCCTGTCTCACATTTAGGTCTTTCATCCATTTTGAATTTATTTTGGGGTATGGTGTAAGAAAGTGGTCTAGTTTCATTCTTCTGCATGTTTCTGTCCAGTTTTCTCAACACCATTTGTTGAAGAAAGTGTCTTTTTTTTTCCATTGGATATTCTTTCATGGTTTATCAGAGATTAGTTGACCATACACTTGTGGGCCCATTTCTTGGTTTTCTATTCTGTTCCATTAATTTATATGTCTGCTTTAGTGCCAGTACCATACTGCTTTGTCATATAGCTTAAAGTCTGGAATTGTGATGCCTTCTTCAGCACTGATTTTCCCTTTCAGGATTGCCGTGGCTATTTGGGATCTTTTCTGGTTCCATACAAATTTTAGGATTGTTTTTTCTAGCTCTGTGAAAAATGCTGGTCATATTTTGATAGGGATTGCATTAAATGTGTCAACTGCTTTTATTAGACATTTCAACAACGTTTGTTCTTTCAATCCATGAGCATGGTATGTTTTTCCATTTCTTTGTGCCCTCTTCAATTTCTTTCATAAGTATTCTATAGTATTCAGAGTATAGATCTTTTACCTCTTTAGTTAGGTGCATTCCTAGGTATCTTATGTTTTTGGTACAATTGTAAATGGGATAGATTCTTTGATTTCCCTTCCTGCTGTTTCACTATTGGTGTATAGAAATGCAGCAGATTTCTGTACATTGATTTTTTATTCTGAGACTTTGCTGAACTCATACATTAGTTCTATAATTTTGTGGGGAGCCTTTCAAGCTTTCTACATAGAGTATCATGTCCTTTGCAACAGTGAGAGTTTTACTTCTTCCATGCTGATTTGGATGCCTTTTATTTCTTTTTGTTGTCTGATTGCTAAGGCTAAGACTTCCAGTCCTATGTTAAATATAATGGTGAGAGTGGACATCCCTGTATTGTTCCTGAACATAAAGGAAAACTTTCAGTTTTTTCCCATTGGGGATAATAGCTGTGGGTCTTTCATATGTGGCCTTTATGATGTTGAGGTATGTTCCATCTATCCCTACTTTGTTGAGAGATTTCATCAAGAAAGGATGCTGTATTTTATCAAATGCTTTTTCTGTATCTATTGAGAGGATCATTTGATTCTTGCCTTTTCTTTTATTAATGTTGATTGATTTGCCAATATTGAACCAATCCTGCAGTCCAGGAATAAATCCCATGTGATGATGGTGAATAGTTCTTTTAATGTACTGTTAGATTCAAGTTGCTAGTATCTTAGAATTTTTTTGCAACCATGTTCATCAGGGATATCGGCATGTAATTCTCTTTTTTGGGGGGATCTTTGGTTTTGGAATCAAGGTAATGCCAACCTCATAGAGGGAGCTTGGAAGGTTTCCTTCCATTTCTATTTTTTGGAACAGTTTGAGAATAGGTATTAACTACTCTTTAAATATCTGGTATAATTCCTCTCAGTAGCCATCTGGCCCTGGACTTTTGTTTTTGAGAGATTTTTGATTACTAATTCAATTGTTGTGCTTATTATATGTCTGTTCAATTTTTCAATTTCTTCCTGTTTTAGTATTGGTAGTTGTATGCTCCTAGAAATTTGTCCTTTTCTTCTAGATTGCCCAGTCTGTTGGCATATAAGTTTTCATAATATTTTCTTATAATTGTATTTATTTGATACTGGCTGTGATCTCTCATTTATTTGTGATTTTTTTTTAATTTAGGTCCTTTCTCTTTTCTTTTTGATAAATCTGGCTAGGGGTTTATCAATTTTATTAATTCTTTCACAGAACCAGCCCTTAGTTTCCTCATTCTCTTCTGTTGTTTTTTTTTTTTTTTTTGGTTTGTTTTTGTATCATTTATTTTCTCCTCCTCTAATCTTTATTATTTTCCTTCTTTTGCTGGCTTTAGGCTTTTTTTTCCTATTCCCCTTCTAGTTCCTTTAGGTGTAAAGTTAGGTTTTGTATTTGAGGCTTTTCTTGCTTTTTGAGGCAGGTCTGTATTGAATACTTCCCTCTTAGGACCACCTTTCTACATCCCAAAGGTTTTCGACTGTCATGTCATTTTCATTTGCTTCCATGTGTTTTTAAAATTTAATCTTTAATTTCCAGGTTAGCCCATTCATTCTTTAGTAGGATGTTCTTTAACCTCTATGTATTTGTGGTCTTTCCACGTTTTTTCTTGTGGTTAATTCAAGTTTCAGAGCATTGTGGTCTAAAAATATGCATCATATGATCTCTATCCTTTTGTACTTTTTGAGGACTGATTTGTGACCCAGTATGTCATCTATTGTGGAGAATGTTCCATGTGCTCTTGAAAAGATTGTCTCCTTTTATCTCTGCTGCTTGAGGATGAAATGTTCTGATTATATCTGTTAAAGTTCATCTGGTCCAGTGCATCCTTAAAAGCCATTGTTTCTTTGTTGATTTTGTGCTTAGGTGATCTGTCCACTGCTGTAAGTGGGGTGTTAAAGTCTCCTACTATTATTGTATTTTTATTAGTAAGTTTCTTTATGTTTGTTATTTATTGTTTTATATATTTGAGTACTCTCTTGTTGGAGGCATAAATATGTACAATTGTTAGATCTTTTTTTTTTCTTTTTTTTTTAAATTTTTTATTTATTTATGATAGTCACAGAGAGAGAAAGAGAGGCAGAGACACAGGCAGAGAGAGAAGCAGGCTCCATGCACCGGGAGCCCGATGTGGGATTCAATCCCGGGTCTCCGGAATCGCGCCCTGGGCCAAAGGCAGGCGCCAAACCGCTGCGCCACCCAGGGATCCCTTGTTAGATCTTTTTGATAGATAAAAACCTTAATTATGATATAATGCCCTTCTTCATCTCTCGTATAGTCTTTGGTTTAAAATCTAGTTTGTCTCCTATAAGTATGGCTACTTCAGCTTCCTTTTGATGTCTATTAGGATGATTGATGATTCTACATCTCCTCACTTTCAATCTTCAGGTGTCTTTAGGTGTCAAGTGAGTCTCCTGTGGGCAGCATATAGATGGGTCTTGTTTTTTTTTTTTTTTTTTATCCATTCTGATGTCCTTTGTCTTTTGTTTGGAGCATTTAGTCCAT
Organism: Canis lupus familiaris; assembly: GCF_011100685.1. Classification (NCBI taxonomy): domain Eukaryota; kingdom Metazoa; phylum Chordata; class Mammalia; order Carnivora; family Canidae; genus Canis; species Canis lupus. Next base: position 59,557,627 of record NC_049260.1, on the reverse strand, counting down.
TTACTTTGAAAGTGATTTTTGAAAGATGGACTTAGTGCCATTGTGTTACCGGTAAAGTTGATGTTTCTAGTGATGTGCTCCGTTCCTTTCTAGTCTTTGTTGCTTTTATTCTTTTGTCCCCCACTCAAAGCATCCCCTTTAATGTTTCTTGCAGTGCTGGTTTAGTGGTCATGAACTCCTTTAGTTTTTATTTGGGGAACTGTATCGCTCCTTCTATTTTGAATGATAGTCTTGCTGGATGAGATATTGTTGGCTGCATTTTTTTCCCATTCAACACATTGAATATATCATGCTTCTTTATTTTGGTCCAAGTTTCCTTGGACAGATCTGTTATTAACCTGATCTATTTTCTGTTGTGGCTTAAGGACTTTTTCCCCCTTGCTGCTTTCAGGATTCTTTCCTTGTCTGTATATTTTGTGTATTTGACTATGATATGTCTTGATGGCAGTTGGCTTTTGTTGAATTTAGTGGGAGTTCTCTGTCCTTGGATTTCAATGTTGTGTCCTACCCAAATTAGTGAAGCTTTTAGCTATAATTTACTTACATAAACCTGCCCCCGTTTTTTCTCTCTTCTTCTTCTGGGACTCCTGTAATAAGAATGTTACGCTTTAAGGAGTTGCTGAATTCCCTAAGTGTTCATCTGTGATACAATATTTTTCATTCCCTCTTCTTTTTAGCTTTATTATTTTCCATAGTTTTATCTTCTATATCACTGATTGGTTCTTTTACTTCTTCCATTTGTGTTATCATGGAATCCAGTTGGATTTGCATCTCAGTTATAGCATTTTTAATTTTTGTCTGACTGGCTTTTAGTTCTTTTACTTCTGTAGTAAGGGATTCTCTAGTGTCCACTATGCTTTTTCCAAGCCAAGTTAATATCCTCATAATTGTTTTTCTGTATTCTATTTCAGACATCTTACTTATATCTGTATTGATTAAATCTCTGACAGTGACTTTTTCCTGTTCTTTCTTTTGGGGTGTATTCCTCCACCTTATCATTTTGTTTAGATCACTGTTTTTTGTGTGATTGTTAGGAAAGCCTGCTATATTACTGCTCCTGAGAATAATGGCTATATTAAGAAGAGGTTCAAAAAAGGGGTGGTCCTATATGCACTCTGCTGTTGGTTTTGGCTGGTCCTACCCTCAAAACAGTCCTCTGCAGAGTTCCTTCTTGCCTGCAGTGGGGAGTGTTTGGACCCTGTCCACTGTGTGGCAAGTTTTAATTAGGTATATTTTGGTCTACTTGTTAAAGAAGGTAGATCAGAGAGAGAGAGAGAGAGAGAGAGAGAGATCCTATTTCCTACAGATCCTATTTCCTACAGAGCTGAAGCTTTGCAGTACTCTATGATGGGTAGACTTGGTGCCTGTGAGGTTTTTGTGGTAGTCTTCTGGGGGAGGGGCCTGTTGCACTGATTCTCAAGAGGACTTGCTCTAGCAGAGATGCACCTCTGGGGTACATGGGAATGGGGCTTGTTGTAAATGGCTCTAGTCTCCACGGGGGGAGGGGGGAGCGCTGTGTTACTCACTGAATTTGGTCAGTGCTGATGGGCCGGGGGGCGGGGAGTGGAGTTCCTTATTTCTTTCATTCCTGGAGTGAGGAGTTTAGGTTTGACACTCTTCAGGAAGCAAACAATTACCCCTCTTTTGTAGTTGGCTTCTGTCAAATCCCTGCCTTCATCTTATCTATGTCTGAGTTTTCTTCCTGTCATGTGGTGAAGTACTATTTTTTTTAAGATTTATTTATTTGTTTGTTCATGATAGACAGAGAGAGAGAGAGAGAGGCAGAGACACAGGAGGAGGGAGAAGCAGGCTTCATGCCAGGAACCCTATGTGAGACTCGATCCTGGGACTCCAGGATCGCGCCCTGGGCCAAAGGCAGGCGCTAAACCGCTGAGCCACCCAGGGATCCCCGGAGTACTGTGTTTTATCTCAGACACAGCTGGGTTTTAAAACTCCAAATTTTAGAGACCCATGTAGCACAGACCAATCCTGATCCTTTGGGTGAAGGTCTCACTGCGCTTTTGCCATTTGTCACTTTGTCCCAGAAAAATGGTCACATAACTGTACAGTGGTTTGCAGTTTATAGTGAAATGCAACAAAAAGCCAGCACCAAGGTTTGTTTCCTTCAGCTGGTATCTTTGTTCCTATACTAGGAAACAAGCGGCACATTGGCACTGCCAGTTCTTTTGTTCCCAGGGAGGCTGTGACATCAGTCACAAATGCATTCCAAGAAGGGGAACTGTTTCTCCCTTTGTGATCCAGGAGATCCTTAAACCATGCTGCTAACTCCTAGGTTTCCGCCCTTCTTTCCTGCAGGAGCATCTCTAAGCCTGCCAGGGATAACTTCATCAATGATGTGGACTTCTAAAACTTCAGACTTTGTGCTCTGCTGCTTATAATAACTTGCAGTAGTCAGCCCTCCTCCTCTCTCCAGTCAATAGTTTTGAGGAAGTCTTTCTTGTGCACCCCTCTTCCTGCTGCTTCACTCTTTTTCTCTCTCTTTGTCTCTTACTCTTCTCTCCATGATCAGGGCTCCATACCCTTCCTGGCACCTGCAGTTCTTTTCTGTCTGAAATCAACTCTCCACAGCTTCTACCTTCCACAGGTTGGTCATTTTTCTACTTGTAGATGTGCAGTCTTGTTCTCTCAGTCCTCATATTGATTTCTTGGATGTTCCAAATTATTTGATATTTATCTAGCTGTGTTTGAGGGATGAGGCAAGCTCAAGTCTGGTCCTCCTACTCCTCCACCATTTTAACTCCTCTTGGATCTTTAATAGTTAAACAGAAAGTACACCCCATTCCTTAATTTCCATGTTTTAATCATTTCTGTGAAATTTTTCTGATAGTTATCCAGACTCTGGTTACACACTTGGAGGTCAAGGTGGCCAGTCACTTACAAGGTAGCCCATTCCATTTTTGGACTTCTCTTATTTAGACAAAATGCAGTGTTATTTAAATAATAAGATATTTTAAAGTTAGACATATCTGTATTTGAATTCTGGCTCTACATCGTACTGGGTGATACTGAAGAAGTTGCTTTATCTCTTCAAAATTCAGTTAACAAATTCTCCTACATATATGCCTCTCCCTGAGCCAACATAGGAACTTGAGATCTTCTCAATATCACAAAATATCTCCATGTAGCCATACTTAATCAATTCTGAAGAATGTTAATATTTTCAAAACTTTCAAGTCACCCAAGCTTATCCCAATAACAGGTCTTAACAGCTGACAGAATATGTCCCTCAGAAGTGGATGTTTTTTTCTTAACCTGTCTCTGCACTTTTTCTCATGCTGTGCCCAAAATCTGAAATGCCATTTCATTCTCTCAATTGATATAAACCCTATTCATTCTTCAGGGCAAGATTTAATTTCAGCCTCCATCATGAAGCCTTTCTTGATCATCCCAAACATAAGGCTCTCTCCAAACACATGGAATTGATCATACACATTAGAGCATTTGCCTGACTCATTAGACAAATTCCTTTCAAAGAAATTTCCTATTTTCGTCATATCTACTATGTGCCAAAATTTATAGGCAATACAAAAATATAAATAAACAAGGTCTTTGAATTAGTACACAGAAATAATTAATGGACTTGAAACAAAACCAATAATGGAGCAACATAAAATTTTTTATTACTTTCAGGTGAACAGCATAATGATGTAACAATTCTATACATTTCTTAGTCCACATCAAGTTAAGCGTATTCTTAATACCCTTTATCTATTTCACCCATCCCCACCCACCTCCACTCTGGCTACCACCAGTTTATTGTGTATATTGAAGAGTCTTTTTTGTGTGTGTTTTTAATTTGTTTATTTTTCCCTTAAGTTCCTCGTATGAGTGAAATCATATGGTATTTGTCTTTCTTTAACCTATTTCATTTAGCATTTTACCCTCTAGGTGCATCCATGTTGTTGTAAATGACAGCATTTCATTATTTTTTATGGCTAATATTCCATTATACATATATATCACATCTTTATCCATTCATCTATCAGTGGACACTTGAGTTGATTCCATAATTTTGGTAGTGTAAATTATGCTGTGATAAACAGGGCTGCATATATCTTATATATTTTTGAATTAGTGTTTTCTTTTTCTTTGGGTAAATACCCAATAAAGCAATACAAATATTTTAATTGTAGCTTCTAGTAGGTGGTAGATATTGTTGGTAAAGCCTGGGCAGTTTTGGTCTGAAAAAAAGATAAGATATAGAGTGAAGGGAGGTTAAAACAGAGCAAGATAGGCTTGAGGGTTTCTTGGGACTAGGGATTCCAAGAACAAACTAAAGAGCTCAGAGCTAAAAGTGGCTGGAACTGGAAAAATAGGATTTTGTATGTTGGGACAACATGAAACTTCTGGTGTCTCCTCTGGCATGTAAAGAGTGGGAGTCATCACTCCTGTTCTCATAACAAGGAAAAAGAAACAAACTAAACATCAATAGACCTTCTTATATTCACTGGAGAATTAAGATCTCAGAGTAAACTGCTACCCCCCTCATTGGATAGTCAGACAGGGGAATACAGAGAATCACAACTTATTAGAGCTAAGACCAGGAGCAGAAACTGCCACTGGAAGTGATACTGGGTTAGGAAAACAAACTGTAATTGACACATGGCTAGAGGCTCAGTGTGGACAAGCTTGTGAGTTAAAAACTCCTGAGGGGACCAGTTTTAGGGGAGCTCCCATATTTTCATTATTTTTATCTCTAGGAGCCCTACCACATTTTCACAGTGAGGATCTAAAAAAAAAAAAAAATTCCCTTGTGCTTCCAGCAGAGGAAGGGGGAAAGTAACCATTTTAAACTATGCCCAGAAAATTCTGCTCTTTTTAACAAGGCCTGCCCTCAAAGGAAACTATTCTAACAGAGCCAAACTGACTGGGATTTTACCAGAGCCAATGTGACCTGAGGGAAAGGAAATACCAAACTCCAGCCCCCCACCTCTAGCCTTCTTGTCTCACCTAAGGGGAGGTAAAAACTAAGAAGCACTTGTGAAGATTATGGCTTAGTAATGGAGGTTCACTAAAAGACTGAGCCTTAATCATAGGACTATAGAATGCTTCCCTTCTCCCCACACCTTACCATTACATCAATAGTGCATCTGTATAATAACAGAGGAATGCAGCTGAAAGAACTGTGTCTCAGCGCAGCCCTGGTGGCTTAGCGGTTTAGTCCCACTTTCAGTCCAGGGCATGATCCCGGAGATCCGGGGTCAAGTCCCACGTCAGGCTCCCCACATGGAGCCTGCTTCTCCCTCTGCCTGTGTCTCTGCCTCATTCTCTCTCTCTCTCTCTCTCTGTGTCTCTCATGAATAAATAAGTAAAATCTTTAAAAAAAAAGAACTGTGTCTCAGATGTTATTTAAGAAGTATTAACAGAAGAGAGAAGTAAAAAAACAAATTGATCAGAAGAAATTTTAGGCTCTGAGATCTACAGCTAAAGCAAATGGTAAACACAGTCAAACATCTACCAGATAGACATAAAACCTCACACTAAAAGCCTGTTTACCTAAATTCCTTTTACTTAGTAAATCATGACTGACTATTAGTAAAAAATCAGACATTCAAAGAAAAAAACAAAAAACACAGTTGGAAGAGACAGAGCAAGTACCAGAACCAGACTCAAATATAACAGAGATGTTAGAATTATCATACTGAAAATATAAAGCAACTATATTAATATGGTAAGTGCTGTAATGGAAAAAATGGACAGCATGCAAGAACAGATGTATATCAGCAAGTGTTAGGAATAAAAAAAGTAACAGAAATAAAGAAGAATATTTGATAGATCAAAATATAGGCTGAAGAAAGAATGAATTTGAAGGATTGTCAATAAGAACTTGTAAGAGTAAAATGCAAACAAGAAAAATAATGATAAAGACAGAACAGAATATGAAATCTGTGGGACAATTACAAAAGGTGTAAAATATACACAATGCAAATACTAGTAGAAGAGAGAAAAGAGCAGAAGAAATATTCAAACTAACAATGACTGCAAATTTTCTAAAACTAATGAGATAACAATCTGGAGATGCAGGAATCTCACAGAACACCAAACAAGGTAAATACCAAAAAATATATTCCTTGGCATATCATAATCAAACTGGAGAAAATGAAAGACAAAGGAAAATCCTGAAAGAAGACAGATGAACAAAACACCTTACCTATAGAGGAGCAAGGGTAAGAATTACATCAGATTTCTCTTCAAAAACTATGCTAACAAGAAGAATGGAATGAAATATTTCAAGTATTGAAAAATAAAGCCCACAAACCTAGAGTTCTGTATCCAGGGAAATTATTCCTCAAAATTGAAAGAGAAATAAAATCTTTCTAGATAAAAGCTGAGGAATGTATCACCAGTAGATATGCTCAGAAGTTCATCAGAAATAAGGAAAATGATCCAAGGTCAAAAACTTGGATCTCCATTAAGAAAGAGTAATAGAGAAGGAACAAATGGAGGTAAAATAGAATATATTATTTTTTATTCTTGATTTATCTGATATATAACTGTTCAAAATAATAAAGTAACTGCATTTGGTAATTATAGTTTATGCATAAGTGAAATTAATGACACCAATGTTATAAAAGATAGGGAGAATGAATTGAGAATGCTTTGTTTTAAGATATTTGTACTACCTGTGAAGTGGTATAGCATTATTTGTGATTTTTTTGGAGGGTGTGTATTTAAAAGATTTTTTTATTTTAGTTAACAAACAGTGTTGTATTCATTGTGCTTGGATGTACTCTGTACTAGGATTAGTTATAAATGTAAATTGCAACTTCTAGGGCCACTACTAAAAAAGGTAAAAGAAGTACAATTGATATGCTAAAAGGAAAGAAAATGGAATATGAAATGTTTAAGACCAGAGAAGGCTTAAATAGCATAACAAAAAAGAAACAACCAAAGCAACACATAGAAAACAGTAACAAATATGGTAGATATTAATCCAACTATCTCATAATCACTTTATATGTCAATGGTCCAAATACCCCAATTAAAATACAATCTTAACAGTAATTCAAAAAGATATATCCACCCCCTAAATTTGTTGCAGCATTGTTGATAATAGCCAAGAGATGGAAGCAACCTAAGTGTCCATCAATAGATGAATGGATAAAGCAGATGTGGCATATGTATAAATGAATATTATACAGCCATGAAAGGGATGAGATCTTGACATTTGCAATAATATATATGTACCTAGAGGGTATTATGATAAGTGAAATGAGTCTGACAGAAAAAGACAAATGCCATATGATTTCACTCATATGTGAGATCTGAAAAATAACACAAATGAATAAACAAACAAAAACAGAATCAGACCTATAAATACAGAGAATAAACTGATTATTGTCAGAGGGAAGGAGGGAAATGGGCAAAATGGGTGAAAGGGAGTGGAAGATACAGGCTTCCAGTTATAGAATGAGTAAGTCATGAAATAAAAAGCACAACACAGGGAATATAGTCAATAATACTGTAATAGTATTGTATAGTGACAGATGACAGCCACACCGATTGTAAGCATAGCATAAGGTACAGAGAAATTAAATCACTGTGCAGTACACCTGAAACTAATGTAACATTGTGTATCAACTTTAGTCAAATAAAAAAGTTTAAAGACAGTCTTTTAGAGTGGGTTTTAAAAAAAAGACTCAACTGTTACAGGAAACCCACTTTAAATATAAAGGCAAAGATATAATAAAAGTAAAGGAATAGAGAAAGATATACCATGCCAACATAATCAAAAGAATGCTGGAAGAGCTATAATAAAATATATATTTATTAAAATAAAAAAGACAAAGATGACTTCAAAGTAACGGAAATTATCAGGGATAAACAGGGGCATTATATAATGATGAAGGGGTCAATACTCCAAGAACACATAAAATCCCTAATATGCACGCATCTCACAACAAAGCATCAAAATACATGAGACAAAAATTTACAGAACTATAAGGAAAAATAGAAGAATTCACTATTATAGTTGGAGATTTCAACTCCTGTCTATCAGTACGTGATAGATCCAACAGGCAGGAAATCCGTAAGGACACAATTGAATTGAACAGCACTATCAATCAACTAGATTACCAAATTATATAAGGATTTTATAGGATACTTTATTCAGTAACAGAAGAATGTACATTCTTCTCTAGCTCATGCAGAACATTTTCCAAGATAAACCCACATCATGGGTCATAAAACATACCTTAACCAGGAATAAGTAAATATAAATAAAACATACCTTTTCCAGGAATAGAAATTAAAAAAGTATGTTCTCAGATCTCAGTGGAATTAAACTAAAAATTAATAACAGAAAAATGGTTGGAAAACCCTGAAATACTTGACTATTACACAACACATAGACCAAAGAATTTTTATGTACACAACACATAGACCAAAGAATTTTCATGAGACATTTTAAAATATTTCACGTTACATGAAAAAGTATAACATCAAAATTTGTGAGATACAGCAAAAGCAGCACTCAGAGGAAAATTTATCCTAGTGAATTCATATCTTAGAAAAGAAGAAAGATCTAAAATCAATAATTTAAGTTTCCACCTTAGAAAACTAGGAAAAGTGCAAATTAAATACAATATGAGGTGAAGTAATGAAGTAATGAAAATTAAAGCAGAAATCAATGAAATTGAGAATAAGAAATCGATGGAGAAAATTAACAAAACTGAAAGCTATTTCTTTGAAAAAAATAATAAATTTGATAAACTTCTACCCAGGCTAAGAAAATAGAAGACACAAATTGCTAATATTTCAAATGAAAAAGTGATCATCACTACCAATCCAACGAATATTTAAAAGACAATAAGGGAATATTATGAACAACTCTGTGACCACAAATTTTATAAACTAGATGAGATGGACCTATTCCTTGAAAGACACAATCTACCAAAACTCACACAGGAAGAGAGAGAATCTGAATAAGCCTGTGTCTAGTAAAGAAATTGAACCAATAATAAACTTCCAAAACAGAAGGTCCCAGACACAGATGGTTCCACTGGCGAATTCTACCAAATATTTTAAAAAGAACATACACCAAATTTCAATAATAGAAGGTAGACGGAGAAAGAATATCTCTTAATGAATAATGTAACATGATATAATAGAAAGGACACAAGACTAGAGTTTTAGTCTTGGCTTATATTACTTATTAGTACATACAAATCCCTTTCTTCATTAGTACAGTGTGGTTAATAACACTATTGTGGACTGAACTGTATCCCTCCAAAATTCACATATTGATGTCCTAACCCATACCATGTGACTGTACTTGAAGATAGAACCTTAAGGGAGGTAACTAAGATTAAATGAGGCATAAATGCCTCCTAATATACTAGAGGATTGGTGACCTCATAAGAAGAGACACTGTAGGCTACTCTCTCTGCACAAGCACAAAGGAGAGGCCATGTGAGGACATAATAAGAAGGCAGCCATCTACAAGCCAGGAAGAAAGATCTCACCATCCTTGGCACCTTGCTCCTGGACTTCTATCTTTCACAACTGTGTGAAAATAAATTTGTGTTGCTTAAGCCACCCAGTCTGTGGTATGTATGTATGTATGTATGTATTTATTATTTATTTATGAGAGAGAGACAGACAGACAGAGACAGAGACACAGGCAGAGGGAGAAGCAGGCTCCATGCAGGGAACCCGACGTAGGACTCGATCCAGGGACTCCAGGATCACACCCTGGGCTGAAGGCAGGCGCTAAACCGCTGAGCCACCCAGGGATCCCCTGTGGTATTTTTTTTTAATGGCAGGTCCACCAGACTAATACAAATATCTACCTCTTAGTGTTGTGAACGCCAATTAAAAAAAATGATCTTTGAGGATGGCAATAGTTTATATAAATGTTGATTATTCTTATAAATGCTCTTCCTTTTCCTATAATGAGGGCATTTAAAACTGTAATAGTTCACTATGCTATATGCCTGCAACTTACTTACCTTTAATCTTCACTGTTTAATTTTCAACACTGTAGTAAATCAATTGTTTGACAGATATCATCTTGATAATAGACTACAGAAAATTTGGGATGTAGGAAAAGACAAGGAGAAAGGACATAGTCCAATATTTTAGTCTAAAGAGCATTCTTTTTTTAAGTTTTTAATTCCAGTTTACATACAGTGTTATATTAGTTTCGGGTGTGCCATATAGTAATTGGATACTTCCATACTGTTACCAGTGGATTTTTCACAGATGGGCTTTATTATGTTGAGGCATATTCCCTCTAAGCCTATTTTGTTGATGATTTTTATCATGAATGGATAGGTGCTTTTTTCTTCATTGTTCTTATCCTTTCTCTTATTGATGTGACATATCACATTGATTGATTTGCAAATATTTAACGACCTTTGCAACCTAGAAATAAATCCCATTTGATTGTGGTGAATGACTTTTTAAATGTATTGTTGAATTTGGCTTCCTAGTAACTTATTGAGAACTTTTGCATCTATGTTCATCAGGGATATTGAACTATAGTTTTCTTTTTCAGTGGTGTCTTTATCTGATTTTGGTATCAGGGTAATGCTGGCCTCATAGAATGAATTTGTATGTTTTCGTCCCTTTCTTATTTTTTGTAAAGGTTTGAGAAAAATATGTATTAACTTTTCTTTAAATGTTTGATAGATTTGTATTTCCCTGATGGCAAGTGATGCAGAGCATTTTCTCACGTGCGTGTTGGCCATGTCTATGTCTTCCTCTGTGAGATTTCTGTTCATGTCTTTGCCCATTTCATGATTGGATTGTTTGTTTCTTTGCCGTTGAGTTTAATAAGTTCTTTATAGATCTTGGAAACTAGCCCTTTATCTGATATGTCATTTGCAAATATCTTCTCCCATTCTGTAGGTGGACTTTTAGTTTTGTTGACTGTATCCTTTGCTGTGCAAAAGCTTCTTATCTTGATGAAGTCCCAACAGTTCATTTTTGCTTTTGTTTCTTTTGCCTTCGTGGGTGTATCTTGCAAGAAGTTACTGTGGCCGAACTCAAAAAGGGTGTCTCTTGTGTTCTCCTCTAGGATTTAATGGAATCTGGTCTCACACTTAGATCTTTCATCCATTTTGAGTTTATCTTTGTGTATGGTGCAAAAGAGTGGTCTAGTTTCATTCTTCTGCATGTGGATGTCCATTTTTCACGGCACCATTTATTGAAGAGACTGTCTTCCAGTGGATAGTCTTTCCTCCTTTATCAAAGATTAGTTGACCATAAGGTTCAGAGTCCACTTCTGGATTCTCTATTCTGTTCCATTGATCTATGTGTCTGTTTTTGTGCCAGTACCACACTGTCTTGATGACCACAGCTTTGTAGTACAACCTGAAATCTGGCATTGTGATGCCACCAGATATGGTTTTCTTTTTTAAAATTCCTCTGGCTATTCGGGATCTTTTCTGATTCCACACAAATCTTAAAATAATTTGTTCTAACTCTCTGAAGAAAGTCCATGGTATTTTGATAGGGATTGCATTAAACTTGTAAATTGCCCTGGGTAGCATTGACATTTTCACAATATTAGTTCTGCCAATCCATGAGCATGGAATATTTTTCCATCTCTTTGTGTCTTCCTCAATTTCTTTCAGAAGTGTTCTATAGTTTTCAGGGTATAGATCCTTTACCTCTTTAGTCAGGTTTATTCCTAAGTATTCAGGGAAATACAAATCAAAACCGCAATGAGATACCACCTCACACCAGTGAGAATGGGGCAAATTAACAAGGCAGGAAACCACAAATGTTGGAGAGGATGCGGAGAAAAGGGAACCCTCTTACACTGTTGGTGGGAATGTGAAATGGTGCAGCCAATCTGGAAAACTGGGTGGAAGTTCCTCAAAGAGTTAAAAATAGACATGCCCTACGACCCAGCAATTGCACTGCTGGGGATTTACCTCAAAGATTCAGATGCAATGAAACGCCGGGACACCTGCACCCCAATGTTTCTAGCAGCAATGTCCACAATAGTAAACTGTGGAAGGAGCCTCGGTGTCCATCGAAAGATGAATGGATAAAGAAGATGTGGTTTATGTATACAATGGAATATTACTCAGCCATTAGAAATGACAAATATCCACCATTTGCTTCAAGGTTGATGGAACTGGAGGGTATTATGCTGAGTGAAATGAGTCAATCGGAGAAGGACAAACATTATATGTTCTCATTCATTTGGGGAATATAAATAATAGTGAACGGGAATAGAAGGGCAGGGAGAAGAAATGGATAGGAAATATCAGAAAGGGAGACAGAACATGAAGACTCCTAACTCTGGGAAACAAACTAGAGGTGATGGAAAGGGAGGAGGGCGGGGGGGTGGAGTGAATGGGTGACGGGCACTGAGGGGGGCACTTGACGGGATGAGCACTGGGTGTTATTCTGTATGTTGGCTAATTATTAAAAAAATAAATGTTTGATAGAATCCGCCTTTGAAGCTATCGGGCCCTGGACTTTTGTTTGTTTGGAATTTTTTGATTACTGGATCAGTTTCTTTTTTGTTGTTGTTGTTTATTCACTAGAGACACACACACACAGAGACAGAGACACAGGAAGAGGGAGGAGAAGCAGGCTCCATGCAGGGAGCCTAAGTCGGGACTTGATTCTGGGACCCTGGGATCACGCCCCGAGATGAAGGCAGACGTCCAACCACTGAGCCACCCAGGTGTCCCACTGGCTCCATTTCTTTGCTGGCTATTAGTCTGTTGAACTTTTTTCTTTCCTCCTGTTTCAGTTTTGATGGTTTATATGTTTCTAGGAATTTATCCATTTCTTTTAAATTTTCCAATTTGGGGATTCCTGGGTGGCGCAGGGGTTAGGCGCCTGCCTTTGGCCCAGGGCGCGATCCTGGAGACCAGGGATCGAATCCCACGTTGGGCTCCCGGTGCATGGAGCCTGCTTCTCCCTCTGCCTGTGTCTCTGCCTCTCCCTCTCTCTCTCTCTCTGTGTGACTATCATAAATAAATAAAAATTAAAAAATAAATAAATAAATTTTCCAATTTGTTAGCATGTAGATTTTCATAATATTCTCTTATGATCATTTGTATTTCTGTAGTATTGGTTGTTATTTCTCCTCTCTCATTTGTACTTTTATTTGAGTACTTTCTCTTTTTTTCTTGATAAACCTAGCTAGAATTTTGTCAATTTTATTGATTTTTTTTAAAGAAACTAACCCCTGGTTTCATTGATCTATTATTTTTAAAGTTTCTATATCATTTATTTTGGCTCTAATCTTTATTATTTCCTTCTTTCTGTTGACTGTAGTTTTTGTTTGTTCTTTTTCTAGCTCCATGAGGTATAAAATTAGGTTATTTATTTGGGATTTTTTTCTTGCTTCTTGAGGTAGACCTGTATTGCTATAAGCTACTCTCTTAGAACCACTTTTGCTGCATCCTAGAGGACTTGGGCTGTTGTGTTTACATTTTGATTTGTTTCCATGTATTGTTTAATTTCTTCTTTGATTTTCTGTTGGCCTGTTCATAATTCAGTAGCATGTTTTTTAAGCTCCATATATTTGTCATCTTTTCAGATTTTTTTCTTGTGGTTTACTTCTAGTTTCATGGTGATGTGGTCAGAAAATATGCAGGGTATGATTTTGATCTTTTTGAATTTGTTGAGGTTTGTTTTGTGGGTTAATATGTGATCTGTTCTGGAGAATATTCCATGTGCACTTGAGAAGAATGTGTATTCTGCTGTTTTAGGATGGAATGTTCTGAATACCTCTCATCTTACCTACCATCTCTTCCATTGTGTCAGTTAAAGCCATTGTTTCCTTGTTGATGTTCTGTTTAGATAATCTGTCTATTGATGTGAGGTAATAAAATCCCCTTTTATTGTATTACTAATTCCTTTATGTTTGTTATTAACTGTTTATGTATTTGAGTGCTCCTATGTTGAGTGTATAAATATTTATAATTGTCATATCTTCTTGTTGAAGTGTTCCCTTTATTATTATATAGTGTCCTTCTTTGTCTCTTGTTACATTCTTTGTTTTTTTATTTTTTATTATTTTATTTTATTTTTATTTTTTTTAAGATTTTATTTATTTATGAGATTGAGAGAGAGAGAGAGAGAGAGAGAGAGAGAGAGAGAGGCAGAGACACAGGCAGAGGGAGAAGCAGGCTCCATGCAGGGAGCCTGCTGCCGGACTCGATCCCAGGACTCTGGGATCACGCCCTGGGCTGAAAGCGGCGCTAAACCACTGAGCCACCCGGACTGCCCTCTTTTTTTTTTTTTAAGATTTTATTTATTTATTCACGAGAGACACAGAAAGAGAGAGAGAGAGAGAGAGAGAGAGAAAGAGAGGCAGAGACACAGGCAGAGGGAGAAGCAGGCTCTGTGCAGGGAACCTGATGTGGGACTCGATCTCGATCCCAGGACTCCAGGATTACGCTCTGGGCTGAATGCAGGCGCCAAACCACTGAGCCTCCCAGGGATCCCCACATTCTTTGTTTTAAAGTCTATTTTGTTCAATATAAGTATGCTACTCTGGCTTTTTATTTTTCATTCAAGATTTTATTTAAATTCAGGTTAGTTTACATGTAGTGTAGTATTAGTTTGAAGGGTAGAATTTAGTGATTCACCAGTTGCATATAACACCTTTTGCTTGTTACATCAAGTTCCCTCCTTAAGACACATCACCCAATTACCTCAACCTCCTACCTACCTCCCCTCAAGTAACCCTCAGTTTGTTACCTATTGTTAAGAGTTGCTTATGGTTTGCTTCCCTGTCTTTATCTTAATTTATTTTTCCTTCCCTTCCCCTATGTTCATATGTTCTGTTTCTTAAATTCCACATATGAGTGAAATCATATGGTATTTGTCTTTCTCTAACTTATTTTGCTTAGCATAATACACTCTAGTTCCATCCATATCATTGCAAATGCTGATTTCATTATTTTTGATGACTATGTAATATTCCATTATATATATTATATATATATAAAACACATCTCTATCTCTTCATCAGTTGGCAGACATTTGGACTATTTACATATTTTGAATAGTGTGGTAGTGCTGCTATAAAGATTTATATCCATTTGCATGATAAATGTTTCTCCATCCTCTCATTTTCAATCTTTGGGTGTCTTTTCATCTATAATGGGTCTCTTGTAGGCAGCATATACATGGGTCTTGTTTTTTCAATATTTTCTATCACCTTATGTCTTTTGTTTGGAGCATTTAGTTTATTTACTTTCAAAGTAATTGATACATAGGTATTTATTGCCATTTTATTACTTGTTTTGTGCTTATTTCTGAAAATTTTCTCTTGTCTTTTCTTATATTTCTCTAGAAAGCAGATATCCTAACCTAGATTGTGACAATGGAACATACTGGCCTGTGGGATCCCCCTAATTTTAAAGTGTCCTTTGTAAGTTACTCTTAAGGTCTCAGTTGGGACCTGTATTAAAGACTAGAACATACTCCGAATCCTTTCCATTTTGTCTTTCTTCCCTCTTTAACTCCAAAGTATCAAAGCTACATGCTGTTTGTTTTTTTCTTCAAAGGCATTATCCAGGCACCAAAAACAGAAATGGAAAGAGACAGGTTTAGTCCAAAGTACCAGTTTCCATTACCTTAAGCTGCCTCAATGGTTTTTCTTAGGGGGTAGAGTTTCTCACACTTGGTCTCAAGCCCACAGTATATGCAATACTTCAGTCAAATTGCTTGCGACATATTAGAGTGATTGCTTAGGAATTATGAGTTCCTCATATATTAAAAGAAGCCTGAATACTTCTTATAGAGGCACTGAACTAAAGAGGAGAATAGTTTTCAAAATTCCTACTTGTCATGGAGTTATACTGCAATGTTGAAAATGTTCTGTTTTACATGACACACGAAGATGCACAGTCACAGACTATATTGAAAATGATAGATTCCAAGAATGTCGCTCAAAGTCCTCCATACTCTGGTCCTGGCCTGTTTTTCTGTTCTAATCTCCTATTATGCTTACTCTTTCAGTTTAGTTCCATATATATTTATTTGAATGTTTGTGATATACTTAATGGACACATCCTAGGCCCTGTAGATAACTCAGAGACTTATATAACCTATAGTCCCTTCTTCAAGAAGCACAAAAACTCATAATCTCAGAAGGGAAAATTCTAAAGTGTCTTGCATGGTTAATGGGATTATAGGAGCTTGCTCCATGTAAAGAAGTCATGCATGAGGGAGTGTGAGCCACCCCTGTTCCATTCTTGGCCACTGGTTTTTCTGACAGGCTTAGGCTCTCTATGGCTTAGGAGGCCATAGAGAATAAAGAGATCTTAGATATGTGGAGTGTAAGTTGTGGGTTCCAGCCCTGTTGTCCTGATTTTGGGTAAGTCACTTCTTGCAAGATATACAAAGTAATATTATTTTCCTGCTTACCCCTAGGGAAGAGTTGAACAAACTTCAAGGAATGAGGTGTAACCATCAATGAATTTTTTCCCTATATTGAATATTTGTTCTAAATAAGAGTTTTGGCCCTTCCAATAATTTTGAAAGAAGCTTGGAAAGCATGAAATGTGCTGACATTCCAGCAGTTTTGGTGTGTGCAACCTGTAATCATCTAGGAATGCAATTCTGGGTATATCAGGTATCCAAATTCCACCTGTGTTTCTCCTGGATGTCCCATTTGGCCCTAAGACATCTGCTATAACAGATGTGTGCGTGTTTTGCCTGATAGAAGGAAAGATGTCTGGGTGAGGGAAGGGGGTACTGCTGCTGTAGGTCAAAGTAATTTGAGATAGCAGGTATTGGAGGTTCTGCACTCTTAGCAGTGTGCCCCATTCCTTCAGGGATTTCCAAGGCAAAGGGTAGAGATGAGATGTAAAGAAGAGAGAGTGGAAAACCTACTGCTCAAATCGAGCTTTGGTATTTGGAAAGAAGATGTTTGGGAGGTCAAGATACTTGGATTCTAGTCCCAGTTCTGTCATTGACTTGATGTGTGACCTTGGGAAATTAATTTCTTAGTTCTGACCTTAAGTTTTCTTATATTAAAAAAAGTAGTTGGGTGAACTGAATTCCAAGGTACCTTCTCACTCTGACCTTCAATACTTTGGGTCCTCAAAGTTCTTTAGAGAGTGAGAAATACCAAGACTGTCAGATATCATAAACAGAAAGTTAAGGAATATAAAAGAAAATAATTTTACAGTACAAAAGCAAAGTATGAATTTGTGCATTGTGTTATAAGTATTTTACTCTATGTACTTTCCAGATTTTCCAGGATAAATATCTTGTCCAATTTTTTCTAGAAACAATCCAAATATCCTGGTAATTGCAATGTTTCACTATTCGAATTAAATCTCCTAAACTGCCTCATTCAATCAGAAAGGATTTCAGAACATCTTTTTTTTTTTTTCACTAGAAAATCAGAGAGGGAGACAAACCATAAGAGACTCAACTATAGGAAACAAACTGAGGGTTGCTGGAGAGGAGGTGAGGGGAATGGGGTAACTGGGCGATGGATTAAGAAGCACTGGGTGTTATATGCAACTGATGAATAACTGAACTCTACCTCTAAAGCTAATGATATATATTAATTAATTAATTAATTAATTAATTAATTAATTAAATTAAAATAAAATAAAATTAAAAAGAAAAAAGCAATGCCTTATATTTTGCATCAGAAAACATGGTTGCCGTAACTCTGTAGCACTCACCTTATCTTTCCTTTCTAGGTTTTTTCCTTATGCATATCAAGTTTTTCATTGGTATAAATAATATTCAAAGCAATTGAAACTTTCTATAAGTATAATCTGTTTGGATCACGTATTACTCACAAAAGACATGTGTTTGGAAATATAAAGAACCATGCTTAAAACTAGACATTTGTGGTGGATGCTTGGAATAGACAAAGAGGCAAACTAGACTTCTCTATTGTAAGATTCTAGACATAATTATAGGACAGAAGAATCTGAGGAGTGGGGAGGAATAGCAGCAGAAGCAGAGAGAAGGAAGTTTCAAATATCTTTTATATATGGCCTCTCCTGGTGGAGATTAGGAGCCAGAAGTTTTGGATAACACGAAGTAGAAGGTAAATGATGCCTGCCTGAATTTTTTTCTGTAGTGCAAACCTTTCCTGAGTCCCAGACTAGAATTTCAAACGGCCTGTTCCATCTCTCAATATGGCACCTCAAACTCATTTATCTTCCCTTTAAAACCTTTTTTTTTTCTCCTGAATTCATTGTTTCTATTACTGGCACCACCATTTTTTTCCCAATCACTAAAACTAATAACTTTGGCAATATCTCTGATTTTTCCATTACCTCACTAAATCCAGTCAGTTGCCACACTGTGTGGATATTCCTCCATAATCTCTCTCATGAGCAAAGATTCCTA
The DNA here is from genome assembly GCF_011100685.1 of Canis lupus familiaris. NCBI lineage: Eukaryota > Metazoa > Chordata > Mammalia > Carnivora > Canidae > Canis > Canis lupus. The sequence goes on along the minus strand of NC_049260.1, from coordinate 59,539,303 downwards.
TGCATATTCACTACCACCACCTTTATTTAGGCTTTCATAACTTCTCATTTCAAACATTTTAATAACCCTTTTATCTGGTCCATTCCTTCTAAACCTTATCAACTTCAATCAATAAAAATCTAGAGAAAACTTCACCTTAGTTTCTTTTCCCACCAGTAGCTCCACCAGTAGTGTTAGATTTTTATGGGATTGTGATATTCTCAATTTATATTGGTACATGTGCATTTTTTAATTGAGAGACATGAATAAAGAAGATGTGGTATATGTATACAATGGAATATTACTCAGCCATTAGAAACGACAAATACCCACCTTTTGCTTCGACGTGGATGGAACTGGAGGGTATTATGCTGAGTGAAATAAGTCAATCGGAGAAGGACAAACATTATATGGTCTCATTCATTTGGGGAATATAAAAAATAGTGAAAGGGAATAAAGGGGAAAGGAGAAAAATGAGTGGGAAATATCAGAAAGGGAAACAGAACATGAGAGACTCCTAACTCTGGGAAATGAACAAGGGGTGGTGGAAAGGGAGGTGGGCAGGGGGTGGGGGTGACTGGGTGACGGCCCTGAGGGGGGCACTTGATGGGATGAGCACTGGGTGTTATGCTATATGTTGGCAAATTGAACTCCAACAAAAAAATAATAATTGTGAAACACATACACACACAAAAGAATGAGAGACATGAATAAGGTATAGCATCAGTTTGTAGGACTTCCTAAAATAATAGATGGAGGAAATTTCAAGAGTTTTAAGTGGACTAAGATAGTTGCATAATTACATTTGTGTCTCACTCTGAAGCACTCCCATTGTATATTTTATCTCCTAATTTGGATGTTAAAACAGACCCAACATCTGTAGCTTTCCTCTTGGCCACAACATAAGATTTTATCTTCTTTGTTTCTTTTTTAATACATCTGTATCAGCTGAATGCTTTCTGTTGCTTTTTGCTCTCTAGCCTCATCTGATCCATATCACAGATGTTGGGAGTTCAGGGATTTCCCCTTAGGTTTTAGTGTCTCCTCATTACCAGCCTTGGCCTCTTACTATAGTCATGTTTCCATCACTCACAATGTACTTGGCCATGTGGCAGCTTTGCTGATGGGCTCTGCAGCCATCTCCCACAAACAGGCCAAGAGGTGACATTCAATCTATCCAGAGTATACTTTTATCCTGCCAAAGCTGTAAAACTGTCTAGAATTGTAGTCCCTTCCAGTTATGTGCACCAAAGCACCTGCCAATATAATTAATCAGTTTCCTAATGATTTCATGGTACATCAGATAGAGCTCAGGTGACTTGTAGTAAGGAAAGTAAGGCCATAGCAGCACTGAGCTGGTTTGGGCTTAGAGATTCTGAAACTCTTAAGCACAATGCATAAGAAGTCCATTGAGTGTTTCTGGAATCTGTCCCAAAGACCAGAAAATATCTAGGTAGAGGCAAAATAAAGGTTAGGAGAACACAGATGTCCTAGCTCTCATGCAAAGGCTGCCTCCTCAGTGAGGGTTGTGGGGTGACCTAGCCCAGTCACCCCATGGCTGCCATTTAGTCAGTGGGCCTGCTTGTCGGGGTCTAGGGGCAGCTCTAGAGGGCTTGCCAGTGTCTCAGGCATGTACAATGTTTTCATCTAACTAAAACCACATGCAGAAGGATCGTGTCATACTTGGCATATAACCACTCAAGAAAGGCATGAGAGGGTGTCCAGACCTTAACTTGTTTGAACAAATGTTCAAAAAACATTTCTAAGGGAATATTCCAGAAAAACATACTCAAGGTCTTAAAACAGATGTTCAGCCTCTAGGAGGATTGTGTTGCTTCACAGCCATTATTATTGAAAGCTATAAGTAGAACCAAATCACTTCAGGGTTTGAACTATGGTGACTTTTCAGATCTTTTCTTGTAGCTTTCTTGTGGGCCAGGAGAAGAAGGGTGGATTAGATAACAGAGGCTAATGCTAAGGCGACAGCATTCTGTTGTCTTTTAGTGCCTTGGCTTCTTTTAGTGCCTTGGCTAGATTTAGGCAGGCAAGGGCATAGACCCCTGACTAGCTGACTTAATCTCTAAGAGCCTCAGTTTCCTCATTTGTAAAATGAGGACAATAACATTGCTCAGTTGGTAGGTTTCTGAAGAGGACTAAAAGGAAATATAATATATGAAGAGTTCGAATAGTGCATATCATGTATTAAGCACTCAGCAAGTCCTAAATAATATTAACATTACTACTAGAAGTACTTTTACCTTTACCACTTCTTCTAATACTATTAAAACTACTACAACTATGCAACAACTACGAGAACTACTACTACTACTACTACTACTACTACTACTACTACTACTACTACTATTGGTAATGAGAGTTTTTCCCAAATAAGTTGAGAAGTTGAATACCTCAAGATAATTATTTTCTAGCATGTGTAGAAGGTAGCAGTATCAAGGAAGATTGCAGGACTATAATTCTAGCTAGGAATAGAATAAATACCAGAACAGTGCAGGAACTTGGAATTATATTTCTCTTATCTCAAACCCAAACTCTTCCACTCTTCATTAGTTTGCTGTGTGATGTAGCCCAACCCACTTTAGATCTCTGGGTTTCAGTAACTACCCTTGAAATTAAAATGCCATTGACACTTATTTGCAAATCACCTGGCCTATACCAGAGGCCTAACCTGTGAATGGAATATGATATAAACAAACTGGTCCACATGGGGCATGGCACCAGCCTCTAAAATTTCACCAAGCTAACTGGCTCCTAATCCAGAGACATGCTATAACCACTACCAGGATTTTTGTTAACCACTGCCAGTGATAGATTGAACTCATTGTCACTGGGAGCCTAGTCTTACTTTCAATATAGCCATCCCTTGTTATTTCACATTTGCCCATCTACATTTGGTCATCCATAATGACTCTTAAAGAAATTTAATTCATCCATCCATCCATTCCACAAGTAATTATTGGGCAACTACAACATGCCAGACATTGTTCTCAGCACTGGGGATATAGCAGTGAATAAGGCAGACAAAAGTCCCTGGTATTATGAAGCTTATAGTCTAGCTACCTAGTCTGGCCAAATGCAATATTCCAAGAAACATTATTGAGGCAAGTTCAGTTTACCTTTTTGAAACAAATTATGGTCAATACTTTTCAACTGAACATGCTTTCTGGGAGGCAGGGTTGGGTGGAGAGGGAGGAGATGGCCTTGAATCTAGCCTGAGAAAAGGCTCAAGAGGGTGGTTTGGGAAAAGCCTTTAATAATAATATGACTATATTTTGATTTATCAGATGAATCTGGTTTATATCAATTATGTATCTAATATATATTGTATAGCTTATGTATATTGAATGCATCACCTTTTGAAATATGATAGAAAGTAATGTGACTTTTAATTGTGTAGTTCATAAACTGACTCTGAAGGCAGCTCCAAAAACATTTCAAAAATATTCTGAACAATAACAGCATAATCATAAATAGGTAGATAGATAGATAGATAGATAGATAGATAGATAGATAGATAGATAGGTCCATCCCCAAGGGGACTTCTTTGAAAAGTACAATATGCATTTGGATGTACAAGTTCTGGTATATTCTTAAAATAAATATTAAATTAGCAGTCAATTTGTTTAAAAAACATTGAAGTAAGAAAATCAGTTAGATTTTTATATGTATTTATTATGTTTGGACTTAAAGTCATACAATTCAGTAAGCAGTTATAAAATTAGCTTACTTTTAAAAACACTGAATCAAATTTTTCTTCTCACCTTGGTTCATTCAGTTGGTTTATTCATAGTTTTTTTGCATATGGGTCTTAAAAAGTACAAAATGGTTATTTGGCCATTACCTATGCTGTGTTACATTTTTAATATGCACATCAACTTTCTGGTTATATGACAAGTCTGAAGAAATACTGCCTTCTGATTTAATGCTAATGTGTGATCAAATTCCTTGTAATTTAACTGGTATTTATGTTACAGGCAGAATGTTAAATCAGGAATTGTAAACAATTCCTAGGCAATGTGTATAATGTTTGTAAGTCATTCCTAGAAATTGTTCACAATGCCTGTAACATATATGCAACTAGCAACATGCCTGAAAAATATAAGAAAACTTCAAGATGCAAACTGGCCATTCCCGTGCCATCCCTGAATTATAACATTTGCTTTAATAATTCTAATTATTTATCTGTTTGTATATCTAGATGTTAATGATAACTCTAGTAATAATAGTGTTTATTTTCATAGCTCTCATGGATTACTAGATTTTTACTAGTTATTGGGTGATACAGAGCTTTGGACAGGCTCATTTTAAGAGGAACTAGGAGTAAAAGAAACAAATAAATAAGAATAAAGGGAATCTTGTTTGCCAGGTATCCTCTGGCCTCATCCAAATATTCTTATTCCTGTTCTCAAGCTCCCTTGCTGTTTTCCCCAGATCATTAGACTCTATCCAAGTAGTTTTTGATACCCTAATGCCATCAAACTTTCCTAGGCCACTCAAAAGAAATCTAATAACTTTACAAACCTCACTGTGTTTACTTATTTATTAATTTTTTTAACCTCACTGTGTTTAAACATGAAACTTTTTGCCTGTTCCTGTTCACTTCCCACTAATGGGCCTCAGTGTCTCTCCATGGCATAATTGTTTAATTCTACATATTTGGTTCCTGTTTATTTTCATATACATTTTGAAATTATCTACATTTTGGTTTATGTTAGCATTGTGTGCTATGGATTATATCTACCCAACTACCCCCAAACCAATTTGGAGGTGAAGAAAAAAAGTTGAATTAGTCCAGCCTTTGAGTATTAAGGTCATATTAAATCACTGATTGGAATTCTTTACCCTAATTGGAGCATTTCTAGTCCATTTAGACAACTAAACTGATTTGGTAAACTTCTGATTGACCAATGGAACTGGAACCCAGCAAGATGAGGCCAGGAAATGAATTGGCAAGATAGGATGTAGGATCAAGAAAGAAACTTCTGAGTGACAGAGCAAAGCCTTCTGATAATTGACCTCAGAATGTAGTATAGGTGCAAAGAAGTTGGTTGGTATGATAAGATGCTCCTAAGTAGGATTTGACAGCCATAAAAATGGGCCCTTTAATCTACTTAGATAATGACCATTATTCCATTTCTATCACCATTGTATCCAGATATGATCCATCTGTATCCAGATATGACCCATCTGTTCTAAACCCCACTCAGTCCTATCTCCTCTGTTGCAGTCCTGCTAGTTGCTTCAGGCCACACTGGTATGTCTTTTGCTTGAACTCCTCTAGCTCTTATTTAAGTTCATTTTGCCTCTAGCACTGAGCTGCACTATATCTAAATATTTACTGTGTGATATTTTCATGTATGCCTTATACTTATGGTAACCATATTTTCCAAACCCAAAATTAAAGCACATCATTTTAAAATTTAGGTAGACTATTTGAAATTAATAGTAACCTAGAAAACAAATGCTTATTTCCTTCTATGTCACTTACCTATTAAATATTAGCTGATATTGATGTATTGGCTGCTAAAGATAAAGAAGAACATAAGTTGGCATCTACTAAGTTACAAATAAAGGACCCTGATATTCTTTGCAGTGTCCAATACAGAAAGGTATTGTACAAATGCCTTATCACTGTGTGTGAGGAATGATATAAGAATCCTGAAAAAGAAGAAAAAACTGGGAAATGAGAAGGGTAACAGAAAGTATCAGTAGCAAAAGATATAAGGATCATATCATATAAGGATAGTCTAAAAAGATGGGAACTTGTTATTCAGAAAGACAGAAATGAAAGAGGTTTCACTGAAGTCTGTAAGGATGTGGATTAGGTGAATTGGATTCCCCAAATTCTAGAATTTGTTTGTTTACAAAATTCTAGAATCCTTCACTGGGCTGCCCATATTCCTGAATACCAAAATTTCAAGTAAATTTAGGAAAATAGGGTGATAAATGCATGGAACTTGCTATTATTTTAAGAGGTAGTACAGGATGAGAACATAGCTTAGAAATGAGTTTAGGTACATACAAGGCTGGCAGGTCCATAAGGGATATTAAACTATTTTTATCCATTAATTTTTAGCTCAATTAGTTATTGAGATAACTAGTTAATTCATTGTGAAGCAGAAAGAAGACATTTTATCTATAGAGTCAGACATGCTGACAGCAACAAGAAGGGGTAGCTTACAATGAGGAGGAAGTAAAAGAATTATTTAAGACTAGTAATCTGGAATCAGTTTAGGGACTAATTTACTTACACACCTTAGCTTCACCTGAGAGTAACAAAGCATAGTTCAGAAATTCATGCTTTTAATATTCCTTTTGAGTCATTAAGATAAGCAAATTATATTCTATCTACTTTATGTGGAATTCATGATTCTTACAAGTAAGGATCTAAGATCCTTATCCTAATCAAATTGGCAAGCCTCACCACAACACCTTGGATTTTTCTCATACTGAGAAAAAAGGTTATAAGATATAAATGATCTGCAAACATAAGAAGCAGTTATTTGGGGAAGTAATAGTCCAGATGATGAAAGGCAAGAGAGGATACTCTTGCTAATAAAGTTTATTGGCATTTTAAAGGTTACAAACAGAAACATGGTGATACAGTGCTCTTTTGTCCTTTCTGCCAAATGATAGTAGCATTTCTTGGCAATTCAGGGCAACTAGAGAGCTTTGAGGTCCAGCACAAAGAGAGTAATGGTTCTAGATATTCTTTATATTGAAATTTATCAACATATCCTGGAATCCTTAAGGAAGCATTTTAAAATTTAGTTTCTCTATACTGGACAATATACATGATTAAGGGCCAAGGAGAGAGTGGCATTTGGAGGCCATCCTTCACTATGATAGTCTGCAAACCAGACACAGAATAAGTGGCAGTATGTTAACAAAAACTGAAATCAGGAGATAAACACTTTTCTTCTTGTGGTGAGCCACTGAGTAAATTTAGAAGATTTATTATGAAGTTGGTTTTGTCCCTTCTCATGAGGCTAAGCCATGTTCCTAATTATGCCCAACTTCGTAAATGATCTTGCACCAAATGGTTTATGTTGTATTTGGCACCAGTGATCTGGTCCTAGTAAATGTTAAGCTCATTGAGGGTAATGTCTATATCTCACTACCCTCTCTATCCCCATTCTGCCAACTTTCCTTCTCCTTGCTCAGTTGCAGCAGTGCCCTGCACATAGTAAGAATTCAGTGAGTATTGCTAAAATAATGAATACTTTATATGTGGTCATTATTTGCTATTAATATATAAACAGTTTGCTATTTTTAAAAAAGATTTTATTTATTTACTTGACGGGGGGAGAGAGATTGAGAGAGAGAGAGAGAGCCAGAGAGCACAAGCAGGAGGAACAACAGAGGGAGAGGGAGAAGCAGGCTCCCTCACTACCCAATGTGGGGCTTGATCCTAGGACTCTGGGATCATGACCTAAGCCAAAGGCAGATGCTTAACCAACTCAGCCACCTAGGTGTCCCTAAACAGCTTGCTATTAAAGTGGAAAGTAAGAGTTTAAGAAGCACAAAGAACAAACTTTTGCATGCTCAAAATAGTTGCTTTGGCTTCAGAAAATAGGTACACGGTCATAAAATAACTAAACTCCTCTGCCCTTAGGTTCTGAATCTAGTTGCTTTAGGAAGTAGTGGGTAGTCCAGCCTTGGGGAATTTTAGCAGCAAGTGCTGAACTGGATAACACTTGTCAGGGATATTATGGAGGGGGTCCCTGTATTAGTCTGGAATGGGGAGTAGTTAAACTTTGAGGCATGATTTTTCCCCAAGTTTTTATTTAAATTCTATCTAGTTAACATACAATGCACTATTAGTTTCAGGTGTAGAATCTAGTGATTCATCACTTATATACAACACCCTGTGCTCATCATAAGTGCCTTCCTTAATACCCATCACCATTTTAACCCAACCCCCTACCCACCTTCCCTCCAGTAACCATTAGTTTATAGTTAAGATTCTGTTTCTTGGTTTGACTCTCTTCCCCCCCCCATGTTCATTTGTTTTGTTTCTTAAATTCCACATATGAGCAAAATCTTATGGTATTTGTTTTTCTCGGACTTATTTTGTGTAGCATAATACTTTCTAGCTCCATCCATATAATTATAAATAGCAAGATTGCATTATTTTTATGGTTCAGTAATATTCCATTGTATATATATGCCACATCTTTATCCATTCATCAGTAGATGAACATTTGAGCTCTTTCCGTAATTTGGCTATTGTTAGATAATGCTGTTTTAAACATTGGGTGTATGTATCCCCTTGAATTAGTATTTTTGTATCCTTTGGGTAAATAGCTAGGAAGGCAATTGCTGGACTGTAGTTTTTTTTTTTTTTTTTTAACTTTTTGAGGAAACTCCATACTGTTTTCTAAAGTGGCTTCCTCAGTTTGCATTCCCAGCAACAGTGTAAGAGGGTTCCCCTTTCTCTTTATCCTCATTTAAGGCACAATTTTTAAAAAAAAAAGATTTATTTATTTATTCATGAGAGACAGAGAGAGAGAGAGGCAGAGACAGAGGCAGAGGGAGAAGCAGGCTCCATGCAGGCAGCCCCATGCAGGACTCAATCCCATGACCATGCGATCATTCCCTGAGCCAAAGGCAGATGCTCAGCCACTGAGCCACCCAGGCATCCCATAAGGTGCAATTTTTGATAAAAGTTACAAAAGGTAATATGGTCCAAGAAAGAAGGTTTCTAGTTGAAAGATGTAGAGTAATCTTTCAAGAAGGCCTTGCAAGCCTTTTTACTAAAGCCTAGTTCTGCCTTATTGGTAGAGAACGTTAAATTAATCCTTTATCAGGAAAACAGGAACTTAAAGTTATCCAAACCAGACTTCTTGACTCACCTGGAGCATCTCTGTGTGGACTCCTCCATGTTTAATTCTGTGTTACCTAAAGTGAAAGTTAGCTTAGAAGGCTTAATAGAGCCATAACTTCCTGTATCTTCAACTTTTGGGGATTAGTGTATCTTATGTCTGTTGTGAACCCAGCAGAGAACTAGGAGTTGTGGGGATGGAAAGGGGTGTAAAGCTTTTTTTTTTTTTTTTTTTTTTTACCCCCTGGGTGAGCTGTATGGTGAATTTGATATACTTTCTCCAGAAGTACCACCCCATAACTTTTCTCATTCTCTCCTAGAAAGAGAGATTCAGGCTCTCATCACCTTCTGTTTAATTTTTTCCAACAACAAGCCTCTCTGTTTCCAAGATGCTCCCCTCCAATCCAAACATTACAGTATAGCCAGAGCTTTTGTCCTAAAGCACAGATGCAATCCTGCCACTCTCTTGTTTTGCAAATCCTCAGTGGCCACCTACTGAGATGAACCCTATAGGAATTAATTCCTAACACTAACACATTAACCAACACTTGCATTCTAGACCATTCACAATCTGTACCTAATTTGGCTTAGGTCTAACTCCCACCATTATTTCTATATATCCTATTCTTCTGCCTTACCCAACTACTCCCTATTTCTTGGAATATAGCAAATAATACTGAATATTATTTCATATGCTTTGCCTGGAATCTCTTTATAATTTGCCACTTGAAAAAATCCTACTGTCCTCATGTGTTACCTTCTCTGTGAAGATTATCCTGAATCTCTCAGGCAGAATTAATTCTCTTTCTCTGCATTCTTTTAGCTGGGGAAGACAATAGCTCATATTCATGACCAGATTTGCTCATACATAACTGAAATAGCCTTCATGGCACAATTTGAGGCCTTTTGGAGGTCTCCATCTTTGCCAATTCATAGAATTTAAGTGCCAGAAGAAATCTTAATGTCAACACATACAAATTCTTTCATACCAATGAATGTCTTTCAAGTTCCAGAAAAGGTGAAATGATTTGTTCAAATTCACACTCAGTGCTGTCTTTAAGGGGTGATAGACCAAAGTTCTTTCCCAAAATTGTCAGTTTAGTCATATTGCCTACCTTTTGAATTTATCATTGCCTTCTCCTAGCTTCTTTCAAAATGCAATATCTCATGAAAATATATCATTTTAAATCTTCAGTACTTCAATATAAATACATTTATCAGATCAATTTTCTTCTCAACAGGAGACAGTCACAGCAGTATTAAAGGATAGAGGATGAAATGGGAATGAAAAGCAAGTTGGACCAACTTCCCAATTTTGATCCTAAATCACATTTTCCTGAGAAATTGAGGAATGAATAGAGACATGGAAAGATTATAGGAATTTAAGAGATTAGATACGACATTTTTCATCAGTTCCTTAATTCTACTGTCATGGAAATACAGTATTCTGTTGGCACAGAGAAGCCTGAGGGAAGGGGGGGGGCAGGTGCATCCTGCCTTTAAACAGATTTCAGCAAATTGGAGAAATTTCAAGGGAGTTATTGAAAGACAACTGGGATCAGCTAAATAGAGTCAAGAACTTCCTGATGGATGGAAGCAGCTTGAAGGCTCTAGAAATAAGGATACTAGTTTATTGCCTGCTAAGGTTTTGTGAGAAAGGAGGGAAGCATAATAGCCCACAGATATTAGAAATTGGGAATAATTATCTGGACTGGTATCAGGAGAAAAAAGTAATATTAATGATATAAAATTAATAAGAGTGGTAGGATATATGCTGACAAGGTGGAAAATATCTTAGCAGACAAAACTAATGAACTATGTCATCATCTTCTCAGGGGAGAAAGAAGTTCTGGAACCTGAAATGTGCTCAAGGACATAAAGCATAGGATAAGATAGTGTTGGGAATAAATATGAAGAATTTAGCTTGGGTGACAGGACAGATGTTTTTTAGGGTAGATCTTGAGGTCTCAGGAAGTCTGAGCACATTTGCTTTACAGTCTTTTTTGATATCAAAGAAATAGCAACTAAAATGGGAGGCAAAAGGTGAATAGGAAGTGAAGGATATAATTACTGGTAAACATCATCTTTAGGTCAAAATTTTCCATACATGAAGTACAAAAGCCAGCAATGGTGACTGTGTTAGTATAGAATTACCCAAAACTTAATGTATTCTTTCTTTACTTTTTTATTTCAAAATTTTTTCTTTGCATTTTGTTTGAAGAAATTTAATTATGATGTGCATTGTGGCATAGATTTCTTTGGTTTTATTCTATTTTTGGTTTACTTAGCTTCTTGAATATGTGCATTTATATTTTCAACAAAGTTGAGAAGTTTTTGGCTCTCAAATGGGACTTAGTGATATGAATGTTGGATATTTTGCTATTGCCCCACAGGTTTCTGAGACTCTGTTCATTTTTTTCCAGTCTATTTCTTCTGTTGTTTAGGTTGGGCAAATTCTTTTTTTAAAATATTATTTATTTATTTATTTATTTATTTATTTATTTATTTATTTGAGACAGAGAGAGAGACAGAGAGAGAGAGAGAGAGAGAGAGGCAGAAACACAGGCAGAGGGAGAAGCAGGCTCCATGCAGGGAGACCGACGTGGTATTCGATCCTGGGACTCCAGGATCTCGCTCTGGGCTGAAGGGAGATGCTCAACCGCTGAGCCACCCAGGGATCCCCAGGTTGGGCAAATTCTACTGATATGTTTTAAAATCCACTGATTTTATCTTTTGTCATCTACACTTGACTATTGAGCCCATTAGTGAGCTTAAACAGTCTTTCCGTTATTGTAATTTTTAGTTCTGTAATTTTTGTCTTTTTATCATAACTTTCTTTGGTGAGATTTTTTAAGGTTTTATTTTATTTATTGATTCATGAGAGACACACACAGAGAGAGGGGCAGAGACACAGGCAGAGGGAGAAGCAGGCTCCATGCAGGGAGACCAACAAGGGACTCGATCCTGGGTCTCCAGGATCACGCCCTTGGCCGAAGGCAGCGCTAAACCGCTGAGCCACTTGTGCTGCCCACCCCCTTTTTTCCCTTTGGTGAGATTTCCTATGTCTTCATGTGTTTCAAAAGAATTTGTAATTATTGACTTGTGATTTTCATTATTCTTGATATGACAAGTAATTTTTTGTTGTTTCCCGGGCATTTTTTCCTAATACATTAGCAGATTCTGGGTCTTATTTATTTATTTTTATTGTAGCTGGTAGTCACCCTATTTAGATTTATCATGCAGATCCTGGACTACTTTAGTGAGCTGTTGTTTCCAAGTGTAATTTTCAGAATCTGTTCTGAAATGAAATGCTATTCTCAACTGCTTGGTTTATCTTGTGCTGCTGGGACTCCACAGTCTCAATTGGTGCTGATTGAAGGAGCAGAAGAGACTCACCAAACCAAGGCCATCTGGTGCTTTTAAGTGGAGGAAGGGAATTTCCAGTCTGTGGGGATAAGGAGTGCCTACTCAGGTGATTGTTGTGTGGGATCTCTTTGTCATTGCCACCCAGCTGCCCAGTGTCTTTTGGTGAAGGAGGGAAGTTACATGCCCTCCAATAAAGGAGAGCACTTTTCCTAGACATTTTTGTCAGTGGGGAGATCAATCTCCCTTGCCTGTGGTGCTGGGCTGGCCTGGTGTAGTACTGTAGGTTCTGTAGGCAGAACTCCAAGTGATCTGGGAGAAGAATGACCATACTTGCATCATTTTCTGTTAAGTTAGGGGTCAGGAAATGCCAGGCCTGGGTTACTTTCTTCTGTTGAGTGGCATGATAAAAGGCACCCTGTTGTTTATTTGGCTTGTGATTTTCATTGTTCTTGAAATGACAAGTGATTTTTTGTTGTTTCCTGGGCATTTTTTTCCTAATACATTAGCAGATTCTGGGTCTTATTTATTTATTTTTATTGTAAATAAAATTTTCTTGCAATCATGAGGGTCCCTAAACAGTTCTACCTTTTATAGTTTTTTGTCACTTTTTAAAAATTAAAAAAAAAGATTTTATTTATTTATTCATGAGAGACCCACAGAGAGAAGCAGAGACACAAGCAGAGGGATAAGCAGGCTCCATGCAGGGAGCCTGACGTGGAACTCGATCACGATCACGTGGGACTTGATCTCACTGAGCCACCCAGGCGTCCCAGTTTTTTTGTCACTTATAATTTGCACTTAGTGGGGGAAGGGGGTGGAGATGTGAATCTATACTATCTTGTCTGGGCAGGAAGTTCTACATATACATCTTTCTTTTACTTATACAAAAAATGGTATTTTGGATGGTGACTAGAGTGTGGGACTGACTTTAGCTGAGGAACAATGGTAGATGGAATAGATATTGAGAATATGTGACCAGAAGGCTATGGAATTTACTACACAAGGGACAAGAATTGGCTGAGCAGCTACATGTTATTTCTATGGTCATAAGATTCCTTTATGAGTACTATTTCCATCTGGTCACTTATATAAATCCTTGAGCTACGGAAGGAATAATTGGAGGTCAGCCTATACTGATCTAAGTACCTAAGGTAATTGTACACAGTGTAGAAAGTTGTAGAAAGAGACAGTGCAGGAAGTCCTTGGGATTTGGCCTGTAGTTTGTATGCAAAATAGTGTTTAGATGAAGTACATTGCAATATTGTCAAAGGCCTCTGTCCTAGTGAGGAAGGATACCTTGTTATCTTATAGGTAGATGGATTTGTTCAAGTGTGAAGTTTTGTGTGCTTTGCCTGGTTGTCAAAGCATGTTATGAACAAGTGTAATGAACACTGCAGAAAATAGTTTTCAAAGATAAAATAAACAAAAGATGGGCTCTAGACCCTCTAAGATGCTTTCTAGCCTTAAGATTCCTTGACCACTTGGGGGCAGTGCCTTTATAGTTAGTTGTCATTTTGAATCAGCCTCTCAAAATGTTTCTATTTCTGACAGAGCTTGCCATTGCTGTTCTTGGCCATGCCTACTATTTGTCTTTTGGCTCTCCTAACTGGATTTTTCTCTGCAACTACTATGTGCATTTATTTCTTTTTTGTTTTCCCAGTCATATTGTTTGGGACTCCACCTTGCTTTGCTCTTGCTTTTGTGCGTTCCCATTCTTCCTTTTTGGGCTCTTGAGTCTACTTTCATCTTCACCTTAATGTAATTGACAACTTTGACCATCAGCCTTATGGGTCCTCAGATGATTCCTCTTTCTGCCAACTTACTGTGGCTTCTACACAATCATCATAGCCAATCAATTTAAAACTGATTTTAAGACTTATATGTTCTTGGAACCCCAGATTAGGGGGAAGGCCTCTGTTGCCTCCTGGCCCTGGTAGCTGGCTCTGTCCTTTCTTAGAGATCCACCCAGAAATCTTTGATGAGCTGCTCCAAGGGTTCAACTACTCCATCTCCCCTGACAAGCATAGGTGCATCAGGCCACCAACTACATCAAATGCCAATCTGGGGTGAGAACAGGTCCACATTCGTGTCCAATTTCAAGACCTAGAGATGATCAGGGAAACCCAGAACCCAGACTAGAAACAACTGGCTCCCCTGGGGCCTGCTGAGGAAGGTGGTTTTCCCATGACCCTTTCTCCCCATTTCAGGAACAGACCAAGCCACATCAGTTTAGGGGAAATGCAATGCAACCCATACTTTGGACAATTCTCAGGCCCAACGTATGTGATCTTGAGCAGCATTTAAGATTCTAACCCTCTGTGTTCTATTGGCTTGCAGATGTTAACTGATGACTCAATGGCATACTGGTCTTCATAAAAGCTATTAGTTGAGAGAAATGCTGTTGTTGCTCAGCTAACAAAGTGTGTAGAAGTTACCAATGGTTTACCATGTCTCCCCTAAAACCAACTGTACTTTGAAAAAAAAAAGACTTATATGTTCTACTCTTATTTGTATTATGTAGGACGAATCTAATTTCAGTTTCCTATTGTATTTCTTAAAACAGGTAAATCTATATATATGGAATATAAGAAATAGTGAAAGGGATTTTAAGGGAAAGGAGGGGAACTGAGTGGGAAAAATTAGAGAGGGAGACAAACCATGAGAGACTCCTAACTCTGGGAAACAAACAAAGTGTCGCACAAGGGGAGGTGAGTGGGGGGATGAGGTAACTGGGTGATGGGCACTGAGGAGGGCACCTGATGGGATGAGCCCTGGGTATTATACTATTTTCACCTTAAGAAGTTTTCAGGCTTCTCCTCATTCACTGTTCTGGCTACTGTTTTGCAACATGATCTACTTTACCCATAACAGTCATAATATATGGTATCTAGCAGTAAAAAAGAAAAAAAAAAGATATCTCAAGTGGTCTTACCAGCTCAAAATAAAGTGAAACTATCCTCTCCTTAACTTTGAGCATTATGCTATTGTTGATGCAATCTAACTTTACAATTAGCATTTTTGACAGCTTGCTAGCTCATCCTGAACTTAGAATTAACTAACTGGGATCAAGTCTGCAAAGATTGTGCTCTTACAAAGTCATATCATTTAAATCCTATGTTTGTACTGTTGTGTTTTCTTTTGGAATCACATGTAGGCTCTGATATGCATGTGTATATTACTAATACACACACATACACACACCCCTTTTGGGGCAAAAATTTACCTCCCAGATGTAAAACTGTTTCTTGGGCTATCTCTTTGACATGCATACAATTAGTGAAAAGGTTTTTTGAAAGTTAGTTTTTTATCTTTGTTCCTAGTTGCCATACTTTCCTCCTCACTTCTAACCCCCCATATTGACTATGTTTATGCCATGAAGAATGTGGCAGGAATCCTCCATCTTCAGGTTCTCTGTACCTGTCTGCCATGATCCTTTGGTTTTCCTCACTGTTGATCTTGCTTAAAACCATGAAAAAATTATTGTAATTTCCAACTTGGCCAAGAATAACAAGAGAAAATATGCCAGATAAGGCAAACTAATGGAGGCTTTGGCTCTAGGATATGGGTGGATTACCTAAGTGGTCAGTAGCGATAAGCATCTTGGAGCCATCCCCTTGCAAGCTTTTACTAGAGTCCTACCCCATCTCAAGGGTCATCAGAAGGATGAAGGGACTCCACTGTGGCATGATTTAATATTTCTGAACTCCAAACACAAAACCAGGCAGATAGACCATCTGAAGGGAATTGGGCTTTGTGGGTATCTATGAGAAATGTGGGTTTGATAAGAGGAAGAACTTGGACAAAATCTTCTTTTGTAAATATTTAGCAATTGGCTAACATTTGTACACATGACAGATATGATCTTTTCTAGTACTATCTAGATGGAAGGCAGGGGGAGGGAAGATACTACATCCTAGCTGATGATTCTGTGATGGATTAGTTTTATGGTGACTCCCATGGTGGAATATATCCAATAAGTCAAAATTCCTTGAAAAATTATCATCACATTCTTTGGGCCAGGAAAGAAGAGTTACAGGGATTTTCCTTCATTTCTCTCTATTCTTTTTAAAAATTTTAATTCCAATATAATTAACATATAGTGTTATATTAGTTTCAGGTATAAAATACAGTAACTCAACAATTCTACACACTACTCAGTACTCATCATGATATATATATTCTTAATCGCCTTCACCTATTTCACTCACCCCCACCCTCCTTCCTCTGGTAACCATCAGTTTGTTTTCTATAGCTAACAGTCTGTTTTTTAGTTTGTCTCTTTTTTCCGTGTTTTTTTTTCCTTTTTCCTTTGTTTCTTAAATTCCACATCAGAGTGAAATCATGTGGTATTTGTTTTTCTCTGACTGATTTCACTTAGCATTTTACCCTTTAGATCCATTTATGTTGCAAACAACAAGATTAACTAAGACCGCTCAGATGTTCACCATTGAGTATTATGTTTGCTGTGGGTTTTACATATATGGTCCTTATTATGTTGAGGTATGTTCCCTCTAAAACCTATTTTGTTGAGGGTTTTAAATTGATGTAATACTTTGTCAAATGCCTTTTCTGCATCTATTAAAATAGTCATATGCTTTTTATTCTTTCTATTTTTGATGTGATATATCATGTTGATTGACTTGTGAATGTTGAACCACCCAGGCATCCTGGGAATAAATTACACTTGATCATGGGTAATGATTTTTTAATGTATTTTGGGTTTAATTTGCTAGTACTTTGTTGAGGATTTTTGCATCTGCGGTCATCAGAGATATTGGCTTGTATTTCTTTTTTCTTTATTTGGTTTTGGAATCAGGGAAATATCAGTCTCATAGAATGAATTTGGATGATTTCTCTTCTATTTCTTATAAAAGTTTGAGGAGGTTAAGTATTAAAACTCTTTTTATCCTTTAAAACGTTTTTTTAATTTTAATTCAATTTAATTAACATATATATTCTTTCCCGCTTTGTCGAATATTACTTGACCATAAAATGGAGGGTCCACTTCTGGATGCTCTATTCTGTTCCATTGATCTATGTGTCTGTTTTTGTGCCAGTACCACAGTGTCTTGATGACCACAGTTTTGTAGTACAACCTGAAATCTGGCATTGTGATGCCCCCAGCTACGGTTTTCTTTTTGAAAATTCCCCTGGCAATTCGGGGTCTTTTCTGATTCCACACAAATCTTAAGATGATTTGTTCCAATTCTCTGAAGAAAGTCCATGGTATTTTGATAGGGATTGCATTAAACGTGTAAATAGCCCTGGATAACATTGACATTTTCACAATATTAATTCTTCCAATCCATGAGCATGGAATATTTTCCCATCTCTTTGGGTCTTCCTCAATTGCTTTCAGAAGTGTTCTATAGTTTTTAGGGTATAGATCCTTTAACTCTTTAGTTAGGTTTATTCCTAGGTATTCAGGGAAATACAAATCAAAACCACAATGAGATACCACCTCACATCAGTGAGAATGGGGAAAATTAACAAGGCAGAAAACCACAAATGTTGGAGAGGATGCGGAGAAAAGGGAACCCTCTTACACTGTTGGTGGGAATGTGAACTGGTGCAGCCACTCTGGAAAACTGGGTGGAGGTTCCTCAAAGAGTTAAAAGTACACCTGCCCTCCGACCCAGCAATTGAACTGTTGGGGATTTACCCCAAAGATTCAGATGCAATGAAATACCAGGACACCTGCACCCCGATGTTTCTAGCAGCAATGTCCACAATAGCCAAACTGTGGAAGGAGCCTCGGTGTCCATCGATATATGAATGGATAAAGAAGATGTGGTTTATGTATACAATGGAATATTACTCAGCCATTAGAAATGACAAATACCCACCATTTGCTTCAAGGTTGATGGTACTGGAGGGTATTATGCAGAGTGAAATGAGTCAATCGGAGAAGGACAAATATTATATGTTCTCATTCATTTGGGGAATATAAATAATAGTGAAAGGGAATAAAAGGGCAGGGAAAAGAAATGGGTAGGAAATATCAGAAAGGGAGACAGAACATAAAGACTCCTAACACTGGGATAGGAACTAGGGGTGGTGGAAGGGGAGGAGGGTGGGGGGTGGAGTAAATGGGTGACAGGCACTGAGGGAAGCACTTGATGGGAGGAGCACTGGGTGTTATTCTGTATGTTGGCAAATTGAACACCAATAAAAAATAAATTAATTATTAAAAAAAAAGAAGTGTTGGATCCCTGGGTGGCACAGCAGTTTAGTGCCTGCCTTTGGCTCAGGGCGCGATCCTGGAGACCCGGGATCCAATCCCACGTTGGGCTCCCGGTGCATGGAGCCTGCTTCTCCCTCTGCCTATGTCTCTGCCTCTCTCTCTCTCTCTCTCTCTTTCTCTCTCTGTGACTATCATAAATAAATAAAAATTTAAAAAAAGAAGTGTTCTATAGTTCTTAGGGTATATATCCTTTGCCTCTTTGGTTAGGTTTATTCCTAGGTATCTTATGCTTTTGGGTGCAATTGTAAATGGAATTGACTCCTTCATTTCTCATTCTTCAGTCTCATTGTGAGCGTATAGAAATGCCACTGACTTCTGGGCATTGATTTTGTATCCTGCCAAGCTGCCCAGTTGCTGTATGAGTTCTAGCAATCTTGGGGTGGAGGCTTTTGGGTTTTCTATGTAGAGTATCATGTCATTGGCGAAGAGGAAGACATTGACTTCTTTGCCAATTTGAATGCCATTTATTTCTTTTTGTTGTCTGATTGCTGAGGCTAGGACTTCCAGTACTATGTTGAATAGCAGTGGTGAGAGTGGACATCCCTGTCTTGTTCCTGAACTTAGGGGAAAGACTCCCAGTGCTTCCCCATTGAGAATGATATTTGCTGTGGGCTTTTCGTAGATGGCTTTTAAGATGTTGAGGAATGTCCCTCTATCCCTACACTCTGAAGAGTTTTGATCAGGAATGGATGCTGTATTTTGTCAAATGCTTTCTCTGCATCTATTGAAAGGATCATATGGTTCTTGTTTTTTCTCTCGCTGATATGATGAATCACATTGATTGTTTTACGAGTGTTGAACCAGCCTTGCATTCCATGGATAAATCTTACTTGGTAATGGTGAATAATCTTCTAATGTATTGTTGGATCCTACTGGCTAGTATCTTGGGAATTTTTTCATCCGTGTTCATCAGTGATATTGGTCTGTAATTCTCCTTTTTGGTGGGGTCTTTGTCTGGTTTTGGAATTAAGGTGATGCTGGCCTCGTAGAACGAGTTTGGAAGTACTCCATCTCTTTCTATCTTTCTAAACAGCTTTAGGAGAATAGGTATGGTTTCTTCTTTAAACGGTTGATACAATTCCCCTGGGAAGCCATCTGGCCCTGGACTTTTGTGTCTTGGGAGGTTTTTGATGACTGCTTCCATTTCCTCCCTGGTAATTGGCCTGCTCAGGTTTTCTATTTCTTCCTGTTCCAGTTTTGGTAGTTTGTGGTTTTCCACAAATGCGTCCATTTCTTCTAGATTGCCTAATTTATTAGCGGATAGCTGTTCATAATATGTTTTTAAAATCTTTTATATTTCCTTCATTTTGGTAGTGATCTCTCCTTTCTCATGATTTTATTAATTTGAGTCGTCTCTCTCTTCTTTTTAATAAGGCTGGCTAATGGTTGATCTATCTTATTAAGTCTTTCAAGGAACCAATTCCTGGTTTTGTTGATCTCTTCCACAATTTTTCTGGTCTCTATTTCACTGAGTTCTGCTCAAATCTTTATTAACTCTCGTCTTCTGCTGGGTGTAGGATCTATTTGCTGTTTTTTCTCTAGCTCCATTAGGTGTAAGGTTAGCTTTTGTATTTGAGTTGTTTCCAGTTTTTGGATGGATGCTTGTATTGCGATGTATTTCCCCCTCAGGACTGCTTTTGCTGCATCCCAAAGACTTTGAACGGTTGTATGTTCATTCTCATTAGTTTCCATGAGTCTTTTCTAATTCTTCCTTAATTTCCTGGTTGACCCTTTCATCTTTTAGCAGGATGGTCCTTAACCTCCACGTGTTTGAAATCCTTCCAAACTTCTTCTTGTGATTTAGTTCTAATTTCAAGGCATTATGGTCTGAAAATATGCAGGGGACGATCCCAATCTTTTGGTATCGGTTCAGACCCGATTTGTGACCCAGTATGTGGTCTCTTCTAGAGAAAGTTCCATGTGCACTTGAGAAGAATGTGTATTCAGTTGAGTTTGGTTGTAAAGTTCTGTAGATATCTGTGAAATCCATCTGGTCCAGTGTATCATTTAAAGCTCTCGTTTCTTTGGAGATGTTGTGCTTAGAAGACCTATCGAGGGTAGAAAGAGCTAGATTGAAGTCACCAAGTATAAGTGTATTATTATCTAAGTATGTCTTAATTTTGGTTATTAATTGATTGATATATTTGGCAGCTCCCACATTCGGGGCATGTATATTGAGGATTGTTAGGTCCTCTTGTTGGATGGATCCTTTAAGTATGATATAGTGTCCCTCTTCATCTCTCACTACAGTCTTCGGGGTAAATTTTAGTTTATCTGATATAAGGATGGCTACCCCTGCTTTCTTTTGAGGACCATAATGTTAAATGGTTCTCCAACTTTTTATAGATGGGTCCTGCTTTTTTATCCAGTCTGAAACCCTGTGCCTTTTGATGGGGTCATTAAGCCCGTTCACGTTCAGAGTTACTATTTAAAGATATGAGTTTAGTGTCATCATGATACCTCTTCAGTCCCTGGGTTTGTGGATCATTCCATTGGACTTCTTCTTAGTGCTCGCTTCGGCAGCACATATACTAAAAATTGGACTTCTTCTTAAAGAGGAATTTTAAGAGTCCCCCTTAAAATTTCTTGCAGGGATGGTTTGGTGGTCACAAATTCTTTCAGTTCCTGCCAGTCTTGGAAGCTCTTTATCTCTCCTTCTATTCTGAATGAGAGCCTTGCTGAATAAAGTATTTTTGGCTGCATGGTCTTCTCATTTAGGTCCCTGAATATATCCTGTCAGCCCTTTCTGGCCTGCCAGGTCTCTGTGGAGAGGTCTGATGTTAATCTGATATTTCTCCCCTTATAAGTTAGGGATGTCTTGTCTCTTGCTGCTTTAAGGATCTTCTCTTTATCTTTGGAATTTGCAAGCTTCACTGTTAAATGTCGAGGTGTGAACAGTTTTTATTGATTTTAGGGGGAGATCTCTCTATTTCCTGGATCTGAATGCCTGTTTCCCTTCCCAGATTAGGAAGGTTTTCAGCTATGATTTGTTCAAATACATATTCTGGATCTCTGTCCCTTTCGGCGCCCTTGGGAACCCCAATCAAACATAGATTTTACTTCCATAGGCTGTCACTTATTTCCCTTAATCTATCCTCATGGTCTTTTAATTGTTTGTCTCTTTTTCCTCAGTTTCCGTCTTTGCCATGAACTTGTCTTCTATGTCACTCACTCGTTCTTCCACCTCGTTAACCCTCATCATTAGGACCTCTAGTTTTGATTGCATCTCATTCAATTAATTTTTAATTTCTGCCTGATTAGATCTAAATTCTGCTGTCATGAAGTCTCTTGAGTCCTTTATGCTTTTTTCTAGAGCCCCCAGTAGCTTTATAATAGTGCTTCTGAATTGGCTTTCTGACATTGAATTGTAATCCAAATTTTGTAACTCTGTGGGAGAGAGGACTGTTTCTGATTCTTTCTTTTGAGGTGAGGTTTTCCATCTGGTCATTTTGCTCAGTGCAGAGTGGCCAAAAACAAGTTGTATTGGGAAAAGGAGTAAAAGAGAGAAGAGAAAGAAGAAAAGAAAAAAAAAAGGAAAACGGAAGAAAAAAAGAGAAAAAAAGGAAAAAAGATGAAAAGGAAAAAAGAAAAAAAAGGGGTGGACAAACAGAAATGAAAAAAGAAAAAAGAAGGGGGGAATATCCTCTGATTCTGTAAACTGTAAATCCCTCGATTTCCCCTGGAACTTTTCAGTGCTGCTTGGTCAATAATTTGTTTTTCCCCTGTCGGTCTAGCTGGTCTTCCTGGGGAGGGGCCTGCTGTGCTGATTTTCAGGTGTTAGCACTTTGGGGAGCTGCTCATCTCCCTGCCTAGTGGAGGGCTCAGTGAGAGATGCTTAACCTGTTTTTCGGGTGAGGCCACTGTGAGGCTCAGTGGGGGTTGTTTATCTTGTGAGGCCCATGAGGAACAACAACAGTGACTGCAGCCAGATCTCCAGCCCTGGACTCCGCTCCTGCAGTAACTAAGGAGCTCTCAGTCTGCGGGGGGCCGGGATGCTCCGGGGGCGGGGCCACTGATCTGCTCAGCTTGGGGCAGGAGTGTCCTTGCTGTCCTGGGCCCTCCTGGTCTCTGCCGGCCCTGGGGAGGGGGGGGGGCTGGATCCTGGGCTGTGTCCTCAGCGCCTTGTGCTCCGGGGCCTGCGCTGTTGTATTTGCGCTACCGGCCCCGCAGCCCCTTCCACGCGGAGCCTCTGCCAGAGCCGCCTCTGAGCTGCTCCCGGGTCCAGCCATGTGCGCACTGCAGACCTTTCCAGAGCTCAGCCGTCGGGCGTGGCGGGCTCTCCCCGGGGCCCAGGTGCTCTGTTAGTGTCCCAGGGAGCCTGAGGGCATCCCTGCCCTCCTGGGGTCCTGCTGTAACTCCTTGCGAGCGCCTTTCTGCCCGGGAAGATTGGTGCAGCTCCTGCTTCTCCGGGGCGGGGCTCTCCTGTCCTGGGGGCACTCGCCCCGGCCTCAGCCCGGCTCCTCGCGGGGCCCCTCCCCCTTGGATGCCTTTTGTTTCTTTATTTCTTTTTTCCCCATCTTCCAACCTTGATAGAAGCGTGAACTCTTCTCACTGTTGCATTCCAGCTGTTCTCTCTTTAAATCTCAGGCCGAATTCGTAGATTTTCAGGATGATTTGAAGGTTATCTTGGTAATTTGGTTGGGACAGGTGACTTGGGGACCCTACTGTTCCGCCATCTTGCCCCACCTCTCACTATTTAAGTTTTTAATAGCTATTATTCCATGGTATGCATACACATGCATAGCATGTTTTCTTTATTCATTCATCCATTGATAGAACTTAGGTTTTTTTCCATACTTTGGTTATTGTAAATGACACTGCACATATCTTTTTAAATTTAAATTATAGTTAATATATAGTGTGTTACTAATATCAGGGGTAGAATTCAGTGATTCATTAGTTACATATAACACACAGTGCTCATTATATCAAGTGCCCTCCTTACGCCCATGACCCATTTACATACCCCATCCACCTGCCCTCCAGCAACCCTCAAGTTGTTTCCTATAGTCAAGAATCTTTTATGGTCTGCCTCTCTGTTTTTACCTTATTTTATTTTTCCTACCATTCCCTATAATCCTCAGTTTTGTTTTTAAATTCCACGTATGAGTGAAATCATATGGTATTTGTCTATCTCTGACTGACTCATTTCACTTAGCATAATACCGTCTACTTCTATCCACATCATTGAAAATGGTAAGATTTCATTCTTTTTGATGGCTGAGTAATATTCCATTATACATATATATATATATATACATATATATATGTATATACATATATATATACATATATATATATGTATATACATATACACCACATCTTTATTCATTCATCTGTTGATGGACATCTGGGCTCTTTCCATATTTTGGCTATTTTGGACATTACTACTATAAATATAGGAATAATGTGCCCCTTTGAGTCAGTATATTTGTATTATTTAGATAAATACCTAATAGTGCAATTGTTGCTTCATTAAGGTATTTCCATTTTTCGTTTTTTTAAGGTTTATTTATTTATTTATTTATTTATTTATTTATGAGAGAGAGAGAGAGGCATAGACACAGGCATAGGGAGAAGCAGGTTCCTCACAGAGAGCCCCATGTGGGACTTGGTCCCGGAATTGGGATCATGCCATGAGTCAAAGGCAGATGATCAACCGCTGAGCCACCCAGATGTCCTGACGGTTCCCCTTTCTCTGCATCTTCTCTGTACATATCTTTGTTTGTTTTTTAAAAATATTTGTTTATTTTAGAGAGTGTGTTCCCACAAGCTGGGGGAGGGGCAGAGCAGAAGGAGAGAATCTCAAGAAAGCTCTGACTACCTGTTGAGCACAGAGCCTGATGTGGGGCTCAATCTCACTACCCTGAGATCATGATCATGCAGAAATCCACACTTGGCTAATTACCTGACTGAGCCACTGGGTGACCGAATGTTTGAATTACCATTTGAAACATAGATATGCATAGATCTTTTCTTTTTTTGCTTTTTGTTTTTTTTTTTAATTTTTATTTATTTATGATAGTCACAGAGAGAGAGAGAGAGAGAGAGAGAGAGAGAGAGGCAGAGACACAGGCAGAGGGAGAAGCAGGCTCCATGCACCGGGAGCCCGACGTGGGATTCGATCCAGGGTCTACAGGATCACGCCCTGGGCCAAAGGCATGCGCCAAACCGCTGCGCCACCCAGGGATCCCGTCTTTTTTTTGTTTTGTATATATTTTGTATTGGTGTTCGATATGCCAACATATAGCATAACACCCAGTACTCATCCTGTCAAGTGCCCCCCTCAGTGCCCATCACCCAGTCACCGCAAGCTCCCACCCACCTCGCTTTCCACCAGCATTTGTTCGTTTTCCAGAGTTCGGTGTCTCTCATGTTCTGTCAAACTCACTGATTTTTCCCACTCATTTTCTCTCCTTTCCCATCTATTCCCTTTCACTATTTTTATATTCCCCAAATGAATGAGACCATATAATGTTTGTCCTTCTCCAATTGACTTATTTCACTCATCATAACTCTCCAGTTCCATCCACGTTGAAGCAAATGGTGGGTATTTGTCATTTCTAATGGCTGAGTAATATTCCATTGTATATATAGACCACATCTTCTTTATCCATTCGTCTGTCGATGGACACTGAGGCTCCTTCCACAGTTAGTCTATTGTGGACATTGCTGCTATAAACATTGGGGTGCAGGTGTCCTGCCGTTTCACTGCATCCGTATCTTTGGGGTAAATGCCCAGTAGTGCAATTGCTGGTTTGTATGGCAGTTCTATTTTTAACTCTTTGAGGAACCTCCACAAGGTTCCAGAGTGGCTGTACCACATGCCTTCCCACCAACACTGCAAGAGGATTCCCCTTTCCCCACATCCTCTCCAACATTTGTGGTTTCCTGCCTTGTTGCATTTCCCCATTCTCACTGGTCTGAGGTGGTATCTCATTGTGGTTTTGATTTCTATTTCCCAGAGGCAAGTGATGTGGAGCATTTTCTCATGTGCTTGTTGGCCATGTCTATGTCTTCCTCTGTGAAATTTCTGTTCATGTCTTTTGCCCATTTCAGGATTGGATTGTTTGTTTATTTGCTGTTGAGTTTAATATGTTCTTTATAGATCTTGGATACTAGCCCTTTATCTGATATATCACTTGCAAATATCTTCTCCCATTCTGTAGTTTGCCTTTGAGTTTTGTTGACTGTTTCTTTTCCTGGCAGAAGCTTTTTATCTTGGTGAAGTCCCAATAATTTATTTTTCTTTCCCTTGCCTTCATAGATATACCTTGCAAGAAGCAACTGTGGCCACGTTCAGAAACGGTGTTTCCTGTGTTCCTGCTTAGTCGAATATTAGTTAACCATCAAGTGGAGGGCCTATTTCTGGGTTCTTTATTCTGTTCCATTGATATATGTGTCTTTATGCCAGTACCTCACTCTCTTGATGATCACAGCTTTATAGTACAACCTAAAATCCTACATTGTATTGCCCCTGCCTCAGGTTTTCTTTTTTAATATTCCCCTGGCTATTTGGGGTCTTTTCTGATTCCACACAAATCTTAAGATGATTTGTTTCAACTCTCTGAAGAAAGTCCATGGTATTTTGATAGAGATTGCATTAAATATGTAAATTGCCCTGGGTAGCTTGGACATTTTCAGAATATTAATTCTGCCAATCCATGAGCATGGAGCATATTTCCATCTCTTTCTCTCTTCCTCAATTTCCTTCAGAAGTGTTCTGTAGTTTTTAGGGTATAGATCCTTTACCTCTTTGGTTAGGTTTATTCCTAGGTTTCTTATGCTTTTCAGTGCAAATGTAAATGGTATTGACTCCTTAATTTCTTTTTCTTCAGTCTCATTGTGAGTTTATAGAAATGTCACTGATTTCTGGGCATTGATTTTGTATCCTGCCACACTGCCGAATTGCTGTATGAATTCTAGCAATCTTGGGGTGGAGTCTTTGGGTTTTCTACGTACATTATCATGTCATCTGCAAAGAGGGAGAATTTGACTTCTTCTTTGCCAATTTGAATGCCTTTTTTTGTTGCCTGATTGGTGGGGCTGGGACTTCTAGTACTATGTTGAATAGTAGTGGTGAGAGTGGACATCCCCGTCTTGTTCCTGATCCTAGGGGAAAAGCTCCCAGTATTTCCCCACTGAGAATGATATTGGCTGTGGGCTTTTCATACATAGCTTCTAAGATGCTTTTAAGAATGTTCCCTCCATCCCTACACTCTGAAGACTTTTGATCAAGAATGGATGCTGTATTTTGTCAAATGCTTTCTTTGTATCTATTGACAAGATCATATGGTTCTTGTTTTTTGTCTTGTTGATATGATCTGTCACGTTGATTGCTTTACAAGTGTTGAACCAGCCTTGCATCCCGGTGTAAATCCCACATGGTCATGGTGAATAATATTCTTAATGCACTGTTGGATCCTATTGGCTAGTATCTTGTTGAGCATTTTTGCATCCATGTTCATCAGGGATATTGGTCTATAATGCTCCTTTTTGGTGGAGTCTTTGTCTGGTTTTGGAATTAAGGTGATGCTGGCCTCATAGAACGAGTTGGGAAGTATTCCGTCCCTTTCTATCTTTCAGAACAGCTTTAGTAGAATAGGTATTATTTCTTCTTTAACCGTTTGATAGAATTCCCCTGGGAAGCCATCTGGCCCTGGACTTTTGTGTCTTCGGAGGTTTTTGATAACTGCTTCAATTTCCTCCTGACTTATTGGCCAGTTCAGGTTTTCTATTTCTTCCAGTTCCAGTTTTGGTAGTTTGTGGTTTTCCAGAAATGCATCCAATTTTCTACATTGCCTAATTTATTGGCGTATAGCTGCTCATAATATGTTTTTAATATCATTTCTATTTCCTTGGTATTGGTAGTGATCTGTCCTTTTTCATTCGTGATTTTATTAATTAGCGTCTTTTCTCTTTTGTTCTTAATAAGGTTGTCTAACAGTTTATCTATCTTATTGATTCTTTCAAAGAACCAACTCCACATTTTGTTGATCTGTTTTATAGTTTTTCTGGTCTATTTCATTGAGTTCTGCTCGAATCTTTATTAACTCTCTTCTGCTTGGTGTAGCTTAGGACTGCTTTTGTTGTATACTAAAATTTTGAATGGTTTTATTTTCATTCTCATTAGTTTCCATGAATCTTTTTAATTCTTCTCTATTTTCCTCGTGGACCCTTTCATCTTTTACCAGGATGCTCTTTTTTTTTTTTTTTATTTATGATAGTCACACACAGAGAGAGAGAGAGAGAGGCAGAGACACAGGCAGAGGGAGAAGCAGGCTCCATGCACCGGGAGCCCGACGTGGGATTCGATCCCGGGTCTCCAGGATCACGCCCTGGGCCAAAGGCAGGTGCCAAACCGCTGCGCCACCCAGGGATCCCACCAGGATGCTCTTTAACCTCCACGTGTTTGAATGTCTTCCAAATTTCTTCTTGTGATTGAGTTCAAGATTCAAAGCATCATGATCTGAAAATATGCAGGGGACAATCCCAATCTTTTGGTATAAGTTAACATCTGATTTGTGACCCTCTATGTGGTTTATTCTGGAGAAAGTTCCATGTGCACTTGAGAAGAATGTGTACTCAGTAGCGTTTGGATGTAAAGTTCTGTCAATAGATGTGAAATCCATCTGGTCCAGTGTATTTTTTAAAGCTCTTGTTTCCTGAGAGGTTGTGCTTAGAAGATATGTAATTTGCAGAATGCACAGTGTTGAAGTCTCCCAGTATAAGTGTATTATTATCTATGTCTTTACTTTGGTTATTAATTGATTGATATACTTGTCACCTCCTGCATTAGGGGCATAAATATTCATGATTGTTAGGTGGTCTGGTCGGATAGATCCTTTAAGTATGATATGATATAGTGTCCCTCTCCATCTCTTCCTACAGCCTTTGGAATAAGATTTAATTTATTTGATATGAAGATTGCTATCCCTGCTTTCTTTTGAGGACCATTTGAATGAGAAATGGCTCTCCAACCTTTCATTTTCAGGCTGGAGGTGTCCTTAGCTCTCAAATGAGTCTCTTCTCGACAGCAAACAGATGGGTATTGCTTTTTTATCCAGTCTGAAACCCTGCATCTTTTGATGGGATCATTAAGCCCATTCACGTTCAGAGTTACTATTGAAAGATATGAATTTAGTGTCATCATAATACCTCTTCAGTCCCTGTTTTGTGGATTATTTCTTTGGGCGTCCTCTCTCTTTTACAGAGTCCCCCTTAATATTTCTTGCAGAGCTGGTTTGGTGGTCACATATTCTTTCAGTTTCTGCCTATCTTGGAAGCTTTTTATCTCTCCTTCCATTCTTAATGAGTGCCTTGCTGGATAAAGTATTCTTGGCTGCAGGTTCTTCTCATTTAGGACCTTGAATATATCCTGCCAGCCTTCTGGCCTGCCAGGTCGCTGTGGAGAGGTCTGCTGTTAATCTAATATTTCTCCCTATATAAGTTAGGGATCTCTAGTCTCTTGCTGCTTTAAGGATTTTTCTTTATCTTTTGAATTTGTAAGTTTCACTATTAAAAGTCCAGTTGTTGAGCGGTGTTTATTGATTTTAGGGGGGGGAATCTCTCTATCTCCTGAATCTGAATGCCTGTTTCCCTCCCCAGATTATGGAAGTTCTCAGCAATGATTTGTTCAAATATGCTTTCTGGTCCTCTGTCCCTCTTGGTGCCCATTGGAACCTCAATTCAACGTAGATTTTTCTCTTTGAGGCTGTCATTTATTTCCCTTAATCTTTCCTCATGGTCTTTTAATTATTTTTCCTCTTTTTTTATCAGCTTCCTTCCTTACTGTCAATTTGTCTTCTATGTCACTCCCTCTTTCTTCTACCTCATTAACCCTCATTGTTAGGATCTCCAGTTTTGATTGCATCTCATTTAATTGATATTTGATTTTGGCCTGATTAGATCTAAATTCTGCAGTCATGAAGTCTCTTGAATCCTTTATGCTCTTTTCCAGAGCCATCAGTAACTTTATAATTGTGCTTCTGAATTGGCTTTCTGACATCGAGTTGTAATCCAAATTCTGTAACTCTGTTGCAGAGTACTGTTTATGATTCTTTCTTTTGTGGTGAGTTCTTCTTTCTAGTCATTTTTCTCAGTCAGAGTGGCTAAAAACAAGTTGTACTGAAAAACAGAAGAAGGAACAAAACAAAACAAATTAAAAACAAGGAGGGGTGTCCTCTGGTTCTATATACTGTGCATCCCTGGACTTCCCTGTATCTTTCCAGTGCTGCTTGGTCAAGAACTTGCTCTTCCCCTTTCCTTCCAGCTGGTCTTCTTGGGGAGGGGCCTGCTGTGCTATTTCTCAGGTGTGTGCAAGTGTCAGTGGGAGCTGCCCCGCCTCCTGCCAGGTGCCTGGCTCAGTGAGAGCTGTTTATCCTGTGAGGACCCTGTTCCCTGGTGGCCCTGCTCAGCCTCAGGCATAGTGTTTCACCAGCAGGAATAACAACACTGGCGGCAGCCAACCTTCCAGCTCTGGAGTCAGCTCCTGCAGTAACTACCACAGTCTCCCAGTCCACACTGGCCTGGATGCTCCCTGGGGCGGGAGGCGCTGATCTGCACAGCTTGGGGGTGCCTGGTGCCAGGAGAGTCCTTGCTGTCCTGTGCCCACCCGACTTCCGCCTGTCCCTGCGAGAGTGCAGTATCCTGGGCTGTGTTTGCTTGGTGACCTGGGATCTCGGGCCTGTGCTGCTGGAATGTGCTCCCACGGCCGCAGTTCCTGGCGCCGTTGCTCCTGAAGGCAGCAGGGCACAGCCCCCTCCATCTGGAGCCGCTGCCTGAGCTTCTCCCGAGGCCCCACCAGGCATGCACTCCAGCCCTTTACTGAGCTTGGCCCACAGTCTGTGGCACGCCCTTCTCCAGGGCACATCTCCTCTGTCAGTGACTCCGGGAACGTGGAAGCTCCACTGTTCTCTTGTTGTTCTGCCTGGTTTGCCTCCTAAGCGCCTTTCTGTCCGGGAAGTATCCGGTGCAGATTTTTAAAGTTCCTGCTTCTCGGGCACTGGGCTTTCCTGTTCCGGGAGGCTTTCGCCTCTTGGCCTTAGCCCGGCTTCTCGCGGGGTCCCCTCCCCCACTGGATTCTTTTTTATTTTATTTTTCTGCCTTCCTACCTTGTTATAAGCACAAACTCCTCTCTCTGTAGCGTTCCAGCTGTTCTCCCTTTAAATCTCAGGTCGAATTTGTAGGTTTTCAGGATGGTTTGAAAGTTATCTAGGTAAGTTGGTGGGGACAGGTGACTTGGGGACCCTACTCCTCTGCCATCTTGCCCCACCCCCCATATATCTTTTCAAAGTAGTGTATCTGTTTTCTTAGGATAAGTACCCAGTAGTGGATTCCTAGATCATATGATATTTTCATTTTAATTTTTATAACAAGCTCAATACTGTTTTCCATATTAGATGCACCAATGTACATTCCTGCCAACAGTGCATGAGGATTTCCTTTTTTCCACATCCTTTCCAACATTTTTTAATTGAAGTATAATGGACATACATTGCATCTTTATGCGTTCGTCTATGAATGTACACTTAAGTTGTTTCCATATTTTGGGTATTGTAAGTGATGCTGCAATGAACATAGTGGTGCATATATCTCTTCAAATTAGTACTTTCATTTACCTTTGATAGGTACCCAGATGTGAAACTGCTGCATCACATGGTAGTTCAATTTTTTAAAGGACTTCCATACTGTGTTCCAAAGCGATTGCACCAATTTACATTCACACAGTGTACAAGGGTTCCCTTTGTTCAACATCCTTGCCAACACTTAAGTCTTGTCTTTTTTGATAATAGCCATTCTGAGAGGTATGAGATGTTGTTTCATTGTGAATTTATTTGCATTTTTGTGTTGACTAGTAATGTTGAGAACTTTTTTCATGTATCTATTGGCCATCCAGATATCTTCCTTGGAAAAATGTCTATTCAGAAATTCTTCACATTTCAAAAATCAGATTATTTGTTTTGTTATTGATTATATGATTATTTATATATTTTGGATATTAACCTCATACAAGATAGATGATTTTCAAATATATTCTCCCATTCAGTGGGTTGCTTTTTCATTTGGTTGTTTTCTTTTGGCAGTGCAAAAGCATTTTTGTTTGATTGTTTTTGCTTTTGTTTCCTTTGCTTTTGGAGTCAGTTCAAAAAAAAAAAAAAACATTGCCAAGGTCAATGTCAAAGAGCTTACTATCTATGTTTTCTTCTAGATTTATTGTTTCAGGTCTTACATAAAGTCTTTAATCCATTTGAGTTAATTTTATGAATGATATATAATAATAGTCTACTTTCATTCCTTTGAATGTGATTGTCCAGTTTTCCAAACACCACTTATTAACTAGACTATCCTTTCCCCTTTTGTATATTCTTGCCTCTTTTGTGGTAAATTATTGATCATATATGTGTGGGAATATTTCTAGGCTCTCTATTCTGTTCCATGGATTTATGTGTCTGTTTTTATGCCAATACCATGCTGTTTTGATTACCTTAGCTGTGTAGTATAGTTTGAAATCAGGGAGCATAATGCCTTCAGCTTTGTCCTACTTTCCCATGATTACTTTGGCTATTGGGGGTCTTTTTGTGATTCCATACAAATTTTAGGAGTCTCTGTTCTATTTTAGAGAAAAATGACATTAGTTTTTTGATAAAGATTGCCTTGAATCTGTAGAGTAAAAAAAAAAAAGAATCTGTAGAGTACTTTAGGTAATATGGATAAACAAGATTAATTATTCCATTCTGTGACCACTTACTATCTTTCTATTTATTTGTGTCTTCTTCAATTTGTTTCATCAGTATTTTATAGTTTTTTGTGTATAAGACTACATCCTAAGCTAAATGATTTCTAGGTATTTAATACCTAGATTTATAGGTATTTAATATAATTTTGATATATTTATAAATAAGATAGTTTTGTTAATCTTTTTTTCTGATAGTTATTACTGTATAGAAACACAACAGATTTTCCTGTATTGATTTTGTACCATGCAACTTTACTGAATTCATTTACTTTAACAGTTTTTGGTTTAGGCTTTTCTTTTTTTTTTTTTTTAAGGTTTTTTTAAATTTATTTATGATAGTCACAGAGAGAGAGAGAGAGGCAGAGACACAGGCAGAGGGAGAAGCAGGCTCCATGCACCGGGAGCCCGATGTGGGATTCGATCTTGGGTCTCCAGGATCATGCCCTGAGCCAAAGGCAGGCGCCAAACCGCTGCGCCACCCAGGGATCCCGGTTTAGGCTTTTCTATATGTAAAATTATGTCATCCATAAGCACTGACCATTTTACTTCTTCCTTTATAATTTGGGCACTTTTTATTTCTATTTATTGCATAATTACTCTGGCTATGACTTCTAATTCTATGTTGAGTAAAACTGGAGACAGTGCACATCTTCCTCTTACTCCTGATTTTACAGGAAAAGAAATCAGCTTTTCACTTTTGAGTATGATGTTATCTGTGAGCTTGTCATATATGGTCTTTATTATATTTAGGTAAGTTTTATCTATAACTTTTTTGTTGAGAATTAAAAAAATAATGAATGGATGGAGATGTCTGGGTGGCTCAGTGGTTGAGCGTCTGCCTTCGGCTCAGGGTGTGATCCCGGGGTCTGGGGGTCAAGTCCTTCATCAGGCTTCCTGCGAGGAGCCTTCTTCTCCCTCTGCCTATGTCTCTGCTTTTCTCTCTCTGTCTCTCATGAATAAATAAATGAAATCTTTTTAAAAATCATGAACGG
This sequence comes from Canis lupus familiaris, assembly GCF_011100685.1. Classification (NCBI taxonomy): domain Eukaryota; kingdom Metazoa; phylum Chordata; class Mammalia; order Carnivora; family Canidae; genus Canis; species Canis lupus. The sequence continues at coordinate 59,506,142 of NC_049260.1, read as the reverse complement.
ATGTCAAATTTTGCCAAATGATTTGCCTGCATCTATTGAGATGATCATACTACTTTATTTTTCCTTTTGTAAATATGGTGCATTATGTTGATGGAGTTGTGAATGTTGAACCATTCTGGAATAAATCCTACTTGATAATGGTGTATGATCTGCTTAACATCTTATTGTATTCTGCTTGTTAATATTTTGTTGAGAAACTTGTGTTTATGTTGATCAATAATTTTGGCCTGTAATTAACTCTCTCTCTTTCTCTCTCTCTTTTTTTTGGTATCCTTTTCTGGTTTTCATATCAGGGTAACAGTGGCCTTATAGAATGAATTTGGAAGCATTTCTTTCTCTTCAGTTTTTGGAATAGTTACAGAAGGATAGGTATTAGCTCTTTAGATATTTGGCAACATTCACCAATGAAGTCATTTAATCCTGGACTTTTATTTGCTAGGATATTTCTTTACTACTGAATCAATTTCATTCCTATTAATTGGTCTGTTCAAAGTTTTTATTTATTATTGATTCAGACTTGGAAGATTATGTGTTTCTAGGAATTTATCCATTTCTTCTAAGTAGTCCCATTTGTTGGGATGTAATTTTTCATACTAGTTTCTTAGAACCCTTTGTATCTCTGTAGTACTGGGTATAATTTTTTCTTTCATTTCTGATTTTATTTATTTGGGCTCTCTCTTTTTTTTCTTGATTGGTTTGGCTAACAGCTTATCAATTTTGCTCATCTTTTCAAAGAACCAGTCCTTTGTTTCATTGATCTTTTATAGTTTTTGTGTCTATTTTATTAATCCCCTCTGATCTTTAACATCATGGAACTTCATTCATTCCTTTTGTATTTTTATTTTAAGTTTTCTCAAGGTAATTTTTGATTCCCTCTTCAATTTCCTCATTGACCCATTAGTTGTTTAGTAGTATGTTGTTTAGTCTTCATGTGTTTGTGTTTTTTTTTCTTCCAGTTTTCTTCTTGTAACTGATTTTCAATTTCATAATGTTGTGGTTGGAAAGGATGCTTGATATGATTTCAATCTTTTTAAATTTATTGTTAATTGTTCTGTGGCTTTACATGTGGTTTATGCTGGAGGTTGTATTATGTGCACTTGAGAAAAATGTATATTCTGCTGTTTTTGTATGGATTGTTCTCTATATATCCATTCACTCCATCTAATCTAACGTGTGGTTTAACACCAGTGTTTCCATATTGATTTTCTGTCTGGACAGTCTATTCATTGATGTAATTGAAGTGTTAAAGTCCCATACATAATATTTTTGTATTGATGTCTATTTCTCCCTTTATTGCTGTTAATATTTGCTTTATATATTTATGTGCTCCTACATTGGGTATATAAATATTTACAAGTGTTATATATTCTTGTGCCCTTCTTTGTCTCTTATTGCAGCCTTGTTTTTTAAAGTCTATATTTTCTGATGTAAGTACTGCTACCCTACCATTCTTTTTGTTTCCATTTACTTGGAATATCTTTTTCAAGGTCATCACTTTTAGTCTGTGTGTGCTTTTAGATTAGAAATATAATGTAGACATTATAATGATGGGTCTTGTTTTTTTTATTCCATTCAGTTACCCTGTGTATTTGATAGCAGCATTAGACTATGTACATTTAACATAATTATTGGACTGACTTCCAGGGAAGGTGGCAGCGTAGAAGGATCCTAATCTCACTTCATGCCACAAATACATGTAGATAAGACTCATGTCAGTGTAGCTAACCTGGAAAATGACCCAAAGATTTGCAGAAGACTCTCCACAGTTAATCATGGAGAGGAGGCCACATCAAAAATAATAGAAGGGTAGAGATGTGGTTGGGAACAAAACTACCCAGCAAGGCTAACCACAAAAAGGAGAGACACCACAAACATATAGAGGAGAGAGAGCCTGGCACCACAGACATGGGGGAACTGCAGTGAGAAAGTGAATCCCCATAACATTTGACTTTGAAAGCCAGAGGAGCTTAACATCTTGAATTTTCTAGTCTGTGGGGCTTAATATGGTGAAGTTTGAAAATCAGTGGAGTTAGCTGTGAGAGAGCTAGAGGGCAATAGGAAACAGTCCCTGCCCTTAAAGAGCATAACAAACAACCTCACTGAAATACAGCATATAAGCAGTAGTTTGAAAAGTGCCAGGGGTATATCCTAATGAGATTTATTTACTCATTAATAATATAATGGGGTAGGGATCTCATTAGTAGATAATGGGGTAGGGATTTTTAGGAGACTTCTCCAAGAACAAAAGAACTGGCAAGCAACATTTCTCTTCCCCATACCCCAGCTTAGATACCTGGTCAACTACAGGAACTAGCACCAATTCTATCTAGCTTGCTAATAGCAGGCCCAGTCTCCTGTTCTCCTGTAGATCTACCTCATCCAACTAGTCTCACTTGGCAGGAGTTCCTCCAAGGTGGTTACAGGTCTATTCCCACAAGCAAACCAGTACATACTTTGCTAATGCTGAACCCGATGACCCTGCACTCTCTTACATACTGTGCCATCCACTGGGCAAGAGTCCATTCAAAGTAGTTCCACAAGTGTGGCATCATGCAAGTAGTTCCAACAATGGCTAGTGCTACTCCAAAGTGACTCCTGCCACTTTGGGTAAAGAGGAAGATAATGACAAACCAATTCCATGGCAACCCTAGCAGTGGTATAGGGGCAGACAACTGATCTGACTGCCAGGCTTACCCACCATCAAAAACCTAACAAAAGGTAACACAAAGAGAGGTCCCAGTAATTTGGGGTTATTGCAACCCCAATAGATAGACCAGGGACAGACATCTAGTCTAACTGCAGACCCCACCCACCAATGAAAGCCTCTAGGACACAATCCAGGGTGCACTGTAATTCCATATGACCACAACTTTGGCAAATAAGCTGAAGGAAGGCATCTGGTCTGACCAAATTCAACCCCAAGACAACCCCAGACTGGCCCCTTAACAGCACAGGGGCCAAACACTGCACACAACAGGTAAAGGAAGCCATTGCAGACAACTAGAGTAAGGGCAAACATGGCTCAGCCACAATAGGAGGGTGCAAGCAAGATACATAGGCAATGCACTTGAAGCACCAGATTCTGAGGAATGAGAATATTACATGGTACAGCACTAAAGGACCTCTTCTTCATGAGGCCACAACTTCCAAAAGCAGGAGACATAGCTGATTTTCCTAACACAGAGAAACAGATGCAGAGTTATATAAAATGAGGGGACAGAAGAATATATTCTAAATGAAAGAACAGGACAAGTGAAATGGAAAAAAGTAATATGCCTGATAAAGAATTCAAAATAATGGTCATAAAGATATTCACTGAACTGGACTTGAGACAGGAGTGGAGGATCCCAGTGAAACACAAAAAAGAGAAAATATAAAAGGAGTCAATTTGATATGAAGAACTCAATAATTGAAAGTAAAAACAGACTATATGAAATAAATAATACACTAGAAGGAATACAAGAATGGGTCAGCAAACTGGAAGGTAGAGTAATGCAAACAACAAAGTGAAACAGGAAAAAGAAAAGAAAGAATAATAGAAATGAGAATTGGTTATGAAAAATCAGCAACACCATCAAGCATAATAACTCACATTATATAAATCATGGAAGGATAAGAGAGAAAAGTGGACAAAAAGTTTATTTGAAGAAATAAGAGCTGCAAACATTCCTAATCTGGGAAAGAAAAAGACATCCAAATTTAGGATGCACAGAGAACCCTAAACAAAATCAATCCAAGGAGGTCTGCACCAAGATACATAATAATTAAAATTGCTGAGGTAGTGATGAAGGGGAAGAGCTAAGATGGCAGAATAGTAGGAGGACCCTAGGCTTGCTTTGTCCCTTGAACACAAATAGAAAATTCAAATCATTCTGGATACCCAAGAAATAAACCTAAGGACTGACATAACAAACTGCATAATTAGAGGGAGAGAGAAGGCCACATTGTGGAAGGTAGGAAGTGTGGAAACAACTTTTGGGGGAAAAAATGGGTCATGGGTGCTGCAGAGGGAAGGGGACCCTGATCCCAGAGAGAGAGAGAGAGAGAGAAATTTGCAGAGAACACTTCCTCCAAGCCATTCATTGGGAAATAAGAGGGCAGATTTTCATGAGTTTTTGCAACCACTGTGGCTGAAAGACTGGAATTTTAGAGATCTACAAACGTGGCTGGCATAGAGCCCTAGGGGTGCTGCAGTACTACTGTAAAGAAGGCAGGCAGATGACCCAGGCACAGATAGCACAATTTGAAGATCACCTAAGATGAACAAGGTGAGAATGTTCCCTCTTGAAGTATATTTGAGAGAGGTGGCATTGCCTCTCTGGGGACAAAAGAACCAGCAGCTTCCATTTCCCTCCCATGCCGCTCAGTATAGGTGTAGAGACACATGCTGAGGGTGGCTAAATTGCACACTGGCTATTTTAGCCAGCTTTACTCCAATCCCAGCATGGTGACACAATCCCAGCATGATGAAATATTCTCCAGCATATGTCTGCCACACCAGATCCCTAAAGTTTGGAATTTTAAAACTCAGCTGGCCTGGCTGGGATAAAGCCTAAAGTGCACTACACTGCTACAGGTAGGTAAGCAACCCAGACAACGATATTATGGAAACAGCAATCTGAAAAATACCTCAGATGCACGAAGGGAAAATGTTCACTCTTCTGAGAGGGCTTCCCTGAGAGCGGCAAGCATAAACTCCCTTCTCCAGGGACAAATGAGCTGGTTTGCACCATATCCCTCCCCTACTCCTCAGCATAAACCAACTTCAGGAATCAGCACAATGCTAATGCTGGCCATCTAAGCTGCCTACACCAAGTCCCACCCCCCTACACTCTGCTAGTACTGCTTTTCTTGGCCAAGTGTGCTTAAGAATCAGCACAGTGTGCCCCTCCCCAAGAAGACCAAAACAAATCCCTGCATGTACCACATTTATTGACCATAGAGTTCTACAAAGCTTCAGTTCTAGTGGAAATAACATCAGGTTCCTTTTAACAAGCAGACCAGAGCAGTTGTAGTTAAAACTTGTCACATGCTGGTGGAAGTCCAAACACTCCCCACTGCAGGCAGGGAAAAACTCTGCAGAGGACTGACCTGACGGAAAAAGTAGCCATAACACAGCAACATAGTGCATGCAGCTCACACCAGAAATATTTCCTGAGACACCAGGCCCTGGGCATTATATGACCTCTTCTTCATAAAGCCATTACTCTCAGGATGATGAAACATATAACAGGCTTTCCTAACACAGAGAAGACAGAGACTAGACAAAATGCTAAGATGGAGGAATTTATCCCAAAGGAACGAACAAGAAAAGGTCGTGGCCAGGGATCAAATCAAAATAGAAATAAGTAATATGCCTGAGGCAGACTTTAAAGCAACAATCATAAGGATACTAGCTGGGCTTGAGAAAGCATAGAAGGCATCAGGGGTATCCTTACCACAGAGTTGAAAGATCTCAAAATCAACCAGGCCAAAATGAAAAATGCAGTAAACTAGATTTAAAGCCAACTTGATGTAATGACCACATGGATGGAAGGAACAGAGGAATGAATAAGTGATATAGAAGATAGAAGCATGGAAAATAATGAAGCTGAACAAAAGAAAGAAAGAAAAATCTTGGATTGCAAAAGTAGATCGCAAAAGTAGACTTAGGGAACTCAGTGATTCCATTAAATGTAGTAAAATTCCTCTCATAGGAGCTCCAGAAGAAGAAGAATGAGAAGAGGATACAGAAGGTATATTTGAGGAAATAATAGCTAAAAACTTCGCTCATCTGGGGAAAGAATCAGACATCCAACTCCAGAAAGTACAGAAAATTCCCTTTAAAATTAAAAGCAGGCCAACACCAATATATATCACAGTTAAATTTGGAAATTATAGAGATAAAGAAAAATTGTAAAATCGCCAAGACAAAACAAGCCCCTAACTTACAAAGGAGGACCAATAAGTATAGCAGCTGATCTCTCCAAAGAAACTTGACAGGCCAGAAAAGAGTGGCATGAAACACTCAAGGTAATGAATAGGAAAAATCTGCAGCCAAGAATATTCTATCCAGCAAGTCTATCATTCAGGATAGAAGGAAAGATAAAGAGTTTCCCACACAAACAAAAATAAAAGAAGTTTGTGGCCACTAAATGAGCCTTGCAAGAAATATTAAAGGGGACTCCTTGAGTGGGAAAGAAAAATAAAAGTGAGAAAGACTATAAAGGAGCACCAAAATTCTCCAGAAACAATGACAAAACAAATGAAAAGGGCAATACATTCATACTTGTCAATAATCACTCTGAATATAAACGGACTACATTCTCCAAGCAAAAGACACAGAGTGTCAGAGTGGATAAAAAAAAATAAGACCCATCCATATGCCTCTTACAAGAAATTCACTTTGGACCTACGATTGAAAGTGAGAGGATGAAGAAGCACTTATCATGCAAATGGACATCAAAAGAAACAGCATAATATGAATACCTATATAAAACAAACTAGATTTTAAATCAAAGCCTTTAACAAGACTAAGAGGGGCACTGTATCATAATAATTGGGCCTATCAGACAGGGAGATCTAACAATTATAAATATTTATGCCCCCAATTTTTAAAATAATAAATTTATTTTTTATTGGTATTAAATTTGCCAACATACAGAATAACACCCAGTGCTCATCCCGTCAAGTGCCCCCCTCAGTGCCTGTCATCCATTCACTCCACACCCCACCCTCCTCCCCTTCCATTACCCCTAGTTTGTATCCCGGTGTTAGGAGTTCTGTCTCCCTTTCTGATATTTCCTACCCATTTCTTCTCCCTGCCCTTCTATTCCCTTTCACTATTATTTATATTCCCCAAATGAATGAGACCATATAATGTTTGTCCTTCTCCAATTGACTTATTTCACTCAGCATAATACCCTCCAGTTCCATCCACGTCAAAGCAAATGGTGGGTATTTGTCATTTCTAATGGCTGAGTAATATTCCATTGTATACATAAACCACATCTTCTTTATCCATTCATCTTTCAATGGACGCCGAGGCTCCTTCCACAGTTTGGCTATTGTGGACATTGCTGTTATAAACATCGGGGTGCAGGTGTCCCCGTGTTTCATTGCATCTGTATCTTTGGGGTAAATCCCCAGCAATGCAATTGCTGGGTCGTAGGGCAGATCTATTTTTAACTCTTTGAGGAACTTCCACACAGTTTTCCAGAGTTTATGCCCCCAATTTTGGAGCACCCGAATATACAAATCAATTTAAAAAATAAACTCTTTGATAACAATACAATAATAGTAGGGGAATTTATTTTATTTTTTAAAGATTTTATTTATTTTTTCATGAGAGACACACAGTGGGAGAGAGAGGCAGAGACACAGGCAGATGGAGATGAAGGCTCCATGCAGGAGCCTTGGACTCAATGCCGGGTCTGCCAGATCACACCCTGGGCTGAAATCAGTGCTAAACCACTGAGCCACCTGGGCTACCCAATAGCGTATTTTTAACAGCCCATTTACATCAATGGACAAGTCATCTAAGCGGAAAAATCAACAAGGAAACAATGGCTTCAAATGACACACTGGCCAGATAGACTTAACAGATTCATTCAGAACATTTCATCCTAAACAGCAGAATACACATTGTTTTCAAGTACACACTGAACTTTCTCCAGAATAGATCACATACTGGGTCACAAATCAGCCCTCAACAAGTAAAAAAAGATCAAGATCATACCATGCATATTTCCCAACTACAACATTGCAATATTTGAAGTCAACCACTAGAAAAAAAATTGGAAAGACCACAAAATACATGGAGGTTAAAAACCATCCTACTGAAGAATGAATGGGTCAACCAGGAAATTAAAGAAGAATTAAAAAACAATACATGGAAACAAATGAAAATGAAAACATAAGGTTCCAAAAGCTTTGGAATGCAGAAAAATGGTCATACAATGGAAGTATATAGCAATAGAGGCCTAATTCAAAAAGCAAGAAAAATCACAAATAAGCAACCTAACTTTACACTTGAAAGAGCAATAAAAGAACAACAAATGAAGCCTAAAGCCAGCAGAAGACAGGAAATAATAAAGATTAGAGCAGGATAAATGATATACAAACAACAACTACAAAAAATCAGTAGAACAGATCAGGAAACCAGGAACTGGTTCCTTGAAAGAATGAATAAAATTGATAAACCTTTAGTGAGATTTTTCAAAAGAAGAGAGAAAGGAACCAAATAAATAAAATCATGAATGAGGAAAGAGAGATCATAATCAACACCACAGAAATACAATTTTAAGGGAATATTATGAAAAATTATTTGGCAGCATATTGGACATTATGGAATAAATGGATAAATTCCTAGAAACATATAAACTACCAAAACTAAAACAGGAAGAAATAGAAAACTTGAACAAACTGATGTCCTGCAAAGAAATTTAATCAGGAATCAAAAATCTCTCAGGAAACAGAAGTCTAGGGCCAGATGGCTTCACAGAGAGTCCTACCAAACATTTAAAGGAGAGTTAATATTTATTCTTCCCAAACTATTTTTAAAAAACAGACATGGAAGGAAAACTTCCAAATTCATTCTTTAAGGCCAGGATTGCCCTGATTCCAAAACCAGATAGAGTCTCCACTAAAAACAGAAGTACTGGTCAATATCCCTGATGAACATGGATGCAAAAATTCTTAACAAAATCCTAGCAAATCGAATCCAAAGTATAATAAAAAAAAAGTCATTCACCATGATCAAGTGGGATTTCTTTTTGGGCTGCAAGGGTGGCTCAATATTCACAAGTCAAGATGATACACTACATTAATAAAAGAAATGATAAGAAGCATTTAACCCTCTCAATAGATGTAGAAAACAGATTTGATAAAGCACACATCCATTCCTGTTAAAAACCCTCAACAAAGTAGGATTAGAGGGAACATAACATAATAAAAGCAATAAATGAAAAACACACTTAGTATCATCCTGAGCGGGGAGAATTGTGAGCTTTTCCTCTATGGTCAAGAATAAGACACAGATAACCACTCTCACCACTGTTATTTAACATAGCACTGGGAGTCTTAGACTCAGCAATCAGACAATAAAAAGACAGAAAAGACATCCAACATGACAAGGGATAAGTAAAACTCACTATTTGGAGAGGTGATGATACTCCATGTAGAAAATCTGAAAGTCACCACCAAAAAGTTGCTAGGACTGATATATGAATTCAGTAAATTTGCAGGATACAAAGGAATGTACGGAAATCGTCAAATTTCTATACTACAACAATGAAGCAGCAAAAGGAAAATTAAGGAATCAATCCCATTTACAATTGTACCAAAAACAATAAGATGCCTACAAATAAACCATACCAAACAGGTAAAAGATCTGTACTCTGAAAACAATAAAGCACTTATGAAAGAAATTGAACGGGACAAAAAGAAAGGGAAAAACATTCCATCCTCATAAATTGGAAGCACAAATATTGTTAAAATGTGTATACTACCCAAAGAAATTGACACATTCAGTGCAATCTGTATCAAAGTACCACTAGCATTTTTCATAAAGCTAAAACAAGCAATCCTAAAATTTGTATGGAACCATAGAGGACCCTGAATATCCAAAGCAACCTTGAAGAAGATAAAGAAGCCTGAAGGCATCACAATTTCAGACATCAAGCTATATGACAAAGCTGTAGTCATCAAGACAGTATGGTACTGGCACAGAAACAGACACATAGATCAATGGAACAGAATAGGGGATCCCTGGGTGGCGCAGCGGTTTGGCGCCTGCCTTTGGCCCGGGGCGCGATCCTGGAGACCCGGGATCGAATCCCACGTCGGGCTCCCGGTGCATGGAGCCTGCTTCTCCCTCTGCCTGTGTCTCTGCCTCTCTCTCTCTCTCTCTCTGTGACTATCATAAATAAATAAAAATTAAAAAAAAATGGAACATAATAGAACACCCAGAAATGGACCCACAAGTATATATTCAACTAATCTTTGACAAAACAGGAAAGAATATCTAAAGGATAAAAGACAGTCTCTTCAACAAATGCGGTTTGGAACTCTGGACAACAATGCACAGAAGAATGAAATGGGACAACTTACTTCCACAATACACAAAAATAAATTCAAAATGAATGAAAGAACTAAATGAGAGAGAGTTAATCACCAAAACCCTAGAGGAAGACACAGGCAGAAACTTCATTGACATTGACCATAACAACATCTTACTAGATCTGTCTCCTGAGGCAAATGAAAAAAAAAAAGGCAAAAATGAATTATTGGGACCACATCAGGATAAAATGTTTTGGCACAGGAAAGGAAGTAATCAATAAAACTAAAAGGCAACATTTGAAATGGGAAAAGTTACTTGCCAATGTCATATCTGATAAAAGATTACTATCCAAAATACATAAAGAATTTATCAAACTCAATACCCCCCAAACGAATAACCCTTTAAAAATGAGTATAAGACATAAATAGATATTTTCCAGAAGAAGACATATAGATGGCTAATAGACACATGAAAAGATGCTCAACAATACTGATTATCAGGGAAATACATATCAAAACTACAATGAGATATTACTTCAAATATGTCAGAATGGCTAAAATTAACAATAGAGGAAACAATAGATGTTGGTGAGGATATGGAGAAAAGGGAATCCTTTTACACTGTTGGTAGAATGCAAACTGGTGCTGCCACTGTGGAAAACAGTGTGAAGTTTCCTCAAAAAAGTAAAAATAGAACTACTCTATGATCCAGCAATGTCAGTACTAGGTTTTTACCCAAAGGATACAGAAATACTGATTTGAAGGGATACATGCACCCCGATGTTTATAGCAGGATTATCAACAATAGCAAAATTATGGAAAGAGCCCAAATATCCGTTCCCTGATGAATGGATAATGAAGATGTGGTATATGTATAATGGAATATTTCTAAAACATAAAAAGGAATGAAATCCTGCCACTTGCAATGATGTGCATGAAGCTAGAATATTATGCTAAGCTAAATATGTCAGCCAGGGAAAGACATATATCACATGATGTCACTCATATGTGGAACTTAAGAAACAAGGCAGATAAACATAGGGGCGAAAAGACAGGCAAACAAAAAAGACTCACATATAGAGAATATACTGAGGGTTGCTGGAGTGGAGATCAGGGGGAGGGTTGGGTTAAACAGGTGTTGATTTAAGGAGGGCATTTGTGATAAGCACTGGGATTTGTAAAAAAGTGCTGATCACTAAATTCTACACTTTAATATTACACTATATGTTAACTAGAACTAAAAACTTGAAAAAGTAAAAAAAAAGGAGTAGCAATGAAAGAATTTTAAAAGCAGTAAGAGAAAGCATTTACATACAAGAGAAAACCCATAAGACTACCAGCTTATTTGTCAATGGAAACTTTGAAGTCAAGAGGGAGTGGCATGATCTATTCAAAATTCTGAAAGAAAAAAACCTGCAAACAAAATATTCTATCCAGCAAGGCAGAAAAGGAGAGATAAAGAATTTCCCAGATAATCAAAAGTTAAAGAAATTCATCACCACTAAACCAGCCCTAAAAGAAATGTTAAAGGAAATTCATTGAGTACAAAGGAAGACTATAAGGAGGATTAAGTAGAGTGGGCAAGAAAAAATATTCATGGGTGCAATAAACATACTAAAGTCATAGAATGAACACTTACAAAGCCGGTACAGAGGTTAAAGCACAAAGGTAGTGAGATCAATTATAACTGCAAAAACACAAACAGAATATATAGATGTAAGGTATGATACCATATAGATAAATTGTGCGGTGGGGAGTAAATATTTAGTGTTTTTAGAATGGGTTCATCTTAAACAACTCTCAGCTTAATATAGACTGCTATATGCATAGGATAATACATATATGATATGTATGATAACCACAAATCAAAAACCTGTAACAGATTTGCAAAAAATGAATATAAAAGAAACCAAATGTATCATTAAAAAGCAACATCAAGCTCCCCCAGGTGCAGACACCTGAGAATCAGCACAGCAGGTCCCTCACCCAGAAGACCACCTAGAAGGACAGGGGAAAAGCAAGTTATTGACTAAGCAGCACTGGAAAGTTCCAGGGGAGGTCGAGGGATTTACAGTATATGGAATCAGAGGATACTCCCCCTTGTTTTTTTTCTTTGCTTCCCCCCACTTTTCTTTTTTTTTCATCTTCTTTTTTTTCCTCTCTTTTTCTCCTTTTTCCAGTACAACTTGTTTTTGGCCACTGCACTGAGGAAAATGACTAGAAGGAAAAACTCACCTCAAAAGAAAGAATCAGAAACAACCCTCTCTCCCACAGAGTTACAAAATTTGCATTAAAATTCAATGTCAGAGAGCCAATTCAGAAGCACAATTATAAAGCTACTGGTAGCTCTAGAAAAAAGCATAAAGGATTAAAGAGACTTCATGACTGCAGAAATTAGATCTAATCAGGCTGAAATAAAAAGTCAATTAAATGAGATGCAATCCAAACTGCAGTTCCTAATGACGAGGGTTAACAAGGTAGAAGAACGAGTGAGTAACATAGAAGACAAGTTGATGGCAAGGAGGGAAACTGAGGAAAAAAAGAGACAAACAATTAAAAGATCATGACGATAGGTTAAGGGAAATAAATGACAGCCTCAGAAGGAAAAATCTACGTTTAATTGGGATTCCCCAAGGCAACAAAAAGGGACAGAGGTCCAGAATGTGTATTTGAACAAATCATAGCTGAGAATTTCCCTAACGTGGGAAGAGGAACTGGCATTCAGATCCAGGAAATAGAGAGATCACCCCTAAAATCAATAAAAACCGCACAACACCTTGACATTTAATATTGAAACTTGCAAATTCCAAAGAAAGAGAAGATCCTTAAAGCAGCAAGAGACAAGACATCTCTAACTTTTATGGGGATAAATAGTAGATTAACAGCAGACCTCTCCACAGAGACCTGGCAGGCCAGAAAGGGTTGGCAGGATATATTCAGGGTCCTAAATAAAAGAACATGCAGCCAACAGTACTTTATCCAGCAAGGCTCTCATTCAGAATAGAAGGAGAGATAAACAGCTTCCAAGATAGGCAGAAACTGAAAGAATATATGACCACCAAACCGGCTCTCCAAGAAATACTAAGGGGTATTCTGTAATAGAAAGAGGAAGTCCAAGGAAACAATCCACAAAAACAGGGACTGAAAAGGTATCATGATGACACTAGATTCCTATCTTTCAATAGTAACTCTGAACGTGAATGGGCTTAATGACCCCATCAAAAGGTGCAGGGTTTCAGACTGGATAAAAAAGCAAGACCCATCTTTTTGCTGTCTACAAGAGACTCATTTTAGACATAAGGACACCTACAGCCTGAAAAATAAACAGTCGGAGAACCATGTACCATTCAAATGGTCCTCAAAAGAGACAGGGGTAGCCATCCTTATATCATGTAAATTAAAGATTAAACCAAAGACTGTAGTAAGAGATGAAGAGGGAAACTATATCATACTTAGAGGATCTATCCAACAAGAGGACCTAGCAATCATGAATGTTTATGCCCCGAATGTGGGAGCTGCCAAGTATATCAATTAATAACCAAAGCTAAGACATACTTACATTATAATACACTTATATTTGGTGACTTAAATGTAGCGCTTTCTACAATCGACAGATCTTGTGAAAACAACATCAACAAAGAAACAAGAGCTTTAAATGATACACTGGACCAGATGGATTTCACAGGTATTTACAGAGCTCTACATCCAAACGCAACTTAATACACATTCCTCTCAAGTGCACATGGAACTTTCTACAGAATAGACGAAATACTGGGTCACAAATCAGGTCTTAACTGATACCAAAAGATTGGGATCATCCCCTGCATATTTTCAGACCATGATGATTTGAAATTAGAACTAAATCACAAGAAGAAGTTTGGAAGGATTTCAAACACGTGGAGGTTAAGGACCATCCTGCTAAAAGATGAAAGGGTCAACCAAGAAATTAGAGAAGAATTAAAAAGATTCATGGAAACTAATGAAAATGAAGATGCAACCATTCAAATCTTTGGGATACAGCAAAAGCAGTCCTGAAGGGAAATGCATCTCAATACAAGCATCCATCCAAAACCAGGAAGAAACTCAAATACACAAGCTAACCTTGCATCTAAAGGAGCTGGAGAAAAAACAGCAAATAGATCCTACATGCAGTAGAAAAATAGAGTTAATAAAGATTTCAGCATAACTCAATGAAATAGAGACCAGAAGCACTGTGGAACAGATTAACAAAACCAGGAGTTGGTTCTTTGAAAGAATTAATAAGATAGATAATCCACCAGCCAGCCTTATTAAAAAGAAGAGAGAAAAGACTCAAATTACTAAAATCATGAATGAAAAAGTAGAGATCACCACCAAGACCAAGGAAAAACAAACGATTTTAAAAACATGGTATGATCAGCTATACACCAATAAATTAGGCAATCTAGAAAATTGGATGCATTTCTGGATAACCACAAACTACCAAAAGTGGAACAGGAAGAAATAAAAAACCTGAACAGGCCAATAACCAGGGAGGAAATTGAAGCAGTCATCAAAAACCTCCCAAGACACAAAAGTCCAGGGCCAGATGGCTTCCCTGGGGAATTCTATCAAACGTTTAAAGAAGAAACCATACCTATTCTAATAAAGCTGTTCCGAAAGATAGAAAGAGATGGAATACTTCCAAACTCGTTCTATGAGGCCATCATCACCTTAATTCCAAAACCAGACAAAGACCCCAACAAAAAGGAGAATTATAGACCAATATCCCTGATGAACACGGATGCAAAATTTCTCAACAAGATACTAGCCAATAGGATCCAACAATACATTAAGAAGATTATTCACCATGACCAAGTGGGAATTGTCCCTGGGAGGCAAGGCTGGTTCAACATACATAAAGCAATCAATATGATTGATCATATCAGCAAGAGAAAAAACAGGAACCATTTGATCCTCTCAATAGATGCAGAGAAAGCACTTGACAAAATACAACATCCATTCCTGATCAAAACTCTTCAGAGTGTAGAGATAGAGGGAACATTCCTCAGCACCTTAAAAGCCATCTACAAAAAGCCCACAGCAAATATCATTCCCAATGGGGAAACACTGGGAGCCTTTCCCCTAGGATCAGAAATAAGACAGGGATGTCCACTGTCACCACTGCTATTCAACATAGTACTAGAAGTCCTAGCCTAAGGAATCAGGCAACAAAAACAAATAAAAGGCATTCAAATTGGCAAAGAAGTCAAACTCTCCCTGTTTGCCGATGACATGATACTCTACATAGAAAACCCAAAAGACTCCACCCCAAGATTGCTAGAACTCATACAGCAATTCGGCAGGGTGGCAGGATACAAAATCAATGCCCAGAAGTCAGTGGCATTTCTATACGCTAACAATACCCCAAAAATACAGATGCAGTGAAACTCCAGGACACCTGCACCCCGATGTTTATAGCAGCAATGTCTACAATAGCCAAGTTGTGGAAGGAGCCTCAGTGACCCTTGAAAAATGAATGGATAAAGAAGATTTTGCATATATATCTAATGTAATATTAGTCATTAGAAATGACAAATATCCACCATTTGCTTCGACATGGATGGATCTGGAGGGTATTATGCTGAGTGAAATAAGTCAATTGGAGAAGGACAAACATTATATGGTCTCCTTCATTTGGGGAATATAAAAAATAGTGAAAGGGAATAAAGGGGACAGGAGAAAAAATGAGTGGGAAATTTCAAAAAGGGAGACAAAACATGAGAGACTCCTAACTCTGGGAATCGAACTAGGGGTGGTGGAAGGGGAGGTGGGCGGGGGTGGGGGTGACTGGGTGTCGGGCACTGAGGTGGGCATTTGACGGGATGAGCACTGGGTGTTATTCTATATGTTGGCAAATTGAACACCAATAAAAAATAAATTTATGAAAAAAACAAACAAACCGGGATCTCTGGGTGGCGTAGCGGTTTAGAGCCTGCCTTTGGCCCAGGGCATGATCCTGGAGACCTGGGATTAAATCCCACGTCGGGCTCCCGGTGCATGGAGCCTGCTTCTCCCTCTGCCTGTGTCTCTGCCTCTCTCTCTCTCTCTCTCTCTCTCTCTCTGTGTGTGATTATCATAAATAAATAAATAAAAATTAAAAAAAAAACAGTAAAAAAAAATTGATAGAATTCCCCTGGGAAGCCATCTGGCCCTGGATTTTGTGTCTTGGGAGATGTTTGATGACTGCTTCAATTTCCTCCCTGGTATTGGCCTGTTCATGTTTTCTATTTCTTTCTGTGCCAATTTTGGTAGTTTGTGGCTTTCCAGAAATGCATCCATTTCTTCTAGATTGCCTAATTTATTGGTGCATATCTGCTCATAACATGTTTTTTAAATCGTTTGTATTTCCTTGGTATTGGTGGTGATCTCTCCCTTCTCATTCATGATTTTATTAATTTGAGTCTTTTCTCTCTTCTTAATGAGTCTGGCTAATGGTTTATCTATCTTATTAATTCTTTCAACGAACCAATTCCTGGTTTTGTTAATCTGTTCTACAGTTCTTCTGGTCTCTATTTCATTGAGTTCTGCTCGAATCTTTATTAACTCCTTTCTTCTGCTGGGTGAGGATCTGTTTGCTGTTTTTTCTCCAGCTCCTGTGGGTGCAAGGTTAGCTTTTGTATTTGAGTTCTTTCCAGTTTTTCGATGTATTCTTGTATTGCAATGCATTTCCCCTCAGGACTGCTTTTGCTGTTTCCCAAAGATTAGTTGTTCTATCTGCATTCTTATTAGTTTCCACGAATCTTCTTAATTCTTCCCTAATTTCCTGGTTGACCTTTTCATCTTTTAGTAGGATGGTCTTTAACCTCCACGTGTTTGAAATCCTTCCAAAATTCTTATTGTGATTTATTTCTAATTTCAAAGCATTATGGTCTGAAAATATGCAGGGGATAATCCCAGTCTTTTGGTATCAGTTAAGACCTGATTTGTGACCCAATATGTGGTCTATTTTGGAGAAAGTTCCATGTTCCCTTGAGACGAATGTGTATTCAGTTGCATTTGGATGTATCTGTGAAATCCATCTCGTCCAGTGTATCCTTTAAAGCTCTTGTTTCTTTGTTGATGTTGTTTTCAGAAGATCTGTCGATTGTAGAAAGTGCTACATTTAAGTCACCAAGTATAAGTGTATTATTATCTAAGTATGTCTTAATTTTTGTTATTAATTGATTGATCTACTTGGCAGCTCCCACATTCGGGGCATAAGCATTCATAATTGTTACTTCCTCTTGTTGGATAGATCCATTAAGTATGATATAGTTTCCATCTTCATTTCTTACTACAGTCTTGGGATAAACTTTAATTTATCTAATATAAGGATGGCTACCCCTGCTTTCTTTTGAGGACCATTTTAATGGTAAATGGTTCTCTGACCTTTTTTTTTTTTCAGGTTGTAGGTGTCCTTATGTCTAAAATGAGTCTTTTTTAGACAGCAAATAGATGGGTCTTGCTTTTTTTTATCCAGTCTGAAACCCTGCGCCTTTTGGTGGGGTCATTAAGCCCATTCATGTTCAGAGTTACTATTGAAAGATAGGAAGCTAGTGTCATCATGATACCTCTTCAGTCCCTGTTTCTGTGGATTGTTTCCTTGGACTTCCTTTTTATTTTACAGAGTCCCCCTTTATACTTCTTGCAGAACTGGTTTGGTGGTCTCATAGTCTTTCAGTTTCTTCCTATCTTTGAAGCTCTTTATATCTTCTTCTATTCTGAATGATAGCTTTTCTGGATAAAATATTCTTGGCTGCAGGTTCTTGTCATTTAGGACCCTGAATATATCTTGCCAGCACTTTCTGGCCTGCCTGGTCTCTGTGCAGAGGTCTGCTGTTATCCTAATGTTTCTCCCCATAATAGTTCGGGATTTCTTGTCTCTTGCTTCTTTAAGGATCTTCTCTTTCTTTGGAATTTGCAAGTTTCAGCATGAAATATCAAGGTGTTGAGAGGTTTTTTATTGATTTTAGTGGGGGAATCTCTCTATCTCCTGGATCTGAATGCTGTTTCCCTTCCCAAGTTAGGGAAATTCTCAGTTATGATTTGTTCAAATATACATTCTCGACCTCTGTCCCTTTTCAGTGCCTTCGGGAATCCCAATTAAACATAGATTTTTCCTTCTGAGGCTGTCATTTATTTCCCTTAACCTATCCTCATGATCTTTTAATTGTTTTCCTCTTTTTTCCTCAGCTTCCTTCCTTGCCATCAACTTGTCTTCTATGTCACTCACTTGTTCTTCCACCTCGTTAACCCTCATCGTTAGGACCTCCAGTTTGGATTGCATCTCATTTAATTGATTTTTAATTTCAGCCTGATTAGATCTAAATTCTGCAAGTCATGGAGTCTCTTGAATCCTTTATGATTTTTTTCTAGAGCCACCAGTAGCTTTATAATTGTGCTTCTGAATTGGATTTCTGACATTGAATTGTAATACAAATTTTGTAACTCTGTGGGAGAGAGGGTTGTTTCTGATTCTTTCTTTTGTGGTGATTTTTTCCTACTAGTCATTTTGCTCAGTGCAGAGTGGCCAGAAATAAGTTGTACTGGAAAAAGGACAAGAAGTGAGAAAAGTAAAGAAAATAGGCACGGGGTGGGGGGACAAACAGAAAACAAAAAACAGTGAGGAGTATCCTCTGATTCTATAATCTGTAAATCCCTCAACTTCCCCTGAACTTTCCAGTGCTGCTTGGTCAATAACTTGCTTTTCCCCTGTCCTTCTACAGGGGAAGAAGAAGCTGGTCTTCTGGGGGAGTGCCTTGCTGTGCTGATTCTCAGGTGTGTGCACCTGGGGGAGCTGCCCAGCCCCCTGGCAGGTGCTCGGCTCAGTGGGAGCAGTTTATCCTGTGAGGCCCCTGCTCAGTCTCAGGTACAAGGTGACACCAAGAGGAACAACAACAGTGGTGGCAGCCAGCTGTCCAGTTCTGGAGTCACCTCCCACAGTAACTGTGCAGCTCTCAGTCCACAGGGGCCTGGGTGCTCCAGGGTTGGGGGTGGTGATCTGCACTGCTTGGAGCCGCCTTGCGGAAGGAGCGTCCTTGCTGTCCTGTGTCCTCCTGGCCTCTGCCTGTCCGGGGGGGGGGGAGCACTGGATCTTGGGCTGTGTCTCCCAGCGTCCTGGGCTCTGGGGCCTGCACTGCTGGAATCGCGCTCTGGGGCCACGCAGCCCTCTCCACAAGGAGCCACCTGTGTCGCCCCAAGCTGCTCCCAGGCCCGCTGGGTGAACGCTGCTTCCCTTTCGGGAGCTCCGCCCACGGTGTGTGGTGTGCTCTCCCCAGGGCGCAGTTCCTCTTTTAGTGCCTGAGGACATCCCTGCCCCTCCTGGGATCCTGCCCGAGCTCCCTGTGAGTCTCTTTCCGACCGGGAAGATTGGTAAAGCTCCTGCTTCTCAGGGACTGGGCTTTCCAGTCCTGCGGGCACTCACCCGGTGGCCTTAGCCCGGCTCCTCTCTGGGGCCCCTCTCCCTTGGATGTTTTTTTATTTACTTTTTAAAAAAATTTTTCCGTCTTCCTACTTTGATAGAAGTGCAAACTCTTCTCACAGTAGCATTCCAGCTGTTCTCTCTTTAAATCTCAGACCGTATTTGTAGATTTTCAAGATGATTTGAAAGTTCTCTAGGTAAGTTGGTCGGGACAGGTGACTCGGGGACCCTACTCTTCCGCCATCTTGCCCCACCTCATTTTTGTTTGTTCATAGGTCTTTGATTACTGACTCAATTTCTTTTCTAGTTATGGGTCTGTTCAAGTTTTGTATTACTTCCTATTTTAGTTTTTGTAGTTTATATGTTTCTAGGAATTTATCCATTTCTTCCAGGTTTTCCAATTTGTTGGCATATACTCATTCATAATATTTTCTTATAGTTGTTTGTATTTATGTGGTGTTACCTGTTATTTTCCATCTTATTTGTGATTTTATTGGTTTTGGTACTTTCTATCTCCTTTTTGATAAGCTTGACTAGAGTTTTATCAATTTTATTGATTTTTTTTTTAAAGATTCAGGTCCTTGTTTCATTGATGTGTTCTTCTTTTTTTTTTTTTTAGTTTCTATATCATTTATTTCTCCCTCATGTCTATTATTTTCTTCCTTCTGCTCATTTTAAGCTTTATTTGCTGTTCTTTTTCTAGCTCCTTTAGATGTAATGTTAGGTTGTTTGTTTAAGATTTTGTTCTTACTTCTTGAGGTAGGTCTCTTCTGGCGTATACTTCCCTCTTAGGTCTAGTTTTGCTGCATCCCAAAGGTTTTGAATCATCGTATTTTCATTTTCACTTGTTTACATGTGTTTTAAATCTCTTCCTTGATTTCCTGGTTGACCCATTCATCATTTAGTAACATGTTCTTTAACCTCCATATATTTGTGGTCTTTCAAGATTTTTCCTTATGGTTGACTTCTAGTTTCATATAGGTGTGGTTAGAAAATATGCATTGTATGATTTTGATCTTGAATTTGTTGAGGTTTTTTTTTATAGGCTAATTTGTGATCTATTCTTGAGAATGTTCCACGTGCACTTGAAAAGAATGTGTTTTCTGCTGTTTGAGTATAAATACATTTGTTAAATCCATCTATTACAGTGTAGCATTCAAAGCCATTTATCTCTTGCTGACTTTTTTTGAGGGGATATGTTCATTGAATGATGTTAAAGTCCCCTACTATTATTGTATTATTATCAGTTATTTCCTTTATGTTTGTTATTTACTGTTTTTGTGTGTTTCGGTGTTCCTATGTTGGATGCATAAATATTTACAATCATTGTATCTTCTTGTTGCATTGTCGTCTTTATTATTATATGTTGTCCTTCTTTGTTTCTTGTTACATTGTTTGTTTTAAAGTCAATTTTTTTCCAATGTAAGTATTGCTATCCTAGCTTTCTTTTGACATCTGTTTGCGTGATAGATGTTTCTCCATCTTCTCACTTTCAATCTGCAGGATTCCTTAGGTCTAAAATGAATCTCTTATAGGCAGCATATAAAAGGGTCTTGATTTTGTTATTTTTTAAAGCCATTCTGACACCCTGCCCTGTTTTTTTATTGGAGCATTTAGTTTATTTTCATTGAAAGTAATTACTGGTAGATTTGTATTTATTGCCATTTTATTCCTTGTTTTTTTTTTATTATGTCAGAACATTTTCTTGGCCCTTTCCTGTCTTTGTCTCTAGAAATCTTATTTTCTTTTATTACATTTTATCCTCCTCGGGCAGCCCTGGTGGCACAGCGGTTTAGCACCACCTGCAGCCCAGGGTGTGATCCTGGAGACCCTGGATCGAGTCCCACATCGGGAACTCTGCATGGAGCCTGCTTCTCCCTCTGTGTCTCTGTGAATAAACAAATAAAATCTTTAAAAAAAAAACATTTTATCCTCCTCAATTTATGATATAATTTTCTTAAATACTTACTATATGTATATTGTAATATTTTCCTTCAAATATGAAACAATTTAGAAAATCCAGGGACAGAAGGAAAGTAAATTGTACTTACTCATAACTTTTACTCTTTTTGGTTTTTAAATATGTTTCCTACATCATACAACTTTTATTTCACTTTATATCTTTCATTTCTTTATTGAGACATTTCATTGTTTGTTAAGAATTTCTAACTTTTATTACTTTTAAGGATTGTCACATTGCTTGTTGCAGCATTTTATTATTTACTTTTGGTCTAGATAACTTCTTGCAGCCCTTCTTTTAGGTTAAGTCTGTGGGCAACAAATATTCTTAGTTTTCCCTCTTCTGAGAGTCTCTACTTCCCCTTCATTATTAAAGGATATATAAGTGGATGTAGAGCTGGATTAGCAGTTGTCTTTCCATACTTAAAAAATGTTTTACCATTTACTATTTTCCTCATAACTTCTGATGAAAAACTTGTCATTTGAATTTATTTTCTCATAAGTAAGATGTTTTTCTCACTATTGCCAAAGTTTTTTTTCTTTAGTTTTTATAATCTGATTATGATATATCTTGTCATGGTATGTTTGAGTTTTTCCTTTCTTGTGACTCAGCCTCTTGTATCTGTATAACTTAGCCAAAAATGAAAAATTTTCAGCCATTATTTCTTTGAGTACTTATCTTACTTTCATGTCCATATTGGCCATGGCAAGCTCACTTCCACATTTTAAATTAAGGAGTCATTCCATTTCTCCACCCTCAAATATTATGATTATTTTGTGTGTGTGGTTTTATTTTTTACATGTTTTATTATTTTTATAATAAATTTAATTTTTATTGCTGTTCAATTTTCCAACATACAGAATAACACCCAGTGCTCATCCCGTCAAGTGCCCCCCTCAGTGCCCGTCACCCATTCACCCCCACCCTCCGCCCTCCTCCCCTTCCACCAACCCTAGTTCCTTTCCCAGAGTTAGGAGTCTTTATGTTCTGTCTCCCTTTCTGTTATTTCCCACACATTTCTTCTCCCTTCCCTTATATTCCCTTTCACTATTATCTATATTCCCCAAATGAATGAGAACATACAATGTTTGTCCTTCTCCGTTTAACTTACTTCACTCATCAAATACCCTCCAGTTCCATCCACGTTGAAGCAAATGGTGGGTATTTGTAGTTTCTAATGGCTGAGTAATATTCCATTGTATACATAAACCACATCTTCATTATCCATTCATCTTTCGATGGACACCGAGGCTCCTTCCACAGTTTGGCTATTGTGGCCATTGCTGCTATAAACATCGGGGTGCAGGTGTCCCGGTGTTTCATTGCATCTGTATCTATGGGGTAAATCCCCAACAATGCAATTGCTGGGTCGTAGGGCAGGTCTATTTTTAACTTGTTGAGGAACCTCCACCCAGTTTTCCAGAGTGGCTGTACCAGTTCACATTCCCACCAACAGTGGAAGAGGGTTCCCTTTTCTCCGCATCCTCTCCAACATTTGTGGTTTCCTGCCTTGTTAATTTTCCCCATTCTCACTGGTGTGAGGTGGTATCTCATTGTGGTTTTGATTTGTATTTCCCTGATGGCAAGCGATGCAGAGCATTTTCTCATGTGCATGTTGGCCATGACTATGTCTTCCTCTGTGAGATTTCTGTTCATGTCTTTTGCCCATTTCATGATTGGATTGTTCGTTTCTTTGCTGTTGAGTTTAAGAAGTTCTTTATAGATATGGAAACTAGCCCTTTATGTGGTACGTCATTTGCAAATATCTTCTCCCATTCTGTAGGTTGTCTTTTAGTTTTGTTGACTGTATCCTTTGCTGTGCAAAAGCTTCTTATCTTGATGAAGTCCCAATAGTTCATTTTTGCTTTTGTTTCTTTTGCCTTCGTGGATGTATCTTGCAAGAAGTTACTGTGGCCGAGTTCAAAAAGGGTGTTGCCTGTGTTCTCCTCTGGGATTTTGATGGAATCTTGTCTCACATTTAGATCTTTCATCCATTTTGAGTTTATCTTTGTGTATGGTGAAAGAGAGTGGTCTAGTTTCATTCTTCTGCATGTGGATGTCCAATTTGCCCAGCACCATTTATTGAAGAGACTGTCTTTCTTCCAATGGATAGTCTTTCCTCCTTTATCGAACATTAGTTGGCCATAAAGTTCAGGGTCCACTTCTGGGTTCTCTATTCTATTCCATTGATCTATGTGTCTGTTTTTGTGCCAGTACCACACTGTCTTGACCACAGCTTTGTTGGACAACCTGAAATCTGGCATTGTGATGCCCCCAGATATGGTTTTCTTTTTTAAAATTCCCCTGGCTATTCGGAGTCTTTTCTGATTCCACACAAATCTTAAAATACTGTGTTCTAACTCTCTGAAGAAAGTCCATGATATTTTGAAAGGGATTGCATTAAACGTGTAAATTGCCCAGGGTAACATTGACATTTTCACAATATTAATTCTGCCAATCCATGAGCATGGAATATTTTTCCATCTCTTGGTGTCTTCCTCAATTTCTTTCAGAAGTGTTCTATAGTTTTGAGGGTATAGATCCTTTACCTCTTTGGTTAGGCTTATTCCTAGGTATCTTATGCTTTTGGGTGCAATTGTAAATGGTATTGACCCCTTAATTTCTCTTTCTTCAGTCTCATTAGTGTATAGAAATGCCACTGACTTTTGGGCATTGATTTTGTATCCTGCCACACTGCCGAATTGCTGTATGAGTTCTAGCAATCTTGGGGTGGAGACTTTTGGGTTTTCTATGTAGAGTATCATGTCATCGGCGAAGAGGGAGAGTTTGACTTCCTCTTTGCCAATTTCAATGCCTTTAATGTCTCTTTGTTGTCTGATTGCTGAGGCTAGGACTTCCAGTACTATGTTGAATAGCAGTGGTGAGAGTGGACATCCCTGTCTTGTTCCTGATCTTAGGGGAAACACTCTCAGTTTGTCCCCATTGAGAATGATATTTGCTGTGAGCTTTTTGCAGATGGCTTTTAAGATGCTGAGGAATGTTCCCTCTATCTCTACACTCTGAAGAGTTTTGATCAGGAATGGATGCTGTATTTTGTCAAATGCTTTCTCTGCATCCAATGAGAGGATCATATGGTTCTTGGTTTTTCTCTTGCTGATATGATGAATCACATTGATTGTTTTATAAGTGTTGAACCCGCCTTGTGTCCCATGAATAAATCCTACCTGATCATGGTGAATAATTTTCTTAATGTACTGTTGGATCCTATGGGCTAGTATCTTGTTGAGAACTTATGCATCCATGTTCCTCAGGGATATTGGTCTATAATTCTCCTTTTTGGTGGGGTCTTTGTCTGGTTTTGGAATTAAGGTGATGCTGGCCTCATAGAACGAATTTGGAAGTACTCCATCTCTTTCTATCTTTCCAAACAACTTTAGTAGAATAGGTTTGCTTTCTTCTTTAGCTGTTTGATAGAATTCCCCTGGGAAGCCATCTGGCCCTGGACTCTTGTGTCCTCGGAGGTTTTTGATGACTGCCTTAATTTCCTCCCTGGTTATTGGCCTGTTCAGGTTTTCTATTTCTTCCTGTTCCAGTTTTGGTAGTTTGTGGTTTTCCACAAATGCGTCCATTTCTTCTAGATTGCCTAATTTATTGGCGTATAGCTGTAAATCGTTTGTATTTCCTTGGTGTTGGTAATGATCTCTCTTTTCTCATTCATGATTTTATTAATTTGAGTCTTCTCTCTCTTCTCTTTAATAAGGCTGGCTAATGGTTTATCTATCTTATTAATTCTTTCAAAGAACCAACTCCTGGTTCTGTTGATCTGTTCCACAGTTCTTCTGGTCTCAATTTCGTTGAGTTCTGCTCGACTAACTCTCTTCTTCTGCTGGGTGTCGGATCTATCTGCTGTTTTTTCTCTAGCTCCTAGAGGTGTAAGGTTAGCTTTTGTATTAGAGTTCTTTCAAGTTTTTGAATGGATGCTTCTATCGCTATGTATTTCCCCCTTAAGACTGCTTTTCATCCCAAAGATTTTGAACGGTTGTATCTTCATTCTCATTAGTTTCCATGAATCTTTTTAATTCTTCCTTAATTTCCTGGTTGACCCTTTCATCTTTTAGCAGGATGGTCCTTAACCTCCACGTGTTTGAGGTCCTTCCAAACTTCTTGTTGTGATTTAGTTCTAATTTCAAGGTATTATGGTCTGAGAATATGCAGGGGACGATCCCAATCTTTTGGTATCGGTTCAGCCCTGATTTGTGACCCAGTATGTGGTCTATTCTGGATAAAGTTCCATGTGCACTTGAGAAGAATGTGTATTCAGTGCAGTTTGGATGTGAAGTTCTGTAGATATCTGTGAAATCCATCTGGTCCAGTGTCTCATTTAAAGCTCTCGTTTCTTTGGAGATGTTGTGCTTAGAAGACCTATCGAGTATAGAAAGAGTTAGATTGAAGTCACCAAGTATAAGTGTATTATTATCTAAATATTTCTTCATTTTGGTTATTAATTGATTTAAATATTTGGCAGCTCCCACATTCGGGGCATATATATTGAGGATTGTTAAGTCCTCGTTTTGGATAGATCCTTTAAGTATGATATAGTGTCCCTCTTCATCTCTCACTATAGTCTTCGGGGTAAATTTTAGTTTATCTGATATAAGGATGGCTACCCCTGCTTTCTTTTGAGGACCATTTGAATGGTAAATGGTTCTCCAACCTTTTATTTTCAGGCTGTAGGTGTCCTTCTGTCTAAAATGAGTCTCTTGTAGACAACAAATAGATGGGTCCTGCTTTTTTATCCAGTCTGAAACCCTGCGCCTTTTGATGGGGTCATTAAGCCCATTTACCTTCAGAGTTACTATTGAAAGATAAGAGTTTAATGTCATCATGATACCTATTCAGTCCCTGTTTTTGTGGATTGTTCCACTGGACTTCTTCTTAAAGGGAATTTTAAGAGTCCCCCTTAAAATTTCTTGCAGAGCTGGTTTGGAGGTCACATATTCTTTCAGTTCCTGCCTGTCTTGGAAGCTCTTTATCTCTCCTTCCATTCTGAATGAGAGCCTTGCTGGATAAAGTATTCTTGGTTGCATGTTCTTCTCATTTAGGACCCTGAATATATCCTGCTAGCCCTTTCTGGCCTGCCAGGTCTCTGTGGAGAGGTCAGCTGTTACCCTAATACTCCTCCCCATAAAAGTCAGGGATTTCTTGTCTCTTGCTGCTTTAAGGATCTTCTCTTTATCTTTGGAATTTGCAAGCTTCACTATTAAATGTCGAGGTGTTGAACGGTTTTTATTCATTTTCGGGGGGGATCTCTCTATTTCCTGCATCTGAATGCCTGTTTCCCTTCCCAGATTAGGAAAGTTTTCAGCTATGATTTGTTCAAGTACGTATTCTGGCCCTCTGTCTCTTTTGGCGCCCTCGGGAACCCCAATTAAACATAGGTTTTTCTTCCTCAGGCTGTCGTTCCCTTAATCTATCTTCATGGTCTTTTAATTGTTTGTCTCTTTTTTCCTCAGTTTCCCTCTTTGCCATCAACTTGTCTTCTATGTCACTCACTCGTTCTTCCACCTCGTTAACCCTCGTCGTTAGGACTTCTAGTTTGGATTGCATCTCATTCAATTGATTTCTAATTTCTGCCTGATTGGATCTAAATTCTGCAGTCATGAAGACTCTTGAGTCCTTTATACTTTTTTTCTAGAGCCACCAGTAGCTGTATAATAGTGCTTCTGAATTGGCTTTCTGACATTGAATTGTAATCCAGATTTTGTAACTCTGTGGGAGAGAGGACTGTTTCTGATTCTTTCTTTTGAGGTGAGGTTTTCCTTCTAGTCATTTTGCTCAGTGCAGAGTGGCCAAAAACAACTTGTATTGGGAAAAGGAGAAAAAGAGAGGAGAGAAAGAAGGAAAGAAAAGATAAAAAAAAAGAAAAAAGAAAAAAAGTTAAAAAAAAGAGAAGAAAAAGAGAAAGAAAAAGAAAGAAAAAAAGGGTGGGGGAGGAAACAGAAATCAAAAAGCAAAAAAAAAAAATATCGGGGGAGTATCTGCTGTTTTGTATACTTAAAGTCCCTTGACTTCCCCTGGAACTTGTCCGTCTGTTTGTCTATTGGGGGAGGGGCCTGTTGTGCTGTTTTCCAGGTGTTAGTACTTGGGGGAGCTGCTCTGCCCCCTGCCTGGTGCAGGGCTCAGTGGGGGTTGTTTACCCCTTGAGGCCCCTGGAGGAACAGACACAGTGGTGGCGGCCAGCTCGGGAGCCCTGGATTCAGCTCCTGCTGTAACTACGGAGCTCTCGGTCTGCAGGGGCCTGGATGTTCCAGGCGCGGGGCTGCTGATCTGCTTAGCTCAGGGCAGGAGCGTCCTTGCTGTCCTGGGCCCTTCCGGCCTCTGCCTTTCCCGGGGGGAGGCCGGATCCTGGGCTGTGTCCCCGTCGCCCAGTGTTCCCGGGCCTGCGCTGTTGGATTCACTCCCGGCCGCGTAGTCGCCTCTCCGCGGAGCCGCCGCCCGAGCCCCTCCGAGCTGCTCCGGGACACGCAGCCCCCTCTCCGCGCAGAGCCGCCACCCGAGCCCCTCCGAGCTGCTCCCGTTCCAGCCCTGCGGCGCTGCAGCCCTTTAGGGAGCTCGGGGCACTCTCCTGTGTGCACAGGTGTCTGTTAGTGTCCCAGGGAGCCTGAGGGCATCCCCGCCCTCCTGGGGTCCTGTTCTAACTTCCTGCGAGGGCCTTTCCACCCGGGAAGGTTGGTGAAGCTCCTGCTTCTCTGGGTCGGTGCTTTCCTGTTCTGGGGGCCCTTGCCCTGGCCTTAGCCCAGCTCCTCGCTGGGCCCCTTCCCCTTGGATGCCTTTGGTTTCTTTATTTCTTTTCCCCTGTCTTCTTACCTTGATAGAAGCATGAACTCTTCTTACTGTAGCATTCCAGCTGTTCTCTCTTTAAATCTCAGGCCGAATTCGTAGATTTTCAGGATGATTTGAAGGTTATCTAGGTAATTTGGTGGAGACAGGTGATTTGGAGACCCTACTCTTCCGCCATCCTGCCCCTCCCCCTATTATAAGTATTTTATAAGCCTTTTGCTTCTTCATTTATATTGGCAATGACAACATGATTCAGGATAGAAATTTTCCATCTCCCAGTTTTTACTTGTCAGGGCTACTTCACTCAGGATAAAGATAAATCTTACAGAAAATTTTGCATTTTTTTCTTGAATGGCTGCAGGTATATTGTTTACAAATCTTATCATTCCACTGCCCCATTTACATTAGAGATTCCTGCTTTGTTCATGAAAGTCTACCATTTTCTTATATGTTCTGGTTATAGCAACTTAATTAAATTTTATTTCATCTTATTGGCTGTCATAGCAACGGTTATTTTGTTCATGATAAAAAGATTTCACCTCTCACCCCTACCTACCTGATGTGAAGAGTCTTATATCACTGTTTTCACTGGTCATATATTTACTTTCCTTTTTTGTAAAAATAATAATAATAATGAATTAAGCGTTCTTATTTTTTGAGTGTCTAGGCAATATTCTTTTTTGCTTTCTAAACTTGGCATGATTGCCTCATTCTTGAAGGAAGTATTCCCATATCTTTCTTTGTATTACCATGGTCACTTGTCCAGAACAGTGGTATTACTTGTATCCGCCCAGCTATGGCTACTTTACTCCTTCAGGAGGTCTTCCAATTACCTATTTAAACTTGTGCATGAAATAAATCTTTCATATTTCTTTTCTAATATTCATAGAAAATGTACTTAGTAAACATCTCTTATATCTCCCACTTTCTGATCTCAACCAGCCACAGCAAATTTATTAATAAAAGAACTATTCTTTCTTTGCCTGCAATGGGCATAGCTACTTTAAGAAAAAGTCTTCTATCTTCATGACCTTCTGAAACAAATTCTCCTTTCTTTCCCACTTCAATCACACACACATACCCCACATACATTTGCCCACTTCCTTGTCTGCCCCGACCTTAGCTTCAGCATTCATGAAAGAAGTGTTTGACATCTGTACATATTTCAGTCTTAGATGCTTCCCTCTGGAAGGTAGTTTCCTCTCTTCCTCTTTGAACTGACCATGGCAAGTTTTTTCACTAAATAAGTATCCAATGTTCCTGCAAAGGAAGTGGCATAAAGTGGTTAGGGCCACAATGTCTAGAGTCATACTTCTTGGATTTGGGGTATAATCTTCCTCAAGAGTTTCACAAAAATTATTCCATAATCCTGTTTGCACTGGCTACTTTGTTCAAGAAATAAATCTTCCATTGCCTTACTGCCTCAGCAATATTTCTAGTTTGTTCATGAACAAAGCTTCTATTTCTTGTCAACCCTGATGATGGCTAAAAGTCTGTTCACATGTCTTTTACTTTCAGTTTTCAGGGGTTTTTTTTTTGTATTTGTACCATGCCTGGATACCTTGATGATAAAAGAAGTCTTCCACCTTTTTCTCTTTCCTGGCAATGGTCATCTTGCCAATAAAAGAAATCTAATTCCTTGGCTAACTTGTTCGTAAAAATTACACTTTTCCATCTCCTTTACAGCAAAGGCCAAGGATACTTAATTCCTGAAGAAAGTCTTCCACTTCTCTGGGATCTCCAGCTATCAGATCTTGACTACTCTACCTAATTTGAATCCTTATTTTTATTGCAAATTTGAATCCAGCTAGTGAAAAGCCCACATGTCCACATCTGCTTGCCAAACACATGTAGACTAATGGTTGACTTATTTATATCAAACAAAGTATTCAAATATGGTAATCCAGCTGCCATCTTATTACCATGATATCCTTTTATAGCAACTCACTGCACTGAAAATTCTCTTTCAGAGCAATTATGATTGTCAATCCTGCTACCAATTTTTATGTCTCAGTTTTGCCAATATTTTGACAGCATATAAAGAGACATAAAATTATTCTAACCAATACAAAGGCCCAGGCAAGGGCATCCAAGTGAGAGACCCAATTTGGCTCCCCTCCTTACAATTTTATACTATGTACCTATACCAATTTATAAACATTTATTCCAGGTTTATGACTTATATTTCATCTGATATGATCCTCCACCATATAGCCTACTTATTTCTTGAACGCAAGAGAAGAATACAAGTTCAACACAGAAGAGATGTTATAACCATGGTGACACAATGGCTAATTTTGGTACCTTGTTCCCTGAAAGGGTAAAGATCACCAAAGTAGCCATGGAAATTCCATTTTACCTCAGGAATGCACTAGAATGCATTCGGATGTTCTATGGGTAAATCTGGATAAACCTAGTTACTGCCTAAGGAAGGGTATTTTGGGAAAGTATGTTAATCCCAACACAGCCACTTCATTATATCAACTTGTCCAAACAGACACAGAGTATTAACTTGTAAATGTCATCTGTGGATGAATGTGAAATGCTTTTCTCTTGAGAATAAGATGCATTGCGTCTCCTGCTTAAACCTACTGCTCCTTGTTTCCAGCATCCCTGAACCCCATTTGGCTGCACACCTTGGCTTTTATTCTCAATCCTACTCCCTTAAAACCTTAATGAGTTACTTTGGATATGCATATATTTCTTGAATTTGGCACTCTCCTTCAGACTTGATGTTTTGTATTCTTACTTCAGATCTACAGGCCATAATTGCAGGCATGTTGTTCTCCTGAATTCCACCCATCTTTTTGGGTAATTTTTTCTCCTCCATCTCTACAGCATAAATTAGAAGCTTGAATAAATTGTACAAATAGAAACTAACAATAACTTAAATGAAGAGGTACAAGCTAACTATTAGGAGCAAGGGAGAGTTGCAACTGATGAGTGTATATCCATAAGTTCTTTCCACAGGCCCCCTGCAACACCCTCAATACAAGTTTAACTCCATCCTTTAGAAAATAAAAATAGTAATTTCATATTAGATAGGCTTCTTTATAAAAATTACAAATATTATAAAATTTGAAAGTATTTATTTGTACACATTATCTTAGGAAGTCTATTACCCCAGTGTTTCTAAAATCTTTACTATTAAGGACAGTGTTGAGAGGAATTATCCTGCTGATTCTATAGCACATGGGGTACTTTTTTTCAACTGGGCATGTGAAGATTATTCATGGTTTGTGACTATCACTTGGTTATGTTTGTTTGTCTCACCTAGGTGTTTCTGGCTAGAGCTGCCATTCATCAGATCCACCAAGAGGAACAGCCAGTGAGTATACTTCTACATTCTAACTGGCCCAGTAACTGTCCAAATGCCAAGGTCCTAAGAGCATCTGGACACCAAGCATTACTTCTGCATACTACCATAAATGCTGATTCTCTGGTAGCATTTCCAGGGAGTAAGCAGGGAAAGGCCTTAATCAGTTTCTGTATACATGTTCTAATTTAGGGGAAAAAAACACCTTGAATACAGAAGACAAGGGTGTTTTGTAAGATAAAATCGAGGGTATGTTAGGCACAGTGAAAAAATATATTTAAAATACAAATATTGGAAAGTAAAGAGAACCTAAGAATACAGGTGGCAATATTGCAAATTTCTGAATTTTTCTAAAATACAGAAATGTTTCTGAGACATTATTCTGAAGACTATTTTGAATTAACGGTGGATTTTAAATGAAATATTTAAATTCATACTTTGGAGAATCTGAGAAGCTGTCATGGATTGAACGGCACTTTTTAAAATCTTAATTCTTTCTTACTCCCTTCTGTTCAAAAAATGAAATAAAATTCTGCTTTGATCAGATTAAAAAATATTAAGCCTCTGTTATGGAATACTTTTCTAATAAAGATGTAGTTCTAGGAATATAATTTTTGCTTGGGAAATGCTCTTATATAAGAGATGGGCCTTTAGAGTGTTAGCCACTTCAGAGATCACATTTATTTCAAGAATTTATTTTTCTTTTGAAGCTTTTATGAGAGTGGGACTGATGTTATATTCTTATATTATCTGGTAGCTTCTTTTTGAACTTTAGAAAACTGTGACTTAGGAAAGACTTTAGAGGTGCTTTATCACTGCCAATGGAAGAAATCTCAATGTGCAATTGGTAAAGAATCAAACCAAGTTCTTTAAGGATGAGATAATTTCCCTGTGATTAAACATTTAAATGGAAATTATATTTTAAAAATGTTGAGACTTCCCTTTTCTGTAATATTAAGAGCCTGATTTGACAGTAGAAACGTATTTGTACAGAAGTACACCATTTGAAGTATGTTGTTATCTACTGCAAAGGTAAGTGCCAGAAGAGAGATTCTTGGTATCAGATCAGAAAAGTTGAAAATTAGAGGATACATGAGAGATTTGAATTGGAATAATATAACATCAGGGCTCATTACTTATACCAGAGGGCACTCCATTATACAACAAAAGAAAAGACTTGGACTCCAACCAGGAATTTGCAGTTGGATCTCAGAAGACTGAGAAAATAATGGGAGAGGAAAGAAGAAGGATTTTTTTAATGAATATTTTGGAGGTTTAATTTATTTTTGAAGAAGTGGTTGAATTAATATTAGGGGCCCCACAGTTTAAATATTAGACAGTAGAGGATAGTCAACGTTTTATGTTGTTATAATATGTTATTTGGTTTTGATGATACTCTTTTAGAGTATAAAATGCATACTTTTTCTAGTGAGCTTTCTTGGGTGAGGAGGTGTAATGTTCAATGTGAAGGAGAATACAGTATTTTACAGTGATGTTATTTGAACTATAATGATACTGTTATATTTTGAACAGCATTTTCTGTGATGGACTTTATGGGAAGGGGAAGAGCATTTATATGGCTAAATGTGAGGGGGAAATATTTGTGGAATTTTAGAACAACTCTTTCATACTATTTGCCATAGAATGATGCTTATGCAATCTGTAACCTTGTCACTTAAGACTGGTGGATTGAGAAGGGATGTATACTTAGTACCTATACCAGTATCTAGTAGTAGAAAGCATTTAATATTTGTTGATTGAATTAATAATTATTTACATGGTATGTCCTCATTATTTGATATTTCTTCATAAATGCCAGATAAAAATTTATATTTTTATAAATAAAAATTATTTATCTGGCATTTTCACCTGGAAACCTTTGAGTGGGAAAAACAAAGATTACCAGATGGCAATCAGAAACCATGAATAAGGGATGCTGGGGTAGCTCAGTTGGCTGAGTGTCCTACTCTGGATTTCAGCTCAGGTCATGATCTCAGGGTCATATGATTGAGTCCTGTGGTTCCATGTAGGGTTCTGCCCTCAGTAGGGAGTCTGCTTGGAATATTCTCTCTCTCCTCCCTCTGCCCCTCCCCACTTTTGTGCTCTTTTTCTCTAAATAAATAAAATCTAAAAGGAAAGAAACCATGAATAATCCTTACACACTCAATTAAAAAAAAAACCCTCTCATGTGTTGCAGAATGAACACCACCACTCATCTCAATACTTTCCTTATAGTAAGATTCTAGAAACACCAGCCTTCCATTTTTTCTTAGGAAACATGTTTATTAGATATCTATATGAGATAACTGCCCATATCCCTGGAGGGCCAGTAAGGGTTGGCTGTATCAGTGTTAGGCATCAGGAAGATTTGACTATTTAACATAATAACGTTGGAATCATAGGACAGAGAAAGACTTGAGGTTTAAATAGATTTTTGAATTGTATCACTTCTGGAAGATGACTCAAACTGAAGCTGCTGAAGAGACCAGATAATAATTAGGTATATGATAGCACTCTTTGGATTGGACTGAGTAGAAAGCAATGATGGTATTGTGGATATTTCAAACTGATGAACTTAATTTCCTCTGGGAATAAACATTTCCAGGGATCTCTGGATGGCTCAGTGGTTTGGTGCCTGCCTTCGGCCCAGAGCGTGATCCTGGAGTCCCGGGATCGAGTCCCACATCGGGCTCCCTGCATGGGCCCTGCTTCCCCTCTGCCTGTGTCTCTGCCTCTCTCTCTCTCTCTCTCTCTCTCTCGAATAAATAAATAAAACTTAAAAAAAATAAAATAAACCAAACATTTCCAATCTACATGATTAGAGAGGAGGGTTTCCAATGGCCATGTTTCAATTCCCTATTCTTATGATCATAATAATGATCAATATTACACTATTCCTATGACCATAGTTGATTGAATCAGGGGTGAGTATCAGAATCAGCTGAGCTGTTCAGATCCCCTTTCCTGCAAAGTTAGAATCGCAATGAGGGGAGAAAAATATTTCTGTGGCCAAGTTTACCATATGTGTAGCAAGTATAATTCTTAGCTTCACAAATGGATGTGCAAAGAATGCCACACAATTTTATTTAAGCTTAATTGAACCTAACTCCAAATATTCATCCCACTGAGCTACTGGGAAATTAAATTAAAGTCATTTTTAGGTCCTTTCCTTTTCATATATCATAGAAGAATATGAAAGCCTTGTGTGGTGCTTGAACAATGGAGGTTACCAATGATATTTTCATTGTCCATGCCTGCATATTATCTTTGAAATATGGTGGCTCTGTAGAATCTGTGTCAGCTATGGGTAAGGAAATTTTCTGTAGATATTTTCTGGTTTTGCTTCTAACTTCTCTGAAGCAAGGGAGTACAAAAAGCCTAACTTTATTTTTATAATGGGATAGAACAAAATACATGTAAAGAAAATCTCTCACAAGTTAATGTCTCAATAAATTATACTGCTACTTAAGTAAACTTAAGAACATTGAGTGGACATGTTATGGATACTCATAGGGTTTCCTTCCTAGATTTCTGCAATTCCTCCTTTTCTGGTTACTACTCTGTTCTAATATACAGAGCTGAGCCCAGAGACACAGAGATTGAGCCTTACTCAATGTGATGGTCATTTTTATGTGTGAATTTGGCTGGACTCTAGTTCTCTATCATTCAACCAAACAGTAGTCTTTTTGTTGCTATGGATGTGATTAAAGTGTATTATCCTAGATAATACAGGTGGCTCTTATCCAGTCAGTTGAAAGGCCTTCAGAGGAAAGTAGAACTTTTCCATAAGAAGAATGATTCTACCTGTGGATAACAACCTCAACTTGTGCTTAAGAGGTCTAGCATGTACTTCCTGATGTTCTGCCATATGGATTTTGGATTTGCCTTGGCAGCCCCCAAAACCACATTAGCCAATTCCTTAAAAAACCTCTCCTTATATATCATATACATTATTATCTGTAATATCTATATAATATATCTCTAGTTACACTATTTTAGTCTATTCAGTCTGCTATAACAAAATACCATAGATTGGGTAGCTCATAAATAATGGAAATTTATTGCTCACAGTTCTGGAAGCTGGGAAGTCCAAGATCAAGGTGCAAGTATGGTCAAGGTCTGGTGAAAGCCCTCTACTGAGTTGCAGACAGCTAACTTCTTACTGTGTCTTCACATGGTGACAGTGAGCTAAGAAGCTGCTTGGGACTCTCCTTTATGGGTACTAATCCTTTCATGAGAACTCTACCCATATTACCTAAACATCTCTCAAAGACCCCACCTCCTAAAACCATTGCATTGGGCATTAGGATTTCAATATATGAATCATGGGTGGACACAAACATTCAGACGATAGCATATAATATGTATAATATATCTTTTAATATATAGCTTGTATTATAGTCCTGTCTCCATTCCTCTTAGTTATACATAATTGGTTTAGGGATAAATATACTTAATCCAAAGAGATCAATCAGATTTTCTCTTCTAAAGTTGTGATTTTCAACTTAGATGCAGAGAAACTAAAGGATAACTACATCACTTTAATAGCAAGACATTAGGGGAGGCTCAAACACTCCTGTTGATGAGGCCCCAGAGCTACTGTGATATCGTGGATTCTGTGACATAATCTACTTTCATTCTAATAAATTCCATTTACTATTTTTGGTTTAAGATAAAATGTGTTTCTGATTTCTGTAACCTCACAATTATAAAGAGGGGTATCTGTGAGTACCTGGATTAAAAACTTAAATACAATACCTGAAATCATAAAACTCCTAAAAGAAAGCATAAATAGTAATCTCTTAGACATAGACCTTAGCAACATATACATAGACATGTTTCCTCAGGCAAGGTAAACACCAAAAGTAAACGATTGAGACAACAAAATAAAAAGCTTTTGCAGAGAAAAAAATGTTAACAAAACAGAAAGGCAGCCTAGTGAATGGGAGAATATATTTGCAAATATTATATCTTATAAAGGGTTAATATCCAAAAAATATAAAGAACTTATACAACTAAGCATCCCTTCCCCAAAATAATCTGATAAAGAATGAGCAGAAGGCCTTAATAGACATTGTTTGGAAGAATATTTACAGATAGCTAACAGACTGATGAAAAGGCACTCAGCATCACTAATCATCAGGGAAAAGCAAATCAAAACCACAATGAGATATTACCTTAAGCCAGTCAGAATGAGTAGAATCAAAAGGAAAAAAGTGCTGGGAAGATATGGAGAAAAAGAACTCTCAGGCACTGTTGGCAGAAATGTAAATTGGTACAGCTACTGGGGGAAATACTATGGAAGTTTCTGTAAAAATTATAAATAGAGGGGATCCCTGGGTGACTCAGCAGTTTAGTGCCTGCCTTCAGCCCAGGGCTGGAGTGGTTGGAAGTCCCAGAATCGAATCCCACGTCAGGCTCCCTGCATGGAGCCTGCTTCTCCCTCTGCCTGTGTCTCTGCCTCTCTCTCTCTCTCTCTTATGAATAAATTTAAAATTTTTAAAAAATATAAATAGAAATACCATACGATCTAGTTGCACTACTGGATATTCACCCAAAGAAAATTAAAAAGCTAATTCAAAAAGATATATGCTCCCCTATGTTTATCGAAACATTATTTACAGTAGCCAGGATATGGAAGAAATCCGAGTGTCTATCAACAGATGAATGAAGATATCGTATACATAAATGGACTATTACCCATAAAAAAGAATAAGATCTTGACATTTGCAACAACATGGAAGGCCCAGAGTTTACTAGGCTGTTAAATAAGTCAGACAGAGAAAGACAAATACCATGTGATTTTCACCTATATGTGGAATCTAAAAAACAAGCCAAATGATCAAAAAACAGACTCTGAAAAATAGTCCAATGGTTGCCAGAGGGGAGGTGGGTAGGGAAATGGATAGAATAGATAAGGGGCATTAAGAGGTCCAAACTTCTAGTTATAAAATAAGTCATGCAGATGAAAAGTATAGCATAGGGAATATAATCAATAATATTGTAATAAAATATGGAAACTACACATATTGTGGTGAGCACTGAGTAATGTGGAGAATTGTTATTTTCTTTGCTTCTAATTTTTATTTAAATTTCAGTTAGTTAACATATAGTGTATATTAGTTTCAGGAGTAGAATTTAGGGATTCATCATTTACATAAAACACCCAATGCTCATCACAAGTGACCTCCTTAATACCCATCACCCATTTAAGCCATACCTCCCCCCAACTCCCCTCTAGTGACCCTCAGTTTGTTCTTTAAAGTCTGTTTTATGGTTTACATCACTCCTTTCTTTGTTTTCTCCTATTGTACATCTGTTTTGTTTCTTAAATTCCACATATGGATGAAATCATATTGTATTTGTCTTTCTCTGATTTCTGTGCTTAGTGTAATACTCTCTAGTTCGATCCATGTCATTGCAAATGACAAGATTTCATTCCTTTTTTAAGGCTGAGTAATGTTACCTCTTCTTATGTATTTATCAATCGATGGACCTTTGGACTCTTTCCATAATTTGGGTATTGTTGATAATGCTGCTATAAACATTGCGGTGCATGTATCACTTTGAATCAGTATTTTTGTATTCTTTGGGTAGAGACATAATAGTGTCATTGCTGGACCATAAGGTAGCTCTATTTTTAACTTTCCGAGGAATCTCCATACTGTTTTCCAGAGTGGCTGCACCAATTTACATTCCCATCAACAGTGTAAGAGAGTTTCCTTTTTCTGCATACTCTCCAACATGTGTTGTTTCTTGTGTTATTAATTTTATCATTCTGACTGGGGTGAGGTGATATTTCACTGTAGTTTTGATTTGAATTTCCCTGATGGCAAGTGATGTGGAGCATTATCTCGTGTGCTTATTGGCCATGTGTATGTCTTCTTTGGTGAAATTTCTGTTCATGTCTTTTGCCCATTTCATGATTGGATTGTTTGTTTCTTTGCTGTTGAGTTTAATAAGTTCTTTATAGATCTTGGATACTAGCCCTTTATTTGATAGGTCATTTGCAAGTATCTTCTACTATTCTGTAGGTTGTCTTTTAGTTTTGTTGACTGTTTCTTTTGCTGTGCAGAAGCTTTTTATCTTGATGAAGTACCAATAATTCATTTTTGCTTTTGTTTCTCTTGCCTTTATAGACATGTCTTGTAAGAAGTTGCTATGGCTGAGTACAGAAATGTTGCTGCCTGTGTTCTTCTCTAGGATTTTGATGAATTACTGTCTCACTTTTAGGACTTTCATCCATGTTAAGTTTATTTTTGTGTATGGAGTAAGAAAATGGTCCAGTTTTATTCTTCTGCCTGTGGCTGTCCAATTATCCCAACACTATTTATTGAAAAGACTGTCTTTTTTCCATTGGATATTCTTCCCTGCTTTGTTGAAGATTAGTTGAATGATTTTTTAAAGTGTAGTGTTGGATTTAATCTTCTACTATTTTGTTGAAATTTTTAATGAATTTATTTATTTATTTATTTATTTATTTATTTATTTATTTGAGAAAGAGAAAGAGAGGGACAGTGGGAGGGCAAAGGTAGAGAAATATTCAAGAAGACTCCCTGCTGACTGGGGAACTTGTCATGGGCCTGGATCCCAGGACCCTGAGTTAATGACCTGAGCCAAAATCAAGAATCAGACACCTAACCGATTGAGACACTTATGTGCCCCTTTTGTTGAGAATTCTGGGAACCATCAGGGATATTGGCCTGTATTTCTCCTTTTTAGTGGGGCCTTTGTCTGGTTTTGGAATCAAGGTAATGCTGGCCTCATAGAATGAATTTGGAAGTTTTCCTTCCATTTCTATGTTTTGGAATAGTTTAAGAGGAATAAGTATTAACTCTTCTTTGAATTTTGGTAGAATTCCCTTGGGAAGCCTTATGGTCTTGGACTTTTGTTGTTGGGAGATTTTTGATCACTGATTCAATTTCTTTCCACATAATTGGTCTGTTTCAGTTTTTGTATTTCTTCCTGTTTTAGTTTTGGTAGATATCGTTTCTAGGAATTTATCCATGTCTTCCAGATTGTCCAATTTATTGGCATATAATTTTTCATGATATTCTCTTAGAATTTTTTTGTTTCTGTGGTGTTAATTGTAATCTGTTCTCCCTTATTCATGATTTTATTTATTTCCGTCCTTTCTTCTTTTTGAGAAGTCTAGCTAGGGGATTATCACTTGTATTCATTCTTACAAAGAATCAGCTCCTGGTTTCCTTGATATATTCTACTGGCCTCAGTTTACAGTTTAAAATATTTTATTTATTTATTCATGAGAGATGCAGAGAGACAGAAAGGAGGCAGACACACAGGCAGAGGGAGAAGCAGATTCTCTTCAGGGAGCCTGAATGGGACTAGATCCCAGGAACCCCAAGATCACAACCTAAGCCAAAGGCAGATGCTCAACCACTGATCCACCCAGGTATCCCTCTACTGGTATTTTTTGTTTGTATATCATTTATTTCTGCTCTAATCTTCATTATTTCCAATTTACTATTGGTTTTAGGCTTCATTTGCTGTTCTTTTCTCTAGTTCATTTAGATGTATATTTAGGTTGTGTATTTGAGATTTTCCTTGCTTTTTGTGGTAGTCCTGTATTTCTATATGCTTCCTTTTTATAACCAGCATTTGCTGCATTCCAAAGGTTTTGAACTGTTGTGTTTTCATTAGCATTTGTTTCCATGTATTTTTTATTTCTTTAATTTCCTGATTGACCTCTTCAGTTTTAGTATGATGCTCTTTAACCTCCATGTATATGTAATCTTTCCATTTTTTTGTGTGTGTGATTGACTTCAAGATTCATAGTGTGATGGTCAGGAAATATGTATTGTGTGTTCTCAATTTTCCTGCACTTGATGAGGCCTAATTTGTGACCCAATATGTGATCAAGTGTGGAGAATGCTCCATAGGCACTTGAAAGGAATGTGTTTTCTGCTGCTCTAGGAAGAAATGTTCTGTATCTGTTAAGTCCATCTGGTCCAGTGTGTCATTTAAAGCCATTGTTTCCTTGTTGATTTTCTGCATCGATTATTTGTGGATTGCTGTAAGTGGGGTGTTAATGTCCCCTACTATTCTTAGTATCAATGGATTTATTTATATTTGTTATTGATTGATTTATATATTTGGGTACTCCCAAGGTGGGGATATAACCATTTGCAATTGTAATTTCTTCTTGTTGGTTTTAGACCCACATATTATGATATATTGCCATTCTTCATCTCTTGTTACACTCCTTCGTTTAAAACCTTGTTTGTGTGAGGTAGTATGGCTACCCTGGTTATTTATAAATATAAATATATAAAATATATATAATTATTTGTATATTTTTATTGGACTTTGATTTGCCAAAATGTATATAACACCCAGTGCTCATCCCATCAAGTGCCCTCTCAGTACCTGTCACCTAGTCTCCCCTTCCCCCTGCCCACATCCCCTTCACTACCCCTTGTTCATTTCCCAGAATAGGAGTCCGTCATGTTCTATCACCCCCTCTGATATATTCCACTCATTTTCTCTTCTTTCCCCTAAAATCCCTTTCACTGTTTTTTTATATTCCCGGTATGAATAAAACCATATAATGTTTGTCCTTCTCCAATTAACTTAGTTCCTCAGCATAATGCCCTCCAGTTCTATCCATGTTGAAGCAAATAGTTGGTATTCATCATTTCTACTGGCTGAGTAATATTACATTGTATATATATATACCACATCTTCTTTATCCATTCATCTGGTGAAGGACACTGAGGCTTCTTCAACAGTTTGGCTATCGTGGACATTGCTGCATTAACATTGGAGTGCAAAAGTCTCAGCTTTTCACTGCATCTGTATCTTTGGGGTAAATCCCCAGCAGTGCAATAGGGGGGTCATAGGGTGCTCGATTTTTAACTCTTTGAGGAACCTTCACACAGTTTTCCAGAGTGGCTGTCATAATCCTATCATAATCCTGGTTTTAGGGGTAAGGCTCTCAGTTTTTCACCATTGAGAATGATATTTGCTGTGGGTTTTTCAAAATGGCTTTTAAGATGCTGAGGAATGTTCCCTCCATCCCTACACTGAAGACTTTTGATCAGGAATGGATGCTGTAACTCTTTGAGAAACCTCCACACAGTTTTCCAGAGTGGCTGCACCAGTTCACATTCCCACCAAGAGTGCAAGAGGCTTCCCCTTTCTTCACATCCTCTCCAAAATTTTTTTTTCCTGTTTTGTTAATTTTTACCATTCTCACAGGTGTGAAATGGTATCTCATTGCAGTTTTGATTTGAATTTCCCTGATGGCAAGTGATGTAGAGCATTATCTCACGTGCCTGTTGGCCATCTGTATGCCTTCTTTGGTGAAATTTCTGTTCATATCTTTTGCCCATTTCATGATAGGGTTGTTTGTTTCTTTGCTGTTGAGTTTAATAAATTCTTTATAGATCTTGGATACTAGCCCTTTATATGATAGGTCATTTGCAAATATCTTCTCCCATTCTGTAGGTTGCTTTCAGTTTTGTTGACTGTTTCTTTTGCTGTGCAGAAGCTTTTTATCCTGATTAAGTCATAGGATTTCATTTTTGCTTTTGTTTACTTTGCCTTAATAAATGTATCTTGCAAGAATTTGCTGTGGCCAAGTTCATAAAGGGTGTTGCATGTGTTCTCCTCTAGGATTTTGATTGATTCCTGTCTCACATTGAGATCGTTCATCCATTTTGAGTTCATTTTGTGTATGGTGTAAGAGAATGGTCTAGTTTCATTCTTCTGCATGTGGCTGTCCAATATTCCCAGCACCATTTATTGAAGAGACTGTCCTTCTTCCAGTGGATAGTCTTTCCTGCTATGTCGAATTTTAGTTGACCAAAGAGTTGAGGGCCCATTTCTGGGTTCTCTATTCAGTTCCAAGATCTATGTTTCTGATTTTGTGCCAGTACCACACTGTCTTGAATAGAGCTTTGTAGTGCAACTTGAAATCCGCCATTGTGATGCCCCCGGATCTGGTTTTCTTTACCAATATTCCACTGGCAATTGCAGGTCTTTTCTGATTCCACACAAATCTGAAGATGATTTTTCCAACTCTGTGAAGAAAGTCCATGGTATTTTGATACGGATTGTATTAAATGTGTAAATTGCCCTGGGTAGCATTGACATTTTCACAATATTAATTCTTCCAATCCATGAGCATGGAATATTTTTCTATATCTTTGTGTCTTCCTCAATTAATACATTTTTAAAATAATTTGTATTTCATTGCTATTGGTTTTGATCTCCCCTCTTTCATTCATGATTTTATTAATTTGAGTTTTTCTTCTTTTTAATAAGACTGACTAATGGTTTATCATATTAATTCTTTCAAAGAACCAACTCCTGGTTTCCTTGATCTATTATTCGGATCTCCTGCTCTGTGTTTCATTGAGTTCTTCTCAGATTTTTATTATCTCTATTCTTCTGCTTGGTGTAGGTTTCACTTGCTGTTCTTTCTGCAGTTCTTTAGGTGTGTGGTTATTTTGTGTATTTGAGTTTTTTCCAGTCTTTTGAGGGATGCTTGTATTGTAATATATATTTCCCTCTTAGGACCGCTTTTGCTGTATCTCAGAGATTTTGAATGGTTGTATCTTCATTTTTATTTGTTTCCATGAATCTTTTTAATTCTTCTCTAATTTCCTGGTTGACCCTTTCATCTTATAGTAGGATGCCCTTTAACCTCCACGTGTTTGAGTTTCTTCCAAATTTCTTCTTGTGTTTGAGTTCTAGTTTCAAAGCATTATGGTCTAAAAATATGCAAGGAACAATTCCAATCT
Source organism: Canis lupus familiaris (assembly GCF_011100685.1). Lineage (NCBI taxonomy): Eukaryota > Metazoa > Chordata > Mammalia > Carnivora > Canidae > Canis > Canis lupus. Next base: position 59,462,841 of record NC_049260.1, on the reverse strand, counting down.
TTTGGCATTGGTTAAGACCTGATTTGTGCCCCAGTATGTGGTCTATTCTGGAGAAAATTCCATGTGCACTTGAGTAGAATGTGTATTCAGTTTCTTTCAGATGGAAAGTTCTGTATATTTGTGAAATCCATGTGATCCAGTGTATCATTTAAGGCTCTTCTTTCTTTGGTGATGTTGTGCTTAGATGATCTGTCATTTGTAGAAAGTGCCATTTTGAAGTGTCCTACTATTCCTTTTTTATTATCTAAGTATGTCTTTACTTTGGTTATTAATTGATTGATATACTTGGCAGCTCCCACATAAGGGGCATAAATATTCATTATTGTTAGGTCTTCATGTTGGCTAGACACCCTAAGTATGATATAATGTCCCTCTTCATGTCTTACTACAGTATTTGGAATAAACTTTAATTTCTGATATGAGAATTGCTACCCCTACTTTCTTTTGAGGACCATTTGAATGGTAAATGTTTCTCCAACCTTTCATTTTCAGGCTGTAGGTGTCCTTAGGTCTCAAATGAGTGTCTTGTAGACAGCAACTAGGTGGGTCTTGCTTTTTTATGCAGTCTGATGCTCTGCAGCTTTTGGTGGGATCATTTAGGCCATTCATGTTCAGAGTAACTATTGAAAGATATGAATTTAGTGTCACTGTAATACCTCTTCATTGGGTTATTTTTTTGGGCTCTGTCTTTCTTTTATGGGGTCCTCATTAATATTTCTTGCAGAACTGGTTTGGCAGTCACATATTCTTTCACTTTCTGCCTCTCTTGGAAGCTCTTTAGCTCTCCTTCTATTCTGAATGAGAGCCTTGCTGGATAAAGTATTCTTGGCTGCATGTTCTTCTCATTAAATACCCTGAATAATATTGCCAGCCATTTCTGGCCTGCCAGGTCTCTGGAGAGGTCTGCTGTTAATCTGATATTTCTCCCCATATAAGTTAGGGATCCCTTGTCTCTTGCTGCTTTAAGGATGTTCTCTTTATCTTTGGAATTTGCAAGTTTCACTATTAAATATTGAGGTGTTGAACAGTTTTTATTGATCTTTGGGGGCACATTTCTATCGCCTCGATATGAATGCCTGTTTCCCTCCCCAAATTAGGGATGTTTTTAGCTATGATTTGTTCAAATATACTTCCTGGTCCTCCGTCCCTCCTGGCGTTTTCTGGAACCCCAATTATATATAAGTTCTTCCTTTTCAGGCTGTCCTATCCCTTAGCCTTTCCTCATGGTCTGTTAATTGTTTTTCTCTTTTTTCCTCAGCTTCCTCCCTTGCCATCAACTTTTCTTCTATGTCACTGACTCTCTTCCACTCCATTAACCCTAGCCTTTAGGACATTCAGTTTGGATTGCATCTCATTTAATTGATTTTTAATTTCGACCTGATTAGATCTAAATTCTGCTGTAACGAGGTCTCTAGAGTCCTTTATGCTTTTTTTCCAGAGCAACCAGTAGCTTTGTAATTGTGCTTCTCAATTGGCTTTCTGACATCAAATTGTAGTCCATATTCTGTAACTCTGGGCAGAGTGTTCTGTTCCTGATTCTTTCTTTTGTGGTGAATTCTTCCTTCTAGTCATTTTGCTCAGTGTAGAGTGGCTGTATGAGCGAGCTGAGTCAAGAATATCAATGACAACCTAAGTAAATTTCACCCTAGATGATTCTGATGAGGTCAGAGACCAGAAAATGAAAACAATGATCAAAACAAAACAAAACAGAAGGACTACTAAATTGAAAAACAAATTTTAAGACCAAATAGTAAAAAATAAAAGGCCAAAATCCCAAAGAAGAAAAAATGAAAAAGAAAAAAAGAAGAGAAAAAAAAGTAAAGTGAAAAAATAGAAAAAAGAAAAAAAGGGGGTGTACTGACAGATGGTGGTGGTGAGGATGCTGTAGTGGAGGGAGAATGTAGTCTACCTGAAGGGTGCTAGAGAATGTAGTCTACCTGAGGGGTGATCCTCTTAGTTTTGAGTGCACTAAGTTCTGTGTGTTGGAAAATAGTCAATCTCAAATTTATATAAACCAGCAATAGTTGTAGAAAGCCCCAACATTGACACTAAAACATAAACAAGATAAAATAGGGGGGCAGAATGGGAATGAAGAGAGAATATAATGTTACAGAATGAACAGAATGGTATTCCAGTTGGTTCTGGGTGCTGCTCGTCATGTTTTAGAAGGCATTAACTTCTGCCATTGTAAGACAAAGCGAAGTAGAGAAAACAAAAAACAAAGCAAAAACCTATATCCCATATATCTCCCTAAATTAAACTGAGTATGTTGAAGGGAATCCAGAAATGGAAAATGAAACCCTCCAAAGTTCCCCTTTCTCAGCATGTAAGACTGACTCATGGGTGCCAGAAGACCTTGGTAAATAGATAAGCTTGTTGCTCCAGATGTGCATACTTCAAAGGAATATTAGGTATGGTAAACAGACCAGCAAGGACAGACAGACCCTTATATACATTTATGACCAGGTCAGAATAAGTTTTATCTATTGTGTTATGTGGGCGATCACATCCAAGCAAGCCCTGAGAACCATTGCTCAAGCCCTTTCTCAAGCATCTACCAACTATTCACCCTTTAGGCTCTCGAGCCTTTTGAGTGAATGAGGGACGCCAAGTCCGGGCTTGGTTTGGTTCAGTTACTCCAGCTAGTTCATGGTAGCCCACACTCTTCCCTTGTTCTTCCAGCTGGTCTTCTGGGGGATGGGCCTGCTGTGGTGATCTCAGGTGTCTGTGCCTGGGTGGAGCTGCCCCACCCCCTGCTGGGCCCTGGGCTCAGTGGGAGCTGGTTATCCTATGAGGCCTGTTCCCTGGTGGCCTCCTCTCTCCCAGGCCCTCAGTGAAACAAGGAGGAAAAACAGCAATGGCAGCGGCCAGATTTCCAGCTCTGGAGTCAGCTCCCTACTAGTAATTAATGCAGTCTCCCAGTCCACCCTGGCCTAGATGCTCCCAGAGGCTGGCGGGGGTGCACTGATCTGCACAGCTTAGGGGCATCCAGTGGCAGGAGAGTTCTCTGTTTCCTTTGCCCTCTCCACTTTTGCTTGTCTCAGGGGGAAAGCAGGATCACCGGCTTTGTTTGCATGGGCACACTGCGATCTGGGACCCTGTGCCACTGGAAATGCACTGCTGAGGGCCATGGCTCCCGAAGGCAACAGAGCACGGCCGCCTCTGTCCGGAGCTGGCCCACCTAACCCATTGGGTTCTCCCAAATGTCCCGAGGGCTCTGGCGCTCCAGCCATTTACTGACTGAGATCGGTCCGCGGTTTGCAGCACACTTTTCCCTGGCACACTTCCTCTATTAGTGACTCCAGGAATCTGGAGGCTCACTGCGCTTCCTGGGATTCTGCTCAATTTCCCTGCTAAGCACTTTTCTATCCGGGAAAAATCTGGTGTGGATTTTTAAAGTTCCTGCTTCCCTAGAGCTGGGCTTTCCTGTCCCAGAGGCTTTCACCTCTCTGTTTCAGCCTGGCTTCTTGCAGGGCCCCTCTCCCACTTTATTCTTATTTATTTATTTATTTATTTTCCACCTGCCTACCTTGCTAGAAGTGAAAAGTTCTCTCTCTGTAGCATTCCGGCTGTTCTCTCTTTATTTTTTTATTTTTTATTTTTTTTTGTTCTCTCTTTAAATCTCAGGTTAAATTCGTGGGTGTTCACAGTGTCTTAAAAGTTATATAGGTAAGTTGGTGGCACCAGGTGAGTTTAGGATTCCTACTCTTCCACTATCTTGCCTCACCACCTCTAAACAACAAACTTCTAAATAACAAGTGTGTCCAAAAAGAAATCTCAAGAGAAATTTAAAAATATATTGAACTTATTAAAATTAAATATATAATTTATATAAAAATTTGTGGGAAACCTGAAACCAATGCTTAGTGGAAAATTTTTCAAAGATCTGGAATCTAAGCTTCTACTTTAAGAAACTAGAAAAAGAATTGCAAATTAAATCCAATCTAAATAGAAAAAAAATAAAATTAGATCAAAATTTTTAAAAAATTGAGTACAGTAATTCAATAAAGAAAATCAACAAAACAAAATTTCTGTTTTGAAAAGATCAGTAAAATTGATAAACCTCCAGCTAGTCTAAGAAAAGTGGAAGACATAAATAGTTAATATTAGAAGTTAACGAGAGGGAATTGTTACAGATCATGGACATTAAAAAGGGTAATAAAAGTATACTCCCAACAACTTTATGTCCACAAATTTAAGAACCTAGATAAAATGGACCAATATCTTGAAAGACACAACCTGTCAAAACTCATACAAGAAAAATTAGCTGATTTAAATAGGACTGTATCTATTAACGTAAGTCAATAATTAATAATATTTCAAAACCGCATCAGACCCAGATGGTTATACTGGTGAATTCTATCAAATATTTAAAGGAGAAATTTTACCAATTCTCTACAATTACTTTAGAGGATAGAGGCAGAGAGAATACATTCTAACTCATTCTGTAAGGACAATATTACCTCAATGTCAAAATCAAAGACATTACGAGAAAACTACAGACCAATATTTCTAATGAACATGGATATAAAAATCCTCAACAAAATGTTAGCAAGTTGAATCCAATAATTCATTTTAAAATTAAGCATTAAAACCACATGGGATATATCTCATATTTGTAAAGCTAGTTTACATTTGAAAATCAATTAATGTAATCAATCACATCAATAGGCTAAATAAGAAAAATTACATTATTATATCAACAGATGCAGGCAATGAATTTGACTAAATCCAACACCCATTCTTGATAAAACTTCTCAGTAAACAAGGAATAGAGTAGAACCTCTTCAACTTGGTAAGTAATATCTTCAAAAATACCACAGCTAATGTCATACTTGATGTTGAGATACTTGAAGCTTTCCCACTAAGATAAGGTAGGTACAAAGCAAGTATGTTTCCTCTAACCACTACTTTTCAACATCAAACTGGAAGTTCTAGCTAATGCAAGAAGAATAGAAAAGAGGAAAAAGGAATATATATTGAAAATGAGGAAATAAAGCTGTTTTTTTCATAGATGACATGATCATCTATATGGAAGATCCAAAGAACCAATCAAAATAACACCTGAAACTAATAATTGATTATAGTACGGTCACATGATACAAGGTTAATATACAACAGTCAACTTCTTTCCTATACACCAGCAATGAATAAGTGAAAGTTGAAATTAAAAACAAAATACAACTTAAAATTAGCACTTCCCTCCATATGAAATACTTAGGTAAAAATCTAATAAAATATGTACAAGATTTATATGAGAAAAACTACTAAACTCTGATGAATAAAATCTAAGAACTAAGTAAATGGAGAGATATTCCATATTCATGGATGGGAAGACTCAAAATTGTCAAAATGTTAGTTCTCCCAACTTTATCTATACAAATCAAATCAAAATCCCAGAAAAGTTTCTGTAGATATTGACAAACTGATTTTAAAGTTAAAAGATCCAGAATAGCCAACACAGTATTGAAGGAGAAGAACAAATTTGGAAGACTGACACTACCCAGCTTCAAAACTTACAATAGTCAAGATGGTATGGTATGGTGAAAAAATAGAAAAATAGATCAATGGAACCGTATAGAGAGCACAGAAAGAGATCCACATAATATGGTCAATGGATCTTTGATAAAGAAGCAAAGACAATACAATGGAGCAAAGATACTTTTTTCCACAAACAGTGCTGAAACAATTAGATATCTACATCCAAAAAAAAAAGAGTTTAGGCAAAGACTTATACCCTTCACAAAAATTAACTCAAAATTTATCATAGACCTAAATGTAAAATGCACAACTATAAAACTACCAGAAGACAACACAGCAGAAAACCTAGATGACCTTACATATGACAATGCCACTTTATATACAGTGCCAAATGCATGATCTATGAAAGAAAAATTGATAAATTGGATTTCATGAAAAGTAAGAACTTGTGTTCCACAAAAGACAGTGTCAAGAGAATGAAAAGATAAGCCATAGACAGGGAGAAAATATTTGCAAAAGACATATCTGATAGAGGACTGTTATTCAAAATATATAAAGAACTCTTAATACTCAATAATAAGAAAACAACCTGATTAACAAATGGCCAAAAATCTTAACAGGCACTTCGTCAAAAAGGATATACAGATGGCAAGCAAGTACATAAAAACAGACACTTCGTCAAAAAGGATATACAGATGGCAAGCAAGTACATAAAAAGTTGCTTCACATATGTCATCATGGATATACAAATTTTAAAAAATGGCATACCACTTTACACCTCTTAGTGTGCCCAAAATCTGAAACACTTACAATAAAATGCTAGTAATCATGTGAAACAACAGGTATTCTCATTTGTTGCTGGTTGGAATACAAAATGATACCCCATTTTGGAAGAGTTTGGTAGTTTCTTACAAAACTTAACATACTTCTATTATACCTCCATAACCATATATTAATCCATAACCTGTGTTTCTTGATATTGACCTGAAGGAGTTAAATACTATATCAATACACAAAAAAATGAACATAAATATTTATAACAGTTCTATTCATAATTTCCCAAACTCAGAAACAACAATAATATTCTTTAGTAGGTGAATGGATAATTAAATATGGTATAGCTGGACAATGGAATACTATTCATGGCCAAAAAGAAATAAGCTATCAAGCCATAAAAAGACATAGAGGAAACTAAAATGCATATTACTTAATGAAAGAGGTCAATCTGAAAAATCTATATAATGTATGACTCCAAATTTATGACTCTGAAAAAGGCAAAACTATGGAGAGAGTGATAAGATCAGTAGTTACCAGGCATTGAAGTGATCAGAAGGATGAGTAGGTGTTGCACAGAGGATTTTTGGGACACCAAAAATATTCTGTATAATAGCAAAATAGTGAATACATATAATTATACATTTCTCCAAATCCATTAAGAGTGAACACAGACTTTGTGTGATTATGATGTGTTTATGTATGTTCATAAAAAATGTTTTCAAAGTTGTTGTAGGTGGTAATTGTATAACATTGTGAATATATTAAATGCTGCTACATTGTAAACTTTGAAATGCTTAATTTTATGTTATGCAAATTTCACCTCAATAAAATAAAAAGATTGGAGGGTGGTGAGGTTGGATTTCTTGTGTGCCCTGGCCACCTGCTCACCTTTATTATATACTACATAGGGCTTATAAGATTTCCCTTTCTCCTTTTCTCTCCCTTCCATTAGGATTAGGTTAATGAGGAAAAAGTAGTATTTAAAAGATGCTCTTCCAGCCTTTTCTCTCCAGGTTAGTGATGTTTATGAGAGAGGCTGTATCTGCAATAGAATCACAGATAGTGGAAATAAAGATAACGTTGAATGAATAGGCTTGGTGGGTTGAATTGAGGGGATATGTGAAATATAGAAAGGAACTAAGTTTTACTTAAGCAAATGAATTTTTTAAATTGCCATTTAAGGAGATGGGAAAGACTTGAGAGAAGGGGCAAGACTCCACCTATCTTGATGGCATAAAATTTAGAGTCCAATTTTGTCCATGTTAAATTTGAGATACCTACATGATAGTGAAGACGTTAAGTAGAGAATCAGATATATGATGTATATTTAGAGAGGAGGATTAATTCCTAGAACTCTGTTTTTATAACCTTGATGATTTCTTGACTCCTGAATCATTTGCTTTTCAGTCACTCAGCCAGCAAAACATATACTAGGCACCCACAATGTGAAAGATGTTGTGCCAGGCCATGGGGATGCAGAGATTAAAGACATAATCCCTTTCCTCAAAGAGGTGATGGAGAAGCTGGAATAGAGTTTTTTAAAGTGCCAATTAGAGAACAGCATTTGTATTAACAAACTAAATAAGGGCTAAGTACAAAAAAATGTTGGGGCATAGGGGAAAGAGTCCTTAATCATGTCTCCAGGAGTGTAGTAAGAAATCACAAAGAAGCCGACATTTGTCCACAGCAGGAATTTTTCTAGAGAAATATTTCACTACCTGCGATATGTGGAAAACACAAAGGAAGCATATTTTAAAAATAAATTATTGGGGGAGTGAAAGAAAGACGGCGGAAGAGTAGGGTCTCCAAGTCACCTGTCCCCATCAAATTACCTAGATAACTTTCAAATCATCCTGAAAAGCTACGAATTCAACCTGAGACTTAAAGAAAGAACAGCTGGAATGTTACAGAGAGAAGAGTTTGCACTTCTAACAAGTACAACTCGTTTTTAGCCACTCTGAACTGAGCAAAATACTAGAAAGAATTCACCACGAAAGAATCAGAAACTGTCATCTCTGCCACAGAGATACAGAATTGGGATTACAATTCCATATCAGAAAGCCAATTCAGAAGCACAATTATAAAGCTACTGGTAGCTCTGGAAAAAAGCAAAAAAGATTCAACAGATTTCATGACTGCAGGACTTAGGTCTAATCAGGCCGAAATTAAAAATCAATTAAATGAGATGGAATCCAAACTGGATATCCTAACAATGAAGGTTAATGAGCTGGAAGAAAGAGTGAGTGATACAGAAGACAAGTTGATGGCAGGAAGAAAGCTGAGAAAAAAAGAGAAAAACAATTAAAAGATCAAGAGGATAGGTTAAGGGAAATAAATAACAGACTCAAAAGGAAAAATCTACTTTGAATTGGGGTTCCAGAGGGCGCTGAAAGGGACAGAGGACAAGAAAGTGTATTTGAATAAATAATAGCTGAGAACTTTCTAACTTGTGGAGAGAAACAGGCATTCATATCCAGAAGATAGAGAGATCCCCACCTAACATAAAAAAAAAAGGTCTACACCCCGACATTTAATACTGAAACTTGCAAACTCCAAAGATAAAGAGAAAATCCTTAAAGCAGCAAGAGACAAGAGATCCCTAACTTATATGGGAAGAAATATTAGACTAACAGCAGACGTTTCCACAGAGACCTGGCAGGCCAGAAAGGGCTGCCAGGATATATTCAGGGTCCTAAATGAGAAGAACATGCAGCCAAGAATACTTTATCCAGCAAGGCTCTCATTCAGAATAGAAGGAGAGATAAAGAGCTTCCAGATACACAGAAACTGAAAGAATATGAGACCACCAAACCAGCTCTGTGAGAAATATTAAGGGGGACTCTGTAAAAGAAAGAGGATGCCCAAAGAAATAATCAACAAAAACAGGGACTGAATAGGTATTATGATGACACTAAATTCATATCTTTCAGTAGTAACACTGAACGTGAATGGACCTAATGATCCCATCAAAAGTTGCAGGGTTTCAGACTGGATAAAAAAGCAAGACCCATCTATTTGCTGTCTACAAGAGATTCATTTTCAACCTAAGGACACCTACAGCCTGAAAATAAAAGGTTGAAGAACTATTTACCATTCAAATGGTCCTCAAAAGAAAGCAGGGGTACCAATCCTCACGTCAGATAAATTAAAGTTTATCCCAAAGACTGTAGTAAGAGATAAAGAGGGACACTATATCATACTTAAAGGATCTATCCAACAAGAGTACCTAAAATCATGAATATTTATGCTCCTAATGTGGGAGCTACCAAGTATATCAATAAATCAATAACCAAAGTTAAGACATACTTAGATAATAATACACTTATACTGAGAGACTTCAACACGGCGCTATCTGCAAATGACAGATAGTTTAAGCACAACATCTCCAAAGAAACAACAGCTTTAAATGACATACTGGACCAGATGGATTTCACAGATATTTACAGAACTCTACATCCAAACGCAACTGAATAAATATTCTACTCAAGTGTCATGGAACTTCCTCCAGAATAGACCATATACTGGGTCACAAATCAGGTCTTAACCAATACCAAAAGATTAGGATTGTCCCCTGCATATTTTCAGACCATAATGCTTTGAAGCATGAACTCAACCACAAGAAGAAATTTGGAAGAAATTCAAATATGTGGAGGTTAAAGACCATCCTGTTAAAAGATGAAAGGGTCAACCAGGAAAGTAGAGAAGAATTTAAAAGATTCATGGAAACTAATGAGAACGAAGATATAACCATTCAAAATCTTTGGGATACAACAAAAGCAGTCCTGAGAGGGAAATACATCGCAATACAAGCATCCCTCAAAGAACAGGAAAGAAACTGAAAGACACAAGGTAACCTTGCACCTAAAGGAACTGGAGAGAGAACAGCAAATAAAACCTGCACCCAGCAGAAGAAGATAGTTAATAAAGATTTGAGCAGATCTCAATGAAATAGAGACCAGAAGAACTATAGAACAGATCAACAAAATGTGGAGTTGGCTCTTTGAAAGAATTAGCCAGCCTGATTAAAAAGAAAAGAGAAAAGACTCAAATTAATAAAATCATGAATGAAAAAGGAGCGATCACACCAATACCAAGGAAATAGAAAAGATTTTAAAAACATATTATGAACAGCTATACGCCAATAAATTAGGCAATCTAGAAGAAATGGATGCATTTCTGGAAAACCACAAACTACCAAAGCTGGAACAAGAAGAAATAGAAAACCTGAACAGGTCAATAACCAGGGAGGAAATTGAACCAGTCATAAAAACCTCTCACGACACAAAACTCCAGGGCCAGATCCAACAGTACGTGTTGCCATTTAAGGAGATGGGAAAGACTTGGTCATTCACCATGACCAAGTGGGATTTATCCCCGGGATGCAAGGCTGGCTCAACACTCATAAATCAATCAATAGGATTGATCATATCAGCAAGAGAAAAAACAAGAACCATATGATCCTCTCAATAGATGCAGAGAAAACATTTGACAAAATACAGCATCCATTCCTGATCAAAACTCTTCAGAGTGTAAGGATAGAGGGAACATTCCTCAGCATCTTAAAAGCCATCTGCGAAAAGCCCACAGCAAATATCATTCTCAATGGGGAAGCACTGGGAGCCATTCCCCTAAGATCAGGAACAAGACAGGGATGTCCACTCTCGCCACTGCTATTCAACATAGTACTAGAAGTCCTGGCCACAGCAATCAGGCAAGAAAAAGAAATAAAAGGCATTTAAATTGGCAAAGAAGAAGTCAAACTCTCCCTCTTTGCAGATGACATGCTACTGTATGTAGAAAACCCAAGATTGCTAGAACACATACAGCAATTCAGCAATGTGGCAGGATACAAAATCAGTGCCCAGAAATCAGTGGCATTTCTACACACTAGCAATGAGACTGAAGAAAAAGAAATTAAGGAGTCAATCCCATTTACAATTGCACCCAAAAGCATAAGATACCTAGGAATAAACCTAACCAAAGAGGTAAAGGATCTATACCCTAAAAACTACAGAACACTTCTGAAAGAAATGGAGTAATGCATAGAGAGATAAAAAATATTCCATGCTCATGGATTGGAAGAGTTAATATTGTGAAAATGTCCATGCTACCCAAAGCAATTTACACATTTAATGCAATCCCTCTCAAAATACCATGGACTTTCTTCAGAGAGTTGCAACAAATCATCTTAAGAGTTGTGTGGAATCAAAAAAGACCCCGAATAGCCAGGGGAATATTGAAAAAGTAAACTAAAGCCGGGGGCATTACAATGCCAGATTTGAAGTTTTACTACAAAGCTGTGATCATCAAGACAATGTGGTACTGGTACAAAAACAGACACATAGATCAATGGAACAGAACAGAGAACCCAAAGATGGGCCCTCAACTCTCTGGTCAACTAATATTCAAGAAAGCAGGAAAACTATTCACTGGAAAGAAGACATACTCTTCAATAAATGGTGGTGGGCAATTTGGACAAACACCTGCAGAAGAATGAAACTAGACCATTTTCTTACACCATACACAAAGATAAACTCAAAATGGATAAAAGAACCCAATGTTAGGCAAGAATCCATCAAAATCCTAGAGAAGAACACAGGCAACGCCCTTTTTGAACTTGTCCACAGCAACTTCTTGCAAGATATATCTATGACGACAAGAGAAACAAAAGCAAAAATGAATTATTGGGACTTAATCAAGATAAGAAGCTTCTGAACAGCAAAAGAAACAGTCACCAAAACTCAGACAACCTACAGAATGGGAGAAGATATTTGCGAATGACCTATCAGATAAAGGGCAGGTATCCAAGATCTATAAAGAAATTAATAAACTCAATAGCAAAGACACAAACAATCCAATCATGAAATGGGCAAAAGACATGAACAGAAATGTCACCAAACAAGGCATACACATGGCCAACAAGCACATGAGATAATGCTTCGCATCATTTGTCATCAGGGAAATACAAATCAAAACCACAATGAGATACCACCTCACACCAGTGAGAATGGGGAAAATTAACAAGACAGGAAACAACAAATGTTGGAGTGGATGTGGAGAAAGGGGAACCCTCTTGCACTGTTGGTGAGAATGTGAATTGGTACAGCCACTCTGGAAAACTGTGGAGGTTCCTCAAAGGGTTAAAAATAGAACTGCCGGGATCCCTGGGTGGCGCAGCGGTTTGGCACCTGCCTTTGGCCCAGGGCGCGATCCGGGAGACCCTGGATCGAATCCCACGGCGGGCTCCCGGTGCATGGAGCCTGCTTCTCCCTCTGCCTGTGTCTCTGCCTCTCTCTCTCTCTCTGACTATCATAAATTTAAAAAAAAAAAAAAGAACTGCCCTACGACCCAGCAATTGTACTGCTGGGGATTTACCCCAAAGATAGGATGCAGTGAAATGCTGGGGCAACTGCACCCCAATGTTTATAGTAGCAATGTCCACAATAGCCAAACTGTGGAAGGAGCCTTGGTGTCCATCTAAAGGTCAATGGATAAAGAAGATGTGGTATATATATAAATGGAATATTACTTATCCATCAGAAAGGACAAAAATCCACCATTTGCTTCAATGTGGATGGAACTGGAGGGTATTATGCTGAGTGAAGTAAGAATCGGAGAAGGACAAACATTATATGGTCTTATCCATTTGGGGAATATAAAAAATAGTGAAAGGAAATAAAGGGGAAAGGAGAGAAAATGAGTGGGAAATATCAGTGAGGGTGACAGAACATGAGAACACCTAAGTCTGGGAAGCAAGCAAGGGGTGGTGGAAAGGGAGGTAGGCGGGGGTGGGGTGGGGTGACTGGATGATGGGCACTGAGGGGCCACTTGTCAGAATGAGCACTGGGTGTTATGCTGTATGTTGGCAAATTTAACTCCAATAAAAAAATTTTAAAAAATTTGGGGCACATTTCCAATTATTTGAATCAGAACCCCTGGAATCTTCTTAGATGATTCTTTTCCACAGGAAGTTTTGGAAAACTCAGTGGTGGATAATGAGTTAGGGTATTCCAATGGGACATAGCACTTAAGAAGAAAAGACTCAGGAAGTAACATCCATGGAATAGGGAAACATTGGTTGTCTGTAGACTCCAGGGTATGCCTAGAAAATTAGCAATAGATGAGGATACTGTAGTGGGATTGGGCCCAGTTACAAATAGGATCTGTCACAGAGGCTGTTTGGGGTTCAGAGGAGAGGTCTCAGTCAGAGATTTCAACTGGGAGTCCTCTGTAGAGAGACAATATTTAGTTTAAATGTATAGATATAGATTGGATCACTTAAGTGAAGAGTATATCTAGAGAAAAAAGAATGCTATTCTTTATTGGACTCGTGTGGTTGAAAGCCTGATTGATATCAGTTTGAGATAACCAAATAAGATTATTGACAGCAAGTAACAAAAAAACTTTTCAAGAAATTTTGCTATGTGGTGTAGAGTTGGATAGACATTAGGAAAAGAAGGAAATGAGGTCAAGGGATTGGATGCTTTTTAAAGATGGAAGATAGTATAAGATGATGAGACTATATGATAGACATGGAGTAATTGATGATGCAATTGTATTGTAAGAGTAAAGACTATGGGAAAATAAGAGGTGTTGAGACTTATAGCACAATTGGAAAGGTTGGTTTTAGAAGTAGAGATTCTTCTGTTGTTACAGAATGGACAATGAAGAACATGGGTACAGAGCAGGTACTTTTCTGCAGGCTTAGCATAGTCTATTTAAGGAGGCTTTAAAAAAACATTTTATTTACTTATTCATGAAACACACACACACACACACACATGCACACACGAGGCAGAGACATAGGCAGAGGGAAAAGCAGGCTCCCTGCAAGGAGCCTGATGTGGAACTCAATCCTGGACCCCAGGATCATGCCCTGAGCCAAAGGCAGATGCTCAACCAATGAGCCACCCAGGTGTCCCAAGCAGGTTTTGATGTCTTATGAGAGACCACGTGGCTTACTCATTGCTCAGGGGACCCAAGTCATTGAGAATGACTTCCCTTCTAAGGGGGTCAGGGTTAGGGCAGAAGTTAGGAGTGGAGGCGTAAGGTCTAAGCAGCCTGTTTCAAAGTTGTCTTCGAGAGCACTTGGTTTGGTATGAGCCACCAGGATAGGGTCTCTGCCCTCTGAATGTTGACTTCCCTCAAGTTATACAGGGAAATGGAGATAAGAGAAACAGGATGTAAGCATGATCATTTCTTCTGAAGCTGTCCTCTGTTCTTATGCCTTGGGCCATAGCTCAGAGAAGCTTCCTGATTATGATAGCTGCAGGCAATGGCATGCTCTAAGAAGGCCCCATTCTGGATTACTCTTCTCCTATAAGACAAATAGGAATATTATTCTGGGAGAAGGAGCCCACCCTAAGATCCATCTGTGAGTGCCAACTGTGGAAATCTGGTTGCACACAGGACTACTCCCCTTTCTCTGGATTGGGGTGGTAGTGTTGCAAGCTCTAGGAGGGAGGGAATGGGAAGAGGGAGGTTTGGCACAACTGTTAACATCTGTCATTTATCTAATGTCTTCTTACACAATATTATGGGCTGAATTGTGCCCCCCCAACACACATCAATTTGTATGTTGAAGCCCTTACTCCAAGTGCCTCAGAATATGTATTTGGAGACCGTGCCTTTAAAGAAGTAATTAGGTTAAAATGAGCCCATATTAATCTGAACCCCTAATCTAATCTGGGTGGTGTCTTTTTAAGGAGAGGAAATTTGGGCACAGAAAGGGACACCACAATTCTTGCACAGAGGAAAGACCATAAGAAGACACGATGAGAAGGCAAACATCTGCAGGCCAAAGAGAGAGGACTTAGAAGAAACAAAACCTGCTAAATCTTGGACTGATAGCCTACAGAACTGTGAAAAAAATTAACTTACGTTAAGTCAGCCAGTCTGTGGTATTTTGTTATGGCAGCCCTAGCAAACTATACACACAATAATGGTCACCAACATGCTGGAAGTTTCTTAGTGGGGAAAGGCACAGTAGCCAGTGACATACCGAGTGAAGATCAGTCAGCTTTGATAGGGAATAAACCAGTCCCTGAGGTGAAGGGCAGAACCAACATATCTTGTCTAGAGTGCCTTCACTGCCATACTCATTGTAATCTAAGGCCTAAAACACGTTTAATATTATGCACTGCCTTGATATCTGGTAAAACTGGGAGGGCCTTCAAAATACTAACAACAAGTACCCCCTCCCCACTCAGTTCCTATGGATGAGATCCCCTAGCCAAACAATTCCCCTTCTCATAGGGACCAGACATAGTTCCTGTTTATTCCTGTTGTTTAAGCCACACAGTCTTTCAGGTCCTTGTCAGTCTGCAGATTTATTCAAACAAGTCAATTACATTCTTTTGTGGGAACTAGAGAGTACCTCACCCCCTTGATATCTTGATAAAATTTGTCTTCCAAAGCTTCTGCATGTTCATTCTGTTCCTGAGTGCAACACTTATATGGCCTTGCTTGGTGCATAATGTCTATTTGCATATACTCTGGGCTGTGAGTATATGTAACTAATAAACTGCTGTTTATGTCCTCCATCCAGTGTTCGGTGTTATGTGTTTGGCCATACCCATAACCCTAGAATAGAAATCTTTCCCTCACTAACGCGGTGAATAGGAGGGTACCAGAATACTTTTGACAAGCATCCAGATCCATCTCATCCTAGCCTATAGGGCCATAGTTTTACCTAAGTCAGCCATAGCACCTGAGATCCATCTACACTGGAGAGTCCCTAGAGATCAGACATATCTAAAGGCCACCCATCCATTTAAATTCAACAATCAATTTATGACCACCTGCTATGCTGGGCTTGTTTTATTATGCACTAGTGTATAGGGATGAATCACATAGTCAAAGAGACATACAAAAAAACAATTCCTTTATTACTACACAATAAGGTTTTAGAAAGAAGTGTGTCAGGATGATGTGGGGCCACAGAGAGTGCCTCCTGGAAGAGAGAACACCTAAAGCACTTGAAGGACAGAAACACCAAAAGGGAGACAGGGTCTGATTGGAGGGTAGTTCAGAGAAAGTTAGAAGATCAAGTGATCAAGTGTGGTACAGGACCTCTGGGTGTGGCTTTAGAAACATCCTGGTAAGTAGAATGTTTTCTTCCTCTCTCTGATCCAGTCATGTCTCCTGTTTATTCATTCATTGTAAAATTCTTATTAAGTATCCACTGTGTGCTGGTCAGTATTCTAGTTGCTGAAGCTTATATTTCATAGGGAGAAACAGACAACAAACAAGGAAACATAAGAAAAGTTCAGATTAAGGTTTAATCTATGAAGGAAGTTAAATTAATGATGTTATAGAGAGAAGTTATTTTGGAGAACAAAAATTTAGAGTGCTCACTGAAAGAATTTTAGCTACAACTGTGTAAAAAATTACCCAAACTTAGTAATGATAAACAACAGAAAATCATTATTATTACTTCTCTAAGATCTTAGAGTTGATTTGGCTTTGGTTCTTAATTGAGGTCTCTTATGTTGTTGCTGTCAGGTGGCAGTGGAGCTCAAAATATACTGGATACTTTTTTCATGTCTCTGACACCTAGGTTGGAAGACTCAAACATCTGGGAGTTCCCCAACATCTCTTGTTATTTCTGTGTTGTCTATCCATGTAATTTCTCCAGCATGATAGCTTCAGGATATATGGACTTTTAAAAATTGAAGTATAATAAACATACAAGGTTATATTAGTTTCAGGTGTACAACATAGTGATTAAACAATTCCTTACGGTATTCAATGCTCACTACAATAAGTATAGTCATCATCTGTAACCACACATTATCGTGATATTATTAACTATATTCCCTAATGCTGTACTTTTTAGATGTTTGATTTGCCAACATATAATACCCAGTGCTCATCCCGTCAAGTGCTCCCCTCAGTGACCATCACCCTGTAACATATTTCTATTTTCAATTTTTTGAGGAACCTTTGTACTGTTTTTCACAGTGGCTGCATCAATATGTATTCCCACCAAAGGTGCATGAGGTTCCATTTGCTTCACATCCTTGCCTTATTTATTGTATTTTAAAATTATTAAGTCCAGTATGTTAGCATACACTGTTATATTAGTTTCAGGTGTACAACATAATGAATCAACAACTCTATAGATTAGTCAGTGCTCACCATAAGACTACACCAAACATCATTATTAAAATCTTACTGAATATATTCCCTATGTTGTACTTTTCATTTCTGTGACTTATTTAAATATTTTGTAACTAGAAGTTTGTACCTCTTAATCTCCTTTTCCTATTTTACCAATTTGCCCACTCACCTCTCCTCTGGCAATCATCACTTTGTTCTCTGTATTTGAATCTTTTTTTGGTCTCTTTTTTCTTTCTTTGTACATTTGTTTTGTTTCATAAATTCCACATATGAGTTAAATCATATAGTATTTGCCTTTGCCTGACTTATTTTACTTAGCATTATACCCTCTAGGTCCATGCACATTGTTGTTAATAGAAAGATCTTATTCTTTTTAAGGCTGAGTAATATTTCATTCTGGAAAAATACCATATCTTCTTTATCCATTCATCTATTGATAGACACCTGTGCTGCTTTCATATCTTGGCTATTGTAAATAATGCTGCCCTAAACATAGGGTGTATTTATCTTTTTTGAGTTAGTGTTTTCATTTTCTTTGTGTAAATACCCACTATTGTAATTACTGGATCATGTAGTATTTCTATTTTTAATTTCTCGAGAAACCTCCATACTATTTTCCACAGTGACCATACCAATTTGCATTCCCACCAACAGTGCACAAAATTTCCTTTTTCTCCAAGTTCCTCCCAACACTTGTCATTTCTTGTTCTTTCTCACATTTTAGTCATTCTGACAGGTGTACGGTGATATGCTTTTGTGATTTTGATTTGAATTTTCCTGATGATTAGTGATGTTGAGCATCTTTTCATGTATCTGTTGGTCTTCCATATGTATTCTTTGGAAAAATGTTTATTCAGGTCCTTTGCCCATTTTTAATTGGATATTTTTGGTGTTGAGTTGTATAATTTCCTTATATTTTTTGGACATTAACCCCTTATTGAATATATCTTTTTTTAAATTTATTTATGATAGTCACACACAGAGAGAGAGAGAGGCAGAGACATAGGCAGAGGGAGAAGCAGGCTCCATGCACCGGGAGCCCGACGTGGGATTTAATCCCAGGTCTCCAGGATCGCGCCCTGGGCCAAAGGCAGGCGCCAAACCGCTGCGCCACCCAGGGATCCCTTGAATATATCATTTGAAAATATCTTCTCCCATTCACTAGGTTGCCTTTTTGTTTTGTTGATTTCTTCATTTGCTGTGCAGAAGCGTTTTATTTTGGTGTACTGCCAATAGTTTATTTTCACTCTCCCCCTCTTTCTAGAGGAGATATATCCGTAAACATGTAGCTAAGGCAGATACAACTAAAAGATTACTGCTTATGTTTTCTTTAAGGAGTTTTATGTTTTCAGATATCACATTACGGTCTTTAATTTATTCTGAGTTTATTTTTGTGTATAGTGTTACAAAGTGGTCCAATTTCATTATTTTGCATGTAAGCTGTCTGGTTTTTCCCCAACACAATTTATTGAAAAGACTATCTTGTCCCCACTTTATATCGCTGCCTCCTTTGTCATTAAATGATTATATGGGCATGGATTTATGTCTAGGTTCTATCCTATTACATTGGTCTACGTATTTATTTTTGTGCCAGTGCCATACAGTTTTGATTACTATAGATTTTCAGTATATCCTAAAATCTGGGATTGTGATACAACTAGCTTTGCTCTTTCTTAAGATTGCTTTGGCTCTTCATGGTCCTTTATGGTTACATACAAATTTTAATATTATTTGTTCTAGGTCTGTGAAAAATGCTATCGGTATTTTGACAGGGATTGCATTGAACCTGTAGCTTGCTTTGAGTAATATAAATATTATAACAATATTAATTCTTGGGGAGGAAAGGAATGGTGACCCTCAGTTTCCTTCCTCCCATGAATACAACTATATAACCAGCAAAGCATCCTAAATACACAAAAAATCGACCTAAAGACTGGCAGAACAAACTCCACAACTAAAGGGAGAGATAAAGCCACATTAAAATAGGAAGTGCAGAGATGCAGTTTGGGAACTAAATGGAATGTGGCTGTCATAGTGGGTAGGGAGCTACAGTCACAGAGAAAGGCTGAGGATAGGCTAACACACAGTGGAGCCCACAGTATAAGATGAATCATTATAGAAATTGAATTAAAAGGTGAGAGGGGCTGAAATTCTTGAGTTCTTGCAACCGGAGGGGCTTAAAACCTGGAGTTTAAAGGTCAGTGGATTTGGCTGTAGGAGAGATCAGAGGGCATTGGGGCTGCTTTTAGAGAAAAGACAGTACAAACAGCCCACAGACATACAGCAAGCATGCACCTGGTACACACAGTGGGGAGGTTAGTTGCTCATCTTTGAGTATGGCTTAGAGAGGCAGTATTCAGGGAGAGAGACCTCTGGGAACAAAGGAGCTAGCTGGTGCAATTTCCCCCTGCCTCTCAGTACAAGCACAGAGAAACCTGCAGAAACCAGCACAACACCGCCAGTTGCTGCATAACTTGCTTACACCAAACCCCAATCCTCATGCTCTAGTGTAACTGCTCTTCCCAGTCATGCTTGCCTGAATTCCAATGTGGTGGGCCCCCATCCCAAGAAGACCAGCTCAAGCCTCTGCCAACACAACATCTCCTGAGCTGGGAGATTCGCAGGGCCTCTGTTCTGGTAGCAGTGGTGACAGTTATCATTTCACAAGCAGACCAAAGCAAATCTAGTTAAAACACCACATTCAGGCCAGGGGCCAAACACTGCCTGCAACAGGCAAAGAGAGCATCTGCAGACAATTGGCCTGAAAGGTAAAGTGGCCAGGACACAACAGCAGAGAGTATGCAGTATACATTGGAGACACTCCCTGAAGTGTCAGTACGTCGGGTACAGGGGACACTACACTGCGGAGCACTATAGGACCTCTTTTATGTAAGACCATAACCCTTAAAAACAGGAAAAATAGGGCAGCATGGGTGGCTCAGCGGTTTAGTGCCGCTTAGGATGTGATCCTGGAGACCAGGGATCCAGTTCCACATCAGGCTCCCTGCATGGAGCCTACTTCTCCATCTGCCTGTGTCTCTGCCTCTCTCACTCTCTGTGTCTCTCATGAATGAATGAATGAAAAATAAATAAATAAATAAATAAATAAATAAAATCTTTTAAAAAAACAGGAAAAATAGCTAACTTTCCTAACACAGAGAAACAGGGACAGAGACATGGATAAAATGAGAAGACAAAGGAATTTGTCCCAAATGAAAGAACAGGACAAGGCCAAAATGAGAGATGTAAGTGAACCAGATATAAGTAACATGTCTGATAGAGAATTTGAAGTAAAGATCATAAAGATATTCACCGGACTTCAGAAAGCAGTGGATTGCATCAGAGACCCATAATACAGAGATAAAGAATAACAAAAGAGATAAAGGGTTTGATAAATAAAATGAGAAATACACTTGATAGAATGAACAGCAGGCTGGAAGAATCAGAGGAAAGATTAATGACCTAGAAGTCAGAGTAATGACAAGTAATCAAGCTCAACAAATGAGAGTAAAAAGAATCTTCAAATTAAGAATACACTTAGACAACTTAGTGACATCATAAAAAATCATGACGTTTGTGGGGTGTCTGGGTGGCTCAATTGGTTAGGCATCTGCCTTCAGCTTGCCTCATGATCCCTGGGTCCCAGAATGGAGCCCAAAATTGGGGTCATTCCTCAGCAGAGAGTCTGCTTCTTCTCCCTCTCCCTCTGCCCTTGCCCTTGCTTGTGCTCTTGTTCACTCACTTTCTCTCTCAAATGGAAAAATTTTTAAAAAAACATTAAAAATAATAATATTTGGGGACACCTGGGTGGCTCAGCGGTTAAGCACCTGCCTTCAGCCCAGGGCATGATCCTGGAGTCCCAGGATCGAGTCCCACATCAGGCTCCCTGCATGGAGCCTGCTTCTCCCTCTGCCTGTGTCTCTGCCTCTCTCTCTCTCTGTTTGTCTCTCATGAATAAATAAATAAAATAATAATAATAATAAATAATAATAGTAATAATTGTATTATATGGATACTAGGAGAAAAGAGGCCAGAGATTTTGTTTGAAAACATGATATATGAAAACTTCCCCAAATCTGGGGAATGACAGAGATATTCACATCCGGGAGACGCAGAGAACCCTAACAAAATCAACAAAAGCATATCCACACCAAGGCATATTGTAATTTAACTGGCAAAATGTAGTGATAAAAAATTTAAAAGCAGCAAGACAGAAGAAAACAGTTACATACAGGAGAACTGCCTCCATCCCCAATAAGGCTATCAGTGGCTTTTTCAGCTGAAACTTTGAAGCCAGAAGGGAGTGGGATGGTTTATTAAAAGTGCTGAAAGGAAAAAACTGCAGCCAACAATACTCTATCCAGGAAAGCTATCATTCAAAATACAAGGAGAGATAAAGAGCTTTCCAGACAAACACAAACTAAAGGAGTTCCTGATTACTAAACAACAGTGCAAGAAATATGAAAGGGGGATCCTTAAGTGGAAAAGAAAGACAAAAAGTGAGTATGAAAGTGGGAAACACAAAAACAGTAAAAATGAGTTCATGTCCCAGGTTTTTATTCTGTTCTATTGATTTCTATTATTGTACCATACCATAGTGATTTGATCACTACAGCTTTGTACTATAACTTGAAGTTCAGAATTGTGATCCCCCCAGCGTTTCTTTTCTTTTTCAAGATAGCTTTGGCTATTCAGGAAATTTTGTAGTTCTATACAAATTTTGAGATAGTTTGTTCTATCTCTGTGAAAAATGTGGATGGTATTTTGATAGGGATTGCATTAAATGTGTAAGCCGAGTTGGGTTTCATAGACATTTAACAGTATTTGTTCTTCCAGTTCATGAGCATGGAATATCTATTTCTTTGTGTCATCTTCAATTACTTTCATCAGTGTTTTATAGTTTTCAGAGTACAGGTCTTTTACCTCTTTGGTTAGGCTTATTCCTAGGTATCTTATGGTTTGGGGCACAATTGTAAATGGGGCCAATTCCTTGAATTCTCTTTCTGCTGCCGCATTACTGGTGTATAGAAATGCACCTATCAATGTACATTGATTTTGAATTGTGACTTTACTGAAATCATTTATCAGTTCTAGGAGTTTTTGGTGGAGTCTTTCAGGTTTTCTATATAGAGTATCATGTCATGCAAATAGTGAAAGTGTGAACTCTTCCTTGATGACTTGGATGCCTTTTATTTCTTTTTGTAGTCTGATTGCTGAGGCTATTACTTCCAGCACTATGTTAAATAGCAGTAATGGGAGTGAACATCCCTGTCTTATTCCTGACCATAGAGGAAAAGCTCTCACTTCTTCCCCATTGAGGCTGATAATAGCTGTGGGTTTTTCATGATCTTTATTATGTTGAAAAACCTCCAACTTTATTAAGGGTTCTTTTTATGAATGGATGTTTGACTTTTTCAAATGCTATTTCTGCATCTATTGAGAGGATCCTATTTCTCATTCTTTCTTTTTTTAATGTAGTATATCACATTGATTGAGTTGCAAATACTGAACCACACCTACAGCCCAGATATAAATCCCACATGGTCATGGTGAGAGATTTTTAAAATTTATTGTTTAACTCAGTTTGCTAGTATCTTTCTTATTTTCCTAATTTTTATTTAAATTCTATTCAGTTAACATACAAAGCAATATTGGTTTCAGGAATAGAATTCAGTGATTCATCAATTACATGCAACACTCAGTGCTCATCATATCAAATACCCATCACCCATTAATAATATCATTTCTTCTTTATCCATTCATCAATTGGGGGACATTTGGGTTCTCTCTATAGTTTGGCTATTGCTGATAATGCTGGATTATTAAATATTATTATTAAATATTATTATTATATTACTATATAATTATTATATTATTATTAAATATTGGATTACATGTACCCATTTGAACATGTATTTCTGCATCCTTTGGGTTAATATCTAAGTAATGCAATTGGTGGGTTGTAGTATATTTCTATTTTATTTTATTTTTCTTGTTGACATGTTTTCCTTGTTTTTTTTTTTACATATATATATATTGAAGTTCGATTTGCCAACATATAGTTTAACACCCAGTGCTCATCCCATCAGGTGCCCTCCTCAGTGCCCATCATCCAGTTACCTCATCCCCCCCCACATCCCCTTCCACTACCCTTTTTTCATTTCCCAGAGTTAAGAGTATCTCATGGTTTGTCACCCTCTCTAATTTTTCCCACTCATTGTCCCTCCTTTCACTTATAGTCCCTTTAATTATTTCTTATATTCCCCATATGAATGAAACCCTGATGATTGTTCTTCTCCAATTGACTTACTTCACTCAGCATAATACCCTTCAGTTCCATCCATGATGAAGCAAATGGGTATTTGTCCTTTCAAATGGCTGAGTAATATTCCTTTGTATATATATACCACATCTTTATCCATTCTTCTGTCGATAGACATCCAGGTTCCTTCCAAAGTTTAGCTATTGTGGACATTGCTGCTATAAATATTGGGGTGCAGGTGCCCCGGCATTTCACTGCATCTGTATCTTTGAGGTAAATCAACAGAAGTACAATTGCTAGGTCGTAGGGTAGCTTGGTTTTTAACTCTTTGGGGAACCTCCACACAGTTTCCCAGAGTGGCTGCACCAGTTCACATTCCCACCAACACTGCAAGAGGGTTCACCATTCTCCACATCCTCTCCAACACTTGTTTCCTGTCTTGTTGATTTTTGCCATTCTCACTTGTGTGAGGTGGTATTTCATTGTGATTTTGATTTGTATTTCCCTGATGGCAAGTGATGCAGGGCATTTTTCCATGTGCTTGTTGGCCACGTGTATGCCTTCTTTGGTGAAATTTCTGGTCATATCTTCTGCTGATTTCATGATTGGATTGTTTGTTTCTTGGGTGTTGAGTTTGATAAGTTCTTTGTAGATCTTGGATACTAGCCCTTTATCTGGTAGGTCATTTGCAAATATCTTCTCCCATTCTGTAGGTTGTCTTTGAGTTTTGTTGACTGTTTCTTTTGCTGTGAAGAAGCTTTTTATCTTGATTAAGTCACAAGAGTTCATTTTTGCTTTTGTTTACTTTGCTTTCATAGGTGTATCTTGCAAGAAATTGCTGTGGCCAAGTTAAAAAGGTTGTTGCCTGCATTCTCCTCTAGGATTTTGATGGATTCTTGTCTCACATTTAGATCTTTCATCCATTTTGAGTTGGTCTTTGTGTATGGTGTAAGAGAATGGTCTAGTTTCATTCTTCTGCACGTGGCTGTCCAATTTTCCCAACACCATTTATTGAAGAAACTGTCTTTTTTTCCAGTGGATAGTCTTTCCTGGTTTGTGGAATAATAGTTGAACATAGAGTTGAGGGCCCATTTCTGGGTTCTCTATTCTGTTCCATTGATCTATGTGTCTGTTTTTGTGCCAGTACCACACTGTCTTGATGATCACAGCTTTGTAGTATAGCTTAAAATCTGGCCTCGTGATGCCCCTGGCTTTGGTTTTCTTTTTCACTATTCCCTTGGCCATTCAGGGTCTTTTCTGATTCCACACAAATCTTAAGATTATTTATTCCAGCTCTGAAGAAAGTCCATGGTATTTTGATAGGGATTGCATTGAACGTGTAAATTGCCCAGGGTAGCATAGACATTTTCACAATATTTGTTCTTCCAATCCAGAAGAATGGAATATTTTCGCATCTCTCTGTGTCTTCCTCAATTTCTTTCAGAAGTGTTCTGAAGTTTTTAGGGTATAGATCCTTTACCTCTTCGGTTAGGTTTTATTCCTAGGTATCTTATGCTTTTGGGTGCAATTGTCAATGGGATTGACTCCTTCATTTCCCTTTCTTCAGTCTCATTCTTAGTGTATAGAAATGCCACTGACTTCTGGGCATTGATTTTTTTTATCAGTCACATTGCTGAATTTCTTTTTTTTAATGAATTTATTTTTTATTGGTGTCCAATTAGCAATCTTGGGGTAAAGTCTTTTGGGTTTTCTATGTACAATATCATGTCATCTGCGAAGAGGGAGAGTTTGACTTCTTCTTTGCCAATTTGAATGCCTTTTATTTCTTTTTGTGGTCTGATTGCTGAGGCTACGACTTCTAGTACTATGATGAATAGCAGTGGTGAGGGTGGACATCCCTGTCATGTTCCTGATCTTAGGGGAAAGGCTCCCAGTGCTTCCCCATTGAGAATAATATTTGCTGTGGGCTTTTCACAGATGGCTTTTAAGATGCTGAGGAATGTTCCCTCTATCCCTACACTCTGAAGAGTTTTGATCAGGAATGGATGCTGTATTTTGTCAAATGCTTTCTCTGCATCTATTGACAGAATCATATGGTTCTTGTTTTTTCTCTTGGTGATGTAATCTATCAGGTTAATTTCTATTTTAAACTTTGTGAAGAACTGCCGTACTGTTTTTTTCCAGAGTGCCTGCACCAGTCTGCATTCCCATTAACCGTTCAAGAGGGTTCCTATTTCTCCACATCCTTACCAACATCTGTTGTTTCCTATGTTGTTGATTTTAGTAATTCTAACAGGCATGAAGTGGTGTCTGTCTCATTGTGGTTTTGATTTGTATTTCTCTGATGATGAGTGATGTGAGCATCTTCATGTGTCTGCTAGCCATCTGGTGTCTTCTTTGGAAAAATGTCTGGTTATATCTTCTGTCCATTTTTATCTGGATGTATTGTTTTTTTAGTATTGAGCTTGATAAGCTCTTTATAGAATTTTGGATACTAACTCTTTATCAGATATATTATTTGCAAATATATTCTGCATTCTATCGGCTATCTTTTAGTTTTATTGATTGTTTACTTCACTGTGAAGAACATCTTTATCTTCATGAAGTCCCAAATAGCTTATTTTTTTTACTTTCAATAATGTTTGCTTTATTTTTTTTAATAAATTTATTTATTTTTTTCTAATTTTATTGTTTTTTTAATAAATTAATTTTTTATTGGTGTTCAATTAGCCAACATATAGAATAACACCCAGTGCTCATCCCATCAAGTGCTCACCTCAGTGCCCGTCACCCAGTCACCCCCACCTCCTGCCCACCTCCCATTCTACCACCCCTAGTTCGTTTCCCAGAGTGAGGAGTCTCTCATGTTCTGTCTCCCTTTCTGATATTTCCCACTCATTTTTTCTCCTTTCCCGTTTATTCCCTTTCACTATATTTTATATTCCCCAAATGAATGAGAACATACAATGTTTGTCCTTCTCCAATTGACTTATTTCACTCAGCATAATACCCTCCAGTTCCATCAACGTCTAAGCAAATGGTGGGTATTTGTCCTTTCTAAAGGCTGAGTAATATTCCATTGTATACATAAACCACATCTTCTTTATCCATTCATCTTTCGATGGACACTGAGGCTCCTTCCACAGTTAGGCTATTGTTGACATTGCTACTATAAACATCAGGGTGCAGGTGTCCCGGAATTTCACTGCATCTGTATCTTTGGGGTAAATCCCCAGCAGTGCAATTGCTGGGTCATAGGGCAGATCTATTTTTTACTCTTTGAGGAACCTCCACACAGTTTTCCAGAGTGGCTGCACCAGTTCACATTCCCATCAACAGTGCAAGAGGGTTCCCCTTTCTCCACATCCTCTCCAACATTTGTGCTTTCCTGCCTTCTTAATTTTCCCCATTCTCAGTGGTATGAGGTGGTATCTCATTGTGGTTTGGATTTGTATTTCCCTGATGGCAAGTGATGCAGAGCATTTTCTCATGTGCTTGTTGGCCATGTCTATGTCTTCCTCTGTGAGATTTTTCTTCATGTCTTTTGCCCATTTCATGATTGGATTGTTTCTTTGCTGTTGAGTTTAAGAAGTTCTTTATACATCTTGGAAACTAACCCTTTATCTGATACGTCATTTGAAAATATCTTCTCCCATTCTGTAGGTTGTCTTTTAGTTTTGTTGACTGTATCTTTTGCTGTGCAAAAGCTTCTTATCCTGATGAAGTCCCAATATTTCATTTTTGCTTTTGTTTCTCTTGCCTTCATGGATGTATCTTGCAAGAAGTTACTCTGGCTAAGTTCAAAAAGGGTCTGGCCTGTGTTCTCTAGGATTTTGATGGAATCTTGTCTCACTTTTAGATCTTTCATCCATTTTGAGTTTATCTTTGTGTAAGGTGCAAGACAGTGGTCTAGTTTGATTCTTCTGCATGTGGATGTCCAATTTTCCCAGCACCATTTATTGAAGAGACTGTCTTTTTTTTCCAGTGGATAGTCTTTCCTCCTTTATCGAATATTAGTTGACCATAAAGTTGGGGGTCCACTTCTGGATTCTCTATTCTGTTCCATTGACCTATGTGTCTGTTTTTGTGCCAGTACCACACTGTCTCGATGACCACAGGTTTGTAGTACAACCTGAAATCTGGCATTGTGATGCCCCCAGCTCTGGTTTTCTTTTTTATATTCCCCTGGCTATTTGAGGTCTTTTCTGATTCCACACAAATCTTAAAATAATTTGTTCCAACTCTCTGAAGAAAGTCCATGGTATTTTGATAGGGATTGCATTAAACGTGTAAATTGCCCTGGGTAACATTGACATTATAGACCAATATCCCTGATGAACATGGATGAAAAATTCTCAACAAGATACTAGCCAATAGGATACAACAATGCATTAAGAAGAGTGTTCACCATGACCAAGTAGGATTTATCCCTGGGATGCAAGGCTGGTTCAACACTCATAAAACAATCAATGTGATTCATCATATCAGCAAGAGAAAAACCAAGAACCATATGATCCTCTCATTAGATGCAGAGAAAGCATTTGATGAAATACAGCATCCATTCCTGATCAAAACTGTTCTGTGTGTAGGGATAGAGGGAACATTCCTCAACATCTTAAAAGCCATCTACGAAAAGCCCACAGCAAATATGATTCTCAATGGGGAAGCACTGGGAGCCTTTCCTCTAAGATCAGGAACAAGACAGGGATGTCCACTCTCTCCACTGCTATTCAACATAGTACTAGAAGTCGTAGCCTCGGCAATCAGACAATAAAAAGAAATAAAAGGCATTCAAATTGGCAAAGAAGTCAAACTCTCCCTTTTCGCCTATGACATGATACTGTACATAGAAAACCCCAAAGCCTCCACCCCAAGATTGCTAGAACTCATACAGCATTTTGGCAGTGTAGTAGGTCACAAAATCAGTGCCCAGAAATCCTTGGCATTTCTGTACACTAACAATGAGACTGAGGAAAGAGAAATTAAGGAGTCAATCCCATTGACAATTGCACCCAAAAGCATAAGATACCTAGGAATAAACCTAACCAAAGAGGTAAAGGATCTATACCCTAAAAACTACAGAACACTTCTGAAAGAAATTGAGGAAGACACAAAGAGGTCGAAAAATATTCCATGCTCAAATAGTTTATTTTTGCTTTGTTTATCTTGCCTCTGGTGATGTGTCTGAATAGGATAACTGGGTGATGAGCGCATTAAGGAGGGCACTTGATGTAATGAACGGAGTATTATATGCAACTGATGAATCACTAAAGTCTACTTCTGAAATAAAAATACAGTATATGTTAATTAATGGAATTTAAGTTAAAAAATAAAAAGAAATAAAGATTGCTATGACTGATGTCAAGGAAGTAGCTGCCTGTGTTCTCCTTTAGAATTTTGATGGTTTCCTCCACTGCAAGGAGCCTGACGTGGGACTCGATCCCAGGACCTCGGAATCACGACCTGAGCCAAAGACAGACTCTCCACGACTGAGCCACCCAGACACCGTTGAATTTATTTTCATGTATGGTGTAACAAAGTAGTCCAGTTTCATTCTTCTGCATATTACTGTCCAGTTTTCCCAATACCATTTTTTGAAGAGACTCTCATTTTTTTAATTGGGTATTCCAGTTGATTACCTTACACGTAATATTAGTTTCACGTGTACAAAATAGTAATTCAACACTTCTATACAACACTTGATGCTCATCACATGTGTTCTCCTTAATCCTTATCACCTATTTAACCCACGCCTCCACCTACCTCCCCTCTGTTAACCATTAGTTTGTTCTCTAGAGTAAAATGTCTGTTTCTTGTTTTGCCTCTCTCTCCCTCTTTTTTCCCCTTGATCCTTTGTTTTATTTCCTCAGATACACATATGAGTGAAATCACATAGCATTTGTCTTTTTCTGACTTATTTCAGTTAGCATACTACTCTTTAACTCTAGGCTTATTGTTCCTAATGGCAAGATTTCATTTTTTATGGCTGTGTAGTATTCCATTGTTTATATATCAATTTCTTCTTTTTCTTTTTCTTTTTCTTAATTCTCAGATGTAGGGGTTTGGGTTAGAGTTTATGGTCAGAGTTAGGGTTAGGGCCAGAGTGAGGATATGTGCCTGGTATCCTGCAGTTTAGAGAACTCTCCAGAGGATTTGATTCAGGATTCGCGGTCAGAGTTAAAGGTTAGTGGTTAGGGATAGGTTGAGGGGTTAGGGTTGTAGTTAGAGTTTGCAGTTAAGGCTAGGGGATTAGAGTGTGAGGGGGTTAAATTAATGAGAGAATATATTACTGGAATGATGGTTTATACACAGTGTATTTTCTGTTTTTTTTTTCATTTTCTTTCCTTTTTTTCCTTTTTAAAAATTTTAATTAAATTCCAATGAGTTAACATACAGTACAATACTGGTTTCAGTAGTAGAATTTTGTGATTCATCCCTTAAGTACAACACTCAGTGCTCATTCACAACAGGTGTCCTTTTTAATACCTACTACACATTTAACCCATCCCCTCAAACAACCTCCTCTCCCTCAAACATCAGGTTTTTTTAAAGATTTTCTTTATCTATTCATGAGAGACACACAGAAGAGGCAAAGACATAAGCAGAGGGAGAAGCAGGCTCCTCATGGGAAGCCTGATGTGGGACTTGATCACAAGACCCTATGATGATGACCTGAGCCAAAGGCAGACACTCAACCACTGAGCCACCCAGGCGCCTCTCAAACCTCAGTTTTATGAAGAAGTGTTCATATAGTGTTCAGGGTCTGGCACTTCAGGGAGTGTCTCTAGTGTGTGCTGTATGCATTTGCTGCTGTGCTTGGTTACTTTATCCCAAAGGTCAGTCATCTGCAGAGACTCTCCTTGCCTGCAGCGGGCAGTGTTTAGACCTTACTCAGAATGTGGCAAGTTTTAACAAGGCATGCTCTGGTCAACTTGTTAAATGAGACCTGATTCTGCTTCCAGTGTAACTGAAGCCTAGCATAACTCTATGTTTGGTAGATGTGGTGTGTGTCGAGGTTTATTCTGGTCTTCTGGGGAAGGGGCCTGCTGTGCTGGTCCATAGATACACTTGCCTAAGAAAAGCAGTACCAGCAGAGTATAGGGGGTCATTAATTGGCATAAGCAGCTTAGGCAGCCAGTATTTGCATTCTGTTGTTTATAAAGTTGGTTTATGCTGAGGGGCTGGAGAGGAAAATAGAATCAGCCAGCTCCTTTGTCCCTGGATAGGGGACTCAATGCTTGCTAATCTCAGGGAAGCAGTCCCAGAAGAGTGAATTAGTTCCCTCTGTGAATTCCAGGCATTTTCCAGATTGCCATTTTCACACTGTCTCCGGTTTGCTTGCCTGCCTGGATCAACGCACTGCACTTTAGGCTCTAATCTCTTTCAAACCTACTGACTTTTCAAACTCTAAACTTTAGGGATCTGGTGTGGTGGGAACTTGCCCTGGTCTTCTGGGAGAGTCTTGTCATACTGGGACTTATTGATGTTTGACGAAGAAGGGCAGTCACACCAGAGCACAGGGGCATGGTAGTTGGAGCAAAGCAAGCTAAACAACTGTGTCCAATTTAGCAGCCATCAGCAGGTGTCTCTGCATCTATGCTGAGGAGAAGGGGAGGGAAATAGCACCTTCCAGCTCATTTTTACCCTGAGAGGCAAGTCTGTGAATGTCACTTCTCACAGATACCCTCCAAGATCAGTCTCCCCTCGTGTACCATATGTGATCCTCAGATCTTGCTGTCTGCCAGGGTTTGCCTGCCTGCATTCTCTCCAGGAATAGGGCAGAGCCCTCAGGGCTTTATCCCTGCCAAGTTCAGGCACCTCTAAAACTCTAGTGGTTGAGCCCTACTGGTTCCAAAAACTCACAAAAAATTAGCCCCTCTCATTTTCCTAGCCAATGGGTTTAGGAAGTGCTCTACTTGTGCATATCTCTCTACACTTCACCCTCTCTCACCTCCCTCCTCTCCATTGCACCCAATCTGTTTCCCCTGCAAAACACATCTTCACACTTCTTCCTTCCTTGATGAGGCCTCTTCTCCCCTTCTATATGCACTGTTTGTTCTATCAATCCTCAGACCAATTTTCTGGGTATTCGGAATGGTTTGATAGTAATCTATCTGTATTCACGGGATGGGGTAAGCTTAGGGTCCTCCTATATCACTATCATATCTCCTCCTTTTGATATCCATTAGAATAATAATTTTTTCTCGATCCCCTCTCTTTCAATCTGCAGGTGTCATTAGGTCTAAAATGAGTCTGTTGTAGGCAGCTTATGGATGGATATTTTTAAAATTCATTCTGACATCTTATGTCTTTTGATTTGATTGTTTAGTCCATCTACATTCAGAGTCATTAGTGGTAGATATGTCTTTATTGCCATTTTATTACGTGTTTCATCATTGTTTCTGGAGATTTTGCCTGATATTTTCTTGTCTTTGACAACTTTGGTTTTTCCTTTGCCCTCAAAGAGTCCCCTTTAATATTTCTTGCAGGGCTGGTTTAGGGGTCATAAACTTCTTTAGTCTTTGTCTGGGAAACATTTTTTTTCCTTCTATTCTGGATGATAGCCTTGCTGGGTAGAGTATTTTTGGCTGCAAATTTTTCCCATTCACCTGTTTGAATATGTCATGCCATTCTATTTTGGCTTGCCAAATTTCTGTTGAGAAATCTCCAGGTTGCCCTGCGGGTTTTCCCTTGAAAGTTAAGGACTTCTTTTGTCTTCTACTTGTAAGAATTTTTCTTTATCACTATCTTATACAAATTTAATTTCAATATGCCTTGGTGTTGGCCTCATTTTGTTAATTTTGATGGAAGCTCTTTGTGCCTCCTGGATCTGAATATCTGTTTCTTGTCCCAGACTGGAGTTTTCTGCTGTTATTTCTTCAACTATATTTTCTGCCCCTATTCTCTCTTTTCTTTGGGGACTTCTATAATACAAATATTATTACATTTGTGGAGTCACTGATTTCTGTAAGTCTATTCTCATGTTGCATAATTCTTTTTACTCTCTTTTGCTCAGCTTTATTGCTTTCTGTTACTTTTTTTCTAGGTCACTGATACATTCCTCTGCTTCTTCCAGCCTGGTGTTCACTGCATCAAGTGTATTTGTAATCTCACTTATTGCACCCTTCATCTCTGATTGATTCTTTTTTAACTATTTTATCTCTGTGGTAAGGGTCTCACTGATGTTTCTATTCTTTTTAAAAGTCCATCGAATCATTACGATCATTGCTTTAAATTCTCCATCAGACATGTTACTTACATCTGTTTTGCTTAGATCTCTAGCTGTGCCCTTACCTTGTTCTTTCATATTGAATGAATTCCTGTCTTCTTATTTTAAGTCACTGCTTTCTCTGTGTTAGAAAATCCAGTTATGAATCTTGCTCCTGATAGTAATGGCCTTATGAAGAAGATGTCATACAGTGCAGCACTTCAGAGAGTATCTCTGGTGTGTGCTTAGCTGTTGTGTTCTGACTGCTGTATCCTTCAGGTCAGTCATCTGCAGAGGTTCTCCTTCCCTGCAATGGGTAGTGTTTGGTTCCTAGCTGAATGTGTTGAGTTTTAGCTAGGTGTGTTCTGGTCTGCTTGTGAAACGAGGACTGACAGCACTTTCAGCAGAACTGAGTTCCTGCAGAGCTCTCTGTTCAGGAGATGTTATGTGGGCAGGGGTTTGTGTTGGTCTTCTGGGGTAGAGTCCCACTGCACTGGGACTGAGGCAAACTGACTGTGAAGGGCAGTCCCACCAAAGCACAGGGAGTTAGGCTTGATGTATGCAAGTTAGGCAGCCAGTATTGGTACTGCATTCCTTCACATAGGTGGTTCTGTGTTTATGCTGAGGGTTGTTGGAGGGAAATAGCACTGACTACTTTCTTTGTTCCTAGGGAATGTATGTCCATGAAGGCTGCCTCTCATAGACATACTCTGAGAAGAGTAAATAATCTCCCCACAGTGTGCCCCTGGTACTCTTGAGATTTCTGTTTCTATACTGTCTGTCCCTAGGTTGTTTGCCTGGCTTCTTTCTAGGAGCAGTGTAGTACCTTCAGGGCTCTATCCCAGCCAAGCCCACTGACTTCAAACACCAGGCTTTAAGACTCACTAGTTCGAAGAACTCATGAAATTCAATACCTCTCATTTTCCAAGCCAATGCCTTTAGGGGAATTTTCTCTCTGTGTGTTACATTTTGTGCTCTTTTCTGTTTCATCCGTCTGTGTGACCATGGCTCCCTCCCTTCCACAGCAGCCACAATCCATTTCTTCCCTAAACCACATCTCTGCACTTCTTACCTTCTTTGATGTGACTTCTTTTTTCCCTTTAGTTGTGGAATTTATTCTGTCAGTATTCAAGTCTGCTTCTGGAGGTATTTAGGAGGATTTGATAGTTGTGTCCATGAGGTAAAGTGAGGCAAGAGGTAAAGTACTCCTACTCCACCACCATCTTCCTTTCCTCCTCTCCTCCTCTTCTTGCTTCTTTTGTATAAACATCAAGGAGAAAAATGGCTGGGCCATAGGTAGGTAAGCTGTGAAACAATTTTCCAAAGTGGTTGTAGAGTTTCCACATTCCCACATTCTTTGGAGAAATGTCTATTCAAAACTTTTGTCGGTTTTTAAATTGAATTATTTGTATGATTTTTGAATTGTGTAAAATTTTTTTATTTGTCCTAGCTATATTCCCTTTGTCAGGTTTATATATACAGGAAATATGCTTTTGATGATACTAGTTCACTATTTTTTCACCTTTATGGTTTGTGATTTTGTGTCTTAATTTTTGCCTACCCCAATACTACAAACATTTTTCTTCCTATACTTTCTTCTCGAAGTTTCAGAGTACCTTTTAAATTTTGATAAAAAATAATGATGTAAATTATTTTACTATACATGTCTATGTATTTTATGGATTATGGATATTTATGGATTTCACTGGTCTATATGTCCAATCATATGACTTTCTGGTTGATAGTTATAGTCACTTAGTGTATCTTAAAACTGGATAGTGCAAGTCCTACAACTTTTGTTCTTTAATTTTTTAAATCTGGGGCAGCCCCCGTGGCTCAGCGGTTTAGAGCCGCCTTCAGCCCGAGGTGTGATCCTGGAGACCCAGGATCGAGTCCCATGTCAGGCTCTCTGCATGGAGCCTGCTTCTCCCTCTGCCTGTGTCTCTGCCTCTCTCTCTCTCTCTCTCTCTCTCTCTGTGCCTCTCATGAATAAATAAATAAAATCCTTAAAAAAAAAAGAAAAAAAATTAATTTTTTAAATCTGGTTTAGGTTTTTTGCATTTCCACATACATTTTACAGTTTAGCTTGGAAATTTACACAAAATAATTTCTGGTATTTTGATCAGAATTGTGTTGAATTTTTAGACTAATTTTGAGGAAATTTTATATCTTGACAATATTATTGAGTCTTCCAATGCATTTATATGTCATACCTCTTCATTTATTTTGTCTCCTTTTATTTCTCTGAGTAAGGTTCTTTGTTTTCAGTTTACAAGCCTCGAACATATTTTCTTAAATTTGTTCCTAAGTGTTTTGTATTTTTCATGCTATTTTCAATGATATCTTCAACATTTTAATTTACAATAGTGTATTACTATATGTGGACATACAATTGACTTTGTATTTTGGCCTTGTATTCTGTGACTTTGCTAGCCTCTCTTCTTGTTTTTAATTGAATTTTCTTGTAGTTATCTCATAATTTTCTACATAAATAATCATACCATTTATAAATTAAAATTATTATCTCTTCCTTTCCAATATTATGCTTTCTATTTTTTGCCTTTATTGAAATGGTTAGGATCCTCAGTACAATATTAAATAATAGTGGTGAGAGTGGTCATTATTGCCTTGTTCTTGATCTTGATGGAGGGGAACATTTTGCTTTTCAAGATTAAGTATAGTGTAAACTGTAGGGTTTTTTTGTTTGTTTGTTTGTTTGTTTTGTCAGTAGATGCTCCTTAGATTGAAGAAGTTCTATTCTTATTCTAGTCAGATAAGAGTTTTTATCACAAATGTGTATTAAATTTTACCAATTGAAGGGAGGGGCAAGATGGCAGAAGAGTAGGGGTCCTCAATACATCTGGCCCCACAAACTTACCTAGATAACTTTCAAAACATCCTGAACACCTACAAATTTGACCTGAGATTTAAAGAGAGAAAAGCTGGAACGCTACAGAGAGGAAAGTTTTTTTGCTTCTAACAAGCTAGGAAGATGAAAAAAAAAAGGATAAAGTGGGAGAGGGGAACCGAGAGTAGCCGGGCTAAAGTGCGGCAGTGAAAGACTCCAGGGCAGGAAAGCCCAGCCCTGGAGAAATGGGAACTTTGAAAATCAGTGCCAGAGTTTCCCCTCATGAAAAAGTGCTTAGCAGGGAAATCGGGCAGAATCACAGGAGGGGTAGTGAAGCCTCAAGATTCCTGGAGTCACTATAAGAGGAGGGGAACCTGGAAGAAAGCTCAATGCAAACTGCAATCCGGTATCGTAAAGGGCTGGAGCGCCTCAGGCCTCTGGGTCATTTGGGAGAAGCCAGTCAGTTAGGCAGGCCAGCTGGGGAGCTACCTTTACCCTAGAATCCAGCTCTGGACAGAGGTGGCTGTGCACTGTTCCTATCAGAAGAGGTGGTCCCTGGGAATGCGAGTCCAGCAGCACAGGGCCCTGGATCCCAGGACACCCAAATGGACAAAACTGGTGATCCTGTGTTCCCCATGGGACAGACAGAAGCAGAGAGGGCATGGGAAAGATGACAACTCTCCTGCCGCTGGGTGCCCCCAATATGTGCACTGATCCTCACATATTGGGGGCACCCAGCGGCAGGAGAGTTGTCGTCTTATTGGGGGCACCCAGCGGCAGGAGACGACAACTCTCCAGCCTCTGGGAGCAGCTAGGCCAGTGTGGACTGGGAGACTGTGGTTAGTTACTTGTGTGGAGCTCAATTCCCACCATTGGAAATCTGGAAATCTGGCCACCACCATTCTTTTTCCTCTTTATTTCACCTTGTGTCTGGGGGAGGCAGGGCCTTGAGGGTACAAAGGCCTCACAGGATAAACAGTTCATAGTGAGACTGGCACCTGGCAAGGGGTGAGGCATCTCCACCCAGGCACAGACACCTGAGAAACAGTACAGCAGACCCCTCCTCCAGAAGACCAGCTAGAAGAAGAAGGCAAGAGAAAGTTTATTGACCAAGCAGTGCTGGAAAGCTCAAGAGCTGAGGGAAAATTGAGGGCAAATAGTATAAAGAACTAGAGGGTCCCTTTTTTTCATCTTTTTCTTTTTCCATTACAACTCATTTTTTATATCAGGTTAACATTTTCCAATATTTTTTCTCTTTTCCCACCTTAACTACAATATTTTACCAGCTCTTCATTTTTAAGTTTTTTCCATTTTCACTTTCATATTTCTACAATTACATTTCTTAGATATATTTTTCAATTTTTAATTCCCTTCAACGTATTCAATTTACTTTTGGTAAGTATACAAGATACGGCTTTTGTTTTGTGTTTTTTGTTCTTTCTGCCTCGTTTTGTTTTACAATGGTGGAAGTTAATACCTTCTAAAACATAACCAACATACACCCAGAACAAAATGGAATACCATGCTGGTTCATTCTGTGAGATTATATTCTCTCTTCCTACCCATTCTGCCCCCATCTTTTATCTTGTTTGTGTTTTGGTGGTCAGTGTTGGGGCTTCCTATAAGTATTGCTGGTTTATATAAATTTGGGATTGAGCATCTTCTAACATACAGAACAAAATGCACTCAGAACTAGAGGGATCACCCTCTAGGACCCAGCAGGTAGACTTCATTTTCTCTCCACTACCATTTCTTAATCACCAGGCATCCCCCTTTTTTCTCTTTTCTTTACTTTTTCTTTTTTATGTATATTTTTTATTGGAGTTCGATTTGCCAGCATATAATATAACACCCAGTGCTCATACCATCAAGTGCCCCCCTCAGTGTCTGTCACCCAGTCACCCCTTCCCCCTGCCCACCTCCCCTTCCACTACCCCTTTTTCATTTCCCAGAGTTAGGAGTCTCTCATGTTTTGTCATTTTTTCTTTTCCCTTTTCTTCTTTTTCTTTATGGTTTTTGGCTTTTTATTTTTACTACTTTGTTTTAAAATTTGTTTTTAATTTAGTGATCCTTTTGTTTTACTTTGTTCTGTTCTCCTTTTTCTCTTAATTTCTGGTCTCTGACCTCTTTGGAATCATCTACGGTGTAATTTACTTTGGTCATGGTTGATATTTTTGACTCAGCCTGCTCATACAGCCACTTTGCACTGAACAAAATAACTAGAAGGAAGAATTCACCACCAAAGAAAGAACCAGAGCAGTACTCTCTGCCACAGTGTTGCAGAATTTGGATTTCAATACAATGTCAGTAAGTCAATTCAGAAGTACAATTATAAAGATACTCATGGCTCTGGAAAAAAGTGTAAAGGACTCCAGAGACCTCGTTACTGCAGAATTGAGATCTAATCAAGCCGAAATTAAAAATGGATTAAATGAGATGCAATCCAAACTGGATGTCCTAAAAGCTAGGGTTAATGAGGTGGAAAAGAGAGCGAGTGACATAGAAGACAAGTTGATGGTAAGGAAGAAAGTTGAGGAAAGAAGAGAAAAACAATTAAAAGCCCATAAAGAAAGGCTTAGATAGCTTGAGAAGAAAGAAATTATGTATAATTGGGATTCCAGAAGAGGCTGAAAGAGAAAGAGGACCACAAAGTATATTTGAACAAATCATAGCTGAGAACTTCCCTAATTTGGGGAGAGAAACAGGTATTCAGATCCAACAGATGGAGAGAAACCCAAAAACTTAATAAAAACCACTCAATATCTCGACTTTTGATAGTGAAACTTGCAAATTTCAAAGATAAAGAGAGAATTCTTAAAGCAGTGAGAGACAAGAGATTCTTAACTTATATGGGGAGAAATATCAGATTCACAGCAGACCTCTCCACAGAGATTTGGCAGGCCAGAAAGGGCTGGCATGATATAGACAGGGTACTAAATGAGAAGAACATACAGCCAAGAATACTTTATCCAGCAAGGCTCTCATTCAGCATAGAAGAAGAGATAAAGATCTTCCAGGATAGGAAGAAACTGAAAGAATATGTGACCACCAAACTGGGTCTGCAAGAAGTATTAAGGTGGACCCTGTAAAAGAAAGTCAGTGATCAAGAAAGAATCCAAAAAACAGAGAATCTATAGGTCATATGATGACACTGAATTCATGTCTTTCAATAATAACTCTGAATGTGAAAGGGCTAAATGATACCATCAAAGTACGCAGGGTATTAGACTGAATAAAAAAAGTAAGACCCATCTATTTTCTGTCTACAAGAGACTCATTTTAGACCTAAGGACACCTCCCGCCTGAAAATGATGGGATGAAGAACGATTCACCATTCAAATAGTCCTCAAAAGAAAGCTGGTGTAGAAATCTTTGTATAAGGTAAATTAAAGGGATCCCTGGGTGGCGCAGCGGTTTGGCACCTGCCTTTGGCCCAGGGCGCGATCCTGGAGACCCGGGATCGAATCCCACATCGGGCTCCCGGTGCATGGAGCCTGCTTCTCCCTCTGCCTATGTCTCTGCCTCTCTCTCTCTGTGTGACTATCATAAATAAATAAAAAAAAATCTTTAAGGTAAATTAAAGTTTAAGATTAATTTTTTTATTATTTTTTAAAGATTTTATTTATTCATTCATGAGAAACATAGCGAGACAGAGAGAGAGAGAGGCAGAGACACAGGCAGAGGGAGAAGCAGGCTCCATGCAGGGAGTCTGACATGGGACTCGATCCCGGGTCTCCAGGGTCAGGCCCTGGGCTGAAGGTGGCGCTAAACCACTGAGCCACCCGGGCTGCCCAAGTTTAAGATTAATTAAGATGAAGAGGGACACTATATCATACTTAAAGGGTCTGTCCAACAAGAATACCTAAAAATTATATTTATGCCTCTAATATGGCAGCTGCCAGGTATATCAATCAATTAAAAGCCAAAGTAAAGAGGTACTTAGATAATAATACACTAATAGTAGGACACTTCAACATGGCACTCTCAGCGAATGACAGATCTTCTAAGCAGAATATCACCAAAGGAACAAGGGCCTTAAATGATACACTGGACCAAATAGAATTCACAGATATATACAGAACTTTCCATCAGAGTGCAAGTGAATACACATTCTTCTCAAGTGCACATGGAAATTTCTCCAGAATAGACCACATACTGGGTCACAAATCAGGACTCAAGCAATGCAAAAAGATTGGGATTGTCCCCTGCATATTTTCAGACCACAATGCTTTGATGCTTGAACTCAGTCACATGAAGAAATTTGGAAGAAACTCAAACAAGTGGAGGTTAAATAACATCCTACTAAAAGATGAATGGGTCAACCAAGAAATTAGAGAAGAATTTTAAAAATTCATGGAAACTAACAAAAATGAAGATACAACTGTTCAAAATCTTTGGGACACAGTAAAAGCAGCCCAAAGTGGGAAATACATTGCAATAAAAGCCTCCCTCAAAAAATTGGAAAAACCTCAAATATACAAGCTAACCTTGCACCTAAAGGAATTAGAGAAAGAACAGCATATAAAGCATAAACCAAGCAGAAGAAGAGAGATAATAAAGATTTGAGCAAAAGTAAATGAAATAGAGACCAGAGGAAATATAGAACAGATCAAAAAAACCCGCAGCTGGTTCTTTGAAAGAATTGATAAGAGAGATAACCCATTAGCCAGCCTTATTAAAAAGAAAAAAGACTCAAATTAATAAAATCATGAATGAAAGAGGAAAGATCACAACCAATACAAAGGAACTACAAAAGATTTAAAAAACGTATTATGAGCCATTATGTAGCAACAAATTAGGCAATCGAGAAGAAATGGATGCATTTCTGGAAACCCACAAATTACCAAAACTGGCACAGGAAGAAATAGAAAACCTGAACAGGCCAATAACCAGGGAGGAAATCAAAGGAGTCCTCAGAATCCTCCCAAGAAACAAATGTCCATGAACAACTGGCTTCCCAGGGCAATTCTACCAAACGTTTGAAGAAATAATATGTATTCTACTAAAGCTGTTCTGAAGGATAGAAAGGGACATAATACTTCCAAACTTGTTTTATGAGGCCAGCATCACCTTGATCCCAAAACCAAAGACCCCACCAAAAAGGAGTCATAGACCAGTATCTCTGATGAGCTCAGATGCAAAAAACACTCAACAAGATACTAGCCAATAGGATTAAACAGTACATTAAGAAGATTATTCACCATGACCAGGTGGGATTTATCCTCAAAATGCACAGTTTGTCAAACACTCCTAAAACAATTAATGTGATAGATCACATCAACAAGATAAAAAACAAGAGCTATATGATCCTCTCAATAGAGGCAGAGAAAGCATTTGACAAAATACAGCATCCATTCCTGATCAAAACTCTTCAGAACTCTTCAGTATCTTAAAGTCACTTAAGTGAATATCATTCTCAATGGGGAAACACTGGGAGCCTTTCCCCTAAGATCAGGAACACGACAGGGATTCCACTCTTACCACTGTTATTCAATATAGTGCAAGAAGTCCTTGTCTCAGCAATCAGACAACAAAAAGAAATAAAAGGCATTCAAACTGCCAAAGAAGAAGTCAAAGTCTCCACTTTCACAGATGACAAGATAACATAGAAAACCCAAAAGACTCCACCCCAAGATTGCTAGAACTCATACAGCAATTTGGCAGTGTGGCAGGATACAAAATCAATGCCCAGAAATCAGTGGCATTTCTATACACAAACAATGAAACTGAAGAAAGAGAAATTAAGGAATCAATCCCATTGACAATTGCACCCAAAAGCATAAGATACCTAGGAATAAATCTAACCGAAGAGGTAAAGGATCTATACCTTAAAAACTACAGAACACTTCTGAAAGAAGTTGAGGAAGACACAGAGAGATGGAAAAACATTCCATTCTTGTGGATTGGAAGAACAAATATTGTGAAAATGTCTATGCTACCCTGGGCAATTTACACGTTCAATGCAATCCCTATCAAAATACCATGGACTTTCTTCACAGAATTGGAATAAATAATCTTAAGATTTGTGTGGAATGGGGGGGCGGAGCAAGATGGCGGAAGAGTAGGGTCCCCAAGTCACCTGGCACCACCAACTTACCTAAATAATGCTCAAATCATCCTGAAAACCTACGAATTCAGTCTGAGATTTAAAAAGAGAACAGCTGGAACGCTACAGTGAGAAGAGTTTGTGCTTCGATCAAGGTAGGAATACGGAAAAAAAATAATAAAGAAATAAAAAAGCGTCCAAGGGGGAGGGGCCACCACCAGGAGCCAGGCTACGGCCCTGTGGTGAGTGCCCCCAGGACAGGAAAGCCCAGTCCCGGAGAAGCAGGAGCTCTACCAGTCTTCCTGGATGGATAGGCACTTGCAGGGAGTTCAAGCAGGATCCCAGGAGGGGCAGGGATGCCCTCAGGCTCCCAGGGGCACTAACAGAGGAACTGCGCCCCAGGGAGAGTGCGCCACACACTGCAGCCTAGCTCCCTAAAGGGCTGCAGTATGCACCAGGCTGGACGCAGGAGCAGGTCGAAGGCAGCTCCCCATGGAGGGAGCTGCGTGGCCCTGGGAGCGATTCCAGTGACACAGGCCCCAGAGCCCAGGGCGCTGGGGGACACAGCCAAAGATCCGGTGCTGCCCCCTGGACAGGCAGAAGCCGGGAGGGCCCAGGACAGCGAGGATGCACCTGCTGCTGGTTCCATCGGAGCTGTGGAGAGAGGCGCCCCCCGACCCCAGAGCATCCAGGGCCCTGCTGACTGAGAGCTGTGGTAGTTACTGTGGGAGCTGACTCCAGAGCTGGAGAGCTGGCCGCCTCCACTGTTGTTGTTACTCCTCCTGATGTCGTCTTGTACCTGGGACTGAGCAGGGGACTCAGGATAAACAACTCCCACTGAGCTCTGACCCTGGCAGGGTGCAGGGCAGTTCCCCCAGGTGCACACACCTGAGAATCAGCACAACAGGCCCCTCCCCCAGAAGACCAGCTAGAAGGACAGGGGAAAAGCAAGTTATTGAACAAGCAGCACTGGAAAGTTCCAGGGGAAGTCAAGGGATTTACAGCATATAGAATCAGAGGTTATTCTCCATTGTTTTTTGTTTTATGTTTGTTTCCTCCCCCCTTTTTTCTTTTTTCTTTTTCTTTTTCTCCTTTTTCTCCTTTTTCCAGTTTTTGTCCCTCTGCACTGAGCAAAATGACTAGAAGTAAAAACCACAAAAGAAAGAATCAGAAACATTCCTCTCTCCCACAGAGTTACAAAATTTGGATTACAATTCAGTGTCAGAAAGCCAATTCAGAAGCACAATTATAAAGCTACTGGTGGCTCTAGAAAAAAGCATAAAGGATTCAAGAGACTTCAAGACTGCAGAATTTAGATCTAATCTGGCAGAAATTAAAAATCAATTGAATGAGATGCAATCCAAACAGGAGTTCCTAACAACGAGGGTGAACGAGGTAGAAGAAAGAGTGAGTGACATAGAAGACAAGTTGATGGCAAGAAGGGAAACTGAGGAAAAAAAATCAATTAAAAGATTGTGAGGATAAGTTAAGGGAAATAAATGACAGTCTCAGAAGGAAAAATCTACGTTTAATTGGGGTTCCCGTGGGCGCCAAAAGGGACAGAGGACCAGAAAGTGTATTTGAACAAATCATAGCTGAGAAGTTCCCTAACTTGGGAAGGGAACAGGCTTTCAGATCCAGGAGATAAGGAGATCCCCCCTAAAATCAATAAAAACCTCTCAACACCTCAACATTTAATAGTGAAACTTGCAAATTCCAAAGGTAAAGAGAAGATCCTTAAAGCAGCAAGAGACAAGACATCTCTAACTTTTATGGGGAGAAATATTAGATTAACAGGAGACCTCTCCACAGAGACCTGGCAGGCCAGAAAGGGCCGGCAGGATATACTTAGGGTACTAAATGACAAGAACCTGCAACCAAGAATACTTTATCCAGCAAGATGCTCATTCGGAAGAGGAGAGTTAAACAGCTTCCAAGATAGGCAGAAACTGAAATAATATGTGACCCCCAAACTGGCTCTCCAAGAAATACTAAGGGGCATTCCGTAATAGAAAAAGGAAGTCCAAGGGAACAATCCACAAAAACAGGGGCTGAATAGGTATCATGATGACACTAAATTCATGAATGGGCTTAATGACCCCATCAAAAGGCGCTGGGTTTCAGATTGGATAAAAAGTAAGACCATCTACTTGCTGTCTAAAAGAGACTCATTTTACATAAGGACACCTACAGCCTGAAAATAAAACGTCGGAGAACCATGTACCATTCAAATGGTCCTCAAAAGAAAGGAGGGGTAGCCATCCCTATATCATATGAATTAAAGATTATCCCAAAGACTGTAGTAAGAGATGAAGAGGGACTCTATATCATACTTAAAGGATCTTTCCAACAAGAGGACCTAACAATCACGAATGTTTATGCCCCAAATGTGGGAGCTGCCAAGTTTATCAATCAATTAATAACCAAAGTTAAGACATACTTACATAATAATACACTTATACTTGGTGACTTGAATGTAGCACTGTCAACAATCGACAGACATTCTGAGCACAACATCAGCAAAGAAACAAGAGCTTTAAATGATACACTGGACCAGATGGGTTTCACAGATATCTACAGAACTTTACATCCAAACGCAACTGAATATACATTCTTCTCAAGTGCACATGGAACTTTCTTCAGAATAGACCACATACTGGGTCACCAATCAGGTTTTACCCGATGCCAAAAGATTGGGATCGTCCCCTGCATATTTTCAGACCATAATGCTTTGAAATTAGAACTAAATCACAAGAAGAAGTTTGGAAGGATTTCAAACACGTGGAGGTTAAGGACCATCCTGCTAAAAGATGAAAGGGTCAACCAAGAAATTGGGAGGAATTAAAAAGATTCATGGAAACTAATGAGAATGAAGATACAACCATTCAAATCTTTGGGATACTGTAAAAGCAGTCCTGAGGGGAAATGCATGTCAATACAAGCATCCATCCAAAAACAGGAAAAAACTCAAATACACAAGCTAACCTTGCATCTAAAGGAGTTGGAGAAAAAACAGCAAGTAGATCCTAC
This sequence comes from Canis lupus familiaris, assembly GCF_011100685.1. Classification (NCBI taxonomy): domain Eukaryota; kingdom Metazoa; phylum Chordata; class Mammalia; order Carnivora; family Canidae; genus Canis; species Canis lupus. Next base: position 59,418,107 of record NC_049260.1, on the reverse strand, counting down.
ATGCAGCAGAATAGATTTAATAAAGATTTGAGCAGAACTCAATGAAATAGAGACCAGAAGAACTGTGGAACAGATTAACAAAACCAGGAGTTGGTTCTTTGAATTAATAAGATAGATAAACCCGTAGCCAGCCTTATTAAAAAGAAAAGAGAAAAGACTCAAATTAATAAAAACATGAATTAGAAAGGAGAGATCACCACCAATACCAAGGATATGCAACGATCTTGAAAACTTATTATGGGGAACTTTGAGCCAATAAATTAGGCAATCTAGAAGAAATGGATGCATTTCTGGAAAACCACAAACTACAAAAAATGGAACAGGAAGAAATAGAAAACCTGAACAGGCCAGTAACCAGGGAGGAAATTGAAGCAGTCATCCAAAACCTCCCAAGACACAAAAGTCCAGGGCCAGATGGCTTCCCAGTGGAATTCTATCAAATGTTTAAAGAAGAAACCTTATCTATTCTACTAAATCTGTTCCAAACCATAGAAAGAGATGGAATACTTCCAAACCCGTTCTTTGAGGCCAGCATCACCTTAATTCCAAAACCAAACAAAGACCCCACCAAAGAGGAGAATTATAGACAAATATCCCTGCTGAACATGGATGCAAAAGTTCTCAACAGGATACTAGCCCATAGGATCCAACAATACATTAAGAAGATTATTCACCATGACCAAGTGGGATTTATCCCCGGGATGCAAGGCTGGTTCAACACTCATAAAGTAATCAATGTGATTGATCATATCAGCAAGAGAAAAAACAGGAACCATATGATCCTCTCAAGAGATACAGAGAAAGCATTTGATAAAATACAGCATCGATTCCTGATCAAAGCTCTTCAGAGTGTAGGGATAGAAGGTACATTCCTCAGCATCTTAAAAGCCATCTACAAAAAGCCCACAGCAAATATCATTCTCAATGGGGAAACACTGGGAGCCTTTCCTGTAGGATCAGGAACAAGACACACTGTCCACTCTCACCACTGCTATTCAACATAGTACTTGAAGCCCTAGCCTAAGAAATCAGGCAACAAAAGGAAATAAAAGGCATTCAAATTGGCAAAGAAGAAATAAAATTCTCCCTTTTCACAGATGACATGATAATCTACATAGAAAACACAAAAGACTCCACCCCAAGATTGCTAGAACTCATACAGCAATTGGGCAGTTTGGCAGGATATAAAATCAATGCCCAGAAACCCTTGGCATTTCTATACACTAACAATGAGACTGAGGAAAGAGAAATTAAGGAGACAATCCCATTGACAATTGCACCCAAAAGCATAAGATACCTAGGAATAAACCTAACCAAAGAGGTAAAGGATCTATACCCTAAAAACTTCAGAACAATTCTGAAAGAAATTCAGGAAGACACAAAGAGATGGAAAAATATCCCATGCTCATGGATCAGAAGAATTAATATTGTGAAAATGTCCATGCTACCCAGGGAAATTTACACATTTAATACAATCCCTATCAAAATACCATGGACTTTCTTCAGAGAGTTGGAACAAATCATCTTAAGATTTCTGTGGGATCAGAAAAGACCCCAAATAGCCACGGGAATATTAACAAAGAAAACCATAGCTGGGGGCATCACAATGCCAGACTTCAGGTTGTACTACAAAGCTGTGGTCAAGACAGTGTGGTACTGGCACAAAAACAGACACATAGATCAATGGAACAGAATAGAGAATCCAGAAGTGGACCCTCAATTTTATGGTCAACTAATATTCGACAAAGCAGAAATGACTATCCACTGGAAAAATGACAGTCTTTAATAAATGGTGCTGGGAAAATTGGACATCCACATGCAGAAGAATGAAACTAGGCCATTCTCTTACACCATACACAAAGATAAACTCAAAATGGATGAAAGATATTAATGAGAGACAAGATTCCATCAAAATCCTAGAGGAGAACACAGTCAACACCCTTTTTGAACTGGGGCACAGCAACTTCTTGCAAGATATATTTATTAAGGCAAAGTAAACAAAAGCAAAAATGAATTGTTGGGACTTCATCAAGATAAGAATCTTCTGCACAGCAAAAGAAACAGTCAACAAAACTAAAAGACAACCTACAGAATGGGAGAAGATATTTGCAAATTACCTATCAGATAAAGGACTAGTATCCAAGGTCTTTAAAGAACTTCTTAAACCCAACAGCAAAGAGACAAACAATCCATTCATGAAATGGGCAAAATACATGAAAAGAAATTTCACCAAAGAAGACATAGACATGGCCAACAAGCACAGAAGAAAATGCTCTGCATCACTGGCCATCAGGGAAATACAACTCGAATACACAATGAGATACCACCTCACACCAGTGAGAAATGGGCAAATTAACAAGGCAGGAAACAACAAATGTTGGAGAGCATGTGAAAAAAGGGGAACCCTCTTGCAGTGTTGGTGGGAATGTGAACTGGTGCAGCCACTCTGGAAAGCTGTGTGGAGGTTCCTCAAAGAGTTAAAAATACATCTGCCCTGCGACCCAGCAATTGCACTGCTGGGTATTTACCCCAAAGATACAGATGCAGTGAAATGCCAGGACACCTGCACCCCAATGTTTTTAGCAGCAATGTCCACAATAGCCAAGTTGTGGAAGGAGCCTTGGTGTCCATAGAAAGATGAATGGATAAAGAAGATATGGTATATGTATACGATGGAATTTTACTCAGTCATTAGAAACGACAAATACCCACCATTTGTTTCAACGAGGATGGAACTGGAGGGTATTATGCTGAGTGAAATAAGTCAATCGGAGAAGGACAAACATTATATGGTCTCATTCATTTGGGGAATATAAAAAATAGTGAAAGGGAATAAAGGAGAAAAGGAGATAAAATGAGTGGGAAATATCAGAAACGCAGACAGAACATGAGAGACTCCTAATTCTTGGAAATGAACAAGGGGTGGTGGAAAGGGAGGTGGGCGGGGGTGGGGGTGACTGGGTGACGGGCCCTGAGGGGGGCGCTTGATGGGATGAGCACTGGGGTTTATGCTATATGTTGGCAAATTGAACTCCAATAAAAAGAAATTTTTTTAAAAAAGAAGATTTGTGTGGAATAAGTAAAGACCCCATATAGCCAGGGGAATATTCTAAAAGGAAACCAATTCCAGGGGCATAGTGCTTGATTTCAAGCTGTATGACAAAGCTGCGATTCTTAAGACAGTGTGGTAGTGACACAAAAATAGAGACATAGATCAATGGAACAGAATAGAGAACCCAGCAATGGGCTCTCAACTCTATGATCAACTAATATTCCACAAAGCAGGAAGAGTATCCACGGGAAAAAGTGCAGTTTCTTCAATAAATGGTGCTGGAAAATTGGACAGCCACGTGCAAAAGAATGAAAGTAGACCAATCTCTTACACCATACACAAAGATAAACTCAAAGTGGATTTAAGATTTTTTTTATGGATGAAAGATCTAACTGTGAGACAAGAATCCATCAAAATCCTAGAGGAGAAAACAAGCAACAGTCTTTTGAACTTGGCCATAGCTATTTCTTGCAAGCTACTTCTTGCCATCTATGATGGCAAGGGAAACAAAAGCAAAAATGAATTCTTGGGACCTCATTAAGATAAAAAGCTTCTGCACAGCAAAAGAAACAGTCAACAAAACTCAAAGACAACCTACAGAATGGGAGAAGATATTTGCAAATGACATATCAGATAAAGGTCTAGTATCCAAGATCTATAAAAATTTGTCAGACTCAACACCCAAGAAAACAAAAATCCAATCATGAAATGGGCAGAAGACATGAACAGAAATTTCTCCAAAGAATGCATACACATGGCAACAAGCACATGAGAAAATGCTCCGCATCCCTTGCCATCAGGGAATTACAAATTAAAACCACAATGAGATACCACCTCACACCAGTGAGAATGGTGAAAATTAACAAGATAGAAAACAGTAAATGTTGGAGAGGATGTGGAGAAAGGGGAACCCTCTTGCACTGTTGGTGGGAATGTGAACTGGTACAGCCGCTCTGGAAAACTGTGTGGAGGTTTATCAAAGAGTTAAAAATAGAGTTATTGTACGACCTAGCAATTGCAGTGCTGGGGTTTTACCCCAATGATTCAGATGCAGTGAAACGCTGGGACACCTGCACCCCAATATTTTTTTTCTTTTTTTATTTATGATAGTCACACAGAGAAAGAGAGAGAGAGAGAGAGAGAGAGAGAGAGAGAGAGAGGCAGAGACACAGGCAGAGGGAGAAGCAGGCTCCATGCACCGGGAGCCCGATGTGGGATTCGATTCTGGGTCTCCAGGATCGCCCCTGGGCCAAAGGCAGGCGCCAAACCGCTGTGCCACCCAGGGATCCTCTGCACCCCAATATTTATAGCAGTGATGTTCACAATGGCTAAACTGTGGAAGGAGCCATGATGAACTTCAACAGATGAATGGAGAAAGAATATGTGTTATATACATGCAATGGAATATTACTCAGCCATTAGAAAGGACGAATACGGGCAGCCCGGGTGGCTCAGCCGTTTATCGCTGCCTTCGGCCCAGGGCTTGATCCTGGAGACCTGGAATTTAGTCCCTCGTCAGGCTCCCTCCATGGAGCCTGCTTCTCCCTCTGCCTGTGTCTCTGCCCCCAGCCCGTCTCTCATGAATGAATAAATAAATAAAATCTTTTTTTAAAAAAGGACGAATACCACATAGACATGGCCAACATGCATATGAGAAAATGCTCTGCATCACTTGCCATTAGGGAAATACAAATCAAAACCACAATAAGATACCACCTCACACCGGTGAGAATGGGGCAAATTAACAAGGCAGGAAACAACAAATGTTGGAGGGGATGTGGAGAAAAGGGAACCCTCTTACACTGTTGGTGGGAATGTGAACTGGTGCAGCCACTCTGGAAAACTGTGTGGAGGTTCCTCAAAGAGTTAAAAATAGACCTGCCCTACGACCCAGCAATTGCACTATTGGGGATTTACCCCAAAGATACAGATGCAGTGAAACACCGGGACACCTGCACCCCGATGTTTATAGCAGCAATGGCCACGATAGCCAAACTGTGGAAGGAGCCTCGGTGTCCAACGAAAGATGAATGGATAAAGAAGATGTGGTTTATGTATACAATGGAATATTACTCAGCTATCAGAAATGACAAATACCCACCATTTGCTTCAACGTGGATGGAACTGGAGGGTATTATGCTGAGTGAAGTAAGTCAGTCGGAGAAGGACAAACATTATATGTTCTCATTCATTTGGGGAATATAAATAATAGTGAAAGGGAATATAAGGGAAGGGAGAAGAAATGTGTGGGAAATATCAGAAAGGGAGACAGAACGTAAAGACTGCTAACTCTGGGAAACGAACTAGGGGTGGTAGAAGGGGAGGAGGGCGGGGGGTGGGAGTGAATGGGTGACGGGCACTGGGGGTTATTCTGTATGTTAGTAAATTGAACACCAATAAAAAATAAATTAAAATAAAAAAAGGACGAATACCCACCATTTGCTTTGACATGGATGGAACTGGAGGGTATTATGCTGAGTGAAGTAAGTCAGTTTGAGAAGGTTAATCTTAATATAGTTTCACTCATATGGGGAATATAAGAAATAGTGAAAGGGATTATAAGGGAAAGGAGGGGAACTGAGTGGGAAAAATTAGAGAGGGAGACAAAACATGAAAGACTTCTAACTCTGGGAAACAAACCTAGGTTTGTGGAAGGAGAGGTGTGTGGGGGCTTGGGGTAACTGGGTGATGGCACTGAGGAGCACACTTGATGGGATGAGCACTGGGTGTTTTACTATATGTGGGCAATGAAACTTCAATAAAAACAAATTATAAAATTTACCAATTAATTTTTCAGCATCCTTGAGATAATTATGTAATATTTTTCCTTTATTGTCTTAATATATTGAATCACAGTACTTTTAAATATAAACCCATCTTGTATTCCTGATCTAAGCCCCTTTTGACCATGGTGTGTTATCATTTTTATATACTACTGAGTTTCCTTTGCTAAAATCTTCTTAAGATTTTTTGTTTATGAAGGTTATTGGCTGGTAGTTAAATTTTTTGTTTTAATTTTATCTGGTTTTGATAAGAGCATGATACAGATTGAAATAAAATATTTTGTATAGAATTGGTATTAATCTATCTCAAAATATTAGATAGACTTCACCCGTGGGGAAAAAAAGAATTCACCAGTGAAGTCTCCTCATCGTGGAGTTTTCTTGTAATAAAGTTTTTATTTTTTAATCATGTAAATATATTTTATTTGGTAAGGGTAAATGTTAATTTTGCTTAAAAGATTCAAGTACAAAACATGAAAAATTGCATACTTATTTGTATGGGCTGCCAAACAGAAGATGTTTAGGGCAATGTATGATGGCCGGGATTGGCATGTTGCTTCTTTGCATTCTCCTAGCATGTAATTCTCAAAGTACCTCGATTTGTTTAATAACCAGGAAGCTCCTTGTGGTGAGGTTTTGAATTACAAATTCAATTTATTTAGTACATATAGCACTATCCATTTTCTATTTCTGTTTTAGTTCATTTGGTATGTCTTGTTTCACAAAATATTATCTATTTTATCTATATTTGTTCATATTTTTTTATTATAATTTCAATGTTGGTAATATATACAGTAATATTACTTTTATTTCCTGATATTAGAAATTTGTCTTTATCCTTTTCTTTCTTGATCAACCTAACTGGAAGTTCATAAATTTTGTTTACTTTATAGTTTAACTTAAACTAACCCAGCTTTTGGGTTTACTTAATTTTTCTTTTTTTCTTTTTTTCTTTTTTTATTTTATTTTATTTTATTTTTACTTAATTTTTCTAAATTTTTTTCTGCTTTCATTGATTTCTGCTCCTATATTTATTTTCTTCTTTCTACTACTTTGGATTTAATTTTCTCTTGTTTTCCTAGCTTATCAAGGGAACATCATATAACATTTCATTATAATATAATTAATAAATAGGTCTCTGTTACTTGTGATGTTGCCACTTTTTAACCTGTTGTTTTTGTGCTACATCTCAGGGTGAGTGGGTTTGTGTGTGAGACCATTTAAGAATGAGATCTTTGTTTCCTGTAATTCTTTGATTCTCCAGGTCTTAATCCCCATTGGTTTTCAAAACCAGACTTTTGGGGGGAATTGTTTTTTTAGTGCTGATCCCCTTGGTTAGGGTATCTGGTGTGAGGAATTATCCCTTCACTCCTTGAAGGAGTGTTCCATATTTTGGGATCCATTTTGCTTGTGGGGTCACTTAATCCTGGGTGGGGTCCTGGGTGAGACCATGTCTGTGACTTTCCTACTTTTCTCAATGTGTCTTTTTTGTTCTTTATTATAAGATGCTGCTCATTTAGTGTTCAGGTCCCTTTTAGAGAGAAACTATTTCATATGTAGCTGTGAACTTTTTGTGTCAATGGGAGGGGGTGAGTTTGCAGTCTTTTTACATTGCCATCTTGAACCCTCTATTAGTATATTGGTAATTTGTTTTATTTAATCTTCAATTTTTTTCTCATCACTATGTTTATGATTTCAATACTTGAATTTTGTTTTTTTAATGAATTTTGTTTATAAATTTATATCACATGCTAAATGCATCATCTCTTTCATTTCTGATTTTACTCCTATTGACTGATGTTTCCCCTGATTTTGAGTTGCCTTTTCATGACTTTGAGCTTGTGTAATAAATTTTAATTTGGTGCAGGATACTTACACTTTTGTGTTTTAGAGTTTCTGGATTTATTGTTTTCCTTTAGAGAGTGTTGAGGTTCTTTTCGGCAGTCCATTGCTTCACTTTTGCTTTTATGTTTTGTTAAGAGTAAGTTTTTTATAAGTATTCTGTGTGATAAAATGGGAAGTATGTATACAGTATACTGACATATACTGTTTGTCTTGATAAAAAGCTCATGTGACTGATTTCTGAGCTAATCAAGCATCATTTTTTCTATGTATTCCCTTTATAAGGTTTGAAAAAAAAAATGACATCTTCTTATCCATTCATTGTTTGAATATAATACCTTTTGTTTAAGCATTTACCAGTAAATGGTCATTTGAGTTGTTTCCATTTTTTTTTTTGACACTTTTTGGGTGCCACGAATCATGCTGCTATGAACATACAAGTACAAGTCTCTGTGGGCACATTGCTTTTCTTGAGTAGAAACCGGAGTTGAATTAGCTTATTCTTGTTAATAGAGAAAACAGAGGCCCAATGAGGTCAAGAGCATTGCTCCTGGTCACCTAACTTATTTGTAGTAGTTTAAACAAGACTAGACCCTGTTTTTCATGGCCTCCATATTCTCTTTCCAGAGCTAGCACCGCATTACCACTTTTGGCTTGTGCCATGGGACATCTTCCCATGGATCCTCAGGTAAAGCTTTATGTCATTTGTACTCTTTGCAATCAGATCACATTTTTGAATCTAGTTTTTAATGGTGAGCAAAAAGTGGAGTCAGAAAGACATTTGAATGAATTCATTTGTGCATCTACAGTTTAAGAAGCAGGAACAGACGAAGGGGCCCCAGGTTGGGACACTTGGTATGGAGGTAAAGCACTATAAGACTGAGGAAGAACCATAGCATAATAAAACACCAGAAAGCATAAATCTCAGAACACAGTGTTTTGGACAATTGAAGAAAGTAAAAACTGTTCTGAAGAGTGGGAATAAGGGTATTTGTGCTAGGGACACCTCACACAAATAGGTGGCTCAGTGGTTGAACGTAATGCCTTTGGCTCAGGGCGTGATCCCTGGTCCAGAGGGAGCCTGCTTCTCCCTCTGCCTATGTCTCAAAGACAGAAGGAACTCAGGAAGTAATAAGTCTGCCTGATTTGAGTCTTCAAACAAAGAATTTTGCATGCCCTGCAACCTGGCATGCCCCTGCCCAGGCCAGGGAACTGAATAGTCTGACCCACTGCTGTGTTAGTTTCTGGCTTTGCTTGATTAAAAAGGCTATCCATAGCACCCGGAAACTTGCATAATCCAAAAATACTATAGCAGAGTATGGCAGGTAAAGCTGTTCATCTGCAAAGCAAAGTCATTGATCCTATTTAGCTAGGAAACTTGAGGCAATTGTCAGCTTGAGTTAAATCCACAAACAAAAAGGTTTGCTAGCCTTCAAGTCATTTCTTGCACTATGTCTGGGCAGAAAATTTAATCCATAACCCTGCCCATTGCTTAATACAACCTTCAGCCCACCTAAGCAGGGACCCTAACTAGAGCATTTGTTTCCAGTAGCACTTGAACAAAGAGTTTTCTGTCTTTTCCTGTACATACAGAAAGACAGTGACTCCACCTGGACAGGTAATTCATGGAAGGCTTTCCTGGTTCATGTTCCCAAATAATAATCCCCTGGGGCTATTTCTGCTGCTCTGCCAAGGCAGGGAGGTTAATTAATGGTACCATATAATATTGGATATAATACCCAGCCCAAACGAGCTAGTAATCCTGCCCAGAGAAACTAAGCCAATGGGGAACCCATCCTGTAGCTTCATTTGGGAAGAAACCAAGACTGTAGTCTTCTCCAACTGTTCTCATTCAGCAGCATCCCTCTTCCAACTTCAGAGCTTCGGCATGACTTCACGCAAAAATAGACTCTGATAGCAAGCTTCACCTGCCAAAGGATGATACCAGTACACAAGTCCAGAAACCCCAAATAAGACTAAATCATGAAGAAAACAGAATCAATGATCTAAAAGACAAAACATTTGAAATTATACACTCAGAGGAGAAAATAATAGAAATGAAAATGAAAGACTATGGGACATATAGGACATAATAAAAAGACCAGTATTTGCATTATGGAAATTCCAGAAATAGCAGAGAGATATAAAGAAATAGTAAGTATATTTAAAACGGTAATTCCTGAAAAATTCCCTAATCTGAGGAGAGAAATAGGCACCTAGATCCATGAAGCCAAAGAATCTCAAATAGGTTAAACTTGAAAAGGGCTACACTGAGACACTTATGATTAAATAGTCAAAAGCCAAAGATAAGGAAAGAATTCTGAAAGCAGTAAGAGAATGGAGAAGTTACAAATAAGGGAATAACCATAAGGACATTGGTGAATTTCCCAACAGAAAATTTTTGCCCAAGAAAGAATAAGAAGATATATTCAGTTATTGAGAGAAGAAAAAAAAAACCTTGCAAACCAAAATTCTATGACAGCAAAGCTGTCCTTCAGAAGAGAAAGAGAGATACTTTCCCAAACAAACAAAAGCCGAGGGAGTTTATCCCCAGTTGACCTACCCTGTAAGAAAGAATAAAGTGAGTTATTTATTATTTGAATGTAAATAAATGAATGCTAATTGACATGTTAAAAACATAAACAAGTAGTATAAAATTTATTAATGGTAGATATACGGTAAAAGTTATATTTTGTAATATGGTAATGGTAGTGTGTAAGACACTTATAACTCTAGTTTAAAAGTTTAAAAAACAATAAAAATAGCTATAACTATAATAATTTGATATTGGTTTCACAGTATACAAAATATATCAACTGTAACATAAATAGCTTAAATTGTGAGAAGAAGTAAAAGTATTCAGTTTAGAAATCCTACTGAAATTGAGTTGTTACCAGCTTAAAATATGGTGTTATAATTTTAGATACTTTATGCAAGCCTCATGGTAACCACAAAGGAAGAACTTGTGGTAATTACATAAAAGAACATGATAAGTCAAAACATACTGATACCAAAAGACATCAAAACACACAAAAAACAGCAAGACAGGGATCCAAGATGGATTAACAAAATAGTCAGAAAACAATTAACAAAATGTCAAAAGTAAATCCTTACTTATCAATAGGTATCTTAAACGTAAACAGATTATATTCTCTAATCAAAAGACATACAATGACTGAATAAATATAAAAACAAGATCTATCAATATTCTACCTACAAGAAACTCAGTTTAGCCTTAAAGACACACATAAACTGAGAGTAAAGTGATGGGAAAATGTATTTTAAGTAAGTGATAATCAACAAAAGTGTAACTAGTCTTATATCAGAAGAAATACTTTAAAATAAAAATGGTAAAAAGAGACCAAAAAAGTTCAGTAAATAAGTATAAAAGAGGTCAATCAATCAAGAATATAATAATTATAAATAATTACGTACCCAATATTGGAGCACATAAATATATAAAGCCAAAACTAACAGAACTAAAAGGAGAAAGAAAAAAGCAATACAATACTAGTTGGGAATTTAATACTCTATTCTTGATGGGTAAATCATCCAGACAAAGAATCAGCAAGGAAACATTAGATTTGAACAGCACTATAAACCAAATAGGCCTAACAGACAGATACAAAACATCCTATACAGCAAAACAGAATACATGTTCTTTTCAAGCACAGATGGAATATATTCTAAAATAGATCAAATGTTAGGCCACAAAACAAGTTCTTAGCAAATTCAAAGAGATTGAAATCATATCAAGTATCTTCTCTGACCATAACAATATGAAGCTAGACATCAATAACAGAAGGAAAACTGCAAAACTTGTGAACACATGGAAATTTAAAAAAACCACTCCCCTAAAAAAACCAATAGGTTAAAGAAGAAATTAAAGGGGAAATAAAAAGTATCTTTAAACAAAAGAAAGTGGAAATAGAACATACAAAATTTATTGGATAAAGCAAAGGCAGGTCTCAGAGGGAAGTTCATACTGGAAATCACTCCATTAGAAAGCAAGAAATATCTCAAATATACAACCTAGTTGTACAACTTCAGGAAGTAGTAAAAGGACAAACAGTCCAAAAATTAGCAGAAGGAAGATTAGAATCTAATAAAGATTATAACATAAGAAAAGAAATAGAGAACAGGAAAAAACAGAGAAAAAATGAACAAATCTTAAGTTTGATTCCTTCAAAAGATAAAGTTGGCAAACCATTACCTAGACTATCCAAAAAAAGAGTACACAAATCAACAAAATTATAAATAGAAAAGGAGACATTTACATCTGATACCACAGAAGTACAGAAATCTTAAGATGATACAATGAACTATTATAGGCCAACAAATTGGACAACCTAGAAGAAATGGAAACATTCTTAAAAACATTAAACCTGCCAAGACTGAAACAGAAAGAAAGAAAATCTGAACAGACCAATTACTAGTAAGATTGAAGCAGTAATAAAAAATCTCCCAGTGAAGAAAAACTGAGGAACAGATGGCTTCACTGGTAACTTTAATCAAACTTTTAAATTATAATGATCACCAATACTTTTCAAACTCTTCTAAAAATTTAAGAGAAGGGATCAGTTTTAAACTCATTTTATAAAGCCAGTATTACTCCAATACCAAAGCCAGAAAGGGTTATGACAAGAAAGGAAAAGTACAGGCCAATATCCCTGATGAACATAGATGCAAAAACTCCCAGTGAAATTCTAGCAAACCAAATTTAGTAGCATATTGAAAGGATCACTCACTATGGTCGAGTGGGACTTATCCCTGGAATGCAAGGATGGTTGAAAATATGCAGAGTAATCAATATGATATATCAAATTAATAGAATGAGAGGAAAAGTAATACAAACACTTCAATAGATGCAGAAAAAGCATCTGATAAAATTCAACATACATTCATGAAAAAAAAACTCAACAAATTAGGTATAGAAGGAATGTACCTTAATAAAGGCCATATATTACAGGCCCACAGTTAACCTTACACCCAACAGTGAAAGATTGAAATTATTTCCTTTAAGATCAGGAGCAAAAGAAGAGTGCCACCTCCTTACAGCAGAGGAGTTCAGATGTGGAGGAATAGGGTGGCCCTAAGTTGTTTCATTCCTTGAATATAACTAGGTAGTAATAAAAATATTCTGAACACCCAACAAATCAATCAGAGGTCCAAGAAAACAAATACTGCAAGTCTACAAGTGGAAGAGTGACCACCTTTTGGAAAGTAGGAGATGTGGAGACTTTAATCTGTTGTGATACAGTTGAGGATACAGCAGCAGGGAAGGCTGCTTAATGAGGCTACCACAAAATATTATAAACAGGAAAGCACAAAATCAGAACTTTTAGAAGACTTTTATAGTAGAGGATGTGTCTGGCCTAAGGGCACTCAGATGGCGAAGTGGGACAGAATCCCAGATGTGACAGCATTATCTGAGGGTCCCTTGAGTTGCAAGAATCAGTGCCACATAAGTGCAGCACAGTTTCCAGGCATAGGCATGTGGAATTTGGTTGAGAACAAGTCTAGGTGCCAGTTTTCTTCTCTGTGTTGCCATAAACTGTGAACTGCTGTGCAGTCTGGGTCTGGGATGGATCTAGGAAAGGGCAGAAGTGTGGTGAAACCCTCCCTAGGAGGAACAGTGTGGTCTGTGTCACAGAAGTCCCTTAAGTTTGGAGTTTTGAAAGTCAGCACCTTGCCTGATAAAAACAAAAACAAAAACAAAACCTTGGACAAAGACACAGTGAACAGAGTTCTGATGGAAACCAAAGAGACAATGATTGATTGCTTTTCTGTGAGGGCTCACTGAAAAGTGGGGAGGGCAATAGAGCAGAGCACCAAAATATTTATCCCACCCATCAGGGCTGAAAGACTTCAGGGAGCAAAACAGCACCACCTAGTGGGGCCATTTACAACAAGCCCTGCCTCCCTGCACAGTGGAGGTGCATTTCCACTAGGGCAAGTCCACCTCAGAATCAGTGCAACAGGCCCTTCTTTGAGAACAGCACAAAAAACTCACTCTCACAAAGTTTACTGATCATAAAGGGCTGCAAAGCTTCAGCTCTAGGGTAAAGTGGTATCTAGAATCCTTTGAACTTTTATTTTTTTTTTTAAATATTTATTTATTTATGATAGTCACAGAGAGAGAAAGAGAGAGAGGCAGAGACACAGGCAGAGGGAGAAGCAGGCTCCATGCACCGGGAGCCCGACGTGGGATTCGATCCCGGGTCTCCAGGATCGCGCCCTGGGCCAAAGGCAGGCGCCAAACCCCTGCGCCACCCAGGGATCCCTCCTTTGAACTTTTATTCTTCAGTTTATAATTTTGTCAGTTATTTTCTTTTGAACTCTGTTTTTCAATTCTTTTTAAATGTTTATTTTTATATGAACATTATATATATATTTTTCTTTCATTGTATTTTATTGTATATATATTATATATGTATATTATATATAGGCATATATATAATATTTTTCTTTCCTTCATAGATTGGGATCTAGTTTCTTTTACAAGCATACCAAAACACACCCCAGATCTATTTTTTATTGTTTTGTTTTCTTGGTTTATTTTGTTGCTGTTTTTATTATTGTTTTTGTTGTATTCTTTTTTCCCCTTCTTTTATTTTCTGGACAATATGATGAGACAGAGAAATTCACCCCAAAAGAAAGAACAGGAGATAGTACTCACAACCAGGGATTTAATCAATACAGATATAAATAAGATATCTGAACTAAAATTTAAACAATGATTATAAAGATACTAGCTGGGCTTGAGAAAGGCATAGAAGACACTAGAAAATCTCTTATTGTAGAGATAAAAGAACTTAAACATAGGCAGATATTAAAAATACTATAACTAAGATGCAGTCCCAAGTTGAAGCCATAAAAATGAGAATGAATGAAGCAGAAGAGCAAATCAGTGATATAGAGGGTAAAATTATGGAAAATAAAGGAGCTGAAAGGAAGAGAGAAAGAAAACCACTAGATCATGAAAGTATAGGGAACACAACAATTCCATAAAGTGCAATAATATCCCTATTATGAGTTCCAGAAGAAGAGTGGGAGAAAGGGACAGAAGGTGTATTTGAACAACTTATAGCTGAGAACATCCCTAATCTAGGGAAGGAAACAGACATTCAAGTAGAAGATGCACAGAGAAATCCCTTCAAAATCAACAAAAATAGATCAAAACCACAACATATTATAGAATACTTTATACAGCAAGGCTGTTATTTAGAATAGAAGGAGAGATAAAGAGTTTCCAAGATAAATAAAAACTAAAAGAATTCATGAGCACTGAATATATTCCAGCCCTGCAGGAAATATTAAAGGGAACTCTTTGAGCAGAAAGAGAGACCATAAAGAACAAAGACTAAAAAGGAACAGAGACAACATATAGGAACAGGGGCATTACAGGTAATACAATGGCACTAAATACATATCTTTCAACAATTATTCTCAATTTAAATGGACGAAATGCTCATGGGGTGACGGGGTGATGGGCACTGAGGCGGTCACTTGACAGGATGAGCACTGGGTGTTCTTTTTTTTTATTATTCATGAGAGACACAGAGAGAGAGAGAGGCAGAGACACAGGCAGAGGGAGAGGTAGGCTCCACTCAGGGAGCCCAATGCGGGACTCAGTCCTGGGATTCCAGGATCATGACCTAAGCCAAAAGCAGATGCTCAGCCACTGAGCCACCCAAGCGTCCCAGCACTGGGTGTTATACTATACATTGGCAAATCAAACTCCAATACAAAAGTATACAAAAAATTTTCAAAGATAAAGCAGCAGAGTATGCATTCATTTCAAATGTACATGGAGCATTATCCAGAATAGATCACATATTGGGTCACAAATCAGCACTTGAGTACTACAAAAAGACTGATAACATACTATGCACATTTTCAGAACATGATGCTATTGGGGCATCTGGGTGGCTCAGTGGTTGAGCATCTGCCTTTGGCTCAGGTCGTGTTCCCAGGGTCCTGAGATTGAGTCCTGAATTGGGCTCCTCATAGGGAGTCTGCTTCTCCCTCTTCCTATGTCTCTGTCTCTCTCTATGTCTCTCATGAATAAATAAATAAAATCTTTTTTTTAAAGAACATGATGTTATTAAATCTAGAGTAAATCAGAAGAAAAATTTAAAAGTAACACATGTGCTTGGAGGTTAAAGAACATCCTACTAAACAATGAATGGCTCAACCAGGAAATTAAAGACGTTTAAAAAAAATACTTGCAAGCAAATGAAAATGAAAACATGCCAGTTCAAAACCTTTGGGATGCAGAAAAAGTGGTCCTTTGAGGGAAATATATAGCAATAAAGGCCTTCCTCGAGATGTAAGAAAAGTCTCAAATACACAACATAACTATACACCTAAAGGATCTGGACAAACAACATCAAATAAAGCCTAAATCCAGCAGAAAAGGAGAAATAATAAGGATTAGAGCAGAAATCAATGATTTAGAAATAAAAAACCCACTAGAACAGATAGACAAAATTAAGAACTGGTTCTTTGAAAGAATTAATAAGACTGATAAACCCCTAGTCAGAATTATCAAAAAGAAAAGAGAAAGGATCAAAATAAATAAATTCATTAATGAAAGAGGAAAGATCACACACAATACCAGAGAAATACAAACAATTATAAGAGATCATTATGAGCAATTATATGGCAACAATTTAGGCAATCTGGAAGAAATGGATAAATCCCTAGAAACATAAAAATTACCAAAACTGAAACATGAAGAAATAGAAAGGCTGAACATATCCATAATCAGCAAATGAATGGAATAAGTAATCAATAATCTCCCAAAAAACAAGAGTGCAGGGCTGGGTAGCTTCCCAGGGGAATTCTACCAAGAATTTAAAGAAGAATTAATGTATATTCTTCTGAAACTCCTCCAAAAAATAGAAATGGAAGGAAAATTCTGAAATTCATTCTATAGGGGCAGCATTGCCTTGATCTCAAAACCAGACAAAGACGCCACTAAAAAGAAGTATAGACCAATATACGTGATGATCATTGATGCAAAAATTCTCAACAAAGTACTAGTTCATTGTATCCAGCAATAAATTAAAAGATTTATTCTCCACCACCAAGCAGGATTTATTCCTGGGCTGCAGGGGTGGTTCAACATCCACAAATCAATGAATGTGATATACCACATTAACAAAAAAGATTAACAACCACATGAACCTTTCAACTGATGCCGGAAAGGCATGTGATAAAATACAGTATCCTTTCTTTTTTTAAAAGTTTTTATTTATTTACTCATGAGACATAAAGAGAGAGAGGCAGAGACATAGACAGAGGGAGAAGCAGGCTCCTCAAGGGGAGCCTGATGTGGGACCAATCCCAGGACTCTGGGACTATGCACTGAGCTGAAGGCAGATATTCAACCACTGAGCCACCCAGGTGTTCCAGTATTCTTTCTTTTTTTTTAAAAAAAAGATTTTATTTATTTATTCATGAGAGACAGATAGAGAGAGGCAGAGACAGGCAGAGGGAGAAGCAGGCTCCCTAAACCGCTGAGCCACCAGGGCTACCCCCAGTATCCTTTCTTGATAAAAAAAAAAAACCCACAATGTAAGGATACAGGGAACATATCCCAACATCATAAAGGCCATATATGAAAGACCCACAGGTAATATCATCCTCAACAAGGAAAAACAGAGAGCTTTACCC
Organism: Canis lupus familiaris; assembly: GCF_011100685.1. Taxonomy (NCBI): domain Eukaryota; kingdom Metazoa; phylum Chordata; class Mammalia; order Carnivora; family Canidae; genus Canis; species Canis lupus. The sequence goes on along the minus strand of NC_049260.1, from coordinate 59,400,749 downwards.
CTAAGGTCAGGAACAGGACAGAGATGTCAACCCTCATCAGGCAAAAAAAAGAAATAAAAGGCATCCAAATTGGCAAAGAAGTCAAACTTTCACTCTTTGCAGATGACATGATACTGTATGTAGAAAACTCAAAAGATTCCACCAAAAAATTGCTAGATATGATACAGGAATTCAGCAAAGTAAAAAAAAAATACAATATCAATGCATAGAAGTCAGTTGCATTTCTATATGCTAACAATGAAGCAATAGAAACAAAAATGAAGGAATTGATCCCATTTACAATTGCACTCAAAACCAAAAGTTACCTAGGAATAAACTTAACTGAGGAGGTAAAAGATCTTTACTCTGAAAACTACAGAACATTTAGGAAATAAATTGAGAAAGAAATAATTAGAAATATATTTCATGCTCAAGTTTGGAAGAACAAATATTGTTAAAATGTTTATGCTACCCAGAGCAATCTATACCTTCAATGCCATCCCTATCAGAATACCACTAGCATTTTTCACATTTAGAACAAACAATTCTAAAAATTGTTTTAAGATTTTATTTATTTATTCATGAGAGACGGGGGGGGGAGAGAGAGAGAGAGAGAGAGGCAGAGACACAGGCAGAGGGACAAGCATGCTCCATGCAGGGAGCCCAACGTGAGACTCGATCAGGTCTCCAGGAACAGGCCCTGGGCCAAAGGCAGCACTAAACTGCTGAGCCACCTGGGCTGCGCCAATTCTAAAATTTGTATGGAACCACGAAAGACCCTGAATACCCGTAGCAATGTTGAAAAAGAAAACCAAAGCAGGAAGCATCACCATTCCTGACTTCAAGCTGTATTTCAAAGTTGTAATCATCAAGACAGTATGGTACTAGTACAAAATAACCATATAGATCAATGGAACAGAATAGGGAACCCAGAAATGGACCTTCAACTTAGTTGAGGTCAACTAATCCTCAACAAAGCAAGAAAGAATATCCAATGGTAAAAAGTCTCTTCAACAAATGGTGTTGGGGAAATTGGATAGCCACTTCCAGAAGAATGAAACCAGTTTCTTTCACCATACACAAAAAATAAACTCAAAATGGATGAAAGATCTAAATGTGAGGCAGGAATCCATCAAAATCCTAGAGGAGAACACAGGCAGTCTCAGCAACTTCTTCCTTGACACATTTGCAGAAGCAAGGAAAACAAAAGCAAAAATGAAATATTGTAACTTCATCAGGATGAAAGGCTTTTACAGAGGAACTGAAACAATCAACAAAACTGAAAGGAAACCTACTGAATGGGAAAAGATATTGACAAATGTCATCATATAAAGGGCTAGTATTCAAAATCTGTAAAGAACTTATCAAACTCTACACCCATAAAACAATAAATCCATTCAATAAATGGGCAGAAGGGAGAAAAGGGAACCCTCTTACACTGTTGGTGGGAATGTGAACTGGTGCAGCCACTCTGGAAAACTGTGTGGAGGTTCCTCAAAGAGTTAAAAATAGACCTGCCCTACAACCCAGCAATTGCACTGTTGGGGATTTACCCCAAAGATTCAGATGCAATGAAACGCCGGGACACCTGCACCCCGATGTTTCTAGCAGCAATGTCCACAATAACCAAACTGTGGAAGGAGCCTCGGTGTCCGTCAAAAGATGAATGGATAAAGAAGATGTGGTTTATGTATACAATGGAATATTACTCAGCCATTAGAAACGACAAATACCCACCATTTGCTTCAACGTGGATGGAACTGGAGGGTATCATGCTGAGTGAAGTAAGTCAATCGGAGAAGGACAAACAGTGTATGTTCTCATTCATTTGGGGAATATAAATAATAGTGAAAGGGAATATAAGGGAAGGGAGAAGAAATGTGTGGGAAATATCAGAAAGGGTGACAGAACATAAAGACTCCTAACTCTGGGAAACGAACTAGAGGTGGTGGAAGGGGAGGAGGGGGGGTGAGGGGAGTGGGTGACGGGCACTGAGGGGGACCCTTGATGGGATGAGCACTGGGTGTTATTCTGTATGTTGGTAAATTGAACACCAATAAAAAATTAATTTATTAAAAAAAAAAAAAGAAATGGGCAGAAGACATAAACAGACATTTCTCCAAAGAAGACATAGAAATGACCACAGACACATGAAAAAAGCACTCATCATCACTTGGCATCAGGGAAATACAAATCAAAACCACAATTTGATACCACCTTACACAGGTCAAAAAAAAAAAAAAAGAGAGAGAGAGAGAGAGAAAAGAATGGCTAAAATTAACAACTCCGGAAAGAAAAGATGTTGGTGAGGATTCAGAGAAAGGGGAACTCTCTTACACTGTTGGTGGCAATGTAAACTGGTGCAGCCACTCTGAAAAATAGTAGGGATTTTCCTCAAAAAGGTAAAAGTAGAGCTACCATATGACCCAGCAATTTCACTCCTAAGTATTTATCCAAAGGATACAAAATCATGATTCAAAGGGGCACATGCACCCCAATGTTTATAGCAGCAATTTCCACAATAGCCAAAATATATAGAAAGAACCCAGATGTTAATTGACAGATGAATGGATAAAGATGTGGTATATGTATAGAATGGAATGTTAGTCAGCCATCAAAAAGGAATGAAATCTTCCCATTTGCAATGATGTGCATAGAACTAGAGGGTATTATGCTAAGTGGAATAAGTCAGTCAAAGAAAGGCAAACACCATTTGATTTAACACATGTGAATTTAAGTAGAAAAACAGATGAACATGGGAAGGGAAGGAAAAGAAAAAAAGAAAAAAAATTTTTTTAAAGTACCTATTTACACTACTTCTATTCAATATGGTTCTGGATGTCCTGGTCCAAGAAATCAGCCAAGAGAAAGAAAAAGGTCAGATTGGAAAAAAATTAAATTGCCTCTATATGTACATAAATTTATTTTATTTATAGAAAATCCAGATTTTATTTAAAATTGTTACTTCTAGGGATCCCTGGGTGGCGCAGCGGTTTGGCGCCTGCCTTTGGCCCAGGGCGCGATCCTGGAGACCCGGGATCGAATCCCACGTCAGGCTCCCGGTGCATGGAGCCTGCTTCTCCCTCTGCCTGTGTCTCTGCCTCTCTCTCTCTCTCTCTGTGACTATCATAAATAAATAAAAAAAAAATTAAAATTGTTACTTCTAATAAACAGGCTCAGAAAATTTTGAGGATACAAAATTAATATAAAAAAGTGTATTGCTCTTATGGGTGAATAACAAATTATCTTCAAAGGAAATAAAATAATCACATTTATGATCACATCAAAAATAATAAAATACTTAGGAATAAATATAACAAGTAAGTGAAAGATCTCTAATCTGGGATCTCCATATGTTTATGAATGAAATCACAGAAGAGAGAAATAACTGGAAATGTGACTCATGTTCATGGATTGCAAGAATTAATATTATGAAAATGTCAATACTACCCCAAAAAATTATAGATCCAATGCAATACCCATCCATACTTTAACCATACTTTAATACCACACTTTAACAGAAATAGGAAAAACAATCCTAAAATTTATATGGAACCACAAAAGACCCTGAAAATCTAAAACAATCCTGAGATAGAGGAACAGTGCAGAAAACATCAAACTTCTTGATTTCAAGCTCTCCTTTAAATCTATATTGTAATTAAGAGTATGGCAGTAGCATATAATCAGACACATATAGCAATGGAACTGAATCAAGAGGCCAGAAATAATCCAAGAATATATGGTCAATGAATATTTAATGAGGAATCCAGGAATACTCAAAGGAGAAACAACATTCTTTTCAATAAATGGTGCTGGGAAAATTGAATATCCACATATAAAAGAGTAAAGCCAGATCTCTATTTTACATGGATTTCAAAAGTTGATATGGATTAAAGACATAAATGAAACACCTGAAGCCATAAGGTTCTTAGACAAGAAGAGAAGAAAAGATCCTTGATAGAGGTCTTAATATTTTTTTTCATATATGACAGCTAAAGCACAAGCAACAAAATAAAAAATAAATACATGACATCAAATTAAAAGCTTCTTCACAGTCAAAAAAATTAACAATGTAAAAAGATAATTTACAGAATGGGAAAATTTTTGCAAATCATATATCTGATAAGGGGCTAATATCCAAACTATACACGGGACTCATACAACTCAAGGGGAAAAATAATCTGATTAAAAGTGAGCAAATGACTGGAAAGGACAGTTTTTTCAAAAATGATATATATATGGTAAACAGATATATGAAAAGACAAGACATACAGTGTCACAAATAATTAAGGAAATGAAAATGAAAACTACAATGACATGTCTTCTTATATCTGCTAGAATGGCTAGCATCAAAAAGAAAATACATAACAATGCATTTAAGGATTTGGAGAGAAAACTGTGCTGTTGGTGGGACTGTAAGCTGGTACAGCCATAAGGAAAACAGTATGGATGTTCCTCAAAAAATTAAATATAGAACTATCATATGAACTATCAATCACATTTCTGGGAATATATATGAAAGAAATTAAAACACTATATCAAAGATGCTGGAGAAAGGAGGCATGGATGTGGAAAAAGTCCAGAGACAGAAGAGTACACCGGGGAATGCACAAGGAGAACACTTCCCCAAAGCCATTGGCTGGGAAAATAAGACAGGATGATTTTCCTGAATTCTTGCAACCAACAAGGCTTAAAAACTAAGTCCCAAATCTCTGCACTCTGCCAGTACTGCCCTTCTCCAACAACCTTGACTCAGTCCAGAGTTGTGAGTGCCTTCCTGGGAAGACCCATAGATAACCCCTGTCCACACCATGTCTTCAGATCAGAGAATTCTGCAGGGTCTCAGTTCCAAGTGGAGTGGTGATAGGTCTCATTTAACAATCATACCAGGGTAGACCTAATCAAAAATCACCACATTCTGGCCAAAGACCAAACACGGCCCACATAAGGCAAGGAGAAACTCTGCAGAGGATTCACCTAAGGGAAACAGCTGCCATAACACAGAGGAACAGTGCATGCAGATCACACCAGAGACACTTCTTGACATGCCAGGCCCTGGACATTATATGACCTTTCTTCATGAAGTCATTACACTCAGAAACAGGAAACATAACAGGCCTCTTTAACACAGAGAGGAGGCCAACTTTTTAAAAAAAAAAAAACTTTAAAATATTTATTTATTTATTTATTTATTTATTTATTTATTTATTTATTTATTTATTTATGTTTTTATTGGAACTCAATTTGCCAACATATAGCATAACACCCAGTGCTCATCCCGTCAAGTGCCCCCCTCAGTGCCCGTCACCCAGTTACCCCATCCCCCAACCCAACTCCCTTTCCACTACACCTTGTTCGTTTTCCAGAGTTAAGAGTCTTTCAGGTTCTGTCACCCTCACTGATTTTTCCCACTCATTTTCTCTCCTTTCCCCTTTAATCCCTTTCACTAATTTTTATATTCCCCAAATGAATGAGACCATATAATGTTTGTCCTTCTCCGATTGACTTACTTCACTCAGCATAATACCCTCCAGTTCCATCCACATCGAAGCAAATAGTGGGTATGTGTCATTTCTAATGGCTGAGTAATATTCCATTGTATATATAGACCACATCTTCTTTATCCATTCATCTTTCAATGGACACCGAGGCTCCTTCCACAGTTAGGCTATTGTGGACATTGCTGCTATAAACATTGGGGTGCAGGTTTCCTGCCATTTCACAGCATCTGTATCTTTGGGGTAAATCCCCAGCAGTGCAATTGCTGGGTCGTAGGGCAGGTCTATTTTGAACTCTTTGAGGAACCTCCACACAGTTTTCCAGAGTGGCTGCACCAGTTCACATTCCCACCAACATTGCAAAAGGGTTCCTGTTTCTCCACACCCTTTCCAACATTTGTTGTTTCCTGTCTTGTTAATTTTCACCATTCTCACTGGTGTGAGGTGGTATCTCATTGTGGTTTTGATTTCTATTTCCCTGATGGCAAGTGATGCAGAGCATTTTCTCATATGCATGTTGGCCATGTCTATGTCTTCCTCTGTGAGATTTCTGTTCATGTCTTTTGCCCATTTCATGATTGGATTGTTTGTTTCTTTGGTGTTGAGTTTAAGAAGTTCTTTATAGATCTTGGAAACTAGCCCTTTATCTGATATGTCATTTGCAAATATCTTCTCCCATTCTGTAGGTTGTCTTTGAGTTTTGTTGACTGTTTCTTTTGCTGTGCAGAAGCATTTTATCTTGATGAAGTTCCAATAGTTCATTTTTGCTTTTGTTTCCCTTGCCGTCATAGATATATCTTGCAAGAAGTTGCTGTGGTTAAGTTCAAAAAGGGTGTTGCCTGTGTTCTCCTCTAGGATTTTGATGGATGCTTGTCTCACATTTAGATCTTTCATCCATTTTGAGTTGATCTTTGTGTATGGTGTAAGAAAATGGTCTAGTTTCATCTTCTGTACATGGCTGTCCAATTTTCCCACACCATTTATTGAAGAGACTGCCCTTTTTCCAGTGGATAGTCTTTCCTGCTTAGTCGAATATTAGTTAACCATAGAGTTGAGGGTCAATTTCTGGGTTCTTTATTCTATTCCATTGATCTATGTGTCTTTGTGCCGGTACCCCACTCTCTTGATAATCACAGCTTTATAGTACAACCTGAAATCCGGCATTGTATTGCCCCTGCGTCAGATTTTCTTTTTCAATATTCCCCTGGCTATTCAGGGTCTTTTCTGATTCCACACAAATCTTAAGATGATTTGTTCCAACTCTCTGAAGAAAGTCCATGGTATTTTGATAGGGATTGCATTAAATGTGTAAATTTCCCTGGGTAACATTGACATTTCACAATATTAATTAGGTTTATTTGGTTAGGTTTATTCCTAAGTATCTTATGCTTTTGGGTGCAATTGAAAATGGGATTGACTCCTTAATTTCTCTTTTTTTCAGTCTCATTGTTAGTGTATAGAAATGCCACTGACTTCTGGGCATTGATTTTGTATCCTGCCACGCTACCAAATTGCTGTATGAGTTCTAGCAATCTTGGGGTGGAGTCTTTTGTGTTTTCTATGTACAGTATCATGGAAAAGACTGGTTTCCATTGGATATTCCTTCTTGCTTTGTTGAAGAACATATGCCAACAAATTGGACAACTGTGAAGACATAAATTAGTAGAAACATAGATTACTAAAAATGAAGCAGGAGGAAATGGGAAACTTGAATAGACTGATTAGAAGAAAAGAAATTGGGTCAACAATTAAGAAAGTCCCAACAAACAGAAGTCCAGGACCAGAGGGCTTCACAGCCCAATTCCACCTAATATTTCAAGAAGAGTTAATACCTATTTTTCTCAAACTATTCCAAAACATAGAAAAGGAAGGAAAACTTCCAGTCATCATATGAGTCCAACATTACCCTTGTACCAAAAACAAAGTCTCCAGTAAAAAAAGTACTACAGACCAATATCCCTGAAAAATAAGGATGTAATAATTCTCAATAAAATACTTGCAAGCCAAATATAACAATACATTAGAGGAATTATTCACCATGACCAAGTGGGATTTATTCCTCGGTTGCAAGTGTGGTGCAGTATTCACAAATCAATCAACTTGATACACCACAGTAATAAAAGTAAGGATAACATCCATGTGATTCTCTCAATAGATGCAAAAAAAAGCATTTGAAAAAGTACAATATGCTTTCACTATAAAACTCTCAACAAAATAGGCTTAGAGGTAACATACCTCAACACAATAAAGGTCATCTATTTGAAACCCACAGCAAACATAAAACTCAATGGGAAATACTGATAGCTTTTCCTCCATGATCAGGAACAAGGCAGTGATGTCCACTCTCACCACTGTTAAATATACAACTGGAAATTCTAGCCTCAGCAATCAGACAACTAAAAGAAAGGAAAGGAATCCAAGTTTGTAAAGAAGAGAAATTTCACTACTTGCAGATAACATGGTAGTCTATATAGAAAACCCAAAATACCACTAAAAAGTGCTAGAACTAATACATGAATTCAGTGAAGTCAGAGGATACAAAATCAACATACAGAAATCCGTTGCATTTCCATACACCAGTAATGAAGCCACAGAAAGAGAAGTCAAAGAATTAATCCCATTTACAATTACACAAAAAAAACAGTAAGATACTTAGGGATAAACCTAACCAAAGAGGCAAAAGACTTATATTCTGAAAACTATAAAATACTAATGAAAGAAATTGAAGAGGACACAAAGAAATGGAAAGATATCTCATGCTTATGGACTGGAAGAATAAGTATTGTTAAAATATCTATACTACCGAAAGCAACATATTCATCTAATAAAACCTCTGGCAAAATGCAAGCATCATTTAAAAAAATATTTCATTTATACATTCATAAGAGACACACACAGAGAGAGAGAGAGATACATAGGAAGAGGGAGAACTAGGCTCCCTGTGGGAAACCTGATGCAGGACTCGATCCCAGGATCCAGGATCATGCCCTGAACCAAAGGCTGACACTCAACCACTGAGTTACCCAGGTGCCCCAATCAGCAGCATTTTTAAGTGCTAGAACATACAATACCAAAATTTGTATGAAGCCACAAAAGATCCTGAATAGCTAAAACAACCTTGAAAAAGCAAAACAAAGCCTAAGGCATTACAATTCCAGACTTCAAGTAGTATTACAAAGCTGTAATGTCACAACAGTATAGTACTGCCACAAAAACAGAAACATAAATCAATGGAACAGAATTGAAACCCCAGCAATGAACCCACAACTATATGATCAATTAATCTTCAGCAAAGCAGAAAAAAATATCCAATGGTTAAAAAAAGTCTCTTCAAGAAAAGGTGTTGGGAAAATAGGGCAGCAATATGCAGAAAATTGAAACTGGACTACTTTCTTACACCATACACAAAAATGAATTCAAATGGATTAAAGTTCTAAATATGGGAACGGAAACCACAAAAATCCTAGAAGAAAACACAAGCAATTGCTTCTTTGACATCAGCCATAGCAACATCCTAACTAGATATATATCCTGAGGCAAGGGAAACAAAAGCAAAAATAAATTCTTGGGACTTCATCAAGATAAAGGGCTTCTGCACAGGAAAGGAAACAATCAAGAAAACTAAAGGGCAACCTATGGAATGGGAGAAGTATTTGCAAATGATCTATCTGATAAAGGGTTACTATCCAAAATATAAGTTATATTATAAATAAGTTATAAATAAGTTATAAAAGTTATAACTTTTATAAAAATAAGTTATAAAAGTCTACACCCATAAAATGTATAATGCAATTTAAAAATGGGTATAAGATGTACATAGACAGTTTTCCACAGACATACAGATGGCCAACAGACAAATGAAAAGATGCTCATTATTGATTATTAGGGAAATGCAAATGAAAACTACAATGAGATATTACCTCACATCTATCAGAATGGCTAAAATCAATAACACAAGAAACAACAGGTGTTGGTGCAGATTTGGTGAAAAGGGAACTTTCTTGCACTGTAGGTGGGAATGCAAACTGGTTCAACTATTATGGAAAACAGCATGGAGGTCTCCAGAAAGTTTAAAAAAGAATTATCCTACCATCTAACAGTTTTTCTACTAGGTATTTACCCAAAGAATACAAAAATATTAATTCAAAGGAATGCATGCCCCTGATGGTAAATAGAGTAAGAATATATGAGATATATATATTCAGGGGGACTGTCCTAAGTTATTGGGTGACAGGCTGAAGGTGAGGGGGCTAACAGGAGGAAGGTGGGGATGTAACAACTTAAAAACTGGAGGTGACAGCAGCAGGTCTTCAAGAGATCTCTGCAGAGAGGATAACATAGGGATATTTATAAGGATTTATCTAAAGTGTCCCATGTCAGCCTGGGTCAGGAAGGGAAGGGGTTGAGCATGAGGGGAAGAAAGGAGAAGGAATCTGCCTCTCTGAACTCCACTCCTAAATACCCCATTCTTCAGTCTTTAGGCTCAGCAATATTTCCTGCCCCTGGCTAAGACCTAATTTTTGAGATGTTGGGTGGAGTGGGAATGGAATAGTTTCCTCAGTTTCCCTTTCTGCTCCTGCCCTGCCCTCAAAGTCTTCTCAGGTGCCCCACAGCAGGCTGAGGGGGCACAAAAGTGGCTGGAGGCACCATCTCCCCCTGCTAAACCCCCTACTCTTGTCTCAAGCCCAGTAGCCCTGAAGAACAGTGTAGTCAACAATCTCTGTTCCACATTGGATGCACAGGAAATAAGGTGATGACAGGGAGGCTCTCCTCTCTAACCCTCTTCCCTGATATAGAGGTGGAGGGGACAAGGGAGAAAAAGAGGAGGGAACCCAGGCTGTAGCAGCAGCTCAGAGCTTGAGGTTTTTGGAGATGAAGGTGAGGAAGGTTCAGAAGGCCAGGGCAGTGTGACCTCATGGGGAAAAAGAACTCCCCACAGCCCTGACTAGGGCAGCTAGTAGACCTCCACTTTAAAGTATACATACACACACACACATAATGGAATATTACTCAGCTATAAAAAAACCCTAAATCTTGCCATTTGCAGTGACATGGATAGAGCTAGGGAATATTATGCTAAGTGAAATAAGTCAGAGAAATACAAATACCATATGAGTTCACTCATATGTGGAATTTGATAAACAAAGGAAACAAGGGGCACCTGGGTGGCTCAGTCAGTTAAGTATCTGCCTTCAGCTCAGGTCGTGATCCCAGGGTCCTGGGATTGAGCCCCATGTTGGTATCCTTGTTCAGCAGGGAGCCTACTTCTCCCTCTCCTCCTCACTCATGTTCTCTTTCTCTGTCTCTGTTGCTATCTCTGTATCTCTCAAATAAATAAATAAATACATAAATACATAAAATCTTAAAGGAAACAAGCAAAGGGAAAAAAATAAAGAGGCAAACCAAGAAAAAGACTTAACTATAAGGAACAACCTGATGGTTACTAAAATGGAGGTTAGTGGGGTGATGCGTTAATAGATGATAGGAATATAAGGAATGTACTTGTCATGAGCACCCTGTATTGTATGGAAATGTTGAATCAGTATATCATATACCTGAAACTAACATTAAACTGTATGTTAACTAACTGGAGTTTAAATAAAAACAAATATGTTAAATGATAGTGATCAAAACAGTATAGTATTGGTGTAAAAATAGACACAAAGATCAATGAAATAGAATAGAGAGCTCAGATATAAACTCACACATATACTGTGAATTAATAATTAAGTGGACAAGTATACAAAATGGGACAAGAACAATCTCTTCAATAAATTGTGTGGGAAAACTGAATGATTATTTGGAAAACAATTAAACTAACTCACTATCTTACACCATATAGAAAAATGAACTCAAAATGGATAAAAGACTTAATATGTGACCTACAAACCTAAAATTCCAAGAAAAGAAGAATCTAGGTTGTAAGGTTTTTGACATCAGTCTTAGCGATGGTTTTTTGAATCTAACTACAAAGGCAAGGAAAACATAAAAAATATAAATAAATGGGACTACATCAAACCACAAATCTTCTACACAGTGAAGGAAACCATCAACAAAATAAAAAGGCAATGTACTGAATTGGGGAAGATATTTGTAAGTCATATGTATGGAGTTAACTTCAAAAATATATAATAAATCATACAATTCAATAAGAAAAAATACTCCAAATAATCCAATTTAAAAATAGGTGGAAGAGTGGGTTCCAGGAAGATGTGGAGTAGGAGGATTCTAAGCTCACCTGTCCCAGGTTTACAACTCAATATCACTCGCATCCTTGTCAATAAACCAGAAAGTGATCTAAAGGCTGGCAGAACAAAATCTACAACTAAATGTAGAGAAGTCAAGTCGTATCAGTGAGGTTAGGAAGGCCAGAAATTGTGGTTGGCAGTTGTCTGCTGGAGGGTGGGTGCTAAGGGCACAGGGAGGGAAAAGGGCCAGGGAACCCACATGTGGAAAATGAATCCCCATAAACACTGGCCTTGAAGAACAGAAGGGCTGAATTCCATGGGTTTGTATAACCAATGGGACTTGGGGCCTGAGATTTAATAGTCAGTTAACTCAGTACTGGGTGAGCAGGGGAGGGGGTGTGAATGATAGCCAGGTCCCCAACCTTAAAGACACAGTAATCCAAGGAGAGGCAACATGGGAGTGACAGCTTGTAGAGTAGGAGGGAAATTTATGTATCCTGATTTCAGACCATGTTAGAGTACTTCTCTGGAAGCAAAGGAGCTGCCATTCACCATTTTTCTCCCTTAAGACCCAGAATAAACACAGGGCCACCTGCCAGAGGTAGCTCTGCACAGACGCTGGCTACATAGTCTGCTAGCAGTACACCCTGCCCAAAAATTCTCTTGAGGACTCAGCCACTCCAAGCCTGCTGGCATCAGCTCTGTCTCAGTGCTATTTTTGTTAATACTGGCCCCTCTCAATTCAGCAACTTGCTTTGCATGCCATGCTGCCATGGTCACTGTGCTTCAGAAGATCTGGCCTTAGACTAGTTGCTCAATGCAAATTTTGTTAATGCCATGCATGCCTCACCCAGGAGCCTCACATGTAGACACTGTATGCATCTGAGCACCATTGCTTTCATGTGCCACATCCTTGGTCACCCATGCACCTCAGGGGAGCTGTAAAAACTAGCAGCTCACTGCAAATTTTGATAATACCATGTATATGCCTGCCCAGCTGCACTCACAGTGTGCCCTCACCTGCCCCTGAGCCCCAGGCCCCTGGTGGCCACTTGGCTGTGGGGGCAATCTAGCCTAGGAGTAGTGGCTCTGCACAAATTTTTCTACCACCATCATCCCATCTCTATGCCCTTCTACTGCCATGCCCCCTCATAGCTAGCCTGCCTGGATCTCACTAACATTATGGAGAGTAAGGAAAGCCAAAAAAGGTAGTCAGTGCAGACTCATGGACTGAAAGGAAATGTGACATCCAATAGCAGGATACAAGAAACACACATAGAAGACTACCCTGAAGTGCCACGTTATAGTGAACAAGGGACCCTACACTTCAGGGTCTTCTAAACTACATGACTTCTTCATAAAGTCACTACTTCTGAGAGTAGAAGACATAGTTGAATTTACTATCACACAGAAACAGACACAGAGGTAGACAAAATGAGGAGACAGAGAAATACACCCCAAATGAAAGAACATGATGAAATCACAGCAGGAGAGCAAAGAAAAAGAGAAACAAGTAATATATCTGATAGAGAATTTAAAGTAATGATAAAAAACACACTCAGTAAACCTCAGAAAAGCATGCAGGACATCAGTGACACCCTTAAAAAAGATATAAAAAATAACTTATCAGAGATGAAGAACTACATAGATGAAATTAAGAATAAAATAGATGAAGAGGGGCAAGATGGCGGAAGAGTAGGGTCCCCAAATCACCTGTCCCCACCAAATTACCTAGATAACCTTCAAATCATCCTGAAAATCTACGAATTCGGCCTGAGATTTAAAGAAAGAACAGCTGAAACGCTACAGTGAGAAGAGTTCGTGCTTCTATCAAGGTAGGAAGACGGGGAAAAAGAAATAAACAAAAGGCCTCCAAGGGGGAGGGGCCCCGCGAGGAGCCGGGCTAAGGCCGGGGCGAGTGTCCCCAGGACAGGAGAGCCCCGTCCCGGAGGAGCAGGAGCTGCACCAACCTTCCCGGGCGGAAAGGGGCTCGCGGGGAGTTGGAGCAGGACCCCAGGACAGGAGAGCCCCTTCACCAATCTTCACAGGCGAAAGGCGCCCGCAGGGAGTTAGAGCAGGACCCCAGGAGGGCGGGGATGCTCTCGGGCTCCCTGGGACACTAACAGACACCTGCGGCGCACACAGGAGAGTGCCAAGCTCCCTAAGGGCTGCAGCGCGCACCATGGGATCCGGAGCAGCTCGGAGGGACTCGGGCAGCGGCTCCGCGGAGGGGGCTGCGGGGCTACGGGAGCAGCTCAATGGCGGCGGCTCCGGCAGAGGAAGAGGCTCCGTGCGGAGGGGGCTGCGCGGCTCCGGGAGCAGCTCGGAGGGGCTCGGGCGGAGGCTTGGCGGAGGGGGTTGCGAGGCCGGGAGCGCGAATCCAACAGCGCAGGCCCCGGAGCACAGGGCGCCAGGACACAGCCCAGGATCCGGCCTCCCCCCGGGACAGGCAGAGCCTGGGAGGACCCAGGACAGCAAGGACGCTCCTGTCCAGCTGAGCAGATCAGAGACCCCGCCCCGGAGCCTCCAGGCCCTGCAGACAGAGAGCTCCGGAGTTCCTGCAGGGGCTGAATCCAGGTTTCCAGAGCTGGCCCCGCCACTGGGGCTGTTGCTCCTGGGGCCTCACGGGGTAAACAACCCCCACTGAGCCCTGCACCAGGCAAGGGGCAGAGCAGATCCCCCAACTGCTAACACCTGAAAATCAGCACAACAGGCCCCTCCCCCAGAAGACCAGCTAGACGGACAAGGTCAAGGGGAAGTCAAGGGACTTAAAGTATACAGAATCAGAAGATAGTCCCCCGTGGTTTTCTTTTTCTTTTTGATTTCTGATTGCTTCCCCCACCCTTTTTTTTCACCTTTCTTTTTCTTTCTATTTTTCTTCTCTTTTTTCCTTTTCTTCTTCCTTTTTTCTTTTTTCTTTCCTTCTATCTCTCTTCTCTTTTTCTCCTTTTCCCAATACAACTTGCTTTTGGCCACTCTGCACTGAGCAAAATAACTAGAATGAAAACCTCACCTCAAAAGAAAGAAACAGTCCTCTCTCCCACAGAGTTACAAAATCTGGATTATGAGAAAATGTTCTGCATCACTTGCCATCAGGGAAATACAAATCAAAACTACAATGAGATACCACCTCACACCACTGAGAATGGGGAAAATTAACAAGGCAGGAAACAACAAATGTTGGAGAGGATGCGGAGAAAAGGGAACCCTCTTACACTGTTGGTGGGAATGTGAACTGGTGCAGCCACTCTGGAAAACTGTGTGGAGGTTCCTCAAAGAGTTAAAAATAGACCTGCCCTACAACCCAGCAATTGCACTGCTGGGGATTTACCCCAAAGATACAGATGTAATAAAACGCCGGGACACCTGCACCCCGATGTTTCTAGCAGCAATGGCCACGATAGCCAAACTGTGGAAGGAGCCTCGGTGTCCAACGAAAGATGAATGGATAAAGAAGATGTGGTTTATGTATACAATGGAATATTACTCAGCTATTAGAAATGACAAATACCCACCATTTGCTTCAACGTGGATGGAACTGGAGGGTATTATGCTGAGTGAAGTAAGTCAGTCGGAGAAGGACAAACATTATATGTTCTCATTCATTTGGGGAATATAAATAATAGTGAAAGGGAATATAAGGGAAGGGGGAAGAAATGTGTGGGAAATATCAGAAATGGAGACAGAACGTAAAGACTGCTAACTCTGGGAAACGAACTAGGGGTGGTAGAAGGGGAGGAGGGCGGGGGGTGGGAGTGAATGGGTGACGGGCACTGGGTGTTATTCTGTATGTTAGTAAATTGAACACCAATAAAAAATAAATTAAAAAAAATCTGGATTACAATTCAGTGTCAGAAAGCCAATTCAGAAGCACTATTATACAGCTACTGGCGGCTCTAGAAAAAAAGCATAAAGGACTCAAGAGACTTCATGACTGCAGAATTTAGATCCAATCAGGCAGAAATTAAAAATCAATTGAATGAGATGCAATCCAAACTAGAAGTCCTAACGACGAGGGTTAACGAGGTGGAAGAACGAGTGAGTGACATAGAAGACAAGTTGATGGCAAAGAGGGAAACTGAGGAAAAAAGAGACAGACAATTAAAACCATGAAGACAGATTAAGGGAAATAAACGACAGACTGAGGAAGAAAAACCTATGTTTAATTAGGGTTCCCGAGGGCGCTGAAAGGGGCAGAGGGCCAGAATATGTATTTGAACAAATCCTAGCTGAAAACTTTCCTAATCTGGGAAGGGAAACAGGCATTCAGATGCAGGAAATAGAGAGATCCGACCAGAAAATCAATAAAAACCGTTCAACACCTCGATATTTAATAATGAAGCTTGCAAATTCCAAAGATAAAGAGAAGATCCTTAAAGCAGCGAGAGACAAGAAATCCCTGACTTTTATGGGGAGGAGTATTAGGGTAACAGCAGACCTCTCCACAGAGACCTGATAGGCCAGAAAGTGCTGGCAGGATATATTCAGGGTCCTAAATGAGAAGAACATGCAACCAAGAATCAATTATCCAGCAAGGCTCTCATTCAGAATGGAAGGAGAGATAAAGAGCTTCCAAGACAGGCAGGAACTGAAAGAATATGTGACCTCCAAACCAGCTCTGCAAGAAATTTTAAGGGAGACTCTCAAAATTCCCCTTTAAGAAGAAGTCCAGTGGAGCAATCCACAAAAACAAGGACTGAATAGATATCATGATGACACTAAACTCATATATGTCAATAGTAACTCTGAACGTGAACGGGCTTAATGACCCCATCACAAGGCGCAGGGTTTCAGACTGGATAAAAATTCAGGACCCATCTATTTGCTGTCTACAAGAGACTCATTTTACAAAGAAGGACACCTACAGCCTGAAAATAAAAGGTTGGAGAACCATTTACCATTCAAATGGTCCTCAAAAGAAAGCAGGGGTAGCCATCCTTATATCAGATAAACTAAAATTTAACCCGAAGACTGTAGTGAGAGATGAAGAGGGACACTATATCATACTTAAAGGATCTATCCAACAAGAGGACTTAACAATCCTCAATATATATGCCCCGAATGTGGGACCTGCCAAATATTTAAACAAATTAATAACGAAAGTGAAGAAATACTTAGATAATAATACACTTATACTTGGTGACTTCAATCTAGCACTTTCTACACTCAACAGGTCTTCTAATACAACATCTCCAAAGAAACGAGAGCTTTAAATGAGACACTGGACCAGATGGATTTCACAGATATCTACAGAACTTTACATCCAAACTCAACTGAATACACATTCTTGTCAAGTGCACATGGAACTTTCTCCAGAATAGACCACATACTGGGTCACAAATCGGGTCTGAACCCATACCAAAAGATTGGGATGGTCCCCTGCATATTCTCAGACCATAATGCCTTGAAATTAGAACTAAATCACAACAAGAAGTTTGGAAGGACCTCAAACACGTGGAGGTTAGGGACCATCCTGCTAAAAGATGAAAGGGTCAACCAGGAAATCAAGGAAGAATTAAAAAGTTTCATGGAAACTAATGAGAATGAAGATACAACCCGTCAAAATCTTTGGGATGCAGCAAAAGGAGTCCTAAGGGGGAAATACATCGCAATACAAGCATCGATTCAAAAACTGGAAAGAACTCAAATACAAAAGCTAACCTTACACATAAAGGAGCTAGAGAAAAAACAGCAGATGGACCCTACGCCCAGCAGAAGAGAGTTAATTAAAATTTGAGCAGAACTCAACGAAATTGAGACCAGAAGAACTGTGGAACAGATCAACAGAACCAGGAGTTGGTTCTTTGAAAGAATTAATAAGATAGATAAACCATCAGCCAACCTTATTAAAAAGAAGAGAGAGGAGACTCAAATTAATAAAATCATGAATGAGAAAGGAGAGATCACTACCAACACCAAGGAAATACAAATGATTTTAAAAACCCATTATGAACAGCTATATGCCAATAAATTAGACAATCTAGAAGAAATGGACCCATTCCTGGAAAGCCACAAACTATCAAAATGGGAACAGGAAGAAATAGAAAACCTGAAGAGGCCAATAACCAGGGAGGAAATGGAAGCAGTCATCAAAAACCTCCCAAGACACAAGAGTCCAGGGCCTGATGGCTTCCCAGGGGAATTCTATCAAACGTTTATTTTTTTTTAATTTTTTTTAATTTATTTATTTATGGTAGTCACACAGAGAGAGAGAGAAAGAGAGAGAAAGAGAGAGAGAGAGAGAGGCAGAGACACAGGCAGAGGGAGAAGCAGGCTCCATGTACCGGGAGCCCGACGTGGGATTCGATCCCGGGTCTCCAGGATCACGCCCTGGGCCAAAGGCAGGCGCCAAACCACTGCGCCACCCAGGGATCCCCCTATCAAACGTTTAAAGAAGAAATCATACCTATTCTACTAAAGCTGTTTGGAAAGATAGAAAGAGATGGAGTACTTCCAAATTCGTTCTATGAGGCCAGAATCACCTTAATTCCAAAACCAGACAAAGACCCCACCAAAAAGGAGAATTATAATTCTCCTCTGCATCTCGCCCCTTCCTGTCATCTGTCCCCGTGTGGGGACTCCCGTCACTCAGCTCTCGTGTGTCCTGCGTCCCCCTGAGGCGGGCTGGGTGGGCAGGCGCGCTTCATTCTCCTCCACAATCTACTGTTTAAGAGTCGACATGTTGCGCTGTTTGTGTCTGACCCCCCTGACTTGTAGCCAGCTTGTGTAAGATCCCTTGCAGAATGAGAAAGTTCAAAACAAAACCCCACCCAGTACTCTCACCATCAAGTCTGTTAGAGAGTGTACGACTGTATTAACACGGAGGCATGCCTGGCTACTTTTTTAACATATTGTTAAGTAATATTACAAATATGTCTTTTTTTTTAAAGATTTTATTTATTTATTCATGATAGTCACACAGAGAGAGACAGAGAGGCAGAGACACAGGCAGAGGGAGAAGCAGGCTCCATGCAGGGAGCCCGACGTGGGATTCGATCCCGGGTCTCCAGGATCGCGCCCCGGGCCAAAGGCAGGCGCCAAACCACTGCGCCACCCAGGGATCCCCAATTATGTCTTTCTTTTTGAAAGATGGAATACATTAGTACAGCAGAAAAAAAAGAGATCAATAGATAAATAGATCAATATCCCTGAGGAACATGGATGCACAAGTTCTCAACAAGATACTAGCCAATAGGATTGTTTTTTTATATTTATTTTATTTTTTAAAAATAAATTTATTTTTTATTGGTGTTCAATTTACCAACATACACAATAACACCCAGTGCTCATCCCATCAAGTGCCCCCCTCAGTACCGTCACCCATTCACCCCGACCACCTGCCTTCCTCCCCTTCCACCACCCCTAGTTCATTTCCCAGAGCTAGGAGTCTTTATGTTCTGTCTCCCTTTCTGATATATCCCACACATTTCTTCTCCCTTCCCTTATATTCCCTTTCACTATTATTTATATTCCCCAAATGAATGAGAACATATAATGTTTGTCCTTCTCCGATTGACTTACTTCATTCAGCATAATACATTCCAGTTCCATCCACATTGAAGCAAATGCTGGGTATTTGTCATTTCTAATGGCTGAGTAATATTCCATTGTATACATAAACCACATCTTTATCCATTCATCTTTCGATGGACACCGAGGCTCCTTCCACAGTTTGGCTATTGTGGCCATTGCTGCTATAAACATCAGGGTGCAGGTGTCCCGGTGTTTCATCGCATCTGTATCTTTGGGGTAAATCCCCAACAGTGCAATTTCTGGGTCAGAGGGCAGGTATATTTTGAACTCTTTGAGGAACCTCCAAACAGTTTTCCAGAGTGGCTGCACCAGTTCACATTCTCACCAACAGTGTAAGAGTGCTACCTTTTCTCCGCATCCTCTCCAACATTTGTGGTTTCCTGCCTTTTTAATTTTCCACATTCTCATTAGTGTGAGGTCGTATCTCATTGTGGTTTTGATTTGTATTTCCCTGATGGCAAGTGATGCAGAGGATTTTCTCATGTCCATGTTGGCCATGTCTATGTCTTCCTCTGTGAGATTTCTCTTCATGTCTTTTGCCCATTTCATGATTGGATTGTTTGTTTCTTTGCTGTTGAATTTATTTTTTTAATTTATTTTTTATTGGTGTTCAATTTACTAACATACAGAATAACCCCCAGTGCCCGTCACCCATTCACCCCCACCCCCGCCCTCCTCCCCTTCTACCACCCCTAGTTCGTTTCCCAGAGTTAGCAGTCTTTACGTTCTGTCTCCCTTTCTGATATATCCCACACATTTCTTCTCCCTTCCCTTATATTCCCTTTCACTATTATTTATATTCCCCAAATGAATGAGAACATATAATGTTTGTCCTTCTCCGACTGACTTACTTCACTCAGCATAATACCCTCCAGTTCCATCCACGTTGAAGCAAATGGTGGGTATTTGTCATTTCTAATAGCTGAGTAATATTCCATTGTATACATAAACCACATCTTCTTTATCCATTCATCTTTCGATGGACACCGAGGCTCCTTCCACAGTTTGGCTATCGTGGCCATTGCTGCTATAAACATCGGGGTGCAGGTGTCCCGGCGTTTCACTGCATCTGTATCTTTGGGGTAAATCCCCAACAGTGCAATTGCTGGGTCGTAGGGCAGGTCTATTTTTAACTCTTTGAGGAAGCTCCACCAGTTTTCCAGAGTGGCTGCACCAGTTCACATTCCCACCAACAGTGTAAGAGGGTTCCCTTTTCTCCGCATCCTCTCCAACATTTGTTGTTTCCTGCCTTGTTAATGTTCCCCATTCTCACTGGTGTGAGGTGGTATCTCATTGTGGTTTTGATTTGTATTTCCCTGATGGCAAGTGATGCAGAGCATTTTCTCATATGCATGTTGGCCATGTCTATGTCTTCCTCTGTGAGATTTCTGTTCATGTCTTTTGCCCATTTCATGATTGGATTGTTTGTTTCTTTGGTGTTGAGTTTAAGAAGTTCTTTATAGATCTTGGAAACTAGCCCTTTATCTGATATGTCATTTGCAAATATCTTCTCCAATTCTGTAGGTTGTCTTTGAGTTTTGTTGACTGTTTCTTTTGCTGTGCAAAAGCTTCTTATCTTGATGAAGTCCCAATAGTTCATTTTTGCTTTTGTTTCTTTTGCCTTCGTGGATGTATCTTGCAAGAAGTTACTGTGGCTGAGTTCACAAAGGGTGTTGCCTGTGTTCTCTAGGATTTTGATGGAATCTTGTCTCACATTTAGATATTTCATCCATTTTGAGTTTATCTTTGTGTATGGTGAAAGAGAGTGGTCTATTTTCATTCTTCTGCATGTGGATGTCCAAATTTCCCAGCACCATTTATTGACGAGACTGTCTTTCTTCCAATGGATAGTCTTTCCTCCTTAGGAATATTAGTTAACCATAAAGTTGAGGGTCCACTTCTGGGTGGTCCACTTCTGTTCCATTGATCTATGTGTCTGTTTTTGTGCCAGTACCACACTGTCTTAATGACCACAGCTTTGTAGTACAACCTGAAATCTGGCATTGTGATGTCCCCAGATATGGTTTTCCTTTTTCTTTTAATTTTTATTTATTTATGATAGTCACACAGAGAGAGAGAGAGAGAGGCAGAGACATAGGCAGAGGGAGAAGCAGGCTCCATGCACCGGGAGCCTGACGTGGGATTTGATCCCAGGTCTCCAGGATCGCGCCCTGTGCCAAAGGCAGGCACCAAACCGCTGCACCACCCAGGGATCCCCTGGTTTTCTTTTTTAAAATACCCTTGGTTATTCAGGGTATTTTCTGATTCCACACAAATCTTAAAATAATTTGTTCCAACTCTCTGAAGAAAGTCCATGATATTTTGATAGGGATTGCATTAAACGTGTAAATTGCACTGGGTAACATTGACATTTTCACAATATTAATTCTGCCAATCCATGAGCATGGAATATTTTTCCATCTCTTTGTGTCTTCCTCAATTTCTTTCAGAAGTGTTCTGTAGTTTTTAGGGTATAGATCCTTTGCCTTTTTGGTTAGGTTTATTCCTAGGTATCTTATGGTTTTGGGTGGAATTGTAAATGGGATTGACTCCTTAATTTCTCTTTCTTCAGTCTCATTGTTAGTGTATAGAAATGCCATTGATTTCTGGGCATTGATTTTGTATCCTGCCACGCTACCGAATTGCTGTATGAGTTCTAGCAATCTTGGGGTGGAGGCTTTTGAATTTTCTATGCAGATTATCATGTATTCGGTGAAAAGGGAGAGTTTGACTTCTTCTTTGCCAATTTGAATACCTTTAATGTCTTTTTGTTGTCTGATTGCTGAGGCTAGGGCTTCCAATACTATGTTGAATAGCGGTGGTGAGAGTGGATATCCCTGTCTTGTTCCTGATCTTAGGGGAAAGGCTCCCAGTGCTTCCCCATTGAGAATGATATTTGCTGTGGGCTTTTCATAGATGGCTTTTAAGATGTTGAGGAATGTTCCCTCTATCCCTACACTTTGAAGAGTTTTGATCAGGAATGGATACTGTCTTTTGTCAAATGCTTTCTCTGCATCTAATGAGAGGATCATATGGTTCTTGGTTTTTCTCTTGCTGATATGATGAATCACATTGATTGTTTTACAAGTATTGAACCGGCCTTGTGTCCCGGGGATAAATCCTACTTGGTCATGGTGAATAATTTTCTTAATGTATTGCTGGATCCTATTGACTAGTATCTTGTTGAGAATTTTTGCATCCATGTTCATCAGGGATATTGGTCTGTAATTCTCCTTTTTGGTGGGGTCTTTGTCTGGTTTTGGAATTAAGGTGATGCTGGCCTCATAGAACGAATTTGGAAGTACTCCATCTCTTTCTATCTTTCCTAACAGCTTTAGGAGAATAGGTATGGTTTCTTCTTTAAACGTTTGATAGAATTCCCCTGGGAAGCCATCTGGCCCTGGACTTTTGTGTCTTGGGAGGTTTTTGATGACTGCTTCCATTTCCTTCCTGGTTATTGGCCTGTTAAGGTTTTCTATTTCTTCCTGTTTCATTTCGGTAGTTTGTGGCTTTCCAGGAATGCATCTATTTCTTCTAGATTGCCTAATTTATTGGCGTATAGCTGTTCATAATATGTTTTTAAAATCGGTTGTATTTCCTTGGTGTTGGTAGTGATCTCTCCTTTCTCATTCATGATTTTATTATTTTGAGTCTTCCCTCTATTGTTTTTACAAGGCTGGTTAATGGTTTATCTATCTTATTAATTATTAATTATTATTAATTCCCAGCAATTGCACCCCAAATATACAGATGCAGTGAAATGCAGGGACACCTGCACCCCGATGTTTATAGCAGCAGTGTCCACAATAGCCAACCTGTGGAAGAAGCCTAGGTGTCCTTGGAAAGATGAATGGATAAAGAAGATGTGGTATATGTATACAATGTAATATTACTCAGCCATTAGAAATGACAAATACCCACCATTTGCTTCGATGTGGATGGAACTGGAGGGTATTCTGCTGAGTGAAATATGTCAATCTGAGAAGGACAAACATTATATGGTCTCATTCATTTGGGGAATATAAAAAAATAGTGAAAGGGAATATAGGGGTAAGGAGAGAAAATGAGTGGGAAATATCAAAGATGGAGACAGAACATGAAACACTCCTAACTCTGGGAAACGAACAAGGTGTGGTGGAAGGGGAGGTGGGCGGGGGGTGGGGTGACTGGGTGACGGGTGCTGAGGGCGGTACTTGATGGGATGAGCACTGGGTGTTTTGCTATATTTTGGCAAATTGAACTCCAATAAAAAAAAGAAAACCAGCAAACCATTAAACAGAGAAAAAGAATGGATCACAGATAAACTACAAAAGTAATAAAATAGCAATAAAGCAATATCAATAATTTGGACTAAACATAAAATGGACTACATATTTCAATCAAAAGATATAGGGTGACACAGTGGATAGAATAATAGGGCTCAGCTATATGCTTCCTATAAAAGACTCATTTCATACCTATAGACACCTGCAGATTGAATGTGAAGGGATGGAGAAACATTTATCATCCAAATGGATGATAAAAAAGAAAAGCTGGAGTAGCAATTCTTTTATCAGAAGACTTTAAAACAAAGTCTGGGGTACCTGGGTGGCTCAGTGGTTGAGCGTTTGCCTTCAGCTCAGGGCCTGATCTCAGGGTCCCAGGATCAAGTCTCGCATCAGGCTCCCCACAGGGAGCCTGCTTTTCCCTCTCCCTATGTCTCTGCCTCTCTCTCTGTGTGTCTCTCATGAATGAATGAATGAATGAATGAATCTAGTAAAATAAAAAAAAACAAAGCATGTTAACAGAGACAAAAAAGGACACAATATATTAATAAATGGGACAATCCAACAAGAAGATATAACAATTGTAAATATATATGCATTCAACATAAGTGCACTCAAACACATAAGACATTTAAAACAAACATAAAAGAATCGATAGTAACACAATAATAATAGGGGACCTTAAATACCCCACTTACATCAATGGACAGATAATCCAACAGAAAATCAACAAGGAAACAGTGACTTTAATTGAAATATTTCCCAGATGGCTATAACACATATATTCAGAACCTTCCACCCTAAAAGAGTAGAATACGTGTTCTTTTCAAAGGGACATGGAACATGTCATCAAATCTCTATAATAGATGACATATTATCCCACAAAACATACCTCAAAAAATTTAAAAAGATGGAAGTCATATCATGCATCTTTTCTGACCATAGTGCTATGAAATTAGAATTCAATTAGAATAAAAATATGGAAAAATCTCTAAGAGGGAAGTTTATAGAAATGCAAGCTTACCTAAAGAAGCAAGAAAATTCTCAAATAAATAGCCTAGCCTTACAGCTAAGGGAGCTAGAAAAAGAGCAACAAGTAAAACCCAAAACCAGTAGAAGGAAGATAATAATAAAGATTTAGAGCAGAAATAAATGAAATAGAAAAACACCCAATAGAACAGATCAATGAAATCAGGAGCTGGTTCTCTAAAAAGATCAACAGGGTAGATAAACTTCTAGCCAGACTCATCAAAAGGAGATACCAGAGAGGGAGAGAGAAAGAGAGAGAGAGAGAGAGAGAGAGAGAGAGAGAGAGAGAGAGCTCAAATAAAATAACTGATGAAAGAAGTGAAATAGGAGAGAAGTTTAATTAAGATGCTGGAGTACTAGGGGGACCTTATGCTTGCCTTGCCTCATCACTTAGACATAGTTGGGTAAATATCAAATTGTTTTGAACACCCAAGATAACTGAGGATTGAGAGAACGAACCCCACAACTAGAGGGAGAAAAGAGGCTACATCCTGGAAGGTAGGAAGTGCAGAGACAAGATTTGGGAAAGAAAAGAATAACTGGTGCTGCAGAGGTGAGAGAGTCCTGATCAGGGAGAGAGAAGAGAGAGGAGGAGAGAGAGTGTGTACGAGAGAGAGAGAGAGAGAGAGAGAGAGAGCAGGGTCCAGGGCTTTGCACAAGAAAATCACTTCCTCAAAACCATTGATTGGGAAAACAAGAGAGGCTGATAATCATAGGTTTTTAAAAGTAGTGGAGCTCAAAGTCTGAAGTTTTAGAAGTCCATGCCTTAACCAGGCATACAGGTGCTTGTCCATGGAGAGCAGAGGCCCAGGAGTGACCAGCATGGTCTCAGGATCTCTTGGGTTACACTGGGAAAGACAGTTCCCGTATTTGTAGTGCATTTGTCAAAGGTGGCACTTCCTTTCAGGGGGCAAAAGAGCCAGGGTGTGCCATTGAACTGCTCCATTCATTGGAATAGGATGCCAGGTTTTGCTGTCCTTTACCATAAACTCCAAGTCCCTGCACATTCATACGACTGCGTTTCTGGGACAACCTGGCACTAGTTCCAATGTAGTGAGACTCTTTGCAGATCATCATGAGTTGGTGCCACGCTGGGCCCCTAAAACTTGGTGTTTTGACCCAGTCAATGCGCCTGAGATAAAACACAGGATTACTGTGTCACCAAGTGGACAAATAGTTTGGACACAGAGAGGGTGAAGGTGGGGATATGAAGGAAAAAAACCCTGGGACATATGAGGGTAAATTGTTTGCTCTTCTCTGAGGGCTTCCTGAATAGCAGTTGCCCTGAACTCCCCTCTCTGGGAACAAGAGAACTGGTTGATGCCATTTTTACTTCCCCCACCCCCCATCAGCACAGATGGACTCCAGTGATCAGTAGATCACTCACAGTGGAGGTTTGAACTGCTTACAACAAGCCCTGACCCCTATACTCTGCAGGGGCTTTTTAAGGAGGACAAGTGTGCCTGAGATCAGAGCAGCCATAGGCTTCTCCCAGAAGACCAGCATAAACCTCTCACATACACCAAGTCTATTAACCATAGTGTTATACAAAGCTTCAGCTCTAGGGGAAATAGAATCCAGCTTCTTTTAACAAGGAGACAAAAACACGTCTAGTTACAACTTGCTACACACTAGACAAGATCCAAACACTCCCTACTGCAGGCAAGGAGAAACTGCAGAAGACTGAACTGAGGAATAGGACAGCTAAAACACAATAGCAGAGTGCACATTGCATACCCAGAAACACTTCCTGAAGCATCAGACTCTGGCCAGTATATGATCTTTATTTAATATAGCTACTATTCTTGGAATCAGGAAACATAACTGGATTTCCAAAACACAGGAGAAGACAGAGACCTAGACAAAATGTCAAGACAGGAATTCATCCCAAAAGAAAGAACAAGAAGAGGTCATTGCCAGGGACCAAATTAAAACAGATATAAGTAATATACCTGGACCAGAATTTAAAACAAAAATCATAAGGAGACAAGCTGGGCTTGAGAAAACCAGGGAGTCCCTTACTATAGACATAAAAGACCTAAAAACTAGTCAGACTGAATTTTTAAAATGCTATTACTGAGATGTGAAACTTACTGGATGTAATGATCACAATAATGGAAGAAGCAGAAGAATGAGTAAGTGATATAGAAGATAAAATTATGGAAAATAATGAAGCTGAAGAAAAGAACGAAAGAAAAGTATTAGATCATGAATGTAGACTTAGGAAAGTCAGTGATTCCATAAAATGTAATAACATTCATGTCATAGGAATCTCAGAAGAGAGAGAAAAAGGATCAGAAGGTTTATTTGAGGAAATTATAGATGAAAGCTTCCCTAATCTGGGGAAGGAAACAGACATTCAAATCCAAGATGCACAGAAAACTTCCATCAAAATCAACAAAAGCAGGCAAACACCAAGGCATATGTTAGTAAAATTTACAAAAAAACAGAGATCAGAAAAGAATCCTGAAAGCAGCAAGGGAAAAGAAATCCCTAACCTACAAGGGAAGACAAATAGAATTAGCAGAAGATCTCTCCACAAAACTTGGCAGGCCAGAAAAGTGGTATGATATATTTAATGTACTGAATGGGAAAAATATGCAGCCAAGCATACTTTATCCAGCAAAGCTTGCCATTCAAAATAGGAGGAGAGATAAAAGGTTCAGAAAATTCATTCTAAAGAAGCAGCATACACATTCTTTTTGAGTTCACATTGAACATTCTCCAGAACAGATCCTATATTAGGCAACAAATCAGGCCTGAACAAGTACAAAAAGATTGAGATCTTACTATGCATATTTTCAGACCACAATGGTATGAAACTTGAATTTAACCACAAGAAAACATTTGGAAAGATGTCAAATGTATGGAGTTTAAAGGGAATCCTCCTAAAGAATGAATGGCTTAACCAGGAAGCTAAAGAAGAAATATAAAAAATAGATGGAAGCACATGAAAATGAAAATGAGAGTCCAAAACCTTTGGGATTCAGAAAATGTGGTCTACGAGGGAAGTATATAGCATTACAGGCCTACTCTAAGAAGCAAGAAAAGTCTCAAGCACGCAACCTCACATTGCAGAAAAGGAACATCAAATATAGCCTAAAGCCAGTAGAAGAAGGAAAAAATAAAGATTAAGGCACAAATAAATCCTACAGAAACAACAACAACAACAACAACAACAACCCCATTAAAACAGATAAAAGAAACTAGGAGCTGGTTTTTGAAAGAATTAATAAAATTGGTAAACCCCTAACCCGAATTATCAAGAAAAGAGGATCCAAATACATCTCAATGAAGAGGAGAGATTACTAAAGCCACCACAGAAATATAAACAAGTATGAGAGAATATTATGAAAAATTATATGCCAATGAATTGGCAATCTGGTGGAAATGGCTAAATTCCTAAAAACATATAAACTACCAAAAAAGAAACAGAAAGAAATAGAAAATTTGAGCAGACCCATAACCAGCAAAGAAATTGAACCACTAAACAAAAATCTCCCAACACAAAAGTCCTGGGCTTGATTATTTCCCAGGGGAATTCTACCAGACACTTAAAGACAAGTTAATACTTATTCTTCTCGAACTGTTTCAAAAAGTAGAAATGGAAGTAAAACTTCCAAATTCAATCTACCAGGCAAGTATTACCTTGATTCAAAAAACAAACACCCTTCTAAAAAGGATAATTATAGGCCAATATTCCCAATGAACATGGATGCAAAAATTTTCAACAAGATTCTAGCAAACCAAATCCAAAAGCCCATTAAAAGAATCATTCTCCACCACCAAGTGGGATTTATTCCTGGGCTGCAGGGTTGGTTCAACATCCACAAATTAATCAACATGATACTATACATTAATAAAAGAAAGGATAAAAACCATATGATCCTCTTAACAGAATAATAGGCATAGCATAAAAATACAGTCAAGGATATTGTAATAGTGATATAATGGGATAAGTGGTAGCTACATTTGTGCTGAACACTGCATGATGTACAAGCTTGTTAAATCACTAAGTTGTACACATGAAACTAATGTAACATTGTGTGTCAACTATATTCAAAAATTTTTAAAATGTCCCCAAAACCCCCACAACAAACATGATGTGAATACTATGACCTGGAATTCCCTCATTCCCTCTCTCATCTCCATCTATCTACATGTTTCTCAGACTTTAAGGCTCAGATCACATCACACCTTCTCCAAATGTTTTTCCTAGTATTTGGCACTACAACAAGCTCTCTGTGGTGCTCTCCTCTGACCTGAGAGTCTGTACCACTAATTTTGCTTTTAGCATCAACAGTGGTAAGCAGTGACCTCTTCCTTACCTCCAGAAACTGAGCATTGTCTGTAGTGAACACAAACTAACTGTCTTATTTAGGTGACATATGTGTTTTGTTTGGCTTGCATGGAGTTTAAAATTAAGCCAACATTCTAAAATTGAGACATCTAACATTTAAAAAATCAACACTTCTGTTTTCTTTTGAAAATCAGAAGATTTGGCAATCCTGGGTTTGCATTTTCACTTGCCAGCAATTGACTGGAACTGAGTACTGCTCGCCTCATTTAGATTGGCTATTTACTCTATGTATGTCCTTCCTTATTCACCTATATTACCTGTTTGATTCTTGGGTGTTTGAATTTGGAACCTGTACTCTTAGATCTAGGAAAACTATTTGGATTTTCTTTCTTTGGCTGACTTTGCTGGACTTATCTTTGGCCTGAAATACTTTCTTGATCATAATAGCTCTATTCACTTCAAGTAAATCAGTCACTTTATTGATTTTTAGATTGACATAATCCTTTATTTCCTCCCCAAACTCTAGGTCTTCACTGTCTAATGCAGTGCTTACCACAATTATGGAGGCCAAGATATGCCACAATATTCCATCTACAAGTTAGAGAACCAGGAAAGCCAGTGGTATAACTCATTCCCAGTCCAAAGGTCTGAGAACCAGGAGAACAAATGTTGTAACTTTTAGTCTGAGGCTGAAGACTTGAGAACCAGGAGAGAAGGATGTTCTGGTGTAAGTCCTGAAGTCTAAAGGCCTGAAAACTAGAAGCTCTGATGGGCAGGATAAGCTGAAAGCCCCAGCTCAAGAATAGAGAGGTCTCAGTTCATGATGGTGATGTAGGAGAATCTTGAACTCACCTCCTCCCATGGACATACTGAACTTACAGCTACATATGGAACATTTTCCCGTGAAGAAACTCAAAAATAGCTGAGAAATTCTTATAAGTCAAGCAAATGAGAAAAAAAACACACATCTAAATGGCTAAGTGAGGGTGAAATAGTCTTGTCATAAACGCCACAACCAGGAAGAAACTCCAAGAATGTCCCTGAAAAGTGAAGGGCTTGAATCCCACATTTGGCACCAAAACTTTTAAGACCTGCGTCTGACAGATGAACCTGCAAAAACATCTAGCTTCTGAAGTCAAAGGGGCTTGTGTCTCTTATATCCATAAGGCTGCAGAAAGTTGGGAAACAATTCTTTAAGGGTTCACATAGATTCACCTACATATTCCCCAGGACCCAATACAAAGGCAATTGACTGAAATGGTCCCAGTCTTTGTATGAAAGAGGTTTATTTTCTTATCGTAAAGCTTTGACATGAGAGGCAAGCATTTACTTTAATATATGACTAGAGTCCTCCTGAAATACTCTCCAAAGACATGGAAACCTGTGGGTGTCATCTTTGCCCTCTCTACCTTGTTCCAGGTCCCTGGTAACTTCCAGAAAGGAGTTTGCAGACACATCTTAGGTCCATGATTTTTGTAGCTGCTGCCCAAAGGAAATCCCTTGATTGCTGGCTCTGGTGGCTATCATATCATATACTCATGGGTCCAACAGAACCATAACAAACAGAGAGTTTTTAACCAGCTATACCTCAGGGCAACAGAGAGACAATAGTCTGAAACATTCGTCTTCTGCGAAAGATTCATATTAGCTTATCTTCATGACTGGTCTGAGGGAGAGGCTTGTAATTAAAGACACATATAAGGGCCAACCATAACCCTCTCCACACACCTCAGAGGGTGGACACTATCTTTGTGCATTTCTTCTGCTTCACTCCAGGTTTCCAGTATTGTCTGAAAAAAAGCTTGTGTACCCCTGTGGTACTCCAGTTTTTATGGCTGTTTGGCTGTTGTCCACATGACACATCCTTTGATAGCTTGGCTGTGGTGTCCAGTGGCGGGGGGGGGGGGGCTTGTTTTTCCAGGTTCAATGGGACAGTTGCAAACAAAGAAACAATTCTTAAAATGGCAATCACCTCAAGCCTCAGTGCAGAGGAAGCAGAGATAAATTTCCACCTCCTATTCTTCCCTTGAAAAAGGTATGTTTGCATACTTTAAAAGCTGCTGCATGAGGTTCTGGCTTCAATCAGCCTGAATCTAGACGCTGACTGAGATTCTCCCCTATGGGACACTGAGAGGTCTTGGCACACTCTTAACTACTGGGAACAATTAAGAACAAAGTAGGATGCTTGGATTATCACACAGGTTTGAGAAACAATCAAGAGCCAGGGGAAGGATGAATGATAAGGTTCATACCCTACACAAGGCCATTCCTTCAAAACTGATAGAAGTAGCTGTTTTATCTAACGCATACAAAACAAAATAGAGTTAACAAAAGTGAACAACAGGGGAATATGTCCTAAACAAAGAACAATATAAAACATAAGAAAAAGACTATAATGAAATAAATTGATTTATCTGATAAATAATTCAAAGTACTGGTAACAAATATACTCACTGAGGTTGGAAAGACAATACATGAACAAAGTGAGAATTTTAAAGAAGAGATAGAAAATGTAAAAAAGTACCAAATGGAAGTCACATGGCTAAAGAATACAATAACTACTGAAAAATACAGTATAAGGGTTAAATAATAGACTAGATGAAACAGAAGAAAGGGACAGCTAACTCAAAAGCAGAGAAGTAAAACTCATCCATCAGAATAGCAAAAAGAAAAAAAATGTAAAAGAGTGAATATAGCTTAAAGGACTTATAGAATAACATCAGATGGAATAGCATTCTCATTATAGGAGTTCCAGAAGGAGAACAAAGAAAAAAGGGGCAGAGAAATTATTTGAAGAAATAATGGCTGAAAATGTCCCTAAATTTGGGAAAGAAACATATGTCCAGATCCAGAAGGCCCTGAGAGTTAAAATCAAGATGAATCCAAAGAGGCCCACACCAGGAGCCATTATAATTATAGTGTCAAAAGTTAGAGACAAGGAAAGAATATTAAAAGCAGCAAGAGAAAAACAAGTTGTTACATCCAAGGGAACTCCATAAGACTACTAGTATATTTTGGAGGAGTAACTTAGCAGGCTAGAATTGAATGGCAGAATATATTCAAATTGCTAAAAGAAAAAACCGCCAGCAAAACCTAGCAAAGCTGTTCTTCAGAATTGAAGGAGAGAGAGTTTTCCGGACCAACAAAAAATGAAAGGAGTTCATTACCATCAGATCAACCTCACAAGAAATGTTAAAGAGATTTCTTTAAGCTAAAATAGGAAGACATGGTGATCAGGCAAGATGGTGGAAGAGTAGGGTCCCCAAGTCACCTGTCCCCACCAACTTACCTAGATAACTTTTAAATCAACCTGAAAATCTATGAATTCGGTTTGAGATTTAAAGAGAGAACAGCTGGAACGCTACCGTGAGAAGAGTTTACGCTTCGATCAAGGTAGGAAGATGGAAAAAAAATAAAGAAATAAAGAAATAAAAAAGCATCCAAGGGGAAGGTGCCTCCCGCCAGGAGCCGGGCTAAGGCCACGCAGCGAGTGCCCCCAGGACAGGAAAGCCCAGGCCCGGAGAAGCAGGAGCTTTATCAATCGTCCTGGATGGAAAGGCACTCGCAGGGAGCTCAGGCAGGATCCCAGGAGGGGTTAGGGATGCCCGCAGGCTCCCAGGGGCACTAACAGAGGAACTGTGCTCCGAGGAGAGCGCGCCACACACCTGGCCAAGCTCCCTAAAGGGCTGCAGCTCACACCCGGCGAGGCCCCGGGAGCAGCTCAGCGGAGGCTTGGGCGGCAGCTCCGCGAAGAGGGGGCTGCACAGCCCTGGGGGCGCGATTCCAACGGCGCAGGGCCTAGAGCCCAGGGTGCCGGGGGACACAGCCCAAGATCCAGTGCTGCCCTCAGGACAGGCAAAGGCCGGGAGGATACAGGGCAGCAAGGATGCTCCTGCCGACAGGCAGCCCCGAGCTGTGAAGCTTGGCGCCCCTCGCCCTGCCCCCGGAGCATTCAGGACCCTATGGACTGGGAGCTGCCGTAGTTACTGCCGGAGCTGACTCTAGAACTGGAGAGCTGGCCGCCACCAATTTGTTGTTACGCCTGGTGTCACCTTGTACCTGGACTGAGCAGGGGCGTCACAGAATAAATGGCTCCCACTGAGCCGTGCACCTGGCAGGGGACTGGGCAGCTTCCCCGGGTGCACACATCTGAGAATCAACAGAGCAGACCCCTCCCCAAGAAGACCAGCTAGAAGAACAGGGGAAAAGCAAGTTATTGACCAAGCAACACTGGAAAGTTCCAGGAGAAGTCGAAGAATCACAGTATATAAAATCAGAGGATACTCCCCCTTGCTTTTCTGTTTGTTTGTTTCCTCCACCCCTTTTTTCTTTTCTTCTTCTGTTTTCTTCTTTTTCCTCTTCTCTCTTTTTTTTAAATGGTTTAATTTTATTTTCTTTAATTTTTAAAAATTTATTTATGAAACTCACACAGAGAGAGAGAGGCAAAGACACATACAGAGGGAGAAGCAGGCTCCATGCACTGGGAGCCCGACGTGGGACTTGATCCCGGGTCTCCGGGATCGCGCCCTAGGCCAAAGGCAGGCGCTAAACTGCTGCGCCACCCAGGGATCCCTCTCTCTCTCTTTTATTTTTTTATAATAAATTTATTTTTTTATTGGTGTTCAATTTACCAACATACAGAATAACACCTAGTGCTCATCCCATCAAGTGCCCCCCTCAGTGCCCGTCACACATTCACCCACAACCCCCGCCCTCCTCCCCTTCCACCACCCCTAGTTCGTTTCCCAGAGTTAGGAGTCTTTATGTTCTGTCTCCCTTTCTGATATTTCCCACACATTTCTTCTCCCTTCCCTTATATTCCCTTTCACTATTATTTATATTCCCCAAATGAATGAGAACATACAATGTTTGTCCTTCTCCGTTTAACTTACTTCACTCAGCATAATACCTTACAGTTCCATCCACGTTGAAGCAAATGCTGGGTATTTGTAGTTTCTGATGGCTGAGTAATATTCCATTGTACACATAAACCACATCTTCCTTATCCATTCATCTTTCGATGGACACTGAGGCTCCTACCACAGTGTGGCTATTGTGGCCATTGCTGCTATAAACATCGGGGTGCAGGTGTCCCGGCATTTCATTGCATCTGAATCTTTGGGGTAAATCTCCAACAGTGCAATTGCTGGGTCGTAGGGCAGGTCTATTTTGAACTCTTTGAGGAACCTCCACACAGTTTTCCAGAGTGGCTGCACCAGTTCACATTCCCACCAACAGTGTAAGAGGGTTCCCTTTTCTCCGCATGCTCTCCAACATCTGTGGTTTCCTGACTTGTTAATTTTCCGCATTCTCACTGGTGTGAAGAGGTGTCTCATTGTGATTTTGATTTGTATTTCCCTGATGGCAAGTGATGCAGAGCATTTTCTCATGTGCATGTTGGCCATGTCTATGTCTTCCTCTGTGAGATTTCTCTTCATGTCTTTTGCCCATTTCATAATTGGATTGTTTATTTCTTTGCTGTTGAATTTAATAAATTCTTTATAGATCTTGGAAACTAGCCCTTTATCTGATATGTCATTTGCAAATATCTTCTCCCATTCTGTAGGTTGTCTTTTAGTTTTGTTGACTGTATCCTTTGCTGTGCAAAACCTTCTTATCTTGATGAAGTTCCAATAATTCTTTTTTTTTTTTTGTTTCTTTTGCCTTTGTGGATGTATCTTGCAAGAAGTTACTGTGGCTGAGTTCAAAAAGGATGTTGCCTGTGTTCTCCTCTAGGATTTTGATGGAATCTTGTCTCACATTTATATCTTTCATCCATTTTGAGTTTATCTTTGTGTATGGTACAAGACAGTGGTCTAGTTTCATTCTTCTGCATGTGGATGTCCAATTTTCCCAGCACCATTTATTGAAGAGACTGTCTTTCTTCCAATGGATAGTCTTTCCTCCTTTATCGAATATTAGTTGACCATAAAGTTCAGGGTCCACTTCTGGATTCTCTATTCTGTTCTACTGATCTATGTGTCTGTTTTTGTGCCAGTACCACACTGTCTTGATGACCACAGCTTTGTAGTACAACCTGAACTCAGGCATTGTGATGCCCCTAGCTATGGTTTTCTTTTTTAAAATTCCCCGGGCTATTCGGGGTCTTTTCTGATTCCACACAAATCTTAAAATAATTTGTTCTAACTCTCTGAAGAAAGTCCATGGTATTTTGATAGGGATTGCATTAAACGTGTAAATTGCACTGGGTAACATTGACATTTTCACAATATTAATTCTGCCAATCCATGAGCATGGAATATTTTTCCATCTCTTTGTGTCTTCCTCAATTTCGTTCAGAAGTGTACTGCAGTTTTTAGGGTATAGATCCTTTACCTCTTTCGTTAGGTTTATTCCTAGGTATCTTATGTTTTTCGGTGCAATTGTAAATGGGATTGACTCCTTATTTTCTCTTTCTTCAGGCTCATTGTGAGTGTATAGAAATGCCATTGATTTCTGGGCATTGATTTTGTATCCTGCCACGCTACCAAATTGCTGTATGAGTTCTAGCAATCTTGGGGTAGAGGCTTTTGAATTTTCTATGCAGAGTATCATGCATTCGGTGAAAAGGTAGAGTTTGACTTCCTCTTTGCCAATTTGAATACCCTTAATGTCTTTTTGTTGTCTGATTGCTGAGGCTAGGACTTCCAGTACTATGTTGAATAGCAGTGGTGAGAGTGGACATCCCTGTCTTGTTCCTGATCTTAGGGGAAAGGCTCCCAGTGATTCCCCATTGAGACTGATATTTGCTGTGGGCTTTTCGTAGATGGCTTTTAAGATGTTGAGGAATTTCCCTCTATGCCTACACTCTGAAGAGTTTTGATCAGGGATGGATGCTGTCTTTTGTCAAATGCTTTCTCTGCATCTAATGAGAGGATCATATGGTTCTTGGTTTTTCTCTTGCTGATATGATGAATCACATTGATTGTTTTACTGGTGTTGAATCAGCCTTGTGTCCCGGGGATAAATCCTACTTGGTCATGGTGAATAATTTTCTTAATGTACTCTTGGATCCTATTGGCTACTATCTTGTTGAGAATTTTTGCATCCATGTTCATCAGGGATATTGGTCTGTAATTCTCCTTTTTGGTGGGGTCTTTGTCTGGTTTTGGAATTAAGGTGATGCTGGCCTCATAGAACGAATTTGGAAGTACTCCATCTCTTTCTATCTTTCCGAACAGCTTTAGTAGAATAGGTATGATTTCTTCTTTAAATGGTTGTTAGAATTCCCCTGGGAAGCCATCTGGCCCTGGACTTTTGTGTCTTGGGAGGTTTTTGATGACTGCTTCAATTTACCTCCTGGTTATTGGTCTGTTTAGGTTTTTTATTTCTTCCTGTTCCAGTTTTGGTAGTTTGCGGCTTTCGAGGAATGTGTTCATTTCTTCTAGATTGCCTAATTTATTGGCGTATAGCTGTTCATAATATGTTTTTAAAATCGTTTGTATTTCCTTGGTGTTGGTAGTGATCTCTCCTTTCTCATTCATGATTTTATTAATTTGAGTCTTCTCCCTATTGTTTTTACAAGGCTGGCTAATGGTTTATCTATCTTATTAATTCTTTCAAAGAACCAACTCCTGGTTCTGTTGATCTGTTCCACAGTTCTTCTGGTCTCAATTTCATTGAGTTCTGCTCGAATCTTTATTAACTCTCTTCTTCTGCTGGGTGTAGGATCTATTTGCTGTTTTTTCTCTAGCTCCTTTATGTGTAAGGTTAGCTTTTGTATTTGAGTTCTTTCCAGTTTTTGAATCGATGCTTGTATTGCGATGTATTTCACCGTTAGGACTGATTTTGCTGCATCCCAAAGATTTTGAATGGTTGCATCTTCATTCTCATTAGTTTCCATGAATTTTTTAATTCTTCCTTAATTTCCTGGTTGACCCTTTCATCTTTTAGCAGGATCGTCCTTTACCTCCACGTGTTTCACGTCCTTCCAAACTTCTTGTTGTGATTTAGTTCTAATTTCAAGGCATTATGGTCTGAGAATATGCAGGGGACGATCCCAATCTTTTGGTATGGGTTCAGACCCGATTTGTGACCCAGTATGTGGTCTATTCTGGAGAAAGTTCCATGTGCACTTGACAAGAATGTGTATTCAGTTGAGTTTGGATGTAAAGTTCTGTAGATATCTGTGAAATCCATCTGGTCCAGGGTCTCATTTAAAGCTCTCGTTTCTTTGGAGATGTTGTGCTTAGAATACCTATCGGGGGTAGAAAGAGCTAGATTGAAGTCACCAAGTATAAGTGTATTATTATCTAAGTATTTCTTCACTTTCGTTATTAATTTGTTTAAATATTTGGCAGCTCCCACATTCGGGGCATATATATTGAGGATTGTTAAGTCCTCCTGTTGGATAGATCCATTAAGTATGGTATAGTGTCCCTCTTCATCTCTCACTACAGTCTTCTGGGTAAATTTTAGTTTATCTGATATAAGGATGGCTACCCCTGCTTTCTTTTGAGGACCATTTGAATGGTAAATTGTTCTCCAAACTTTTATTTTCAGGCTGTAGGTGTCCTTCTGTCTAAAATGAGTCTCTTGTAGACAGCAAATAGATGGGTCCTGCTTTTTTATCCAGTCTGAAACCCTGAGCCTTTTGATGGCGTCATTAAGCACGTTCACGTTCAGAGTTACTATTGACAGATATGAGTTTAGTGTCATCATGATATCTTTTCAGTCCTTGTTTTTGTGGATTGTTGCACTGAACTTGTTCTTAAAGGGGAATTTTGAGAGTCCCCCTTAAAATTTCTTGCAGAGCTGGTTTGAAGGTCACGTATTCTTTCAGTTCCTGCCTGTCTTGGAAGCTCTTTATCTCTTCTTCCATTCTGAATGAGAGCCTTGCTGGATAAAGGATTCTTGGTTGCATGTTCTTCTCATTTAGGACCCTGAATATATCCTGCCAGCCCTTTCTGGCCTGCCGGGTCTCTGTGGAGAGGTCTGCTGTTACCCTAATACTCCTCTCCATAAAGGTCAGGGATTTCTTGTCTCTTGCTGCTTTAAGGATCTTCTCTTTATCTTTGGAATTTGCAAGCTTAACTATTAAATGTCGAGGTGTTGAAAGGATTTTTTTGATTTTCGGGTGGGATCTCTCTATTTCCTGCATCTGAATGCCTGTTTCCCTTCCCAGATTAGGAAAGTTTTCAGCTATGATTTGTTCAAATACATATTCTTTTCCCTCTGCCCCTTTCGGCGCCCTCAGGAACCCCAATTAAACAGGTTTTTCTTCCTCAGGCTGTCGTTTATTTCCCTTAATCTATCTTCATGGTCTTTTAATTGTTTCTTTTTTCCTTAGTTTCCCTCTTTGCCATCAACTTGTCTTCTATGTCATCCACTTGTTCTTCCACCTCGTTAACCCTCGTCGTTAGGACTTCTAGTTTGGATTGCATCTCATTCAATTGATATTTAATTTCTGCCTGATTAGATCTAAATTCTGCAGTCATGAAGTTTCTTGAGCCCTTTATGCTTTTTTCTAGAGCCACCAGTAGTTGTATAATTGTGCTTCTGAATTGGCTTTCTGACACTGAATTGTAATCCAGATTTTGTAACTCTGTGGGAGAGAGGAGTGTTTCTGATTCTTTCTTTTGAGGTGAGGTATTCCTTCTAGTCATTTTGCTCAGTGTGGAGTGGCCAAAAACAAGTTGTATTGGGAAAAGGAGAGAAAGAGAGGAGAAAAAGATGGAAAGAAAAAAGAAAAAGAAAAAAGAAAAATTGGAAGAAAAAAGAAGAAAAAGAGAAAGAAAAAGAAAGAAAGGGAAAAAAGGGTGGGGGAACCAAAAAAATCAAAAAGCAAAAACAAAACAAAACAAAACAAAACCAAAAACAAACATAACAACAACAACAACAAAAAAAACACCATGGGGCAGTATCTTCTGATTCTGTATACTTTAAGTCCCTTGAGTTCCCCTGGAACTTGTCAGTCTAGTAGGTCTTCTGGGGGAGAGGCCTGTTGTGCTGATTTTCAGGTGTTAGCACTTGGGGGAGCTGCTCTCCCCCCTCCCTGGTGCAGGGCTCAGTGGGGGTGGTTTACTCTGTGAGGCCCTAGGAGGAACAACTACAGTGGCGGTGGCCAGCTCTGGAGCCCTGGATTCAGCTCCCGCAGTAACTAAGGAGCTCTCCGTCTGCTGGGGCCTGGATGCTCTGGGGGCTGGGCCGCTGATCTGCTCAGCTCGGGGCAGGAGCGTCCTTTGTGTCCTGTGCCCTCCCGGCCTCTGCCTGACCCGGAGGGAGGTCGTATCTTGGGCTGTGTCCCGGCGCCCTGTGCTCCGGGGCCTGCGATGTTGGATTCGTGCTCCCGGCCACACAGCTGCCTCTCTGCGGAGCCACCGCCGGCGCCCCTCCGTGCTGCTCCCCGAGCCGTGCAGACCCCTCCGCAAGGAGCCTCTTCCTCTGCCGGAGCTGCAGCCGAGCTGCTCCCGGGACACTCAGCCCCCTCCGGGCAGAACCGCCACCGGAGCCCCTCTGAGCTGCTCCCGGGTCAATGCTTGCGCGTTGCAACCCTTTAGGGAGCTCAGCGCACTCTTTCTGGTGCGCAGTTGCTCTATTAGTGTCCCAGGGACCCTGAGGGCATCCCCGTACTCCTGGGGTCCTGCTTCAACTCCTTGTGAGCGCCTTTCCGCTCAAGAAGATTGGTGAAGCTCCTGCTTCTCTGGGGCGGTGCTTTCCTGTCCTGGGGACACTTGCCCCAGCCTTAGCCCGGCTCCTCGTGGGGTCCCTCCCCCTTGGATGCCCTCTGTTTCTTTATTTCTTTTTTCCCCGTCTTCCTACTTTCATAGAAGCGCGAACTCTTCTCACTGTAGCATTCCAGCTGTTCTGTCTTTAAATCTCAGGCCGAATTCGTAGATTTTCAGGATGATTTGAAGGTTATCTAGGTAATTTGGTGGGGACAGGTGATTTGGGGTCCGTACTCTTCCACCATCTTGCCCCTCCTGTCTCTTCTCTCTTTTTCTCCTTTTCCCAGTACAACTTGTTTGGGGCCACTCTGAACTGAGCAAAATGACTAGAACTCAACTCAAAAGAAAGAATCAGAAACAGTCCTCTCTCCCACAGAGTTACAAAATTTGGAATACAATTCTATGTCAGAAAGCCAATTCAAAGGCCCAATTTTAAAGCTACTGTTGGCTCTAGAAAAAAGCATAAAGGATTCAAGAGATTTCATGACCGCAGAATTTAGATCTCATCAGGCGGAAATTAAGAATCAATTAAATGAGATGCAATCCAAAATAGAGGTCCTAACGACCAGGGTTAATGAGGTAGAAGAGGGAGTGTGTGACACAGAAGATAAGTTGATGGCAAGGAAGGAAACTGAGGAAAAGAGAAAAACAATTAAAAGATCATCGGGATAGGTTAAGGGAAATAAATTACAGCCCAGAAGGAAAAAATTTAATTGGGGTTCCCAAAGGCACCGAAAAGGACGGAGGTCCATAATATGTATCTGAACAAATCATAGCAGAGAAGATCCCTACCTTGGCAAAGGGAACAGGCATTCAGATCCAGGAGATAAAGAGATCCCCCCCCTAAAATCAATATAAACCTCTCAACACCTCGACATTTAATAGTGAAACTTGCAAATTCCAAAGATAAATAGAAGATCCTTAAAGAAGCAAGAGACTGGAAATCCCTAACTTTTATGGGGAGAAGCATCAGGATAACAGCAGACCTCTCTGCAGAGACCTGGCAGGCCAGAAAGGGATGGCAAGACATATGCAGGGTCCTAAATGAGAAGAACCTGCAGCCAAGAATACTTTATCCAGCAAAGCTCTCATTCAGAATAGAAGGAGACATAAAGAGCTTCCAAGATAGGCAGAAACTGAAAGAATATGTGACCACCAAACCTGCTCTGCAAGAAATATTAAGGGGGACTCTGTAAACGAAAGAGGAAGTCTAAGGAAACAATCCACAAAAACAGGGACTGAATAGGTATCATGATGATACTAAATTCATATCTTTCAATAGTAACTCTGAACATGAATGGGTTTTATGACCCCATGAAAAGGTGCAGGGTTTCAGATTGGATAAAAAAGCAAGACCTATTTATTTGCTGTATACAAGACAGCATCCCTAAAAAAAAAAAAAAAAAAAAAAAGACAGCATCCCTGAAGGCGAGAAAAACAAAAGAAAAAATGAATTACTGGGACTTCATCAAGATAAGAAGCTTTTGCACAGCAAAAAGAAACAGTCAACAAAACTCAAAGACAACCTACAGAATGGGAGAAGATATTTGCAAATGACATATCAGATAAAGGGCTAGTAGCCGAGATCTATAAAGAACTTATTAAACTCAACAGTAAAGAAACAAACAATCCAATCATGAAATGGGCAAAAGACATGAACAGAAATCTCACAGCAGAAGACATAGACATGGCCAACAGGCACATGACAAAATGCTCCGCATCACTGGCCATCAGGGAAATACAAATCAAAACCACAATGAGATACCACCTCACATTCTCATCATGAGAATGGTGAAAATCAACAATACAGGAACCAACAAATGTTGGAGAGGATGTGGAGAAAGGGGAACCCTCTTATACTGTTGGTGGGAATGTGAACTGGTACAGCCACTCTGGAAAACTGTGTGGAGGTTCCTCAAAGAGTTAAAAATAGATCGGTCCTAAGACTCAGCAGTTGCACTCCTGGGGATTTACCCCAAAGATACAGATGCAGGGAAATGCTGGGACACCTGCACCCCGATGTTTATAGCAGCAATGTCCACAATAGCCAAACTGTGGAAGGAGTCTCGGTGTCCACTGAAAGATGAATAGATAAAGAAGGTGTGGTATATGTATACAATGGAATATTACTAAGCCATCAGAAACGACAAATACCCACCATTTGCTTCGACGTGGAGGGATCTGGAGGGTATTGTGCTGAGTGAAGTAAATCATCGGAAAAGGACAAACATTATATGGTCTCATTCATTTGGGGAATATAAAAATTAGTGAAAGGGAATGAAGGGAAATGGGAAAAAATGAGTGAAAATATCAGTGAGGGTGACAAAACATGAGAGACACCTAACTCTGGGAAATGAACAAGGGGTAATGGAAGGGGAAGGTGGCATGGGGTTGGGTTGACTGGGTGATGGGCCCTGATGGGGGTGCTGGGCGGGATGAGCACTGGGTGTTATGCTATATATTAGCAAATTGAACTCCAATAAACAGAATAAGAAAATAAAAAAATAAAATAGGATGGCACAAGTTAGTAACAGGAAAACAGATGGAAGTGTAAATGTAAATATTTTTTAAAATGCAGGATAATCTAATGTTGTAAAGGTGCCAACCTAATCAATTATAAAATTATAGTATAGAGCATAAATGACAAAAGCAGTAAAAACTGTAACTACAATAATTTATTTATATATACACAAGATAATAGATGTAAATTATAACATCAAAGTCAGAGCGTGAGGGAACGTAAAAACGTAGAGCTTTACAATTTGTTCAAACTTAAATTTTTATGAACTTAAAATAGACTATTATATATACAAGTTGTTTCATGTAATCTTCATGGTAACCACAAACC
The DNA here is from genome assembly GCF_011100685.1 of Canis lupus familiaris. Lineage (NCBI taxonomy): Eukaryota > Metazoa > Chordata > Mammalia > Carnivora > Canidae > Canis > Canis lupus. The sequence continues at coordinate 59,358,442 of NC_049260.1, read as the reverse complement.
AAAAACCTATACTAGAAGCACAAAAGATAAAGAGAAGGAAATATAAGCATACCACCACAGAAATTCATCAAATCACAAAGGAAGAGAAAAAGAGAATAAGAAACAAAGAATTACAAAAAAGCATGAAAACAATGGGAAAATGCTATAATTCTGTACCTGTCAATAATTAGTTTAGATGTAAATGCTCTAATCAAAGGACAAAGATTGGTTGAATGGATAAAAACACCCTCAAGTCCCATGTATTTGTGGCCTACAAAAGACATATACAAGATATTGCATCTTAAAGTAACAGAATATACATTCTTCTCAATTGCAAATGGAACATTCTCCAGGGTAGATCATATATTAGGCCATAAGACAAATCATAATAAAATTAAGTAGTCTGAATTCATATCAAATATCCTTTTCAATAACAATGGCAAAATATTTAGAAATCAGTTACAGGTGAAAATGGAAAATTCACAAATATGTGGAGATTAAATACCATGTTACTGAACAATCAATGGGTCAAAGAAGAAATAAAAGGAAAAATCAAGAAATATCTTGAGTAAACTAAAATTGAAATGCAACATACCAAAAATTGTAGAATTCAGAATCAATATACAAAAATTGGTTGCACACCTATAAAATAATAGTGAATTGTCTGAGAGAGAATGCAAGAACACATTCCCATTTACAATTGCATCACAAATAAAAAATACCTAGGAATGAAATTAGACAAGGGATTTAAAAACCTCTTACATGGAAAACTACAAGACCTTGATGAATCAAGCTGAAGAACACAAAAAATGGAAAAAATATACCATGCTTATGAAATGGAAGAATTAATATTGTTAAAATGCCCACACTACCCAAAGCAATATACTAATCCAATGCAATCCCTATGAAAAATCCCCTGGCAATATTTACAGGAACAGAAAAAAATTCTAAAATTTATGTTGATTCACAGATGGCCACAAATAGCCAAAGCAATCTTAAGAAAGAAACACAAAGCTAGAAACATCAGAACTCTTTATTTCAAACTATATTACAAAGATATAGTAATCAAAACAGTATGATCTCAGCATGAGAACAGATACATATTTTAATGGACAGAAGGCCCAGAAATAACCTCATGCATTAATTTATGCATGAGTCTATTAATTTATGACACGGGAGTGAAAAATATGCAAAGGAGAAAGAATTGTTTCTTCACTAAATGATGTAAGGAAAACTAGACCATCAGAAGTATAGAATGACCCTTGACCACTATCCTATATCACACACAGAAAATAACCCAAAATGGATTAAAGATTTGATCATAAGATCTAAAAACATAATACTCCTAGACAAAAAAATAGGTAATAAACTCCTTGACATTGGTCTCCACAACAATTTTTTGGATTTGACACCAAAATGGAAGACAACACAACCAAACCAAACCAAACCAAAAACAATAAGTAAGGCTAACTCAAATGAAAAAGCTTCTGCAAAATAAGCCATTAGCAAAATGAAAATGCAACCTATAGGGATGCCTGAGAGGCTCAGCAGTTGAGCATCTGCCTTCAGCTCAGGGCGTGATCCTGGAGTCCTGGGATCGAGTCCTACATCAGGCTCCATGCGGGGAGCCTGCTTCTCCCTCTGCCTGTGTCTCTGCCTTTCTTTCTGTGTCTCTCATGAATAAATAAATAAAATCTTTAAAAAAAGAAAAAGAAAATGCAACCTATAGAATGGGATCAAATATTTGCAAATAATGTATCTGATAAAAGGTTAATTTGTAAAATATATATTAACCCTTTATCAGAAGTGGAGGTATCAAACTTCTGGAATTCAAGCTGTAATACAAACATAATCATCAAGATAGTATGGCACTGGCACAAAAACAGGCACATAGATCAATGGAAAAAATAGAGAACACAGAAATGGACCCTCAACTCTATGGTCAACTAATCTTCGACAAAGCGAGAAAGAATATCCAACAGAAAAAAGACAGTCTCTTCCACAAATGGTGTTGGGAAAATTGGACAACTATGTTTAGAAGAATGAAACTGGGCCATTTTATTACACCATACACAAAGATAAACTCAAAGTGCATGAAAGACCTAAATGTAAGACAGGAATCCATCAAAATCCTAGAGGAGAACACAGGTAGGAACCTCTTCGACCTCAGCCACAGCAACTTCTTGCTAGACATGTCTCCAAAGGCAATAGAAACAAAAGCAAAAATGAACTCTTGGGACTTCAACAAGAGAAAAGTCTTCTGCACAGCAAAGGAAACAACAAAACTAAAATGCGACCTTTGAAATGAGAGAAGATATTTGCAAATGACATATCAGATAAAGAGCTAGTATCCAAGATCTATAAAGAATTTATCAAATTCAACATCTCTAAACCAAAAACTCCAGTGAAAAAGGGGACAGAAGACATGAACAGACATTTCTCCAAAGAAAACATACAAATGGCCAACAGACACATGAAAACATGCTCCACATCACTTGTCATCAGGGAAATACCAATCAAAACCATGATGAGATACCACTTTACACTGGTAAGAATGGCTAAAATTAATAACTCAGGAAAGAACAGATGCTGGCAAGGATTTGGAGAAAGGGAAATCCTCTCACACTGTTGGTGGGAACACAAACTGGTCAGCCACTCTGGAAAACAGTATGGAGTTTCCTCAAATAGTTAAAAAAAAAAATAGGACTACCCTACAACCCAGCAACTGCACTACTAGGCATTTACCCAAAGGATACAAACATAGTGATTCAAAGGGGCACATGCACCCCAATGTTTATAGGAGCAATGTCTCAATAACCAAACATCTGGAAAGAGCTCAGCTGTCCATCGACAGATCAGTGAATAAAGATGTGGCATATATATACAGTGAAATATAACTCAGCCATCAAAAAGAATGAAATTTTGCTATTTGCAACCATGTGGATGGAAATAGAGGGTATTATGCTGAGGGAAATAAGTTAGAGAAAGACAAATACCATTGAGTTTCACTTTTATATGTGGAATTTAAGAAACAAAACAGGTGAATATAGGGGAAGGGAAGGAAAAATAAGATAAAAACAGAAAGGAATGCAAACTAAAATACTCAAGTATAGGAAACAAACTGAGGGTTGCTGGAGTGGAGGTGGGGGAGATGAGGTAATTGGGTGATAGGCATTGAAGAGGCCGCTTGAGGTAATAAACAGTGGGTGTTATATGCAACTGATGAATCACTAAATTTACTGCTGAAATGAATAATACACTATATGGTAACTAAATCGAATTTAAATAAACTTTTAAAAATATAGAGAAATTTTATACAACTCAATAGCAAAAAATATCTGATTAAAAAATGAGCAGAAAATCTGAATAGAAATTTTTCCAATAAAGACACAGATAGCCAAGAGATGCAAAAAAAAAAAGATGCTCAACATCACTAAGCATAAAGGAAATGCAAATCAAAACCACAATGAAATATCACCTCATACCTGTTAAAATGACTATTATCAAAAGGACAGAAAGAACAAGTGTTGAAAAAGTATGTTGTTGGAAAGTATGCAAACTGTTTCAGCCACTATGATAAAATGGTATGAAAGTTTCCACAAAAAATTAAAAATTTGAACTAAGATATGTTCCTGCAATTCCACTTCTTGTGATTTATCTGAAGGAAGTCAAAAAAGTAACTTGAAAATATATGTGCATCCCTATGTTCATTGCAGCATTATTTAAAAAGTGTATACCTGGAAGCAACCCAAGCATCTATCAATGAATGAATGGCTAAAGAAAATGTGGTATATATGATAGAGTATTATTCAGCCATAGAAAAGAAGGAAATCCTGCCATTTGTGATACCATAGATGCACTCTGAGAACATTATGCTAAGTGAAATAAGTGAGATAGAGGAAGACAAATACCATATGATCTCACTTGCATGTAGAATCTAAAAAAAATAAACAATAGCAAAAATCAACCTTATAGGCACAAAGAACAAATTGATTGTTTCTAGAGGACAAAATGAGAGGGGGAGCAAAATAGGTGAATGTCGTCAATACGTACAACTGTCCTGTTATAAAATAAATAATTCCTGTGAATGTTATATACAGCATGGTGACTATAGTTCATAATACTCTATTGTATACTTTAAAGCTACTAAGAGAGTAGATCTTAATTTTTTTATTACAACAAAAATTTTGTAACTATGTATGGTGATGAATGTTAACTAAATTTACTCTGGTGTTCATCTTGCAGTATATTCATATATCAAATCGTTATGTTGTGTACCTGAAGCTAATATAGTGTTGTATGTCAACTGTATCTCAATTAAAAATTGAGAGAGAAACTTTTCCCTTTTTCTGTCTTTTTTATTCTATTCAGGCATTAAAAGATTGGATGATGACTACCCACGTTGAAGAGAGCGGTTTTTAAAGTCAGTCTACTGATTCAAATGCTAATCTCTTCCAGAAATACCTTCATAGATGTATATAAAAATAATGTTTTATTATTAAGCTATATATTAGCTATATATTTTATTATTTAGCTATATATTAGCTATACCCATATATATATTAGCTATACACCTATATATTAGCTATATGGGTATTCTGAAACCCAGTTAAGTGGACACATACAATTAACAATTACAATTCCCATTATCACAGAATGTTCTAAGACACTGTTTTAGATACTACCTTTACCTAGCCAGGCTTGCTACCACCTATCCCTACAATAGGTCAAAAATTAATCTTCCATAATTATAGATATTGCTAGAAATAGTACTCTTCTATTCATCCCAATTTTCTATGGCTCCTACTAGCCGTATTTTGATGATACAGGTGGCTTAATGGTTCAACATTCAGTTTGCATAGAAATTACATTCTCTTCCTATTCTGGCTCTTGACCTGTTGATTAGATGTCCCATAAGCTCTGGCTTTTACATTTAGGCCATGTCTGTATAAGCAGAAAAACAGACTCAGGACCAATATGTTAATTTTAGTCAAAATCATAATCATCATGATATAATTAATAACAACTAATAATTATTTTTAATTTTTATCGACTTTTTTTAAAAGATTTTTTTTACTTATTCATGAGATACACAGAGAGAGACAGAGAGAGGCAGAGACATAGGCAAAGGGAGAAGCAGGCTCCATGCAGGGAGCCTGACACAGGACTCCATCCCGGGTCTCCAGGATCATCCCCTGGGCTGAAGGTGGCGCTAAACCACTGAGCCACCCAGGCTGCCTTATTTATCCATTTTTAATTGTGATAAAACATCTCATAACATAAAATTTACCATCATAACCATTTTTTATGTTTTTATTTACTTATCCACAAGAGACACACAGAGAGAGGCAGAGACGCAAGCAGAGGGAGAAGCAGACTCTTTGCAGGGAGCCTGATGCAGGCCTTGATCCCTGGACCCCAGGATCATGCAGATGCTCAACCACTGAGCCACCCAGGCATCCCCAACATAACCATTTTTAAATATACAGTTCAACAGGGTTAACTATATTCACATTGTTGGGCAGCAAAACTCCAGAGTTTCTTCATCTTGCAAAACTGAAACTCTATATCCATTGAGCAATATTTTCCCATTTCTCCCTCCCCCTAGTCCTTGGAAACTACAGTGTTATGTTCTGCTTCTATTAATTCTACTCTATTAGATATCTCATGTAAGTGAAGTCATGGTTATTATCTTTTTGTTACTGGCTTATTTCAATTAGCATGTTGTCCTCAAAGATCATCCATGTAGTACAGCAACCAGTAATTATTGAGTACCTACCTTGTGCTAGGAAATTTCTATAAATTACCTTATTTACTTGTCACAGCATCCCTACAAAATTAGTTTCATTTTTCCATTTTACAATTAAAGTAAATAAGGCCCAATCCAATCATGAAATGGGCAGAAGACATGAAGAGAAATCTCACAGAGGAAGACATAGACATGGCCAACAAGCACATGAGAAAATGCTCCACATCACTTGCCATCAGGGAAATACAAATCAAACCCAAAATGAGATACCACCTCACACCAGTGAGAATGGCGAAAAATTAACAAGACAGGAAACAACAAATGTTGGAGAAGATGCAGAGAAAGGGGAACCTTCTTGTACTGTTGGTGGGAATGCAAACTGGTACAGCCACTCTGGAAAACAGTGGGGAGGTTCCTCAAGAAGTTAAAAATAGAGCTACTCTACAATTCAGCAATTGCATTACTGAGTATTTACCCCAAAGATATGATGTAGTGAAATGTTGGGACACCTGCACCCCAATGTTCATAGCAGCAATGTCCACAATAGCCAAACTGTGGAAGGAGCCACGATGTACTTCAACAAATGAATGGATAAAGAAGATGTAGTATTTATATATATATATAATGAAATATTACTCAGCCATCAGAAAAGACAAATGCCCACTATTTGCTTTGACATGGATGGAACTGGAGGGTATTATGCTGAGTGAAGTAAGTCAATCGGAGAAGGATGATAATCATATAGTTTCACTCATACCTGGAATATAAAAATTGGTGAAAGGGATTATAGGGGAAAGGAGGGGAACTGAGTGGGAAAAATTAGAGAGGGAGACAAACCATAAGAGACTCCTAACTCTGGAAAACAAATAAAGGCTTGTGAAAGGGGAGGTGGGCAGGGGGTGGGGTAATTGGGTGATAGGCACTGAGGAACACACTTAATGGGATGAACACTGGGTGTTATACTATATGTTGGCAAATTGAATTTTTTTAAAAGACTAGACTATAAAATCCTCCTCTTCTTCCAGGAAGGAAGGAAGGAAGGAAGGAAGGAAGGAAGGAAGGAAGGACTACTAATTATACAGAACAAACTGATGGTTACCAGAGGGGACGTGGGTGAGAGGATGGGGAAATTAAAGAGTGCACCTGTGATGAGCACCAGGTGTTGTATGGAAGTGTTGAATCCTGATACTGTACACCTGAAACTAAGGTAACAGTGTATGTTAACTGGAATTAAAATAAAAACTTTTTAAAGAGGAAAAAAAGGTAAATAAGACTCAAATTAGTTATGTGACTTTCCCAAGGGTCACACTACCAAATATGATCCATAAGTTCAAAGTGTTTGACAATCACTTTGTTTTATGGGAAATGCTGAGGAGGCAGGACAAGATGGTGGAAAAGTAGGAGTCCTAAACTCACCTGGTCCCACCAACTTACATAGATAATTTTCAAAACACCTAAAACACCTAAAAATTCGACCTGAGATTTAAGGAGAGAACAGCTGGAATGCTACAGAGAGAACCGTTTTTGCTTCTAGCAAGGTAGGAAGGCAGAAAAAAATAAAAGAGAATAAAGTGGGGGAGGGGCCCCGCGAAGAGCCAGGCTAAAGCAGAGTGGCGAAAGCCTCCAGGACAGGAAAGCCCAGCCCTGGGGAAGCGGGAACTTTCAAAATCTGCGCCAGAGAGTTTTCCCAGACGGAAAAGTGCTTAGCAGGGAAATTGGGCAGAATCACAGGAGGGGCAGTGAAGCCTCCAGAGTCCCGAAGTCACTAATAGAGGAAGTGCGACAGGGAGAAAGCGCACTGCAAACCACAGACAGATCTAGGTAAAGGGCTGGAGTGCTGGAGCCCTCAGGGCATTTGGGAGAAGCCAGTGGGTTAGGCGGGCCAGCTCCTGATGGAGGTGGCTGTGCCCTGTTGCCTTGGGGGTCTGCGGCCCCCTGCAGCATGGTTCCAGTAGCACAGGGCCCCAGATCCCACAGAACTCAAGCAGACAAAGCCAGCAATCCTGTGTTCCCTCATGACAGGCAGAAGCAGGGAGGGCAAAAGACAGCAAAAATTCTTCTGCTGCTGGGCATCCTGCAAGCTGTGCCGATCAGTGCACCCGTGCCTGCCCCAGGAGCATCTAGGCCAGCGCAGACTGGGAGACTACATTCGTTACTAGCAGGGAGCTGACTCCAGAGTGGGAAATCTGGCCACCGCCATTGCTATTTTTCGTCCTTGTTTCCCTGAGGGCCTGGGAGAGGTGGGGCCACCAGGGAACAAAGGCCTCATAGGAAAAACAGCTGCCACTGAGCCCAGCACCCAGAAGGGAGCGGGCATCTCCACCCAGGCACGCATACCTGAGAATCAGCACAGCAGGCCCTTCCTCCAGAAGACCAACTGAAAGAACAAGGAAAGAGCAAATTCTTGACCAAGCAGTGTTGAAAACTCCAGGACTGAGGGAAATAGACATAGAAGTAGAGGGTCCCCCCCCAACTTAAATTTTTTTTCCTTTTTCCATTACAATTCATTTTTATATCCAACTAAAAATTTCCAATATTTTTTCTTTTCCCACCTTAACTACAATTTTTTACCAGCTCTTCATTTTTAGGTTTCTTCCTTTTTGACTTTCATATTTCTACAATTACATGTCTTAGATATATTTTTCACTTCTGGATTCCCTTCAACATGGTCAATTAAAAAATCATGCTCAATTTAGTTTTGGGAGATATAGGAGATATGAGTTTTTGGTGTTTATTGTTTTCTCTGCCTCATTTTGTTCTACAATGGTGGAAGTTAATACCTTCTAAAACATGACCAGCATGCACCCAGAACCAAGTGGAATACCATGCTTGGTTCATTCTGTGAGATTATATTATCTCTTCATTCCCATTATGCCCCCCTCCTTGATATCATTTATATTTTGGTGGTCAATATTGGGGCTTTCTACAAGTATTCCTGGTTTATATAAATTTGGGATTAATCACCTTCTAACATACAAAACTTAATACACTCAAAACCAAGAGGATCACCCTCTAGGACCCCTCAGGTAGACTACATTCTTCCTCCACTACAACTTCTTCACCATCACCATCTCCCAGTTTCCCACCTTTTTTTCTCTCTTTTTTTTTCTCTTTTTCTTCTTTCTTTTTCTTTTTCTTTTTTTTCTTCTTCTTTGGGATTTTTGGCCTTTATTTTTTAATACTTTGTTTTAAAATTTGTTTTTCACTTGAGGGGTCCTTTTGTTTTATTTTGTTCTGATCTTTGTTTTCATTTTCTGGTCTCTGGCCTTGTCAGAATCATCTCAGGTGAAATTTACTTAGGTCATGGTTGATATTTTTGACTCAGCTGGCTCATACAGCCACTCTGCATTGAGCTAAACGACTAGAAGGAAGAATTCAACACAAAAGAAAGAATCGGGAATAGGACTCTCTGTCACAATGTTATAGAATATGGATTATGATTTGATGTCAGAAAGCCAATTTAGAAGCACAATTATAGGGATCCCTGGGTGGTGCAGCGGTTTGGCGCCTGCCTTTGGCCCAGGGCACGATCCTGGAGACCCGGGATCGAATCCCACGTCGGGCTCCCGGTGCATGGAGCCTGCTTCTCCCTCTGCGTATGTCTCTGCCTCTCTCTCTCTCTCTCTCTGTGTGACTCTCATAAATAAATAAATTAAAAAAAATTAAAAAAAAGAAGCACAATTATAAAGTTGCTGGTGGCTCTGAAAAAAGGCATAAAGGACTCTAGAGACTTCAGAACTGGAGAATTTAGATGTAATCAGGGAGAAATTAAAAATCAATTAAATGAGGTGTAGTCCAAACTGGATGTCTTAACAATGAGGGTTAAAGAGGTGGAAGAAAGAGTGAGTGACATAGAGGACAAGTTGATGGCAAGGAAGGAAGCTAAGGAAAAAAGAGGAAAAGAATTAAGAAACCATGAGGAAAGGCTAAGGGAAATAAATGATAGCCTCCAGAAAGAAGAATCTACATATAATAGGGGTTCCAGAAAATGCCCAGAGAGTGCCAGAAAGCATATTTGAACAAATCATAGCTGAGAACTTCCCTAACTTGGGGAGCTAAACAGGCATTCAGATCCAGGAGATAAGGAGGTCCCCCCAAAATCAATAAAAACCTTTCAACACTTCAACATTTAATAGTGAAACTTTCAAATTCCAAAGATAAAGAGAAAACCTTTAAAGAAGTGAGAGACAAGATATTCTTATCTTATATGGGGAGAAATACCAGATTAACAGCAGACCTCTCCACAGAGACCTGGCAGGCTAGAAAAGGCTGGCATGATATATATAAGGTACTAAATGAGGAAAACATGCAGCCAAGAATACTGTATCCAGCAAGGCTCTCATTCAGAATAGAAGAAGAGATAAAGAGCTTCCAAGATAGGCAGAAACTGAAACAATATGTGACCACCAAACCAGCTCTGCAAGAAATTTTAAGGGGGACTCTGTAAAAGAAAGAGGAAGCCCAAAGAAATAATCAACAAAAACAGGGACTGAATAGATACTACAATGACACTAAATTCATATCTTTCAATAGTTACTCTGAATGTGAAGGGGCTAAATGATCCCATCAAAAGATGCAGAGTTTCAGACTGGATAAAAAAGAAAGACCCATCTATTTGCTGTCTATAAGAGACTCATTTTAGACGTACGGACACCTACAGCCTGAAAATAAAAGGTTGGAGAACCATTTACCATTCAAATGGTCCTCAAAAGAAAGCTGGGGTAGCAATCCTCATATCGGATAGATTAAAGTTTATCCAAAAGACTGTAGTAAGAGATGAAGAGGGACACTATATCATACTTAAAGGGTCTATCCAACAAGAAGACCTAACGATCATGAATATTTATGCCCCTAATGTGGGAGCTTCCAAGTATATCAATCAATTAATAAACAAAGTAAAGATATACTTAGGTAATACTGCACTAATAGTAGGAAACTTCAACATGGCATTTTCTGCAAATGACACAACATCGCCAAAGAAACAAGGGCCTTAAATGATACACTAGACCAGATGGACTTCACAGATATATACAGAACTTTCTATCTGAAATTCTCACTTTTGCATTATTTACTCTTACACCAAAATATGTCCAAAATATCTTGTCCATTTAAATTTGAAATGATAGTGTTTTATCATGAAAATTCCAGGCTTACATTTTTTGAGAACCTATTGATCTTTGTTATCAGCATCTCTTAGAAAAATCACCAATTTTTCAAAAGCCTGAATAAGAGGCATCAAAGATGGTGGTGGGGAAGGAGGACTTTGTGTTCACCCTGCCCCATGAACACAACTAGGTAACTATCAAATCATTCTAAATACTCCAGAAATACACCTGAAACTGACAGAACAAATTCCACAACTAAAGAGAGAGAAGAGACCGCCTTAGAGAAGTTAGGAAGTGCAGAGACATGATTTAAAAGAGAAATTGATCAAGTATGCTAAAGAGAGGAGGGAGCCAAGCACAAAGAGAATGTTTCCCCAAACCCATTGGCTTGGGAAAGAAGAGGGGCTTAATTTTGTGATTTCCTACAAATAGCAGGGCTTAAAGACTGCAGTTTTATAGGTCCGTGGGCTTGGCTGGAAAAGAACATGAAGGGCACACGCACTGCTTCCTGAGAGAAAGCAAGCAAACAACTTGGGAGTAGACAGTGTGGAAAGAGCTAAGTGAGGAACCCATGGAGCACATAGTGGGGAGATTATTCACTCACCTCGTAGAGTGTTCCTGTGAGGCAATGTTCACAGAAATGACTCTGTGAGGACAGGGAAGCTGGTTGGTACCATTTCCCTACCCTGCACCTCAGCATAAACACAGATCCATCAGTGTGAAGCAGTTCAGTGATAACACTGGCTGACTTACTTATTTTCACCAAACCCAGGTGGGACTCTCAGTCAAGCTTGTCTCAGTCCCAAAGTGTCAGGCCTCTCCCTGATAAGACTGGTGCAAACCCCAGCCCACACTACTGTCTCTAAAGCATGGAGTTTTAAAGTTCAGCACATGTAGCTGTGATAGCCCCAGGAGGGCACTGTGCTGCTTTTGGAGATAAGGCACACAAACAGCGTGGTGGCAGACTGTGGAAACAGCATCTGGAAAATGCCTGGTGCACACAGTGGGGAGATGATCCAGTATTGTAGGAGCACTTTTCTAAGAGGAAGCATTTAGGGAGATGCCTCTCAGAGAATAAAGGAGCTGGCTGGTGCCATTTCCTTCCCCTACCCCTCAACATAAAAACAGAACCACCTGTGGGAAGCAACTCAACATGAACACTGGCTGCCCAAGTTGTTTAAACTAAATCCCACCCACTTCCCCACTCCCATGGAAATGCCCTTCTCAGTCAAGCTTGCTTCAGCCCCAGTGTGCCAGGCTCCTCCCCTATAATACTGACACAAACACCTTCCAAAACCATGTCTACCAACCATAGAGCTCTGCAGGGCCACAGTTCTGGTTGATGTGATGTCAGGTCTCATTTCAGACCAGAGAATTCCTAGTTAAAACTCACCACATTCAAGCCATGAACCAAAAAATGCCCATTGCAGGCAAGGAGAGCCTCTGAAGATAATTGGCCTGAACGATAGAGCAGCCAAAACACAACAGCAGAGTGCACACACCACACACCAGAGACCCTCTTGAAGTGCCAGGCTCTGGGCATTAAATAACCTCTTTTTCATAAGGCAATTAATTTCAGGGTACATAAGTGGATTTTCTAACATACAGAAGAAAGCAGAGACTTAAACAAAATGCCAAATGGAGGAACGTAACCCAAATGAAAACAAGATAAGGTCAGAGGCAGAGATCTAAGAAAACAGATATAGGTAACATTTCTGATGAAGAAATAAAAGCAACAGTACTAAGGATAATCACTGGGCTTGAGAAAAGAATAGAAGACATCAGAAAGTCCCTTACAATAGACATAAAGAGATAAAAAAGAATCAATCACAGATGAAAGATATAATAAATGAGATTGGAAGTAGGCTTTATGTGATGAAGAGCAGGCTGGAAGAAGCAGAAGAACAAATTAGCGACCTAAAAGAAAATATATTGGAAAATAATGAAGCTGAACAAAAGACAGAAAGAAGAATTAAAGAACATGAGAAAAGACTTAGGGAACTCAGTGCTCCACCAAACAGAACATTCATATTATAGGAGTCCCAGAAGAAGAAGAAAAGGCCAAAGGGGGCAGAAAATGTATTTCAAGAAATAATAGCAAAAGCTTCTCTAATCTGGGGAAATAAACAGGTTTCAAATCCAGGAGGCAAAGGGAACTCCCATGAAAATCAATAAAAGCAGGTGAACACTAAGATATATTGTAATTAAGTTTGCAAAATTTGGTGATAAAGGAAAATCTTAACAGCAGCAAGATAAAATAAGCCCTAAACTTACAAGGGAAAACACATAAGGCTAGCTAGGCATTTCTCAAAAGAAACTCAGCAAGGCAGAAGAGAGTGGCATGATGCATTCAAAATGCCAAATGGGAAAAATCTGCATCAAGACTATCACTCAGAATAGGAGAGATAAAGAGTTTTCCACACAAACAAAAACTAAAGGAATTCGTGACCAGTAAACTAGCCTTGGAAGAAATACTAAAGGAGTCTCTGAGTGGGAAGGAAATATCAAAAGTGACAAAGACTAGAAAAGAACAGAGAAAACTCTCTAGAAACTGACAAATCAAGTAATAAAGTCACATGACATACATATCTGCAATAATTACTCTGAATTTATCAATGGACTAAATACTCCAAACAAAAGACTTAGGGTGTCAAATGCATAAAAAAGTAAGATCCATAGATACGATGCCTACAGAAGACTCACTTTAGACCTAACACCACTTGCAGAATCAAAGTGAGGGGGTGGAGAATCATTTATCTCCAAAATGGATGACAAAACAGAGTTGGAATAGCAATAATTGTATCTGAAAACCTAGACTTTTTTGTTCTTCATTGCTTTTGTAATGCTTTGGTACTGGTACTACTGGCCTCATGGAATGATTTTGAATGTATTTCTTCTATTCCAATATTTGTAAGATTTTGATTAAGATTCCCACTAATTATGTTTTTAAATGTGTAGTAGAACTCACCAATGAAACCATGGGGCCATGGGCTTTTCTGTGCTGGGAGAGATTTGATTCCTAATTCAACTTTTACTTTCGTTATTGGTCAAATAAAATTTTCTATTACTTTCACCCATGATTAAATTGTATTAATTTGTGCATTTTAAGGAATTATTTTTTTTCTAAGTTATTTGATTTGGTGGTGTATGACTGTTTATAGTAATCAGTTATCACACTATGCATTTCTTTCTTTTTCAGGTTTTATTTAAATTGCTGTTAGTTAAGTTACCATGTAATATTAGTTTCAGAAGTAGAATTTAGTGATTAATGACTTATATAAAACACCCAGTGCTCATCACAAGAAGTTCCCTCCTTAATACCCATTCCCTCGCCCACCTCCCCATCCAGCAACCCTCAGTTTGTTCTCTGTAGTTAACAGTCTGTTTTCTGGTATGCCTTTCTTTTGTTTTTCTGCTATACATATCTGTTTTACTTATTTCCACATATGAGTGAAATCATATGGTATTCCTTTCTCTGACTGACTTATTTCCCTTAGCTCCATCAACATCATTGCAAATGGCAAGATTTCATTTGTTATGGTTGAATAATATTCCATTGTGTATATATACTACATTTTTATACATTCATCAGTCCCTGGACACAGGGGATCTTTCCATAATTTGGCTGTTCTTGATAATGCTGCTATAAACATCAAGGTGCATGTATCTGTTAAGATCACTACTTTTGTATCCTTTGTGTAAATACCTGATAGTGTAATTGCTGGATCATAGGGTAGTTCTATTTTAAACTTCATGAGGAACTTCCATACTGTTTTCCAGAGTGACTGTATCAGTTTCCATTCTCACCAACACCTGTTGTTTCCTGTGCTCTGAATTTTAGCCATTCTGACAGGTGCAAAGGGATATCTCATTGTATTTTTGAATTGTATTTCTCTGATGATGAGTGATATTGAGCATCTTTTCATGTATCTATTAGCCATTTGTATGTCTTTGGAAAAGTATTCATGTCTTCTGCCCATTTCTCAACTGGATTATTTTATTTTTGGGTGTTGAATTTGATAAGTTCCTTATATATTTTGGATACTAACCTTTTACCAGATATGTCATTTGCCAATATCTTCTCTCATTCTGAAGGTTGCTTTTTAGTTTTGTTGATTGTTTCCTTAGCTGTGCAGAAGCTTTTTGTCTTGAAGTCCCAATAGTATTTCTCTTTTGTTTCCCTTGACTCAGGAGACATATATAGTAAGAAGTTACTACAGCTAAAGTCAAAGAGGCTACTGTCTGTGTTCTCCTCTAGGATTATGAGGGATTCCTGTCTCACATTTAGGTCTTTCATTCATTTTGAATTTATTTTTATGTAAGGTGTAAGAAAATGGTCCAGTTTCATTCTTCATGGGGCTGTCCTGTTTTTCCAGCACCATTTGTTGAAGAAACTTTTTCTCACCAATTGGATAATTCTCCTGCTTTCTTGACAATTAGTTGACCATATAGTTGTGGGTCCATTTCTGAGTCTTCTGTCCTATTGATTATGTGTCTGTTTCTGTGCCAGTATCACACAGTCTTGATGACTACAGCTTTGTAATAATGTTTGAAGTCCAGAATTGTGATGCCTCCAACTCTCTTTTTCAATATTGCTTTGGCTATTTGGAGTCTTTTGTGTTTCCATACAAATTTTAGGATTCTTTGTGCCAGCACTGTGAAAAATGCTGGTGGTATTTTAATAGACATTGCATTAAATGTATAGAATACTTTGGGTCCAGGTTGTTTTATTGCTGATCTTAATGTTTGTACCATTGTGTTTGGAAAATATACTTGGTATGATTTCAGTCTTCTTAATATGATATCTGTTATGTTTCCTTTTATGTGATTTAACCAGGGAATTCTTCTGTGTGTACTTGAAGAAAATAGGTATTCCATTTTTCTTGGATGGACTATTTTACATATATATATATATCTTTTAGAACCAAGTATTTTGTTTTTTTTAGAACCAAGTATTTTGAAGTATGCTTAAAATAAAAAATATTCTTGTTGAAAAAAATTAATATCTTTACCTAAAAGTACTCATTTAAAATAAAACATATCAGAAGGGAGGTGGGTGGGGGAGGCTGAAATAGGTGAACAGGATTAAGAGTACACTTATCATGATGAGCACTGAGTAATGATGCATAAATTTTGAATTACAATTCAAAATAATAATTATTTTGAATTATTATACACCTAAAACTAATATAGCACTATATGGTAACTATACTGGAATTAAAATTAAATACTTAATGACAAAGAAGAAACATAAGCCAACTCAACTAAAATCCAAATAAAGACAGAAATTAGTTCTTTCAAAAAGTCTAAATAATACAATAAGCAAAATCTGCTTCCTAATAACCTAGTTGAAAGTTCTAATCTTAGGTCTTTATTTTATTTCTAGGATTAATATTTGGATAATTGTGTTGTCTTCCCCTTTATGGAATCTGAAGTCCAACATGATTCCCATTTTTCTGGGGCACTTTCTGCTTGCTTCCCTTTCTACACTGCCCAGTCAGAGTAAAGGGAGAAAAAATTTTCAGGAGTAGAATCCTTGTTTGCTAAAATTTAGGCATAGATATATATATATTGTGCTAATAAAACTAACTTTTTAAAAAGATTTTTTTTTATTTATTCATAAGAGACATAGAGAGAGAGGCAGAGACATAGGTAGAGGGAGAAGCAGGCTCCCTGCAGGAAACCTGATGTGGGATTCAATCCCTGGACTCCGGGATCACACTCTGCTCCAAAGGCAGATGCTCAATCGCTGAGCCACTCAGGCGTCCCAAAGCTAACTTTTTTTTTTTTAAACAGAGATAAATGCTAGCCAAACTAAACCTAATTTAGTCTGCCAATACATGTGAGGACTCATGGGTCTCATAAGCACTGGAGGGAGGGAGGCAGATAAAATGGGAAGGCCTTCTAAGTTATTATATCCTAAAACTTCCCAGCCAAAACTTGTAACCTAGAGTACTTTGCAAAAATCTCCTATAGTTTTCTCTTCACAGGCTGAACTTTAAATGAAGAGTAGCAGTATGCTTTCTAATAGTTAATGATATCAACTATTATTGTGAATCTGAGGACAAAACTTAAACATTAAACATTAGGTAGTTTACACATTTCATTGGTTGAATAACATGTCATTGAGTACGAAGTGCATAATAATATATATCAATGAAAGAAGAAGAAGTTTGAAACTTTAGTGTCCAATAGAACCTTTGGAGGGGTTTGCCAAAGGAATAATCATATAAGTTATCAAAAACAAATTTTTCCAAAGATAGAGTAGAGGAGAATTCTGGGAATTAAGTCTCTAAATGGTTGATTATGGCTTGAAATAATTTCCCCTTTGTACTTTTTTTGAATTCACATTAAAAAAACACTGCTTTTCCATTTTACTCAGGCCAATTTTGGACACAAAACACAAAAAAATTCCTTTTTGTCTTGTTATTTTTAACACAATGGAGGAATATTATATTTTTCTAATGTTTCTAAAAGCATTATTAAACATTACTAAAAACAGAAGGGAATGAGAGCAAATAAGTAAAAAATTGAGCATTAAAAAATAATCAAGATGACAAACATCCATCTTCTCAATCTCTCATAGCTTCTCTGATTCACAAACTTCATTTCACATCATCTGAGGAACTCAGTAGAAATTTCTTTTTTGTAAATTTTTAGACTCACTACTTCACTTCCGTTTTCTTATTCGTGCCTTCCCTACTCTGCAGAGAGACTGTGCTATGTAGCTATTTTGGAAGAAAACAATGGGGGGAAAGTCAGATTATTATTGTTTTTATGAGTAATCATAAAATTTTTATATTTCTCTAGGAAGAGAAAAATAGAAAGGAGCATTGAAACCTCTAACTTCTTCCTCACTTGGGAAAGGCAAAAAGTTCATCTTTCACAGAACCAGAAAGAGTGAGGCCTCAGGAGGCATTTCTCAAAAATGTATTATGAAATTCCAACATAAAATAAATGTGAAGTTAAAATAAGGGCTATTTTGTAGGTTTTAGATAGCCTAAAAATAGATTATCCTGGTGATTTTAAAGATCCTCAAGGTATCACATTCACTTATGTTGTCTCATTATGCTACATCTGACATAAAACAATAATGATTCATTCCATTTTTTCTCTCTGGCTTCATAATGTGATTTTGTTATATTACACATACAATTTGGTAAATCAAAATGATCAACTCAATCATACTTTAGTAATCTGGAGAAATTCATCTATTTCTTTCAAAGCAATCATCTGATACGTGGTAATTTTCAAAGGAGTCGTCTAATATAGAACATATTATTATACTATTATGGCATAAAGCCAGGTAAAATATAGATAGAACATGAATTTGATGTTGAGATTAAACTGTGGCTTCCAGTTTTCAAAATTGATTCATCTTTTTTCCTCCATAAGTTTCCATGAAAACTGGGATGTAACTGGAACTTAATGGAGATTACTCCAGACAGGTCTATAGCTCATGGAAGTGCTAATACGATGTCTTACCTCAGCAATATCACAAAGCTTACAAACTTCTAAAATGGAGCTGAATTCAATCTTCCAAGATATATAAGGATCTTTTAATATCACCAGTTAGAGAGAATGAAAGGTAAAATATGGGACCTTAGGTATAATTTGAGATAAAACAGCTGATGTAGGACTCTTACCTCTTCCATTTCTCCCACATTATTTCAATGACTACTCTGTGTTTTTCTTTGGCCTCATATTTGATTACACTGTACCTAACATATCCTTGCTGCACAGATTTATCTGCATATAGTAAAAATGTGAACTGAAGTCCAGGCTATAAGACAGCATGGTTGCAAAAATTTTGAGTCCCTGCTCAATAAAAATTTCAGCTCACCTCACTAAAAATAATTATGTTCCTAGGAGTTCAAAGAATTTCACAATCTTTGAACTATATTAGATATGTGGGGTGAAAAGTGCAGAGGTTAAAAATCAGTTAGATTAGAGCTGTTTTCTTGATAAGAGATAAAAGTAGTGCAAAAGGTATAATGGAAATCATGTGGAAACCTAGATGCAGTTTTCAGTGTCTTGAGCAAACATAAAGTCCATCAAAGTGAATTATCTCCTGTGAGAGACTAAATACAAAGGCTAAATATAGATGAACACTAAAATGAAAAGAAAGGATTTTCCTTTTTTCAAAACATTCTGCTATCCATTTGCTTCATCATTTAAATGTATTTTGAAATATTTGGGGGTGGTGATGGAGGAACTCCAATACATAAAACCCATGAAACCAGATCTGGTCTGGTTTGAAACAAGCTGGGAGATCAAGAGCACTGTTGGTGGGTCTGTTCTTTTTATCTTCTTTATTTTTTCTGGTCCCTTCTATGGAACCCCATAGTTCTATAAAACACAGCTTGTAGATCTTTGCATCAGTCTAACCTGTTTATTTTGTATATGGATAAATACCTGAGAAGAAACAGGACCAGCGGTGCCAAGGTTATACCAGGTGTTTGGCAAGAGATAATTCTCTAGAATCAGACTACTTGAATTTGTACCTAATTCTGATACTTAATAGCCGGGTGACCTTGAGTATTAACTTCATTTGCTTCAGTTTCTCAACCTGTGAAATAACAGATAAAAACAATGAGTTAGTGTACATAAAGTATTTAGATTAATACCTGGTATACACAGTATATGTGCATATAATGTATGTGTATGTCTAGGACTATAGCCCAGAAATTCTTTATAATATACAATGTTTCTTTTCATGTACCCCAAAACCAAAATCTCAAGCAAATTTTGGGCTATTCCTAGTGTTTCATCATGTGACTAGAGAAGTATTTTGTGAGATTTTACATAAGCTGTGCTGAGCCTTGTTGTGAACAGACCATGATGGGCTTTGGAATCAAGCAAATCTAGTTTTGATCTCAGGCCCACTACTTGTAACTCTTTGTTCTCATGTAAGTTTCTTAATCTCTTTGGGCTTAAATTTCCATATTTTTTTAAAAATTTTTATTTATTTATGATAGTCACACAGAGAGAGAGAGAGGCAGAGACATAGGCAGAGGGAGAAGCAGGCTCCATGCACCGGGAGCCCGACGTGGGATTCGATCCCGGGTCTCCAGGATCGCGCCCTGGGCCAAAGGCAGGCGCCAAACCGCTGCGCCACCCAGGGATCCCAAATTTCCATATTTTAAAAATGGTGATAATACTGTCTCATGGAGCAGTGGCCATGGAACAGAACTTTTTAGGGGCCATAAGCATTACTCTGTGGGTGTGTGATTAAGTCCATTCAAGCCCTAAAAAGCAATAAATGTGAAGGAAAAAAGCAGAAAAGTTTAGGGTGATCTTAGATGCTCTAACAAGGAATAGTGGGTTAAAATGAGACAAAAGAAAGAGTAGACCAAGGAGAAGGAAAAATTGAAAGCATGCAGTATTAAACCACGGAATGATCATTCCTAAGGGAAGATGTGGAAGTCCCTTAGTTTGAGTCATTCCATATTGAACTGAAGTAAGGTAAAGTAGAATCTATCTGGGGAGCAATCTTTCCCTGGCTGAGAAACCAAAAAGATGAGCTAATAAGGGATTTGTATCTTTTTTTGAGCCAGGGGTGGAAATCCCTCCTAGATGCACATCTGCACAGATTCTGAGCCAGCTGGGGATGAAAAGAAGAAGCAAAAGAAACCCACACAGAGAGAAAAAGAAAGAAGGAATGTAGAACAGAGGTAATAAAAAAGAACTAAGAAAGATAGATAAGGATAAAGACAAATGAATAGAGGGAGAGATGAGAAGAGAATAGAGTGAAGTGGAAAACAGGACAAAGAGAGAAAAGAACAATTGAGAAAGACAAATCAGAGTCTTGACAAAAAAGAGTGTTGAGGTGTTACTAGCCACAATGATGCTGATATCCACTGTTCATTAATGATACATCTCATTACGTAGGCCCTGCGACTTGGGACTTGGCATCAGAAGATAATTGGTTCCTAGCAGCTGATAAATAAACAAGCCCAAGCCTAGAGATGATCAGATGGAGACATCTTTTTTCCTCCCCACTAAAAGAAATGTTCATTTTTTTCCCCTCCTCTTCAAAAGGTAAACAATGTTTGTTTCCTAGAAACAGCTGTGAGTATAGGGAAGAATATCAGCTGTCTTTGCCAGACCCAGAGTTCATTCCAGGGAGCCAATTCCCTTTCCCATTATACTAGTTCTTTAGCCAACCTATTTGCAGAGATGAAGTTCCCCACCCAAAATACCTGTGCCAAAGAAAGTAGGGACTTTTGTTCATTTTCAAAGTCCCTAGGCTTTGAACAATGAATTCCACCCTGGGATGGCATCATCTAAACACTCTTGTACAAAAAAGAACACATTTCTAAAACTTTTATTTGGAAAGTACTGAGAGCATTTGCATAAGACACTGACCATCTTATTGGCTTTTATATGTTCTATCTCTGGTTCTATCTCTCTATACCCAGTCCCTCTCCCAATTTCTTACATAACTCCTGCTGCTCTATCTGCACTTACCTTCAACTGTTCATTGGCTTTAATCATCTCTTTTCATTCTCTTTTCACATGGCCTTAACAGGAAAAGTAGATGATTCTAGAGGTGATTGTAAAGGTTAGTAATCATTAGTCAGAGGCCCTAGAGGTAATTACTCAGCAAACTATCTACCTCTTCCTACCTTGGGAAAGTTGTCCTTCTTTTTTAAAAATTTATTTTATTTTTTTATTTTTTTATAAATTTATTTTTTATTGGTGTTCTTTTTGCCAATATATAGAATAACACCCAGTGCTCATCCCATCAAGTGCCCCCCTCAGTGCCCATCACCCAGTACCCCCACCCCCCGCCCACCTCCCCTTCCACCACCCCTAGTTCGTTTCCCAGAGTTAGGAGTCTCTCATGTTCTGTCTCCCTCCCTGATATTTCCCACTCATTTTTCTCCTTTCCCCTTTATTCCCTTTCACTATTTTTTATATTCCCCAAATGAATGAGACCATATAATGTTTGTCCTTCTCCGATTGACTTATTTCACTCAACATAATACCCTCCAGTTCCATCCACGTCGAAGCAAACGGTGGGTATTTGTCATTTCTAATGGCTGAGTAATATTCCATTGTATACATAAACCACATCTTCTTTATCCATTCATCTTTCGATGGACACCGAGGCTCCTTCCACAGGTTGGCTATCGTGGCCATTGCTGCTATAAACATCGGGGTGCAGATGTCCCGGCGTTTCACTGCATCTGTATCTTTGGGGTAAATCCCCAGCAGTGCAATTGCTGGGTCATAGGGCAGATCTGTTTTGAACTCTTTGAGGAACCTGCACACAGTTTTCCAGAGTGGCTGCACCAGTTCACATTCCCACCAACAGTGCAAGAGGGTTCCCCTTTCTCCACATCCTCTTCTTTAAACTGTATCAGAGACCAAATTGTACTCAAGCCAGTGAATATAACAACACTAACAATAATAAAGTTGCATTTTTCTGTGGCACTTTACAACTTCCCACAGACCTTTATATTCAGTATCACATTTAAATCTCAACAACCTTGTAGTTTTGTGTTTCAAATATTCAATTGGTACTTAAAGAAACAGAAAAGAAGGTACAGACTGAAAAAAAATGTAAATTTTGAATCTTGGAAACCAATCACAAGAATGCTGGGTTTAAGATAGAATCTTCAAGTAGGCAATCAGATATTTGTCCAGTGGCCAGTGAACAAGACCAGCCTTATAAATGGTGGTATACAAGTATTCCCTGACTTGGAATTGTAGACCTCATGATTAAAATTCCTTTCCACTAACTTGACCACTGATATGAATTATTGACTCAGGATTTGAAAGGTACTTTGATAATTTGGATAATTTTATCCAATTCTTACCTGATATCTGACCCTCTCTACATTATTTCTGTCAAATAGTAATTGGGTCTATCTTCAAAAACTTTCAGCAGCAGAAACCCACTAGTTTGTGAGGCACTGTATGCCTCTAAAACTGAGCTAGATCCTTATATTAACTTGAAATCTGTCCCTTTATTAATGTGACTACCAAAGCCCACTACATCTGTTGAGTGGGTTTGAAGTCATTTCTTTTCCCCACTAGAGCCCTTCAGACAGCTAAAAATGGGGACTCAGATCTTCTTGTGGTTCTTATGCTAGTTACTCATCCCTGAGCCCTTCTGTTCTTCTTCATGTAACATAGTTCAGAGTATCCTCAGCATCCTGGTTAGAGCCCTATGACCTCTCCAGCCTCTCTATGTCCCCCTAACATGTGACATTTAGCTCTGGGCACCACATTCCTGCTGTGCTGTGAAAGGTAAGAAGCATTGTGTGCCTGTCACCACCCACTTCCTGGATTTTGAATTCCTGTCCATGTAGCCCCATCATAAGACTGACTCACACAAAACTAGTAACAGGGAACTGCTTTAAGATATGTGCATTTATCTTTCAGTGGAAGGGGAGGAAGGCAGGGGTGGGGGTGAATGGGTGATGGGCACTGAGGGGGGCACTTGACAGGATGAGCACTGGCTGTTATTCTGTATGTTGGAAAATTGAACACCAATAAAAAATAAATTTATTATCAAAAAAAGATATGTGCATTTAATTGGGAAATCATTTTATATCTCCTGGAAAGATAACACCTTACTCAGCCTATTCATTTTCCTCCTTAAATCACTATTACCCTGAACAGAACAATTCCCAGTACTGTTAAACTTTACTGAGTTATTGTGTTTGAGTTGGAAGAGATTTTAGGAAACAGAGGCTCAGGGAGGTGAAAGTATCTACCTAAGATCACACAGGGAGTTAGCTGACAATAGTCTAGAACTCAGATTCCCTGAAGCATAGGCTGGAGCTGCTTTGGGCCTTAGAGGGATCAGCCTTGGATGACTCTTCAGCTCTTGACTTTTAGGATATACCGCATCAATGGAAAGATCCCCAAAAGCTGTCAAATATTTCTCTCCTGATCCAGCACCTTCCCCAAACCTTGTACACTATTTCCTGACTTCCCCCCAAACAAAACATGGGTGAATCTTAGGATACATTAAAACAGGGCCTAGGGAATCCCAAGAAACATATGCATGTGCCAGAAATGCTGCCACCAGAAAATTTAAAACTATGCAGAATATATGATACTTGATTGTTCCCATGCTCCTCAGGCTGATGCCATATCCAAGACCTAAGGCAACTATTTATTGGGGGGAGTTCAACTAGACACTAGAGTGTGATAAGTATATTCAAGCCTTAGATCCCTTATGGTAAACACAAAGTCTCATCAAAATAGCTTCTGTGACTCAGGCTCAAGCAGTCATGGGTGATTCTCCCCAACATCTCAAATTGTGGCAAGTGGCAAGAATCCAAAGGAGTTCAAGCAGTAGGTCCAAAAATCAGCATGTCCTTCAATTTTCATTCATTTTCCAAATGCTTCAAGATTCTATGGAGTGGTGAAATTTTGGAGTAAAAATGGCAAATTGAATGCACACACTAATTTCAATGCCTCTTGAAACCTCATTATAACTAGAACATTATAACTAGAATTTATGCTTTTTAAAAGCATAGATCCACAAAAATGAGAGAAATAGGAGAGAAGGCAGAACCAATTAAGTTTGATCAGCCTGAATACAGATGGATAGGTAGCAACCAACTTAGCATGCTCAAGAAAACATAATTCTATGATGAAAATAAGTGAAAGGTAACAAGTTTTATGCTGAATCATCCTCAAAAAAGCTCAGAAACTGTGGCCATAGTTAATTTGTCAGTAAGAAAATAGAAACAGGGAAATCATCAAATCGTTAACAAATTCAAGAAAATATTCCAGGACTGAAAGCCATAGATTTCTAGAAAAGGCCCACAGAGTGCCCATAACAATGGAAAAAAATAGATCTACAACAAGTGAAATTGTAAGATTTCAGAGTGCTTGCAGAAAAGAAAAAATGCAGAGAAGAAAAAATGCTTCCAGAGAAATACGAACAGGCCACAAGAAAAAAAAAAACCCAAACATCAAGAATTAGGATAACTACGTTTCTCAATGGGCAACACTAGAAAGTATATAATGAAGAAGCAGTACTTTCCAAATTCTGAAGGAAAGTTATTTCCAACCTTGAATTTTATGAGCAGTCAAATATTAGGGTATGATGAAAACACTTTCAGGTATGTAAATTGTGGATTGAATTATCTTCTCCTCAAATTCATATGCTGAAGTCCAACCCATTCATACCTCAGAATGTGACTTTATTTTAGAAATAAGATTGCTTAGGCTAATTTTATTTACATGAGAGATCATACTGGAGTAGGTTGGGCACTTAATACAATATGATTGATACCCTTATAAAAACAGGAAATTTGTTTTTTTTTTAATTTGAGAATGGTTGATACACAATGTTACATTAGTGGGATCCCTGGGTGGCTCAGTGGTTTAGCGCCTGCCTTCAGCCTGGGGCATGATCCTGGAGTCCTGGGATCAAGTCCTGCATCAGGCTCCCTGCATGGAGCCTGCTTCTCCCTCTGCCTGTGTCCCTGCCTCTCTCTCTCTGTGTCTCTCATAAACAAATAAATAAAATCTTAAAAAAAAAAGTTACATTAGTTTCAGGTATACAACATAGTGATTTGACAAGTTTATACATTATGCTATGCTCAGCACGAGTATACTTATCATTTGTCACCATACAACAATATTATAGTACCCTTGACTGTAATTCTTATGCTGTGACTTTTATTCCTGTAACTTATTCATTCCATAAATGGAAGCTTGGGTCTTCTACTCCTTATCACCCATTTTGGCCATTCTTCCCTCTGGAAACTATCAGTTTGCTCTTTGAATTTATAGATCTGATTCTGCTTTTTGTTTGTTCATTTTTTAAGATTTCACATATAAGTGAAATCATATGGTATTTGTCTTTATCAGTCTGTCTTATTTCACTTAGTATTATACTAGGTCCATCTATGTTGTCACAAATGATACAAATGCATCTTTTTATGGCTGCATAATATTCCTGTGTGTATGTGTGTGTGTGACCTCTTCCTTATCCATTCATTTTACCAATAGATTAAAAAATTGACATTTGGACACAGATACACACACAATGAGAATGCCACATGAACATGAAGGCAGAGATTGAGGTAATGTATCTATAGAACAAAGAATGTCAAAGATTGTCAGCAATACATGATAAGTTGGGAAAACTGTATGGAATAGTTTCTTCCTCACAAGCCCCCAAAGATCACACTTGTTGACACCCTAACTTTAGAATTATAGCCTCCAGCACTGTGAAAAAACAAATTTTTGTTGGATAAGGCATACATTTTACAGCACTTTGTTATGGCTGGCCTAGAAAACTAATATATAAAGTTTCCAAAAAAAATCTGCTACCATGCCTCATGTACCATCTAGAAGATGTACCCCACCAAAATTAGGGAATAAATGTGAAAAAGAAAAACATAGGATATTTAAAACTGAAAATAAAATACATGAAGGGGTCTAAGGGAATCCCTAGAATAATGGTGAAGAAGGATCTCAGCTTTCAACAAGTATTGAAAGCAACTAAAAAAATAAAAATAAAAATAATAAAAAATAAAAATAAAATAAAAAAATAAAAAAAGAAAGCAACTGCTCTGGACTAGCACAGTGGAGTGCAGGATGGCCATGTCAAGGGCAGTCATAAAGATTTCTGCTGCTATGAGACCATTTGTTTTTGTAACCTGAGGACTGAATGCCCATTCTTTGTCAGATGTCTGTCTAATATCCCACTACTGCCCTTCCATATATCCCCACGTTGGTAAGCCTAAGTTTTCTGGGACTCATTCAAGGCTTTATATTCTCAGAGAAACTAAAGCCAGACCATGATACTCAAAGACTCTTTACAGCTTTCATCTGTGCCAGTACTGTCCTTCCCTTACACAATGTGGGCTGTGCTTGTTCTCAGTTTTCATACTGACAACCTTTCACGTTTATTTATATTTAAACATTTGTTTAAAAATGACATAGTATTTGATAAAAGTGTAGTGTAGTACAGAATGGTAGAAGCAAATCAAGAAGGCTGAGGAAGACAGAAGATATGTCTAATGTTGAAAGCAACGGATTTTTTGTATTTTTTTCAAAACTTTTTCATTCTTTAGTAGTCCACCTCAGAGACCTATACACCCTTTTTGACATTGCAGACTTTCTTGATGACCTCAGTCCACATTGAAAGCTGAATTTGACACAGGATTTGAATTTTACAGGAAATGCAAAAGTAATAGTCTACCCTCTGTGCTTAACAGGTTCAAAAATTGAGATGTTCTATAGGTATTAATACATGGGTATTAAATAGCCAAGATGGAACACTGACTGAGATCAGTCTGTAAACATGCCCTTTAAGTTGTTATGCTCTATTGTTTCCTCAGACCTAAAGTCTAGAAGGTGAATCTTCAAGAAAAATGAGTCTACATAATCTAAAGAAAGTGAATATCTGGATTGGAGCACAGCTTGTGGTGAAGAACCCACCAAACATACAATGAAGCCTTTTATATGACATAAAATAGAAAGACATTCAGAAAGACCATACAAAGAACTTTGTAATTTTGTAAGACCCTAAACTTTTTTCTGTGTTCAAGTTTGCTAATTTTGTTTCCTTTATCCATTTTTAATGGTAAATAGCCTTAAAACACAAAGAACCAGTGAGTTAATTTGAAGAGATAGGAAGGGAGATAAGAGTTGGATAGATTATGTCTTACTTGTCTTTTTTCTTTATAAAAAAGATTTATTTATTTATTTATTTATTTATTTATTTATTTATTTATCTGATTGATTGAGAGAGAGAGAGAGAGAGAGAATGGGAGCATGAGCCGGGGGGGGTGGGAAGGCAGAGGGAAAATCAGACTCCCTGCCCATAGGGCTTGATGTAGGAACCTTGTGATCTTGACCTGAGCCAAAGACAAGGCTTAACTGACTGAGCCACCCAGGCACTCCAAATGTCCTACTTTTCAGTTAGATACAGTTTGAAGAAGAGATTTTTCCCAAAATAAACTTAATAATGGTAGCTCTGATGGCATAAATATTATGATCTGGGAGTGGTGGAGTCTACATCTAATAAGGACATAAGAAAGATTAAGTTAAAGAGAGCTTCAACTAAAGAGTAAATCAGAGACTGAAGTGGTACATTTTACATCTTGAAACGTTCTGAAGCATTCTGGCCCACTACTTAGGTTATATTTGGAGTCCCCTGGCTACTCTTCTTTTATTGTACTATATTTTACATTTTGTTATGACAATAATAGAAATCCTATAGTTCCTGTGCTACTTATTTCTTTTTTTAAATATTTTTAATTGGAGTTCAATTTGCCAACATATAGCATAACACCCAGTGCTCATCCCATCAAGTGCCCCCCTCAGTGCCCGTCACCCAGTCACCCCCACCCCCGCCCACCTCCCTTTCCACCACCCCTTGTTCATTTCCCAGAGTTAGGAGTCTCTTATGTTCTGTCTCCCTTTCTGATATTTCCCACTAATTTTTTCTCCTTTCCCCTTTATTCCCTTTCACTAATTTTTATATTCCCCAAATGAATGAGAACATATAATGTTGTCCTTCTCCGATTGACTTATTTCACTCAGCATATCCTCCAGTTCCATCCATATCGAAGCAAATGGGGGGTATTTGTCATTTCTAATGGCTGAGTAATATTCGATTGTATACATATACCACATCTTCTTTATCCATTCATCTTTCGATGGACACCGAGGCTCCTTCCACAGTTTGGCTATTGTGGACATTGCTGCTAGAAACAGCAGCAGGTGCAGGTGTCCCGGCATTTCCCTGCATCTGTATCATTGGGGTAAATCCCCAGCAGTGCAACTGCTGGGTCGTAGGACAGATCTATTTTTTTTTTATTTTTATTTTTTATTTTTTTTTATTTTTTTTTATTGGTGTTCAATTTACTAACATACAGAATAACACCCAGTGCCCGTCACCCATTCACTCCCACCCCCCGCCCTCCTCCCCTTCCACCACCCCCAGTTCGTTTCCCAGAGTTAGCAGTCTTTATGTTCTGTCTCCCTTTCTGATATTTCCCACACACTTCTTCTACCTTCCCTTATTTTCCCTTTCACTATTATTTATATTCCCCAAATGAATGAGAACATATAATGCTTGTCCTTCTCCGACTGACTTACTTCACTCAGCATAATACCCTCCAGTTCCATCCACGTTGAAGCAAATGGTGGGTATTTGTCATTTCTAATAGCTGAGTAATATTCCATTGTATACATAAACCACATCTTCTTTATCCATTCATCTTTCGTTGGACACCGAGGCTCCTTCCACAGTTTGGCTATCGTGGCCATTGCTGCTAGAAACATCGGGGTGCAGGTGTCCCGGCGTTTCATTGCATTTGTATCTTTGGGGTAAATCCCCAACAGTGCAATTGCTGGGTCGTAGGGCAGGTATATTTTTAACTGTTTGAGGAACCTCCACACAGTTTTCCAGAGTGGCTGCACCAGTTCACATTCCCACCAACAGTGTAAGAGGGTTCCCTTTTCTCCGCATCCTCTCCAACATTTGTTGTTTCCTGCCTTGTTAATTTTCCCCATTCTCACTGGTGTGAGGTGGTATCTCATTGTGGTTTTGATTTGTATTTCCCTGATGGCAAGTGATGCAGAGCATTTTCTCATATGCATGTTGGCCATGTCTATGTCTTCCTCTGTGAGATTTCTGTTCATGTCTTTTGCCCATTTCATGATTGGATTGTTTGTTTCTTTGGTGTTGAGTTTAATAAGAATTAATATTGTGAAAATGTCAATGTTACCCAGGGCAATATACACGTTTAATGCAATCCCTATCAAAATACCATGGACTTTCTTCAGAGAGTTAGAACAAATTATTTTAAGATTTGTGTGGAATCAGAAAAGACCCCGAATAGCCCGGGGAATTTTAAAAAAGAAAACCATATCTGGGGGCATCACAATGCCAGATTTCAGGTTGTACTACAAAGCTGTGGTCATCAAGACAGTGTGGTACTGGCACAAAAACAGACACATAGATCAGTGGAACAGAATAGAGAATCCAGAAGTGGACCCTGAACTTTATGGGCAACTAATATTCGATAAAGGAGGAAAGACTATCCATTGGAAGAAAGACAGTCTCTTCAATAAATGGTGCTGGGAAAATTGGACATCCACATGCAGAAGAATGAAACTAGACCACTCTCTTTCACCATACACAAAGATAAACTCAAAATGGATGAAAGATCTAAATGTGAGACAAGATTCCATCAAAATCCTAGAGAAGAACACAGGCAACACCCTTTTTGAACTCGGCCATAGTAACTTCTTGCAAGATACATCCACGAAGGCAAAAGAAACAAAAGCAAAAATGAACTATTGGGACTTCATCAAGATAAGAAGCTTTTGCACAGCAAAGGATACAGTCAACAAAACTCAAAGACAACCTACAGAATGGGAGAAGATATTTGCAAATGACATATCAGACAAAGGGCTAGTTTCCAAGATCTATAAAGAACTTATTGGACAGATCTATTTTTAACTCTTTGAGGAACCTCCACACAGTTTTCCAGAATGGCTGCACCAGTTCACATTCCCACCAACAGTACAAGAGGGTTCCTCTTTCTCCACATCCTCTCCAACATTTGTGGTTTCCTGCCTTGTTAATTTTCCCCAGTCTCACTGGTGTGAGGCGGTATCACATTGTGGTTTTGATTTGTATTTCCCTGATGGCAAGTGAGGCAGAGCATTTTCTCATGTGCTTGTTGGCCATGCCTATGTCTTCCTCTGTGAGATTTCTCTTCATGTCTTTTGCCCATTTCATGATTGGATTGTTTGTTTCTTTGCTGTTGAGTTTAATAAGTTCTTTATAGATCTTGGATACTAGTCCTTTATCTGATACATCATTTACAAATATCTTCTCCCATTCTGTAGATTGTCTTTGAGTTTTGTTGACTGTTTCTTTTGCTGTGCAAAAGCTTCTTATCTTGATGAAGTCCCAATAGTTCATTTTTGCTTTTGTTTCTCTTGCCTTCATGGATGTAACTTGCAAGAAGTTACTGTGGCCAAGATCAAAATCCTAGAGAACACAGGCAAAACCCTTTTTGAACTTGGCCACTTAATCCTTTTCCATATCTGTCTGGAATGGATTTCTTTTTTCAAAAAAAGATTTTATTTATTTATTTGAGAGAGAGCACAAGCTGGGAGAAGCATACTCCCTGCTGAGCAGGGAGCTCAACCCCATGACTCCAGGATCATAACCTGAGCTAAAAGCAGACGCTTAACTGACTGAGCCACTCATGTGTTTCTGGAATGGATTTCTGAGCATGGTGTAGTAAGTAGAAATTTGTAAACTAAATGTAGAAGAGTGATGAAAGACTAAGTGGATTCTTATAAATAGTGAAGATGGAGGCAGAGCAGAGCAGTTGGTAATTTGGACTTTTTTTTTAGTTTTGTTGGCTGTGAGCACTTATTTTCACAGACAAGCACTGCCTGCCACCAGCCAGAGAAGGCAGACACAAATTTAAGCCCTTCATGTGATGCAAGGGCAAGCCTCTGTTGGCTTCCAGTGAGGTTCTCAGTATGATTCTGCAGAGGTGGCTCAGGCCCACCATTAACCCCTCCGAATGGGGAAGCAGGCTGCTGGGCCAGGAGAGGGCAGAGGAGGGAGGTGGAGTCTGGGGCCAGGCATAGTTCAGCTCACAATGGGGCAGATGGTGTAAGCAAGGAGGTTATGGGGCAGTAGGGAGGGAAGAGATAATTGCAGATCTCTGCCAGGCGTCCCCAGACACCCCCAGGATCCTCCTTCTGTCTTCCATAGCTGAGCACCCCACACTTGACAGTCTTCCCTGCACCCCTCTCCAAGCCACACAGCTGGGGCAGATGGCAGAGCCAGATTCTTTGTGGAGACATGCTGGGTGGATGGCTGACAATTCTAGGCCTGTTTCGTCCACTTCAGAGAGGTCCCTTCAGGGTGGACTTTTAAAAATTAAATCAGGAAAGAAATCCCAAAAATAGAAACAAAAAAATCCAGGCTAAATGCAGTGGATTGAACTTTTTGATTAGCTGTGTCTGTTTCAGGTGGCAGACACCTGATAGCTAATTTCTCATTCCTTAAAGGTGATCATTATTTCCAAAAATTCCTGGGTACAAAAGATAGATTATTGGCTAGAAGAAGAGCAACTTGCATTAAAAACATGTGCTCCCCTCTGGCAACTATCTGTTTGTTCTCTGTATGTATAGGTCTGATTCTGCTTTTTGTATGTTTATTCATTTGTTTAGTTTTTATATTACACATATGAATTAAAACATATGGTATTTGTCTTTCCTCAGTCTGACTTATTTCAATTAGCATAATATCTTGTAGGTCTATCCATGTAGTTATACATGGCAAGATATCATACTTTTTATGGTTGTGTAATATTTTTATACATGTGTATCTCTCCCTCTCTGACACACACACACATACACATAAATACCACATCTTCCTCACCCATAATCTGCCAGGAAATACTTAGGTAGCTTCCATATTTAAAAACAGGTATTTTAGAAGGAATCTAAAATTTCATTTTAGAGGAAACAATAATCTCATACATCCATATAGTAGATTATTCTATTCATTAAGATTGTTATCTAAAAATGTTTTAACTTAAAGAGCATGTAAACATGCTTATGATATATAAGTGATAAAACTAGAATACTAAATTATATGTACCATAAGATGATAAATATATTAATTTATATACCAAAAAAATACACTGTAGAGACTTGCTTCAACCTATTGGTAGTTCTCTCTTGTTTATAGGATTATAAAGGACGGTAATTATTTTCTTTAATCTTTTGTGTATTTTCCAAATTTTCTGTAATTAGCAGATGTATATTTTATAGCCATGGAAAAGTTATTGAAAAGAAAAAATTTAAAAAAAAACGAGGGGGAGAATCATGAGATACTTGATCTTCTTTTCCTATATAATCATGAAAGTCTGGGCAGAGAATTATTAAGAGATGGGTTCCAGGAAATCTCCCTTAGATGCAAATTATAGACCTAAATAAAAGTGACCTTTTTCAAGTAAAATACATTTGTTTCAATTGTAGGTGTTTTTCAAAAGCAAAGGATGGGAGGAAGGAATGGTTTCTTTTCAGTGTAGCAATACTGCCACCAAAAGAAAAATATTAAAGAAGCCTCTATGGTAAGAGAGAGAGAAAAAGAGAGGAGATTTTAAAAAGATTTCATATTGGGCAGCCCCGGTGGCGCAGCGGTTTAGCGCCGTCTGCAGCCCAGGATGTGATCCTGGAGACCCAGGATCGAGTCCCATGTCGATTTCTTGTTATTTATTTTTTAAAGTATTTTATTTTATTTATTCATGAGAGAGAGAGAGAGAGAGAGAGAGAGAGAGAGGAGGCAGAGACACAGGCAGAGGGAGACATGTAGACAGATTTTCATTGTCAAAATCACGCATCAGGAATCATAAAGTACCCAGTCTTATCCCCACCTCCCTTACCACTAAGCTTGTAATGACAGGCCTACTCGTGAGCTATTTAAGTGGCTGGATTAAGGGTTAGATCTCTGAGAGTCTGTGAGTCTTATTTATTTATTTATTTATTTATTTATTTATTTATTGAGTCTGTGAGTCTAAACCAGTGAAAATAAGAGACCCTGTAACAAAGGGATAGGATGATAAAATATGCTAAACAACATCTCTGGGGGGATTACCAAACAGTACTTGTTAATTATGCTTCATGGAGAGCTAGGGTTTCAGTGGAAGTGGTTCGGGAAACTCATTTTTAACCGAAGAGCCCCAAGTTATATATTTTCTTCTGAATTTCCACATGTAATTTCATTTGAAGAATAATGAGAATATTAAAACCACTGGCCTAGTGCATCACCAGATTTTGATGCTGGCTTTTATGTTTATAGGGTAATGATATATATGAAGTTCAGTTGGGTTTGTGGGAATAGGATGAAACACTTATCCCCCTCACTTGGTTTTCCCACAATTAGATGAAATCAGTGTGTCCCTAGATTCACTCATCTTTTGAAATACACTTTATATTCTGGGGATATTTTGGAAGTGAGAGGTAGAATTCGAGATGACATTGAGCTAGCCATACTACTACTGGGAATTCAAAATTGACTCTCCATGTACTCAAAGCACAAAGGGTATCAGGAAAAGAAAAGGCCTGAGTGTTTTAAAACAGTGGAATGACATAATAGAGATTACATTTTCACTAGACTAAAGGTTTCTAAATCTCATCCCTAAAAAAGAAACACTTAGAAATAATAGTCAATTCTGTAGAGGGTCAGCTCTTCCAAAGACTAAAATAAATAAATCTAAAGTAATTAAAATTTGATAAAAGTACAGGAATAGTTGACAGAACTGGACGAGACAGAGGTCTAAAACAGATCTAATTTTATGTAATTAAATACATATATATTTCAAATCACTAAGCAAAATATGAAGTAAAAAATTATTGATATTGAAAAAACAAGCTAACCATTTGAAATAGTCCTTTAACTTCATGTTACACTGAAATAAATCCAGATAGTTAAATATATTATTTACCTTTTTTAGTTTTATTAAGTTTTTAATTTTAATTCCAGTATAGTTAACAGTGTTATGTTAGTTTCAAGCAAGCAGTATAGTGATTCAATAATTCTATACATTAACATTATTTTGTGCTTATCATGATAAGTATACTCTTTAATCCCCATCACATATTTCACTCATCCCCCACCCACCTCCTCTTTAGTAACCATCAGTTTGTTCTCTATGGTTAAAATCTGTTTCTTGGTTTGTCCCTCTATATTTTTTATTTGTTTGCTTTTTTTATTTCTTAAATTCCACATATGGGTGAAATCGTAGGATATTCATCTTTCTCTGACTGATTTATTTCGCTTAGGATTCTACACTCTAGCCTCATCTGTATTGTTGCAAATGGCAATATTTCATTCTCTTATGGCTGAATATTATGCCATTGCATATAGTTGCATATATATATATATATATATATATATATATATATATATATATACCATGTCTTCTTTTTTAAAGTTTTTACTTTAATTCCAGTTGGTTAACATATAGGTGTACATTATTGAACAATTCTGTATATCACTCAGTGCTCACCATACTGTTTACCAGAGTAGCTGTACCCATTTGCATTCCCTACAACAGTGCAAAAGGGTCCCTTTCTATCCATGACCTCACCAACACCTGTTGTTTCTTGTACATTGATTTTAGCCATTCTGACAAGTGTGCAGTGATATGTTATTGTAGTTTTGATTTGCATTCCTCTGATGACTGATTTGCATTCCTAAAGCATCTTTTCTTGTGTCTATTAGCCATCTGTATGTCTTCTTTGGTTAAATGTCTGTTCATAAAATTTTGAGGAGGCAGGGCAAGATGGAGGAGGAGTAGGGGTACTCAACTCACCTGGCTCCACCAACTTACCTAGATAACTTTCAGACCATCCTGAACACCAATGAATTCAAACTGAGATTTAAAGACAGAACAGCTGGAATGCTACAGAGAAACAAGTTTTCAATTCTAACAAGGTAGGAAGATGGAAAACAATGAAATAAAAAAGAAGCAAGTGGGGGAGGGGGCACAGTGAGTAGCCGGGCTAAGGCCGGCGTGGAAAGCCTCCGGGACAAGAAAGACCAGGCCCAGAGAAGCCGGAACTTTAAAAATCCGCACCAGATTCTTCCTGAACAGAAAAGTACTCAGCAGAGAAATCGGGCAGAATTGGAGGAGGGGCTGTGAAACATCCAGTTTCCCGGAGTCACTAATAAAGGCAGTGTGCCCAGGGGAAAGTGCACCACAAACTGTGGGCTGATCTCGGTAAAGGGGCTGGAGTGTGCACCTGGCGGGTCATCTGGGAGAAGCCAGTCGGTCAGGCGGGCTGCTCTGGACAGAGGTTTCTGTGCCCTGCTGCCTTCAGGAGCTGCAGCCCCGAGAGTGTGATACCAGCAGCATAGGGCCCTGGAACCCAGGGCGCCATACCAGACACAGCCCATGACCCTGTGTTCCCCCTGAGACAGGCAGAGGTGGGGAGGGCACAAGACATGGAGGACACTCCTGTTCCTGGGCGCCCTGCAAGCTGTGCAGATCAGTGTGCCTGCACAGGCCCTGGAAGCATCTAGGACAGAGGGGACTGGGAAACTGCATTAGTTACTGCAGGGAGCTGATTCTGGAGCTGGAATCTGGCTGCTGCCATTGTTGTTGTTCCTCCTTGTTTCACCTTGTAACTGAGAGAGGCAGGGCCACCACAGAACACAGGCCTCACAGGGTAAACAGCTCCCACTGAGCCCAGCAAGTGACAGGGGGTGGGACATCTCCCCCAGGTACACACACTAGAGAATCAGCACAGCAGTCCCTCCCCCAGAAGACCAGCTGGAAGGACAGGGGGAACAGCAACTTCTTGACCAAGCATCACTGGAAAGCTACAGGAAAATTCGAGGGATTTACAGTATATAGAACTAGAGGAATCATCTAGGTGAAATTTACTTAGGTTGTGGTTAATATTCTTGACTCAGCCCACTCATATAGCCACTCTGCACTGAGCAAAATGACTAGAAGGAAGAAATCACCACAAAAGAAAGAATCAGAAACAGCAATCTCTGCCAAAGAGTTATAGAATTGGGATTACAATTTGATGTCAGAAAGCCAATTCAGAAGCACAATGATAAAGCTACTGGTGGCTCTGGAAAAAAGCATAAAGGATTCAAGAGACTTCATGACTGCAGAATTTAGATCTAATCAGGTTGAAATTAAAAATCCATCAAATGAGATGCAGTTCAAACTGGAGGTCCTAATAATGAGGGTTAATGAGGTGGAAGAAAGAGTGAGTGACATAGAAGACAAGTAGATGGCAAGGAAGGAAGCTAAGGAAAAAAGAGAAAAAACAAAAGACCACAAGGAAAGGTTAAGGGAAATAAATGATAGCTTCAGAAAGAAAAATCTACATATAATTGGGGTTCCAGACAGCACCAAGAGGGACAGAGGACTAGAAAGCATATTTGATCAAATCATAGAGGATAAATTCCCTAATTTGGGGAGGGAAACAGGCATTCACATCCAGGAGATAAAGACGTTCCCCCCAAATCAATAAAAATCTTTCAACACCTCGATATTTAATAGTGAAATTTGCAAATTCCAAAGATAAAGACAAAATCTATAAAGCAGCAAGAGACAATATATCCCTACCTTATATGGGGATAAATATAAGATTAACAGCAGACATCTCTACAGAGACCTGGCAGGCCAGAAAGGATTGGCAGGATATATTCAGGGTTCTAAATGAGAAGAACATGCAGCCAAGAATACTCTATCCTGCAAGGCTCTCATTCAGAATAGAAGCAGAGATAAAGAACTTCCAAGATAGGCAGAAACTGAAACAATATGTGACCACCAAACCAGCACTGCAGAAATATTAAGGGGGATCCTGTAAAAGAAAGAGGACACCCAAAGAAACAATCCATAAAAACGGGGACTGAATAGGTATTATGATGACACTAAATTCCTATCTTTCAATAGTTATTCTGAATGTGAATGGGCTAAATGATCCCATCATAAGATGCAGGGTATCGGACTGGATAAAAAAGCAAAACGCATCTATTTGCTGTCTACAAGAGACTCATTTTAGACGTAAGGACACCTCCAGCCTGAAAATGAAAGGTTGGAGAACCATTTACTATTCAAATGGTCCTGAAAAGAAAGCTGGGGTAGCAATCCTCATATCAGATAAAGTTTATCCCAAAGAATAGTAAGAGATGAAGAGGGACACTATATCATACTTAAAGGGTCTATCCAGCAAGAAGACCTAAAAATCATGAATATTTATGCCCCTAATGTGGGAGCTGCCAAGTATATCAATAAATTAATAACAAAAGTTAAGACATACTTAGATAATAACACACTAATATTAGGAGACTTCAACATGGCACTTTCTACAAATGACAGATATTCAAAGCACAACATCACCAAAGAAACAAGGGCCTTAAATGATACACTGGACCAGATGGATATCACATATATATACAGAACTCTCCATCCGAATGCAACTGAATACACATTCTTCTCAAGTGCACAGGGAACTCTTTCCAGAATAGACCAATACTGAGTCACAAATAAGGGCTCAACTGATACCAAAAGATTGGGATTGCCCCCAGCATATTTTCAGACCACATGCTTTGAAACTAGAACTCAATCACAAGAAGACATTGGAAGAAACTCAAATATGTGGACATTAAACAGCATCCTGCTAAAAGATGAAAGGGTCAACCAGGAAATTATAGAAGAATTTAAAAGATTCATGGAAACTAATGGAAATGAAGATACAACCATTCAAAATCTTTGGGACACAGCAAAAGTAGTCCTATGAGGGAAACATATAGCAATACAAGCATCCCTCAAATTATTGGAAAAAACTCAAAAACACAAGCTAACCTCTCACTTGAAGGAACTGGAGAAAGAACAGCAAATAAAACCTACACCAAGAAGAAGGGAGTTAAAGATTCGAGCAGAACTCAATGAAATAGAGACCTGAAGAACTGTAGAACAGATCAACAAAACCAGGAGTTGGTTCTTTGAAAGAATTAATAACATAGATAAACCATTAGGCAGCTTTATTAAAAACAAAAGGGAAAAGATTCAAATTAATAAAATCATGAATGAAAGAGGAAAGATCACAACCAATACCAAGGAAATACAAACAATTTTTAAAATGTATTATCAGCAGCTATACGCCAATAAATTAGGCAATCTAGAAGAAATGGATGCATTTCTGGAAACATCACAAATTACCAAAACTAGAACAGGAAGAAATAGATAACCTGAACAGGCCAATAACCGGGGAGGAAATTGAAACAGTCATAAAAACCTCCCAAGACACAAAAGTCCAGGGCCAGATGATCCTCTGTACAGAACCATATGATCCTCTCAATAGATGCAGAGAAAGCATTTGACAAAATACAGCATCCATTCCTGATCAAAACTCTTCAGAGTGTAGGGATAGAGGGAACATTCCTCAACATCTTAAAAGCCATCTATGAAAATCCCACAGTGAATATCATTCGTGATGGGGGAAAATTGAGAGCCTTTCCCTTAAGACCAAGAACGTGACAGGGATGTCCACTCTCACCACTGCTATTCAACATAGTACTAGAAGTCTTAGCCTCAGCAATCAGACAAGAAAAAGAAATTCAGATTGGCCAAGAAGTCAAACTCTCCCTCTTTGCAAATGACATGATACTGTACATAGAAAACCCAAAAGACTCCACCCCAAGATTGCTAGAACATATACAGCAATTCAGCAATGTGGCAGGATACAAAATCAATGCCCAGATATCAGTCGCATTTCTATACACTCACAATGAAACTGAAGAAAGAGAACTTAAGGAGTCAATCCCATTGACAATTGCACTCAAAAGCATAAGATACCTAGGAGTAAACCTAACCAAAGAGGTAAAGGATCTATACCCTAAGAAGTACAGAACACTTCTGAAAGAAATTGAGGAAGATACAAATAGATGGAAAAATATTCCATGCTCATGGATTGGAAGAATTAATATTGTGAAAATGTCAGTGCTACCCAGGGCAACTTACACGTTCACTGCAATCCCAATCAAAATACCATGGGCTTTCCTCAGAGAGTTGGAAAAAATCATCTTAAGATTTGTGTGGAATCAGAAAAGACCCTGAATACCCAGGGGAATATTGAAAGAGAAAGCCAGAGGCAGGGGCATCACAATGCCGGATTTCAAGTTGTATTACAAAGCTGTGATCATCAGGATAGTGTGGTACTAGCACAAAAACAGACACATAGATTAATGGAACAGAATAGAGAACCCAGAAATGGGCTCTCAACTCTGGTCAACTAATATTCCACAAAGCAGAAAATAATATCCACTGGAAAAAGGACAATCTTTTCAATAATTGTGCTGGGAACATTGGACAGCCATGTACAGAAGAATGAAACTAGACCATTTTCTTACACCATACACAAAGATCAACTCAAAATGGATGAAAGATCTAAATGTGAGACAAGAATCCATCAAAATCCTAGAGGAGAACACAGGCAACACCCTTTTTTAACCTGGGCACAGCAACTTCTTGCAAGATATATCTATGAAGGGAAACAAAAGCAAAAAAGAACTATTGGGACTTCATCAAGATAAACGCTTCTGCACAGCAAAAGAAAGAGTCAACAAAACTAAAAGACATTGCTGCTATAAACATCGGGGTGCAGATGTCCCGGCATTTCATTGCATCTGAATCTTTGGGGTAAATCCCCAACAGTGCAATTGCTGGGTCGTAGGGCAGGTCTATTTTGAACTCTTTGAGGAACCTCCACACAGTTTTCCAGAGTGGCTGCACCAGTTCACATTCCCACCAACAGTGGAAGAGGGTTCCCTTTTCTCCGCATCCTCTCCAACATTTGTGGTTTCCTGCCTTGTTAATTTTCCCCATTCTCACTGGTGTGAGGTGGGATCTCATTGTGGTTTTGATTTGTATTTCCCTGATGGCAAGTGATGCAGAGCATTTTCTCATGTGCATGTTGGCCATGTCTATGTCTTCCTCTGTGAGAGTTCTCTTCATGTCTTTTGCCCGTTTCATGATTGGATTGCTTGTTTCTTTGGTGTTGAGTTTAAGAAGTTCTTTATAGATCTTGGAAACTAGCCCTTTATCTGATACGTCATTTGCAAATATCTTCTCCCATTCTGTAGGTTGTCTTTTAGTTTTGTTGATTGTATCCTTTGCTGTGCAAAAGCTTCTTATCTTGATGAAGTCCCAATAGTTCATTTTTGCTTTTGTTTCTTTTGCCTTCGTGGATGTATGGCAGCAATGTCCATAATAGCCAAACTGTGGAAGGAGCCTCGGTGTCCATCGAAAGACGAGTGGATAAAGAAGATGTGTTCTATATATATAATGGAGTATTACTCAGCCATTAAAAATGACAAATACCCCCCATTTGCTTCAATGTGGATGGAACTGGAGGGTATTATGCTGAGTGAAGTGAGTCAGTCGGAGAAGGACAAACATTATATGGTCTCATTCATTTGGGAAATATAAAAAATAGTGAAAGGGAATAAAGGGGAAAGGAGAGAAAATGAGTGGGAAGTATCAATGAGGGTGACAGAGCATGAGAGACTCCTAACTCTGGGAAATGAACAAGGGGTGATGGAAGGGGAGGTGGGCGGGAGGTTTGGGTGAGTCGGTGATGGGCACTGAGGGGGGCACTTGTTGGGATGAGCACTGGGTGTTATGCTATATGTTGGCAAATTGAACTCCAATAAAAAGTATACAAAAAAAACCTAAAAGACAAACTATAGTATGGGATAGATATTTGCAAATGACATATCAGATATAGGGCTAGTATCCAGACATGTAAATTCCTTATTAAAGTCAACACCCAAGAAACAATCCCATCATTAAATGGGCAAAATACATGAACAGAAATTTCACCAAAGAAGACCCACACATGGCCAACAAGCACATGAGAAAGTGCTCCGCATCACTTGCCATCAGGGAAATACAAATCAAAACCACAATGAGATACCACCTCACACCAGTGAGAATGGGGAAAATTAACAAGGCAGGAAACAACAAATGTTGGAGAGGATGCGGAGAAAAGGGAACCCTCTTCCACTGTTGGTCGGAATGTGAACTGGTGCAGCCACTCTGGAAAACTGTGTGGAGGTTCCTCAAAGAGTGAAAAATAGAACTACCCTACGACCCAGCAATTGCACTGCTGGGGATTTACCCCAAAGATACAGATGCAGTGAAATGGCAGGACACCTGCACCCAAATGTTTATAGCAGCAATGTCCACAATAACCAAACTGTGGATGGAGCCTTGATGTCCATTGAGAGATGAATTGGTAAAGAAGATGTAGTCTACATATACAATGGAATATTACTCAGCCAGTAGAAATGATGAATACCCACCATTTGCTTCAACATGGATGTAACTGGAGTGTATTATGCTGAGTGAAGCAAGTGAATTGGAGAAGGACAAACATTATATGGTTTCATTCATACAGGGAATATAAAAAATAGTGAAAGGCATTAAAGGGGAAAGAAGAGAAAATGAGTAGGAAATATAAGGTGACAGAACATCAGAGACTCTTAACTCTGGGAAATGAACAAGGGGTAGTGGAAGGGGAGATGGGTGGGGGGATGGGGTGATTGGGTGATAGGCACTGAGGGGAGGCACTTGATGGGTTCAGCACTGGGTATTATACTATATGTTGGCAAATCTAACTCCAGTTTAAAAAATATACAGAAAACCCCCAACCAAACAAACAGAAAGCAAAATCTGGAACTTTTCTTCTCCTACCCTTGGGCCCCTTTATACAGGCTCGCACATGAGTGACCCTGATCAGGGTCTTCTCAGGAGCTCCTCTCCTTTCAAGTCTTGGACCTGCATCTCAAGTCCAGGGTGTCCCGTGCCACTTCCTCACCCCAAGGTTCTGTGGGATCCAGCACCAGCTTTCAGTCCTAGCCAACAAGTTCCTCTCCCTGTAGCACACACCCACCTCATCACCTCCCTTCTTCTAGAATAGGCGTGTGGGGCCCAATGAATCCCAGACTGAAAAGAACCCGGGGCCAAGTCAGACAGGCCCAGGGTTCAAACCTCAGCTCTGAGCTCAGCTCTTTGTGGCTTCAAGCAAGTCATGTCACCTCTCAGACCCTGCCCTTTCAAAGCACTGCTCTGCATTCACAGCTGGGTCTTGATAGTACAGCAGGCCCCAGGTGAGACCACACAATTCTTAGATTTCCTAGCTTTCACATGCCAGGTGAAGAGAAATAGTTTTCACCCTGCCCCCTTGTTCCTAACAGGTTCCAGCACCTGCTGGCGGAATTCCTTAGCAAAGATCTAAGTCAGTTAACTGAGAAGAGAAGCAAAGTGATGTTGTCATTGAGAGGCTTGTTCTTCAAGCTTCCCTGCTTCAGAGGTGTCTAAGAATAGAGAGCACATTTGCTTCAGGTTTTGGACCTCTTGTGTGTTAATAAAACACCTAATCCAGCCCAGGTGAGTGCAAAAAGCCTTCCATGGAGGCTTGGAGCTGGTCAAGCAGTGAGAGGAAGAAGCTTGCAGACAAGACACGGGCCAGGGCCTGGAGGTCAGAAAGCATTAGCTTTCTAAGAGGTGAATCTATTCACAAGGCTGCAGATACCTGCTAATCATGGTGACAGACTCCCAAATCTACACCCACCACACACCTGTCCTCTCCCCTAAATGCCGGATGTAGGCCTGTGGAGGTTAGACTTGGCATAAACTCAAAGTGATCAAAGCCAACTCCTGATGTTCTTTCTCAAGTTAAACATCAGACTACAGAGCATGTGCTTTTAATCACCCCACATCCAGGGGGGCTTGCTGCCAGCTGGCATCCCAGCTTCAAAGAATCCTCAGTGCTCCAGGGATAGGACTGGCATAACGGATGGAGAAGGATACGTGCAGCATGCCTGGGGAGAATCAGCAAATGGGAGAATGTGAGAGATGGTGGGCAAAGCTATGAACGTCAGGAAGTATGAGGGCGTCAGGTGTCTGACATGTGATCTCTCCCCGGACACCTCCCGCAAGCCTCCTTTGAGTCCACTAAACTCACAGAGGCCTAGTGTGAATTGTGTTAATGTTTTTTTTTTTGTGGTTGTTGCTGTTTTAAAAAAATCTAGTTTGTCTGATATAAGGATGGGTACTCCAGCTTTCAATGGGTCTTGGTTTTTTATCCATTCTGATACCCTGTGTCTTTTGATTGGAACACTTAGTTCATCTACATTCAGAATAATTATTGAGAGATATGAATTTTCTGCTTTTTCTATTACTTATAATGTTGCTGTTACTGTAGACTGTCTCTGTTCCTTTCTGGTCTTTATTACTTTTGGGCTCTCTCCCTGCTCAGAGGACCCCTTTTAATATTTCTTGCAGTGCTGATTTAGTGTTCACAAACTACTTTAGTTTTTGTTTGTCCTGGAAACTCTACCTTCTATACTGAATGACAGCTTTGCTGGATAAAGTATTCTTGGCTGCATATTTTTCACATTTGGCATGTTGTTTATATCATGCCAGTGCTTTCTGGCTTGCCAGATCTCTGTGGACAGGTCTTCTGACAACCTATGTTTCTAGACTTGTAGGTTAAGGACCTCTTGTCCTGAGCTGCTTTCAAGATTTTCTCTTTATTTTTGTAATTTCCAAGTTTCACTATCATATGTCATGGGATTGACCTATTTTTGTTGATTTTGAGGTGAGTTCTCTGTGTCTCCTGGACTTGAATGTGTTTCCTTCCCCAGATTTCCTCCACTCAGCTATAATTTGTTCAAATAAACCTTCTGCCCTTTTTCCCCCTCTGCTCCACACTTTCTAGAACTCCAATAATGAGGATATTATTTCACTTTATGAAACCACTGAGTTTCTTAGGCCTACCTTCATGATGTA
This sequence comes from Canis lupus familiaris, assembly GCF_011100685.1. Taxonomy (NCBI): domain Eukaryota; kingdom Metazoa; phylum Chordata; class Mammalia; order Carnivora; family Canidae; genus Canis; species Canis lupus. The sequence continues at coordinate 59,314,256 of NC_049260.1, read as the reverse complement.
ATAATTTTCTTTCCAACATCCTTATTTTTCATCATTTTTTATCTTGTATATCACTAATTTGCTCTTTTGCTTCACTCATTCTCATTTTTATGGTCTCCACTTGGGACTGCATCTCAGATGATATCATTTTTAATTTTTCCTGACTAGGTTTTAGTTCTTTTACCTCTACAGTAATGGATTCTCTAGTGTCTTCTATGCTTTTCTCCAGGCCCCAATAGTTTCCTTATAACTGTTGTTTTAAATTCTAGTTCAGACATCTTACATTAGTATTGATGAAATCCCTGGCAATGAGTACTATCTCCTGCTTTTTCTTTTGGGGTGAATTTCTCCATCTTGTCATTTTGGTCAGCAAAGAAAAGAAAGAAAGAGAAAAAAAACACAATAACAATAATAACAACAGGAAAAGAAAAGCTGATCCTGGATGTATTTTGGTCTGCTTCTTAAAAGAAACTAGCCACCAAAATAAGAAAGAAAGGAAAACATGTAAAAATGAAAATAAAATAAAATGAAAGAAAAATATACTTATAAAGTATATATAAAAATTTAAAAAGAATAAAAATAATATTGAAAAAATAAGAAAATAACTGAAAAATCATACTAAAAACTAACGAATAAAAATACAAAGAATGCTATATAATTCTTTCCCCAAGAACTGATGTTTTGCCATCCTCTATGGTCAATAAACTTGGCTAAAGTGAGTTGTTTTTGCCTGTTGTGCTGATTTGCAGGTGGATTTGCCCTGGTGGAAATGTTCCTCCAGTGCACTGAGAGGCAGGGCTCGGTATAAGCAGCTCCAGACTCCATTAGATGGAGTTGTTTTGTCCCTGAAGGCTTTAAGGACTGATAGGTGGGATGAATGTGCCTGTGCCCCACTCTATAGCCCTGGAGCTTAAAATTTTGCACCACCACTCTTTAGTGAGCCCTCATAGGAAAAAACAAGAAGAAATCACTCTTGTCTCTCTGGTTCCTGTCAGAACTCTTTTCACCTGGCCTGTGACCCAACACTCTTACCTGAGGCATGTGACTGAGTTTTAAAACTCCAAATTTTAGGGACTTTCCTGGTGCAACCCATGCTGTTCTTCCCAGGGGAAAGAGGAGTTCACCACAGTTTTACTTTCTGCTGGACCCATCCCAGGAAAGCAGTTGCCTGACTATGCATTGATTCACAGTTTATGGCAACACAGAGCAGAAAGCCAGCACCTAAATTCACTGTTGGCTTCCATGTTCTGATGCCTAGGAACTCTGCCACACTCAAACACCACCTGTTCTTGTTGTGACGCTAGGGATTCCTTATTCTTGCCGATGCTCTTTTCTTTTCACGCAAATGGTCCCATTTCTCATTTCTTGTAGGGCTAGGTTAGTGGTTCTAAATTCCTTCAACTTTTGTTTGAGAAACTGTTTATCTCTCTTTCTATGCTTAATGATAGCCTTCCTGGATAGAGTATTCGTGACTGAAGACTTTTTCTTTTGGCAATTTGAGTATATCATGCCACTTTCTTCTGGCCTGCAAAGTTTCTGCTAAAAATCTGCTCATAGGGTAGGCCGGGTGGCTCAGCAGTTTAGCGCCACCTTCAGCCCAGGGTGTGATCCTGGAGATCCGGGATTGAGTCCTATGTCCGGCTCCCTGCATGGAGCCTGCTTCTTCCTCTGCCTGTATCTCTGCCTCTTTCTCTCTCCGTGTCTCTCATGAATGAATAAATAAAATTTTAAAAAATCTGCTCATAGTCTTATGGGCTTCTCTTGTACATAACTGCTTTCTTTTCTCTTGCTGCTTTTAAAACTCTCTCTTATCACGACTTTTTGCCATCTTAATTTCTATTTGTCTTGGTGTAGATGTGTTTGGGTTGATTTTGTTAGGGGATCTCTTTGCCTCTTGGATCTGAATATCTATTTCCTTCTCCAGATTTGGGAAATTTTCAGCTATTATTTCCTCAAATAAATTTTCTGCCCCCCCCCTTCTCCTCCTGTGATCTCTGCAGTGAAAATATATTATGCTTGATGGTGTCACTGAGTTCCCTAAGTCTATTCTCATTTTGCATAGAATTGTTTTCTTTTACCTGCTCAGGTTGACTATTTCCCACTTATCTTTCCTCTAGGTCACTGCTTTGTTCTTTTGCTTCCTATAGTCTATTATTTTTTTTCATCTAGTGTATTTTTTATTTCATTTATGGTGTTCTTCATCTCTGATTGGTTATTTTTTACCTCATTGTCCACTCTTTTCTCAAGTCCAGTGAGTTTCTTTATGATGATTACTTTGAATTCTCCATAAGGCATGTTATTTATCTCTATTTCAGCTAAGTCTCTTGCTGTAACTTTGTTGTGTTCTTTTATTTGGGACATAGTCTTCTGTCTCCTCCTTTTGTCTTGCTCTCTGTGTCTGTTTTTGTGTGTTTGGAAAGACAGCTACATCTTCTGTACTTAAAAGTAATAGCCTTATGAGGAATAGGTCCTATAGTGCCCTGTCATGCAGTGTGCCCTGTTCACCAGGACCTGTCACTTCAAGAGTATCTCCTATGTGTGATGCACACACCTTGCTATTGTGTATGAGCATCTTTTTCCATCAGTCCAGTCATTTGCAATGCCTCTCTTTACCTGTTGTGAGAAGTTTTTGGTTCCTGGGGTGTTAGTGGGCCAGTCTAGAGGTGCCTTGGGCTTGAATTGCATCATACCAGAACTTTGGCAGAGATGCAGTAGCACCAAACTGCAGAATGCCTTCCTTGTGTTGTCCCTTGAGAAACTTTCATTCTCAAGGTTCTCAAGGCAGACCACTTGTCTGCCTCTAGCCCACTGCTAGGGTTACTGTCTGACTGGAGTGTGTGTTTATGTTTCCTTGTCTCTTGCAGAAGTCACTTTGGAATGGTGCTGGCCACCAAAGGGGCTGCTTGCACACTTCCAGGCCTGTATCACCCTCCTGTATAGGCTCCAGCCAAGAGAATATTGGAGATAGAGGATCCACCAAAGCATTGGGTTGGGAGGTGTTGCAGTGGAGAAGCAGAGATACCAAGCTTTGGCACTCCCAGTCCTCTGCAGGAAGGTCTCTGCAGTGTCTGGACTGAGGAATCCTGTCTGGAGGGGTAGATTTGTGGAAGCACAGCAAAGTGGGGGCAGGGCAGCAGTGCTAGCAAGTTAGGTAGCATTTCCTGCAGGTTGCCCAGTGTTTATGCTAGGGTGGAGAAGGGAAATGGTGCCTGCCAGTTTCTTTGTTTCTGTAGGAGTTCCCCAGTAATTCCTATCCCTCCAGGAAAACTCTGAGATTTGTAAATTACTGTCTTTCTCATGTGTCCCAGACACCTTTTAAATTGCTTCTTTTATGCTCTTTCTTCAAGGGCTGTTTGTTGTAATGTCTCTTTAAGGGTAGAGACTCAGTTACCTCTCACCGTCTTGGCTCTCTGTGAGCCAAGTCTGCTAATTTTTTAAAATTACATATTTTAATCCTCACTGATTATAAGAACTCATGAAATTTGGCCCCTCTAGTTTTCAAAGCCAGATGTTATAGGGATTTGTCTTCCCAGTGTAGGCTCTCCTGTGTGGGGGTGTGTTTCTCTTTCCTCTCTATGCCAGCAGTGTCCCTCCCTCCCATGGACAATTCCACAAATCTGTTTAGTGTTCCTGACCATGGCTCTGCCTTTCCAACCCTCTTCAATGTGACCAGTTCTCTACATTGATTTCACCGGCGGTCAGCCAATTGAAAATTAAAACAATCATTTTTACCTGTCAGATTGATGTTCCATCAAAGGAAAAATTTTAAATGATAACAATTACCAAGTATGAGTCATAATGCAGAGAAATGAGTATTTTTATACACCAGTTTTAGGAATGTTAATTAGTTAAGCATTTTGGAAGAATAATTTGACAGTATCAATAAAAAATGTTCAAGTTCATATACTTTCTGCAAACAATTCTACTTCTCAGGATTTCTCCTGAGAAGAAATGTTACTAATGACAGATATGTCAGTCTAGCTTTCATTTCTTTCAAGTCATTTGTCCCTTCCCCTAATTTTGAAATTTTTAAAAGTTTCTATTTATCCTGGTCCCAAATTGTACTGTGATGTAGGTCTTTCCCCATTCTTCCCAATCAGCCAAACAATGGGCATTTAAATTTTGGAAATTTTGGAAATGGGAAATTTTCTATAATTTCTTTGATAGTTGCCTTTGCTTAATTTTTTCTTCTTTTCTTTCTAGAACTCCTGTAATTAGATGTTAGCTATCTTGAATTGTTTCTCAATATCTCACATTTGTCATAGTAACCACCTCTTTTTTTATACTCTTTTTCTTTTCTAGATTTTCTCTTTCATCTTCTAATTTTTCTTTAATAATGTAAGTGATTTTGTTTATTAGTTTTTCAGTCTATACACATAACAACGAATATTTAGTTATAATTTTGTAACATTATGTAACATTGGTAACTTCAAAATGTAAAAATAAAGGTGCAGCTGAAAGAAGGCTATAAGTACAAAGTGGGGAAGAAAAGTAAGAGGTTGGGAATACTACTAGCTTTAAAAAATTAGGCTGAACCGTATGAATTTGATGATATTCAACCATTTTTAATGTACAAAAATGGATGTTTCATATTGTTCAGCATAATACATAATGGACATATGAGAGATATTATCAAATATAGATGGAACAAGATATAAGAACTGAAATAAATCATAGTATAATAATTTGAAGGGGAAATATGACATAAATTTCCATGGTTATAATAAAAGAGTTGATATCTAAAGTTGATAAATCAAGTCATTGCAATATAAGCATATTACTTTAGATTTAAGAATGATATAACTCCAGGGGCACCTGGGTGGCTCAGTCAGTTAAGCATTGGTCTTCAGCTCAGGTCATGATTCTGGGGTCCTGAGATTCAGCACTGTGTTGTGCTTCCTGTTCAGCAGGGAGTCTGCTTGTCTGTCTCCCTCTGCCTGGCCCTCACCCCAGCTCATGCTCTCTCTCTCTCACCCTCTCACTCTCAAATAAATTAATAAAATCTTTTTAAAAAGAATAATATCTGAGGGACACCTGGGTGGCTCAGTGGTTGAGCATCTGCCTTTGGCTCAAGTTGTGATCCCAAGGTCCTGAGTTTGAGTCCTGCTTCAGGCTCCCACAGGGAGCCTGTTTCTCCCTATGCCTATGTCTCTGCATCTCTCATCTCTCATGAATAAATAAATTAAATATTTAAAAAAGGTATCTGAGAATAAAAACAGAAACCTTTAAAATTGGAGGAATGGAGGAGGCAACAAGAACTCAAGGCAGTTTATTTGTTCTGAGCCCTATGAACAATTCAATTTCATTTTTATTGTATGTATGTATTACTTTGATAAAAATAACAAAATATAATAAAATAAATCCCTCTACAGGTTTTCATTGTCAGATCAGGTAAAGCAGGCAAACAAAACAAAAAACAAAGCACTCTGCTATTTAATGGAATAAAATAAAATGACATAAATTGGGGAAAATAAGCATGTAAAAATATATACCAGGTAGATGCAGCAGTATTAATATTAGGCAAATAGAATTCATGGTAAAAGAGCATTAAATGTTATAAATATGTTTTATATTGATGAAACTGTCTAGCAGGAAGGCAGTATAATCACCAAAATATCTACTCAACAACACACTTCAAAAAATATATAAAACAAAACTGCTAGATATAAATAGGTAAAACTAGAAAATTCACCATCATAGTGGAGTTTTTTGATACATCAATTTTAGAAATGGGCACATCAAGAACACACACAAAAATAATATTATAGAATACTTGAATAACTACAGTCATGATCAAATAGGAAATATATACAACTTTACATCTAATAGAGAATTTCACATTCTTACCAGGATAACTAAGGGATACATATACTAAAATTAACTGCTTCTAAGAAAGCAAAACAAAGCCCTTCTTGAGCTTAAAGAAAACAAAATAGCAGCTGAAGTCTTGCAAGTAGGTAATGTATAAGCTCAAGTTTCTGCTCTGGGGCTTCAAATCTCCACTCCTGCCTCCACTCATAAAAGGATCTTACTTTAATATTTGCAACTGTGGGAGGAGTGGGAAGAAATGTAGGTCAGAACTTATATAGCATGCTCTCTGCTTCTCTTTCTTACTTTTGTTCTTGAGGATTTTTGGTGGGATTAAATGTGAGTTAGAAATGATAAAATACAGAAGGGTACATGTGGATCAGACAAGCACTTCTATTTCCCAATCAAAGTTATGTGGACTAAGAAGAAGAAGAAGAAATTTAGAGGTATCACTGATAGAAATACCAGTAAAATTTGATCAAAACATATTTGTTATCACTATCTCTCATTTCTGAGGTCATAATTGTTGAAAATTAGATGTTTCCAATATCTCTAGTTTGGAGTAAGTGAGGAATCATAGTAATTTAAGAAGCTCATTTTAGTGTACAAAGCAAGACAACAGAGGCAGGGATGAATAGGACCTGCCTAGCTCGGTTCTATGAAGCCACCTCAAATTCAAATTTGGATTTTTCATCTTCTTTCTGAATGACATTCTTTTATTTTAGTTCAGACTGACTACCTAATAGTGAAGGCAAGTTCTGCAAGCCAGAGCTTCATCATTATTTTCAACACATACTTGCAGGCAGCAGCAATATCAAGATGGCAACCGAGGCCATTCCCAACTTCAGGCCCTTCACAACAAGACTGACTAACAACTATCCATGGAAAAGACCACTGTGAATATCTTAGAAACTGGGAGTAAGTCTGGTCCATAGAGATACAGATAAACCATATTAGAAACATAAAAGGAGTGATTATGCTTTCACCACCTCACCCCTCCTCCAGGCTGGCACATCATCATACTGAAAGGACCCACCAGCCCTATGGCTTCTCCAGTGGAAAAGGAAAACCTAAGGTGGATATCTGGCTCCCCCAACATGTGGGATGTGTCCCAGAGGCCTATTTTCAAGTCTGCCTAATGGAGATCCTGGGGGAATATGTGGGGCTCAACCACTGGAGATCAGATAGAGATGGAAAAGGAGCAAGGCTTACAGCAATCAGCATTTAGATTATGCAGACTGCATTCCTGCTTATAGAGACACTCAGGCAAAGATCCCAGCCTGTAGCTCTGTCTAGCCAGGTAGCTCAGTTGGCAGTTCTGCCTAATTTGCATCAACAGCAAACAGTTTCAGTCCCTACTGACTGTGGACCCTGTTCTGTGACCCCAACTGGGCAAAGAAACACATTCACAGCCCCACACAGCTGCTGGGTATAGCTTTCAGTCCTGCCTGTTGAGAAAACCCAGACAGAGAACCTTGGCACTTACAGAATCTGGCTTATAGTCCTACTCATTCAGGTAGCCAAGCCAGCAGCCTTGAACAAATGTTAAGCATAACCTCTGGCCCCACAGGGAACTGGACAGACTTAGAGTCCAGCCTATAGCAGAATTCAACTTGATGACTGGCAGAACAGACTCCATGATTAGAAGTATAGAAGGGAGGAGGGGTATGATGGCAGAAGAGGAGGGTCTCCAAATCACCTGTCTCCACCAAATTACCTAGATAACCTTCAAATCGTCCTGGAAATCTACGAATTCGGCCTGAGAATTAAAGAGAGAACAGCTGACACGCTACAGTGAGAAGAGTTCGCTCTTCTATCAAGGTAGGAAGACGGGGAAAAAGAAATAAAGAAACAAAAGGCCTCCAAGGGTGAGGGGCCCCGTGAGGAGCCGGGCAAAGGCCAGGGCGAATGTCCCTAGGACAGGAAAGCACAGTCCCAGAGAAGCAGGAGCTGCACCAACCTTCCCGGGCGGAAAGGCGCCCGCAGGGAGTTAGAGCAGGACCCCAGGAGGGCGGGGATGCCCTCAGGCTCCCTGGGACACTAACAGACACCTGCGCGCCCAGGACAGTGCACCGAGCTGCCTAAGGGCTGCAGCGCGCACGGCAGGACCCAGAGCAGCTCGGAGGGGCTCGGGCAGCAGGTCCGGGGAGGCGGCTACGCAGCCAGGAGCAGCTTACGAGGGGCTCGGGCAGAGGAAGAGGCTCCGTGGGGAGGGGGCTGCGCGGTTCCAGGAGCAGCTCGGAGGGGCTCGGGCGGCGGCTCCGCGGAGGGGGCTGCACAGCCGGGAGCCCGAATCCAACAGGGCAGGCCCCGGAGCACAGAGCGCTGGGACACAGCCCAGGATCCGGCCTCCCCCCAGGAGAGGCAGAGGCTGGGAGGGCCCAGGACCACAAGGACGCTCCTGCCCGGAGCTGAGCAGATCAGCGGCCCCGCCCCCAGAGCCTCCAGGCCCCACAGAGAGCTACAGAGTTACTGCCGGGGCTCAATCCAGGGCTCCAGAGCTGGCCGCTGCCACTGTGGATGTTCCTCCTGGGGCCTCACGGGGTAAACAACCCCCACTGAGCCCTGCACCAGGCAAGGGGCAGAGCAGCTCCCCCAAGTGCTAACACCTGAAAATCAGCACAACAGGCCCTCCCCCAGAAGACCAGCTAGACGGAAAAGTTCCAAGGGAAGTCAAAGGACTTAAAGTATACAGAATCAGAAGATACTGCCCCGTAGTTCTTTTTTTTGTATTTTGGTTTTTGTTTTTTGTTGCTGTTTTGTTTTGTTTTGTTTTGTTTTGCTTTTGATTTGTTTCCTTCCCCCACCCTTTTTTCCCTTTCTTTCTTTTTCTTTCTCTTTTTCTTCTTTTTTTTTCCTTTTTTTTTCTTTCTCTTTTCTTTCCTTCTTTCTCTCCTCTCTTTTTCTCTTTTTCCCAATACAACTTGCTTTTGGCCACTCTGCACTGAGCAAAATGACTAGAAGGAAAACCTCACCTCAAAAGAAAGAATCAGAAACAGTCCTCTCTCCCACAGAGTTACAAAATCTGGATTACAATTCAATGTCAGAAAGCCAATTCAGAGGCACTATTATACAACTACTGGTGGCTCTAGAAAAAAGCATAAAGGACTCAAGAGACTTCATGACTGCAGAATTTAGAGCTAATCAGGCAGAAATTAAAAATCAATTGATGAGATGCATTCCAAACTAGAAGTCCTAACGACGAGGGTTAACGAGGTGGAAGAACGAGTGAGCGACATAGAAGACAAGTTGATTGCAAAGAGGGAAACTGAGGAAAAAAGAGACAGACAATTAAAAGACCATGAAGATAGATTAAGGGAAATAAACGACAGCCAGAGGAAGAAAAACCTATGTATAATTGGTGTTCCCGAGGGCGCCAAAAGGGACAGAGGGCCAGAATATGTATTTGAACAAATTCTAGCTGAAAACTTTCCTAATCTGGGAAGGGAAACAGGCATTCAGATCCAGGAAATAGAGAGATCCCCCCCTAAAATCAATAAAAACCGTTCAACACCTCGACATTTAATAGTGAAGCTTGCAAATTCCAAAGATAAAGAGAAGATCCTTAAAGCAGCAAGAGACAAGAAATCCCTGACTTTTATGGGGAGGAGTATTAGGGTCACAGCAGACCTCTCCACAGAGACCTGGCAGGCCAGAAAGGGCTGGCAGGATATATTCAGGGTCCTAAATGAGAAGAACATGCAACCAAGAATACTTTATCCAGCAAGGCTCTCATTCAAAATGGAAGTAGAAATAAAGAGCTTCCAAGACAGGCAGGAACTGAAAGAATATGTGACCTCCAAACGAGCTCTGCAAGAAATTTTTTTTTATTTTTTATTGGTGTTCAATTTACTAACATACAGAATAACCCCAGTGCCCGTCACCCATTCACTCCCACCCCCCGCCCTCCTCCACTTCTACCACCCCTAGTTCGTTTCCCAGAGTTAGTAGTCTTTACGTTCTGTCTCCCTTTCTGATATTTCCCACACATTTCTTCCCCCTTCCCTTATATTCCCTTTCACTATTATTTATATTCCCAAAATGAATGAAAACATATAATGTTTGTCCTTCTCCGACTGGCTTACTTCACTCAGCATAATACCCTCCAGTTCCATCCACGTTGAAGCAAATGGTGGGTATTTGTCATTTCTAATAGCCGAGTAATATTCCATTGTATACATAAACCACAACTTCTTTATCCATTCATCTTTCGTTGGACACCGAGGCTCCTTCCACAGTTTGGCTATCGTGGCCATTGCTGCTATAAACATCGGGGTGCAGGTGTCCCGGCGTTTCATTGCATTTGTATCTTTGGGGTAAATCCCCAACAGTGCAATTGCTGGGTCGTAGGGCGGATCTATTTTTAACTGTTTGAGGAACCTCCACACAGTTTTCCAGAGTGGCTGCACCAGTTCACATTCCCACCAACAGTGTATGAGGGTTCCCTTTTCTCCGCATCCTCTCCAACATTTGTGGTTTCCTGCCTTGTTAATTTTCCCCATTCTCACTGATGTGAGGTGGTATCTCATTGTGGTTTTGATTTGTATTTCCCTGATGGCAAGTGATGCAGAGCATTTTCTCATGTGCATGTTGGCCATGACTATGTCTTCCTCTGTGAGATTTCTGTTCATGTCTTTTGCCCATTTCATGATTGGATTGTTTGTTTCTTTGGTGTTGAGTTTGATAAGTTCTTTATAGATCTTGGAAACTAGCCCTTTATCTGATATGTCATTTGCAAATATCTTCTCCCATTCTGTAGGTTGTCTTTGAGTTTTGTTGACTGTATCCTTTGCTGTGCAAAAGCTTCTTATCTTGATGAAGTCCCAATAGTTCATTTTTGCTTTTGTTTCTTTTGCCTTCGTGGATGTATCTTGCAAGAAGTTACTGTGGCCGAGTTCAAAAAGGGTGTTGCCTGTGTTCTTCTCTAGGATTTTGATGGAATCTTGTCTCACATTTAGATCTTTCATCCATTTTGAGTTTATCTTTGTGTATGGTGAAAGAGAGTGGTCTAGTTTCATTCTTCTGCATGTGGATGTCCAATTTTCCCAGCACCATTTATTGAAGAGACTGTCTTTCTTCCAATGGATAGTCTTTCCTCCTTTATCGAATATTAGTTGCCCATAAAGTTCAGGGTCCACTTCTGGATTCTCTATTCTGTTCCATTGATCTATGTGTCTGTTTTTGTGCCAGTACCACACTGTCTGGATGACCACAGCTTTGTAGTACAACCTGAAATCTGGCATTGTGATGCCCCCAGATATGGTTTTCTTTTTTAAAATTCCCCTGGCTATTCGGGGTCTTTTCTGATTCCACACAAATCTTAAAATAATTTGTTCTAACTCTCTGAAGAAAGTCCATGGTATTTTGATAGGGATTGCATTAAACGTGTATATTGCCCTGGGTAGCATTGACATTTTCACAATATTAATTCTGCCAATCCATGAGCATGGAATCTTTTTCCATCTCTTTGTGTCTTCCTCAATTTCTTTCAGAAGTGTTCCATAGTTTTGAGGGTATAGATCCTTTACATTTTTGGTTAGGTTTATTCCTAGGTATCTTATGCTTTTGGGTGCAATTGTAAATGGGATTGACTCCTTAATTTCTCTTTCTTCAGTCTCATTGTTAGTGTATAGAAATGCCACTGATTTCTGGGCATTGATTTTGTATCATGCCACGCTACCGAATTGCTGTATGAGTTCTAGCAATCTTGGGGTGGAGGCTTTTGGGTTTTCTATGTAGAGTATCATGTCATCGGCGAAGAGGGAGAGTTTGACTTCTTCTTTGCCAATTTGAATGCCTTTAATGTCTTTTTGTTGTCTGATTGCTGAGGCTAGGACTTCCAGTACTATGTTGAACAGCAGTGGTGAGAATGGATATCCCTGTCTTGTTCTTGATCTTAGGGGAAAGGCTCCCAGTGCTTCCCCATTGAGAATGATATTTGCTGTGGGCTTTTCATAGATGGCTTTTAAGATGTCGAGGAATGTTCCCTCTATCCCTACACTCTGAAGAGTTTTGATCAGGAATGGATGCTGTATTTTGTCAAATGCTTTCTCTGCATCCAATGAGAGAATGGTTCCAATATGGTTCTTGGTTTTTCTCTTGCTGATGTGATGAATCACATTGATTGTTTTACAGGTGTTGAACCAGCCTTGTGTCCCAGGGATAAATCCTACTTGGTCATGGTGAATAATTTTCTTAATGTACTGTTGGATCCTATTGGCTAGTATCTTGTTGAGAATTTTTGCATCCATGTTCATCAGGGATATTGGTCTGTAATTCTCCTTTTTGGTGGGGTCTTTGTCTGGTTTTGGAATTAAGGTGATGCTGGCCTCATAGAACGAATTTGGAAGTACTCCATCTCTTTCTATCTTTCCAAACAGCTTTAGGAGAATAGGTATGGTTTCTTCTTTAAACGTTTGATAAAATTCCCCTGGGAAGACATCTGGCCCTGGACTCTTATGTCTTGGGAGGTTTTTGATGACTGCTTCAATTTCCTCCCTGGTTATTGGCCTGTTCAGGTGTTCTATTTCTTCCTGTTCCAGTTTTGGTAGTTTGTGGCTTTCCAGGAATGCGTCCATTTCTTCTAGATTGCCTAATTTATTGGCGTATAGCTGTTCATAATATGTGTTTAAACTCGTTTGTATTTCCTTGGTGTTGGTAGTGATCTCTCCTTTCTCATTAATGATTTTATTAATTTGAGTCTTCTCTCTCTTCTTTTTAATAAGGCTGGCTAATGGTTTATCTATCTTATTAATTCTTTCAAAGAACCAACTCCTGGTTTTGTTGATCTGTTCCACAGTTCTTCTGGTCTCGATTTCGTTGAGTTCTGCTTGAATCTTTATTAACTCCCTTCTTCTCTTGGGTGTAGGATTTATTTGCTGTTTTTTCTCTAGCTCCTTTATGTGTAAGGTTAGCTTTTGTATTTGAGTTCTTTCCAGTTTTTGAATGGATGCTTGTATTGCGATGTATTTCCCCCTTAGGACTGCTTTTGCTGCATCCCAAAGATTTTGAACGGTTGTATCTTCATTCTCATTAGTTTCCATGAATCTTTTTAATTCTTCCTTAATTTCCTGGTTGACCCTTTCATCTTTTAGCAGGATGGTCCTTAACCTCCACGTGTTTGAGGTCCTTCCAAACTTCTTGTTGTGATTTAGTTCTAATTTCAAGGCATTATGGTCTGAGAATATGCAGGGGACCATCCCAATCTTTTGGTATCGGTTCAGACCCAATTTGTGACCCAGTATGTGGTCTATTCTGGAGAACGTTCCATGTGCACTTGAGAAGAATGTGTATTCAGTTGAGTTTGGATGTAAAGTTCTGTAGATATCTGTGAAATCCATCTGGTCCAGTGTATCCTTTAAAGCTCTCGTTTCTTTGGAGATGTTGTGCTTAGAAGACCTATCAAGGGTAGAAAGAGCTAGATTGAAGTCACCAAGTGTACGTGTATTATTATCTAAGTATTTCTTCACTTTGGTTATTAATTGGTTTAAATATTTGGCAGCTCCCACATTCGGGGCATATATACTGAGGATTGTTAAATCCTCTTGTTGGATAGATCCTTTAAGTATGAGATAGTGTCCCTCCTCATCTCTCACTACAGTCTTCGGGGTAAATTTTAGTTTATCTGATATAAGGATGGCTACCCCTGCTTTCTTTTGAGGACCATTTGAATGGTAAATGGTTCTCCAAACTTTTATTTTCAGGCTGTAGGTGTCCTTCTGTCTAAAATGAGCCTCTTGTAGACAGCAAATAGATGGGTCCTGCTTTTTTGTCCAGTCTGAAACCCTGCGCCTTTTGATGGGGTCATTAAGCCCGTTCACGTTCAGAGTTACTATTGAAAGATATGAGTTTAGTGTCATCATGATATCTATTCAGTCCTTGTTTTTGTGGACTGTTCAACTGGGCTTCTTCTTAAAGGGGAATTTTAAGAGTCCCCCTTAAAATTTCTTGCAGAGCTGGTTTGGAGGTCACATATTCTTTTAGTTGCTGCCTGTCTTGGAAGCTCTTTATCTCTCCTTCATTTTTGAATGAGAGCCTTGCTGGATAAAGTATTCTTGGTTGCATGTTCTTCTCATTTAGGACCCTGAATATATCCTGCCAGCCCTTTATGGCCTGCCAGGTCTCTGTGGAGAGGTCTGCTGTGACCCTAATACTCCTCCCCATAAAAGTCAGGGATTTCTTGTCTCTTGCTGCTTTTAGGATCTTCTCTTTATCTTTGGCATTTGCAAGCTTCACTATTAAATGTCGAGGTGTTGAACGGTTTTTATTGATTTTAGGGGGGGATCTCTCTATTTCCTGGATCTGAATGCCTGTTTCCCTTCCCAGATTAGGAAAGTTTTCAGCTAGAATTTGTTCAAATACATATTCTGGCCCTCTGTCCCTTTCGGCGCCCTCGGGAACCCCAATTAAACGTAGGTTTTTCTTTCTCAGGCTGTCGTTTATTTCCCTTATCTATCTTCATGGTCTTTTGTTTGTCTCTTTTTTCCTCAGTTTCCCTCTTTGCTATCAACTTGTCTTCTATGTCACTCACTCGTTCTTCCACCTCGTTAACCCTCGTCGTTAGGACTTCTAGTTTGGATTGCATCTCATTCAATTGATTTTTAATTTCTGCCTGATTAGCTCTAAATTCTGCAGTCATGAAGTCTCTTGAGTCCTTTATACTTTTTTCTAGAGCCACCAGTAGCTGTATAATAGTGCTTCTGAATTGGCTTTCTGACATTGAATTGTAATCCAGATTTTGTAACTCTGTGGGAGAGAGGACTGTTTCTGATTCTTTCTTTTGAGGTGAGGTTTTCCTTCTAGTCATTTTGCTCAGTGCAGAGTGGCCAAAAGCAAGTTGTATTGGGAAAAAGAGAAAAAGAGAGGAGAGAAAGAAGGAAAGAAAAGAGAAAGAAGGAAAGAAAAGAGAAAGAGAAAAAAAAGGGAAGAAAAAAAAACGGAAAAAAAAAGAAAAAGAGAAAGAAAAAGAAAGGAGAAAAAAAAGGGGGTGGGGGAAGGAAACAAATCAAAAAGCAAAACAAAACAAAACAAAACAAAAAACAAAAAACAAAAAAAAAAAAAAAGGAACCACGGGGGAGTATCTTCTGAATCTGTGTACTTTAAGTCCCTTGGCTTCTCCTGGAAGTTGTCAGTCTAGCTGGTGTTCTGGGGGAGGGGCCTGTTGTGCTGATTTTCAGGTGTTAGCAGTTGGGGGAGCTGCTGTGCCCCTGCCTGGTGCAGGGCTCAGTGGCGATTGTTTACCCCGTGAGGCCGCAGGAGGAACAGCCCCAGTGGCGGGGCAGCTCTGGAAACCTGGATTCAGCTCCGGCAGGAACTCCGTCTGCAGGGCCTGGAGGCTCCCGGGCAGGGCCGCTGATCTGTTCAGCTCGGGGCAGGAGCGTCCTTGCTGTCCTGGGCCCTCCCGGCCTCTGCCTGTCCCGGGGGAGGCGGGATCCTGGGCTGTGTCCCGGCGCCCTGTGCTCCGGTCCTGCGCTGGTGGATTCGCGCTCCCGGGCCGCCCAACCCCCTCCGCGGAGCCGCCGCCCGAGCCCCTCCGAGCTGCTCCTGGAACTGCGCAGCCCCCTCTGCACGGAGCCTCTTCCTCTGCCCGAGCCCCTCCGAGCTGCTCCCGGGGCCGTGAAGCCCCCTTCGCGGAGCCGCCGCCCGAGCCCATCCGAGCTGCTCCAGGTCCCGCCGTGCGCGCTGCAGCCCTTAGGGAGCTCGGCGCACTCTCCCCGAGGCGCAGGTGTCTGTTACTGTCCCAGGGAACCCGAGGGCATCCCCGCCCTCCTGGGTCCTGCTCCAACTACCCACGAGCCCCTTTCCGCCCGGGAAGGTCGGTGCAGCTCCTGCGTCTCCGGGACGGGGCTCTCCTGTCCTGGGGTCGATCGCCCCGGCCTCAGCCCGGCTCCTCGTGGGGCCCCTCCCCCTTGGAGGCCTTTGTTTCTTTACTTCTTTTTCCCCGTCTTCCTACCTTGATAGTAGCGCGAACTCTTCTCACTGTTGCATTCCAGGTGTTCTCTCTTTAATTCTCAGGCCGAATTCATAGATTTTCAGGATGATTGGAAGGTTTTCTAGGTAATTTGGTGGAGACAGGTGATTTGGGGACCCTACTCTTCCGCCATCTTGCTCCTCCCCCCTCTGCAAGAAATTTTAAGGGGGACTCTTAAAATTCCCCTTTAAGAAGAAGTTCAGTGCAACAATCCACAAAAACAAGGACTGAATAGATATCATGATGACACTAAAATCATATCTTTCAATAGTAACTCTGAACGTGAACGGGCTTAATGACCCCATCAAAAGGCGCAGGGTTTCAGACTGGATAAAAAAGCAGGACCCATCTATTTGCTGTCTACAAGAGGCTCATTTTAGACAGAAGGACACCTACAGCCTGAAAATAAAAGTTTGGAGAACCATTTACCATTCAAATGGTCCTCAAAAGAAAGCAGGGGTAGCCATCCTTATATCAGATAAACTAAAATTTACCCCGAAGACTGTAGTGAGAGATGAGGAGGGACACTATCTCATACTTAAAGGATCTATCCAACAAGAGGATTTAACAATCCTCAGTATATATGCCCCGAATGTGGGAGCTGCCAAATATTTAAACCAATTAATAACCAAAGTGAAGAAATACTTAGATAATAATACACGTACACTTGGTGACTTCAATCTAGCTCTTTCTACCCTTGATAGGTCTTCTAAGCACAACATCTCCAAAGAAACGAGAGCTTTAAAGGATACACTGGACCAGATGGATTTCACAGATATCTACAGAACTTTACATCCAAACTCAACTGAATACACATTCTTCTCAAGTGCACATGGAACGTTCTCCAGAATAGACCACATACTGGGTCACAAATTGGGTCTGAACCGATACCAAAAGATTGGGATGGTCCCCTGCATATTCTCAGACCATAATGCCTTGAAATTAGAACTAAATCACAACAAGAAGTTTGGAAGGACCTCAAACACGTGGAGGTTAAGGACCATCCTGCTAAAAGATGAAAGGGTCAACCAGGAAATTAAGGAAGAATTAAAAAGATTCATGGAAACTAATGAGAATGAAGATACAACCGTTCAAAATCTTTGGGATGCAGCAAAAGCAGTCCTAAGGGGGAAATACATCGCAATACAAGCATCCATTCAAAAACTGGAAAGAACTCAAATACAAAAGCTAACCTTACACATAAAGGAGCTAGAGAAAAAACAGCAAATAGATCCTACACCCAGCAGAAGAAGAGAGTTAATAAAGATTCAAGCAGAACTCAAAGAAATCGAGACCAGAAGAACTGTGGAACAGATCAACCGAACCAGGAGTTGGTTCTTTGAAAGAATTAATAAGATAGATAAACCATTAGCCAGCCTTATTAAAAAGAAGAGAGAGAAGACTCAAATTAAGAAAATCATGAATGAGAAAGGAGAGATCACTACCAACACCAAGGAAATACAAACGATTTTAAACACATATTATGAACAGCTATACGCCAATTAATTAGGCAATCTAGAAGAAATGGACGCATTCCTGGAAAGCCACAAACTACCAAAACTGGAACAGGAAGAAATAGAACACCTGAACAGGCCAATAACCAGGGAGGAAATTGAAGCAGTCATCAAAAACCTCCCAAGACACAAGAGTCCAGAGCCAGATGGCTTCCCAGGGGAATTCTATCAAACCTTTAAAGAAGAAACCATACCTATTCTACTAAAGCTGTTCGGAAAGATAGAAAGAGATGGAGTACTTCCAAATTCGTTCTATAAGGCCAGCATCACCTTAATTCCAAAACCAGACAAAGACCCCACCAAAAACGAGAATTACAGACCAATATCCCTGATGAACATGGATGCAAAAATTCTCAACAAGATACTGGCCAATAGGATCCAAGAGTAAATTAAGAAAATTATTCACCATGACCAAGTAGGATTTATCCCTGGGACACAAAGCTGGTTCAACACCTGTAAAACAATCAATGTGATTCATCATATCAGCAAGAGAAAAACCAAGAACCATATGATCCTCTCATTAGATGCAGAGAAAGCATTTGACGAAAGACAGCATCCATTCCTGATCAAAACTCTTCAGAGTGTAGGGATAGAGGGAACATTCCTCGACATCTTAAAAGCCATCTACGAAAAGCCCACAGCAAATATCATTCTCAATGGGGAAGCACTGGGAGCCTTTCCCCTAAGATCAGGAACAAGACAGGGATATCCACTCTCACCACCGCTATTCAACATAGTATTGGAAGTCCTAGCCTCAGCAATCAGACAACAAAAAGACATTAAAGGCATTCAAATTGGCAAAGAAGAAGTCAAACTCTCCCTCTTCGCCGATGACATGATACTCTACATAGAAAACCCAAAAGTCTCCACCCCAAGATTGCTAGATCTCATACAGCAATTTGGTAGCGTGGCATGATACAAAATCAATGCCCAGAAATCAGTGGCATTTCTATACACCAACAATGAGACTGAAGAAAGAGAAATTAAAGAGTCAATCCCATTGACATTTGCACCCAAAAGCATAAGATACCTAGGAATAAACCTCACCAAAGAGGTAAAGGATGTATACCCTAAAAACTATAGAACACTTCTGAAAGAAATTGAGGAAGACACAAAGAGATGGAAAAATATTCCATGCTCATGGATTGGCAGAATTAATATTGTGAAAATGTCAATGTTACCCAGGGCAATATACACGTTTAATGCAATCCCTATCAAAATACCATGGACTTTCTTCAGAGAGTTAGAACAAATTATTTTAAGATTTGTGTGGAATCAGAAAAGACCCCGAATAGCCAGGGGAATTTTAAAAAAGAAAACCATACCTGGGGGCATCACAATGCCAGATTTCAGGTTGTGCTATAAAGCTGTGGTCATCAAGACAGTGTGGTACTGGCACTAAAACAGACACATGGATCAATGGAACAGAATAGAGAACCCAGAAGTGGACCCTGAAGTTTATGGTCAACTAATATTCGATAAAGGAGGAAAGACTATCCATTGGAAGAAAGACAGTCTCTTCAATAAATGGTGCTGGGAAAATTGGACATCCACATGCAGAAGAATGTAACTAGACCACTCTCTTTCACCATACACAAAGATAAACTCAAAATGGATGAGAGATCTAAATGTGAGACAAGATTCCATCAAAATCCTAGAGAAGAACACAGGCAACACCCTTTTTGAACTCGGCCACAGTAACTTCTTGCAAGATACATCCACGAAGGCAAAAGAAACAAAAGCAAAAATGAACTATTGGAACTTCATCAAGGTAAGAAGCTTTTGCACAGCAAAGGATACAGTCAACAAAACTAAAAGACAACCTACAGAATTGGAGAAGATATTTGCAAATGACATATCAGATGAAGGCCTAGTTTCCAAGATCTATAAAGAACTTATTAAACTCAACACCAAAGAAACAAACAATCCAATCATGAAATGGGCAAAAGACATGAAGAGAAATCTCACAGAGGAAGACATAGACATGGCCAACATGCACATGAGAAAATGCTCTGCATCACTTGCCATCAGGGAAATACAAATTAAAACCACAATGAGATACCACCTCACACCAATGAGAATGGGGAAAATTAACAAGGCAGGAAACCACAAATGTTGGAGAGGATGTGGAGAAAAGGGAACCCTCTTCCACTGTTGGTGGGAATGTGAACTGGTGCAGCCACTCTGGAAAACTGTGTGGAGGTTCCTCAAACAGTTCAAAATAGACCTTCCCTACGACCCAGCAATTGCACTGTTGGGGATTTACCCCAAAGATACAGATGCAATGAAATGCAGGGACACCTGCACCCCGATGTTTCTAGCAGCAATGTCCACAATAGCCAAACTGTGGAAGGAGCCTCGGTGTCCATCGAAAGATGAATGGATAAAGAAGATGTGGTTTATGTATACAATGGAATATTACTCAGCTATTAGAAATGACAAATACCCACCATTTGCTTCATCGTGGATGGAACTGGAGGGTATTATGCTGAGTGAAGTTAGTCAGTTGGAGGAGGACAAACATTATATGTTCTCATTCATTTGGGGAATATTAATAATAGTGAAAGGGAATATAAGGGAAGGGAGAAGAAATGTGTGGGAAATATCAGAAAGGGAGACAGAATGTAAAGACTGCTAACTCTGGGAAATGAACTAGGGGTGGTAGAAGGGGAGGAGGGCGGGGGGTGGGAGTGAATGGGTGACGGGCACTGGGGGTTATTCTGTATGTTGGTAAATTGAACACCAATAAAAAAATAAAATAAAAAAAAATTTTTAAATCCTAAAAAAAAAAAAAAGAAGTATAGAAGAGGCCACACTGAAGAAGGTAGGAGGTGCAGAGAAAGGGTTTGTAAGAGAAACAGAATGTAGCCTTTTCAATGCAGTGGGAGCCATTGTTGCAAAAAGAGTGAGAGATACACTAGCACACAGGGGAGCACACAAGAAAAACAAATCCCTATAGCAATTGGCTTGGGAAACAAGAGGGCCTGAACTTAATGAGTTTATGTAACTGGTGGGGCCTAAAGCCTGCCAACGTAAAGATCAGCAGGCTTGCCTCAGGGACAGCTGCACTTGGGGCTGCACTTGGAAAGAAGATATAAAAAAGGCCCACAGATATACAGTATGGAAATAGAGAGCTAAAGAGTGCCTGGGGTGCAGAGTAGGGAGGATATTTGCTCATGTTGGAGTGTCCCTGAAAGGCAGCATTCATGAGAGACTCCTCTTGGAACAAAGGCACTAGATGGCACCATTTCCCTTCCCAGCCCTTCATCATATGTACAGGGCCACCTGCAGGAACCAGCACAGGACAGTCATTACCTAACATGTTTACAAAAGCCACCAACCCCATGCACCAGTGGAATTGCCCTTCCCAGTTACACTTGCATCAATCCCAGTGCAGTGGGCCAATTCCCTCAAATACAAGGCCAAACCACTTCCCACACTGCATCCCCCAACCTGGGTGTTCTGTAGGGCCTTGTTTGCAGCAGGGGTAGTGAAAGGTCTCATTTCACAAGCAGACCAGAGTACACATAGTTAAAATACACCAAATCCAGGCCAGAGACCAAACACTGCCCACAACAGGATAAGAGAGACTCTGCAGATAACTGGCCTGAAGGATACAGCAGCAAGGACAAAACAGCAGAGTGTATGCATCACTAATTGGAGACACTTCCAGAAGTGCAGGCTCTTGGGAGCAAGGAACACTACACAGCAGGATACTACAAGATTTATTCTTCAAAAGGCCACTACCCTCAAGAACAGAAGATGTAGCTGACTTTTCTAGCACACAGTACCAGGCACAGAAACTCATACAAAATTAGGAGACAGAGGAATTTGTCCCAAATGAAAGAACAAGATAAGGCCATGACCAGAGATCTAAGTGAAATAAATATAAGTAACCTGACTGATAGACAATTTAAAGTAATAATCTTAAAGATATTCACTGGACTTGAGAAAAGAGTTGAAGACATCACTGAGATCCTTAACACAGAGATAAGGAATAACATAGCAGAGATAAAGGGCTCAATTAATGAATTGAGAAACACACTTAATGGAAAAACAGCAGGCTGGAAGAGGCAGAGGAATGAATTAGTGAACTAGAAGACAGAGTAATGGAAAGTAACCAAGGGGAACAAAAGAAAGAAAGAAGAATTATGCAAAAGAAGAATAGACAGGGAACTCAGTGACCATCAAATATAATAATATTCATATTATAGGGATCCAAGAAAAAGAGAGAGAAAAGCGGGAAGAAAATTTATTTGAATAGATAATAACTGAAAATTTCACTAAACTGGGGGAGGAAATAGATATCCTGATCCGGGAAGCACAGAGAATTCCCAAAAAAATAAATGAAAGCAGATTCACACCAGACATATAATTAAAATGGCAAAATATAGTGATAAAGAAAAACATCTTAAAGCAGCAGGATAGAGGACAGTTACATACAATGGAAACTATGAAGGGCTATTGGGGGATTTTTCAGCAGAAACTTTCCAAGTCAGATGGGAGTGGCATGATAAATTCAAAGTGCTGAATGGGGAAAATCCGCAAGCAAGAATACTCTATCCAGCAAGGCTATCATTCAGAAGAGAAGGAGAAATAGTTTCCCACATAAACAAAAACTAAAGGAGTTCATGACCACTAAACCAATCCTGCAAGAAATATTAAAGAGGACTCTGAGTGAAAAGGAGGGACCAAAAGAGACAGAATGAAGGTAGGAAACACAAAATCAGTAAAATGAATATTTCTGCAAAAAATTCAGTCAGGGAATTCCCAAAATATAAGGATATAAAATATGACATTATATACCTAAAGCATGGGGAGGAGAGGAGTAAAGAATTCATTCAAAATTAAAAGATCATCAACTTAATATAGACTGCTATATACAGAAGATGTTATATACAACCTGAGTGGTAAGCAAAAATCAAAAGCCACTAACAGATATGCAAAGAATTAAGAAAAAGATATACAAATATGTTATGAAATAAAACAAATAAACCATGAAAGAAAGGCAAGAAAGGATTAGAGAAAATCTTCAGAAACAACCACAAAACAAATAATAAAATGGCAATAAATATATATCTATCAATAATTACTTTGACTGTAAATGGACTAAATGCTCTAATTAAAAGACATAGAGAGGATTCTACATTCACCTTGTCTCATGAACGCAACTAGAGAAAACTGAGATAGACATAGAGAGTATTATGCTAAGTGAAATAAGACAGAGAAAAACAAATATAATGATTTCACTTATATGTGGACTAAAAAACAAAGCAAAAGATAAAGAATTAGCAAACAAAAAAGGAGAAACATACCCTTATGTACAAAGAACAAACTAATGAAGGGAGGAGAAAAGATTGAGGCAGAGTAGGAGGACCCTGTTCTCTCCTTGTCCCATGAATACAACTAAATAACTATCAAATTATCTTAAATACACCAGATATCAACTGAAGACCGACAGAACAAACTCCACAATTAAAAGGAGGAAAGACTATATAAAAGAAGGTAGGAAGTGCAGAGATGTGGTTTGGGGGAGAAATGGATCATAGTGCCTCAAAGGGGAGGAGGGAGCTGTGGTCATGGAGAAGGGTGTGAGAGAGAGGAGCACACAAGGAAAGTCATAAGGAGAATGTTTTCCCAAAGCTATTGACTTAGAAAATAAGGAGATGAATTTTATGAGTTTTTGCAAACAACAGGGCTTAAAGCCTAGGGATCAGCAGGCTTGGCTGGGATAGAGCCTGGAGAGCACTACACTGCTCCTGATGGGAAGACAGACAAATAAACTGGGGGTATACAGTGTAGAAACAGTGATCTGAAGAGCACCTAGGGCACACTGAGAGGAGCACTTATCAGAGTACATATACTAGAGGCAGCCTTCACAGAAACACCTCTCTGGGAACAAAGGAGCTGGCTGGCACCATTTCCATTCCCAAACCCTTAGCATAAACACAGAGCCACCTGCAGGAAGCAGTGTAGCACCAACACTGGCTGCCTAACTTGTGTACATAAAGCCTCACACCCTGGCACTGTGATGGGACTACCTTACATAGTCATGCTTGCCTCAGTCCCAGCATGGCAGGACCCTCCCCTAGCAGCCAGCACAAACCCCTGCCCACACTATGTCTCCCAACAAGAGAGTTCTGCAGGGCCTCAGTTCTGGTATAAATGGTGTCAGATCTCATTTCACAAGCAGACCAGGCACAATTAATTAAAACTCACTACATTAAGCCAAGGGACCAAACACTTCCCACAGCAGGCAATGAGAGCCTCCACAGTCAACTGCAGGATACAGCAGCCAAAACACAACAGCAGAACACATGCAGCACACACCAGAGACACTCCATGAAGCACAGGTCCTGGACACCATATGACCTTTTCTTCGTAAGCAGGACAGAAGAAGACAATTAAATACAACGGAAAATCCTATAACACTGTCAGCAGATTTTTCAGCAAAAACTTCCCAAGCCAGAAAACAGTGGCATGATATACTCAAAGTCCTTAATAGGAAAAATCTGTGCCTGACTTACTGTATCCAGCAAGTCTGGAGAATAGAAGGAGACAAAAAGTTTCCTAGACAAACAAGAACTAAAGGAATTCATGACCACTAAACCAGCCCTGCAAGAAATAATAAAGGGAACATTTTGAGTGAAGAGACCAAAAGTGTCAAAGACAAGAAAGGATCAGAGTAAATCTCCAGAAACAATGAAAAGAGACTAATAAAATAGCAATAAATACAAATCTACCAATAATTACTTTGAATGTAAATGAGGTAAATGCTCCAATCAAAAGACATAAGGTGTCAGAGTGAATTAAAAAAAACAAGACCCATCTATATGCTGCTGAAAAAAACAGTATGTTAAATAACTGGAATTTAAATAAAAACTCTGAAAGAAAAAAAAAGATTAGAGCAGAAATACATAGTATAGGGCAGCCCGGGTGGCTCAGCGGTTTAGCACTGCCTTCAGCCCAGGGCATGATCCTGGAGTCCTGGGATCGAGTCCCATGTCAGGCTCCTTGAATGGAGCCTGCTTCTCCCTCTGCCTTGTGTCTCTGCCTCTCTCTCTCTTTCTGTCACTCTCTCTCTCTCTGTCTCCCATGAATAAATAAATAAAATCTTTTAAAAAAAGAAAAAAGAAATACATAATATAGAAACTACAAAAATAATAGAATGGATCATTGAAACCAGGAGCTGGTTCTTTGAAAAAATTAATACAATTGGTAAACTTCTAGTCAGATTTACCAAAAAGGAAAGACAAAGGACTTCAATAAAAAATCATAAATGAGAAAGGAGAAATAACAACCAACACCTCAGAAATACAAATAATTGTAAGATAATATTACGAAAAACTATATGCCTTCAAATTGGACAACCTGGAAGAATAGGAAAAATTCCTACAAATATATAAAGTATCAAAACTGAATCAGGAAGAAATAGAAAACTTGAACATATCAATAAATTTCAAGGAAATTTAATCAGTAATCAAAAAACTTCCAATAACAAAAGTCCAGGACCAGATGGCTTCATAGGCAAATTCTACCAAACATTTAAAGAAGTTCATACTAATTCTTTTAAAACTATTCCAAAAAGAAGAAGAGGAAGGAAACCTTCTTAATTAATTCTATGAGGGCAGCATTACTCTAATACCAAAACCATATCAAGCCACCACAAAAATAAAGAACTATATAGGCTAATATCCCTGATGAACACAGATGCAAAAATTCTCAATAAAATACTAGCAATCTAAAAAAAAAATACTAGCAATCTGAATCCAACAATACATTAAAAAATAATTCACCATGACCAAAGGGTATTTATTCCTGGGTTGCAAGGATGGTTTAATATTCACAAATTGATCAATGTGATATCAATGAAATATCACATTGATAAAAGAAAAAATAAGAATCATATGATCTTTTCAATACATGCAAAAGAAGCATTTGAAAAATACAACATCCATTCATGATAAAAGCCCTTCACAAAGTCGGTTAGAAGGAACCTGCTTAATTATAAAAAAGTCATATATGAAAAACAGAACACAGCTAATATCATTCTCACTGGGGAAAAACTGAGAGCTTCTCCCCTATGGTCAGCAACAAGACAATAATTTCCACTCTCACTACTGTTATTTAACATAGTGTTGGAAGCCCTAGCCACAGCAATCAGATTACAAAAATAAATGAAAGGCATCCAAATTGGCAAGGAAGTAATCTTTCACTATTTGCAGATGATATGATACTTTATATAGAAAACCCAAATGTCTCCACCAAAAAACTACTAGAACTGATAAATGAATTCAGTAAAGTCACAGGATAAAAAAAACAATGTACATAAATCTGTTGTATTTATATACACAAATAATGAAGCAGCAAAAAGAAAATGAAAGAATCCATCCCATTTACCATTGCACCAAAATCCATAAGATACCTAGGAATAAGCATAAACAAAGAGGTAGAAGTCTGAAAACTATACAATACTGAGGAAAGAAATTGAGGATGCCACAAAGAAATGGAAAAACATTCCATGCTCATGGATTGGAATAACAAATATTACTAAAATGTCTATACTACCCAAAGCAATCTACAGATTGAACACAATCCCTATCAAAATACCAAGGATATTTTTCACAGAGCTGGAATAAACTATCCTAAAATGTGTAATGAACCACAAAGGAACCTGAATATCCATAGCAATCTTCTAAAAGAAAAGAAAAGCTGTAAGCATCACAATTCTAAACCTCAAGTTATATTATAAAGCTGTAATAATAAAAACAAAATTAGATATACAGATCAATAGAACAGATTAAAAAACCCAGAAATGAAACTACAACTATATGTTCAATTAATCTTCAACAAATCAGGAAAGAATATCCAATGAGAAATGTCACTTCAACAAATTGTGTTGGGAAGACTGGACGGCAACACACAAATGAATGAAACTAGACCTCTTTCTTACTCCACACATAAAAATAATTTCAAAATGGATTAAAGACCTAACTGTGAGACATGAAACCATAAAAATTCTAGGAGAAAACACACACAATAATTTCTTTGACATTGGCCGTAGAAACTTCTTTCAAGATATGTCTCTGAGGCAAGGGAAATAATAACAAAACTAAACTACTAGTATGTCATCAAAATAAAAACTTCTGCACACCAAAGGAAACAATCAATAAATTAAAAGCCAACCTATGGGGTGGGTTCCTCCTTGAGGACCCTTTAGGGTCTCAGCTTAGGGAGGTGCCCCTGGACAGACACTGAAAGACGTAGGTTATCCTGCTGGCTAGATTCTCTGCTAATCCTCATCTCCTTAGGCTCCCTGCAGGCTTCTGGCCATGTTCTTTCTCATACCTCCTTGGGTTGCCCCCAAACACCATGATACTGTTTGTGCCACAGCAGGGGGCCTGGTAGGTGAAGCAAATGGGCCAATTCCACTGGATCCTGGTGCCTGGCTTGGACATCCTCATCCCTATGTTGGACTAGATCTGGCATGTGTAAAATCTCAAGGAAATTTTCATGAATGTTGATCAGTTGTGACTCTCAACAATGTAACTCTGCAAATTGATGAAGTCCTTTATGTATCTTAGACTCTTATAAGACAAGCTACAATTGGAAGACCCTGAGTATGCTATCACACAGCTAGCTCAGAGGACCATAAATCAGAGCTTGGAAAACTTTCTCTGGAAAAAGTCTTCTAGGAGTAGGAGTCTCTGAATGCTAGCATTGTGAATAAATACCATCATACAAGCTGCTGACTGCTGGGGTATTCACTGCCTCCATTATGAGATCAATGATATCCATGTGCCACTCTAGGTGAAAGAATCCATGCAGAAGGAGGTAGAGGCAGAGGTGGAAAATGGGCCACAGTTCTAGAGTCTGAGGGGATCCAGGAGTCATCCAACAATTTGGTAAAGGGGAAGAATCAGGCATAGATCCTGGCCTCCCAGGCAGAAAAGCCAGAACAAATAAATAAGGCAGCAGGATAGGCCAGTGCTGTTCTGGCCAAGACCAAGGCTAAGGCTAAGATCCTGGCTGCAGTTCTGACACAACATAATGGAGATGCAGCAGCGTCACTGACAATGGCTGAGCAGTATTTCAGTGTGTTCTCCAAATTGGTCTAGTATTCCAACACTATCCTGCTGCCCTCCAACCCCTGCAATGTCATCACTATGGTGGCCCAGGCCACGGATGTGTATGGGACCCTCGCCAAAGACCTAGTGCCAGAGGCCCAGGAATCAGTCTCCAGTGGGAGCAGCAGTGATGTCCAAGTCACAGATGCAAGTCTTGGTGAGGAATTCAAATAAGCCAAACTGAGTTAATGAAGGTGGGCTTAGGCTAGGGAGGCTGGGGACAGGGAAATAGCACTCCCAGACTCCATATCAAGCTACCCTGCGAAGATTTTGTTATTATATTTTTATTCAAACTTCAATCATCTAATAAACTTGCCAGCAGCAAGCCAAAAACATATATATATATGTATGTATATGTTATATATATATATATATTAGATAAAAGGCAACCTACAGAATTGGAGAAGATATTTGAAAATGACATACCTGATAAAGGGTTAGTATCCAAAATATATAAAGAACTTATAAAACTCAACACTCCAAAAATGAATAATCCAATTAAAAATGGGCAGAGGATATGAATACACATTTTTTTCCCTAAGAAGACATCCAGATGGCTAACAGATCCATGAAAAGGTGCTTAACATCACTTATCATCAGGGAAGCGCAAATCAAAACCACAATGAGATATCAACTTAACACCTGTCTAAATGGCTAAAGCAACAACACAGAAAACAACAGGTGTTGGTGAGGCTGTGGAGAAAAAGGAACACCTTTGCACCGTTGGTGGCAATGCAAACTGGTGCAGCCATTCTGGAAAACAGTTATGGAGGTTCCTCAAAAAAGTAAATAATAGAACTAGCCTTCAACCCAGCAATGGAACTACTAGGTATTTACCAAAGAATATGAAAATGCTAATTCAAAGGGACACATGCACCCTGGTGTTTATAGCAGGATTACCAACAATACCGATATTATGAAAAGAGCCCAAATGTCCTTCAACTGATGAATGGATAAAGAAAAGGTGGTAATGTATACAATGGAATATTACTCAGCCGTCAACAAGAATGAAATCTTGCCATTTGCAGTGATGTGGATAAAACTAGAGTGCATCATGCTAAGCAAAAGAAGTCTGAGAAAGACAATTACCATATGATTTCCCTCATATGTGTTACTTAAAGAACAAAACAAATGAGCAAAAGGAAGAAAAGAGACAAATCAAGAAACAGTCTCTTAATTATAGAGAACAAATCAATGTGTACCAAATATGGTGGTAGGTCAGGGTGTTTACCAATGGGTTAAACATGTGATGGGGATTAAGGAGTGCATTTGTGCTAATGAGCACCAGGTGATGTATGGAACTGTTGAATCGCTATATTGTATACCTGAAACTAACATGACACTCTATGTTAACTAACTGGTTTTAAAATAAGAACTGAAACTAAAAATCTCTCCCTGCCAGTCTCTTCTTGAGTGTTGCTTAGGTTCATAGTTTTTAGATGGTCCTGTCAGGCAATTTAGTGAAAGGTGCAAGAGTTCTACTCAGCATCGATGGGACTACGTATTAGCTCTCTTCCCTGAGAAAAGTAGGAAAGCCAGACCCAAGCAGCTTCCCAGGTGTTCTCAGTCAGGCTTTCTGGTCAGTAGGGTCCAGGAGATAACACTCAGTAGTGGTTGGGGTTAGAAATTATCTTCCCTCCTGGGTTGAATGGGAAAAGAGCTCCAAGCCTTGCAAGATTCTTTGTTTTCTTTTTAAGATTTTATTTATTTATTCATGAGAGACACAGAGAAAGAGACAGGCAGAAACATAGGCAGAGGGAGAAGCAGGCTCCCTCAGGGAGCCCCATATGGGACTCGATCTCAGGACTCCAGGATCACGACCTGAGCCAAAGGCAGATGCTTAACCGCTGAGCCACCCAGGTGTCCCCGATTCTTTGTTTTCTTGATACAATTCAACCTGCAACCAAGATTCTCTGACTGGACAATGCCACTGGCTTTATCGTGTGGATAATTAGGTCTGCCTGCTGTACTCTTTACCTGAGTATTGCTGGAATAGTTTCTAGGTGTTCCCAGCAGGCTATTAAGGTGGGGCCAGGAGCTACATTCAATAGTGGGTATGCTATGACGTAGCTCCCCTGTCTGGAGTTGGGGGACACACAGTAAGCTCCAGGGCTGGCAGGGATTTGTTTGAAAACAAAAATCAGCAACAACACAGAAAACAACAGGTGTTGGTGAGGCTGTGGAGAAAAAGGAACACCTTTGCAAAGAGCTCCAATCAGGTAGACCTGTGCCCCACGTAGTTACCTGGTCAGTTCACACCAGCATCTTGACTTTGCAGATGAGCAAAGACACTGGTTGGGATTTCTACTTGGGCACTGCAGGTAGGATCTCTGTCTAGATTGGAGCATTGGTTGTCGCAAACCGCCATCCCCCTATTCATCACAATCAGATTCCCAGTATTCCAGTCCTGAAGTTTCATCCATATTGCCTGTGAGGTGAGACTAGATTGGGATTTCCAAGAAGCAACCCACAATGTTGGGGGAGCTAGATAGCCACCTAGACTCTTTTTCCCCATTGGAAATATCTTGTGCAATTTGCTATGTTGTCTTTTGATTTTGTTGATAGTGTCCTTTGCTTTGCAAAGGTTTTTATTTTGGTGTATTTTGAATAGTTTAAGTTTTGTTTTTGTTTTCCTTGCCAAAGCAGATATATCTAGAAAAATCTTTCTGTGGCTGATATCAAAGAGATTGCCACCAATGCTTTCTTCTAGGAGTTTTATGGCTTCAGGTCTCACATTTATGTCTTTAATCCATGTTGAGTTTATTTTTGTGTCTGGTGTAAGAAAATGGTCTAGTTTCATTATTTGCATGTAGCTGTCTCATTTTCCCAACATCATTTGTTGAAAAGACTATCTTTTCCCCATTGTATATTCTTGTCTCCTTTGTTGTAGATTAATTGGCCATGTAATTGTGGGTTTATTTCTGGACTTTCTATTCTGTTCCATTGATCTATAAGTCTGTGTCTGTGCAAGTGCCATACTGTTTTGGTTACTACCACTTTGTAGTATATCTTGAAATCTGGCATTGGGTACTCCAGCTTTGTTCTTTGTCAAAATTGTTTGGCTATTCAGAGTCTTTTTTGGTTCCATAAAATTTCAGTATTATTTGTTCTATTTCTGTGAAAAATTCTATTGGTATCTTCATAGGAATTGAATTAAATCTGTAATTTATCTGGGTAGTATAGACATCTTACAATATTAGTTCTTCCAATCCATGATCATGGAATATCTATTTGTGTCATCTTCAATTTCTTTCATCAATGTTTTACAGATTTTGGAGTATAAGTCTTTCACCTCCTTGGTTAATTTCGGTCCTAGGTGCTTTATTCTTTTTGGTGCAATTTTAGATGGGATTGGTTCTGAAATTTTTATTTCTGCTACCTCATAATTAGTGTATACAAATGCAATAAATTTCTGTATACTAATTTTGTATTCTGAGAATTTTATAGATTTATTTATAAGGTCTAGTTTTTAAAAAAAATTATATTCAAGTTTTATGATCTTTTTCTTTATAAAGAAGAGTCTGCATATTTCATATTCACTGTAACAATCTGAAGACAACATTAAAAGGCTTTCAAAGTGACAGCACCATGCACTGTACTAGTAATGTAATGTATCTATAAACTATATATAACCTTGCCAACACAATGCAAAAAAGACATGCAAGAAGAGTCCTGGTTTTCATATTATGTTGTTCATTCAAGTAAGCTTAAAAATGTATATCCCCAGGGCAGCCCCAGTGGCCCAGTG
Source organism: Canis lupus familiaris (assembly GCF_011100685.1). Taxonomy (NCBI): domain Eukaryota; kingdom Metazoa; phylum Chordata; class Mammalia; order Carnivora; family Canidae; genus Canis; species Canis lupus. The sequence continues at coordinate 59,283,110 of NC_049260.1, read as the reverse complement.
GTTTAGCACTGCCTTCAGCCCAGGACAGGATGCTGGAGACCCGGGATCGAGTCCCATGTGAGGCTCCCTGCATGGAGCCTGCTTCTCCCTCTGCTTGTGTCTCTGCCCCTCTCTCTGTGTGTGTGTCTCTCATGAATAAATAAATAACATATTTTTAAAAATGTATTCCCCCATTTTCTTTCCTTTTTTAAAAAATAAACTGTGGGCCATAAATGGCAACCTTTCACCAAAATGTGTAATTCTTTGGTGTGCTTTGAACTCTTCCCAGGAAAAGCAAAGGTTGATGTCTGAAAATAAATTAATTCAACTCAACAAATAATAATGTTCACATATATGTTATTAGTGATAAGACTACATTAACCACTCACAGCACACAAAACAAATTTCTACAAACCCTGAGGAAGGGGTGTTTTCAGGGTTTCTGAGGATAAATTAGTGCTCTATAGCATATTGTATGATGTTTATGATGGGCTATATTTTGCATGAAATTTGTTGCACAAACTGAAAATAAATTGACTAAGAGTTTTTTTCCTAGGTCCTTGACCTTTTTTATCCTAGCTTGACAGCTCTGGCAAAGGTCACACAGTCAGCAATGTTTGGTGTAACCATAAACCTTAAAAAAAATTTAATATATATAGCAACTCCCTCCCCTCTTTTAATGTAAATCATATACTTCACACACTGTCATTTTCAAATGGGATCCAGTTGCATGTACTCAGTGCTTAGGTGGGAAAAAATGCATGAAAATGTAGTTTGGGGCATTGAAAAATAAACTTTTAAAAAGGTTGATACAACAGCATAAAAGAAAGCTTGGCCTTTGTTTTTAAAACAAAACAACATCTTTACCCAAAAATAGGCATGTTGCCAACGTCACACCTCCTTAGACTTGCCTGTTAATTTTGGCATCCCAAAAACCTTATCCAAGACTTATCTTTTTATTACATGAGAAGTTTGGACACAGTAAGGAGGCAGCATGTAAGATTTCAGATTAAAAAAAAAAACAGGGAGAAAAAGAAAAGCACTTGAATTTCTTCTATTTCACAAAATATCACCGTTTCAAAGTCATCTACTGCAGCAGCTTTTCTTGCTCTCCACTTTGGCTGAAACAATCACAGTAGCATAATAAATGAAGTCATCTTAAGGTTGTTGCATCTTTTTCTTTTTAAGTCATACAAGTGGGATACTGAGGAAATAATCCTGTATAAAAATAGTGTGTTAAGATGGCATCAGTAAGAAAAAGAGTGGAAGTTAAATGTAATTTAAATTAAATTTCAGGGCAGCCCGGGTGGCTCAGCGGTTTAGCACCTCCTTCAGTCCAGGGCATGATCCTGGAGACCCGAGATTGAGTCCCACATCCGGCTCCTTGCATGGAGCCTCCTTCTCCCTCTGCCTCTCTCTCTCTCTCTCTCTCTCTCTGTGTGTGTGTAAATAAATAAAATCTCTTAAAAAAATAAATTAGATTTAAGAGTGGGAACTAAAATTACAACTATTAGAACTTAAAGGGTTTTTACAAATAATGTTTAGACACAGGTACAGTCTAAGATCTGTTGGCAATGTAGCAAGTGTATGGTTTACAATCAAGAGGTCTTTTTTAGAATTAGGGCCCAAGGAGAAGGTGAAGAAGCTCCCAAGAAGCCCATGTTACAGTGTTAAAGGCATTCTCGAGGCACTGCAGGAAATAGAGAGGGCCTTGTTGCTCTGTGGAGTTCTGACTTCTTGCTTTTTCTCACTCCTTTCAAAGTCTACGTTTACTGCATTGGCTGTGTATATCTCAATTAACTCTTGGTACATTTTGCTCCTAGCCCTGTCCCCCTGCAACATACAAGTCCAGCCTGTTTTGTTTTCTAAGGAAAAAAAAGGCCCAAAAATCTTAATTAAATTAATTAAATGTACAAAAACCGTAAAATTTCATACTGAATTAATAGGGAAAATTAGACCCAGTGGCAAGTCTGAGGCAAGGGTTTGTCTCAGGCTCGGCATTGTCTCAGGTTAGGATATTGTCCAAGGACTCCCACGCATGACATTATTATTATTTCTAGTAAATTCTAATGTATCATCCACACAACTTCAGAGTTCCCATATGTCTCCTCATCTTCAGACTCTGAAGTGGTTCCATTGCCAAAGGTGTGTGTAGGTGGCTGGGGGCTCCATTGGTTTGGCAAATGTACCAAAACCCTTTTTCAACTCATTGAGGTTGGTTATCTGAGGGGACAGGGTGCTACAGTGTCTCCTGGTTGGGTCCAGCACAGGGGACAAGGGAGCACGCACTGGAGTCCCACTGATAAGTAACCAAGGGCTCCTGGAGAAGGTGGGGGACTTCCAGTGAAGCTTCATGTGCTTTCTCAGAGAGCTGAGGGAGTGTAGGACTTGTCACAGCCAGATGTTGTAGTAGTAGGGCTTGTCCCTTGGTATGGACGTGGGAATGTTTCTTCCGATAGCTGCGGTTGGCAAACTTCCTGTCACAGCCATCAAATTCACATTGGAAAGGCTTTTTCCCATCCTGCTCCTCTGTTCGGAACTCAGTGTGGGGCCTATGTGTGCTATTGAATTACTGTATGAGTGTACTTGTGGATCTTGAGGTTCCCTGAGCATTGGAAGACCTTGCCCCACACGGGGCAGGGAAAGGGCTTCTCCCCTGTGTGCACGCGAATGTGGTTGATGAGCTTGTATTTAGCCTTCAAGGGATTGCCCTGGCAGGGACAGTCCTCCCAGAAGCAGACATGGTTGCTTTGCTCAGGCAGCCCACGTACTCTACAGTGACGTGGTTCAGCAGCTCGTGCATGTCACTTAAAGTTTTGGAGCAGGGCTTGGTGCAACTTGCTGGGGGTAGTGTGGGCGCTGGGGCCTAAGTTCTCGTTTTTTTAGAGTCTTTAGGGTTTTCTATGTATAGAATCATGTCATCGGCAAATAGTGAATCCTTACCAACCCTTACCTTTTTTTGTTTGTTTGTTTTTCTTGTCTGATTGCTGGGGCTAGTACTTCTGGTAATATGTTGAATAAAATGCTGAGAGTGTACATTTTTATCTTATTCTTGATCTTAGAGGAAAATGTCTCAGTTTTTAACCACTAAGTATGATGTTAACTGTGGGTCTTTCATGTATGGTCTCTCTTATGTTGAGAGGTGTTCCCTCCAAACCTTCTTTGTTGGTAGTTTTTAATCCTGAATGGATGTATTTTCTCAAATGTATTTTTTGCATCTATTGAAGTGATCTTATGGTTTTTGTTCTTTCTCTTATTAACGTGACCTATTGCATTGATTGATTTCTGAATATTGTACAACCCCGACTCTTCAGAATAAATCTCCGTGGTATACAATGGAATATTACTCAGCCATTAGAAACGACAAATACCCACCATTTGCTTCGACGTGGATGGAACTGGAGGGTATTATGCTGAATGAAATAAGTCAATCGGAGAAGCACAAACATTATATGGTCTCATTCATTTGGGGAATATAAAAAATAGTGAAAGGTAATAAAGGGGAAAGGAGAAAAAATGAGTGGGAAATATCAGAAAGGGAGACAGAACATGAAAGACTCCTAACTCTGGGAAACGAACTAGGGGTGGTGGAAGGGGAGGTGGGCCGGGGGCGGTGGTGGGCCTGGGTGATGGGCACTGAGGTGGGCACTTGACAGGATGAGCACTGGGTGTTATTCTATATGTTGGCAAATTGAACACCAATAAAAAAATAAATTTATTAAAAAATTAAAAATAAATAAATCTCACTGGTGAATAATTTTAAAAATATATTGTTGGATTTGATTTGCTTATATTTGCCAAAGACTTCTGCATCTATGCTTTTCAGAGATACTGACCTGTAGTAGGGTGTTTTTTGTTATTGTTTGTTTGTTTTGTAGTGTACTTATCTGGATTTGGTATCAGGGTAATGCTGGCCTTTTAGAATTAATTTGAAACCTTTCTTTCCTTTTCTATTTTTTGGAATAGTTTGAAAAGAATAGGTATTCAGTTTTCTTCAGTGTTTGGTAGAACTCACCGGTAAAGATTTCTAGATCAGGTCTTTTGTTTCTTGGTATTTTTTTTTTTTTATTACTGATTCAATTTCATTGTTAGCGTCTTGTTCAAATTTTCTGTTTTTTTCTGATTCAGTTTTAGAGGTTATATGTTTTTAGGAATTTATCCATTTCTTCTAGGTTGTCCAATTTGTTGCATATTTTTTCATAATCTTTTCTAATAATTTTTTTATTCCTGTGGTGTTTCTTGTTATTTCTTCTCACCCATTTCTGATTTTTTTAATCCTCTCTAATTCTGTTGATGGTTCTAGCTAAACATTTATCAGTTTTGTTCATCTTTTCAAAGAACTAACTCTTAGTTTCATTGATCTGTTCTATTGGGGTTAGTCTCTCTAACCTTTATTATTTCATTTTCTTTATTGCCTTTGGGCTTAGTTTTTTCCCCTTTTTATAGCTCCTTTATGTGTAAGGTTAGGTTATTTGAGATTTTTCTTGGTTCTTGAAGTAGATCTGTATTGCTATAATCTTCCCTCTTAGAATAGCTTTTGCTGCATGCCAAATTTTTTGGACTGTTACATCATCACTTCCATTTTTCTCCATGTATTTTTTATTTCCTCTATGATTTCTTGGTTGACCTATCATTGCTTAGTAGCATGTTATTTAACCTTCATATATTTGTGTTTTTTCCAATTTTTTTCTTGTGATTGATTTCTTTTTTTTTTTTTTTTGAGATTTTTTGAAGAATTTGGTCTTTTTTTTTTTATGATAGTCACAGAGAGAGAGAGAGGCAGAGACAGGCAGAGGGAGAAGCAGGCTCCATGCACCGGGAGCCCAACGTGGGATTCGATCCCGGGTCTCCAGGATCGCGCCCTGGGTCAAAGGCAGGCACCAAACCGCTGCGCCACCCAGGGATCCCTTGTGATTGATTTCTAACTTCATATCATTTTGGTTAGGAAATGTGCATGATATGATTTTAATCTTTTTGAATTTGTTGAGACTTGTTTCTTGGCCTAAAATGTGATCTATTCTGGAGAATGTTCCATGTACACTTGAAAAAGAATGTGTATTCTGTTGCTTTCAGATGGAATGTTCTGAATATATCTGTCATTTCATGTGGTCCAGTATGTCATTTAAAACCAATTTTCCTTGTTGATTTTCCCTCTGAGAAATTTATCCATTGATGTAAGTGAGGATGCAAAAGTTCCCTATTATTATTGTATTACTATCAATTTCCTCCTTTATGTTTGTTACCAGTTCCTTTGTATATTTATGTGTTTCCATGTTGGGTGCATAAATATTTGCAATTGTCATATCTTCTTGGATTGTTCCCTTTACCATTATGTAGTGTCTTCTTTGTCTGTTGTTAAGAGCTTTGTGGGTTTTTCTTTAAAGATTGTATTTATTTATTTGAGAGAGAGACAGCAAGAGAGAGAGAGCACAAGCAGGGGGAGGGGCAGAGGGAGAGGCAGAAGAAGATGCCCCACTGATCAGGGAGCCCAATGCAGAGCTTGATCCCAGGATCCTGAGATCATGACGTGGATCGAAGGCAGATGCTTAACCGACTGAGCCACGCAGGCACCCCAACATCTTTGTGTTTAAGGCCTTTTTATTTGATAGAGTATTGCTACCTAATATTTTTTTTTAAGTAGGAGCCTAACACAGGGTTTGAATTCATGACCCTGAGATCAAGTCCTGAGCTGAGATCAAGAATCAGATGCTAAACTGACTGAGCCACCCAGGTGCCCCTACCCCAGCTTTTAATTCACTTTCATTTGCATGGAATCTTTTTCATCTTTTCATTTTCAATGCATATGTCTTTAAGAGGTCTGAAGTGAGTTTCCTGTAGGCAGCATACAAATGGGTCTTATTATTTTACCCATTCTGCTACCCTATTTTTTGATCATTAAGAACATTTAAATTGAAAGTAATTATTGGTAGGTATGAACTTATGCATATTTGTTAATTTCTGGGGCTTTTTTAGTTCTTTTCTGTTCCTTTCTTCTTCTCTTGCTCTCTTTCTTTGTGATTGATAACTTTCTGTTATTTTATATTTGGCTTTCTTTCTCTTTTTTTGTGTATCTATTATTGGCTATGAGTTTGTGGTTTCCAGGAAGTTTATATATAACATTTTAAGTGTGTAGTTTATATTAAGATGATGGTCATTTAAGGCCAAACACAATCTTTAAAAAAACTTTTTACTCCACCTTCCATGTTTTATGTACATGTTGTCGTATTTTACATCTTTTTACTAGTAATTTTCTTATGAAAGGACTCCCATTACCATTCTTCTAAGTTCAGTTTAACAGTGATAAGCCCCTTTAACATCTGTTTGTCCAAGAAATTCTTTCTCTCTCTTTCAGTTCTGAATGATAACCTTGCTGAGTTGAGTACTTTTGATTGTAAGTTCTTTCCTTTTGGCACTTTGAATGTTACCATGCCACTCTTCTGTCCTTCAAAGTTTCTGCTGAAAAATCATCTGATAGCCTTATGAGGATTCCATTGTATGCAACTACTTTGCTTCTTTAATATTCTCTCTTCATCTTTAATCTGTGATATTTTATGTTTTTTTAAGATTTTATTTATTTATTCATGAGAAACATGGAGAGAGAGGCAAAGACAAAGGCAGAGGGAAAAGCAGGCTCCCAGCAGGGAGCCTGATGCAGAACTCAATCCTAGAACCCCAGGATCATGACCTGAGCCAAAGGTGGATGCTCAATCACTGAGCCACCCAGATGCCCCATCTGTGACATTTTAATTATCTGTTATGGTGTGGACCTCCTTGGGTTCATCTTGTTTAAAAATCTGTCCTTCCTGAACCTCAATGTCTACTTTGTTCGTAGGTAAGGGAAGTTTTCAGCTACTAATTCTTTAAATAATTTTTGTACCTCTTTTTCTCTCTTCTTCTTCTTTTTGTTCTTATTCTTCTATGATCTAAATGTTTTTTCACTTAATGTTTTTCCAGATACTCCTTAACCTAGCCTCATTTAAGTTTTTGTTTTCTGTGTTTTGTTGTCATTTTGCTGTTCAGTTTTGCTGCTTTGCATTCCATTGTCTTCTAGATAACTGATTCATTCTTCTGTGTCTGCTAATCTACCATTGATTCTCTGTAATATACTTTTCATTTGAGTTACTGACACTTCAACTCTAATTATTTCTTTTTTAATTATTTCTTTTTTATATATTTTTATTTGTTGAAGTTCTTACTGGGTTCATTTATTCTTTTCTCCAGTCCAGTGGGCATTTTTACAAGCATTACTTCAAACACTTTATCAGGCATATTGCTTTTCTGCGTTATGTTTATATCTTTTCCTAAGGTTTTGGCTTATTTTTCCATTTGAAATGTATTCCTTAGTTTCCCCATTTTGTTTGTTTTACTTTCTGTGTTTCTATGATTCAGCCAAATGTATACTCCTCCTAATCTTGAAGGAAAGGTTTTATGCATGGATGTCCCATTTGTAGTGCCTGGTGACTTTTGCTGGTGGCTGGAGTTATAGCTGGTGTTGGCTGGGGGTGATTGGGCACTCTGTGTTGAGGCTGTTCTGGTGGGATGATCAGAGCTAAAGTAGGTATAGGCTGAGATGGTGCTGTGATTCTCCATGAGAAGGTGCCTGGCAGGACAGCTAAAGCTGAAATGTGTTCAACCTAAGGGGTCCTAGGGCTCTCTGAACAGTGTGTGCCCTGACAGGACAGTTAAAGTTGAACTGGACATGAGCCAATATGCAGTCTGGCCTCTGTGCATCAGGTACCCTGGAAGCACAGCTGACATTGACATGGTATGGGCTAGGGGTCCTGGGGCTCTACAATCAGAGGGCACCTTGGCAGGGCAGCTGAAGCAGAAGTGTGTGCCAGCTGAGGAGTACTGTGGCTCCCTGCAGAGAGAGAACACTGACATGACAGCTAAAGCTGAAGTGGGGTCAGGCTGGGTATCCCAGGGCTGGATCTGCAGAGGTCACCTTCATAGGATAACTGAATCTGAAATAGGTGGAAACCATGGTGTTCCTGGACTTCCATGCAGAGGGTGCCCTGGTAAGACAGCTGAAACTAAGTTGAGGCATGGGCCAAGGGATCCCTGGGTGATCAGTGCAGGCAGGGGGTGTCCTGGCAGAACAGCTATATCTAAGTGGGTACGGGATGGGTGGTCCCAGATCTTTCCACACTGAAGGCAACCTGGCAGGAAAACTGAAGCTGAAGTCAGCGCAAACCCAAGTGTTTTGATAATCTCCATACAGAGGGTGCTTTGGTGGAGCAGGGGGAACTAAGATGGGGCATGGACTGAGAAGTCCCTGGGTGCTCCATGCATAGGGATCGCTGGCAGAACAGCTGAAACTGAAGTGGATACAATCCAGGGTGTCCTGGGATGCTCGGCACAGGGGTGCCCTGGTGGGAAGGCTGGAACCAAGGCAGGAATAGGCACATTCAGGGAGCACCCAGTGGGTAGCTAGATCCAAAGCAGACATCAGCTGGGTAATCCCAGAGTGCTCTGCACTGGGGTTGCCCATCTGAAGCCGAAGTTGTGTTGGCCTGAAGTGATTTAGATTGCTTTCTGTCTGTATTACCTTGGCAAAATGGCTAGAGCTCTAGTAAGCACCGACTAAGTGTGTCCTGAGACCACCTTGGAAAGATAGCTGGGGCTAGTGTGGGTAAAGGGCCTCAAGGTCACTAAAACAATAGACTAGGACATCTGGACCCAGTTCCCATCCATTATCTCAAGGTGGAGGGAGAATGTAAATTGTGGTGCTCACCAGCTCCTCCAATCCAGCAGATCCACAACCATTTCACAGGTTTCAAGGCCTAGTTCTTTTATACTATAGTTGCTTGTTTAAAATGCATTGTTTTTCTGTGCCTCAGGGTATCCAGAGCTCGTGCTCCCTGAGATAGAAGGCCAACTATGGCATCCAGAACTCTGCTCCCTTCTGTGCTATCAGTATGGAAAGAAGACTGTAAACGGTGTGCTCATCAGCCCCTCTAACTTGGAGAGATTTTCAGCAGTTCCCCAACCATTTAGTAGGACTCTAGAGCTGAATCTTTTATATACTAGTTGCCATTTTAAACTGACTTTTTTCTTTACCCCAGGACAGCTGAATCTGTTTTCAGGCCCGGACTACTATTGTCCCCCACTGTAGTTCTAAGCTTCAGGTGGGGCAGGGGGGATTCCCTTTGTTACCATGTCTCCATCATTTTGCCATTCTATCTTTTGTTGTGCATAAGCTGTTCTTCAGACCTTAGATCTTCAGGAGAAATTGCTCTATAAAAAGGTGTAAATTTGGTATGTTCATGGTAAGTTCAGTATCTTCCATGTTGCCATCTTGGAACGAAAATCTCTGCATTACTTTCTGTGTACCAATTTACCATATAACTTACTGAGAATGAAGTACTTAAGTCTCCAATTTTAACTGTACATTAGTTCAGTTTTCTTTTCAACTATATCAGTTTTAGAATTATGAATTTTGAAATTCCATTTATGGGTGCATATATGGTTCAGTGTGTTATTTATTGGTAACATAAATGAACCATGTATTTACATTCTGTTAAAATGTCATGTCTCAGGATGCCTGGGTGGCTCAGCAGTTGAGCATCTGCCTTCAGCTCAGGGTGTAACCCCGGGGTCCCGGGATCGAGTCTCACATTGGGCTCCCCACAGGGAGCCTGCTTCTCCCTCTGCCTGTGTCTCTGCCTCTCTCTGTGTGTCTCTCATGAGTATAAATAAATAAAATCATAAAAAAATAAATAAATAAAATGTTATGTCTCTACTTATCTCTGATAAAACTGTTGTTACTACTTTTATAAAGTTAATATTGGAAGGAGGCAGCAAGTTGTGGCAGAGTAGGGGTCCTCATTTCATCTAGTCTCCTTAATTTAGCTAGATAACTATCAAATCATTCTGAACATTTATTAATTCAACCTGAGATATACGAAAAGAATGGCTAGAATTATACAAATAGAAAAGTGACCGCTTTTTGCAAGGTAGGAGTGAAGAGAAGAGAAATGGAGGGTATATATTTGAAAATAAATGACAAGGGACAGAGTCTATTTGAGGCAGCTACTGGAAAGTGAGATAGCCCTGGAATTCAAAATTGAGACCTTTAGAAATCTGCTCCTGTGAAAGACCTCTCTACCTGAAAGGTGATCAGTGGTGAAATGGGCAGAATTACAGGTGGGACATGGGGTCTCAGAAAGAACAGAGGGCACAGAAAGAACAGGAATGCCTTAGCTGGCAAAGTTCCCAAGTGTTGGAGCAAGGAAATAGGTTTAGGTCACTGAGTGCAGGAGGGGAGATCTCAGCTCATTTTGCCATAAAACATGAACCTCAGCTGGATTGAGTGACCACTCTCCATGTTGGGTCCCTGCAAAGGACTGGAACACAGCAACCCTCCACCTTCCTCTGGGAGAGTTGTAGCGGGTGGACACTTGACCTGGCAAATGCTTTCCATGCCAGGGACATGCAAAGGACAGAAATGGGGACACTCTGCTTCCTCTAAAAGGAGCAGAGCAAGTATGTTCACAATCAGGTGAAAGGTCTCCCTGCCAAGGCCCTGAAAATTGCACAAATCAGTGTCCCTGTGCCTTCATCTGGGAAGAATATGAGTGGCATGCACCATAAGAGTCTGCAGAGTTTGGCACACAGCATGATCTCTCAGCTCCAAGGCTAGAGAGCAGGAATGGCCATTTTAATTTTCACCCTCTAAAGAGGCATGGAAAGCCTTCAGGGAACAAAAGCCACACACAGCAAACAGGTTACACTGAGCCCAGCCCCCTGACAAGACACCTGATAATCAGCGCAGTAGGACCTAACCAGAAGACCAGCCAAAGATAAGGTGAACAAAGAGGAGTGCAAAACTCCAATGCTAGGGCAAAATAATATATAGAATTCAAGGTTTTGAATTTGAGTTCAATTTTCCAACATATAGTATAACACCCAGTGCTCATCTCATCATATGCCCTCCTTAGAGCCTGTCATCCAGTTACCCCATCCCCCACCCATCTCCCTTCTGCAATCCTTTGTTTCTTTCCCAGAGTTAGGAATCTCACATGGTTTGAAAGACAATATTTTTAAATATATTCCAAATTTTCAAGGCTTGCATTTATATGACACACTGAACTGGCTCTTTTTCATTTGTCTTGGTAAAATTTTATGAACTGTGGAGTTAATTTATTTTCATCAGTCAATATGCCTGCAGGGGCACTTATGAATATTACTTGGACTAGTCAGTTGGTAATTACCAATTAGGGTAATTGTTTTTCCATTTATTCCAAACCAAAAATTAGCCTTCTTCACACACACACACATACACACACACACTTAAAACGTGCCACTTAAAAAAATAAATAAATAAAACGTGCCACTTCCTTTCTTTTTTTTTAAATTTTTTTTAATTTTTTATTTTTTTTTATTTATGATAGTCACAGAGAGAGAGAGAGAGAGAGAGAGAGAGGCAGAGACACAGGCAGAGGGAGAAGCAGGCTCCATGCACCGGGAACCCGACGTGGGATTCGATCCAGGGTCTCCAGGATCGCGCCCCGGGCCAAAGGCAGGCACCAAACCGCAGCGCCACCCAGGGATCCCTCCCCTGGGTATTCAGGGTCTTTTCTGATTCCACACAAATCTTAAGATGATTTGTTCCAACTCTCTGAAGAAAGTCCATGGTATTTTGATGGGGATTGCATTAAGTGTGTAAACTGCCCTGGGTAGCATAGACATTTTCATAATATTAATTCGTCCCATCCATGAGCATGGAATATTTTTCCATTCCTTTGTGTCTTCCTCAATTTCTTTCAGAAGTGTTCAGTAGTTTTTAGGGTTTCCTTGTTGGTTAGGTTTATTCCTAGGTATCTTATGCATTTGGGTGCAAATGTAAATGAGATTGACACCATTTCTCTTTCTTCAGTCTCATTGTTAGTGTAGAGAAATGCCACTGATTTCTGGGCATTGATTTTGTATCCTGCCATACTGCCGAATTGCTGTATGAGATCAAGCTATATTGGGGTGGAGTCTTTTGGGTTTTCTATGAACAGGATCATGTCATCTGCAAAGAGAGGGAGAGTTTGACTTCTTCTTTGCCAATTTGAATGCCTTTTATTTCTTTTTGTTGTCTGATAGCTGAGGCTCGGATTTCTAGTACTATGTTGAATAGCAGTGGTGAGAGTGGACATCCCTGTCTCATTCCTGATCTCAGCAGAAAGGCTCCCAGTGTTTCCCCATTAAGAATGATATTTGCTGTGGGCTTTTCATAGATGGCTTTTAAGATGCTGAGGAATGTTCCCTCTATCCCTACATGCTGACGAGTCTTGATCAGGAATAGATGCTGTATTTTGTCAAATGCTTTCTCTGCATCTAATGAGAGGATCATATGTTCTTGTTTTGTCTCTTGTTGATATGATCTATCATGTTGATTGCTTTACAAGTGTTGAACCAGACTTGCATGCCGGGGATAAATCCAACTTCGGTCATGGTGAATAATCTTTTTAATGTACTGTTGTATCCTACTGGCTAGTACCTTGTTGAGAATTTTTGCATCTGTGTTCATCAGGGATATTGGTCTATAATTCTCCTTTTTGGTGGTGCCTTTGTCTGGTTTTGGAATTAAGGTCATGCTGGCCTCATAAAAGGAGTTGGGAAGTGTATTCCATCACTTTCTATCTTTTGGATCAGCTTTAGTATAATATGTATGGTTTCTTCTTTAAACGTTTGACACAATTCCCCTGGGAAGCCATCTGGCCCTGGACTTTTGTGTCTTGGGAGGTTTTTGATGACCGCTTCAATTTCCTCCTTGGTTATTGGCCTGTTTAGGTTTTCTATTTCTTTCTGTTCCAGTTTTGGTATTTTGTGGTTTCCAGAAATGCCTCCAGTTCTTCTAGATGGCCTAGTTTATTGCCGTATAGCCGCTCATAATATGTTTTTCAAATCAATGTATTTCCTTGGTATTGGTGGTGACCTCACCTATTTCATGCATATTTTATTAAATAGTGTATTTTCTCTTTTATTTTTAATAAGGCTCATTAATGGTTTATCTATCTTATACTTTCAAAGAACCAACTCCTGATTTTGGTGATCTGTTCTACAGTTCTTCTGGTCTCTAGTTCATTGAGTTCTGCTTGAATCTTGATAACTCTCTTCTTTTGCTTGGTGTAGGTTTTATTTGCTGTTTTTTTCTCCAGTTCTATTAGGTCCAAGGTTAGCTTCTGTATTTGCAGTTTTTTTCCCAGTTTTTTGAGGAATACTTGTATTGTGATGTATTTCCCTCTTAGGACTTCTTTTGCTGTATCCCAAAGATTTTGAACTGTTGTATCTTCATTCTCATTAGTTTCCATGAATCTTTTTAATTCTTCTCTAATTTCCTGGTTGACCCTTTCATCTTTTTAGCAGGATGGTCTTTAACCTCCATGTTTTTGAGTTTCTTCCAAATTTCTTCTTGTGATTGAGTTCAAGTTTCAAAGTATTGTGGTCTGAAAATATGCAGAGAACAATCCCAATCTCTCAATATTGGTTGAGACCTGCTTTTTGACCCAGCATGCAGTCTATTTTGGAGAAAGTTCCATGTGCACTTGAGAAGGATGTGTATTCAGTTGTGTGTGGATGTAAAGTTCTGTAAATATCTGTGAAATCCATCTGGTCCAGTGTATTATTTAAAGCTCTTGTTTCTTTGGAGATGTTGTGCTTAGATTATCTGTCATTTGCAGAAAGCGTCATGTTGAATTGTCCCAGTAAAACTGTACTATTATCTAAGAATGTCTTTACTTTGGTTATTAATTGATATACTTGGCAGCTCCCACATTAGGGGCATAAATATTCATGATTGTAAGGTCCTCTTGTTGGATAGATCCTTTAAGTATGATATAGTGTCTCTCTTCATCTCTTACTATAGTCTTTGGGATGAACTTTCATTTATCTGATATGAGAATTACTACCCCTGCTTTCTTTTGAGGACCATTTGAATGATAAATGGTTCTCCAGCCTTTTATTTTCAGGCTGTAGGTGTCCTTAGATCTAAAATGAGTCTCTTATAAGCAGCAAAAAGATGGGTCTTGCTTTTTTATCCAGTCTGAAACCCTGCACCTTAAGCCCATTCATGTTCAGAGTTACTATTGAAAGATATGAATTTAGTGTAATCATAATACCTATTCAGTCCCTGTTTTTGCTGATTGTTTCCTTGGACTTCCTCTTTCTTTTACAGATTCTCCAGTAATATTTTTGCAAAGCTGGTTTGGTGGTCACATATTCTTTCAGTTTCTGCCTATCTTGGAAGCTCTTTATGTCTCCTTCTATTCTGAATGAGAGCCTTGCTGGATAAAGTATTCTTGGCTGCATTTTCTTCTCATTTAGGACCCTGAATATATCCTGCCAGCCCTTTCTGGACTGCCAGGTCTCTGTAGAGAGGTCTGCTGTTAATCTAATATTTCTCCCCATATAATTTAGGGATCTCTTGTGTCTTGCTGCTTTAAGGATTCTCTCTTTATCTTTGGAATTTACAAGTTTCACTATTAAATGTTGAGGTGTTGAACGGTTTTTATTGACTTTAGAGAGGGGAATCTCTCCACCATCTGAGTGCTGGTTTCCCTCCCCAAGTTAGAGAAGGTCTCAGCTATGATTTGTTCAAATATGCTTTCTGCTCCTCTGTCCCTCTCAGTGCACTCTGGAAACCCAAAGAAATTTAGAGTTTTCTTCTGGGGCTGTCATTTATTTACTTTAACCTTTCCCCAGGGTCTTTTATTTGTTTTTCTCTTTTTTTTCCTCAGCTTTCTTCCTTGCCATCAACTTGTCTTCTATGTCACTCACTCTTTCTTCTACCTCATTAACCCTCATCGTTAGGACCTCCAGTTCGGATTGCATCTCCTTTAATTGATGTTTAATTTCAGCCTGATTAGATCTAAATTCTGCAATCATGAAGTCTCTTGAATCCTTTATGCTTTTTTCCCAGATCCACTAGTAGCTTTATAATTGTGCTTCTGAATCGGGTTTCTGACATCGAATTGAAATCCAAATTCTGTAACTCTGTGACAGAGAGTACTGCTTCTGATTCTTTCTTTTGTGGTGAGTTCTTTCTAGTCATTTTGCTCAGTGCAGAGTGGCTAAAATGAATTGTACTGGAAAAAGGAAGGGAAAAAAGAAAGTAAAAAAGAAATAGGAGGGGTATCCTCTGGTTCTATCTACTGTAAATCCCTCCACTTCCCCTGGAGCTTTCCAGGGCTGCTCGTTCAACAACTTGCTCTCCCCCTGTCTTTCCAACTGGTCTTCTTGTGGGAGGGGCCTGCTGTGCTGAATCTCAGGTGTGTGCACCTGGGGGAGCTGTCCCGTCCCCTGCCAGGTGTAGGGCTATGTGGGAGCTGTTTATCCTGTGAGGCCCCTGTTCCCTTTGGCCCCGCTCTGTCCCAGGCACAGAGTGACACCAGGAGGAAGAAGAATACTGGCGGCGGCCAGCTCTTCTGCTCTGGAGTCAGCTCCCACAGTAACAACCACAGCCCCCAATCCGCAGTGGCCTAGATGCTCCTGGGGCGGGGTGTGCTGACCTGCACAGCCCAGGGATGCCTGGCGGCAGGTGCATCCTCACTGTCTTGGGTCCTCCCCGCCTCTGCCTATACCAGGGGGAGCACAGGATCATAGGCTGTGTCTGCTCAGTGCCCTGGGACCCGGATCCTGTGCTGCTGGAATCACGCTCCTGGGGCTGTGGCTCCTGAAGGCAGCAGGGCACAGGCCCCTCTGCCCGGAGCTGCCCCCTGAGCTTTTCCCGAGGCCCTGCCAGGTGTGCACTCCAGCCCTTTACGGAGCTCGGCTCACATTCTGTGACACACTCTCCCCTGGGCATACTTCCTCTGTTAGTGACTGAGGCCGACCGGAAGATCCACTGCCCCTCCTGTAATTCTGCCCAATTTCCCTGCTGAGAGCCTTTCTGTCCGGGAAGAATCTGGCGCAGATTTTTAAAGTTCCTGCTCCGCCAGGACTCTGCTTTCCTGTCCTGGGAGGCTTTTGCCATCCGGTCTTAGCCCGGCTCCTCGCGGGGGTCCCTCCCCCACTGGGTTCTTTTTAATTTATTTTTCCACCTTCCTACCTTGTTAGAAGCACAAACTCTTATCTCTGTAGCATTCCAGCTGTTTTCCCTTTAAATCTCAGGTAGAATTCATAGGTTTTCAGGATGATTTGAAAGTTATCTAGGCAAGTTGGTGGTGACAGGTGACTTGGGGACCCTACTCTTCTGCCATCCCACCCCTCTTCTTGCCCATTTCTTAATTGGATTTTTTGAGGGTGTAGAGTTTGGTAAATTCTTTATAACTTTTGGATACTAACCCTATTACATCTATGAGAGTAGGCTCTGGAATTAGGAAAGCAACTTTATATTACATTTATTTTTTGAAAGTTTTATTGGGGTAGAATTTGCATATAATAAATTGTAATATTTATGTGTATAATTTGATAAGTATTGATTGCTTTATATATGCATGTAAATACCAACACAATCAAGATACAGAATAATATCATTACAATGAAAACTTTCCTCTGGATCAATTATAGTTCCCCAACTATCAGTCCCAGAAAATCTTAGATTTGTTTTGTTTCTATTTTTTTTTCTTTTCTAGAAGTTTTTAAAGATTTTATTTATTTATTTGTGAGAGATACACAGAAAGAGGCAGCGACATAGGCAGAGGGAGAAGCAAGCTCCCTGCAGGGAGCCCGATGCTGGACTCAATCCCAGAACCAAGGATCATTCCCTGAGCGAAAGGCAGATGCTCAACCACTGAGCCACTCAGGCATCCCCGTTTCTAGAATTTTATGTAAATAAAATCCTACACTATCTTGTGTTTCTGCCTATGTTCTTTCACTTAGCATTCTATTTATAAGATTCATCCACTTTGTTACTTGTATTAATATTTTGATTTTAAGTTGCTGAGTAGTATTCCATTTTATTCATTTATGTCATTAAAAAAAACCCTTCACCTATTTAAGTACATTTGTATTTTTCTAATTTTGGGCTATTATGAATATTTGTGCTACAAGAATTCACATACTAGTCTTGTAACAAAATCTCTTTTCATTTCTATCCGGTTAATACCTAGGAGCGTGTGTACTATGTCCTTCATGTATGTTTCGCTTTATAAAATTATAACCCATTGTTTTCTTTCATTTTTAAAAATTTATTCATTCATAAAAGCACAGAGAGAGAGAGAGGCAGAGACACAGGCTGAGGGAGAAGCAGACTCCATGCAGGAAGCCCAATGCAGGACTCAATCCCGGGACTCCAAGATGATGCCCTGAGCCAAATGCAGTCACTTAACCGCTGAGCCACCCAGGCATCCCTGACTCATTGTTTTCTAAAGTAGCTATGTTATTTTGCATTTTTGTTAGAATTGTACATACTTCCACTTAGCACATATCTTTGCTTATAAGATAATAGACTTTTTAAGCTTAAACATTCTACTGAATATGTAGAGGTATACCATTGTGTTTTGTCATTTATCTGTTGACTAGTGATTTTGAACCTTATCCTTTTTTTAAAGATTTTATTTATTTATTCTAGAGAGAGAGAGAGAGAGGAACAGACACAGGCAGAGGGAGAAGCAAGGTCCATGCAGGGAGCCTGACGTGGGACTCGATCCCGGGTCTCCAAGATCACATCCTGGGCTGAAGGCAGCGCTAAACCGCTGACCCACCTCAGCTGCCCATGAAACCTTTTCATGTGCTTATTTGACATTTGTGCATATTCTTCTTTATCTATTGATAAATTTCCTCTTGAAATATTGCCCATTTTTTTAGTAGTTTTTCCTCTTATTATTAAATTTTAAGAATTCACTGTAGGGGAACTAGGATGGCGGAGGAGTAGGAGTATTCTAGGCTTGTCTCATCCTTCAAACACAGTTAGATAACTATCAAATCCTTCAAATAACCCATAAATCAACCTGAATACTGACAAAATGTACTCCACAGCTAAAGGGAGAGAAGAAGCCACATCAAAGAAGGTAGGAAATGGGGAGCCATGTGGTTTGGGGGAGAAATGGATCGAAAGTGTTGCAGAGAAGAAGGACCCATGGTCATGGAGAAAGGCAAGACAGAAAGGAGCACACAGAGGAAAGAACAAGGAAAACATTTCCCCCAAAACCATTGGCTGTGAAAATAAGAGGGGCTGAATTTTCATGCAAATAGTGGGGCTTAAGGACTGGAGTTTTATAGGTCAGTGGGCTTGACTGGAATAGAGACCCAAGGGCACTGCCCTACTCCTGGAGAGAGGCAGGTAAAAAACTTGAGGATGACTGCTTGGAAAGAGCAATCTGAAGAACGCTTGGGGTGCACAGTGGAAGATTATTCATTCACTCTTCTTGCAGTGAGACCCTGAGAGGCAGAGTTCAGGGAAATGCTTCTCCAGGGACAAAGGAGCCACCCAGTGCCATTTCCTTCCCCTGCCCCTCAGCAGAGCCACCTATAGAAAGCAGCTTAGCCCTGGTGCACTTGAGTGGCAGTTAAGTGTCTGACTCTTGGTTTCCTCTCAGGTCCTGATTTCAGGGGTGTGAGACGGAGCTCCGCATCAGGTTCTATGCTCAGCATGGAGTCTGCTTGAGTTTCTCTCTCCCTCTCCTTTTGCTCATCACACTTTTCACTCTCTCTCAAATAGATAAATATTTTATAAAAAGGAAGAAAGAAAGCCTCTCAGCCCTAACACTGCCTGCCGAATTTGTTTACATCAAGTTCTACACCCCTGTGCTCTGGCATGACTGCACTTCTCAGTCAAAATCACCTCATTCCCAGCACAGCAGGACTGCCCTTCTTGGTCAAGGTCGCCTCTGACCCAGTGTGGTGAGTCTGTTTACCAGAAGACGAAGACCAGCAGAAACCCATGCCCACACCAGGTTTCCTGACCAGAGACTTCTGCAGGGTTTCAGTTCTGCTGAAATCAGTATCAGGTCTCATTTAATGAGCAGACCAGAGCACACCTAGTTAAAACTCACCACATTCTAGGGGTACTTGGGTGACTCAGTCAGTTAAGTATCAGACTGTTGGTTTTGGCTCAAGTCATGATT
Source organism: Canis lupus familiaris (assembly GCF_011100685.1). Lineage (NCBI taxonomy): Eukaryota > Metazoa > Chordata > Mammalia > Carnivora > Canidae > Canis > Canis lupus. Next base: position 59,264,136 of record NC_049260.1, on the reverse strand, counting down.
TCAGGGTTGTGAGATCGAGCCCTGCATTAGGTTCTGCAGTGGGCATGGAGCATACTTATGATTCTCTCTCTCTCTCTCCCTCTACCCCTCCCTCCCACTCATGCACACATGCAAGCACTCTCTCTCGCTCTTGCTCTCTAAAAGAAAACAAAACAAAACACCTCAGCACATCTGGCCAAAGACAAAACATTGCCCACGGCAGGCAAGGGGAGCCTCTGCAGGTGACTGACCTGAAAGATAGAGCAGCCAAAACACAACACCAGAGTACATGAAGCACACACCAGAGACACTCCCAAAAGCACCAGGCCATGGAAAGTATATTATTTCCTCTTCATGAAGCCATTGCACTAAGGGGCAGGAAACATAATGGGCTTTATAAACACATAGAAGACAGTTTTAGAAGATGGCATAGTAGTAGGAAGACTATAGAATCATGTTGTAACTTGAGCACAACTAGATATCCATCAAATCATTCTGAATATCCAAGAAATTGACCTGAAGACTGACAGAACAAACTGCACAACTAGAGGGAGAAAAGAGGCCACATCAGGGAAGGTAGGAAATGCAGAGACATGGTTTGGGGGAGAAATGGATCTCATGTGCTGCAGAGGAAAAGAAGTCCTGGTTACAAAGAAAGGTGAGAGAAAGGAGCACACAAGGGAATGCACACGGAGAACACTTCCACAAAGCCATTGGCTGGGGAAAAGAGAGGGGTTGATTTTTGTGGGTTATCTTAACCAACAGGTCTTGAAGACTGGAATTTCAGAGTGGCAAGCTTGGCTGGAATAGAGGTCTGAGGGCACTACCTTCCCCCTGGGAGAAGGCAGGCAAACAACCTGAGGGGCAGATGGCAGGATTCAAGGAATGGGTGAGGCCCACAGGCAAGAGAGTGCTCACTCTCCTTGGAGCACAACTCTAAGAGGTGACATTCATAGACACCTTTCTGGGGACAAAGGAGCCATTGGACACCATTTCGCTCATCCAGCACTCATCATATATGCAGAGATGCTTGCCAAGGGCAGTGTGGTCCTGATACTGGCTGCCTAACCTTGCTTACTCTCTAAGCCCCACAACCTTGCACTCTATTGTAACTGTCCTTCTTGGTCAAACCTACATCAGTCCCAGTGTGGTGAGACACTATCCCAGAAGACCAATGTAGGCCCCTGCCCACACGATGTTTCTAAAGTCTAGAGTTTTAAAGGTCAGAAGGATTGGCTAGGATAGAGCCTAAGGGGCACCACGTGGCTCCTGGAGGGAAGGCAGGCAAAGAACCCAGAGGCAAACTGTGAAAATGGCTATCTGAAAAATGCCCAGAACTCACAGCAGGAAGATTATTCACTTTTTTAGGAGTGCTTCCCCAACAGTAGCAAACACCTAGAATCCTCTCCAGGGACAAAGGAGCTAACTCATGCCATTTCCCACTCCCAACCTCAGCATAAACACAGATCAACCTGTGGTAAAGAGCACAGCACCCACACTGGCTACTTAACCTATTTACACCAAGTCGCACCTCCTTGGGCTCTGTCAGTACCGTCCTTCTCTGGCAAGTGTGCCTCAGTCCAGCACAACAGGCCCTATCCCCAAAAGACAAGCTGAAACTCATTTCCACACTACCTCTTACAGAGACTTTTTCAAGGTTTCAGTTCTACTGGAAGTAGGATCAGGTCTCATTTAATTAGCAGACCAGAGCACACCTAGTCAAAACTCTCCATAGTCTGACCAAGGTCTAAACACTGACCACTGCAGGCAAGAAGAGCCACTGCAGATAACTGGCCTGAGGGATACAACCAAAACACAGCAGCAGAGAGCACACAACACAAACCAGAGACACTCACTGACAAGTCAGGCTCTGAACACTATATGACCTCTTCTTCATAAAGTCATTACTCTCAGGAACAGGAAACATAGCAGGGTTTTCTAACACAGAGAAGAAGACAGAGACTTAGAAAAAAAGCCAAGATGAAGGAATTCATCCCAAATGAAACCAGATAAGGTCATGGCCAGAGACCTAATCAAAACAGATATAAGTAATATGCCTAATGTAGAATTTTTTTATTTTTCTGATAGAGAATTTAAAGCAACAATCATAAGGACACTTGCTGAGGTTGAAAAAGAAAAGGAGACTTCAGGGAGGCTCTCACTAAAGAGATAAAAGAGTTAAAAGCCAATCAGTCAAAAATAAAAAACGGAATAACTGAGATTTGAAACAGACTGGATGTGATCACCACAAGAATAGAAGCAGAGGAATGAATAAATGATATAGAAGATAAAATAATAAAAAATAAGAAATCTGAAGACAATAAAGAACGAAGAATCATGGAACACAAGAATAGACTTAGGGAGCCCAATGAGCCCATCAAACATAATAAAATTAATATTTTAGGAGTCCCAGAAGAAGAGAGAGAAAAGGGGGCAGAAGGTTTATTTGAGGAAATAATATCTGAAAATTTCCCTAACACTATGAAACTAGAAGTCAACCACAGGAAGAAATGGGGAAAGACCAGAAATATGTGAAGGCAAAACATCATGCTACTAAACAATGAATGAGTCAATGAGGAAATCAAAGAAGAAATGTACAAGTTCATGGAAGTAAATTATAATGAAAAAAACATGACAGTCCAAAATCTTTGGGAGGCAGCAAAAGCAGTCATAAGAGGGAAGTATATAGCAATAAAATTAATAAACACAGACTTCTCAAAAAGAAAAGAAAAAGGACCCAAACAAGTAAAATAACAAGAGAGAGGAGAAATAACAACCAACAGCACAGAAATGCAAACAATTTTTTAAAGATGTTATTTATTTGAGAGAGAGAGAGCATGAGTAGGGAGAGGGGTAGGGGGAGAAGCAGACATCCCACTGAGCAAGGAGCCTGATACAGGGCTCTGTCCAGGACCCCGAGATCATAACATAAGCAGAAGGCAGATGCTTAATTAACTGAGTCACTCAGGTGCCCCAAAATACAAACAATTATAAGAGAATTTCATGGAAAACTATATGCCAACAAACTAGACAATCTGGAAGAAATGGATACATTTCTGGAAACACATAAACTACCAAAACTGAAACAGGAAGAAATAGAAAACTTGAACAGACCAATAACCAACCAAATAAATTAAATCAGTAATTAAAAGTCTCCCAACAAACAAAAGTCCAGGTCCAGATGGCTTCACAAGTGAATTCTACAAAACATTTAAAGGAATGTTAATACCTATTCTTCTCAAACTATTCAAAGGAAAGAAGAAAGAAAGAAAGAAAGAAAGAAAGAAAGAAAGAAAGAAAGAAAGAAAGAAAGAAAGAAAGAAAGAAGAAAGAAAGAAAGAAAGAAAGAAAGAAAGAAAGAAAGAAAGAAAGAAAGAAAGAGGGAGGGGAAGGGAAGGGAAGGGAGGGGAAGGGAAAGGAAACTTACAAATCCATTCTTTGAAGCCAGCATCACCCTGATACCAAAACTAGATAAAGCCCCTACTAAAAAAAAAGAAGAAGAAGAAGTACAGGCCAGTATATATCCCTAAAGAACATGGATGCAAAAATTCTCAGTAAAATACTAACAAACTGAACCCAACAACAATACAATGAAGGAATCATACATCACATTCAAGTGTGATTTATTCTTGGGCTGCAAGAATGGTTCAATATTCACAAATCTATCAGTATGATACACCACATTAATAAAATGGATAAGAATCATATGATCCTCTCAAAAGATGCAGAAAAAAACATTGACAAAGTATAACATCCATTCATGATAAAAACCCTCAACAAAGTAGGGTTAGAGGGAATATACTTTAACATAATAAATACCATATACTAAAAACTCACATCTAATATTATCCTCAATGGTAAAAACAGCTTTTCCTCTGTGGTCAGGAACAGTATGAAGATGTTCACTCTCACCATTGTTACTTAACATAGTACTGGAAATCATAGCCACAACAATCAAACAATAAAAAGAAACAAAAGGCTTCCAAATTGGCAAGGAAGAAATCATACATTTACTACTTTCAGACGGCATGATATTCTATATAGAAAACCTGGAAAACTCCAACAAAATATTGATAGAACTGATTACCAAATTCAGAAAAGTCTCAGGATACAAAATCAATATAGAGACATCTGTTGCATTTCTATACATCAATAACAGCAGCAGAAAATGATATTAAGGAATTGATCCCATTTTCAATTGCACCAAATAAATGTAAAATACCTAGGAATAAACCTAATCAGAGAGGAAAAATATCTGTACTCTAAAAACCATAAAACACTGATGAAAGAAATTGAAGAGAACACAAAGAAATGGAAAAATACTCCATGCTTATGGCTTGGAAGAACAAATATTGTTAAAATATCTATACTATCTAAAGCAATCTACGCACTTAATGCAATCCCTATCAGAATACCACCAGAATTTTTCACAGAGCTAGAACAATCCTAAAATGTGTATAGATCCACAAAGGACCCTGAATAGCCAAAGCAACTTGAAAGTAAAACAAAGCTGGAGGCATCATAATTGCAGACTTCAAGCTATGGCTGTAGTGGTCAAGAAAGTATGGTAGCAGCATAGAAAACAGACACATAGACCAATTGAACCATAATAGAAAACCCAGAAATGAACCCACAATTATATGGTCAACTATCTTTGACAAAGGAGGAAATAAAATCCAACAGAAAAAAAGGCAATCTTTTCAACAAATGGTATTGGGAAAACTGGAGCGTAACATGCTAAAGGATGAAACTGAACCGCTTTCTTACACCACACACAAAACTAAATTCAAAATGGATGAAAGACCTAATTGTGAGACAAAAATATCATCAAAATCCTAGAGAACATGGACAGCAACCCTTTGACATAGATCATAGCAACTTCTTTTTTTTTTTTTTTTGATCATAGCAACTTCTTACTAGATAATGTCTCCTGTGGCAAGGGAAACAAAGGCAAAAATAAACTATTGGAACTTCATCAAAACAAAAAGCTTTTCACAGCAAAGAAAACAATCAACAAAACTAAAAGGTAAACTATAGAATGGGAGAAAATATTTTCAAATGACATATTAATAAAGGGTTAGTATCCAAAGTATCTAAAGAACTTATAAATATGAACACCCAAAAAAACAAATAATTCAGTTAAGAAATGAGCAGAATACATAAATAGATATTTTTCAAAAAAAAGATGTACAGATGGCTAACAGACACATGAAAGGATACTGAATATCACTGAACATCAGGGAAATACAAATCAAAACTACAAAGGAAAAGTAAACTACAATGAGGTATCACCTCACACCACTCAGAATGGCTAAATTAACAACACAAGAAACAACAGGTGTTGATGAGGATGAGAATAAAAGGAACCCTTTTATACTGTTAGTGGTAATGCAAACTGGTGTAGCCACTCTGGAGAGCAGTATGGGGGTTCCTCAAAAAGTTAACAATAGAACTACCCCTCAATCCGGCAATGGCACTACAAGATATTTACCCAAAGGAGACAAAAAATACTGATTCAAAGTGATACATGCACCCTGATGTTTACAGTAGCATTATCAACAATAGCCAAATTGTGTAAAGAACACAAGTGTCATCAATAGATGAATGGATAAAGAAGATATGGTGTATACATATACAATGGAATATTACTCAGCCATCAAAAGAATGAAGTCTTTCCACTTGCAATGATGTGTAGGAATCTAGAGTGTAATTTGCTAAGTGAAATAAGTTAATCCAAGAAAGAGAAATACCATATGATTTCACTTATATGTGGAATTTAAAAAACAAAGCAAAGGTCCAAAGGTGAAAAAAATGACACAGAGAGGCAAACCAGGAAACAGTCTCTTAACTATAGAGAATAAACCTGGTTACCAGAGGGAAGGTGGATGGGGGCTGGGTTTAGTAGCTGATGTGGCTTAAGGAGTGCACTTGTTGAGACAAGCACTACATGTTGTATGTAAGTGCTGAATCATTAAATTGTACTCTTAAAACTAATATTACAATATATGTTAATAAACTGGAATTTAAATATAACCTTAAAAAATAGTTCTTTGTAGAAACAAGGCTTTTATCAGATATAAGCTTTGTAAATATTTTTTCTCCATCTATATTTTGCATGTAAATTTTTGTGACCATTTTTTTGAAAGAATAAAAGCTTTTAATTTTGGTGAAGTCCAATTTATCAAGTTTTCTTTTATAATTAATGCTTCCTAGATTTTGTTTAAAATATTTTTGCCAAAAAAATATTTTTGCCTAACTCAGATTTATTAAGATATTCTTATATTCTTTCTTCTAGAAGTTTAATAATTTTAGCTTTTAAATTTATTTGTATGTTTCAAGTTAAGTTACTTTTTGTGTATGGTGTACTCAAGGAAAGTGTCAATGAGTATCAAAGTTCTTTTTTTTTACATAAAGATATCTCATTGCTCCTGGGGCATTTATTGATAATATTCTTTTTCCCCATTGACTATATTTGTATTTTTGTCACAAATCAATTGACCTATTAAATGCAGTTACACTACTAGACTGTGTGCTTTGATGAATTTATCTGTACATTCATCTTTAATGCCAATAACCACACTAGTTTAAGTATTTTGCCTCTATAACAAGTCTTGAAATCAGGTAATGGAAGCCCTTCAACTAGATTCTTTTTTTTTTTTGTTTTAGATTCTTTTTTTTTTTTAAGGAATTTATTTATTTATTTGTTTGTTTGTTTGTTTATTTATTTGTTTGTTTGTTTATGAGAGAGAGACAGAGAGAGAGAGAGAGGCAGAAACACAGGCAGAGGGAGAAGCAGGCTCCACAAGGGAAGCCCGACCTGGCACCTGATGCCCGGTCTCCAGGATCAGGCCATGGGCTGAAGGCTGCGCTAAACTGCTGAGCCACCCAGGCTGCCCAACTAGATTCTTTTTGAAGGTTGTTTTGATAGTTAACTTGACTCAACTGAAACTTTAAATTTTGATGAAATCTTGTCTCACATTTAGATCTTCTGAGACAAGAATCCATCAAAATCCTAGATTAGAACACAGGCAACACCCTTTTTCAACTTGGCCACAGCAACTTCTTGCAAGATTCATCCATGAAGGCAAGAGAAACAAAAGCAAAAATGAACTATTGGGACTTCATCAAGATAAGAAGCTTTTGCAAAGCAAAAGATACCATCAGCAAAACTCAAAGACAACCTACAGAATGGGAGAAGATATTTGCAAATGACATATCAGATAAAGGGCTAGTTTCCAAGATCTATAAAGATCTTATTAAACTCAGCAGCAAAGAAACAAACAATCCAATCATGAAATGGGCAAAAGACATGAAGAGAAATCTCACAGAGGAAGACATAGACATGGCCAACAAGCACATGAGGAAATGCTCCGCATCACTTGCTATCAGGGAAATACAAATCAATACACCAGTAAGAATGGGGAAAATTAACAAAGCAGGAAACCATAAATGTTGGAGAGGATGTGGAGAAAGGGGAACCCTCCTCCACTGTTGGTGGGAATGTGAACTGGTGCAGCCACTCTGGAAAACTGTGTGGAGGTTCCTCAAAGAGTTAAAAATAGACCTGCCCTAGGACCCAGCAATTGCACTGCTGGGGATTTACCCCAAAGATACAGATGCAGTGAAACGCCAGGACACCTGCACCCCGATGTTTATAGCAACAATGTCCACAATAGCCAACCTGTGGAAGGAGTCTTGGTGTCCATTGAAAGATGAATGGATAAAGAAGATGTGGTCTATGTATACAATGGAATATTACTCAGCCATTAGAAATGACAAATACCCACCATTTGCTTCAACGTGGATGGAACTGGAGGGTATTATGCTGAGTGAAATAAGTCAATTGGAGAAGGACAAACATTATATGGTCTCATTTATTTGAGGAATATAAAAAATAGTGAAAGGGGATAAAGGGGAAAGGAGAAAAATGAGTGGGGAATATCAGAAAGGGAGACAGAACATGAAAGACTCCTAACTCTGGGAAACGAACTAGGGGTGATGGAAGGGGAGGAGGGCGGGGGGTTGGGGTGACTGGGTGACGGGCACTGAGGTGGGCACTTGATGGGATGAGCACTGGGTGTTGTTATTCTATATGTTGGCAAATTGAACACCAATAAAAAATAAATTTATAAAAAAATAATAAAAAAACGGAAACAGATGGTGTGGAAAAAAAAGGAATATAAGAAATAGTGAAAAGGATGATAAGGGAAAGGAGGGGATCTGAGTGGAAAAATTAGAGAGGGAGACAAACCACGAGAGACTCCTAACTCTGGGAAACAAACAAAGGGCTGCATAAGGGGAGGTTGGTGGGAGGATGAGGTAGTGGGGTGACAGGCAATGAAGAGGGGACTTGATGGGATGAGCACTGGGTGTTATACTATATGTTGGCAAATTGAATTTAAATTAAAAAATAAAAAAGAGTCTGTTTTATGGTTTGCCTCTCTTTCTTCCTCATATGTTCATCTGTTTTGTTTCTTAAATTCCATATATGATGTGTTCTTCTATTTGATTTCTGTCTACTCTGACTACAAAGACTGGGGAATGCTCTCAAGCAAAAATGAAAACTATCTGAGTTTTACACTGTTCAGTTCTGTCTTAATAACTCTATCCCAAATTCTGTTTGCTTTGGTAGATCACTAGTTTCTTTAAAAATTGTCACTGTTTTTAATATATATTTTGTCCAAACTTTATAATTTTTCTTTGTAGGTGGGTATACAAGCTACAAGCTATAAAAGCTACTCTGACATTACTAGAAACAAAACTCTTGTCACTTATTCGGTGTATAAAAGTTTTTGTGCAATTATTTTGTCAATCTTGTGTGTTTTCACTATTTGTTTCTTCTTACCAAAACTATTCATGATCCAGACACTTGAAGGTTTTCTTTACATTCTTTTTCACTAATTTTAAAGTTTTATGAAATCAGGAAGAGTTTTTGATTAGCAACATTTTTGAAGCTAATGTAGTTAAATGTATCGATGTTATTCTGTAATGGATAATGCTTAGTGTGCTTTCTTAAACTTCCTATTTATTATTCAAAGTCTATGAATATACTATATTATCTTAGTGTCTTTATTTGTGACTATAGAAGCTATTACTACTATACCTACTTCAACTAACTGCCTTTTTCCCTCATTTACTTAATTATAATGATCCTGCTTTCATTCGTGTGGCTCACAGAGAATTCTAAAAAATATATGTTTCACCCGGGGATAAAACACATGCTAATTTTGCAGAATGGACAATATTAACATTATAATTAATGAAATTTCCCATATTCTTCACTCGCATTTGAGAGATAAAGATTATTTTATTATATCTCTGCTTGGAAAGATGCTATAGAATTAGAGACATAGATTTTTATTATGTTTACTATTTAATACTGTTTTTTAAGATTTTATTTATTTATTCATGAGAGACCCACAGAGAGAGGCAGAGACATAGGCAGAGGGAAAAGCAGACTCCCTGCAGGGACTTGATCCCAGGACCCCAGAATCATGACCTGAGCCAAAGACAGACACTCAACAACTGAGCCACCCAGGAATCCTTTAACATTGTTTATTTGATAATATGTACTTAAAATTGGATTCTTGATGTTTTTTATTGGTGTTACTACTACTTGAAAGCTGGGTGAAATATCACAAATTTTAACTTTTTTTCATTATTCTCCTTACTTTTTTAGTGTGAAGATTTAACACACATAGAAGTTTTGCTTTTATAATAATTGGTAGGTTTTCAATACTTTTATTCAGCATTACCCTAAGTGTGTCCAAGGAAATATTAATTGAAATTACAGTGTAGGAGACCCCAACTTCTATCCCACCTCAAAGGTCAACAATTGGCTACACATCAGAAAAACACCCCTGGGAGATATCTGGAGTCCACTTGGGAAACTTCAGTAGCACAGTGAAACAACTAAAACAGAATAACTGCATAAAAGTGGGTGAAGACAGCTTCATTTTGTCTGCATCATCTCAACTATGAATCTGGCATTAGAGGGCATTATGCTAAGTGAAATAGTTCAGACAGAGAAAGACAAATACCATATGATTTCACTTATATATGAATAAATAAAGAAAAAGCAAAAATGGACCGATAAATACAAAGAACAAAGTAATGATTACCAGAAGGGAAAGCAATCAGGGATGGGCAAAGTGAGTGAAGGGAAGTAGGAGATATAGGCTTCTAGGTATGGAATGAAAAAGTATGGGGATAAAAGATATAGCATAGGGAACATAGTCAATGATGGTGTATGTGGTGGCATTGTGTTGATGGCAGGTGGTGGCTGTACTTGTGAGCATAGCATAACATATGAACTGGTTGAGTTGCTGCTCAACTAAACCGATGTAATGACTCTATGTCAACTATATTTCAATAAAAAAGAAAGGTAGTAATGAACAGATATATAGATGGGGGAAAAAGTGGCATTACTCAGTGACAAGAGGGAACTCCTCATCTAGAAAGAATTACACTCACTAGGAAATGAAGAGCAGGGTGAGTGACCAGCTTCTCCAACCTTATGGACCACTGACACATATAGGTTAGAAACAAGGAAGGAAAGCTGCTACCAGTAGCAGCCACACAGTGGGACCAATTATAGCTCACAGTGATATCTGCATACAGAGAGGGTTTTACCTCTGAAGAGCCAATTGCCAGGAAAAATGCTGTGGACGTCCTGCAAATTTCACTGGCCCAAAAGGTATTCACATTCACTGAAGCCAGCTGCCTGAGTCCTTTTCTACAGTCTCCTATCCAACATCCCCAGTGGAATTTGGGATTTATACAAGCAGCCAGCCAAGGCCTCAGTAGCTACATAGAAGTAAGATGACAACCTAGACCTCTATGATTGACTGTGTGTGTACTCAGGGCCAGCCCCTTCAGTGGTGCACTTCCATGTCACCGGCCTGACATGCATCACCAGATTCCACTACCATGTAATCAGTTGGGGAGAGACTGCAGCCACAGGGGAGCATGCTGAAAGCAAGGGCTGCTGCAGCTACCTATAAGCCTGGATCAGAACCTGACTTCCTCACTGGTCTACAACTGACCCTACATGTGACTAGACTTCAGCTGTATATCTGCATGCATCCAGCCTGACCGTCATCACTGGCCTCTACAGCTACATGTCTGTGGCAAGAACCAACAACCACGGTAGAGTACATGGACAGCCACAGCCCCTGCAACTGCCAGTGTACCTGCAGTTTGTTGTAGCCTTTACTGCCTGCCCTAGCCCTCATCATATCATGTGTGACTTCAGCTGGTCCTTGCCACTACACAAGCACCTGCAGCTGGACTCTACAACTGTGTGCACACACTGGCTTCAGCATTATCACTACCTACTTTGGTCTCTAACTACAAGACCTGGAGGTGCTGCTGAAGACTTCAACACCACTCCATCCGTTGCAGACCTCCTGAAACATTCACCAAAGACCACACACTTATTGATACTTAGGACCATAGAGGACTGATCGAAGAAGGCATCACAGCCTGCCAGACCAGGTAACACCACACACCCGTGCACTCAGTGCTGTCCACCACTTGACCCAGGCTAACAGTATGCTAAAGCATGCTGCTACTTGCAGGTAAATGTTTTCCCTTACTAAAGTCAATTGATAAAGTCTGGAAGAGGTTTTGGCTTCCTCAAATATACAGATACTCAGGCAGTTTAACAGAGATCATGAAGAATCAGTGAAACATGACTCTACCAAAGGAATACAGTAAAATTCCCCAAGAGTTTTGCTATAACTATCCCTAAAGAAATGGGCATTCAGGAATTTCCCAACAAATAATGCAACCTAGTTTTTCTAAAGATGGTCAAAGAACTATAAGAAAACACAGAAAATACTTTACTGATGTCAATAAAACAATAAAGGTACAAAATAAGATGAACAAAGATAAAGCACTAAAGAGAAACAAACAAGTCTGGAAATCATGGATACAATGACTGAACTGAAGAATACAATAGATAACTTTAAGAGCATAATTGAACAAGAAGAAAGAATCTGAGCTAGAAGAGCAAGTGAAATGATCCAATCAGAAGAGCAATAAGGAAAAAAAAAAAGACAAGACTTCCAGAGAAGAGAGCAGAGTAGGAGGATCCTAGTCTCAACTTTGTACCACAGATAAAGCTAGATAAAACACCCACATCAGTGCAAACAACCCAGAAAATGACTCAACTACCAGCAGAACAGAATCTTAACAGCTACATGTAGAGAAGAGGCCAGATTGGAGAGGGTAGGAAGGGCAGAGACATGGCCAGGAGCCAAATAGCTTTGTGGGACTATCCATGGCATGGAAGGATGCCATGGGCACAGAGAGGGGAGAAGAGCAGACCCCACATTAAGACACCCGAGGCACAGGGGACCTGCATTGGAAAGATAAATGCAAAAACATTTGGCTTTGAAAAACAAAGGAACATAACTTGTGAATTCTTAGTATCAGTGGGGCTTACCATCTGAAAATTTAAAGATTAGCAGGCTCTGCTCTGGGAGAACCTGTGCTTGAAAGGAAATTGAGTTTCTGCCTGTAAAGAGACAAGAGACAAACTATCTCACTGAGATACAAAATGGAAGTAGCAGTTGAAAAAATGCCTAGGTATACAGAAAGGAGATTTATTTACTAATCTCAGAACATGTGCTGGAGGGGTAGGATCTTTAGGAGACTTCTCCAAGAAAAAGAGAGCTGGGAGACATCATTCTCCTCCCACACTTCCCAGGCTAAAAACATGGACACCTGAGAGAATTAGCTCAGTGAAAACAGTTTCCACCTAGCTTACTAATAGCACAACCTGCCATTGCATTCTCCCATGGACATACTCCTTGCAACAGGGCTTGGTTGGAGTCCAACCAAAGCAGTGCCATGAACCTGGCAGTGTGAAAGCAGCCTTGACAGGGGCCAGCACCACTCCAAAGTGACACCTTCCCTGGAGCGAGGGGAAGATAACCACACATACCAGTTGAACATTGACCCCAGCAATGGGTTGGAGGCAGACATCTGGTCTGCTTGTAGACCCTGCCCACCAACAAAAGCTTCTCAGGGCACAACATAGGTAAAGTGCCTTGCAGTTTGGAGGTACCATAGCTCTGGCAAACACCTAGTCTGAATCAACTCAAGCTCCAGGTGACCCCAGACTACCCCACTAAAACTTCAGGACCAAACACTACCCACAACAGGCAAAAAGAGCCATTGACAAAGACTGACTGAAAAAAATGTGACTTGCCACAACAATAGGGTGCACACAACAACACAGGAGACACTCCTGAAGTGCCAGGATCTAGTATATGGGGGATGTTGCACTGTAGGACATTAAAAGACCTCTTTTTCATAAGGCCACTACTTTAAAGAGCAGGAAATGTAATTTACAATCCTAACACATAGAAACAGATCCTGAGTTAGACAAAATGAGGAGACAAAGAAATATGCCCCAAATGAAAATGACAGGACAAAATCACAGCAAGACAGCTAAATAAAAAAAGAGAAAAATAATATACCTGACAGAGAATTTAAAGTAATGGTTATAAAGATACTCAGTGGACTTGAGAAAATAGTGAAGGACCTCAATGAGAACCTCAACTAAGAGATAGAAAACATTTTAAAAACTCAGAGAGGAAGAACTGAACAACGGAAATTTAAAATACATTAAAAAAAATACACCAGAGGGAATAAATAGACTAGAAGAAGTAGGAAAAGGAATCAGCATCCTGGAGGATGGAGTAACGAAGAACAGTCTAGCTGAATAGGAAAGAGAAAAAATATATGAAAATATACTCTGGCAACTCAGTGAAACCATCAAGCATAATAACATTTGCTTTATATGGATCCCAGAAGGAGAAGACAGGGAACAAGGGGCAGAAAATTTATTTGACAAAATAATAACCCCAAAGTTCCCTAATCTGGGGAAAGAAACAGAAATTCAGGTCCAGGAGGCACAGAGATCTCTTGACAAAATCAACACAAGGCAACCAAGAATACCCTATCCAGCAGAGCTATCTATCATTCAGAATAGGAGAGATAAAAGTTCCCCCAAATAACCAAAAGTTAAAAAAAATTCATCAGTAGTAAATAAAAAAAACCTACAAGTGCTAAGGGGACACTTTGAGTGGAAAGGAAAGACCATATTCAGGAGAAAGAAAAGTAGGAAGCACAAAAGCAGTAAAATGGAGTATATCTATAAAAATCAGTCAAGGGATTCACAAAATAACAGGATTTAAAGTAGGACACCATATACCTAAAATGTGGAGGGGAGAGGAGTAACAATTCAGTCCTTTTAAAATGTGTTTAAACCAAAGCAATGACCAACTTACGACAGACTGCAATATGCAAGATGTTATATATAAACCTAATGTTAAACACAAGTCAAAACCCTGTAATAGATATGCAGAAAGTAAAGACAAAGGAATCCAGGTATATCACTAAAGAAAGCCAGCAAACTGTGAGAGAAGAAAGGAACAGAAAAGAACTACAAAAACAATTATAAAACAATGAACATCCTCTCCAACATTTGTGGTTTCCTGCCTTGTTAATTTTCCCCATTCTCACTGGGGAGGTGAGGTGGTATCTTTTTTTTTTTTTTGTGAGGTGGTATCTCATTGTGGTTTTGATTTGTATTTCCCTGATGGCAAGTGATGCAGTGTCCATCGAAAGATGAATGGATAAAGAAGATGTGGTCTATGTATACAATGGAATATTACTCAGCCATTAGAAACGACAAATACCCACCATTTGCTTCAACGTGGATGGAACTGGAGGGTATTATGCTGAGTGAAATAAGTCCATTGGAGAAGGACAAACATTATATGGTCTCACTCATTTGGGGAATATAAATAATAGTGAAAGGGAATAAAGGGGAAAGGAGAAAAAATGAGTGGGAAATATCAGAAAGGGAGACAGAACATGGAAGACTCCTAACTCTGGGAAACGAACTAGGGGTGGTGGAAGGGGAGGAGAGCGGGGGGTGGGGGTGACTGGGTGATGGGCACTGAGGTGGGCACTTGACGGGATGAGCACTGGGTGTTGTTATTCTGTATGTTGGCAAATTGAACACCAATAAAAAATAAATTTATTATTTAAAAAAAATGAACAGAATAGCAATAAATTCATACCTATCAATAATTACTTTGACTGTAATAGACTTGCTGTGTGGCAAGTACCAATGAGAAACAAAACAATTACTCAAAGTCCAATATATTGGAACAGCGAGAGGCCCAAAAGGGCCACACTGTCAGACACGACCAAGAAGAATAGGTGGCCAGGTGAAGCACCAAGTCTGAGTCCAGGTTGGCTCTGTTTTATTACCATAGAATGTTAAGTATGTGGAAGTAAGGAAGGAAAAACAACTCAAGAAACCAAACACGTGAGGGGCAGCAGGGAACTGCCTATGTGACTATCTGCACCATCTCAGAGAACCATTAACTTGGGGACTGTAGGGGATAGGAGAATTGACCTCAGCAGACCTGGCTATCTTATCCACCAACATTGCTATTTTCAGCATGTACTGTTTCAGTACAGACTGATAGCAGGAATACTTGGCTTTTGCCACATGCATAAAAATGTTGCCATTTTTGTGTGTCCCTGTTCTTATTGTTTCTTTTACCCACTGAGGTCTTGCTTTCCCACATCTCTTCCTTTTTTGTTTACATAAGTTAGAACTCAAAAGGAAGGGTACAGGGGGGTGGTTAGGGAATTGGCTGATAGTGAAACTATTGCAGGAGAGCCATTATGGCTTCAGCACAAAGAGTTTTATGAAACAGGTAGCTCTGGGTCTTCAGCACTGTAAGAAATACAAAAGAAATAGCATACCAAAACTTTTGAGAATCCTTATTCAGAGGTTTAGTCCTGCAAACCAGTTCTGAGGGTTGAGCCAATGAGCTAAATCATTAAGGTGGGCAAGTGTGGCACTTTGTGCCTCTTTACATAATTGAATCATTTGTTCATATAATCAGCTTGAAGGTTGAAAATGTCTTGACCCAGAGGAAAGTGAAATGCTCCATGCCGTTAAACATCCTCCCAAGAAGCAGAACTATTAAAGGGGTCAGGGATGATACACATCAAGTGATATCCCACATCACAGCTGAGGCGGCTGTGAGTCCAAAGGGCCTCTTGATGTTTCTCTATCCAAGAGACCACTACTTCTAAGGCATCAAGGTGTTGGAGAATTTCCTGATCAATTGTGGTTTGAGTGATTAAGTCAGAGGTCACATTTTGCAGATAACAGTTCATACTATGGGCTGTTTGGATAGAATGGGAAGGAGCAACTACAGCTGTAGCTGTTGCAGAGGCCATGGTGGTAACAGCTATAATGGATGCTATGAAGAGCCCGAGAAATCTTTTGCTCCTAACATAGACTAGAGTATTAGTAACTTGTTCTAAAGCAAAATCTGCAACCCAAGCCCTAGTTAGGTTGATTAGGACCCATGCATCAACCCTTTGTTTGAGCACAAAAATATGGGTGATGTTTAGTTGGGTTATGTTTAAATGTGTAATACAAGGAGTGAGCCATGTGAAATTGACAGCTGGTGTTACATTAAAGTTTTTCATCGAGGGATAATGAGATGAGGAATTTGTCTGAGAGATAGAAGGCTCACAGGAGGACATAACAAGTATGTAGGGTTGAGAGGTGCAAAACAAGCTGTTCAAAGGTATCATTGGCAACCCAAGTTATTTTCCTACCCCTAGGTCTTCGATATTCTCCTTGATGCACTGTGTGAGGAAAAAAGACAACTTCCAGGTGCCAGATGTATCTTTTCAACCATGACCAATGAGAGAACTGGCAAACACATAACAGGGGCCCTGCCAGCCCCAGGTTCCAGGATAAAGATTGTCCAGGATAGTTGTAAGGAGGCTATAACAGCATGTGATGCTAGAGTTTTGAACCTGGAGACTATTGGGTCTCAATTTTCTAGCACCTGTCCCCCAAATAGTGGATTTTTAGTGAAGTTTGTCTAACTACAGGTGCCCCAGAACAAATATAAGCCTTCTCCAATTTGTACCCAAGGGTGGGAACATACAGGAATGTTAGATTTAGTATAATTTTTCCCTAATTTGATTTTACTTCCTACCTGAGCGATCCTGATAATATTCAATATTTTACCGTCCTTATATGATCCATCCCTGTGAAGCTGTGGTTCCTATACCATTGCGGTTAAAAGAAATACAATAATTACTAGCTGTAGTGTGCGCTACAGTGCGGAAAGGTAACTCTTCAGTAAGAAAGAACCAATTATGAGTGAGTCTATGCCATCCACTATGATACCCAAATTTGCTTCTGAATTTTTCACCATCCTGAAGGGAGTGGAGGGGGAAAGCCAGTTACCCCCTGTGTAAATGGTGTCATTGGTGGAAATTGGGGGCTCAGGGTCCCCCAAGAAAAGTAGGTCAAAGACTAGGAGGTTTAAGATATGTGTCCAATAGGTGCAGTTTCCCATAAAGATAGGGAGGAACCAAGGAATTCCCATAATATGAACAGCACAGATACCTTAGGAGTTTTGGAGTTAATGGTTATGTTGCAAACATGGAAAGGAGCAAATTTTCAGGGGTCATAGGTGTTCCTGTGATTTCTAAGATTTTTTTCTGCTTACATAATGAGTTTTTCAGGTCACTCCAGGTTAGCCCACAGGACTGCATCATGGAGGTTAGGGGTCCCATCCTCCTTTTCTTTGTCATCACCTCCTGAGGTGGCTGAATGGCAAGCTGCTGAAATTCTGGAACTGGGTTCAATCCCTGTAGTTACCAGCTTATGGTAAGTTTGTACAGCTTTGGCCAGAATCTAAAGGGGTCCTGAAGGAGACAACACAGAAGCATACCTTCTTTCCCATGTTAACAATTCCACTGTCTCCTACCATTGGGGTCCTTGTAGGGTCTGCAGATAAAGTACTAGAGTCTTTGGTCTTTTCTGAGCTAAAACAAAATGTCATTCTACAGCTGTGAGACCTGATGCATTGCAATTTTTAAAATTTAGAGTAAATAGGGCTTTATGAAGTTGTTCCTGAAGGGAAGTATATCTCTATATATTTCCCCTTTTTTGTTTACATAGCTGTTCTTTTATAAGGCTGTTGGCCCATTTCACAATGGCTTGTCCAGTTGGGTTATGTGGGATGCCAGTTACATCTTTAATGTTTCATGTTTTGAAAAAGATCACAAGGGCCTTAAAGTTATGTATAAGCAAGATCATTGTCTATTTTAACCTGTTTAGAAAGGCCCATGGTGGCAGTTGCAGATAGGATGTGTTTCTTAACATGCTTTTTAGCCTTTCCTGATTAGTCTGTGGCATGCAGTAGGCCAGAGAAAGTATCATTAGTGACATGGAGGTATTTAAGGCACCCAAAAGAGCTCATAATAGGTAACATCCATCTGCCAGATCTCATTTTTTGTTAATCCTCATGGATTAACTCCTCCTTGGCGAGATATCTTGTAGTATTGTTAACAATCAGGACAGGTTTTAATGATCTCTTCAGCCTGCTGTAAAGATATTTTATAGGTTAAGGACAACGCTTTGGCCCCTTGGTGAAAAAATTGATGAGAATCAAGTGCTTCTTCTATGGTTATAAAAAAACTAATTTGTCAAATCTTTTATTACCCTCTACCAAAGGAACTGGCAGGCCAGAATGAGATTCAATATGGGTGATATAGACCAACTCTGTCCTAGTATGTATCAGATGCTGAAGGTGTTTAAACATATTAAAAAGCATCTCATCATTACCATCATGGATAAGGGCCATCTCAATGACTTGAACAATACCAACTACATAAGCAGAGTCAGCAACAATATTTAAAGGGTGATCATGAAAATGTTGAAGAGCTGCAATGATAGCCCCAAGTTCTGTCCACTGAGTGGAGCTGTGGTGTGCAGTAAGAAAATTTCTCCAAGTACTTTGTTCAAGCCATGTAACTGAGCTTTTACCCCATTTCCCCGATCAGTCGACAAAGACCATTAAGGCATCAGGAATAGGAGTGGCAGACAGGACAATAAAGTATGCAAGAGGAAAGAGTTGAAAGCCTTGTAAGATTTTGTGACATAGCAAAGAAAAATTAATGTTTCCATGATAATCAGCTAATGCTATTTGAAAAGATTTCAAATTGGCCTAAAAATCCATCTTATTGAGTCCTGTATTAATTATATCTGATCTCGCCCAGTAAATATTTGACATTGGTGCTGGCCCTGTTCAATTAAGTAAACCTATTGTTCAAATTGAGTACATAACTTGGGGAGTGGGATGTTGTGGGCTTGAAATATCCATTCTAGGACCTCAACATGTGGGAGAAATTGACAGAGGAGGCCTGTGGGACTGTGAGGTATGTTTAAGATTATTAAATGTATCAGACTACCAAGGATGACTCATTCTAAATGACAAGTACTGAACCACTTAGTTATTTGCTTTAATTCTTCCCTTGCTTGTGGGGAGAGGATTAGAGGAGAAAGGAAATTGAGGTCCCCCTCTAAGGTGTCAAAGAGAGGCTACAAGCTATAAGTGGGAATGTTCATAGAGGATGAATCCAATTAATATTCCCTAGCAATTTTTGAAGGTCATTAGGGATCATAGTCTCCTTAATTGCAATACTGACTCACTGTGGTCACATGTGTCTTTGAGTAATAATATAGCTCAAATATTTCCATGGCTCCAACTTTTGTACCTTTTCAGTGACAATTTTTAAGCCTATTCTGTTGGTATGATCTGCCAAATTATCTTAGCCAAGGTGATGATGTCTGGATGTGCCAAGAGAATAGCATCCCTATAGTGATATGAGTGATAAAGCTTTAGGTAATGTAGTATAGGTAGGTCACAGAGCATGATCCACAAAATCCTGACAAATACTAAAGCTATTGACCATTTCTTGGGGAAGGACTTTTCATTGGTATCTTTTTTTAAAAGATTTTATTTATTTATTCATGAGAGACACACAGAGAGAAGCAGAGACACAGGCAGAGGAAGAAGCAGGCTCCATGCAGGGAGCCCGATGTGGGACTCGATCCCAGGACTCCAGGATCATGCCCTGGGCTGAAGGCAGGTGCTAAACTGCTGAGCCACCCAGGGATCCCCATCCATTGGTATCTTTTTAGTGGGGATCTTGAATTAACACAAGACAAAGAGAAAGCAAAATTTTCCCTATCATCCTGGTGTAAAGGAATAGCGAAGAAGCAGTCCTTTAAATCAATTATGAAGAGGTGATGACCTCTGGGAATTAGTGTTGGATTTGGAAGACCTGGGTGTAATGCTCCTATAGGAACTATATGTGGATTTATTTGATGGAGAATATGGAGAAGACTCCATTCTCCTGAGTTTTTTAGGGATACTGAAAATGGGCATGTTCCAGGGAATATGTGAGGGCTCTATGTGGCCTTCCTCTACTTGCTCTTAAACTAAGAGTGTTGCTTGTTGCAATTTCTCCCCCTTTTAAAGGCCACTGTTCTGCTCAAATTGGTGGGCCAGGAACCCATTGTAGTCAGAGTGGCAAGAGAATGACAGTAGCCCTTAAGATAAATTTGAAGAAGAGGTGTTAATATCAACATTCCACTGAGATAGTCCCATCTCCATAGGACTATGGGAAGGTCTAAGACATAAGGCACAATTATAGTAATCTGACCAGTATATTTGAGTGTTTTTTTGTTTGTTTGTTTGTTTACTTTTTTGGGGAGGATATGGGCTCCATCCAACCCTGTAAGAGTCTCAAAAGAGTAACAAGTCTTCCATGAAGATAATCAGCCTTTGGAAGCAACGATCTTCATGTCAGCTCCCAAGTCTTTGGGCACTTCTGTTTTTTCTTTATGGTCAGGCATTACAAAAGGAAGCAACAATAGCTATGCCAATCGTGTCCTAATGGTGAATAAATGATAGCGCTGGTGACCATGATTTAGATTTGACCAGTATAATCGGAGTCTATTAGCCTCAGAAGGACCTGAATGTCCTGGTGGGTGACATTTGATCTCCCCAATATGAGGGCAGCAGTCCCTTGAGGGAGAGGTCCCTACACTGTGCTAGAACACAATGTGCTGGAACTACTTTTACTTGATTAGCCTCATCCAAAAGAAAGTCCTTCGCAAGAGACAAGTCTAAACCAGCACGGCCTGAGGTTTCTGTTTGTAGTTTGATTATTCAGACCCCCTTTGAAGGGACTACAGCTCCCACGAGGGGGCATACACGTTCCAGGCTTGGCTCCAGGATTTTCTCATGGAAAGTGGTGCCACGTTTCCTAAAACGTTTTTGCCCTAAGAATTAAGCTTTGAACAACACTGATTGGCCCAATAAAAATCGCTTTTGTCCTCCATTTGCTTCAATGTGGATAGAACTGGAGAGTTCCCCATTGGAATTGTATTCTCCAGATTTTTCAAAGAAATAGTGGTAGCTGCATCATTAAATTCTTGTAACCAAACACTATATTGGGCTATGGAGAAAACTGTCTTAACTACAGTCTTCTAATCCCAGGCAGTCAATTCATAAACATTTCAGAACCCGATGGCTTCTATCATCCCTTTAGTAAATGAGCTCTGAATCTCATTATCAGCTATGTTCTTCCTAAATTCTGTAAAAATGGCAAAAGGTAGATTTTCATGTGTAAGGCCTTGATTTCCTTCCCTCATAATGGGAAGGCTTGTAATATTTCACCTTCAGTTTACCATCTCCAGAAAGCATCTTTCCATGATAGGTTCGTAAACTGATGGCTCCAGCGCGGTGAAGGAGGGAAGGAGTTGGAAGAGGGGGTGAGACCTCAGAGTGTTTGTTTAAGCACAGGCATTATGGTTGGAAGGTGATGACTCAAGAGTGAGAGAGGGAGGTGGTGGAAAGAGGTTGTATCACTGGAGGAAAAGGAGGAGGCTGAGGTAGGAACAAAGCTGGTGTCTCAGACTCGGCAGAAAAAATCTTATCATGTTCTTGGATGGGCCTCAAGGCTGTTCTACATAGATTCCAAGCCATGAGACCTGAAACCTTCATGGACCCTGTAGCTTGGCTTTGCAAACGGCAGATTCTCTCCCAGGTGTCCAAATTTAAGCTTCCCTCTCTAGGGTACCAGGTGCATTGTTGTCTAATAACTACCAGTAATTTAGTTACTTGTTGATATGATATTTATATCTTGATGCCTTTAGGAGACTAAGCAATTGCAATTTGTATTGTTTTTTTTTTTATTTTTTTTTTTATTGGTGTTCAATTTACTAACATACAGAATAACACCCAGTGCCCGTCACCCATTCACTCCCACCCCCCGCCCTCCTCCCCTTCTACCACCCCTAGTTCGTTTCCCAGAGTTAGCAGTCTTTACGTTCTGTCTCTCTTTCTGATATTTTTCTTCATGAGAAAGAAAGCCACCTATGCTGGGGGAGGAAAGAGAGATAGCTACAAAGAAAAGGAAAGAGAGAAAAGTAAGCCAAGAAGAAAGTAAAAAAAAAAAAAAGCCTTTTGGTGGACAGCCTAAAATGACCTTGCTGTAGGCATGCCAGGATGTTCCAAAGCTACCTATTTTTATTACTGGAATAAAATTTGGGTACCCTTTTGCTTTACCAAGCTAGGAAGGTCAGTCTTCTTACACAGATCACACCAGGGTCACCACTTGCAATGGGTCATGTTCTTTTTTTTAAATTTATTTATTAATGAGGGATCCCTGGGTGGCGCAGCAGTTTAGCGCCTGCTTTTGGCCCAGGGCACGATCCTGGAGATCCGGGATCGAATCCCACGTCGGGCTCCCAGTACATGGAGCCTGCTTCTCCCTCTGCCTGTGTCTCCACCTCTCTCTCTCTCTCTCTCTATCTGTGACTATCATAAATAATAAAAAAATAAATAAAATTTATTTATTAATGAGAGACACAGAGATAGGCAGAGACATAGGCAAAGGGAGAAGCAGGCTCCCTGCAGTGAGCCTGACATGGGACTTGATCCCAGTACCCCAGGATCACACCCTGAGCCAAAGGCAGATGCTCAACCACTGAGCCACCCAGGTGACCCATGGTGGGGCATGTTCTAATGAGAGAAGAAATGATTACTCAGAGTCTAGTATCTTGGAATAATGAGAGGCCCAAAAGGGCTACAATGTCAGGTACCACCACGAAGTGTAAGTAGCCAGGTGAAGCCCCGAGTCTGAATCTAGGTTGACTCTCAGTTTTATTACCATAGAATGTTAAGTATATGGAAGCAAGGAAGGAAAAACAGCTCAAGAAGCCAAACACATGAGGGGCAGCAGGGAACTGCCTATGTGACTATCTGCACCATCTCAGAGAACCATTAACTCGGGGACTGCAGGGGATAGAATTGACCTCAGCAGGCCTAGCTATCTCATCCACCAATATTGCTATTTTCAGCATGTACTGTTTTCAGGAATACGTGGCTTTTGCCACATGCATAAAACTGTTTCCAATTATGTGTGTCCCTATTCTTCTGTTTCTTCTACCCACTGAAGTCTTGATCTCCCACATAGAATAAATTCTCCAATCCAAAGATATAGGGTTAAGAAATGGATAAAAAAAAAGACCCATCTATATGCTGCCTACAGGAGACTCATTTCATACCCAAAGACATATGTAGATTGAAAGTGAAGAGATAGAAAAATGTTAATCATAAAAATACAAGTGAAAAGTAAACTGAGGGAGCAATACTTACATTGGACAAAACAGACTTTAAAACAAAGACAAGGAGGCAGAAAAAGATGGCAGAATAGTAGGGTCCCCAAGTCACCTAACCCCACCAACTTACTTAGATAACTTTCAAATCATCCTGAAAACCTACGAATTCGGCCTGAGATTTAAAGAGAGAACAGCTGGAATGCTACAGTGAGAAGAGTTCCTATGTCTATCAAGTACAACTTGATTTTAGCCACTTTGCACTGAGCAAAATGACTACAAGGAAAAACTCACCACAAAAGAATCAGAAACAGTATGCTCTCCCACAGAATAACAGAATTTGGATTGAAATTCAATGTCAGAAAGACAATTGTAAAACTACTGGTGGCTCTAGAAAAAAGCATAAAGGATTCAAGAGACCTCACAATTGCAGAATTTAGATCTAATTAGGGCGAAATTAAAAATCAATTAAATGAAATGCAATCCAAACTGGAGGTCCTAACGATGAGGGTTAATGAGGTAGAAGAACGAGTGAGTGACATGGAAGACAAGTTGATGGCAAGGAAGGAAGCTGAGGAAAAAAGAGAAAACAATTAAAAGATCATGAGGATAGGTTAAGGGAAATAAATGACAGCCTCAGAAGGAAAAATCTAGATTTAATTGGGGTTCCAGAAGGTGCCAAAAGAGACAGAGGACCAGAAAGCATATTTGAACAATAATAGCTGAGACCTTCTCTAACTTGGGGAGGGAAAGAGGCATTCAGATCCAGGAGATAGAGAGATGCCCCCCTAAAATCAATGAAAACCATTCAACACCCTGACATTTAATAGTGAAACTTGCAAATTCCAAATATAAAGACAAGATACTTAAAGTAGCAAGAGACAAGAGATCCCTAACCTTTATGGGGAGAAGTACTAGGTTAACAGCAGACTTCTCCACAGAGACCTGGCAGGCCAGAAAGGGCTGGCAGGATATATTAACGGTGCTAAATGAGAAGAACATGTAGACAGGAATACTCAATTCAGCAAGGCTCTCATTCAGAACAGAAGGAGAGATAAAGAGCTTCCAAGATAGGCAGAACTAAAAGAATATGTGACCACCAAACCAGCTCTGCAAGAAATATGAAGGGGGACTCTGTAGAAGAAAGAGGAAGTCCAAGGAAACAATTCACAAAAACAGGGACTGAATAGGAATCATGATGACACTAAATTCCTATCTTTCAATAGAAATTCTGAACGTGAATGGGCTTAATGACCCCATGAAACGGCGCAGGGTTTCAGACTGGATAAAAAAGCAAGACTCAAGACCCATCCAATTGCTGTCTACAAGAAACTCATTTGAGACATAAGGAAACCTCCAGCTTGAAAATAAAAGGTTGGAGAACAATTTACCATTCAAAGGGTCCTCAAGGGATCCCTGGGTGGCGCAGCGGTTTGGTGCCTGCCTTTGGCCCAGGGCACGATCCTGGAGACCCGGGATCGAATCCCACGTCGGGCTCCTGGTGCATGGAGCCTGCTTCTCCCTCTGCCTGTGTCTCTGCCTCATTCTCTCTCTCTCTCTCTGTGACTATCACAAATAAATAAAAATTAAAAAAATTAAAAAAAAAAACAAAGGGTCCTCAAAAGAAAGTAGGGGTAGCCATCCTTATACTAGATATATTAAAGTATATCCCAAGACTGTAGTAATAGATGAAGAGGGACACTCTATTGTACTTAAAGGATCTATCCAACAAGAGGACCTAAGAATCATGAATATTTATGCCCCGAATGTGGGACCTACCAAGGATATCAATCAATTAATAAACAAAGTTAAGACATACTTAGATAATTATACATTTACACTTGAAGACTTGAATACGGCACTTTCTAGATCTTCTAAACACAACATCTACAAAGAAACAAGAGCATTAAATGATACACTGGACCAGATGAATTTCACAGATATTTACAGAACTTTACATCCAAACACAACTGAATACACATTCTTATCAAGTACACATGGAACTTTCCCCAGAATAGACCACATACTGGGTCACAAATCAGGTCTTAACCGATACCAAAAGATTAGGGTAGTACCCTGCATATTTTCAGCATAATGCTTTGAAACTAGAACTAAACCACAAGAAGAATTTGGAAGGATGTCAAACACATGGAGGTTAAAGACCATCCTGCTAAAAGATGAAAGAGTCAACAAGGAAATTAGGGAAGAATTAAAAAGATTCATGGAAACTAAGGAGAATGAAGATACAACCCTTCAAAATCTTTGGGATACAGTAAAAGCAGTCCTTAGGGGAGAAATACATCGCAATACAAGCATCCATCCTAAAACTGGAAAGAACTCAAATACAACAGCTAACCTTGCACTTAAAGGAGCTGGAGAAAAAAAACAGCAAATAGATCCTACACCCTGCAGAAGAAGAGAGTTAATAAAGATTCTAGCAAACTCAATGAAATAGACACCAGAACAACTGTGGAACAGATCAACAAAACCAGGAGTTGGTTGTTTGAAAGAATTAATAAGATAGATAAACCATTAGCCAGCCTTATTAAAAAGAAAAGAGAAAAGACTCAAATTAACAAAATCATGAAAGAGAAAGGAGAGATCACCACCAATACCAAGGAAAAATAAACGATTTTAAAGAC
This sequence comes from Canis lupus familiaris, assembly GCF_011100685.1. Taxonomy (NCBI): domain Eukaryota; kingdom Metazoa; phylum Chordata; class Mammalia; order Carnivora; family Canidae; genus Canis; species Canis lupus. The sequence goes on along the minus strand of NC_049260.1, from coordinate 59,237,976 downwards.
TTATTATGAGCAGCTATATGCCAATAAATTAGGCAATCTAGAAGAAATGGATGCATTTCTGGAAAACCACAAACTACCAAAATTGGAACAGGAAGAAATAAAAAACCTGGACAGGCCAGTAAACAGGGAGGAAATTGAAGCAGTCATGAAAAACCTCGCAAACACCAAAGTCCAAGGCCAGACGACTTCCCAGGGGAATTCTATCAATCGTTTAAGGAAACCATACCTATTCTACTAAAGCTGTTCAGAAACATAGAAAAAGATGGAGGACTTCCAAACTCGTTCTATGAGGCCAGCATCCCCTTAATTCCAAAACCAGACAAAGACCCCACCAAAGAGGAGAATTATAGACTAATATCCCTGATGAATATGGATGCAAAAATTCTCAACAAGATACCAGCCAATAGGATCCAACAGTACATTAAGAAGATTATTCACTATGACAGAGTAGGATTAATCCCTGGGATGCAAGGCTGGTTCAACACTCGTAAATCCAATCAAAGTGATAGATAATATCAACTAGAAACAAAACAAGAACTATATGATCCTCTCAATAGATGCAGACAAAGCATTTGACAAAATACAGCATCCATTCCTGATCAAAACTCTACAGAGTGTAGCGATAGAGAGAACATTCCTCAACATCTTAAAAGCCATCTATGAAAAGCAAACAGCAAAAATCATTCTCAATGGGGAAACACTGGGAGCCTATCCCCTAAGATCAGGAACAAGACAGGGATGTCCACTCTCACCACTGCCATTCAACATTGTACTACGAATCCTAGCCTCAGGAATCAGGTCACAAAAAGAAATAAAAGGCATTCAAATTGGCAAAGAAGAAGTCAAACTCTCCCTCCTCAGAGATGACATGATACTGTACATAGAAAACCCAAAGGCTAACCCCAAGATTGCTTGATTCGGCACTATGGCAGGACACCTCAATGCCCAGAAATCAGTGGCATTTCTATACACTAACAATGAGACTGAAGAAAGAGAAATGAAGGAGTCAATCCCATTGACAATTGAACCCAAGCATAAGATACCTAGGAATAAATCTAACCAAAGAGGGACATGATCTATACCCTAAAAACTACAGAACACTTCTTTTTTTTTTTTTATTGGTGTTCAATTTGCCAACATGCAGAATAACACTGAGTGCTCATCCCGTCACGTGCCCCCCTCAGTACCCGTCACCCATTCACTCCCACCCCCCACCCTCCTCCCCTTCCACCACCCCTAGTTCGTTTCCCAGAGTTAGGAGTCTTTATGTCATGTCTCCCTTTCTGATATTTCCTACCCATTTCTTATCCCTTCCCTTCTATTCCCTTTCACTATTATTTATATTCCCCAAATGAATGAGACCATATAATGTTTGTCCTTCTCCGATTGACTTATTTCACTCAGCATAATACCCTCCAGTTCCATCCAAGTCGAAGTAAATGGTGGGTATTTGTCATTTGTAATGGTTGAGTAATATTCCATTGTATACATAAGCCACATCTTCTTTATCCATTCATCTTTCGATGGACACCGAGGCTCCTTCCACAGTTTGGCTATTGTGGACATTGCTGCTAGAAACATCAGGGTGCAGGTGTCCCGACATTTCATTGCATCTGTATCTCTGGGGTAAATCCCCAGCAGTGCAATTGCTGGGTCGTAGGGCAGGTCTATTTTGAACTCTTTGAGGAACCTCCACACAGTTTTCCAGAGTGGCTGCACCAGTTCACATTCCCACCAACAGTGCAAGAGTGTTCCCTTTTCTCCCCATCCTCTCCAACATTTGTTGTTTCCTGCCTTGTTAATTTTCCCCATTCTCATTGGTGTGAGGTGGTATCTCATTGTGGTTTTGATTTGTATTTCCCTGATGGCAAGTGATGCAGAGCATTTTCTCATGTGCATGTTGGCCATGTCTATGTCTTCCTCTGTGAGATTTCTGTTCATGTCTTTTGCCCATTTCATGATTGGATTGTTTGTTTCTTTGGTGTTAAGAAGTTCTTTATAGATCTTGGAAACTAGCCCTGTATCTGATAAGTCATTTGCAAATATCTTCTCCCATTCTGTAGGTTGTCTTCTAGATTTGTTGACTGTGTACTTTGCTGTGCAAAAGCTTCTCATCTTGATGAAGTCCCAATAGTTCATTTTTGCCTTTGCTTCTTTTGCCTCCGTGGATGTATCTTCCAAGAAGTTACTGTGGCCAAGTTCAAAAAGGGTGTTGCCTGTGTTCTCCTCTAGGATTTAATGGAATCTTGTCTCACATTTAGATCTTTCATCCATTTTGAGTTTATCTTTGTGTATGGTGAAAGAGAGTGGTCTAGTTTCATTCTTCTGCATGTGGATGTCCAATTTTGCCAGCACCATTTATTGAAGAGACTGTCTTTCTTCCAGTGGGTAGTCTTTCCTCCTTTGTCGAATGTTAGTTGACCAAAAAGTTGAAGGTCCACTTCTGGATTCTCTCTTCTGTTCCATTGATCTATGTGTCTGTTTTTGTGCCAGTACCATACTGTCTTGATGACCACAGCTTTGTAGTACAACCTGAAATCTGGCATTGTGATGCCCCCAGCTATGGTTTTCTTTTTGAAAATTCCCCTGGCTATTTGGGGTCTTTTCTGACTCCACACAAATCTTAAAATAATTTGTTCTAACTCTCTGAAGAAAGTCCATGGTATTTTGATAGGGATTGCATTAAACGTGTAAATTGCCCTGGGTAACATTGACATTTTCACAATATTAATTCTTCCAATACATGAGCATGGAATATTTTTCCATCTTTTTTGTCTTCCTCAATTTCTTTCAGAAGTGTTCTATAGTTTTTAGGGTATAGATCCTTTACCTCTTTGGTGAGGTTTATTCCTAGGTATCTTATGCTTTTCGGTGCAATTGTAAATGGGATTGACCCCTTAATTTCTCTTTCTTCAGTCTCATTGTTAGTGTATAGAAATGCCACTGACTTCTGGGCATTGATTTTGTAACCTGCCTCACTGCTGAATTGCTGTATGAGTTCTAGCAATCTTGGGTTGGAGTCTTTTGGGTTTTCTATGTAGAGTATAATGTCATCGACAAAGAGGGAGAGTTTGACTTCTTCTTTGGCAATTTGAATGCCTTTAATGTCCTTTTGTTACCTGATTGCTGAGGCTAGGACTTCTAGTCCTATGTTGAATAGCAGTGGTGAGAGTGGACATCCCTGTCTTGTTCCTGATCTTAGGGGAAAGGCTCCCAGTGCTTCCCCATTCAGAACACTTCTGAAAGGAATTGAGGAAGATACAAAGAGATGGAAAAATACTCCATGCTCATGGATTGGAAGAATTAATATTGTGAAAATATCAATGTTACCCAGGACAATTACACGTTTAATGCAATCCCTATCAAAATACCATGGACTCTCTTCAGAGAGCTGGAAAAAATTATCTAAGGATTTGTGTGGAATCAGAAAAGTCACCGAATAGCCAGGGGAATATTAAAAACGAAAACCAGAGCTGGGGGCATCACAATGCCAGTTTTCAGGTTGTACTACAAAGCTGTGATCATCAAGACAGTGTGGTACTGGCACAAAAACAGGCACATAGATCAATGGAACATTATAGATAATCCAGAAGTGGACCCTCAACATTATGGTCAACTAATATTCGAGAAAGCAGGAAAGACTCTCCACTGGAAAAAAAGACAATGTCTTCAATCAATGGTTCTGGGAAAATTGGACAACCTCATGCAGAAGAATGAAATTAGACCATTCTCTTACACCGTACACAAAGATAAACTCAAAATGGATGAAAGATCTCAATGTGAGACAAGATTCCATCAAAATCCTAGAGAAGAACACTGGCACCCTTTTTGGACATGGCCACAGTAACTTCTTGCAAGGTATATTCATGAAGGCAAGAGAAACAAAAGCAAAAATCAATTATTGGGATTTCCTCAAGAGAAAAACCTCTGCACAGCAAAGAAACAGTCAGCAAAAGTAAAAGACAACCTACAGAATGGGAGAAGATATTTGCAAATGACCTATCAGATAAAGGGCTAGTATCCAAGATCTATAAAGAATTTATTAAATTCAACAGCAAAGAAACAAACAATCCAATCATGAAATGGGCAAAAAACATGAACAGAAATTTCACCAAAGAAGACATAGACATGGCCAACAAGCACATGGGAAAATGCTCTGCGTCACTGGCCCTCAGGGAAATACAAATCAAAATCACAATGAGATACCACCTCACACCAGTGAGAATGGGGGAAATTAACAAGGCAGGAGACAACAAATGTTGGAGAGGATGTGGAGAAAGGGGAACCCTCTTGCACTGTTGGTGGGAATTTGAACTGGTGCAGCCACTCTGGAAAACTGTGTGGAGCTTCCTCAAAGAGTTAAAAATAGATCTGCCCTACGACCCAGCAATTGCACTGCTGGGGATTTACCCTAAAGATACAGATGCATTGAAAGGCCGAGGCACCTGCACCCCAGTGTTTATAGCAGCAACGTCCACAGGAGCCAAACTGTGGAAGGAGCCTCGGTGTCCATCAAAAGATGAATGGATAAAGAAGATGTGGTCTATGTATACAATGGAATATTACACAGCCATTAGAAACCATAAATACCCACCATTTGCTTTGACATGGTTGGAATTGGATGGTATTATACTGAATGAAATAAGTCAATCAGGAAAGGACAAACATTATATGGTTTCATTCATTTGGGGAATATAAAATTAGTGAAAGCGAATAAAAGGGAAAGGAGAGAAAATGAGTGAAAATATAGTGAGGGTGACAAAACATGAGAGACACCTAACTCTGGGAAATGAACAAGGAGTAGTGGAAAGAGAGGTGATCAGGGGTTTTGGGTGACTGGGTGTTGGGCTCTAGGGGGCACTTGGCAGGATGAGCACTGGGTGTTATTCTAAATGTTGACAAATTGAACTCCAGTAATAAAAAAAAGACTATAAGAAGAGATGAAGGACACTCTAAAATCTTAAAAGCAACAATCCAACAAGAGGATATAAAAAATTTAAATACTTATGCACCCAACATGGGATCACCCAGTACATAAAGAAGTTAATAACACACAACAAGGAAATAATCAAGAGTAATATATTAATAGTGGAAGATTTTTACACCACATTTATGTCAATGAATAGTAGATTCACAGAGGAAATCAACAAGGAAACAGGGGCTTTGAATAACTTATTGGACCAGATGGATGTAACATATATTCAGAACATTCCACTCTAAAACACCAGAATGCAATTTTTTCCATGTGCACGTGAAACATTCTCCAGAATAGATCATATATCATGCCACAAAACAAGTGTCAACAAATTCAAAGAGACTGAAATCATACCATGCATCTTACCATAATGCCAAGAAACTAAAATCATCCATAATTTTTAAAAAATCCGTGAAGAACACAAATACATGGAGGTTAAATAGCATGCCTGTAAAGAATGAATGGATCAACCATGAAATAAACGGAAATAAAAAATACAGGGAAACAAAAGAAAACGAAAACACAATAGTCCAAAACCTTTGGAGTGCAGCAAAAACAGTTCTAAGAATTAAATTCATAGCAATACAGGCCTACCACAAGAAGTAAGAAAAATCTCAAACAACCTAACCTTACATGCAATGGAACTTGAAAAAGAAGAACAAACAAAACCCAAAACCAGTAGAAGGAAGGAAATAATAAAGATTAGGGAAGATATAAATGAAGTAAGAACTAAAAAACATTTCATTGACCTAGAATAGATCAATGAAACTGAGCTGGTTCTTTGAAAAGATTAACAAAATTGATAAACCTTTACCCAGGCTCATAGAGAAAGAGAGAGAGAGAGAGAGAGAGAGAGAGAGAACTCAAATAAATTCGGAAATGAAAGAGAAGAAATAACAAACAACACCACAAAAGATTGTAAGAGAATATTAAGGATAATTATATGCCAACAAATTCAACAATCTTAAAGAAATAGACAAATTCCTAGAAACATGTAGCCTCTCAAAAGTGAATTCGGAAGACAGAGAAAATTTGAACAATTTGCCAGCAAAGAAATTGAATCAGAAATCAAAAATCTCCCAAGAAATCAAAACACAGAACCAGATAAATTACAGGTAAATTCCACCAAATATTTAAAGAAGAGCTAATATCTATTCTTCAAAAAAAATGCCAACAAATCCATTGTATGAGGGCAGGATTACCCTGATATCTAAACCAGATAAAGACACTGAGAGAGAGAGAGAGAGGCCCATATCTCTGGTGAACATAGATACAAAAATACTGAACAAGATATCAGCAAGTCAAATATAATAACACATTTAAAAATCATTCACTATGATTAATTGAGATGTATTCCTAGGTTGTAAGAGTGGATCATTATTTAGAAATCAATGTGATATATTACATCAGGAGAAGGATAAAAACCATGTGATCATTTCAATAAATGCCAAAAAAGTATTTGACAAAGTACAACATCCATTCATGATAAAAACCCTCAATAAAATATGTTTAGATGAAACATAATAAAGCCCTTATGTGAAAAACCCACAGCAAACATCATACTCAATGGTGAAAAACTGAGCTTTCTAACATTAGGAACAAGACAAGAATATCCCCTCTCACAACTTTTATTCAACATAGTACTTAAAGTCCTACCCTCAGCAATCACATAAGAAAAATAAGTAAAGGCATCCAAATAGGTATGGAAGAAATAAAATGTTCACTATTTGCAGATGACATGACACTATATATAAAAAACTCTGAAGACTTGATTTAAGAAACTACTAGAACTTAATGAATTCAGCAAGTCTGCAGGATACAAAACCAATATACAGAAATCCATTGCATTTCTATACACTAATAATGAAGTAACAGAAAAGAAATTAAGAATACGATCTTATTAACAATTGCACCACAAATAAATATATACTAGAAATAAACTTAGTCAAATGGTTGCAAAACCTGTATGCTGAAAACTATAAAACATTGATGAAAAGAATTGGAGATGAAATAAACAAATGGAAAGACACTTCATGCTCATGGATTGAGAGAACAAGTATTGTTTATTTTTTTCCATTCAAACACCCATGCACTTTATTTTTTTGTTATTTGTTTTTATTTAAATTCAATTTGGCAACATATACATATAATATAACACCCAGAGCTCATCACATCACATGCCCTCCCTAATTCCCATAACCCGGGTAACCCATCCCCCACCCACTTCCCCTTCAGCAACCCTCAGTTTGTTTCCCAGAGTTAAGAGTCTCTCATGGTTTGTTTTCCTAATTTTTCGCCATTCAGTTTCTCCTTCTTCCCTATAGTCCTTTCACTATTTCTTATATTTCACATATTAGTGGTATCATATGATAACTGTCTTTCTCTGATTGACTTATTTCACTTAGCATAATACCCTACAGTTCCATCCACATTGATGTAAATGGTAGGTATTCATCTTTTCTAATGGCTTAATAAAATTCCATTGTGTGTGTGTGTGTGTGTGTATACACACATATATATATCACATCTGAGAGAACAATTATTGTTAAAATGCCCACACTACCTACAGATTTAATGCAATTCCTATAAAGATACCAACAACATTTTTTCACAGAAATAGAAGTTACCATCATAAAATTTGTATGGAATCTCAAGAGACCCCGAATAGTCAAAGCAATATTGAAAAAGAAGAAAACTGAAGGAATCAGAAACCCAGATTTCAAGATACAGCACAAAGCTGTAGTCATTAAGACAGTATTGCACTAGAACAAAAATAGACATATAGATATATGAAACAGAATAGAGACTCCAGAAATAAATATCTGATTATGGTGTCAAACTTTGACAGAAGATGCAAAAATATACAATTAGAAGGACAGTCTCTTTAACAAATGGTTTTGGGAAAACTGGACAGCTACACAGAAAAAAATAAATTAGACCACTTTCATTCACCACACAAAAATAAATAAATAAATTGAAAACAGATTAAAGACCTAAATATGAGACCTAAAACCATAAAATCCCAAAAGAGCATAGGCAGTAATTTCTCTGATGTTGGCTGTAGCAACATGTTTCTAGCTATATCTCCTAAGGCAAGGGAAACAATGAAATTAAAGTATTGGTACTACATCAAAATAAAAAGCTCTGCATAACAAAGGAGTCAAACAACAAAACTAAAGGACTACCTGCTGAAAGGGAGAAGATACTTGCTAATGACATAACCTTTAAAAGGTTAGTATCCACAAACATATGGTCTCATTCATTTGGGGAATATAAAAAATAGTGAAAGGGAATAAAGGGGAAAGGAGAGAAAATGAGTGAAAATATCAGTGAGGGTGACAAAACATGAGAGACACCTAACTCTGAGAAAATAATAAGGGGTGGTGGAAGGGGAGGTGGGTGGGGGTTGGGGTGACTGGGTGATGGGAACTGGGGGGCACTTGGTGGGATGATCACTGGGTGTTATGCTATATGTTGGCAAATTGAACTCCAATTTAAAAAAAGAAAAAAAAGAAAGATCGCAGAAGAGGGAATTCTAAAAAATAAATAAATAAAATTTAATAAAAAGAAAAAACTGAAAAAAAGTTTAGTACCCAAAATATATGGAAAGCTTATACAAGTGAACACCCAAGAAAAGAAATAATCCAATTTAAAATGTGCAGAAGACATGAACAGACATTTATCGAAAGAACACATACAGGTGACCATCTGATATAGGAAAAAATGCTCAAGATCACCAACCATCAGGGAAATGGAAATTAAAACCACAATGAGATATCACCTCACACCTGTCAGAATGGTTAAAATTAAGCACACAAGAAATAAATGCTGGCAAGGATGCTGAGAAAAAGGAACCCTCCTCATGCACTATTGTTGGGAATGTACAGCCAGTTTGGAAAATGGTATGGAGGTTCCACACAAAGTAAAAAATAGAATTACCATATGATCCAGTAATTCCACTAATGGGTATTTACACAAAAATATAAAAACTCTAAAGCCTATTTATTTCAGCTTTACTTACAGTAGCCAAATTATGGAGGCACCCAAGTGTTTGTTGATAGATAATCGATAAATGCATAAAGTAGAAGTGATATATATATGTGTGTGTGTATATATATATATATATATATCACTTGACTAATATATATATATATTGCATGCATATACATATACATATACATATATATTACTCAGTCATAAAAAGAATGAAATAAGGATGGATGTATTTAGAGGGTATAATGCTAATTGAAACAAGTCAATCAGAGAAAAACAAATCCCAAATGAATTCATTTGTATGTGGAATTTTTAAAAAGCAAAGTAAATGATCAATGAAAAAAGACACAAGCAAAAAATACGGACAACAAATTCGTGGTTGCCTGAGGGAGCTGGTTAGTGGGATGGGTAAAATAAATGAAAGGTATTAAGAGTACCCTATCATGATGAGCACTAAGTACTGTATAGAATCATTGAATCACTGTATTGTGCAACTGAAACATTGTATGTTAATTATACTAGAATTTTCTTAAAAAGTAAATGATAAGAACCAGAGGAATGGGGAAAGTGTATGGAACTTGTGGAATAACATTGACAAATGATGAAGAGAAAGACATCCAAGAACATCACTGGAGAAAACTATCAGTTCACACACAGGCACACACACACACACACACACACACACACACACACACAAAGGCAACAAAATAAGAAAACTACAAAAAGTACAGAAAACAGTTAATACAATGAGATCATTAAGCCTTTATCTACCAATAATTACTCTAAATGTAAACCGATCTAACACACTAAAGAAAAGGCATCAAATGGCTGGATATATTAAAAAAGAAAACAGGGAACCCTGGGTGGCGCAGCGGTTTAGCACCTGCCTTTGGCCCAGGGCGCCATCCTGGAGACCTGGGATCGAATCCCACGTCGGGCTCCCAGTGTATGGAGCCTGCTTCTCCCTCTGCCTATGTCTCTGCCATTCTCTCTCTCTCTCTCTCTCTCTCTCACTATCAAAAATAAATAAAAAATTTAAAAAATAAAAATAAAAATAAAAAAGAAAACAAGACCCAAGTCGATGTTTCCTACCAGAAACACATTTCAGCAATAAGGACATGTATAGGTTCAAAATAAAGGGTTAAAAAAATATATTTCATACAACTGAAAATGAAAAGCAGGGTACCTATATTTATAATAGACAAAATAGACTTTAAGCCAGAAATGGTAGGAAAATATAAATGAAGTCATTACATAATAATGAAGAGGTCAAATTATTTTTTTAAAAAGATGTAATTATCATAAATATATACACACACAACATTGAAGTGTGTAAACTAATTAAGCAAATATAAGCAAATGTGAAAGACAAAACAGACAATAATATAATAATAATAACAGATGTCAATACCCCAATTTCAGCAATGGATAGATCTTCCAAACAGACAATTAACATGGTAAATTTGTACTTGAACCATACATTAAACCCAAATGTAACTAAAAGTTATACAACACACCAACTAATAACAGTAGAATACACATTTGTTTCCAGGTTACATGAAACATTCACCAAGTTAGAACATATGATAGGACACAAAACAAGTTTTAGCAAATTCAAGAAGATTGAAATAATAATAGCTATCTTTTCCAGCCACAATGGTATACAACTGGGTATCAACAACAAAAACAAAGTGGAAAATCTACAAATAGGAGGAAATTAACACACCATTGAAGAACTAATGGGCAAAAGAATAAATCAAAAGGAAAATAAAAATATATATGAACAAGGGGTAGTGGAAGGGGAGGTGGGCGGGGAGATGGAGTGACTGGGTGATGAGCACTGAGGAGGGCACTTAACGGGATGAGCACTGGGTGTCATACTATATGCTGGCAAATCAAACTCCAATAAAAAAATAAAATATAAAACAACAACAACAAAATATATCAAAACAAATGAAAATGCTAACACATCAGAAAATTTATAAGATGCTCTAAAAGCAGTTTTGAAAGGGAAATTTAGAGCAATAAATACATATACCGAGAAAATGGAAAGATGTTTAATAAGCAACCAAAGCTGACACCTCAAAAAACTAAAAACAGAACATACTAAGGCCACAGTTAGCAGAATGAAGGAATTGACAAAGATCTGGGCAGAAATAAATGAAATAGAGACTAGAAAAATAACGGAAAACATCAATGAGAATAAAAGCTGTTTTTTTTTTAAGGATAAAGAAAACTGATAAACCTTTATCTAAACAAGCTTTAAAAAAGAAGACAAAATAAACAAAGGAGGAAACATTACAACTAATATATTTCCAATCCAACAGAAATACATAGCATTATAAAAAGACTGCTATGAATAACTATATGCCAACAGATTGAATAACTTAGAAGAAGTGGTTAAGTTACTCAAAATACACAAGCTACCAAGAATGAATGAGGAAAAAATACAAAGTCTTTACACTTGTTAGAATAAATAAAATTTTTTAAAAAGGAATAACAATGTGTTGGTAAGGATGTGGAGAAAATGGAGGCCTTGTACCCTGGTGTTAGGAATGTGAATAGGTAACCATTGTGGAAAAGAGTATGAAGGTTCCTCAAAAAATTAAAAAGAGAATTACCATCTGGTCCAGTAATTCTACTACTGGGTATTTACTCCAAAAAAATGAAAATATTAATTTGAAAAGATATATCAAATACTCTGTTTATTCCACCATTATTTGCAATAGTGAAGATATAGAAGCAAACCAAGTGTCCATTTACAAATGAATGAACATATATATGTGTAGATGGCTTTTAAAATGCTTAGGAATGTTCCCTCTGGCCTGCACTCCGCCTCGGCCGCACCGCCGCGTGCTCGCCTCGCTGCTCTCGCCGCAGTAGCAGGGCCCCCAGCCGCCGCCACCATGGACGCCATCAAGAAGATGCAGATGCTCAAGCTGGACAAGAAGAATGCCTTGGATCGAGCCAAGCAGGCGGAGGCCGATAAGAAGGCTGCGGAGGACAGGAGCAAGAGCTGGAAGATGAGCTGGTGTCGCTGCAAAAGAAACTCAAGGGCACCGAAGATGAACTGGACAAATACTCCGAGGCTGTAAAGATGCCCAGGAGAAGTTGGAGCTGGCGGAGAAAAAGGCCACTGACGCTGAAGCCGATGTACCTTCTCTGAACAGACGCATCCAGCTGGTTGAGGAAGAGTTGGATCGTGCCCAGGAGCGACTGACAACAGCTTTGCAGAAGCTGGAGGAGGCTGAGAAGGCAGTGGACGAGAGCAAGAGAGGCATGAAAGTCATTGAAAGCCGAGCCCAAAAGGATGAGGAGAAAATGGAAATTCAGGAGATTCAACTGAAAGAGGCCAAGCACATTGCTGAAGATGCCAACCGCAAGTATGAAGAGGTGGCCCATAAGCTGGTCATCATTGAGAGCGACCTGGAACGCGTGGAAGAACGGGCTGAGCTCTCAGAAAGCCAAGTTCGACAGCTGGAAGAACAATTAAGAATAATGGATCAGACCTTGAAAGCATTAATGGCTGCAGAGGATAAGTACTCGCAGAAGGAAGACAAATATGAGGAAGAGATCAAGGTTCTCTCTGACAAGCTGAAGGAGGCCGAGACTCGGGCTGAGTTTGCGGAGAGGTCAATAACTAAATCGGAGAAAAGCATTGATGACTTAGAAAAGAAAGTGGCTCATGCCAAAGAAGAAAACCTTAGTATGCATCAGATGCTGGATCAGACTTTACTGGAGTTAAACAACATGTGAAAACCTCCTTACTGCGACCACATTCTTTCATGTTGTTTTGTTGGTTGTTTTGTTTTGTTTTGTTTTGTAACACCATGCTTACCATGAACCCCCCTTAAACACATTTTTATTTATTTTTACACTGTCACAGAAAACTTCCACAAGATACCAGCTAGATCAGGGGATGGGGAAAACACACACACACACACACACACACACACACACACACAAAGGCAAGCCCGTGGCAGGGCCGTAATGACTTAAATGTGCCATTTCCCAGGTTGACGTTGCCACACTTCATAGAGAGTTTTGCAACACCGCGTACTCCGCCAGTCTAGCAATCCTCACTAAAGCAGAAAGATTTCCACTCAAAGTGCCAACGATGTATTCAACAGGCAGATTAATGTTGAAAATGCAATCAGATGTGGTTTGGTGCTACTTTAAACAAAAAGTCCCACTGTGGTCTTTCGCTCAATATTGTTCAATTTAGAATTCTGTCCAACACTAATTTATTTTGTCTTGAGTTTTACTACAAGATGAGACTGTGGGTTCTGTATGCCCGAATTCACTAAAGCCAAGGGTTTGTAAAGCACGCTGCTCCTGTAAGACTTCTAGCCTCCTCATTGGCACATTTGCGACTCATTACAACTTATAGGATAGCATTCTATGTGGATTTCCACTCTCCATTTCTCTATGTTAAAGTGAAAGATTTAGGCACAATGTACAATTGGTAAAGAAGAAACATTTTCATAAGAGTTATAACTATATGTACACATTGTATAATGGTATGGAATAAAATGAACATTGTAGGACATTTATTAAAAAAAAAAAAGGAATGTTCCCTCTATCCCTATATTCTCAAGAGTTTTGATCAGGAATGGATGCTGTATTTTGTCAAATGCTTTCTCTGTATCTATTAACAGGATCATATGGTTCTTGTTTTTTCTCTTGCTGATATGATCAGTCCTATTGATTGCTTTATGAGTGTTGAACCAGCCTTGCATCCCAGGGATAAATCCCACTTGGTCATGGTGAATAATCATCTTCATGTACTGTTGGATCCTATTGGCTAGTATCTTGTTGAGAATTTTTGCATCTGTGTTCATCAGGGATATTGGTCTATAATTCTCCTTTTTGGTGGGGTCTTTGTCTGGTTTTGGAATTAAGGTCATGCTGGCCTCATACAATGAGTTTGTGTTTTTTTTGTTTTGTTTTTTTTTTTTTTCATACAACAAGTTTGGAAGTACTCCATCTCTTTCTATCTTTCCAAACAGCTTTAGTAGAATAGGTATGGTTTCTTCTTTAAACGTTTGATAGAATTCCCCTGGGAAGCCATCTGGCCTTGAACTTTTGTGTCTTGGGAGGTTTTTGATGACTGCTTCAATTTCCTCCCTGGTTATTGGCCTGTTCAGGTTTTCTATTTCTTCCTGTTCCAGTTTTGGTAATTTGTGATTTTCCAGAAATGTATCCATTTCTTCTAGATTGCCTAATTTATTGGCATATAGCTGCTCATATTAAGTTTTTAAAATCGTTGGTATTTCCTCGGTGTTGGTGGTTATTTCTCCTTTTCATGATTTTATTAACTTGAGTCTTTTCTCTCTTCTTTTTAATAAGGCTGGCTAATGGTTTATCTATCCTATTAATTCTTTCAAAGAACCAACTCCTGGTTTTGTTGATCTGTTCCACAGTGCTTCTGGTCTCTATTTCATTGAGTTCTGCTTGAATCTTTCTTAACTCTCTTCTTCTGCTGGGTGAAGGTTTTATTTGCTATTCCTTCTCCAGCTCCTTTAGGTGCAAGGTGAGCTTTTGTATTTGAGTTCTCTCCAGTTTTTGGATGGATGCTTGTATTTTGATGTATTTCACCCTCAGGACTGCTTTTGCTGTATCCCAAAGATTTTGAATGGTTGTATCTTCATTCTCATTAGTTTCCATGAATCTTTTTAATTCTTCCCTAATTTCTTGGTTGACCCTTTTATCTTTTAGCAGGATGGTCTTTAACCTCCACGTATTTGAAATCCTTCCAAACTTCTTCTTGTGGTTTAGTTCTAGTTTCAAAGCATTATGGTCTGAAGATATGCAGGGTACAATCCCAATCATTTGGTACCAGTTAAGACCTGATTTGTGGCCCAGTATGTGGTCTATTTTGGAGAAAGTTCCATGTGGACTTGAGAAGAATGTGCATTCAGTTGTTTTTGGATATAAAGTTCTGTAAATATCTGTGAAATCCATCTGGTCCAGTGTATCATTTAATGCTCTTGTTTCTTTGGAGATATTGTGCTTAGAATATCTACCAATTGTAGAAAGTGCCATGTTCAAGTCTCCAAGTATAAGTGTATTATTATCTAAGTATGTCTTAACTTTGGTTATTAATTGATTTATATACTTGGCAGCTTCCGCATGCGGAGCATAAATATTCATGATTTTTAGGTCCTCTGGTTGGATAGATCCTTTAAATATGATATAGTGTCCCTCTTCATCTCTTGCTACAGTCTTTGGGATAAACTTTAATTTATCTCATATGAGGATAGCTATCCCTGCTTTCTTTTGAGGACCATTTGAATGGAAAATGGTTCTCCAACCTTTTATTTTCAGGCTGTAGGTGTCCTTACGTCTAAAATGAGTCTCTTGTAGACAGCAATTAGATGGGTCTTGCTTTTTTATCCAGTCTGAAACCCTGCGCCTTTTCATGGGGTCATTAAGCCCATTCACGTTCAGAGTTACTACTGAAAGATATGAATTTAGTGTCATCATGATATCTAGTCAGTCCCTGTTTTTGTGGATTATTTCCTTGGACATCCTCTTTCTTTTACAGAGTCCCCCTTAATATTTCTTGCAAAGCTGGTTTTGGTGGTCACATATTCTTTCAATTCCTGCCTACCTCGGAAGCTCTTTATATCTCCTTCTATTCTCAATGAGAGCCTTGCAGGATAGAGTATTCTTGGCTGCAGGTTCTTGTCATTTAGGACCCTGAATATATCCTGCCAGCCCCTTCTGGCCTGCCAGGTCTCTGTGGAGAGATCTGCTGCTAATCTAATATTTCTCTCCATATAAGTTAGGAATCACTTATCTCTTGCTGCTTTATGGATTTTATCTTTGGAATTTCCAAGTTTCACTATTAAATGTTGAGTTTTTGGATGAATTTTATTGATGTTAGGGGGGATCTCTCTACCTCTTGGATCTGAATGCCTGTTTCCCTCCCCACGTTAGGGAAGTTCTCAGCTATGATTTGTTCAAATACACTTTCTGGTTCTCTGTTCATTTCAGTGCCCTCTGGAATCTCAATTACATGTAGATTTTTCCTTCTGAGGCTGTCATTTATTTCCCTTAACCTTTCCTCATGATCTTTTAATTGTTTTTCTCTTTTTTCCTCTGCTTCCTTTCTTGTTATCAACTTGCCATCTATGTCACTCGCTCTTTCTTCCACCTCATCAACCCCTCATCATTAGGACCTCCAGTTTGGATTGTATATTATTTAATTGATTTTTAATTTTGGCCTGATTAGACCTACATTCTGCAGTCATGAAGTGTCTAGAGTCCTTTATGCTTTTTTCCAGAGCCACCAGTAATTTTATGTTTGTGCTTCTGAATTGGCTTTCTTACTTTGAGTTATAATCCAAATCTGTAACTCGGTGGCACAGAGTACTATTTCTGATTCTTCTTTTGTGGTGGGTTTTTCTTTCTAGTAATTTTGCCTAGTGCAGAGTTGGCTGTAAGTGCAGGTTGAGTCCAGAATATCAACCATGATCTAAGTAAATTTCACCCTAGATTTTTCTGAGGAGGTCAGAGACCAGAAATGAAATACAAAGATCAGAACGAAATAAAACAAAAGGACCACTAAAGTGAAAAACAAATTTTAAAACAATGTAGTGAAAAATGAAGGGCAAGAATCCCAAAGAAGAAGAAAAAAAAACAAAATAGAAAAAAAGAAGAGTGAAAAGCAAAAGTAGAGAGGGAAAAAAGTAAAAAGAAGAAAAGAGGAGGAAAAAGGGGGGACTGGGAGATGGTGGTGATGACAAAGTTGTAGTGGAGGGAGAAAGTCGTCTACCTGAGAGCTCCTAGTGCATGATCCTCTTGGTTCTGAGTATATTAAGTTCTGTATGTTAGAAGATGCTCAGTCCCAAATTTTTTCTAATATTTTATTTATTCATAGAGACACAGAGAGAGAGAGGCAGAGACAGAGGCAGAGGGAGAAGCAGGCTCCACGCAGGGAGCCCGACATGGGACTGGATCCGGGTCTCCGGGATCACGACCTGGACTGTTTAGCACCGAGGTCGGTGCTAAACAACTGGGCCACCCGGGCTGCCCCCAAATTTATATAAACCAGAAATACTTGTAGAGAGCCTCAACTCTGACCACCAAAACATAAATGAGATAAAATAGTGGGACAGAATGGGAATGCAGAGAGAATATAATATCACACAATGAGCCAGTACGGTATACCACTTGGTTCTGTGTGCATGCTGTTAATGTTTTAGAAGGTATTAACTTCCGCCATGGTAGAACAAAATGAGGCAGGAAAACAAAACACACACACACACAAATACATATCTCGTATATCTCCCAAAATTAATTTGAGTATGTTGAAGGTAATCTAGAGTGGAAAATATATCTAAGACTTGTAATTTTAGAAATATAAAGTCAGGGGAGCCCGGATGGCTCAGGGGTTTAGCGCCACCTTCAGCCCAGGGCGTTATCCTGGAGTCCTGGGATCGAGTCCCATGTTGAGCTCCCTGCATAGAGTCTGCTTCTCCCTCTGCGTCTGTCTCTGCCTCTCTCTCTCTCTCTCTCTCTCTCTCTCTGTGTGTGTGTGTGATGAATAAATAAATAAAATCTTTTAAAAAAGAAATATGAAAGTCAAAAAGGAAGAAACTTGCTAGAAGCGAAAACCCTTCTTTCTGTAGCATTCCAGCTATTCTCTCTTTAAATATCAGGTCAAATTCGTAGGTGTTCAGGATGAGTTGAAAGTTATCTAGGTAAGTTGTTGGGGCCAGGTGAGTTAAAGACCCCTACTCCTCCGCCATCTTGCCCCGCCTCCTGATGGATTTCTTTTTAACTCAAAAGAAATAATGTAGGGGTTCCTGTGTGGCTCAGTCTATTAAGGATCCGACTCTTGATATCATCTCAGGTTTTGATATCAGGATCGTGAGTTCAAGCCCCATGTTGAGCTCCACACCCAGCATGGAGCCTACTTGAAAAGAAATAAATAAAATAAGCAGATTATATTTCTAAATTTAAAACATGATAGTGCCATTTTTATTCTAAAACAATCCATCTTAATCACTTAAAAGAAGTAATTTAGAGTCCAAAAAGAGGCTTGTTATTTCAGACCATATTGGTACAATATCCAAAAACATGGATTCAAGAAGTCAACTGTACAATTAGGAATTCACTGAGCACCAGAGTCACGGATTGGAAATCACTTTCTATAACTTGAGAAATGAATAAGCTGAAATTAATGAATACATGTGGAAGACAACAATAACTACCTGCAACAGAGACTGGCTAGGTGGTCAGTAAAAACTTTTTCTTTCTTCTTTATCTACCTGGACACACAAATAGAATAAATTTCCCACCCTGTTTTGCAATTCAGTGGCAGGGACTGAATTCCATTTGACAAGATATGAGTAAAAGGTATGTATCATTTCTAGAACAGTCCAATGAAAATCAATAAACAATCCTTTATGGTTTCCCCTTTCCTTGGCAATGTTGGCAATAAGTAATGAGTAACTAAACATTTTTCCTTTGTGGGTTCTGATTTATAAATATATATATATATATATATATATATATATATATATACACACACACACACACAAATCCATGCTGATTTAAATATATATGTATATATTTATACATTTGTTTTGGAGGGGATCCCTGGGTGGCTCAGCAGTTTAGTGCCTGCCTTTGGCCCATGGCGTGATCCTGGAGTCCTGGGATCAAGTCCCACGTCCCACTCCCAGCATGTAGCCTGCTTCTCCCTCTGCCTGTGTCTCTGCCTCTCTCTCTCTCTCTCTCTGTCTATCATGAATAAATAAAATCTTAAAAATAATAAAAAGATTTGTTTTTGAATCACAAAATACAAGGATTAGGTTTAAACAATCAATCCAGAATAAGTACTTAGTAGTTACTCAATATAGCACATTGTTTGACCTTCCTTGAGCAGATTTCATCATATGACTACCCAGAAATTAAAATTAACTTCCAATATCTAGCCACTACTACCTAAATTAAATCTAAAATCGCAACCCAGGACTTAAAATCTCTTCAAGTCTAAATTTCCTAATGTGTAAAATGTGGTTAATAAGGCCTATATGTTAGGGATAAAATGTATGTAAGACATCTAGCTCAGTATCTATGGCTCATTATTAGTGCCCACAGTGAATCAAATACATATTTTTAATCTCATCTACCAATTCTCTTGTACACATAAATATATCCTGTTACTCATACGTCAGTCAACCTATTCCTTAAATATACTCTAAAGGACTATTTCCTGAGTATCATTTGTAATATGCACTTTTAAGTTTTGCTATCATTGAATATCAGTTAAAAATATTATTTATTATTACAATTATATAAGAAAGTATCCATGTCTTAGAGATGCACAATGAAATATATAGTGGTTAAATAAGACGGGATGAGCACTGGGTGTTATTCTGTATGTTGGCAAATTGAACACCAATAAAGAATAAATTTATTATTTAAAAAAATAATAATATGATGTCTGAGATTTGTTTTAAAACACTTCAATAAAAAAAGGTTAAATAAAGCAAATGTGGCAAAATGTTAATAACTAATCTGAGTAACAGGTATTTATGGGTTCCTTATACTATTATTTCTACTTTTGTGTATGTTTAAAATATCCATAATAAAAAAGATATGTATTTTTTAAAGATTTTATTTATATATTCACGAGACACACAGAGAGAGGCGGAGACATAGGCAGAGGGAGAAGCAGGCTCCTCACAAGGAGCCCAATGCAGGACTCAATCCCAGAGTCGGGATCACAACCTGAACCAAAGGCAGACATTCAACCGCTGAGCCACCCAGGCATCCCAAAAAAAGATAATTTAAAATAAATGCACCATTGATGTGAGATGGGCAGGTAAGCAAGTGTCCTTAAGTTCATAATCTTATCCAGGATGAAGAGGCAATCAACTTATTTCAATGGATGCCAGGGGCTGGAGGCAGAAAGAATTCCCTTGTTTATCTTCCCTACACCAAATGACAACATATAGGCCTTTAGTGACTTTGTGGAAGAAAAATGACCTTAAGATTGACAAACTTTATAGAAGCCTTGTTTCCCTTAATAAATATTTAATTAAAAAATAGCCAAAAACATGGGAATTTTCAATAATTTGATTTTTATTTTAAACATTATCCAAATTCTCAGAATTGTATAAATTTGGCCAGATTTTTGTGTAAACCGAAAGGACATCAGAAGAATCCTAAATCAAGGAGAAGCATGGTGAGTATTTTAAAACTGTTTTCTAGAAGAAAGCATCCTGTGCAGGGTATATCTAGGACAAAGGAAACCTTACAGAATGATGTCTTGGTGGGTGTTCTTAGTGCAAAAGGAAGGATAGTAAGTAAATTAATAAATTATCTTTACATACATAGAGGATTTTTCAATCGGGTAAAGCACATTATTTAGTGCCTTGTTTTTTCACCACATAAACACAATTTTTGTATTAGACTTCTGAGATAACTTCCAGTTGCAAAAGCTTATTCTTCTTTAAGTTAAGGCATTTTTGTTTCCTTTATGCTCTTTTCAATGTAAAGACCAACCAGTAATAATCTATTAGAGGAGCTTCCAGTGATTTATCCTGAAAAACTTATATGAGTTTCAGAAAGACAGAGTAAAGCCTTAAAAAAAACCCTACAAAACACTTGAGGGAAATGTACCAGCCAAATCTCAGTTCATAGGAAGGTTAAGAAATTAAAGCATAATTATGAAACTGAACATTACAGTTATATACTTTTTTTTCTACTGCCCACCTGACATGTCTTTTTTTCAATAATAAATTTATTTTTTATTGGTGTTCAATTTGCCAACATACAGATATACTAAAATGATTATACTATAATCTTTTTTAAACAAGTCTGAGTTGCATATGGAACAAGGAGTCTCTTGCAGAGATAAGAAGGAAAAAGACAAAGAGAAATTACAAAAATTTTGAGGAGCTTAAATTAGTTCAGTACAACAATCCACACTAGGATGCTCTTACCTATGATTACTAAATACATTGATTCCTTACTCAAACTATTTGTCTCTATTCTAGCAAGGAGCTGAATCTAGAGTGGGATTTGGAAAAACAATGAGATTCATAACCAAAAGATATGAATCTGAATCCCAACACTACCATTATGTGATGGAGGGCCAATTACTTTATGATTCACTTAAATTTTTTAAGTAAGCTTTATGCCCAACGTGGGGATTGAACTCACAACCATGAGATCAAGAGTTGCATGCTCCACTGACTGAGCCAACTAGGTGCCCCAATTCAATCTTAATTTTTATAAAATGAAAACATACTTAAAGAAAATACAACTTATATACATATATAATTTATTTATTTATTTATTTTAGAGATTTATTTATTTTAGAGAGAGTGTGTGTGAGTGGGGACAGGGGTAGAGGGAAAGAGAGAATCTTCAGACTCCCCGCTGAGTGCTGATCCTGACTTGCCGCTCAATCTCAGGACATAGAGATCATGACCTGACCAAAATCAAGTTGCTTGCTTAACTGACTGAGCCACCGAGGTGCCCCGAAAATGCAGTTTATATTGAGGAAATCAGAGAAAGCCTGAGTAGGAAAAATTTAAAGCTAGCCAGGCCTATAAATGGTCATCATGTGAAAGCAGTACACTTCAGGAGACCAACATCATGTTGACATCTGTAAAGCATCTAAAATTCTAGAGATAGAAATATGTAGGCATGGGAAAATGGCCGTTCACATAACATACATACATTCCTTAATTTTGAATTCTTAAGATATTGATTATTTATCTGAATAAGAATATGTATAATTGTGGTGTACCAATGTGAGATAGTGAGAATCATCCGCATTGTGTGCAAGCAAAAAAAGTATAATCTGTAGAAAATTTAAAAACATCAATAAAACCAACAAAATACTGGTCTGTTTGAATTATCACCATGATCTGGCAATTTTAAAAAATGTCAGTGATAAAATACAGCTCTCCAGAAAAGTATTTTGTCTAAGGTCTAAACACATGATGAAGTTACTGTTGAGTTTTATTAATATATATGTAAGCTTCAAATAGCACATACTCATTACTACTAAGCATTGTATTGTTACTTATAAGTAAATTCAGATAACTCCCAATTATATTAATGGCAACTAATGCACACAGACTCAGCTACAGGAATTCCTTTGAAGAGTACGTTCAAAATGGTTTAGAATCATTGAAACTTGCTTTGGGTGCAGTTCATGTCTCCAATCATCTGGAACAACATTTTTCTTTAAAACTATAGTTTCAGGGATGCCTGGGTGGCTCGGTGGTTGAGCGTCTGCTTTCAGCTCAGGGTGTGATCCCAGAGTCCTGGGATTGAGTCCTGCATCAGGTTCCCCACAGGGAGCCTGCTTCTCCCTCTGCCTATGTCTCTGCCTGTCTCTGTTTCTCTCATGAATAAATAAAATAATTTTAAAAATAAACTATATGGGTGACGGGCACTGGGGGTTATTCTGTATGTTAGTAAATTGAACACCAATAAAAAATAAATTAAAAAAATAAATTAAAAAAAAATAAAATAAACTATAGTTTCAAAATAAATAATGACAGTGCAGTGAATGTCTCTTTATTAGTCTCCTATTGCTGTTGCAACAAATTACCAGAAATTTAGCGGCCTAAATTTTTTAAATGATTGTAATTTTCCCTTGTGTAAATGTCAAAATTAGTCTCTGCCCTTTCCCTGCCTCCAAAAGATATCATGGAGATAAATAACTGGAATGGTATCACATTCTGAATAAATCATAGATGTTTACATACCATATCAAGCCTGGCTTGATAACATCTCCCAAATAATTCAAAGCAAGGTTCAAAGCCCAAACTTCCAGGACTCTAGCCACAATGCTATCACCTACTAAAAGGATTCCCTTTCTTCTAGTTTCCAACATGTTCCTTACCTCTTTTAGAGCCTTTGCCTACAGCATCCTTAAAGTCCGTATTACTACTGACAGACTGTTTAAAGCAAAATTTAGGCTTTCCCTATCATACTCCTCAAAATTCCTCCAATCTTCACCCACTGCCTAATTCCAAAAACACCCCCACATTTTAGGTACTTGATACAGCAGCACTCCACTTCCAGTACCAGCGTCTGCAGCAGTACTCTACCGCTCCATAACAAATTACCATACAATTAGTAGCTTAACACAACACCCATTACTATCTCACAATCCTGTGGGTCAGGAATCCAGATACAGCTTAACTGCGTCCTCTGCTCAGGGTCTCACAGGACCAAAATCATGGTATCAGCCAGGACTGCAAGCTTATCTGAGAATTGAGGTCCTCTTCCACGTTCACTGGTTATTGGTATAATTTAGTTCCTTCCAACTGTGGAGTGAAATTCTCGTTTTCTTGCTGGCTGTCAACCCAGGAGCCTTCTCAGCTCCCTGAGGCTACCTTCAGATCCTTGCCACATGGCTCCCTTGTCTCACAACACAGCTTTTTGCTTAAGACCAATAGGTGAGTATCTTCCGCTGCTTGTCTCAATTAAGGACTCATGTGATTAGGCCAGACACACCTAGGATAATCTCCCTTTTGATTAATTCAAAATTAAATGGTTAGTAACATAAATGCAGGAGTGAATTATACAGAGCATGTATGCAAGGGGTGGAAATCTTGAGGCCATCTTAAGAATTCTGCCCATTCTCCCCTTTGACCTTGGATGCTGTATTGGATTCCTGTCCTTACAGTGCTGCTGAAGTGTTCCATGTTCTTATTTCCCTCCCTTTTCCCAGTTTGTATTTCCTTGTTCTTGGACAGAGATGCTTCTTGCTTTAAAGTAGGCTTTCAATGATTTATTTCTTTTCTCCATAAAATCAAAAGGAAGTAATTAAGACAGTTTTCTTGCTGGTTAATAACCTGGAAAAGGCCACCATAGGCAGAACTGTATACATAATCTTTATTCTTCCCCAGGTCCTCAGGCAACATGTATGGACACATGTTCATGGATATTTAAGAATGTATAAGCTAGAGAAAGTCAATAAAGCAAAGTAGTTCTTGACTTTAAAGTCTGTCTAGTATAAAGTAACACTCTGCTACCCATTTAAAAGCAATTTTTTATAAGATGAAAAGTCTAACAAATGTTTTAAATACTTTTAAGAATTGGCTGAAAAGAATCCATAGAGAAACCTATTTGCTTTCTGCACAATTGTTGTCTAGTTCAGCTCTTGCCTAGAAAATAATTCATCAATTAAGTTTAACTTTTATTTTTCTTCTGTCCCCTGGGGAAAAAAGCCTCACTTCTCCCCCTTCTGTGCTCTGAAAGATCCTTTCTTGAATGATCGTGATGTGATTAGAGTTTTAAGACTATTTAATGTATGCACTATAAACACTGTGGCTTCTTCTAAATAGTTTTAGCAATCAAGGTCAGCACATCTACAGGGACATGCACAAACCTTTATACATATGTAAAGATAACTGAAACATGCACTCCTAAAAGTCATTAGATGAAAAGAAACCCCTCCATCTATAGAAAACCAACTAGTCTATTGTTGGAGTCTGACAAAATATCATTTAAAAATGTTCATTTTATGTTACTATGTGAATGTATGCTATTTTCCATAGTTTTATGAAAGGGATGTCACTCTACCAGGCTTTATATTTAATTATTAATTTCTGCTAGCTTTCAGGTAACAACTTGTATACCAGAAGAGAAGCAGGTACTAAGGAGGTCATTTCCTGCTCTTCTAATGTGAATTGGGCTACATTCACTACTCTGACAGGTTCAGGCCCCAGCTTTATCTCCATAGAGTATTCATCAAATATTTTGCCAGATATATCAAAGAAAATCAGAAAACTATACTTACTCAAATAGCAGGAGTCAATTCTTACATAGGAACTTCTAATCCCAAAACCATATACAACTTACAACAGGTTTGAGGAAACTTCACTATAGGAAACAATCATAAGCATTTAAAAACAGATATAGAAATATGACAAAGAGATCATATGCCTGAAAAAAATCTGAAGTGTCACATACTTTGAAATGTCTTTTAAAAGTAAATTATAGATGGGTAGCCCTGGTGGCGCAGCGGTTTACCGCCGCCTGCAGCCCGGGGTGTGATCCTGGAGACCCGGGATCGAGTCCCACATCGGGCTTCCTGCATGGAGCCTGCTTCTCCCTCTGCCTGTGTCTCTGCCTCTCTCTCGCTCTCTCTGAATGAATAAATAAATAAATCTTTTTTAAAAAAGTCAATTATAGATATAGTCATAAGAACCCAAAGAAATTTATTTATAAAATTTCTTACTTGACCAGTGGTGAGAACCAAAAAACACTCAACTAAAACCCTACTAAAAGTCTTTAAGCTGGTTCATACAAGAGAACAAGCAGAGTAGCTCTTGATTATTAGGCTATAGGTCTTTCAATTGCACAAGGACATACATTTATTTTTTAAAATATTCTATTTATTTATTCATGAGAGACACAGAGAGAGAGAGAGAGACAGAGAGACAGAGACAGAGACATAGGCTGAGGGAGAAGCAGGCTCCCTGCAGGGAGCCCAATGCGGGACTCGATCCTAGAACCTTGGGATCACGCCCTGAGCCAAAGGCAGACACTCAAACACTGAGCCACCCAGGTGCCCTGGACATACATTTAACCACAGGGGTCTGTGCAAGTGGCATCATGGTATCTGTAGACTTAGCTGAGTCATAGCTTCCAGAGTGCTATTCCCTGTCTACTTTACATAGCTATTTCACTACTCTTGTGGATTTCTTTGTTGGCTTCTTTCTCTTTTTCTTCTCCTTTGTTGGTTTTTGCGTTTTCTCTTTCTCTGTTGGCTCCTTTCTCTTCTGCCTGTGCACTGTCAGCTCCCTTCCCTCTTCCATGGTTGCCTTCTTTCTCTTCTTCTTTGTCATAAACACTGGTGTAAACTGCTTTGTTATAGCCTTCCCGGTTCCGAGCAATTTCAATAGCAAGAAATTGTATCCTGGGGGCTGAAAGGTGAATAGAATTGATTATTGTCTTAGTCCCAGTTACTTCTCTAAACCCACTGGAAATCTATTGACAAAGCTGAACTAACATCAAAGCATTCCAGTACAGTCATAAACTTCAGAGATATGGAATTCTAATCTTGTTAAATGAGGCTGAAAATACTTAACCATCTTATCTCACAGTTATTCAACAAACAGTAACATGACCTTTAAATATATAACAAATGATTCCCAAATTATTCACGTCACTAATTCATCAGTAAAACCAGATCCCTCACTCTCCTTATACAGAAACAATTCCAGAGGCAAGAATCTCACCAAAGATGGTGTTTTCCTCAGTGTAGCCCTGAGAACAATCCAGTCGCAGCAAAGTACCATAGTTGAAGTCTTCTACAACCCCGTCAAACTTCAAGCAGAATGGTCTCCACTTCTATAAAGGCAAAAAGATGCCTTAGCTGATAAATGCAGGAGGCTGGTAAAGTCATGCCAGGAGAAGGAACTCCACTTCCTCAGTAAGGAAAATACCCATGGTGAAAGAGACTAGGACTGAGTTGATTTCTACTTTCACTAGCATTGAGTGTCTATGTTATTTATTGTCTTTATATTTCCCAACATGAACAATATTTTAACTTGACAAAATATTTAAATCCTTGACTACAGAATTAAAATATGATTTCTTAAATATATTCTGTTTTGTTTTTAAGTTATTGGTTAACTCAGCCAAAAATAGTTATTCATCTCCACTGAAGCACAAAGGAGACAAAGGCAGCAGGAATCTGGCACAAAGATACAAAGTTAAAATTTAAGAAAGAAGTCCATTCACTAGAGGTAATTTTCCAAAGATCAGTAACAGAGTTAACGGTTAACAGTAACAGTGTTAAAAGTTTACATTTTTCATAAACCAAGGACCTACTCTCAGGGAAATACTTTCTCCACTGTAAGAATTTTAGCACACTGTAAAAGTATGATAATCAGGTCAGCAATGGGAAACATAAGATTTCCAATTATCCAAGGCCCATGATAATGTGAACTTAAATCCAGAGAATTTAATCACCTCTCCGTACCCTATTTACTAATTATCCATCCAAGCCTTCTGACTAAACTACTGACAGAAGTAAATTTGTTCCTCTTCCCCTGAAAGGGCTGGATAGGAAAGGATGCAATGTCCAAGTCAAAAAAAAAAAAAGAAGAAAAG
The DNA here is from genome assembly GCF_011100685.1 of Canis lupus familiaris. Taxonomy (NCBI): domain Eukaryota; kingdom Metazoa; phylum Chordata; class Mammalia; order Carnivora; family Canidae; genus Canis; species Canis lupus. The sequence continues at coordinate 59,210,900 of NC_049260.1, read as the reverse complement.
AAAAAATAGATCCAATGAACATAAAAAACTTATAAACCAGAAAAACATTTATTTCATTTCATAATTTACTTATTAGTTGCTTATAATTACATAAAAGGCTGGTTCTTTACATATTTCATTAAAAATTAGTACTGAAAAAATTTTAAATGTATAAAAATATATTTACAATAAATAACTGTTGGTCAGATGTTAGGCAATATTTGAGAGAATTCTTACCTCTTTAGCGGACTCTGATTTGAGCTCTTCTGGATCCAACACATCTATCCTGAGTTTCTCGAAATTTTTCCGAAACTCAGAATAGATTTGGTCATCCACTTTGGTGAGTTTCAGGAACTGTGGGTCAACTGATGAAATCAGCTGCCAGACATAAGATAACATAGTCTCTAATTTACACTTCTATCCCCCCTTCCCCAGATAATCTTTATGGTTCTAAGGGCAGAAGAATTATTAGGAAGTACAGACAGATTAGGGTTCCAAATGAAATCATAACATAGTTTTCAAGGGCCATAATATACTACAGTCCTTGCTACCCATTCACACCCTTGTAGTCCCAGTACTGGCTGGTTATTGCCCTCTGTGAATTGTTCATTCAGTTGTCAAACATTTACTAGTTGCCCACTATGGGCTATGAATCATTTTACTGGTTAGCATCAGAACACCAGGCAAAGAAGTACAACTCCCCATTGTCAAAACAAAATTCACTTCCACCTCCCCCTTATTCTCTTTGGGTAAAATCTCCAAAATGTATATGTTTAACTTGCTGAGAATAGTGATTAGTGAAGAACCACACGCTACAATTACATGTTTCATTCTCCTTAATAAGGAAGACAGACAACTCACCTTGTAGTAGACTTCAGCATGCTGCATTGCTTTCATGGCCCAAGCCATCTCGATATCAGGCTGCAAAAGAGTAAGGAATACCAGGTTAGAATCTCCCAATCCTGCTACTAGAGAACAAATTAAGGATGTCTGTGGATGTCTAGTTAATGTCAACACTGCCAAACTTGGTGTTACTGTCAATGGATAAAAACTGCTCTAATGGATTTGGAAAATATAAAACTTTTGTCCTTATGAAGGAAACTGCCTACCAAAAGAAGCTGCTTGCACAGTCTAATCAATGGCATAAGCCACTGGCTCTTTTTCCAGCAGCTAGTGAAAGTGTGGGAGACTATATAAAGCAGTAGATAGACTGCCTTCTGAGAAATGAATTAAACCATTGTAAAACTGACACAGTATATTCACATATTATCACTGAGTTGTTGGAAGAACAAAGTAAGATAATGGAAGTGAAACACCCTTCACTTTCAATACTGTAATATAATCATCATTTGTGTTTATCGAATAGCCAATTCCCAATCCATTACACTTAAAATTAAATCAGTATTGTGAAGCAGGATAGGTTATAAGTAAGCCTTATCAAGTACCCACCACCTGTTCCACTTCAATCTCCCACTCCAAATAGATGATGTATTTTCATTGACCTCAGCAAAGCCATTTGCATTTTTATCTCCATGCCTTATACCATGTCATTTGTCCAATTATACTTGGAGGATCCAGTTAGAGATTCACTTTCTCAGTGAAATCTTCCTCTACTTTCTCAGCTCTTAGAGGTTTCTTTTTTGGCTAAACTTTAGATCTTATACCCTAATGTAACATACATCAATCACATTTTTATTTGAGTGTTACTACTATTCTCATGTCCCTGTGTCTTGTCTCAAAAATATTATATGCTTTCTTCTTAAGGATCTAAACAAGACATACCATAATTCAGCGTCACTTTACTGCATAATGCAATTACTCGGGAATCTTTAAAAAATACTAATTTCTGACATTCACTGCACCCCCTAGATATTTTGATTTCATTAGTATATTTTGGGACCTGGACATTGGAAGATAAAAAAAAGCTTCAGGTGGTTCTAGCGAGAAAAGTAGGGGAACTACTTCCACCTGCATTTATTCTGGGTTTGTGGACCAAAAATGTTAGAATGCATGAAAAAGCGCGGTTTCTGGAGGGCATGATGAGGGTTCACAGCTATCAGCGGGTTACGATTTCGTGGCAGGCCCTGCAGACACGCCAGGCTAGCTGGGTGTGTGGGAGCTGGGGGTGCGTCATACTCACATCATTGCCATAAGACTCGGCTGGGAGAGAAAGAGCATGTGCCACAGACACCAGTTCCCCGGGAACCTGGAAAGGGGGAAAGAAAGGGGAGAGAGGGAGTTCAAAGTTCGACCCGACTTGACTTCCCCACTCACCCGACCCCAAAGCAGCGTCTCACCGGCTCAGCAGTTCCCCTAGTCGTCTCCATGTTGAGCCCCACAAAGCCAGCACCAGTTTCCCGGAAATGACTATTTGCGCGCAGTGTATGCAGCCTGTTGGAAAAGGAAGGAGGGCCGGCAAGAGTGGCTCTCTTTCCGGCTGCGCTTGCGCGCAGCCTCCATCGCCTGGGGGCATTTGGCCTTGGCCCCTCCTCATCCGCCTTGCACGCACTCAGGTATTCCTTGCTGCGCAGACTGGCGGCATAGACTGGGATACTCCGGGCTTCACAGATGGTTGAATGCTCATTAATATCGGTGGTGAGGGATCCCTGGGTGGCGCAGCGGTTTGGTGCCTGCCTTTGGCCCAGGGCGCGATCCTGGAGACCGGAGATCGAATCCCACGTCGGGCTCCCGGTGCATGGAGCCTGCTTCTCCCTCTGCCTGTGTCTCTGCGTCTGTCTCTCTCTCTGTGTGTGAATATCATAAATAAATTTAAAAAAAAATATCGGTGGTGATCATGCGCAAAACCTGAGTTAAAGCTTTCGCGTGCCCACTGCGCTGAGTAACCAGCAGAGATTCGGATTCACACTCTCCATCTGCAAGCGGGCACTCCCCGCCCCGCTCCAGTACTCCCAAGGAGGGAGTCCATCACAAACAAGCGTGTTGTAAGGCAGTGGAGTGGAGGGATGAAGAATTTAGTCCCTGTTTTGAAAGAAACACATACAGTGAGATAGCATATAAAGTGTTCATCACTAAATACCGTCATGTACTATAGGAGCAGAAATAGAGGTTACATAAACTGAAACATGAAGGGTAACCAACAAAGCAGGCAAAGCAGGCAGGGAAGGACACTCCAGAGAGTGGGGAGTGCATGTGGAAAGGCACCTGGAGAACAAAGAGCCACCCAGGTGCCCTGACTACATAATTTTATATATAGAAAACCCTAAAGACTCCTACAAAAAACCCGGAACCAATGAGTTCAGTAAAGTTGCAGTGTGTCAGTATACAAATATATGTTGTGTACTTATATATTAACAATGAATTATCAGAAAAGGTAGTAAGAAAATAATCTGATTTACCAATTGTACCAAATTCAATAAAATACCAAGAAATAAATTTAACCAAGGAGAGTAAGAGCCTCCACACTGAAAAATATAGGACAGTAATTAAAGAAATTGAAAAAGACGCAAATAAATGGAAAGATTTTCCACTATCAAAGATAGAAAAAAATCACCGTTGCTCAGATATCCATATTACCCAAAGCAATCTACAGATCCAGTGCAATATCTAAAAAAAACTGCAATAAAATTTTTCACAAAAATGGGACAACCAGGGATCCCTGGGTGGCGCAGTGGTTTGGCGCCTGCCTTTGGCCCAGGGCGTGATCCTGGAGACCCGGGATCGAATCCCACATCAGGCTCCCGGTGCATGGAACCTGCTTCTCCCTCTGCCTCTCTCTCTCTCTCTCTCTCTCTCTCTCTCTGTGTGACTATCATAAATAAATAAAAATTAAAAAAAAAAATGGGACAACCAATCCTAAAATATGTGTGGAACTACAAAAGGTCCTGAACAACAAAAGCAATCTTGAGAAAAACTAAGAAGGCTAGAGTCATTACATTCATGGATTTCAAACTATATTACAAAGTTATAATAATCTAAACAACATAATATTGGCATAAAAATAGACATACGGATCAATGAAAAAAACAGAGAGTTCAGAAATACCCACGCATATATGGTCAATTAACTTAAAATAAAGGAAGCAAGAATATACAATGGGAAAACAATAGTCTCTTCAATAAATGGTGTTGGGAAAACTGGTTAGCTACATAGAAAGGAATCAAACTGGACCAATATTTTGTTTACTTAAAAATTATTTATAAATTTTTTTTATTTATTTCAGAGAGACAGAACATGAGAGGGACAGAGAGGAGCATAGGGAGAGAGAAGCAGACACCCTGCTGAGCAGGGAGCCCAACACGGGCTCCATCTGAAGACTCTGAGATCATGACATGAGCCAACTGCAGACAATTAAACGACTGAGACACCCAGGTACCCTGGACCAATATCTTATACCAAACACAAAAATTACATCAAAATAAGAGTTGAAATGTATTTGGATATGAATTCTGAGAAATAAGAAGGGAATTAGAATCCATAGAGCTTTTTGACTAATTGGATATGAGAGATATAGAAGAATCAGGATTCCAGTATGAGTCCCAAATTTCAGGATAAGATGTGGAAATGCATGCATTGAGCTTAAAAAACAGCGAGAGGAGGGATGATGGTGTTTAATTTGAGGAGTTGAGTTTGAAGAGCCAATGGGACGTTCAGATGGAACTGACTGGTTAGAGGGAGATCTGACCAGAGATATACATCTTATAGCTGTTTCTTTAGGTTTAATTGAGCTGTTCAAAGGAAACTCTGAAGAATTCAAAGACACAAAGATCAGTTCACAAAGAACTATTTATGAAGAGGCAAAAAGGCAGAAAAAGTGAGTGTGTGTGTGTGTGTGTGTGTGTGTGAGAGAGAGAGAGAGAGAGAGAGAGAGGAGAGAGAAAGGTGAATAGTGTCCAATCCCCTGGGTTGAGTACATTAAGCCCACAAATATCGAGAGGTCACTGACAACCATAGCAAGAGCAGGCTTAGTGGAATGGTGAGGGCAGAAGTCAGATGGCAGTGGGTTGAGAAGGGAGTGGGGGTTAAAGAAGAGATGGCAATGACCATAGGAAGTTCTTCTAAAGAGTTGAAGCTAGAAAGAGACAGGAGGTCCAGGGACTTTTTAAAATTGTGGTGAAATACACATGACAGAGAAGTTGACCCCCTTAACCATTTCTAAGTATACAGTTCAAGAGTGTTAAGTGTATCCACACCGCCGTGCAACAGAACTAGTTCTTCTTGCAAAACTGAAAGGCTGCACCCATTAAACAACAACTTCCATTTTTCCCTCCCCCCAGCCCCTGGCAACCACCATACTACTTTCTGTTTCTATGAATTTGACTACTTTAGATACCTCATACAAGGGCAGTCATATAGTATTTGTCTTTTTGTGACTGGCTAATTTCACTTAGTAGAATGTCCTCAAGGTTCATCCGGACCAGGAATTGAGGTTCTCACAAGATTGGAAAAGCCAATTGCTCTGTACCCGCAAACAGCAGCAGATCAAACTGTCATCCAGGGCCTTTCCCATTGCCAGGCCAGGCAGAGCTATCAAAATAAGCATTGGCCTTTGCACTCACACCGATTGTTTCAAATGGACTCAAGGTAGCTGGTTACTAAAATAAGAGAAAGAAGGATGGGCCAGGAACATAAAAGGAGAGAGTTGGTGGACTTTAAGAACTATATTGAAGAAAGACCTTTGGGTGTGGGGTAAGAAACATGGAGATGGAAGTTCACCTGGGATGATTCTTTCTCTTTTCTGGAAGGGCACCACTGAGTTGACCTTCAGCTTCCTTCGAAGACAGGTAATATGGACATGCCATGGATGGATCCAAAGGTGTCACCAGTCCTGACTAAGGTGCTGAGGTATCTGTAGTGCCAGGGATAACAGGGGTGTGGAGAAAATGAAAGCTGTAATTGCTGGAGCTAGGGTACCATGGGGTAGAAGAAGGCATCTGACGTTACACGTCAATGGAAGCAACTTCCATTATCAAATATGTTTGTCATTGGCAAGGCAGTTGGGTGAGTGCCGCTAGTTGCAGTTGGTAAAGCCATGTAGATACTCCTTAAAAATATGGATCACATGGTCATGGTGGCTGTCAGACTACATGGGAAGACAAACTTGAAGGACCTTGAAACTGGTCATTAAAAGTTGAGAGGAAAAATAGGACTATGGTCAGAAACCATTTAAGTTAGTCTGCTATGAAAATATAAAATCTGGATAATAAAAGTGTTTCCTGTAATATTCCTGTAAATTATGTGGTTCATAAAACCTACCGGGGCTGACTTGCGTCATCTTATAGTAAGTGTGCTTCATGCCAAGATAGGATGTTAGAGATGGCATCTTGAGTGATTGTGTCCACGGGGTGTGTTCTATGGCCAGGAGGGAGTGCAACCATGACCCCAGGATGCTATTCCAGATTGGAACTTGTCCCAGAAACCTTGCTGTAAGACCACCTCAAAATACATAAACCAAAAATTGAAAGAATTACAAGCATAAACGGACAAATCCAGTAAAATGGTGGGATATTTTAACACGTCTCTCAGCAATTGACTGCTCAAACAGCCTACAACCTAATAAGAATTTAGAAGTTTTGAACATGTGAACAAACTTGACTTAGTGGATAAATCCCGAACCCTAAACCCAACAATTACATAGTACCTGTCACTGGCAAGCATCTATGCAACATGCATAATAAATGTATTATTGGTGGCACCTGGGTGGCTCAGTCTGTTAAGCGTCTGACTTTGGCTCAGGTCATGATCTCAGGTTCCTAGGATTGAGCCCTACATCAGGCTCTGCCCTCAGCGGGGAGCCTGCTTCTCTCTCTCTCTCCCTCTGCCCCCCGCCCCTGCTCATGTGCATTCTCTTTCTCTCTCTCAAATAAATAAAATCATAAATAAATAAATAAATAAATAAATAAATAAATAAATAAATAACAAAGTGCTTTTCAAAAAAAAGAAGTAAGAAAGAATCCAATTCATGCACACAGGCTGGAAGCCATAAATGGTATGAGGTAGAGTGTCCTGGGGCAATGAGGTCAGTGAGATATGAAACATGAATCCAGCAGCTAAATAGGCAGATAGTATTGTAGGGTGTAGTTCTCATGGACTGTTTGGCTATTGGACTATAGGACAGGAAAGCAAATTTGATTGGCCTTGAAACTTGTGACTAAAAGTTGAGAGGGGAATAAAAAGCTGGGGTTGTGGTCAGAAACCATCTGAGAGAGTGTTCCGTGAAAACTGAAAACCTGATTTACAAAATGTAACAGGGGCCAGGTAGAAGAGATGGCTGGTGCCATCTTGCTGAAGCTGTTGCGTGTGAATGTGGTGATCATATTCCAGGACTGTTTTGTGGTCAGGAGGACATACAATGGCCCCTTAAGATGCCATCCTGGCCATCTGACACAGTTGTTACAGGAGGTAACACAATGCACTGCATTCCTTTTGACATAGAGACTCACAAGTCCCTGAAAATCTTGCTCTGTCTTGGGATACAGTGGCCAGGAAGGGTTGACATCATGACATTGACACCACCCTCACTGAAGGAAAGGTATGGGCATTCACTAGTCTCCATAAGTCCCTCTCAGCTTTGTGTCATGTCCACAGTCTCACCTCCATCCCACCCCATTACCATCAAAAGTAGCTCTAGTGTTCCCAGGGGTGCTGTGATAAGATAGTGCTGCCAGGCTGGCCATGGACTCCAGCTACTGCTCTTTTGTCACAGATTTGCTTCTCAGGAAGGAAAACTCAAGAAACACCACTTAATATCCATAATGCCAACTAGTGATAAGCTTAGACCTTGAATCGAGTCTTAATTCTTCCATCTATTGTTTTTGTACAGGGTCTGTCTCCCTCTTCACCCCCTGCCTGTCTCCTTCCCTCCCTCTTTCTCTTTTTCAAATAGTGAAAAGAAAAATACTCAACTTGAAGAGTTATTCTGAGATTGATGTAGTGTGAAACCTAATTTAGAAAAGCGGCTCAGTGTATGAAAACTTTGCTTTTATTTGTGATTCAACAATAGCTGTAGAAAGAAAGGAGGAGCTGCTCCCTGCTGCCACCTGCAGCACAACTTAAAGTCAGAAGGCCTGCATCATTCCTGAGTACTATACCAGGGACCATGAGACAATTCAGGGCCCTTGTCCAGAAAAAAAAAAAAAAAAAAACAATCAAAAACAAACCCCTGACAAATTGAAAGTGAAACCGACACATCAACAAATGTTTAATCGTTCTACCCTAAAGAAACTCTGGTTAACTTGATTGAGTTATGAGTCTGTTTCGCAGTGGTTGACCAACCACCTATGAGACTAACTAAGACTGGAACTTAATCGGGAAGAATTCTTGCAGCCGTGTGGAAGAGGCCAAAAGTGACCGAAAGTAACCTCTGTGACGACAAACCCAAGATCTCTCCCATTCATCATGTTTATGTCACCATTTTCTGAACATGTGTCTCACGAAGGGGCGTGATTCCCAAATGCACATGCTCAGAAAGGAGGACACCCCCCCCCTTTGTCCCTATGTGCAATCAGCATATTCCATTCAACCCTACATACCCCTTGACATCCTGACCCCTTATCCTTAAATACACCCAACGCCAACCCTTCGGGGAGGTGGATTTGAGAAATGTTCTCTTGTCTCCTTGCTTGAAATGGCCCTTGTCTGAAAACAAAAGTGGCAATGTCTTGTAAATGAATGGGACCTGCAGAATATGGGATGGGTCCTGTCAACAGAATTCACCAATAAAATCTGCTATCTCTAGGGCAACTGGTGGGCAAAGTTGGCCCTTCAAACCTATGCATAGTTAGGAAGTATGTAGGTCTGGAGTAGCAACACTTCTCCTGGGTAGGTTTTGGGAATTCAGAACTTCTAATACCTTGAGAGACAGATAGGAGAGTCCAGCGAGTCATAGTAGAAGGTGTCCATTCCTAAAAGGAAGGACTTTCATGTTCATGCTCTTTCACTCCTCGTGTCTAATGTCCCTGGCGTGCCTGGGGATTGTGTTACATACAGTATGATAGGCAGGCCCCCACCCCCACCCCACCCATAAAGCAAACCTGAGACTAAGAAGAGGGGGCTCCCATTATAGGGCTGGATGTTATTTTGCCATCCTGCCTAAGATATATTCTTATCTGAGTGTACAGACCCTGGTTTATATTGCAAAGTGTGTTTGCAGATTTTTTTTAAAGATTTTATTTATTTATTCATGAGACACACACACACACACAGAGAGAGAGAGAGAGAGAGAGAGAGAGAGAGAGAGGCAGAGACACAGGCAGAGGGAGAAGCAAACTCCATGCAGGGAGCCTGATGCGGGACTCGATCCCCAGACTCCAGGATCACGCTCTGGGCTGAAGGCAGGCGCTAAACCACTGAGCCACCCAGGGATCCCCATGTGTCTTTGCAAGTATTATAAGAGCCTCCCTTTTTGGTACTCCACCTTCAATGTGGCATTATCTCTTTACCCACAGTGAGGTTCACATTCCATTTAGTTTATATTTTATCTCCTCCTTGTGTTCCTAATTTTTTACATGCAGTAAGTATATACCTCATGAAATTTTCCATTCAATCTCCAGTATTGGTTGAGAGCCTACTCAGAGGTGTGCCCATATGTGGCTAAGCCCTAGGTATATAATAGTGACAAGGCACCCATCCTAGTGAGAGGTATTGTTACATTAAGACTGATCATTAAAAATAAGATAGTAGTAATTGAATGACAGAGATTACAAGGAATAAATACAGTGGCTGACATATATTAGAGAAGTTCCACGATTTTTTGTTGCATGAATGGATTGATAAAAATACACCCAGGGCGTTATGGGAAGATGGAGAGGGGCTCTAAGCTATCCTTAGGGGATGGTGGAATCTGTACAACTGAAGAGAACACATTCTGGGCTAAAGTTGGAAGCTTCTGATGCCTTAAGTTTCCAAGAAAATTCTGGGAGTATTGATTTAATATTGTTCATGAGTAAGGGTAAGGAAATAATCATTCTGTGAACTGCTGAGTCTGGATCACATGGGCCTCCGACTGCTCCATGCCAGTCAGTGTGGTGTGTGTGTGGTGTGTGTGTGTGTGTGTGTGTGTGTGTGTGTGTCTGTCTGTCTGTGAGTAGATGTTTAAGAGAGAAGGTGCCTCCCTAGGTACAGCAGGGGTAGTTCAAAGTGATTTGAAATCAGGCCAGATTTAAAATCACCTCCTCCTTGGAAATTACCAACCTTATTCTCCTCTTCAGCCTCAGGGCCATGATGCTTTATGAATAAAGTAAAGTATGTCATCTTTTAATTCAGAGGCACCTGAATTTTATGATCTGTGTGACCTTAGGTAGGTTTCTAAGGCTCATGGAGCCTTGGTTTCCTCACTGCGAAAGTGAAGGTTATAGTCGCGCTTGCCTCACTTGGTTGTTTTAATGATGGAGTTATATAATGAGTGAACATATGAGCTCTTAGAACAAGGCCTGGAGCCTAATAAATGCTCAGTAAATTCTATATCATTCAGGATGCCATGGACTTTCCAGACATAGCTCAGACCAAGGCTCTGAAAAAAAAAATTTTTTTTTTTCTGCAAACGTTCCTTTGCTCCGCATCTGCTACGGAAGAGGGAGGCTCGGGGCAATGAAGGGGAGAAATAGGCATAAGTTAGCCATGGTACTTGGGGGTCCAGCTGCAACTTCCTGGTGCTAGGGTGAACTAGGGCTGTCACACTGGTTGGGCATAGACCCCAAAAAACAGCAAGTTTTCTGTCTTGCTGCAGTGGGTCATAAATTTTCCTCAGCAGAAGCTCTGAGAGCTTCACTAAGCAAGCGCAATACCAGAAACTTATCATCAGGACTTTGGGCTTTAGTGGCAGCAGCCCTGGGTTTCAAGAAGAGAAATGAACTAAGCCCGTGGCCGGTCTCTATACATAGTCTCTTATTTGTCTTTCCCTTCTTTCCTTACTTTGTCTTTATTCTGTGTGTGTGTCTCTGTTTCTCTCTCTCTCCCTCCCTCTCTCTACTCCTCTTCCTCTGCTCCTTCTCTTTTTTTTTAAGATTTTATTTATTTATTCATGAGAGACACGCAGAGAGAGATAGAGACATAGGCAGAAGGAGAAGCAGGCTCCCTCTGGGGAGCGTGATGCAGGACTCGGATCCCAGGACTCTGGGATCACGCCTTGAGCCAAAGGCAGACACTCAACCACTGAGCCACCCAGGAGTCCCTCCTCTGCTCCTTTTTTCCTTTTCTGCTTTCTCATAATCACAGAACATTTTTAATAGAAACATAAAACAGTTTTTAATGTTATTAACACTTGATAATCCAAGCCCCATCTCCAAAGTTTCTCAGCTAGAAATGTGGAAGATTTTCTTTCGGTTGTGTGTGTGTGTGTGTTTTCCTAAATGATCAGAACAATTTGGTCATTTAGGACTTGGATCAATTCTTTAATCACAGCACTCTTAAGCCTCCCCCACGCCCATATTTCCGATCTCCTCTGTCATTTCATTCCATTCCATTCCATTCCATTGTATTCTATTCTCGGGTGAAGATACGGAATCATATGTCCGGATATGCCATCGAGCCTGTCCATCCATGCCTAAGCCTGGTGATAACCTTGGTGGCCATCACATACCCCAGCTGGGACTGCTGAATATGTTGATTCAGAGCTCACTAGGAGTTCTGGAGCATCCAGAGAAAAAGGCAGGGATGAGATTGGCGATGAGCCTCTTCTGCTGACCTGGTGTTAACCCTGTTTTTATTCAGCCGCATCTACAAAAGAATCCAGGGCACTGGACCCAGGTATCAGATCTCTCTGAGAGTGGCTCCTGTGGTGCTTGGTGGCACAGGGGCATCCCTTGGGCTGACCACAGGCCCACCAGTTGCACATGGTGGTCACCCACCATGAAAGGAAGCCATTTGGCCTGTGCTGAGTGATTTGCACTGCTTCATCACTCTTATTATGGAAACAACTCTTCTGGTTTTTACTCTCAGCCCCTCATTGGATTCATATCCAGTCCCATAGGAACTGGGCCAGGGGACCAACCTGGGTAAGGGATATCACCACTCCCCTCACACAGCCACAGTGCTGTTAGTGGGCCATGCTGGGCTTCCTGGTTCTTTCTTCCTTAGGATTTCATTTCCTAGTCCTTTTCCATCCCTAAATCAAATAGTCCTCTGATAGAAAAGAAATGGTATTTCACTGTGACTAATTATTTTAATTGCCTAACCAAGAAACAGACTCTTAACTCTAGAGAACAAACTGATGGTTACCAGAAGGAAGGTGGGGGGTGGGGTGGGGGTATGGGTTAAATAGGCGATGGGGATTAAGGAGCGCACTTGTGATGAGCACTGGGTGTTGATGTATGGAAGTGTTGAACTACAATACTGGACACCCGAAACTAATATTACACTGCATGTTCACTAACCGGAATTTAAATAAATAAAAAAAAATATATATATATATATATATTTTATTGCCTGACTAATGTTGGGGCTAAGCATCTTTTTCCATCTTTTTCCATGAAGGATGGGGGTAAGTGGGTAGGGGGAAGGAAGATCATTTTTGCAGATCATCACACATGCTCCCAGACACAGCAATGTCTGGGATGCAGCAAGGGACACCACTGGATCTCATGGTAGTGGGTTATGTGCTATATTATCTTACTCCCATAGGAAAGAGACCCATGGGGAGTAAATTAAGAACTAAGAGTGACTATACATTGGTTGTGGAATTATGGTGTTTTTTTTTTTAATTCATCCTGGTAACTTTCCCCAATTTCCAAATTTTCCCTGGTGAGGATGTCAAGTCCATATGGTGGGTTAAACACAAGAACAAGATCTGGAAGGAAGGGCTGGCAGTGCCGGTCAGAGAAGACTGAGTGAACTGGCTCCAGAGGCATTGCCTAAGGCCATTCCCTGAGGTGGAAGGAAGCAAAAGAGAGAAACCTTCTGGGCCTTGACCCTGAACCTTCCGGTAATAAATAACTCATGACCCTCAAACTATTTGTGCCCCATTGGCTTTCCTGTGCACCTCCAAATTGATGAAATCCCATACCACAGATTTCCAGAGGCCTGGATTTCCAAGGATTCAGTCGTTAGAATGTTTAGACCTAACCAGGGCACTTCCCACGTGGCTCTGGGGATCAGTCCTCTAGGCAGGATCCTTCTAGGTAAAGAAGGCTTTGGCGATACCACATTGCCACTGAAAGTCTAGCCTCTCTTGTATTGCGTATTCCATTTCCCCATCTTGGGCTAGCAGTGCAGGCTGTGGGAAATTATCCAAGTAGGGAGGGGACGATCATACTGGATAAGCTGGGGGAGGGAGCCTTGGAAGTTTGGTGGATTCACATGGATGGAGAAAGCCAGAGATAAATGACCACAAGGGTGATGAGTGTTGTTTTGTAGAAAGGCCCCAGTAAATGGACTCAGATCTTCTTTTTCTGGCAGGCAATATGTATACACTAAGATAGAAGGTAGCTGTCATCACGGATCTAATGGTCTCAGTGGTGGCTGGTGACTCTTTCTTCTCAGAGGGTGAGCTGTAGGACAAGAATTTAGTACTGACCAGACAGGTACACCAGCAATGCTATTGGTGGAAAGAGTAGCAAAATACATAGCATTTGGGGATATGATCAACAGATGTGCTTTATTCAAATGTTGGCATGCACAAGGGGCAAGCAGACTTGGAGACTTGCCATCAAAAGCTGGGTTTAAAAAAAAAAGTCTGTGGCTGCGACATGTATCATGTGGCACAATCACCCCAGAAACAGAAGATTTTATTAAAAGTATAAGCTGATTCCAGTTTGAGTAGGGCAGAGTGAGTGAAGGGGAGAGGAAGCCCCGGAGAGTTAGCCAGAAATTAAATCTGGTATTCTCGGGTGTCTCAACCTTCATCACCATTCCGAGGATGGTGCTGGCGGGCAGGGATGATCCATCATCATATTAAAGCATAATGAGCTTATAAAAAAAAAAATCTGGTATTCTTTACAGGCCAAGAACTGGGCTTCCTTTTTTTTTTTATAATAAATTTCTTTTTATTGGTGTTCAATTTACCAACATACAGAATAACACCCAGTGCTCATCCCGTCAAGTGCCCCCCTCAGTGCCCGTCACCCATTCACCCCCACCCCCTGCCCTCCTCCCCTTCCACCACCCCTAGTTGGTTTCCCAGAGTTAGGAGTCTTTATGTTCTGTCTCCCTTTCTGATATTTCCCACACATTTCTTCTCCCTTCCCTTATATTCCCTTTCACTATTATTTATATTCCCCAAATGAATGAGAACATATAATGTTTGTCCTTCTCTGATTGACTTACTTCACTCAGCATAATACCCTCCAGTTCCATCCATGTTGAAGCAAATGGTGGGTATTTGTCGTTTCTAATGGCTGAGTAATATTCCATTGTATACATAAACCACATCTTCTTTATCCATTCATCTTTCGATGGACACCGAGGCTCCTTCCACAGTTTGGCTATTGTGGACACTGCTGCTATAAACATCGGGGTGCAGGTGTCCCTGCATTTCATTGCATCTGTATCTTGGGGGTAAATCCCCAATAGTGCAATTGCTGGGTCGTAGGGCAGGTCTATTTTTAACTCTTTGAGGAACCTCCACACAGTTTTCCAGAGTGGCTGCACCAGTTCACATTCCCACCAACAGTGCAGGAGGGTTCCCTTTTCTCCGCATCCTCTCCAACATTTGTGGTTTCCTGCCTTGTTAATTTTCCCCATTCTCACTGGTGTGAGGTGGTATCTCATTGTGGTTTGGATTTGTATTTCCCTGATGGCAAGTGATGCAGAGCATTTTCTCATGTGCATGTTGGCCATGTCTATGTCTTGCTCTGTGAGATTTCTCTTCATGTCTTTTGCCCATTTCATGATTGGATTGTTCGTTTCTTTGCTGTTGAGTTTAAGAAGTTCTTTATAGATCTTGGAAACTAGCCCTTTATGTGGTACGTCATTTGCAAATATCTTCTCCCATTCTGTAGGTTGTCTTTTAGTTTTGTTGACTGTATCTTTTGCTGTGCAAAAGCTTCTTATCTTGATGAAGTCCCAATAGTCCATTTTTGCTTTTGTTTCTTTTGCCTTCGTGGATGTATCTTGCAAGAAGTTACTGTGGCCGAGTTCAAAAAGGGTGTTGCCTGTGTTCTCCTCTGGGATTTTGATGGAATCTTGTCTCACATTTAGATCTTTCATCCATTTTGAGTTTATCTTTGTGTATGGTGAAAGAGAGTGGTCTAGTTTCATTCTTCTGCATGTGGATGTCCAATTTGCCCAGCACCATTTATTGAAGAGACTGTCTTTCTTCCAATGGATAGTCTTTCCTCCTTTATCGAACATTAGTTGGCCATAAAGTTCAGGGTCCACTTCTGGGTTCTCTCTTCTGTTCCATTGATCTATGTGTCTGTTTTTGTGCCAGTACCACACTGTCTTGATGACCACAGGTTTGTAGTACAACCTGAAATCTGGCATTGTGATGCCCCCAGATATGGTTTTCTTTTTTAAAATTCCCCTGGCTATTCGGGGTCTTTTGTGATTCCACACAAATCTTAAAATAATTTGTTCTAACTCTCTGAAGAAAGTCCATGGTATTTTGATAGGGGTTGCATTAAGCGTGTATATTGCCCTGGGTAACATTGACATTTTCACAATATTAATTCTTCCAGTCCATGAGCATGGAATATTTTTCCATCTCTTTGTGTCTTCCTCAATTTCTTTCAGAAGTGTTCTGTAGTTTTTAGGGTATAGATCCTTTACCTCTTTGGTTAGGTTTATTCTTAGGTATCTTATTCTTTTGGGTGCAATTGTAAATGGGATTGACTCCTTAATGTCTCTTTCTTCAGTCTCATTGGTAGTGTATAGAAATGCCACTGATTTCTGGGCATTGACTTTGTATCCTGCCACGCTACCAAATTGCTGTATGAGTTCTAGCAATCTTGGGGTGGAGGCTTTTGGGTCAGCGGCGAAGAGGGAGAGTTTGACTTCTTCTTTGCCAATTTGAATGCCTTTAATGTCTTTTTGTTGTCTGATTGCTAAGGCTAGGGCTTCCAGTACTATGTTGAATAGCAGTGGTGAGAGTGGACATCCCTGTCTTGTTCCTGATCTTAGGGGAAAGGCTCCCAGTGCCTCCCCATTGAGAATGATATTTGCTGTGGGCTTTTTGTAGATGGCTTTTAAGATGTCGAGGAATGTTCCCTCTATCCCTACACTCTGAAGAGTTTTGATCAGGAATGGATGCTGTAGTTTGTCAAATGCTTTCTCTGCATCTAATGAGAGGATCATATGGTTCTTGGTTTTTCTCTTGCTGATATGATGAATCACATTGATTGTTTTACAAGTATTGAACCGGCCTTGTGTCCCGGGGATAGATCCTACTTGGTCATGGTGAATAATTTTCTTAATGTACTGTTGGATCCTATTGGCTAGTATCTTGTTGAGAATTTTGGCATCCATGTTCATCAGGGATATTGGTCTGTAATTCTCCCTTTTGGTGGGGTCTTTGTCTGGTTTTGGAATTAAGGTGATGCTGGCCTCATAGAACGAATTTGGAAGTACTCCATCTCTTTCTATCTTTCTGAACAGCTTTAGTAGAATAGGTATGGTTTCTTCTTTAAACGTTTGATAGAATTCCCCTGGGAAGCCATCTAGCCCTGGACTTTTGTGTCTTGGGAGGTTTTGGATGACTGCTTCAATTTCCTCCCTGGTTATTGGCCTGTTCAGGTTTTCTATTTCTTCCTGTTCCAGTTTTGGTAGTTTGTGGCTTTCCAGGAATGCGTCCATTTCTTCTAGATTGCCTAATTTATTGGCATATAGCTGTTCATAATATGTTTTTAAAATCGTTTGTATTTCCTTGGTGTTGGTAGTGATCTCTCCTTTCTCATTCATGATTTTATTAATTTGAGTCTTCTCTCTTTTTTTTTTTTTTTTTTTTTTTTTTTTTTTTTTTTTTTTTTTTTTTTTACTCTGGGTGAGATCAGAAGCCATCGGCAGGCTTTGAGCTGAGGAATCACACGGCTTACAAAATACATCAATGCAAAAGAAAATCAAGATTTCAATAAATATATTGGGTGAGGAAATCAAGGCCAAATTACAATGTGGAAGTCTAATCAGATGAACACAAAGCACATGCCATAAGGTTCTATGCATTTACTGCCAGTTGGCCAGAGATGTGGATCTACGGTTTCAAGCTGCCTAAATAGAAAGAGAGAAAGTTGGGGCACCTGGGTGGCTCAGTGGTTGACCGTCTGCCTTTTGCTCAGGTCAGTGATCCCGGGGTCCTGGGTTGAGTCCCGCATCGGGCTCCCTGCAGGGAGCCTGCTTCTCCCTCTGCCTGTGTCTCTGCCTCTCTGTCTCTCATGAATAAATAAATAACATCTTAAAAAAAAAAAGAAGAGGAAAGGTGATCACCAACAGGAGTCACAGTATCCCTGAGGTCAAACCTGAATGACTGCACAGAAGGAATAACTATGCTGTTCCCTGAGGTAGGTTTCTCCCAGGAGTCATCCAAGGGAGGTTACCGTATAATGAGTGAACTTCCTCTCCAACACTGTCCCAACACCTCTCAGATACAACAGTAACATTCATGGACATTTTTTTTTTTTTTTTACAACACTCCTGTGTGAGCACAGTTGAACAAAGTAGTTTGTTTCCTTACCCTCACCACCACTACCAAATTGTTTGTGAACAGTGTTCATTGATTCGTGGGTGCCCTAATGTGTTTTCTTTGCTTGTCTGTTTCACTGTTTGGTGTGCTATTTATCGTCTGTTTTTGTTCCTCAGGGTTATTTACCCTCTGCCTATTATACGTGTTAGAAACAGTTTTCTTTGTCTTTGGGATTTTGTCGATGATGGTGCAACCATAAGGGGAAATTGAGGGAAACAATTTTGTGGGGGACATTAACATCTCCCTCTCACTCTTCACTGGATTAAAAAAAGTTGAACGCACATGGAGGATGTTGGTAATACATATTTATTCATTCAACGAACATTTATTGAGCACCTCCTACATGCCAGTCACTACTGTGACAAATGAGTGAACAATCAGACATACATACTAAACAACCACCACCACCACCCTGGCTTTGAAGAGCTTGCCTTCTAGTGTGCAGACACAAGCAAACAATCAGAATAAGGAAGTAAATTACATAATGTGTTGAAAGAACAAAATGCATTCAAGAAAAGAACAAAATAAGACAAGGTAAATGGGAATTGTATGTGTGGTGGGGAGGGGCATTTGAAATTAGATGTTTAGGGGTAAGTCGCGTTGAAAGGGGACATTTAATCAAAGACATAAAAGAGATGAGGGAGGTAATCATGCAGACATTTGTGGGAAAGAATGTTCCAGGCTGAAAGAACAGATGGTGCCAAAGCCCTTTCTTTGTGGTCACTGTGGCCAAAGGGGAATGAGAAAGGAGGAGAGTACTACGAGACAAGAGAGGTAACTAGTGGACAAATCACATATGGCCTTGTAGGCAATTATAAGGACTCTTAATTTATCCTGGATAAAACGAAAGCTGCTGGATTTAAGCAGAGGCATTATACGATCTGATTATATGTTTTAATAGCAGTATTTTGGCTGCTGGATTGATTATCAGTGGGGCAGTTTGGAGAGGGGTGGCGGGCGGGAGGGTGAAGCAGAGAAAGAAGTCAGGAAACGATTTCAACAAGCTAGGGGGAAAAAACTGATGGTGGCTTGTAACAGGATGCCAGCAGTGGAGGTGGGGAGAAGTGGTCAGTTTCTGGACATATTTTGTAAAAAGAGCTCACAGGATTTCCTGACAGGTTGAAAATAAGGGGTGAGGGACGCCTGGGTGGCTCTGCGGTTGAGCCTTTGCCTCAGGGCGTGATCCCGGAATTATTCCGGGATCCAATCCCGCATCGGGCTTCCTGCATGGAGCCTGCTTGTCCCTCTGCCTGTGTCTCTGCCTCTCTCTCTCTCTCTCTCTCTAATAATAAATAAATAAATAAATAAATAAATAAATAAATAAATATCTTAAAAAGAAAAAAAGAAAATGAGGGGTGAGTACAGCAGCATAGTGAAGAATCACTCTCAAGTCTTTGGCACAACAACTGAATGAATAGACTTGCCATTGCCCTGCGATGGAAAGTACTGCAGCTGAAGAAGGTTCATATGGAAAGATGGGGGAGTTCAATTTTGGACTTGTCAATTCGAGTTGAATTAGAAAGGGAGGTCATCAGCTAAGAGTGAGGATGGGAGAGGCAGTGTTGGAGGTTTGGAGAGAGAAAATAAGTTGAAGTGAAAAACAAGAGTGGATAGGGATGGGGGCATGAGACAAATGAGCAGTTTGAGGATTTGAACTAAATATCTTGTGGAAAGGTGTTTTAGTGTAAATAGTGACACTGCATGTTCAAGATCAGACAATGTTCATTCTTTATGATGCAGTCAGAAAACTGTAGCTTTTGCTGGCCTTCCAGGCTGTGAAAGGCAAGATTGGCTCTTGCTGGAGAGGGTGGTATGGATAGGCCTGAGCGAAGGAATCAGTTATCTATGTTTACACTTACTTTCTCAGTTGTGCTGAAGAAGCGCAGATGGGCCTAAGACATGATAGAGCGCATGTCACCTGGACCCCCAGCTCATGCAAAGCTGCACTTTGAGCTTTGCTTATAGAGAAAGAGATCACACAATTAGACAATTTGTCCCAAATCTGAAAGTGACAGACAGGTTGGAAAGAGCATTCAGAAGATGAAAAAGGAAACCAGTAAGCCCCATCATCTTATACCAATGGGAGATAAGTAGAGACTGGCTCATGAACAAATTTCAAAGCCCTGCTGGCCTGCTTGGTCCAAACTGCTGTATGAATAAATACAGATTCTACAAAGTGCTTCATCTGAGGCCCTGATGATGCCATTTTTGAGGGACTAAGAGGCATGCTACAAGTAGAAGAGGAAAGACTTCTCTAAGTACTGCCAGTTTAAGCATGTCAGAGAGTGGGGATGTATGCCCTTTCCCTAAACTGGAACTTCTTCTAAACCAGACAAGCACAGAAATTCTCCTGTATTATACCTGTATATATACACATATACATATACACATATACATATACACACATATATAAACACACACATATGAAATATAGCACATGCTCATGGATTGGAAGAATTAATATTGTGAAAATGTCCATGCTACCCAGGGCAATTTACACATTTAATGCAATCCCTATCAAAATACCATGGACTTTCTTCAGAGAGTTGGAACAAATTATCTTAAGATTTGTGTGGAATCAGAAAAGACCCCGAATAGCCAGGGGAATATTAAAAAAATAAAAATAAAAACATAGCTGGGGGCATCACAATGCCAGATTTCAGGTTGTACTACAAACCTGTGGTCATCAGGACAGTGTGGTACTGGCACAAAAAACGACACATAGATCAATGGAACAGAATAGAGAATCCAGAAGTAGACCCTGCACTTTATGGTCAACGAATATTCGACAAAGCAGGAAAGACTCTCCACTGGAAAAAAAAGACAGTCTCTTCAATAGTAATGGTGCTGGGAAAATTGGACATCCACATGCAGAAAAATGAAACTAGACCACTCTCTTACACCATACACAAAGATAAACTCAAAATGGATGAAAGATCTAAATGTGAGACAAGATTCCATCAAAATCCTAGAGGAGAACACAGGCAACACCCTTTTTGAACTTGGCCACAGTAACATCTTGCAAGATACATCCATGAAGGCAAGGGAAACAAAAGCAAAAATGAACTATTGGGACTTCATCAAGATAAGAAGCTTTTGCACAGCAAAAGAAACAGTCCACAAAACTCAAAGACAACCTACAGAATGGGAGAAGATATTTGCAAATGACGTACCACATAAAGGGCTAGTTTCCAAGATCTATAAAGAACTTCTTAAACTCAACAGCAAAGAAACAAACAATCCAATCATGAAATGGGCAAAAGACATGAAGAGAAATCTCACAGAGGAAGACATAGACATGGCCAACATGCACATGAGAAAATGCTCTGCATCACTTGCCATCAGGGAAATACAAATCCAAACCACAATGAGATACCACCTCACACCAGTGAAAATGGGGAAAATTAACATGGCAGGAAACCACAAATGTTGGAGAGGATGTGGAGAAAGGGGAACCCTCTTGCACTGTTGGTGGGAATGTGAACTGGTGCAGCCACTCTGGAAAACTGTGTGGAGGTTCCTCAAAGAGTTAAAAATTGATGTGCCCTGCGACCCAGCAATTGCACTGCTGGGGATTTACCCCAAAGATACAGATGCAGTGAAACGCCGGGACACCTGCACCCCGATGTTTCTAGCAGCAATGTCCACAATAGCTAACCCGTGGAAGGAGCCTCGGTGTCCATTGAAAGGTGAGTGGATAAAGAAGATGTGGTCTATGTATACAATGGAATATTACTCAGCCATTAGAAACGACAAATACCCACCTTTTGCTTCGACGTGAATGGAACTGGAGGGTATTATGCTGAGTGAAATAAGTCAATTGGAGAAGTAGAAACAGTATATGGTCTCATTCATTTGGGGAATATAAAAAATAGTGAAAGGGAATAAAGGGGAAAAGGAGAAAAAATGAGTGGGAAATATCAGAAAGGCAGACAGAACATGAGAGACTCCTAACTCTGGGAAACGAACAAGGGGTGGTGGAAAGGGAGGTGGGCGGGGGGTGGGGGTGACTGGGTGACGGGCACTGAGGGGGGCACTTGATGGGATGAGCACTGGGTGTTATGCTATATGTTGGCAAGTTGAACTCCAATTAAAAAAATATGTAAAAAATTTAAAATTATAAAAAATATAGCACATATATTATAATCATATTAATTATATCATCATTTACATATTAGAGCATACATTATGTATTATATAGTATGTTCTGTTACTATATACTATTATATTAATTGTATTATATAACTATATTATGCTTAAATATGTATTATATATTAATGTTACACGATTAATGCATATATAATGTATAGATTTTTGTGTATGTCTGCATACACACATGTGTATATGTGCACATACATATACTTTTGCGTATACACACATGTATACATACACACACACACACACACACACACACACACACACACACACATGGATTTTTCTCCCAGATGGGGCCTCCCTCAGATCTTACTTATGGGTTTTCTGATAGCAAATCAGATGCAGGGGAGGGTGGAAATACTCAAATAAACTTAAACTTGGGCCTATAAGCAAACCCCACACAAAGTGTTATCAGGCAAACAAAAACTGAAGGGAGGCGGTAAAGCCATTTGATTCACTGTCTACCCACTTTTCCAAGGAATCAGAAGTTGTGGCTGCAAAGTAGCCGGCAAAAGTGCCTCCCCATGCTCCCCACACCACCAACCTATACTGAAACCAGGTACCTGGGTCCACAGGTAGGGGGGCAGCCTTCCCCACCAGTTCCCCAAGGGTTAGAAGACTGTATCTAGGATCACATTACTACTGTTCAGTCTACCTCTGCTTCCATGTAGTACACCAGGCAATGTCTTCCTTCATTCCACCACCAGATGGAGATACTCTGCCTCCCTTTTACCTGAATTCCATCTGCCAGGGAGGCTGGACATTCCACAACAGTTCTGAGTCTTCCCCCTTTGAGCTCCTGGCATGGGGCATGGGAGAATTACACAGATGCTTCTGCCTGTCGGCGCTGCTGTGAGCTACAGCAGTGGCCAGCCATCTCCGGGGCCCTTCTTCTTTTCCTGAACTTCATGGAGAAATTGACAAGTAGCAAGTGGTCCTCCTGAGTTTCCTGTAGTTTCCCTCTTCCTTGAGTTTTCCACACAGCACCACGTGGTGCTTCCTAGTCACCATCCCCATCAGCCCTCCCCAAAGCAGAGATTCATGTAGCCATTGAAACTCGGTGAGGATAATTTAATAGCTGATAATTAGTGGGATATATCCTGGTGGTGGTGGTGACTATCGTTTGGGATATGGGTTGCCCCCACATGTTCTACAGAGGCCTTAAAGGACTGGAACCTACAAAATTAAAATTTTAGAAATACTTTGGCGAGGAGGGCTGGGCATTTAAGGAGCAGCATCCCACACCCCTGTACTATCTGGCCCCAAATAAGGATATGCTGCAGACATACCACCTCCTTCAGGTGCATATGTTACTCGTCAACTTTTCCATGAAGTTCAGGAAAATCAAGAGGGTCATGGAGATGCCTGAGCCTCTTCTCCATTCAACAACATCCATTCAACATCCTTGGGCCCCCAGCCCAGTCACTCATCAGATACAATTTGTTTTCTCTTTATCCTCATTTCCCATAAATAGAAGGAACACACCCCAAACATCTGACACAGTGAACAGGTAACTTCCTGGCAAGCAGTCCTACATGCCAAAGAAACCAGCAATGTGTGCTCTTTAATAGCAGTTTAGTCGTCATCAAGCATGTGCGGTATTTTACAAATGTGCATCAGAATCACCTGAAAGGTGTTTTAAACCACAGATGGCTGGGCCCTGACCCCAGAGTTTCTGATTCAGTAGGTCTGGGGCAGGGCCTGAGGACTTGCATTTCTAACGAATGCCCAAGGTGATGCTGATGCTGATGCTGTTGTTTTGGGGACCACACTTTCAGAAAAACTGGGCTAGAGACAAAGCTGGATTGAAACCATGGCCAATGTGTTTAATCTCAGGTAGGCCACCTAAACTAAGCCTTAGTTTCCTGATATATAAAATGGAAATAGAGTGCCATAGTGTTTCCATGTTACTGTTAAGATTAAACGAGGGAATATGGAGAAGGCCCTTGGCATGTGGCCCAGCACACGGTAAACCCCCAAACAGATGTAGGCAATTATTATTGCTGTTGTTGTTGTTGTTGTTGTTGATGATGATGATGATCAAAGCATACCATGGCAGACATTTGGTCCTCTTCTAACCTCCCTTTCTCCCCTGCCTCTACAAGGAATTCTTTCCCCAAAATAAAGCATCTAAATTATACGCAGAATATGGTTAATCCTAAATCTCAGTACTCAGAACGTAGAGGACAAATCCTGCCATGGCCTGCATTTGGAGAAAAGGCAAGTGCTGATTGTGGAAAGAAACAAAGATCATAGTCACCTGCCACCCACCATCCAACACAAGAGGGCAAAGACTTGCTGCTACCCCAGCCTAAACCAGCTGGTGCCCTTGATATTCCCACTCAACACAAGTGTGTAGTTGCCCTCTAACAAGGCCATCAGGTGCTCTTTTCAGTATCTACCGCACACTAAAGCAATCAGTCCCACCCCCACCTCCTCAGGCCATTTGCTTTGCTTTGTCTATTTACAAGTTCCTTTGCTTCAGATCCAATTTTTTCAGGGAGAGGCCCTCAGGATATTTGGACAAATTCTGGAACTCACTGTGGCCATTCTTTCTGAAGGCCTATTTTTATAGTTTCTCTTCACTGTGCACCTCACATCTGCAAAGGGGAGAACCTCAGCCAGTCATCGATCTGCAGCTTTTCAACTCCCCTCTTTCCTCCAGACCCAGAATAACTGAGGGGATCCTATTGTTGTCCACCACAGAATATGCACTCATTAATTCATTCAAGTTGTGATGCTGTTATCAACATGGTTTCACCTTCCTGCTGAACTACAGGATCCCTTAAAATATCACAGCCATAGTCACGTGTGCTGAGTCTATGAACTATAAACTAAACAGTAGGTCCCAAACTAAGTAGGACCTACTGTACCATGGGCCCATTCCAAACTCTTGTCTGGAATTAAAATTCCACTGATAGGACTGCAGGACCCTGACTTACTCCTCCATTACAGCAAAGCAAAGCCCCATAAGTGACCTAATCTGGAAGGATGAGATCCTAGGAGGACCCATACAGAAAGGAGACCAGAAGGGAAGGCAAACCACAAAGAGAAAGGGAACCAGGCTTCTCCACCCTCTGTACTCTTTCGGGTTCAGTGGAAAGAGGTCTTTAACCTAAACACTCAAGGCCCTAGCCCAGCAGCTTCTGTTGTCCATGCTCTAGTGCCAGGACTTCCTGGTACCGATCTACTGAGCCCTTCTATCAGAATTTTCTGTTCTGATGATAGTTTTGAGAGTGTGGGAGCTACTGCAGGGAATGAAGCCGCAAACATTATCTGTATTTTGTGTTAATCT
Organism: Canis lupus familiaris; assembly: GCF_011100685.1. NCBI lineage: Eukaryota > Metazoa > Chordata > Mammalia > Carnivora > Canidae > Canis > Canis lupus. The sequence continues at coordinate 59,185,905 of NC_049260.1, read as the reverse complement.
AAGCCTCTGTTATTAATAAGGTGTGAAACAATGTAAAACCAAGAAGCTTTTATCCTTATCAATGTCATCAAAGGCATGCAGGACCACTCCTAATGTCCTCAACTGTCATTTCCTTGAAGAACCCAAAGCTGACCATTCAGTAAAACTGGGTATGCATCCACCGCATTTTTTTCTGTCGTATCACCCCGCGTCGTATTTTCTATCACTCATGGCTATCTGAAATTAACTCGGTAATTTGTTTCTTTATTTTCTGTCTCCACCCACTAGAAGGAATGGTCCCTGAGAACAGGGCCCTCGTATTCTTAAGTGTCTTTGGGTGTCCCCAGGGTCTAAAACTGTGCCTGGTACTTAATGGGTGTTCAATGAATATTTGTTTTATGAATGACTGGATGAAAGGATGGATGGGTGGGGTGGCGGACAGACGGACAGACGGACAAACTGACGGACCGACGCCCTTAAAAGGGGTTCCAGGGCTCGTTGGCTTTCCCTTTCTCCCGCTCAAGCACCCAGGCCCCGACCCACAAAGTAAAGGAAAGGCAGAAACTTCCCGCCAAATAGCTTGAAGGCATAGACGAGACAGCGGGCTTGGCAATTCCGTACACCACTAATGCGCGAGTCCACACAGGATCAAGCTCGTCCAGATTCCCATTACTCCTCCAGAATGGGTCCGAGGACTACTAGCATCTTCCTCCTCCTCGCTCCCAATCTTCCCACTGATGCCCGCCACCACGGAAACCATAAGAAACTGTCCACAAAATAAATTCAGGCCATGGGTACGAACGAAAGAGCGCGCCGACTTCCGTGCAACCCTAAAGCAAATGGCCACAATTCCCGTCAACCACGGCACTCCTGCCCCTGGATGGCCGCACTGGAACAGCGGAAACTTCCGGAGCCTGTTGTTTTGAATGTCCTCCGGGCCTTCTTCGTCGCTCGGTGAAATTATGGCCACTTGATGGCAGCATGGTGCCACAATTGCGCGCACTCCGCTCTTCTCCCGCCCTGCGTGTTTAAAAAAAAAAAAAAACGCTCCTTGGAGTCAAAAATTAAACTTCCTCAAGGGCGAGGCTGTTTAAGATGCTATTTTCCCTTTTTATTTCTGCAGCGAAAAATTCTTAAAACGGTAACACCCTTTCTTTTTCTTTAATGTTGATAGGATTTATCGTACCATGGATTAGTAATATTTGAATTTATTTTCTAAATCATTCCAGTTCAGGTACCACCTGATTCTTGTAAAATTTATTTTTAGGAAGTGTAATTGGTATATAATATTATGTTAAGTGTATGACATAGTTACTCAGTATTTGATGCATTGTCCCATCAATGAGTCTAGTTAATAGCCTTCACATTAGGGAGTTACAAAAAAAAGTGGTTTTCTGTGATGAGAACTTTTGAAATTTACTATCTCATTGACTTTCAAAAATGCAATATGCTATTAAGTCTGGTAACCATGGTAAACATTTTGTCCTCATGACTTATTTATGTTTTTAACTGGAAGTTTGTACATTTTCAATCCTTTCACTTTAGCTCACAAGAATGATTCTTGATACACATTCATAAAGAGTAACACTGCCCTAAATGGCCTGCTCACCAATGAAATTGCTGTTCCTGTATTATCCTGATAAAGGATTAAGACTTCTAGCATGCAAATTGTGATAGAGACAAAAAGACAAATCTTTGTGAAAAAAAAGTTGTTTTAGTTTAAAAAAACAAACAAAAAACAAAAACAGGACTATATAGGAAAATTCTAAATGCCAAACAACTGTAGAATAGCCAATGTAGCCTTCTGTGTCTATGTTCACATGCTATCATGATACTATGTGATATTGGGTCCTACTGGCACAGTCTCCCTACTTTATCAAATTTTAGTCAAGCTATTCTGAGCTTTTTCCACTAAACCTTTATTTTGGCATGCCTTTCGCATGAATTTTGCTAAATCAAATTCCTCAGAATTGCCCTAACCTTGATATCTGATTCAGTTGCTGTCCCACCTTTCATGTTTGGGGTCTTGGCTATCCTTAGTAAGAATCCAGTTTCACAATTTAGTAAGACTCTCCTAACCTGAATTTCTCCTGTAATTTTTCATCCAAGAACCCTCTCATTGTTGTAGCAATATTTAAGGACGAAAAAGGGACTTGCCAAGATTCTTTAAAACAGACTTGCAGAAAGAAAAGCAAAAATGAACTATTGGGACTTAATCAAGATAAAAAGCTTCTCCACAGCAAAAGAAACGGTCAACAAAACTAAAAGACAACCTACAGAATGGGAGAAGATATCTGCAAATGACATATCAGATAAGGGACTAGTATCCAAGATCTATAAAGAACTTATTAAATTCAACAGCAAAGAAACAAACAATCCAATCATGAAATGGGCAAAAGACATGAACAGCAATTTCTCCAAAGAAGACATGCACCATGACCAACAAGCACATGAGAAAATCCTCCACATCCCTTGCCATCAGGGAAATACAAATGGAAACCACAATGAGATACCACCCTAGGCAGAGAATTCCATATCAGAAAGACAACAGAGCCCAAGGCCCTGGTAGAAAGTCCCATATTAGAATGAGAACAGGGCTCAATGCCCTTAAGCTCCATATCAGAATGTAAACAGAACTTGAGAAATTCCTCCACCCTTTCAGAAAATCCCCTAGACCAGCCTATAAAAAAACCCAGCTGTAACCCACTTTGGGGTCCAAGTCCCTGCTCTGCTGTGTCAGGTATACTTGGACCCAAGCTCCAGCTTGCTAATAAACCCTCCTGCGCTTGCATTGGTGTTGACTCCTTGGTGGTTTCTTGGATTCGCAATCTTGGGCACAACATCCCACTCATTTTATCTCCTTTCCCCTTTATTCCCTTTCACTATTTTTTATATTCCCCAAATGAATGAGACCATATAATGTTTGTCCTTCTAGATTGGAGAAACTTCTATTGGAGTTTCAGTTTTGCAAATTCTGCCTCATATATTAAAGTGTTTGATCTGTAATTTCAAATATCCTTCCAAATACTTCTAGGAATGTAGGATGATTCATATTCCTACAACCTTAACCAACACAGGCAGTATCAGATCCTTATTTTAGCATTGGCCAATTTGATGGGCAAAAATGCTATTTTGTTTTGATATTCATTCTTGAAATTATTCATGTGAATATACATATACTATAATACCCAGTGCTCATCCCTTCAAGCGCCCTCCTACTTTACTCACCAGTTACCCCATACCCCCACCCACCTCCCCTTCTGCAACCCTTTGTTTCCCAGAGTTAGGAGTCTCTCATGGTTTGTTCACCTCTCTAATTTTTCCCACTCCCTTCCCCTCCTTTCCCCTATAATCCCTTTCACTATTTCGTATATTCCCCTTATGAGTGAAACCATATGATGATTGTCCTTCTCCGATTGACTTACTTCACTAAGCATAATACCCTCCAGATCCAACCAAGTAAAGCAAATGGTGGGCATTTGTCCTTTCTAATGGCTGAGTAATATTCCATTGTGGCACATCTTCTTTTATTATTTTATATTATATTATTTTATTTTATTTATTTATTTATTTAATAAAATAATTTTTATTGGTGTTCAATTTACCAACATACAGAATAACACCCAGTGCTCATCCCGTCAAGGGTCCCCATCAGTGCCCGTCACCCACTCACCCCCACCCCCCACTCTCCTCCTCTACCGCCACCCCCAGTTCCTTTCCCAGAGTTAGGAGTCTTTATGTTCTGTCTCCCTTTCTGATATTTCCCACACATTTCTTCTCCCTTCCCCTATATTCCCTTTCACTATTATTTATATTCCCCAAATGAATGAGAACATATAATGTTTGTCTTTCTCCGATTGACTTACTTCACTCAGCATAATACCCTCCAGTTCCATCCACTTTGAAGCAAAAGGTGGGTATTTGTCGTTTCTAATGGCTGAGGAATATTCCATTGTATACATAAACCACATCTTCTTTATCCATTCATCTCTCGATGGCATCGTGGCTCCTTCCACAGCTTGGTTATAGTGGAGATTGCTGCTATAAACATTGGGATGTAGGTGTCCTGGGGTTTCACCATATCAGTATCTTTGGGGTAAATACCCAGGATTGTAATTGCTGGGCCATAGGGTAACTCTACTCTTAACCTCTTGAAGAACCTCAACACTGTTTTCCAGAGTGGCTGTACCAGTTTTAATTCCCACCAACAGTGCAAAGGGTTCCCCTTTCTCCACATCCTCTCCAACATTTGTGGTTTCCTGCCTTGTTAATTTTGCCCGTTCTCACTGGTGTGAGGTGGTATCTCATTGTGGTTTCCATTTGTATTTCCCTGATGGCAAGGGATGTGGAGGATTTTCTCATGTGCTTGTTGGTCATGGTGCATGTCTTCTTTGGAGAAATTGCTGTTCATGTCTTTTGCCCATTTCATGATTGGATTGTTTGTTTCTTTGCTGTTGAATTTAATAAGTTCTTTATAGATCTTGGATACTAGTCCCTTATCTGATATGTCATTTGCAGATATCTTCTCCCATTCTGTAGGTTGTCTTTTAGTTTTGTTGACCGTTTCTTTTGCTGTGGAGAAGCTTTTTATCTTGATTAAGTCCCAATAGTTCATTTTTGCTTTTCTTTCTGCAAGTCTGTTTTAAAGAATCTTGGCAAGTCCCTTTTTCGTCCTTAAATATTGCTACAACAATGAGAGGGTTCTTGGATGAAAAATTACAGGAGAAATTCAGGTTAGGAGAGTCTTACTAAATTGTGAAACTGGATTCTTACTAAGGATAGCCAAGACCCCAAACATGAAAGGTGGGACAGCAACTGAATCAGATATCAAGGTTAGGGCAATTCTGAGGAATTTGATTTAGCAAAATTCATGCGAAAGGCATGCCAAAATAAAGGTTTAGTGGAAAAAGCTCAGAATAGCTTGACTAAAATTTGATAAAGTAGGGAGACTGTGCCAGTAGGACCCAATATCACATAGTATCATGATAGCATGTGAACATAGACACAGAAGGCTACATTGGCTATTCTACAGTTGTTTGGCATTTAGAATTTTCCTATATAGTCCTGTTTTTGTTTTTTGTTTGTTTTTTTAAACTAAAACAACTTTTTTTTCACAAAGATTTGTCTTTTTGTCTCTATCACAATTTGCATGCTAGAAGTCTTAATCCTTTATCAGGATAATACAGGAACAGCAATTTCATTGGTGAGCAGGCCATTTAGGGCAGTGTTACTCTTTATGAATGTGTATCAAGAATCATTCTTGTGAGCTAAAGTGAAAGGATTGAAAATGTACAAACTTCCAGTTAAAAACATAAATAAGTCATGAGGACAAAATGTTTACCATGGTTACCAGACTTAATAGCATATTGCATTTTTGAAAGTCAATGAGATAGTAAATTTCAAAAGTTCTCATCACAGAAAACCACTTTTTTTTGTAACTCCCTAATGTGAAGGCTATTAACTAGACTCATTGATGGGACAATGCATCAAATACTGAGTAACTATGTCATACACTTAACATAATATTATATACCAATTACACTTCCTAAAAATAAATTTTACAAGAATCAGGTGGTACCTGAACTGGAATGATTTAGAAAATAAATTCAAATATTACTAATCCATGGTACGATAAATCCTATCAACATTAAAGAAAAAGAAAGGGTGTTACCGTTTTAAGAATTTTTCGCTGCAGAAATAAAAAGGGAAAATAGCATCTTAAACAGCCTCGCCCTTGAGGAAGTTTAATTTTTGACTCCAAGGAGCGTTTTTTTTTTTTTTTAAACACGCAGGGCGGGAGAAGAGCGGAGTGCGCGCAATTGTGGCACCATGCTGCCATCAAGTGGCCATAATTTCACCGAGCGACGAAGAAGGCCCGGAGGACATTCAAAACAACAGGCTCCGGAAGTTTCCGCTGTTCCAGTGCGGCCATCCAGGGGCAGGAGTGCCGTGGTTGACGGGAATTGTGGCCATTTGCTTTAGGGTTGCACGGAAGTCGGCGCGCTCTTTCGTTCGTACCCATGGCCTGAATTTATTTTGTGGACAGTTTCTTATGGTTTCCGTGGTGGCGGGCATCAGTGGGAAGATTGGGAGCGAGGAGGAGGAAGATGCTAGTAGTCCTCGGACCCATTCTGGAGGAGTAATGGGAATCTGGACGAGCTTGATCCTGTGTGGACTCGCGCATTAGTGGTGTACGGAATTGCCAAGCCCGCTGTCTCGTCTATGCCTTCAAGCTATTTGGCGGGAAGTTTCTGCCTTTCCTTTACTTTGTGGGTCGGGGCCTGGGTGCTTGAGCGGGAGAAAGGGAAAGCCAACGAGCCCTGGAACCCCTTTTAAGGGCGTCGGTCCGTCAGTTTGTCCGTCTGTCCGTCTGTCCGCCACCCCACCCATCCATCCTTTCATCCAGTCATTCATAAAACAAATATTCATTGAACACCCATTAAGTACCAGGCACAGTTTTAGACCCTGGGGACACCCAAAGACACTTAAGAATACGAGGGCCCTGTTCTCAGGGACCATTCCTTCTAGTGGGTGGAGACAGAAAATAAAGAAACAAATTACCGAGTTAATTTCAGATAGCCATGAGTGATAGAAAATACGACGCGGGGTGATACGACAGAAAAAAATGCGGTGGATGCATACCCAGTTTTACTGAATGGTCAGCTTTGGGTTCTTCAAGGAAATGACAGTTGAGGACATTAGGAGTGGTCCTGCATGCCTTTGATGACATTGATAAGGATAAAAGCTTCTTGGTTTTACATTGTTTCACACCTTATTAATAACAGAGGCTTAGATTAACACAAAATACAGATAATGTTTGCGGCTTCATTCCCTGCAGTAGCTCCCACACTCTCAAAACTATCATCAGAACAGAAAATTCTGATAGAAGGGCTCAGTAGATCGGTACCAGGAAGTCCTGGCACTAGAGCATGGACAACAGAAGCTGCTGGGCTAGGGCCTTGAGTGTTTAGGTTAAAGACCTCTTTCCACTGAACCCGAAAGAGTACAGAGGGTGGAGAAGCCTGGTTCCCTTTCTCTTTGTGGTTTGCCTTCCCTTCTGGTCTCCTTTCTGTATGGGTCCTCCTAGGATCTCATCCTTCCAGATTAGGTCACTTATGGGGCTTTGCTTTGCTGTAATGGAGGAGTAAGTCAGGGTCCTGCAGTCCTATCAGTGGAATTTTAATTCCAGACAAGAGTTTGGAATGGGCCCATGGTACAGTAGGTCCTACTTAGTTTGGGACCTACTGTTTAGTTTATAGTTCATAGACTCAGCACACGTGACTATGGCTGTGATATTTTAAGGGATCCTGTAGTTCAGCAGGAAGGTGAAACCATGTTGATAACAGCATCACAACTTGAATGAATTAATGAGTGCATATTCTGTGGTGGACAACAATAGGATCCCCTCAGTTATTCTGGGTCTGGAGGAAAGAGGGGAGTTGAAAAGCTGCAGATCGATGACTGGCTGAGGTTCTCCCCTTTGCAGATGTGAGGTGCACAGTGAAGAGAAACTATAAAAATAGGCCTTCAGAAAGAATGGCCACAGTGAGTTCCAGAATTTGTCCAAATATCCTGAGGGCCTCTCCCTGAAAAAATTGGATCTGAAGCAAAGGAACTTGTAAATAGACAAAGCAAAGCAAATGGCCTGAGGAGGTGGGGGTGGGACTGATTGCTTTAGTGTGCGGTAGATACTGAAAAGAGCACCTGATGGCCTTGTTAGAGGGCAACTACACACTTGTGTTGAGTGGGAATATCAAGGGCACCAGCTGGTTTAGGCTGGGGTAGCAGCAAGTCTTTGCCCTCTTGTGTTGGATGGTGGGTGGCAGGTGACTATGATCTTTGTTTCTTTCCACAATCAGCACTTGCCTTTTCTCCAAATGCAGGCCATGGCAGGATTTGTCCTCTACGTTCTGAGTACTGAGATTTAGGATTAACCATATTCTGCGTATAATTTAGATGCTTTATTTTGGGGAAAGAATTCCTTGTAGAGGCAGGGGAGAAAGGGAGGTTAGAAGAGGACCAAATGTCTGCCATGGTATGCTTTGATCATCATCATCATCAACAACAACAACAACAACAACAGCAATAATAATTGCCTACATCTGTTTGGGGGTTTACCGTGTGCTGGGCCACATGCCAAGGGCCTTCTCCATATTCCCTCGTTTAATCTTAACAGTAACATGGAAACACTATGGCACTCTATTTCCATTTTATATATCAGGAAACTAAGGCTTAGTTTAGGTGGCCTACCTGAGATTAAACACATTGGCCATGGTTTCAATCCAGCTTTGTCTCTAGCCCAGTTTTTCTGAAAGTGTGGTCCCCAAAACAACAGCATCAGCATCAGCATCACCTTGGGCATTCGTTAGAAATGCAAGTCCTCAGGCCCTGCCCCAGACCTACTGAATCAGAAACTCTGGGGTCAGGGCCCAGCCATCTGTGGTTTAAAACACCTTTCAGGTGATTCTGATGCACATTTGTAAAATACCGCACATGCTTGATGACGACTAAACTGCTATTAAAGAGCACACATTGCTGGTTTCTTTGGCATGTAGGACTGCTTGCCAGGAAGTTACCTGTTCACTGTGTCAGATGTTTGGGGTGTGTTCCTTCTATTTATGGGAAATGAGGATAAAGAGAAAACAAATTGTATCTGATGAGTGACTGGGCTGGGGGCCCAAGGATGTTGAATGGATGTTGTTGAATGGAGAAGAGGCTCAGGCATCTCCATGACCCTCTTGATTTTCCTGAACTTCATGGAAAAGTTGACGAGTAACATATGCACCTGAAGGAGGTGGTATGTCTGCAGCATATCCTTATTTGGGGCCAGATAGTACAGGGGTGTGGGATGCTGCTCCTTAAATGCCCAGCCCTCCTCGCCAAAGTATTTCTAAAATTTTAATTTTGTAGGTTCCAGTCCTTTAAGGCCTCTGTAGAACATGTGGGGGCAACCCATATCCCAAACGATAGTCACCACCACCACCAGGATATATCCCACTAATTATCAGCTATTAAATTATCCTCACCGAGTTTCAATGGCTACATGAATCTCTGCTTTGGGGAGGGCTGATGGGGATGGTGACTAGGAAGCACCACGTGGTGCTGTGTGGAAAACTCAAGGAAGAGGGAAACTACAGGAAACTCAGGAGGACCACTTGCTACTTGTCAATTTCTCCATGAAGTTCAGGAAAAGAAGAAGGGCCCCGGAGATGGCTGGCCACTGCTGTAGCTCACAGCAGCGCCGACAGGCAGAAGCATCTGTGTAATTCTCCCATGCCCCATGCCAGGAGCTCAAAGGGGGAAGACTCAGAACTGTTGTGGAATGTCCAGCCTCCCTGGCAGATGGAATTCAGGTAAAAGGGAGGCAGAGTATCTCCATCTGGTGGTGGAATGAAGGAAGACATTGCCTGGTGTACTACATGGAAGCAGAGGTAGACTGAACAGTAGTAATGTGATCCTAGATACAGTCTTCTAACCCTTGGGGAACTGGTGGGGAAGGCTGCCCCCCTACCTGTGGACCCAGGTACCTGGTTTCAGTATAGGTTGGTGGTGTGGGGAGCATGGGGAGGCACTTTTGCCGGCTACTTTGCAGCCACAACTTCTGATTCCTTGGAAAAGTGGGTAGACAGTGAATCAAATGGCTTTACCGCCTCCCTTCAGTTTTTGTTTGCCTGATAACACTTTGTGTGGGGTTTGCTTATAGGCCCAAGTTTAAGTTTATTTGAGTATTTCCACCCTCCCCTGCATCTGATTTGCTATCAGAAAACCCATAAGTAAGATCTGAGGGAGGCCCCATCTGGGAGAAAAATCCATGTGTGTGTGTGTGTGTGTGTGTGTGTGTGTGTGTGTGTGTATGTATACATGTGTGTATACGCAAAAGTATATGTATGTGCACATATACACATGTGTGTATGCAGACATACACAAAAATCTATACATTATATATGCATTAATCGTGTAACATTAATATATAATACATATTTAAGCATAATATAGTTATATAATACAATTAATATAATAGTATATAGTAACAGAACATACTATATAATACATAATGTATGCTCTAATATGTAAATGATGATATAATTAATATGATTATAATATATGTGCTATATTTTTTATAATTTTAAATTTTTTACATATTTTTTTAATTGGAGTTCAACTTGCCAACATATAGCATAACACCCAGTGCTCATCCCATCAAGTGCCCCCCTCAGTGCCCGTCACCCAGTCACCCCCACCCCCCGCCCACCTCCCTTTCCACCACCCCTTGTTCGTTTCCCAGAGTTAGGAGTCTCTCATGTTCTGTCTGCCTTTCTGATATTTCCCACTCATTTTTTCTCCTTTTCCCCTTTATTCCCTTTCACTATTTTTTATATTCCCCAAATGAATGAGACCATATACTGTTTCTACTTCTCCAATTGACTTATTTCACTCAGCATAATACCCTCCAGTTCCATTCACGTCGAAGCAAAAGGTGGGTATTTGTCGTTTCTAATGGCTGAGTAATATTCCATTGTATACATAGACCACATCTTCTTTATCCACTCACCTTTCAATGGACACCGAGGCTCCTTCCACGGGTTAGCTATTGTGGACATTGCTGCTAGAAACATCGGGGTGCAGGTGTCCCGGCGTTTCACTGCATCTGTATCTTTGGGGTAAATCCCCAGCAGTGCAATTGCTGGGTCGCAGGGCACATCAATTTTTAACTCTTTGAGGAACCTCCACACAGTTTTCCAGAGTGGCTGCACCAGTTCACATTCCCACCAACAGTGCAAGAGGGTTCCCCTTTCTCCACATCCTCTCCAACATTTGTGGTTTCCTGCCATGTTAATTTTCCCCATTTTCACTGGTGTGAGGTGGTATCTCATTGTGGTTTGGATTTGTATTTCCCTGATGGCAAGTGATGCAGAGCATTTTCTCATGTGCATGTTGGCCATGTCTATGTCTTCCTCTGTGAGATTTCTCTTCATGTCTTTTGCCCATTTCATGATTGGATTGTTTGTTTCTTTGCTGTTGAGTTTAAGAAGTTCTTTATAGATCTTGGAAACTAGCCCTTTATGTGGTACGTCATTTGCAAATATCTTCTCCCATTCTGTAGGTTGTCTTTGAGTTTTGTGGACTGTTTCTTTTGCTGTGCAAAAGCTTCTTATCTTGATGAAGTCCCAATAGTTCATTTTTGCTTTTGTTTCCCTTGCCTTCATGGATGTATCTTGCAAGATGTTACTGTGGCCAAGTTCAAAAAGGGTGTTGCCTGTGTTCTCCTCTAGGATTTTGATGGAATCTTGTCTCACATTTAGATCTTTCATCCATTTTGAGTTTATCTTTGTGTATGGTGTAAGAGAGTGGTCTAGTTTCATTTTTCTGCATGTGGATGTCCAATTTTCCCAGCACCATTACTATTGAAGAGACTGTCTTTTTTTTCCAGTGGAGAGTCTTTCCTGCTTTGTCGAATATTCGTTGACCATAAAGTGCAGGGTCTACTTCTGGATTCTCTATTCTGTTCCATTGATCTATGTGTCGTTTTTTGTGCCAGTACCACACTGTCCTGATGACCACAGGTTTGTAGTACAACCTGAAATCTGGCATTGTGATGCCCCCAGCTATGTTTTTATTTTTATTTTTTTAATATTCCCCTGGCTATTCGGGGTCTTTTCTGATTCCACACAAATCTTAAGATAATTTGTTCCAACTCTCTGAAGAAAGTCCATGGTATTTTGATAGGGATTGCATTAAATGTGTAAATTGCCCTGGGTAGCATGGACATTTTCACAATATTAATTCTTCCAATCCATGAGCATGTGCTATATTTCATATGTGTGTGTTTATATATGTGTGTATATGTATATGTGTATATGTATATGTGTATATATACAGGTATAATACAGGAGAATTTCTGTGCTTGTCTGGTTTAGAAGAAGTTCCAGTTTAGGGAAAGGGCATACATCCCCACTCTCTGACATGCTTAAACTGGCAGTACTTAGAGAAGTCTTTCCTCTTCTACTTGTAGCATGCCTCTTAGTCCCTCAAAAATGGCATCATCAGGGCCTCAGATGAAGCACTTTGTAGAATCTGTATTTATTCATACAGCAGTTTGGACCAAGCAGGCCAGCAGGGCTTTGAAATTTGTTCATGAGCCAGTCTCTACTTATCTCCCATTGGTATAAGATGATGGGGCTTACTGGTTTCCTTTTTCATCTTCTGAATGCTCTTTCCAACCTGTCTGTCACTTTCAGATTTGGGACAAATTGTCTAATTGTGTGATCTCTTTCTCTATAAGCAAAGCTCAAAGTGCAGCTTTGCATGAGCTGGGGGTCCAGGTGACATGCGCTCTATCATGTCTTAGGCCCATCTGCGCTTCTTCAGCACAACTGAGAAAGTAAGTGTAAACATAGATAACTGATTCCTTCGCTCAGGCCTATCCATACCACCCTCTCCAGCAAGAGCCAATCTTGCCTTTCACAGCCTGGAAGGCCAGCAAAAGCTACAGTTTTCTGACTGCATCATAAAGAATGAACATTGTCTGATCTTGAACATGCAGTGTCACTATTTACACTAAAACACCTTTCCACAAGATATTTAGTTCAAATCCTCAAACTGCTCATTTGTCTCATGCCCCCATCCCTATCCACTCTTGTTTTTCACTTCAACTTATTTTCTCTCTCCAAACCTCCAACACTGCCTCTCCCATCCTCACTCTTAGCTGATGACCTCCCTTTCTAATTCAACTCGAATTGACAAGTCCAAAATTGAACTCCCCCATCTTTCCATATGAACCTTCTTCAGCTGCAGTACTTTCCATCGCAGGGCAATGGCAAGTCTATTCATTCAGTTGTTGTGCCAAAGACTTGAGAGTGATTCTTCACTATGCTGCTGTACTCACCCCTCATTTTCTTTTTTTCTTTTTAAGATATTTATTTATTTATTTATTTATTTATTTATTTATTTATTATTAGAGAGAGAGAGAGAGAGAGAGGCAGAGACACAGGCAGAGGGACAAGCAGGCTCCATGCAGGAAGCCCGATGCGGGATTGGATCCCGGAATAATTCCGGGATCACGCCCTGAGGCAAAGGCTCAACCGCAGAGCCACCCAGGCGTCCCTCACCCCTTATTTTCAACCTGTCAGGAAATCCTGTGAGCTCTTTTTACAAAATATGTCCAGAAACTGACCACTTCTCCCCACCTCCACTGCTGGCATCCTGTTACAAGCCACCATCAGTTTTTTCCCCCTAGCTTGTTGAAATCGTTTCCTGACTTCTTTCTCTGCTTCACCCTCCCGCCCGCCACCCCTCTCCAAACTGCCCCACTGATAATCAATCCAGCAGCCAAAATACTGCTATTAAAACATATAATCAGATCGTATAATGCCTCTGCTTAAATCCAGCAGCTTTCGTTTTATCCAGGATAAATTAAGAGTCCTTATAATTGCCTACAAGGCCATATGTGATTTGTCCACTAGTTACCTCTCTTGTCTCGTAGTACTCTCCTCCTTTCTCATTCCCCTTTGGCCACAGTGACCACAAAGAAAGGGCTTTGGCACCATCTGTTCTTTCAGCCTGGAACATTCTTTCCCACAAATGTCTGCATGATTACCTCCCTCATCTCTTTTATGTCTTTGATTAAATGTCCCCTTTCAACGCGACTTACCCCTAAACATCTAATTTCAAATGCCCCTCCCCACCACACATACAATTCCCATTTACCTTGTCTTATTTTGTTCTTTTCTTGAATGCATTTTGTTCTTTCAACACATTATGTAATTTACTTCCTTATTCTGATTGTTTGCTTGTGTCTGCACACTAGAAGGCAAGCTCTTCAAAGCCAGGGTGGTGGTGGTGGTTGTTTAGTATGTATGTCTGATTGTTCACTCATTTGTCACAGTAGTGACTGGCATGTAGGAGGTGCTCAATAAATGTTCGTTGAATGAATAAATATGTATTACCAACATCCTCCATGTGCGTTCAACTTTTTTTAATCCAGTGAAGAGTGAGAGGGAGATGTTAATGTCCCCCACAAAATTGTTTCCCTCAATTTCCCCTTATGGTTGCACCATCATCGACAAAATCCCAAAGACAAAGAAAACTGTTTCTAACACGTATAATAGGCAGAGGGTAAATAACCCTGAGGAACAAAAACAGACGATAAATAGCACACCAAACAGTGAAACAGACAAGCAAAGAAAACACATTAGGGCACCCACGAATCAATGAACACTGTTCACAAACAATTTGGTAGTGGTGGTGAGGGTAAGGAAACAAACTACTTTGTTCAACTGTGCTCACACAGGAGTGTTGTAAAAAAAAAAAAAATGTCCATGAATGTTACTGTTGTATCTGAGAGGTGTTGGGACAGTGTTGGAGAGGAAGTTCACTCATTATACGGTAACCTCCCTTGGATGACTCCTGGGAGAAACCTACCTCAGGGAACAGCATAGTTATTCCTTCTGTGCAGTCATTCAGGTTTGACCTCAGGGATACTGTGACTCCTGTTGGTGATCACCTTTCCTCTTCTTTTTTTTTTTAAGATGTTATTTATTTATTCATGAGAGACAGAGAGGCAGAGACACAGGCAGAGGGAGAAGCAGGCTCCCTGCAGGGAGCCCGATGCGGGACTCAACCCAGGACCCCGGGATCACTGACCTGAGCAAAAGGCAGACGGTCAACCACTGAGCCACCCAGGTGCCCCAACTTTCTCTCTTTCTATTTAGGCAGCTTGAAACCGTAGATCCACATCTCTGGCCAACTGGCAGTAAATGCATAGAACCTTATGGCATGTGCTTTGTGTTCATCTGATTAGACTTCCACATTGTAATTTGGCCTTGATTTCCTCACCCAATATATTTATTGAAATCTTGATTTTCTTTTGCATTGATGTATTTTGTAAGCCGTGTGATTCCTCAGCTCAAAGCCTGCCGATGGCTTCTGATCTCACCCAGAGTAAAAAAAAAAGAGAGAAGACTCAAATTAATAAAATCATGAATGAGAAAGGAGAGATCACTACCAACACCAAGGAAATACAAACGATTTTAAAAACATATTATGAACAGCTATATGCCAATAAATTAGGCAATCTAGAAGAAATGGACGCATTCCTGGAAAGCCACAAACTACCAAAACTGGAACAGGAAGAAATAGAAAACCTGAACAGGCCAATAACCAGGGAGGAAATTGAAGCAGTCATCCAAAACCTCCCAAGACACAAAAGTCCAGGGCTAGATGGCTTCCCAGGGGAATTCTATCAAACGTTTAAAGAAGAAACCATACCTATTCTACTAAAGCTGTTCAGAAAGATAGAAAGAGATGGAGTACTTCCAAATTCGTTCTATGAGGCCAGCATCACCTTAATTCCAAAACCAGACAAAGACCCCACCAAAAGGGAGAATTACAGACCAATATCCCTGATGAACATGGATGCCAAAATTCTCAACAAGATACTAGCCAATAGGATCCAACAGTACATTAAGAAAATTATTCACCATGACCAAGTAGGATCTATCCCCGGGACACAAGGCCGGTTCAATACTTGTAAAACAATCAATGTGATTCATCATATCAGCAAGAGAAAAACCAAGAACCATATGATCCTCTCATTAGATGCAGAGAAAGCATTTGACAAACTACAGCATCCATTCCTGATCAAAACTCTTCAGAGTGTAGGGATAGAGGGAACATTCCTCGACATCTTAAAAGCCATCTACAAAAAGCCCACAGCAAATATCATTCTCAATGGGGAGGCACTGGGAGCCTTTCCCCTAAGATCAGGAACAAGACAGGGATGTCCACTCTCACCACTGCTATTCAACATAGTACTGGAAGCCCTAGCCTTAGCAATCAGACAACAAAAAGACATTAAAGGCATTCAAATTGGCAAAGAAGAAGTCAAACTCTCCCTCTTCGCCGCTGACCCAAAAGCCTCCACCCCAAGATTGCTAGAACTCATACAGCAATTTGGTAGCGTGGCAGGATACAAAGTCAATGCCCAGAAATCAGTGGCATTTCTATACACTACCAATGAGACTGAAGAAAGAGACATTAAGGAGTCAATCCCATTTACAATTGCACCCAAAAGAATAAGATACCTAAGAATAAACCTAACCAAAGAGGTAAAGGATCTATACCCTAAAAACTACAGAACACTTCTGAAAGAAATTGAGGAAGACACAAAGAGATGGAAAAATATTCCATGCTCATGGACTGGAAGAATTAATATTGTGAAAATGTCAATGTTACCCAGGGCAATATACACGCTTAATGCAACCCCTATCAAAATACCATGGACTTTCTTCAGAGAGTTAGAACAAATTATTTTAAGATTTGTGTGGAATCACAAAAGACCCCGAATAGCCAGGGGAATTTTAAAAAAGAAAACCATATCTGGGGGCATCACAATGCCAGATTTCAGGTTGTACTACAAACCTGTGGTCATCAAGACAGTGTGGTACTGGCACAAAAACAGACACATAGATCAATGGAACAGAAGAGAGAACCCAGAAGTGGACCCTGAACTTTATGGCCAACTAATGTTCGATAAAGGAGGAAAGACTATCCATTGGAAGAAAGACAGTCTCTTCAATAAATGGTGCTGGGCAAATTGGACATCCACATGCAGAAGAATGAAACTAGACCACTCTCTTTCACCATACACAAAGATAAACTCAAAATGGATGAAAGATCTAAATGTGAGACAAGATTCCATCAAAATCCCAGAGGAGAACACAGGCAACACCCTTTTTGAACTCGGCCACAGTAACTTCTTGCAAGATACATCCACGAAGGCAAAAGAAACAAAAGCAAAAATGGACTATTGGGACTTCATCAAGATAAGAAGCTTTTGCACAGCAAAAGATACAGTCAACAAAACTAAAAGACAACCTACAGAATGGGAGAAGATATTTGCAAATGACGTACCACATAAAGGGCTAGTTTCCAAGATCTATAAAGAACTTCTTAAACTCAACAGCAAAGAAACGAACAATCCAATCATGAAATGGGCAAAAGACATGAAGAGAAATCTCACAGAGCAAGACATAGACATGGCCAACATGCACATGAGAAAATGCTCTGCATCACTTGCCATCAGGGAAATACAAATCCAAACCACAATGAGATACCACCTCACACCAGTGAGAATGGGGAAAATTAACAAGGCAGGAAACCACAAATGTTGGAGAGGATGCAGAGAAAAGGGAACCCTCCTGCACTGTTGGTGGGAATGTGAACTGGTGCAGCCACTCTGGAAAACTGTGTGGAGGTTCCTCAAAGAGTTAAAAATAGACCTGCCCTACGACCCAGCAATTGCACTATTGGGGATTTACCCCCAAGATACAGATGCAATGAAATGCAGGGACACCTGCACCCCGATGTTTATAGCAGCAGTGTCCACAATAGCCAAACTGTGGAAGGAGCCTCGGTGTCCATCGAAAGATGAATGGATAAAGAAGATGTGGTTTATGTATACAATGGAATATTACTCAGCCATTAGAAACGACAAATACCCACCATTTGCTTCAACATGGATGGAACTGGAGGGTATTATGCTGAGTGAAGTAAGTCAATCAGAGAAGGACAAACATTATATGTTCTCATTCATTTGGGGAATATAAATAATAGTGAAAGGGAATATAAGGGAAGGGAGAAGAAATGTGTGGGAAATATCAGAAAGGGAGACAGAACATAAAGACTCCTAACTCTGGGAAACCAACTAGGGGTGGTGGAAGGGGAGGAGGGCGGGGGGTGGGGGTGAATGGGTGACGGGCACTGAGGGGGGCACTTGACGGGATGAGCACTGGGTGTTATTCTGTATGTTGGTAAATTGAACACCAATAAAAAGAAATTTATTATAAAAAAAAAAAGGAAGCCCAGTTCTTGGCCTGTAAAGAATACCAGATTTTTTTTTTTATAAGCTCATTATGCTTTAATATGATGATGGATCATCCCTGCCCGCCAGCACCATCCTCGGAATGGTGATGAAGGTCGAGACACCCGAGAATACCAGATTTAATTTCTGGCTAACTCTCCGGGGCTTCCTCTCCCCTTCACTCACTCTGCCCTACTCAAACTGGAATCAGCTTATACTTTTAATAAAATCTTCTGTTTCTGGGGTGATTGTGCCACATGATACATGTCGCAGCCACAGACTTTTTTTTTTAAACCCAGCTTTTGATGGCAAGTCTCCAAGTCTGCTTGCCCCTTGTGCATGCCAACATTTGAATAAAGCACATCTGTTGATCATATCCCCAAATGCTATGTATTTTGCTACTCTTTCCACCAATAGCATTGCTGGTGTACCTGTCTGGTCAGTACTAAATTCTTGTCCTACAGCTCACCCTCTGAGAAGAAAGAGTCACCAGCCACCACTGAGACCATTAGATCCGTGATGACAGCTACCTTCTATCTTAGTGTATACATATTGCCTGCCAGAAAAAGAAGATCTGAGTCCATTTACTGGGGCCTTTCTACAAAACAACACTCATCACCCTTGTGGTCATTTATCTCTGGCTTTCTCCATCCATGTGAATCCACCAAACTTCCAAGGCTCCCTCCCCCAGCTTATCCAGTATGATCGTCCCCTCCCTACTTGGATAATTTCCCACAGCCTGCACTGCTAGCCCAAGATGGGGAAATGGAATACGCAATACAAGAGAGGCTAGACTTTCAGTGGCAATGTGGTATCGCCAAAGCCTTCTTTACCTAGAAGGATCCTGCCTAGAGGACTGATCCCCAGAGCCACGTGGGAAGTGCCCTGGTTAGGTCTAAACATTCTAACGACTGAATCCTTGGAAATCCAGGCCTCTGGAAATCTGTGGTATGGGATTTCATCAATTTGGAGGTGCACAGGAAAGCCAATGGGGCACAAATAGTTTGAGGGTCATGAGTTATTTATTACCGGAAGGTTCAGGGTCAAGGCCCAGAAGGTTTCTCTCTTTTGCTTCCTTCCACCTCAGGGAATGGCCTTAGGCAATGCCTCTGGAGCCAGTTCACTCAGTCTTCTCTGACCGGCACTGCCAGCCCTTCCTTCCAGATCTTGTTCTTGTGTTTAACCCACCATATGGACTTGACATCCTCACCAGGGAAAATTTGGAAATTGGGGAAAGTTACCAGGATGAATTAAAAAAAAAAACACCATAATTCCACAACCAATGTATAGTCACTCTTAGTTCTTAATTTACTCCCCATGGGTCTCTTTCCTATGGGAGTAAGATAATATAGCACATAACCCACTACCATGAGATCCAGTGGTGTCCCTTGCTGCATCCCAGACATTGCTGTGTCTGGGAGCATGTGTGATGATCTGCAAAAATGATCTTCCTTCCCCCTACCCACTTACCCCCATCCTTCATGGAAAAAGATGGAAAAAGATGCTTAGCCCCAACATTAGTCAGGCAATAAAATATATATATATATATATTTTTTTTTATTTATTTAAATTCCGGTTAGTGAACATGCAGTGTAATATTAGTTTCGGGTGTCCAGTATTGTAGTTCAACACTTCCATACATCAACACCCAGTGCTCATCACAAGTGCGCTCCTTAATCCCCATCGCCTATTTAACCCATACCCCCACCCCACCCCCCACCTTCCTTCTGGTAACCATCAGTTTGTTCTCTAGAGTTAAGAGTCTGTTTCTTGGTTAGGCAATTAAAATAATTAGTCACAGTGAAATACCATTTCTTTTCTATCAGAGGACTATTTGATTTAGGGATGGAAAAGGACTAGGAAATGAAATCCTAAGGAAGAAAGAACCAGGAAGCCCAGCATGGCCCACTAACAGCACTGTGGCTGTGTGAGGGGAGTGGTGATATCCCTTACCCAGGTTGGTCCCCTGGCCCAGTTCCTATGGGACTGGATATGAATCCAATGAGGGGCTGAGAGTAAAAACCAGAAGAGTTGTTTCCATAATAAGAGTGATGAAGCAGTGCAAATCACTCAGCACAGGCCAAATGGCTTCCTTTCATGGTGGGTGACCACCATGTGCAACTGGTGGGCCTGTGGTCAGCCCAAGGGATGCCCCTGTGCCACCAAGCACCACAGGAGCCACTCTCAGAGAGATCTGATACCTGGGTCCAGTGCCCTGGATTCTTTTGTAGATGCGGCTGAATAAAAACAGGGTTAACACCAGGTCAGCAGAAGAGGCTCATCGCCAATCTCATCCCTGCCTTTTTCTCTGGATGCTCCAGAACTCCTAGTGAGCTCTGAATCAACATATTCAGCAGTCCCAGCTGGGGTATGTGATGGCCACCAAGGTTATCACCAGGCTTAGGCATGGATGGACAGGCTCGATGGCATATCCGGACATATGATTCCGTATCTTCACCCGAGAATAGAATACAATGGAATGGAATGGAATGGAATGAAATGACAGAGGAGATCGGAAATATGGGCGTGGGGGAGGCTTAAGAGTGCTGTGATTAAAGAATTGATCCAAGTCCTAAATGACCAAATTGTTCTGATCATTTAGGAAAACACACACACACACACACAACCGAAAGAAAATCTTCCACATTTCTAGCTGAGAAACTTTGGAGATGGGGCTTGGATTATCAAGTGTTAATAACATTAAAAACTGTTTTATGTTTCTATTAAAAATGTTCTGTGATTATGAGAAAGCAGAAAAGGAAAAAAGGAGCAGAGGAGGGACTCCTGGGTGGCTCAGTGGTTGAGTGTCTGCCTTTGGCTCAAGGCGTGATCCCAGAGTCCTGGGATCCGAGTCCTGCATCACGCTCCCCAGAGGGAGCCTGCTTCTCCTTCTGCCTATGTCTCTATCTCTCTCTGCGTGTCTCTCATGAATAAATAAATAAAATCTTAAAAAAAAAGAGAAGGAGCAGAGGAAGAGGAGTAGAGAGAGGGAGGGAGAGAGAGAGAAACAGAGACACACACACAGAATAAAGACAAAGTAAGGAAAGAAGGGAAAGACAAATAAGAGACTATGTATAGAGACCGGCCACGGGCTTAGTTCATTTCTCTTCTTGAAACCCAGGGCTGCTGCCACTAAAGCCCAAAGTCCTGATGATAAGTTTCTGGTATTGCGCTTGCTTAGTGAAGCTCTCAGAGCTTCTGCTGAGGAAAATTTATGACCCACTGCAG
The DNA here is from genome assembly GCF_011100685.1 of Canis lupus familiaris. Lineage (NCBI taxonomy): Eukaryota > Metazoa > Chordata > Mammalia > Carnivora > Canidae > Canis > Canis lupus. Next base: position 59,164,838 of record NC_049260.1, on the reverse strand, counting down.
CAAGACAGAAAACTTGCTGTTTTTTGGGGTCTATGCCCAACCAGTGTGACAGCCCTAGTTCACCCTAGCACCAGGAAGTTGCAGCTGGACCCCCAAGTACCATGGCTAACTTATGCCTATTTCTCCCCTTCATTGCCCCGAGCCTCCCTCTTCCGTAGCAGATGCGGAGCAAAGGAACGTTTGCAGAAAAAAAAAAATTTTTTTTTTCAGAGCCTTGGTCTGAGCTATGTCTGGAAAGTCCATGGCATCCTGAATGATATAGAATTTACTGAGCATTTATTAGGCTCCAGGCCTTGTTCTAAGAGCTCATATGTTCACTCATTATATAACTCCATCATTAAAACAACCAAGTGAGGCAAGCGCGACTATAACCTTCACTTTCGCAGTGAGGAAACCAAGGCTCCATGAGCCTTAGAAACCTACCTAAGGTCACACAGATCATAAAATTCAGGTGCCTCTGAATTAAAAGATGACATACTTTACTTTATTCATAAAGCATCATGGCCCTGAGGCTGAAGAGGAGAATAAGGTTGGTAATTTCCAAGGAGGAGGTGATTTTAAATCTGGCCTGATTTCAAATCACTTTGAACTACCCCTGCTGTACCTAGGGAGGCACCTTCTCTCTTAAACATCTACTCACAGACAGACAGACACACACACACACACACACACACACACACACACACACCACACACACACCACACTGACTGGCATGGAGCAGTCGGAGGCCCATGTGATCCAGACTCAGCAGTTCACAGAATGATTATTTCCTTACCCTTACTCATGAACAATATTAAATCAATACTCCCAGAATTTTCTTGGAAACTTAAGGCATCAGAAGCTTCCAACTTTAGCCCAGAATGTGTTCTCTTCAGTTGTACAGATTCCACCATCCCCTAAGGATAGCTTAGAGCCCCTCTCCATCTTCCCATAACGCCCTGGGTGTATTTTTATCAATCCATTCATGCAACAAAAAATCGTGGAACTTCTCTAATATATGTCAGCCACTGTATTTATTCCTTGTAATCTCTGTCATTCAATTACTACTATCTTATTTTTAATGATCAGTCTTAATGTAACAATACCTCTCACTAGGATGGGTGCCTTGTCACTATTATATACCTAGGGCTTAGCCACATATGGGCACACCTCTGAGTAGGCTCTCAACCAATACTGGAGATTGAATGGAAAATTTCATGAGGTATATACTTACTGCATGTAAAAAATTAGGAACACAAGGAGGAGATAAAATATAAACTAAATGGAATGTGAACCTCACTGTGGGTAAAGAGATAATGCCACATTGAAGGTGGAGTACCAAAAAGGGAGGCTCTTATAATACTTGCAAAGACACATGGGGATCCCTGGGTGGCTCAGTGGTTTAGCGCCTGCCTTCAGCCCAGAGCGTGATCCTGGAGTCTGGGGATCGAGTCCCGCATCAGGCTCCCTGCATGGAGTTTGCTTCTCCCTCTGCCTGTGTCTCTGCCTCTCTCTCTCTCTCTCTCTCTCTCTGTGTGTGTGTGTGTGTCTCATGAATAAATAAATAAAATCTTTAAAAAAAATCTGCAAACACACTTTGCAATATAAACCAGGGTCTGTACACTCAGATAAGAATATATCTTAGGCAGGATGGCAAAATAACATCCAGCCCTATAATGGGAGCCCCCTCTTCTTAGTCTCAGGTTTGCTTTATGGGTGGGGTGGGGGTGGGGGCCTGCCTATCATACTGTATGTAACACAATCCCCAGGCACGCCAGGGACATTAGACACGAGGAGTGAAAGAGCATGAACATGAAAGTCCTTCCTTTTAGGAATGGACACCTTCTACTATGACTCGCTGGACTCTCCTATCTGTCTCTCAAGGTATTAGAAGTTCTGAATTCCCAAAACCTACCCAGGAGAAGTGTTGCTACTCCAGACCTACATACTTCCTAACTATGCATAGGTTTGAAGGGCCAACTTTGCCCACCAGTTGCCCTAGAGATAGCAGATTTTATTGGTGAATTCTGTTGACAGGACCCATCCCATATTCTGCAGGTCCCATTCATTTACAAGACATTGCCACTTTTGTTTTCAGACAAGGGCCATTTCAAGCAAGGAGACAAGAGAACATTTCTCAAATCCACCTCCCCGAAGGGTTGGCGTTGGGTGTATTTAAGGATAAGGGGTCAGGATGTCAAGGGGTATGTAGGGTTGAATGGAATATGCTGATTGCACATAGGGACAAAGGGGGGGGGTGTCCTCCTTTCTGAGCATGTGCATTTGGGAATCACGCCCCTTCGTGAGACACATGTTCAGAAAATGGTGACATAAACATGATGAATGGGAGAGATCTTGGGTTTGTCGTCACAGAGGTTACTTTCGGTCACTTTTGGCCTCTTCCACACGGCTGCAAGAATTCTTCCCGATTAAGTTCCAGTCTTAGTTAGTCTCATAGGTGGTTGGTCAACCACTGCGAAACAGACTCATAACTCAATCAAGTTAACCAGAGTTTCTTTAGGGTAGAACGATTAAACATTTGTTGATGTGTCGGTTTCACTTTCAATTTGTCAGGGGTTTGTTTTTGATTGTTTTTTTTTTTTTTTTTTTTCTGGACAAGGGCCCTGAATTGTCTCATGGTCCCTGGTATAGTACTCAGGAATGATGCAGGCCTTCTGACTTTAAGTTGTGCTGCAGGTGGCAGCAGGGAGCAGCTCCTCCTTTCTTTCTACAGCTATTGTTGAATCACAAATAAAAGCAAAGTTTTCATACACTGAGCCGCTTTTCTAAATTAGGTTTCACACTACATCAATCTCAGAATAACTCTTCAAGTTGAGTATTTTTCTTTTCACTATTTGAAAAAGAGAAAGAGGGAGGGAAGGAGACAGGCAGGGGGTGAAGAGGGAGACAGACCCTGTACAAAAACAATAGATGGAAGAATTAAGACTCGATTCAAGGTCTAAGCTTATCACTAGTTGGCATTATGGATATTAAGTGGTGTTTCTTGAGTTTTCCTTCCTGAGAAGCAAATCTGTGACAAAAGAGCAGTAGCTGGAGTCCATGGCCAGCCTGGCAGCACTATCTTATCACAGCACCCCTGGGAACACTAGAGCTACTTTTGATGGTAATGGGGTGGGATGGAGGTGAGACTGTGGACATGACACAAAGCTGAGAGGGACTTATGGAGACTAGTGAATGCCCATACCTTTCCTTCAGTGAGGGTGGTGTCAATGTCATGATGTCAACCCTTCCTGGCCACTGTATCCCAAGACAGAGCAAGATTTTCAGGGACTTGTGAGTCTCTATGTCAAAAGGAATGCAGTGCATTGTGTTACCTCCTGTAACAACTGTGTCAGATGGCCAGGATGGCATCTTAAGGGGCCATTGTATGTCCTCCTGACCACAAAACAGTCCTGGAATATGATCACCACATTCACACGCAACAGCTTCAGCAAGATGGCACCAGCCATCTCTTCTACCTGGCCCCTGTTACATTTTGTAAATCAGGTTTTCAGTTTTCACGGAACACTCTCTCAGATGGTTTCTGACCACAACCCCAGCTTTTTATTCCCCTCTCAACTTTTAGTCACAAGTTTCAAGGCCAATCAAATTTGCTTTCCTGTCCTATAGTCCAATAGCCAAACAGTCCATGAGAACTACACCCTACAATACTATCTGCCTATTTAGCTGCTGGATTCATGTTTCATATCTCACTGACCTCATTGCCCCAGGACACTCTACCTCATACCATTTATGGCTTCCAGCCTGTGTGCATGAATTGGATTCTTTCTTACTTCTTTTTTTTGAAAAGCACTTTGTTATTTATTTATTTATTTATTTATTTATTTATTTATGATTTTATTTATTTGAGAGAGAGAAAGAGAATGCACATGAGCAGGGGCGGGGGGCAGAGGGAGAGAGAGAGAGAAGCAGGCTCCCCGCTGAGGGCAGAGCCTGATGTAGGGCTCAATCCTAGGAACCTGAGATCATGACCTGAGCCAAAGTCAGACGCTTAACAGACTGAGCCACCCAGGTGCCACCAATAATACATTTATTATGCATGTTGCATAGATGCTTGCCAGTGACAGGTACTATGTAATTGTTGGGTTTAGGGTTCGGGATTTATCCACTAAGTCAAGTTTGTTCACATGTTCAAAACTTCTAAATTCTTATTAGGTTGTAGGCTGTTTGAGCAGTCAATTGCTGAGAGACGTGTTAAAATATCCCACCATTTTACTGGATTTGTCCGTTTATGCTTGTAATTCTTTCAATTTTTGGTTTATGTATTTTGAGGTGGTCTTACAGCAAGGTTTCTGGGACAAGTTCCAATCTGGAATAGCATCCTGGGGTCATGGTTGCACTCCCTCCTGGCCATAGAACACACCCCGTGGACACAATCACTCAAGATGCCATCTCTAACATCCTATCTTGGCATGAAGCACACTTACTATAAGATGACGCAAGTCAGCCCCGGTAGGTTTTATGAACCACATAATTTACAGGAATATTACAGGAAACACTTTTATTATCCAGATTTTATATTTTCATAGCAGACTAACTTAAATGGTTTCTGACCATAGTCCTATTTTTCCTCTCAACTTTTAATGACCAGTTTCAAGGTCCTTCAAGTTTGTCTTCCCATGTAGTCTGACAGCCACCATGACCATGTGATCCATATTTTTAAGGAGTATCTACATGGCTTTACCAACTGCAACTAGCGGCACTCACCCAACTGCCTTGCCAATGACAAACATATTTGATAATGGAAGTTGCTTCCATTGACGTGTAACGTCAGATGCCTTCTTCTACCCCATGGTACCCTAGCTCCAGCAATTACAGCTTTCATTTTCTCCACACCCCTGTTATCCCTGGCACTACAGATACCTCAGCACCTTAGTCAGGACTGGTGACACCTTTGGATCCATCCATGGCATGTCCATATTACCTGTCTTCGAAGGAAGCTGAAGGTCAACTCAGTGGTGCCCTTCCAGAAAAGAGAAAGAATCATCCCAGGTGAACTTCCATCTCCATGTTTCTTACCCCACACCCAAAGGTCTTTCTTCAATATAGTTCTTAAAGTCCACCAACTCTCTCCTTTTATGTTCCTGGCCCATCCTTCTTTCTCTTATTTTAGTAACCAGCTACCTTGAGTCCATTTGAAACAATCGGTGTGAGTGCAAAGGCCAATGCTTATTTTGATAGCTCTGCCTGGCCTGGCAATGGGAAAGGCCCTGGATGACAGTTTGATCTGCTGCTGTTTGCGGGTACAGAGCAATTGGCTTTTCCAATCTTGTGAGAACCTCAATTCCTGGTCCGGATGAACCTTGAGGACATTCTACTAAGTGAAATTAGCCAGTCACAAAAAGACAAATACTATATGACTGCCCTTGTATGAGGTATCTAAAGTAGTCAAATTCATAGAAACAGAAAGTAGTATGGTGGTTGCCAGGGGCTGGGGGGAGGGAAAAATGGAAGTTGTTGTTTAATGGGTGCAGCCTTTCAGTTTTGCAAGAAGAACTAGTTCTGTTGCACGGCGGTGTGGATACACTTAACACTCTTGAACTGTATACTTAGAAATGGTTAAGGGGGTCAACTTCTCTGTCATGTGTATTTCACCACAATTTTAAAAAGTCCCTGGACCTCCTGTCTCTTTCTAGCTTCAACTCTTTAGAAGAACTTCCTATGGTCATTGCCATCTCTTCTTTAACCCCCACTCCCTTCTCAACCCACTGCCATCTGACTTCTGCCCTCACCATTCCACTAAGCCTGCTCTTGCTATGGTTGTCAGTGACCTCTCGATATTTGTGGGCTTAATGTACTCAACCCAGGGGATTGGACACTATTCACCTTTCTCTCTCCTCTCTCTCTCTCTCTCTCTCTCTCTCTCTCACACACACACACACACACACACACACACACACTCACTTTTTCTGCCTTTTTGCCTCTTCATAAATAGTTCTTTGTGAACTGATCTTTGTGTCTTTGAATTCTTCAGAGTTTCCTTTGAACAGCTCAATTAAACCTAAAGAAACAGCTATAAGATGTATATCTCTGGTCAGATCTCCCTCTAACCAGTCAGTTCCATCTGAACGTCCCATTGGCTCTTCAAACTCAACTCCTCAAATTAAACACCATCATCCCTCCTCTCGCTGTTTTTTAAGCTCAATGCATGCATTTCCACATCTTATCCTGAAATTTGGGACTCATACTGGAATCCTGATTCTTCTATATCTCTCATATCCAATTAGTCAAAAAGCTCTATGGATTCTAATTCCCTTCTTATTTCTCAGAATTCATATCCAAATACATTTCAACTCTTATTTTGATGTAATTTTTGTGTTTGGTATAAGATATTGGTCCAGGGTACCTGGGTGTCTCAGTCGTTTAATTGTCTGCAGTTGGCTCATGTCATGATCTCAGAGTCTTCAGATGGAGCCCGTGTTGGGCTCCCTGCTCAGCAGGGTGTCTGCTTCTCTCTCCCTATGCTCCTCTCTGTCCCTCTCATGTTCTGTCTCTCTGAAATAAATAAAAAAAATTTATAAATAATTTTTAAGTAAACAAAATATTGGTCCAGTTTGATTCCTTTCTATGTAGCTAACCAGTTTTCCCAACACCATTTATTGAAGAGACTATTGTTTTCCCATTGTATATTCTTGCTTCCTTTATTTTAAGTTAATTGACCATATATGCGTGGGTATTTCTGAACTCTCTGTTTTTTTCATTGATCCGTATGTCTATTTTTATGCCAATATTATGTTGTTTAGATTATTATAACTTTGTAATATAGTTTGAAATCCATGAATGTAATGACTCTAGCCTTCTTAGTTTTTCTCAAGATTGCTTTTGTTGTTCAGGACCTTTTGTAGTTCCACACATATTTTAGGATTGGTTGTCCCATTTTTGTGAAAAATTTTATTGCAGTTTTTTTTAGATATTGCACTGGATCTGTAGATTGCTTTGGGTAATATGGATATCTGAGCAACGGTGATTTTTTTCTATCTTTGATAGTGGAAAATCTTTCCATTTATTTGCGTCTTTTTCAATTTCTTTAATTACTGTCCTATATTTTTCAGTGTGGAGGCTCTTACTCTCCTTGGTTAAATTTATTTCTTGGTATTTTATTGAATTTGGTACAATTGGTAAATCAGATTATTTTCTTACTACCTTTTCTGATAATTCATTGTTAATATATAAGTACACAACATATATTTGTATACTGACACACTGCAACTTTACTGAACTCATTGGTTCCGGGTTTTTTGTAGGAGTCTTTAGGGTTTTCTATATATAAAATTATGTAGTCAGGGCACCTGGGTGGCTCAGTGGTTGAGTATCTGCCTTTGAATCAGGGCATGATCCTGGGGTCCTGGGATTGAGTCCCACATTGGGCTCCCTACAGGGATCCTACTTCTCCTTCCATGTCTCTGCCTCTCTCTGCATTTCTCATGAATAAATGAATAAAATCTTTAAAAAATAAATAAAATCATGTGGCCTGCCAATAGTGACAATTTTACTTCCTCCTTTCCAATATGGCTACCTTTTTTCTTTTTCCTACCTAATTGCTCTGGCTAAGACTTACATTTCCAGGAGGTCCCTGGGTGGCTCAGAGGTTTTGCAGCTGCCTTCAGCCTAGGGCGTGATCCTAGAGTCCCTGGATCGAGTCCCACATCGGAATCCCTGCATAGAGCCTGCTTCTCCCTCTGCCTGTGTCTCTGCCTCTCTCTCTGTCTCTCATGAATAACTAACTAACTAAATAAATAAATAAAAAATATTTAAAAGACTTCCATTTCTATGTTGAATAAAAGTAGTGAGACTGTGCATCCTTATATTGCTCCAGATCTTAAAATAAAAGCTTTCAGCTCTTCACCATTGAGTATGATGTTAGCTGCAAGCTTGATTTATGGCGTTAATTATGTTGAGGTATGTTCCTTCTATACTCACTCTATTGAGAGTTTTTATCTTAAGTGCATGTTGAATTTTGTCAAATGCCTTTTCTACATTTATTGAATTCATTATATGGTTTTTATTTCTCACATTGTTAATGAGATATATCATGTTGATTGATTTGCAGATGTTGAACTCTGTTGCATCCCTGGAATAAATCCCACTTGATATTGGTGCATCATGCTTTCAATGTATTGCTGACTTTGGTATGCTTATACTTGGTTGAGGATTTATATAGTTTTACTTATTTTTACAACTTTTGTCTTTTAAACATTCACACTAGCTTTATTAAATGTTTAATTCACTTCCTTTACTATACATTTATCTTTATTTGTGAAATTTTTACTTTCATACATTTTCTTGTTGCTAACTAGTGTGTTTTCTTTTCAGGTTAAAGCAGTCTCTTTAATATTTCTTATCGGGCCAGTTTAACGGTGGTGAATTCCTTCAGCTTATGTTTTTTTGGGAAACTCATTATCTCCTTCAATTCTTTTTTTTATAATTTTTTTAAAAAAAATTTATTTATGATAGAGAGAGAGAGAGAGAGAGACAGAGAGACAGGCAGAGGGAGAAGCAGGCTCCATGCACCGGGAGCCCGATGTGGGATTCAATCCGGGGTCCCAGGATCACACCCTGGGCCAAAGGCAGGCGCCAAACCGCTGCGCCACCTAGAGATCCCTCTCCTTCAATTCTTAATGAGAATCTTGTCAGGTAAAGTATTCTTGGATTGAAGTCCCTCCCACCCCCACCCCAACACTTTGAGTATATCATGCCACTACATCCTGGCCTGAGAAGTTTTTGGTTAAGAATCTGCTGATAAGAAAGGGAGACAGAACGTAAAGACTGCTAACTCTGGGAAACGAACTAGGGGTGGTGGAAGGGGAGGAGGGCGGGGGGTGGGAGTGAATGGGTGACGGGCACTGGGTGTTATTCTGTATGTTAGTAAATTGAACACCAATTAAAAAAAAAATTAAAAAAAAAAAAAAAAACAAAACAAAATAATAATAGAAAAAAAAAAAAAAAAAGAATCTGCTGATAATCTCATGGGGGTACCCTTTTATGTAACAAGTTGTTTCCTCTTGCTTCTTTCAATATTCTGTCTTAATCTTTAACTTTTGACAGTTTAATTATAATGTGTTTTGGTTTGGGTCTCTTTGGGTTCATCTTATTTTAAAATCTCTAGACTTCCTGGATCTAAGTTTCTGTTTTCTTCTCCAGGCTAGAGAAACTTTCAGTTATGATTTCTTCAAATACGTTTTCTTTTTTCTCTCTCTTTTTCCTCCTGAGACTTCAAAAATGCAAATGTTATTCTGCACGATGTTCTCACTTGCGTCATTTAAGCTATTTTCATTTTTTGCCTTCGATTTTTGTTGCCCTGTTTGGGTGAGTTCCACTACCTTTTCTCACTAATTCTTTCTTTTATTCCATCTAAGCCACTTCTAAATCACTGTAGTGCATTTTTTGTTTGTTTGTTTGTTTGTTTGTTTAGTTACTTTAACCTTCAACTGTCTGACTTCAGTTTTTTTTTTATGTTTCCTATCTCTTTATTGGATTTTCACAGTGTTCAGCCATTCTTCTCCTAAGGTCAGTGAGCATTTTTATGACTATTACTTTAATTCTTTACCAGATAAATTACTTATCTCCATTCCATTACGGTTTTTCTCCAGTGTTGTTTTCTTGTTCTTTTGTTTGGAATGTATTTCATGCTCTTTATTTTACATGGCTCTCTGTGTTTGTTTCTATGTATTAGGTGAAACATCTATCTCTTCCAGTCTTGAAGGCATAGGTTTCTGTAGACAATGAGCGCTATCTTTTAAGTTTGCCCTAGGTTTTGTTGTCTCTTGAGCTACCTTTTTTATTGTTTTAGACACATCGGTCCCAGAAATGAAATCTACCTTGGCCAATAGAGCTAAGCACACAAGAGACATTACCTCAGTAGGCTGTGCTCACCTGCTAGATGGGTTTGACAGTGGCTGGAAAAGTGGCACAGGGAGTCAGGTCACTAAGTCTGGCTGTGGCCATGGAAGTGGTATGGAAGGGTGGGTTATTCTAGTTTCTTAAGGTATAAATTTATAGACTTCAGAACTTTCTTCTTTACTAAAGTATGTATTTAGTGGTGTAAATTTCCCTCTCAGCACTATTGAGTAAATAGGGAGTATTGCAATTGCTGGATCATAGTGTAGTTCTAATTTTAACTTTTTGAAAAACATCTATACTGTTTTCCAGAGTGGCTGCACCAGTTTTTACTCCCACCAACAGTGTAAGAGTGCTCCCCTTGCTCCACGTCTTCACCAACATCTGTTTCCCATGTTGTTAATTTTAGTCATTCTGATAAGCGTGAGGTGATATCTCATTGTAGTTTTGATTTGTATCTCCCTGATGATGAGTGATGTTGAGCATCTTTTTATGTGTCCGTGTCCATCTGTATGTCTTCTTTGGAATAATGGCTATTCATGTTTTCTGCCAATTTCTTAAACTGGATTATTTAGTTTTTGTGTGTTGAGTTTTAGCAGTTCTTCATAGAATTTGGATATTAACCCTTTATCCAATATGTCATTTGGAAATTTCTTCTCCCTTTATGTAGGTTGCCTTTTAGTTTTCTCAATTATTTCATTTGCTATAGAGAGGCTTTTTATTTTGATGGAGTCCAAATAGTTTATTTTTACTTTTGTTTCCTCAAAAGAGGGCTCAGAGGACCTATCTAGAAAGAAGTCGCTAGAACAGATGTCAAACACATTACTGCCTGCACTCTTTTCTAGGATTATAATTATGTCAGGACTTACAATAAGGTCTTTAATTCATTTTTAGTTTTTTTATCTGTGTATGGTGTAGGAAAGTGGTCCAGTTTCATTCTCCTGAATGTTACTGTCTAGTTTTTGCAACACCATTTGTTGAAGAAACTGTCTTTTTCTCACTGGATACTCTTTCATGATTTTTTGAATGGTTAATCATATAGTTGTGTGTCCATTTCTGGGTTTTCTATTCTGTTCCATTGATCTATGTGTCTGTTTTTGTACTAGTACCATTCTGACTTGACCACTAAGCTTTGCAACATAACTTGAAGTCCAGAATTGTGATGCCTATACCTCTGCTTCTCCTTTTTAAGATTGCTTTGGCTATTTGGGGTCTTTTGTGGTTCTATACACATTTTAGGATTGTTTGTTCTAGCTCGTGAAAAATGCTGGCCATATTTTTATAGGGATTACATTACATGTGTAGATTGATTTGGATAGTATAGACATTTTAACAATATTTGTTCTTCCAATCTAAGAGCATGGGTGTTTTTCCATTTCTTTTTGTCATGTTCAATTTCTTTCATAAGTGTTTCGGTTTTTTAGAGCACAGTTCTTTTATCTTTTTGGCTAGGTTTTTTCCCAGGTATCTTGTGGTTTATGGTACAATTGTAAATGGGACTGATTCTTTGATTTCTCTTTTTGTTGCTTCATTTTTCATATATAGAAATGCAACAGATTACTGTACATTGATTTTTATCCTGCAATTTGACTGAATTCATGAATCAGCTCTAGAGTATCATGGAATCTGCAAATAGTGAAAGATTGACTTCTCCCTTGCCACTTGGGATGCCTCTTATTTCCTTTTGTTTTCTGATTGCTGAGGCTAGGACTTCCGGTACAATGTTAAATAACAGTGGTAGGAGTAGACATCCCTGTCTTGTTCCTGACCATAGAGGAAGAGCTCTCACTTTTTCTCCATTGAAAATGATATTAGTTGTGGGTTTTTTGTATATAGCCTTTATGAAGTTGAAGTATGTTCCCTCTGTCCCTATTTTGTTGATGGTTTTTATCATGAATGTATGTTCTACATTGTCAAATGTTTTTTCTGCATCTACTGAGAGGATCAAATGGTCCTTATCCTTTCTTTTATTAATGTGGTGTATCACGTTGATTGATTTGTGGATATTGAACCACCCCTGCAACCCAGGAATAAATATCACTTGATCGTGGTGAATAATTCTTTTAATGTGCTATTGGATTCAATTTGTTGTATTTTGTTGAGAATTTTTGTATGCAATTCATAAGGGATATTGGCTTGCAACTCTTTTTTAATGAAGTCTTTGTTTTTGGAATCCGGGTAATGCTAGCCTAGGGAATGAATTTGGAAGTTTTCCTTCCATTTCTATTTTATGAAACATTTTGAGAATAATAAGTATTAATTCTTCTTTATTTTTTTTATTTATTTATGATAGTCACAGAGAGAGAGAGAGAGAGAGAGAGAGAGAGAGAGAGAGAGAGGCAGAGACATAGGCAGAGGGAGAAAGAAGCAGGCTCCATGCACCCGGAGCCCGATGTGGGACTTGATCCCAGGCCTCCAGGATCGCGCCCTGGGCCAAAGGCAGGCGCCAAACCGCTGCGCCACCCAGGGATCCCTAATTCTTCTTTAAATGTTTGGTAGGGGAACACCTGGGTAGTTCAGCGGTTAAGCATTTGCCTTTGGCTCAGGGTGTGATCCCGGAGTCCTGGGATTGAGTCCTACATTGGGCTTCCTGCATGGAGCCTGCTTCTCCCTCTACCTGAGTCTCTGCCTCTCTCTCTCTCTCTGTGTGTGTGTGTGTGTGTCTCATGAATAAATAAATAAAATCTTTAAAAATATATTTGATAGAATTCCCCTTAGAAGTCATCTGGCCCTTGACTCTTGTTTTTTCAGAGATTTTTGATTACTTATTTTATTTATCTGCTGGTTAGTAGTCTGTTCAAGTTTTCTATTTCTTCTTGTTTCAATTTTGTTAGTTTACACGTTTCTAGGAATGTTTCCATTTCTTTCAGATTTCCTGATTTGTTGGATATAACTTTTCATAACATTCTCGTCTATTTCTGCGGTGTTGGTGGTTATCTATCCTCTCTCATTTATGATTTTACTTATTTGACTCCTTTCCTTTTTCTTTTTGATAAGTCTGGCTAGGCGTTTGTATATTTTATGATTTTTTTCAGTGAACCAGCTCCTGGTTTCATTGATTTATTCTATGGAAAATTTTCAGTTTCTATATCATTTATTTCTGCTCAAATCTTTACTATTTCCCATTTTCTGCTAGCTTTAGGCTTCACTTGTTTTTCTTTTTCTAATTCCTCTAGGTGCAAGCGTAGGCTGTATATATGGGATTTTTCTTATTTATTGAGGTGGCCAGTATATGCTATATGCTTCCCTGTCAGGAACACTTTTGCTGCATCCCAAAGATTCTGGACTCTCATGTTTTCATTTACATTAGTTTCTATGTATTAAAATTTTTTTTTCTACCTTAATTTCCTGTTTGGCCCATTCATTCTTTAGTAGTGTATTTTTTACCTCCAAGGTTTTTTTTTTTTTTAATTTATTTTCATTGAAGTTCAATTTGCCAACATATAGCATATCACCCAGTGATGACCTCATCAAGTGCCCCCCTCAGTGCCCGTCACCAAGTCACCCCAACACCCGCCCACCTCCCTTTCCACTACCCCTTGTTCACTTCCCAGAGTTACGGGTCTTTTATGTTCTCACACTCACTGATATTTTCACTCATTTTCTCTCCTTTCCCCTTTATTCCCTTTCACTATTTTTTATATTCCCCAAATGAATGAGACCATGTAATGATTCTCCTTTTCCGAAAGGCTTATTTCACTCACCATAATACCCTCCAGTTCCATCCACGTCGAAGCAAATAGTGGGTATTCGTTGTTTCCAATGGCGGAGAAATACTCCATTGTATACATATACCACATCTTCTTGATCCATTCACCTTTCCATGGACACCAAGGCTCCTTCCACAGTTTGGCTATTGTGGACATTGCTGTTATAAACATTGGGGTGCAGGTGTTCTGGCATTTCACTGCATCTGTACCTTTGAGGTAAATCCCCAGCAGTGCAAATGCTGGGTCATAGGGCAGTTCTATTTTTAACTTTGAGGAACCTCCACACAGTTTTCCAAAGTGGCTGTACCAGTTTACATTTCCACCAACAGTGCAAGAGGGTTCTACCTTCTCCTCATCCTCTCCAACATTTGTGGTTTCCTCTCTTGTTACTTTTCACCATTCTCACTGGAGTAAGGTGGTATCTCATTGTGGCTTTGATTTGTATTTCCCTGATGGCCAGTGATGCGGAGCATTTCTCATGACTTTTTGGCCATGTCTATGTCTTCTTCTGTGAAATTTCTATTCATGTCTTTTGCCCATTTCATGATTGTTTGTTTCTTCGCTATTGAGTTTAATAAGTTCTTTATAGATCTTGGATATTAGCCCTTTATCTGATATGTCATTTGCAAATATTTTCTCCCACTCTGTACGTTGTCTTTGAGTTTGGTTGACCATAAAGTTGAGGATCCACTTCTGGATTCTCTATTCTGTTCCATTGATCTATGTCTGTTTTTGTGCCAGTACCACACTGTCTTGATGACCACAGCTTTGTAGTACAACTTGAAATCTGGCATTGTGATGCCCCCAGCTATGGTTTTCTTTTTTAAAATTCCCCTGGCTAGGTGATGGAAGGGGAGGAAGGCGGGGGGTGGGGTGAATGGGTGACGGGCACTGAGGGGGGCACTTGACAGGATGAGCACTGGGTGTTATTCTGTATGTTGGTAAATTGAACACCAATAAAAAATAAATTTATTATTTAAAAAATAATTAAAAAATAAAGGGTTAAAAATAAATAAAATAAAATTCCCCTGGCTATTCGGGGTCTTTTCTGATTCCACACAAATCTTAATATTATTTGTTCCAACTATATGAAGATAGTCCATGGTATTTTGATAGGAATTACATTGAACATGTAAATTGCCGTTGGTAGCATTGACATTTTCACAATATTAATTTTTCCAATCCATGAGCATAGAATATTTTCCCATCTCTTTGTGTCTTCCTCAATTTCTTTTATAAGTGTTCTGTAGTTTTTAGGATATAGATCCTATACCTCCTTGGTTAGGTTTATTTCTAGGTCTTATGCTTTGGGGTGCAATTGTCAATGGGATTGTCTCCTTAGTTTCTCTTTCCTCAGTCTCATTGTTAGTGTATAGAAAGGCCACTGATTTCTGGGCATTGATTTTGCATCCTGCCACATTACTGAATTGCTGTATGAGTTCTAGCAATCCTGGTGTGTAGTCTTTTGGGTTTTCTATTTACAGTATCATGCCATCTCCGGAGAGGGAGAGTTTGACTTCTTCCTTGCCAATTCGAATGCCTTTTATTTCTTTTTGTTGTCTGATAGCTGAGGCTAGGAGTTCTAGTACTTTGTTGAATAGCAGTGGTGAGAGTGGACATCCCTGTCTCGTTCCTGATCTTAGGGGAAAGGCTCCCAGTGTTTCCCCATTGAGAATGATATTTGCTGTGGGCTTTTCGTAGATGGCTTTTAAGATGTTGAGGAATGTTCCCTCTATGCCTACACTCTGAGGAGTTTTGATCAGGAATGGATGCTGTATTTTTTTCAAATGCTTTCTCTGCATCTAATGAGAGGATCATATGGTTCTTCTTTTTTCTCTTGGTAATATGATCTATCACATTGATTGCTTTATGAGTGTTGAACCAGCCTTGCATCCTGGGGATAAATCCCACTGGGTCATGGTGAATAATCTTCTTCATGTACTGTTGGATCCTATTGGCTAGTATCTTGTTGAGAATTTTTGCATCTGAGTTCATCAGGGATATTGGTCTATAATTCTTCTTTTTGGTGCGGTCTTTGTCTGGTGTTGGAATTAAGGTGATGCTGGCCTCATAGAATGAGTTTGGTAGTATTCCATCTTTTTCTATCTTTCTAAACAGCTTTAGTAGAATAGGTATGGTTTCTTCTTTAAACGTTTGATAGAATTCCCCTGGGAAGCCATCTGGCTCTGGACTTTTGTGTCTTGGGAGGTTTTGGATGACTGCTTCAATTTCCTCCCTGGTTATTGGCTTGTTCAGGTTTTCTATTTCTTCTTGTTCCAGTGTGGTAGTTTGTGGTTTTCCAGAAATGCGTCCATTTCTTCCAGATTGCCTAATTTATTGGCGTATAGCTTCTCATAATACGTTTTTAAAATATTTTGTATTTCCTCAGTATTGGTTGTGATCTCTCCTTTTTCCTTCATGATTTTATTAATTTGAGTCTTTTGTCTTTTCTTTTTAATAAGACTGTCTAATGGTTTACCTATCTTATTAATTCTTTCAAAGAACCAACTCTTGGTTTTGTTGATCTGTTCTACAGTTCTTCTGATCTCCATTTCATTGAATTCTGCTTAAATCTTTATTAACTCTCTTCTTCTGCTGGGTGTAGGATCTATTTGCTGTTTTTTCTCTAGCTCCTTTATGTGTAAGGTTAGCTTTTTTATTTGAGTTCTTTCCAGATTTTTGATGGATGCTTGTATTGTGATATGTTTCCCCCTCAGGACTGCTTTTGCTGTATCCCAAAGATTTTGAACAGCTGTATCTTCAGTCTCCTTAGTTTCCATGAATGTTTATAATTCTTCTCTAGGTTCCTAGTTGACTCTTTCATCTTTTAGCAGGATGCTCTTTAACCTCCACGTGCTTGAATTTCTTCCAAATTTCTTGTGATTGAGTTCTAGTTTCAAAGCATTATTGTCTGAAAATATGCAGGGGACAATCCCAATCTTTCGATATCGGTTAAGGCCTGATTTGTGACCCAGTATGTGGTCTATTCTGGAGAAAGTTCCATGTGCACTTGAAAAGAATGTGTATTCAGTTGCATGTGGATGTAAAGTTCTGTAAATATCTGTGAAGTCCATCTCATCCAGTGTATCATTCAAAGCTCTTGTTTCTTTGGAGATGTTGTGCTTAGAAGCTATGTCAATTATAGAAAGTGCCATGTTCAAGTCTCCCAGTATAAGTCTATTATTATCTAAGTATGTCTTAACTTTGGTTATTAATTGATTAATATACGTGGCAGCTCCTACATTAGGGGCATAAATCTTCATGATTGTTAGGTTCTCTCGTTGGATGGATCTTTTAAGTATGATAAAGTGTCCCTTTTCATCTCTTACTACAATCTTTGGGATAAATTTAATTTATCTCATATTAGGATGGCTACCCTTGCTTTCTTTTGAGGACCATTTCAATGGTAAATCGTTCTACAACCTTTAATTTTCAGGCTGTAGTTTTCTTTACATCTGAAATGAGTCTCTTATAGATAACAAATAGACAGGTCTTGCTTTTCTATCCAGTCTGAAACCCTGTGCCTTTCGATGGGATCATGAAGCCCAAGATATGAATTTAGTGTCATCATAATACCTATTCAGTCCCTGTTTTTGTGGTTTGTTTCCTTGGACTTCCCCTTTGTTTTACAGAGTCCCCCTTAATATTTCTTGCAGAACTGGCTTGACGGTCACATGTTCTCTCAGTTTCTGCCTATCTTGGAAGCTCTTTATTTCTCCTTCTATTCTGAATGAGAGCTTTGCTGGATAAAGTATTCTTGGCTGCATGTTCTTCTCATTTGGGACCCTGAATATATCCTGCCAGCCCTTTCTGGCATGCCAGGTCTCTGTGGAGAGGTCTGCTGTCAACCTAATACTTCTCCCCATGAAGGTTAGGGATCTCTTGTCTCTTGCTGCCTTATGGATCTTCTCTTTATCTTTGGAATTTGCAAGTTTCACCATTAAATATTGGGGTGTTGAACGGTTTTTATTGATTTTAGGGTGGATCTCTCTATCTCCTGGATCTGAATGCTTGCTTTCCTCCCCCAGTAAAGGAAGTTCTCAGCTATGATTTCTTCAAATACACTTTCTGGTCCTTGTCCCTTTCGGCACCCTCTGGAACCCCAATTAAACATAGATTTTTCCTTCTGAGGCTGTCATGTATTTCTCTTAATCTTTCCTCATGGTCTTTTAATCGTTTTTCTCTTTTTTTCTTCAGCTTCCTTCCTTACCATCAACTTGTCTTCTATGTCACTCACTCCTTCTTCTACCTCATTAACCCTTGTCGTTAGGACCTCTATTTTGGATTGCATCTCATTTAATTGATTTTTAATTTCAGCCTGATTAGATCTAAGTTCTGCAGTCATGAAGTCTCTTGAATCCTTTATGTTTTTTTCCAGAGCCATCAGTAGCTTTATAATTGTGCTTCTGAATTGGCTTTCTGAGATTGAATTGTAATCCAAATTTTGTAACTCTGTGGGAGAGAGTACTGTTTCTGATTCTTTCTTTTGTGGTGAGTTCTTCCTTCTAGTCATTTTGCTCCGTGCAGAGTGGCTAAAAACAAGTTGTACTGGAAAAGGAAGGAAAAATGGAAAAATAGGCAGGGGGCAACCAAACAAACAAAAAGCAAAAACAAGGAGGTGTATCCCCTGATTGTAAATACTGTAAATCCCTCGACTTCCCCTGGACCTTCCGGCATTGCTTGTTCAAGAACTTGCTCTTCCCCTGTCCTTCCAGCAGGTGTTCTGGGGGAGGGGCCTGCTGTGATGATTCTCCGGTGTGTGCACCTGAGTGAGCTGCCCCGCCCCCTGCAAGGTACATGGCTCAGTGGCAGCTGTTTATCCTGTGAGCCAAGAGCCACTCTGGAAAACAGTATGAAGGTTCATCAAGAAGTTAAAAATAGAGCTACCCTGTGACCCAGCAATTGCACTACTGGGTATTTACCCCAAAGATATAGATGTAGTGAAACGGCAGGACATCTCATCCCAATATTCATAGCAACAATATCCACAATGGCCAAATTGTGGAAGGAGCCAGGATGTCTTTTGATAGAGGAATGGATAAAGATTTGGAATATTACTCAGCCATCAGAAAGGATGAATTTCCACCATTTACATTAACGTTGATGGAACTGGAGGGTATTATGCAGAGTGAAATAAGTCAATTGGAGATAGACAATTGTCATATGGTTTTAGTCATATGTGGAATATAAGAAGTAGTGTAAAGGACCATAAGGGAAGGAAGGTAAATGGTATGGGAAAAAATCAGAGAGGAAGACAAACCATGAGAGACTCTTAACTCTGGGAAACAAACTGAGAGTTGCTTAAAGAAAGGTTAGTGGTGGGATTGGGTAACTGGATAATGGGCCTTAAGGAAGGCACTTGATAGGATGAGCACTTGATGTTATACTATGTGTTGGAAAATTAAATTTTAATTAAAAAGGCAAACAAAACTAAAAAATTAAAAATAAAAAAATAAATTTCTGTCTTCTTGTGTGTGTTAGAACAACTTATTATCTTTCTTGCTCCTGAGAGTAATGGCTTTATGAAGAAGTATAGTGTCCATGGCCTGGTGCTATAGGATTTGTCTCTGGTGTGTGCTGCGTGCACTCTACTGCTTTGTTTTGGTTGCTCTATCTGTCAAGCTAGTGGTCTCCAGAAGCTCTCCTTGTCTACAGTGGGTAGTATTTGGGTCTTAGCCAGAGCATGGTGAGTTTGAACTAGATGTGCTCTGGTCTTCTTGCTAAGTGAGCCCTGATGCTACTTCCACTAGAACTGTAGACTTGCAGAAGTTTTTGGTGGGATACATGGTGTGGGAAGGGGTTTCTGCAGGTCTTCTGGGGAAGGATCCTGCTACAGTGGAACCGAGTCCCACTTGCCAGGGAATGGCAGTACCAGGAGAGCCCAGGGGCAAGACTTGTAAGCAGGTTAGGCAGCAAGTGGAAGCACTGTGCTGTATACTACAGGTCCTTCTATGCTTATGCTGAGGGATGGGGGAGGAAATGGTGCTGGCCAGCTTCTTTGTCCCCAGAGAAGTGTTTTTGTGCTTTGCTGTTCTTAGAGAAGCACTCTAAAAGAGTGAATATCTTTCCTTCATGTCCCAGAAAAGGCAGGCAATATTTCAGATTGCTGTTTTCATGTTGTCTGTTTCTGGGTTGCTTGCCTGCCTGTAGCAGCACAGTTCACTTTGGGCTCTATTTTAGCTAAGCCTGCTGACTTTTAAAACTCCAAACCAGAGACACACTCTGGCAGAAACCTGTACTTGGCAGTCTGCTGGGGTAGAGTCTGACTGTTCTGGGATGGATGAAGCTTTGACTAAGAAGGGCAGTCACACCAGAGCACAAGGGCATGGGATTTGGAGGAAAGCCGTCTAAATAGCTAGTGTCTGTGTTAGCCATCCTCAGTAGGTGTTTCTGTGTCTGTTCTTCTGGGGGCAGAAGAGGGAGGGAAATGGTGCCCCCTGGCTCTTTTATCCCTAGAGAGGTGTTTCTGTGGATGCCCCCTCTCACAAATGTGCTTTAAGAAGGGCAAACTGTCTCCCTGTGTGCCTTAGGAAATCCTCAGATTGCTCCATATGCCCTGTGATTTTTGTCTGCCGTTTCTCGAGGAGCAATGCAATGCCTTCTATCCCAGGCAAACCTACTGACCTGTAAGCCCCACTGGCTGCAAAAAATGACAAAAAATAGTCCCTTTCCTTTGCCCTGGCAATAGCTTTGAGGAAGTGTTCTCCTTGTGTATTCCCCTGTTCCACTCTCTGTTGCCTTTTCCTGCAAACAAGGATCATTTTCCTCCAAAGCAGCCATGATCCATTTCTCTTTCAAACCACATCTCCCTCTTTCCCTCTTCCTCCATGTGGTCTCTTCTCTTTCACTAGTTGTTCAGTTTGTTTTCGCAACCCTCAAGTCAATTTCTTGGATATTCAGAATGATTTGATAGCTATGTATTTGTGTTTGAGGAGAAAGACAAGCCTAGGCTCCTACTACTACATCATCATCTTTGTTCCAAGACTGATGTGTGAGAAAAATCTTAATTGATTCAACATATATGGGGTGCCTACCATGTGCTAAGCACTCTTCTAGGCTGTAGAGGTATAGAAGTGGACAAAACAAATATTCCTGTCTTTATGAAATATACATCAGAAGCAATTAACTAAATTTTCACCAATGGTATATGAATGTGCTCATTTTTTTCCTTATTCACATTAAGATTACTATTTTTCAAGATTTATGGATTCATTTATTTTAGAAAAAAAGAGAAAGGGGGAGGGGCAGAGGGGGAAGGAAAGAAGGAATCTCAAGCTGACTCCCCACTGAGTGTGGAGCCTGATTTGAGTCTGAATCCCAAGACCCTGAGATTATGACCTGAGCCAAAATCAAGATTTAGATGCTTAACTGACTGAGCCATTCAGGCACACCAAGATAACTATTTTTTACAAATCTTAGTGACTTTAGTAAGAGTAAATCCATGCTCCTTGGTCTTTTCATTCACATATCTTTAATTATTTAGTGAGATTAAGTATTTTTTATGTGTTTTAGTCATTTCTGCTTTCTCATTATAAATTCTATATTGCAAGTGATTTGCCAGTCTGTCACTTTGGACATGATATCTTTGACATTCATCTACTGGAGGTAATTTTCCTTGTTTCTTTTTGTTTTGTTTGGTTTGGCCTATAATTCTCCAGTATTTATTTATTTATTTATTATTTTTTTTTATTGGTGTTCAATTTACTAACATACAGAATAACACCCAGTGCCTGTCACCCATTCACTCCCACCCCCCGCCCTCCTCCCCTTCTACCACCCCTAGTTCGTTTCCCAGAGTTAGCAGTCTTTACGTTCTTTCTCCCTTTCTGATATTTCCCACACATTTCTTCTCCCTTCCCTTATTTTCCCTTTCACTATTATTTATATTCCCCAAATGAATGAGAACATATAATGTTTGTCCTTCTCCGACTGACTTACTTCACTCAGCATAATACCCTCCAGTTCCATCCACGTTGAAGCAAATGGTGGGTATTTGTCATTTCTAATAGCTGAGTAATATTCCATTGTATACATAAACCACATCTTCTTTATCCATTCATCTTTCGTTGGACACCGAGGCTCCTTCCACAGTTTGGCTATCGTGGCCATTGCTGCTAGAAACATCGGGGTGCAGGTGTCCCGGCGTTTCATTGCATTTGTATCTTTGGGGTAAATCCCCAACAGTGCAATTGCTGGGTCGTAGGGCAGGTCTATTTTTAACTGTTTGAGGAACCTCCACACAGTTTTCCAGAGTGGCTGCACCAGTTCACATTCCCACCAACAGTGTAAGAGGGTTCCCTTTTCTCCGCATCCTCTCCAACATTTGTTGTTTCCTGCCTTGTTAATTTTCCCCATTCTCACTGGTGTGAGGTGGTATCTCATTGTAGTTTTGATTTGTATTTCCCTGATGGCAAGTGATGCAGAGCATTTTCTCATATGCATGTTGGCCATGTCTATGTCTTCCTCTGTGAGATTTCTGTTCATGTCTTTTGCCCATTTCATGATTGGATTGTTTGTTTCTTTGGTGTTGACTTTAAGAAGTTCTTTACAGATCTTGGAAACTAGCCCTTTATCTGATATGTCATTTGCAAATATCTTCTCCCATTCTGTAGGTTGTCTTTGAGTTTTGTTGACTGTATCCTTTGCTGTGCAAAAGCTTCTTATCTTGATGAAGTCCCAATAGTTCATTTTTGCTTTTGTTTCTTTTGCCTTCGTGGATGTATCTTGCAAGAAGTTACTATGGCCGAGTTCAAAAAGGGTGTTGCCTGTGTTCTTCTCTAGGATTTTGATGGAATCTTGTCTCACATTTAGATCTTTCATCCATTTTGAGTTTATCTTTGTGTATGGTGAAAGAGAGTGGTCTAGTTTCATTCTTCTGCATGTGGATGTCCAATTTGCCCAGCACCATTTATTGAAGAGACTGTCTTTCTTCCAATGGATAGTCTTTCCTCCTTTATCGAATATTAGTTGCCCATAAAGTTCAGGGTCCACTTCTGGATTCTCTATTCTGTTCCACTGATCTATGTGTCTGTTTTTGTGCCAGTACCACACTGTCTTGATGACCACAGCTTTGTAGTACAACCTGAAATCTGGCATTGTGATGCCCCCAGATATGGTTTTCTTTTTTAAAATTCCCCTGGCTATTCGGGGTCTTTTCTGATTCCACACAAATCTTAAAATAATTTGTTCTAACTCTCTGAAGAAAGTCCATGGTATTTTGATAGGGATTGCATTAAACGTGTATATTGCCCTGGGTAACATTGACATTTTCACAATATTAATTCTGCCAATCCATGAGCATGGAATATTTTTCCATCTCTTTGTGTCTTCCTCAATTTCTTTCAGAAGTGTTCTATAGTTTTGAGGGTATAGATCCTTTACATCTTTGGTGAGGTTTATTCCTAGGTATCTTATGCTTTTGGGTGCAATTGTAAATGGGATTGACTCCTTAATTTCTCTTTCTTCAGTCTCATTGTTAGTGTATAGAAATGCCACTGATTTCTGGGCATTGATTTTGTATCATGCCACGCTACCGAATTGCTGTATGAGTTCTAGCAATCTTGGGGTGGAGACTTTTGGGTTTTCTATGTAGAGTATCATGTCATCGGCGAAGAGGGAGAGTTTGACTTCTTCTTTGCCAATTTGAATGCCTTTAATGTCTTTTTGTTGTCTGATTGCTGAGGCTAGGACTTCCAGTACTATGTTGAATAGCAGTGGTGAGAGTGGACATCCCTGTCTTGTTCCTGATCTTAGGGGAAAGGCTCCCAGTGCTTCCCCATTGAGAATGATATTTGCTGTGGGCTTTTCATAGATGGCTTTTAAGATGTTGAGGAATGTTCCCTCTATCCCTACACTCTGAAGAGTTTTGATCAGGAATGGATGCTGTATTTTGTCAAATGCTTTCTCTGCATCCAATGAGAGGATCATATGGTTCTTGGTTTTTCTCTTGCTGATATGATGAATCACATTGATTGTTTTACGGGTGTTGAACCAGCCTTGTGTCCCAGGGATAAATCCTACTTGGTCATGGTGAATAATTTTCTTAATGTACTGTTGGATCCTATTGGCCAGTATCTTGTTGAGAATTTTTGCATCCATGTTCATCAGGGATATTGGTCTGTAATTCTCCTTTTTGGCGGGGTCTTTGTCTGGCTTTGGAATTAAGGTGATGCTGGCTTCATAGAACGAATTTGGAAGTACTCCATCTCTTTCTATCTTTCCAAACAGCTTTAGGAGAATAGGTATGATTTCTTCTTTAAACGTTTGATAAAATTCTCCTGGGAAGCCATCTGGCCCTGGACTCTTGTGTCTTGGGAGGTTTTTGATGACTGCTTCAATTTCCTCCCTGGTTATTGGCCTGTTCAGGTTTTCTATTTCTTCCTGTTCCAGTTTTGGTAGTTTGTGGCTTTCCAGGAATGCGTCCATTTCTTCTAGATTGCCTAATTTATTGGCGTATAGCTGTTCATAATATGTTTTTAAAATCGTTTGTATTTCCTTGGTGTTGGTAGTGATCTCTCCTTTCTCATTCATGATTTTATTAATTTGAGTCTTCTCTCTCTTCTTTTTAATAAGGCTGGCTAATGGTTTATCTATCTTATTAATTCTTTCAAAGAACCAACTCCTGGTTCTGTTGATCTGTTCCACAGTTTTTCTGGTCTCGATTTCGTTGAGTTCTGCTCGAATCTTTATTAGCTCCCTTCTTCTCTTGGGTGTAGGATCTATTTGCTGTTTTTTCTCTAGCTCCTTTATGTGTAAGGTTAGCTTTTGTATTTGAGTTCTTTCCAGTTTTTGTTTTTTTTTTTTTTTTTTTTTTTTTAATTTTTTTTATTTATTTATGATAGTCACAGAGAGAGAGAGAGAGAGAGAGAGAGAGGCAGAGACATAGGCAGAGGGAGAAGCAGGCTCCATGCACTGGGAGCCCGACGTGGGATTCGATCCCGGGTCTCCAGGATCGCGCCCTGGGCCAAAGGCAGGCGCTAAACCGCTGCGCCACCCAGGGATCCCTCTTTCCAGTTTTTGAATGGATGCTTGTATTGCGTCCAGTATTTATTTAGAAACTTTTCCAACTATAAGACTTTTCTGTATTACAGTATATAATTTGAATAATCCAATTTATTAATAATTTAATTACATTATAATAAGTTTGAAATTCCATGAAGAAATTCTGGAAGAGTGAAAGTATCAAAGTAGAGATAAACGTAACTGTTGTAGTGAGTCCTGATCCAGATACAGTTGTAGCCTTTCAAAAACATTAATGTGCATCCTACTGTCATATATTTTTCTGCTTATTATTCAAAAATAATTTAAAGCTTACAGAAAAGATGCCAGAATAGTACAAAGGACTGCCTTATTCTCTTTGTTCGAATTGATCAAGTATTTAAGAGTTTGTCCCATTTATTTTATCATTCACTATTATCTAGCTATCTATCATCTATCTATATCTATATATCCATCCATCTATCTTCGTTGAAATACTTGAATTTAAGTTTTAGATGTCATTCTCCTTTACATCCAAATAATTTCTAGATTATTTCCAAAGATCAAGGACATTCCACAATATAAGTTCATTCAATTTTCAACTTTGGGAAGTTTAATGCTCATACAGTGCATTTTCTTTATTCTATCAACCATATTTCAATTTTTTTCAGTTGATTTAATATTAAACATGATAACAGTTTCCTCCTGCAGTTCATGATTATGCATTTCAGCTATTTGTCATATCTTTTTGTTATATTGAATCTGGAAAAGTTCTTAAGCCTTTCAGGCTATGAATTCTGAATCACACTACAGAAATGATTTTGTATCTTGAGCACAGACATCTTTTGTGTGCATACTGATATACATAAAATAAAATCCACTAATTTTATGTGCATATTAATGAGTTTTGGTAAATATATACAGCACAATACAGATTTAGAATCTTTCTATTTTCCCAGAAAGTTCCCTTCTGTCTATTTGCAGTCAATCTTTGTCTCTGCCAACGCCCAGCGGCAAGTGCTGATTGGCTCCCTCTCCATATAGTTTTGTCTTTTCTAGATTTCTTACATATGGAGTCATACAATATGTAGACTTTAGTGTCTGGCTTCTTTCACAAAGCTTTATGTTTTTGATTTTCACCCATGCTGTGCCATGAATTTTATTTCTTTTTATTTCCAAGTAATATTCCATTATATAGATATATCATGATTTGTTTATCTACTCACTGGGTGATGGTAATTGGAGTTGTTTCCAGTTTTTAATCTATTTACATGTGCTGTTGCTATGAACATTCTTATACAAGTGTTGTCAGGACATATTTTCATTTCTTGTGGGTGTATACCTACGAATGAAATTGTTAGGTCATATGGTAACTTTAACATTTTGAAGAATTGTGAGACTATTTCCAAATTGCACCATCTTACATTACATCAACAATGAATGAAAGTTCCTATTATGAGGCATACATATCGACATTTGTTTTTAACACATTTTTGATATTAGCTATTCTTGTGGGTGTTCATTGGTATTTCATATGGTTTCAATTTGCATTTGCCTAATATCTAATGATATTGAGATACTTTTTATGTTCTTATTGCTGATTTATGTAATCTCTTTGGAAATTTAAAAAAAATTTTTTTAAATTTTATTTATTTATGATAGTCACACACACACACACACAGAGAGAGAGAGAGAGAGAGAGGCAGAGACACAGGCAGAGGGAGAAGCAGGCTCCATGCAGGGAGCCCGACGTGGGATTCGAACCCATGTCTCCAGGATCGCACCCTGGGCCAAAGGCAGGCGCTAAACTGCTGCGCCACCCAGAGATCCCTCTTTGGAAAATATTAAGATATTTTGACTATTTTAAAATTAACTTATTAATCTTTTTATTAAGTTGTAATAAGATTTGCATGCCCTTTATGTATTCTGCATAATAATAAATTTTAGCAAAGTTATGGAGTTATAAAATGATCACCATAATCCTATCATAGAACATTTTACCTGTATTCCATTTACATTTAGTCCATGTCCCCAAACCAATCCCAAGGCAGCTATTAATCTACTTTCTGTTTCTATAAATTTACTTAAAAATTATTTATTTGAGTATAGTTGATACACACCCCTAAATTAGTTTTAGGCATACAACATAGTGATTTGACAAGTTTATACATTATGCTATGTTCACCAGAGGCATAGCTACCGTTTGTCACCATAAAATACCATTACAGTACAATTGACTGTATTTCCTATTCTGTGACGTTGATTCCTGTAACATACTTATTCCATAAGTGGAAGCCTGTATCTCTCACTCCCTTATACCCATTTTTCCATCCTCCTGCCCCCCTTCCTTCTAGTAACTATCAGTTTGTTCTGTATTTATAGGTCCAATTCTGCTTTTTGTTTGTTTATTCATATTTTTAGATTACACATATAAGTGAAATCATATGGTATTGTTTTTCTCAATCTGAATTATTTCACTTAGCATATACCCCATAGGTCCATCCATGTTGTTGCAAATGGCAAGATCTCATCCTTATTTATAGCTGCATAATACTCCATTATATATATATAATATATATATACATCACCACTTCCTTATCCATTTGTCCATTGATGGACCCTTGGGTTGTTTCTATATCTTGGATATTGTAAATAATGCTGCAACAAACATACAGATGTATATATCTTTCAAATTAGTGTTTTCATTTTCCTCAGGCAAATACCCAGTAATGGAACTACTGGACCATATGGTATTTTTATTCCTAATTTTTTGAGGCAGCTCTGTAGTGTTTTCCACAGTGACTTTATCAATTGACATTCTCACAAACAATGCACAGAACTCCTTTATCTCCACAGCCTTGTTACTTCCTGTTGTTTCTTGTCTATTTACTTTTAGCCATTTTGACAGGTAAGGTGATATCTAATTGCAGTTTTGATTTGCATGTCCTTGATGATTAATAATGTTGAGCATCTTTTCATGTGCCTGTTGGGTATTTACACATTTCCCCTGGGAAAGTACCTGTTCAGGAGCTCTGCCCATTTTTAAATTATACTGTTTGGTGTTCTTTGGTGTTGAGTTGTATAAGTTTTTTCTATATTTTGGGTATTAACCCCTTATCAGATATACCATTTGAAAATATATTCAGGAGGAAACTTGGAAGATACCAGAGAAGGATCCTAAGTTCACCATGTCCTAGGATACACAGAGATAATTGGCATGTCAGTGCAACTAACCTAGACATTGGCCCAAAGACTGACAGAACAGTCTCTTCACAGTTAATCAAAGAGAAAAAACCTCATCCGAAAGGGTGGGAAAAGTGGAGACATAGTCAGGAACCAAACTCTTGGTGAGACTAACCACAAACAGGAGGGACACCATATCATGGAGAAAGGAAAGGAAGAGATCCCACACCAGGCAACAGAAACATGGGGAAAATTACATTAGAAGATGATTTCTCATAACGTTTGTCTTTGAAAACTAGTGGGGCTTATCTTCATGAGTTTTTACGATCAGCAAGACTTAAATCCAGGTACTTTAAAAATCAGTGGGCTTAGCTCAGTAAGAGCCAGAATGTGATAGGAAAATGAGTCCCTGCCCATAACAAGACAGTATAAGAAACACCACCACTGAGATATAACATAAAAGCAGCAGTTTAAAAAGCACCTGAAGTATATGGAAAAGAGATTTATTTATTAATCTAAAAATGTGTGTAGGAGTGGCAGTAATCTTTAGGAGAGTTCTTAGAATAGAAGGCCTTCCAAATGCCATTTCCCACCCTCTGTTCTACCCCAGATGCTCAGACACTTGTGACAAACAGAACATACACTTCCCATGTAGCTTACTTATACCACATGCCCCTCCCTCAATTTTTCCTGTGAAATCATCCCATCTAACTTCCTCACTTATCAGGAATCCTTCCAAAGTTGCTCCTGGTATGTCTCATTCTGTAAACAGTACAAATGGCCACTGGCATCACTCCAAA
The DNA here is from genome assembly GCF_011100685.1 of Canis lupus familiaris. Taxonomy (NCBI): domain Eukaryota; kingdom Metazoa; phylum Chordata; class Mammalia; order Carnivora; family Canidae; genus Canis; species Canis lupus. Next base: position 59,136,331 of record NC_049260.1, on the reverse strand, counting down.
ATGACTTTTGCCAAAGGGAGAGAGGAGGATAATGACACACACTTATTTGACTGCAGCCACAACATTTGGATAGAGACAAACATCTGATATGACTACAGTCCAGGTCTAGAAACAAGCCCATTAGGGTACAATGCAGGGAACATGCTCTGCAGTTAAGGATGACCACAGACTTGGAAAATCACCTCAGGCAGACAACTTGTGTGACCCATTTCCAAGCTCAAGGTGGCCCAAGACTGAACCCTTACAGACAGAGGCACAAATACTGCATATAATATGCAAAGGGAGCCATTGCAACTGACTGGACTGAAAGCAAATAAAGCTCAACCACAAGAGTAGGATACACACAATACATATAGGAGATAACCCTTGAAGCACCATGGTTTAAGGAACAGGGGACATTGCACTATAAGGCATTACAAGACCTCTTATTCATAAAGCCATTACATTCATGATCAAGAAATATAGCTAACTTACCAAATACATATTAACAAACACAGAATTAATCAAAATGAGGATACAGAACAATATGTTCTAAATGAACAAATAAGAAAATTACTGCAAAAGAGCTAAATGAAACATAAAGAGCAATATCCCTGATAAAGAATTCAAAGCAATAGTGATAAAGGTACATACCGAACATGAGAAAAGTGGAGGATCTCAGTGAGAACTTCAACAGAGAGATAGAAGCTATTTTTAAAAATCAGACAGAAAAACTAAATAATTGAAATAAAAAATATACTAGAGGGTATCCATAGCAAACTATAGAAAGCAGAAAAATAGATCAGCAAGCTGGAAGACAGTGTAATTAAAAGCAACCAAATGAACAGTAAAGAGAAAAAAATAATAAAAAATGAGAACAGTTTAAGAGAACCCAGTAACACTCTCAAGCATAATAACATTCACCTTATAGAGATCCCATAAGTAGAAGAAAAAGAAAAAGGGGCAGAAATTTATTGAAGAAATAATAGCTGAAAATTTCTGTAATCTGGGAAGGAAACAGACTTTCAGATTCGAGAGGCACAGAGAGCCCAAACAAAACCAATCTAAGGAGGTTTATACCAAGACACATAACTAAACTAGCAAAAAGTAGTAACAGAGAATTTTAAGAGAATCAAGAGTAATGAAAGCAGATACATACAAGGGAAACAGCACAAAGTTATCAAGTGATTTTTCTGCAGAAACTTTGCATTGCAAAACAGGGCGGCATAATCAAAGAGCTGAAGGAAAAAAAATACTCTATCCAGCAGTGCTATCATTCAGAATAGAAGGAAATATAGAGTTTCTAAGACAAACGAAAGGTAAAGGAATTTATCACCACTAAACCAGCATTACAAGAAACACTAAAGGGAACTCTTTGAGTGGAAGGCCAGAATCAGGAGTAAAAAACTAGAAAAGAAAAATTAAATTTATAGGTAAATAGAAACATAATAAAAGTAGTAGATTAATATTCATACAACCAATATGGAGGTTAAAACACAAAAACAGTTAAATGGATCACATCTATAAAAATCAAGCTGGGTATTCACAAAATAAAAAGGTGTAAAGTATGACATCATACATATAAACCATGAGGTTGGGAATAAAAGTTTAGTACTTTTAGAATGGTTTCAAAAGTAAGTGACCATCAACTTAATATAGATGGCTATATGCATAGGGTGTTATATGAACCTAATGTTAACAAGAAATTGAAAATCTGGGGATGCCTAGGTGGCTCAGTAGTTGAGCATCTACCTTCAGCTTAGGGCGTGATCCTGGAGTTCTGGGATCGAGACCCACATCGGCTTCCTGCATGGAGCCTACTTCTCCCTCTGCCTGTGTCTCTGTGTCTCTCATGAACAAATAAATAAAATTTTTAAAAAGAAGAAATTAAAAATCTGACATAGACATGTAAAAAATAATGAGAAGGAAACACAATCATATCATTAAAGAAAGGTATAAAAATATAAGAAAACACAGTGAAGGAAGAAAGGGAAAGGAAGAACTAAAAATACAACCATAAAAATATGAAAAGAACAATAAGCATATTCCTACCAATAATTGAGTATAAATGGACTAAATGCTTCAATCAAAAGTGATAAGGTGGCTAAATAAAAAGGAACATCTATCTACAGGCTGCCTAGAAAATATTCATACCAAGATGGTGAAAGAGTAGGGGTCCTCAGCTCACCTGGTCCCACCAACTTACCTAGATAATATACAAAACATCCTGAACACCTACAAATTCAACTTGAGATTTAAAGAGAGAACAGCCAGAATGCTACAGAGAGAAGGGTTTTTGCTTCTAGCAAGAATCATCTAGGGTGAAATTTACTTAGGTAGTGGTTGATATTCTTGACTCAGCCCACTCTTACAGCCACTCTGCACAGAGCAAAATGACTAGAAGGAAGAATTCACCACAAAAGAAAGAAGCAGAAACAGTACTCTATGCTACAGTTACAGAATATTGATTGCAATTCAATATCAGAAAGCCAATTCAGAAGCACAATTACAGAGCTACTGGTGGCTCTGGAAAAAAGCATAAAGGATTCTAGAGACTCCATGACTGCAGAATTTAGATCTAATCACTGGAAAAAAAGCATAAAGGATTCTAGAGACTCCATGACTGCAGAATTTAGATCTAATCAGGCCAAAATTAAAAATCAATTAAATGAGGTGCAATCCAAACTGGATGTTAATGAGGTGGAAGAAAGAGTGAGCAACATAGAAGACAAGTTGATGACAAGGAAGGAAGCTGAGGAAAAAAAAGAAAAACAAGAGACCATGAGGAAAGGTTAAGGGAAATAAAAGCCTCAGAAGGAAGAATCTACATATAATTTGGGTTCCAGAAAACTCTGAGAGGGTCAGAGGGCCAGAAAGCATATTTGAACAAATCATAACTGAGAATGTCCCTAATTTGGGGAGGGAAACAGGTATTCAGATCCAGGAGATAGAGAGGCCCCCCCCCAAAAAAAAACCAATAAAAACCGTTCAACACCTCAATATTTAATAGTGAAACTTGCAAATTCCGAAGACAAAGAGAAAATCCTTAAAGCAGTGAGAGACAAGTGATTCTTAACTTATATGGGGATAAATATCGAATTAACAGCAGGTCTCTCCACAGAAACCTGGAAGGCGGGATCCCTGGGTGGCGCAGCGGTTTGGCACCTGCCTTTGGCCCAGGGCATGATCCTGGAGACTCGGGATCGAATCCCACATCGGGCTCCCGGTGCATGGAGCCTGCTTCTCCCTCTGCCTGTGTCTCTGCCTCTCTCTCTCTCTCTCCGTGTGACTATCATGAATAAATAAATTAAAAAAAAAAAAAGAAACCTGGAAGGCCAGAAAGGGCTGGCAGGATATATTCAAGGTACATGCAGCCAAGAATACTTTATCCAGAAAGACTGTCATTCAGAATAGAAGGAGAGATAATGAGCTTCCAAGAGAAGCAGAAACTGAAAGAATATGTGACCACCAAACCAGCTCTGAAAGAAATATTAAGGGAGACTCTGTAAAAGAAAGTGGATGCCCAAAGAAATAATCCACAAGAACGGGCACTGCATTGGTATTACGATGACGCTAAATTCATATCTTTCAATAGTTACTCTGAACGAAAATGGGCTAAATGAACCCATCAAGGGATTCAGGGTTTCAGACCGGATTAAAAAAGCAGGACCCATCTCTTTGCTGTCTACAAGAGACTCATTTGAGACCTAAGGACACCTACAGCCTGAACATGAAAGGTTGGAGAACCACTTACTACTCAAATGGTCCTCCAAAGAAAGCAGGGATAGCAATCCAAATATCAGATAAATTTAAGTTTATCCCATAGACTGTAGTAAGAGATGAAGAGGGATACTCTATCATACTTAAAGGGTCTATACAAAAAAAAAAAAAAACAAAAACCTAACAATCATGAATATTCATACCCTGAATGTGGGAGCTGCCAAGTGTATCAATCAACTAATAACCAAAGTAAAGATATACTTAGATAATACTACACTGATACTAGGAGACTTCAACACTGTTATTTCTGCAAATGACAGATATTCTAAGTAGAACATCACCAAAGAAACAAGGGCCTTAAATGATACACTGGACCACATGTATTTCACAGATACATATAGAACTTTGCATCCGAACAAAAGTGAATACACATTCTTCCCAAGTGCACATGGAACTTTCTCCAGAGTAGACCACATATTGGGTCACAAATCAGGTCTCAACAGATACCAAAAGATTGGGATTGTTCCCTGCATATTTTCAAATCACAATGCTTTGAAACTAGAACTCAATCACAAGAAGAAATTTGGAAGAAAGTCAAACACTTGGAGGTTAAAAACCATCCTACGAAAAGATTAATGGCTCAACGAGGAAATTAGAGAAGAATTTAAAAGATTCATGGAAACTAATGAGGATGATGATACAACCATTCAAAATCTTTGGGATACAGCAAAAGCAGTGTTAAGAGAGAAATACATTGCAATACAAGCATCTCTCAAAAAGATGAAAAAAAAAAAAAACCCCAAATACACAAGCTAACCCTGCACCTAAAGGAACTAGAGGTAGAACAGCAAATAAAGCCTACACCTAGCCAAAGAAGAGAGTTAATAAAGATTCGAGTAGAACTCAATGAAATAAAGATCAGAGGAACTGTAGAGCAGATCAACAAAACCAGGAGTTGCTTCTTTGAAAGAATTAATAAGATAGATAAACCATTAGCCAGCCTTATTAAAAACAAAAGAGAGGGGATCCCTGGGTGGCGCAGCGGTTTGGCGCCTGCCTTTGGCCCAGGGCGCGATCCAGGAGACCCGGGATCGAGTCCCACATCGGGCTCCCTGCATGGAGCCCGCTTCTCCCTCTGCCTGTGTCTCTGCCTCTCTCTCTCTCTCTCTGTGACTATCATGAATAAATAAATAAAAATCTTTAATAAAAAAAGAAACAAAAGAGAAAAGACTCAATTTAATAAAGTCATGAATGAAAAAGGAGAGACCACAACCAAAACCGAGGAAATACAAACGATTTTAAAGATGTATTATGAGAAGCTATATGCCAATAAATTATGCAATCTAGAAGAAATGGATGCATTTTTGGAAAACCACAAATTACCAAACCTGGAACAGGAAGAAATAGAAAACCTGAACAGACCAATAACTAGGGAGAAAATTGAAGCAGTCATTACAAACTCCCAAAACACAAAAGTCCGGGACCAGATGGCTTTGCAAGGGAATTCTATCAAACGTTTAAAGAAGAAACAATGCCTATTCTTAAAGCTGTTCCAAAGGACAGGAAGGGACAGAATACTTCCAAACTCGTTTTGTGAAGCCAGCATCACCTTAATTCCAAAACCAGACAAAGACCCCACCAAAAAGGAGAATTATAGACAAATATCCTTGATGGACACAGATGCAATAATTCACAAGATACTAGCCATTAGGATCCAACAGTACATTAAGAAGATTATTCACCATGACCAAGTGGGATTTATCCCCAGGATGCAAGGCTGGTTCAACACTCATAAAGCAAGCAATGTGATAGATCATATCAAAAAGAGAAAAAACAAGAACCATATGATCCTATCAATAGATGCAGAGAAAGCATTTGACAAAATACAGCATCCATTCCTGATCAAAACTCTTCAGAGTGTAGAGAAAGAGGGAACATTCATCAGCATCTTAAAAGCTGTCTACAAAAAGCCCACAGCGATTATCATTCTCAATGGGGAAAAACTGAGAGTCTTTCCCGTAAGATCAGGAACACGACAGGGATTTCCACTCTCACCACTGCTATTCTACATAGTACTAGAAGTCCTAGCCTCAGCAATCAGGCAACAAAAAGAAATAAAAGGCATTCAAATTGGCAAAGAAGAAGTCAAACTCTTCCTCTTCGCAGATGACATGATTCTGAACATAGAAAACCCAAAAGACTCCACCCCCGGATTGCTAGAACTCATACAGCAATTCGGCAGTGTGGCAGGATACAAAATCAATGCCCAGAAATCATTGGCATTTCTATACACTGAGACTGAAGAAAGAGAAATGGAGTCAATCCCATTGACATTTGCACCCAAAAGCATAAGATACCTAGGAATAAACCTAACCAAAGAGATAAAGGATCTATACCCTAAAAACTACAGAAAACTTCTGAAAGAAATTGAGGAAGAGACAAAGAGAAGGAAAAATGTTCCATGCTCATGGATTGGAAGAATTTATATTCTTTAAATATCAATGTACCCAGGGCAATTTACGTGTTCAATGCAATCCCTATCAAAATACCATGGACTTTCTTCAGAGAGTTGGAACAAATCATCTTAAGTTTTGTGTGGAATCAGAAAAGACCCCAAATAGCCAGGAGAATATTGAAAAAGAAAACCAGAGCCGGGGGCGTCACAAGGCCAGATTTCAAGTTGTATTACAAAGCTGTGTTCATCAAGGCAGTATGGTACTGGCAGAAAAACAGACACATAAATCAATGGAACAGAATAGAGGATCCAGAAATGGGCCCTCAACTCTATGATAAACTAATATTCAACAAAGTAGGAAAAACTATCCATTGGAAAAAGGATAGGGTCTTCAATAAATAGCGTTGGGTAAATGGGACAGCCACTTGCAGAAGAATGAAACTAGACCATTCTCTTACACCATACACAAAGATCAACTCAAAATGGATGAAAGATCTACATGTGAGACAAGAATCCATCAAAATCCTAGAGGAGAACACAGGCAACACCCTTTTTGAACTTGGCCACAGCAACTTCTTGCAAGATACATCTATGAAGGTAACGGAAACAAAAGCAAAAATGAATTATTGAGACTTAATCAAGATAAAAAGCTTCTCCACAGCAAAAGAACAGTCAGCAAAAGTAAAAGACAACCCAGAGAATGGGAGAAGATATTTGTAAATGATATATCAGATAAAGGGCTAGTATTCAAGGTCTATAAAGAACTTATTAAACTCAACAGCAATGAAACAAACAATCCAAACATGAAATGGGCAAAACATAAACAGAAGTTTCACCAAAGAAAACATTGGAGGTCCCTCAGTGGCTCAGCGGTTTAGCGCCTTCCTTCTACCCAGTCTGTGATCCTGGAGTCCCAGGATCGAGTCCTGCATCAGTCTCCCTGCATGGAGCCTGCTTCTCTCTCTGCCTTGGTCTCCGCTTCTCTGTCTCTCTGCGTGTGTCTCTCATGAATAAATAAATAAAATCTTTAAAAAAACTACACATGGCTAACAAGCACACGAGAAGATGCTCTGCATCACTTGCCTTAAGGGAAATTCCTACCCTATGACAATCCAGCAATCGCTCTACTGGGGATTTACCCCAAAGATACAGATGCAGTGAAATCCTGAGTCACCTGCACTCCAATGTTTATCGCAACAATGTTTACAATAGCCAAACTGTGGAAGGAGCTTTGGTGTCCATTGAAAGATGAATGGATAAAGAAGATGTGGTCTGTAAATCCAATGGAATATTACTCAGCCATTAGAAACAACAAATACTCACCATTTGCTTCGAGTGGATGGAACTGGAGGGTCTGCGGTGAGTCTCCTATATGCAGTATGTAGATCGGTTTATTTTTTTATCCATTCTGGCACCCCATGTCTTTTTATTGGAACATTTAGGCTATTTATATTTAATTATCGATATACATGTAATTATTGCCACTTTTAAAATTTCTTTTCTGATAGTCTTTCTATTCTTCTGAGTTCTTGTCTTCTCTTGTGCTCCTTTTTTGTGTTTGATGAGTATTTATAGTGTTATGTTTGGCTTTATTTCTCTTTATTTTTTTGTGTATCTATTACAGGTTTTGGTTCCTATGAAATGCATATGTAACATCCTAAGTAAATAGAAGTCTCTATTAATCTGATTGTCCTTTAAGTTCAAACACGCTATAAACCATAAAGAAAACAATAACAGTAAAAAAAAAACAGGAAAAGAAATAAAGACTTCTTTCTCTTTTTTTTTTACCCGTTCACTTCCTTTTATACCCCTTCTCCATGTATTATATGTATGTAGTCATTTTTACATCTGTTTATTCATAATTTTCTGATGTCTAATTATGGCTATTTCTCTTTCAATAAAGAAGTCTCTTTAACATATCTTGTAAGTCTGGTTTATGAGTGATAAATTCCATTATTTTCTGGTTTTTCCTGTGAAACTTTTAATTCCCCTTCAAATCTAAATGATAACATTGCTGAGTAGAGTATTCTTGGTTGTAGCTTTTTTTCCTTTCAGTTATTTTCATTTATCATGCCCTTTGCTTCTGACCTGCAAAGTTTTTGTGAATAATAAGCTAATAGCCTTTTACCTTTTTCCTTGAAAGCAAATGTTTGTTTCTCTTTGCTACTTTTAAGATATTTTTCTTGATCTTTAAACTTTACATTTTAATTAGGTGCCATGGGGTGGATCTTCTTGGGTTCATCTTGTTTGGAACTCCCTGTGCTCCTTAAGCTGGATGTGTATTTCCTTCCCCAGGTTAGGGAAGTCTTTAGCTATTATTTCTTCAAGTAAATTTTCTACTCATTTCTCTTTCTTCTTAGGACCCCATATAATGCGAATCTTTTTCCTTATGTTTAGCATGGGTGCTTTCCATTACTCTATCTTCCAGACTATTGATAAATTATTCTTCACTGATCTGTTGATTCCCTCTACTGTATTATTTATTTAAGTTACTGCATTCTTCAACTCTGGCTCTTTTTTATACTTCTTGTCTCTTTTAAAAATATTTTATTTTATTTATTCATCAGAGACACAGAGAGAGGCAGAGACATAGGCAGAGGGAGAAGCAGGCTTTTCACAGGGAGCCCAATTTGGGACTAAATCCCCTGACCCTGGGGTCACACCCTGAGCTTCAGGAAGATGCTCAACTACTGAGCCACCCAGGTGTCCCTTTCTAATCTCATTATTAAAGGTCTCACTGAGTTATTTCATTTTTTCCATCCCAGTGAGCATCTTCACAATTGTAACTCTATATTCTGTATCAGGCATATTGCTTATCTCTGTATCATTTAGTTCTTTTTCCGAGGTTTTGTCTTGTATTCTTTGGGAGGATATTACTTTCTCTCCCCATTTTGCTTGATTTTTTTGTTTGTTTTTATGGATCAAGAGGTATGGGTACTTCTAAACTTGAATTAATGATCTCAATTATGCTCATTACCTATGCAGGTTATGTGTGCTTGGTGAATTTTGCTGTCTGGCTGGAGCTGTGGCTGGCATGGGCAGGGAATTTCATGGTTCTCAATGCAGTGGGTGTCCTGGCAGGACAACTAAAGCCAAAGTGCATGCAAGCTGGTGTGTCCCAATGTTCTACACACATAGGGTGCCCTGGCAGGATATCAAAGCTTATGTTTATGTAAGATGGTGTGTCCCAGGGTTCTATGCATTGAGGGCAACCTGGGAGATTAGGCGAAGCTGAAATTGGTGTAAGGAGGCATGTTCCTGGGCACTCTGGGCAAGGGGTTTCTTGGAGTGGGGGCAACTTGAGCTTAGGTGTTGTGTGGGATAAAAGGTTCCTGTGCTCTCTGCTCAGACTGTGTTCCTGTGTTCTCCAAAAGGTTCCAGTGTTCTCTGCTCAGACACTGCTCAGACTAGGGTTACCTAGTTTTCTATGCACAAGTGGAACCTTGGCTTGATAGCTGAAGCTGGACTGGGTGTAAGCCAGGGTGTTCCAGGGTTGTCAGTGCAGAAGTTTTTTTGGTTTGGCAACTGAAGCCAAGTCTAGGGTGGGTGAAAGTGTTCCAGGGTGTCTATGTGCATGGGGAATCCTGGCAGCATGGCTGGATCTGAAGCAGATACCAGTTGGGAGATTCTGAAATTCTCTTGCTGAAGTGGCAAGCTGGCTTCATCTCCACACCCAGCTCTGATCTGTATTTTCTAGTTGGAAGCAAAGCATAAACTGTGCTGTTCTCTAGTCCCTCTGACTCAGAATGAGTTTCTTCAGCTCATTCACCATTTGGTGGAGTTCTAATGCTGTCTTTTTATAAACTAGTTGCTCCTTTGAACCATGGATTTTTTTTCTGTGCCCAAGGACAGAGAAATCTATTTTAGGCTGCTTGGTACTATCCATCCCCACTGCAGTTCACAGAGTTTGGAATGGAAGTTCTCTTCCTTATCATGTCTCTGTCTCTCTTGATGTTTTCATTTGACAACCTCTCCATTTTCTCTTCTGCAGAAGCTCTTCAGTTCACCTTAAGTTCTTCTTCAGGAGGAAATGATCAATAAATAGGTGTCACTTGGTGTCTCTGTATAGAAAGTGAGTTCAGGGTCTCTTACATTGCCATCTTGGATGGGACTCTATATATTTGCTTTTTATGAGACATTTCTTATATGGAATCATGCAAGATGTGGTCGGTTTCATCTGGCTTCTTTCAGTAAGAAGTTTCTCAGATTTATCCATCTGGTAGCTTGTACCAGAATTTCATTCATTTTATGACTGAATAATATTACACTGTGTAGGTATACTACACTTTATTTATCTAGTCATCAGTTGGGGTGTTCCAAGTTTGGCTATTATGAGTAATAGCATAACATTCAGGCATAACATTTTTGTAAAAACTTTATGGAGATGTAATTCAAATACCATTCAATCCACTCAGTGAAAGTATAATAAGTTGTGGTAAACTACAGTGTAGTTTTTAGTATATTCATAGACTTGTGCAAATTATCAACCACTACAGTTAACTTTAGAATATTTTTATCACTTTAAAATACATTCCCAGAAATTTTGCCTATCAATTCTCCTCAATTCTAGTGACTAATCTATTTAACCAATCACTAATCTATTTTCTTTCTGTATAGATTTGTTACTTCTGCTTATTTCATGTAAATGGAAAAATAGCATGTATGATATTTTATAATTGACTTATTTCATTCAATATAATGCTTTCAAGTTCCATCCAGATTGTAGCATGTATCAGTATTTCTTTCTTTTATGGCTTATTTATATTGCATTATATGGATATACCACGTTTTGTGTATCCACTAATCAGTTGATGAATATTAGAGTAGTTTCCATTTGGGAGCTATTACAAATAATGCTTTGAACATCTGTGTATGATTTCTGTGTGGACATAATTTTATTTATTTTTGAGCATATATCAATGACTAGAATTATTTGGCCAAATGATCTAAATTTTGAGAAACTAATAGTCTTTTTAATTTTAATAAGTTTTTTCTTGGTGCAGCGGTTTAGTGCCACCTGCAGCCCAGGGTGTGATCCTGGAGACCCGGGATCGAGTCCCATGTCAGGCTCCCTGCATGGAGCCTGCTTCTCCCTCAGCCCGTGTCTCTGCCTCTCTCTCTCTCTCTCTCTGAATAAATAAATAAATAAATCTTTTTTTAAAAAAGTTTTTTTTTCTTTTAAATCTGGTACAATTAACATATAGTGTTATATCAGTTTCAGATGTACAATTTAGTGATGCCACAATCCTATACATTGCTTAATGCTCATTATAAGTGCACTGTTTAATCACTATCTCTTATTTCAACCATTCCTCCACCAACCTCCCTTCTAGTAACCATCAGTTTGTTCTCTATGCTTATGAGTATGTTTCTTGATTTATCTCTCTTTCATTCCCTTTACTTTTTAATTTTTTTCTTAAATTCTACATTTGAGTGAAATTATATGGTATATGTCTTTCTCTGACTGACTTATATCACTTAACATTATACTGTCTAGCTCCATGAATGTCTTTCTAAATGGTAAGATTTTTTTTTCCTTTTTGTGGCTGAATAATATTCCATGTATGTTATATATATACTATATTATGTATACTGTATATATATATATTATATAGCGTGATACATATAATATATATCACATCTTCTTTTTCCATTCATCAGTCAATGGACACTTGGGCTGCTTCCATTATTTGGCTATTATAAATAAAGCTGAAATAAACATATGAGTACATATATCTTCTGGAATTAGTGCTCATGTCCTTTTTGGGTAAATATCCAGTTGTGTGGTTACTGGGTCACAGAGTAGTTCTATTTTTAATTTTTTGAGAAACGTCCATACTATCTTCCAAAGTGGCTGCGCCAGTTTGCATTTCCACCAAAAGTACACAAGTGTTCCTTTATCACCATTTCTTCACCAATACTTGTTGTTTTATCTGTTTTTTATTTTAGCCATTCTGACAAGTGTAAAGTGACATCTCATTATAGTTTTGATTTGCATTTTCCTGATACATGATGTGTAATGATGAGCATCTTTTCAGGTGTCTGTTGGCCATCTATATGTCTTCTTTGAATAAATGTCTGTTCATGTCTTCTGCCCATTTTTAAATTGGGCAGAATTGGAACACCAAAATTCATTTTGGGTGTTGATTTTATAAGTTATTTATATATTTTGGATATGAACATTGTATTGGAGATGCCATTTGCAAATATCTTCTCTCACTCAGAAGGCTGTTTTTTATTTTAGTGATTATTTCATTTGTTATGCAGAAACTTTATGTTGATGTAAACAGATGTAAAAGAGAGAAATTAAGAAGGCAATGCCATTGACAATTACATCAAAAGTAATAAAATACCAGGGAATAAGGAGGATGGCAGAAAAGTAGGAAGATTCTTGGCTTGGCTCGTCCTATGAATACAAGATAACAATTAAATCACCTAAATATAACAGAAATCTCCCTGAAGAATGGCAGAACAAAATCCACAACTAAAAGTAGTGAAGAGTCCAAGCTGAAGAAGGTATGAAGCACAGAGGCAGAGTTTGTTGGGGAGAAGTGGGTCATGGCTGCTGTAGTTGGGAGGGGATCTGCAGTCATGGAAAGGGCAAGAGACAAACCAGAACACAGGGGTGAACACAGGGAAAATAAATCCCCATAGGAATTGGCTTGGAAAAGTTAGAGACCCCAAATTTCATGAATTCTTTTGACCAGGAGGTTTAAAGCCAAGAGATTTGAAGGTAGGCAGCTTGGCTCAGAGACAGCCTGGATACATTTCGGCTGCTCTTAGAGAGAAGGCTGGCAAACAGCCCATAAACATACAACATAGAAACAGCATTCTGAAGAGCGTCTGGGGCACACAGTGGGGATGTCAGTTTCTCATCTTGGAATATGTCCCAGGGAGACACATTCACAGAGAGACCCCTCTAGGAATAAAGGAATTGGCATGTGCCATTTCCTTCAATGGCCCCTCAACAAAAGCACAGAGCCACCTGTAGTAACCAGCACAGCACTGACACTCACTACCTATATTTCTTTTGTTGTTGTTTTCATTATTTATTAAATTTCAATTTAATTAACATATGCTGTATTATTAGCTTCGGAGGTACAACTTGGTGATTCATCATTGTATACAAGTGCCCATCCCCCTACCCACATCCCTTCCAGCAACACTAGGGTGTTTCCTACAGTTAAGAGTCTCTTATGGTTTACCCCCCTCTCAGTTTTCATTTTATTTTATTTTTCCTTCTCTTCCCCTATGTTCATCTGTTCTGGTTCTTAAATTCCACATATGAATGAAATCATATGGTATTTGTCTTTCTCTGACTGACTTATTTTACTTAGCATAATGCCCTTTAGTTCCATCCATGTCATTTCATTGCAAATGGCAAAATTTCATTCCTTTCAATGGCTGAGTAATATTCCAATATATATATATATGTATATATACCACAACTTTTTAATCTATTCATCTGTTGAAGGATATCTGGGTTCTTTCCATATTTGGGCTATTATGAACATTGCTGCTATAAACATTGGGGTGCATGTGCCCCTTTGAATCACTATGTGTATATTCTTTCAATAAATACTGAGTAGTGCAATTGTTGGGTCTCAAGGGAGCTCTATTTTGAACTTTTTGAGGAACCTCCATAATGTTTTTGAGTGGCTGCACCTGTTTGCATTTACATCAACAGTGTAAGAGGGTTCCCCTTTCCCAAAATCTCACCAACATCTCTCATTTCCTGAGTTGTTCATTTTAGTCATTCTGACCAGTGTGAGGTGATATCTTATGTGGTTTTAATTTGTACTTCCCTGATGCCAAGTGATGTTGAGCATTTTTTTCATATGCCTGCTGGTCATTTGTATGTCTTCCTGAAAAATGTCTGTTCATGTCTTCTGCCCATTATTTGGCTGGATTTTTGGGGGTTTTGGGCAGTGAGTATGATAAATTTTTATAATTTTGGTACCAGTACTTAATCTTTTAAGACATTTGCAAATATCTTCTATTCTATAGGTTGCCTTCACATTTTTTGACAGTTTCTTTGCTGTGAAAAAGCTTTTAATGTTACTGGAGTTCAATAGTTTGTTTTTGCTTTTGTTTCTCTTGCTTTAGGAGATGTGTCTAGCAAGAAGTTGCAGTGGCCTAGGTCAAAGAGGTTGGTGCCTGTGTTCTTCTCTAGGATTTTGATGGATTCCTGTCTCACATTTAGGTATTTCTTCTATTTTGAGTTTATTTTTGCATATGGTGTAAGAAAAATGGTGCAGTTTCATTCTTCACGTGGCTGTCCAATTTTCCCGACACTATTTGTTGAAGAGACTGTCTTTTTTCCATTGAATATTCTTTCCTGCTTTGTTGAAGATTAGTTGAGCATATAGTTGAGGGTTCATTTCTGGGTTCTCTTTACTGTTCCATTAATCTATGTGTCTCTTTTTGTGCAGTAACATGTCTTAATGATTAGAGCTTTGCGATACAATTTGAAATCTGAAATTGTGATGATTCCAGTTTTGGTTTTCTTTTTCAACATTCCTTTGGTTATTTGGGGACTTTTCTGCCTCCGTACAAAGTCTTGGATTGTTTGTTTTAGCTCTGTGAAAAATGTTCATGATATTTTGATAGAGATTGCATTGAATGTGTAGATTTCCTTGGGTAGCATTGACATTAAAAAAATTGTTCTTCCAATCATGAGCATGGAATGCTTTCGATTTCCTTGTGTAATCCTCAGTTTCTTTCATAAATGTTCTAAAGTTTTCAAAGTACAGATATTTATGTCTTTGGTTAGATTACTATCTAAGGATGTAATGATTTTTTATGCAATTGTAATGGGATTGATTCCTTGATTACTCATTCTTCTGCCTCATTGTTACTGTATAGAAATGACTGACTTCTGTACATTGATTTTATATTCTGTGTTTTTGCTGAATTCCTGTATCATTTCTAGAATTTTTTTGGTTACGTTTTTTGGGTTTTCTACATAGATTATCATGTCATCTGTGAAGAGTGAAACCTTGACTTTACTGATTTGGATGCCTTTTATTTCTCTTTGTTGTCTGATTGCTGAGGCTAGGACTTCTAGTACTATGTTGAATAACAGTGGTGAGAATGGACATACCTGTCTTGTTCCTGACCTTAAGGGAAAAGCTCAGTTTTTCCCAATTGAAGATGATATTACTTGTGCTACTTTCTTATATGGCTTTTATTATATTCAGGTACGTTCCCTCAATCCCTACACGGTGGAGAGTTTTAATTAAGAAAGAATGCTGTATTTTGCCAAATGCTGTTTCTACATCTATTGAGAGGATCATATGGTTCTTATAGTTTCTTTTATTAATGTGGTATATCATGTTGATTGATTTGCAGACGCTGACAGTCCCCCCAGCCCCGCCAAGCCCAGGGATAAATCCCACTTGGTGGTGGTAAATAAGTCTTTTAATATACTGTTGGATCTTATTGGCTAGTATCTTGTTGAGAATTTTTGCATCCATGTTTATCAGGGATTTTGGTCCGTAATTCTTTTGAGGGAGTTCTTTGTCTGGTTTGGTGAACAAGGTAATGCTTGCCTCATAGAATGAGTTTGGAAGTTTTACTTCCATTTCCAGTTTTTGAAACAGCTTCAGAAAAAGAGTTAAAAATAGACCTGCCCTACGACCCAGCAATTGCACTGCTGGGGATTTACCCCAAAGATACAGATGCAGTGAAACGCCGGGACACCTGCACCCCGATGTTTATAGCAGCAATGGCCACGATAGCCAAACTGTGGAAGGAGCCTCGGTGTCCAACGAAAGATGAATGGATAAAGAAGATGTGGTTTATGTATACAATGGAATATTACTCAGCTATTAGAAATGACAAATACCCACCATTTGCTTCAACGTGGATGGAACTGGAGGGTATCATGCTGAGTGAAGTAAGCCAGTCGGAGAAGGACAAACATTATATGTTCTCATTCATTTGGGGAATATAAATAATAGTGAAAGGGAATATAAGGGAAGGGGGAAGAAATGTGTGGGAAATATCAGAAAGGGAGACAGAACGTAAAGACTGCTAACTCTGGGAAACGAACTAGGGGTGTTGGAAGGGGAGGAGGGCGGGGGGTGGGAGTGAATGGGTGACAGGCACTGGGGGTTATTCTGTATGTTAGTAAATTGAACACCAATAAAAAAAACACAAATTAAAATAAAAAGATAAATAGGTATTAATTCTTCCTTAAATGTTTGATAGAACTCTGCTGAGAAGCCATTCAACCCTGGACTCCTGTTTGTCGGAAGATTTTTTTTTAAAGAAATCATCTTTGTTTTTTTATTTTTTGTTTTTAATTTAAATTCAATTTGCCAACATATAGTACATCCTTAGTTTCAGATGCAGCGTTAAATAATTGCTGGGAGACTTTTGATTACTGATTCATTTTCTTTGCTGGTTTGTTCAGGTTTTCTATTTCTCCCTGTTTCAGTTTTTGTAGTTTATATTTTTCTAGGAATTTAACCATTTCTTCCATATTGCCTAATTTGTTGGCATACAATTACTCATAATTTTCTCATAATTATCTGTGTTTCTTCAGTATTGGTTGTGATCTCTCTCTTTCATTCATGATTTCATTCATTTGGGTCTTTTCTCTTTTCCTTTTGATAAGTCTGGCTAGGGGTTTAGCAAGTTTATTAATTCATTCAAAGAACCAGCTCTAGTTATTTTGATCTGTAATACAATTTTAAAATTTCTCTATCATTGATTTCTGATCTAATCTTTTTTTATTATTTAAAAAATAGTTTTCTCCTTCTGCTAGTTTTAGGCTGTATTTGCTATTCTTTTTCCAGCTCCTTTATGTGAAATGTTAGATTGTGTAATTGAGACTTTTTTTATTTCCTGAAAAGGGCCATATTTCTATATACTTCCCTCTTAGGACAACCTTTGCTGATCCCAAAGGTTCTGAACTGTCGTGTTTTCACTTTCATTTCTTCCATGCATTTTTAAATTATTCTTTATTTCCTGGTTGACCTATTTATTCTCTAGTAGGATGCTACTTAACCTCCAGGTATTTGTGGACCTTCCAAATTTTTTCTTGTAGTGACCTCAAGTTTTAAAGCACAGTGGGCTGAAATATGCATGGTATGATCTCAATCTTCTTCTACCAGTTGAGACCTGATTTGTGACCCAGTAGGTGATCCATTCTGGAGAATGCTCCATGTGCATTTGAGAAGAAAGTGAGTTTTGTTGCTTTAGGATGAAATGTTCTGGATATATCTGTTTAGCAATTTGATCCAATTTGTCATTCAAAGCCCTTGTTTCCTTGTTGATCTTCTGCTTAGATTATCTGTACATTGTTCTGAGTGTGGTATAAAAGTCCTTTACTATTACTGTATTATTACCAATGAGTTTCTTTAAATTTTTATTATATATCTGGCTATTTATATTTATATTTATATTTATATTTATATTTATATCTGGTTTATATATCTGGCTATTTCCATGTTAGGGGAATATTTACAATTGTTGGATTTTCTTTGGATAGATCCTTTTAATTATGATATAATTTCCTTCATTTCTTCTTTTTTTAAATTTAAATTCGATTTTCCAACATATAGTACATCATTAGTTTCAGATGTAGTTTTCAACAATTCATCATATGTGTATAACAACTGGTGCTCATCACATCACATGCCCTCCTTAATGCCCATCATCCAGTTAACCCATCCCTCCATCCACTTCCCTTTCAGCAATGCTCAGTTTGTTTCCCAGAGTTAAGAGTCTCTCATGCTTTGTCTTCCTCTCTGATTTTTTTCCCATTCAGTTTCCCCTCCTTCCTTTATGGTCCCTTGCACTATTTCTTATATTCCACATATGAGTGAAACCATATGATAATTGTCTTCTCCAATTGACTTATTTCATTCAGCATAATACCCCCCAGTTCCATCCACATTAATGTAAATTGTAGGCATTCATCCTTTCTGATGGCTGAGGAATATTCCATTGAGTGTATATATCATATCTTCTTTATCCATTCATTTGCTCCTTCCGTAGTTTGTCTATTGTGTACATTGCTGCTATGAACAGCAGAGTGCAGGTGTCCCTTTGACTACATTTGTATCTTTGGGGTAAATACCCAATAGTGCAATTGCTGCATCATAGGGTGACTGTATTTTTAGCTTCTTGAGGAAACTATATACTGTTTTCCAGAGTGGTTGTACCAGCTTACATTCCCACCAACAGTGGAAGTGGGTTTCCCTTTCTCCACATCCTCACCAACATTTGTTGTTTCCTGTCTTGTTAATTTTAGCCATTCTAACTGCTGTAAAGTGGTATCTCACTGTTTTGATTTGTGTTTCCCTGACAGTAAGTGATGTGGAGCATTTTTTTCTTGTGTCCCTTGGTCATTTGTATGTCTTCTTTGGAGAAGTGTCTGTTCATGTCTCCTACCACTTTCTTGACTGGATTATTTGTTTCTTGGGTGTAGATCCTTTACCTCATAACTACACTTAAAGATACAAGAAACAGTAAAACAAGTGGAGTTCAAATTTAATATAAAGAAGGAAATAATAAATATCAGAGAGGAAAAAAGAGACTGAAAAGATCGATGAAACTAACGCATAGTTTTCTGAATAAACAAAATTGAACAATATTTAGCTGGCCTAAGAAAAAAGAGAGAAGGCTTAAATAAAATCAGAAGTAAAAGAGAAGTTATGAGGAGGAAGCAAGATTGCGAAGAGTGGGGGTCCTCATTTCATCTGGTGTCTTAAATTTAGCTAGATAACTATCAAACAATGCTATGAATTCATCGCCTAAGAATTCAGCCTGAGATGTAAAGAAAGAATGGCGGGGGGCGGGGGGCGGTGCAGGGAGCCTGCTTTTCCCTCTGCCTATGTCTCTGCCTCTCTCTATGTGTCTCTTGTGGATAAATAAATTAAATCTTTAAAAAAAAGAATGAATGGCTAGAACTATATGAATAGAAAAGTGACCACTTTTTGCAAGGTAGGAGTGCAGAGAAGAAAAATGGAGGGGATATATTGGTAGATAAACAGAGGGCGGGATGGAGCCCTTGTAAGCTTGCTCCCAGAAAGTGATGGAGCTCAAAATCAGGACCTTTAGAAATTCAATCCTCTAAGAGATTTCCCTGCCTGAAAGCTGCTCAGGTTTTAAGCAGGGCAGAATCACAGGTGGGACAGTAGAGTCTCAATATTCCCAGACGCACAGAAAGAACAGGGGTGCCTGAGTCAGCAGAGTTCCCAAGCAATGGAGTGGGAAAACAGGTTTAGGTCAGTGGACCTAGGAAGGGGCTCTCAGCTTGTTCTGCTATAAACTGCAAACCATGGCTGGATCGGGTGACTGCTTTCCATGTTGGGCCCCTGCAAAAGACTGGAACACAGCAACCCTCCACCTTCCTCCGGGAGGGGTGGAGCAAGTAAGTACTCAACCTGGGAAACACTCTCTGTCAACAGATAGAAATGGGGCGACCCTCTGCTTCCTCATAGAGTGGTGGAGCGGGTGCCCCCGCAAGCAGGCAAAAGCTCTCCTGGCTGGAGCCTTGCAAATTGCACAAATCAGTATCCTTCTGGCTTTGCTCAGGAAGGATCTGAGTGGGCAGGCACCATAGGAATCTACAGAGTTTGGCGCACATCGAGGTCTCTCAGCTCTGGGGCTAGAGATCAAGCTCGAACATTTTTATTGTTGCCCTCTAAAAGGGTGTAGAAAGCCTTCATGGAAAAAAAGCTTCACGCAGCAGTTTATCCTAAGCCCAGCCCCTTGGCAAAGGGTGGTACAACTCCATCCAGGCACAGACACCTGAGAATCAGTGCAGCAGGTCCCTCCCCCAGAGACCAACTAGAAGATCAGGCAAACAGCAAGTTTACTGACCAAGCAGAACTAGAAAACTTCACTGCTAGAGGAAAATAGTATATAGAACATGAGGGGTTTTTCTTATAATTCATTTACCTTTCAGTTTAAAATTTTCCAATTTTTTCTTTCTTCCTGTTTCAGCTAATTCTTTATTTTATCAACTCTTTGTCTTTAAGTGATTTTTTAAAAAAAATCATATTTCATAATTACATGCTATAGATCTTCATTTTTGGCTTCCTTCCACTGTATTCAATTTTATTTTTGTATACATTTAAGTTTTTCTGTCTTTATAGTTTTTTAATTTAGTAACTTCTAACACAGACCAAAATGCATTCAGGACCAAGAAGATCACTCCGTTCTGTCCAATCTGTGAGATTGTATTTTCTTTCCCCTCCTTCTCCCTCCTTTTTTTGTTTTGTTTTGTTTTTCTTTTTCTTTTATTTACTAGTTCCTGACTTCTTTTGATTTGTCTACATTGTATTTCACTTGGGTCATGGTTGATATATATTTTTAAGATTTTTTATTTATTTATTCATGAGAGACACAGAGAGAGGCAGAGACACAGGCAGAGGGAGAAGCAGGCTCCTTGCAGGGAGCCCAATGTGGGACTCGATCCTGGGACTCCTGGACCACATCCTGGGCTGAAGGTGGTACTAAACCACTGAGCCACCTGGGCTGCCCTGTGGTTGATATTTTTGATTCTGTTCACTCATACAGCCATTCTTCACTGGACAAAATGACTAGATGGAGGAATTCACAACTAAAGAAAGAACCAAAGGAAATACTCTGTCACAGATCTAATAGATATGGATATAAATAAAATGTCAGAGCTGGAAGCCAAGATAACAATTATAAAGTTACTAGCTGGTCTTGAAAAAAAGCATAAAAGATGCTAGAAAATCTCTTAGTGCGGAAATGACATCTAATCAGGCCGAAATAAAAAATGCTCCAACTCACTGGGTGTTATACTCTATTTTGGCAAATCGAATTTCAGTAAAAACAAATATTTTTTAAAAATTAAGAAATAAGGGATCCCTGGGTGGCGCAGCAGTTTGGCTCCTACCTTTGGCTCAGGGCGTGATCCTGGAGACCCGGGATCGAGTCCCACGTCGGGCTCCTGGTGCATGGAGCCTGCTTCTCCCTCTGCCTGTGTCTCTGCTTCTCTCTGTGTGTGACTATCATAAATAAATAAAAATTTTTTAAAAAAATTAAGAAATAAAAATGCTCCAACTGACATGCAGTATAAAGTGGATGCTCTAACAGCTAGGGTAAATGAGGCAGAAGAGAGAGAAAGTGGCATAGAAGACAAGTTGATGGAAAGGAAGAATGCTAAGGAAAACAGAGAAAAATAACTAATAGAGAGGCTGTGAGAGATAAGTGATAGTATGAAAAAAATCCAAATTATTGGAAATCCTGAGAGTGCAGAGAGAGAGAGAGATAAAAGGCCAGAAGGTGTATTTGAGCAAGTCATAGCTGAGAACTTCCCTAATCTGGGGAAGAAAACAGGCATTCATACCCAAAGGGTAGAGAGGTAATCCAAAATCAATAAAAATAGATCAATAACCCAACATATAATAGTGAAGATTGGAAATTTCAGGGTAAAGAGAAAATACTAAAAGCAGCTTGAGACAAGAGATTCCTAACATACAGAAGGAGAAATGTTAGAATGACTGCAGACCTATCCATAGAGACCTGGCAGGCCAGAAAGGGCTGGCATGATATATTCAGCACACTAAATGAAAAAAAAAAAACATGCAGCCAAGAATACATTATCCAGCATAGTTGTCATTCAGAATGGAAGGAGAGATAAAGAGCTTCCAGGACAGACAGAAACTGAAAGAATTTGTGGCCAAAAAAACCAGCTTTACAAATGATATTAAGGGAGATCCAGTAAGCAAAGAGGGAGCCTAACAATAACATAGATCTGAAAGAAAGAGAGACAATCTGCATAAAATGGACTGGGCAATAATACGATAACATGAAATACACAAAATACATATGTTTCAATAGTTACTCTGTATGTAAATGGGCAAAATGCTCCAATCAAAAGACACAAAAGAGGGAGGGGCAAGATGGCAGAAGAGTAGGGGTCCTCAACTCATCTGGTCCACAAACTTATCTAGATAACTTTCAAAACATCCTGAATTTGACCTGAGATTTAAAGAGAGAATAGCTGGAATGCAACAGAGAAACGGTTTTGCTTCTAACAAGGTAGAAAGGCGAAAAATATAAAAAAGAATAAAGTGGGGGAGGGGAACTGCAACTAGCTGGGCTAAAGGGAACGGAAAAAGCCTCCAGGGCATGAAAGCCCAGCCCTGGAGAAGCAGGAACTTTAAAAATCTGCACTGGAGTTTTCTGTGTCAGAAAAGTGCTTAGCAGGGAAATCAGGCAGAATTGCAGAAGGGGCAGCCTCAAGATTCCTGGAGTCACTAGAAGAGGAGGAGCACCCAGCGGAAAGCTCACCACAAACCGTGGTCTGATATCAGTAAAGGGCTGGAGAGCCACAGCCCATTGGGACATTTGGGAGAAGCCAATTGGTTAGGTGGGCCAGCTTTGGAGCTGCCTTTGCCCTAGAGTCTGGCAATGGACTAAAGTGGCTGTATTCTGTTCCCTTCAGGAGAGGTGGTCCCTGGGAGCATGGGTGCAATGGCACAGGGCCCTGGATCCCAGGACACCCAAGTGGACAAAGCTGGCAATCCTCCATTCCCCCCTGGACAGGTGGAAGCAGGGAGGAGAGCTAGAACTCTCCTGTCACTGGGTGCCCTGCAAGCTATGTGGATCAGTACACCTGAGCCTGCCTCCAGGAACATCTAGGCAAGTGTGGACTATGAAACTGCAGTTAGTTACTCGAAGGGAGCTCAACTCCAGAGCTGGAAATTTGGCCGCCACCATTTTTTGTTTTTCCTTTTTCTTTCACCTTATGCCTAGGAAAAGGCAGGGTCTCTAGGGTATAAAGGTCTCAAAGGATAAATAGCTTATACTGAGCTCAGTACCTGGCAAGGGGCAGGGCATCTCCACCCAGGCACAGACACCTGAGCATCAGCACAGCAGACATCTCTCCCAGAAAAACTGCTGGAAGTACAAGGGAAAAGCAAGTTTATTGAACAAGCAGCCCTGGAAAGCTCAAGGACGGAGTGAAAATAGTATATAGAACTAAAGGGTCTTTTTCTTTTCTATTAAGACTCATTTTTATATCACACTAAAAATTACCAATATTTTTCTTTTTTCCCATCTTAACTATGATATTTTACCAACTCTTCATTTTTAAGTTTTTTTCCATTTTGACTTTCATATTATTACAATTACAAATCCTAGATATATTTTTCACTCCTGGATTCCTGTCAATATACTCAATTTAATTTTGGTAGATAGAGGAGCAAGATGGCGGAAGAGTAGGGTCTCCAAATCACCTGTCTCCACCAAACTACCTAGAAAACCTTCAAATTATCCTGAAAATCTATGAATTCGGCCTGAGATTTAAAGAGAGACCAGCTGGAATGCTACAGTGAGAAGAGTTCGCGCATCTATCAAGGTAGGAAGACGGGGAAAAAGAAATAAAGGAACAAAGGCCTCCAAGGGGGAGGGGCCCCGCGAGAAGCCGGGCTGGGGCCGGGGCGAGTGTCCCCAGGACAGGAGAGCCCCGTCCCGGAGGAGCAGGAGCTGCACCGACCTTCCCGGGCAGAAAGGGGCTCGCAGGGAGGTGGAGCAGGACCCAGGAGGGCGGGGATGCCCTCGGGCTCCCGGGGACAGTAACAGCAACTGCGCACCCAGGAGAGTCCGCCGATCTCCCTAAGGGCTGCAGCGCGCACGGCGGGACCCGGCGGGACCCGGAGCCGCTGAAGGGGCTCGGGCGGCGGCTCCGCGGAGGGGGCTGCGCGGCCCCGGGAGCAGCTCGGAGGGGCTCGGGCAGAGGAAGAGGCTCCGTGCAGAGGGGGCTGCGCGGTTCCAGGAGCAGCTCGGAGGGGATTGGGCGGCAGCTCCGCGGAGGGGGCTGCGCGGCCCGGGAGCGCGAATCCAACAGCGCAGGCTCCGGAGCACAGGGCGCCGGGACACAGCCCAGGATCCGGCCTCCCCCGGGACAGGCAGAGGCCGGGAGGGCCCAGGACACCAAGGACGCTCCTGCCCCAGCTGAGCAGATCAGCGGCCCCGCCCCGGAGCCTCCAGGCCCTGCAGACGGAGTTCCTGCCGGAGCTGAATCCAGGTTTCCAGAGCTGCCCGGCCACTGGGGCTGTTCCTCCTGCGGCCTCACGGGGTAAACAACCCCCACCGAGCCCTGCACCAGGCAGGGGCACAGCAGCTCCCCCAACTGCTAACACCTGAAAATCACAACAGGCCCCTCCCCCAGAACACCAGCTAGACGGACAACTTCCAGGAGAAGCCAAGGGACTTAAAGTACACAGAATCAGAAGATACTCCCCGGTGGTTCTTTTTTTGTTTGTTTGTTTTTGTTTTTGTTTTTGTTTTTGTTTTGTTATGCTTTTTGATTTGTTTCCTTCCCCCACCCCCTTTTTTTCTCCTTTCTTTTTCTTTCTCTTTTTCTTCTTCTTTTTTTTTTCTTTTTTTTTCGTTTTTTTTCTTTTTCTTCCCTTTTTTTTTCTCTTTCTCTTTTCTTTCCTTCTTTCTCTCCTCTCTTTTTCTCTTTTTCCCAATACAACTTGCTTTTGGCCACTCTGCACTGAGCAAAATGACTAGAAGGAAAACCTCACCTCAAAAGAAAGAATCAGAAACAGTCCTCTCTCCCACAGAGTTACAAAATCTGGATTACAATTCAATGTCAGAAAGCCAATTCAGAAGCACTATTATACAGCTACTGGTGGCTCTAGAAAAAAGTATAAAGGACTCAAGAGACTTCATGACTGCAGAATTTAGAGCTAATCAGGCAGAAATTAAAAATCAATTGAATGAGATGCAATCCAAACTAGAAGTCCTAACGACGAGGGTTAACGAGGTGGAAGAACGAGTGAGTGACATAGAAGACAAGTTGATAGCAAAGAGGGAAACTGAGGAAAAAAGAGACAAACAAAAGACCATGAAGATAGATAAGGGAAATAAACGACAGCCTGAGAAAGAAAAACCTACGTTTAATTGGGGTTCCCGAGGGCGCCGAAAGGGACAGAGGGCCAGAATATGTATTTGAACAAATTCTAGCTGAAAACTTTCCTAATCTGGGAAGGGAAACAGGCATTCAGATCCAGGAAATAGAGAGATTCCCCCCCTAAAATCAATAAAAACCGTTCAACACCTCGACATTTAATAGTGAAGCTTGCAAATGCCAAAGATAAAGAGAAGATCCTAAAAGCAGCAAGAGACAAGAAATCCCTGACTTTTATGGGGAGGAGTATTAGGGTCACAGCAGACCTCTCCACAGAGACCTGGCAGGCCATAAAGGGCTGGCAGGATATATTCAGGGTCCTAAATGAGAAGAACATGCAACCAAGAATACTTTATCCAGCAAGGCTCTCATTCAAAAATGAAGGAGAGATAAAGAGCTTCCAAGACAGGCAGCAACTAAAAGAATATGTGACCTCCAAACCAGCTCTGCAAGAAATTTTAAGGGGGACTCTTAAAATTCCCCTTTAAGAAGAAATTCAGTGGAACAGTCCACAAAAACAAAGACTGAATAGATATCATGATGACACTAAACTCATATCTCTCAATAGTAACTCTGAATGTGAACGGGCTTAATGACCCCATCAAAAGGCGCAGGGTTTCAGACTGGATAAAAAAGCAGGACCCATCTATTTGCTGTCTACAAGAGACTCATTTTAGACAGAAGGACACCTACAGCCTGAAAATAAAAGGTTGGAGAACCATTTACCATTCGAATGGTCCTCAAAAGAAAGCAGGGGTAGCCATCCTTATATCAGATAAACTAAAATTTACCCCAAAGACTGTAGTGAGAGATGAAGAGGGACACTATATCATACTTAAAGGATCTATTCAACAAGAGAACTTAACAATCCTCAATATATATGCTCCGAATGTGGGAGCTGCCAAATATATAAATCAATTATTAACCAAAGTGAAGAAATACTTAGATAATAATACACTTATACTTGGTGACTTCAATCTAGCTCTTTCTATACTCGATAGGTCTTCTAAGCACAACATCTCCAAAGAAACGAGAGCTTTAAATGATACACTGGACCAGATGGATTTAACAGATATCTACAGAACTTTACATCCAAACTCAACTGAATACACATTCTTCTCAAGCGCACATGGAACTTTCTCCAGAATAGACCACATATTGGGTCACAAATCGGGTCTGAACCGATACCAAAAGATTGGGAT
Organism: Canis lupus familiaris; assembly: GCF_011100685.1. NCBI lineage: Eukaryota > Metazoa > Chordata > Mammalia > Carnivora > Canidae > Canis > Canis lupus. Next base: position 59,110,065 of record NC_049260.1, on the reverse strand, counting down.
TGTCCCCTGCATATTCTCGGACCATAATGCCTTGAAATTAGAACTAAATCACAACAAGAAGTTTGGAAGGACCTCAAACACATGGAGGTTAAGGACCATCCTGCTAAAAGATAAAAGGGTCAACCAGGAAATTAAGGAAGAATTAAAAAGATTCATGGAAACTAATGAGAATGAAGATACAACCGTTCAAAATCTTTGGGATGCAGCAAAAGCAGTCCTAAGGGGGAAATACATCGCAATACAAGCATCCATTCAAAAACTGGAAAGAACTCAAATACAAAAGCTAACCTTACACATAAAGGAGCTAGAGAAAAAACAGCAAATAGATCCTACACCCAAGAGAAGAAGGGAGTTAATAAAGATTCGAGCAGAACTCAACGAAATCGAGACCAGAAGAACTGTGGAACAGATCAACAGAACCAGGAGTTGGTTCTTTGAAAGAATTAATAAGATAGATAAACCATTAGCCAGCCTTATTAAAAAGAAGAGAGAGAAGACTCAAATTAATAAAATCATGAATGAGAAAGGAGAGGTCACTACAACACCAAGGAAATACAAACGATTTTAAAAACATATTATGAACAGCTATACGCCAACAAATTAGGCAATCTAGAAGAAATGGACGCATTCCTGGAAAGCCACAAACTACCAAAACGGGAACAGGAAGAAATAGAAAACCTGAACAGGCCAATAACCAGGGAGGAAATTGAAGCAGTCATCAAAAACCTCCCAAGACACAAGAGTCCAGGGCCAGATGGCTTCCCAGGAGAATTTTATCAAACGTTTAAAGAAGAAATCATACCTATTCTCCTAAAGCTGTTTGGAAAGATAGAAAGAGATGGAGTACTTCCAAATTCGTTCTATGAAGCCAGCATCACCTTAATTCCAAAGCCAGACAAAGACCCCGCCAAAAAGGAGAATTACAGACCAATATCCCTGATGAACATGGATGCAAAAATTCTCAACAAGATACTGGCCAATAGGATCCAACAGTACATTAAGAAAATTATTCACCATGACCAAGTAGGATTTATCCCTGGGACACAAGGCTGGTTCAACACCCATAAAACAATCAATGTGATTCATCATATCAGCAAGAGAAAAACCAAGAACCATATGATCCTCTCATTGGATGCAGAGAAAGCATTTGACAAAATACAGCATCCATTCCTGATCAAAACTCTTCAGAGTGTAGGGATAGAGGGAACATTCCTCGACATCTTAAAAGCCATCTATGAAAAGCCCACAGCAAATATCAATCTCAATGGGGAAGCACTGGGAGCCTTTCCCCTAAGATCAGGAACAAGACAGGGATGTCCACTCTCACCACTGCTATTCAACATAGTACTGGAAGTCCTAGCCTCAGCAATCAGACAACAAAAAGACATTAAAGGCATTCAAATTGGCAAAGAAGAAGTCAAACTCTCCCTCTTCGCCGATGACATGATACTCTACATAGAAAACCCAAAAGTCTCCACCCCAAGATTGCTAGAACTCATACAGCAATTCGGTAGCGTGGCAGGATACAAAATCAATGCCCAGAAGTCAGTGGCATTTCTATACACTAACAATGAGACTGAAGAAAGAGAAATTAAGGAGTCAATCCCATTTACAATTGCACCCAAAAGCATAAGATACCTAGGAATAAACCTAACCAAAGATGTAAAGGATCTATACCCTCAAAACTATAGAACACTTCTGAAAGAAATTGAGGAAGACACCAAGAGATGGAAAAATATTCCATGCTCATGGATTGGCAGAATTAATATTGTGAAAATGTCAATGTTACCCAGGGCAATATACACGTTTAATGCAATCCCTATCAAAATACCATGGACTTTCTTCAGAGAGTTAGAACAAATTATTTTAAGATTTGTGTGGAATCAGAAAAGACCCCGAATAGCCAGGGGAATTTTAAAAAAGAAAACCATATCTGGGGGCATCACAATGCCAGATTTCAGGTTGTACTACCAAGCTGTGGTCATCAAGACAGTGTGGTACTGGCACAAAAACAGACACATAGATCAGTGGAACAGAATAGAGAATCCAGAAGTGGACCCTGAACTTTATGGGCAACTAATATTCGATAAAGGAGGAAAGACTATCCATTGGAAGAAAGACAGTCTCTTCAATAAATGGTGCTGGGAAAATTGGACATCCACATGCAGAAGAATGAAACTAGACCACTCTCTTTCACCATACACAAAGATAAACTCAAAATGGATGAAAGATCTAAATGTGAGACAAGATTCCATCAAAATCCTAGAGAAGAACACAGGCAACACCCTTTTTGAACTCGGCCATAGTAACTTCTTGCAAGATACATCCACGAAGGCAAAAGAAACAAAAGCAAAAATGGACTATTGGGACTTCATCAAGATAAGAAGCTTTTGCACAGCAAAGGACACAGACAACAAAACTCAAAGACAACCTACAGAATGGGAGAAGATATTTGCAAATGACATATCAGATAAAGGGCTAGTTTCCAAGATCTATAAAGAACTTATTAAACTCAACACCAAAGAAACAAACAATCCAATCATGAAATGGGCAAAAGACATGAACAGAAATCTCACAGAGGAAGACATAGACATGGCCAACATGCATATGAGAAAATGCTCTGCATCACTGGCCATCAGGGAAATACAAATCAAAACTACAATGAGATACCACCTCACACCAGTGAGAATGGGGAAAATTAACAAGGCAGGAAACAACAAATGTTGGAGAGGATGTGGAGAAAAGGGAACCCTCTTACACTGTTGGTGGGAATGTGAACTGGTGCAGCCACTCTGGAAAACTGTGTGGAGGTTCCTCAAACAGTTAAAAATATACCTGCCCTACGACCCAGCAATTGCACTGTTGGGGATTTACCCCAAAGATACAAATGCAATGAAATGCCGGGACACCTGCACCCCGATGTTTCTAGCAGCAATGGCCACGATAGCCAAACTGTGGAAGGAGCCTCGGTGTCCAACGAAAGATGAATGGATAAAGAAGATGTGGTTTATGTATACAATGGAATATTACTCAGCTATTAGAAATGACAAATACCCACCATTTGCTTCAACGTGGATGGAACTGGAGGGTATTATGCTGAGTGAAGTAAGTCAGTCGGAGAAGGACAAACATTATATGTTCTCATTCATTTGGGGAATATAAATAATAGTGAAAGGGAAAATAAGGGAAGGGAGAAGAAATGTGTGGGAAATATCAGAAAGGGAGACAGAACGTAAAGACTGCTAACTCTGGGAAACGAACTAGGGGTGGTAGAAGGGGAGGAGGGCGGGGGGTGGGAGTGAATGGGTGACGGGCACTGGGTGTTATTCTGTATGTTAGTAAATTGAACACCAATAAAAAAAATAAATAAAAAAATAATTTTGGTAGATATATGAGATATGGGTATGTATTTTTTGTTTTTTTCTGCCTCATTTTGTTTTACAATGGTGGAAGTTAGAGTCTTCTAACACAGGACAAATATACACCCAGAACCAAGTGGAACACCATGTTGATTCATTCTGTGAGATTATATTCTCTCTTCATTCCCATTTAGCCCCCCTCTCTTACCTTGTTTATGTTTCTGTGGTCAATGTTGGGGCTTTATAAATGTATTACTGGGTTATATATTTTGGGGATTGAGCATCTTCTAACATACAGAGAAAAATACTCTCAGAACCCAGAGGATCACCCTCTAGGACCTCTCAGGTAGACTCATTCTCTCACCACTACCACTTCCTCACCACCACCATCACCGCCCTTTTTTCTCTTTTCTTTACCTTTTTTTCTTTTTCTTTGTTTTTGTTTTTTGACTTCTTATTTTTGCTACCTTGTTTTAAAATTTGTTTTTCACTTTAGTGGTCCTTTTGTTGTATTTTGTTCTTTTTATTTTTTAATTATATTTTCTGGTCTCTGACCACTTTGGAATCATGTAGGGTGTATTTTACTTACATCGTGATTGATATTTTTTCTCAGACTACTCATACACTCACTCTGCACTGGACAAAATGACTAGAAGGAAGAATTCACCACAAAAGAAAGAACAGGAAACAGTACTACTGCCACAGAGTTACAGAATTTGGATTTCAATGCGAAGTCATAAATTCAGTTCAGAAGTACAATTATAAAGCTACTGGTGGCACTGGAAAAAAGTTTAAAAAATAAAGGACTCTAGAGACTTCATTAATGCAGAATTGAGATCCAACCAGGACAAAATAAAAAATATATTAAATGAGATGCAATCCAAACTGGATGCTCTAACTGCTAGGGTTAATGAGGTGGAAGAGAGAATGAGTGACATAGAAGACAAGTTGATGGTAAGGAAGGAAGCTGAGAAAAAAAAGAGAAAAACAATTAAGAGCCCATGATAAATGGTTTCGGGAAAGAAATGATAGCTTGAGAAGGAAGAATATACGTCTAATTGGGATTTTAAAAGAGGCTGAGAGAGAGGGAGAGAGGACCACAAAGTGTATTTGAACAAAACATACCTGATAACTTCCCATATCTGGGGAAGGAAACAAGCATTCACATCCAAGAGATAGAGGGCCCCCAAAATCAATAAAAACCATTCAACACCTCAAAATTGAATAGTGAAACTTGGAAATTTCAAAGATGAAGAGAAAATTCTTAAAGCAGCAAAATACAATAGATTCTTAATTTATATGGGGAGAGATATCAGATTAACAACAGACCTCTCCACAGAGATTTGGCAGGTCAGAAAGGGCTGGCATGATACAGAGAGAGTACTAAATGAGAAGAACATGGAGCCAATAATGCATTATCCATCAAGGCTTTCATACAGAATAGACCGAGAGATAAAGCGGCTTATACGATAAGCAGAAACGAAAAGAATATGTGACCACCAAACTGGCTCTGCAAGATATATAAGGAAGACCCTGTAAAAGGAAGTCAATGACCAAAGAAACAATCCACAAAAACAGAGAATCTAGGTCATATGATAATACTAAATTCATGTCTTTCAATAGTTACTCTGAATGTGAATGGGATAAATGAACCCACCGAAAGATGCAGCTTACTGGACTCTAAAAAAGCAAGACCCATCTATATGCTCTCTACAAGAGACTCATTTATTTATTTATTTATTTTCACAATTTTATCTTTTTAAAAAAAAATTTTTATTGGAGTTCAATTTGCCTACATATAGCATAACACCCAGTGCTCATCTCGCCCAGTGCCCCCTTAGTGCCCATCACCCAGTCACCCCAACCCTCCGCCCACCTCCCTTTCCACTACCCCTTGATCATTTCCCAGAACTAGGTGTCTGTCATGTTTTGTCACCCTCATTGATAATTTCACTCATTTTCTCTCCTTTCCCTTTATTCCTTTTCACTAATTTTTATATTCCCCAAATGAATGAGACCATATAATATTTGTCCTTTTCCTACTGACTGATTTAACTCAGCATAATGCCCTCCAGGTCCATCCAGTTGAAGCAAATGGTGGGGATTTGTCATTTCTGATGCCTCAGTAATATTCCATTGTATACATATACCACATCTTCTTTATCCATTCATCTTTTGATGGACACTGAGGCTCTTTCCACAGTTTAGCTACTGTGGACATTGCTGCTATAAACATTGGGGTGCAGGCGTTCTGGCATTTCACTGCATCTGTATCTTTGGAGTAAATCCCCAGCAGTGCAATGGCTGGGTTGTAGGGCAGATCTATTATTAACTCTTTGAGGAACCTCCACACAGTTTTCCAGAGGGGCTGTACCAATTCACATTCCTACCAACAGTGCAAGAAGGTTCTCCTTTCTCCACATCCTCTCCAATATTTGTTGTTTCCTGCCTTGTTAATTTTCCCCATTCTCACTGGTGTGAGATGGTATCTCATTGTGGTTTTGATTTGTATTTCCCTGAAGGCCAGTGATACAGAGCATTTTCTCATGTGCTTTTTGGCCATGTCTCTGTCTTCTGTGAGGTTTCTGTTCATGTCTTTTGCCCCATTTCATGATTGGATTGTTTGTTTCTTTGCTGTTGAGTTTAATAAGTTCTTTATAGATCTTGGATATTAGCCCTTTATCTGATAGGTCTTTTGCAAATATCTTCTCCCATTCTGTAGATTGTCTTTAGTTTTGAGGACTGTTTCTTTTGCTGTGCAGAAGCTTTATCTCTTGATGAAGTCACAATAAATCATTTTTGCTTTTATTTCTCTTGCCTTCATGGATGTATCCTGTAAGAAGTTACTGTGGCCAAGTTCAAACAGGGTGTGGCCTGTGTTCTCCTCTAGGATTTTGATGGAATCTTGTCTCACATTTAGATCTTTCATCCATTTTGAGTTTATCTTTGTGTATGCTGTAAGAGAATGGTCTAGTTTCATTCTTATGCATGTGGATGTCCAATTTTCTCAGCACCATCTATTGAAGAGACTGTCTTTTTTCCAGTGGATAGTCTTTCCTCCTTTGTCAAATATTAGTTGACCATAAAGTAGAGGGTCTACTTCTGGATTCTCTATTCTGTTATATTGATCTATGTGTCTGTTTTTGTGCCAGTACGATACTGTCTTGATGACCACAGCTTTGTAGTACAAACTTGAATCTGGCATTGTGATGCCCCCAGCTATGGTTTTCTTTTTTAATATTCCCCTGGCTATTCGGGGTCTTTTCTGATTCCATACAATTCTTAAGATGATTTGTTCCAACTCTCTGAAGAAAGTCCATGGTATTTTGATAGGGATTGCATTAAATGTGTAAATTGCCCTGGGTAACATTGATATTTTCACAATATTAATTCTCCCAATCCATGAGCATGGAATATTTTTCCATCTCCTTGTGTCTTCCTCAATTTCTTTCAGAAGTGTTCTGTACTTCTTAGGGTATAGATTCCTTACCTCTTTGGTTAGGTTTATTCCTATGTATCTTATGCTTTTGGATGCAATTGTCAATGAGATTGACTTTTTATTTTCTCTTTCTTCAGTCTCATTGTTAGTGTATAGAAATGACACTGATTTCTGGGCATTGATTTTGTATCCTGCCACACTGCCAAATTGCTGTATGAGTTCGAGCAATCTTAGGGTGGAGTCCTTTGGGTTTTCTATGTACAGTATCATGTCACCTGTGAATAGGGAGAGATGACTTCTTTGCCAAACTGAATGCCTTTAATGTCTTTTTGTTGCCTGATTGCTGAGGCTAGGACTTCTAATACTATGTTGAATAGCAGTGGTGAGAGTGGACATCCCTGTCTTGTTCCTGATCTTAGGGGAAATGCTCCCAGTGTTTCCCCACTGAGAATGATATTTGCTGTGGGCTTTTCATAGATGGCTTTTAAGATGCTGAGGAATGTTCCCTCTATCCCTCCACTCTGAAGAGTTTTGATCAGGAATGGATGCTGTTTTTTGTCAAATGCTTTCTCTGCATCTATTGAGAGGATCATATGGTTCTTGTTTTTTCTCTTGCTGATATGATCAATCACATTGATTGCTTTATGAGTGCTGAACTTGGCTTGCATCCCGAGGATAAATCCCACTTGGACATGGTGAATAATCTTCTTAATGTATTGTTATATCCTATTGGCTAGTATCTTGTTGAGAATTTTTGCATCTTTGTTCATCAGGCATATTGGCAAGAGACTCATTTTAGACCTAAGGACACCTACAGCCTGAAAAAGAAGGGATGGAGAACCACTTACCATTCAAATGGTCCTCAAAATAAAAGCTTGGGTAGCAATCCTCATATCAGTTAAATTAGAGTTTATACCAAGGACTGTAGTAAGAGATTAAGATGGACACTAAATCATACTTAAAGCATATATCCAACAAGAAGACCAAACAATTAAGAATATTTATGCCCTTAACATGGGAGCCACCAATATATCAATCAATTAATAACCAAGGTAAAGAGATACTTAGATGATAATACACTAATTGTAGGGGATTTCAACACGGCACTTTCAGCAAATAATAAATCTTCTAAGCAGAACATTAACAAAGAAAGAATGGCCTTGAATGATACACTGAACCAAATATTTCACAGATATATACAGAACATTCCATCTGAATGCAACTGAACACAAATTCTTCTCAAATGCACATGGAACTCTCTCCAGAATAGACCACATGCTGGGTCACAAATCAGGTCTCAACCAATAGTAAAAGATTGAGATTGTCCCCTGCATATTTTCAGACCACAATGCTTTGAAACTAGAACTCAATCACAAGAGGAAATTTTGAATAAACTCAAACATGTGGAGGTCCAAGAGCAATCTACTGAAAGAGGAATGGGTCAAACAAGGAAATTAGAGAAGAATTAAAAGGATTCAAGGAAACTCATGAAAATGAAGATACAATCACTCAAAATCTTTGGGATACAGCAAAACAGACCTAAGAGGGAAATACATCACAATACATGCCTCCCTCAAAAAGTTGGAAAAAACTCAGCTACACAAGCTAACTTTCTACCTAAAGGAATTGGGGGAAAAAAACAGCAAATAAAGCCAAAACTAAGCATAAGGAGAGAGATAATAAAGATTCAAGCAGACTCAATGAAATAGAGACCAGAGAACTGTAGAACAGATCAGCAAAACCAGGAGTTGGTTCTTTGAAGGAATTAATAAGATAGATAAACCCGTGCCATTCTTATTAAAAAGAAAAAAGACTCAAATTAATAAAGTCACGAGTGAAAGAGGAAAGATCACAACTAATACCAAGGAAATACAAACGATTCTAAAAACAGATTTTGTGCAACTATATGCCAACAAATTAGGCAATCTGGAAGAAATGGATGCATTTCTGGATACCCGTAAATTACCCAAACTGGAAAAGGATGAAACAGAAAACCTAAAAAGCCCAATAACTAGCAAGGAAATTGAAGCAGTTATGGAAAACCCCCAAGACATAGAAGTCCAGGGCCAGATGGCTTCCCAGGGGAATTCTATCAAACATATAAAGAAGAAATAATACATATTCTACTAAAACTGTTTCAAAAGATAGAAAGAGAGGAAAGAGTTCCAAACTCGTTTAATAAGGCCAGCATTACCTTGATTCCAAAAGCAATGACCTCACCAAAAAGAATTATAGACCAATATCTCTGATGAACATGAATGCAAAAATTCTCACCAAGATACTAGCCAATAGGATCCAACCGTACATTAAGTGATAAATGTAAATCCAAGTGGGATTTATCCCTGGGATGCAAGGATGGTTCAACACTCATAAAGCAATCAACGTGATAGATCACATCAACAAGAGATAAAACGGGAACCGTATGATCCCCTCAATAGATACAGAGAAAGCATTTGACAAAATACAGCACCCATTCCTGATCAAAATTCTTCAGTGTGTAGGGATAGAGAGAACAATCCTCAGCATCTTAAAAGCCATCTACTAAAAGCCCACAGCAAATATTTTCAATGGGGAAACATTGGGGCCTTTTCCCTAAGATTAGAAACATGACAGGGATGTCCACTCTCACCACTGTTATTCAACATAGTACTAGAAGCCCTAGCCTCAGCAATCAGGCAACAAAATGAAATAAAAGGCATTCAAATTGGCAAGGAAGAAGTCAAACTCTCCCTCTTCACAGATGACATAAGAATTTATATAGAAAACCCAAAAGACTCCACCCCAAGATTGCTAGAACTCATACAGCAATTCGACAGTGTGGCAGGATACAAAATCAATGCCCAGAAATCAGTGGCCTTGCTATACACTAACAATGAATCTGAAGAAAGGGCAATTAAGGTATCAGTCTCATTTATAGTTGCACTCAAAAGCCTATGATACCTAGGAATAAACCAAACCAGAGAGATAAAGGATCTATATCCTAAGAACTACAGAACACTTTTGAAAGAATTTGAGGAAGACATGAACAGATGGAAAAACATTCCATGGTCATGAATTGGAAGAATAAATATCATGAAAATGTCAATGCTACCCAGGGCAATGTACATGTTCAGTGCAATCTCTGTCAATATACCATGGACTTTCCTCACATAATTGGAATGTATAATCTTAAGATTTTTGTGGAATTAGAAAAGATCCTGCATATCCAGAGGAATATTGAAAAAGAAAACCAATGCTGGGTGCATCACAATGACAGATTTCAAACTATATTACAAAGCTGTGACCATCAAGACCGTATGGTACTGGCACAAAAAAAGACATATGAATCAGTGGAATAGAATAGAGAACCAGGAAATGGGCACTCAACTCTATGGTCAACTAATATTCAATAAAGCAGGATAGACTATCCACTGGAAAAAGGACAGTCTCTTCAATAAATTGTGTTGGATAAATTGGACAGCCATGTGCAGAAGAATGAAACCAGGCCATTCTCTTACACTATACACAAATATAAACTCAAAATGGATGAAAGATATAAATGTGAGGCAAGAATCCATTGAAATCCTAGAGGAGAACACAAGCAACAGTCTTTTTGAACTTGGCCATAGTAACTTCTTGCAAGATACATCTGTGAAGGCAAGGGAAACAAAAGCAAAAGTGAACTATTAGGACTGAGTCAACATAAAAAGCTTCTATTTTTAAGATTTTATTTATTTATTTATTAGAGATACACACAGACAGAGGCAGAGACATAGGCAGAGGGTGAAGCAGGCTTCCTGCAGGGAGCCTGACACGGGACTGGATCCAGGGTCTCGAGGATCAGGCCCTGGGCTGAAGACAGCGCTAAACCACTGAGTCACCTTGACTGCCCAGACAAAATGCTTCTACAAAGCAAAAGGAACAGTCAACAAAACTAAAAGACAGCCTACGGAATGGGAGAAGATATTTGCAAATGAAATATCAGATAAAGGGCTAGTGTCCATGATCTATATAGAATTTATTAAATTCAATACCCAAGAATCAAACAATCCAATCATTAAATGGGCAAAAGACATGAACAGAAATTTCACCAAAGAAGGCATACATATGGTCCACAAGCACATAAGAAAATGCTCTGCCTTACTTGCCATCAGGGAAATACAAATCAAAACCACAATGAGATAGATATGGCCTTACACCAGTGAGGATGGTGAAAATTTACAAGGTAGGAAACAACAAATTTTGGTGAAGTTGCTTTGTTGGTGGGAATGCAAGCCACTGCAGCCACTCTGGAAATCAATGTGGACTTTCCACAATAACCTAAAAATATAGTTACCCTATGACCTAGCAATTGCACTACTGGATATTTACCCCCAAAATACCGATGCAGTGAAGCATCAGGACACCTACACTACAATGTTCATAGCAGTAATGTCCGCAGTAGACAACCTATGGAAGGAGCCATAATGTCATTCAACTGATGAATGGATAAAGATGATGTGATACGTATGTATTCCACACAGTGGAATATTACACAGCCATCAGAAAGGACATATACCAATGCAATATTACCCAGCCATTAGAAACGACAAATACCCACCATTTGCTTCGACGTGAATGGAACTGGAGGGTATTATGATGAGTGAAATAAGTCAATCAGAGAAGGACAAACATTATATGGTCTCATTCATTTGGGGAATATAAAAAATAGTGAAAGGGAATAAAGGGGAAAGGAGAAAAAATGAGTGGGAAATATCAGAAAGGGCGACAGAATATGAGAGACTCCTAACTCTGGGAAAGGAACTAGGGGTGGTGGAAGGTGAGGTGGGCGGGGGTGGGGGTGGCTGGGTGACGGGCACTGAGGTGAGCACTTGACGGGATGAGCACTGGGTGTTATTCCATATGATGGCAAATTGAACACCAATAAAAAATAAATTTTAAAAAAATAAACGACATATACCCACCATTTGCTTCGATATCGATGGAACTGCAAGGTATTATGCTGAGTGATATAAGTCAATCAGAGGAGGACAACCATCATATAGTTTCACTCATATGTGGATTATGAGCAATAGTGAAAATTATTTTAAGAGAAAGGAGGGGAACTGAGTGGGAAAAAGTGGAGAGGGAGATAAGCCATGAAAAAATCCTAACTCTGGGAAATAAACAGAAATAAACAAAGACTTGTGGAAGGGGAGGTGGGTGGGGTGATGGGGTAACTGGCTGATGGATACTGAGGAGGGTGAGCACTGGGTGTTATACTATATGTTGGCAAGTCGAACTTAAAAACTAATGTAAAAAATTCAAAAATAAATATAAAAATAATTTTAGATTTTTATGCAAATGACCAAATAGGAACATGATTAAAATTTTAAATAAAAAAAAAAGACACAAGGTGTCAGATTGGATAAAAAAGCATGACTTGGGGTAGCCCAGGTGGTTCAGTGGTTTAGCACCGTCTTCAGCCCAGGGCCTGATCCTGGAGACCTGGGATCGAGTCCCATGTCCGGCTCCCTGCATGGAGTCTGCTTCTTCCTCTGCCTGTGGCTCTGCCTCTCTCTCTCTCTCTCTCTCTCTCTCTGTGTCTCATGAATAAATAAAATCTTTAAAAGCATGACTTGACCATATATGCTTTCTATAAGAGACTCATTTTAGACCTAAGGACATCTTTGGACTACAAATTAGGGGGTGGAGGACAATTTACCATGCAAATTGACCTCAAAAGGAAGCTCTCTTGGCCATCTTCATATTAGATAAATTAGATTTTACATCACAGACTGTAGTAAAAGTTGAAGAGGGACACTATATCATAGTTAAAAGGTCTATCCAACAAGAATATCTAACAATTATAAATATTTATGTTCCCAATTTGAGAGCATCTAATTTTATCAAAAATTAATAACCATATTAAAAATATACATATTGATACATTAATAGTAGGGGACTTCAATACTCCACTCACAGCAATGAACAGATCATGTAACTAGAAGATCAACAAAGAAAGAAGGACTTTGAATGTTACACTGGACCATATGGACTTCACAGATATATAGAGTATTCCATCCTAATGCACCAGAATACACATTCTTCTCTAGTGCACATGTAACTTTTTCCAAAATAGATCATATACTGGGTCACAAATCAAGTATTAACCAATATCAAAAGTTGGAGTTTATTCCCTGAATATTTTCAAAGCACAATGCTTTGAAGTTTGAATTCAATCACAAGAGGAAATGTGGAAATATCTCAAACATTTGGAGATTAATGATTATCCTACTAAAGGATTCATGGGTCAACCAAGAAATTAGAGAAGAATTAAAAAGAATCATGGAAACTAATGAAAATGAAAGCAGAATTGCTCAAATTCTTTGGGATATGGCAAAGGTGGTCCTAAGAGGGAAATATATTTCAATAGAACCCTCTCAAAAAATTAGAAAAATTTCAAATATAGAAGCCAACCTTACACCTGCTGGACCTGGAAAACAAACAGCAAATAAAGCCTAAACCAAGCAGGAGAAAAGAAATAATAAAAATTATAGTAGAACTCAATGAAATAGAAACCAGATCAGTAGAACAGATAAATGAAACTAGAAGTTGGTTCTTTGAAAGAATTAATAAGTTAGATAAATCCCTAGCCAGCCTTATTGAAAAGAAACAAGACAGGACCCAAATTAGTAAAATCATGAGTTAAAGAGGAAAGGTCATGATCGACACCAAGGAAAATCCAAAGATTTTAGGAATATATTATGAGGAACTATATGCCAACAAATTAGGCAATGTGGAAGAAATGGATGCATTCCTGGAAAGTATAAACTACCAAAATTTAAACAGGAAGAAACATAAAACCTGAACAGACAAATAACCAGCGAAGAAATGGAAGCACTCATCCAAAACCTCCCATGAAACCAAAGTCCAGGGCCATATGGCATTCTAGGGGAATTATACCAAACATTTAAAGAAGAAACACCTATTCTACTGTTGTGTTTCAAAAGGTAGAAATAGTAGGAACACTTCAAAACTCGTTCTATGGGCCAGCATTATCTTGATTCTAAAAGCAAAGACCCCACCCAAAGGAGAATTACAAACCAGTATCCCTGATGAACATGGATGCCAAAATTCTCACCAAGATACTAGCCAATAGGATCCAATAGTACAATAAAAGGATTATTCACCAGGACAAAGTGGGATCTTTTCCTGGGATGAAAGGTAGTTCAACATTCACAAATCAATCGGAATGATACATCACTTTAATAAAAAAAATATAAGAATCATATGATCCCCTCAATTGATGCAGAAAAAGCATGTGACAAAATACAGCATCCTTCTTGATTAAAACTCTTCAAAGTGTATGGATAGATGGAACATATTTTAATATTGCAAAAGCCATATATTAAAACCCCACAGTGGATATCATTATCAATGGAAAAAAACTGAGAGCTTTTCCTCTAAGGCCAGGAACATGACAGGGATGCCCACTCTCACCAGCATCGTTCAACATAATATTATACGTTTTACCCTCAGCAATCAGACAACAAAAAGAAATAAAAGCTATCAACATTGTCAAAGAAAATTGAAATGCTCACTCTTCCCAGATATCATGATGCCTTATGTGGAAAACCCAAATTACTCCACTCCAAAATTGCTAGCCCTCATTCAGCAATTCAGCAATGTGGCCAGATTCAAAATCGATGCATAGAAATGAGTCGCATTTCTATACAGTGTCGATGAGACTAATGAAAGTGAAATTAAGTAATCAATCCCATTTACAGTTGCACCCAAAATCATAAGATACCTAGGAATAAATTAAGCAAAAAATGAAGCATCTATATTCTAAGAGCTACAGAACACTTATGAAAGAAATTGAGGAAGACTCAAAGAGATTGCAAACCATTCCATGCTCATTGATTGGATGAATAAATATTGTTAAAATGTCTATGCTACCCAGAGCAATTTACCCATTCAATACAATCCCTATCAAAATATCATGGACATTTTTCAGAGTTTGAATAAATAATCCTATAATTTGTATGGAACCAGAAGAGAGGCATGTTGGAAAAAAAAAAAAACAACACAAACCTGAGAGCATAATAATGCCGGGCTTCAAGCTATATTACAAAGCTGTGATCATCACTTCAGCATGGTACTGGCACAAAAACAGACATATAGATCAATTGTACTGGATAGAGAACCCAGAAATGGACCCTCAAATCTATGGTCAACTCATCTTCGACAAAGCTGGGAAGAATATCCAATGGAGAAAAGAGAATCTCTTCAATAAATGATCTTGGGAAAATTGGACAGCCACATGCAGAAAAATGAAACTCGACCATTCTCTTACACTATACACAAAGATAAAATCAAAATGGATGAAAGATCTAAATGTGAGACAAGATTCCATCAAAATTCTAAAGGAGAACTCAGGCAGCAACCACTTCAACCTCAGCCATGGCAACTTCTTGCAAGACACACTATAAAGGCAAAGGAAAC
The DNA here is from genome assembly GCF_011100685.1 of Canis lupus familiaris. Lineage (NCBI taxonomy): Eukaryota > Metazoa > Chordata > Mammalia > Carnivora > Canidae > Canis > Canis lupus. The sequence goes on along the minus strand of NC_049260.1, from coordinate 59,094,801 downwards.
AAAAGCAATAATGAACTATTGAGACTTCATCAAGATACAAAGCTTCTGCACAGCAAACACTCAACAAAACTAAAAGGCAACCAACAGAATGGGAGAAGATATTTGCAAATGATGTATCAGATAAAGGGCTAGTTTCCAAGATCTATAAAGAACTTATCAAGCTCAACATATAACAAACCAACAATCCAGTCAAGAAATGGGCAGAAGACATAAACATTTTGCAAAGACATACAGATGGCCAACATGACATGAAAATATGCTTCACATTACTTGTCATCAGGGAAATTTTTTTATTGGAGTTCCATTTGCCAACATATAGCATAATACCCAGTGCTCATTCCTCCAAGTGCCCCCCTCAGTGGCCATCACCCAGTCACCCCCAATTCCTTTTAGCAGGATGATCCTTAACTTTCGCATGTTTGAAATCCTTCCAAACTTCTTGTTGTGATTTAGTTCTAATTTCAAGGCATTATGGTCTGAGAATACGCAGGGGACGATCCCAATTTTTGGTATCGGTTCAGACCTGATTTTTGACCCAATATGTGGTCTTTTCTGGAGAAAGTTCCATGTGCACTTGAGAAGAATGTGTATTCAGTTGCATTTGGATGTAATGTTCTGTAGATATCTGTGAAACCCAACTGATCCAGTGTATCATTTAAAGCTCTTGTTTCTTTGGAGATGTTGTGTTTAGAAGACCTATCGAGTGTAGAAAGTGTCTTTATGTCTAAAATGAGTCTCTTGTAGACAGCAAATAGATGGGTCCTGCTTTTTATCCAGTCCGAAACCCTGCACCTTTTGATGGGATCATTTAGCCCATTCACCTTCAGAGTTACTATTGAAAGATATGAGTTTCGTGTCATCATGATACCTATTCAGTCCCTGTTTTTGTGGATTGTTCCATTGGACTTCTTCTTAAAGAGGAATTTTAAGAGTCCCCCTTAAAATTTCTTGCAGAGCTGGTTTGGTGGTCACATATTCTTTCGGTTCCTGCCTGTCTTGGAAGCTCTTTATCTCTCCTTCTATTCTGAATGACAGCCTTGCTGGATAAAGTATTCTTGGCTGCATGTTCTTTTCATTTAGGACCCTGAATATATCTTGCCAGCCCTTTCTGGCCTGCCAGGTCTCTGTGGAGAGGTCTGCTGTTAATCTAATATTTCTCCCCATAAAAGTTAGAGATTTCTTATCTCTTGTTGCTTTAAGGATCTTCTCTTTATCTTTGGAATTTGCGAGCTTCACTATTAAATGTCGAGGTGTTGAGCGGTTTTTATTGATTTTAGAGGGGGAGCTCTCTATTTCCTGGATCTGAATGCCTGTTTCCATTCCCAGATTAGGAAAGTTTTCAGGTATGATTTGTTCAAATACATATTCTGGACCTCTGTCCCTTTCCCCACCCTCGGGAACCCTAATTAAAAGTAGATTTTTCTTCCTCAGGCTGTTATTTATTTCCCTTAATCTATCCTCATGATCTTTTGTCTCTTTTTTCCTCAGTTTCACCTTTTGCCATCAACTTGTCTTCTATGTCACTCACTCATTCTTCCACTTCGTTAACCCTCGTCGTTAGGACCTCTAGTTTGGATTCCATCTCATTTAATTGATTTTTGATTTCTGCCTGATTAGCTCTAAATTCTGCAGTCATGAAGTCCCTTGAGTCCTTTATGCTTTTTTCTAGAGCCACCAGTAGCTGTATAATAGTGCTTCTGAATTGGCTTTCTGACATTGAATTGTAATCCAGATTTTGTAACTCTGTGGGAGAGAGGGCTGTTTCTGATTCTTTCTTTTGAGGTGAGGTTTTCCTTCTAGTCATTTTGCTTAGTGCAGAGTGGCCAAAAACATGTTGTATTGGGAAAAAGAGAAAAAGAGAGCAGAGAAAGAAGAAAAGATAAAGAAAAAAGGAAAAAAGAAAGAAAAAAAAAGACAGAAAAAACGAAAAAAAAGAGAAGAAAAGGAAAAAGAAAAAAGGGGGGAAGGAAACAGAAATCAAAAAACAAAAAACAAGGGGGAGTATCCTATGATTCTGTATACTGTAAATCCCTTGACTTCCCCTGGAACTTTCCAGTGTTGTTTCGTCAATAATTTGTTTTTCTCCTGTCGGTCTAGCTGGTCTTCTGGGGGAGGGGCCTGCTGTTCTTATTTTCAGGTGTTAGCACTTGGGGGAGCTGCTCAGTCCCCTGCCTGATGCAGGGCTCTGTGAGAGATGTTCAACCTGTTTATCCTGTGATGCCACTGTGAGGCTCAGTGGGGGCTGTTTATCCAGTGAGACCCCAGGAGGAACAACAACAGTGGCAGCTGCCAGCTCTCCAGCCCTGGATTTAGCTCCTGCAGTAACTAAAGAGCTCTCAGTCTGCAGGGTCCTGGATGCTCCGGGGGCAGGGCCACTGATCTGCTCACCTCAGGTGCCTGGCGGCCGGAGTGTCCTTGCTGTTCTGGGCCCTCCCGGCCTCTGCGTGTCCTGGGAAGAGCACCGGATCTTCGGCTGTTTCCCCGGTGCCCTGTGCTCCCGGGCCTGCCCTGCTGGAATCGCGCTCCCGGCCGCGCAGACCCCTCCATGCGGAGCCTCCGCCCCAGCCACCTCCAAGCTGCTCCCGGGTCCAGCCGAGTGCGCGCTGCAGCCCTTTAGGGAGTTGGGCCGTGGGGTGTGGTGCTCTCCCTGGGGCGCAGGTGCTCTGTTAGTGTCCCAGGGAGCCTGAGGGCATCCCCACCCCTCCTGGGATCCTGCTCTAACTCCCTGCCAGCGCCTTTCTGTCTGGGAAGATTGGTGAAACTCCTGCTTCTCCAGGACGGGCCTTTCCTGTCCTGGGGACACTCGCTTTGTGGCCTTACCCAGCTCCTCACGCCCCCCCCCTTGGATGCCTTTTGTTTCTTTCTTTTTTCCTTCGTCTTCCTACCTTGATAGAAGCATGAACTCTTCTCACTGTAGCATTTCAGCTGTTCTCTATTTAAATATCAGGCTGAATTCGTAGGTTTTCAGGATGATTTGAAGGTTATCTAGGTAATTTGGTGGGGACAGGTGACTTGGGGACCCTACTCTTCCACCATCTTGCCCCACCTCCTGAAGGTAAACTTTCCTGAGAATGGCTTTCTCTCTCCTGATAAACTTTCTTTGCTGTGAAGACTCGTACCTTAGAGGAAAGAAGTAGAAGAGACTGGTGAAATGGACAAGGTAGAACTGGTGGACTTTGAACCCAATCAGGAAAGATGGGGCCATTATAATGGGGCCCTATATGCCGATGATGATCATCATCCTAAGGGTGGTGTTCAGTGTCAGACCTCTTAATTGGGACAGTGAACAACACTGCTGCTGGCATTTTATATGCAGTAGTGAATGAGTGAGCGAGTATAATCATAGCTCACTACTTGCTATTGTTTTTGTTTTAATATTCAACTATATTTGAATTTTAAAAGTTAAATGAAGAATAAACTCAATATAAAAGCTCTGACTTTGCCCTGTATGTGTGATGACTTCAGTTTGCAAGATAAGTTTAATACTGTAAAAACTACTTAAAAAAAAATCTCCCCTAGCATTTGTTAGTCCATACCTTGTAATTGATTGCAGCTCTATGTATATGAAACAGTTCAGACTGAAATGCTAGGTGTATGTATTGACTTCAGTGTATGACCCTTAATTGTTGAGGTATGAAGTTAAAACTTGTATTTAATTGGCAATCAAATAATTTATTAATTTGCAGAGAAGTGTTGGTCTTTAGTTACGTTAAGTGGGATTCATTGTGATGCCTCTGCATTTTATTGCCTCAACTGTTACTTGAAGATGGCAATGCTCTGTAATTTGGCCTGTGGTATCAGTGATAGAAAGGATACCTCTCTAAAGAAGGGGTTTATCATCTGCTTCTTGAGGGCTTTCAATTGTAGATTGCATTCTTTCTGTTGTGCCATATCAGTCCTGGTTACATTTTTTTTCCTTCTCTTTGGACCATGATAAACTTCAGAGTAGTGACTTCGGGAGCAGGGTAACTTAGAGTGAAGAGACATTTACATGGAGAAGTTAATTTGCATGTATGAGACAAGAAGGGGTCTTCTTGGTATGTGACAGGCTTACTTTAAACCATTTAACTTATGCTCTGAAGTAACTGTAATTTCATGTTGGTAGTATAGAAAATTATGATGAATAGCTTTAATTGTATGCTGAAAAGTCATGTTCACAAGCTTAAATCTGGAATCAGAATTAAGCAATCTAAATGTATGAATGTCTCCTTATACTGATTACAAAGCAAAAAAAAAAGGAAAGTAACTAGATCACTATCACACATGATACCAAAAATTTACTCAAAATAGATTAAAATCTTTAATTTTTGATGAGAAAGCATAAAGCTGCAAGAAGAAAACACAGGCCATAAACTCCTTGACATTGGTCTTGGTGGTATTTTTTGTAGATCTGATTCCAAAGGCAATGCAATAAAAATGAAAATAAACAAAGTGGACATCAAAGTAAACTGCTTCTGCACAGTGGAGGACATCATCAACATAACAAAAGTCAACCTTTGCAAGACATTTGAAATTTGTGTATCCAATAATAGATAATGTCTAAAATATAAAAAGAACATTTATACATCTCAATAACGGAAAATTTCTGAATTAAATATGGGCAGATGATCTGAATAGACTCTTTACAAAGAAGACATACGGATTGCCAAAAGGAACATCAAAATATGCTCATTATTCATCATCTGGGAAATCCAAATCAAAACCACAAGAAAATATAACCTCACACCTGTCAGAGTGGTTATCATTTAAAAAATAACAAAAATATGACAAGTGTTGGCAAGGATGTGGTGAAAAGAGAGCCCACACGCGCTGCTGGTGGGAAAGTAATTTGATATAGCCACAAAGGAAAACAGTACAGAGGCTCCCCACAATATTAATATTGGAATTAGAGTATGATCCAGTAATTCCACTTCTAAGTATTTATCTGAAGAAAATGAAAACACTAATTCAAAAATAAATATGCACCCCTATGTTCATCAGTGTTATTTATAATAGCAAAGATATGGAAACAACCTAAGTGTTCATTGATGGATGAATGAATAAAGAAGATGTTATATATAATTGAATACTACTCAGCCATAAAAAGAATATCTTGCCTTTTATAACATCATGAGTGGACTTTTAGGGTTTTGTGCTCAGTAAAATAAGTCAGAGAGATACAATTAATGTATGGTTTCCTTATATATAGAATCTAAACAGCAAAGCAAATTTTCTACAAAACAAAGCAAAACTCATAGAAATAGAGAATAGGTTGGTTGCCAAAAAGAATGGAGTTTGGGGGCTGAGTGAAATGGGTGATGGGGATCAAGAGGTACAAACTTACAGTTATAAATACATAAGTCATTGGATGTAATAAAAAATAAATTGTTTTATGGCCCAGGATAGAGTGTATTTTTGTGAATTATTTGTGTGTGCCTGAGAAGAATTGTATTTTGTTGCTTTGGGAAGGATGTTTTGGGAAGGTCAGTTAGATCACACTGGTTAACTTTAAAGGGTATTTTCACTTGGTATAGGAACTAGTTTCATAGGGTTTTTTTTTCATTCAACAAAATATGTATTCTTGTTTGCATGCTTTCTGAGAAGTCTTCTATAATTTGTATTTTTCTTCCTCTTTAGGCAATATGGCCCCACTTCTGTCTGACGATAAGATTTTCTCCTTAGTTTTGGTTACTGTAGATAATGCTGCTATGAACATCGGGGTGCAAATATCCTTTTGAGTTAGTATTTTTGTATTCTTTGGGTAAATACCTAGTAGTGCAATTGCTGGATCATAAAGTATTCTATTTTTAACATTTTGAGTAACATCCACAATGTTTCCAGAGTGGCTGCACCAGTTTGCATTCCCAACAACAGTGCAAGAGGGTTCCTCATTCTCCATATCCTTGCCAATACCTGTTGTTTCTTGTGTTTTGATTTTAGCCATTCTGAGAAGTGTGAGACTCAGCCAAAAAAAAAAAAAAGAAAAAAAAGAATGAAATCTTGCCATTTGCAACGACATGGATGGAGCTAGACAGTATTATGCTAAACTAAGTTAATCAGATAAAGACAAATACCATATGATTTCACTCATATGTGGAACTTAAGAAACAAAACAAATGAACAAAGGGGGAAAAGATAGAGGTAAATCAAGAAACAAACTTAATTATAGAGAACAAACTGTTGCTTACCAGAGGGGAGCTGGATGAGAGAATGAGTTAAATAGGTGATGGGGATTAAGAAGTGCACTTGTGATGTGTACTGAGTGTTTATGGAAATGTTGAATCACTATACTATACACCTGAAACTTATTACACTTTGTGTTAACTAACTGGAATTTAAATAAAAACTATTAAAAAAGATTTTCTCCTTGTTGGGTGTTTTTTAGTAGTGTGAATATATTATGCCTAAGAGCGCATATTTGTTTCTATTTTATTTATTATTTATCTTACGTGATATACTCTGAAAATTTTGAGTCTGTGGTGTTTTTAGTAATTTTGGAAAATTCACAGCTATTATTTTTCAAATATTTCTTTTGTTTTGTTCTCTCTATTCTACTTATGGTATTCCACTGATATGTGTATTATACCATTTGTTATTGTTCCATGGTGCTTGTATGTTCTGTATTGTTTTCCTATTCTTTTTCCTCTTAGTATTTCAGTTTGGGTAATTTCTATTTACTCATCTGCAAGATTAGTGATTCTTTCCTCAACTTTAGAGAGCATACTGATGAGCTAACAAAGACAATCTAATTTCAGATTTCTGTTTTTCATTTCTAGCATCTCCATTTATTCCTTCTTACAGTTTCTGTTTTCTGTTCAAGTACTTATGTAAACTTGCTTGTTTTCTTTCTTTTTATAGAGCTTTTAACACAGGATTTTGAAGGTATCCCAACCTCAGGATAATAAACATTTCCAGCTCAGATAATTCTATTCTAAGTTGCTGTCCTGTGCATTGTAGGATGTTTAGTATCCATGGTCTTTACCCACTAGATACCATAGCACATCTTATGACAATGATAGATACCTCCAGAACATTTCCAAATGTTCCCTGTGGGCAAAATTGCCCCTCCTCTTTTGATAACCAGTGCTTAAACATGTTAAGCATAGTTGTTTTAAATTCCTTTTCTGATATTTCTAACAGCCATGTCATATCTGAGTCTGCTTTGGAAGATTTGCCTCTTCAAATTGTGTTTTTCATGCTTTTTTGACATGCCACATAGATTTTTTTTGTTTAAAGATGAACATTTATAGAGTAGTAAATACTGAGATACTTTTTTTATGTGTCAGGATTAGCATGTTTTTCCTTCTGCTGGGCCTTTAGTGTGGCTGCTTGTGTTGATCTAGTGAGGAGTTGGACTAGGTTTGAAATTTGCTTAGTTCCTATTGTTTCTATGGTTACTGAAATTGGAATTTGTTGCTATGGTTATCTGAGTTGGATTTTATTGTTGCTATGGGCACAAGAGATTTCAAAATCCTCTAGTGATACCTTGTTTTTGTCTCTCCTCTTGAATTTGGATCTTTCTTTTGTTTTGCTTCTCATAGTCAGTCTCTTGTCATCCTTCCAGCTGTACTCCACTATAATATTTACTGGAGGTTTGTTAGCCTGGTGAGGGGGCAGTTTTTGAAGGGAACAGTCTCTGATGCTCTTTTTAAGCCTTTAGGCAAATATTTTTAACCTGAGTTTTGAGGCATGCTGTTTACAAGTATTCCTATTCCTTCTCCAAATGTAGAAGATTTTAGGGAGGTAAATATGGGTGCAGCTTTTGTGATGGTCTGCATTTCCCTCACTCAGCTGCAGTGGGTTTCTACTAGTGCACTACACTGAAGATTAGGTCTTTTGTTCTGTAGTGCAGATGGAGTGGGGGAGGACATTGGAGTATGTTGATTTTGACAGTGGCTATTATTGTTCTTTTCTTCCAGTCAGAAACATGGCGGAACTTTCTTAGGTTCCTCTTGTCTTACATCTGGGATTTCAGGTGGGGGGAGGTCTGCAAATAGGTGAGAACACACTTCTGCTGTGGCCCCTTATCCAAATCCGTGCTAATTCATGCTCTCATGCTAATCCATGGTTGGCCTTTAGCAGTTCACTAAGTATTTCCAGTTTAATCTTCTTAAAGGTTATAAATAATTTGTAATATTTATTCTGGGTATACAATGATCCAGTCCTGTTTTTATCTTCAGGCAACTCTCTCCAGATTTCAGGTCAGTTGTCTGCCCTTTGACTTCAATTAACTGATAGGTTCAAAAGAGTTGTTAATTTACATTTTGTCCAGCATTTTTCTTGTTCCATTGATCAACATGATCTTTCCATATTCCTATATCCTCTGTGTGTAATCAAAAACTACTGCTAATAAACTTTTAAAGTCATTTAAATAATAAAAATTTCCTTATTATTTACCCATGCACTTATCATTTTGTGGAATCTTTATTCCTTTATGTAGATCCATATTTCCACCTGGCATCATTTTCCTTATGTCTGAACAACTTCATTTAACATTTTTTGTAGTGTGGATCTGCTGCTGATGTATGTCTGAAAAAGGTTTCATTTCACCTTCATTTTTTTAAAATATTTTTTTCCAGGTAAAGATATATAGGCTGACATTTTTTTACTCTTCCAGTAGTTGTATTATGGTAATCCAGAGAAAAAGAGCCAATATATTTTGCAAGATATTGAAGAAAGGTCACAGAGTTATAGGTTGTTTTTGCCCAGGAGAAGCTAGTCTTTGCTCTATTAAGGCTCCAACTGGTTGGATGAAGCCCAACTAATTATGGAGGGCAGACTCCTTTACTCAAAGTTCCCCAATTTAAATGTTGATCTCATTTGAAAAATATCCTCACAGAAAGATTATCAAGGATAATCTTCAACCAAATACGTGTCAATTTGGTTGACAAATTTAACAATCACAGTACTTTAAAAATGTTGATGTACAATCCTCTTATTTGCATTTTTTCCCAATGAGACATCTACTGTCATCTTTGTATTTGTTCTTCCATATGTAATGTCTTTTTTCTCTGGTTGTCGTTAAGAAATTTTTCACTTCTTTTTAATAATACGGTTAAATGCCTTGGTTTATATTTCTTCACATTTTCATGCCTAGGGTTTCCTAGGCTTCGTGGATCTATTTTTATCAAATTTAGATAACTTTTAGCTATTATCATTCAAACTTTTTCCTTTATCTTTTCTTTTCCTTCTAGGACTCAAATTCCATATACACTACGCCTCTTAAAGGTTTCCCTCAGTTTACTGATGTTTTGTTCTTTCTCAACAACTTTTTTCCCTATGTTTTACCTCAGATAGTTTCTACTGCCATATTATCAAGTTTACTTTTCTATTCTTTAAAGGTTTATCTGTTAATTCCATTTAGTGTATTTTTACATTGGTTATTGTAGTTTTCACGTCTAGAAGTTTGAATTGTTTTTTTTTTTTATTTTTTTGTTTGTTTTTAAAGAGGGGGAAGGGGCAGAGGGAGAAGGAGAGAGAGAGTCTTAAGCAGGCTTCACGTGGAATGTGACACAGGCTCCATCTCACAACCCTGAGATCATGACCTGAGCCGAAATCAAGAATCGGACACTTAACTGACTGAGCCACACAGGAACCCCGGAATTTTTTTTAAATAATCTGTATCTCTATTTAACTTTTTGCATATATAGAATGCAGTTCAAATAACTTGAATCTTCTTGTCTGCAAATTCTTAAGTCTGTAAGTTCTGGTAAATTTCAATTAAATTGTTTTTTTCTTCATAATGGTCACTTTTTTCTTTGCATTCCTGGTATTTTGTTATTTATTTATTTATTTATTTATTTATTTATTTATTTATTTATTGCATTCCTGGTATTTTGTATTGGATTGCTGACATTGTCGTTTATACCATTTACATTATGGATATTTTTGTATTTCATTAAATATTCTTGAGCATTGCTCTGTGATGTGGTTAAAATACATGGAACCAGTTTGGGCCTTTATGGTTCTGTTTTTATTATTTGTTATGCGGGACCAAAACACTGTTTAGTCTAAGGATAATTATTTCTTACTCCTGAGACAAGACTCTTCTGAGTAATTTTCCTTCTACTCCATAAATTATGTGTTGTTCCAGTCTAGTTGGAAAAGGCATTATTTCTGACTGATGCTAGGTACTTTTCTTTCAGATTTTTTCATGTGGTTCTTTTCCCTGCTTTTGGGTATTTCCCTCACATGTAAGCATTGATCAGCAATCTGCTACATACTTAAGAGAAACACTCTTAATCACGGTTATTCTCTCTGTTTGCAGCTAGCTCTCTCTTTTTTATTTTGTCCAGCAAACTGTAGTTACTTTGATTTCCCCTAACTCTTAGCTTCATTGTTTCAACTCTAAGAGTCCCTGTGGCACTGCCTGGATTCCCATTACTACAGTGAGGCATGGAAACTCTCTCAGGGAACTAAACTGAGACAATTATTGGGTTCATTTTGTTTGCTTTATGAGTCTCAGGTGTAACTTTCTTTCAAGGTCTAATTTATTTTTTAAATAATTGTTTCATACATTTTTCCTGTTTTTAAAAAATCATTTCAGAAAAGAAGGTAAATCTGGTCTCTAGTACTCCATTTTGTCCCAAAGCACAAGTCTCATAAAGTAGTTCTTTGTGTATATTATAATAGATATTTATTTTTTAAAAACACTTCAGACAACTGGATTTTCTTACAGTAAAAGCACTAGCAGAGCCCAAAGGATCAACAAATCCACCCAAATCTTCCCACAGAAGCAATGCCAGAACAGGAGGTGAGAACAACCCACCTCTCAGTCAGTAGCAGTGGAACATTCTACTTGTGCCAGAGAATACAGTTGAGTCCAGTCCTTTCTACAGCTATGACTACTGTAATATGTGAGCCAATCTTCCCGAAATAGCAGAAACATATCAACCAGTCAGGCCAACTAGCTCATGTATCAAACTCACCAGCAGCAGGTCCTGTTAGCACCAAGGATGATAGTAAGCCTGGAATATCCCATCCCTTCATCCAAAGTGATAGAGAGCCATGCACACCCGGCAGTACTCGGCCTTCCATGAAATAGCAGAAGAAGATCCAGGCTAAATGTCTCCTAGATTCCCATTAATGAATGGCATAATTCAAATAAGTCTACCAAATTCTGGCCCTTCCCAGTGGCATAAAATGAATCAGAATCAGGCCAATAGTTTTTTGAACTTCCACCCACCCAGACATTGTGATTCTTGATCTTCCAGTCATTGGAAGGTGGTATAAATAATTGCTTCCCTTACCTCGTGCCATTGGTATATATAGAACAGGAAAAAAAAAGAACAGGGAGCTCACTGGTATTGGGTGGCTGGAAAGTAGCCCAGGGGAAATTTTCTTTTTCTCCTGGTATTGGTATCCTCTATCCCTCACCAAATGACACCAATAGCCCAGGGCAAAACCTCCCAAACCCAGCCCAGCTGTTAACTTAATGCTGAATTTATAGCCACAGAACTTTGAGACATTAAATTTCTGCTCAAGCCACCCAATTTATAGTACTTCCTTATGGCAGCCCTAGAAAATTCATACAAATCTTGATTGAGAAAATATAATCAATCATGCCAACATGATGTTGAATATAAATTAGATGCTGGAATTTTATAACAATAATTTTTTATAAACCTGTTTTTCTGAGATATACCTCACATAGCACATAATTCATCCTTCTAAAATGTGCTTTTCAGTGTTTTTTAAATATATGCACAAGGTTGTACAACCATTACCACAATCTAAGTTTGGAACATTTCATAAAACCTCAAAAGAAACCCATATTTATGGGAATTCAACCATCATCTATATTTAACCCATGACACAAGAAATCATAAATCTACTTTATGCATTCATAAAGTTGCCTGTTATGGACAGTTCATATAAATTAAATCATCTAATATTTCACCTTTTGTTAGTTGGCTTTTTTCACCTAGCATGATGTTTGTTTGTTTATTTATTTATTTCTTATTTTATTTATGTGTTCATGAAAGACACACACACTCACACACACACACACACACATACAGAGAGGCAGAGACACAGGCAGAGGGAGAAGCAGGTTCCATGCAGGGAGCCCTACGTGGGACTCGATTCCAGGTCTCCAGGATCAGGTCCTGAGCTAAAGGTGGCGCTAAACCACTGAGCCACCTGGGCTGCCCTAGCATAATGTTTATAAGCATCATCCACATTGCATTATGTATTAATATTTCGTTCCTTTTATTGATGAATAATGTTCCACTATATGGATATACCATATTTTTATCAATATGTCAAATAATGGACATTCTGTTTGTTTCCACGTTTAACCATTATCAATAATTCTACTATGTGTAAAAATTTTTGAATAGATGAATCTCTTTATCTATTTTGGGTTTACACTTAAGAGTGGAATTGGTGGATCATATGATAATTCTATATTTAATGTTTTAATAAACTTCCAAAATGTTTTTTTACAGTGGCTGCACACATTTGCATTTACACCAGCAATATGTGGTGATCCAACTGATATGAACACAAATTTTAAAGCTTTCATCATAAAATGTTTAGACAGTAACTAAAATTCTCTTGAAACAAATGAAAACTTAGAAAGTATTTTTTAAAAATGAAACTTATAACAAAGGACAATGTGGACATTCTAGAAGTGAATATAATGAACAAATAAAATATTTCTTGATTAGCTTGACAGTAAAGTGGCAGTGACAGAATGAAATCAGTAAACCGATGGACAGAACAATCAAATTACTCAACCTGAAAAAGCAAAAAGAAAACAGATTGAAAAAAATTAACAAGACCTTAGGGTCCTGTGAGACAACAAAAGATCCAACATTCATATCATGAAAATTTCACATGAATATGGAAAAGTGAGATAAAAATATTTTATTTTTTTAAAGATTTATTTATTTATTCATTCAGAGAGAGAGAGAGAGAGGCAGGCAGAGACACAGGCAGAAGGAGAAGCAGGCCCCATGCAGGGAGCCCGATGCGGGACTCGATCCTGGGTCTCCAGAATCACGCCCTGGGCTGCAGGCGGCGCTAAACCACTGCGCCACTGGGGCTGCCCAGATAAAAATATTTTAAAATAGTTGTCTATGGGAACACCCAAATACATGAAACAGCTAAAACAATCATAAAGGAATTAGTCAGTAGTAATACAATAATAACAGCAAGGAACTATACCACCCCACATACATCAAAAAGATCACCCACCTAAAAAATCAACAAGGAGGGACAAATGGTGGAATAAAAGGGACCTGATTTCATCTAGTCCCTTGAATTTAGCTAGATAAATATCAAACCACTCTGAACACCCATGAGTTCAACCTGAGATAGAAGAAAAGAATTGCTGGAACTCTACAAGTAGTAAAGTGACCATTTTCTGCAAGGTAGGAGGTGTGGAGAAATGAATCTGAAGTGATACACTGGAAGATAAATGGTGAGGACCAGAAGTCTCCATAAGCAGGATAAGGGAAAGTGATATAGCCACAGAGGGCAAAATCAGAACCCTTAGAAATCTGCTCTAGTGAGAGACATACCTGCTTGAAGGGTGCTCAGGTGGTGAAATGCACAGTGTGGTCTCATGATGCCCGGAGTCAGAGAAAGAATGGAGATGCCTAAGCTGGCAGAGTTCCCAAACATTGAAGCAGAAAACTGGTTAGGGTCAGCAAGCCCAGGATGGGGCTTTCAGCTTTGTTTGACATAAATCATGAGCCTTAGTCTGATCGAGTGAATGATCTTCATGTGGGGCCCCTCCATATTCCCCGGGAGGGTCAGAGGGGGTGCACACACGACTGGGGGACAGCCCTCGGTGCGGAGACCCTGTAAAAGACAGTAATGGAGCAACCCTTCTCCTTCCCCCACCCCAGGATTGGTATGGGCCGCACTGCAGTAGTCTGTAGAGTTTGGCAACCACAAAAGTGACAATTTCTTATCCCCGAGGGTTTACTGAAGAGAGAGAAGGAACCACAAACTTACAGCTCTGGGGCTGAAGATCAGAGCATGGCCATTTTTGTTTTGGTCCTCTAAAGAGTTGGAGAAAGCCTTCAGGGAACAAAAGCCTTGCAGAGCAACCAGAAAGAACTTACATTGAGCCTGGGCCCCTAGCAAAGGGCAGTGCAACCCCGCCCAGGCAAAGACACTCAGGCGTCAGTGCAACAGGTCCCTCCCTTAGAAGACCAGCTGGAAGAATAGGGAAACAGAAAAGTTATAGACCTCAGAATTGCAAAACTCCACAGCTATGGGAAAATAGTATATAGAATTTTGTGGTTTCTTCTCATGATTCATATATCACTCAGTTTAAAATTTTTATTTCTTTTTGAGTTGTTTATTTAAGATTTTATTTATTTATTTGAGACAGAGAGAGCATGAGCAGAAGGGAGGGGGAGAGGGAGAAGCAGACTCCCTGCTGAACAGGGAGCCTGATGTGGGACTCAATACCAGTACCCAGGGATCATGACCTGAGCTGAAGGCAGATGCTCAACCAACTGAGCTACCCAGAGGCCCAAATTTTTCCATTTCTTTTTTTCTTTTCATTTTTCCCTTTCAAACTAGTTTCTTGGTTTATCAACTCTTTGATTTTAAGTCTTTTTTTAACTTCTAATTTTTATATTAACAATTTATACATATATTCTTCATATTTGGCTTCTTTTCATTCTATCCAATTTTATTTTTGTATATATATTTTTTATTTTGTATATGTACATATATATTTGTATATATTATATATAATATATATTTGTGTATATATGTGTATAAATATTATATGTGTATTATATGTGTATATATTATATGTGCATGTGTATATATATATATATATAGTTTGCTTTCCTTATAATTTTGGAATTTAGTGTCTTTTATTTTTATTTATTTTTTTAAATTTAATTTAGTGTCTTTTAAACAGACCAAACTATACCAAGGACCAAGTGGATCACCCTGTTTTGTCCACTTTGTGAGATTATATTCTCTAGCCCCAACTTTTCTCTCTTTTTTCTTTCCTGTTTTTTCTTTTTCTTTTAATTTTGGTTTCTGACATCCTTGGATTTGTCTAGTAGGTATTTCAGCTTGGGTTGTGGTTGATATTTTTTATTCTGTTCACTTGTTCACCAGTTCTTCTCTGGGCAAAATGACTAGAAGGAGGAATTCACAACAAAAGAAAGAACCAAAGGTTCTTTCTCTATCTATGCCACAAATCAAATCGATATGGATATAAGTAAAATGTCAGAGCTGGAAATCAGGATAACAATTATAAAGTTACTAGCTAGTCTTGAAATAAGTATAAAAGACACTAGAGAATCTCTTAGTGTAGAAATGACATCTAATCAGGCCAAAATAAAAAATGTTCCAACTGACAAGCAGTATATAGTGGATCCTCTAACAGCTAGGGTAAATGAGGCAAAAGGGAGAGAAAGTGGCATTGAAGACAAGTTGATGGAAAGAAAGGAAGCCAAGGAAAAGAGAAAAACTAATGGACCATGAGGCAAAGCTTCAAGAATTAGCAATGTCATAAAATGAAACAATATCAGAAGTATTGGAGTGCCTGAGGCAAAGAAGTAAAAAGAGGACCAGAAGGTATACTTGAGAAAATCAAGCCTGAGAACTTCCCTAATCTGGGGAAGGAAACAAGCATTTATATCCTAGAGGAAGAGAGGACCTCTCCCCAAATCAATAAAAATAGGTCCACACTCTGACATAATGGTGAAACTTGCAAATTTCAGAGATAAAGAAAAAATACTGAAAGTAGCTTGAGGCAAGAGGTTCCTTATCTATATGGGTAGGAACATCAGACTGGCAGCAGAACTTTCCATGAAGACCTGGCAGACCAGAAAGGGCTGCAGGATATATTCAAGGTACTAAATGAAAGGAACATACAGCCAAGCATACTTTATCCAGCAAGGCTGTCATTCAGAATGGGAGGAAAGATAAAGAGCTTCCAAGATAGGCAGAAACTGAGGGAATATGTGACCACCAAGCCAATCCTTCAAGAAATATTAACGGGGATCCTGTAAACAGAGAGAGCCCAGGAGTAACATAAACAAGAAAGAACCAGAGACAATCTATAGAAACAGGGATTTTACAGATAATACGATGGCAATAAATTCATGTGCTTACTCTGAATGTAAATGGGATAAACGCTCCAATCAAAGGGCACAAGGCATCAGATTTGATAAAAAAGCAAGACCCATCCAAATGCTGTCTACAAGAGACTCATTTTAGATGTAATGAAATCCCCAGACTAAAAGTGAGGGGGCAGAGAATGACCTATCCTGCTAATGGACCTCAAAAGAAAACTGGAGTAGCAATCCTCATATCAGACAAATTAGATTTTAAAACAAAGACTGTATCAAGGGATGAATAGGGACATTATATTATCCTTAAAGGTCAATCAAAGAAGAAGATCTAATAACTATAAATACTTATGCTCCTAACTTGGGAGCAGCCAATTGCAAAATTAATTAATTACCAAATTAAAGACACATATTAATAATAACACAATTATAGTAGAGAACTTCAACACCCCACTCATAACAATAGACATATTATATAAGCAGAAGATCAACAACAACAACAACAAAAAAAACCCAAGAGCTTTGAATGAAACACTGGACCAGATACACTTCACAGATATATAAAGAGCATTGCATCCTAAAACAACAGAATACACATTCTTCTCCAGTGCACATTGAACTTTCCCTAGAATAGATAACATACTGGGTCACAAATCAGATCTCGACAGATACTAAAAGATTGGGATTATTCCCTACATATTTTCAGATCACAATGCATTGAAACTTGACCTCGACCACAAGAGGAAATATGGAGGAACTCAAAAACTTGGAATTTAAAGAGCATCCTATTAAAGAATGAATACGTCAACCAGGAAACTAAAAAAAAATAATTTTAAAATTTCATAGAAATGAATGAAAATGAAAACAAAACTGTTCAAATCCTTTGGGATACTGCAAAAGCAGGCCTAAGAGGGAAGTATATTGCAGTACAAACCTCTCTCAAAAAATTAGAAAATTCTCAAATACAGAAGCTAACCTTACACCTAATGGAGCTGAAGAAAGAATAGCAAATGAAGCCCAAACTAAGCAGGAGATGAGAAATAAAAAGATTAGAGCAGAACTCAATGAAATAGAAACCAGATCAGTAGAATAGATCAATGAAACTAGAAGCTGATTCTTTGAAAGAATTAATAAGGTAGATAAACCCCTAGCCAGCTTTATTGAAAAGAAATGAAATAGGACCCAAATTAATAAAATCATGAATGAAAGAGGAGAGGTAATGACAAACACCAAGGAATATCCAAAGATTTTAGGAATGCATTATGAGCAGCTATATGCCAACAAATTAGGCAATCCGCAAAAAATGGATGCATTCCTGGAAACGTATAAACTACCAAAACTGAAACAGGAAGAAACAGAAAACCTCAACAGACCAATAACTAGCAAGGAAATGGAAGCAGTCATCAAAAACCTCTCAACCTCAAGAATCCAAGGCCAGATGGTGTCCCAGGAGAATTCTACCAAACATTTAAAGAAGAACTAATATATATATATATATATATATATATATATATATATATATATATATATTTCTGTTCAAAAAGTAAAAATGGAAGGAAACTTCCAAACTCCTTCTATGAGGCCAGGATTATCTTGATCCCAAAACCAGAGACCCCCACCAAAAAGAGAATTGTAAACCAATATACCAGATGAACATGGATGCCAAAATACTCACCAAGATAACAGCCAGTAGGATCCAACAGCAAATTAAAAAGATTATTCACCAGGACCAAGTGGGATTTATTCCTGGGATGCAAAGTTGGTTCAACATTTGCAAATCAATTATTGTGATACATCACATTAATAAAATACAAGAACCATACGATCCTCTCAATTGGTGTAAAAAAAGCATTCGACGAAATATAACATCCTTTCTTGATTAAAACTCTTCAAAGTGTACAGATAGAGGGAACATACCTCAATATCATAAAAGCCATATATTGAAACACCACAGCAAACATCATTATCAATGGGAAAAGCTGAGAACTTTCTCCCTAAGGCCAGGAACATGACAGGGATGCCCACTCTCACCACTGTTGTTCAACATAGTACTAGAAGTCCTAGCCTCAGCAATCAGACAACAAAAAGAAATAAAAGGTGTCCAAATTGTAAAAGAAAATTCAAACTCTCTTTGTAGATGACATGATACTGTACATAGAAAACCCAAAAGACCACCCCAAAATTGCTAGAAGATATACAGCAATTTAGCAATGTGGCAGGATACAAAATCAATGCACAGAAATCAGTTGAATTTTTTTCAGTTGAATTTTTATGCACATTGTTAGTGTGAAGACTAACAGAGACTGAAGAAAGAGAAATTAAGGAATTTATCCCATTTATAATTGCATTCAACACCGTAAGATACCTTGGAATAAAGCTGAGCAAACAAGTAAAGGATCTGTACTCTAAAAACTACAGAACATTTATGAAATAAATTGAGGAAGACACAAAGAGATAGAAAACCACTCCATGCTCATGGATTAGAAGAATAAATATTGTGAAAATGTCTACGCTACACAGAGCAATTTACACATTCAATGCAATCCCCATTTACACATTCAGTATGCCATGGACATTTTTCACAGAGCTGGAACAAATAATTCTATGATTTGTATAGAACCAAAAGAGACCCAAATATCCAGAGGAATGTTGAAAAAGAAAACCAAATCTTGTGGAATCACAATGCTCAGCATCAAGCTGTATTTCAAAGCTGTATTCATCAAGACAGTATGGTACTGGCACAAAAACAGATACATAGATCAATGGAACATAATAGAGAACCAAGAAATGGGCACTTAATTCTATGGTCAACTAATCTTTGACAAAGCAGGAAAGAATATCTCGTGAGAAAAGGACAGTCTTTTCCCTAAATGGTGCTGTGAAAATTGGACAGCCACATGCAGAAGAATGAAACTAGATCATTCTCTTACATCATACACAAAGATAAACTCTAAATGGATGAGAGACCTAATTGTGATAAAAGAATCCATCAATGTCCTAGAGAATACAGGCAGCAACATCTTCAACCTTGGCCGAAGCAACTTCTTGCTAGACACATCTCCAAAGGCATGGGAAACAAAAGCAAAAATGAAATATTGGAATTTCATCAAAGTAAAAAGCTTCTGCACAGCAAAATTTTCTTTGCTATTTAGATTCCATATATAAGGAAATCATACAGTAATTGTATTTCTCTGATTTATTTTACTGAGCACAAAACCCTATAAGTCCATTCATGATGTTATAAATGTCAAAATATCATTCTTTTCATGGCTGTGGAGTATTCAATTATATAAAACATCTTTATTCATTCGTCCATCAATGAACACTTAGGTTGTTTCCATATCTTTGCTATTTTAAATAACACTGATGAACATAGGGGTGCATATCTATTTTTGAATTAGTGTTTTCATTTTCTTCAGATAAATACTTAGAAGTGGAATTGCTGGATCATATGCTAATTCCAAATATTAGCAGGGAAGTACAAATCAAAAGCATAATGAGAAACAACCTCACACGAGTCAGAATGGCTAAAATTGAGGTCAGGAAACAGCAGATGTTGGTGAGGATGTAGAGAAAGGGGAACTCTCTTACGCTGTTGGTGGGAATGCAAGCTGGTACAGCCACTCTGGAAAACAGTATGGAGATTCCTCAAGAAGTTAAAAACAGAGCTACCCTATCACCCAGCAATTGCACTAACAGGTATTTACTCCAATGATAAAAATGTAATGATCTGAAGGGAAATATGCACTCCAATGTTTATAGCAGCAATGTCCACAATAGACAAACTATGGAAAGGGCCAAGATGTCCATTGACAGATGAATGGGTAAAAAAGATGTTTATATATAAACAATGGAATATTACTCAGCCATCAGAAAGGATGAATACCTACCATTTACATCATATGGGTGGAACTGGAGGATATGCTTAGTGAAATAAGTCAGTCAGAGAAGGACAATTATCTTATGGTTTCACTCATATGTAGAATATAAGAAACAGTATAGAGGATCATAGGGGAAGGGAGAGAAAACTGAATGGGAAGTCATCAGAGAAGGAGACAAATCATGAGGGACTCAAACTGAGGATTGCTGGAATGGAAGTAGGTGGGAGGATTGGATAAATGGGTGATGGGCATTACAGAAGGAACATAAAGTGATGAGCATTGGGTGTTATATCCAACTGATAAACAATTGAACTCTGCATGTGAAACTAAAGATATACTATGTGTTGGCTAATTACATTTAATTAAAAAAGAGAAAATGCCTTTAAAACAGGTCATCAGAAATGGTGCATACCTATAGAGAAAAAAACATGTGAATAATAGTCAATTTCTGCTCTGTTTAGGAGTTTGGCCATCTTTCAAGTCCATGAATTCTATATCTGGAAAGACTATCCTTTAGAGAAGGGTGTGCGGATGGGGTAACTGGGTGATGGGCACTAAGGAGGGCACTTGATGGAATGAGCACTGGGTATTAAAATATATGTTGGCAAATTGAATTTAAATAAAATACTTTTAAAAATGAGATGGGCAGCTAGGCATGTGAGGACATCAGAATAAAGAGATGATATGCAGTGAAAAAAAGACTATCCTTTAGGAATGAAGAAGGAATAATAAAATCCTCATATGAAGGATGCTAAGAGACTTTGTCACTAGTAAACCTATTATTAAAGAATAGTTAAATTGTTTTCTGAAATAGGAAGGAAATGGTAACAGCAGAAATCTTAGACCTTCAGAAAGACAGGAAGAACATCAGAATGGAATAAAATTGGGTAATTATAATTAAATGTTAATCTCACGAATTTCCTAAATCATTTTTAAGAATTAAAGCAAAAATTATGATAATATTTTCATGAGGCACAATGCACATGAAATAAATATGTGTGACAATGACATTTTTTAAATGAAGTGGACAGATGTACCTAAATGGAAGTAAGATTTCAATACCTTACTCAAAGTGGTAAAAACATTGATAATAGCAAACTCTGATAAGTTATGTATATATATATATTTAATTCTTAGAAGGAATATTGAAAATTCTACAATACTGAAAAGTGAAAGAGTCAGAAATATGTTCAATAGCATTACAAGTAAATATTGTGGAATCATCTATATGTTCTAATAATCCACAGAAAGGCAAGAAAATATGAAAAGGGAAATGGGAAAGAGGAAAGAAAGTGAAAATAAATAATAAAATGGCAGACCAAACTGAAAATAGTCAATAATTACATTAAATATAAATAGTGTAGGATATACCAGAAGGTGGCAGCATAGGAAGATCCTGGTCCCATCTCTTCCCACAGACACACCAATGTTGCAACAGCATATAGAGAAATTCTCTCTGCAATTTACTTGAAGACTAGCAGAACAACTCTTCCACAATGCCAGATAGGAAGAAGATAGAAAATAACAAAAGCTGTACCAGTACTGATAGTAGGCGCAGAAAGGTGTCTTGCCAGGACACTCATGACTGGTACAGAAACCTAGGAGGGAGGGATATAAAAAATGCACAGCTCCTTTCTGAGAAGCAAGGGGGTTGAGTCCTATCAAGGACACCCCAGCCCAAGGGACCTGAACTGGAAATTTAAGCACCCCACCAAAATGGCTGGCTTTGAAAAACAATGGGGCTAACCCCTAGGAGAGCTGGAGGGATGTAAGGAACCAAGGCTCTACTCTTGAAGGGCTTGCACATAAATTCACTTGTCCTGAAACAAGTCCCCAAACAGGCAGTACCTTGAGAAGCACCTAGCCTATATGTATGGGAGATTCATTGACTATTCTTAGGGAGTATACTAGAGAAGCAGGAGTCTATTGGAGATCTCACTGGCACAAAGACACTAACAGGTGCCATTTTTTGCTTTTCTACTTCCTCTCTAGCCTGGTGCTGGCAGGCATCAATATTCCTTCCTAGTTCTGCTTACCCTACCTATACATTCCCTGCAGCCTGTCCCACAACACCCAGCCAAGTTCTTGTCCACTGTGCCCCCAGCTCATCAAACCTGGCAAGCAAGATCACTCTGGCCAAGTGCAATTCCATCACAGCCCCAACCTTGCCAATGTCAAAAGGTAGGATTGCCCTGGCTTGTCACTCATTCACTTCAGTATCTGTCTTGTCAGACCTGGCAAGTGAGCTTGGCCCAGGCTGATATTTTTCATCACAGACATTGCCACATCAGACACCAGAGGGTAGGCTCACTCAGTCTTGGGGCTTGTTCCCTGCCCCCACACACTCTGATAGACCACGTGGACAGGTTTGTCCAAGCCTGGCACTCATCCACATGGTCCTATCACTGTAGACAACCCTGACAAAGGGGGCACTTCTTGAACACTGGCACTGCTGGCTGGGGGACTTATGTTTCTGGTCCCCATTGGGCTGAAAAAATCAGAAAGACAAAAAGTTGAAGGGCTACTACTCCCAGGACACTGCACAAACAACAAACTGAAACAACCTGAGATTTCCAGTGACCACCCCTTCATGACAAGGAGAGACACTTCATCACCAAATACATAGAAATAAATACAGAGAGGAAAAATGAGACAGAGAAATATATTCCAAATGAAGGAATAAGACAAAACCTCAGAAAAAGACAATAAAAACAGTCTACCTGATAAAGTGTTCAAAGTAATAAAAATGCTTATTGAACTTTGGAGAAGAAAGAATAAGAACAGGGAGTTTTTTGAGAAGGATATAAAAAATATAAGAAAGTTCCAATAGGAGTTACAAAGCTGAAGAATAAAACATCTGAACTGAAAAAAATACACAATAGGGGTTCATTAGCAGACAGGATGAAGCAGAAGAACATATCAGTGAGTTGGAATACAAAGCAATCGAAATTAACTAGGCAGAGCAGGGTGAAAAATGAATATTTTAAGGGACGTTTGGGATAACATCAAGTGAAATTACAAGCATTATAGAGGTCCCAGTAGAAGAAATGTGAAAGAGCCAGAAAAATTATTTGAGGAAATAATAGCTGAAATCTTTCCTAATCTGGGGAAGGAAATAGACACCTAGTTCCAGGAATCCCAGGGAGTCCCAAATAAAATGAACTGAAAGAGATCCACACCAAGACACAATCTAATTGAAATGCCAAAATTTCATAAATAAAGGATTTTAAAAACAACAAGAGAAAAACAACTTATGTACAAGGGAAACCCCATAAGGCTCTGAGCAGATTACTCAACAGATATTTTTCAGGCCAGAAGAGAATGGCATAACATATTCAAAGTGCTGAAAGGAAAAAAAAAACTTCTGATCAAGAATTCTTATTGAAAGGGAGATCAGTAGTTTTCCAGTTAAGCAAAAGCTAAAGGAGTTCATCAGCAATAAAGCAGCCTTAAAAGAAATGTTAAAGGAACTTATTTGAGCTGAAAAGAAATGGCACTAATTCATAACAAACATACAAAAGTGAAAACTTCACTGGAACAGGTAAATATATACTGGCATAACTTGTTTTAATGTTCTTCACTTTATTGCACTTTGCACATATTGCATTTTCTACAAATTGAAGGTTTGTGGCAACTCTGAATCAAGCAAGTTTATCAGCACCATTGTTTTAGATTTTGTTTATTTATGAGAGAGAGAGAGAGAGAGAGAGAGAGAGAGAAGCAGGCTCATGCAGGGAGCCTGATATGGGACTCAATCCCAGGACCCCAGGATCACGCCTTGGGCCAAAGGCAGGTGCTAAACCGCTGAGCCACCTGGGAATCCCCCGCACCATTTTTCTAGCAGCATTTGTTCACTTAATGTTTTTGTCACATTTTGGTAATTATTGCAGTATTTCAAACTGTATCATTATTACTATATTTTTATTTAGTTGTCTATAATTGTTAATGTTTGTTGTCAATATTGTAATTATTTTGGAATGCTATGAAACTCTTCCATATCAAACTTATGTGATAAATGTGTCTGTTTTGACTGCTCTATCAATGGGCCATTTTCCCCATCTCTTTTCCTCTCCTTGGACTTTCCTATTTCCTCAAAACAACAATATTAAAACAAAGCCTACTAATAATCCTACAATGGCCCCAAAGTCTTCAAGTGAAAGGAAAAACTCTCAATTTAAATCAAAAGCTATAAATGATAGCTAAAATAAGATGAAAGCTTGGTATCTTCCACCAAACAGTCAAATTTTGAATGCAAAAAAAAGTTCTTAAGGTAAATTCAAAATAATAATACTTCACTGAACACACAAATGATAGCAAAGTAAAATAGCCTTATTGTTAATATGGAGAAAGTTTTGGTGGTCCGAATATAAGATCAAATCAGCCAAAATTCCCGTAATCCAAAACCTAATCCAGAGCAAAGCCCTAACTCTATTTAATCCTGTAAAAGATTAGATAGGTGAGGAAGCTGCAGATGAAGAAAATGAAGCTATCAGTAGTTCGTCCATGAGTTTAAGAAAAAAAGGCATTTCCATAACATAAAAGCACAAGGTGAAGCAGGAAGTGCTAATGTGAAAGATACAGCAAGTTATCCAAATGATCTAGCTAAAATGATTAATAAAGATGGCTACACTATATAACAGATTTTCACTGTATACAATGCAGCCTTATATTGAAAGAAGATACCATCTAAAAATTTCATAGCTAGAGAGAAGTCAATGCCTTGCTTCAAAGTTTCAAAGGACAGCTGACTTGTTAGGAGCTAATGCAGCTGGTGACTTTAAGTTGAGGCCAATGTTCATTTACCATTCTGCAAATCCTGAGTCCCCTAAGAATTATGCTAAGTCTACTCTGCCTGTGCTCTATAAATGTAACAAGAAAGCCTGACTGGTAGTGCATCTGTTTACAACATAGTTATCTGAATATTTTAAGCCCACAGTTGAGACATGCAGCTTCCTTGGAAGGAAAAAAGATTCCTTTCAAGATATTACTGCTCATGGAGGGGTAGGTATCTTTAGGAGGTTTATCAAATAATTAAAGACGTGGTGGGTGGCATTTCTACTTCCCAACCTCTGCACACTAAGCCTAGATACCCAGAAACCAGCAAAAACAGAAGCCACACATCTTGCTAATACCATGCACCCCACCCATGTGTTCTCCTAAAATCCACCTCATCCATCCAGTCCCACTTGGCACAAGTTTCCCCAAAATAACTCCAGCCAGGTCTCATCATGCAAGCAGCCGCAGTAGGGACCAGGGACAGGCACATGCCTTGCTAACATCAAGTACTGTGCCTCCACATTCTCTTGCAAGTTTGCTCTACTGAACCTGCCCCACATGGAAAAAAATCCCTTCAAAAGGGCCCTGATACATCTCTTTCTGCAAGTAGCTGCAACAGTGACCAGCACCATTCCAAAGTGACTCTTGTCAGGGGGAGAGGAGAAAATAACCACACATTCAAGTTTGAATATAGCACCAGTTGTGCTATATCAGACATCTGATCTGACTGCTGACCCCACCCACCAAAAAAACCCTCATAGTAAGAAGCAAAAAGAAAGATCTCTGTAGTTTGGGGTTACTATAACACCAACAAATGGATTGGGGGCAAGCATCTCGTTGGACTATGGACCTGATACATTGAAATCCTCTCAAGTTACAATGCACCAAGAACACACTGTAGTGTGGTGTAACCACAGCTCCAGAAAATGGGCAACTTCTTTGACCAACTATAAGTCCAAGGTGGGACCAGACTGGCCTCTTGACATCACAGGAAATATGCAATGCCAACAACAAACAAAGGTGGCCATTGCAGTAGAATCGGCTGAAGGCAAATATAGCCTAAGCACAATAGTAAGGCCCACAAAACACGCATAGGAGACAGCCCTAACACCCTTGGTTCTGGTGAATAGAGGACATTATACTACAGGGTACTACAGGACATCTTCATAAGGCTGCTATTTTCAAGAGTGGAGATGTAGCTGACTTTCATAATACATAGAAACAGAGTGTTAGACAAAATGAGGAGACAGAAGACTATGTCCCAAATAAGAGAAAAGAGCAAAATCATAGTAAAAGAGCTTAATGAAACAGAGATAAATAATGTGCTTGATAAAGATTTCAACATAATGGTCATAAAGATATTCACTAGACGAGAAAAGAGTTGAGGATCTCAGTGAGATCTTCAACAATGAGACAGAAAATATAAAGAAAAAGTCAGAGATGGGGAAATTAGTAAAATAAATTAAATATACACTAGATGGAACAAATAATAGACAAGAAAAAGGAGTACAAATTAGCAAGGTAGAAGATCGAGTAATGGAAAGCAACCAGTCTGAACAGGAAAAGAGAATAATAAAAAATGAGAAAGAGTTCGGGGAACTCTGTGACATCATCAAGCATAATATTTGCCTTATAGGGATCCCAGAAGAAGACAAGAAAAAATGGTCAGAGAATTTATTTATATAGATAACTGAAACGTTCACTAATCTGGGGAAGGAAACAGACATCCAGATCCAGGAGACACAGAAATCCTCTAACAAAACCAACCCAAGAAAGTTCACACTAAGACACATAATGATTAAAATGGCAAAATGAAATGATAATTTTAAAAGGAGCAGGATAAAAGAAAGTTGTTATATATAAGGAAAACACCATAAGGCCATCAGCTGATTTTTCAGCAGAGACTTTGCAGGTCAGAAGAGAGGGGCATAATATATTCAAAGTGTTGAAGGAAAAAATCTTCAATCAAGAATACTCTATCTACCAAGGCTATCATTCAGAATAGAAGGAGAAATAAGGAGCTTTCCAGACAAAATTTAGAGGAGTTAACCGCACTAAACAAGCCTCACAAGAAGTGTAAAAGGAAGTTCTTTGAGTGGAAAGAATAGACCATAATGAGTAGTAAGAAAGTAAGGAAAGGATAAAACTTCACAGGTAAATACAAACATAATAAAAGTAGTAGATTAGTCATTTATAAAACCAGTATGGAGGTTAAAGCACAAAAGCAGTAAAATCAATTATATTTATAAAAATCAGAAAAGAGGTTCACAAAATAAAAGGATGTAAACTATGACATCATATACATAAAATGTGGGTAAGAGGAGCAAAAATTTAGTGTTCTTAGAATGGATTTAAACTTAAGCAACCATCAACTTAATATAGACTGCTACATGCATAGGGTTTTATGTATCAACTTAAAGGTAAAGAAAATCTTAAAAATCTAAGATAAATATGCAAAAAAAAAAAGAAAATCCAAGCATATCACTAAAGAAAGCATCAAACCACAAGAGACAGCAGAGAACTAGAAAAACAACCATAAAACAAGAAACAGAGTGACAATAAGTACATAACTGTCAATAATTTGAATGTAAAATAACTAAACTCCCATCAAAAAACACAGGGTGACTGAATTAATAAAAAAGAAGCATCCATCTACATGATGCATGCAAGAGACACACTTCAGTCTTAAAGACACATGCACAATAAAAGTGAAGGGATATAAAAACTATTATCATGGAAATGGAAGTGAAAAGAAAGCTGGAATAGCAATGCATATATCAGACAAAATAGACTTTAAAACAAAGAGTATAACAAGAGACAAGAAAAATGGTACATAATGATAAAGGGAAAAATTGAACAATAACAATTGTAAATATTCATGCACCCAAGATGGGGGCACCCAAATACATAAATCATTAACAGACATAAAGGAAGAAATTGATAGTAAAACAGTAAAGTCAGGGACTTTAACACTCTACTTACATCAATTGATAGGTCTACCAGACAGAAAA
Source organism: Canis lupus familiaris (assembly GCF_011100685.1). Taxonomy (NCBI): domain Eukaryota; kingdom Metazoa; phylum Chordata; class Mammalia; order Carnivora; family Canidae; genus Canis; species Canis lupus. The sequence goes on along the minus strand of NC_049260.1, from coordinate 59,067,099 downwards.
TAAGGAAGAGTTCCTACTGACACATTGGACCAGATTGATCTAACAGATATATTCAGAACATTCCACCCCCAAACATTGGAATACACATTTTTTTCAAGTACACATATAATATTCTCCAGAATAGATCACATGTTAGGCCACAAAAGAAGTCCTAATGAATTTTTACAAATTTAAATCATATCATGCATCTTTTCTAACCATAGCAGTACGTAAGTAGAAATCAAACTTAAGAAAAAAATCTAGAAAAGACACAAACACACGGAGATTAAATAATAAGATACTAAACAATGAATAAATCAACCAAGAAATCTCAGTGGATATCAAGAAGAAATCTAGAAATACATGGAAACCAATGAAAATGAAAACAATAGTCTAAAGTTTCTGTAATTCAGTAAAAGCTGCTCTAAGACGTAAGTTCAGAATATCTTTGTTCAGATATCTTTGTCATTTTTTATCTTTCCTTTCCACTCAAAAAGTCCTTTTAGGATTTCTTGCAGGGCTGGTTATTGGTCATGGAATCTTTTAATAGAATTGGTAGATTACATGCTAATTTATTTTTCCTTTTTTGAGGAAGCTCCATAATGTTTTCCACAATGGCTGCACCAGCTTTCATTTCCATCCACTGTGTACAAGGGTTCTTTTTTGTCCATGTCCTTACCAATACTTGTTATTTCTATTTTTTTCTTGATTTTGATATTCTGAAAGATGTGATATCTCATGGTGATTTTGATTTGCATTTCCCAGATGATTAGTGATATTGAGCATCTTTTCATGTATCTCTTACCCACCTATCTGTTTTCTTGGGGACCATATTTATTCATATACTCTGTTCATGTTTTAATCAGATTATTTGTTTTTTTGGAGTTGAGTTATATGTTTTCTATATATTTTGGATATACTCCTATTGGATACATCATTTGCAAATACCTTCTCTCATTCAGTAGTTTGGCTTTTTGTTTTTTATTGTTTCCTTCACTGTACAATGACTCAATGTTATATCACACTAAGAAAACAAATGAAAAAAACATATGATCATTTCAATAGATGCAGAAAATGCATTTGAAAATGCACAACATCCATTCATGTTAAAAACTCTCAACAAGGTAGATTAAGAGGGAATATACCTTGATATAGTAGGACTATATATTTAAAATATCCACAGCTAACATCACACTTAATAGTGAATAAACTGAAAGCTTTTCCTCAGCTTATATCTTGTTTTTTTTAATACAACCCACCTATATGCTGCCTACAAGAGACTCATTTTGTGCCTAAAGACACCTACAGATTGAAAATGAAGGATGGAGAAAGATTTATCATGCAAATAGACATCAAAAGACACCCAGAGTGGCAATATTTATATCACACAACCTAGATTTTATCTTTCCCCCCAATTTTTCTTTAAATTCCAGCTAGTCAACACACAGTTCAAGATTAGTTTCTGGAATAGAATTTTAGTGATTCATCACTTAGGTACCACACCCAGTGCTCATCATAACAAGTGCCCTCCTTAATACCCATCACCCATTTAGGCCATCTGCCCCACATCTCCCACACAAACTAGATTTTAAACCAAAAAAATGTAACAAAAGATTAAGAAGGGCACATAGTTCAAACAAACATAATAGAAAACTCAGAAATGAGCCCACAACTATATGGTTAATTAATCTTCAAGAAGACAAGAAAGATTATTCAATGGAAAAAGGCTGTCTCTTCATCAAAGGGTGTTTTGAAAACTGGAAAGCAACTTACAGAAGAACGAACTGGACCACTTTCTTACACCATACACAAAAACAAATTCAAAATGGGTTAAACAGCTAAATGTGAGACAGGAATTCATCAAAATCCAGAGGAGAGCACAGATAGTAATTTCTTTGAGAAAAGCTGTGGCAACTTCTTACTAGATATGTTTCCTGAGGCAAGGGAAAGAAAAGCAAAAATAAACTATAGGGACTTGATCAAAACAAGTAGCCTCTGCACAGTGAAGGAAACAATCAACTAAACTAAAAGGCAACATATGGAATAGGAGAAGATATTTGCAAATAATGTATCTGGTAAATGGTCAGTACCCACTATATATGAAGAACTTATAAAACTCAACGCCAAAACAGACAAACAAATAATCCAGTTACAAAATGGAAAGAAGACATGAATAGACATTTTTCCAATGAACAGATTCAGATGGCTGACAGACACGTGAAAAGATGCTCAGCATTACTCATCATCAGGGAAAGACAAATCAAAACTACAATGAAGTATCACCTCACACCAGTCAGAATGGCTAAAATTAGCAACACAGGGAACAGATGTTAGCAAGGATGCAGAGATAGGGAAATGCTCTTATACTGTTGGTGGGAATGCAAACTGGTGCAGCTAATATGGAAAACAATATGGATGTTCCTCAAAAAGATAAAAGTAGAACTACCCTACCAACCCAGCAATTGCACTACTAGGTATTTACCTAAAGGACACAAAAGTACTGATTTGAAGATATACATGTACCGCAATATTTATAGCAGCATTATAAAAAATAATCAATTTAGGGAAAGTGCCTAAATGTCCATCTACTGATGAATGGATGAAGAAGCAGCAATATATATCACTGCGCCATCAAAAAGAGTGAAATCTTGCCATGTGAAAAGTGCTCAGTGAAATATGTTAGTCAGAGAAAGACAACTACCATATGATTTCACTCATATGTAGAATTTAAGAAACAAAACAAAAAAACACAGGGGAAAAAGAGTGCAGTAAACCAAGAAACATACTTTCAACTCTAGTGAACAAACTGATGGATACTGGAGAGGAGGTGGGTGGTGTTTGGGTTGAATAGGTGATGGGTTTAAGGAGGGCACTTATGATGAACACTGGATATTGTATGTAAATGATGAATCACCAAATTGTGCACCTAAAACTAATATTACACTGTATGTTAACTGACTGGAATTTAAATAAAATCTCAGAAAGTAAAAGAGAAAGACAAGTACTATATGATTTCACTCCTATGTGGAATTTAAGAAACAAAAGAAAACAACAAAGAAGAAAAGAGGCAAGCAAAACCAGACTCTTGAATATACAGAACAAATTGGTGGTTGCCAAAAGGGAGGTGAGTGCAGGGATGAATGAAATAGATGAATGGGATTAAGAGTACACTTATCCTGATGAGCACTGAGTAATGTATGAAATCGTTTAATCATTATATAGTTAATGTAACACTGTATGTTCATTATGCTTGAACTAAACAATGAAAATGAAAATTCAAAAATTTTAAAGATAAAGATGTTATTGCTCATTGGCAATGCATCTTGTTACCCAAGTGTTCTGATCCATGTATACAATGATATTAATGTTGTTTTCATTTCCACTAACACAAAATCCATTCTGGAATCCTTAACTGAACTCAAAATATTTCTGAGGTATGTCTGTAGTAAAAACAGTGGATCAATCACTTATAAAAGAAGTAGGAAGGTTAAAAGCAAAAGTAGTAAGATTAACTAAAACTATAATAATTAATTATGGGATACATAAAATAAAAAGATGTGGAATTTGACATCAAAGATATAAAGTGTATAAATCTTCTGGAAGAAAATATAGGCAATAATTACTTTGACATTTGTTGTAGCAAATTTTTCTAGATATGGCTCCTCATGCAAGGAAAATAAAAGCAGAAATAAACAATTGGAACTGCCCAAACTAAAATGCTTTTTCACAGCAAAGGGAACCATCAACAAAATAAAACTTCAACCCACTGAATGGGAAAAAGCATTTGCAAATGACATAGACCATAAGGGGTTAATATACAAATTATATAAAAACTTATATACCTCAACACGAAAGAAAAAGTAATCCAAATACAAAATGGGTGAAGAAACTGGACATTTTCTCCAAAGAAGACTTAAAAGATGGCCAACAATCTATGAAAAGCCCACAGCAAATATCATTCTCAATGGGGAAAAACTGAGAGACTTTCCCCTAACATCAGGAACATGACAGGGATATCAACTCTCACCACTGTTATTCAACATAGTACTAGAAGTCCTAGTGTCAGCAATCAGACAACAACAACAACAACAAAAAGGCATTCAAGTTGGCAAATGAAGTCAATATCTCCCTCTTTGCAAATGACAAAATAATTTATGTCGAAAAAAACCCAAAAGACTCCACCCCAAGTTTGCTAGAACTCATACAGCAATTTAGCAATGAGGCAGGATACAAAATCAATGCCCAGAAATCAGTGGCCTTGCTATACACTAACAATGAGCCTGAAGAAAGGGCAATTACGGTATCAATCCCATTTATAATTGCATACAAAAGCATAAGATACCTAGGAATAAACCTAACCAAAGAGGTATAGGATTTATACCCTAAAAACTACAGAACACTTCTGAAATAAATTGAGGAAGACACAAAGAGATGGAAAAATATTCCATGCTCATGGATTGGAAGAATTAATATTGTGACAATGTCAATGCTACCCAGGGCAACTTACACGTTTAATGCAATCCCTATCAAAATACCATGGACTTTCTTCAGAGAGTTTGAACAAATCATCTTAAGATTTGTGTGGAATCAGGGGGATCCCTGGGTGGCGCAGCGGTTTAGCGCCTGCCTTTGGCCCAGGGCACGATCCTGGAGACCCTGTATCGAATCCCACATCGGGCTCCCGATACATGGAGCTTGCTTCTCCCTCTGCCTGCGTCTCTGCCTCTCTCTCTCTCTCTCTCTCTGTGTGTGTGTGTGACTATCATAAATAAAATAAAATAAAAAGATTTGTGTGGAATCAGAAAAGACCCCGAATAGCCAGAGGAACATTGAAAAAGAAAACCAGAGCCAGGCACATCACAATGCTGGATTTCAAATTGTACTACAAAGCTGTGATCATGGAGACAGTGTGGTACTGGAACAAAAACAGACACAGATCAATGGAACAGAACAGAGAACCCAGAAATGGACCCTCAACTTTATGGTCAACTCATATTCGACAAAGCAGGAAAGACTATTCAGTGGAAAAAAGTACAGTCACTTCAATAAATGGTGATGAGAAAATTGGACAGCCACATGCAGAAGAATGAAACTAGACCATTCTCTTACACCATACACAAAGATAAACTCAAAATGGATTAAAGATCTAAATGTGAGATAAGTATCCATCAAAATCCTAGAAAACACAGGCAACACCCTTTTTGAACTTGGCCACAGTAACTTCTTGCAAGATACATCTATGAAGGCAAGGGAAACAAAAGCAAAAAAATAACTATTGGCACTTAATCAAGATAAAAAGTTTCTGCGCAACAAAAGAAACAGTCCACAAAATTCAAAGACAACCTACAGAATGGGAGAAGATATTTGTAAATGACCTATCAGATAAAGGGCTAGTATCCAAGATCTATAAAGAACTTCTTAAACAAACAAACAAAGAAACAGGGATCCCTGGGTGGCGCAGCGGTTTGGCGCCTGCCTTTGGCCCAGGGCGCAATCCTGGAGACCCGGAATCGAATCCCACATCGGGCCCCCGGTGCATGGAGCCTGCTTCTCCCTCTGCCTGTGTCTCTGCCTCTCTCTCTCTCACTGTGTGCCTATCATAAATAAATTAAAAAAATTAAAATCAAACAAACAAAGAAACAAACAATCCAATCATGAAATGGGCAAAAGACATGACCAGAAATTTCACAGGGGAGGACATAGACATGGCCAACAAGTACATGAGAAAATGCTCTGCATCACTGGCTATCAGAGAAATACAAATCAAAACCACAATGAGATACCATCTCACACCAGTGAGAATGGTGAACATTAACAAGACAGGAAACAACAAATGTTGGAGAGGACGTGGAGAACAGGAACCCTCTTGCACTGTTGGTGGAAATGTGAACTGGTACAGCCACTCTGGAAAACAGTGTGGAGGTTCCTGAAAGAGTTAAAAATAGAGCTACCCTTTGACCCAGCAATTGCACTGTTGGGGATTTACCCCAAAGATACAGATGCAGTGAAAATATGAGACACCTGCACCCCAATGTTTATAGCAGCAATGTGCATAATAGCCAAACTGTGGAAGGAGCCTCAGAGTCCATCGAAAGATGATGGATAAATAAGATGTGTTATATGTATAAAATGGGATATTACTCAGCCATTAGATATGACAAATATCCACCATTTGCTTCAACGTGGATAGAACTGGAGGGTAGTATGCTGAGTGAAGTGAGTCAGTCAGAGAAGGACAAACATTATATGGTCTCATTCATTTGGGGAATATAAAAAATAGTGAAAGGGAATAAAGGGGAAAGGAGAGAAAATGACTTGGAAATATCAGAGAGGGTGACAGAACACGAGAGACACCTAAATCTGGGAAAGGATCAGGGGGTGGTAGAAGGGGAAGTGGGCGGGGGGTTGGGGTGACTGGGTGACAGGCACTGAGGGGGCACTTGATGGGATGAGCATTGGGTGTTATGCTATATGTTGGCATATCGAACTGCAATAAAAAATATATACCAAAAAATTTTAAGAAAGTAAACACACACACAGAAAAGAATCAATTCTAATTTGATTGTGTATTTACATATGAAAGGTCACAATAAAAGTCCTTAAAACAGAAAAAAAAAACATGAAAATCAATGTCATCCACCATATCAACTGACTAAAAGAGAATTGCTATGTGATAAGATTAATCAATGCAGGAAAAGTATTTGATGAAATCCAACACACTTTTATGATATAAATTCTCAGAAGACTAGGCATATTGGGGAATGTCCTCAATTTTCTAAAGAACACCTGCAAAAAAAAAAAAGAACACCTGCAAAATATTTACAGTTAACATATTTAATAGTGAAAGACTGACTGCTTTTCCCTAGGGCTGGAAACAAGAAAATGATGTCCACCCTCAGCACTCTTATTCATCATAATATAGAAAAAAATAATAAAAATACATATTGGAATGAAAAGGTAAGTCTTTATTTGCAAATAATATGATTTTCTACAAAGAAAATATCAAATAATATATCAAAATAATTTTCTAAAACTATTGAGTTCAGCAATGTCACAGCAATGTCATAAATTAAACATATAAAATCTATTGTATTTCTATTTAGTACCAATAAACATCTGGATATTGAAATTAATAATACAATAGTGTGTAAAATCACTATGTAAAAAACCCACAAAACACTTAGGTGTGTATCTACTCATCCCAAAGTACAGGACTTTGTTGCTTACTACACAATGCTGATGAAAGAAATCAAAGAATACAAATCTAGTGACATATCGTGTTGATGGACTGCAAGAATCATTATGCTAAACAAGTCAATTTTGCTCAAATTGCTGTATGCATTAATGTAATTCCTGTAAAAATTTCAGCAAGATTTTTTTTTTAAATTTTTTTTTTTATTTATTTATGATAGTCACAGAGAGACAGAGAGAGAGGCAGAGACATAGGCAGAGGGAGAAGCAGGCTCCATGCACCGGGAGCCTGATGTGGGATTCGATCCCAGGTCTCCAGGATCACGCCCTGGGCCAAAGGCAGGCGCCAAACCGCTGCGCCACCCAGGGATCCTCAGCAAGATTTTTATAGGCATAGACAAGCTTATTATAAAATTCAAGTGGAAAAGTATAGGCCTTAGAATAGCCAAAACCAACTGGTTGGGTAAGTGGTGTGCAAATATTTATTAAAATTGAAAATACGCAAGCTTTCAAACCATGAGTCTTGCATTTGGAAATGTATCATGTAAAACACTAGTACTTAGGATTATATGTAAGAATATTTATTACTGTATTGTTTATAATGGCAAAGTTTGAAAACAATTTATCATTAGAGAATTGAATCAATTGTATGTTATCCATACTATAAACTATTATACATATATTCAAACATATTTTTTAAATAGAGAAAGGAGTAAAATCTCTAGCAAAAGTATAGGGATCAACCTTTAATAGAAACAGGAGCATGTCATCCATTATAAAAGAAAGGTAGACAAAATATATAGGTAAAGATATCAGTAAGTTGATCATTTTGGTGGAGGAAAGACAATGAAATTTCCTTTTAGTTGCAAATATTTTCTAAATGACAAATGAGACGCAGTCATGAGCTTGCTGTGTGAGAGGGGATTGGGGGGATAGTGGAGGTTTAGGGAAGGAAAAGAATTTTAGCAAGTAGCAAAGAAAACAGAGTGGGACAACATGTAAAGTTTACTGGACAGTGTTATCTTCCAACCTGAGATTTTGAGTTCTTCAATATAAATGAGACTGATCATTAGGGATGTGTACATTTCTCCACTCACAATAGTAATATCTGAGAAATTGTGAATTCATTACGACATATATGTCTATGTGTGTGTGCATGTTCATCTGCTTGTATCTATTTATATGTTTATCTGTATTTCTTTTACACATTTAAATCAATGGATAATTACCACATAAAATCATTGCAAAGACTAACTTATATTCCAAATGAAGCACTATCCTGGGAGAACTCCTACTATGCATAAATATCACCTTTATGATATATTGCCAGAATCCCACAGACATGGTTAAGAATTCCCTTTCTCATACCTCAACAGTATCTTGTAATTAACCCTATTTAGCCCTTTGAAAATATAAAATGTGTCTTAAAAATCTTCATCCCTATGACTTATCAGGATCTGGAACGTGTTGGAACCCAGTATATGTTTGTTGTTTGTGGGTAAATGGTTTATACATCCATGTACTCATCAAAATTATAAAAACAGAATGCCAAAAACTAAGCTTGCTCTACAATGTCCACCAAACACCAATCTATTCCCACCTGAAAGGCAGTTGGGCCACATTTGTTATTAAGAAGAATTGTTCCCTAGAAGATCGTTGTAAATATGAAATCTTTGGCTGAAGATTAGAGTGATTCTTAGCACAAATACAACAGTCATCTAACCTACCTCAGCTCTACATGTAGGAAGGATTCAGTGTCGTATCCTGAGTCTTTGTTCATTCTCTCAACCTATACTCTGCTCCTGGGTGATTTTTCCTAGATTGATGGTTTTAAATGCAATCTGGAGAAGAACCCTCTTGCACTGCTGGTCAGAATGGAAACTGGTGCAGGCACTCTGGAAAACAGTATGGAGGTCTCTCAAAAAATTAAAAATAGAACTACTCTGTGATCCAGCAATTACACTGGTAGATATTTACCGAAAGGATACAAAAATACATATTTGAAGGGGTACATGCACCCTAATATTATAGCAGCATTATCAACAATAGACAAACTCTGGAGAAAGCCCAAATGTCCACCAACTGATGAATTGATATAGAAGCAGTGGCATTTATATTTATATTTATATTTATATAAATGTTATTAACCCATCAAAAAATGAAATCTTTCCATTTGCAACAACATGGATAGAGGTAGAGTTGAATTCAGCAATGTCACAGCATAGCATTATGCTAAGTGAAATAAGTCAGAGAAAGACAAATATGATACAATCTCACTCATATGTGGAATTTATGAAAGAAAACAGATGAAGATATGGGAAGGGTGGAAAAAGGAGAGAAACAATCATAAGAGACTCTTCACAATAAAGAACAAACTGTGGATTGATGGAGGGATGTGGGTGGAGATGGCCTAAATCAGTGATGGGCATTAAAGAAGGCATTTGTTGTGATGAGCTGTGATATAAGCTGTGATGAGCTGTTACATACACCCAGTTGTATGCAAGTGATGAATCACTGAATTCTATTCCAGAAACCAATATTGAACTGTATATTAACTAACTAAAGTTTAAGTTTAAAACAAGGTAATCTCGAGTCCAGGCTTCTCTAGTCACAGGCCCAAAAGCCTATTTGACCTTATTGTTTGAATGAATAATAAGCCACTTAAAAAAAGACATGGCCAAAAAAATCTCTTGATTTCCTCTAAGAAAACCTATTCCTTTTCTAATCTTCACCATCCCATGAAAATATATTCCTATGTGTCCAATTGCTTAATCCAGAAGTTCACTCTAAATTTCCCCCAAGTTTTTTTATCCCCACACATAACACATCATCAAATCTTTACAAATATTCATAATTCATATTGAAAATCTACAAGTTTCACTCATGTGGATTTTAAGAAATGAAACAGATGGACATACAGGGGAAGAAAAGAGAGAGGGAAACCATAAAACAGGCTTTTAGCAATAGAGAACAAATTGAGGGTTGCCAAAGGTGAGATGGGTGGAGGATGTGTTAAATGAGTGATGGGGATTAAGGAGGGTATTCATTGTGATGAGCACTGGGTGTTGTATGTAAGTGTTGAATCACTAAATTCTACACCTGAGGCTAATCTTACACTGTATGTTAACTAACTGGAATTAAATGAAGAAAAGAAAAAAAAAGAAAAGTTAAAAAAATCAACAACTATGACTTTCCCCTGAATGATAAGAAAGAGTCAGATCCAGAGTTGAAACAGTAGTTTATTTAAAATGGTCATGTATTGAACTACTCTTTCAACTCTGGATCTGATTAAAAGTGCCGTTTTCAACAAAAAGAAAATTACAAGACATGCAAACGAAGGGTGACTCATATACAAGAAAAAAATGTAGTCAGTGGAAACTGACTCAGTAGGGATGCAGATGTTAGATATAGCAAAGACTTCAAAGAACTTGGAGGAGGAGGGGCAAGATGGCGGAAGAGTAGGGTCCCCAAGTCACCTGTCCCCAGCAAATTACCTAGATAACCTTCAAATCATCCTGAAAATCTACGAATTCGGCCTGAGATTTAAAGAAAGAACAGCTGAAACGCTACAGTGAGAAGAGTTCACATTTCTATCAAGGTAGAAAGACGGGGAAAAAAGAAATAAAGAAACAAAAGGCATCCAAGGGGGAGGGGCCCCGCGAGGAGCCGGGCTAAGGCCGGGGAAAGTGCCCCCAGGACAGGAAAGCTCCAGCCGGGAGAAGCAGGAGCTGCACCAATCTTCCAGGGCGGAAAGGCGCTCGCAGGGAGTTGGAGCAGGACCCAGAAGGGCGGGGATGCCCTCAGGCTCCCTGGGACACTAACAGACACCTGCACCCCCGGGAGAGTGCGCGGAGCTCCCTAAGGGGCTGCAGGGCGCAAAAGGCTGGACCAGGAGCAGCTCGGCTGGACCCGGGAGCAGTTCCGAGGGGCTCGGGTGGAGGATCCACGCAGAGACGGTTGCGCGGACCCTGTTGCAGCTTGGAGGGGCTCGGCTGGCGGCTCTGCGGAGAGGGTGCTGCTTAGCTGGGAGCGCGAATCCAACAGCACAGGCCCGGGAGCACAGGGCGCCGGGGACACAGCCCAAAATCCGACCACCCCCTGAGACAGGCAGAGACCAGGAGGGCCCAGGACAGCAAGGACGCTCCTGCCCCGAGCTAGCAGATCAGCGGCCCCACCCCCAGAGCATCCAGGCCCCTGCAGATGGAGAGCTCCTTAGTTACGGCAGGAGCTGAATCCAGGGCTCCAGGGCTCCAGAGCTGGCCGCCGCCACTGTGGTTGTTTCTCCTGGGGCCTCATGGGGTAAACAACCCCCACTGAGCCCTGCACCAGGCAGGGGGCAGAGCAGCTCCCCCAAGTGCTACCACCTGAAAATGAGCACAACAGGCCCCTCCCCCAGAAGACCAGCTAGACGGACAAGTTCCAGGGGGAACTCAAGGGACTTAAAGTATACAGAATCAGAAGATACTCCCCCGTGTTTTTTTGTTTGTTTGTTTGTTTTTTGCTTTTTGATTTCTGTTTCCTTCCCCCACCCTTTTTTTCCTTTCTTTCTTTTTCTTCTCTTTTTTTTCTTTTTTTCTTCCTTTTTTCTTTTTTTCTTTTCTTTCCTTCTTTCTCTCCACTCTTTTTCTCCCTTTCCAAATACAACTTGTTTTTGGCCACTCTGCACTGAGCAAAATGACTAGAAGGAAAACCTCACCTCAAAAGAAAGAATCAGAAACAGTCCTCTCTCCCACAGAGTTACAAAATCTGGATTACAATTCAATGACAGAAAGCCAATTCAGAAGCACTATTATACAGCTACTGGTGGCTCTAGAAAAAAAGCATAAAGGACTCAAGAGACTTCATGACTGCAGAATTTAGACCCAATCAGGCAGAAATTAAAAATCAATTGAATGAGATGCAATCCAAACTAGAAGTCCTAACGAGGAGGGTTAACGAGGTGGAAGAACCAGTGAGTGACATAGAAGAAAGTTGATGGACAAGAGGGAAACTGAAGAAAAAAGAGACAAACAATTAAAAGACCATGAGGATAGATTAAGGGAAATAAATGACAGCCTGAGGAAGAAAAACCTACATTTAATTGGGGTTCACGAGGGCGCTGAAAGGGACAAGGGCCAGAATATGTATTTGAACACATCATACCTGAAAACTTTCCTAATCTGGGAAGGGAAACAGGCATTCAGATCCAGGAAATAGAGAGATCCCCCCCAAAATCAATAAAAACCGTTCAACACCTCAACATCTAATAGTTAGGCTGGCAAATTCCAAAGATAATGAGAAGATCCTTAAAGCAGCAAGAGACAAGAAATCCCTGACTTTTATGGAGAGGAGTATTAGGGTAACAGCAGATCTCACTACAGAGACCTGGCAGGCCAGAAAGGGCTGGCAGGATATATGCAGGGTCCTAAATGAGAAAAACATGCAACCAAGAATACTTTATCCAGCAAGGCTCTCATTCAGAATGGAAGGAGAGATAAAGAGCTTTCAAGACAGGCAGGAACTGAAAGAATATGTGACCTCCACACCAGCTCTGCAAGAAATTTTAAGGGGGACTCTTAAAATTCCCCTTTAAGAAGAATTCCAGTGGAACAATCCACAAAAACAGGGACTGAATAGATATCATGATGACACTAAACTCGTATCTTTCAATAGTAACTCTGAACGTGAATGGGCTTAATGACCCCATCAAAAGGCTCAGGGTGTCAGACTGGATAAAAAAAGCAGGACCCATCTATTTGCTGTCTACAAGAGACTCATTTGAGACAGAAGGACACCTACAGCCTGAAAATAAAAGGTTGGAGAACCATTTACCATTCAAATGGTCCTCAAAAGAAAGCAGGGGTAGCCATCCTTATATCAGATAAACTAAAATTTACCCCGAAGACTGTAGTGAGAGATGAAGAGGGACACTATATCATACTTAAAGTATCTATCCAAGAAGAAGACTTAACAATCTTCAATATATATGCCCCGAATACGGGAGCTTCCAAATATGTCAATCAATTAATAACCAAAATTAAGACACACTTAGATAACAATACACTTATACTTGGTGAATTCAATCTAGCGCTTTCTATGCTCGATAGGTCTTCTAAACACAACATTTCCAAGGAAATGAGAGCTTTAAATGATACACTGTACCAGATGGATTTCACAGATATCTACAGAACTTTACATCCAAACTCAACTGAATACACATTCTTGTCAAGTGCACATGGAACTTTCTCCAGAATAGACCACATACTGGGTCACAAATCGGGTCTAAACCGATACCAAAAGATTGGGATCGTCCCCTGCATATTCTCAGACCATAATGCCTTGGTATTAGAACTAAATCACAAGAAGTTTGGAAGGACCTCAAACATGTGGAGGTTTAGGACCATCCTGCTAAAAGATGAAAGGGTCAACCAGGAAATTAAGGAAGAATTAAAAATATTCATGGAAACTAATGAGAATGAAGATACAATCGTTCACAATCTTTGGGATGCAGCAAAAGCAGTCCTAAGGGGGAAATACATTGCAATACAGGCAGCCATTCAAAAACTGGAAAGAACTCAAATACAAAAGCTAACCTTACACATAAAGGAGCTAGAGAAAAAAACAGCAAATAGATCCTACACCCAGTAGAAGAAGAGAGTTAATAAAGATTGGAGCAGAACTCAACGAAATCGAGACCAGAAGAATTGTGGAACAGATCAACAAAACCAGGAGTTGGTTCTTTGAAAGAATTAATAAGATACATAACCCACTAGCCAGCCTTATTAAAAAGAAGAGAGAGAAGACTCAAATTAATAAAATAATAAAAGAGAAAGGAGAGTTCACTACCAACACCAAGGAAATACAAACGATTTTAAAAACATATTATGAACAGCTATACGCCAATAAATTAGGCAATCTAGAAGAAATGGACGCATTCCTGGAAAGCCACAAACTACCAAAACTGGAACAGGAAGAAATAGAAAACCTGAACAGGCCAAGAACCATGGAGGAAATTGAAGCAGTCATCAAAAACCTCCCAAGACACAAGAGTCCAGGGCCAGATGACTTCCCAGGGGAATTCTATCAATTGTTTAAAGAAGAAACCATATCTATTCTACTAAAGCTGTTTGGAAAGATAGAAAGAGATGGAGTACTTCCAAATTCGTTCTATGAGGCCAGCATCACCTTAATTCCAAAACCAGACAAAGACCCCACCAAAAAGGAGAATTACAAACCAATATCCCTGATGAACATGGATGCCAAAATTCTCAACAAGATACTAGCCAATAGGATCCAACAGTACATTAAGAAAATTATTCACCATTCCCAAGTAGGATTTATCCCCAGGACACAAGGCTGGTTCAACACTTGTAAAACAATCAATGTGATTCATCATATCAGCAAGAGAAAAACCAAGAACCATATGATCCTCTCATTAGATGCAGAGAAAGCATTTGACAAAATACAGCATCCATTCCTGATCAAAACTCTTCAGAGTGTAGGGATAGAGGGAACGTTCCTCAACACCTTATAAGCCATCTATGAAAAGCCCACAGCAAATATCATTCTCAATGGGGAAGCACTGGGAGTCTTTCTCCTAAGATCAGGAACAAGACAGGGATGTCCACTCTCACCACTGCTATTCAACATAGTACTGGAAGTCCTAGCCTCAGCAATCAGACAACAAAAAGACATTAAACGCATTCAAATTGGCAAAGAAGTCAAACTCTCCCTCTTCGCCGATGACATGATACTCTACATAGAAAACCCAAAGGCCTTCACCCTAAGATTGCTAGAACTCATACAGCAATTTGGTAGCGTGGCAGAATACAAAATCAGTGCCCAGAAATGAATGGCATTTCTATACACTAACAATGAGACTGAAGAAAGAGAAATTAAGGAGTCAATCCCATTTACAATTGCACCCAAGGGGATCCCTGTGTGGCGCAGCGGTTTGGCGCCTGCCTTTGACCCAGGGCGCGATCCTGGAGACCCGGGATCGAATCCCACATCGGGCTCCCGGTGCATGGAGCCTGCTCCTCCCTCTGCCTGTGTCTCTGCCTCTCTCTCTCTCACTGTGTGCCTATCATAAATAAATTAAAAAAAAAATAAAAAAAAATGTTTACAATTGCACCCAAAAGCATAAAATACCTAGGAATAAACCTAACCAAAGAGGTAAAGTATCTATACCCTACAAACTACAGAACACTTCTGAAAGAAATTGAGGAAGAGACAAAGAGATGGAAAAATATTCCATGCTCATGGAGTGGCAGAATTAATATTGTGAAAATGTCAATGTTACCCAGGGCAATTTATACGTTTAATGCAATCCCTATCAAAATACCATGGACTTTCTTCAGAAAGTTAGACAAATTATTTTAAGATTTGTGTGGGGTCAGAAAAGACCCCGAGAAAAACAAAAACAAAAACAAAAAACAAAACAAACAAACAAACAAACAAAAAAAGAGCCCGAATAGCCAGGGGAATTTTAAAAAAGAAAACCATAGCTGGGGGCATCACAATGCCAGATTTCAGGGTGTACTACAAAGCTGTGGTCATCAAGACAGTGTGGTACTGGCACAAAGACAGACACATAGATCAATGGAACAGAATAGAGAACCCAGAAATGGACTCTGAACTTTATGGTCAACTAATATTCGATAAAGGAGGAAAGACTATCCATTGGAAGAAAAACAGTCTCTTCAATAAATGGTGCTGGGCAAATTGGACATCCACATGCAGAAGAATGAAACTAGACCACTCTCTTTCACCATACACAAAGATAAACTCAAAATGGATGAAAGATCTAAATGTGAGACAAGATTCCATCAAAATCCTAGAGGAGTACACAGACAACACCCTTTTTGAACTCAGCCACAGTAACTTCTTGCAAGATACATCCACGAAGGCAAAAGAAACAAAAGCAAAAATGAACTATTGGAACTTCATCAAGATAAGAAGCTTTTGCAGAGCAAAGGATATAGTCAACAAAAGTAAAAGACAACCTACAGAATGGGAGAAGATATTTGCAAATGACGTATCCGATAAAGGGCTAGTTTCCAAGATCTATAAAGAACTTCTTAAACTCAACACCAAAGAAACAAACAACCCAATCATGAAATAGGCAAAAGACATGAAGAGAAATCTCAAGGAGGAAGACATAGTCATGGCCAACATGCACATGAGAAAATGCTCTGCATCACTTGCCATCAGGGAAATACAAATCAAAACCACAATGCGATACCACCTCACACCAGTGAGAATGGGGAACATTAACAAGGCAGGAAACCACAATTGTTGGAGAGGATGTGGAGAAAAGGAAACCCTCTTCCACTTTTCGTGGGAATGTGAACTGGTGCAGCCACTCTGGAAAACTGTGTGGAGGTTACTCAAAGAGTTAAAAATAGACCTGCCCTACGACCCAGCATTGCACTGTTGGGGATTTACCCCAAAGATTCAGATGCAATGAAACGCCGGGACACCTGCACTCCGATGTTTATAGCAGTAATGTCCACAATAGCCAAACTGTGGAAGGAGCCTCGGTGTCCATCGAAAGATGAATGGATAAAGAAGATGTGGTTTATGTATACAATGGAATATTACTCAGCCATTAGAAACGACAAATACCCACCATTTGCTTCAATGTGGATGGAACTGGAGGGTATTATGCTGAGTGAAATAAGTCAATCGGAGAAGGACAAGTATTATATGTTCTCATTCATTTGGGTAATATAAATAATAGTGAAAGGGAATAGAAGGGAAGGGAGAAGAAGGGTGTGGGAAATATCAGAAAGGGAGACAAAACATACAGACTCCTAACTCTGGGAAACGAACTAGGGGTGGTGGAAGGGGAGGAGGGCGAGGGGTGGGGGTGAATGGGTGATGGGCACTGAGGGGGGGCTCTTGACGGGATGAGCACTGTGTGTTATTTTGTAAGTTGCAAATTGAACACCAATAAAAAATAAATTTATTATAACAAGGAATTAAGGAAATAAAAAAAGAATTAAGGAAATACAAAAACTATTAATTAGGAGATATGAATAAATAGGAAACAGAAAGGAAACTAATGGATATCTGGATATGAAAAATATATTTGCTACAATGGAAATTTTAACTCAATAGAAGATTTGTTATCAGAAGTATCAGTCAATTTGAAGGTAGATCAATAGAGATTATTTAATTTGAAGAGAAGGAAAAACAATGAAGAAAAATGAACAGATCCTCAGAGACCTGTAGGAAACCATCAAGAGTATCAACATTGCATAATGAGAGTGACAGAAGGAGAAAATCAAAAAAAAGGTGCATAAAAATATTTGAAAAATGGCAGAAAACTTCCCAAACTTGATCAAAATTATAATTTACTTATCCAATAAGCTCAGCAAACTCCAAGTAGGAAAATGGAGAGATCTAAACCTAGGCATATTTTCCCCTGTGGTATGCATTCTTCCTTGCTGCAAAAACCAATAAACCCAAATTGTACAACTTACAGGGGTGTTCCTGATGATCTTTGTCAGGAAGCCAATGACAGAAATGAAGGACACTAATACTCAGCTGAAGTTCTCACTACTTTGGACCAGAACCTTTTACTCAGTAATAGCATGCTATAGAGACCCGTGTCTCTTTCTGTTGAGCATAAGTATCAGAGACCCTTTGTGTTTCTATCTGTTCAAGGCAACGCCTTCTCTTAGTTGGGAAGTAAGCTCACACTGAATTGAATTTGATGTTTTATTAAAGGCTTTCAGCACTGGGTTTATTTTATGATCCTAGGAATAAGATTCCTTGGGATTTCTAAAAATCTGATCACCTTTAAAAATCTGCTTCTATGGGTTGTCTGTTTAATATCTTGATATTAAAGTTGTTTGTCTATAATAAATGTGTATAGAGAAAGAGTGGAGTTAGGCCTAGTAAGTATCAAGCTGATCTTAAATGCTGAGAAGATTTTTCTCAAACAAATATCCTTTGGACCAATTTTGCTCAAGGTCTTCGTTTCAAAATCTGATAAAGATTTTTTTAGTCTTTTTTTTTTTTTGTGTGTGTGTGTGTATACCCAGAATTGGCATTTAGTTTCATTTACTCAAATACAGATAGGTGGTATCTCATAGTTTTGCTTTGTATTTCCTCAATGATGAGTGATGTTGAGCATCTTTTTATGTGTCTCTTAGCTATCCATATGTCTTTTTGGGGAAAAATATCTTTTCATCTCTTTTGCCCATTTCATAACTGGATTATTTGGGTTTTTTTTAGTTGTTGAGTTTGATAAGTACTTTATAGATTTTAGATATTAACCCTTTGTCAGATATGTCATTGGCAAATATCTTCTCCAATTCTGTAGGTTCTTTTTTAGTTTTGTGCATTGTTTCCTTTTTTTTTAAATTTTTATTTATTTATAATATTTACAGAGAGAGAGAGAGGCAGAGACACAGGCAGAGGGAGAAGCAGGCTCCACGCACCGGGAGCCCGATGTGGGATCTGATCCTGGGTCTCAGGGATTGCGCCCTGGGCCAAAGGCAGGCGCCAAACCGCTGCGCCACCCAGGGATCCCCGCATTGTTTCCTTTGTTGTGCAGAATCTTTTTATCTTAAGTTCCTATAGTTCATTTTTGCTTTTGTTTCCCTTGCTTCCAGAGAAGTGTCAAGTAAGAAGTTCCTAGAGCTGAGTTCAAAGAGTTTGCTGCCTGTGTTCTCCTCTAGGACTTTAATGGTTTCCTGTCTCACATTTATGTCTTTTATCCATTTTCAATTAATTTTTCTGTATTGTGCAATAAAGTGTGGTCCAGTTACATTATTTTGCATGTTGCTGTCCGACTTTCAAAACATTCTTTTTCCCATGGGTATTCTTTCCTGCTTTGTCAAAGATTGGCTGACCATATAGTTGTGGGATCATTTTTGAGTTTTCCATTCTGTTCTATTGATCTATTTTTGTACCAGTAAAATAGTGTTTTAAAATAGTGTTTTAAAATAGTGTTTTAAAATAGTGATTAGTACAGCTTTGTAATATAACTTGAACTTTGAAATTGTGATACTTCCAGTTTTGTTTTTCTTCTTCAAAATTGCTTTCACTATTTGGAGTCTTGTGATTCCATACAAATTTGTGTGTTCTAGCTCTGTGAAAAATGAGGGCAGTATTTTGATAGGGATCGCATTAAATGTGTAGATGTCTTTCGGTAGTATAAACATTTGAACATGTTTGTTCTTCCAATCCATGAGCATGGAATGTTCTTCCATTTATTCGTGTCTTCTTGATTTCTTTCAAAACATTCTATAGTTTTCAGAGTACAGTTTTTTTTACCTCTTTGGTTAGGTTTATTCCTAGGTATCCTATGGGTTTTGGTGCAATTGTAAATGGGATCAATTTCTTGATTTCTGTACTTCATTACTGATGTAGAGAAATGCAATAGATTTCTGTATGTTGATTTTATAACCTGAGACTTTGCTGAATTCCTATATCAGTTCTACTAATTTTTTCATGGACTCTGGGTTTTTTACAGAGTATCATGTCATCTGCAAATAGTGAAAGCTTTACTTCTTCCTTGTCAATTGGATGCTTTTCTTTCTTTTTATTGTCTGAGGCTAGAACTTCCAGTACTATGTTAAATAACAATGGTGGGAGTGGACACCTCTGTCTTGTTTCTGACCATAGAGGAAATAAACTGAGATTTTCTCCACTGAGGATGATATTATCTGTGGATATTGCACATATGGCTTTTACGATATTGAGGTATGTTCCCTCAATCCCTACTTGTTGAGGGCTTTTATTAAGAATTGATGCTGTATTTTGTCAAATGCATATTCTACCTCTATTGAGAGGATCATATGGTTCTTCTCATTTCTTTTAATGATGTAATGTTGGATTCAATTTGCTAGTTTCCTTTTTTTTTTATTTTATTTTATTTTATTTTTTATTTTTTATTTTTTATTTTTTTTATTGGTGTTCAACTTACTAACATACAGAATAACACCCAGTGCCCGTCACCCATTCACTCCCACCCCCCGCCCTCCTCCCCTTCTACCACCCCTAGTTCGATTCCCAGAGTTAGCAGTCTTTACGTTCTGTCTCCCTTTCTGATATTTCCCTTTGAGAATTTTTGCATCCAAGTTCATCAGGGATATTACCCTGTAATTCTTTTAGTGGGACCTTTATTTTTTTTTATTTTTTTTATTTTTTAGTGGGACCTTTAAATGTCTGGTAGAATTCTCCTGAGAAGCCATCTGGCCAGGGATGTTTGTTCATTGGGAGATTTTTGACTACTAATCAATTCTTTTGCTGGTTAAAAGTATGTCCAAATTTTCTATTTATTCCTGTTTCAGTTATTGTGTTTATATGTTTATAGGAATTTATCCATTTCTTCCAGATTCCCCAGTTTGTTGGCATATGATTTTTCTTTTTTAAAAAAAGATTTATTTATTTATTTATTTATTTATTTATTTATTTATTTATTTGAGACAGAAAGCATACAGAGGGAGAGGGAGAAGCAGACTCACTGCTGAACAGGGAACCGACATGGGGCTCGATCCCAGGATCCCAGGAACACGACCCAAGCCAAATGCAGACGCTTAACTAACTGAGCCACTCAGGTGCCTCAGGATATGATTTTTCTTATTGTTGTTTATATTTGTGTAGTGTTGTTTGTGATATCTCCTCTGTCATTCCTGATTTTATTTATTTGTCCTTTCTCTTTTCTTTTTGTTAAGTTTTACTAGTTTATCAATTTTGTCAGTTCTTTCAAAAAGCCATCTCTTTCATTAATCTGTCCTACTGCTTTAATTTTTTGTTTGTTTCTACATCTTTTATTTCTGCTCTAATCTTTATTTCCCTTCTTCTGCTGGCGTTAGGCTTTATTTGTTATTTCCTCTCTAGCTCCTTTAGGTGCAAGGCTATATTGTATATTTGAGACTTGCTTCTTGAAGTAGTCTTCTACTGCAGTATACTTTCCTCTTAGGACCACCTTTGCTGCATCTCAACAGTTTTGGAGAGTCATGTTTTGATTTTCATTTGCTTCCATGTATTTTTGTAATTTCTCCTTTAATTTCCTACTTAACCCATTACATTCTTTAGTAGGATGTTCTTTAGCCTCCCTGTATTTGTGATCTTTCCAGATTTTATCTTGTGTTCAACTTCACATTTCATAGTATTGTGGTCAGAAAATATGCATAGTATGATCTCAATCCTTTCATACTTGTTGAGGTATGATTTCTGACCTAGTTTGTGATCTGTTCTGGAGCATGTTCCATATGCACTTGAAAGAATGTGTATTCTGCTGCTTTAGGGTAAAATGTTCAGAATATTTCCGAATATGTCTGTTAAATCCATCTGGTCCAGTGTGTCATTCAAAGACATTGTTTCCTTGTTGATTTTCTGCTTAAATAATCTTTCCATTTGTGTAAGTGGGGTGTTAAAGTCTCATACTTTAATTGTATTACTATCAATGAGTTTCTTCATGTTTGTTATTAATTTATTTATATATTTGGGTGCTCCCAAGTTGGGGACATATTTATAATTGTTAGAGCTTCTTGTTGGATAGATCCCTTAATTGTGAGTTAGTGCCCTTCTTCATCTCTTGTCAAACTCTTTGGTTTAAAATCAATTTGTCTGGAGGCACCTGAGTGCCTCATTGTGTTGAGCATCTGACTCTTGGTTTCAGCTCAGGTTATATCAATGGGTCTTTCTTTTTTAATCCATTTTGACACCCTTTGTCTTTTGACTGTAGTATTTAGTTCATTTACATTTGGAGTGATTATTGATAGATATGCATTTAGTTCCAATATATTATCTATAAAGTGGGTGTTTCTAGAGATTTTCTCTATTCCTTTATAGTCTTTGTTGCTTTTGGTGTTCATTTCCTACTCACAGTCCCCTTAAATGTTTCTTGCAGGGTTTGAAATATGAACTCCTTTAGATTTTGTTTGTCAGGGAAACACTTTACTCTTCCCTTCTGTTCTGAATGGTAGCATGCTGAATAGAGTATTCTTGGCTACATATTGTTCCCATTTAGCACATTGAATAAATCATGCCACTCTTTTCTGGCCTGTAAGTTTCTGTGGAGGTATATGTTACAAACCTTATTTGTCTTCCCGTGCAGGTTAAGGACATTTTCCCCCATCACTGCTTTCAGGATTCTTTCCTTATCTGTGTATTTTGCAAATTTTACTATATATCTTGGTGTTGGCCTGCTTTTGTTGATTTTGATGGGAGTTTTCTGTGTCTCCTGTATTTCTATGTCTGTTTCCTTTCCCAGATTAAGGAAATTTTCATCTATAATTTGTTCAAAGGAAACTTCCCCTTCTTCCTCTATTCTTCTTCTGGGACTCCTAAGATATGAATGTTATTACCCGTTATGGAGTCTCTGAGTTTCCTAAGTCCACATTTGTGATTTAATATTTTTCTTTCCCTCTTATTTTCAGCTTCATTATTTCCCATAATTTTATCTTTTGTATCATTGATTCATTTCTCTGCTTTATCCTTGCTATTGCATCCAGTTGGTTATATGGTGGTGGTGGTGTGGGGGGGAAGCCTGGTGTACTGGTTCTCAGGCAGACTTGCCCTAGTAATGATGCACCTGAAGAGCACAGTAGGGTGGAGCTTGGTGTAAGCAGCTCCAGCCTCCACTGGGGGTGTTGTGTTGTTCACTGAAGCCTGTCCATGCTAATGGGCCTGGGGAAAATGGCATCATCCTGCATCCTTGTGCCTGGAGTGGGGACTTCACACCAGCTATTCTTCAGGGTGCCCTTACAGAAGAATGAACAATTTCCCTTCTTATGTTCCAAGCATCTATCAAAACTCTGCCTTTACCTCATGTCTGAGCTGCCTGCCTGCTTGGTGGCACAGTGCTCCTGTGTTTTATCTCAGATATGTGATTGGATTGAAAAACTCCAAATTTTAGGGACCTGGCATGATGTAGACCCACACCAATCTTCTGGGGGAAGGTCTTGCCACACTGTGGCTGGTGCCAATTTACCCAGAAATCAGTCACATGACCACACAAGGGCTTGGAGTTTGTGGTAAAGAACAGACAAAAGCTCCCTTCCAGGTAAGCTGCCTTCAGTAGGTGCCTCTGTTATGCTAATTAACAGGGGCCACTAAACCTTCTCTTTTGTCACCCCAGAGGCTGTGTCACCTCTTTCAAATTCACTTCCAGGTGGGGAATTGTCTCTCCCAGGGCAACCTATGGGATCTTCAGACCAGGTTGTCTTCTCCCAGGCCTCTTCCCTCCTTCTTCACAGGAGCACTGCTAAGCCCACCAGATGTGACCTTGGCAATGGTGTGGATTTCTAAAACTTCAGACTTTGAGCTCCACTGCTTATAATAACTTGTTATAATCAGCCCCTCTCTTTTTCTCAGTGAATGGTTTGGGGGAAATGTTTTTCTTGTGCAATCCCTTGCACTCTGCTTTCTCTCTTTCTCTCTCTCCTCTTTCTGTGATCAGGACTCCCTCACCTCTGCAGCACATGTGATTTTTTTTCTCTCTCAAATCAACTCTCCACAGCTCCTACCTTACACAATATGACCTTTTTTCTCCCTCTAGATGTTCAGTATATTCTCTCAATTCTCAGATAGATTTCCTGGGTGTTCAGAATGATTTGGTATTTAACTAGCTATTATTGAGGGACGAGGCAAGCATAGGGTCCCTCTACTACTCTGCCATCTTAACTCACCCACAAATTTTCTTATTTATTAAAAGGAGAAATAACTTTGTTTAAAATGGGAGAAATCCTCTTCTTTGTTTCTATAGTCTGGGGGTTATTAAGTGCTAGACCTTTAATCATAAGCTTAATGAAATTGTCAAGGGAAATAATATTTTAAAGTCAGTTATGTATCATTCTCTTTTGTGTATGCATATGGCAAAATACATTTTTCTACAACTAAATTTTCTTCTCTCTCCTTGAAGAGAGAATATACTTAGCCTTTGCAGTGATAACTACATATTTGCCAGGAATCAACTCCTTCTCATTTCTTTTCCTTTCCATTTCCTTTCCTTTTCTCTCTCTTGAGAAACGCTAAAGATTAACTGACCAAAAAAATCATTCAGTTCTTCTTTGTTCATTTTAAGAGTATCTAGTCTAGATGAACAGTTATTAAAATAGACAGAAAATTATTAAAATATGGGGTTTAGGGAAGGACACTGAAAAGCTTATTTCTAAGTCTGAATTTCTCTTAATTAAAATGTCCTAAATTCCCTACATTAGTTTATGAGTGAAATAGCTTTCTACTTTTTTCATAACTTATTTATATACAAAATCATGTATGTAAAATAATATTTTCTACAGATGACTGTTGCAGCAATGAATTGTCATATTCACTAACATATAAATGCTATAAATATAATAAATGTTATGTTATAAAGGATATCTTTACAAGGAATTAATTTTTTTAAGACTATTTATTTATTCATGAGAGACACACACACAGAGAAGCTGTCTCCTCACAGAGAGCCCAATGTGGGACTCCATCCCTGGACTTGGGATCACTCCCTGAGCTGAAGGCAGATGCTCAAACTCTGAACCATACAGGTATCCCTATAAGGAATTAATTTTATGAAATTCTTAAAATGTTTCAAATCACAAAGATTTAATGTGTTAACTAAATTGTAATTTTCAAGTCCTTAACTAACTTTAAGACTGTAGGCCTAAGTTGAGTAATAAGTAATCTTTGAATGCTTACAGTTGCTAAAAAATAAAGACAGAAAATATTGGTTACTAAACAATTTTAATATAATCGTATTTACTAAAATCAATAGATGAACAAATTTGCAAATGCTTTTCAATTATGCCTGTATGTTTGTTTTTGTTTCCTCAGAGTTAAAATAATATGAAATAGTGCTCATGGAAAAAATAAATAGTTTTGGGTTTTTGGCTTGCTAGTTTTCTCTTTTATCTAGGTAAATTAAAAACTTGCTATTTCAATTGCAGTTAATAATTAATATAAATGGTTAATCAATTAGGTACAATGATTACAGGTAAATACAAAAATATACAAAATAATGGTTATGATTTTCTATTTAAGAAGGTTGTTCCAGTTAATTCAAATGATAAATATAAAATATATTACTTTATTTATTATGTTCAGTTAATCATATTTTAAGGCTATAGCTAAAATCTTTATTACTGATTACTATATTTATATATATATGCTTACATGTGTAAATACAAAGGCCTTCAGTAGGTGCCTGAATGAATTAATGAATTAATGAATCCTTTAAGTTATTATTTGGGTAATGCATCAAAATGGTAACTTTTTTGTATATTTTTTATTGGAGTTCGATATGCCAACATATAGCATAACACCAGTGCTCATCCTGTCAAGTGCCCCTCTCAGTGCCCATCACCCAGTCACCCCATCCCCCTGCCCATCTCCCCTTCCACTACTCCTTGTTAGTTTCCCAGTTAGGAGTCTCTCATGTTCTGTCACCCTCTCTGATATTTCCCACTCATTTTCTCTCCTTTCCCCTATAATCCATTTCACTATTTTTTTATATTCCCCAAATGAATGAGACCATATAGTGTTTTGAATTTGTTTCTTTTCATGTAAAAAGACTACATTATTTTTCTATTTCATGCCCAGAGTACTAGAATTTTCTGTTACAAAATTACCCTGTTAACTCTTAGTGCTTTTTGAATTACTCTGAATTTTTTAAATTTTAATTTGAGTATAGTTGACATATGATACTACATTAGTTTCAAGTATACAGCATAGTAAGTTAACAACTCAATATGTTATTCTATGCTCATCACAAAGCACAGCTACCATCTGTCAACTTGCAATGCTGTTATAATACCATTGACTATATTCCCTATGCTGTACATTTTATTTCTGTTACTTATTCATTCCACAAAATTTTTCTTGATTTTCTTTTTCCCAAATTAAACTTCAAGCTCAGAGTAATAAAATTATTGATATCTTTTATGCCTAAAGTACTACTGAATTTCCAAAAATGAACTTTAGATAAGAACCATTTGATCCTTCACCTTACAAGAGAAAAAACAAAAATAACTAGGTTTGCCAAAAAATGTCCAAATTTTAATTAAAACAGTCATGATAAATTTTATTTTAAATGCTTAATGTAAAAAAATAACAAAATAAAAAAGAATTTAAGTTCCTTGTTTAGTTATAATTAGAATATGTCAATATAAATATCTTTTAATAATTTAATATATTTTCAAGCAAAAATAAACATTTATATTTAAGCACAAACTGATAAAGAGAGATCCAGGATGGCAATGTAGGAAAACCCTGAACTCACCTCCACGGACACACCAAATCTATACCTACATATAGGATTTCTCCTGAAAAACAGGGCTTATTGAACAGTTTCTGGAGAAGAAGGGACAAAGTAACCATAGAGAGCAGCAGGAGAGAAGGAGACATGACAACAATAAGAACACCACTGCAGTGCTGTAAAATGTAGTAGGGAGGGATAGCTCAGAGAGACTGCCAGATTTGCCTTCCTTAAGGCAGAAAAAGTTGCAGTTTAAGGAGCAAATAAACTAGAAGTGAACTAACCCTATAATGTCTGCCAAACGTTAAAGAAATTGCAGAAATGCTCTCTGGGGTTGGAGGTGCTGGTGAGTACCATTGTTTATGTTACCCCTCCACCTTGATAGCATGTGTAGAAGCAGGGTGCAGGTGTTCCAGTCAGCCTGCCACCTTTGTGATTCCTGGGCCCCTAGTTCACAGCAGCCCCAGACAACCCCCCAAGGTGACCCCTATCCATGCCAGTCCAAGCTATAGCCATCCCACTGAGACGGTAGCAGTTCACTGTACACTGGAACAAAACCAGATGTAACCCACTAGAGCTTCAGCCATAAAATCAAGGTAGTACAGGCACAGTACATCCTGGGAAAACCCAACCCCACACCTGCTTCAGTTTCAGTTGTCCACCGAGGCCTCCAGAGATTACCATTAGGCCATTCCCACTCAGGCCTCCCTCAGCTCCAGCCATTCTGCTAGGATGCCCCCTAAGTTGAGTGCCCCCAGAAAAACCTGGCTTGTGCCTGCTTCAGCTTCAGCCACCTTACAAAGATAGCCCTGGCATGAAATACCCTGGGGCCTATGGACTGTACCAACTTCAGTTCCAGCTATGGAACTGTCAGGGTCTCCCTTGCAACCAACATCCAAAGACCCCCCAGTTCATACCCACTAGAGCTCCACCTTTCCTGCTAGAGCACCACCAGCATAGAGCATCTCATGGCAACATAAGTTGTGCCCAGTTTAGCTCCAGCCCAACCAACAGGGCATTCAGCTATCCAACCTATCCAACCAGGGTGGCCCTAGTGTGGAATGGCCCAGGACCCACAGCCCATGTTATAGTTCCTGACAGCTGCCCAAAGCCACCAAGCAATGCAATCTACACAGGGACTTGTTCTACACAGGGCCATTCCCTTCAAGACTAGAAGTAGCTGTTCTGCTTAATTCATGGAAACAAACACAGAAAGTCAAACAAAATGAGACAGAGTAATATGCTCTAAATGAAGTCCCAGAAAAACCTGTAGAAAATAAAGAAAAAGAAAAAAAGACAAACAATCTAACTGATAAAGAGTTCAAAGTGATGGTCATAAGATGCACACTGTACTTGAGAGAAGAGGGGATAAATCATTGAGAACTTCAACAAAGAGAGAGAAAATATAAAAAGGAATAAATCAGAGCTGAACAACACAATAACTGAAATGAAAAAACAACAACAGATGAGAAACAACATTAAGTAGACAACAGCAGATTAGAGGATGCAGAATGAACCAGTGATTTGGAAGGCAGAGAAATTTTCTTTTTCCTACTTTAAAATATTTTATCTATTTACTTATTCATGAGAGACGCACAGAGAGAGGCAGAGAGATTAGACAGAAGGAGAAGCTCCTCACAGGGAGCTTGATGCAAGACTTGATCCCTGTACCAGGATAACACCCTGAGTCAAACGCGGACACTCAACTGCTAAGCCCCTCAGGTGTCCCTAGAAGACAGAGAAGTTAAAAGCACCTAAGCTGAACATCAAGAAGAAAAAAAACCTTAAGGGTAGGTTAAGCAACTTCTGGGAGAACATCAAGTCTATTAACATTCACATTCAAGGAGTTCCAGAAGAAGAGAGAGAAAGGAGTAAAAACCTCATTTGAATAAATAATAGCGGAAAACTTCCTTAGGCTGGGGAAGAAAACAGATTAATCCAGGTTCAGGAACAAGAGAAAAGTAAATATTTCCATATAACGGAACCCCATAAAGGTTAGCATTGATTTTTCAGCAGAAACTTTGTTCTCCAGAAGGCAGCAGCATGATATATCCAAAATGCTGAAAGAAACAAAACCTACAGCAAAGAATACTCTACCTGACAAGGTTATCATTCAGAGTTAAAGGACATAAAGAATTTCCCAGACAGACAAAAGTTAATAGAGTTTAATACCATTTAATCAGCCTTACAAGAAAACTTACAGGGAGCTTTAAAGCAAAAAAGGAAAAGCCATAAATTGAAATAAGAAAATTATGAAAGGAAAAAGTTTCACGGGCAAAAGTAAACATACATGAAAGGTCGTAGATTAAACATTTATAGGACAGCATGGAGGTTGAAACACAAAAGTAGTTAGATCAAAATTTGTTAGATCTGCAAAAATTAATCAAAGGGTACACAAAATAAAAAGATGGAAAATTATGACATCATATAGATAAAACATGGATGAAATAACATTTATTGCTTTTAACAAGTGTTCAAATTTAAATGACCATAAAATTAATACAGACTGCTATATACTTAGAATATTATATATTAAGCCTCACAGTAACTACAAACTATAATACAAACCTATAATACATAAACAAAAAAGTAAAGAAAAAAGATCCAAGCATAACATTAAAGAAATCATTAGTTACAAGGGAAGAGAATAAGAGAAAAAGAAACATAAAAGAACTACAAAACGTTAAAATGAAAAAAAAGAACTACAAAACAACCAGAAAACAATTAGCAAAATGGCAATAAGTACATACATATCAATAATTATTTTAAATATAAATGATCTAAAATCTGAAATCAAAAGACAGAATGGCTGAATGAACAAAAACAAAAGACCCATATATATGCTGCTCACAAGAGGCTTACTTGAAACTTAAAGACACATATAGACTGAAAGTAAAGGGATGAAAAGATATATACCATGTAAATATAAGCAAAAGAAAAGGTGGGGTAGCTATACATAGATAAAACAAACTTTGAAACAGAAACTATAACAAGAGACAAAGAAGGGTATTGCATGATGATAAAGGGATCAGTTCAATAAGAGAATATAACAATTGTAAATATTTATGTACCCAACATAGAAGCACTAAGATATATAAAGCAACACTAATAAACATAAAGGGAGAAATTAAAATTAATACAACAATATTAGGAAACTTCAACACCTCACTTAAATCAATGGATAGATAATCCAGATAGCATATTGATAAGGAAAGAGTGGATTTGAATGAAGATGATGGACTTAACAAGATATATAGATTATATATATATATATATATATATATATATATATAGAGAGAGAGAGAGAGAGAGAGAGTATACATATATATAGACTTAAAAAATAGAAAAGATAGAGACTTAAAAATAGAAAAGATCAATCAGTAGAGACTTAAAAATTAGAAAAGATCAATAAACTAAACCAAGAGCTGGCTCTTTGGGAGAAAAAAGTGAATGAAGTTGATAAAATTTTAGCCACAGTTATCAAGACAAAAAGAGAAGATGTGGGGAGATAAAATCAGTAATGAAAGAAAAATTACAACTGATACCAGAGGTATATAAAGAATTATAAGAACATACTAAAAAAATAATATGCCAGTAAATTTGACAACCTAGAAGAACTGGATACATTTCAAGAAATATGCAATCTTCCAAATTGAATCAGGAAGAAATAAAAATCAGACTGTTTACTAGACATCAAATTGAATTGGTAATCAAAAAACTCCCCCCCCCCCCCCCCAAAAAAAATGTCCAGGATCAAATGGCTTCAAAAGTTAATTATACCAAATGCATGGAGTTAATATCTACTCTTCTCAAAAAAAGAAGAAAAGGAAGGAATGCTTTCAAAATCTATTCTATGAGGCCTGCATTACCATGACACTAAAGTCAGACAGACATTACAAAGAAAAGAAAACTGCAGATCAATATTCCTGATGAACATAGATGCAAAAAAATTCAACAAATATTAGCAAACTGAATTCAAACATACATTAGAAGGATAATTCAACATGATCAAGTGGGATTTATTGCAATAATATATATGCAAATTAATCATTGTGATAAACCACATTAACAAAATTTAGGGTAAATATACATATGATTATTTCAAAAGATGTAGAAAAAGAATTTGGCAAAATTAAACATCTATTCATGATAAAGTCTCTCAACAAAATGAGTATAGAAGAAACATACTTCACCATAATAAAAGCCATATATGACAAACCCACAGCTAACATAATAGTGGAAAGCCAGGGATGACTGGGTGGCTCAGCAGTTGAGCGCAATCTGACTTCAGCTCAGGGCATGATTCTGGAGTATTGTGATGGAACCCCGCATCGGGATCCCTACATGGGGTCTGCTTCTCCTTCTGCCTATATCTCTGCCACTCTCTTTCTGTGTCTCTAATGAATAAATAAATACAATCTTTTAAAAAATAATGACAAGTTGGGACGCCTGGGTGGCTCAGTGGTTGAGCATCTGGCTTTGGCTCAGGGTGTGGTCCCAAAGTCTCAGGATCGAGTTCCACACCCGACTTCTTGCAGGGAGCCTGCTTCTCCCTCTGCCTTTGTCTCTGCATCTGTCTCTCATGAATAAAAATTTAAAAAAATAGTGAAAAGCCAAAATTTTTCTTTAAGATCAAGAACATGACAAAGGTGTCCATTCTCAGCACTGTTATTCAACATAGTACTGAAAGTCCTAGCCATAGCAATCATAGAAGAAAAAGAAGTGAGACAAATCCAACTTGGCAAGGCAGAAGTAAAACATTTACTATTTGAAAATGACATGGTACTATAAATAGAAAACTCTAAAGACGCTAACAAATAAATGTATTAGAACTAATAAATGAGGTCAGTAAAGTTTCAAGATACAAAAATCAATGTACAGAAATCTGTTTCACTTCTACACACTACCAATGAAATAGC
Organism: Canis lupus familiaris; assembly: GCF_011100685.1. Lineage (NCBI taxonomy): Eukaryota > Metazoa > Chordata > Mammalia > Carnivora > Canidae > Canis > Canis lupus. Next base: position 59,035,818 of record NC_049260.1, on the reverse strand, counting down.
AGAAAGTGAAATTAATAAAAAGGAATCCCATCTATAAGTGTATCAAAAGAGTAAAATATCTAGGAATATATTTAACCAAAGATGTAAAAGACCTATACTTGAAAAACTATAGAATAATGATGAAAGAAATTAAAGACAACACAAATATTGGAAGATATATGATTCTCATGGATTATAATAAGCATATTGTTAAAATGTCCATATCACCCAAATAATCTCCAGATTAAATGCAATCCATATCAAAACTGTAATTGAATTTTTCACAGAACCAATACAAAAAGTCCTAAAACCTATATGGAACCACAGAAAACCTTGAAAAGCCAAAGCAATCCTGAGAAAGAAGAACATGGAAATATCAAAACAATATATATCAAACTATACTACAAAACTGTAATAATCAAAACAGTATGATACTGGCACAAAAAGAGATATATAGGTCAATGGAAGAAAATTGAAAGCCCAGAAATATACCAACTCTTATATGGACAATTAATCTGTGACAAAAGAGGCAAGAATATACATTCGGTAAAAGTCTCTTTAACAAATGGTTCTAGGAAAACTGGGCAGCTATGTGCACTAGAATAAAACTGAACTTCACCCTAACACCATACACAAAATCAAACTTAAAATGGATTAAAGATTTAAATATGAGACCTGAAACCATAAAACTTCCAGAAGAAAACAAAGGCAGTAACCTCTTTGATATCAATTTTAGCAACACTTTTCTAGATATGTCTTCTAAGGCAAGAGAAACAAAAGCAAAAATAAATTATTGGAACCACATCAGAATAAAAAAGCACAGCAAAGGAACAATCAACAAAGAAAAGGTAACCTACTGAATGGGAGAAGATGTTTTCAAATGACATATCCAATAAAGGGTTAATATCTAAAATGGGTACAACTCAAAACCAAAACAAATAATCTGATTAAAAATGGACAGAGGACATGAACATTTTGCCAAAGACATACAGGTAGACAAAATACATGGAAATATGCTTGACATCACTAATTGTCATGGAAATGAAAATCAAAACTATAATAAATGCAAAATAAAAACCACAATAAGGAAACACCATATGATCCAGTAATTCCACTACTGGGTATTTACCCAAAGAAAATAAAAATACTAATTTAGGAAAATATATGCATCCTTATATTTATTGCATCATTATGTACAATACCCAAGATATGGAAGTAATCCAAGTGCCCATTGATGGATAATGGACAAAGATTATATGTATATATCTTGCCATTTATGACAATGAGTGGACATAGAGGGCATTATGTTAAGTAAGACTGAGAAAAAATAACATATGATTTTACTTATATGTATAATCTAAAAAACAAAGAAACAAAACTCTTAACCACAGAAAACAAACCAGTAGTTGCCAGGGGAAAGGTGAGTGGAGAGATGGGTAAAATAGATAAAGGGGATTAAGAGATATAGTCTTACAGTTATGGAATAAATAAGTCACAGAGATGAAAAGTGCAGCATAGGAAATATAGTCAATAATACTGTAATAACATTGTGCAGTGAGAACATCACTTGCCATCAGGGAAATACAAATCAAAACCACAATGAGATACCACTTTTTCACTAGTGAGAATGTCTAAAATTAACAAGACAGGAAACAACAAATGTTGGTGAGGATGTGGAGAAAGGGGAATGCTCTTCTACTGTTGGTGGGAATGTAAGCTGGTGCAGCCACTCTGGAAAATAGTGTGGAGGTTTCTCAAGAAGTTAAAAATAGAGCTACCCTATGACTCAGCAATTGCACTACTGGGTTTTTACCTCAAAGATACAGACATAGTGAAATGACAGGACTCCTGTACCTAATGTTCATAGCAGCAATGTCCACAATAGCCAAACTGTGGAAGGAGCCATGATATCCTTTGACAGATGCATGGATAAAGAAGATTTGGTATATCTTTGGTATAGGATGTAAGGATGTAAGGAAGTAAGGATGAATACTTACCATTTACATTGACGTGGATGGAACTGGAGGGTATTATACTGAGTGAATAAGTCAATCAGAGAAAGATAGTATCATATGGTTTCAGTCATGTGGAATATAAGACACATTGCAAAGGACCATAAGGGAAAGGGAAACTGAGTGGGGAAAAAATAGAGAGGAAGACAAACCAGGAGAGACTCCTAACTCTGGGAAACAAACAAAGGGTTGCAGAAGGGAAGGTGGGTGGGGGGATGGGGTAGCTGGGTGATGGGTAATGAGGAGGGCACTTGATTAGATGAGCACTGGATGTTATACTATATGTTGGCAAATTGAATTTAAATAAAATTTTTTTTTTTAAAAATCATTGTATGGGGAAAGATAGAGACTGCACTTATCATAGTGAGCATTGAGTAATGTATAGAATTGTTGAACCAATTTGTTGTACACTTGAAACTCATATAACATTGTACATAATTTATACTTCAATAAAAATGATGTATGCACCCCTATGTATATTGCTGCTTTATTTACAATAGCCAAGATATAGGAGTAACTTAAGTGCTCATTGATAGATTAATGGTTAAACAAGATGTATATGTACACTATGGAATATTATTCATCCACAAAAAAGAATAAAATGTCATTATTTATGACAACATGGATGGACCTAGAAGGTATTTTGCTAAGTATAATAAGTCAGAAAGAGAAAGACAAATACCATATGATGTTACTGATATGTGGAATCTAAAAAACTAAACAAGCAAACAAATAAAAACAACAACAAAGAAGAACATACTCATAAATATAGAGAATGAACTACTGGTTGCCAGAGGGAATGGGTGTGGAGTAAATGCAAAATAGGTAAAGGTAATTAAGAGGTATCAACTCCCACTTTTAGAGTAAGTCAAGGGGCATCTGGTTGGCTCAATCGGTTAAGCATCCAACTCTTGATTTCGGCTTGGGGGGGTCATGATCTCAGGGTCATGAGATTGAGCTTTATGTTGGGCTCAGTGCTCAACAGGTAGTCTCTTCTCCCTCTCTCTCTCTCTCTGTCCTTCCTTCTCCCTCTGTTCCTCTCTTTGCTCATACACTCTGTCTCAAATAAATAAAAAATATATTTTTTAAAGATTTTGTTTATTCATGAGAAACACACAGAGAGAGGCAGAGACATAGGCAGAGGGAGAAGCAGGGTCCCCTCAGAGAACTGAGTGTGGGACTCAATCCCAAGACACTGGATTCACGCCCTGAGCTGAAGGCAGACGCTCAACCACTGAGCCACCCAGATATCCCCCCAAAAATATTTAAAAATAATAAGTAAGTTATAAAAATGAAGAGTAAGTATAGGAATATAGTCAATAATATTTATAAAATAATATATGGTGACAGATGGTACTTAGAGTGTGCATTTCATAATGTATTTAATTGTTAAATCATGTTGTACACCTGAAACTCATAAAATATGTCAATTATACTTCAATTAAAAAGAAAACAAAGAAAACTGAAATCATATCAACCATCTTTTCTAACCACAATGGTATGAAACTAAAAATAATTTATAGGAAAGAAGACTAGGAAAAACACAAGTACGTAATTTCATTTTTTCAACTAACATCTTTTAAACATTTTTTGTATTCATTTTAGTTACTTATAACGTATTATTACTTTCAGGGGTACAATTTAGTGATTCATCGGTTACATATAACACCCAGTGCTCACTTCATCAAGTGCCCTCCTTAATGTCATCATCCAATTACCATTTCCCCCCATCCAAGACCCCCCTCCAATAACCCTCAGTTTGTTTCCTATAGTTAAGAGTCTCTTATAGTTTGCCTCCCTCTCTGTTTTTATCTTATTTTTTCTTCCCCTATGTTCATCTGTTTTGTTTCTTAAATTCCACATATGAGTGAAATCATATGGCATTTGTCTTTCTCTGACTGACATATTTCACTTAGCATAATACCCTCTAGTCCCATCCATGTTTTTGGAATTGGCAAGATTTAATTATTTTGATGGCTGAGTAATATTCCACTCTCTCTGTATATACCACTTCTTCTTTATTCACTCATTTATCAACGAACATCTGGCCCTTTCTATATTTTGGTTATGTGGACATTGCTGCTATAAACATTGGGGTGCATGTGCCCATTCCAATTGCTATGTTTGTATCTATTAGATAAATACCTAGTAAGTAGTGCAATTGCCAGGTCATAGACTGCTTCTATTTTTAACTTTTTGAAGAAGCTTCATACTGTTTTCCAGAGTGGCTGCACTCCCACTCTGGTTTGCATTCCCACCAACAGTGGAAGAGGGTTCCCCTTTTCTCCACATCCTCACCAACATCTATTGTTCCCTGGGTTGTTAATTTTAGCCATTCTGACTGGAGAGAGGTAATATCTCATTGTGGTTTTAATTTATGTTTTCCTGATGCCAAGTGATGTTGAGCATTTTTTCATGTGTCTGTTGGCCACTTAAATGTCTTCTTTGGAGAAATGTCTTTGTGTCTTCTACCCATTTATTTCTTGACCGGATTTTTTCTTTTATGGGTGTTGAGTTTGATAAATTCTTTATAGATTTTGGATGCTAGCCTTTTATCTGATGAGTGACTTGCTAATATCTTCTCCCATTCTGTAGGTTGCCTTTTAGTTTTGTTGACTGTTTCCTTTGTTGTGCAAAAGCTTTTTATCTTGATGAAGCCCCAATAGTTCATTTTTTGTTTTGTTTCCCTTCCATTTTTTTAAAAGATTTTATTTATTTATTCATGAGAAACACAGAGAGAGGGAGATGGAGACATAGACAGAGGGAGAAGCAGGCTCCATGCAGAGAGCCTGATGCAGGACTCGATCTCGGGACTTCGGCATCATGCCCTGAGAGTAAGGCAACTGCTCAACCGCTGAGCCACCCAGGCATCCCACTGTCTCCTTTGCATTTGAAGACATGTCTAGAAAGAGGTTGCTGCAGGTGAGGTCAAAAACTTTGCTGTTTGTGTTCTCCTCTAGGATTTTCATGGATTCCTGTCTCACATTTAGGTCTTTCATCCATTTCGAATTTATTTTTGTGTATGGTGTAAGAAAGGGTCCAGTTCATTCTTTTGTGTGTGACTGTCCAATTTTCCTGACACCATTTGTTGAAGTGATTGTCTTTTTTCCATTGGATGTTATTTCCTGCTTTTTCAAAGATTTGACCATAGATTTGAGGGTTCATTTCTGGGTTCCCTTTATGTTCCATTGATCTGTGTCTGTTTTGGTGCCAGTGCCATACTGTCCTGATTACCACAGCTTTTTTTTTTAATATTTTTTATTTATTTATGATAGTCACACAGAGAGAGAGAGAGAGAGAGAAGCAGAGACATAGACGGAGGGAGAAGCAGGCTCCATGCACCGGGAGCCCGACGTGGGACTCGATCCCGGGTCTCCAGGATCACGCCCCGGGCCAAAGGCAGGCGCTAAACCGCTGCGCCACCCAGGGATCCCCCTATCACAGCTTTATAATACAGTTTCAAGTCAGGGATTGTGATGCATCCAGCTTTGGTTTTCTTTTTCAACATTTCTTTGGCTATTTGGGGGCTTTTCTGATTTTATACAAATTTTAGGAATTTTTTTCCTAGCTCTGTGGAAAGTGCTGGTGGTATTTTGACAGAGATCATATTAAAAGTGTAAATTGGCTTGGATGGTATAGACATTTTAACAATGTTTATTCTTCCACTCCATAAGCATGAAATTCTTTTATATTTCTTTGTGTCCTATTCGATTTCTTTCATAAATGCTCTATAGTTTTCAGCATACAGGTCTTTCAGCTCTTTAGTTAGGTTTATTACGAGTTATCTTATTGTTTTTGTTATAATTGCAAGTGTGATAAATGCCTTGATTTCTTTTTCTGCTGCTTCATTATTGGTGCATAGAAATGCAACTGATTTCTGCCCATTGATTTTATATCCAGCAACTTTGCTGAATTCATGTATTAGTTCTAGTAATTTTTTGTGGAGCCCTTTAGGTTTTCTACACAGAGTAAAAGATAAAGAATCTTAAAATAAGCAAGAAAGATGCACAAAGATACCTAAAAGGGAAAGCCTATAAGACTTGTCAGCTGATTTTTCAGCAGAAACTTTGCAAACCAGAAGAGACTGGGATGATATATTCAAAGTGCTGAAAGGAAGAACCTAATAGCAAGAATACTCTACCCAGCAAGATTATATTTCAGATTTGAAGGAGAGATAAGAAGTTTCACAATAAAGATAGTTTATCACCACTGAACTATCTTTACAAGATATGTTAAAGCGACTTCTTTATTTTTTTTTAATATTTTATTTATTTATTCATGAGAGACACAGGGAGAGAGAGAAAGAGAGAGGCAGAGACACAGGCAGAGGGAGAAGCAGGCTCCACGCAGGGAGCCTGATGTGGGACTTGATCCCGGGACTCCAGGATCACGCCCTGGGCTGAAGGCAGGCGCCAAACAGCTGAGCCACCCAGGGATCCCCAAAGCGACTTCTTTAAGTGGAAAAGAAATGGCTATAATTTGATAGAAGAAAAATATGAATGAAAAGATGTAAAATATGATAACATATTCTTAAAACATGGAGAAAGGAGTATAAAAGGAAGAGAAGGAGAAAAAGAAAAAAGAAGAATTTTTCTGTTTTTTCTTTTCCTTTAGAATGTGTTTGAACTTAAATGCCCATCAAATTAATAGAGGCTGCTATTTATTTAGGATGTTATATAGGAACCTCATCATAACCACAAACCCAAAATCTATGATAGATACACACAAAAAAGAGAAAGGCAAACAAAATACTACAGATATTCATCAAACACATAGAAACAAGGGAAGAATAAAGGAACTAAGAAGAAGTAGAAAAACAACCAGAAAAGAAATTTTTTTAAAGTGGCAGTGAGTGCATACCTATCAATAATTATTTTAAATGTGAATGTCCTCAATGTTACAATCAAAAGACATAGAGTGGTGTAATGAATAAAAGAATAAGATCCATCTATATATTGACTACAAGGGACTCATCTAAGACCTAAAGATACATACAGACTGAAAGTGAAAGGATGGAAAAATATTAACCTTGCAATGGAAGTGGAAAAAAAGCCATGGTAGCAATACTCATATCAGAAAATTCAACTTTAAAATAAAGACTAAAAAGAGATAAAGAGTGGCATTACATAGTGATATAAGTATCAATACAATAAGTGGATACAACATTTGTATATATCTAGGTACCCAACACTGGAGCAAGCACCTAAATACATAAAACAAATGTTAGTTAGACATAAAAAGAGAAATTAATGTTAATACAATAATAGTATTGGATTTTGATACTACATTTATATCAATGGATAAATTGTCCAGACATAAAATCAATAAGGAAAGAATGTCACTGAATGACATATTGGACTAGATGGACATAATGGATATGAAAATACTCCATCCAAAAAGTCCGGAATACACATTCTTTACAAGTGCACATGGAACATTCCCCAGAATACTTTGAAAATTTATTTATTTATTTATTTATTTATTTATTTATTTATTTATTTATTTTAATGTGAGAGAGAGCATGAGCAGGGGGAGGAACAGAGGAAAGGGTTAGGGAGAGGAAAAGGACTTTGAGCTGACTCTGCACTAGTACAGAGCCCAATGTGGGGCTCAGTCTCCTGACCCTGAGATTAGGACCTGAGCTGAAACCAAGAGTTGGACACTTAACCAACTGAGCTACCCAGTCACACCCATTCTCCAGAATGGATCGCATAATTGACCACAAAAGAAGCTTCAATAGATTTAAGGAAACTTAAATGATTCTTTGCCAATCACAATGGTATAAAATTAGAAAAAAATCACAAGGAAAAAACTCCCACAAACACATGGAGACTAAACATCATGACACTAAACAACAAATGGGTCAATTCATTAATTAAAGAAGGAATTAAAAATATATGTGGAGAGAAATTAAAAATAAAACACAGTGGTCCAAAATCTCTGGGACGCAGCAAAAGTAGTTGCAAGAGGGAATTATATAATGATATGGGCCTACCATAAAAAAAAAAAACAAGAAAAACCTCAAATAAACAATCTGACTTGACTAGAAAAAGAACAAACAAAGCTGACGGTGAGTAGAAGAAAGGAAATAATAAAGATCATGGCAGAAATAAATGATGTTAAGACTGAAAAAGAAAAGTCAACCATGAGTTGGTTCTCATGAAAAAATAGACAAATCCTTATCCAAACACATGAAGAAGAGAAAGGATCCAAATAAATAAAATAAGAAATGAGGGAGGAGAAGTAACAAATGACACCACAAAAGTACAAAGGAATATAAGAGAATACTATGAGAAATTATATTCCAATAAAGTGGATAACTTATCCCTAGATAATCCCTAGAAACAAACAATTTCTGAAGACTACACCAGGAAAATATAGAAAATATGAACAGATCTATCACAAGAAATGAAATCGGATTGGTAATGAAAAACCTACTAAAAATAAAAGTCTGGGACTAGGTGGAGTCACACGTGAATTTTACCAGACATTTAAAGAAGAGGCAATATCTATTATCATCAAACTATTCAAAAAATTAGAAGAGGAATAAATGTTTCCAATACATTCTGCTACTTCAGCACTACTTTCCTATGAAAACCAAAGACTTCATATAAAAAGAAAACTACAAATCAGTAACACTGATGAATACAAATGTAATAATTGTCAAAAAATATTATCAAACCATATGCAACAATGCATTGAAACATCATTCACCATGATCAGGTGGAGTTTATTCCCAGGATACAAGGATGATTCAATGTTTGCAAATCAATGTGATACACCACAGTAAAACAAAGGATAAAAATCATATGGTGTTCTCAACAGATGCAAAAAAGCACTTGACAAAATACAGCATCCATTCATGATAAAAAAAAAGTCTCAACAAAGTAGATTTATAGGAAACATAACTCAACATAATAAATACCATATATATGGTAACACACAGAAAACATCATATTCGGGGAAAAAAAAACAGAGCTTTTCTTCTACAGTAAAGAATAAGACAAGGATGTCCACTCTTTACTACTTTTAATCAACATAGTACTGGAAGTTCTAGCCACAGCAATCAGACAAGAAGAAGGAATAAAAGGTTTCCACACTGGTAAGGAAGTACTGAAACTTTCACCATTGGCAGATGACATGATACTCTTAATATAGAAACCCTAAAGACTCCACCAAAAAACTGTAAAAGTAATAAATGCATTCAGTAAGGTCACAGGATATAAAATCAATGCACAGAAGTCCACTGCATTTCTATGCACTAATAACAAAGCAACAGAAAGAGAAATTAAGAAAGCAATCCCATTTACAATTATAGCTAAAATAATAAAATATCTAGTAATAAACTTAAGGTGCTGAAATATCTGTACTTTGAAAACTATAAAACATTGATGAAAGGAATTGAGGTGACACAAATAAATGGAAAGATATTCCATGCCCCCACCAAAAGAAAGATATTCCATGTTCATGGATTGGAAAGAAAATATTTTTTAAATGTCCATACTACCCAAATCAATCTACAAATTTAATTCAATCCCTATCAAAATACCAACCTTTTTCACAAAACTAGAACAAAGTATCCTAAAATTTGTATGGAACCATAAAAGACCAAGAAAAGCCAAAACAATCTTGAAAAAGAAAAACAAATCCTACTAAGCTGTAGTAATCAAAACAATATAGTACTTGCACAAATATAGACAAATAGAACAATAGAACAGAATAGAAAGCCCCAAAACATACCCACAATTCTTTTTTTTAGAATGACATAGATTTTTTTCATTTCATTTTTAAATAGTAAATTTATTTTTATTGGTGTTCAATTTGCCAACATACAGAATAACACCAGGTGCTCATCCCGTCAAGTGCCCCCCTCAGTGCCCGTCACCCATTCACCTCCACCCCCCGCCCTCCTCCCCTTCCACTACCCCTAGTTCGTTTCCTAGAGTTAGGAGTCTTTATGTTCTGTCTCCCTTTCTGATATTTCCTACCCACTTCTTCTCCCTTCCCTTCTATTCCCTTTCACTATTATTTATATTCCCCAAATGAATGAGAACATATAATGTTTGTCCTTCTCTGAGTGACTTATTTCACTCAGCATAATACCCTCCAGTTCCATCCACGTTGAAGCAAATGGTGGGTATTTGTCATTTCTAATGGCTGAGTAATATTCCATTGTATACATAAACCACATCTTCTTTATCCATTCATCTTTCAATGGACACCGAGGCTCCTTCCACAGTTTGGCTATTGTGGACATTGCTGCTATAAACATCGCATACCCACAATTCTATTGTCAATTAATCTTTGACAAAAGAGGCAAGAATATATAATGGGATAAAACAGTCTCTTCAATAAATGGTTCTGGAAAAACAGGACAGGTATATGAAAAGAAAGGAACTGGATCACTTCCTTATACAACACAAAAATAAAGCCAAAATGGATTGAAGATCTAAAGATTAGATCTGAAACCATAAAAATCCTAGAAGAGAGCACAGGCAGTAATTTCTCTGACATTGGGAGTAGCAACATTTTCCTCAATATGTCTCCTGAGGCAAGGGAAATAAAAGCAAAAATAAACCATTGGGACTACAGCAAAATGAAAAGCTTCTGCACAACAAAGGAAACAATCAACAAAACTAAAAGACAACCTACTGAACGGGAGGAGATATTTGCAAAAGACATATCTGATAAAGGGTTATTTTTTGATAAAAGGTTATTATCCAAAATATATAAAGAGGGCAGCCCGGATGGCTCAGCAGTTTCACGCTGCCTTCAGCCCAGGGTGTGATTCTGGAGACCCGGAATCGAGTCCCACATCAGGCTCCCTGCGTGGAGCCTGCTTCTCCCCCTGCCTGTGTCTCTGCCTCTCTCTCTCTCTCTCTCTCTCTCTCTCTCTTTCTCATGAATAAATAAATAAAATCTTAATATATATATATATTGAACATGAATATATGTATATATTTATAAAGAACTTCTATTACTCAATCCCCCCAAAAAACAAATAATCCAATTTAAAAGTGGGCAGAATCCCTATCAAAATACAATGGACTGTCTTCAGAGAGTTGGAACAAATCATCTTAAGACTTGTGTGGAATCAGAAAAGACCCCAAAGAGCCAGGGGAATATTAAAAAAGAAAACCAGAGCCTGGGGCATCACAATGCCAGATTTCATGTTGTACTACAAGGCTGTGATCATCAAGACAGTGTGGTACTGGCACAAAAACAGACACATAGATCAATATAACAGAATAGAGAACCCAGAAATGGGCCCTCAACTCTATGGTCAACTAATATTTGACGAAGCTAGAAAGACTATCCACTGGAAAAAGGACAGTCTCTTCAATAAATGGTGCTGGGAAAATTGGACAGCCACGTGCAGAAGAATGAAACTAGACCACTCTCTTTCACCACACACAAAGATAAACTCTCAAAATGGATGAAAGATCTAAATGTGAGACAAGATTCCATCAAAATCCTAGAGGAGAACACAGGCAACACCCTTTTTGAACTTAGCCACAGCAGCTTCTTGCAAGATACTTCTATGAAGGCAAGGGAAACAAAAGCAAAAATGAACTATTGGGACTTCATCAATATAAAAAGCTTCTGCACAGCATAAGAAACAGTCAACAAAACTCAAAGACAAATTACAGAGTGGGAGAAGATATTTGCAAATGACCTATCAGATAAAGGGCTAGTATCCAAGATCTATAAAGAACTTATTAAACTCAACACCAAAGAAACAAACAATCCAATCATGAGATGGGCAAAAGACATGAACAGAAATTTCACAGAGAAAGACATAGTCATGACCAACAAGCATATGAGAAAATGCTCTGCATCACTGGCTATCAGGGAAATACAAATCAAGAGCACAATGAGATACCACCTCACACCAGTGAGAATGGGGAAAATTAACAAGACAGGAAACAAATGCTGGAGAGGATGTGGAGAAATGGGAACCCTCTGCACTGTTGGTGGAAATGTGAACTGCTACAGCCATTCTGGAAAACTGTGTGGAGGTTCCTCAGAGAGTTAAAAATAGACCTGCCCTACGACCCAGAAACTGCACTGCTGGGGATTTACCCAAAGATACAGATGCAGTGAAAAGCCGAGACACCTGCACCCGAATGTTTATAGCAGCAATGTCCTCAATAGCCAAACTGTGGAAGGAGACTCGGTGTCCATCAAAAGATGAATGGATAAAGATGTGGTCTCTATAAACAATGGAATATTACTCAGCCATTAGAAACAATGAATACCCATCATTTGCTTCGACGTGGATGGAACTGGAGGGTATTATGCTGAGTGAAGTAAGTCAATCAGAGAAGGACAAACATTATATGGTTTCACTCTTATGGGGAATATAAAGAACACTGAAAGGGATTATAGGGAAAAGGAGAGAGAATGAGTGGGAAAAGTTAGAGAGAATAACAAAACATGAAAGACCCCTAACTCTGGGAAACGAACAAGGGGTAGTGGAAGGGGCGGTAGGCGGGGAGATGGGGTGACTGGGTGCCAGGCTCTGAAGGGGGCACTTGATGGAATGAGCACTGGGTGTTAGGCTATATGTTTGCAAATCAAACTCCAAAAAAATATATTTAAAAAAATAAAAATAAACAAAAATTTAAAAAATAAATGAAAAAATAAAAACACAAGAATAAAATAAAAGTTGGCAGAGGATATACATACATTTCTCTAGACATCCAGATGGCTAACACACACATGAAAAGATTCTCATCATCAGTTACTATCCGGAAATGCAAATCAAAACTACAATGAGATATATTACATCTGTCAGAATGGCTAAAATAAAAAACTCAAGGAGCAGGTGTTGGCAAAGATGTGGAGAAAAAAGAATACTCATACACTGTTGGTGGGACTGCAAACTGGTGTGGCCACTATGGAAAACAGTATGGAATTTCCTCAAAAAGTTAAAAGTATCTCATTGTAGTTTTGATTTGTATTTCCCTGATGGCAAGTGATGCAGAGCATTTTCTCATATGCATGTTGGCCATGTCTATGTCTTCCTCTGTGAGATTTCTGTTCATGTCTTTTGCCCATTTCATGATTGGATTGTTTGTTTCTTTGCTGTTGAGTTTAATAAGTTCTTTATAGATCTTGGAAACTAGCCCTTTATCTGATATGTCATTTGCAAATATCTTCTCCCATTCTGTAGGTTGTCTTTGAGTTTTGTTGACTGTATCCTCGGTGTCCAACGAAAGATGAATGGATAAAGGAGATGTGGTTTATGTATACAATGGAATATTACTCAGCTATTAGAAATGACAAATACCCACCATTTGCTTCAACGTGGATGGAACTGGAGGGTATTATGCTGGGTGAAGTAAGTCAGTCGGAGAAGGAACTGGAGGGTATTATGCTGAGTGAAGTAAGTCAGTCGGAGAAGGACAAACATTATATGTTCTCATTCATTTGGGGAATATAAATAATAGTGAAAGGGAATATAAGGGAAGGGAGAAGAAATGAGTGGGAAATATCAGAAAGGGAGACAGAACGTAAAGACTGCTAACTCTGGGAAACGAACTAGGGGTGGTAGAAGGGGAGGAGGGCGGGGGGTGGGAGTGAATGGGTGACGGGCACTGGGTGTTATTCTGTATGTTAGTAAATTGAACACCAATAAAAAATAAATTTAAAAAAAAGTTAAAAGTAGAATTACCTCATGATGTAGCAATAGCACTACTAGCTATTTATCTAAAGAATACAAGAACACTAATTTAAAGGGCTACATGTACCCCTATGTTTATAGCAGCATTATTTATAATAGCCAAATTTACAATCGCCAGATTACAATAGCTGAATATTATTCAGGTATAAAAAGGAATGAAATTGCTATTTGCAAACATATGGATGGAACTAGAGGGTATTATGCTAAGCAAAATAAGTCAGTCAGAGAAAGACAAATACCATATAATTTTACTCATATGTGGAACTTGAGAAACAAAACAATTGAGGAAAGGGAAAAAACAAAAGATAGAGACAAACGAAGAAACAGACTCTTAACTACAGAGAACAAATTGATGCTTACCAGGGGGTGGGGATAGGGAAATGGGGTTTAAGGAGTGCACTTGTTATTATTAACAACAGGTGATGTATAGAATTGTGGAATCACTATACTGTATACCTGATACTAATATAACACTGTATGATAACTAACGAATTAAAATAAAAATAAACACAAGAAACAACAAATGCTGAGGATGTGGAGAAAAAGGAATTTGTGCACTAATGGTGGGAATGCAAACTACTGTATACACTGTATAAAACAATTTGGAGGTTCCTCAAAAAGTTAAAAATAAAAGTTAAAAATAGGTTCCTATGATCCAGTAATTGCACTACTGAGTACCCAATGAATACAAGACACTAATTCAAAAGGATATATATATTCCTTTATTTTTTGCACATTATTTATAATAGCCAAATTATTGAAGCATTCCAATTGTCTATCAATAGATGAATGGATAAAGAAGATGTGGTACATACACACACACACAGACACACACACACACACACACACACACACACTGGATTGTTACACAGCCATAAAAAGAATGAAATTTTGCCATTTGCAACGATATGTTGGAGCTAGAGAGTATAATGCTAAATGAAAAAAGTCAGTCAGAAAAAGGCAAATACCCTATGATTTCACTCATATGTGGAATTTAAGATATTCATGGTTTTATTTTTTTTTATTCATGGTTTTAAATTGCAAAAAGGATGTCAGAAAGTATCGCTAGAAGTCCAAAATGGTGAGTATGGTCTCATCTTTTTCATTCACACTTAGAGTGCACAATATACCATATATCATATTCACAGTCACAACTCCTTAATTTTCCATTTAGCAAGAACTAGAACTATTTCAGAGACCAGTAGACTATAAATGACTGAGACGAAATGCTGAGACACCTGCACCCCGATGTTTATAGCAGCAATGTCCACAATAGCCAAACTGTGGAAGAAGCCTTGGTGTCCATCAAAAGATGAATGGATAAAGAAGATGTGGTATATGTATACAATGGAATATTACTCAGCCATTAGAAACGACAAATACCCACCATTTCCTTCGACGTGGATGGAACTGGAGGGTATTGTGCTGAGTGAAATAAGTCAATCAGAAAAGGACAAACATTATATGGTCTCATTCATTTGGAGAATATAAAAATTAGTGAAAGGGAATAAAGGGAAAGGAGAGAAAATGAGTGAAAATATCAGTGAGAGACACCTAACTCTGGGAAATGAACAAGGGGTAGTGGAAAGGGAGGTGGGTGCGGGGTTGGGGTGACTGGGTAATGGGCACGGAGGGGGGCACTTGATGGGATGAGCACTGGGTGTTATGCTAAATGTTGGCAAATTGAACTCCAATAAAAGAATTTAAAAAATAATAAATAACTGAGACCAGGAATGTAGCACTGTGTAACCTGGGAGTAGACTTCATGAATGGATTCTGGTGGATAAAAACGAAGATGGAAACCCAGGTAGGGAACAATTTGTGAAGGACTTGAAATCTGTGGAATTAGATTAGGATGTTATTTCAGAAGTAAAATGCTACCATTTGATGTTTTTTTTTTTGTTACTAGATGGAGGGTTAATAGAAGTTTCAACTCATGACAAAAATGTGAGCTGGGTTTCAGGAAAATATATATCTTTTTTTTTGTGACTGGGAATAAAAATCCTCTTTGAATCTACACCTTGGTAGCACCTGTCTAGACAAAGAACATGGAGTTCTTTTTTTTAAATAAATTTATTTTTTATTGGTGTTCAATTTACCAACATACAGAATAACACCCAGTGCTCATCCCGTCAAGTGCCCCCCTCAGTGCCCGTCACCCATTCACCCCCACCCCCCGCCCTCCTCCCCTTCCACCACCCCTCGTTAGTTTTCCAGAGTTAGGAGTCTTTATGTTCTGTCTCCCTTTCTGATATTTCCCACACATTTCTTCTCCCTTCCCTTATATTCCCTTTCACTATTATTTATATTCCCCAAATGAATGAGAACATACACTGTTTGTCCTTCTCCGATTGACTTACTTCACTCAGCATAATACCCTCCAGTTCCATCCACGTTGAAGCAAATGGTGGGTATTTGTCGTTTCTAATGGCTGAGGAATATTCCATTGTATACATAGACCACAGCTTCTTTATCCATTCATCTTTCGATGGACACCGAGGCTCCTTCCACAGTTTGGCTATTGTGGACATTGCTGCTAGAAACATCGGGGTGCAGGTGTCCCAGCGTTTCATTGCATGCAGATGGCAATCTTATGTAAATTTTTTCTCCTTCCCCAATATTTAACCACGTATCTTGATGTGAGAGCTAGGATTTAGCCCAATTATTTTGGTAGCACTCCCTAAAAATAACGCAGCTGATCTTTCTTCCTGGTCAGAGTGCTTGGATTATGCTTCCGCAAACACATAACCAACCTCTAAATAACCAGGCCCTATTCTGGTTTTGCCATTCCCATTTTGTGGGGTCCCAACCAATTCTGTTATACTGCTAAATCAGAAAACAGGAAATCCAATCATTCCTGGCTTACCATCTGCATTCTCATTTCCCACCCATCCTGGTACACTGGTTTTAGCCACTTTGGGTAACCAGATGTAATGCAACTTATGTTGTACTTTCACATCTCTGGGACTTTTCTGATATGCTGATCCTTCAGCCTGGAATTCCCTTATAGATCCTTTCCATCCTATTCATCACTTAAAGTTCAATTCTTCCTTGAGGCATGTGCCCCCATTCCAAGATTTCTCAAATTAAGCTGTAATTCATGGCTTGCTCCTTCTGTGTGTATACTATATGTTAATTGACCCTACATTACAGCAACTATTTCCATCTACTTTATAGGTCATTTTTAATGAACTCTTTGAATGGCAGATGGTGTCATAGAGAGTACTTATGCTTGAGACTTTGACAGAACTGGATTCAAATCCTATTCTCTTCCATTTATTGCTCCCTGATTTTGAACAAGTAAATCAACTTCTCTGACCCAGTTCCCTCATCCGCAAAATGAAGACCATTAAGAGTAGCCACCTCATATCTAGCATTAAATGTTTTAATATGGGACAAATGGAAGTACCAGAAACTGCCTGGTACATCGTAAATGCTTCATAACGGTAGGCTCTCATTATTATCACCACGGTTTGAACTTACCTCAGAATGTAAACTCTACAGAAAAAGATAATTATGTTTGTCCTCTGATGTGACCCTAGTACCCAGCACTGTGCCTGGCATGAAGTACGTACTCAAGAAATGTCTGTTGAGTTTGTGGATAAATTAATGAATCCATAAAACAATTCTCATTCTTAGCATCCTCCTTTTCTTCTTTGACTCTTCTACTATTAACGTGGTGCTTCATACCTCACAGAAAAACTATTAAGTAGAGGGTCACTGAACATTCCCCATCCCTTGTTCATTTTGCTTTACCTCCACTTGTTGCCCCCTTTCTTGAATTCTCTGCTCTAACAAGTTTGAATTCAGCAGTGACCACTACAGCCTAGCCTTCCTGACAGAGGTAGTACGCAGGAGTGGGGGGGCGGGTAGCGGGGCGTGGCCACAGTGTCGCAGAACCAGACTGCGCTTGCGTAGGCTGCGACAACGCGGAGCACTGAGAGGCCAGTGGTCATTGCTCACTGGGTGTGTGTGTGGAAATATCACTTTTCTCACCAGCTCTCACTCCGGATCCCGGGTCTCTGGTTTAGGATTTGCCGGAGGCGCCGACATTCCTACCATCCTCTCTGACAGGTTGCTGACCTCCCGGTTCCTGCTCCTGACTCCTGGAACCATGTCTCTGGTAAGCCAGAATGCGCGCCGCGGCAGCGCAGAGACCACTGCAGATTACAGCGACGGCCAGGGTGAGATGCAGGCTAGTAACGCCTCCGGGTCCCCGACCTCCATGCTAGTTCCCCAGGCCCTCCAGGGCCCTCATGCGCCAATCAACCCTCAGGGTGCCAGCGCTTTCCAGGCTGCGCAGGACCCGAATGACCTCGAGGTCCTAATCGAAGAGCAGTCCCAACGTTTGGGGGCGCTCAGGGTCCAGGACCCTCTAGAAGACAGGTCGATTGCTTTGGTGAATTTCATGCGAATGAAAAGCCAAACAGAAGGTTCCATCCAGCAGGCTGAGATGCTGGAGTTCCTCAGAGAATACTCAGATCAGTTCCCTGAGATCCTCAGACGAGCCTCAGCCCACCTGGATCAGGTGTTTGGGTTGAACCTGAGGGTTCTTGATCCCCAGGCTGACATTTACAACCTAATCAGCAAACGGGGGTTCCAGACCTCTGATCAGTTAGCAGAATCCCTGGATGTGCCAAAGGCAGGTCTCCTGGCCTTGGTCTTAGGCCACATCCTCCTGAATGGTAACCGGGCAAGAGAAGCATCCATTTGGGACCTGCTGTTAAAGGTTGATTTGTTGGGTGATCCTCAGAGGATCAACAACCTTTTTGCGAACACAAGAAACCTGCTCATTACTGACTTTGTGCGCATGCGGTTCTTGGAGTACTGGCCAGTGTATGGCACCAATCCCCTTGAATTTGAGTTCTTGTGGGGCTCTAGAGCCCATAGGGAAATCACAAAGATGGAAGCCCTGAAATTTGTGGCAGAGGCCCATGATGAAGAACCCTGGAGCTGGCCAGAAGAATATAACAAGGCCCTGGAAGCTGACAAAGCCAAAGAAAGAAGACAGGCTGCTGGCTTGGAATTCTGGTCAGAGGAAACTATGAATGATAAGGCCAATGATTTGGTCCAATTGGCCATTAATGTCACTGAGGAGTTGCTACCTATACATCAGGATGAGCTACTGGCTCACACTGGCAAAGAATTTGAAGAAGTGTTCCCAAATATCCTCAGTCGAGCTACTCTAATCCTTGATCTGTTCTATGGATTCTCTCTGATTGAAGTTGATACCAGTGAGCACATCTACCTCCTTGTCCAGCAACCAGAATCAGAAGAAGAGCAAATGATGCTAGACAGCCTGGGGAGACCCACTCAAGAATATGTGATGCCAATTTTGGGTTTGATCTTCCTGATGGGAAACCGTGTCAAAGAGGCCAACATCTGGAACATGCTTCGAAGATTTGGTGTGGATGTAGGGAGAAAGCATGCCATCACCTGCAAGCTTATGAGACAGCGATACTTGGAATGCAGGCCACTCTCCTACTCTAATCCGGTTGAATATGAGCTTCTTTGGGGTCCAAGAGCTCACCTGGAAACTACCAAAATGAAAGCCTTGGAGTATATGGCCAGGCTCTACAGAAAGCGACCACAGGACTGGCCTGAGCAATATAGGGAGGCTGTTGAAGATGAGGAGTCCAGAGCCAGATCTGAGGCAACTGCCATGTTCTTCTTCAGCCCCATGTGAAGTCTGGGGAAATGTATCACTTTAGTTGTGTGGCATCAGTTAAAGGGGCCCTGGGGAAATGGGCACTGGGGCTCCAAATAAGAAGTCAGTCAGGCCTGGGGTGGAAAGTACACATTGTGCTTGCTATTTGTGTTCTATTACTAATAGTATTTCCTTTCTTATAATATATCTTTGAATTAGGTTCATGATCAATGTTTATAAATGAAATTGCTCATTTGTGATCCCCATCTTATTTTACTATAAAAGCTCAGATAACTGTGTAAAATGCATTGGTGATATTTACATCTTTCTATGATATGGAAGAGAATATAAAGTTGTTTTTTAACTGTTTGAAATAATTAGTAAAATGGTATGGTGCAAATGTTAAGTAACAATAGTAACAATACACACAACAAAAACAAACACAAAATCACTTATCCGTGGATGCCTTCTTTGTGTCTACTCTTGTGTAAGGAAAAAAAGGCTGGTATTCACCTGTTTGCTTTGTTGTTCCAAAATGTTGTGAAAAATAAAAGTATAATGAATTAGATCCCATGCTTAAGCACTCTTTTTTATTCAACAAACATTTATTAAGCATCTGCTATGCTCCGTGCTGGGAATATAAAGGTGAAGAAGACCCAGCTGAACCCAGGGCTTAAGGGGGAGGGTCCATGGAAGTAAACCAAAAATTGTTTCATTGCTGTGGCAAGATGGTATAATGAGGATAAACTCAAGAGTTAGTTCTAGGAGAGGCCACAGGAGTAATTTCCAACTAAACTGTAGGTGCTGGGAGGGTATGGTGGAGAAGACAATGGGGCACAAGAAAGGCTAGGGGAGGGGCAGGGTGGTGTCAAGCAAAAGAGTAGTAGGGGAGTGGCAGAGGAGGTGGTAGGGGATAATGAGGTGGTATGGAGGGCTCAGGACAAGTTGTCCTATAGTGACTTCTATTCTACCACCTGAGGTTGGGGTGGGGGAGAGAGGGATTGTTTATGAAGTCAGGGGCAGTATGTAAATCACCTTTTAGAGGATTCACAAAGACAATGTTCAGTTCAAGGGGAAGTGGGAGAGGGAAGCCTGGGGCAGAGATAAGGAAGACCCATATTCTCCAGAGTGGGTCTTGGGAATCAACAATGGTTCTCCCGAAGGCAGCTGGTCTTGGCTCTTGGGTCAGACAGAACAATCTACCTGGAGCTCTGTCCAGCAACCTTGGCCAGTGGAATTTATTTCTACACCTAAGCTGTTAAGGTGAGTGAGTATTTTGGCTCTCTTCATCCTGATGCTTTTTTGCAGCTTCTAACCCTCCTCACAGCTCTCCCTAAGTTTTCCCTAGAAAGCCTGCAAATAACAATTTCTATAAGGGAGTCCTGGCTCAGTAGTGGATGTTAAATGGAAAGTCATCTATGACGGCAGGGGTGGGGGAGGTGCCTACGCATGGTGTAGATTTTATGTTTCCTCACCCCCCCACCCCACCCCGCACCCATAAGCTTTCTGTCCTTTCATCCGTTTAATCAATAAGGGCTACCCTCAACTGCCACCTCCTAACAAATGAGAAAAGATGCTCCTCACATTTTCGTCAGTCTCAGGAAGAGAATGACACGACCATTTTACCGGGGGAGGGGACAAGAAGGGAAATACACCGTTTTGGTCCCAAATACCGCAGCCTGCAGAAGTCAAATTAGAGCTGCCTGCTTGGGGAAGCCACTGCGCATGCGCACTCCGCGGTTGCCTGGGAGATACAACCCCCACCTTGTCTCCGCGATCTCCCTATCACAGCAATCCGGGGAAAACTAAACACTAAGGGCAGGATTTCCAGTCATGAGAAAATGAGTAACTAGAGAGCTAGAGCTAAAGGGGTTCTGGAAAATGGGATGGGGGTTGGAGTTATGAGGCAGGAGAGCTTCTAACTCAAAGGCCGGACCTTGAAGTAGGGTCCTGCCTACATGCTGAGATCTCATTCTTTAGCCTCCTTGGATCCTTAATCTGTGCACGCTTGTGAGGCAGGGGAGGGGGGCAAACAGATTAAGATGCCAAATTTTCCTTGCTCTGATTTTTTTTTGGGGGGGGGGGGGGTGGTGCAGTGTCTGGATCCTCGAGAACATCAGTTGTTCTGCGGGTACCAGTAGAGAGAAACCTGCCAAGGGGTGGGTGTAGCATCCAGACCAACAATAGTGTAAAACTGCCAACTTCTTTAATACTAAATTTGTTCTAGGTACTGTGCTGGGTTCTCCACCTCCTTTAGCTCTAATCTTTCCAGCAGTTCTCTAAGAAGCATTTTAATAGCCTTATTTGGCACTGTAGGAAACTGAGGCCCACACAGCCAGTCACCGAAGGCTGGTGTTGGAGTCTAAGTCTGCCTGTGACTATGGTTCACACTCTTTCCAGTATACTACATCGCAGGCCCCTTCCAGCTTGTGCTCTGTTTTCACTCTAACTTATTGAATCTCGAGAAATATAAGGAAAGGCTGCATGACATGATGGGAGAGGCAAGATGATAGCCCTCTGGAGGCCAATGAAAGTACTGCTGAAATTTTCCAGGCTCTTCCTAGTTCCATCACTCAGGCTCCACTAGAGCTGTCTAGGTGTAGAAAGTGCGTTTTTGTCCAATCTCCTTACTCTGTCCTATGAGTCTTCCCCAATTTGCCCTCTTCCTGCAAGCATCCAGCCTTATCTGCTGGCTTTCACCCAGAGAAAGTAAAACATCACCATTTCTGGGCCTCCAGAAATGTTTGGCAATGTATTTTGTGATCCTGAAAGAACACTGGCCTGATAGAGATCATGCTTTGCCAAAGGGAGGTCAGGATGCAAAAACAGAAGTGGGAGATAGCCCCTCTGTCACAGATGCCACATGTAGTTTCCTAGAAGTGACAAAGATGAGACTTGCATGGGGCACATGCCTGTGGTAAGGGAAAGGTTGTAGTCTCTCTGTGGCTACAGCCATTCCTTGGAAGGCTAGGGGAGATCTGGGTACTCTGCTTTCTACACACACCAAATTAAAATTAGCACCCCCTAGGAGAAACAGTGATGGAAGTGGGTGTCTAGTAAATAAGACTTACAAAAGATGCTGCATGAATTAATTCAATGTAAAATCACCAATAGGCCTTTAAACACTGAACCAAGTATTTTTCTTATCTGTGTGAATTTAGAAAAATGATAAAGTCTCAGTTCATTTGTAGACTCTTTGGGCTATCAATACCACAAGTATTGAATTTTGGCCAAGGTAGGGCTTGCAAAATGGGTGTTAGTTAGATATGAGCTCATAACCCTATATATACAATGCCATTTGGATTCCCCTTTGATCCTTCCTGGAAAGAAAATGTTGAGAATACATTCACTTTCAGTTGCTGAGACCCAGGAGTGTCCTCTTCTGGAGAAGATGGGTGGTTAGGGAAGACTTTTCCTGCCTTCTTTCCATCAGTTTCTCACTGAGCACACTCAATGAGCATTATAATTCAAGGAAAAGCTGAGCTGGACTGGCACATGTGGTCTTCAAGGCAGTTCTCCCAGCCCTAGGATTGCTGCTCCTAGGCCCTCCAATACCAACAATCTAGACCAGCCTGTAAGTACCCTTTAGGTTCAGACAAGGACCTCACAGTTGTCTTCTACCTTTCTAGTGGGGATTTCCAAACAGTGAGATTTCTCATTTTACATACTTTCTTTTTCCCCTCAATGAGTACTTGGCAATGCCCTAAGGAATTCTCTGCAGACAGGGTTTGAGGCTAGTTATAAAGAAAGCTGGAAAAGAATTATCAGAGTGGGCTCTGGCTCACTCAGACATTCCTGTTGTAGGCCTCATAGGAATACAATAAGCATATGATAAGTAGGGGGCAGTAGGTCAGAATGATTATGAACTCTGGATCTGGACAATGCCGGCTCTCACTTCCTGGTGACCTTGGGCAAGGTACTCAACATCCCTATCTAAACTACCTAAAACTATTTTCAAGAAATTGATTGAAAAGCCCAGAGTCATACACTATTCGATGATGTCAGAGAACTATACAACCTAGGCCAATTGTATGTTAGTCTAGTAATATTTCAATTCTTTACACTGCTTTTAAGATTACTTGTCAACACCTTGGTAGCTGAGTTCAAATGAATACAGATTTCTTAGAATTACTAGTATTTGGGGTTTTCCTAACAATTATTTCAGGTGAATATTAACTCCAGGTTGTTATGAATCATAAAGTTTGGCTGCATTAATAACATATTTTTTGCAAACACCCATCCACAAGACACTTTTCTAGGGCTTCTGCATGGTCTCTTTAAACAGGTCTCAAAGACTATTAGGAATAGGCTATTAGGCTTTACATAGTATTCAGGAGGATGCTTAGGTGGCTCGGTTGTTGAGTGTCTGCCTTTGGCTCAGGGCATGATCCCGGTTCTGGGATCGAGTCCCACATCTGGCTCCCTACAGGGAGCCTCCTTCTCCCTCTACCTGTGTCTCTGCCTCTCTCTCTCTCTCTGTCTCTCATGAATACATATCATTCAGGGAGTCCTAAACAATGAGGACTTCTCTGATAAAGGTCAGGGTTAGGAAGGGAGTTGGGAGCTCAAGCCTAATGTCTGAGCAACCTTATTTCTTATTTGAGTATTTGATACACAATGTTACATTAGTTTCAGATATGCAACTTAGTGACTTGACAAGTGTATACATTATGCTATGTTCACAAGTGTAGCTACCATCTGTTATGTTAAATCCCTATTACAATATCATTGACCGTATTCCTTAGATTGTGACTTTTACTCCGATGACATACTCATTCCAAAACTGGAGGCCCGTATCTCTCTCCCTTCACCCATTTTGTCCAATCCCTCACTCCTTTTCCCTCTAGCAACCATCAGTTTGTTCTCTGTATTTATAGGTGTGATTCTTTTGTTTATTCATTTTTTTGAGATTCCACTGGTGAATATATAATTGTTAATTATATATTGTTATATATAAAATATATATAATACATAAGTTTATATTTATATAAAAACATATTTATATATTATATATAATATAAAATATATAATATATAAAATTATAAATATATGATATTAATAATATTGTATATATATACAACATTTCTTTATACCTTCATTTATTGATGGACGCTTAGGTTGCTTCCATATCTTGGCTCTTGTAAACAATGCTGTAATAAATATAGGAGCGATATGGCTTTTTGAATTAGTATTTTTGTTTTCTTTGGGTAAATACCCAGTAGTGAAATTATTAGATCATACAGTATTTCTATTTTTAATTTTTTGACAAGCCTCCATATTGTTTTTCTCAGTGGCTATACTAATTTACATTTCTATCAACAGTGCACAAAGGTTCCTTTTCCTCCATATCCTCACCAACACCTATTTCTTGTCATTTTGATCTTACTTTGATTTTAGCCATTCTTATATTTGTAAGGTGATATATAATTACACGTATGTTGAGCAACTTTTCAAGTGTCTGTTGGCCATCTGTCTTCTTTGGAAAAATGTCTATTCAGTTTCTCTGCCCACTCTTTAATCAGATCATTTGTTTTTTTAGGTGTCGAGTTGATAAGTTCTTTATATATTTTGGGTATTAAACCCTTATTGGATAAATCATTTGTAAGTATCTTCTCCCATTCAGTAGTTTGTCTTTTTGTTTTGTTGATGGTTCCTGTCACTGTGAACATTTTTAAAAATAATCCAAATAGTTTATTTCTGCTTTTGTTTCCCTTGCCTTAGGAGACATATCTAGAAAAATGTTTCTATGGCCAATGTCAGAGAAATTATTGCCTATGCTGTCTTCTAGGATTTTTATGGTTTCAGAGTCTCATGCTTAGGTCTTTAATTCATTTTGAGTTAATTTTTGTGTATGGTGTTAGAAAGCAGTCCAGTTTCATTCTTTAACAGGTCCAGTTTTCCCAGCACCATTCATTGAAGAGACTATCTTTTCCCTCATTTTATTTTCTTGCTTCCTTTGTCATAGATTAATTGACTATATAATCATGGGTTTATTTCTTAAGACTCTATTCTGTTCTATTGACTTATATGTCTGGTTTTGTGCCAGTACCATACTGTTTTGATTACTACAGATTTGTAGTATATCTTGAAATCTGGAATTGTGATACCTCTACTTTGTTCTTTCACAGGATTACTATTTAGGGTCTTCTGTGGTTCCATACAAATTTTAGGATTATTTGTTACAATTTTGTGAAAATGCTGTTGGTATTTTGATAGGAATTGCATTGAATCATAGATTGCTTTGGGTAATGTGGACATTTTAACGATATTAATTCTTCCAACCCATGAGCACGGAATATCTTTCCATTTGTTTGAGTCATCTTTAATTTATTTCATAGGTCTTTTATAGTGTTCAGAGTACAGGTCTTTCACCTCTTTGGTTAAGTTTATTCTTAGGTATTTCATTCTTTTGTGGTGAAATTTTAAATGGTGTTGTTTCAAAAAAAAAACTCTTTCTGAGTGAACTTATTTCATACTGCCTTTCTCCTTAGAGCATTTGGTTTGGCATGGGCTGGCCAGGGTAGGGTCTCTGTCCTCTAAACATCCACTTTTCTCAAAATATAGGATGGAGAAAGGGAAAACACAAGAATGGTCATTACTTACGAAGCTGTCCTCTGTTCTCAAGCCTTAACTTGCTTGGGCCACAGCTGAGAGAAACTTCCCTGCGAGGTGACAACAGGGTGCCTTGGGATGGCCTCAGTGTTGTTTGGTCTTGTTCTGCAAGACAAAGAGGACTGCTATTCTGGAAGATATTCATTATTCCCGACAGTGAGGGAGACCACTGAGATCTAGCTGTAGAGAAATACTTGTACACAAGACTACTCTCCTTTTTCTGGATTGGGAGCTAGGAGGAGTGCAAGGCCTAGGATGGAAGAAGTGAGTAGAGGGAGCTTTGGCACAACTACTAACCTTTTATATCATGTCCCCTCATACAATAATGGGCATGGGCATGCTCATAGTTCCTAACAGGGAAGAAGAACAGTAGTCAGACATGCTGAGTGAACAGAAGTCAAAGGCCAGCTATGACAGGGAACAAACTGGCCCTTAAGATCAGTGGCAGCACCCAAGCCTCTTGTTTGCATGGCCTTCACTGCCAAACTTACCCACAAGGAGTAAGACCTAGTTCAGCCCAAACCAAAGGCTGTCCTGGCCTCTGAGATTCATCTATGCTGAAGGAGCCTTTGGAAATCAGGCTTGTTAAGGGCCACTTGCCCAGTTAAGTGTTTTTTTCATTTTTAAAAGATTTTATTATTTATTTATTTATTTACTTATTTATTTATTTGAGAAAAAGATGGAGAAAGAGCGCACAAGTGGGGGGTGTGGGAGGGCAAAGGGAAAAGAAGAAGCAGACTTCCTACTGAGCAGGTAGACTGACATAGGGCCCGATCCCAGGACCCTGAGATCCTGACCTGAGTGAAAGGGAAAGGCTTAACCAGCTGAGCCACCCAGGCACCCTTGCCTAGTTCAGTTTAATAAGCAGTTGCTGAACACCTGCTATATGCTGGCCTCATCATAGTAGACACTAGGGCACAGAGATGAATTAAATATGGTCCCTACCATAACTGTGTTCTAATTCTCTATTCAGCTTTGAGTCTGTACAACTGTATAACTAATATATCAAGGTTTTATTCCAATGCATCACTTTTTAATTTCTTGAATTTATAATTGTTTCTTTTTCAAATATACCTTATTTTTTCTAAATAAGGACATTGTTCTTTTCTTATGGATTCTAGTCTTTTTCATCTCTTTAAACATTTTAATCAGTCTTATTTTAAAATTTTTAAGTATTTGCCTATTTTTTGTTAATTCTGCCATTTGTTAGGTCTGCTCAGTATCTAATTAATGATGGTGGGTTTTCATATGTGCTTTATAACTTATGTCTGTGTGCTAATCTTTAGTAGGCATTACCTCCTGAGAGACTCTCATGTTGTCTCTGCCTCCAATCTCTCCCTCTTGGGGAGAAAGAATGAAGTTACATGCAGTCTGGTGCAATTGTTCCACTGCAGTTTTTCAAGCACAGACACAGTGTCTTTCTGAGGTTGGAGGTTCTCTGAATCTCCTCTGACAAGAATACCTCCTGCTCCATGGAAGCCCTCTCCTGTACACATATCTTTAAGATATTTATCCAAATCTTTGCTGCCTTTTATGATTCCTTGCTCTTATAGTTTACTCCTCTTATAAATTTTTAGTGTCATTTCAATAGGATTTTGGAAAGAAAGGGAAAAGAGGAATGTAATATCACATCTTGACCAGAACACATCATTTACTTCAGTAGGTAAAAGTTGAAGTCAACTTAAAATCTCATAGTATATACTTTAGTTTCACTTATTAATAGAATTAGTGTCCGTCCTTCCAGTTGAAAAGTGTAAAATATTTGGGAATGATGGACTATTAAAGAGTAAGAAATGATATTCAATATGTATTATTAACTACAAAAAGCAAGTGATGAAATATTAAATATAGAGTCAATATTGTCTTGTTAAGTCTATGTGCAAATATTGGAAACATATTTTTTTAAATTATGAATAGTGATGTGGTAGACAAAATAACAGTCCCTTAAAGATATCATTACATGGGTAATGATCCCTGAAACTAGTGACTTAGTTACTTTACATGGCAAAAGGGACTTTTCAGATATGATTCAACTAAGGATATTAAGATAGGGGAAATTAGAGATTATCCTGGATGATGTAATCAAAATAGTCTTTATAAAAAGGTAGCAGGAGAATCAGGATTAGTGGTAGGGGATGTGACAAAAGAAGCAAGAGATTAAAGTGATGTGAGGAAGGGATCATGAACCAAGAAATGAAGACAGCCTCTGCAAACTGAAAAACGTAAGGAAATAGATTCTCCCCTCGGAGACTTGGGAAAAATTAGCCTTGTTGAGACCTTGACTTTAGTCCAGTGAGACTAATGTTGGATTTCTGACTTTCAGAATTATAAAGTAATAATACTACCAAGTTTGTAGTAATGTGTTACAGAAGCAATAGGAGATTCATACAAGTGCTTACCATAGGGTAAACAAATTTAGAGTAATTTAAGTTTCTACTTTGGTTGAAAAAAAATAACATTCAAATAAATAAGATAAAATGTTTAAAGCAGCTGAATCTGTCAATAACAATAAGACTCTGGTTGTCAGCTTATGACCAGAGAAAATAAAAGTACTGTAATATCCATGGTAGGAGAATGCAAAAGGAATAAGAATGCATTTATTTACATGTCTCCTAGAAATATAAATTAGTAGTGGGTTATACGGGGCTACATTAAATACTACACATTTTAAAGAAATGATTACATTCCATTTATAATAATGAATTTTGAGAAATTGTTTTTGGATGTGAACTT
This sequence comes from Canis lupus familiaris, assembly GCF_011100685.1. NCBI lineage: Eukaryota > Metazoa > Chordata > Mammalia > Carnivora > Canidae > Canis > Canis lupus. Next base: position 59,007,149 of record NC_049260.1, on the reverse strand, counting down.
GCATTTGGCTTGGAGGATTATTCCAGACTTACTTAAATGAGGAAAAATGCCAACGAAAACAACTAAAAACTCCAACTAAATCTTCAATAACATTTGATTGGTAAAGGAGGTAAAAGTCTGTCTATGTAATAGAATGGCATACAGATAGTAGAAATGACAATGAACAGTAATGGTTAGTAACAAGTCAGTTACTTTAGGAGACAATATTAGCAGTATAACTTAATTTCTATGAAATTAAAAAGGACTATTTCTCTGGCCATATTGTAATTTTATTCATCTTTTGTTAGTAGTTTTGCAGGTGCTATTTTTGCATATATTATAATACCACTTCCTTACTTTTCCACGGTGAAATTATATTTGTTTTAATAAATTGAACAAAACACCAAAGGCATACTGTGATGACCTCTTTCTTTTGAAAAGTGAAAAAATAATTTTAATTCTTGAATGCAAATTGAGTTGAGAAAAGGTCTTATGCTGTGGGTAGGAGCATAGATACAAACAGCTCCTTTATGGAGAGTCTTTTGGCAGCAAAGTAACACTTTTGAAGGTTTTCTCAGGAAATAATCCAGCAGATAAATATAGATTTGGCTATATGGAGTCCATAAAGGTATTTTTTTTTTATTGGAGTTCAATTTGCCAACATATAGCATAACACCCAGTGCTCATTCCATCAAGTGCCCCCCTCAGTGCCCATCACCCAGGCACCCCCACCCACTACCCACCATGCACCTCCCTTTCCACCACCCCTTGTTTGTTTCCCAGAGTTAGGAGTCTCTCATGTTCTGTCTCCCTTTCTGATATTTCCCACTCATTTTTCTCCTTTCCCCTTTATTCCCTTTCACTATTTTTATATTACCCATATGAATGAGACCATATAATGATTGTCCTTCTTCGATTGACTTATTGCACTCAGCATAATACCCTCCAGTTCCATCCATGCCGAAGCAAATGGTGGGTATTTGTCGTTTCTAATGGCTGAGTAATATTCCATTGTATACATATACCACATCTTCTTTATCCATTCATCTTTCGATGGACAACGAGGCTCCTTCCACTGAAAGAATATGTGACCATGAAGCCAGCTCTGCAAGAAATACTAAGGGCGATTCTGTAATAGAGGAAGTCCCAGAGAACAATCCACAAAAACAGGGACTGAATAGATATCATGGTGACACTAAATTCATATCTTTCAATAGTAACTCTGAACATGAATGGGCTTAGTGACCCTATCAAAAGGAGCAGGGTTTCAGCCTGGATAAAAAAGCAAGAACAAATTTGCTGTCTACAAGAGACTCATTTTAGACATAAGGACACCTACAGCCTGAAAATGAAAGGTTGGAGAACCATTTACCATTCAAATGGCCCTCCAAAGAAAGCAGGGGTAGCCATCCTTATATCAGATAAACTAAAGTTTATCCCGAAGACAGTAGTAAGAGATGAAGAGGGACACTATATCATACTTAAAGGATCTATCCAACAAGAGGACTTATCATCAATATTTATGCCCCGAATGTGGGAGCTGCCAAGTATATCAATCAATTAATAACCAAAGTTAAGACATACTTAGATAATAATACACTTATACTTGGTGACTTGAATGTAGTGCTTTCTACAATCGACAGGTTTTCTAAGCACAACATCTCCAAAGATACAAGAGCTTTAAATGATACACTGGAACAGATGGATTTCACAGATATTTACAGAACTTTACATCCAAACGCAACTGAATACATATTCTCAAGTGCACATGGAACTTTCTCCGGAATAGACCACATACTGGGTCACAAATCAGGCCTTAACGGATACAAAAAGATTGGGATTGTCCCCTGCATATTTTCAGACTATAATGCTTTGAAATTAGAACTAAATCACAACAAGAAGTTTGGAAGGATTTCAAACATGTGGAGGTTAAAGACCATCCTGCTAAAAGATGAAAGGGTCAACCAGGAAATTAGGGAAGAATTAAAAAGATTCATGGAAAGTAATGAGAATGAAGATACTACCATTCAAAATCTTTGAGATACAGCAAAAGCAGTCCTGAGGGGGAAATACATCGCAATACAAGCATCCATCCAAAAACTGGAAAGAACTCAAATACAAAAGCTAACCTTGCGCCTAAAGGAGATGGAGAAAAAACAGCAGATAGATCCTACACCCAGCAGAAGAAGAGAGTTAATAAAGATTTGAGCAGAACTCATGAAATAAGAGACCAGAAGAACTGTGGAACAGATCAACAAAACCAGGAGCTGGTTCTTTGAAAGAATTAATAAGATAGATAAATCATTAGCCAGCCTTATTAAAAAGAAGAGAGAAAAGACTCAAATTGATAAAATCATGAATGAGAAAGGAGATCACCACCAACACCAAGCAAACACAAATGATTTTAAAAACATATTATGGAGTCCATAAAAGTATTGATTGAACAGGCTAAAACTTGAACGAACAAGGGGTGGTAGAAAGGGAGGTGGGCGGGGAGTGGGGGTGACTGGGTGCCGGGCACTGAGGGGGGCACTTGATGGGATGAGCACTGGGTGTTATGCTATTTGTTGGCAAATTGAACTCCAATAAAAAGAATAAATAAATAATAAAAACCAAAAAAAAAAAAACCACACAAAAATTAGTTACAGAAAATGGCATTTTTTTCATTAAATTGAATGGAATTCTGCCTCTGACCAGGAAGAAACAGAAAAAATGTTTCAAGGCATATAAATACTGAATATGTATCATTTTATGAAAAAATGTAAATATTTGGTAAGATTATAGTTTTGTAAAAATAGGCATATAAACATAAAATTTATACAATGAAATAGAATGCTCTCAAATTAAGCTTTGTTCATATCTATGTGTTACATGGGATTCTGGTTATTTTTATATCTTCTTATCATAGTTTATTATTTATGTACAACGAAATACTGTTCTTGTGTAACAATAGTTTTTAAAGCCTGAACAATAAGAAGAACCAAATAGTTTTGGTAAATTAAGTGAATACAAGCCCAATGAAATTAAAGATTCACATTGGAGGCATTCATTTGGGCATTGTATCATGGGACCCTCTATTAGAGCAACTTCAATGAAAGCCATATGGCAACATTTCATTCAAAGCTCTGAAATACACAGGGCCTTAAATGCCACTTAATCTTGTGAAATCTTTGTCTTATAATTAACTTTGGCTATCAGCACAGATTTAAATGTGATGTTCTATTTACCACCACTTATTTAAATTGACAATCTGAGTGACACTGAATACTCAACAAAAATGGAAAGTGTTGGGAAGCCTAGGTGGCTCAGCAGTTGAGCATCTGCCTTTGGCTCAGGGTGTAATCCTGGAGTCCTGGGACCAAGTCTCACATCGGGATTCCTGCATAAAGCCTGCTTCTCCCTCTATGTCTCTGCCTCCCTCTCTCTATGTCTCTCGTGAATAAATAAATAAAATCTTTTTAAAAAATGGAAAGGGTTGAGAAAGTAGGATTTGTTCATGGGAATTTAAGGTTTTACAAACATTGCAAATGATGTCCTAGGAGAATATTTGAAAATCTGGGAAATTGCAAAATGTAGTTTTTAAACATTTTGTTTTGAAATAATTACCAATTCCCAGGAAGTCACAAAGGTAGTAGAGAGATATTCTGTGTACTCTTTACCCAATATTTTCCCATGATACTGCTATATACTACAATATCAAAACCAAGAAACTGACATATAATGTATGTGTATAGCTCTATATCATTTTTACACATGTAACTACCACCACACACAAGATATATAACTATTCCATCCCAACAAATATTTTCTTCTTGCCTTTATAATCACACCCACACTTGACCCCATACACACTCCTGCCATTCCTTACCCCTTAACAGCCACCGATTTGTTTTCCATCTCTATAATTTTGCCGTCTCAAGAATGTTATATAATTGGAATCATATAGCAGGTAACTTTTTCTGATTGGCTTTTTAAACTTAAAATAATACCCTTGAGATCTATCCAAGTTGGGGCATGTAGTAATAGTTTTTCCCTTTTTACTGCTGTGTAGTATTCCATGGTGTGAATGTACCACAGTTTGTTTAATCATTCACCTATTAGGGTACCTTTGGGTTGTTTGCAGGATTTCACTATTACAAATCAAGCTGATTTGAAAAAAAACTGAGGAAAATTCCCTTGATAGTTAATTTTCTTAGAGTTTTTATCATGAATGGCTTTTAAATTTTGTCAAATAATTTTTTCTGCATTTGATCATAGAGTTTCCTCTTTATCCTGTTAATATGGTGGATTACAGGGTGGCTAGGGAGCTCAGTTAAGCATCTGCCTTTAGCTCAGGTCATGATCTCAAGGTCCTGGGATCCAGCTTTGAGCTGAGCTCCCTGCTCAGCAAGGAGTCTGCTTCTTCCTCTCCCTCTGCCACTCTCTCCCCACCACTCGTGCACTCTCTCTCATATTCTCTCTCTCTCTCTCAAATAAATAAAGTATTTTTAAGAAGATATTTATTCATGAGAGACCCAGAGAGAAGAGAGAAGGCAGAGACATAGGCAGAGAGAGAAGCAGGCTCCAAGCAGAAAACCCGATTGTGGGACTTGATCCCGGAACTCCAGGATCACTCCCTAAGCCAAAGGTAGACGCGCAACTGCTGAGCCACCCAGGCATCTCAAATAAAATATTTTTAAAAATATGGTGGATTACACTGATTGATTTTCAAATATTGAACCAGCCTTACATCTATGGGATAAATTCCACTTAGTCATGGTGTACAATATTTTTTTGTGTGTATATATAGCTTAATTCTATTTTCCAATATATTGTTAAAAATTTTGCATCTAAATTTATAAGTGATATTGGTGTGTTATATTCTCTTTTTGTAATTTGTATGTTTGTGATTTGGTGCCATGGCAATACTGACTTTGTTAGAAAGAACTGGGAAGTGGTCCCTCATAGTTTTTGGAAGAGATTGTATAAAATTGGTGTAAATTCCTATTCAAATATTTGGAAAAATTCTCCAGTGTTGCATGGAGATTTTGTGGAGGAGGATCTTTTCAACAACAAATTCAACTACTTTAATACTATATGGGCTATTCAACATACCTACCTCTTATTGGATGAGTTGTAATAGTTTCTGCATTTTGTTTTTCCTAAGTGGTAAAATTTGTGTATATTGATTTGATCATATTGCTCCTTTGTTACCTTTTGACCTCTGCAGGGTGTGTAATGATATTCCTCATTCTGTTCTTGATATTAGTCATTTGTATTTCCTGTCTTTTTTATTATTATTCATTAGTCTTGCTAGAGTTCTGTCAAATTTATTTGTTTTCTCAAAGAACCAACTATTTATTTTTATTTTTTTAATTGGATTTCGATTTGCCAATATATAGTATAATACCCAGTGTTCATCGGTCAAGTGCCTCCCGCATTGCCCATCATGCAGTCACCCTGTCACCCAGCACACCTCGCCTTCCACTACTCATTGTTCCTTTCCCAAGTTAGGAGTCTCTCATATTCTGTCAACCTCTCTGATAATTCCCACTCATTTTTTCTCCTTTCCCCTATTATCCCTTTCACTACGTTTTATATTTCCCAAATGAATGAAACCATATAATGTTTGCCCTTTTCCAACTGACTGACTTCACTCAGCATCATACCCTCCAGTTCTATCCACGTTGAAGCAAATGGTGGGTATTTGTTGTTTCTAATGGTTGAGTAATATTCCATTGTATACATATACCACATCTTCTTTATCCATTCATCTTTTGATGGACACCGAGGCTACTTCCACAGTTTGGCTATTGTGGACATTACTGCTAAAAACTTTGGAGGTGCAGGTGTCCTTCCTTTCACTGCATCTATATCTTTGGGGTACATCCCCAGCAGTGCAATTGCTGGGTCATAGGGTAGTTCTATTTTTAATTTTTTGAGGAACCTCCACACAGTTTTTCAGAGCGGCTGTATCAGTTCACATTCCCACCAACACTGCAAGAGGATTCCCCTTCTCCAATCCTCTCCAACATTTGTTGTTTTCTGTCTTGTTACTTTTCACCATTCTCACTACTGTGAGTTGCAAACTCTTTTTTATTAGATTTTATTTATTTAATTAGTCATGAGAGAAACACACAGAGGGAGAGAGACAGGGGCAGAGACATAGGCAGAGGGAGAAGCAGGCTCCATGCAGGGAGCCCAATGCAGGACTTGATCCCTGGACTCCAGGATTATGCCCTGAGCCAAAGTCAGGCGCTAAACACTGAGCCATCCAGGGATCCCCCTTTGTTTTGTGAAGTGGTATCTCATTGTGGTTTTGATTTGTATTTCCCCGATGGCAAGTGATGTGGAGCATTTTATCATGTGCCTGTTGGCCATGTCTATGTCTTCTTTGGTGAAATTTCTGTTCATACCTTCTGCCCATTTCATGACTGGATTGTTTGTTATTTGGGTGTTGAGTTTCATAAATTTCTTATAGATCTTGAATACTAGCCCTTTATCTGATATGTCATTTGCAAGTATCTTCTCCCATTCTGTAGGTTGTCTTTTAGTTTTGTTGACTGTTTCTTTTGTTGTGCAGAAGCTTTTTATCTTAAGTGCCAATAGTTCATTTTTGCTTTTGTTTCCCTTGCCTTCATAGATGTATCTTGCAAGAAGCTGCTGTGGCCAAGTTCAAAAAGGGTGTTGCCTGTGTTCTCCTCTAGGATTCTGAGGGATTCTTGTCTCACATTTAGATCTTTCAACGATTTTGAGTTTATCTTTGTGTATGGTGTAAGAGAATGGTTTAGTTTCATTCTTCTGCATGTGGATGTCCAATGTTCCCAGCACCATTTATTGAAGAGACTTTCCCATTTCCAGTAGATAATCTTTCCTGCTTTGTTGAATATTAGTTGACTGTAGAGTTGAGAGCCCATTTCTGGGTTCTCTATTCTGTTCCATTGATTTATGTGTCTGTTTTTGTGCCAGTACCACACTGCCTTGATGATCACAGCTTTGTAGTACAACTTGAAATCTGGCTTTGTGATGCCCTCGGCTCTGGTTTCATTTTTCAATATTCCCCTGGCTATTTGGGGTCTTTTCTGATTCCCCACAAATCTTAAGAATGCGTAATCCAACTCTCTGAAGGAAGTCCATGGTATTTTGATAGGGATTGTACTGAATGTGTAAATTGCCCTGTGTAGCATTGACATTTTCAGAATATTGACTCTACCGATCCATGAGCATGGAATATTTTCTCATATCTTTGTGTCTTCCTGAATTTCTTTCAGAAGTGTTCTGTCGTTTTTAGGGTATAGATTCTTTACCTCTTTCATTAGGTTTATTCCTAGGTATTTTATGCTTATGGATAAAATTGTCAATGGGATTGACTCCATTTCTTTTTCTTCAGACTCATTGTTAGTGTATACAAATGCCACTGATTTCTGGGCATTGAATTTGTATCCTGCCACACTGTCAAATTGCTCTATGACTTCTAGCAATTGTGGGGTAGAGTCTTTTGGGTTTCCTATGTACAGTATCATGTCATCTGTGAAGAGGGAGAGTTTGACTTCTTTGCCAATTTGAATGCCTTTTATTTCTTTTTGTTGTCTGATTGTCTAGTACTATGTTGAATAGCAGTGGGGAGAGTGGACATCCGTGTCATGTTCCTGATCTTATGGGTAAGGCTCCAAGTGTTTCTCGTTGAGAATGATATTTGCTGTGGGCTTTCCATAGATGGCTTTTAAGATGCTGAGGAATGTTCCCTCTATCCCTACACTCTGAAGAGTTTTGATCAGGAATGGATGCTGTATTTTGTCAAATGCTTTCTCTGCATCAATTGAGAGAATCATATGGTTCTTGTGTTTTCTCTTGTTGATATGACCAATCACATTGATTGCTTTATGAGTGTCGAACCAGCCTTGCATCCGGGGGATAAATCCTGCTTGGTCATAGTGAATAATCTTCTTAATGTACTGTTGGATCCTATTGGCTAGTATCTTGTTGAGAATTTTTGCATCCATGTTCATCAGGGATATTGGTCTACAATTCTCCTTTTTGGTGGGGTCTTTATCTGGTTTTGGAATTAAGGTGATGCTGGCCTCATAGAACGAGTTTGGAAGTATTCCATCTCTTTCTATCTTTCTGAACAGCTTAGTAGAATAGGTATGGTTTCTTCTTTAAGCGTTTGATAGAATTCACCTGGGAAGGCATCTGGCCCTGGACTTTCTGTGTTGGGAGGTTTTTGATGACTGCTTCAATATTCTCCCAGGTTATCGGCCTGTTCAGGTTTTCTATTTCTTCCTGTTCCAGTTTTGGTAGTTTGTGGTTTTCCAGAAACATGTCCATTTCTTCTAGATTGCCTAATTTATTGCCATATGCCTGCTTATAACATGTATTTAAAATCGTTCGTATTTCCTTGGTATTGGTGGTGATATCTCCTTTCTCATTCATGATTTTATTAATTAGAGTCTTTCTTCTTTTTAATAAGGCTGGCTAATGGTTTATCTATCTTATTAATTCTTTCAAAGAACCAACTCCTGGTTTTGTTGATCTGTTGTACAGTTTTGGTCTCTATTTCATTGAGTTCTGCTCGAACCTTTATTAACTCTCTTCTGCTTGGTGTAGGTTTTATTTGCTGTTTTATCTCCAGTTCCTTCAGATGCAAGGTTAGCTTGTGTATTTGAGTATTTTCCAATTTTTTTTGGCATGCTTGTGTTGTGATATATTTCCCTTTTAGGACTGCTTTTGCTGCATCCCAAAGATTGTGAACGGTTGTATCTTCATTCTCATTAGTTTCCATGAATCTTTTTAATTTTTCTTTAATTTCCTGGTTGACCCTTTCATCTTTCAGAAGGATACTCTTTAACCACCGCATGTTTGAGTTTCTTTCAAAGTTCTTGTAATTGAGTTCAAGTTTCAAAGCATTATGGTCTGAAAATATGCAGGGAACAATCCCAATCTTTCAGTATCAGTTAAGACCTGATTTGTGACCCAGTATGCTGTCTATTCTGGAGAAAGTCCATGTGCATTTGAGAAGAATGTATATTCGGTTGTGTTTGGATGCAAAGTTCTGTGTGTATCTCTGAAATCCATCTGGTCCACTCTATCATTTAAAGCTCTTGTTTCTTTGGAGATGTTGTGCTTAGAATATCTGTCACTTGCAGAAAGCACCATGTTGAAGTCTCCTAATTTTAGTGTATTATTATCTAAGTATGCCCTACTTTTGGTTATTAAATGATTGATATACTTGGCAGCTCCCACATTCGGCACATAAATATTCATGATTGTTAGGTCCTCTTATTGGATAGACACCCTAAGTATGATATAATGTCCTTCTTCATGTCTTACTACAGTATTTGGGATAAACTTTCATTTATCTGATATGAGGATGGCTACCCCAGCTTTCTTTTAAGGACCATTTGAATCGTAGATATTCTCCAAACTTTTATTATCAGGCTGTAGGTGTCCTTAGATCTACAATGAGTCTTTGTAGACAGCAAAAAGATGGGTCTTGCTTTTTTTATCCAGTGTGAAACCCTGCATCTTTTGATGGGATCATGAAGCCATTCATGTTCAGAGTTACTATTGAAAGATATGAATTTAGTGTCATCATAATACCTAATCAGTCCCTGTTTTTGTGGATTGTTTCTTTGGGTGTCCTCTTTCTTTTACAGAGTCCCCCTTAATATTTCTTGCAGAGCTGGTTTGGTGGTCACATATTCTTTCAGTTTCTGCCTATATTGGAAGCTCTTTATCTCTCCTTCTATCCTGATGAGAGCCTTGCTGGATAAAGTATTCTTGGCTGCATGTTCTTCTCATTTGGGACCCTGAATATATCCTGCCAGCCCTTTCTGGCCTGCCAGGTCTCTGTGGAGAAGTCTGCTGTTAATCTAATATTTCTCCCCATATAAATTAGGAATCGCTTGTCTCTTGCTGCTTTAAGGATTTTCTCTTTATCTTTGGAATTTGCATGTTTTGCTATTAAATATCAAGGTTTTGAACGGTTTTTATTGTTTTTTTTTGGGGGGGGGGACCTCTCTATCTCCTGGATATGAATGCCTGTTTCCCTTCCCATATTAGAGAAGTTCTCAGCTATGATTTAAATATATTTCTGTCCCTCTGTCCCTCTTGGCACTCTCTGGAACCCCAATTGTACATAGATTTTTCCTTCTGAGGCTATCATTTATTTCCCTTAACCTTTCCTCAGGGTCTTTTACTAGTTTTTATTTCTTTTCTTTTTTTTTTAATTTTTATTTATTTATGATAGTCACACACAGAGAGAGAGAGAGAGAGAGAGAGAGAGAGAGAGGCAGAGACATAGGCAGAGGGAGAAGCAGGCTCCATGCACTGGGAGCCTGACGTGGGATTCGATCCCAGATCTCCAGGATCACGCCCTGGGCCAAAGGCAGGCGCTAAACCGCTGCGCCACCCAGGGATCCCCTAGTTTTTATTTCTATCAGGTTCCTTCCTTGACATCAACTTGTCTTCTGTGTCACTCACTCTTTCTTCTACCTCATTAACACTTGTCATTAGGACCTCCAGTTTGGATTGCATCTCATTTAATTGATTTTTAATTTTGGCCTAATTAGATCTAAATTCTGCAGTCATGACATCTCTTGAATCATTTATGCTTTTTTCCAGAGCCACCAGTAGCTTTATCATTGTGCTTCTGAATTGGCTTTCTGACTTCGAATTTTAATCCAAATTCTATATCTCTGTGGCAGTGAGTACTGTTTCTGAATCTTTCTTTTGTGGGGAGTTCTTTCTAGTTATTTTGCTTAGTGCAGACTGGCTGTGTGAGCAGGCTGAGTCAAGAATATTAAACACGACCTAAGTAAATTTCACCCTAGATGATTCTGCCAAGGTCAGAGACCAGAGATTGAAAACAAAATCAGAATGAAATAAAACAAAAGGACCACTAAAGTGAAAAACAAATTTTAAAATAAAGTAGTAAAAAATAAAAGGCCAAGAATCTCAAAGAAGAAGAGGAAAAAAAGAAGAAAGCAAAATGAAAATAAAAGTAGAAGAAAAAAAGGCGAGACTGGGAGATGGTTGTGGTGACGAAGTTGTAGTGGAGGGAGAATGTAATCTAGCTGAGGGGTTCTAGAGGGTGATCATCTTGGTTCTACATATTTTAATTTCTGTATGTTAGAAGATGCTCAGTCCCAAATGTATATAAACCAGAAATATTTGTAGAACTCCCCAACCTTGACCACCGAAACATAAATGAGATAAAAGAGGGGGGCAGAATGGGAATGAGAAATGCACAGAATGAAGCAGCACAGTATTCCACTTGGTTCTGGGTGCATTCTGGTCATGTGTTAGAAGGTATTAACTTCTGCCATTGTAGAACAAAATGAGAAAATGAAACACACACACACACACACAAAAAAAAAAAACCCATATCTTTTATACCTCCCAAAATTAAGTTGAGTATGTTGAAGGGAATCTAGGAGTGGAAAATATATCTAGGACCTGTAATTGTAGAAATATAAAAGTCACAAAGGAAGAATCTTAAAAATGAAGAGGTGGTAAAATATCGTAGTTAACGTGAGAAAAGAAAAAAAATGGAAAGTTACAGTCTGATATAAAAACGAGTTGTACTGTTAAAAGAAAGAAAAAAACAGGTAGGGTACCCTCTGCTTTTATATACTGCAAATCCCTGGACTTCCCCTAGAGTGTTCTAGCAGGGCTTGGTCAAGAACTTGCTCTTCATCTGTCCTTCCAGATGGTGGTAATGGGGAGGGGCCTGCTGTGCTGATTCTCAGGTGTGTGTTCCTGGGGGAGATGCCCGTCCCCTGCCAGGTGTGGGGCTCAGTGGGAGTTGTTTACCCCATGAGGCCTCTGTTCCCTAGTGGCCCCACCTCTCCCAGGCACGTGGTGACCTAGGAGGAACAACAACACTGGTGGAGGCCAGGTCTCTAGCTCTGGAGTCAGCTCCCTGTAGTAACTAACCCAGTCTCCCAGTCTGCACTGGCCTAGATGCTCCCAGGGTGGCAGGGGGTGTGGGGGCGCTGATCTGCACAGCCTGGGAGAGTCTGGCAGCAGGAGAGTCTTCGCTGTCCTGTGCCTTTCCCACCTCCGCCTGTCCGTGGGGGAGTGCAGGATCATGGACTGTGTCTGCTTGGGGCCCTGGGATCCGAGACCTGTGCTGCTGGAATCGCGCTCCCAGGGTCGTGGCTCCTGAAGGCAGCAGGGTGCAGACATCTCTGTCTGGAGCCACCTGCCTGACCCACTGGCTTCTCCCGGATATCCCGCCGGGTGCGTGCTCCAGTGCTTTACCAGGATCGGCCTGGGGTATACGGTGCGCTTTCTCCCTGGCGCACTTCCTCTGTTAGTGATCCCGGGAGACTGGAGGCTTCACTGCCCCTCCTGCACTTCTGCCCTATATCCCTGCTAAGTGCTTTTCTGTCTGGGAAGAAACCAGTGCGGATTTTTTGAAGTTCCTGCTTCTTGTGGGCTGGGCTTTCCTGCCCTGAAGGCTCTCGCTGACAGGCCTTAGCCCGGCTCCTCGAGGGGGCCCTCGCCCACTTGATTCTTTTTTATTTTATCCATCTTCCTACCTTGTTAGAAGCAAAAACCTTTCTCTTTGTAGCATTCCAGCCATTCTCTCTTTAAATCTCAGGTCAAATTCGTAGGTTTGCAGGATGGTTTGAAAGTTATCTAGGTAAGTTAGTGTGGCCAGGTGCGTTGAGGACTCCTACTCCGCATGTTCGCAACCAATCCAGTATTGTATTAAATAAAACTGGTGAGAGTGTACGTCCTTGTATTATTCCTGATCTTAGATTAAAAGCTGTCAGGTTTTCATCATTTGAGTATGATGTTAGCTGTGGGTTTCTCATATATGAATTTATTATTTTATTTATTATTTTTATTTTTTAAGATTTTACTTATTTATTTATTCATGAGAGACACACAGAAAGAGGGGCAGAGACATAGGCAGAGAGAGAAGCAGGCTCCACGAAGGGAACCCTATGTGGACTCAATCCGGGGACTCCAGGATCAGGCCCTAGGCGGAAGGGAGGTGCTCAACTGCTGAGTCACCCAGGAGTCCCTGACATTTATTATTTTAATGTGGGTTACCTCTAAACTCACTTTGTTGACAGTTTTTTAAATCATGAATGGATGTTGAATTTTGTCAAATGCTTTTTTTGCATCTATTGGATGATCATATTTTTTTATTTTTCATTTTGTTGATATGATGCTAATTGATTGCAGCCCTCATATAAAACCCACTTAATCCTGGTCAATGTTTCTTTTAATATGTTGTTGAACTCAGTTTGCTAATATTTTTGAGGGTTTTTCACTTATGTTCATGAAGGATATCGTCCAGTAGTTTTCTTTTTTTGTAGTGTCTTTAATTTTGGTATTGAGGTAATGCTAGCCTTGAAAAATGAATTTGGAATTTTTACTTCCTCTTCTATTTTTTGAATAACTGAGAAGAATGAATGTTTACTTTTCTTCAACTATTTTTTTTTGCACAAAGACAAACACAAGGACATAATCTGCTTGTTTGTTTTTTTTTTAAATTGAAGTTCAATTTGCCGACATATAGTATAACACCCAGTGCTCATCAAATATTTGATAGAAATTACTTGTGAAACCATTTGGTCTGGAGGTTTTTTTTTTGGTGAGAGCTTGATTGCTGATTCAATTTCATTACTAGTAATTGGTATGTTCAAATTTTCTGTTTCTTCCTAATTCAGTTGGAATTTGATTCATTGTTTAGAACTGAGAGGTATTAAAGAATCAGAATTTTCAGGATAGCCAATCAGTGACTATTAGGGATGGCATTGGGATATGCTTTTTAAGATTTATTTATTCATTTATTTGAGAGAGAGAGCATATGCACAAATGCATGAGCACGGGGAGGGGCAGATGGAGAGGGAGAGAGAGTATCTCCAGCTAACTCACTACTGACCATGGAGCCCAAAGTAGGGCTCGATCTCATGACCCTGAGATCATGACCTGAGCCAAAATGAAGAGTCAGATGTTCAATGGATGAGCCATCCAGGTGCCGTTCTCTGTTTTTTTTTTTTTTTAACACTCTCTGTTCTATGTTGCTTCTGGGGTGAAGTGACATAGTCATAGAAGTGGGTAATTTCTACCTGGAGGACAGAAAAGGAGAGTCCCAGGAAACCAGAAAGTACTAGGAAGATCACAGAGTACTTAGTTTTTGGGAAAGTGCCCCCATAAAGCTGTTTATGAACTTTTCAGATCACCTCCAACTTTCAGATGCTTAGATTTGATGATTTTATAATTAGTCTACCAAAGACATTAAGAATTTTGCTGATAGACTTCTGTCCAGGTCCCAGACTAACCACTAGGTGGTTAGTGAAACAAATCGTAATAGCACTTCAAAGGTTTAGAAAACTGAACTGACAGTGGAACTATACCCCACAGAGGGGAGGTTGAAACTTGCAACTTGACTAAACCAAACTGACTACTTGCTAAAACAAAAATGTTAATATTGTTTATAAGATTTAACAAATCCAAAGTGTCATGACATAACACTCAGAGTAAAAATCTAATTACTTTGACATAAAAAGAACCACAGATATTTTAACTTTCATGGGAAAAGACAAACAGCTAACAACAAAGGGATGACACATAGTTTGGAAATTTGTGACAAAGACAAAGAATTTTCAGGAAAAGCATTTGAGAATTATAAGCATATTTGAAAAAAGTTAAATGTAGAAAGTATCAGTAAATATATAGAAATGATAATGAAAACCTAAACAGAAATGCTAGAATAAAAAAACACCAATACTCTAATTAAAAACTCCCTGGAAAGACTGAATAGCAGAATTGAGATAGCAAACTTGAATTTAAATCAATAGAAATTATTCAATCTGAAAAACAGCATAAACAGGCTGAAGAAAACAACAATGCCTCAGGACCTATGTGACAATGACAAAAGATCTAACATACCTATCACTGGAGTTTCATGAAAGAGGAGAGCATGACTGAAAGATTAAAGAAATAATGGCTCCAAAGATTTAAAGTTCCTCAAAAGGCATAAGCCTTTGATTCAAGATCAAGGAACCCTAAAGAGGATAAACCCCCCCAAAAAAACCACACTTCCAGACATGTCACAATCAACCTGTTAAAAACTAAAGACAAAAAAAGAAATCTTGGAACAGTTAGAAAAAATGTTTTACCTCAGGTAAATAATGATTCAAATGACTATACATTTCTAATCACAAACCATAGAGGCCAGAAGGAAGTGGCTTACATTTTTCAACTGCTGAAAGAAAAGAAATTACAGTCTAGAATCCTATATACAGTGAAAATATCCTTTAGGAGTAAAGAGGAAATAAAGACATTTTCAGAAGGACACTGAGAAAACTCATACACAGTAGAAAAGCATTTAAAAATCGGCAAAGAGTGGGGGAGGGGCAAGGTGGCGGAAGAGTAGGGTCCCCAAGTCACCTGTCCCCACCAAATTACCTAGATAACCTTCAAATCATCCTGAAAATCTACGAATTTGGCCTGAGATTTAAAGAGAACAGCTGGAATGCTACAGTGAGAAGAGTTCACGCTTCTATCAAAGTAGGAAGACGGGGGAAAAAAGAAAAAAACAACAGGCATCCAAGGGGGAGGGGCCCCGCGAGGAACCAGACTAAGGCCAGGGTGAAGGCCCCGAGGACAGGAAAGCACCGACCTAGAGAAGCAGGAGCTTCACCAATCTTCCCGGGTGGAAAGGCGCTCGCAGGGAGTTAGAGCAGGACCCAAGGAGGGGCGGGGATGCCCTCAGGCTCCCTGGGACACTAACAGACACCTGCGCCCCGGGGAGAGTGCCCCGAGCTCCCTAAAGGGCTGCAGCGCGCCTGGCTGGGCCCGGGAGCAGCTCCGAGGGGCTCGCGAGGAGGCTCCGCGGAGGGGGCTGCGCGGCCCCGGGAGCACAGGGCGCCGGGGACACAGCCCAGGATCCGGCCTCCCCCCGGGACAGGCAGAGGCCAGGAGGGCCCAGAACAACAAGGACGCTCCTGCCCAGAGCTGAGCAGATCAGCGGCCCCGCCCCCGGAGCATCCAGGCCCTGCAGAGGGAGAGCTCCGTAGTTACTGTGGAAGCGGAATCATGGTTGTTCCTCCTGGGGCCTCACAGGGTAAGCAAGCGCAAATGAGACTCACAGTGGCCTCACAAGATAAACAGGATAAACATCACTCACTGAGCCCTGCACCAGGCAGGGGGCAGAGCAGCTCCCCAAGTGCTAGCACCTACAAATCAGCAAAACAGGCCCCTCCCCCAGAAGACCAGCTAGACAGGGGAAAAACAAATTATTGACCAAGCAGCACTGGAAAGTTCCATGGGGAAATAAAGGACTTACAGTATAGAGAATCAGAGGATACACCGCCTTGTTTTTTTCTTTTTCATTTTGATTTCTGTTTGCTTCCCCCAACCCTTTTTTCCCTTTCTTTCTGTTTTTATCTTTTTCTTCTCTTTTTTTCTTTTTTTCTTCCTTTTTTCTTTTTCTCTTTTTTCCCCTTCTTTCTCTCCTCTCTTTTTCTCCTTTTCCCAATACAACTTGTTTTTGGCCACTCTGCACTGAGCAAAATGACTAGAAGGAAAACCACACCTCAAAAGAAAGAATCAGAAAGATTCCTTTCTGCCACAGAGTTACAAAAGTCCAAAATTTGGATTACAATTCAATGTCAGAAAGCCAATTCAGAAGGACTATTATAAAGCTACTGGTGGCTCTTGAAAAAAGCATAAAGGACTCAAGAGACTTCATGACTGCAGAATTTAGATCCAATCAGGCAGAAATTAAAAATCAATTGAATGAGATGCAATCCAAACTAGAAGTCCTAACGACCAGGGTTAACGAGGTGGAAGAACGAGTGACATAGAAGACAAGTTGATGGACAAGAGGGAAACTGAGGAAAAAAGAGACAAACAATTAAAAGACCATGAGGATAGATTAAGGGAAAAAAACGACAGCCTGAGGAAGAAAAACCTACGTTTAACTGGGGCTCCCGAGGGCGCCAAAAGGGACAGAGGAACAGAATATGTATTTGAACAAATCATAGCTGAAAACTCCTAATATGGGAAGGGAAACAGGCATTCAGAACCAGGAAATAGAGAGATCCCCCCCAAAATCAATAAAAAACATTCAACACCTCAACATCTAATAATTAAGCTTGCAAATTCCAAAGATAACGAGAAGATCCTTAAAGCAGCAAGAGACAAGAAATCCCTGACCTTTATGGGGAGGAGTATTAGGGTAACAGCAGACCTCTCCACAGAGACCTGGCAGGCCAGAAAGGGCTGGCAGGATACATTCAGGGTCCTAAATGAGAAGAACATGCAACCAAGAATACTTTATCCAGCAAGGCTCTCATTCAGAATGGGGGGAGAGATAAAGAGCTTCCAAGACAGGCAGGAACTAAAAGAATATGTGACCTCCAAACCAGCTCTGCAAGAAATTTTAAGGGGGACTCTTAAAATTCCCCTTTAAGAAGAAGTCCAGTGGAACAATCCACAAAAACAAGGACTGAATAGATATCATGAGGACAGTAAACTCGTATCTTTCAATAGTAACTCTGAACGTGAACGGACTTAATGACCCCATCAAAAGGCACAGGGTTTCAGACTGGATAAAAAAGCAGGACCCATCCATTTGCTGTCTACAAGAGATTCATTTTAGACAGAAGGACAACTACAGCCTGAAAATGAAAGGTTGGAGAACAATTTACCATTCAAATGGTCCTCAAAAGAAAGCAGGGTTAGCCATCCTTATATCAGATAAACTAAAATTTACCCCGAAGACGGTAGTGAGGGATGAAGAGGGACACTATATCATACTTAAAGGATCTACCCAACAAGAGGACTTAACAATCCTCAATATATATGCCCCGAATGTGGGAGCTGCCAAATATATCAATCAATTAATAACGAAAATTAATACATACTAAGATAATAATACAATTATACGTGGTGACTTCAATGTAGCGCTTTCCACACTCGATAGGTATTCTAAACACAACATCTCCAAGGAAACGAGAGCTTTAAATGATACACTAAACCAGATGGATTTCACAGATATCTACAGAACTTTACGTCCAAACTCAACTGAATACACATTCTTCTCAAGTGCACATGGAACTTTCTCTGGAATAGACCACATACTGTGTCACAAATCAGGTCTTAACTGATACCAAAAGATTGGGATCGTCACCTGCATATTCTCAGATCATAATGCCTTGAAATTAGAACTAAATCACAACAAGAAGTTTGGAAGGACCTCAAACACGTGGAGGTTAAGGACCATCCTGCTAAAAGATGAAAGGGTCAACCAGGAAATTAAGGAAGAATTAAAAAGATTCATGGAAACTAATGAGAATGAAGATACAACCGTTCAAAATCTTTGGGATGCAGCAAAAGCAGCACTGAGGGGGAAATACATCGCAATACAAGCATCCCTCCAAAAGCTGGAAATAACTCAAATACAAAAGCTAAACTTACACATAAAGGAGCTAGAGAAAAAACAGCAAATAGATCCTACACCCAGCAGAAAAGAGAGTTAATAAAGATTCGAGCAGAACTCGACGAAATCGAGACCAGAAGAACTGTGGAACAAATCAACAAAACCAGAAGTTGGTTCTTTGAAAGAATTAAGAAGATAGATAAACCATTAGCCAGCCTTATTAAAAAGAAGAGAGAAAAGACTCAAATCGATAAAATCATGAATGAGAAAGGAGAGATCACTACCAACACCAAGGAAATACAAACGATTTTGAAAACATATTATGAACAGCTATACGCCAATGAATTAGGCAATATAGAAGAAATGGACGCATTTCTGGAAAGCCAAAAATTACCAAAACTGGATCAGGAAGAAATAGAAAACCTGAACAGGCCAATAACCAGGGAGGAAATTGAAGCAGTCATCAAAAACTGCCCAAGACGCAAAAGTCCAGGGCCAGATGGCTTCCCAGGGGAATTCTATCAAACATTAAAGAAGAAACCATACCTATTCTACTAAAGCTGTTCAGAAACATAGAAAGAGATGGAGTACTTCTAAATTCGTTCTACGAGGCCAGCATCACCTTAATTCCAAAACCAGACAAAGACCCCACCAAAAAGGAGAATTATAGACCAATATCCCTGATGAACATGGATGCAAAAATTCTCAACAAGATAGTAGCCAATAGGATCCAAAGGTACATTAAGAAAATTATTCACCGTGACCAAGTAGGATTTATTCCCGGGACACAAGGCTGGTTCAACACCCGTAAAACAATCAATGTGATTCATCATATCAGCAAGAGAAAAACCAAGAACCATATGATCCTCTCATTAGATGCAGAGAAAGCATTTGACAAAATACAGCATCCATTCCTGATCAAAACTCTTCAGAGTATAGGGATAGAGGGAACATTCCTCGACATCTTAAAAGCCATCTACGGAAAGCCCACAGCAAATATCATTCTCAACGGGGAAGCATTGGGAGCCTTTCCCCTAAGATCAGGAACAAGACAGGGAAGTCCACTCTCACCACTGCTATTCAACATAATACTGGAAGTCCTAGCCTCAGCAATCAGAGAACAAAAAGACATTAAAGGCATTCAAATTGGCAAAGAAGAAGTCAAACTCTCCCTCTTCGCGGATGACATGATACTCTACATAGAAAACCCAAAAGCCTCCACCCCAAGATTGCTAGAACTCATACAGCAATTTGGCAGCGTGGCAGGATAGAAAATCAATGCCCAGAAATCAATGGAATTTCTATACACTTACAATGAGACTGAAAAAGAGAAATTAAGGAGTCAATCCCATTGACAATTGCACCCAAAAGCATAAGATACCTAGGAATAAACCTAACAAAAGAAAAAAAAAAAAAAAAAAAAAAAAAAAAAAAAAAAAAAAACCTAACAAAAGAGGTAAAGGATCTATACCCTAAAAACTATAGAACACTTCTGAAGGAAATTGAGGAAGACACAAAGAGATGGAAAAATATTCCATGCTCATGGATTGGCAGAATTAATATTGTGAAAATGTCAATGTTACCCAGGGCAATTTACATGTTTAATGCGATCCCTATCAAAATACCTGGACTTTCTTCAGAGAGTTAGAACAAATTATTTTAAGATTTGTGTGGAATCAGAATAGACCGCGAATAGCCAGGTGAATTTTAAAAAAGAAAACCATATCTGGGGGCATCACAATGCCAAATTTCAGGTTGTACAACAAAGCTGTGGTCATCAAGACAGTGTGGTACTGGCACAAAAACAGACACATAGATCAATGGAACAGAATAGAGAATCCAGAAGTAGCCCCTGAACTTTATGGTCAACTAATATTCGATAAAGGACGAAAGACTATCCACTGGAAGAAAGACAGTCTCTTCAATAAATGGTGCTGGGCAAATTGGACATCCACATGCAGAAGAATGAAACTAGACTATTCTCTTTCACCATACAGAAAGATCAACTCAAAATGGATGAAAGATCTAAATGTTAGACAAGATTCCATCAAAATCCTAGAGGAGAACACAGACAACACCCTTTTTGAACTCAGCCACAGTAACTTCTTGCAAGATACATCCACAAAGGCAAAAGAAACAAAAGTAAAAATGAACTATTGGGACTTCATCAAGATAAGAAGCTTTTGCACAGCAAAGGATACAGTCAACAAATCTAAAAGACAACCTAAAGAATGGGAGAAGATATTTGCAAATAACCTATCAGATAAAGGGCTTGTTTCCAAGATCTATAAAGAACTCATTACACTCAAAACCAAGGAAACAAACAACCCAATCATGAAATGGGCAAAAGACATGAAGAGAAATCTCACAGAGCAAGACATAGACATGGCCAACACACACATGAGAAAATGCTCTGCATCACTTGCCATCAGGGAAATAGAAATCAAAACCACAATGAGATACCACCTCACACCAGTCAGAATGGGGAAAATTAACAAGGCAGGAAACCACAAATGTTGGAGAGGATGTGGAAGAAAGGGAACCCTCTTACACTGTTGGTGGGAATGTGAACTGGGGCAGCCACTCTGGAAAACTGTGTGGAGGTTCCTCAAAGTGTTCAAAATAGACCTGCCCCACGACCCAGCAATTGCACTGTTGGGGATTTACCCCAAGGATTCAGATGCAATGAAACGCCGGGTCACCTGCACCCCAATGTTTGTAGCAGCAATGTCCACAATAGCCAAACTGTGAAAGGAGCCTCGGTGTCCATCGAAAGATGAATGGATAAAGAAGATGTGGTATATGTATACAATGGAATATTACTCAGCCATTAGAAACGACAAATACCCACCATTTGCTTCAACATGGTTGGAACTGGAGGGTATTATGCTGAATGAAGTAAGTCAATCGGAGAAGGACAAACATTATATGTTCTCATTCATTTGGGGAATATAAATAATAGTGAAAGGGAATATAAGGGAAGGGAGAAGAAATGTGCGGGAAATATCAGAAAGGGAGACAGAACATAAAGACTCCTAACTCTGGGAAACGAACTAGGGGTGGTGGAAGGGGAGTAGGGCGGGGGGTGTGGGTGAATGGGTGACGGGCACTGAGGGGGGCACTTGACGGGATGAGCACTGGGTGTTATTCTGTATGTTGGCAAATTGAACGCCAATAAAAAATAAATTTAGTATAAAAAAAAACAGTGTGGTACTTGCACAAAGACAGATACATAGATCAATGGAACAGAATAGAGAACCCAGAAGTGGACCCTGAACTTTATGGTCAAGTAATATTAGATAAAGGATGAAAACTATGCACTGGAAGAAAGCATCTTCAATAAATGGTGATGCCACAATTGGACATCCACATGCAGAAGAATGAAACTAGACCACTCTCTTGCACCATACAGAAACATAAACTCATAATGGATGAAAGATCTCAATGTGAGACAAGATTCCATCAAAATCCCAGAGGAGAACACAGGCAACACCCTTTTTGAACTTGGCCACAGTAACTTCTTGCAAGATACATCCACGAAGGCAAAAGAAACAAAAGCAAAATGAACTATTGGGACTTCATCAAGATAAGAAGCTTTTGCACAGCAAAGGATACAGTCAACAAAACTAAAAGACAACCTACAGAATGGGAGAAGATATTTGCAAATGACCTATCAGATAAAGGGCTAGTTTCCAAGATGTATAAAGAACTTATTAAACCCAGAAGCAAAGAAACAAAGAATCCAATCATGAAATGGGCAAAAAACATGAAGAGAAATCTCAGAGGAAGACATAGACATGGCCAACATGTACATGAGAAAATGCTCTGCATCACTTGCCATCAGGGAAATACAAATCAAAACCACAATGAGATACCACCTCACATCAGTGAGAGTGGGGAAAATTAACAAGGCAGGAAACCACAAATTTTGGAGTGGATGTGGAGAAAAGGGAGCCCTCTTACACTGTTGGTGGGAATGTGAAATGGTGCAACCATTCTGGAAAACTGTATGGAGTTAAAAATAGACCTGCCCTTCGACCCAGCAATTGCACTGTTAGGGCTTTACCCCAAAGCTACAGATGCAATGAAATGCCGGGACACCTGCACCCCGTTGTTTATAGCAGCAATGTCCACAATAGCCAAACTGTGGAAGGAGCCTCAGTGTCCATGGAAAGATGATTGGATAAAGAAGTGGTTTATGTATACAATGGAATATTACTCAGCCATTAGAAATGACAAATACCCACCATTTGCTTCAACGTGGATGGAACTGGAGGGTGTTATGCTGAGTGAAATAAGTCAATCGGAGAAGGACAAACATTATATGTTCTCATTCATTTGGAGAATATAAATAATAGTGAAAGAGAATAGAGGGGAAGGGAGAACAAATGGATAGGAAATATCAGAACGGGAGACAGAACATGAGATACTCCTAACTCTGGGAAACTAACTAGTGGTGGTGGAAGGGGAGGAGGGCGGGGTGGGGGTGATTGGGTGGCAGGCACTTAGGGGGGCACTTGACGGGATGAGCACTGGGTGTTATTCTGTATGTTGGCAAGTTGAACACCAATAAAAAATAAATTTATTATTTAAAAAAAGATGTGGTTTATATATACAATGGAATATTACTCAGCCATTAGAAATGACAAATACCCACCATTTGCTTCAACGTGGATGGAAGTGGAGGGTATTATGCTGAGTGAAATCAGTCAATCGGAGGACAAACATTATATGTTCTCATTCATTTGGGGAATATAAATAATAGTGAAAGGGAATAGAAGGGAAGGGAGAAGAAATGGGTAGGAAATATCAGAAAGGGAGACAGAACATGAAGACTCCTAACTCTGGGAAACGAAGTAGGGGTGGTGGAAGGGGAGGGTAGGGGGTGTGGGTGAATGGGTGACGGGCACTGATGGGGACACTTGACGGGATGAGCAATGGGTGTTATTCTGTATGTTGGCAAATTGAACACCAATAAAAATAAATTTATTACTAAAAATATAAATAAATATAAATTGGCAAACAGTGGGGAACCTAAGATGTTTGCATAGTAGGAGAGCTGTAGTCTCATAACATCTCTCAAACACAACTAGATAACTTTCAAATCATTCTGAATATGTAAGAAATCAACCTGAGAAGTGACAGAACAAACTCCACAACTAGAGAATGAGAAGAGGCTATATTGAAGAAGGTAGGAAGTGCAGAGATGTGGTTTGGGGAAGAAATGGATCATGATTGCTGTGGATGGGAGAGAGCCCTGGTCATGGAGAAAGGCTACAGAAAAGAGCACACAGGATAATGCTCAAGGTGAACATCTTCCCAGAGCATTGGCTGGGAAAATAAGGGGCTTATTTTCAAGAGTTTTTTGCAACCAGCAGTCTTAAGGACTGGGATTTTAAAGTTATGAGGGCTTAGCTGGTATAGAGCTCTGAGGGTGCTGCTTTACTTCTAGAAAGAAGGCTGCCAAACAACCCTGGGACAGACAGCACAATCTGAGAAACATCTGGGAAACATAGGGGGAGATTATTCACTCTTAGAGAATGCCCTTGAGAGATAGACTTTATGGAGATTCTCTCCAGGACAAAGGGGCTGGTAGGTACCATCTCTCTCTTATATCCTTTACCATAAATGATGCAGAGACACCTCCCAACAGCAGCTCAGCCCCGGTAATGGTTACCTAGCCTGCTTGATCTGGATCCATTGCCCCTGCTCTGGCATTACTGCCTTTAGTCAAGTCTCCCTGAGTCCCAGCAAAGAAACCACCTCTCCTAGAGGAATAGTGCAGGCCCCTATTCAATGTCCCTTAAACCTGGAGTTCTGAAACTCAGCAGATTTGGCTGAGATAGACCTCTGAGGGTGCTGTCCTGCTTCTGGAGAGAAGGTAGGCAAGCAGCCTGGAAGCAGACAGCATGAAGGCAGCCATCTAGGGGGTTCCCAGGAAACACAGTCGGGAAGGGAGCTGTTGACTCTTATTAGGGTGCTTCCCTGAAAGCAGCAAGCACAGAGACCCCTTTCCAGGGCCAAAGATGCTGGCTGGTGCCATTTCTTTCCCCCAACCCTCTATATAAACACAGAACTACCTTCTGCACCACAGCACTGACATTGGCTGCATAACTTGCTCACA
Organism: Canis lupus familiaris; assembly: GCF_011100685.1. NCBI lineage: Eukaryota > Metazoa > Chordata > Mammalia > Carnivora > Canidae > Canis > Canis lupus. The sequence goes on along the minus strand of NC_049260.1, from coordinate 58,982,658 downwards.
ACAAGTCCCACACACTTGTGCTCTGCCAGTACTACCCTTCCTGTTCAGGTATGCCTTAGTCCCAGTGTGGTGGGCCCCTTTTCCAGAAGAGCAGCAGAAACCTCTGCCTAAACACATCTCATAGTCACAGACTTCTGCATGGCCTCAGTTCTAGTGGAAGTAGCATCAGGTCTCATTTAACAAGCAGACCAGAGCACATCTAGTTAAAGTTTGCCACACTATGGCCAAGGACCAAACACTGCCCATTGTAGGCTAGAAGTACCTCTGCAGATGACTGGCCTGAGGAACAGAGCAGCAAAAAATAGCAGCAGCGTGCACACAGCACACACCAGAGACAGTCCCTGAAACACTAGGCCCTGTGGTTTATAAAGCCACTACTTTATAAAGCCATTATTATCAGAAGCAGGAAATATAACAGGCTTTTCTAACACAGAGAAGACAGAGACTTAGATAAAATGCCAAGACAAAGGAATCCATCCTAAATGAAACAATAAGATAAGGCCATGGCCAGAGATCTAAGTGAAAGAAACATAAGTAACATGTCTGATGGAGAAGTTAAAACAACAATCATAAGTATACTCGTTAAGCTAGAGAAAAGAATGGAAGACTTCAGAAGGCCCTTACTGCAGAGATAAGAGTTTAAAAAATTAGTCAGAAATGAAAAATGCAATAACTGAGAATTGCAATAGACTCGATGCAATGAATATAAGGATGGAAGAAGCAAAGGAACAAATATGTGATATAGAAGATAAAATACTGGAAAATAATAAAGCTGAACAAAAGAGAGAAAGAATAATTATGGAACAGAAGAATAGAGTTGGGGAACTCAGTGACTTCACAAATGTAATAACATTCATATTATAGGAATTTCAGAAGAAGAGAGGATAAAAAGAGGCAAAAAAGCTATTTGAGGAAATAATTGCTGAAAATTTCCCTAATCTGAGGAAGGAAACAGACATCCAAAACAAGAAGACACAAAGAACTTCCATCAAAATCAACAAAAGCAGGCGATTTTTGTCATGTGTGGTTCCTCCTTTAAAAAGACACATTTTCTCCAGTCGGCAGAACTAAAAGACCACCTATAGAATGGGCAAAGATATTTGCAAATGTCTTGACAGATAAAGGGCTAGTATCAAAAATCTATAAATAACTTATCAAATTCAACACCTAAAAACGAACAATTCATACATACATAATGTACAGAAGATATGAATGGACATTTCTCCAAGGAAGACACACAAATGGCCAACAGACATATGAAAAAATGCTCAACATTTTTTCAGCATCAGGGAAATACAAATCAAAACCACAATGAGATACCACTTCACACCGGTTAGAATGGCTAAAATTAACAACTCAGGAAACAACAGACATTGGCGAGGATATGGAAAAGGGGAAACATCTTACACTATTGGTGGGAATGCAAACTGGTGCAGCCACTCTGGAAAATAGTATAGAGATTCCTCAAAAAGTTAAAAATAGAGCTACCCTATGACCCAGCAATTGCACTACCAGGTATTTACCCAAAGGATACAAACATAGTGATTCAAAGGGGCACATGCACCCTGGTGTTTATAGCAGCAATGTCCACCATAGCCAAAATATGGAAAAAGCCCAGATGTCCATCAACAGGTGAGTGGATAAAGAAGAGGGAGATTTTATATATATATATTGTTCAGCCACCAAAAATCATGAAATCTTGCCATTTGCAATGACATGGATGAAACTAGAGTGAATCATGCTAAGCAAAATAAGTAAGTCAAAGAAAGACAAATATGATTTCACTCATATGTGGAATTTAAGAAACAAAACAGATGAACATATGGGAAGGGAAGAAAAAATAAGATTAAATCAGAGAGGGAGACAAACCATGAGATTCTTAACTATAGGAAATAAACCGAAGGTTGATGGAGGGGAGGTGGGTGAGGGCATGGAGTAACTGCGTGATGGGCATTAAGGATGGCACTTGATGGAATGAGCACTGGGTGTTACGTGCAACTGATGAATGACTTAATTCTACCACTGAAACTAATAATATAGTATATGTTAATTAAATTGAATTTAAATTTAAAAAAATTTTAAAGATGCTCCCTTAACTCCTTCCCCCATGTGAACCCCTCTTCCTATAGGCTCAGATTTGACTACCCTCCCTAGGCTTTTTCTTTTTTTTTCTGTAGATGAAGCAGATTCTCCATTAGGTGAGTCTGCAGGACAATTTCTTGCATGCCTTCTTTGGGAACAAACATATGGAATTCTTCAGATGTAACTTCTAGTTCATTCCCCTTGGATTCCTTTTCCCCTTCTTCCTATACTGCTGTGCAGGGGTTCCAGCAAAAGACATGTTTCTGAACATTATGAAAATTATGACATTTAAGGCTCAAAACAAAACTATGAGGTGTGTAGTAACATTATCTCCAATTTATAGACAAGGATTTTATGGCACAAAGTGGGCATGTATCATACCAACGTCACCTACATTGGAGACAAAATTCTAATCCAGGCTGTTCAGCTCCAAACAACTGCATTCTACAAGTGAAATGGAGAAATACTGTGTTTTTATATAGACTCAAAGGGATTGGAAATATCTAATTCTGTGCATGACAGCCAACTGATAATTAGGGATTTTATGAGCAAATTGTTAAACTATTAGTAGCTTGAAATTGGTCATAGTGAGCATATTCACACCACAAAAATCAGCAAATACTACATGTAAGAACCTTTTTTTCCCCCTGAAGTTCCAGTTTACTAACACACCACTGCTGAGATGTGATCTTGAGGAAAGACAAGGACTAGACAGTCCCATGGAAACTTCAGGAGGCTTAAATTTGTAATCCCATTGCATAGACTTTGCTTCTGTTGCCTTGGGAGAGATTAAATTCAAGCCTGTTTTGGGAAGGGCAATCTGAAGATATTCATAGACTAAAACACAATACTTAGCAAAGGAAATCAATGCCTCACATCTTTTGCACACTTGTCAGATATTTCCCTTCCACACATGTTATTAATCTCTATAATGTAGTGATTTCATCTTTGCTTTAAAATGTCTTTAGTATTTAAAATATTTTAAAATAGATTTATATCTGAAATAAAGATACTTAACATTTACATATATATTTACTATTTGTGGTGCTCTTTTAAGTTTCTGCAGATATAGACTTCTATCTGATAATATTTCCCTTTATCTTAAAGAATTTCTTTGAGCATTTGTTTTAATCAGACTTGCTGGAGACAAAAATATCTCTCAATTTTCATATCTGAAAATACTTTTACTTTTCCTATTTTTGAAGTATTTTTTGTTTCACTTGGAATTCTAAGTTAACAAAATTTTGCTATCAACAATTTAAATATGTAAGTCCACTGTGTTCCATGCTCCATGGATTCTGCTGTAAAATCAGTGTAAACTTATCATTGTTCCCCTATATTTAAGGTATTTTTTTCCTATGGCTGCTATTTAGACTTAATTTTTCAGGAATTTGACTATTATGTGTCTCTATGTTGTATCTTTTAACATATTTATTAAAACAGTATTTTCAAATTGGTCTTATAATTCCATAATTTGGACCATCTCTTGTCTGGGTATATTGATTGTTTACTTGTTTGGTTGTAAGTTACATTTGTTTGATTCTTCATATATTCAGTATTTTAAAAATGCATGTTAGGTATTTATGTAAAATATAAGTAAAGAAGTAAAAATATACTTTCACAAAAAGGCATAGCCCTTCTGTCAAGACACAGTATGAGAGGCTGGATCAACTTAATTTGTATTTTAGCTGAACCTGTACTTTTGGGAGCAACATATGTATAAAGAATATTTAAGAAACAATCTCAAGTAAGTTGATCTAACTAACATTTATAGAGCACTCCACTATACAGTGCAGATTATACTTATTTTCAAGTATGTGTGGACCATTCACCAATACTGATATGCTAGGCATAGAATATATCTAATATATATTTAAAAGGATTTAAGACTTACAGTGTTTGTTTTCAGATAATAATGGAATTAAATTAGAAATCAATAGTAACAAGATACCTATACAATTCATAAATATTTAGGAATTTGGTAATATACACTGAAATCAGAAAGGGTCAAGGAAGAAATGCCAAGGGAAATAAAATATTTCACACTGAATGATAATGAAAACACAACTTATCAAAATTTGATGCCACTATAATAGCTCTTAGAGGAAAAATTATAGCTATCATATCTATATTGGGAAAGGAGAAATGTTTAAAATCAGTGAACTAAACCACAGTAACTTCTTGCAAGATACATCCATGAAGGCAAGAGAAACAAAGGCAAAAATGAACTATTGGGACTTCATCAAGATAAGAAGCTTTTGCACAGCAAAAGAAACAGTCAACAAAACTAAAGACAACCTACAGAATGGGAGAAGATATTTGTAAATGACCTATCAGATAAAGGGCTACTATCCAAGATCTATAAAGAACTTATTAAACTCAACAGCAAAAAAACAAACAATCCAATCAGGAAATGGGCAAAAGACATGAAGAGAAATCTCAAAGAGGAAGACATAGACAAGGCCAACAAGCACATGAGAAAATGCTCCGCATCACTGGCCATCAGAGAAATACAAATCCAAACCACAATGAGATACCACCTCACACCAGTGAGAATGGTGAACATTAACAAGGCAGGAGACAACAAATATTGGAGAGGATGTGGAGAAAGGGGAACCCTCCTGCAGTGTTGGTGGGAATGTGAACTGGTACAGCCATTCTGGAAAACTGTGTGGAGGTTCCTCAAAAAGTTAAAAATAGATCTGCCCTACGACCCAGCAATTGCACTGCTGGGGATTTACCCCAAAGATACAGATGCAGTGAAACGCCGGGACCCCTGCACCCGGATGTTTATAGCAGCAATGTCCACAATAGCCAAACTGTGGAAGGAGCCTCAGTGTCCATCGAAAGATGAATGGATAAAGAAGATGTGGTCTATGTATACAATTGAATATTACTCAGACATTAGAAATGACAAATACCCACCATTTGCTTTGACGTGGATGGTCATGCAGGGTATTATGCTGAGTGAAATAAGTCAATCGGAGAAGGACAAACACTATATGGTTTCATTCATTTGGGGAAGATAAAAAATAGTGAAAGGGAATAAAGGGGAAAGGAGAGAAAATGAGTGGGAAATATCAGAGAGGGAGACAGAACATGAGAGACTCCTAACTCTGGGAAACGAACAAGGGGTGGTGGAAAGGGAGGTGAGCGTGGGGCGGGGGTGACTGGGTGACAGGCACTGAGGGGGGCACTTGATGGAATGAGCACTGGGTGTTATGCTATATGTTGGCAAATTGAACTCCAATAAAAAGAAATTAAAAAAATAAAATAAAATCAATGAACTAGGCTTCCACCATAAGAAGGTGGAAAAAAGAACAAATTTGTAGAATGAAAACTTAAGAGTGGAAATCACTTAAATTGAAAATAAACATTACAAAAAAATCAACAAACTCATTGAAGTAGGGAAAGTTGTCCTGATCAGGCTGTTTTTTTACCTATCACAGCAACCATTAGGACCTGAAATTTTATCTTTTTTCTTTATTTTATTCAGCAAGATTCCGTATTAGGCTGTGGGCCTATCAGCCAGCTTCTGAAAGTTTAATATATATTTCAGAGGATAGCCTATCCATACAGAATTGTCTAGTAAGCAAGGTTCAAAAAATTTTCTGGAACTGGGCTCTAGCTGCAGTAGAGGAAGGCGTAGTTCCTACAAAGAAACATAAAGAGTAACAGGCATTGAATTTTTCTTCATGTTTTCTTTTTCTGAATTCTTTTTATTGATGGCTCCAGCATCCACCCAGATACCTTCTTTTGCACAGGATTAAACTCCACCTCCTCAAAACTAAAACATCAGTCAAGTTCTATAAAACTCCTATCAAATAAGTAACCCTCTACTTGGCTGACCACTGTCTGATTTTACTGCTTTAATTAGACCATGCCCTTGTCATTTCCTGATGTAGAATGTCCCTATGCTTTCTGCATAAAATCCCAAACCCTCAAAAAATAATTCCAAGCTTTTAGGCCACTAATGGCTTCCTGACAAACACTGATCTATCCAAATTACCAACATTGAGGCTGCTTATTTTTCAGTTCATTGGATGATCATCACTCCAACTTAAACACTCTCACCTCAATTTGCTTAGTATTTTTTCTTCACCCTTTAGATTTCACTTTAGATTTAATTTTCTCCAAAAAGCCTTCTTTGAATACATAAATGCATCAGATAAGTTGCCCTTTTTATGTGCTCCCACTACACCTTGTTCCATTAAAACAATATATGAATTTAGTTAGGTAGGCTACCTACCTTCTCAGTGTCTCATTTTTTTTTTTGTAGATTCCGTGGGAATTTCTATATAAATAATAATGTCATCTGTTATATGATTTATATTTGCCTTTCTAATATTTTTATATTTTACTCCATTTTATTTCTCATTATATTGGTAGGACCTAGGATACAAAAAAGAATAGAGAAGATACTTCTGCATTATCCTAGTTTTAGGGGAAAGATGTTCAAGTTTTCACCATGTTAGGTTTGACATTAGCTAATATCATAAATAACCCTTATTGGGTTGAGAACATTTCCTTTTACTTCCAATTTGCTGAGAGTTTTTGTTATGAATGGATACCAAATGTTGTCAGATATTTAATATGCATCAGTTGAGATAATCATAAGGTTTTCACTTTTAGTTTCTTAATATGGTGAATTATATTATTTATCTAATGTTAAACCAATCTTGAAATTCAGGGATAAACTCCGCCTAGTCAAGAAGTAATTTCCTTTTTATATATTTCTGGATAGGACTTATTAGTATTTATTAATGATTTTAGTACCTATATTATTGGGGTATAATGATGAGTACTTTTTATTGGTAACATTTTTGGTATTAGGTTGGTGCTGATCTTATAGAACAAATTAGGGAGGATTATTCTTGGAAAAATTCAAGTAGAATTTTATTTCTTCCTTAAATGTTTGATAGAAATCAGCAGCAAGGGCATCTCTGTTTTTTTTTTCTGGGAAACTTACTGTTCATTAATTTTATTTGCTTTAGATGTAGGGCTTTTCAGATTATTTACTGAGTAAGCCTTGATAGTATAAGTCTTTCAGATAATTTTTCTATTTCATCTAAGTTATATAATATATTGATATAAAGTTGTTAATAATCCCTTATTATCTTTCTAATATCACCATTCTATATAGCGATGTCTCATTCTTCATTCCCATTATTGGTAACTTGTGTCTTCATCTATTTTTTGTCAGTCTGTTTAGGTGCTTATCAATTTTAGTGGCAATTACAATATTCTGTGTTTAGCATTAAAGGGTTTCTCTCAATGTCTCAGGTTTTTAATCTGTGAAATGGGGATGACAACAATACTATATCATATGTTTGTGAGGAGTATGAGAAAATCCATGTAAAGCACTTAGAACAGTTCCTGGCACCCTATGTAACACTTAGTAAATATTATTTAATGTTATTAGAATGTGTAAGTTACTATGTGTTAAAAATGCTTTTGACTGTCTCTCTCCACAAGTTAATGTCCTTGAAATGAGAAACTGTCTTTCTTATATTCAATGACAGCATCTAACACAAAGCTTTGTGGAATTAATGAATGAAACAAATATATAAATAAGAAATTAATACACCCCTCTCTTGTAGACCACCCTACATTCTCATACTCCATGTATCAGTCTTCCCAAACCACTGAATATGCAATGACAATCCGTGCCCATGCTCTCTACTCCAGCTTTCCTCCTCATGGTGTCTCCAACATATGGGATGATCTTCCCCAGATTTCCCCAGAGTTTATAGTCTGCACTACTTCTCACTCTCCTTGAAGACATAACATGTCCTTCTAGTTCATAATAGGACCCAGAGCACATGCAATCTAGGGGCCTGAAAGCCTGACAGAGAAATGTGTGATGGATGCAGGTGGTGGTCCAATAAATAACTGTAGACCACTGAGTCTAGAATGAAGGAGCAAGCCTCAAGAAGAAAAAAAAATTACCTAATTTATACTCCTTAGGGGCCTTACCACAGAAGTTCTAACCCATACAAAAGGAATTGTGCTGCGGACACAGACTAGGAAGTTTATAGATAATGGGGGAAATCTGAAAGAAGCTTTCAGGGAAAAAGATGAGAGAAGTAATCAGAAAAAGCAGAGAGCAGTGAAACTCCTTTAAAGTCCTTTAACTCCTTCATAAATACTTAAAGCTAGAGGAACAAAGATGGCAGTATAGTAGGAGAACCCTAAGCTCGTCTTGTCCCTCAAACACAACAAAATAACTATTAAATCATTCTGAATACTCCAGAAATCAACCTGAAAACTGACAGAACAAACACCACAACTAAAGGGAGAGAAGGAGCCACCTCAAAGAAGTAGGAAGGGAAGAAACTGCTTGGGGGAGACTCAATCATGCAGAAATAAGAACCAGCAACTTGGAGACAAATCATTTGAAATTAGTGTGTTAAGAGAAAAATAATGACAACAAAAGAATGGAAAAGAGTGAAGAAAGCCCATAGGGCCTATATGACAATACAAGTATACGAATATTATATGCATTATAAGAATCAAAGAAGGAGAAAAGAAAAATAAAAGGGCAAAAAAGCTTATTTAAAGAAATAATGGGGGGGGAGGAGCAAGATGGCGGAAGAGTAGGGTCTCCAAATCACCTGTCTCCACCAAACTACCTAGAAAACCTTCAAATTATCCTGAAAATCTATGAATTCGGCCTGAGATTTAAAGAGAGACCAGCTGGAATGCAACAGTGAGAAGAGTTCGCGCTTCTATCAAGGTAGGAAGACGGGAAAAAAGAAATAAAGAAACAAAGGCCTCCAAGGGGGAGGGGCCCCGCGAGGAGCCGGGCTGAGGCCGGGGCGAGTGTCCCCAGGACAGGAGAGCCCCGTCCCGGAGGAGCAGGAGCTGCACCGACCTTCCCGGGGGAAAGGGGCTCGCGGGGAGGTGGAGCAGGACCCAGGAGGGCGGGGATGCCCTCGGGCCCCCGGGGACAGTAACAGCAACTGCGCACCCAGGAGAGTGCGCCGAGCTCCCTAAGGGCTGCAGCGCGCACGGCGGGACCCGGCGGGACCCGGAGCAGCTGAAGGGGCTCGGGCGGCGGCTCCGCGGAGGGGGCTGCGCGGCCCGGGAGCGCGAATCCAACAGCGCAGGCTCCGGAGCACAGGGCGCCGGGACACAGCCCAGGATCCCGCCTCCCCCGGGACAGGCAGAGGCCGGGAGGGCCCAGGACAGCGAGGACGCTCCTGCCCCAGCTGAGCAGATCAGCGGCCCCGCCCCGGAGCCTCCAGGCCCTGCAGACCGAGAGCTCCGGAGTTCCTGCGGGGGCTGAATCCAGGTTTCCAGAGCGGCCCCGCCACTGGGGCTGTTGCTCCTGGGGCCTCACGGGGTAAACAACCCGCACTGAGCCCTGCACCAGGCAGGGGCACAGCAGCTCCCCCAACTGCTAACACCTGAAAACCAGCACAGCAGGCCCCTCCCCCAGAACACCAGCTAGACGGACAACTTCCAGGAGAAGCCAAGGGACTTAAAGTACACAGAATCAGAAGATACTCCCCGGTGGTTCTTTTTTTGTTTGTTTGTTTTTGTTTTTGTTTTTGTTTTTATTTTGTTTTGCTTTTTGATTTGTTTCCTTCCCCCACCCCCTTTTTTTCTCCTTTCTTTTTTTCTCTTTTTCTTCTTCTTTTTTTTTTTTCTTTTTCTTCCCTTTTTTTTTCTCTTTCTCTTTTCTTTCCTTCTTTCTCTCCTCTCTTTTTCTCCTTTTCCCAATACAACTTGCTTTTGGCCACTCTGCACTGAGCAAAATGACTAGAAGGAAAACCTCACCTCAAAAGAAAGAATCAGAAACAGTACTCTCTCCCACAGAGTTACAAAATCTGGATTACAATTCAATGTCAGAAAGCCAATTCAGAAGCACTATTATACAGCTACTGGTGGCTCTAGAAAAAAGTATAAAGGACTCAAGAGACTTCATGACTGCAGAATTTAGAGCTAATCAGGCAGAAATTAAAAATCAATTGAATGAGATGCAATCCAAACTAGAAGTCCTAACGATGAGGGTTAACGAGGTGGAAGAACGAGTGAGTGACCTAGAAGACAAGTTGATAGCAAAGAGGGAAACTGAGGAAAAAAGAGACAAACAATTAAAAGACCATGAAGATAGATTAAGGGAAATAAACGACAGCCTGAGGAAGAAAAACCTACGTTTAATTGGGGTTCCCGAGGGCGCCGAAAGGGACAGAGGGCCAGAATATGTATTTGAACAAATTCTAGCTGAAAACTTTCCTAATCTGGGAAGGGAAACAGGCATTCAGATCCAGGAAATAGAGAGATCCCCCCCTAAAATCAATAAAAACCGTTCAACACCTCGTCATTTAATTGTGAAGCTTGCAAATTACAAAGATAAGGAGAAGATCCTTAAAGCAGCAAGAGACAAGAAATCCCTGACTTTTATGGGGAGGAGTATTAGGGTAACAGCAGACCTCTCCACAGAGACCTGGCAGGCCAGAAAGGGCTGGCAGGATATATTCAGGGTCCTAAATGAGAAGAACATGCAACCAAGAATACTTTATCCAGCAAGGCTCTCATTCAAAATGGAAGGAGAGATAAAGAGCTTCCAAGACAGGCAGCAACTAAAAGAATATGTGACCTCCAAACCAGCTCTGCAAGAAATTTTAAGGGGGCCTCTTAAAATTCCCCTTTAAGAAGAAGTTCAGTGGAACAGTCCACAAAAACAAAGACTGAATAGATATCATGATGACACTAAACTCATATCTCTCAATAGTAACTCTGAATGTGAACGGGCTTAATGACCCCATCAAAAGGCGCAGGGTTTCAGACTGGATAAAAAAGCAGGACCCATCTATTTGCTGTCTACAAGAGACTCATTTTAGACAGAAGGACACCTACAGCCTGAAAATAAAAGGTTGGAGAACCATTTACCATTCGAATGGTCCTCAAAAGAAAGCAGGGGTAGCCATCCTTATATCAGATAAACTAAAATTTACCCCACAGACTGTAGTGAGAGATGAAGAGGGACACTATATCATACTTAAAGGATCTATTCAACAAGAGGACTTAACAATCCTCAATATATATGCTCCGAATGTGGGAGCTGCCAAATATATAAATCAATTATTAACCAAAGTGAAGAAATACTTAGATAATAATACACTTATACTTGGTGACTTCAATCTAGCTCTTTCTATACTCGATAGGTCTTCTAAGCAAAACATCTCCAAAGAAACGAGAGCTTTAAATGATACACTGGACCAGATGGATTTCACAGATATCTACAGAACTTTACATCCAAACTCAACTGAATACACATTCTTCTCAAGCGCACATGGAACTTTCTCCAGAATAGACCACATATTGGGTCACAAATCGGGTCTGAACCGATACCAAAAGATTGGGATTGTCCCCTGCATATTCTCGGACCATAATGCCTTGAAATTAGAACTAAATCACAACAAGAAGTTTGGAAGGACCTCAAACACATGGAGGTTAAGGACCATCCTGCTAAAAGATAAAAGGGTCAACCAGGAAATTAAGGAAGAATTAAAAAGATTCATGGAAACTAATGAGAATGAAGATACAACCGTTCAAAATCTTTGGGATGCAGCAAAAGCAGTCCTAAGGGGGAAATACATCGCAATACAAGCATCCATTCAAAAACTGGGAAGAACTCAAATACAAAAGCTAACCTTACACATAAAGGAGCTAGAGAAAAAACAGCAAATAGATCCTACACCCAAGAGAAGAAGGGAGTTAATAAAGATTCGAGCAGAACTCAACGAAATCGAGACCAGAAGAACTGTGGAACAGATCAACAGAACCAGGAGTTGGTTCTTTGAAAGAATTAATAAGATAGATAAACCATTAGCCAGCCTTATTAAAAAGAAGAGAGAGAAGACTCAAATTAATAAAATCATGAATGAGAAAGGAGAGATCACTACCAACACCAAGGAAATACAAACGATTTTAAAAACATATTATGAACAGCTGTACGCCAATAAATTAGGCAATCTAGAAGAAATGGACGCATTCCTGGAAAGCCACAAACTACCAAAACTGGAACAGGAAGAAATAGAAAACCTGAACAGGCCAATAACCAGGGAGGAAATTGAAACAGTCATCAAAAACCTCCCAAGACACAAGAGTCCAGGGCCAGATGGCTTCCCAGGAGAATTTTATCAAACGTTTAAAGAAGAAATCATACCTATTCTCCTAAAGCTGTTTGGAAAGATAGAAAGAGATGGAGTACTTCCAAATTCGTTCTATGAAGCCAGCATCACCTTAATTCCAAAGCCAGACAAAGACCCCGCCAAAAAGGAGAATTACAGACCAATATCCCTGATGAACATGGATGCAAAAATTCTCAACAAGATACTGGCCAATAGGATCCAACAGTACATTAAGAAAATTATTCACCATGACCAAGTAGGATTTATCCCTGGGACACAAGGCTGGTTCAACACCCGTAAAACAATCAATGTGATTCATCATATCAGCAAGAGAAAAACCAAGAACCATATGATCCTCTCATTGGATGCAGAGAAAGCATTTGACAAAATACAGCATCCATTCCTGATTAAAACTCTTCAGAGTGTAAGGATAGAGGGAACATTCCTCGACATCTTAAAAGCCATCTATGAAAAGCCCACAGCAAATATCATTCTCAATGGGGAAGCACTGGGAGCCTTTCCCCTAAGATCAGGAACAAGACAGGGATGTCCACTCTCACCACTGCTATTCAACATAGTACTGGAAGTCCTAGCCTCAGCAATCAGACAACAAAAAGACATTAAAGGCATTCAAATTGGCAAAGAAGAAGTCAAACTCTCTCTCTTCGCCGATGACATGATACTCTACATAGAAAACCCAAAAGTCTCCACCCCAAGATTGCTAGAACTCATACAGCAATTCGGTAGCGTGGCAGGATACAAAATCAACGCCCAGAAGTCAGTGGCATTTCTATACACTAACAATGAGACTGAAGAAAGAGAAATTAAGGAGTCAATCCCATTTACAATTGCACCCAAAAGCATAAGATACCTAGGAATAAACCTCACCAAAGATGTAAAGGATCTATACCCTCAAAACTATAGAACACTTCTGAAAGAAATTGAGGAAGACACAAAGAGATGGAAAAATATTCCATGCTCATGGATTGGCAGAATTAATATTGTGAAAATGTCAATGTTACCCAGGGCAATATACACGTTTAATGTAATCCCTATCAAAATACCATGGACTTTCTTCAGAGAGTTAGAACAAATTATTTTAAGATTTGTGTGGAATCAGAAAAGACCCCGAATAGCCAGGGGAATTTTAAAAAAGAAAACCATATCTGGGGGCATCACAATGCCAGATTTCAGGTTGTACTACAAAGCTGTGGTCATCAAGACAGTGTGGTACTGGCACAAAAACAGACACATAGATCAGTGGAACAGAATAGAGAATCCAGAAGTGGACCCTGAACTTTATGGGCAACTAATATTCGATAAAGGAGGAAAGACTATCCATTGGAAGAAAGACAGTCTCTTCAATAAATGGTGCTGGGAAAATTGGACATCCACATGCAGAAGAATGAAACTAGACCACTCTCTTTCACCATACACAAAGATAAACTCAAAATGGATGAAAGATCTAAATGTGAGACAAGATTCCATCAAAATCCTAGAGAAGAACACAGGCAACACCCTTTTTGAACTCGGCCATAGTAACTTCTTGCAAGATACATCCACAAAGGCAAAAGAAACAAAAGCAAAAATGAACTATTGGGACTTCATCAAGATAAGAAGCTTTTGCACAGCAAAGGATACAGTCAACAAAACTCAAAGACAACCTACAGAATGGGAGAAGATATTTGCAAATGACATATCAGATAAAGGGCTAGTTTCCAAGATCTATAAAGAACTTATTAAATTCAACACCAAAGAAACAAACAATCCAATCATGAAATGGGCAAAAGACATGAACAGAAATCTCACAGAGGAAGACATAGACATGGCCAACATGCATATGAGAAAATGCTCTGCATCACTTGCCATCAGGGAAATACAAATCAAAACTACAATGAGATACCACCTCACACCAGTGAGAATGGGGAAAATTAACAAGGCAGGAAACAACAAATGTTGGAGAGGATGCGGAGAAAAGGGAACCCTCCTACACTGTTGGTGGGAATGTGAACTGGTGCAGCCACTCTGGAAAACTGTGTGGAGGTTCCTCAAACAGTTAAAAATATACCTGCCCTACGACCCAGCAATTGCACTGTTGGGGATTTACCCCAAAGATACAAATGCAATGAAACGCCGGGACACCTGCACCCCGATGTTTCTAGCAGCAATGGCCACTATAGCCAAACTGTGGAAGGAGCCTCGGTGTCCAACGAAAGATGAATGGATAAAGAAGATGTGGTTTATGTATACAATGGAATATTACTCAGCTATTAGAAATGACAAATACCCACCATTTGCTTCAACGTGGATGGAACTGGAGGGTATTATGCTGAGTGAAGTAAGTCAGTCGGAGAAGGACAAACATTATATGTTCTCATTCATTTGGGGAATATAAATAATAGTGAAAGGGAAAATAAGGGAAGGGAGAAGAAATGTGTGGGAAATATCAGAAAGGGAGACAGAACGTAAAGACTGCTAACTCTGGGAAACGAACTAGGGGTGGTAGAAGGGGAGGAGGGCGGGGGGTGGGAGTGAATGGGTGACGGGCACTGGGTGTTATTCTGTATGTTAGTAAATTGAACACCAATAAAAAAAAATGAATATCAAAAAAAAAAAAAAAAAAGATATAATGGCTGAATGGTTCCCAAATTTTGGGATGGATAGATATCCACATTCATGAAGCTCAAATATCCCATAATGAGATCAAACCAAAGGAGATTATCTCAAGATATATTATAATCAAATTGTAAAAATTCTAAGATCAACACAGAATTTTGAAGCAGCAAGAGAAAAGCAACTTGTCACATAAAAGGGATCCCCCATAAGGCTACCAGCAGAAACCTTATAGGACAGGAAGAAGTGGGATGCTATGTTCAGAGTGCTTAAGGAGAAAAGTGTCAACCAGAAATACTATATCCAGAAAAGCTGATGCTTAGAAATAGAGAGATAAATATATTCCCAGACAAATTAGATCTGAGGAAGGTCATTACTACTAGACTAGCCTTATGAGAGATGCTAAAGGGAATTCTTCAAGTTGAAATGAAAGAAAGCTAAGAAATAATAGGAAACATATGAAAGCATAAAGTAAAGGTAAATATATAGTAAAATTCAGAATACTCTAATACTGTAGTAGTGGTATGTAAATCATTAAACTCTAGGAAAATGTTAAAAGACAAAAGTATTACAAATTTGCTATAGGGGTGCCTGGGTAGCTCAGTTGGTTAAGTGCCTGACTTTTGATTTCAGCTCAGATCATGATCTCAGGGTCATGGGACTGAGGATCTCATCAAACTCCATGCTCAGTGGGAAGTCTGCTGGAGATTCTCTCTCTCCCTCTGTCCCTCCCCCAACTCATGTTTCTTCTCTCTCTCTAAAATAAATAAATAAATAAATAAATAAATAAATAAATAAATAAATAAATCTATCTTTAAAAAATAACTATTGCTACTATAATTTGTTAATTGATAAACAATATAAAATGTGAAGTGTGATATCAATAGTTTAAAATGTGGGAGAGGGATCCCTGGGTGGCGCAGCGGTTTGGCGCCTGCCTTTGGCCCAGGGCGCGATCCTGGAGATCCGGGATCGAATCCCACGTCAGGCTCCCGGTGCATGGAGCCTGCTTCTCCCTCTGCCTGTGTCTCTGCCTCTCTCTCTCTCTCACTGTGTGCCTATCATGAATAAATAAAAATTAAAAAAAAACAATGCAAATTATTAAAAAAAATAAAAAATAAAATGTGGGAGAGGAATAAAAGTATTAAGTTTCTTCAAGCGGTTGAAGTTCTTATTAGCTTAAAACAGAAATGTTATAATTATGTTTTATGTAAGCTTCATTGTAACCACAAAATAACCTCTAGTACATACACAAATGATAAAGATTAAAAAATCAAAGCATACTGTTAGAAAAAATAAGAAATCAAAAAAGAAGACAGCAAGAGAAGGAAAAAGGAGCAAAGAAACTTAAAAATACAGTCAGAAAACAACGAACAAATTGACAATAGTAAATCTTTATCAATAATTATTTTAAATACAAATGGATTAAATACAAATCCAAAGACAGAGAGTGGGTAAATGGATTGTAAAAAGTTCAAATAATATGCTGCCTCCAAGAGATTTACATCAGCTGTAAGGGCAGGAGACAAAGCAGGGATGGGGCTAAAGACCCCTACTGCAGAAATTCACAGAAACAAATTACAACCCAGTTCTCTAGCCCAACTTGTAGGTGATACTTGATATCAAGAAGCCAGAAACCAAAAGCTCCAAACAAGCACCATGGCCCAGCTTACAACTAGTTTTGCTCCTACAAAAACTAGATCAGACCAGCCTGAACAATAGCAGACTCCAGCACTGACCTTATATCAACTTTTCTCTGATTATAATGCTAAAAATCATGCCTAGGGGTAGAGATTTAACATGCTCATTAGATATGCAATGTGTAACAAAATATGATCTTTAAGTGTGTAAGGGATGATAAGTCCCTGCCTCTACATATTTAAATGTCATCTTTTTTTCCCACCTAAGCCTCTTTAAAACTCTCCCTACCTCTCCTCAGAGTCAGCCTGAGAACACTTTCCTTTGTGCTATCTCCCTTGTGCTGGAACATTAAGCCTCAGTAGCCTTGTCTGGAATTCCTGTTAGGCCTTGTCAATTTCTATTGCTTAGAGAGCCCAAGGGCCCAGTTCAGTAACAGGCAGAAATTTGCTGAAAGTGAAGGGATGAAAAAAGTTATTCCATACAAATAGTAACCTAAAGATAGCAGAAGTGACTGTACTTGTATTAGGCAAAATGAGTTTTCACTCAAAATGTGCCACAATAAACAAAGAAGGTCACTATACAGTGATAAAGGAGTCAATTCATCAAAGGATATAATAATTGTAAATATAAATGCAGTACATACTGAAGCACTTAAATATATAAAAGTCATATTAACAGAAATGAAGGGAGAAATAGACAGTAATTCAATGACAGTAGGGCACTTTAATACTTCACCTCAGGGAACTAAACAAACTTAGACCAAAGTTAGAAGAAGGAAGGAAATAATGAAGATTAGAACAGATATAAATTACTAGAAACTGAATAAACAATAGAAAAGATCAACGAAACTAAGAATTGAGTTTTTGAAAAGATAAGCAAAATTGACAAATTTTTAGCTACTTAATAAATAAAATTGTAAATGAAAGAGGAGATATTGCAACTGATACCAAGAAATAAAAATGATCATAAGAGATTACTATGAACAATTATATGCCTACACATTGGATGAACGAAAAGAAATGGATACATTCCTAGAAATATACAACTGACCAAGACTGAATCATGAAGAAATATAATCTGAACAAACCATTAATGAGTAAGGATTCTGACTGAGTAATCCAAAATATGCCAACAAAGAAAAGTCAGGGCCAGGTGCCTCACTGGTAGATTCTAACAAGCATTTAAAAAGAACTAATTTCAACTGTTTTTCAAACTCTTCTCCAAAAACTGAACAAGAGTGAACACCTCCAACTCATTTTACAAGGCCAACATTACATTACCCTAAACCAAGGCCAAAGGAGGACACTGAAAGAAAAGAAATCTTCAGGCCAATATCCCTGATGAATTTGGATGCAAAAGTCCTTCGCGAAATACCAGCAAACCAAATTCAACAGCATATAAAAAGGATCATATACTACATTCAAGTAAGATTTATTCTTGGGATGCAAGGATGGTTCAATGTATGCAACTAATAATTGTGATACTAGGCATTAACAGAATAAAGAATAAAAATCCTATGACCATCTCAATAGACGTGGAATATACATTTGACAAAATTCAACATCTTTCATGACAAAAACTTTCAACAAATAAGGTATAGCAACAAGTCCTTCAACATAATAAAGGCCATATATGATAAGGCCACAACTAACATCATACTCAATGGTGAAAATCTGAAAGCTTCTCCTTTAAGAAACAAAACAAAGATGCATACTTTCACCACTTCTATGCAAAATAGTACTTAAATTCCTAGCCAGAGCAACTAAGCAAGAAAAGGAAATAAAAAGGCATCCAAATCATAAAGTAAAATTGTTGTTTGCAGATTACACAGTCTTTCTAGGGAAAACTAGATACACCACCAAAAACCTATTGGAACAAATTAATGAATTTAATGAATTTGCAGGATACAAAAGAAACATCCAAAAATCGGTTGCATCTCTATACGCCAATAATAAACTATTTGAAAGGGAAGTTAAGAAAACAATCTCATTTATAATTGCTTCAAAAAGAAAAATACTTAGAAATAAATTGAACAGGAGAAATGAAAAACTGAAAGCTATAGAACATTGGTGAAATAAATTGGACAAGACACAAATAAATGATAAGATATCCAGTGGTCATGAATTGTGAGACTTACTATTGTTAAAATGCTCATACTGGTTTTAAATTCTATTACAGAGCTCTTGTAATCAAAACAGTATGGTACTACCATAAAAACAGATACATAGTCCAATGGAACAGAATAGAGAGTCCAGAAATAAACCCACACATATGCAGTCTACTAATAATTGACAAGGGATCTAAGAATACACAATGGAGAAAGGATAGTCTCTTTAATAAATCGCACTGGGAAATCTAGATATCCACAAACAAAAGAATAAATTTGGAACCTATCCTACAGCACTCACAAAAATCAAATCAAAATGGATTAAAGATTTAAATGTATAATCTTGAACTGTAAAATTTAGAGAAGAAAGCATAGGGAAAATGTTCCCAGACATTGGTCTTGGTGATGATTTTCTGGATATGACACCAAAAGCAAATGTAACAAAAGCAAAAATAAACATGCGGAATTTTATTCAACTAAAAATCTCTACATAACAAAGGAAACAATCAAGAAAATGAAGCATCAACCCACAGAATGGAAGAAAAAATACTTACAAATCATCTACCTCAAAAGGGGTTAGACTCCAAAATATGTAAGGAACTTACACAATTAATTCAATAGCAAAATAGTTAAAAAATGGACAAGGGATCTAAATAGTCATTTTTTCCAAGGAAGACATGCAAATAGCCAATGGATATACTAAATGGTGCTCAACATCAAGGAAATCAATCATCAAGGAAATGTAAATTAAAACTACAGTGAGATATCATCTCATGTATGTTTCAATAGCTAATATTAAAAAAACCTAAGTGTTTCATTTATCTATCCCCTCCCAGCAACCACCAGTTTGTTCTCTATATTTATGAGACTATTTCTCTTTTTGTTATTGTTTGTTCTTTTGTTTTGTTTTTTAGATTCCGCATGTAAGTGAAATCATATGGTATTTGTCTTCCTATCTGACATTCCAATATTGTAATAATTTTATATGGTGACAGATGGTAACTGAAATTATCATGATGAGTACTTCATAATTTAAATAATTATCAAATCACTATGTTGTACATGCAAAATTAATAATATTATATGCCAACCATACTTCAATTACAAATAATGTTTTTTTTTTAATTTAAAAACAGATAAATGTTGGCAAGGGTGTGGAGAAAAGGGAATACTCGTGCACTGTTGTGGGAATGCAAATTAGTAGAGCCATTATGGAGAACAGTATGGAGGTTGCTCAAAAAATTAACAATAGAACTAGCATGTGATCCATCAATCACACTTTTGAGTATATATCCAAAGGAAAGGAAGTTTGTATTTCTTTTTTTTTTTTTTTGGAAGTTTGTATTTCAAAGAGATATCTAAGTTCGTACGTTCATCGTCATCTTACTGCCAGTCTTCAATATATGGAGGCTACCTAGTGTTCATCGATGGATGAATGGATACAAAAATATAATGGGATATTTTTCAACCATGTAAATAAAAAATACTTCCATTTGCAAAAACATAGATGTACCTGTAGTACATTATGCTAAGTGAAATAAGCCAGGCACAGAAAACATACTACACAATTTCACTTATATGTGGAATAAAAAAGGTGAATTTATAGAAGCAGAGAGTAGAAAGGTGGTTCCTGCTGGGGTCAGAGAGAAAGAATAACAAAATGCTGGTGAAAGGGTACAGACTTAGTATCATAAGATGAATAAGACATGGGGATTAATGTACACGACTATATTTAATAATACTGTATTGTATACTTGAAATTTACTAAGGGTATAGATTTTAAGTATTTCTAGTACACACACACACACACACACAATGATAAATACAATGACATATCATCCTACATCTCTAAGAATGGCAACCATCAAGAAGACAAGAGATAAGTGTTAGAAAGGATGTTAAGAAAAGGGAATATTTATGCACTGTTGGTAGTATTGTAAATTGGTTCAGCCATTAGGAAGAACAGTATAGAGGTTCTTCAAAAAATTAAAAACTACCATACACTCAGGAAATATCCCCTCGGGCAGCCCAGTGGCTCAGGGGTTTAGGGCTGCCTTCAGCCTAGGGTGTGATTCTGGAGACCAGGAATCAAGTCCCACGTCAGGTTCCCTACATGGAGCCTGCTTCTCTCTCTGCTTGTGTCTCTGCCGCTCTCTCTCTCTCTCTCTCTCTCTCTCTGTCTCTCATTAATAAATAAATAAATAAATAAATAAATAAATCTTTAAAAAAAAGAAATCCCCCTTACTTATATAAAGGAAATCAAAAGAGGTTACCAAAAGACATGTGCACACCCAAATTTATTGCAGCATTATTCAAAATAGCCAAGGTATGAAAACAACTTAAGTGTTAACAGATGCATGGATAATGGATAAAGAAGTAAATAAGACTGGATTTTATATGTATATATATTTTACGTATGTATATATATATAGAGAGAGATAGATACAGATAGATATATACATGTACGTTTATATGAAACATTATTGAATCATGAGACAAAAGTCCTGCCATTTGTAACAAAATGGATGGACCTTGAGGACATTATGCTAAATGAGATAAATCACACAGAAAGACAAATACTGTGTACTATCTCTTATATGTGGAATCTAAAAGAACAGAAATCATAAAAGCAGAGAATAAAATGGTAGCTACCAGAGATTGAGAGTAGGGGATGAGAGAGATGTTTAAGCATACATACTTGCAATTGATAACAAGTTTTAGAAACCTAATATACAATACAGTCATTAGAGAGGACAAAGATATATTATAAATATTAAACTTGCAAAGAGACTAGATTGTAAATGTTCCCACCACTAGAAGAATAATAACTATATGATAGGATAGAGGTATTAGCAATGGCAAACAAGTTGCAATAGCAATGTATCAAATCAATATGTTACACACTTTAGGAGTAGAGGAAGATGGTGGTGGAGAAGGAGAATCCTAGTCTTGCCTCATCCTACAAAAAGAACTGGATAACTGTCAAATCATTCTAAATTCCCAAGAAGTCAACTTGAAGACTGAAACAAACTATACAACTAAAGGGAGAGAAGAGGTCATATCAAAGCAGGTGGTTCAGGAAATATAGAGGCATACTTTGGGGGAGAAATGGGTAATAGGTGCTCTTGAGGGGAGGGAGCTGTGATCACAGAGTAGGGCAAGAGAGGAGTACACAGGGCAATGCACAAGAACATTTCCATAAAAGCCAATGTCTTGGAAAAGGAGAGCAGTTGAATTTGATGAGTTCTTACAAGCAGCAGGGCTTCAAGTTTGGAATTTTAAAGGTCAGCAGATTTGGCCTGGGTAGAGCCCTGAGGGAACTGTCCTGCTCCAGGAGAAAAGGTAGGCAAACACCTGGGGGCAGACAGCACAGAAACAGTGATTTGAAGAGCACCTAGTACAATCCTGGGTGGGTGGGGAGAGATTATTCACTCTTCTTGGAGTACTTCATTGGGAGGCAGCATCCATAGAGATCTCTGGGAAGAAACAAACTGGCTGGTGCCATTTCCCTCCCCCATCCCTCAGCATAACACAGATCCACATGCAGGAAGCAAACCAGTGCCAACACTGACTGCCTAACTAGCTTACACCGAGACCCACCCTGCTGTGCTCTGGCTAGAATGCCCTTCCCAGTCATGCTGGCCTCAGTCCCAATGCAAAAGGCATCTCCCCCAGAGGACAGCACAAACTCCTGACCCCACCACACATCCTAACCAGAGAGTTCTGCAGGGTCTCAGTCCTCATGGAAGTGGTGTCAGGTCTCATTTCACAAGCAGGCCAGAGTACCCCTAGTTAAAACCCACAACAATCAGGCTGGGGACCAAACACTACACACAGCAAGCAAGGAGAGCCTCCACAGATGACTGGCCTGAAGGATAGAGTAGACAAAAGACAATAGCACAGTGCAAACAGTACACATCAGAGACACTCCCTGAAACATCAGGCCCCAGACACTACATGACCTCTTCATAAGGCCATTACTTTCAGGAGCAGGAGACATAATTGGCTTTTCTAACACAAAGAAGGCAGAGACTTAGACAAAATGCCAAGACAGAGGAATTTATCTCAAAATAAAGAACAAGATAAGGCTATGGCCAGAGATGTAAGCAAAACAGGTATAAATAACATGCCTGATGGAGAATTTAAAGCAACAATCATAAGGATACTCACTGGTCTTCAGAAAAAAAAAAAAGAAGAAGACATCAGTGAGACCCTTACCACAGAAATAAAAGAGTTGAAAAAAGAATCAGTCAGAGATGAAAAGTGCAATAAATGAGATTGGAAACAGGCCTCATGCAATGAACAGCAGGCTGGGACAAGCTGAGGAATGAATTAGTGACCTAGAAGACAAAATAATGGAAAATAATAATGCTTAACAAAACAGAGAAAAAAGAATTATGCAAGATGAGAATAGACCTAGCGAACTAAGTGACTCCATCAAATGTAATAACAGTTGTATTATAGGAGTCCCAGAAGAAGAAAAGAGAGAAAAGGGGGCAGCAAATTCATTTGAAGAACTAATAGTTGAAAACTTCCCTAATCTGGGGAAGAAAACAGACATGCACATTCAGGAGACACGGAGAACTCCCATCAAAATCAACAAATGCAGGCCAACACTAAGGCATATTATAATTACATTTGCAAAATATAGTGATAAAGAAAACATCTTAAAAGCAGCAAGACACAAGAAGTCCTTAATTTACAAGGGAAGACCCATAAGGCTAGCTGGAGATTTCTCAACAGAAACTTGGCAAGTCAGAAGGGAGTGGGACGATATATTCAAAGTGCCAAATGGAAAAAAATCTGTGGCCAAGAATACTCTATCCATCAAGAGGAGAGATAAAGAGTTTCCCAGACAAACAAAAACTAAAGGAGTCTGTGACCACTAAACCAGCCCTGCAAGAAATATATTTTTTAAAGATTTACTTATTTATTCATGAGAGAGACACACACACAGAGGCAGAGACAGGCAGAGGGAGAAGCACTCTTGCAAGGAGCCCGATGTAGGACTAGATCCCAGATCCTGGGATCACGCCCTGAGCTGAAGGCAGATGCTCAATCGCTGAGCCACCCAGGCATCCCCCTGCAAGAAATATTAACAGCGTCTCTTTGAGGGCCAAGGAGAGACCAAAAGTGACAAAGACAAGAAAGGATCAGAGAAAAGTCTCCAGAAATTATGGCAAAACAAGTAATGACATGGAAATAAGTACATATTTACTAATAATTACTTTACATGTAAATAGATCAAACACTCCAATCAAAAGACATAGGGTGTCAGAATGGATAAAAAGCAAGACCCACCTATATGCTGACTACAAAAGACTCACTATAGACTTTAAGACACCTGCAGATTGAAGGGTGGGAGGAGAAACATTTATCACACAGAAGATTGTCAAAAGAAAGCCAGAAGCAGTATTATATTGGACAAATTAGACTGTAAATCAAAGACTGTAAAAAAGAGACAAAAAGGGCACCATATATTCATAAAAGGAAAATCCAAGAAGATATAAAAATTATAAATATTTATATATTCCACATGGAAGTGCCCAAATATATAAAACTTTTAATAACTAAGATAAAGGAATTCATTCATAATAATATGATAATAGTAGGGGGAATATAACACCCCACTTAGATTAACGTACAGATTATCTACACAGAAAATTGAGAAGAAATAAATGGCTTTCAATGGCACCCTGGGCTAGATGGACTTAACAAATATGTTCAGAACACTCCAGACTAAAATGGGAGAATACTCATTCTTTCAAATGCACATGGAACATGCTCCAAAATAGGTCACATATTAGGTCACAAAACAGGCCTCAACAAATACAATAAGATTGAAGTCATATATGCATCTTATCTGACCACAACACCATGAAACTAGATGTCAAACACAAGAAAAAATGTGGAAAGACCACAAATACATGGAGGTTAAACAACATGCTACTAAAGATGGGTGGGTCAACCAGGAAATAAAGAAGAAACAACAACAACAACAACAAAATACATGGAAACAAATGAAAATGAAAGCACAGCTGTCCAAACTTTTGGGATTCAGCAAAAGCAATCCTAAGAGGGAAATATATAGCAATGCAGGCCTAATTCAAGAAGTAAGAAAAATCTCAAATAAACAAACTAAATTTTAACCTAAAGGAGCCAGAAAAAGGATGAAAAACAAAGCTTAAAGCCAGTGGAAGGAAATAATGCTTAGAGTAGAAGTAAAAAATACAGAAACTAAACAAAAACAACAATAACAAAAAAAAAAAAATACAACAGATCAGTGAATCCAGGAGCTGATTCTTTGTTTTTTTTTGTTTGTTTGTTTTTTAATTTTTACTTATTTATGATAGTCACAGAGAGAGAGAGAGAGAGGCAGAGACACAGGCAGAGGGAGAAGCAGGCTCCATGCACTGGGAGCCCGATGTGGGATTCGATCCCGGGTCTCCAAGATCGCGCCCTAGGCCGAAGGTAGGCGCCAAACCGCTGCGCCACCTAGGGATCCCATGATTCTTTGAAATTAATAAAACTGATAAACCTCAGGATGCCTGGGTGGCTCAGTGGTTGAGCGGCTGCCTTTGGCTCAGGGTGTGAGATCCCAGGTCTAGTCCCATATCAGGGTCCCTCTGGGGAGCCTGCTTCTCCCTCTGCCTATACGTCTCTCTCTGAGTGTCTCTCATGAATAAAAAAATAAAAAACCTTTTAAAAAACCTGATAAACCTCTAGTCAGATTTATCAAAAAGAAGACAGGACCCAAATGAATAAAATCACAAATGAGAAAGGAGAAAGAACACCTAACACCACAGAAATACAAACTATTATAAAAGAATATTATCAAAATCCATATGCCAACTAACTGGAAAAGATGAAAGAAATAGATAAACTCCTAGAAACATATAAACTACCAAAACTAAAGAAATAGTAAACAGGAATAAATAGAAAACTTGAACAGACTGATAATTAGCAAACGATTCAGTAATCACAAAACTCCCTAGAAACAAAAGGCCAACACAAGATGGCTTCACTGGCAAATTCTACCAAACATTTATTTTTATTTTTTATTTATTTATGATAGTCACACAGAGAGAGAGAGAGAGAGAGAGGCAGAGACACAGGCAGAGGGAGAAGCAGGCTCCATGCACCGGGAGCCCGACGTGGGATTCGATCCCACGTCTCCAGGATCGCGCCCTGGGCCAAAGGCAGGCGCCAAACCGCTGCGCCACCCAGGGATCCCTCTACCAAACGTTTAAAGAAGAGTTAATACGTACTCTTCTTCTCAAACTATTTCAAAAAAAAAATAGAAAAGTAAGGAAAAGATTTATTTCTATGAGGCCAGCGTTGCTCTAATACCAAAACCAATGGAGACATCACTAAACAAAAAAAACTACAGGCCAATATCCCTGATGAACATGAATACAAACATTCTCAATAAAATATTAGCAGACTGAATCCAACAAAGCATTTAAAAAATCATTCACCATGATCAAGTGGGATTTGTTCCTGGGGTACAAGGGTGGCTCAATATTTGCAAATCCCAATATACCACATCAATAAAAGAAAGGACAATAACCACATGATTATTTCAATGGATGCATCAAAAGCATTTTCGAAAATACAACATCCATTCATGATAAAAGCACTCAACAATGTAGGTTTAGAGGGAATATATCTCAACATACTAATGACCATCTATGAAAAACTCACAGCTAACATCATACTCAATGGAGAACAACTGAGAGCTTTTCCTCTACAATCAGGAAGAATACAGGGATGTGTACTCTCACCACTGTTACTTAACAGTACTGGAAGTCCCAGCACAGCAATCAGACATCAGAAAGAAATTTTAAAAAATGTCCAAATCAGCAAGGAAGAAGTCAAACATTCACTATTTGCATTAGATATGATACTCCATCCTGAAAACCCAAGAGTCCAACAATAAACTGGTAGAATTGATACAAGAATTCAGTAAAGTCACATGGTACCAAATCAACATACAGAAATCTGTTTCATTTCTCTACAGCAATAATGAAGCAGCAGAGAGAGAAAATAAGGAATCAATCCCATTTACAATTACACCCAAAATAGTAAGATACCCAGGATTAAACCTAACCAAGAGGTGAAACACCTGTACTCTGAAAACTAGAAAACACTGATGAAAGAAACTGAAGATGACACAAAGAAATGGAAAGACATTCTATGTTCATGGATCAGAAGAACAAATATGTTAAAATGTCTATATTACCCAAACACATCTATACATTTAATGAAATCCCTATCAAAATACCACTAGCATTTTTCACAGAGCTAGAAAAAAACAATCCTAAAATTTGTATGGAATCACAAAAGACCTGAAACAGTGAAAGCAATTTTGAAGAAGAAAAAACTGGAGGTATCACTATTCCAAACTTGAAGTTGTATTACAAAGCTGTACTAATCAAAATAGTATTGTACTGGCACAAAAGTAGACACATAGAACTATAAAACAGAAAACCCAGAAATATACCCACAACTATATGGTCAGCTAATTTTCAACAAAGCAGGGAAGAATATCCGTTAGATAAAAAACAGTCTCTTTAACAAAGGGTGTTTGGAAAACGGAACAACAACATGCAAAAGAATGAAATTGGACCATACTTGCTTACATTATACAAAAAGATAAATTCAAAATGCATTAAAGATCTAAATGTAAGGGGCAGTCTGGGTGGCTCAGAGGCTTAGCGCTGCCTTCAGCCCAGGGCGTGATCCTGGAGACCCGGGATCAAGTCCCACATTGGGCTCCCTGCATGGAGCCTGCTTCTCCCTCTGCCTGTGTCTCTGCCTCTCTCTCTCTCTCTCTCTCTCTCTCTCTCTCTGTGTGTGTCTTTCATAAATAAATAAATAAAATATTTAAGAAAAGACCTAAATGTAGGACCTGAAACCACAAAAATCCTACAAGGGAACATAGGCAGTAACTTTTTTAACATTGTCTGTAGCAACTTCTTTCTAGATATATCTCCTGAGGGAAGGGAAGCCAAAGCAAAAATAAACTATTGGGACTTTATAAAAATAAAAAGTTTCCACACAGCAAAGAAAACAATCAACAAAACTAAAAGGCAACCTACAGAATGGTAGAAGACATTTGTGATGGCATATGTGAATAAAGGGCTGGCATCCCAAATATATAAAGAACTTATGTAGCACCCAAAAAATGAATAATCCAATTAAAAATGGGCAGAAGACATAGACTTTTTTTTTTTTTACAAAAAAAGACATCCAGATGGCCAACAGACACATGAAAAGATGTTCAACACCACTTATTATAAGGAAAATGCAAGTCAAAACTACAGTGAGCTATCACCTCACGCCTGTCAGAATGGCTAAAATCAACAACATAAGAAATAACAGGTGTTTGTGAGGATGTAGAGAAAGGCTAATCCTCTTGTGCATTCTTGTGGGAATGCAAACTGGTATAGGCACTCTGGAAAATATTAGCACATCCTCAAAAAGTTAAAAATAGAAATACCCTAAGATGTAGCAATTACACTAGTAGTTGTTTACTAAAATAATACAAAAATACTAAGTGAGAGACATACACCCCAATGCTTTTAGCAGCAGCATCCATAATAGCTAAATTATGGACACAGCCCACGTGTCCATCAACTGACGAATGAATAAAGATGTGGTGTGTGTGTGTGTGTGTGTATGTATATTATATATATATATATAATATACACACAATAAAATACTAGTAGACTGAATCTGTGTATATATATACGTATATACACAATGGAATATTATTCAGCCATAAAAAATGAAATCTTGCCATTTGCAATGACATGGATGGAGCTAGAGAGTATCATGCAAGGGGAAATGAGTCCATCAGAAATTGACACCTACTATATGGTTTCACTCGTATGTGGAATTTAAGAAACAAAAAAAAATCTCTGTAAAAAAAAAAGAAACAAAACAGAAGAGCAAAGGAAATAAAGAGAGAGAGACAGAGAGGCAAACTACAAAACAGACTCTTAACTAGAGAGAACAAACTTATGGTTACCAGAATGGAGTTGGGAGGGTGGACCGGTTAAATAGGTGATGGAGATTAAGGAGTGTACTGGTTGTGATGAACATCTTGTGTTGTATGGAGGTGCTGAATCACTATATTGTTCACCTGAAACTAATATTACACTATATGTTAACTAACTGAAATGTAAATAAAAACTTTTAAAAATGTACACCTTAAATTTACACAATGTTGTATGTAAAATATATCTCTTGTAAAAATATCAAAAAATGGTAACTATGTGATAATAGTGCATCAATTAGCTTGTCATAATTGTTTCCCACTGTATATACACCTACCAAATGATCACATTATACACCTTAAATATATACAATTTTTATCTGTCAATTATACCACAATAAACATTGTGAAAAATAATATTTAAATATAGATGTCTGAACCTAGGACTCAAATAATTAATTGGGCTATTAAAATAAATATAGACTGAAAGGAGTCTGTGTTTCACTACATCATTAATTTAGTAATAACCATGAAGTTAATCTGAAAAAAAAAACAAGAAAGCTCTTATCACTTCAGGAAATTACTGCATATATAACCATAAATAAAGAATAGAGCACAACCCTGTTGAAATCCTTGTTCCCAATACAGAATGTAAATAAATAAATAACTAAATAACTAAATAACTAAATAAATATAAATAAAATATGGGTCTCAGCAAAATCACAAATTTCTGCATGTCATAGACCTTTATAAATCATTAAACAGTGAGTTTTAAATCCATAAATGTCAAAATCTTACTATACTTCCATTATTATACTTGTGTCATTGAACATCTAACCCCTGATGAGGACACGAGCTTCATGGGGATAGGCCTCTTGTTTCTTCATCCTTTTTATACCAAAGTTGACCTACACAAAGCAACCAGCCCAAAAACATTTGTTGAATTAAATTGCTTCCTAATTGGTCTGCTTCCAGGCCATCCTCCTCTCCCAAATCCTGCCAGTTCTTTTACAAAAATACATCTCTGCTAATGTCATTCCATTGTCCCAAACCTTTAATGGCTGTTCATAGTAATCTGTTTTAAAGGATTATGTCCACATACCCTGGCAGGGCATTTAAGGACCTTCACACTGTTCTCTCAGTCTATATATTCCCAGTCTCAGTCCCAGCCTCTCCTTTTCACACACCCTCTCAAGCCATATTAGTTGTTCCTTGAACGCTTTTGGATTTTTGTGACTCTGTGCCTTTCCAAACGCTGTTTCCTCTGAATGATCCTTTCCCTCTAGTCTGCCTAGCAAACATTTACTATTAAATAAACATCAGTTTAAATTTGACTACCTTTGTTATCTGTCCATGACTTCTCACAGAATTCACGTCCCCTTCATTTGTCTTTCTCAGCCAATAGGTTTATTCTGAAAGTGAACGAAGCTAAACTTGGGGTAAGGGGAGAGAGAAGGAAGGAGGAAACGCCTGTGAATGGACTTACCTAAGCAGTGATTGCAGCACTATGCGTTAAAGCATATTTTTCAAGCAGCAGTGGGAGGACGGGGTTAGGTAACCTTTTAGTCTTAAGAGGCTCGGGCTGTCATCTTTCGCACAGCGTGTTCGTGTGCTCTTGTGTTTATGTTGAGTGGGGAAACAGAGAGACAAAAAACAGAAAGAGAGATCAGAAAAGAGATGGGGGGGGACGCAGTGCGGTAAAAGCACAATAGGCGGACCCAAATTTCTTCTGCTTCACCGTTTGCACGGGTTCAGCTCTGCATCTAGGGCTGTAGCATGGAGGTGGAAGGAGAGGAAAAGGGAGGGACTGCACTCCCTCTGAGTGTGCACAGCCTCGGCTGCCGGGCGGATCACCTTCCGCTCCAACTGGGCCAGTTCCTCCCCGCCATGACTCATGCTTATTGTGCCGGGCCGAGCTCACTCTGCCCTGCAGTCTTACAGGTGGTTTTGGCTTGGGGAGACAGTTCCCGCCAGGCTAGGCAGTGGAGCGCCGCACAGCGCGCCTTCTTGCCTCCCAGCTGCCTGCCAGGCAGTTCCGACCCAGCGCCAGCAGGCCTGCTCGGTCGATCTTCGATCCAAAGATGCGGCGGGGCTGGAAGATGGCTCTGTCCGGGGGGCTGCGGTGCTGCCGCCGACTACTTTCCTGGGTGCCAGTGCTCGTTATTGTCCTCGTTGTGCTTTGGTCCTACTATGCCTACGTCTTTGAACTCTGCCTGGGTAAGTGGAGCTGGTCACCTAAGATGGGGATATTATGCTCCAGCGTAATTGTCTGTCCTACCCTTCACATTGGTGTCCCTCTCCCCCGCGTTTTTAGCCCTCACACTGCAGGGTTTGTTTTGTTTTCTTTCTTTGTTGGTTTGCTTGTGGGGAGGGGGTTGTTCGTTTTTTCTGAGCTCTCTGGAGACCTCCGCATCTCCAACCTCTGTCTTCTCACATATTTCTTCACAATCTTCCAGTGAGGGTCCCACCATGTCGCCATCACTTCTCACTGAGAGTTTTTTACATTATTCCCTGGCCTTATCCACAAGAATCTCCTGGCTCTTTCCACCAGAACCCCCTTTTTCGCATACAGGACAAGCACTTGTGCCTGGTGTTCTCGTTCTGGGGGCTCCCACCCTACAGAATTGAGGAAACAACACACCCTGTATCGCTAAACTGCTTACACTGTGAATCCCATCCATGCATCCAACTAGGAGCCCCACATTTTCGCATTCCCTCCTACTAAAGAATCCCAAAATATGTCCTGTACTGTCTTACTGGTTCTCGTTTTTCCAATACTGGAATTCATCCTTTTTCCATGATCCTCTCAACTGGCTGAAGTGCTTCATATCTTCTTCAACTTAGAATCATCCCACAGTATGTCTTGCTTTACCCTACTGGGTCACCCCTTTTCACAAAGTGAAAATGGGCCCTTTATTCTCTTTCCCTGTGGGCTTTACTATTTTGTCATCTTCTCCAATGGAATGAGAGTCCTACAATACATCTTGTCCTGTCCCCTCACATTAGAGACCCTGATTTTATCATACTGGGGTTCCCTTTAGTCTTCTAGTTTCCTGCTTTGAGGATTATTCACTCCTTTCCATTAGGGTCCCCACATTATTTTCTCACACTTCATACTAGGCACCCTGCTTTTATCACAACATGGTCATACTTTGTCCACTGTCTTCTCACATTAGTGTCCTCTTTACCCTCCCATAAGAGTTTGCATAATCTCTCATATCCCTCCAGTACCACTACTTTTCTAATGATACTTCCCTCTTGTTATCTTTTTTGAAAACTACTCCCACCTCCTTTCCATCTGTCTATTATTGTTAACCACACATTTTACCATCCTGTTTCTCTAGGTTTTTATTATTAGTATTATTTTATCTTACTTACCTCTAGGGTTGTCCTTGTCTTCTGTCTTCTCAAACTAGGAAAACACCATCCTTTTCTACTGGGATTTCTAATATTTCCTTCCCAGTCCCATAAGAGCCTCATTTTTTTTAAAGATTTTATTTATTTATTCATGAGAGACACAGAGACAGAGAGAGAGAGAGAGAGAGGCAGAGACATAGGCAGAGGGAGAAGCAGGCTCCCTGAGGGGATCCCGATGCAGGACTCGATCCCAGAACCCTAGGATCACATCCTGAGCCAAAGGCAGACGCTCAACTGCTGAGCCACCCAGGCGTCCCAGGAACCTCATTTCTTGTCCCATTTCATCAGACCACCCCTTCTATAAATCTAGAGTCTCCTCTTATACCCTGTCATGTCACATTATGGAGCATTCCAACCCCCCCTTATCTGTAAAATGGTTCCCACAATATATTTTATGCTTCCAAACTCAGAATTCCACAGTATTTCCTGACACAAACTTCAACATCCTATCTTTTATGTTCCTCAATTGTATTACCCCAGTCACCTAACCTTATCACTAATGGTTTTATAGTGTTCTTGTAAATTTACAATGGAGTTTTCATATTATATCCTGTCTCCTCGCAACAGATGTTCTGTTTTTATCACAGTGAGAATTCTCCTTGCCTCTGTCCTCTCACATTGAAGAATTTCAAACTCTTCTCAAAGGAGATTCACTAATAGTTATTGTCACTTCAGTATTAGAAATTACACTTCTTTTATTTATTCATGAGACACACACACACACAGAGAGAGAGAGAGAGAGAGAGAGAGGCAGAGACATAGGCAGAGGGAGAAGCAAGCTCCATGCAGGGAGCCTGTTGTGGGACTCGATCCTGGGACTCCAGGATCACACCCTGAGCCGAAGGCAGATGCTTAACTGCTGAGCCACCCAGGCGTCCTGAGAAATTCTACTTCTACCACCTTTTAAACTTTTGTCCTGCAATGATCCCCATTAATTCAGTATGAAGTTCCAGCATATTTCTAGTCCCCTTACATTAGGACTCTTATTTTTCCCATTGGTGATCCATGTACTGCCAACTCCTTCCACGATAACTTTATTTCTTTATACTGGGTTCTTATCATCTTAAAAATTACAGTTCAGGTGCCGTTTTCTCCAACCCCAGGACCTGACCCTTCTTACTACTTAGGAAGTTACTACTAAGGAAGATCTTACAACTTCCTTCCTTATATATTTGACACAGCAATAGTTTACTCCAATTAGGTGGACATTAAGTAGGGAGCCAGGAGATGGCTTTGTTTTCCAATATAGAAATTTCTTCTAATTAACTATGCGTGAGAGTTTGAATTATCCACATCTCCTTAGATTTATTATAGAAAATGTAGAGAGATGTTATAAATAAATTCATTAGTAGCCTTTATAGATGCAAATTTAGGCTGTATTTCTTTTTATCTCAACCTTTATTTCTACCTTTACCTCAACAATATACCTCAGCTTTATCGATGAGTATTACATGGACCATGCAATGATTAGAAAGTTTTATTATTCTCAGACTTCACCACTTTGCCCTTTTGAATGACTGATTAAAGGATTAAAAGGTCACCTCCATTATTATACTATGGATTTTGCTTCTTAGGATCAATGCCATCTTGTAAACACTACTAAGCATATTTTACAATTTTGCAGTACTGACTTATGTGAGCTTTGTCAAGCATTCAATTGAAAACTTAATAATGATAATGTCTAATACTTACATGGTGCTTAATTTGTTCTAGGCCATGTTCTAAGTACTGCAGATATATTAGTTCTCCCTATATTAAATCACTTAATCCTCACAATAACCATATAAAATAGGTACCCATTTTACAGATGTGCAAACTGAGGGATGGGTCAAGTTAGAATTAGTGAAAATAATCAAAGGAAGCTTAGAGTTTTTTTTATTTTCAGAGCACTTGCTATATGCCAGGCACTGTTTTAAGTGTCACACACATATACACCCACACAAACATAACCCTCATAACAACCTTATAAGGTACATGTCCATTTTAAAGACAAGAAACAGGCAAAGACAGATGAAGAAGGTTGCCTAGGGTCATAGAGCTAGTAAATGGCCTACCTTGGATGCCAACCTAGGCAGTATGGTTCCATAGTCCATGCTTTAGCCCCCACAATGTCGAAACTCTCTGCCTTCTATCAGCCAATACAGAAGCAAAATCTTGTGAATAACAGGCCAAATGCAGCCTGCAGATGTATTTCATTTGGCCTGCACAGTGTTTTCATTTTGTATCAGTTGCCATTATTTAAAAGCCGGGAGAGTAAGGTAGCCTTGACTTCCAATTCTGGCTCTGCCTTCATTCTGTCATCTTCATTTTACAATCTTTTGAAATGTTGCTTTCAGAGGTTAAATCACATTTTCCCAAGTCACTTGTTTAGTAAATATTAGAGAATTGAGCATCGAGGCTGCCTGAAATGAAAACAACACAACCAAATGAACAGATTCAAATTTTAATATGACTCAAAAGGTAATATTAAGGACCTAACTTCTTTCTAGAAATAAACCTGGTATCTTTATATGTAATTTCATGTTAGAACTGAAGCTAAAAATGATATTGTTGTCTTATAATTCTGTCTGATAAAGCTTGAATTCTGCCACTTACTGACTAGGAGATCTGGGGCAAGTTACCTAATCTTTATCAACCAAGGTTGCCTAACATGGTGCCTTGCTTATATGGTTGTTCACTCATACCACAAATACTTGCTTAGCACCTACTATATGCCAGTTAGAACATTGTTGTTGTGAGATAATGTAAAGCATTTGTGTGTCTTTTTTTGAAAAATGTCTATTTATATCTTTTGCCTATTTTTAACTAAATTATTTGTTTTCTCGGTGTTAAGTTTTATAAGTTCTATACATTTTGGGTACTAATCCATTATCAGATAGGTCATTTGCAACTGTCTTTACCCTTTCTGTAGGTTGTCTTTTACATTTGTTGGCTTTACTTTGCGGTGCAGTAGCTTTTCATCTTGATAAAGTCCCAGTAGTTTGTTTTTACTTTTGTTTCCCTTGCATTCATAGCTGTGTCTTGCAAGAAGTTGCTATGGCCTAGTTCAAAGAGATTATTGCCTGTCATCTCTTCTAGGATTTTGATAGAGTCTTGTCTCACGCTTAGATCTTTCAACCATTTTGAGTTTATCTTTGTGTATGGTGTAACAGAATGGTACAGTTTAATTCTTCTGTATGTGGCTGTCCAATTTTCCCAACACAATTTGTTGAAGAAACTGTCTTTTTTCCCCAGTGGATATTCTTTCCTGCTTTGTTGAAGATGAGTTGACCATAGAGTTGAGGGTCCATTTCTGGGTTCTCTATTCTGTTCCATTGATCTATGTGTTTTTGTGCTAGTACCATACTGTCTTGAAGATCACAGCTTTGTTTTAGAGCTTGAGGTCAGGCATCGTGATGCATCCAGCTTTAGTTTTCGTTGTCAACATTCCTCTGGCTATTCCAGGTCTTATCTTGTTCCAAACAAATCTTAGGATTATTTGTTCCAACTCTGTGAAGAAAGTCCATGGTATTTTGATAGGGATTGCATTGAATGTGTAAATTACTCTGGGTAGCAAGACATTTTCAGAATATTTATTCTTCCAATTCTAGAGGATGGAATGTTTTTCCATCCCTTAGTGTCTTCCTCAATTTCTTTCATAAGTATTCTGTAGGATTTAGAGCACAGATTCTTTACCTCTTGGGTTAGGTTTATTTCTAGGTATCTTATGGAATTGGGTGCAATTGTAAAATGGATTGATTACTTAATTTCTCTTTCTTTGGTCTCATTGTTAGTGTATAGAAATGCCACTGATTTCTGGGCATTGACTTTGTATCCTGCCACACTGCCAAATTGCTGTATGAGTTTGAGCAATCTTGGGGTGGAGTTTTTTTTGTGTGTGTTTTCCGAATACAGTACCATGTCATCCTTGAAGAAGCAGAGTTTGACTTCTTCTTTGCCAATTTGAATGCCTTTTATTTCTTTTTGTTGCCTGATTGTTGAGGCTAGGACATCTAAAACTATGTTGAATAGCAGTGGTGAGAGTGGACATCCCTGTTGTGTTCCTGATTTTAGGGGAAAGGCTCTTAGTTTTTCCTCATTGAGGATGATATTTGCTGTGGGCTTTTCATAGATGGCTTTTAAGATGCTGAGGAATGTTCCCTCTATCCCTACACTCTGAAGTGTTTTGATAAGGAATGGATGCTGTATTTTGTCAAATGCTTTCTCTGCGTCTATTGAGAGGATTAAATGGTTCTTGTTTTTTCTCTTGTTGATATGATCTATCATGTTGATTACTTTACGAGTGTTGAACCAGCCTTGCATCCCAGGGATAAATCCTTATTGGTCATGGTGAATAATCTTAATGTACTGCTGGATCCTATTGGCTAGTATCTTGTTGAGAATTTTTGCATGTGTGTTCATCAGGGATCTTGGTCTATAATTCTCCTTTTTGGTGGTTTCTCTCTATGGTTTTGGGATCAGGGTGATTCTGACCTCATAGAACAAGATTGGAAGTACTCCTTCCATTTCTATTCTTTGAAACAGTTTTAGTAGAATAGGTATTATTACTTCTTTAAGTGTTTCTTAGAATTCCCCTGGAAAGCCATCTGGCCCTGGACTTTTGTTTCTTGGGAGGTTTTTTATGACTGCTTAAATTTCCTCAAGGTTATCGGCCTCTTCAGGTTTTCTATTTCTTCTTGTTTCAGTTTGGGTAATTTGTAGGTTTCCGGAAATGCATCCATTTCTTCTAGATTGCCTAATTTGTTGGCATATCATTGCTCATAATGTTTTTTAAATCATTTGTATTTCCTTCGTATTGGTTCTGATCTCTCCTCTTTCATTCATGATTTTATTAATTTGGGTCTTGTTTCTTTTTAATAAGTCTTGCTAATGGTTTACCTATTTTAGTAATCCTTTCAAAGAGTCATCTCCTGGTTTCTTTGATTTGTTCTACAGTTCTTCTGGTCTCTGTTTCATTGAGTTCTGCTCTAATCATTATTATCTCTCTTCTTCTGCTTGGTTTAGGCTTCTTTGCTTGTCTTTCTCCAGCTCCTTTAGATACCTGTGTATTTCAGATTTTTTCCAATTTTTTGAGGGAGGCTTATATTGAGATATATTTCCCTCTTAGGACCATTTTACTGTATCCCAAGGATTTTGAGCAGTTATACTTTCATTTTCATTAGTTTTGATGAACCTTTTTAATTCTTCTCTAATATCCCAGTTGACCCATTCATCTTTTAGTAAGATGCTCTTTAACCTCCATGTGTTTGAGTTCCAAATTTTTTGTGATTGAGTTTGAGTTTCAAAGCATTGTGGTCTAAATATGCAAGAAATAATCTCAATCTTTTGTTATTGATTGAGACCTGATTGTGACCCAGTATGTGGTCTATTCTGGAGAGAGTTCCATGTGCACTTGAGAAGAACATGTATTCAGTTGCATTAGAATGGAATGTTCTGTATATATCTGTGAAATTCATTTGATCCACAGTGTCATTCAAGACCCTTGTTTATTTGGTGATCTTCTGCTTAGAAGATCTGTCCTTTGCTGAGAGTGGAGTTTTGAAATCTCCTACTATTAATGTATTAATATCTATGTGTCTCTTTACTTTGGTTATTTTTTTAAAGAGTTTGTTTATTCATGAGCGACATAGAGAGAGAGAAGCAAAGACATAGACAGAGGGAGACGCAGGCTCCATGCAGGGTGCCCAACGTGGGACTCGATCCCAGGACTCCAGGATCATGGCCTGTGCCGAGGGCAGGCACTAAACCACTGAGTCACCCAAAGATCCCTACTTTGGTTATTAATTGATTGATATAATTGGCTGCTCTGACATTTTGGGCATAAATATTCATAATTGTTAGGTTTTCTTCTTGGATAGACTAAGTATGATGAAGTGTCCCTCTTCATCCCTTAGTACAGTCATTGTTTTAAATTCTAATTTTTCTGATATGAGGATTGCTACTCCAGCTTTCTTTGAAGGACAAGTTGCATGTTAAATGGTTTTCCACCCCCTCATTTTCAGGCTGAAGGTGTCCTTAGGTCTAACATGAGTCCCTTGGGCAGCCCAGGTGTCTCAGCAGTTTAGCACTGCCTTCACCCAGGGCCTGATCCTGGAGACCCGAGATCAAGTCCCATGTCAGGCTCCCTGCATGGAGCCTGCTTCTCCCTCTGCCTGTGTCTCTGCCTCTCTCTCTCTCTCTCTCTCTCTCATGAATAAATAAATAAAATCTAAAATAAAATAAAATAAAATAAATAAAATAAAATAATAAAAAATAAAATAATAAAATAAAATAATAAAATAAAATAAAATAAAATAAAATAAAATAAAATAAAAAATAAGTCTCTTGTAGACAGCATATAGATGGGTCTTGCTTTTTTTATCCAGTCTGAAGCCCTGTGTCTTTTGATGGGATCATTTAGCCCATTCATGTTCAGGATAAATATTAAAAGGTGTGAATTTAGTGTCATAGTATAACCTACAGATTCCCTGTTTCTGCAGATTATTTCTTTGGGCTCCCTTTTTTTCTTACAGGGTCCCCCTTATTATTTCTTGCAGAGCTTGTTTGGTGGTTACATATTATTTCAGTTTCTGCCTATCCTGGAAGCTCTTTATCTCTCCTATTCTGAATGACAGCCTTGCATAATAATGTATCCTTGGCTGCATGTTTTTCTCGTTTAGTACCCTAAATATATCATGCCAGCCCTTTCTGGCCTGGCATGTCTCTGTGGAGAGGTCTGCAGTTAATCTGGTATTTCTCCCCATATAAGTTAAGAATCTCTTGCCTTGAGCTGCTTTTAGGTTTTGTTCTTCATCTTTGAGATTCGCAAGCTCCATTATTATATGTTGGGGTGTTGATTGATTTTTGTTGATTTTGCAAGTGGGGGTTCCTCCTGGATCTGAGTTCCTGTTTCCTTCCCCAGAGTAAGGAACTTCTCGGCTATGATTTGTTTAAATATACTTTTTGGTTCTTCTCTCTCTCTCTCTCTCTCTCTCTCAGTCTTTCTCTCTCTCTCTCCCTCTCTCCATCCTCTGGAATCCCAAAATGATCAACATTATTCTTTCTCAAACCTTCACTTTTTTCTCGGAGCCTCTCCTCATGGGCTCGTAATTGTTTTTCTCTTTTTTTCCCTCAGCTTCCTTCCTTTCCAACTTTTCTTTTATGTGACTCTCTCTCGTGCCTCATTTCACCTATCAAAGCATCCGGTTTAGACTGCATCTCAGTTAATGTATTTTTAATTTAGCTCTCAATTCTGCAGAAAGAGCATCTCTAGAGTGTTTTATGCTTTTTTTAAGAGCCACCAGTAATTCTATAATTGTACTCCTGAATTGTACCTCTGACATGTTACTTAAATCCACATCCATTAGATCTGTGGCAGAGAATATTACCTCTGGTTCTTTCTTATGTGGTGATTTCTTCCTTCTAGTCATTTTGTGCAGTGCAGAATGCCTGTATGAGCAAGCAGAGTAAAAAATACCATCCACTGGGGGGATCCCTGTGTGTTTCAGTGCTTTAGCACCTGCCTTCAGCCCAGGGCATGATCCTGGAGTCCCAAGATCGAGTCCCACATTGGGCTCCCTGCATGGAGCCTGCCTCTCCCTCTGCCTGTGTCTCTGCCTCTCTCTCTTTGTCTCTCATAAATAAATAAAATCTTTAAAAAAATACCATCCACGACCTAAGTAAAATATACCCAAGACAATTCCAAATAGGTCAGGGACCAGAAAATAAAAGGAAAAGAAAAAAAAAGATCACAAAAGTGAAAAACAAATGAAAAAAAATAGTAGAAATTTTTAAAAACACTGGGAGGATGTGGTGGGGGAGAGATAATATAGTCTTACAGAGTGGACCAAGACGGTGGTCCTCTTGGTTCTGAGTGTATTTTGGTCTTATGTTAGAAGGTGCTAAATCTCTTATTTACATAAACAGAAAAACTTATAGAGAGAAACAACAGCAGAAACAAAAACAAGAAGTCAAAAAAAGGGGGCAGCATGGGAAGGAAGAGAAAATATAATCTCAAAGAGTGGATTAACATGGTGCTCCACTTGGTTCTGAGTTTATTTTGGTCCGTGTGTTAGAATATACTAAATTGCAAAATTATAAAACAAAACAAGACCAAAAAAATCCCATAACGTTTATCTACAAAAATTAAATTGAATATATTGAAAGAAGTGAAAAATGTAGAATATATCCCATGATATACATACATATACATGGGATATGTACATATACATATGTACATATACATATACATATCATGTATGTATGATATACATACATGATATATTTACAATTACATGAGATGTAATTGTAAATATATGAAAGTCAAAAAGGAAAAAAGTTAAAAAAGGAAGAGTTGATAAAATATTTTAGTTAAGACAGGAATAAAGAAATAATATTGCAAATTTTTAACCTGAAAGATAAACGTATCATAAGGAAAAAAACCTTGATTTCTAGAGACTATTTTCCCCCAGTCCTGGAGCTTTCCAGTGCTACTTAGTCAGTAACCTAGCTTTCTCCTGTTTTTCCAGCTGATCTTCTGGTGGAAGGGCCTGCTGAGCTGATTCTCAGGTGTCTGTGCCTGGGCGGAAATGCCCCATTCCTTGCCAGGTGGTTTGGCTCAGTTGGAACTGTTTGTCCTGTGAGGTCTTTGTTCCCTAGAGTCCATACCTCTCCATGGTGAAAGGAGAAAAAAAGTTTTCGTGGTCATATCTGTAGCCCCAGAACTTAGAGCTCTGAGCAGGTACCAAAATCCAGTCTTTTTTTTTTTTTTCCAAAATCCAGTCTTTTGTGCACACTGGCACAGATCCTCCTATGGGCAGGAATGGGGGCACTAGTTCCTACAAATTGAAGGGGGCCAGGTGGTGGGAAAGCTTTTGACATCTTGTGAGCTCCCCAGCTCTGCCTCTCCTGGAAGAAATGGAAGATAGTCTGCTCTGTCTGCCACCAGAACCTGGGGCAGAGAGTGTTCTGCTGCTAGACTGTAGAGCAGGTCCAACTCTCCCAGATGCCCGGAGGGTTGCTGCATTCCAGTTCTTTACTGAGACCTACG
The DNA here is from genome assembly GCF_011100685.1 of Canis lupus familiaris. NCBI lineage: Eukaryota > Metazoa > Chordata > Mammalia > Carnivora > Canidae > Canis > Canis lupus. The sequence continues at coordinate 58,941,628 of NC_049260.1, read as the reverse complement.
ACAACATGGGTCCCATGATACCATCATTGTTGGCAGTTTATGGCACAAGGTGAGCTTTCTCCCGGGCACCCATATTCTTACTGTATCTCTGGGCATATTGAGACTTCACTACCCATCCTGCAATTCTGCCCTATTTCACTACTGAGGATTTTTCAAGCAGGGAAGACTCTCTCAGGAACAGATTTCTAAAGGTCTCGATTGTGTGTGGTACCACTTTCCTGTAGCAGCTTACAAAGGCTCCCCGCCTCTGCTATTTATCTTCCGATATAACCCCCCCCCCCCGTTTCTTCCCTGCACTCCTACCTTGTAACAAGCGAACACTTTTCTCTCTGTAGCATTCCAGCTGTTCTCTCTTAACTTCTCAGGTTGAATTCTTAGGTGTTCAGGATGGTTTCAAAGTTATCTAGGTAAATTTTCAGGACCAGATGAAACGAGGAGCCCTACTCTTTTGCAATCTTGCTGCCTCCTCTAATTTCCTTATATTTTAAATGTTATTGATTTCATTGTTATTCATTTCTAGTTTAATTCCTTTGTATCAGGGATCCCTAGGTGGCACAGCGGTTTGGCGCCTGCCTTTGGCCCAGGGCGCGATCCTGGAGACCCAGGATCGAATCCCACATCGGGCTCCCGGTGCATGGAGCCTGCTTCTCCCTCTGCCTGTGTCTCTGCCTCTCTCTCTCTCTCTCTCTCTATGACTATCATAGATAAATAAAAATTTAAAAAAAAGAAAAAGTAATTCCTTTGTATCAGAAAAGAAGCTTTGAATGATTTCAAACTTTTAAATTTATTTAGATTTGTTTTTTAGTCTAATATGGTGTATAATGTATAATGTTCCATGTATATTTGAGAAGAACGTATATTCTTTTGTTATTGAGTTTAGTGTTCTACATATGTCTGTTAGATGAATTGTTTTATAGTGTTGTTCATGTCCTCTGTTTTCTTTTTTTTCTAATTAAAAAAAATTTTTTATTGGAGTTCAATTTGCCAACATATACCATAACACCCAGTGCTCATCCCGCAAAGTGCCCCCCTCAGTGCCCATCACCCAGTCGCCCCAACCCCCAGCCCACCTCCCCTTCCACTACCCCTTGTTCATTTCCCAGAGTCAGGTGTCCCATGTTTTGTCACCCTCAATGATATTTTCACTCCTTTCCCTTTATTCCCTTTCACGAATTTTTATATTCCCCAAATGAATGAGACCATATAATATTTGTCCTTTTCCGATTCACTTATTTCACTCAGCATAATACCCCCCACCTCCCTCCACGTCGAAGCAAATGGTGGGTATTTGTTGTTTCTAATGGCTGGGTAATATTCCATATTGCATACATAGACCACATCTTTATCTTTCGATGGACACAGAGGCTCCTTCCACAGTTTGGCTATTGTGCGCATTGCTGCTATAAACATTGGTGTGCAGGTGTCCCGCTGTTTCACTGCATCTGTATCTTTGGGGTAAATCCCCAGCAGTGCAGTTGATGGGTAGTGGGGCAGTTCTATTTTTAACTCTCTGAGGAACCTCCACACAGTTTTCCAGAGTGGCTGTACCAGTTCACATTCCCAGCAACACTGCAAGAGGGTTCCCCTTTCTCCACATCCTCTCCAACATTTGTTGTTTCCTGCCTTGTTAATGTTCCCCATTCTCACTGGTGTGAGGTGGTATCTCATTGTGGTTTGGATTTGTATTTCCCTGATGGCAAGTGATGCAGAGCATTTTCTCATGTGATTCTTGGCCATGTCTATGTATTCCTCTGTGAAATTTCTCTTCATGTCTTCTGCCCATTTCATGATTGGATTGTTTCTTTCTTTGCTGTTGAGTTTAATAAGTTCTTTATACATCTTGGATACTAGCCCTTTATCTGATAGGTTATTTACAAATATCTTCTCCCATTCTGTAGGTTGTCTTTTAGTTTTGTGGACTGTTTCTTTTGCTGTGCAGAAGCTTTTTATATTGATGAAGTCCCAATAATTCATTTTTGCTTTTGTTTCTCTTGCTTTCATGGATGTATCTTGCAAAAAGTTACTGTGGCCAAGTTCAAAAAGGGTGTTGCCTGGGTTCTCCACTATGATTTTGAGGATTCTTGTCTCACATTTAGATCTTTCATCCATCTTTAGTTTATCCTTGTGTATGGTGTAAGAGAATGGTCTAGTTTCATTCTGCTATATGTGGATGTCCAATTTTACCAGCACCATCTATTGAAGAGACTCTCTTTTTTCCAGTGGATAGCCTATCCTCCTTTGTGGAATATTAGTTGATGATAAAGTTGAGGGTCCACTTCTGGATTCTCTATTCTGTTCCATTGATCTATGTGTCTGTTATTGTGCCAGTACCACACTGTCTTGATGATCACAGCTTTGTAGTACAACCCAAAATCTGGCATTGTGATGCCCCCAGCTATAGTTTTCTTTTCTTTTTTTTTTTAATTTTTATTTATTTATGATAGTCACAGAGAGAGAGAGAGAGAGAGAGAGAGAGAGAGAGGCAAAGACACAGGCAGAGGGAGAAGCAGGCTCCATGCACCGGGAGCCCGATGTGGGATTCGATCCCGGGTCTCCAGGATCGCCCCTGGGCCAAAGGCAGGCGCCAAACCGCTGCGCCACCCAGGGATCCCATAGTTTTCTTTTTTAATATTCCCCTGGCTATTCGGGGTCTTTTCTGATTCCACATAAATCTTAAGATAATTTTTTCCAGGCCTCTGAAGAAAGTCCATGTTCATCAGGGATATTGGTCTGTAATTCTCCTTTTTGGTGGGGTCTTTGTCTGGTTTTTGAATTAAGGTGATGCTGGCCTCATAGAATGAGTTTGGAAGTATTCCCACTCTTTCTATCCTTCGAAACAGGTTTAGTAGAATAAGTATGGTTTCTTCTTTAAATGTTTGATAGAATTCCCCTGGGAAGCCATCTGGTCCTGGACTTTTGTGTCTTGGGAGGTCTGTGACTGCTTCAGTTTCCTCACTGGTTATTGATCTGTTCAGGTTTTCTATTTCTTCCTGTTCTAATTTTGGTACTTTGTGGTTTTCCAGAAATACATCCATTTCTTCTAAATTGTCTAATTTATTGGCATATAGCTGCTCAAAATATATTTTTAAAATCGTTTGTATATCCTTGATATTTGTTGTGATCTTTCCTTTTTCATTCATGATTTTATTAATTTGAGTCTCTTTTGTTTTTAATAAGGCTGGCTAATGATTTATCTCTCTTATTGTTTCAAAGAACCAACTCCTAGTTTCGTTGATCTGTTCTACAGTTCCTCTGGTCTCTGTTTATTTGAGTTCTGCTGGAATCTTTATTAACTCTTCTTCTGCTTGGTGTAGATTTTATATGCTATTTTTTCTACAGTTCCTTTAGGTGCGAGTTTAGCTTGTGTATTTGAATTTTTTCTGGTTTTTTGATGGATGCTTTTATTGTGATGATTTACCACTTAGGACAGGCTTTGCTGTATCTCAAAGATTTTGAACGGTTGTATCTTCAATTTTATTAGTTTCCATGACTGTTTTTAATTCTTTTGTAATTTTGTGGTTGACCCATTCATCTTTTAGCAAGACACTCCTTAACCTCTAGGTGTTTCAGTTTCTTGCAAATTTCTTCTTGTGATTGCATTCAAGTTTCAAAGCATATCGTCTGAAAATATGCAGGGGACAATCCCAATCTTTTGGTATCGGTTCAGACCTGATTTGTGACTCAGTATGTGGTCTATTCTGGAGAAATTTCCATGTGCACTTGAGAAGAATGTGTATTCAGTTGCGTTTGGATATAAAGTTCTGTAAATATCTGTGAAATCCATCTGTTCCAGTGTGTCATTTGAAGCTCTTGTTTCTTTGGAGATGTTGTGCTTAGAGATCTGTCGATTGTAGAAAGCGCTGTGTTCAAGTCACCAAGTGTATTATTATCTAAGTATGTCTTAACTTTGCTTATTAATTGATTGATATACTCGGCAGCTCCCACATTTGGGGCATAAATATTCATGATTCTTAGGTCCTCCCGTTGGATAGATCCCTTAAGTATGATAGAGTTTCCCTCTTCATCTCTTACTATACAGTCTTTGAGATAAACTTTAATTTATCTCATATGAGGATGTCTACCCCTGCTTTCTTTTGAGGACTATTTGAATGGTAAATGGTTCTCCAACCTTTTATTTTCAGGCTGTAGGTGTCCTTACGTCTAAAATGAGTCTCTTGTAGACAGCAAATACATGGGTCATGCTTTTTTATCCTGTCTGAAACTCTGTGCCTTTTGATGGGGTCATTAAGCCCATTCATGTTCAGAGTTACTATTGAAAGATAGGAATTTAGGGTCATCATGATACCTATTCAGTCCCTGTTTTTGTGGATTGTTTCCTTGGACTTCCTCTTTCTTTTACAGAGTCCCCCTTAATATTTCTTGCAGAACTGGTTTGGTGGTCACATATTCTTTCAGTTTCTGCCTATCTTGGAAGCTCTTTTTTTAAAATTTTTATTTATTTATGATAGTCACAGAGAGAGAGAGGCAGAGACACAGGCAGAGGGAGAAGCAGGCTCCATGCACCGGGTGCCCGACGTGGGATTCGATCCCGGGTCTCCAGGATCGTGCCCTGGGCCAAAGGCAGGCGCCAAACCACTGCACCACCCAGGGATCCCCTCTTGGAAGCTCTTTATCTCTCCTTCTTTTCTGAATGAGAATTTTGCTGGATTAAGTATTCTTGGCTGCATGTTCTTCTCATTTGGGACCCTGAATATATCCTCCCCTTCCTTTTTGGCCTGCCAGGTCTCTGTGGAGAGGTCTGCTCTTACCCTAATACTTCTCCCCATAAAAGTTAGGGATCTCTTGTCTCTTGCTGCTTTATGGAGCTTCTCTTTATCTTTGAAATTTGCAAGTTTCACTATTAAATGTCGAGGTGTTGAGCGGTTTTTATTGATTTTAGGGGGGGGGAATCTCTCTATTTCCTGGATCTGAATGCTTGTTTCCTTTCCGAGTTAGGGAAGGTTTCAGCTATGATTTATTCAAATACACTTTATTGTCCTCTGTCTCTTTTGTCGCCCTCTGGAACCCCAATTAAACATAGATTTTTCCTTCTGAGGCTGTTATTTATTTCCCTTAACCTATATCATGATCTTTTCATTGTTTTTCTCTCTTTTCCTCAGTTCTTTCCTTGCCATCGACTTGTCTTTATGTTACTCACTCATTCTTCTACCTCGTTAACCCTTGTCGTTAGGACCTCCCATTTGGATTGCATCTCATTTAATTGATTTTTAATTTCTTTATTTTTATTTTATTTTTTTGATTTTTAATTTCGGCCTGATTAGATCTAAATTTTCCAGTCATGAAGTCTGTTGAATCCTTTATGCTTTTTTCTAGAGCCACCAGTAGCTTTATAATTGTGCTCCTGAATTGGCTTTCTGACATTGAATTGTAATCCAAATTTTGTAACTCTGTGGGAGAGAGGACTGTTTCTGCTTCTTTCTTTTGTGGTGAATTTTTCCTTTTAGTCATTTTGCTCAGTTCAGGCCAAAAACAAGTTGTACTGGTAAAAGGAAAAAAAGAGAGAAAGAAAGGGGGGGGAACAAACAGAAAACAAAAAACAAGGGGGAGTGTCCTCTGATTCTATATACTGTAAATCCCTTGACTTCCCCTGGAACTTTCCAGCAGTGCTTCGTCAATAACTTGCTTTTCTCCTGTCCTTCCAGCTGGTCTTCTGGTGGAGGGGCCAGCTGTGCTGATTCTCAGGTGTGTGCACCTGGGGGAACTGCCCAGCCCCCTGCAAGGTGCATGGCTCAGTGGGAGCTGTTTATCCTGTGACGCCCCTGCTCAATCCCAGTTACCAGGTGACACCAGGAGGAACAACAGTGGCGGCGGCCAGCTGTCCAGCTCTGGAGTCAGCCCCACAGTAACTACTGCAGCTACCAGTCTGCAGAGTTCTGCATGCTCCGGGGGTGGGCGGGACACCGATCTGCACAGCTCGGGGCTGCTCCGGGGCAGGAGCGTCCTTACTGCCCTGTGTCCTCCTGTCCCCCACATGTCCCTGGGGGAGTGCCAGATCTTGATTTGTGTCCCCCAGCGCCCTTGGCTCCGGGGCCTTCACTGCTGGAATCACGCTGCCAGGGCCATGCAGGCCCTCCACGGTGATCTGCCACCTGAGCTGCTCCCGGGGCCCTGCCCCAGTGCGTGTTCCAGCTCTTTCGGGAGCTCGGCCCGTAGTGAGTGGCAGCGCTCTACCCCAGGTGCAGTTCCTCTGTTAGTTCCCCTGGGAGCCTGAGGGCATCACTGCCCCTCCTGGAATCCTGCCAGCGGCTTTCCGTCCAAGAAGGTTGGTAAAGTTTCTGCTTCTCCGGGCCTGTGCTTTCCTGTCCTGGGGGCACTCACCTGGCCTTAGCCCCACCCCCTTGGATGCTTTCTTATTTCTTTATTTCTTTATTTATTTTATTTTATTTCTTTATTTTTATTTTTTTCTCTCTTCCTACCTAGATAGAAGTGGGAACTCTTCGCACTGTAACATTCCAGCTGTTTTCTCTTTAAATCTCAGGCCAAATTCGTATGTTTTCAGGATGATTTGAAAGTTATCTAGGTAAGTTGGTGGGGACAGGTGACTTGGGGACCCTACTCTTCCGCCATCTTGCCCCACCTCCTGTCCTCTGTTTTCCTATTGATCATCTGCCTAGTTTTTCTGTAGTCTCAACCTAACACTTTTTTCAAGTTTTTACTTAAATTCCAGTTAGTTAACATGCAGTGCAACATTAGTTTCAAGTGCACGGTATAGTGATGCAACACTTCTGAATGACACCAAGTGCTCATCATAACAAATGCGCTCCTTAATCTTCATCATCTGTTTCAGTCATCCCCCCCTCCACCTTCCCTTGTCTATAATTTGTTCTCTATAGTTAAGAGTCTGTTTCTTGGTTAGTCTCTTTTATTTCCCCATGTTCATTTGTTTTGTTTCTTAAATTCCACATATAAATGAAATCATCTGGTAGTTCATCTTTCTCTGACTAATGTATTTGTTTCTCTTTTTTTGTATATTTTTATTGGAGTTCGATTTGCCAACATATTGTAAAAAAGCCATGCTCATCCCGTCAAGTGCTCTCCTCAGTGCCTGTCACCCAGTCACCACTTCCCTCTGCCCACATCCCCTTCCACACCCCCTTGTTCGTTTCCAAGAGTTAGGAGTCTCTCATGTTCTGTCATCCTCTCTGATAATTCCCACTCATTTTCTCTCCTTTCCCCTCTAATCCCTTTCAATTTTTTTATATTCCCTATATGAATGAAATCATATAATGTTTGTCCTTCTCCGATTGCCTTACTTTACTCAGCATAATACCCTCCAATTCTATCCACATTGAAGCAAACAGTGGGTATTTGTTATTTCTAATGGCTGATTAATATTCCATTGTATATGTAGACCACATCTTCTTTATCCATGCATCTTTTGATGGACACCAAGGCTCTTTCCACAGTTTGGGTATTGTGGACATTGCTGCTATAAACATTGCAGCGCAGGTGTCTCGGCTTTTCGCTTTATCTGTATCTTTGGGGTAAAACCCCAGTAATGCAATTGCTGGGTCGTAGTGCAGTTCTTTTTTTTAACTCTTTGAGGAACCTCCACACAGTTTTCCAGAGTGGCTGTGCCAGTTCACATTCCCACCAACATTGCAAGAGGGTTCCTCTTTCCCCACATCCTCTCCAATATTGTTTCCTGTCTTGTTAATTTTTCCATTCCCGCTGGTGTGAGGTGATATCTCACTGTGGTTTTGATTTGTATTTTCTGGTATGCAAGTGATGTGGAGCATTTTCTCATGTGCTTTTTGGCCATGACTATGTCTCCCTCTGTGAAATTTCTGTTCATATCGTCTGCCCATTTCATGATTGGATTGTTTCATTGCCTTTGAGTTTAATAACTTCTTTATAGATCTTGGATAGTAGCCCTTTATCTGATATGTCATTTGCAAATATCTTCTATTCTGTAGGTTGTCCTTTAGTTTTGTTGACTGTTTCTTTTGCTGTGCAGAAGCTTTTTATCTTAAGTCCCAGTAGTTCATTTTTTCTTTTGTTTTCCTTGCCTTCATAAACGTATCTTGCAATAAGTTGCTGTGGCCAAGTTCAAAAAGGGTGTTGCCTGGGTTCTCCTCTATGATTTTGAAGGATTCTTGTCTCAGATTTAGATCTTTCATCCAATTTGAGTTTATCTTTGTGTATGGTGTAAGAGAATGGTCTAGTTTCATTGTTCTGCACGGGGCTGTTCAATTTTCCCAGCGCCATTTTTTGAAGAGACTGTCGTTTTTCCAGTGGATAGTCTTTCCTGTTTTGTGGAATAATAGTTGACCATAGAGTTGAGGGTCCGTTTTTGGATTCCCTATTCTGTTCCATTGATCCATGTGTCTGTTTTTGTGCTAGTACCGCACTGTATTGATGATCACAGCTTTGTAGTACAACTTGAAATCCAGCCTGGTGATGCCCCCAGCTCTGGTTTTCTTTTTCAACGTTCCTCTGGCAATTTGGGGTCTTTTCTGATTCCACAGAAATCTTCAGATGATTTGTTCCAACTCTCTGAAGAATGTCCATGGTATTTTGAATGGGATTGCATTGATCCTGTGTTGACCCTGGGGAGCATAGACATTTTCAGAATATTAATTCTTCCAATCCATGAGCATGGAATACTTTTCCCATCTCTTTGTGTCTTCTTCAATTTCTTTCAGAAGTGTTCTGTAGTTTTTAGGGTATAGATACTTTACCTCTTTTGTTAGGTTTATTCCTTGGCATCTTATGCTTCTGAGTGTAATTGTAAATGGGATTGACTTCTTAACTTCTCTTTCTTCAGACTCAGTGTATAGAAATGTCACTGATTTCTGGGCTTTGGTTTTGTATCCTGCCACAGTGCCGCATGGCTTTATGAGTTCTATCAATCTTGGGGTGGTGTCTTTTGGGTTTTCTATGTACAGTATCATGTCATCTGCCAGGAGGGAGAGTTTGACTTCTTCTTTGCCCATTTGAATGACTTTTATTTCTTTTTGTTTTCTGGTTGGTGAGGCTAGGACTTCTAGTACTATGTTGAATAGGAGTCATGAGAGTGGACATCCCTGTCATGTTCTTGTTCTTAGGGGAAAGGCTCTTAGTTTTTCCTCATTGAGGATGATATTTTCTGTGGGCTTTTCGTAGATGGCTTTTAAGATGCTGAGGAATGTTCCCTCTATCCCTTCACTATCAAGAGTTTTCATTTGGAATGGATGCTGTATTTGTCAAATGCTTTCTCTGCATCTATTGAGAGGATCATATGGTTTCCGGTTTTTCTCTTGTTGATATGATCTATAACATTGTTTGTTTCATGAGTGTTGAAGCAACATTGCATCCCGGGGATAAATCCTTCTTGGTCATGATGAATAATCTACTCAATGTATTGTTGAATCCTATTGGCTAGTGTCTTGTTGAGAATTGTTGGATATGTTTTCATCAAGATATTGGTCTATAATTCTCCTTTTCCTTGCGGTCTTTGTCTGGTTTTGGAATTAATGTGATGCTGGCCTCATAGAATGAGTTTGGAAGTATTCTGTCTCTTTCTATCTTTTTAAACAGCTTTAGTAGAATAGGTATGGTTTCTTCTTTAAACGTTTGATAGAATTTCCCTGTGAAGCCATCTGGCCCCGGACTTTGGTGTCTTGGGAGGTTTTTGATGGCTGCTTCAATTTCCTCCCTGGTAATCGGCCTGTTCAGGTTTTCTATTTCTTCCTGCTCCAGTTTTGGTTGTTTGTGGTTTTCCAGAAATGCATCCATTTCTTCTAGATTGCCTAATTTATTGGTGTATAACTGCTCATAATACATTTCTAAAATCGTTTGTATTTCCTTGGTATTGGTGTGATCTCTCCTCTTTCATTCATGATCTTATTAATTTGAGTCTTTTTGTTTTTAATAAGACTGGCTAATGGTTTAATCTATCTTATTAATTCTTTTAAAGAACCAATTCCTGTTTTTTTTTTTTATCTGTTCTAGAGTTATTCTGGAATCTATTTCATTGAGTCCTGCTTGAATCTTTGTTAACTCTCTTCTTTTGCTTGTTGTAGTTTTTATTTGCTGTTCTTTGTGAGTTCCTTTAGATGTGAGGGTAGTTTGCGTTGTTGAGTTTTTTCAATTTTTTGCAGGATGTTAAGCTAACATTTAAATACCATCTATAGTTCTCTTCTATTCTATTAATGTTAGGTTCTTATATTTGGGGTTGTCTGTGGTTCATTTTGTGCATTTTTATAATTTTACATATTCTTTATGTGTTATTCCCTTTAGCAATTAATATCATTTGCTGCCTCTTATATTAATTTTTACATTTTTATTTAAATTCCTGTTATTTAACATATAATGTAGTATTAGTTTTAGTTGTTCAATACAGTGATTCAGCACTTGCATACAACACCCAATTCTCATTACTCATGCACTCCTCATCCCAATCACCTATTTAACCCATCCTTCCACAGACACCCTTCACCTCCAGTAACTGTGAGTTTCTTAATTATAGTTAAGAGACTGTTTCTTGTTTTGTCTCTCACTTTTATTCTTCTTTGCTCTTTGGGTGTTTTTCTTAAGTTCCACATATGAATGAAATCTTATGGTATTTCTCTTTCTCTGACTTATTTTGTATTGTGTTAATACTCTCTAGCTCAATCTATGTTATTTATAATGGCAAGATTTCATTTTTTATGGTTGATTAATATTTCTTTATATATATATATATATATATATATATATATATATAATCACATCTCCTTTATTCATTCCTAAGTTGCTGGACCATCAGGATGTTTCTATAATTTTTCTATTGTAGATAATGCTGCTGTAAGCATCAATGTATATATCTCCCTTTGAATTAGTTTTTTTTTGTATTTTTGGTGTACTTAGTAGTGCAATTGTTGGATCTTTGGGTAGTACTATTTTAACTTTTTTATTAAACCCCCTACTGCTCTCCAGAGTGGCTGTAACAGTTTGCATTCCCACCAGCAGTACAAGAGGGTTCGCCTTTCTCCACATCCTTGCCATAACCTGTTGTGTAAGATGATATCTCATTGTGTTTTGATTTGCATTTTCCTGATGTTCAGTGATGTAGAGCTCTTTTCATGTGTCTGTTGGCCATCTGGATGTCTTCTTTGGAAAAATGTCTATTCGTGTCCTCCACCCATTTTTAAATTGGATAATTCAGTTTTCAGTGTTGAGTTTTATACATTTTTTAAATATATTTTGAATACTAACCCTTTGTCAGATATGTTATTTCCAAATATCTTCTCCTGTACCTTAGATTGCCTTTTAGTTCGTGGATTGTTACTTTGCTATGCAGAAGTATTTTATTTTGATGAAGTCCCAATAGTTTATTTTTGCCTTTGTTTCCCTTGCCTCAGGAGACATATCTAGAAAGAAACTTCTATGGCCAATGTTGAAGAGGTTACTGCCTGTGTTCCCCTCTAGGATTTTGATTATTTCAACTCTTACATTAGATCTGTAATTCATTTTTAAAAGATTTACTTATTTATTTTAGAGAAGAGAGAGCAGCATGGAAGAGTAGAGAAACAGAGAGTCTTAAGCAGATTCTATACTGAGCAAGTAATCTGACACAGGGCTTGATCTCATGGCCCTGAAATCATGACCTGGGGCCAAACCAGGAGTCAGATGCTTAACTGACTGCTACCCATGTGTTCCAATCTTTAATGCATTTTGAATTTTTTTTTGTATATGGTGTGAGAAAGTGGTCCAGTTTCATTCTTTTGTATGTTTCTGTCCAGTTTTTCCCAATACCATTTGTTGAAAATACTTTCTTTTTCCCATCGGATATCTCTTCCTGCTTGGTCAAAGATTAACTGACCATGGATATGTGGATTCATTCCAGGTATTTTATTCTGTTCCATTGATCTATGTTTCTGTTTTTGTTAGTACCATACTTTTCTGATCACTGCAGCCTTGTTATATAACTTGAAATACAGAATTGCTATGCTTCCAGTTCTCGTTTCCTTTCTCAAGGTTGCTATGTCTATTCAGGCTCTTTTGTGGTACTCTACAAATTTTGAAATTATTTTTTCTATGTCTGTGAAAAATGTCCTTGTTATTTTAATTGGGATTTCATTGAATGTGTTGATTGTTTTGGGTAGTATAGACATTTTAACAATATTTGTTCTTCCAATCTATGAAAATGGAATATCTTTCCATTTCTTTGTGTCATCTTCAAGTTTTTTTAATCAGTGTTTTCTAGCTTTCAGAGTACAAGTCTTTTACCTCTTTGAATAGATTTATTCCCTATATCTCATGATTTTTGATGCAATTATAAATGGGATTGATTCCTTCTTTTCTCTTTCTGCTGCTTCATTATTATTGCATAGAAATGAAATACATTTCTGTATGTTGATTTTGTATCCTGTAACTTCACTGTTTTCGTGTATCAGTTCTAGCAGTTTTCTCATGGAGTCTTTTGGGTTTTCTATATAGGGTATATCATCTTAAAATAGTGAAAGTTTGACTGTTTCCTTGCTGCTTTGTATGCCTTTTCTTGTTGTTCTTTGATTTCTGTGGGTAGGACTTCCACTACTCTGTTAAATAGTAGTGGTGAGAATCCAAATCCCTGTCTTCTGCTTGACTGTGAAAGAAATGAGCCCAGGTATTCCCCATTGAGGAATTAGCTGTGTGTTTTTCATATATGGCCTTTATTATGTTGAGGTATGTTCCCGGTAAACCTACTTTTGTTGGTATTTTTTTTATCATAAATGGATGTTGTACTTTGTCATATGCTCTTTCTGTGTCTATTAAAATGATCTTATGGTTCTCATCCTTTCTTTTATTAACATGGTGTATCACACTGATTTGTGAATATTGAACCACTCTTGCAGCCCAGGAATAAATGCCACTTGATCATGGTTAATGACTGTTTTAATGTACTCTTGGATTTGATTTTTGCTAGAATTTTTGCAAACATGTTCATCAGTGATTTTGTCCTGTAGCCCACTTTTTCAATGGAGTCTTTATCTGGTTTTGTATAAGGGTAATTTAGCTGGCCTTATGGAATGAGTTGGAAAGTATTCCTTCCTTTTCTATTTTTTTGAAATAGTGTGAGAAAAATAGATATTACCTCTTCTTTAAATATTTGGTAGAATTCCCCTGAAAGCCATCTGGCACTGGAGTTTTGTTTGTTGGGAATTTTATGATTTCTATTTTTTTGCTAGTTGTCAGTCTGTTCAAGTTTTCTGTTTCCTCCTGTTTCAGTTTTGATAGTTTATATATTTCTAGGAATTTATCCATTTCTTACAGGTTGCCCAATTTTGTTGGGGTTTGGTTTTTCATAATATTCTCTTATAACAGTTTGTATTTATGTGGTGTTGGTTGTTCTTTCTCTTCTTTCACTTGTGATTTTATTCATTTGGGTCCTTTCTCTTTTCTTTTTCATAAGTCTTGCTAGAGGTTTATCAATTTTATTAGTTTTTTTCAAAGAACCAGCTCCTAATTTCATTCATCTATTCTACTTTTTTTTTTTTTAGTTTCTGTATCATTTATTTCCGCTCTAATCTTTACTATGTCTTTCCTTCTGCTGGATTTCGACTTTTATCTCCTTTAGGTAAAAAGTTAAGTTGTTCATTTGAGGTTTTTTGTGCTTTTTGAGGTAGGCCTGTATTGCCATATACTTCCATCTTAAAACCACTTTTTTGCATCCCAAATTTTTTGATTGTTGTGTTTTCATTTTCATTTGTTTGCATGAACTTTTTAATTCCTTCTTTGATTTCCTGGTTTATGCATTCATTATTTAGTAGCTTGTTCTTTAACCTCCATGTACTGGTGGTCTTCCAGTTTTTCTTGTGATTGACTTCTAGTTTCATAGTGTTGTAAGAATCATACCATGATTTAAATCTTTGTTTTACTTGACACCTTCTTTGTGATCCAGGATGTGATCTATACTGAAGAATATCCCGTGTAAATTTTAAAATAATGTGTATTTCACTAGATAAAATGTTGTGAATATATCAGTTAAGCCTATCTGTGTCATTCACAGTCATTGTTTCTTTGTTGATTTTCTGTTTAAATTATCTTTCCATTGATGTTTATGATTTGTTAAACTCCCCTACTATTATTGTATTATCATCAATGAGCGCCTTTATGTTTGTTACTAATTGTTTTATATATTTAGGTGCTTCCATGTTGGGTGCATAAATATTCCTCCCGGTTAGATTTTTTTTTTAAGATTTTATTTACTTATTCATGAGAGATACAGAGAGAGAGGCAGAGACATAGGCAGAGGGAGAAGCAGTCTCCCTGTGGGGATTCTGACATGGGATATGATCCTAGGACCCCAGGATTAAGACCTGATCCAAAGACAGATGCCCAACCACTGAGACACCCAGATGCCCCATGGTTAGACATTCTTGTTAGATTGTCCCTTTTACTTTGATATAGTACTCTTTCCTTTTTTTAAGATTTTATTTATTTATTCATGAGAGACACACAGAAAGAGAGAGACGCAGAGACACAGGCAGAGGGAGATCAGGCCCTTGGCTCAAGGTGGCGCTAAACCGCTGAGCCACCTGGGCTGCCCACCGTTTCCTTTTTTGCCACTAGATGAAACACAGGGCTTTCTTATTCCCATTACGAAGGCATTACAGTCTTTGTAGGATGAGTAAGGATATTCTGATGGTGGGGAGGAGCCCCTACTTACCTGCAATGATGGTTCTGCAGGACCATAATACCTGAGTACCCAAGTAGAAACATTTTGGAGATGCAGCAGTCCTTGCTGACTTACTTGGAATTCTTGCCCTTGCTGCTCTTGAGAACTTTGGTCAACAACATCTCCTTGACATTTTCCACGACCATGTTGCAGTGCTTGTCCCCCGCTTTCACATTGACCAGGACCTTCTTCTTGTGCCAATTCATGAGCACCTGGACAATATTCTTCACTATTGCATGAACATAGAGAGTGAACCTGTTTTAAATTCTTCTTCCTTGCACTTCTTGTACCTCCATGGTCATCTCAAGTCTTGGGGTTTTTGAGGAAGTTCATGGTGTAGAGGCTGTGCCCCCAAATCAGTGCTGACTGTTCATTCTTCCTCTGCCTTCTGTATCTCCTGTTATAGTTTTTGTTTAAAGTGTAGTTTTTCCAATATGAGTATTGCTACTCACTTTCTTTTGACATCCATTTGCATAATAAATATTTCTCCATCCCCTCATTTTCTATCTGCAAGTGAGTAAATGAGTCTCTTGTAGGCACTGTATAGATGGGTCTTGTATTTTATCCATTCTGACATCTGATGTCTTTTTAAAATATATTTATTTTACAGATAGAGAGAGGGAGTAGTGTTCAGGGGTAGAGAGAGAGAGAGGAGAGAGAATCCCAAGCAGACTCTGCACTAAGCATAGAGCCCGACATAGAGCTTGATCTCATGACCCAGATCATGACACAAACTGAAACCAAGCGTCAGACACTCTTGACTTTACCACCCAGATACTACCCCTTGTCTTGATTGGAGTGTTTGATCTATTTAAATGTAAAGTAATTATTAGTAAATATGTACTTATTTCCATGTCATTACTTGTTTTGCCATAATTTCTGGAGACTTTTCTCTGATCCTTTCTTGTCTTTGTCACTTTTGGTCTCTCCTTGGCCCTCAAAGAGACGCTGTTAATATTTCTTGCAGGGGGATGCCTGGGTGGCTCAGCGATTGAGCATCTGCCTTCAGCTCAGGGCGTGATCCCAGGATCTGGGATCTAGTCCTACATCGGGCTCCTTGCAAGAGTGCTTCTCCCTCTGCCTGTCTCTGCCTCTGTGTGTGTGTCTCTCTCATGAATAAATAAGTAAATCTTTAAAAAATATATTTCTTGCAGGGCTGGTTTAGTGGTCACAGACTCCTTTAGTTTTTGTTTGTCTGGGAAACTCTTTATCTCTCCTCTTGATGGATAGAGTATTCTTGGCCACAGATTTTTTTCCATTTGGCACTTTGAATATATCGTCCCACTCCCTTCTGACTTGCCAAGTTTCTGTTGAGAAATCTCCAGCTAGCCTTATGGGTCTTCCCTTGTAAATTAAGGACTTCTTGTGTCTTGCTGCTTTTAAGATGTTTTCTTTATCACTATATTTTGCAAATGTAATTATAATATGCCTTAGTGTTGGCCTGCATTTGTTGATTTTGATGGGAGTTCTCCGTGTCTCCTGAATGTGCATGTCTGTTTTCTTCCCCAGATTAGGGAAGTTTTCAACTATTAGTTCTTCAAATGAATTTGCTGCCCCCTTTTCTCTCTTTTCTTCTTCTGGGACTCCTATAATACAACTGTTATTACATTTGATGGAGTCACTTAGTTCACTAGGTCTATTCTCATCTTGCATAATTCTTTTTTCTCTGTTTTGTTAAGCATTATTATTTTCCATTATTTTGTCTTCTAGGTCACTAATTCATTCCTCAGCTTGTCCCAGCCTGCTGTTCATTGCATGAGGCCTGTTTCCAATCTCATTTATTGCACTTTTCATCTCTGACTGATTCTTTTTTCAACTCTTTTATTTCTGTGGTAAGGGTCTCACTGATGTCTTCTTCTTTTTTTTTTTCTGAAGACCAGTGAGTATCCTTATGATTGTTGCTTTAAATTCTCCATCAGGCATGTTATTTATACCTGTTTTGCTTACATCTCTGGCCATAGCCTTATCTTGTTCTTTATTTTGAGATAAATTCCTCTGTCTTGGCATTTTGTCTAAGTCTCTGCCTTCTTTGTGTTAGAAAAGCCAATTATGTCTCCTGCTCCTGAAAGTAATGGCCTTATGAAGAGGTCATGTAGTGTCTGGGGCCTGATGTTTCAGGGAGTGTCTCTGATGTGTACTGTTTGCACTGTGCTATTGTCTTTTGTCTACTCTATCCTTCAGGCCAGTCATCTGTGGAGGCTCTCCTTGCTTGCTGTGTGTAGTGTTTGGTCCCCAGCCTGATTGTTGTGGGTTTTAACTAGGGGTACTCTGGCCTGCTTGTGAAATGAGACCTGACACCACTTCCATGAGGACTGAGGCCCTGCAGAACTCTCTGGTTAGGATGTGTGGTGGGGTCAGGAGTTTGTGCTGTCCTCTGGGGGAGATGCCTATTGCATTGGGACTGAGGCCAGCATGACTGGGAAGGGCATTCTAGCCAGAGCACAGCAGGGTGGGTCTCGGTGTAAGCTAGTTAGGCAGTCAGTGTTGGCACTGGTTTGCTTCCTGCATGTGGATCTGTGTTATGCTGAGGGATGGGGGAGGGAAATGGCACCAGCCAGTTTGTTTCTTCCCAGAGATCTCTATGGATGCTGCCACCCAATGAAGTACTCCAAGAAGAGTGAATAATCTCTCCCCACCCACCCAGGATTGTACTAGGTGCTCTTCAAATCACTGTTTCTGTGCTGTCTGCCCCCAGGTGTTTGCCTACCTTTTCTCCTGGAGCAGGACAGTTCCCTCAGGGCTCTACCCCGGCCAAATCTGCTGACCTTTAAAATTCCAAAGCCCTGCTGCTTGTAAGAACTCATCAAATTCAACTGCTCTCCTTTTCCAAGACATTGGCTTTTATGGAAATGTTCTCCTTGTGCATTGCCCTGTGTGCTCTTCTTTCTCTCTCATCCTTTTCCACAACCACATCTCCATTCCCTCTGCAATATCTGCAGTTCCTTTCTCTTCTACATCACGTGTCCATATGTCCCACCTTCAATTTGGTCTCTTCTCTCCCTTTAGTTGTATAGTTTGTTCTTTCAGTCTTCAGTTTGGTTTCTGGTATGTTTAGGATGATTTGATAGTTACCTAGTTTTCTTCCTGTGATGAGACAGCCTAGAGCCATCTTATTCCACTGCCATCTTCCCTTTCTCCTCCATCTTTTATATCAATCTTTAATTTAAAATCAATTTGTCTGTTATTAGTATAGTGACCCTAGGTCTTTTTTGGTTGTTATTTACATGGATGTGTTTGAAAAACTGTCTTCCAAATTATCTTCATCATTTTGCATTCCTACCAGCAATGAAAGAGATTTCTTGTTTCTCCACATCCTTGTCTGCATTTGGTGTTAGTATTTTAGAGTTTTGCCTTTCTAATATATATGTAGTAATGGCTTATTTTTTTACCTCATTGTTATTATTTTTTCATCCTTGTTTTTTAATTGATTCTTTCTACTGCACTCATTTTAGTTTATGTAATTTCATTTTCTATATTTTTTTAGTCTTTTTCATAGTGCTCAACCCTGGTAATATAATTAATATTTTAATTTTATGATACTTAGGTTCAAATAATTATTTTGAATCAATATCAATTTAGTATAACTGTATACAAAACTCGACTCCTTTTTAGCTCCAGTCTCCACTTTATGTTGGTAACTTTCCCATATTGCATCTTCATACACTGTGTGCCTGTTAATATACATTTATCCTTATTGTCTTATGGATTTATCTTTTAAATCATATACCACATAAAACTATAAAGCAAAAATGCAATATTTATGGCTTTACATTTATATTTACCAGTAGTCTTGATTTCTTTTAATGAATTGAGTTATAATTAGCACCGCTTTGGTTTTTCCTGGACAACTCCATTATTTCTTAAAGGACACTTCTACCAATGATGAACTCCATCATGTTTTGTTTAACTGTGACTGTCTTATTTTATCCTTCATTTTTTGAAGGTTATTCTTGGGGCAGCCCAGGTGGCTCAGCAGTTTAGCGCCGCCTTCAGTCCAGGGTGTGATCCTGGAGACCCGGGATCGAGACCCGCGTTGGGCTCCCTGCATGGAGCCTGTTTCTCCCTCTACCTGTGTCTCTGCCTTTCTCTCTCTGTCTCTGTCTCTCATGAATAAATAAATAATCTAAAAAAGAAGGTTATTCTTGTTATTTATCAAATTCTTGACTGACAGATATTTTTCTTTTTTCTTTCAACAGTTTAAATATCACATCTCACTGCTTTGTGCCCTCCATGGTTTCCATGGGGAAGTCATATGTTAATCTCATTACTTTTGTATGTGAAGTTGCTTATCCTTTCCTGCTTTCAAGATATTTTCTTTGGTATTGGTTTTGTCAGTTTGATTATAATGTGTCTGATTGTGTATATCCTTTAGTTTATCATATGTGGAGTTTATTGAACTTCCTGGATGTTTAGATTCATGTCTTTTACCAAATTCGTGGAGTTTTGTGTCATCATTTCTTCAAATATTTTTTGCTCCCCCCTTTTTTGCTCTCTTTCTAAACTCCCTTTATGCATATGATAGTATATTTGACAGTGTGCCACAAGTCTCATATGCTTTGTTCATTTTTCTTTCACTTTTTTTTTTATCATTTTGCTCTTCAGACTGGGTAATTTAAGTCAACCTGTCTTCATATTTACTGATTCTTTCTTCTGCCTGCTCAAATCTGCTGTTGGATCCCTCTAGTAAATTTTTCATTTCATGATTGTCCTTTTCATCTCCAGGATCTCTATTTGGTTGCTTTCTCTATATTGTATCTCTTCACTTATATATTTTATTTTTATTCTTCTGATCTCTTTTGTTGATCTCTTCCTTCCTATGCTTTTTATTCTGTTAATTGCCAGTCTCAAGTGTTGTCCTTTGCCCCAGGCTGCTGCATTCAATACCTGTGCCTATAAATATTTTCAGCAAAGGCGACTCAGGAAGGTGCCTCAGACCTGGGAATGCTCTGAGTCAAATAAAAGCCAGGGAAGGCTTTGTGTTACTTTTTGAAGTAGCTGTCAGACCATCAACACTCACAACTACAATTCTTTGTGAGTAAGGTCTGTATTGCTGCTACTTCTGGCATTTATAAACCTGCACCAGTCTATTCTCACAGCCCCTCCTGTTCTTGGATATGAAGAATGGTAAGCAGGAAATTTAAAATGCCACAACATTCTCTTACCAAAAAGTAAAAGCTTCTTTATTCACTAACTTTCCCTCTTGATTATTGTACATTTTTTATTAAATAATAGAATTCTGCAAAAGTTGATTCTAACAATTATCACTTCATTTATAACTTTTTGGGAAAAAACAAAACCTAGGAATTCCCTACTCTGCTATTTTGGTGATTAACATTGTCCACTTTGAGATTTAAAAAGGTCCAGGAAATAATTCTACTCAGAAACAAGAAATCCTTCAAAAATATTCAGAAGAAATTAACACTAATAAGAAAAAAATAACCCAAACACAGAAGGAATATTTTCTGGAAACCAAGTTTCTGAATAAGCAAAAGTTACCCATTTAAGTCTATGTGAATGCCTATGTGAATCATCGTATTCTCATATCTAAAATAGTTGTGTAAGTCATCCATATGCAAAACAGTTAAATGTATCACACCTGACTACTAAGATATCAAACCAAACATCAAAAATAACTCCAGTAGTTCTTATACCTGGCTGATAATCAGAATCATCTACTGAGTTTTTTTAAGTATGAATTCCTCTACCTTCACCTAGAGATTTTTTATATGAGGGAGGTCCTATAATCTGTTTTTATCAGTTCCCTCGGTGGGTATTGAAATCATCAGGTTTGAAAATGGCTGCCGAAAAAGTAAACGAATGCCTAGTATGAGTAACTTTTTCAAAGGAGTAAATGAAATCTCATGTGGTTAGTTTGCTCTCAGGAAGCAGAACATAATGAGAAATGTATCTAGGTTCTCCATTTTGAATTCTATTCCCTCTCCTAACCTAAAGTCTAAGACACATCTAATGGAAAAAGTAGGTATCAAATATACTCATCTTGACATTGAATACATTACTTTAAAACCACGTGAAACTTTAGGATCACTATAATAAAAAATATTTTATTTATTTATTTTTAAACAATAAATAATGTTATTTAAAATAATACCAAATTAGATAGTAAAGCTCAAATGGACTTGTATTCCAATGAATGGCAGCCACTAGCCACATGTGGCTATTAAACACTTGATATATGGCATCCGAATTGAGATGTGCTGAAGCATATTGTACAGACCAGCTTTCAAAAATTTCATACAAAAAGAAGAATGTAAGTATTAATAATTTTATGTGCATAACATGATGAAATGATGATGTTTTTATTATATTGGACTAAGTAAAATATTAAAGTTAACTTCCCTTTGTATTTTTTAAATTCTTGAAATGTTCTTACTAGAAAAATAAATTACATGGCTTGCATTATATTTTTATTGGACATCACTGTTGTAGAATTTCTTCCATGTCCTTTCTAGTACATTTGTTGACCATCTCCAACTTGCCTCAAATTAGGGTTATTCTAACATTCCCGTTCTGGCAACCCTACAGTATGCATCTACTTAGAGAAATTTTATGAGATATGCTTTGATTTTAACACTAGTTGTGTGTGATGAAAAGCCCTTGCATGCACTCCACATTTCCATACCTTTTCTCCACACCTAGTTTTAAGAATCAGTAATTAGAAGAAAGAAAAAAGGAGAAACAGTGCAAAAATCTATTTGATGATAACTCCAAGTATTTAACATCCCAGTAGTGAGCTAAAATTTGAAGGAACAAAGCAGATGTATTACACATATCAGCACATCACTATACAATCATACCTGGTAAGTTACTCCTAGAATGACTAAGTGTACATTTACATATCCAAGAGATTTCTTGATAAAAGATCAATTTTGTAAAAGTTTACAATGACAACTGCAGCATTTTCATTTTATTTATTATTTTAAAACAGCTTTATTAAAGTATAAATTACTATAAAATCCACCCATTGCAAGTATTAAGTTCAGTGATTTTCATAAATATATGGAACTCTGCAACCATCACCTGGTATAGTTATAAAACTTTTCTGTCACCCCAAAAAGTTTCTTCATGCCCATTTGCAGCACCTCACTTTTACCTCCAGCCCTAGGCAACCACTGATCTGCTTTCTTTTTCTAAAACTTACCTTTTCTAGACATTCATACAAACAAAACTGTACAATATATACAGTGTTTTCTATCTGACTTCTTCACTGTGCATGAAATTTTTGAGTTTCATCTGTGTTCTAGCATTCTATTAGAATTCTTCAAAGAAACAGAACTAATAGGATATATAGAGATTTATAGGAAGGGATTTAGCTTATGAGGGCTTAGTTTAGGTGATTACTGAAGTTAAGACCCATGATCTGCCTTCTTCAAGCTTGAGGCCCAGAAAAGCCAATGGTGTAGTTCCAGCACAAATCTGAAAGCGTGAGAACTGGGGGAACTAATGGTATAAGTTTTAATCCAAGTCCAAAGGCCTGAGAACCAGGAATGCCAATGTCTGAATACAAGAGAAGATAGATGTTTTAAGTCAATCAGACAACAAATTTGCCTTTTCTCCACATTTTTGTTCTATTCAGACCCTCAAAGAATTGAATGATGCTCATGTCAAATTGGTGAGGGTGATCCTTACTGTTTACTGATTTAAATGCTAATCTCTTCCAGAAATATCCTCACTGACACACCCAGAAATAATATTTTACTGGCTATCTGGGTGTCCCTTAGCCTAGTCAAGTTGACACGTAAAATTAAACAGCACAAGTAATAACATTTTCATTTTAAATATGACTGACAAAATAAATAAATAAATAATAAATAAATAAATAAATAAATAAATAAATAAATACGGACATATTCTTAGTCTCTTCCTTTAATAGTGAGAAGGGCAATATTACAAAGATCACTAAAGGGAAAGCAGAACTACTAAGATAAGTGCCCCCAATGTTTTATAATAAAGGCACTTCTTTTTTTCTTCAGAAATGTGTAACTTCCAACAGGGAATTTTGCAAGAATATATTTTTCCCCTCAGGCTTATTTCATCCTTATGGATTTTAGGAATATAAGGAACTTTAACAGTCAAATGCCTAACTCATGTGGAAGTGTCCTGTGCAACATTTCCAAATGTGTGTAATGGGAAACTCAGTCCTTTCCAATGCTGCCAATCCATCATCATAGTCATCATCATCATCATCAAAATCATCATTTTTTCTTATAGTGAGCTAAAATGTGTTGACCTGCAGCTTTTACCCATTAATTCTGTTTCTATCCACAGTTCTTGAGTCATATAAACCAATCCCATTTACACCATGACAGACATAAGATTACTTAAAGACAGCTGTTTTCCCCCAGAGACTTCACTCGTTTCCACTCATTTTTCTGTGCACACATTGTCTCAGTCTGATATCTTCAAAGCACTGAATGATTGCCTTCCCTCACCCACAAGTATTACAGCAAGTGGTCAAGCAAATGGTAGTGCAGACCTCCACTTTTTGCTTACCAGTGATTGTTCAGCCACAGAGGCAGAAAGAGATATACCAAACATCAATTTATCAGCCAGTCTTTATTAAGATTGGTCTCTAAGCAACTCTACTCTCTCTCACTCCATTTTAATGAGAAGTTATTAACCCAATTCAGAGCCTAGTTCAACTGATTCGGTCATGCCACATGTATGTGCAAAATCATGAATCCTAGGTTGATCCACCAAGGCTTCTTGTTTCCATTTCCATTTGTATTGTCAAAGGAGAATATATGCTTCTTTCAATCATTCTTAACCAGAATTTTTTAACTGGAAATGAAAAAAAAGAATATCCATCTCCAGGCAGGTGTATTATAAATAATAGGACATTACCTTGTCAGATTTTTGCACAAATAACATAGAATAGCTTTAACAAGGTTCATTCAAATGATGATTAAAAGGATAAACTTTTAAGACTCTACAAAAACAGACCTGGAAATGAAGAGAAATACAAAGTATAACTGATGAATGACCTGAGGAAATAGCCCCTAGAATATAGTATCATTCTCTGTTAGGATTTTTCTATGTTTTTCTGACATTAAGTATTTATCATTGTGTCTGAAAACCATGTATTTTATAAATTATTTTTTTTCTTTTCTAAAGAGAGAGAACACATGCAAGTGGGGGGGGGAGGGGCAGAGGAAGAGAGAGACACTCCCAAGTAGGCTCTACACCCAGCATGGAGCTCGACGCAGAACTGGATTCCACAACACTGAGATCATGACCTGAGCTGAAATCAAGAATCGGATGCTTAACCGACTGAGCCACCCAAGCGAACCTGAAAACCATCTTAATTCAATAGTTTCTCAAGATTGAAAGGCATGCCTTATAGTTTCACTTTGCATTAACACCTAATATAAATGACACAGATGGTGGTGACTAAAGATAGGTAGGCTTCATTGTTCAAATATCATTCTGTCAAAAATTATGTATATATCATATAAGGCAGCAAAGAATGATTGGGAAAGGTAGACACAGTACATGAAAAAGGCCTTGGAGGCTAGAATTTAGTCCCAGCTCTACAAGTGACTTACTCTATGACCTTGAGCAAATCATTTGGTACTACTCTAGTTCTTTTTTCCCAGTTGTAAAATGAGACAGATAAACCAGATAATTGCTAAAGTTTCTTACAGTTGTGATATTATACAAAATCATAGTTCAAAAATAATAAGAAGTATTAATATTTATTATATACTTGCCTTGTGCTAGACACGATGTTAAACAGCAGTTACATGCATTAACTTGTTTGAATCTCAAGTAACCTTGGGAGGTAAGTAAGTTAGGGAAGTAAGGAACCTGCCTAAGGTCACAAAATAGTGCAACTGGGTTTTTAAAAACCAGGCAGTTTGACTTCTGAGCTATCATGCAACCTCCACTCTAAATCAACTCTAAATATATAAGAGAAACGTGATATTTAAAGATCTTTCCAGTGAATACTTTGAGAAAATGAATAGTCATCTCCTAATTGATTGGCTTTTAAGCTCCTAGATAGCTCAACAGTTTTGATTTGGTGGGATTTTTAAAAAATCTAGTTATATATGTCTGTTAAAAAATCTAGTTATATATTGATAAATGAGTAGAAATTCTTAGGTTTAAGATGAAGAAGGAGCAAAGGATGTATTTAATCATCCATGCCTTCCCTCATCTTAGCAGGCTAGTTGTTTCCTAAAGTATTCCATTGAATAAATTGCTCAAAATTTTTGGATTAATTTGGAGTATCTGGGTGGTGTAGTGATTAAGTGTCTGACTCTTGGTTTCGGCTCAGGTCCTAATCTCAAGGTTAAGAGATCGAGCCCCACATCAGGCTCTGCACTCAGCACAAAGTCTGCTTAAGACTCATTCTCCATCTGTTCTCTCTCTCTCTCTAATAAGTAAATAAATGAATAAATCTTTAAAAAGGGAAATGAAAATGTTTTAAAATATCACTAATTTTTAACTTTCTCTTTCTTTTTACAGTAACTGTTTTGAGCCCAGCAGAAAAAGGTAAGATAGTATTGTAAATTGTATTGGTCAGAATTGTATCCTTCTTTCTATCTAAAAGTCAATTACATAAAAGCCTATAAATTGAACAACTTTCCCAGGAATACTGAAGTAAATGGAAAGTTTAGGATGGTATTTTTCAGGAAGCATACCCAGAGCTTATCCAGAGATACAGCAGAACATATCAGTGGCCCCTTTGGCTGTAGCACAGGAATTGTAAGTTACCAGAATTTATGATAGAGAAAGGCAGAAGTAACCATGCTATTGGCCATAGTGATCCCAGGCTCTTGCTTCATTACTGTTGTCCTAGGTACCTTGTCTTCCTGCACAATTCATTCCCTCTTCAAGGTATGGAGTAAGGGTACCATGAGGAAATTTAAAGGGATAAGTCCTTCACCATCACAGTTGCAATATATTTACATATTCTTCTTCACTCTTCACCCCCATCTGGCTTAATCTTCAATTTATACTACCACTGTAAAGAGATTAAGTAATTTTCCACTAAAAATGTGTAAGCTAAAGATGAGTCTTAACAAACATTTAACTTCACATTATTTTTTCAGACATAACCGTAAGTATTTATGTAGCCACTTTATATAGCCACTTTTTATTCTCACTTCATGGGATTAACAATTGTAATTCATTAATTATATAATATTTATATTACACATTTTATTAAGTTTTTTATTTTAATGCCAATATACTTGACAGAGTAGTATATTGGTTTCAGGTATACAATATAGTGATTCACAATTACTCAATGCTCATCATGATAAGTGTACTCGCTACTCCCCTCACCTATTTCATCCATCTGCCAAACTAACTACCCTCTTGTAATCACCAATTAGTTCTCTATAGTTAAGACTCTATTTTTTGGTTTGCCTATCTTCATCTTTTTTTCCTGTGCTTGTTTTGTTTCTTGTTTCTTTCTTTCCTTGTTTTGTTTCTTAAATTCTACCTATGAATGAAATCATAGGGTATTTATCCTTCTCTGACCAACTTATTTCACTTAGCATTATACTCTCTACCTCTATCCATTTTGTTTGCAAATGGCAAGATTTCATTCTTTTCTGGGGCTGAATAATATTTGATTGCATATATTTACATCTTCATCCATCAATGCACACATAGTCTGCTTCCAATTTTGGCTATTATAAATAATGCTGCAGTAAATATATGGGGACATGTATCTCTTCAATTACTGTTTTTGTATTTTTGGGGTGATCACTCAGTAGTACAATCAATGCATCATAGAGTAGTTCTATTTTTAAGTTTTTGAAGAACCCCCATAATATTTTCACAGTAGCTGTGCAAGTTTGCATTCCCACCAACACTGCAAGAAAGTCCCCCTTTCTCCACACCCATACCAACACTTGTTTCTTGTGTTTTTTGTTTTAGCCATTTTATAGATGTGAGGTGATATCTCATTGTGATTTTCATTTACATTTCCCTGATGATAAGAGACGATGAGTATCTTTTTATGTGTCTTTTGACCATGAGGATGTCTTTGGAGAAATGCCTGTGTATGCCTTCTGCCCATTTTTAATTGGATTATTTGTTTTAGGAGTTTTGAGCATTTAGGAGTATAAGTTCTTCACATATTTTAGATACTAATCCTTTATTGGATATGTCATTTGCAAATACCTTTTCCCATTCCTTAGGCTGCATTTTAGTTTTATTGATTGCTTCCTTTGAAGTACAGTAGCTTTTTATTTTTGCTATAGTCCCCATAGTTTATTTCTCCTTTTATTTCCATTGCTTCGGGAGCTGTACCTAAAAATAGTAGATGCTATGGCTGACATCAGAGAGATTACTGCCTGTGTTCTCCTCTAGGCTTTATGGTTTCAGGTCTCACATTTCAATCTTCCATCCATTTTGAATTTATTTTTTTTGTGTTTGGTGTAAGAAAGTAGTGTAGTTTTATTCTTTTGCATGTCGCCATCCAGGTTTCCCAACACCATTTGTTACAGAGTCTGTCTTTTTCCCATTGGATATCTTTTCCTGTTTTGTTCAAGATCAGTTGAACATATATTTGTGGGTTCATATCTGGGTTTTCTATTCTGTTCTTTTGATAGATAGAACAAATGATAGAACAAATGTGTCTATCTTTGTGTCGGTACCATACTGCTTTGATCATTATCGCTTTGTAATATAACTTTAAGCCCAGAATTGTGATGCTTCCAGCTTTTCTTTTCTTTATTAAGATTGCTTTGGCTATTTGAGGTATTTTGTGGTTCCATACAAATTTTAGGATGGTTTGTTGTAGCTCTGTGAAAAATAGTGGTGGTATTTTGGTAAGGATAACACTGAATGTGTAGATAGCTTTGGTTAGTATAGACATTTTAATATTTGTTCTTCTAATCCATGAGCATGGAGTATCTTTCCATTTCTTTGTATCCTCTTCAATTTCTTTCATCAGTGTTTTCTAGTTTTCAGAGTACAGGTATTGTACCTCTTTGGTTAGGTTTATTCCTAGTTATCTTCTTATTTTGGTTGCAATTGTAAGTGGAATTGTTTTCTGAATTTGTCTTTCTGCTCCTCCATTATTGCTGTATAGAAATGCAATAATTTCTATGATTTCTCTATGTTGATTTTGCCATCCTGCAAATAGATTTCTCTATGTTGATTTTGCTATCCTGCAACTTTACTGAATTCACATATCAGCTCTAGCAGTTTTTTGGTGGAGTCTTCTGGGTTTCCTTTTTTTAAAAAAAGATTTTATTTATTCATGAGAGACACAGAGAGAGAAAGAGAGGCAGAGACACAGGCAGAGAGAGAAGCAGGCTCCATGCAGGGAGCCTGATGTGGGACTTGATCCCAGGACCCCAGGATCATGCCCTGGGCCGAAGGCAGGTGCTTAACTACTTAGCCACCCAGGTGTCCCCTGGGTTTCCTATATAGCATGCAAATAGTGAATCTGCAAATAGTCATCTGCAAATAGTGAAAGATTTTCTTCTCCCTTGCCAACTTGGATATGTTTCAATTATTTTCATTGTCTGCTGTAGCTACACCTTACATTACTATGTTAAATAACAGTGGTGAGAGTGGACATTCCTGTTCCTGATCATAAAGAAAAAGTTCTCAGGTTTTCCCCATTGAGGATATTAGTTTTTGGTTTTATGATGTTGAGGGATGTTTTCACTTAACCTAATTTGTTGAGAATTTTTTTTATCATGAATGGATGTTGTACCTTGTCAAATGCATTACCCTAATACCAAAACTAGATAAGCTATCTATAGTGCAGTAAAAGACCTGCAGTTGTCTTTTACTTTTCAATCTATAACTCCCTTATTCGCTCAGTTGAGCTCCTTAATGAGAAATTTGATATTCAATTGCTGTTTTATCTAGTGGCCAAAATTCTCTATCTTCATTTTTATATATTGTCAGTGAACTCAATCACACCAGTGTGGTGTCATTTGTAAGCTCAACTCAGTTCAGAGCCTTCCTAGTAGCATCAATGCAGTTGCTGGGATTTGAGCTCTTTAGATTATGTTGCACATGTATGATTTCTTTTTCTTTCATCACCTATTTGACCAATTCTCCCCTCATACCTCCTCTCTAGTAACCATCTATTTGTTCTCTATAGTTATTAAAAGACTGTTTCTTGGTTTATCTCTCTCTTCTTTTTGACCACTCTTTCCTGCTTTTTTGAAGATTAATTGACTGTATAATTGTGGATTTAATCCTGGGCTTTCTATTCTGTTCTGTTGATCTATGTGTTTATTTTTGTGCCAGTACCATGATGATTACTACAGCTTTGTAATATAACTCGAAGTCTGGAATTGTGATACCTCCAGTTTTGTTTTTCAAGATTATTTTGTCTGTTCAAGGACTTTTGTGGTCATAATGTTTGATTGTTTAAGTTTTTATTTAAATTCCAGCAAGTTAACATACAGTGTAATATTAGTTTCAGATGTAGAATTTAGTGATTCTTCACTTATATACAAGAACCAGTGCTCATCTCAACAAGTGCCCTCCTTAATACTCATCACCTGTTTAACCCATCCCCCTGCCCACCTCCCCTCCAGCAACCCTCAGTTCGTTTTCTATAGTTAAGAGTCTGTCTCATGCTTTGTCTTTCTCTTTTTCCCCATGCTCATCTGTTTTGTTTTTTAAATTCCACATAGGAATGAAATCATATGGTGTTTATCTTTCTCTGGCTGACTTATTTGCTTAGCATAATACATTCTAACTCCACTATATCATTGCAAATGGCAACATTTCATTCTTTTTGATGGCTGAGTGATAGTCCATTGTAGATATATACCACAACTTCTTTATCCATTTGGACCACTTTCTTACACTACACACACACACACACACACACACACAATTCAAAATGGGTGAAAACCTGAATGTGAGACAGAAAACTATCAAAATCCTACAGAACATAGGCAACCTTTTTGACATTGGTCATTGCATCTAGATACAACTCCAGAAGCAAGGGAAACAAAAGCAAAAATGAACTATTAGAACTTCATCAAGATGAAAAACTTCTGCACAGTGAAGGAAACAATCAACAGAACCAAAAGACAATCCTTGGAATAGGAGAAGATATTTGCAAATGACTTACATGATAAAGGGTTAGTATCCAAAATCTATAAAGAACTTATCAAACTCAACACACAAAGAATAAATAATCCAGTTAAGAAATGAGCAGAGGACATAAATAGACATTTCTCCAAAGAAGACATACAGGTGGCTGACAGACACATGAAAAGAAGCTCAACATCACTCATCGTAAGGAAAATACAGTGCATGATTTTTAAGCTCCTTTGACACTAGAATTCTGATTCCAAGCACTTTTTTCCTGATGGCTTTCAGATTTATCAATATAATAAAGAATAAGATTAGATTTTGCTTCTTGGTTCTGCAGTGGGGCATAATGAGACAGAGCACGGGATTTAGGGACAGAAGGTCTGAGTTGCAGTTACAGCTCTATCATTTACTAGCTCTGTGGTCTTTGGTAAGTAAACTTCTCTGAACCTCAATTTCTATAAAAGGAGATGAGTTTAGTGATGTGTTACAGATTTGTTGTTAGCTAGCAAGCATGAAATTATATGGGAGTAAAAGTATATAAGAGTAAACTGCTTTGTAAATGTTAAGTATGAACAATCTCAGTTATAACATTTTTTATGTCAGGGTTCTCAAAGACAGTGGGATTAATAAGCTGAAATTAGATTTTATTGTAACCAGAAGATTAAAATTTAGACTTACAAAGAACTTCTAAAGACTATCATTGGTTTCTAGGCAATGCCTTGAAATTTATTTTTCAGAAAGTATTAGACAACCAAGTATCTGGGATGAATTGGTAAGCCTTGCCTAGAAGCCGACCAATATGCCTAATGAATATCAGTAGTCCCTTATTACCCAATGAATTTGTGGGTTGTTTCAAATAAATTCAAAATGGGTGAATTTTGCACACATTGAAGTAAATACAATATGACATATTACTGCTAGTAGGTACATTATTTGGCAATGGCAAAGAATATATTACTGCCAAATAAATGAAGACCTCAAATCACATAACCTTTTATTCAGATTCTATAGCTTAAGAAAACCATAATCAAACATACCGTAAAAGTTTTTCCATTTCTTTTCTGCTTAATGGTTCTTTTACTGGGTTGAAAAGCTCCCTCCAAAATTTATAACCACCCAAAACCAATAAATGTTAATTTATTTAAAAATATGGTCCTTAGGGACACCTGGGTGACTTAGTGGTTGAGTGTCTGCCTTCAGCTCAGGGCATGATTCCAGGGTCCTGGGATCAAGTTGCACATTGAGCTTCCCACATGGAGCCTACTTCTCCCTCTGCCTATGTCTCTGCCTTTCTCATGAATAAATAAATAAAATCTTTAAAGATGATAGATGATAGATAGATATACATATAGATATAGATATATATAAATATAGATATAGATATAGATAGATTAGATATAGATATAGATAAATAAGTCAGTCCTTGGGCACCTGGATGGTTCAGTTGGTTAAGTGTCTGCCTTTGGCTCAGGTCATGATCCTAGAGTTCTGGGATCAAGCCTCATATGGGGCTCCATGCACAGTGGAGAATCTGCTTCTCTCTCTCCCCCTACTTGTGCTCTCTCTCTTTTACTTGCTCACTCTCTCTCTCAAATAAATAAATAAAATATTTTCTTAAAAATGGTCCTTGCAATAAAGATGTATACACACACACAGTGGAATACATTGTGTGTGTGTGTGTGTGTGTGTTTTTGTGTGTGTATATACACATAGTGGAATATTAGCCATCAAAAAGAATAAAATCTTGCCATTTGCAAGGTTGTAGATAGAACTAGAAGGTATTATGCTTTGTGAAATAAGTCAGTTACAGAAAAACAAATGCCATATGATTTCACTCATATGTGTAATCAAGAAACAAAACAGATGAACATAGGGTAAGTGAAAGAAAAATAAAATAAGATGAAAACTGCGAGGGAGACAAACCATAAAGGACACTGAACTCTAGGAAACAAACTGAGGGTTGCAGGATGTGAGGTGTGTGTGGGGAAGGGTAATTGGGTGATGGGCATTAAAGAGGGCACTTGATGTAATGAGCAATGGGTGTTATATGCAACTGATGAATCACCAAATTCTACCTTTGAAACTAATAAAATTTTAAAAATATGGTCCTTACAGATGTAATCAAGTTGAGATCATACTGCCCTAGGGTAGGCCCTATGACAGATGTACTTATAAAGGAAGGGAAATTTAGATACACAGAGAGAGATGGTCATGCAAAGACAAAATAAGAATGAATTATGTTGCCACAAACCAAAAAAACACCAAGTATTGCCAAGGAACACCAGAAGCTAGGATGAGGCAAGGAAGGATTTTCTCCTAGAAACTTAGAGAATATGTATGACCTTGCCTAAGCCTTAATTCCAGACTTCTAGTCTCCAGAACTATGAGAGAATAAATTCTGTTCTTTAAGCCACCCAGTTTGTGGAACTTCTTATGACAAACCTGAGGAATTAACACAATTACTGATTAATCCCAATCTCTAATGCACTAAGAGCATTGTAACAGTAGCAAATAAGCACAGACTTTGGTGTCAGATATACCCAGGATCAAATCTTGCCTTTCCACGTAATATATATATTACCTTTGGACTAAATTTCACTTTCTTCATCTGTAAGATTGTTATAAAAGTAGCTATCTTAAATCATGTGTAGAGCACTAAATAAGATGATATATGTAAGTCTCATGGCATAGTGCCTAGCATATGATAAGCACAAAATAAATAGTAGCAGATACTATTATTGTTATTGTTATTAACATTAATTGGAAAGGACCTAAAAGATCTTTTTTCTAAGAAGCATAATATATTTTAGGACTATAATTATTTATATACATATATATTTTATTTATTTATAAAAATATTTTTATATTTATTATATTTATAATATATATTTGTAAAATATATAAGGATATATATTTTAGGGCTTTACCTTTGTAAATATATATATATATTTATATATATATAAATATAAACATAATATATTGTCAAAAGCCATGCACTCCTATCTTGTAAGTAGAACAAATGAGTTCAAAAGAAGTAACATATGTTGATCTAGTCATGTTGATTCTAGTGCACAGAAAGAACTAAAGCCCAGATTATCTGAACCATAGTCCAGAATATTATATAGTATATCATCCTTGATTCTACAAGATTCACAAATTCTTTTTTTTTAACACGAGTCCAAATCTTTTTCCATAGATCATACTAGAAACAAATCCCATAATAATAATTTTGTTTTCATAAGACTCTTTTCCATAGATGATCTTATTCAGCATCATAGTATCTGTCTGTATTTTGAAGATCTTGATAGGAAGATCTTGGATGCACTTGATGTTAGAAATTTAGTGGAGTCCAAGGATAAGTGAAATAGGGGATGAATTTAGGAAAGAGATAGGCATAATCTGTCAGAAAATCCACATATAATCAGAATAATGTATTGACCAGTTGGTTATCTTCAAAAAGGGCCATTAATCATTTTAAGTAAAAGTTTCACGCATCTTTTGAGAATTCATTTGCATACTAGTTTCATACTAAATTCTCTGGTTTCCCTTTTAAAGTTAGATATAGTTGTAGCTATTTACCTTTTTAGAAATAGATGTGATTCCTAAATACTTGAACTTCTGTGGGCTGAACTATGTTCCCCCAACATTCATATGTTGAACTCCTAACCCCCAGTATGTCAGACTGTGACTGTATTTGGAGATAGGGTGTTTTAAAGAGGTAATTAATTTAAAATGAGGTCACTAGTGTGAGCCCTAATCATTATGACTGGTGTCCTTATAAAGAGAGGATATTAGGACACAAACACATACGGAATGAAGACATATGAGGACACAGGAAGATGGCCATCTACAAACCAAGAAGAAAAGCCTCAGAAGAAACCAACCCTGCTAATACTTTAATATTGACTTCTAGCCTCAAGAACTGTGAGAAAGTAAATTTCTGCTGTTTAAGTCATTCAGTCTGTGGTACTTTGTTATTGCAGTCTTAGCAATTAATATAAGAACTTATTTAGGTTTCCATTTGAAAACCCAGGGACGCCTGGGTGGCTCAGTGGTTAAACGCCTGTCTTCTGCTTAGGGGATGATCCTGGAGTCCCAGGATTGAGCTCCACATCAGGCTCCCTGTATGGAGCCTGCTTCTCCCTCTGCCTGTGTCTCTGCCTCTCTCTCTGTGCCTCTCATGAATAAATAAATAAAAATTTTAAAAAAATGAAAACCCAGAGCATGGAAGTATTCACTTTTTGTCTACTTGATTATATTAATCTTGATTTATTGGTCATATATTAGACACCAGGAAATTGAAAATGTACTGGGAGGGAAAAGTTTGGGCCACAGTATGATCTTTTATATTCACATTCATACTGCATAGGAAATCCTCAGCTAGGCTTTGAGCAGTTAGCTCAGTGTTCTTAATAATAGACTATTTTATACTTATTATTGTAAAATTACTATATAATGTGGATTTGGGGGACCAAATGAAGCTCTCTTTAGTGGCCAACCCATTTCTAAAAGAATATTATATTGTGGCATCTGGGTGGCTCAGTCAGTTAAGCATCTGACTTTGGCTCAGGTTCTGAGATCAAGTTCAGTCCTCAGATCATGCCTGTCTTTAGACTCCCTGCTCAGTGAGGAGTCTGCTCCTCCCTCTCCTTCTCCCTCTGCCTCTCCCCAACTCATGCTCACTTGCTCTCTCTCTCTCTCTAATAAATAAATAAAATATTTTTTTAAAGATACATTCCATTGGATGTATCAAATATATTTTTAAATAATAATAATAAATAAAAGAATATATCAATTTCAATATAATCATAATAATAATATAATAATATTAATATCATATTAACAAAAGTAATGCTTATTGAAAATTTAAATAATACAAAGATATGAGATAAAAAATTAAAGCCTTCCTCATGCTGCCTCTTCCCCATCACTATTTACAGATAACTACTATATTGAGTTTGATTTGTATCCTAGATCTTTTGCTCTGTCTTTACATACAAACATATGAGTACAGATGTGTATATTTATATAGATTTGGGTTTTTTAAAAACTGGATGATACTGTGCATATTATTCTATTGCTTACTTATCTCAATAATATATATATTTTTCCATGTTAGCATATAAAAATGTATTTCATTTTTTAATGATCTCAGGGTATTAAATAGTATGCATATACCATGATTTATTTAACCTTACCCAATGATAAAATTAAAAATAAATTTTATTATTTTTCTTAATTATGAGAAATAAAACCACACAAAATGTAAGTAGTATAGAAATGTATAAAGTAGAAAGTATTAGTCCTTTGTAATTACTGCAGAGGTTAAGGATAGAGCAAGATTCATTGATATTTCACTTGAGACATAAAGACACATACAAACTAAAGTGGAGAGATAGAAAAATATTTACCATGCAATTGGAAGTGAAGAACAAAGCCTGGATAGCAATACTTCTATCATGCAAAATAGACTGTAAAACAAAGACTATATAACAAGAGACAAAGAAGGGCATTACCTAATGATAAAGGGGACAATCCAACAAGAATATATAACAATTATAAATATTTATGCATCCAACATTGGAGCACCTAATTACATAAAGCAAATATTTTCATACATAAAGAGAGAAATATATAATAGGAGACTTTAACACCCCACTTACATCAATGGATAGATCATCCAGACAGAAATTCAATAAGGAAACAGTGTTATTGAATGACACATTAGGCCAGATGGACATAACAGATATATGAAGAACATTCCATCCAGAAGCAACAGAATGCACATTGTTTCAAGTGCACATGGAACATTTTCCAGAATAGATCACATCTTAGGCCAAAACCCAAGTCTTGGTAAATTTAAGAAAATTGAAATCATACAATGCCTCTTTTCCAACCACTACAGTATAAAAAATTAGAAATTAGTCACAAGAAAAAACTGGAAAAAACAGGTTTTTTTTTTCAAACAAACACACGAAAGCTAAATGACATTGTACTAAGCAACCAATGGATCAATGAAGAAATCAAAATAAAAAACACAAAAATATGGAGACACATAAAACTGATAACACAATGGTCCAAAATCTTTGAAACACTGTGAAAACAATTATAA
Organism: Canis lupus familiaris; assembly: GCF_011100685.1. Lineage (NCBI taxonomy): Eukaryota > Metazoa > Chordata > Mammalia > Carnivora > Canidae > Canis > Canis lupus. The sequence goes on along the minus strand of NC_049260.1, from coordinate 58,905,824 downwards.
AGAAGGAAATAACCTAAAAAAAAAAGAAGGAAATATATAGAGACAGAAGCCTACCTCATGAAACAAGGAAAAGCTCAAATAAAAATCTAACCATATACCTAAAGGAATTAGAAAAAAAGAAGAACAAAGCACAAAGCTAGTAGAATGAAGGAAATAATAAAGATTAGAGCAGAAATAAATGAAACAGAGAAAAACCAATAGAAAAGATCAATGAAATCAAGACTGGTTCTTTGAAAAGATAAACCAATTAATAAACTATTAGCCAGACACCCCAAGAAAAGGAGAAAGGACCAAAATAAATAAAATCAGAAATGAAAGAGGAAAAGACAGCTGACACCACATAAGTATAAAGGATTATAAGAGAATATTATGAAAAATTATGTGTCAACAAAGTGGACAATCTAGAAGAAATGAATAAATTCCTAAAACATACAGTCTTCCAAAACTGAATTAGAAAGAAACAGAAAATCTCAACAGATCAATTACTAGTAACAAAATTGAATTAGTAATCAAAAAACTACCAAAAATTAAAAGTGCAGGATCAGGTCAATTCACAGGTGAATTCTACCAAACATTTAAAGAAGAATTAATATTTATTCTCCTCAAACTTTTCCAAAAAATAGAAGAGGAAGGAAAAGTTTCAAATACATTCTATGAGATCAGCATTACCCTGATATTAAAACCAAAGATACCACAAAAACAAAACTGTAGGCCAATATACCTGATAAACATAGATGCAAAATTCCTCAACAAAATATTATCAAACTGCATTCAACAATACATTGACCAGAAAATACATTAACAGATCATTCACCATTGTCAAGTTGAATCTATTCTGGGGACATAAGGATGGTTCATTATTTGCAAATCAATCATTGTGATGCATTACATCAACAAAAGGGTACAAATCATATGATAATCCCAACAGATGCAGAAAATGCATTTGACAATATCAACATCCATTCACAATGGAAAGTCTCAACAAAGTGGACTAAGAGGGAACATACCTCAACATAGTGAAGGCTATATATGAAATACCCACAGCTAAGTTGAGTATGATGTTCACCAATTTTTCAATGGTGAAAAATTGAGAGCTTTTCATCTAAAATCAGGAACTAAATAAAGATGTCCACTCTTGCCACTTGTATTCAACATAGTACTGGAAGTCCTAGCCACAGCAATCTGGCAAAAAAAAATAGATAATAAGAAGGATCCATATTGGCAAGGAAGAAGTTAAATTGGCACTATTTGCAGATGACATGATACAATATATAGAAAACCCTAAAGACTCCACCAAGAACTACCAGAAATAATAAGTGAATTCAATAGAGTCACAGGATACAAAATTAATACCAAGAAATTGATAGCATTTCTGTGCACTAACAAAGTGGCAGAGAAATATAATAATTCCATTTACAATTGCACCTAAAAAATACCAATAAAAAACTTAACCAAGAAGGTGAAAGTCCTATACTCTGAAAGCTATAAAACATTGATGAAAGAAATTGAAAATGATACAAACAACTGGAAAAATATTTCATGCTCATGGATTGGAAAAATTAATATTGTTAAAATGTCTATACTACCCAAAGGAATTTACAGATTCAATGCCTTCTTTATCAAAAAATACCAACAGCATTTTTCACAGAACGAGAACAAATAATCCTGAAATTTGCATGGAACCACAAAAGACCCTCAAACACCAAGAACAATCTTGACAAAGAAGAACAAAGCTGGAAGTATCAGAATTCCAGAGTTCAAGTACTCCAATGTTTAAGATATGCTATACAGCTATAGTAATCAAAACAGTATGGTACTGGCACAAAAATAGACAACAGGAATGAATAGACAATGGTACTGACACAAAAATAGATCAGCCGAATTGAAGAGACCCCAGAAACAAACCCAAAATCATATGGTCAGTTAATTTATGAGAAAAAAAGCGAGAATATACAGTAAGGAAAAGACAGTCTTCATTAAATGGTGCTGGGAAAACTGGACAGCTACATGCAAAAGAATAAAACTGGACTACTTTTTTTACACCATAAACAAAAATAAACTCAAATTGGATTTAAGAACTAAATATGATACCTGAAACCGTAGAATTCCTAAAAAAGAACACAGGCAGCAATTTCTCTGGCATCATTCTTAGCAACATGTTTCTAGGTATGTATCCCAAGGAAAGGGAAATGAAAGCAAAAATATACTATTGGGACTATATCAATATAAAAAAGCTTTTGCACAGTGAAGGAAACCATCAACAAAACAAAAAGGCAACCTACTGAATGAGAGAGGATATTTTCAAATGATATATCTAATAAGGGGTTAATATCCAAAAGAGCTTAAATATATCAACATCAGAAAATGTTTTGGAATGTCAACCCAATTTAAAAATGAGCAGAGGACCTGAATAGACATTTTTCCAAAGAAAACATACAGATGGCTCACAGACATAAAAAGATGCTCAACATCACTCATCATCAGAGAAATGTAAATAAAAAATGCAAGGTATCACCTTAAGTCTGTCAGAATGGCTAAAATCAAAACCACAAGACATAACAAGTGTTGGCAAGGACATGGAGAAAAAAGAACACTCATGAACTGTTTGTGGGAATGTAAATTGTTATAGCCACTATGGAAAACAGTATGGAGGTTTTTCTTTTAAAAAAATAGGTAATTTTACTAATTGGTATGGAAGCAATCTAAGTGTCCATCAATTTACAAATGGATAATAAAAATACTATGTGTATACACAATGGAAAATTATGCAGCCATAAAGAAAGAATGAGATCTTGCTATTTGCTGCCACATGGAGCACCCACAGAGTATTATGCTAAGTGAAATAAATCAGACTGTGAAAGACAAATACCATATGATTTCACTCATATGTGGAATCTAAATACAAATTAATAAACAAAAAAGAAGAAGAAGACATAAATACAGAGAACAAACTGATGGTTGCTGGAGGGAAGGGGGTTCAGGGATAGGCAAAATGGGTGAAGGGGAGTGGGAAGACTTTCAGATGGGATGAATAAATCACAGGGATAAAAAGTAAAGCATAGGGAATACAGTAAATGATAAATAGCACTGTATAGGGACAAATGGTAGCTACACATTTGGTGAGCATATCATGATGTATAGAGAAGTTGAATCACTCTGTTGTATACATGAAACTAATGTGTATCTATGCTAAAATGAAAAAAAATCCAGTGGTGTTTATTGTGTACTTGGTAAAAATTTTAAAAAGTAATTTTGCTCCTATACATTGTGACAAGTCTCTTTTGATATAGAAATGTACTTGCTTTTATCCCTCCCAATGGCCTGAGCTAGAACTTACATGCTCCTGTGTACTTCCCAATATGACTCCTGCCAACACCCACTTGTATCAGTTTACTGCTTGGCGGGGGCATTTATGGAGCCAAAATAATGAAATCTATATGACTGACGAAAGATCAGCCAAAGTTCGGCCAATGCTAGGTTTCAGCATCATGATTCTGCTTCCTACCCTAGTTGCATACCATTTGGCATTGCTTTCTATCATACAGACTGGAATTCCCAACACATCTAAATATGGCTATGAGAAAAATAAAAATGTTACGTTGGGAAGTCAGAATTAATAGCCATCTATTATGCTAAATGTTAGAAAATCTAAAATGAAAAGACATCAAAGAAAAAGGCCCATTTTTGTTTATTTGTTTTGAAGTTGTTAGACTCAATTTTTTTATTATTACCAATTAATAGATGAAGGGACTGGAGACTAAATGATAACTAAGGTTAGAGAATAATAAATACTATTTCAGGGGTGCCTGAGTGGCTCAGGCAGTTAAGCATCTAATTCTTGACTTTGGCTCAGGTCATCATCTCAGGTTTGTGGGACTGAGCCCAGTTTTGGGCTCCATGCCCAATGTGGAGTCTGCTTGAGATTGTCCTTTTCCCTCTGCCCTCCCCCATGCACTGCTCACACAGGCTCTCTCTCTAAAATAAATAAAATCTTTTAAAAAATACTATTACAAGTCCACTTACTCTGTGACAACTACTGCTCTAATATACCTTGGATGTATTGATTCATTTAATTCTCATTACAACCCTATGAAGTATTACCATATACTCATTTACGCATGAAAAAAACTGAGTATAGAACTGTATTAGTTTTCTAGGACTGTCATAACAAATTATGACAAACATAGTGGCGTAAAGCAACCAAAATTCATTTGTAAATGGTTCTAGAGGGCAGAAGTGTAAAATTATGATATCTTCAGGCCATGCTCCCTCCAGAGGCTTAAGGGAAGATACCAAATCTTATCTCTTCCAGCTTCCAGTGACTGCCTTTGTTCCTTGGCTTGTGGCTGCATCACATCACCCCAAAAAAGACCCAATTTTAGATCTCTTTGGGTTTTTTATCATGTTTATCAAGATATTATTTACATACAATAACAATCACTCTTTATAAATATAAAGATTGATAAGTTTTGACAAATGTATACAGTGATGTAAACCCCACCACTATTAAGATACAGAATATTTACATTATCCTAAAAACATTCCCTCCTCCTCATTTACAAGCAGTCTTCACACTTCCCACCTTGGCAACCAATTATCTGCTTTCTCTCCATATGGTTTTATCTTTCTCAGAATGTCCTGTAAATTGAATTATAGCCTTTTGTATCTGGCTTCTTTCACTTAGTAATATGCATTTAAGATTCATCCATGTCAGTGCATATATGAGTAGTTTGATTCTTTTTACTGCTGAGTAGTTTGCTATATTATTGATGTACCCCAACTTGCTTATTTATTCACAAGTAAATGAGCATTTAGGCTGTTTCCAGTTTGGGGCTATTGTGAATCAAGCTGATAAGAATATCCATGTACAGGCCTTCGTGGAAATGTATGTTTTTAATTCTCTTGGGTAAATACCTGGGAGTGGATGGCTGGGCTATATGGTAATTGTATGTTTAACTTTATAAGGAACTGCTAAACTGTTTTGCAAAGCAGTTCTACCATCTTGCATCCCCATCAGTTATATATGAGAGTTCCAGTCATTCTATATCCTCACTGTCACTTGGTGTTGTCAGGGATTTTAAACCATTTTATTGTGTCTGATGTGGTATCTCCTTGTAGTTTTACTTTGCACTTAGGTAATGATTAATAATAAGCGCCTTTTCATGTGCTTGTTTGCCATCTCTGTATCTTCATTTTGAAGTGTCTCAGTCTACTGCCTATTTTTATTGAGTCTTTGTCTTCTTCTTGAGTTGTAAGAAATCTTTAAATATCTAGATGCAATCCTTTCTGTTTTTAAGCAAATCTGATTCCTTTCCAGGGAGCAAAATTATAATCAATGGGAGAGAATTACAAGGAGGCATGTTTCTGCCTAATACAAAGAAGACTTGTCTAACAAGCAGAGTTGTGTAACAATAGAATGGGCTGTTCCAAGACTTTATAAGTTTCCCATAACTTCAGGTATTCAAAGAAAAGCTGGCCAATTATTAGCAATAGTGCAAAGCAGATTTAGACATTTATACATCATGGAGACTGTTGGTCCAAATGGCATCTAAAGACTTTTCGAAATCTAAAATTTTATATTAAAATAAGTCAACATTATATTAATGAGGTAGAGAATTTATTAATTGCATCAAAAAGGGAAATACATTCCGAGGGAACCAAGCTGGGGATGAGATGACTCCTGCCACTTTCCCAGCCAGTGAAACATTGGCTTACAAATACTTAGCTACTATGAGGAAAGTAGAGATTCTCTGTTCTGCTTTGGTGTCCAATGTTGAGTATCCTTGACAACATGGAGGCATTGGGCTATACTTAATCCAAATGATACATATAGTATAGTGCCATCTTAACTATCCATTTTATTTTTTTAATAAATTAAATTTTTATTGGTGTTCAATTTACCAACATACAGAATAACACCCAGTGCTCATCCCGGCAAGTGCCCCCCTCAGTGCCCATCACCCATTCACCACCACCCCCCACCCTCCTCCCCTTCCACCACCCCTTGTTCGTTTCCCAGAGTTAGGAGTCTTTATGTTCTGTCTCCCTTTCTGATATTTCCCACACATTTCTTCTCCCTTCTCTTATATTCCCTTTCACTATTATTTATATTCCCCAAATGAATGAGAACATACACTATATGTCCTTCTCCGATTGACTTACTTCACTCAGCATAATACCCTCCAGTTCCATCCATGTTGAAGCAAATGGTGAGTATTTGTCCTTTCTAATGGCTGAGTAATATTCCATTGTACACATAAACAACATCTTCTTTATCCATTCATCTTTCAATGGACACTGAGGCTCCTTCCACAGTTTGGCTACTGTGGACATTGCTGCTAGAAACATCTGGGTGCAGGTGACCCGGCGTTTCATTCCATATAAATCTTTGGGGTAAATCCCCAACAGTGGAATTGCTGGGTTGTAGAGCAGGTCTATTTTTAAATCTTTGAGGAACCTCCACACAGTTTTCCAAAGTGGCTGCACCAGTTCACATTCCCACCAACAGTGTAAAAGGGTTCCCTTTTCTCCGCATCCTCTCCAACATTTGTTGTTTCCTGCCTTGTTAATTTTCCCCATTCTCACTGGTGTGAGGTGGTATCTCATTGTGGTTTTGATTTGTATCTCCCTGATGGCAAGTGATGCAGAGCATTTTCTCATTTGCATGTTGGCCATGTCTATGTCTTCCTCTGTGAGATTTCTGTTCATGTCTTTTGCCCATTTCATGATTGGATTGTTTGTTTCTTTGCTGTTGAGTTTAATAAGTTCTTTATAGATCTTGGAAACTAGCCCTTTATCTGATAGGTCATGTGCAAATATCTTCTCCCATTCTGTAGGTTGTCTTTTAGTTTAGTTGACTGTATCCTTTGCTATGCAAAGGATATCTTGATGAAGTCCCAATAGTTCATTTTTGCTTTTGTTTCTTTTGCCTTCGTGGATGTATCTTGCAAGAAGTTACTGTGGCCAAGTTCAAAAACGGTGTTGCCTGTGTTCTCCTCGAGGATTTTGATGGACTCTTGTCTCACATTTGGATATTTCATCCATTTTGAGTTTATCTTTGTGTATGGTGTATGGTTTGAGTTTATCTTTGAGTGGTCTAGTTTCATTCTTCTGCATGTGGATGTCCAATTTTCCCAGCACCATTTATTGAAGAGACTGTCTTTCTTCCAGTGGAGAGTCTTTCCTCCTTTATTGACTATTAGTTGACCATGAAGTTCAGGGTCCACTTCTGGGTTCTCTATTCTGTTCCATTGATCTATGTGTCTGTTCTGGTGCCAGTACCACATTGTCTTGATGACCACAGCTTTGTAGTACAACCTGAAATCTGGCATTGTGATGCCCCCAGATATGGTTTTCTTTTTTAAAATTCCCCTGGCTATTCGGGGTCTTTTCTGATTCCACACAAATCTTAAAATAATTTGTTCTAACTCTCTGAAGAAAGTCCATGGTATTTTGATAGGGATTGCATTAAACGTGTAAATTGCCCTGGGTAACATTGACATTTTCACAATAATAATTATGCCGATCCATGAGCATGGAATATTTTTCCATCTCTTTGTGTCTTCCTCAATTTCTTTCAGGAGTATTCTATAGTTTTTAGGGTATAGATCCTTTACCTCTTTGCTTAGGTTTAATCCAAGTATCTTATGCTTTTGGGTGCAATCGTAAATGTGATTGACTCCTTAATTTCTCTTTCTTCAGTCTCATTGTTAGTGTATGGAAATGCCATTGATTTCTGGGCATTGACTTTGTATCCTGCCACGCTACCAAATTGCTGTATGAGTTCTAGGAATCTTGGGGTGGAGGCTTTTGGGTTTTCTATGTAGAGCATCATGTTATCGGCGAATAGGGAGAGTTTGACTTCTTCTTTGCCAATTTGAATGCCTTTAATGTCTTTTTTTCTCTGATTGCTGGGGATAGGACTTCCAGTACTATGTTGAATAGCAGTGGTGAGAGTGGACATCCCTGTCTTGTTCCTGATCTTAGGGGAAAGGCTCCCAGTGCTTCCCCATTGAGAATGATATTTGCTGTGGGCTTTTCATAGATGGCTTTTAAGATGTCGAGGAATGTTCCCTCTATCCCTACACTCTGAAGAGTTTTGATCAGGAATGGATGCTGTATTTTGTCAAATGCTTTCTCTGTATCTAATGAGAGGATCATATGGTTCTTGGTTTTTGTCTTGCTGATATGATGAATCACATTGATTGTTTTACGAGTGTTGAACCAGCCTCGTGTCCCGGGGATAAATCCTACTTGGTCGTGGTGAATAATTTTCTTAATGTACTGTTGGATCCTATTGGCTAGTATCTTGTTGAGAATTTTTGCATCCATGTTCATCAGGGATATTGGTCTGTAATTCTCCTTTTTGGTGGGGTCTTTGTCTGGTTTTGGAATTAAGGTGATGCTGGCCTCATAGAACGAATTTGGAAGTACTCCATCTCTTTCTGTCTTTCCAAACAGCTTTAGTAGAATAGGTATGATTTCTTCTTTAAACGTTTGATAGAGTTCCCCTGGGAAGCCATCTGGCCCTGCACTCTTCTGTCTTGGGAGGTTTTTGATGACTGCTTCCATTTCCTCCCTGGTTATTGGCCTGTTCAGGTTTTCTATTTCTTCCTGTTCCAGTTTTGGTAGTTTGTGGCTTTCCAGGAATGCATCCATTTCTTCTAGATTGCCTAATTTATTGGCGTATAGCTGTTCATAATATGTTTTTAAAATCGTTTGTATTTCCTTGGTGTTGGTAGTGATCTCTCCTTTCTCATTCATGATTTTATTAATTTGAGTCTTATCTCTCTTCTTTTTAATAAGGTTAGCTAATGGTTTATCTATCTTATTAATTCTTTCAAAGAACCAACTCCAGGTTCTGTTGATCTGTTCCACAGTTCTTCTGGTCTCGATTTCGTTGAGTTCTGCTCGAATATTAATTAACTCTCTTCTTCTGCTGGGCGTAGGGTCCATCTTCTGTTTTTTCTCTAGCTCCTTTTTGTGTAAGGTTAGCTTTTGTATTTGAGTTCTTTCCAGTTTTTGAATGGATGCTTGTATTATGATGTATTTCCTCCTTAGGACTGCTTTTGCTGCATCCCAAAGATTTTGAACGGTTGTATCTTCATTCTCATTAGTTTCCATGAATCTTTTTAATTCTTCCTTAATTTCCTGATTGACCCTTTCATCTTTTAGCAGGATGGTCCTTAACCTCCACGTGTTTCAGGTCCTTCCAAACTTCTTGTTGTGATTTAGTTCTAATTTCAAGGCATTATGATTTGAGAATATGCAGGGGACAATCCCCATCTTTTGGTATTGGTTCAGACCTGATTTGTGACCCAGCATGTGGTCTATTCTGGAGAAAGTTCCATGTGCACTTGAGAAGAATGTGTATTCAGTTGAGTTTGGATGTAAAGTTCTGTAGATATCTGTGAAATCCTTCTGGTACAGTGTATCTTTTAAAGCTCTCGATTCTTTGGAGATGTTGTGCTTAGAAGACCTAACGAGTATAGAAAGAGCTAGATTGAAGTCACCAAGTATAAGTGTATTATTATCTAAGTATTTCTTCACTTTGGTTATTAATTGGTTTAAATATTTGCAGCTCCCACATTCGGGGCATATATATTGAGGATTGTTAAGTCCTCTTGTCGGATAGATCCTTTAAGTTGAGAGAGTATCCCTCTTCATCTCTCACTACAGTCTTCGGGGTAAATTTTAGTTTATCTGATATAAGGATGGCTACCCCTGCTTTCTTTTGAGGGCCATTCGAATGGTAAATGGTTCTCCAACCTTTTATTTTCAGGCTGTAGTTGTCCTTCTGTCTAAAATGAGTCTCTCGTAGACAGCAAATAGATGGGTCCTGCTTTTTTATCCAGTCTGAAACCCTGCGCCTTTTGATGGGGTCATTAAGGCCGTTCACATTCAGAGTTACTATTGAGAGATATGAGTTTAGTGTCATCATGATATCTATTCAGTCCTTGTTTTTGTGGATTATTCCACTGAACTTCTTAAAGGGGAATTTTAAGAGTCCCCCTTAAAATTTCTTGCAGAGCTGGTGTGGAGGTCACATATTCTTTCAGTTGCTGCCTGTCTTGGAAGCTCTTTATCTCTCCTTCCATTTTGAATGAGAGCCTTGCTGGATAAAGTATTCTTGGTTGCATGTTCTTCTCATTTAGGACCCTGAATATATCCTGCCAGCCCTTTCTGGCCTGCCAGGTCTCTGTGGAGAGGTCTGCTGTCACCCTAATACTCCTCCCCATAAAAGTCAGGGATTTCTTGTCTCTTGCTGCTTTAAGGATCTTCTCTTTATCTTTGGAATTTGCAAGCTTCGCTATTAAATGTCGAGGTGTTGAACGGTTTTTATTGATTTTAGGGGGGGATCTCTCTATTTCCTGGATCTGAATGCCTGTTTCCCTTCCCAGATTAGGAAAGTTTTCAGCTGGGATTTGTTCAAATACATTTTTGGCCCTCTGGCCCTTTCGGCGTCCTCGGGAACCCCAATTGAACGTAGTTTTTTCTTCCTCAGGCTGTCGTTTATTTCCCTTAATCTGTCTTCATGGTCTTTTAATTGTCTGTCTCTTTTTTCCTCAGTTTCCCTCTTTGCCATCAACTTGTCTTCTATGTCACTCATTCTTCCACCTCGTTAACCCTCATCGTTTGGACTTCTAGTTTGGATTGCATCTCATTCAATTGATTTTTAATTTCTGCCTGATTGGATCTAAATTCTGCAGTCATGAAGTCTCTTGAGTCCTTTATGCTTTTTTCTAGAGACACCGGTAGTTGTATAATAGTGCTTCTGAATTGGCTTTCTGACATTGAATTGTAATCCAGATTTTGTAACTCTGTGGGAGAGAGGACTGTTTCTCTCTTTTGAGTTAAGGTTTTCCTTGTAGTCATTTTGCTCAGTGAAGAATGGCCAAAAACAAGTTGCATTGGGAAAAGGAGAAAAAGAGAGAGAAAGAAGGAAAGAAAAGAGAAAAAGAAAAAAGGAAGAAAAAAACGGATAAAAGGGAAGAAAAAGCGAAAGAAAAAGAAAGAAAGGTAAAAAAAGGGTGGGGGAAGCAAACAGAAATCAAAAAGAAAAAAAAAAGAAAAGAAAAAACCACGGGGGAGTATCTTCTGATTCTGTATACTTTAAGTCCCTTGACTTCCCCTGGAACTTGTCCGTCTAGCTGGTCTTCTGTGGGAGGGGCCTGTTGTGCTGATTTTCAGGTGTTAGCATTGGGGGAGCTGCTCTGCCCCCTGCCTGATGCATGGCTCAGTGGGTGTTGTTTACCCCGTGAGGCCCCAGGAGGAACAACCACAGTGGCAGCGGCCAGCTCTGGAGCCCTGGATTACTGCAGGAGGAGCTCCTGCAGTAACTACAGAGCTGTCCGTCTGCAGGGCCTGGAGGCTCCGGGGCGGGGCCGCTGATCTGCTCAGCTCGGGGCAGGAGCGTCCTTGTTTTCCTGGGCCCTCCTGGACTCTGCCTGTCCCAGGGGGAGGCCGGATCTTGGGCTGTGTCCCAGCACCCTGTGCTCCGGAGCCTGCACTGTTGGATTCGCACTCCCGGCAGCACAGCCGCCTCCGAGGAGCAGCGCCCGAGCCCCGCCGAGCTCTCCCGGAGCTGCGCAGCCCCCTCCGCATGGAGCCTCTTCCTCTGCCGGAGCCGCCTCCATATGCTCCCGGCCGCGCAGCCCCCTTTGCGCGGAGCCGCCGCCCGAGCCCCTCCAAGCTGCTCCTTGCAGCCGCGCAGCCCCTCCGCACGGAGCCTCTTCCTCTCCCGGATCTGCCCCCGAGCTGCTCCAGTCCGCGCAGCCCCCTCCGCGCAGAGCCGCCGCCCGAGCCCCTCCGAGGTGCTCCGGGTCCAGCCGTGCGTGCTGCAGTCTTTTAGGGAGCTGGGCCGCGGGGTATGGCGCACTCTCCTGGGCGGGCAGGTGTCTGTTAGTGTCCCAGGGAGCCTGAGGGCATCCCCGCCCCCCCTGGGTTCCTGCTCTCACTCCCTGTGGGCGCCTTTCCACCTGGGAAGATTGGTGAAGCTCCTGCTTCTCCTGGACGGTGCTTTCCTGTCCTGGGGTCACTGGCCCTGGCCTTAGCCGGGCTCCTCGTGGGGCCCCTCCCCCTTGGATGCCTTTTGTTTCTTTATTTCTTTTTCCCGTCTTCCTACCTTGATAGAAGCGCGACCTCTTCTCGCTGTAGCATTCCAGCTGGTTTCTCTTTAAATCTCAGGCCGAATTCGTAGATTTTCAGGATGATTTGAAGGTTATCTAGGTAATTTGGTGGGGACAGGTGATTTGGGGACCCCACTCTTCCGCCATCTTGCCCCTCCCTCAACTATCCATTTTAAATCAGGAAAGTAACCAAAGGTTATTCCCCAAGTGATGCTGCCCTGTGTACTTATTTATTTCCACTAACAATGAATCAATGAAATATTAAGTAAACATTGTCAAAAAGAACACTGAAAACAAACCACTTTTCTCCTTTTGAACAAAGCCATAATGTGTCTATCCCTGAAGTCTGTAGTTTTTACCACCGTATCTCAGAAAACAAATCACTAAGACTTAAGAGGAAGGAAAGAAAACTGATGTCAATTAAGTTCTAAGAGAATGTGAGATACTTTCACATTTAAGTCAATTTGTTCTCACAACCTTGTCATGCAAACTGGTAAGGTGGTTTTTGTGTGTGTGTGTGTGTGTGTGTGCATATATCATGAGATCAGCAAAGTTAACCCAGCTTCTCAAGGATACATGGTTATTACTTTGCAGATCTAGAACTCAAACCCAAATCATCAGATTCCAAATCCATTGTATTTTGCTTGGCATTTCAATGCTCAAAACAGACCAAAAAGAAAGACCTCTTCAGCATGGCAAAATAAGCTGAGAGGAGCTATAATCCAAGTTTATAAAGACATGTAGGCTATATATTTTGTTAGCTTTGTGTTGTTTACCAAATTACATATACTGGGACTAGAATGCTCTTTGAAAATGAAAAAAAAAAATTACTGAATTTAAGACAATTCAAATGAAGCCCTGCTTTGCACAGGGGCTGGCAAACATATGAGACTCATTACCCCCAGAATTGGTATAGACTGAAGATAATCGGCTTCATAAAAGATTTATATTAAACTGATAGATGGTAGATTCTTAATGGATAATTAAGGGAATATAGGATATTTGAGAGACAACCCTAACTTTTAAAGTTGTTATCAATAAGGAATACCGTGCTCTTTTAAAATATGATGTCATATATTGGTACTAGAATCTGATACCACCATCAGAGAGACTCCTAAGGAGTAGCCAGCTAAACCTTGAAAACAACTCTTGGGGATGCCTGGTGGTTCAGTGGTTAAGCATCTGCCTTCAGCTCAGGGCATGGTCCCAGAGTCCTGGGATCGAGTCCCACATCAGGCTCCCCTTGAGGAGCCTGCTTCTCCCTCTGCCTATGTATCTGCCTCTCTCTGTGTGTCTCTCTTAAATAAATAAATAAATAAATAAATAAATAAATAAATAAATAAAATCTTTTAAAAGAAAAAGAAAACAATTCTTGGGGTGCCTGGGTGGCTCATTCAGTTGAGCATCTGGCTCTTGGTTTTGGCTTGGGTCATGATCTTAGGGTAATGGGATGGAGCCCTACAACTGCACTCAGCACAGAGTCTCTTGAGATTTTCTCTCTACACTCCCTCTGCCGCTCCCCCTGCTCGTGCTCACTTTCCCTCCCTGTCTCTCAAATAAATTAATACAATGTTTAAAAAAAAGAGAAACAACTCTTAATAAAACCTTATATTGTCCAAGGGCAGGGGGGTACCTAAATAATGGAATCAACTCTTGGATAGTTCTTGTGTTCTCATGAATTATCCTTAGGTCTTTGGCTATAATCTATGGGCCTCTAACTCCATTCTCTCCAAATACTCCAAATAGCTCAGAGAGAAGGTTTAGCTCTTTGTTCAAGTTTTTAAGGCAATGTAAGTAAATTAAGGCAGTGAACTCAAATATTAGAGTCAAAAGCTCATTGATAGATGTCTCCTTCTCAAAGATAGAGGTGACTGGCGGACAGATTTCCCCCTGATAATAATCTGGAGATTTCTATTTTGGTCCAAAATGGGGGTTTGAGTGAGGATTCTTTCAATTGCTAAAGCTACAACTGCTGTTCCCATTTGAATCATGGTATGTAGTTGAAAGGTACACCCTTCTCCCCATTACCAAACTCAAAAGCTTTTAGTTACCAATTGATGCAGAAGGTATTACAGAAAATAGTACTGGCACCCCGGGTGGCTCAGCGGTTTAGCGCTGCCTTTAGTCCAGGATGTGATCCCGGAGACCCAGGATTGAGTCCCACGTTGGGCTCCCTGCATGGAGCCTGCTTCTCCCTCTGCCTCTGTATCTGCCTCTCTCTCTCTCTCATAAATAAATAAATAAAATATTTTTTTAAAAAAGAAAATAGTATCTTTTTATTGAAACATAATTTTCTTTTTTAAATTTAAATTCAATTTGCCAAATATAGTATAACACCCAGTGCTCATCACATCACATGCCCTCCTTAATGTTCATCACTCAATTACCCCATCTCTCCAACCACCTGCCCTTCAGTAACCCCCAGTTTGTTTCCAAGGGTTGAGTCTCTCATGGTTTGTCTAATAGCTTTTATTTTTTTATTTTTTAATAAATTTATTTTTTATTGGTGTTCAATTTGTCAACATACAGAATAACACCCAGTGCTCATCCCGTCAAGTCCCCACCTCAGTGCCCGCCACCCAGTCACCCCCACCCCCCGCCCACCTCGCCTTCCACCACCCCTAGCTCGATTCCCAGAGTTGGGAGTCTTTCATGTTCTGTCTCCCTTTCTGATATCTATTAGCTTTTAAAGAAAAGAGGTATGTTGGATAATTGCCACAATAACAGCCACAATAACAGCATTTACTTGTCTAAATATATATAGTAAAACTTCATTATATTCCTATTTTCCCCATTTTGGTGCTCATCTTGCTGCATTTAGAGCATCTTATCTGCTGCATTCATTCTTATTCACACAAGAAAGTGTGTGCATGGGCATGCACACACACAAAATCACTCATTTCCCATTAGTGCCTGGGAGCAACAGTTAGAAAGGCATCCTGCTATTGAAAGATGTTGCTAATAACTTTATGCTACTTCCACCATGTACTTTCAGATTCTATAATTTTTATCAAGGTGTTTATGAATTATTATGTCAAGAAAAAAGTTCAAGTAGCTTTCTCATTTCAGAAGCTATTTCCATAATGGGATATTGACATTGCAACACAGTGACTAAATTCAGAAAAACTGCATGTTCAGGTGGATTTTTCTTTGGCAGTTGGTCATGTTCCTTATGGCTGAGCTTTTCTCTTGAAAACCTTTGGAGAAAAAAAAAAGAAAACCTTTGGACAAGTGGAAGGAAAAAAAAACACTTGAAATGTTTTTGGCTTTTATGTGGTAATCACAGCTCCAGCAGCTTCTGACACCCCATCACTGTGATCACTACCAGATAAACAAAAGACTGCTGTGCCTGTTTGCTTTAAAAAGGTGTTTCCCTGTTTCATTTCAATGTCAATGAATAGTGGCGTTTAGGAATACTGTTCACAAGCTCTTATTTTTCTAGTGATATGGAATCTCACTAGAGCATCACACTTAAAAAACTCATTGTCCGTGCAGTTTATAAGGATAATTATTCTAGATACTAAATAGTTAATATAAAGAAAAATGTTTCTGATTTTTTAAGGCAGAAAAAGAATGAACTTTCACACATTTGGAACCATACCTTAGGAACATTGAATATATAGGGAGAAACATAAAATGGAGAAACCTAGGTCCCATCCATAATATAATAATACTCACTCAGGATGAAATGAGGCAGAGATGTGGAAATTTCCTGCCGGGAATGTTGGAGACCAGTTTCCCCTTGGGATGGTAGACTGAACAACCAAATAACCCCTAAAGCCCCACTTTCCATGGTTTGTCTGTCTCAGAATCACCTGGGGGAGTTGCTAGAGTCTTGGACTCCATCTCTGACTACTGATTCACAATCCTTGGTATAGAGTTTGGGAATCTGCATTGTAATAACCTCCCACGGTGATTTTGATGCACACTGAAATTTGGGAACCACTGCTCCAAGGAAAAGAGCTTTGGACTGAGAATGAGGAAGCCTGGATTCTGGTTCCATTGCTTCCATAACTTTGCTAGGTAACCTTAATCAAATCACATACCCTACCTGTGTCTCAATTAGCTAGTTCTCTATAAAATGAGGAGGTGGAACTAGATGATTTCTATGTTCTCTAAGATTTTTTTTCTTTTAAAACTGAAATACAAAAAATGGGGATCCCTGGGTGGCACAGCGGTTTGGCGCCTGCTTTTGGCCTAGGGCGCGATCCTGGAGACCTGGGATCAAATCCCACATCGGGCTCCCGGTGCATGGACCTGCTTCTCCCTCTGCCTGTGTCTCTGCCTCTCTCTCTCTCTCTCTCTCTCTTCCCCTGTGTGACTATCATAAAGAAATAAAAAATTTTAAAAAACTGAAATACAAAAAATAAATAAAACTGAAATACAATTAACATATAATTTTATATTAGTTGCAGGTGTATATCCTTTAAAATTCTTATAAAATCTATAGTATAGTTCATATTCTGCCAATCCAGTGATAGACTTTTACTTAGTTATTTAACCTCATTGTCCTTCATTTTCTATTAAAAAAATGTGCTCATAACTTCTGTGAAACATTGGGATACAGGAACGAGAGTCAGCTCTTTTAAATTTTATGATTAAACCAGTTGTTAATTTGTAAAATCATCTGGAAAATTTTTATTTTTTATTACTGTTCTGATTTTATTTTATTTTGTATATTTTTATTGGAGTTCGATTTGCCAACATAAACATAACACCCAGTGCTCATCCCACCAAGTGCCCCCTCAGTGCCCGTCACCCAGTCACCCCATCCCCCTGCCCACCTCCCCTTCCACTATCCCTTGTTCATTTCCCAGAGTTAGGAGTTTCTCATGTTCTGTCACCCTCACTGATATTTCCCACTCATTTTCTCTCCTTTCCCCTTTAATCCCTTTCATACAGGGAATATAAAAAATAGTGGAAAAATTTTAAATCCGACACTTCCCATCTCAATCATTGCACTAAAAAATAAATAACCTTAGAACACTACTAAGTATGAGTCTAGTTTTCAACATGCAGGGGAGCCAGACTGCAGAAATTTATTACCTTTGAAGTACCCAATAAAGTTATTTTCTCCCAATTTCTTTGTAACCAAAAATTCCACAATTCCATTCCATACTGAAGGACAGGATTTAGCATATGTCCCTTTTAACTTAGACATGTAATAAAGTAGACATCTTCCATATATAAACTTCATAAAATCAAAGAAAACCATATCAAAACATAACACATAAAGAAATATTTTATTTTAAAATCAATTAAATAACATATAGTATATTACTAATTTCAGAGGTAGAGTTTAGTGATTTATCAGTTGCATATAACACCCAATGCTCATTACAAGTGCCCTTGTTAATGCCCATCACCCAGTTACCCCATTCCCCCAAACACCTCCCTCCAACAACCCTCCATTTGTTTCCTACAATTAAGAGTCTCTTAAAGAAACAGTTTTAAAGTATTCTAAGATCAAAAGTTTGAATAACACTTCACAAGGTCTAGGCTGTGGAGAAAGAGTCACTATTATTCACTGGTGATGAGAATATAAACTAAGGGGAAAAAAGGAAAAAAATAAACTAAGGAAAATATTTTAAGTTTTATAAAAAGATTTTATTTGTTTATTTGACAGAGAGAGAGAGAGAGAACACAAGCAGGGAGAACAGGTAGAGCAGTAGAGGGAGAGGGAGAAGCAGGTTCTCCACTGAGCAGGGAGCCCAATGCAGGGATTTATCCCAGGACCCTGGGATCATAACTTGAGCCAAAGGCAGACACTTAACTGAGCCACCCAGGCACCTCAATATTTTAAGTTTTTATTTCAATTCCAATTAGTTAACATACAGTGTGATATTATTTTTGGGTGTACAGTATAGTGATTCAACACTTCCACACAACACCTGGTGCTCACCAAAACATAGGTACACCTTAATCCCCATCATCTATTGAACCCACCCACCCACCCACCTCCCCTCTAGTAGCCATCAGGTTGTTTTTTATAGTTAAAAGTCTGTTTCTTGATTTGCCTCTCTCTTTTTTCTCCCTTTGCTTATTTATTTCTTTTTAATTTTAATTTAATTTTTAATTTAAATTCAAGTTAGTTAACATATACTATATTATTAGTATCAGGGGTAGAAATTAGTGATTCATCCGTTGCATTATAGCACCCAGTGCTCATTACATTAAGTGCCCTTCTTAATGCCCATCCCCCAATTACCCCATCCTCCCACCCATCTCCCCTCCAGCAACCCTCAGTTTGTTTCCTATAGTTAAGAGTCTCTTATGATTTGCCTCCCTCTCTGATTTTCTTCTTTTATTTTTTCTTCCCTTCCCCTATGTTCATCTGTTTGTTTCTTAAATTCCACATGAATGAAATCATATAGTATTTGTCTCTGACATTTCATTTAGCATAATACCCTCCAGTTCTTTCCATGTTGTTGCAAATGGTAAGATTTCATTCTTTTTGATGGCTGAATAATATTCCATTAAATATACATACCACTTCTTTATCCATTCATCAGTTGATGAACACTAGAACTGCTTACATAATTTGGCTATTATGAATAATGATTCCATAAACATAGGAATGTATATGTTCCTTTAAATTAGTGTTTTTGTATTCTGTGAGTAAATGCCCAGTAATATAAATCCTGGGTCATAGAACAGTTCTGTTTTAAATTTGAGGATCCTCCAAACTATTTTCCACAGAGGCTGCAACAGTTTGCATTCACACTAACAGTGCAAGAGGATTTCCCTTTCTCCACATCTTCACCAACACCTGTTATTTCTTGTGTTGTTAATTTTAGCCATTCTGACATATGTGAGGTGATATCTCATTATGTCTTTGATTTGCATTTCCTTCATGATAAGTGATATTGACCATCTTTTCATGTGTCTGTTGGCCATCTGAATGTCTTCTTTGGAAAAAATGTCTATTCCTATCCTCTACCCATTTTCTAATTGGACTAATCTTTTTTTTTTTTTTGGTGTTGAGTTTTATAAGTTCTTTATATATTTTGGTTTTTTGTGTGTTTTTTTTTATTTAAATTCAATTTGCCAACATATAACACCCAGTATCTTTATGTATTTTGGATACTAACCCCTATTAATACATCATTGACAAATATCTTCTCCCCTTCTATAGGTTGCCTTTTAGTTTTGGTGCTTCCTTCACTGTGCAGAGCTTTTGATTTTGATGAAGTCCCAATAGTTTATTTTTGTTTTTGTTTCCCTTGCCTTAGGAGACATATCTAGAAAGAAGTTACTGTGGCCAGTGTCAAAGAGGTTATTGCCTATGTTCTCTTCTAGGATTTTTATAGTTTCAGATGTGCATTGAGGTCCTTAATCCATTTTTATTCTATTTTTGTGTGTAGTATAAGAACATGGTCCATTTTCATTCTTTTGCTTGATGGTCTCCAGTATTCCCAGCACCATTGGTTGAAGAGACTATCTTTTCCTCATTAGACATTTTATTCTGCTTTGTTGAAGATTAATTGACTATATATTTATGGGTTCATTTATGAGTTTTCTATTCTGCTTCACTGATCTATGTGTCTATTTTTGTGTCAGTATCATATTGTTTTGATCACTATAGCTTTCCAATATAACTTGAAGTCAAATTGTGATGCCTCCAGCTTTGCTTTTCTTTGTCAAGGTTGCTTTGGCTATTCTGGGTCTTTTGTGGTTCTATACAAATTTTAGGATGGTTTGGTCAAGCTCTGTGAAAAATGCTGTGGTATTTTGGTATAGATTGCATTAAATATATAGATTGTTTTGGATAGTATACATATTTGAACAATATTTTTTTTTCCAATCCATGAGCATGGAATATCTTTCCATTTCTTTGTGTCCTCTTCAGTTTCTTTCATCAGCATTTTATAGTTTTCCAAGAACAGGTCTTACACCTTTTTGGTTAGGTTTATTCTTAGGTATCTTATGGTTTTTGGTGCAATTGTAAATGAGAATGATTCCTTAATTTCTCTCTCTGCTGCTTCATTATTGGTGTGTGGAAATGCAACAGATTTGTGTAGGATAATTTGGTATCCTGTTACTTTACTAAAATTATGTATTAGTATACTTTATTTGTGGAGTCTTTGAGGTTTTCTTTTTTGTATTTTTTGTTGTTGTTGTTGGAGTTCGATTTGCCAACATATAGTATAACCTGTTTGACCTATTCATTCTTTAGCAACATGTTGTTTAACCTCCATGTATTTGTGGTCTTTCCACACTTTTTCTTGTGGTTGACTTCTAGTTTCTTACTGTTGTAGTCACAAAAGGTGCATAATGTGACTTCAGTATTTTTGTGTTTATTGAGACCTGATTTGTGACCTAGTATGTGATCTATTCTGTAGAATGTCCCATGTGCATTTGAAAAGAATGCGTATTCTGCTGTTTTAGGATGAAATGTTCTGAATATATCTGTTAATTCCATTTGGTCCAGTATGCCATCCTAAGCCATTGTTTCCTTCTTTATTTTTTGTTTAGATGATCTGTCCATTGGTGTAACTGGGAGGTTAAATCCACTACTATTTTTGTATTATTATCAATTAGCTCCTTTATGTTTGTTATTGTTTTATGCATTTGGGTGCTCCCATAAGGGGACATAAATATTTACAATTGTTAGATCTTGTTGGATTGTCCCCTTTATTGGGATATAGTGCCCTTTTTTGTCTCTTTTTCCAGTCTGTTTTATTTTTTTGTAAAAATTTTATTTATTTATTTATTCATGAGAGACTCAGAGAGAGAGGCAAACACATAGGCAGAGGGAGAAACAGGCCCAATGTGGGACTTGATCCCAGGACTCCAGGATCACGCCCTGAGCCAAAAGCAGATGCTCAACTGCTGAGCCACCCAGGCATCCCTCCAGTCTGTTTTATTTTTTTAAGATTTAATTTTTTTATTCATGAGAGACTAAGAGAGAGAGAGGCAGAGACACAGGCAGAGGCAGGAGCAGGCTCTATGCAGGAAGCTCAATGTGGGACTTGATCCCGGGACTCCAGGATCACACCCTGGGCCAAAGGCAGGCATTAAACCACCGAGCTACCCAGGTGTTCCCTTCCAGTCTGTTTTAAAGTCTGGTTTGTCTGATATACTATTTCTACTGGCTTTCTTTTGACATACAGTTGCATGATAAATGTTTCTCCATCCCTCACTTTCAATCTGCAGGTGTCTTCAGGTCCACAATGAGTCTCTTTGCAACATATAGATAGATGGGTCTTGTTTTTTCATCCACTCTGACACCCTATGTCTTTTTTATTCAGCATTTAGTTCATTTATAAAGTAATTATTGGTAGATATGTATTTAGTCCCATTTTATTAGCTGTTTTGTCACTGATTCTGGTAATTTCTCGATCCTTTCTTGTCTTTGTCCCTTTTGTTTTCTTCTTTGACCTCAAAGAATCCCCTTTAATATTTCTTGCAGGGCAGATTTGGTGTGAAAAATTCCTTTAGTTTTTCTTTGTCTGTGAAACTCTTTATCTCTCCTTCTATTCTGAATGATAACTGTGCTGTATAGAATATTCTTGGTTGCAGACTTTTTCCATTTGGCACTTTGAACATATCATCCCATTCTTTTCTGGCTTACCAAGTTTCTGTTGAGAAGTCTCCAGCTGGCCTTATGGGTCTTTCCGTATCAGTTAAGGACTTTTTTTGTCTTGTTGCTTTTAAGATTTTTTTCTTTAGTGCTATATTTTGCAAATATACACTGGCCTGCTTTTATTGATTTTGATGGGAGTTCTCAATGCCACCTGAATCTGAATATCTATTTCTTCTCCAGATTTGGGAAGATTTCAGCCATTATTTTCTCAAATACACTTTATGCCCCCCTTTTCTCTCTCTTCTTCTTTGACTCCTATAATGTAAATGTTATTATGTTTGATGGAGTCACTGAATTCCCTGTCTATTCTCATTTTGCATAAGTTTCTCTGTCCTTTGTTCAACTTCATTATTTCCATTATTTTGTTCTATGCTGCTAATTCATTCCTCTATTTCTTCTAGCCTGCTGCTCATTGCATCAAGCCTGTTTCCAACCTTATTTATTGCACTCTTCATTTTTATTGATTCTTTTTTAACTCTGAGATCTCTGTAGTAAGGATCTCACTGACGTCTTCTATTCCTTTCTCATGCCCAGTGAGTATCCTTATGATCGTTACTTTAAGTTCTCCATCAGGCATGTTACTTATGTTTTACCTACATCTCTGGCCATGGCCTTTTATTGTTCTTTCATTTAGGATACAGTCCTCTGTCTTGGAGTCTCTGCCTTCTTCTCTGTGTTAGAAAAGAAGTTATGTCTCCTGATCCTAAAAGTAATGGCCTTATAAATAATAGTTCCTGTATTACAAAGGGCCTGACACTTCAGGGAATGTCTCTGGTGTGTACTGCTTGTTTTCTGCTGTTGTATTTTGCCTGCACTTCCTTCAAGCCAGTCTGTAGATACTCTCTGCCTGCTGTGTGCAGTGTTTGGCTCCTGGTCTGAATGTGGCAAGTTTTAACTAGATGTGTTCTTGTCTGCTTATGAAATGAAACCTGACACATCTCTGCCAGGGCTGAAGTCCTGCAGAACTCTCTGGTCAGGACATGTGGTATGGTCAGGAATTTGTTCTGGTCTTCTGGGGAGGGGCCCACTCTGTTGGGACTAAGGCAAACATGACTGATAAAGGCAGTCCCACCAGAGTGCAAGGGTGAGGGGCTTGGTGTAAGAATGTTAGGCAGCCAGTGTCGATTTTACACTGCTTCCTGTATGTGGCTTTGTGTTTATGCTAAGGGGAGGAGGGAAATGGCACCATCCAGCTCCTTTGTTCCTGGAGAGGAGTCTCCATGAACCCTGACGAGCAAATAATCTCCCCCTTGTGTATCCCAGGTGTTCTTCAGATCATTGTTTCCATGTTGTCTAATTCTGGTTTGTTTGCCTGCCTTCTCTCAAAAAGCATCAGTTGTCCTTCAGGCTCTATCCTAGCCAAGCCCACTGACCTTTAAAGCTCCAGGCTCTAAGCCTTGCTGGTTGCATGAACTCACAAAATTCAGCCCCTCTCATTTTCCAAGCTAATGGCTTTGGGGAAACCTTCTCCATGTGCATCCCCCATGTGCTTTTCTCTCTCTCTTCTCTCTCTCTCTCACTCTCTCCCCCCCTCCATCCATCCCTCCCTCTCTCCCTTCTCCATGACCACATTTCTCTCCCCTCCACAGTACCCACAATCCCTTTTACCCTAAACCATGTATCTGTACTTCCTACCTTCTTTGACATGGCTTCTTCTCTCCCTTTAGTTGTGTAGTTTGTTCTGTCAGTCTTCTTGCCTATTTCTGGGCCATTTATGATGATTTAATAGTTGTGTTCATGAATTGAAATGAGCTTAGGGTCCTCCACTCAACTGCGATCTTCTCTCTCCCCCAAATGAATTTTTACTATAAAGATAAACAGACTTCCAATATGTGGGATGATATACATGGAACTTCAATATCCTTATTCTGCCATGACCTGAAACCACCAGGGAGATGATAGTGTAACAGACCCTTGTAGGTACCTTACTTGATCCTGTGAAAGGAGTGTTGGAGCAGGTGATGTCCAGGGTCCCTTCCAACAACAGTCTTACTATCTGTACCACTCCAGCACTGATCACAGGACTTGGTGAACCACAATTCAGTGAGTGGCCATATGGAACCTCTGGTGCCCATCCATGGAGCATGGAGGATGCATGGGAGGATGCATGGTAGAGCAGCAGCAGGAAGGAGGCAGCGGACTGGCATGTGGGAGGTCAGTAGGTTCAGTGTGAGCAAGATCCCCATGCTCCCCTCATGTGAGTGTTCCCCTCATGGTTCTACCCTGCAATGCTTGGGCATGCCTGTCCTGAATACTACCTGAGTGGCCCTGTCCCAAATATCACCTGAGTGGCCTTATGGAACCTTATGGTTACTCTACACCAAAAAACAAACAAACAAACAAACAAAACTTTTTTTAATGGCAATTTGACATTATCTACCAAAAGGCTTATGTTTGGGCCTAGCAATCCCACTTTAAGGAATTGACCCTATAGATTTAGTACATGTGCTAATGACATACTTACAAAGTTTTTTTTACAGCATTCTTTGTATTAGCAAGAAAAGAGGGAGAAACAAAATTTTCATCAGAAACACTTTGGTTAAAAAAAAGAAATTTGGTTAAATTAGGCCACATTGATGCAGTGAAAACACATGCAGCTTTTTTTTAAAGATTTTATTTATTCATTCATGAGAGACAGAGAGAGAGAGAAAGAGAGAGAGAGAGAGAGAGAGAGAGAGAGAGGCAGAAACACAGGCAGAGGGAGAAGCAGGCTCCATGCTGGGAGCCTGACGTGGGACTCGATTCCAGGTCTCCAGGATCACACCCTGGGCTGAAGGCAGCACTAAACCATTAAGCCACCCGGGCTGCCCCCCATGCATTATTTTTAAAGGAGAATGAGGAAACTTACTCTTTGCAAGTTATACTAAATAGAATGATCTCCAACTTACAGAAAATGAAAAGAAATTTGTACAAAACTGTGTATATAATACTACTGTTTGTGTGAAAAAACAGTTTCAGTGCTTTTATATGTATAAAATCTACAAGTGTACAGAATAAAGTCATGAAACTGAGATTTGTTGCTTCCAGGAAGGAAACTTGGTGGCTGAGGGACAGGGATGGAAAGGAAACTTTTACTGTATGCTATTTTATGCCTTCAAATTTCGAATGTTGTGAATGTATTATCTTTCAAAAGAAATACAATGAAAAAAATTTTAAATATGACAAAAATTCCATATTTGTATTATGTTCATATATTTATATAAAAAGATAAAAATCAGAAGGTCTGGGATGATATATACCAAACAGCAAACAGGTATTAATGCCTTTAGGAGGAGGAGGTGGGAGGCTCGATGTATATGTGTGGTAGGTTTTACTTTTTACTTTAAATTTCTTGAATTTAAAAATGAGATTTCATAATTACACAAATTAGGCACATAAAAAAGGACTTGCACCATAAGATTAGGAACATTGGACCAAGAGAGTACAGGTTTTTCAATTCAGCCCTATATGTATAAGGTGCTCAGCCCTATTAACTTGTCCTTGAGTTATTCCCTTGGGTCTTTGTAATGGATTGAGGTAATAACACCTTGCCATGCAAGGACTTACAATGAAATAGTGAAATGACCATCAGTCTTATAATGGCCTCTGTAGAATAGTGAAGTTTTTGATATCAAAAGTGCTATAAAAAGAGTATAAAAAGATAAGCTATGGACCAACTTCTACAACTATTGCAATGATACAACTCACAATTCGAAAGTATATAATCTGAAGATACTGTCATGTTTTATTAGTTTAACAAAGTTGAAAGTGTCTGGTCTGTACATAATGAATGACCTTAACCATGTTGATGCTGCAAGTGAAAGTTCATTGTCATCTTTATACTAAGTTTATTGGTATTTTTAATGTAAAATTAGGACTGCAGATTATTCCTCCACCAGTCTTAGTCCAGGAATGAGGCTCTCACCAGATGCAGTTATGCAGTCATGTGGAACCTTGCTTTCTAGTGCTGGAAAAGATGTCTCTCATTACTGGCTTCAATAAATATGAGTCCAGACTGCTCACAAAAAATAAATATGTAGTCTTTGAGGCTACTGAAAAGATCTTGCAGTTTATAGACAGTAATACTGTGTTTAAGACCAGATTACATTAGATAGTAGGTGTATCACTTTGGATAGTCAGCTTCTCCTGATGGTTAACCAACTTTCCCTATCCTATTACCTATTTCACAAAGTTATTGAAACAATAAAAAGATATAATATCATGAAATCACGTTGTAAACTCTATAGCGTTGTGCAAATATTATCATTATCATCTTTTAGCAACTAAAATGGCAGAGATAATAAGTGGCTATGGGAGCTTCCCTCACATTGCTTTAAAAAAAAATTCCCCTTTATTTTTATAATCACATGGCAACTTTAAAAACATGCAACTTCCAGAAGGTCTCACTGAAAATTTGGCACTGTAACTTTTTCTATCACTGCATGGGAAAAAAGGTAAGAATTAACATTTTATAATAATACTAGAAAATACTTGGTAATAGGAAAACAAAACCAAAATTTGTTGTTTAGTGTTATGTCTTTCTGAACCCCTAGATATAAACAAAAGTGATAGTATAAACAATGAATTTTTTCTCTTAAATTTCAGTTATCTACCTCATATTCTACCATGCCATCTTTGTGTTCTTTACCTGGACCTACTGGAAGTCCATATTTACACTCCCACAACAGCCAAATCAGAAGGTAAGAATACTGGTTGCTTCTTAAAGGCTAAAAAACAGGAAAGCAGAAATGCAAAAAAGCAAATAACTTTCATTTACAGGAGAGATTAGGGTAATCTTTAAAAAGGACTCTTAATGATAAATGTAAATTAAGTGTAGGATGCTCTATTGCAAATTCACTGGCCATACATACTTGAAGACTAAGAAACCACTATTTCAATTAGTGATATAATTATTTTTTAAAAATTTTACTTCAATTCAATTTAGTTAACAGATACTGTATTATTATTTTCAGGAGTACAATTTAGTGATTCATCACCCAGTAGCACATATCACCCAGTGCTCATCCCATCAAGCTCCCTTCTTAATACCAAGTACCCAGTTTACACCATCTGCCCACCCACCTCCCCCCTAGCAACCCTCAGTTTGTTTCCTATAGTTAAGAATCTCTTATGGTTTCTCTCCTTCTCTATTTTTATCTTCTTTTAATTTCTTCTCCCTTCCCCTGTGTTCAGCAGTTTTGTTTCTTGAATTACACATATGAGTGAAATCATATTGTATTTGTCTTTCTCTGACTGATTTTGTTTAGCATAGTACCCTCTAGTTCCATCCACATCATTGCAAATGGTAAGATTTCATTCTTTTTGTAGGCTGAGTAATAGTCATATATATACCACATCGTCTTTATCCATTCATCTGTCAGTGGATATCTGGGCTTTTTCCATATTTTGACTACTGGAGACACTACTGCTATAAACACTGGGGTGCATGTACCTCTTCAAATCAGTACTTTTGTATGCTGTGGATAAATATCTAGCAGTATAATTGCTGGATTGTAGGTTAGTTCTATTTTTAACTTTCTTTTTTTTTGTTGTTTTGTTTTGTTTGTTCCTCTTTTTCTAGTTCCTTTAGATGGAAAGTTTGGTCCCTTGAGATTTTTCTTGCTTCTTGGTCTTTCCAGATTTTTTTTCTTGTTGACTTTGGGTTTCATAGCATTATTGTCAGAAAAGATGAGCAGTGTAACTTTGATCTTTTTGAATTTGTTGATACTTGTTTTGTGGCCTAATATGTAATCTGTTCCGGAGAATGTTCAATGTGCACTTGGAAAGAATGTGTATTTTGCTGTTTTAGGATGGATTGCTCTGAACATATCTGTTGAATCTCTCTGGTCTAGTGTGTCATTCAAAGACACTGTTTTCATGTTGATTTTCTGTTTGGATGATCTGTGATCAATATCAGTGGGGTGTGAAAATCCCCTACGATTACTATCTATTACTTCCTTTATGTTTATTATCGGCTACTTTAAGTATTGAATGCTCCCTTGTTGGGTGTATAAATATTTACAATTGTTATATCTTATTGGATTCTCCCCTTGATTATTATATAGTATTCTTCTTTGTCTCTTGTTACAGTCCTTATTTTAAAGTCTTTTTTTCTGATATAAGTATTGCTATCCTGGCTTTCTTTTCACATCCATTTGCCTGATAAATGCTTATCCATCCCCTCAATTTGTATCTGCATGTGTCTTTAAGTCTGAGATGAGTCTCTTGTAGGCAGCATATAGATAGGTCTTTTTTTTAGATAGGTCTTTTTTAATCCATTTTGTCACCCTATGTCTTTTGATTGGATCATTTAGTCCATTTACATTTAAAGTAATTATTGATAGGTATGTATTTATTATAACCATTCTGTTACTTGTTTTATAATTTTTGTAGTTTTTTCTGTATCCCTTTCTTACCTTGCTCTCTTCTCTCATGATTAGTTGGCTTTCTTTAGTGATAAACCTTGATTCCTTTCTCTCTATCTTTTGCATATCTATTACTGTTTTTTAAATTTTTGGTTACTATTTGGATTGTATATAGGATCTTCTGTATATGGTGGTCTATACTAATTTGATGGTTGGTTAAATTTGAACCCATTCTTGACTTCTCTCCTCCTCACTTTTTAAGTATATGGTGTCACACTTTACATTCTTTTATTTTGGGAGTCCCTTTACTGATTTTTACACATATACTTACTTTTACTACTTTTGTGCTTCCTACTTTCCTTACTCTTGCTTGTGGTCTTTCCTTTCCACTCAAAGACTCACCTTTAAAATTTCTTGCAGGACTGATTTAGTCTTTATGAATTCTTTGAACTTTTGTTTGAGCAAACGCTATCTCTTTATATTCTGAATGATAGCCTTGCTGAATAGAGTATTCTTGGCTGCAAAATTTTCCCATTCAGCACTTTGAATGTATCATGCCACTCTCTTCTTGCCTGCAGGTTTCTGTTGAAAAATCAGCTGATAGCCTTATGAAGGTTCCCTTTTATGTAACTGTCTTCTGTTCTCTTGTAGCTTTTAAAATTCTCTTTCTCACTACTTTTTTTGCCATCTTAGTTATTACTATGTATCTTGATGTGAACCTCCTTGGGTTGATTTTATTGTGGGATCTCTCTACCTGCTGAATCTGGATTTCTGTTTTCTTCCTCAAATTCAGGAAATTTTAGGCTATTACTGCCTCAAAAGCACCTCAATAAATTTTGCCTCAAATAAATTTTCTGCCCCTTTTCTCTCTTCTTCTGGGATCCATATGGGATCAAATGTTTTTTTTTTTTTTTTTTTTTTTTTTTTTATTTATGATAGTCACAGAGAGAGAGAGAGAGGCAGAGACACAGGCAGAGGGAGAAGCAGGCTCCATGCACCGGGAGCCCAACGTGGGATTCGATCCCGGGTCTCCAGGATCGTGCCCTGGGCCAAAGGCAGGCGCCAAACCACTGCGCCACCCAGGGATCCCGGGATCAAATGTTATTATACTTTATAGCACCACTGAGCTCCTTAAGTCTATTCTTGTTTTGCACATTTTTTCCTCTCGACTACTTCAGCTTGATTACTTTACATTACTCTCTCCTCCAGATCACTGACTCATTCTTCTGCCTCATCCAGTCTACTATATATTTCATCTAATATATTTTAAATTTCATGTATTGTATTCTTCATCTCTGGTTCTTTTATGTGTGTTCTGTATCTTTCATAAGGGTCTCACTGATGTCTTCCACTCTTCTCAAGCCCAATGCGTATAATCATTTCTTTAAACTATCAGGCAAATTACTTATCTGTGTTTCACTTTGGTCTCTTACTGTAATTCTGTTATTTTATTTGGGACATACTCCTCTGTATCCTCATTTGCCTTACTCTCTGTATCTGTTTCTCTGTGTTAGGAAAGACAGATCTGTCCCCTGCACTTGAAAGTAATAGCCTTATGGAGAAGAGTCCTGTAGTGCCCTACTGTGCACTATCCCCTGTTCAGAACCTGGCACTTCAGGGATGTCTCCTATGTGTAATTCACACACTCTGCCACTGTGACTAAGCTACCTTTGCCCTCAGTCCTGTCATCCCTATTGGTTCTTTGCCTTTTGTCAGTAGCTCTTTCTCCCTGTGGTGTAGGGCAATATGAGGATGCCTTGAGCTTAAGTTAAGTCAGAACAGGCATTTGCCAGAGATGCAATAGCATGTAACTTCTGGGTGCTTTCCCCATGTTGTCCCTGAGAAGCCTTCACTGGTGGGCAAAGCCTGAAGTCAGACCAATAGTCTGCTTCTAGCCGTCTGCTGGGACCTTAGTCCGAGTGGTGTTTGTGGTTATCTTTCCCTCTCTCCTAAGGCACACACTTTGGTGTGCTGCTAGCCATTATAGGAGCTGCTTGCACACTACCAGACCTGTGGCATCATCCTGTATGGGCTTTGGCCAAAAGCATATTGAAGAGTGCACATCTACTGGAGCACCATGGGGGAAGGAGGTATTGGTTGGTGTCACTGTGTTGACAGCAAATTTTGTGTGCCTGTGGTCCTCTGTGGGAGGGGCCCTGCAGTGACAGACTGAGATGGGGTATCTGGAGCAGTGAACTGGCAGAAGCAATGCATGGAGGATTTAAGTGGCACTGCTAGCAATTTACATAGCAAGTCCAACTCTAGGGCTGGGGAGAGAAATGGCATCTAGCTCCTTTGTTTCTGGAGTTGTTTGTTAGTTCTGTCCCTCCAGGACATGCCTGAGATTAATAAATAACTCACTCCCATATGCCCCAGGCACCTTTCAAACTGCTGCTTCTATACTGTATCTTCTCAGGCTGTTTATTGCGCTGTTTCTTTAAGGGTAGGTACTCAGTTTCTTCTTGTCCACCAGCTCTTCCAGAGCTGAACCTGCTGATTTTTAAAAATTTCAGGTTTTAAGTCCTGAAGTTATAAAAGTTCATGAAATTTGGCCCCTCTGGTTTTTAAAGACAAATGATATGGGGTTTTGTATTCTCTGTGCAAACTTCCTAGTGTGGGGTTTGTTTCACTCCCCTTTTCATGCTTAAGCCTTCCTTCTCTCCCGCAGACAGTCTCAGGAGCCCCTTTAGTTCCTGACTGTGTCTCCACCCTTCCTACCCTCTTTAACATGGCCTCTTTTCTGCATTTAGTTGTGGAGTTTATTCTGCCAGTCTTCAGGTCATTTTCCAGGTTATTACACTGATGTGAGTGTTATCTAGTTTATCTGCAGGAAGAAGTGAGCCTAGGGTCCTCCCACTCTGCCATCTTCCCTGAAAGCCCCTTTATCATATATTTTTTATGCTATCTATAAGCAACTCACTTTATAACAAAAAGTAAATAGACTGAAAGTGAAAGGATGGAAAAAGTTATTCCAAGCAAATAGTAATTTTAAAAGACCAAGGGTAGGTATACAATATCACATGAAAAAGGGCTTTAAGCCAAAAAATATTACAAGATACAAAGAAAAAAAGACCATATTAGTGATGTCAGAAATATGGCAAAGTAGAAAAGACAGCCTTTTTCTTACCACAAAAACAAACAAACAAACAAACAAACAGACAGTATGTTTGAATGAAAATAGCACTGGTAGAGCTCAAGAGTCTAATTAAGAACATACAACAACACAATAAAATAAAAAAAGGAGAATAATCTCACAGAAGGATTACTGGGGAAAGCAGCATGGCTGAGACATCTGGAAAAGACTAAGAACAAAGAAAATGGGCAAAGGTTATCAGTATCAGCCATGTGGCAGGTAACAATAAAGTTCCCAGTGTCCTGCTCAATGGAGGAACCTTGCAGTTTTTGCCTCTGAGGACTTCAACAACTCCCAAGGCAGCCACAAATTCCCACTTCTTTTATAGCAGAGCACTCCATAATGTTTGTTGTATGGGACCGAACCCAGCAGCCTGCTCTGCAGATGATACTGGCAGCTTTTGCAACTGAAGTAACCAACAGCTATCACCACCACAGACTCCCTATAGAGTGAGACACTGCTGAGAACTTCATATGAAACAGCCACTGTTGTGCCACACCAGTACCAGGTCTGCCATCCCCCTCCCTGCCAAACCTGTGCTTGCCCTAGATACTAGAGCCCTGGCCACTTCATGTACACCTGAACAGCAGACCCCAGCTTCACAACCACTGAATGCACACTCATGCTCCAGACCCTGACTCAATGGCCATTCTTCATGCACCAGCACCTCCAAAACCAGAGCCACCGACACTGCAGGGTATCCCATATCCTAGACTCTGAGACACTATCATTTCATACATACTTGTACTCTGGACCCTGGTTCCATGGCCACTCCTCAAGTACTCATAGGAATTGAAGCACTGCTGCAGCGGGTACACCAGCCCTCTAGAACTCAGGTCCACAGCTGCTCCACAAGTGCTGAAACTTAGGACACCCAAGCTACTGCCATAGCAGGCTCATCCATGCATCTCACAAGCTACTCCCTGGACCCCTGCTTTGTAACTGCTCTGTGAGTTCTTTCACAAAGAGTGATGGGGTCATTTCAACAGCAGGAGTACCTGTGCCTCAGATCTCAGAGCCCCTGTAGCTTTGTGCAAGCCTGTACTCTGGTCCCCAGCTCCATGGCTGTTCTGCAAGGACCTTACCTCACACACCATTACCAACACTACAGTAGGGGTGCTTGTACCCCAAGCACTAATATCACCACTACCCCAGGCCCCAGAGCAACCCTAGGGGCTTCATGCATGCCTCCACCCCAGATTCTGGCTCCATTGCTACTCCATGGGCACCCATGCATAAAACATCATTGACATAGCCATTGTAAGTGTGCTCACAAGCTGAATCCAGGGCCTGGAAAGATCCTCTCAGCCATGACTTCCACCATGGGAGGAAAAGAGACCAGGAGGCCCCAAGCGCCTTCACCACTGAAGACCCCAACAGCCCTCACTGCCACTGCAGACACCTGTGGGCTTGACCACCAAAGACCCCTTTAGTGTATGTTGATTCTGATGACAGGTAACAGAGGTGCACAGGGACCATGCTACTGCATCTACTCTGGAGCTAAAACTGCCTCATCCCACCCATCAAGCACCCTTGCACCAATCTACAGGTGATGGTCTTTCTTCACTGAAACCAGTCCATATAGTCTGGAAAAGATGACAGCTCCATCAAATATGCACATAAAAGCTCAAGGAAAAATGACCATTCAAGGAACAATATTCCAATAACTACCTGCAAAGAAATAGATATCTATTAAAAAAAACTACCTCAAAATAATTGTTTTAAGGAAGCTCAGCAAACAGTAAGAGAACACAGATAAATAGCTTAACAAAATCAAGAGTACAATATATAAACAAAACAAGAAGTTAAACAAAAATAAACCGTAAAAAAGAACCAAATTCTGGAGCTAAAGAACACAAGGAAATGAAAAACAGTAGAGACAATATTGACAGCATTCTTAATCAAGCAGAAGAAAGAATCTACAAACACAAAGACAGGTCCTTTGAAATTACCCAGTTAAGGGAACAGAAAGAAAAACAAATGAAATAGTAAAGACAGCTCATGGAACCTGTAAGACACTAT
Source organism: Canis lupus familiaris (assembly GCF_011100685.1). NCBI lineage: Eukaryota > Metazoa > Chordata > Mammalia > Carnivora > Canidae > Canis > Canis lupus. The sequence continues at coordinate 58,872,611 of NC_049260.1, read as the reverse complement.
CAGGCATAAGAATATATGCATTATGGGAATAAAAGAAGAAGAAAGGGGAAGAAAGCTTTAAATAAGAAATAATGGTTGAAAACTTCCCAAATTTGATGAGACATATGGACATTCAGATATATGAAGGCCAAAAGTCCCCAAATAGGTTAAACCAAAAGAAGAATTCACCAAGACACATTATTTTTTTTAGAGAGGAGACAGAGCATACACAAGTTAGGGAGAGAGGGGTAGAGGGAGAGAGAGAATCATAAGCAGAATCCATGCCCAGCACAGAGCCCAACATGGGGTTCATCTCACAACCCTGAGCTCATGACCTAAGCTGAAATCAAGACTTGGATGCTTAACTGACTAAGCCACCCAGGTGCCCCCACCAAGACACGTTATAATCAAACTTTAAAAAATCAAAGACAGGTTGCCTAGGTGGCTCAGTTTGTTAAGCATCTGCCTTCACCTTGGGTCATGATCCCAGGGTCCTGAGATTGAGCCCCACATCTTGCTCTCCTTCTGCCTCCTGCTCCCCCTGCTTGTATTCTCTGCCTATCAAATACATACATATCTTTAAAAATCAAAGACAAAGAATTCTGAAAGCAGCAAGAGAAAATAAGTTAGTTCTTTTCATGGGAACCCCTATAAAGCTATCAGTGGATGTCTCAGCAGAAACCTTGTATATAAAGACTTTGTAGGATGATATATTTAAACTCCTGGTAGAAAAAGAAAAAATGATGGACCAAGATTGCTTTACTTAGCAAAGCCATCCTTTAGAAATGAAGGAGAGATACTTTCCCATCGAGCAAAACCTGACAGAGTCCATCACCAGGAGAACTGTCTTACCAAAAAAGTGTTGAAGGGAGTTCTTCAAGCTAAAATGGAAATATTCTGATTAGTAATATGGACACATATGAAAGTAAATAAAAATCACAGGTAATGGTTACTATATAACCATTTAAAAATACTACAATACTGTAAAGGTAGTGAGTAAATCACTTTTAACTCTAATATAAAGGTTAAAAGACAAATCATTAAAATAGCCATAAAATATAAAATAACCATAGCTAAAATAATTATTAATGAATATACTATGAAAAGGTGTAAATTGTGAAATCAAAACCATAAAATACCGAGGGGAAGAGATAGGGTGACATTTTTGTATGTATCCAAAGTTGCCTTCTAACTAGCTTCAGATAGAATAATACAAATGTGTTTAATGAAAGGTCAATGGTAACCACGAATTAAAAAATGAACTCAAGGGACACCTGGGTGGCTCAGTTGGTTTAGTGTCTGCCTTCAGCTCAGGCCATTATCCCAGGGTTTTGGGATTGAGCCTTCACTGGGCTTCCTGCTCAGCAAGGAGCCTGTTCTCCCTCTCCCTCTGCTGTTGCCCCTGCTTATGCATGCACTCTCTTTCTGTGTCAAACAAATAAATAAAATCTTCAAAAATATAAAAATAAATTCAAGCAGATACACAAAAGATAAAGAAATAAAAGCACACCACTATACAAAACATCAAATCACAAAGGAAAATAGCAAGGAGAAAAAGAAACAAAGAAACTACAAAACAGCCAGGAAACAATTAACAAAATGGTATAGTACATCCTTACCTATCAGTTATTTAAATGTGAATAGATTAAATTCTCCAACCAACAGGCTGGATCGAGTGGATGAATGGATTTTAAAACAAAACACAACTATATGCTGCATGTAAGACAATCACTTCAGATTTATGGATACACATAGGCTGAAAGCAAAGGAATACTAAAAGATATTCCATGCAAATGAAAATCAAAAGCAATTAAGGGTGCTATACTATAGCAGACAAAAGAGACTTTAAGTCAAAAACTGTAACAGGAGACAAAGAAGATAATTATATAATGATACAGGGTTAAATTCATCAGAAGGGTATAAAATTGTAAATATATATGTACCCAACACTGGAGCATCTAAACATACAAAGATTGGCAGAACCAAGGTGAGAAATGGACAGGAATACAGTAATAGGGGACCTCAGCACTCCATTTTTATCAATGCATAGATCATCCAGACAGAAAATTAATAAGGAAAAAGCAAATTTGAATAACACTATAAACCAAATGGACCAAAAAATATATACAAAACATTCTACTAGCAACAGAATAATACATTTTTTCCTCTTCACACACAGAACATTATCTAGACTAGACTATCTACTTGACAAAAAAACAAATACTAAATTTAAGAAAATTGAAATCATATTAAGGATAATTTTTGATCATAACTTCATGAAACTAGAAATCAATAACAGGATGAAAACTGGAAAATTTATATGTATCGGGAGAAGACAGTACATTTCACAACTCATTTTACAAGGATGGCATTATCATGATAACAAAGCCAGACAAAGCCATTACAAGAAAAGAAAACTACAGACCAATATCCTTGGTGAACATAGATGTAAAATCCTTAACAAAATAAAGGAAACCAAGTTCAACAGCATATTAAAAAGATCATTCATCATGGCCAAGTGGGATTCATACTCAGGATACAAGGATGGTTTGACATATATAAATCAATAAATGTGATACACCATATTTACAAAATGAAGGATAAAAATCATACGATGCTTTCAATAGATACAGAAAAAGCATTTGACAAATTTTAACATCATTTCATGATTAAAAAAAAAACTCGGGAAGCTGAGAAGATGGCGGAGGAATAGAGGTCCTCAACTCACCTGGCCCCACCAACTTACCTAGATTACTTTCAAACCATCCTGAAAACCTACAAGTTCGACCTGAGATTTAAAGAGAGAACAGCTGGAACACTACAGAGAGAAGGGTTTTTGCTTCTAACAAGGTAGGAGGGTGGAAAAATTTTTTTAAAAAGTCAAGTGGGGCAGGGGCCTCGTGAGGAGCCAGGCTAAAGCCCAGCGGCCAAAGCCTCCGGACAGGAAAGCCTAGTCCCAGAGAAGCAGGAACTTTAGAAACTCCCCACCGGATTCTTCCAGGACTGAAAGGTGCTTAGCAGGGAAATGAAGCCGAATAGCAGGAGGGGCAGTGGAGCCTTCGGTTTCCCAGAGTCACTAATACAGGAAGTGCACCCCGGGGGAGAGAGCACCACAGACTGTGGGCCAAACTCGGTAAAGGGCTGGAGTGCACACCCAGCGGGACCTCGGGAGGAGCCGGTCAGTCAGGCTGGGACTCCGGGTGGAGGGGGCTGTGCCCTGCTGCCTTCAGGAGCTGTGCCTCCGAAGCACGATTCCAGCAGCACAGGCCTGGGATTCCAGCGCACCCTGTGGACACAGCCCACGATCCTGCACTCCCCCGGGAAAGGTGGAGGCGGGGAGGGCACAGGACAGCAAGGACTCTCCTGCGCTGGGCACCCCCAAGCTGTGCAGATCACCACACCTGCAATGGCCTGGGAGCATCTAAGCAGGTACAGACTGAGAGACTGTGGTAGTTACTGCCGGGAGCTGACTCCAAAGCTGGAGACCTGGCCACTGCCATTGTTGTTGTTCCCCCTTGTTTCACTGTGTGCCTGGGAGGAGCGGGGACACCAGGGGACAGACACCTCAGGGGGTAAACAGCTCCCACTGAGCCCAGCACCAGGCAGGGGGTGGAGCATCTCCCCCAACTGCACACGCCTGAGAATCAGCACAGCAGGCCCCTCCCCCAGAAGACCAGCTGGAAGAACAGGGGAAGAGCAAGTTCTTGACCAAGCAGCACTAGAAAGCTCCAGAGGAAGTCGAGAGATTTACAATATATAGAACCAGAGGGTACCCCTCCTATTTTTTTCCTTTTCTTCCTTTTTCCAGTAAAACTCGTTTTTATATCACACTGTAAATTTTCAACTTTTTTTCCCTTTTCCCACCTTAACTACGATATTTTACCACCTCTTCATTTTTAAGATTCTTCCTTTGTGACTTTCATATTTCTACAATTACAGGTCCTAGATATATTTTCCACTTCTAGATTCCCTTCACCATACTCAACGTAATTTTGGGAGATATACAAGATATGGGTTTTTTTTTGTTTTCTCTGCCTCATTTTGTTATACAATGGTGGAAGTTAATACCTTCTAAAACATAACCGCATGCACCCAGAACCAACTGGTATATGGTGCTTGTTCATTCTGTGAAATTCATCATTCCCATTCTGCCCCATTCTTTTATCTCATTTATGTTTTGGTGGTCAATGTTGGGGCCTTCTATAAGTATTTCTGGTTTATATAAACTCGGGACAGAGCATCTTCTAACATCTTCTAACGTACAGAACTTAATATACTCAGAAACAAGGGGATCACCCTCTAGAACCCCTCAGGTAGACTACATTCTCCCTCCACTACAACTTCCTCACCACCACCATCTCCCAGCACCCCCTTTTTCTTTTCTTTTCCCTTTTTCTTTCTCTTCTTCTTTGGGATTCTTGGCCTTTTATTTTATAACACCTTGTTTTAAAATATGTTTTTCACTTTAGAGATCCTTTTGTTTTATAACATTCTTTGTTTTCAATTTCTGGTCTCTGACCTCATCAGAATCATCTAGGGTGAAATTTACTTAGGCCATGATTGATGTTCTTGACTCAGTCTGCTTATACAGCCAATCTGCACTGAGCAAAATGACTAGAAAGAAGAACTCTCCACAAAAGAAAGAATCAGAAACCATACTCTCTCCCACAGAGTTACAGAATTTGGATTACAACTCGATGTCAGAAACCCAAATCAGAAGCACAATTATAAAGCTACTTGTAGCTCTGGAAAAAAATCATAAAGGATTCAAAAGACTTCATGACTGCAGAATTTAGATCTAATCAGGCCAAACTTAAAAATCAATTAAGTGAGATGCAATCCAAACTGGAGGTCCTAACAATGAGGGTTAATGAGGTAGAAGAACCAGTGAGTGACACAGAAGACAAGTTGATGGCAAGGAAGGAAGCTGAGGAAAAAAGAGAAAAAAAATTAAAACACCGTGAGGGAAGATTAAGGGAAATAAATGATAGCCTCAGAAGGAAAAATCTAGGTATAATTGGGGTTCCAGAGAGCGCCAAGAGGGCCAGAGGGCCAGAAAGCATATATGAACAAATCATAGGTGATAACTTCCCTAACTGGTGGAGGAAAACAGGCATTCAGATCCAGAGGATAGAGAGATTCCCCCCCGAATCAATAAAAACCGTTCAACAGGTCGACATTTAATAGTGAAACTTGCAAATTCCAAAGATAAAATCTTTAAAGCAGGAAGAGACAATTGATCCCTAACTTCAATGGGGAGAAATGTTAGATTAACAGCAGACCTCTCCACAACGACCTGGCAGGCCAGAAAGAGCTGGCAGGATATATTCAGGGTCCTAAGTGAGAAGAACCTGCAGCCAAGAATACTTTATCCAGAAAGGCTCTCATTCAGAATAGAAGGAGACATAAAGAGCTTTCAAGATAGGCAGAAACCGAAAGAATATGTGACCACCAAACTAGCTCTGCAAGAAATATTAAGGGGGACTCTGTAAAAGAAATAGGAAGCCCAAAGAAATAATCCACAAAAACAGGGACTGAATAGGTATCATGATGACACTAAATTCATATCTTTCAATAGTAACTCTGAATGTGAATGTGCTAAATGATCCCATCAAAAGATGCAGGGTTTCAGAGTGCATAAAAAAGCAAGACCCTAGTACTGGAAGTCCTAGCCTCAGCAATCAGACAACAAAAAGACATTAAAGGCATTCAAATTGGCAAAGAAGAAGTCAAACTCTCCCTCTTCGCCGATGACATGATACTCTACATAGAAAACCCAAAAGTCTCCACCCCAAGATTGCTAGAACTCATACAGCAATTCGGTAGCGTGGCAGGATACAAAATCAATGCCCAGAAGTCAGTGGCATTTCTATACACAAACAATGAGACTGAAGAAAGAGAAATTAAGGAGTCAATCCCATTTACAATTGCACCCAAAAGCATAAGATACCTAGGAATAAACCTCACCAAAGATGTAAAGGATCTATACCCTCAAAACTATAGAACACTTCTGAAAGAAATTGAGGAAGACACAAAGAGATGGAAAAATATTCCATGCTCATGGATTGGCAGAATTAATATTGTGAAAATGTCAATGTTACCCAGGGCAATATACACGTTTAATGCAATCCCTATCAAAATACCATGGACTTTCTTCAGAGAGTTAGAACAAATTATTTTAAGATTTGTGTGGAATCAGAAAAGACCCCGAATAGCCAGGGGAATTTTAAAAAAGAAAACCATATCTGGGGGCATCACAATGCCAGATTTCAGGTTGTACTACAAAGCTGTGGTCATCAAGACAGTGTGGTACTGGCACAAAAACAGACACATAGATCAGTGGAACAGAATAGAGAATCCAGAAGTGGACCCTGAACTTTATGGGCAACTAATATTCGATAAAGGAGGAAAGACTATCCATTGGAAGAAAGACAGTCTCTTCAATAAATGGTGCTGGGAAAATTGGACATCCACATGCAGAAGAATGAAACTAGACCACTCTCTTTCACCATACACAAAGATAAACTCAAAATGGATGAAAGATCTAAATGTGAGACAAGATTCCATCAAAATCCTAGAGAAGAACACAGGCAACACCCTTTTTGAACTCGGCCATAGTAACTTCTTGCAAGATACATCCACAAAGGCAAAAGAAACAAAAGCAAAAATGAACTATTGGGACTTCATCAAGATAAGAAGCTTTTGCACAGCAAAGGATACAGTCAACAAAACTCAAAGACAACCTACAGAATGGGAGAAGATATTTGCAAATGACATATCAGATAAAGGGCTAGTTTCCAAGATCTATAAAGAACTTATTAAACTCAACAGCAAAGAAACAAACAATCCAATCATGAAATGGGCAAAAGACATGAACAGAAATCTCACAGAGGAAGACATAGACATGGCCAACATGCATATGAGAAAATGCTCTGCATCACTTGCCATCAGGGAAATACAAATCAAAACCACAATGAGATACCATCTCACACCAGTGAGAATGGGGAAAATTAACAAGGCAGGAAACAACAAATGTTGGAGAGGATGCGGAGAAAAGGGAACCCTCTTACACTGTTGGTGGGAATGTGAACTGGTGCAGCCACTCTGGAAAACTGTGTGGAGGTTCCTCAAACAGTTAAAAATATACCTGCCCTACGACCCAGCAATTGCACTGTTGGGGATTTACCCCAAAGATACAAATGCAATGAAACGCCGGGACACCTGCACCCCGATGTTTCTAGCAGCAATGGCCACTATAGCCAAACTGTGGAAGGAGCCTCGGTGTCCAACGAAAGATGAATGGATAAAGAAGATGTGGTTTATGTATACAATGGAATATTACTCAGCTATTAGAAATGACAAATACCCACCATTTGCTTCAACGTGGATGGAACTGGAGGGTATTATGCTGAGTGAAGTAAGTCAGTCGGAGAAGGACAAACATTATATGTTCTCATTCATTTGGGGAATATAAATAATAGTGAAAGGGAAAATAAGGGAAGGGAGAAGAAATGTGTGGGAAATATCAGAAAGGGAGACAGAACGTAAAGACTGCTAACTCTGGGAAACGAACTAGGGGTGGAAGAAGGGGAGGAGGGCGGGGGGTGGGAGTGAATGGGTGACGGGCACTGGGTATTATTCTGTATGTTAGTAAATTGAACACCAATTAAAAAAAAAACATAAAAAATAAAAAAAAAAAAAAGCAAGACCCATCTATTTGCTGTCTACAAGAGACGCATTTTAGACCTAAGGACACCGCCAGCCTGAAAATGAAAGGTTGGAGAACCATTTACAATTCAAATGGCCCTCAAGAGAAAGCTTGGGTAGCAATCCTCATATCAGATAAATTAAAGTATATCCCAAAGACTAGTAAGACATGAAGAGGGACACTGTATCATACTTAAAGGATCTGTCCAACAAGTGGACCTAACAATCATGAATATTTATGCCCCAAATGCGGGAGCTGCCAAGTATATCAATCGAATAATAACCAAAGTAAAGAAACGTAGATAATAATACATGTATAGTAGGAGACTTCAACACGGCATTTTCAGCAAATGACAGATATTCCAAGCACAACATCTACAAGGAAACAAGAGCTTTCAAGGATATACTGGACCAGATGGATTTCAGAGATATATACAGAACTTTGCATCTGAATGCAACTGAATACACATTCTTCTCGAGTGCACATGGAACTTTCTCCAGAATAGACCACATACTGGGTCACAAATCAGGTCTCACTGATACCAAAAGATTGGGATTGTCCCCTGCATATTTTCAGACCAAAATGCTTTGAGCCTTGAACTCAATCACAAGAAGAAATTTTAAAGAAACTCAAAAACATGGTTAAAGAGCATCCTGCTAAAAGATGAAAGGTTCAACCAGGAAATTAGAGAAGAATTAAAAAAATTCATGGAAACTAATGACAATGAAAATACAACTGTTCAAAATCTTTGGGATACAGCAAAAGCAGTCCTAAGAGGGAAATATATCGCAATACAAGCATCCGTCAAAAAATTGGAAAAAACTCAAATACACAAGCTAATCTTGCACCTAAAAGAACTGGAGAGGGATCCCTGGGTGGCGCAGCAGTTTGGCGCCTGCCTTTGGCCCAGGGCGCGATCCTGGAGACCCGGGATCGAATCCCACGTCGGGCTTCCGGTGCATGGAGCCTGCTTCTCCCTCTGCCTGTGTCTCTGCCTCTCTTTCTGTGTCTCTCATGAATAAATAAATAAATAATATTTATTCGATCCCGGGTCTCCAGGATCGCGCCCTGGGCCAAAGGCAGGCGCCAAACCACTGAGCCACCCAGGGGTCCCAATAAATAAAATCTTTAAAAAAAAAAGAACTGAAGAAAGAACAGCAAACAAAACCTACACCAAGCAAAGAGAGTTAATAAAGATTTGAACAGAAATCAATGAAATGGATTCCAGAGGAACTGTAGAACAGATCAACAAAACCAGGAGTTGGTTCTTTGAAAGAATTAATAAGATAGATAAACCATTAGCCAGCCTTATAAAAACAAAAGAGAAAAGACTCAATAAAATAACGAATGAGAAGGAGTGATCACCACCAATACCAAGGAAATACAAATGACTTTAGAAATGTATTATGAGCAGTTATATACCAATAAAGTAGGCAATCTAGAAGAAATGGATGCATTTCTGGAAAACCACAAACTACCAAAAGTGGAACAGGAAGAAATAGAAAACCTGAACAGGCCAAAAACCAGGGAGGAAATTGAAGCAGTCATCAAAAACCTCCCAAGACACAAAAGTCCAAGGCCAGATGGCTTCCCAGGGGAATTCTATCAAACATTAAAGAAGAAACCATACCTATTCTACTAAAGCTGTTTGGAAAGATAGAGACAGAATACTTCCAAACTCGTTCTATGAGGCCAGCATCACCTTAATTCCAAAACCAAAGACCGCAAGAAAAAGGAGAATTATAGACCAATATCCTGATGAACACAGATACAAAAATTCTCAATAAGACACTAGCCAATAGGAACCAAAAGTACATTGAGTATATTATTCATCATGACCAAGAGGGATTTATCCCAGAGATGCAAGGTTGGTTCAACACTCATGAAACAATCAATGTGATAGATCATATCAGCATGAGAAAACACAAGAACCATATGATCCTCTCAATAGATGCAGAGAAAGCATTTGAAAAAATCAGCATCCATTCCTGATCAAAACTCTTGAGAGTGTAGGGATTGAGGGAACATTCCTCAGAATCTTAAAATCCATCTATGAAAAGCCCACAGCAAATATCATCCTCAATGGGGAAAAACAAAGAGCCTTTCCCCTAAGAACAGGAACATGAAAGGGATGTCCACTCTCACCACTGCTATTCAACATAGTACTAGAAGTCCTAGCCTCACCAACCAGACAACAAAAAGAAATAAAAGAATTCCAATTGGCAAAGAAGTCAAACTCTCCCTCCTCCCAGATGACATGATACTGTACATAGAAAACCAAAAAAGACTCCACCCCATGATAGAACTCATAAAGCCATGCAGCACTGTGGCAGGATACAAAACCAATGCCCAGAAATCAGTGGCATTTCTATACACTAACAATGAGATTGAAGAAAGAGAAATTAAAGAGTTAATCCTATTTATAATTACACTCAAAAGCATAAGATGCTGAGGAATAATCCTAACCAAAGAGTTCTATACCCTAAAAACTACAGAACACTTCTGAAACAAATTGAAGAAGACTCAAAGAGATGGGAAATATTCCATGCTCATGGATTGGAAGAATTAATATTCTGAAAATGTCTATGCTCCCCTGGGCAATATACACGTTCAATGCAATCCCTGTCAAAGTACCATGGACTTTCTTCAGAGAGTTGGAACAAATCATCTTAAGATTTGTGTGGAATCAGAAAAGACCCCGAATGGCCAGGGGAATATTGAAAAAATAAAACCAGAGCTTGGGGCATCACCAGGCTGGATTTCAAGTTGTACTACAAAGCCCTGATCATCAAGACAGTGTGTACTGCCAAAACAAAACAAAACAAAACAAAACAAAAACAAAAACAAGAGACACATAGATCAATGGAACAGAACAAATAACCCAGAAGTGGGCTCTCAACTCTGGTCAACTAATATTCTATAAAGCAGGAAAGACTATCCACTGGGAAAAGGACAGTCTCTTCAATAAATGGTGCAGGAAAATTGGACAGCTACATGCAGAAGAATGAAACTAGACCATTTCCTTACAGCATACACAAAGATAAACTCAGAATGATGAAAGATAGAAATGTGGGACACGAATCCATCAAATTCCTAGGCAACACAAGAGAACAGAGGCAACACCCTTTTTGAACTTGGCCACAGCAACTTCTTGCAAGATACATCTATGAAGACAAGGGAAACAAAGCAAAAATGAACGATTGGACTTAAATCAAGATAAAAATCTTTTGCACAGCAAAAGAAACAGTCAAGAAAACTAAAAGACTACCTACAGAATGGGAGAAGATAATTGCAAATGAAATATCAGATAAAGGGCTAGTATCCAAGATCTATAATTAACTGATTAAACTCAACAGCAAAGAAACAATCCAATCACGAAATGGGCAGAAGACATGAACAGGAATTTCACCAAAGAAGACATAGACATGGCCAACAAGCACATGAGAAAATGCTCCGCATCACTGGCCATCAGGGAAATATAAATCAAAACCACATTGAGATACCACCTCACACCGTTAAGAATGGCGAAAATTAACAAGACAGGAAACCACAAATGTGGAGAAACGGGAACCCTCTTGCATTGTTGGTGGGAATGTGAACTGGTGCAGCCACTCTAGAAAGCTGTGTGGAGGTTCCTCAAAGAGTTAAAAATAGAGATACCCTATGACCCAGCAATTGCACTACTGGAGATTTACCCCAAAGATACAAATGCAGTGAAAAGCTGAGACACCTGCACCCCAATGTTTATAGCAGCAATGTGCACAATAGCCAAACTGTGGAAGGAGCCTCGGTGTCCATTGAAAGATGAATGGATAAAGAAGATGTGGTTTATGTATACAATGGAATATTACTCAGCCATTAGAAACAATAAATACCCATCATTTACTTCAATGTGGATAGAACTGGAGGGTATTTGCTGAGTGAAATAAGTCAATTGGAGAAGGAGAAACATTATATGGTTTTATTCATTTGGAGAATATAAAAAATAGTGAGAGAGATTAAAGGGGAAAGGAGAGAAAATGAGTGGGAAATATCAGAGAGTGTGACAGAACATGAGAGACTCCTAACTCTAGGAAACGAACAAGGGGTAGCGGAAAGGGAGGTGGGCAGGCAGATGGGGTGACTGGGTGATGGGCACTGAGTGGGGCACTTCACCAGATGAGCACTGGGTGTTATACTATATGTTGGCAAATCAAACTCCAATTAAAAAATATACAAAAATAAACTCTCATCAAATTAAAGGGAACATACCTCAACAGCATAAGGCCAAATATGATAAAACCACAGCTAATATCATATTCAACCATGAAAATCTGAAAGCTTTTTCTTTAAGATCAGGAACAAGACAAGCATGCCCACTCTCACCACTTCTATTCATTATAGTACTGTAAGTGCTAGGTAGAGCAATTAGGAAAGAGAAAGAAATAAAGGCACACAAATCAAAAAGGAAACAGTTTTTTGTTTTTAGATGACATAATCTTACTTATGGAAAACGCTAAAAAATACACAAGAAAAACCTTTTAGAATTAATAAATAAATTCAATAATGTTGCAAGGAAAAGAGAAAAAGACAAAGATCAGTTGTATTTCTATACCATAAAAAGAAACTATCCAAAAAAAAAAGTTAAAACAATTGCATTACAATAGCATCAGAAAGGATAAAATACTTAGGAATAAATTTAACCAAAGTTTTGACGGGACTATACAAGATAAACTACAAACAATGATGAAAGAAATTGAATAAGGCAATTAAATGGAAAGATTTCTTATGTTCATGAATTGGAAGAATTAATATTGTAAAAATGTCCACATACCCACAGCTATCTACAGATTCAGAGCAATACCTCTCAAGATTCCAATGCCATTTTTTACAGAAATATGAAAAACAATCCCAAAATTCATTTGGAATCATTAGAGATCCTAAATAATTAAGGCAATTTTGAGCAAGAAAAATAAAGCTGGAGGCGATACACTTCCTGATTTCAAATTACATTATAAATTTATAGCAATCAAAACAGTATCATACGGTCATAAAAAGAGACACATAGACCACTAGGAGAGAGCTCAAAATAAACCTATGCATATGCAATTAATCTTTAACAAAGTTGCCTAGAATACCCAATCGGAAAATGATAATCTCTTTAACAAATGTGCTGGGAAACTTGGATATTCACATGCAAAAGAAAAATTGGATCTTTACCTCAGAAAAATTCATTTAAAATGAATTAATGACTTGGGCAGCCCAGGTGGCTTAGTGGTTTAGCCCTGCCTTCAGCCCAGGGTGTGATCCTGGAGACCCGGGATTGAGTCCCACGTTGGCTCCCTGTGTGGAGCCTGTGTCTCCCTCTGCCTGTGTCTGCGCCTCTGTGTGTGTGTGTGTGTGTGTGTGTGTGTGTGTGTGTGTGTTCCATGAATAAATAAATAAAATCTTTAAAAAATAACATAAAATGAATTAATGACTTAAACAAAACACCTTAAACCATAATAATCCTAAAAGAAGAAAGAGGAAAATTCTTTGACAATGGTCTTAGCATAATATTTTGGATTTGACACCAAAGTCACACATTACAAAGGCAAAAATAAACAAGTGGGACTACATCAAACTAAAAAGTTTCTGCATAGCAAAAGTAACAACAAATACAATAGTAAGGCAATCTATGGAATGGGAGGAAATATTTGTAACTATTTGATAAGCAGTTATTATATAAAATATATGTGTAACTCATACAACTCAATAACAGTAGTAGTTACTGTTAATAATAATAATAATAATAGTAATAGCCTTATTAAGAATGGTCAAAGACCTATATAGATGTTTTTAAGAAGAATGTACAAATGGCACACAGGTACATGAAAAGGTACCCAACCTCACTAATCATCAGAAAAATGTAAACCAAAACCAAATCCTCACAACTATCAGGATTGCTATTATCAAAAATCTAGGCATAAACAAGTGTTGGTGAGGATGTGGAAGAAAGGGAATCCTTTTTCACTGTTTGACAGAATGTAAATTGCTACCGCCGTTATGGGAAACAATATCAAAGTTCCTCAGAAATTAGCAATAGAACGGTATAACATATGATCAAACAATCCCACTTCTAGTTATATATCCAAAAGATATGAAAACAGGTTGCTGAAGAGACATGCACTCCCATGTTTAATGCAGCATTATTTACAGTGATAAATATATAGAAACAACCTATTTGTTCATCAACAGAGGAGTGGATAGAGAAAATATGGGATATATGTTTAATAGAATATTATTCAGTTTTTAAAAATAAAGAAATCCTTCCATTTGCAACAACATGGATGTAACTGGAGGACATTATGCTAAGTGAAATAAGCCAGACACAGACAACTAGTGCATTATCTCACTTATATGTGAATCTTTAAAAAAAAAAAAAAAAAAGGTCAAACTCATCGTAATAAAGCAGAATGGTGGTTATCAGGAACTGGGAGGTGAGACTTAGGGGAAATATTGGCAAAAATATACAAAATTATAGCTATAAAATGAATGTTATGGAGACCTAATGTATAGAATGGCAACTATAATTAATAATTAGTAATATTGTATAATTAAAGTACTAAGAGAATAATTTCAAGTGTTGTACCACAACAAAAATCTTAACTCTGTGAGGTGACAGATGTTCATCAGCTTGATGTGGTAAGCATTTCATAATTTATATGTATATTAAAACATCACATGACATACCTTAAATATATCCAATTTTTATCCACCAGCCATATCTCAATAAAGCTGGAAAAAATAAAATGAATAAAATATTTAACTCAAAGAAAAAGAGAGGTGGACATTACATACTGATAAGATAATCAATTCAGCAAGAACATGCAGCAGTTATAAACATAAAGTGTGGCCCAAAATACAGGAGGTAAAAACACCCAGAATTGAAGAAAAAAATATACAGTTCTACAATAATTGGAGATTTCAATAACCCATTTCCAATAATGGATAAAACACCTAGATAGAAGACCAATAAGGAAATGGAGGATTTCATAACACTGTAAACCAACTAGATGTAACACACATGTATAGAATACTCCACCCCAAAATAGAAGAACATACACTCTTCTCATGAGCAAACAGGACATCCTCCAGTATAGACCCTATGTTAGGATGCAAAACAAGTCTCAATAAATTTAAGGATAGTGATCATATAAAGGATTTTCTCTGACTTTAGTGGAGTGAAACTAGAAATCAATAACTTAAGGAAAACTATAAATTTACAAATTTGTGAAATTAACTAAAAAATCATAAGGGAAATTTAAAAAATACTTTGAGGTTAAATGAGAAACAACATACCAAAAATTTTAGGATGCAATAAAGCGGGGTTCAGAGGAAAATTTATATCTATAAATACTTATATTATAAAAGGAGTAATATGTCAATTCAATATTCTTTACACCTTAAAGAATCAGAAAATGAAGAGCAATCTAACCCCAAAGTTAGCAGCAGTAAATAGTGAGGAATGGAGCAGAGATAAAACCAAATATAGAATAGAAAACAATAGAAATAGTAAAAACAAAATTGGGAATTTGAGACGATTGACAAAATTAAGAAACTTTTAGCTAGACTGAACAAAGAGAGATAGGACACAAACTACTAATATCAGAAATGAAAGTGGGACATTACTACAGAACTAACAGAAACAAAGAATAATAATAGTACGAGGGATTGTGCACCAACAAATTAGAAACCTAGATGAAATGGAAAAATTCCTAGAAATACACAAACTACCGAAATTGACTCAAGAAGAAAATATTTTTTAAACTTGTATATACATAAAATAAGTAAAGAGATTAATCAAAAAATAATCAACAAAGAAAAGCTCAGGACCAGATGGTTTCACAGGTAAATTCAATCAGAAGAATTAACATGAGTCCTTCTTAGAATCTTCCTAAAAGAGAGACAGACAGACAGACAGACAGGCAGACAGACAGAAAGAGAAGTGAGGAACACTTTCTCTAACCAATCCAAGTAGGCAAGAAAAAAAAAATAAAGGCATCCAAATTGGATAGAAAAAAAGTAACATTACCTCTGTTCACAGATAGTATGGTCTTACATGTAGAAAACTCTAAAGATTCCCCCAAAACACCTATTGGAAGTAATAAATTAACTCAGCAAAATTACAGGATACAAAATCAACACACAACAATTAGTTAATTAGTTACAATTCTATACACTAACAATGAATAATAAGAAAACAGTTACATTTACAATATTATGAAAAAGAAAAATACTTAGTAATAAACTTCATCAAGGAGGTGAAAATCTTCTACACTGAAAACTAAAAACTGTTGCTAAAAACAACTAGATACAAATAAATGGAAATACAGCTCATGTTCATGGATTAGAAAAGTTAATATTGTTAAGAATGTCATTACTATCCAAAGTAGTCTACAGATTTGATGCAAGCTCTATCAAAAGCACAATGATTTTTTTGCATAAATAGAAAATTCCATCTTAAAATTCATATGAAATCTTAAGGGACCCCCAAATAGCCAAAATAATCTTGAAAAAGAACAAAGTTGTAGGTGTCACTTACTTGTTTCTAACCTTACTACAAAGCTACAGTAATCAAAACAGGATGTTACAGACACAAAGGCTAATGGAATAGAAGTAAGAGCCTACTAATAAATTCTTACATATATGGCAGATGATTTTTGAAAAGGATGTCAAGACCATTCAATGGGGAAAAGATGGTCTTTTCGACAAATGGTAGTGGCAAAATTGGACATGCACATGCAAAATAATGAAGTTGGACTCATACCTTACAACATATAAAAAAATTAGCTCAAATGGATTAAGTACCTACACCTAAAAAGCTACAAAACCTTTAGAAAAAACATGGGTGGGTTGCCTGGGTGGTTCAGTTGGTTTAGCATCTGCCTTCAACCCAGGTCATGGTCCCAAGGACCCTGGGATGGAGCCCTGAGTTGGGATCCCTGCTCAAGGGGGCATCTGCTTCTCCCTCTCCCTCTGCTCCCACCCCATTCATGCCCTCTCTCATGTGTGCTCTCAAATAAATAAATAAATAAATAAATAAATAATCTTTAGAAAAAAAACATAGGGAATAAGTTTCATGACATTGGAGCTGGCAATGATTTCTTGGATATGACATCAAAAGCAGAGGAAACAAAAGTAAAAGTAAATTGGGCTACATTAAAGTTTAAACTTCTGGACATTAAAAAACACAACCAACAGGGTGAAAAGACAACCTATGGAATGGGAGAAAATGTTCACAAATTATATACTCAATAAATGTCGTTTATCCAGAGTATTTAAAGATTCTTACCACTCAACAACAAAAAGACAACCCAACTAATAAATGGGCAAATGATTTGACTAGACATTTCTCTGAAGAATATATGTGAATGGCCAACAAACACATGAAAAGATGATTGACATCATTAGTAAATAAAGAAATGTAAACTGATTACAAGAGATACCACTTCACATCCACTAAGAAGTCCAAAATGTACATACATACAGAAAAGAGAGAAAAGGAAGGAAGGAATAGAACAGCTGTTAATGTGGATGTGAGAAACTCTGAATCCTCATACATTGCTACTGGGAATGTAAAATGGTACAGCTGGTGTAGAAAACAATTTTTCAGTTTCTCATAAAGCTAAACATAAAGTTGTCTTGTGACCTAGCAATTCTATTACTAGGTATATGCTCAAGTTGAAAACATGTGTTCAAAAGTTATACACAATTGTCCATAGGGCACTATTACCTATAGCCAAAAGATGTAATATCCATCAACAGATGAATGGATAAACCAAGGATGGTATGTCCATAAATGGAGTATTATCCAGCCAATAACAAAAAGTGCATTACTGATACATGCCACACACAGAATGGATGAACCTTGAAAACATTATGCTAATTGAAAAACACCAGACACTAAAGACCACATATTGTTTGATACCATTTGTATGCAATATCCAGAAAGGAAAGAAATCTAATGAGGTGGAAAGTAGATTAATGGTTGCCAGAATCTGGGGATGAGGGAAGTAAGAAATTACTGCTTAATACATATGGGGTGTCCTTTTCGAGGTGATGAAAATATTCTGGAACTAGATAGTAGTGATGGCTGCCCAACACTGTGAATGTACTAAATACCACTGAATTGTACGCTATGAAATGTATACTTTAAAATGAAATTTTAGGGCACCTAGGTGGCTCAGTCATTTGAGCATCTGCCTTCAGCTCAGGTCATGATTCCAGGGTCCTGGAATCGAGCCCTACATTGGGGGCGGGGGGAGTCCCTGCTCAGCAGGAAGTATGCTTCTCCCTCTACCCTTCCTGCCTGCTTGTGATCTCTCTTTCTTTCATGCTTTATCTCAAATAAATAAATAAATAAAAATCTTAAAAAAAAAATAAAATGGAATTTTATGTTATGTGGATTTTAGCTCAGTGTAAATAACTGTCCCCTTCACACTATTTAGAAAGCTTGTAGGCCAACAGAAAGGCTGAATGGTTGGGAGTTTTGTAGGACTAAACTGGGTGGAATGATAGTAAGATTTAAATAAGAATTGCAAATTTCTAACACCTAAGACTACATCTTCATCATTTTTAATTGGTAAAAAAAAAAAAAAGTGAGTCTTTGGGGCCTATTTCATAGCCATGATATTTATTTCTCTAGTACCAAATACATCCCAATCTATCACCTAATACCAAATACATCCCAATCTATCACCAATTGCCCACCCAAAATGTGTTTACTGGTTAATTGCATTCTAATCCTCAAATGACGTGTTTAGTACCAGATAGGGCATCCAGAGATGACATCTTATTCCAATCCAAAGCTTACTTTTTGTTACTTGATGAAACAAGGTTTTCATCATATACTAGCAGTAACAACTCTGCCTCTGCTTTTCAAGCAGGTGCAGTATGCCACACAAAAGTTATATTCCCAAGGTCAACCCCCAAATTAAAGTGCTTCCCCAAGTGCTACTTTTATCAAAATAAAAAATAATTGTTTAGGGGCACCTAGGTGGCTCAGTGGTTGAGCCTTGGCTCAACCTTGCCTTTGGCTCAGTTCGTGATCCCAGGGTCCTGGGATTGAATCCCATATTGGGCTCCCTGCAGGGAGCCTGCTTCTCCCTCTGCCTTTGTCTCTGCCTCTCTCTCTCTGTCTCTCATGAATAAATAAATAAAATCTTCAAAATAATAATTGTTTAAACTTTATACTACTAACTAGAATAGTTAAATCTAAAATTCTAGTATCAAATCTTTTAAATGATTTAAGAAATTGAACTTGTAAAAGAAACTTTTAATTACTCATTATCCAGTACTTTTATATCAATCTTATAAAATAGGTATTATTTCCTCTATTTCACAGAGGAAGAAACTTGGGTTAAGAGTGTCTGGTTTTTCAAAGTGATTTTTTTTAACTATTAAGTGGAAGAGATGAGGTTTAAACCCCAAAAATCTGATCACAGACCTTTTTTTTTCACCTCTGCCTACCTTTTGGCCCAGAGAGAAGAAAGCTTTCAAGTCTATGTTACTCTGGAAAATTGTTGACATATCTTTTGCAAGATTAGCAAAGTGTGGTGCCAATGTTGGCAATAAGCTTCGTATCAGACTAAAAATTTCTGAAATAGTGAGATTACCCAAATTTCTACTCATTTGCAAAATTAGAATATAGTGTCACAAGCAGTCTCATCCATCTTCCCTAAGAGTGCAACCTCTGAAAAATAACTACAACTTAATAACAATCATCGTTAATCATCAATAGGGCCTGGCAGCGAAACATCACACATCTGTATATAACATCATATTATGGTATAATGGAGTAGAAAAGGCACAAGTCTTAGAGCCCAGTGAACTGGGTTTGGAGCTTAGTTTTGCTACATACTAGTTAAGTGAGTATAACCATGGACAAAGTACTTAATCTTGCTAAATTTTCTTTTCTTTATTTATAAAACAATACTACCTATCACATGGACTTATGAAAATTAATATAAAAGCCAGATTACAATAATTAAGATGATTATGCCAAGAAAGTTATGAGCCAAATTGGTACCTGGACTCCAAGGGTAAATAACAAATATTTTCATCTAAATAGTTATTGTTTAAATGTTAAAATGTTTTTAACATATTCTGTAAACCTTGGAAAATAAAGTCTGCCCTGTCACTTCTGCTTCTAGTTCCACTTGTCCTATTCAGACAAGGAACGCTATGAAAATGAAGAGAGACCTGAGGTCCAGAAGCAGATGCTCGTCGATATGGCCAAAAAGCTACCGGTTTACACAAGAACTGGGAGTGGAGGTCAGTTCATCCAGAGTCACCTAGAGAATCGGCAAGTCACCTTTTGAGACTAGCAAGGATCTGAAAAAGTCTAAGTCATATGTATCCACAGGCTCATCTGTATACTTAGCACTGGAGTCTACCACTAACATTTTACTATGTTACTTTATCACATATCTGTCTACAAACCCATCCCTCTATCCATCATCCATAAAGCCATCTTATTTATTCATACATTTCAAATTAAGCAGCAGATATCAGTATACATCTACCTTAATATTTTATCATTCTTTTCAGGGTGAAATTTGCATACAAAGACATATACAAATCTTAAGCGTGCCATTCAGTATTTTGACAAATGTACACATCTGTGTTACCAAAACTTCTATAAATATTACCACACTCCCAGAAAGGTCTCTCATGCTCCTTCCCAGTCAATCTCATCAACCACCACCAAGACAACCACTATTCTGATAGTTTTCCATCATAGATTAGTTTTACCTGCTCTAGAATTTTATATAATTGTAATCATACAGTATGTACTATTGTATATGGCTTCTTTTACTTAGCATAATATTTTTTGGGATTCATTCACATTGCTGTGTATTTTACTCCTTTTATTGCTAAGTAATATTTCATTGTGTGAATATAGGATAGTTTGTTTATCCATTCACCAGCTGATGCACATTTGGTGTTTCCAGTGCTTAGCTATCATGAGTAAATTTGCAATTAATATTCTTGTGCAAGTATTTGTGCAGAGATATGTCATCTTTCTTGGACAAATGTCCACTATGGAATTTGACTATTAGTTTAAATCGATATTACTAGCTGAACCAATTCTCCACCTTTCGAAATTTGAAAATCAAACCTCTTTTGACAAGTCATTATAATGCTTCTAATAAGGAAGATTGTGTCTCAAGGCTTTGAGAATTATACTGTTAGACATTTATGTTCATCTGTTTGTCATTTATTTATTCAGTAATCATTTGTTAAGATCCAATGTGGCAATTGGGGGAATTTTAATATGGTCTGGGTATTAGTTATTAGGGACTTTATTAATTTTGTTAAAGCATTGATGTCATGGTGGTCATGATTTTTTATTAGTCTTCATACATACTGAAATATGGTGAAAAGTAGACATGAAATATTTTCATGTAATTTCTCACAGTAGTAATTTCTTACAGTAGTAAACAGAATGATATGATAGAACAGATTGATTACAAACTAAAGATATAAGGGATGAATTGGACCCGAGATAAATTTTGTTTGATCTCTAAAGTATCTTTTAAAACTTTGCATTTGTTACTGATTTTTAACAATTAGAATATTTCCACATGAAATTCTATATTTCTGGCTTCTCTTGAAAATTCGGACTATGGCAGCATTCAATCTGCATTTTCACATGGCAAAAGTTAGTTAGCTAAAGCTGAGTAGGATCCACTCTCTTTAAATAAGGCCTACATTCTCAAGTTCTCTCACAGTCTCCAACTGGCTGCTTCACTCATTTCTCACTATTCTCTGGACCCTTGAATCATTTGTTTGCAGCCCTATGATATAGAGAAGGATCCTATGAGGAAATATCATTTGATTTGAGACCTGAATAATAAAAAGTAACTAGCAGGAAGTAAAGAGCAGAGGGACTAACATCCCAGGCAGAAGGAACTGCAAGTACAAAAGTCCCTTATACCGGAACAAGCTTGCAGTATTAGAATAGACAGATAGCCATGGAACTGGAGGATAAAAACTGGAGAGTGATACCAATTAAAACTGAAGAGGCAAGCAGAGGCCAGATGATGCAGACCTTGGTAAGGAATTTGGATTTTATTCTAATGGCATTAGAAGTCCATTGAAGGTTTTAAGTAAAAATGATATAATCTGATTTACATTTTAACAGATCATCTGGCTATTCTGTAGAGAACATATGCGGAACATGAATGAAAGCAGAGTAAATAATAAGGCATCTATTGCAGCCATCCAAATGAGAGATAATGGTGGCTTAAACTGGGCAATGGCATTACTGTATCTTTAAAAACATCTGAATGAATTAAGCATGAATGTCCTTCTCCCTTTTTCCTTGACTCATCTATAACCATACTTTTGTCATCCTCCCCATTGCTAGACATAAACACAAACTGCTGAATTAGTGGTCCATTATGCTGAATCAGTTATGTGTGCTTAATGTACACTTCAGATGAATTATTATGTTAGCTCAAATTATACATGATTTTAGTTGTTTCACTTAATAATAATTACATTAAACAGTCATACTCATCAATGAACAGAGAAAAAATGAGAAGAAAAAGAAAATGTCTTTCATCTAAGGGAAATAAAGAAAAAAGGAAGGAGAGAAGGAAGAGGGAGAAATGTTATATATATATATATATATATATATATATATATATATATATATATTATATGTATGAAATATATATATGTGCATACTGAAATATAGTGAAAAGTAGACAGGAAATTATATGTATAATTTCTCACAGTAGTAAACAGAATGATATGATAGAACAAAGATTGGTTATAAACCAAAGGCATATGGTATGAATTGGAGATTTACAGAGTGAAGAGAACCCTGAATCAACTAAGGAATCAGGAAAACCATAGTGGTCACTGTCCTGCCGTTTACTTGCTATGTGATCTTGTGGAAGTCACTTGATATGGCTCAAGTCTTTACTTCCTTTATTTGTGAAATGGTCAATTGAATTGATTATTTTCATATAGGAAAGTTGGAGTAAACAGAATTTAAATTATTTTCCCATAATTTTCCCAATTGTCAAGCAGTTGACAGTATAGTTTGTTTTATAATGCCAAATCTTATTATCAGATATCCAGATATGAAAACTTTCCCCTTTACCTTCATCCCCTAAAAGATGCCATCAAGACTAAACAGGAGAAAAAAATACATACCACAATTCTCTTCTGTGAAATGCCTTTTTCTTGGTAATTTGAGATGACTTTGACTACTTGTAATCAGTGTATAACAAGTCATCCAGATAGGCTAACAAGATACATAGTGTCATACTGAGCCCTAACCAATGCTAACCATTTTATTTCTCCTATAGCTGTTAGATTCTGTGACAGGTGCCATTTGATCAAGCCAGATCGCTGCCACCACTGCTCTGTCTGTGCCATGTAAGTGACATCCATATTTCCCCTGGGCTGAACTTGGACAACAAAGTGATTGATCCTAGCATGTGACCATGCCTAGATAAGAGCATTTCTTTTCAATCATAATGAGCACATGCCATACACCCTCTTGGAATGATGGTGATTCAAAGTATTCTAAAGATAGGAAAGGGATATAAAACCCCATTTTAAAAATAAATATTCAAGGTACCTGAGTGGTTCAGTCAGTTGAGGATTTAAATCTTGATTTCAGCTCAGGTCATGTTCTCAGGGTCCTGGGATAGAGCCAAACATCAGATTCCATGCTCAGAGGGGAATCTACTTCTCCCCCCTTCCTTCTCCATTCCCTCTGCTTGTGTTCTCTCTTTCATATTCTCTTTCTCAAATAAATAAAGAAAATCTTTAAAAATAATAAATTAAAATAAAACTTTATTTTAGAAGTTTTAGATTTATAGAATTATTGTGATGATAGTTCTCATATGTTCTACAACCAGTTTCCCTTATTGTCAACATGTTGCATTAATATGATACATTTGTTACAGTTAATGAACCAACATCAATTCATTATTTTTAATTGAAGCCTATACTCTATTTAGATTTCCTCAGTTTTATTTAGTATTCTTTATCTTTTCCAAGATCCCATTCAGGATATCACATTACATTTAGTTGGCATGTCTTCTTAGGCTCTTTTAGCTCTGACAGTTTCTCAGACTTTACTTGTTTTTGATAACTATGACAGTTTTTAGGATTTTAGGACTAATGATCAGCTATTTTGTAGAATATCCCTCAGTTGGGATTTGTCTGACATTTTTCTCATGATTAGACTTGGGTACTATGTTTTGGGTAGGAAGAGCTTAGAGGTAAAGTACCATTATTGTATCAATAGCACATACTATGAACATGACTTATCACTCCAATATTAACGTTGATCATCTAGCTGAGGTAGTGTTTGTCAGACTTCTGTAATGTAAATTTACTGTTCCTCCTCTGCTTCCTTTACTCTTTGGAAGGAAGTCACTATGTATAGCCCAAACTAAAGGAATGGAGGAAGCTATGCTCTCCCTCCTTGAAGGCAGAGTATCTACATAAATTGTTTGGAATTCTTCTGCATGGGAGTTTATCTCTTCTCCTTTGTTTGCTTGTTTATTTGTTGATTATTCATTTAAGTATATAGGCATGGATATTCCTTTATACTGTGGGTTATACCTCAATATCACTTTATTTTCTTACTCGAATTACTCTAGCTTTGTAAAGTCACATCTTTATGTTAATAAATATAATCTTCATGTTCTTCTTGGTGTGTGTTCCACCCATATTTCTTACTCTTGATTCAAACGGATCTGTCAAAAGTTCAGAAATACCCAATGTGAAACAAATAAATCACCAGAATAGTGATTAGTAGATTTTCTTGTTTTTTTAAAAGGTTTTATTTATTTATTTGAGAGAAAGAGAGCCAGAGAGAAAGAGTACAAGCAGAGGAGGAGCAGAGGACAAGGCAGAAGAAGACTCCTGACTGAGCAGGGAGCCCAATGCAGGGCTCGATCCCAGGACTCCAGGATCATGACCTGAGCCGAAGGCAGACACTTAACTGACTGAGCCACCCAGGTGCCCATAATTAGCAAAATTTTATTGTGTACACACAAAAAAGTTTGCAAACCAGGAGCACTCAAACCAAAGCATAAAATGAGGCTTGAGGTATATTTATATAAAATAGCTTATATAGTGAGAAAATAAGGGCTTTTTATTCTTCACAGTGATTAGTTAGAATATTTAGAATTTTCTTAAGTGATAGAAACTTGGTCAGTGATTATATAAACCTTGGAAAACAGTTTAAATTTTACTAATGATTTCCAGAGTCATAAGCAAGAAATGACCCAGGTCAAGTCAGTCTTACAAAGTAAGCTAAATTAAGCTTTGTTTGTATGACTAAACTGGTTTTGTACGCTTGGGAAATTTTCAAAGGTGTTCTCCATTTGTTTTTTTTATTTTAAAAGATTGTAGCCATGTGTTGTTTTCTGTACTTTTATTAATCTGTATATTGAGCAAAATGGGGGAGATATCTTGAACTTCTAGGCATGTAACTTGCTGCCAGCATAATCCTGTAAAGTGTCGTGATTGGCTTATCCTAGAAATAACTGAAGACAAAATAGTTTTGCAGTAGCTCATAGTGGAAATCTAGGAATGAGTGTACTGGTACCATGTAAAAATACTGAGATTTGAGTTCAATTATGAAGTGTTACTTCATTTCCGTAGCTCCACTTACCACATTGTATTTTGTTTATTTTGTAGGTGTGTATTAAAAATGGACCATCACTGCCCTTGGTATGTCCTTCTGATTCATTTCTTTACTCTGAAAGGGTCAAAATTGCTCAAAATACCTACCTTCCTAAGCATAGTTGTAATGTGTGTGTTTCTACAACGATAAATCACTGGGTTTTGTATGTACATGGGGAACAGGGGAGGCATAACATTTTAAAGCAAAAATAAATATACCACCAAAGGTATGGTAGTGAATTCTTGGGCTCTCAAAGTTAGCTGGGTGTAGTAATGAAATCAAGCACAAATAGTTTTCTTCTTTGACATTATACAATTCAGTTCTATTTTTAGTTGTCTTGATGCTTGAAATATTCTAGATTGTTAATTTCAGGAATTCTTCTCCAAATTCCATAGGTCTGACTTAGGGAATCCATCTGAAACCATGTAACTACAAAGAGGACATGCCATACTATACTAAGTATAGCTGTTGAAATTGTAATAGGTTTT
Organism: Canis lupus familiaris; assembly: GCF_011100685.1. Taxonomy (NCBI): domain Eukaryota; kingdom Metazoa; phylum Chordata; class Mammalia; order Carnivora; family Canidae; genus Canis; species Canis lupus. The sequence goes on along the minus strand of NC_049260.1, from coordinate 58,846,753 downwards.
CAGCATCCAAGATTCAGGTTTCCTTGGGTGGGTCAGAAACCAGTCCAGAACTATTAAGTAGGCCAGGTGTCTCTATGCCTGTAAATGAAAGGAAAAACAAGTGAGACATGAACTTGTTCTTCCAATCTATTCCTATTAAGGGACTTCTATTTCTTTTGAGTTTCTACACAACACATAATGAAGTAGCAGGAGTAACATACTTCATTGCTTTGTTCACTTATGTATCAGTGTGTTTTCAATCAATGGATCTTGATTTCAAATTAGTTTTCCTTTTTTTTCTTTTTTTAGGGTTAATAATTGCATTGGATTTTCCAACTACAAATTCTTTCTTCAGTTCTTAGCTTATTCTGTTCTCTACTGCCTGTATATTGCTACAACAGTCTTCAACTATTTCATCAAATACTGGAGAGTAAGTCATCACCAGAACAAATACATACCTACTCCAATCTGTGATATTTTTCAACTTTTTTTTTTTTTTTTTTTTTACATTTTGAAATAGCTAATACTAAAGTAACCAGAAAGGAAGGCACCAAAAACAAATTTCCCATGTTGACTATTCTGAGATTTAGGAATTTGTTATTTAAGGATTCCACTTAAACAAATTTATGTCATACATGAGAATCTCGTTAAGACCCTTAAGAACCTAATCTCTTGACTCTTAGTGATTCTTTATAATGTACTTATCTAGTCAAGTTTAAAAATCCACTTCTTTCCAATTATAGATTTCTAAAATGTTGAAAGTAATTTTGAATCTCTAGTTTCCTAAGAAAAATGCTAGCAAAAGACTTTCTCATTTCCTGTTCAAAAGAGAAATGCAAATTTTCTACTGAACAGAAAAATTAATTGACTCATCTTCGCATATGACCAAAATGAAATGAGTCTTATTGAACTTTGTATGACAAACACTGGGTTGAGAATTGGGAAACCTAAGTTCTAATGCTGGCTCTGTTACCTGCTTCACTGACTCACTGCCAAGATCAGATAAAACATATGTTAAAAGTATTTTACCTTTCAACATACAATTTTGATGATTATAGTGAAATCTAAAAAATAATTTCATATTTCTTCTACTTGAAGATTTCAACTATACTCTATTTCCAAAAGAGTTGAAGGCAGATTTTTACTTTACATATGTGTATGAAGTCTGGCAGCAGTATAGTAATTTTTTTTTATTTCATACAAATGGACTTCAGAAGATATCTCTTCCCCACAATTCCAGTACAGTAGTTAAAATATCATAATCTTCCATGATGAGGGTTCCAAACTGAAAACAAGTGGCAAAAGACAGATATGGGCAGAGCTATTAGTTATTACTGTAGGAATTATATAAGAGCCCATATAACAGGAATATCTTACCTCAGGTGAAAAGGTAAAGCAGCAGGGAAAGAATGTGAATCCTGTGACCAGAATAAAGATTATAATAAACTGGAGAACAAAGAAGAAAGACAGGCAGTGAGAACCTAAATACCTGAGAGTAGTTAAATTATTTAGTGCTTTTATCCCTACTAGTGTAGAAAATACAATATAGAAAATTATAGTGATGTGCTTTCCATTCCCTCAACTTGCTTAATTGATTCAGATATTTAATAACTTTAAGAATCAGGAATTATATAATGTATACCAAAATATCAACTCAGAGATACAAAAGTATAAGCAGAAATGAAATTTTCTCTTAAATTTTCCCCAAATACAAAATGTTTCATTATCTTCCATCTCTTCTATGGCTCCTTTCCACATCACAGGATCTCTTATCTATTGCTCAGGTTTTTATGACCTGTTTGGCATCCCCTTCACATACTGAGTTACTACCTGAATGTAAAGAAAATCTATTATATCCAATTCAGCAGGGAAAGTGTCAGCCTTGGTCTTCACTACAGATCTTACTTGGTCTTCACTACAGACCTTACTTGGTTTTCAATACATAGGCTACTGCTATTTAAGAACTCTTTATGGAGTAAACAATGTTGCATTTTACACATTTTACCTTGGCCCTCTAAGTCAGTCAAATCATCAACTACCACAATGCTATCCAGGTTCTGTATGCACTTTTTATTATTGAAAGATTATATTTGGATATGAATTAATTACTAGAAATATGTCAGTATTCACAAGCACAAGAATATAGCCTCGTACTTTTTCTATACCCTCATTTTTTCTCTACAATAGACTAGCTCATGCCTGACAGATGGGACATAAGAAAACCTGTCTTGGCTTGCCTTCATAATGAAAAGGACATTGACTATTCAGAGAAATGCTTCTTTGCAGTCTCTCTAACCAGAAAGCACTTTGGGGTGGTTTAGAGAAAGCTTTCTCAGTTTAAATTGAGTCTCACCTTAAAATAAAAAGTAAATACTGCCATGTATTTTAAAAACCATGTGTCAAGGAGACTAGTGGTTCTCCTAAGAACAGCAACCCCCATTTACCATTTTCAAAGTACTTTCATACCTATTATCTCATCTTCTCACCATAGCCTTATAAAGTACACAGAACAGGAATTGTTAGTCTCATTTAAAAATTATAAAGTTGAGGCTCACTGGAAGCTGTCTGACCCTAAACCCAGAGATCTTAAACACTATGCCATACCCTATTGCTATTATGGTCCTGCTATGGAAAAGCTATAGCTCCTTTGGAATAAAGAATTCAGAAAACTATCATCAAAGAATGTTTTTTTCTCTATATATTAGCTTAAAGAGTAGCATCTTCGATAGGAAATTGATCTTTGCCTTATTAAAAAGTAGTAATATACCCCTTCCGCACTGGGACATGAATCTCCTCACAGAGACTGTGAATTATTTTAGAGCCAAAATAGTAGTAGTATTCTACCAAATTCCCCTGAACTGTTTCTGGTGATTATTGCTTTGAGTAATTTAGCTTAGTTATCTCCTGGGAAAGTAATTTTGAACATAGGGCTGTCAACCTCTTCTAACAAGAAAGGACTTTATCAAGGGATATCCTTTGGCATATAAAAGATAGTTCTGCAAGAGCAATTAAGGGAGGAAAAGACTTCCAGCTTAACTACCCAGAGTGTGAACTTTCTATCAGTCCCTCTTGCCCAGACATTTCCTATTGCCCACTTAAACATGAAAGGTAAGAAGTAAAATAAATGTAAGCTTTAAAAGCTTTAACAAACATACTAGTAGAGATTATGAAAGCAAAAACCTAGTTGGGCTAAAACCACTACAAAACAATGTATAAAATTTTTCCTATAAACTCAGAACAAAACAAACACATACTAATCAAATTCAGTTTGGGTGCTTAGGCCAAGATTTTATGGAGGGATCATTTCAGAAAGGAGCTTCATTCAGATAAAGGTTTCTGAAGGTTGAAGTCCCTGAGGTAACTATTTCCTGGGGCGCTCTGCCCCCATGCAAACTTTACCCAGACCACCCCTCAGCTGAAAACATCTGACTGACTGATTTCCCTTTATCTTCATCCTTCAAACATATATACTCTGAAAGATCCCCAATATTTCCTTACATCAAAATAAATAAAAATCTTCTTTAAGAAAGAAATCTGTGCTATTTGAATTTTCCAAGGGTTTTCAAGTCTTAATTTTTTCCTTCCAAATTGAAGTAGAACAAGATACTAATGTTAAGGTCCACTTCAATCAAGAATCACTTTTAATTTTATTACTCAAGAGTATTTGGAAATACTTTAATACAATTCATTATGCCAAAACAATTATCAGCACAGGAAAGGGGGAAATAAAAAAACTTCTCTCAACTGCTCACTCCAGAATTGAAATTGTTTTCTAATGTTCTCTTCAGAAGATAAAAAGTTATACATTGTGCATGCAGCTTTAAGGCTACATGTAAAAAAGAAAGCTGATTCCACATGGAAAATAAGATGTCCCAGATAATTATAAAAGTCTTTAGCTACCTACTTTTACAATTGCCTGTCAAATCCTGCCTGAATTTACTGTCCAATGAGCTATTTTTCACAGGATGTGAGATACCAGGACATTCTACTTCAACCATAAAAAACAGAAAGATGGCGGAAGAGTAGGGTGACCAAATCACCTGTCTCCACCAAATTACCTAGAAAACCTTCAAATTATCCTGAAAATCTAAGAATTCGGCCTGAGAATTAAAGAGAGAACACCTGGAATGCTACAGTGAGAAGAGTTTGCGCTTCTGTCAAGGTAGGAAGACGGGAAAAAAGAAATAAAGAAACAAAGGCATCCAAGGGGGAGGGGCCCCGCGAGGAGCCGGGCTGAGGCCAGGGCGAGTGTCCCCAGGACAAGAGAGCCCCGTCCCGGAGAAGCAGGAGCTGCACCAACCTTCCCGGGCAGAAAGGGGCTCGCAGGGAGTTGGAGCAGGACCCAGGAGGGCGAGGATGCCCTCGGGCTCCCCGGACAGTAACAGCAACTGCGCACCCAGGAGAGTGCGCCGAGCTCCCTAAGGGCTGCAGCGCGCACGGCGGGACCCGGCAGGACCCAGAGCAGCTCAGAGGGGCTCGGGCGGCGGCTCCGTGGAGGGGGCTGCGCGGCCCCGGGAGCAGCTCAGAGGGGCTCAGGCAGAGGAAGAGGCTCCGTGCGGAGGGGGCTGCGCGGTTCCAGGAGCAGCTCGGGGGGGGCTCGGGCGGCGGCTCCGCGGAGGGGGCTGCGCGGCCCGGGAGCGCGAATCCAACAGCGCAGGCCCCGGACCACAGGGCGCCGAGACACAGCCCAGGATCCAGCCTCCCCCCGGGACAGGCAGAGGCCCGGAGGGCCCAGGACCGCAAGGACGCTCCTGGCCCGAGCTGAGCAGATCAGCGGCCCGCCCCGGAGCCTCCAGGCCCTGCAGACGGAGAGCTCCGGAGTTACTGCGGGGGCTGACTCCAGGGCTCCAGAGCTAGCCCCGCCACTAGGGCTGTTGCTCCTGGGGCCTCACGGGGTAAACAACCCCCACTGAGCCCTGCACCAGGCAGGGGCACAGCAGCTCCCCCAACTGCTAACACCTGAAAATCAGCACAACAGGCCCCTCCCCCAGAAGACCAGCTAGACGGAAAACGTCCAGGAGAAGCCAAGGGACTTAAAGTACACAGAATCAGAAGATACTCCCCCGTGGTTCTTTTTGTTTTGTTTTGTTTTGCTTTTTGATTTGTTTCCTTCCCCCACCCCCAATTTTCCCTTTCTTTCCTTTTCTTTCTCTTTTTCTTCTTTTTTTTTCATTTTTTTCTTCCTTTTTTTCCCCTCTTTCTCTTTTCTTTCCTTCTTTCTCTCCTCTCTTTTTCTCCTTTTCCTAATACAACTTGTTTTTGGCCACTCTGCACTGAGCAAAATGACTAGAAGGAAAACCTCACCTCAAAAGAAAGAATCAGAAACAGTCCTCTCTCCCACAGAGTTACAAAATCTGGATTACAATTCAATATCAGAAAGCCAATTCAGAAGCACTATTATACAGCTACTGGTGGCTCTAGAAAAAAGCATAAAGGACTCAAGAGACTTGATGACTGCAGAATTTAGAGCTAATCAGGCAGAAATTAAAAATCAATTGAATGAGATGCAATCCAAACTAGAAGTCCTAACGACGAGGGTTAACGAGGTGGAAGAACGAGTGAGTGACATAGAAGACAAGTTGATAGCAAAGAGGGAAACTGAGGAAAAAAGAGACAAACAATTAAAAGACCATGAAGATAGATTAAGGGAAATAAATGACAGCCTGAGGAAGAAAAACCTACGTTTAATTGGGGTTCCCGAGGGCGCCGAAAGGGCCAGAGGGCCAGAATATGTTTTTGAACAAATTCTAGCTGAAAACATTCCTAATCTGGGAAGGGAAACAGGCATTCAGATCCAGGAAATAGAGAGATCCCCCCCTAAAATCAATAAAAACCGTTCAACACCTCGACATTTAATAGCGAAGCTTGCAAATTCCAAAGATAAAGAGAAGATCCTTAAAGCAGCAAGAGACAAGAAATCCCTGACTTTTATGGGGAGGAGTATTAGGGTGACAGCAGACCTCTCCACAGAGACCTGGCAGGCCAGAAAGGGCTGGCAGGATATATTCAGGGTCCTAAATGAGAAGAACATGCAACCAAGAATACTTTATCCAGCAAGGCTCTCATTCAAAATGGAAGGAGAGATAAAGAGCTTCCAAGACAGGCAGCAACTGAAAGAATATGTGACCTCCACACCAGCTCTGCAAGAAATTTTAAGGGGGACTCTTAAAATTCCCCTTTAAGAAGTTCAGTGGAATAATCCACAAAAACAAGGACTGAATAGATATCATGATGACACTAAACTCATATCTCTCAATAGTAACTCTGAATGTGAACGGCCTTAATGACCCCATCAAAAGGCGCAGGGTTTCAGACTGGATAAAAAAGCAGGACCCATCTATTTGCTGTCTACGAGAGACTCATTTTAGACAGAAGGACAACTACAGCCTGAAAATAAAAGGTTGGAGAACCATTTACCATTCGAATGGTCCTCAAAAGAAAGCAGGGGTAGCCATCCTTATATCAGATAAACTAAATTTACCCCGAAGACTGTAGTGAGAGATGAAGAGGGACACTATCTCATACTTAAAGGATCTATTCAACAAGAGGACTTAACAGTCCTCAATATATATGCCCCGAATGAGGGAGCTGCCAAATATATAAATCAATTATTAACCAAAGTGAAGAAATACTTAGATAATAATATACTTATACTTGGTGACTTCAATCTAGCTCTTTCTATACTCGTTAGGTCTTCTAAGCACAACATCTCCAAAGAAACGAGAGCTTTAAATGATACACTGGACCAGATGGATTTCACAGATATCTACAGAACTTTACATCCAAACTCAGCTGAATACACATTCTTCTCAAGTGCACATGCAACTTTCTCCAGAATAGACCACATATTGGGTCACAAATCGGGTCTGAATGGATACCAAAAGTTTGGGATCGTCCCCTGCATATTCTCAGACCATAATGCCTTGAAATTAGAACTAAATCACAACAAGAAGTTTGGAAGGACCTCAAACACATGGAGGTTAAGGACCATCCTGCTAAAAGATGAAAGGGTCAACCAGGAAATTAAGGAAGAATTAAAAAGATTCATGGAAACTAATGAGAATGAAGATACAACCATTCAAAATCTTTGGGATGCAGCAAAAGCAGTCCTAAGGGGGAAATACATCGCAATACAAGCATCCATTCCAAAACTGGAAAGAACTCAAATAGAAAAGCTAACCTTACACATAAAAGAGCTAGAGAAAAAACAGCAAATAGATCCTACACCCAAGAGAAAAAGGGAGTTAATAAAGATTTGAGCAGAACTCAACGAAATCGAGACCAGAAGAACTGTGGAACAGATCAACAGAACCAGGAGTTGGTTCTTGGAAAGAATTAATAAGATAGATAAACCATTAGCCAGCCTTATTAAGAAGAAGAGAGAGAAGACTCAAATTAATAAAATCATGAATGAGAAAGGAAAGATCACTACCAACACCAAGGAAATACAAACGATTTTAAAAACATATTATGAACAGCTATATGCCAATAAATTAGGCAATCTAGAAGAAATGGACGCATTCCTGGAAAGCCACAAACTACCAAAACGGGAACAGGAAGAAATAGAAAACCTGAACAGGCCAATAACCAGGGAGGAAATTGAAGCAGTCATCAAAAACTGCCCAAGACACAAGAGTCCAGGGCCAGATGGCTTCCCAGGAGAATTTTATCAAACGTTTAAAGAAGAAACCATACCTATTCTCCTAAAGCTGTTTGGAAAGATAGAAAGAGATGGAGTACTTCCAAATTCGTTCTATGAGGCCAGCATCACCTTAATTCCAAAACCAGACAAAGACCCCACCAAAAAGGAGAATTACAGACCAATATCCCTGATGAACATGGATGCAAAAATTCTCAACAAGATACTGGCCAATAGGTTCCAACAGTACATTAAGAAAATTATTCACCACGACCAAGTAGGATTTATCCCTGGGACACAAGGCTGGTTCAACACTCGTAAAACAATCAATGTGATTCATCATATCAGCAAGAGAAAAACCAAGAACCATATGATCCTCTCATTAGATGCAGAGAAACATTTGACAAAATACAGCATCCATTTCTGATCAAAACTCTTCAGAGTGTAGGGATAAAGGGAACATTCCTCGACATCTTAAAAGCCATCTACGAAAAGCCCACAGCAAATATCATTCTCAATGGGGAAGCACTGGGAGCCTTTCCCCTAAGATCAGGAACAAGACAAGGATGTCCACTCTCACCACTGCTATTCAACATAGTATTGGAAGTCCTACCCTCAGCAATCAGACAACAAAAAGACATTAAAGGCATTCAAATTGGCAAAGAAGAAGTCAAACTCTCCCTCTTCGCCAATAACATGATACTCTACATAGAAAACCCAAAAGTCTCCACCCCAAGATTGCTAGAACTCATACAGCAATTCGGTAGCATGGCAGGATACAAAATCAATGCCCAGAAATCAGTGGCATTTCTATACACTAACAATGAGACTGAAGAAAGAGAAATTAAGGAGTCAATCCCATTTACAATTGCACCCAAAAGCATAAGATACCTAGGAGTAAACCTAACCAAAGATGTAAAGGATCTATACCCTCAAAACTATAGAACACTTCTGAAAGAAATTGAGGAAGACACCAAGAGATGGAAAAACATTCCATGCTCATGGATTGGCAGAATTAATATTGTGAAAATGTCAATGTTACCCAGGGCAATATACACGTTTAATGCAATCCCTATCAAAATATCATGGACTTTCTTCAGAGAATTAGAACAAATTATTTTAAGATTTGTGTGGAATCAGAAAAGACCCCGAATTGCCAGGGGAATTTTAAAAAAGAAAACCATATCTGGGGGCATCACAATGCCAGATTTCAGGTTGTACTACAAAGCTGTGGTCATCAAGACAGTGTGGTACTGGCACAAAAACAGACACATAGATCAGTGAAACAGAATAGAGAACCCAGAAGTGTACCCTGAACTTTATGGTCAACTAATATTCGATAAAGGAGGAAAGACTATCCATTGGAAGAAAGACAGTCTCTTCAATAAATGGTGCTGGGAAAATTGGACATCCACATGCAGAAGAATGAAACTAGACCACTCTCTTTCACCATACACAAAGATAAACTCAAAATGGATGAAAGATCTAAATGTGAGACAAGAGTCCATCAAAATCCTAGAGGAGAACACAGGCAACACCCTTTTTGAACTCGGCCACAGTAACTTCTTGCAAGATACATCCACGAAGGCAAAAGAAACAAAAGCAAAAATGAACTATTGGGACTTCATCAAGATAAGAAGCTTTTGCACAGCAAAGGATACAGTCAACAAAACTAAAAGACAACCTACAGAATGGGAGAAGATATTTGTAAATGATGTAGCAGATAAAGGGCTAGTTTCCAAGATCTATAAAGAACTTCTTAAACTCAACAGCAAAGAAACAAACAATCCAATCATGAAATGGGCAAAAGACATGAAGAGAAATCTCACAGAGGAAGACATAGACATGGCCAACATGCATATGAGAAAATGCTCTGCATCACTTGCCATCAGGGAAATACAAATCCAAACCACAATGAGATACCACCTCACACCAGTGAGAATGGGGCAAATTAACAAGGCAGGAAACAACAAATGTTGGAGAGGATGTGGTGAAAGGGGAACCCTCTTACACTGTTGGTGGGAATGTGAACTGGTGCAGGCACTCTGGAAAACTGTGTGGAGGTTCCTCAAAGAGTTAAAAATATACCTGCCCTACGACCCAGCAATTGCGCTGTTGGGGATTTACCCCAAAGATTTACAAATGCAATGAAATGCCGGGACACCTGCACCCCAATGTTTATAGCAGCAATGGCCACGATAGCTAAACTGTGGAAGGAGCCTCGGTGTCCAACGAAAGGTGAATGGATAAAGAAGATGTGGTTTATGTATACAATGGAATATTACTCAGCTATTAGAAATGACAAATACCCACCATTTGCTTCAACGTGGATGGAACTGGAGGGTATTATGCTGAGTGAAGTAAGTCTGTCGGAGAAGGACAAACATTATATGTTCTCATTCATTTGGGGATTATAAATAATGGTGAAAGGGAATATAAGGGAAGGGAGAAGAAATGTGTGGGAAATATCAGAAAGGGAGACAGAACGTAAAGACTGCTAACTCTGGGAAACGAACTAGGGGTGGTAGAAGGGGATGAGGGCAGGGGGTGGGAGTGTGAATGGGTGACGGGCACTGAGGGTTATTCTGTATGTTAGTAAATTGAACACCAATAAAAAATAAATTAAAAAAAAACAACAACCACACAAAATTTTCAGTAGCTTTAACGTCAGGTTATAACTTATAGGTAGAGCATTTAAAAAATCTACCTGTGTGTTTTAACTTCCTACATGTATCATTGTGATGTTTTCAACACATCTATGTCTAAGGAATAATGATATACAAAGTATTTCAGAAAAACCAACTTGAGACAGGAGGATGAACCATATGACCTCAAGATCACCTTTGGCCAGTGATTCATCATTTGCAAACTAAATGGAGTAGCTTTAAGAGGTCGCATACCAATTATGGCCTGAATATACCCTTTTTACACTACCCTTTTCTAATTGCTGCAGTATATACTCGATTTTACACTGAACTTAATCAGGGGTCCATTTTAGGCTTTGTAGGCTGAAAATCTATCCATAATGAGGTATGGTCATTAACAGAACTGTTTTTTAAAACTTCTATAAAATTTATATTTTAATTATAGCTATACATTTTATACATGTGAGAAAAATGATAACATATAGAAAAACTAGCCAATCCTTATCACTTTAATCCTTTGTTTCTATTTGTTTATTATTTCTTTTCTAGGGGGAATTGCCCAGTGTTCGCTCAAAGTTCCATGTTCTTTTCCTCCTCTTTGTGGCCTGCATGTTTTTTGTCAGCCTTGTGATTCTCTTTGGTTACCATTGTTGGCTTGTCAGCAGAAACAAAACCACCTTAGGTAAGAATGGCTGTTAAGACTAGGGAAAAACACATTAATGTATATCATAGTGACCTATGGATTATTCCCAAGGAAGAGAAAAAGTTCCAGTGAAGCATTTTATTTATAGTGACATTCCTTTGCCTCCAAACTGAGACAGGTATAAATGCATTTAACCAAACTGGGAGAGCCATAGTGAATGAAGAAAGCATTATTGAATGAAACCTCACACAAAACCAAAATGGACCATTGCTCTTTATAGCTCACATTGGGTAATAGGTCCCCAAACTTATGGCTTGAAAAATTTCTTAATGTGTTCACATGTGGAAGTGAAGATAAAAATCACTACAGAAGGGAATATCAGAAGGTGGAGGTGAAGGTTAATAAAGATAGAAGAATTGAAATTATTGAGGGCATCCAAAGACAGAGTGCTGAGAATCTAAACCAACAAATCATTGTATATCTACAATCATCAAATATCTGTGGAGTGCCTGGGAGCATGATAAATACACTGAATAAGCAAGTTTCTAGAAAATGAGTACAAGTGAACATTTTTTCTGTTACTCTATACTCCAGGCTATTATTTGGAGAATTATATTTCTGATTAATTCAAGTGCAACAATTTTATTTCATATTTCACTATAGATGTATATTTCACTATAGTATACAAATAAATGCATAAGGAATGAGGAGAAAGTGTCCAAGTGTTGAATGTTTAGCTAAGATAGATTGAGGAATGTTTAGTACAAAAGCCACTATACATTTGGAACACATTTACTTATAATGCTAATATCTAAGAAAGTATTTACACTCCTTTTCTAAACCAAATATCTGTAGTACTTAGTTGGTAGGATGGTAGATCACCACATTTGGCTTAGACATAACTGCAAAGTAGAGAAGCACGAAAAACTTCACAATAATGGAGTCTGAAAACAAAGAAAAAAATGGGAAATGGCCAGATGCAGCTGGCCCAACGGTGAAAGTATTTGCTTAATGGGATAAATATGTGTCTAAAAATAAGGTGTACTAAGATGGTCCAATTCCTCAGCCTTTGGGGTGATTATAGTTCATCTGTTGACATTTTTTTCTGGAGTAAAACTCTATTTCTTACATTGCAGGTTTCAGTGCAAACATCTTCATTTCTGAAATGTTTCAAAACCACATCAATGTCGTAACCATCTCTTCATCATTACTTTAGTCTCAACTCTAAAGATCGAGACCATTCGGCTGCTAATGCCACTTACATTCAAATAAAGCATTGTTAAATTTGTTCTTTTACTCCTTACATGCAGCAGCACAAAATATATAATTCCCTCATGGCTGCTTAATTATTTCTGCCACTATGTGCTTCTTCTGCCTTTAAAAAAAAGAGTACCAATTCTTTGCCTTTAATAACAAAATTACTTTATATTAAGTGATTAGACTGTTTTTTACTAAGTAATTTAACAATATCTAAGGATGAGAAGCCTATGCTACCATAACAAAAAGATACTATAACATCAAGTCACATTCATGGAGAACTATAAAATCATGATAGTCCTGAAATTTGTTCCTTTTCCCTCTTTCTTTCAACTCCCCTATTCTGCCCTAGAGGCCTTCTGTACTCCAGTGTTTACAAGTGGCCCAGAGAAAAATGGGTTCAACCTTGGCTTCATCAAAAATATCCAGCAGGTGTTTGGAGATAACAAGAAGTTCTGGTTAATACCTATTGGGTCCAGGTAGGTAATTATTACCACTGAAAGACGTTGATGCCAGACCATGACTTGAAGTAGCAAATTCAATTTTAATTGTTTGTAACAAATAACAGTCCAATGAAAAACTCTATTTCCCAAGTTTTTTTATTTCTAGGTTAATAAAGACAAATTAGACATGAGGGTATGATAAATGGACATTCTCATGCTTTATGGCAATGTAAACTGGTACCATTCTTTTACAAATGAATTTGGTAATATGTATTAAAAATTGTAAGAATCCACATGTCCATTGTTTAAAATTCCACTTCTAAAAATCTGTCCTAAAGACAAACTAGGCACAGAAATGTGCATTACAACATCATTTTCAGCCAATGATTAGAAAACATCCAACCTAAATACTCAATATGCTATATATATATCCCCACTGACTGGAATATTATGTAATCATAAATAATAATTATTAAGACTGTCACAATAAAGGGAAATATTCTAAGTGGAAAATGTAGAATTCAAATGGTATGTACTCTGTGATTAAAAATATACGCAAAAATATGTATAAACATATACTGAAGAAAACCAACAGAGGGGACATATACCCCCAAAATGCTGTAAGTGGTAAGTGGTACCAGTTAGTGTTTTACAGGTTCATTTATTTAAGGTCTATGGCATATCCTACTATCCTGGCTATAAAGCAAAAGACAAAACTGTGTTGGTGGGTAATGTTGATTAATAACTCTTACCAGCAATTATTTGCACCCCACTACTACACATACACACACAAATATACACGCACTATCACTACATCAGAGAGGCCTAAAATGAGTCTTCTCTGAAATAAAAAAACAAAAGCAAAAAGCAAAGCCCATTCCCTTATAATCAGTATACTTATATCTTCTGTAGGGAACTATCAATAAAATCTGTCAACTTTCAGTTAACGACAATTGTGAACAGGAGAAAAGGCATAGGCAATATAAAACTAATAATCCAAAAGTCACTCAGATATAAATTTGCAGTGCATTCAGATATATATACTCAGGTGTTCAAACTGTAGCCCACTCTAGCCAGAACTAACTTAGTTCCCTCCAACGCATCCCATCTGTTAGTGGACAGAGATTAACTAAGGAGGTAGCCCTAGATTACTATAGTGGATCCCACATGAGAATAATTGCCCCCAGAATCTGCACTCCTAGAGATACCTCACTCTGGCTGTTTCGCACAGTGCCCAATAACCTTTCTGCCATTCAAGCCAAATAACAGAGCATCCAGACATTAATATCTATCACCAATTCATAGCAACTTATCTCCAATATATCAGTGATTATTTTTGTTGAAAATAATCTGAATCTGCTAATTTTTGTTGAAAATTTAAAACCGAAGCAATAAAATAATTGTATATAAATTGAGATGATCATCAGTAAATAATATTTATGAAGCCTACCATGTGTGCATATTACCATAATGGGCACTATGGGAAACAAGTTAAACAGTTGCTTACAAACCAGAACAGTTGACACTGATGCAGATATAGACACTGAGAGCAATACAGCAACTAAATGATGCTATTGTAAAATCCTATTCCACCATGGCTTTAGCGAATAAGCTAAATGGTTTAAATCTTTCTAAGAACCCCCTCCTATTTCTAAGAGGGCTATTATCTTCATAAAAAGTCTATGTCAGCTGCAAGAGCTCACTGCCTTCCTTTACCCAACAGCCCTGGTGATGGACACTCCTTCCCTATGAGGTCTATGAATGAGTCACAGAACCCACTGCTAGCAAATGAAGAGCCTTGGGAAGACAATGAAGATGAAAACCGAGGTAAGGAGGCTCAAAAGGAAGTCTGCTCTCCACCCAGCAGAGCAAGCACTAATAAAGACCATGTTAATACAACCGATGTAGTGTAGTGAGAAAATAGTGTCCAGAAAGATTATATAATCATGTCAACCTCCTAAGTGCCCTTTGAATAGAGAAGGGCAAGTATGGCCAGATTTGTGTAGCAAATATGGGTGGCTTAGGTTGGATTAGATGGCAACTTGGAAGGTTGCTTACAAAATTTGTGATACCATGATTTATAATCAGTCAGATAAGTCAGGACACATAATAAACTACTGTTTATATTTGTAAATAATCCAGCCAGTTGGCCATTCATGGTGCTTTGTTGGAGTTAATTTAATCAGTGGGCAGCAGCTCACCTTTCTCTACCCTAATTTATTCATGTTGGTTAAATTTTCTTTAAAATCCCATTCCCATTCTCTTTTAAAATGCTTTAAATACACAAAGAAATATAGTATGTGTAGGCAAGCCTACACCTGCATGTAGTCTACTTTTCTAAAAGGCAGAGCAGCAAAGGAAAAATGAGGAAGCAGAACTTTGTCCTTCCACCGTTCTCCCACTAGATTTTTGGATCATAATGAGATTTGTGGTGTGTGTGTGTGTGTGTGTGTGTGTGTGTGTGTGTGTGTGTGAAAAGCTGAAAGTTAAGTTCTCATGTCACATACCCCTACCATCACCTGTTCTTTGTCTCCACATGACATTATGCTTACAAGTGTGCCTCCACCATTTGTTTATGTTTCTAATACCAGGCATCAGAGTGTAATTTTTACCAGCTGATCCCAGTAATACAATAGCTGATAAAAATTTTGAGTGAGAAATTGTAGTGCTTGTCAAAAACTACCTAGAGTGAATAAGGCTGATGAGGACATAAAAAAAGCATTGAGATGAGGAACACAGATGGGAAACATAGCTTTATAAATGTTTACCCAGTTAGATTATCTAGGTCTAGCATTTCTATTTTGAAGTCCAGTTTTAGAGTAAGATGGGTTGTTAGGACTAAGCAAGATAAAACCTTCCAAAATTCAGTTACAAAGGGAAAGAGTTCTTGCCCAGCTGACTGAGCACCTCCCTATCGACTCCTGCTGACCCTTTATTGAAAAACTGTATTTTGACCTACTTTCCGTCAGCTATCACTCTTTCAATTTTTTTCTTTTTCAAGTTTTTATTTAAATTCTGATTAGTTAATGTACAGTGTAATATTCATTTCAGGTATAAAATTTAGTGCTTTAACACAATAAAACTCAGGGCGCTACCACAATATGTGTGCACCTTAATCTCCATCACCTAATTAACCGATCCCCAAACACCTCCCCTCTGATAACCATCAGTTTGTTCCCAGATAGCGAAAAGTTGATTTCTTGGTTTTCTTCTCTTTTTCCCCATGTTTGTTTTGTTTCTTAAATTCTACATATAAGTAAAATCATATGGTATCTGTCTTTCTCTGACTTATTTTATTTAGTATAGTACTGTCTAGCTCCATCCATGTGCTTGCAAATGGCAAGATTTCATTCCTTTATATGGCTATTATTCCATTGTATATACATACCACATCTTCTTTATCCAATCATCAGTCAATGGACATTGGGGCTCTTTCCATAATTTGACTCCTGTAGATAATGCTGCTATAAACATCAGGGTGTGTTTATCCCTTCAAATTACTATTTTTAAATCCTTTGGGTTATTACCTAGTAGTGCAATTGCTGAACTGTAAGGTAGTTCTATTCTTAATTTTTTGAGGAACCTCCATACTGTTTTCCAGAGTGGGTGCACCAGTTTGCATTCCCACCAACAGTGTAAAAGAGTTCCATTCTCTACATCCTCACGAACACCTGTTGTTTCCTGTGTTGTTCATTTTGGCCATTCTGACAGGTATGAGGTGATAATCTCATTGTAGTCTTGATTTTTATTTCCCTAATGGTCAGTGATGTTGAGAATCTTTTCCTATGTCTGTTAGCCATCTGTCTTTTTGAAAAAAATGTCTATGCATGTCTTCTGCCCATTTATTTTATTTTTTTATTTTTATTTTTTATTGGTGTTCAATTTGCCAACATACAGAATAACACCCAGTGCTCATCCCATCAAGTGCCCCCCTCAGTGCCCATGACCATTTCTTAACTGGATTATTTGTTTTTTGGGTGTTGAGTTTGATAAGTTCTTCATATATTTTAGATACTAACCCTTTATCAAGTATATTGTTTGCAAATATATTTTCCATCTCATAGATTGCCTTTTAGTTTTGAGGATTGTTCCCTTCAATGTGCAGAAGTATTTTACTTTGATAAAGTCCTAATAGCTGATTTTTGCTTTTGTTTCCCTTCCCTCAGGAGACATATCTAGAAAGAAGTTGCTTCAGCTGATGTCAAAGAGGTTACTGCCTATGTTCTCCTCTAGGATTTTAATGGTTTCCTGTCTCACATTTAGGTCATTAATCCATTTTGAATTTATTTTTGTGTATGGTGTAAGAAAGTGATCCACTTTCATTCTTTTGCATGTTGCTGTCCCATTTTTCCAACACTCTTTGTTGAAGAGGCTATCTTTCCCATTGGATATTCTTTCCTGCTTTGTCGAAGATTAGTTGACTATATAGTTATAGGTTCATTTCTGGATTTTCTATTCTGTTCCATTGATCTATGTGTCTATTTTTAAAATATTTTATTTATTCATTCACAAGAGACAGAGAGAGAGCAGAGACACAGGCAGAGAGAGAGAAGTAGGCTCCTCACAGGGACCCGATGTGGGACTTGATCCTGGACTCTGGGATCACACCCTGGGCCGAGGACAGACACTCAACTGCCGAGACAACCAGGCATCCCTATGTGTCTATTTTTTGTGCCAGTAATATACTATTTTGATCACTACACCTTTGTAATGTAACTTGAAGTCCAGAATTATGATGCTTCCTGCTTTTCTTTGCTTTTTCAGTTCTGTGTTGGCTATTCAGTGTCTTTTGTGATTCCATACAAATTGTAGGATTGCTTGTTCTAGCTCTGTGAAAACTGCTGCTGGTGTAATTTTGCATTAAATGTGTAGATTGCTTTGCATAATATAGACAATTTAACAATATTTGTTTTTCCAATCCATAATCATGGAATGTTTTTCCATTTTTTTGTGTCATCTTCAATTTCTTTCATCAGTGTTTCCTAGTTTTCAGAGTACAGGTCTTTCATCTCTTTGGATAGATTTATTCCTAGGTATCTTATGGATTTTGGTATAATTATAAATGAGATCAATTCCTTGATTTCTCTTTCTGCAGCTTCATTATTAATGTATGGAAATGCAACAGATTTCTCTACATTGATTTTGTATCCTGTGACTTTATGGAATTTGTGTATCAGTCCTAGAAATTTTTTGGTGGAGTTTCTCAGATTTTATGTAGAGTAGCATTTCTTTTCATTTCTGTGGTATTTGTTTGTTATTTCTCCTCTCTCACTTGTGGTTTTATCTACTTGAGTCCTTCCTCTTCTTTTTGATAAGTCTAGGTAAGCGTTAATCAATTTTATTAATTATTTCAAAGAACCAAATCCTAGTTTCATTGATCTGTTCTATTGTTTTTTTAGTTTCTATATGATTTATTCTTTTTTTAAAGATTTTATTTATTTACTCATGTGAGACACACAGAGAGAGTGAGGCAGAGACATAGGCAGAGGGAGAAGCAAGCTAACTGTAGGGAGCCTGTAGGCTCCCTCAATCCCAGGGCTGTAGGATCATGCCCTGAGCCAAAGGCAGACACTAACTGCTGAGCCACAGCTCTAATCTTTATCATTTCCCTTCTGCTGGCTTTAGGTTTCATTTGTTGTTATTTTTCTAGGTCCTTTAGGTGTAAGGTTAATTTATTGCTTTGAGATTTTTCTTGTTTCTTAAGGCAGGCCTGTATTGCTATATACTTCCCTTTTAGGACCACTTTTGCTGCATCCCAAAGGTTTTGGACTGTCTTGTTTCATTTATTATGTTGAGATATAGTCCCTCTAAATCTACATTTTTGAGGGTTTTTTTTTTTTATCATGAATGGATGTTGTGCTTTTTTAAAAAAAGATTTTATTTATTTATTCATGAGAGAGAAAAAGAGAGGCAAAGACACAGGCAGAGGGAGAAGCAGGCTCCATGCAGGGAGCCTGATGTGAGACTCGATCCCGGGACTCCAGGATCACCCCCTGGGCTGAAGGCAGGCACTAAACCACTGAGCCACCCAGGGATTCCTGATGTTGTGCTTTTTAAAGTGCTTTTTCTGCATCTTTTGAAATGATCATATGGTTCTTATCCTTTCTTTTATTAATGTGATGTGTCATGTTGATTGGTTTTCCAATAATGAACCAACCTTGCAGCTCAGTAGTAAATTCCACTTAAATGATTATTTTAATATACTGTTGGATCTGATTTCCTAGTATTTTATTGAGAATTTTTGCATCCATGTTCATCAGGGATATCAGCCTTTAGTTCTCTTTTTTTAGTGAAGTCTTTCTCTGGTGTGGGTATCAGGGTAATACAACTCCATGTATTTGTGGTCTTTCCAAATTTTTTCTTGTGATTGACTTCAAGTTTCATACTGTTGTGGTCAGAAAAGAAAGATGCATGGTGTTATCTCAATCTTTTTGTATTTGTTGAGGCCTCATTTGTGATATAATATGTGATCTATTCTGGAGAATTCCCATGTGCACTTTAAAGATTGATTGATTGATTGATTGATTGATTGATTGATTATGAGAGAAAGTGAGTACAGGGGTGAGGGAAGGCCAGAGGGAGTGTAGAGAGAGAATCTCAAGCAGACTCCTCACTGAGCACAAAGCCTAATGCGGAGCTTGATCTCATGATTCTTAGATAATGACCTGAGCTAAAATCAAGAGTTGGACACTTGACTGACTGAGCTATCCATGTGCCCCTCTCCCATGTGCACTTTAAAAGAATGTGCATTCCACTGCTTTAAGATGGAATGTTATGAATATACCTGGTCCAGTGTCATTCAAAACCATTGCTTCTTGGTTGATTTTCTACTTACATGATCTGTCCATTGCTGTAGGTCCATTGCTATAACCTGTCCATTGCTGTAAGTTGCTGCAACATCAGTTAGTTCCTTTATGTTTGTTATCAAAATTTTTAGACATTTGAGTGCTCCCGTGTTGGATGTATAAATATTTACAGTTGTTGTATGTTCTTATTAAACTGTCCCATTTGCCCTTCTTCATCTCTTGTTACAGTCTTTGTTTTAAAGTCTACTTTGTTTGATATAAGTATTGCTACTCTGGTTTTCTTTGACATCCATTTGCAAGATACTTGTTTTTCCATCCCCTCCCTTTCAATCTGCAAGTGTCTTTGGGTCTAAAATGAGTCTCTGGTGGGAAGAATATAGATGGATCTAGTTTTTTTTATTTATTCTGACACCATAACTTTTGATTGGAACACTTAATCCATTTACATTCAGGGTAAGTATTGACAGTTATGTATTTAGTGTCATTTTATTACTTACTTTGTCATTGTTTCTGGAGATTTTCTCTGTTCCTTTCTTGTCTTTGTCACTTTTGTTCTTTTCTTTCCACACAAGGAGTCCCCTTTTGTATTTCTTACAGGGCTGTTTTAGTGATCACAGATTCCTTTGGTTTTCTTTGTCTGGTAAGCTCTTTAGTTTCCCTTCTATTTTGAATGATAGGCTTACTGGATAGAGTATTCTTGGTGGCAGGTTTTTCCTCTTCAGCATGTTGTGTATATCATGCCACTCTCTTCTGGCTTGCCAAATTTCTGTTGAGAAATTTCCAGCTATCTAATTTTCTTTTGTAAGTTAGGCACTTATTTTGTCTTGCTGCTTTTAAGAATTTTTTTTCTTCATCACTATATTTTGCAATTTTAATGACAGGATTTGCTGGTGATGGCCTGCTTTTGTTGATTTTGATGGAAGTTCTCTGTGCCTCCTGGATCTTGGTATCATTTTCCTTCCCCAAATCAGGGAAGTTTTCAGCTAATATTTGCTAAAAATAATTTTCTGCTCACTTTTCTCTCTTGTTCTTCTGGGATTCCTATAATATGACCATTACTATATTTGGTGGAGTCACTTAGTTCCCTAAGTCTATTCTCATGTTGCATAAGACTTCTTTCTCTCTTTTGTCCAGCTGCATTATTTTCCATTGTTGTATCTTCCTTATCACTTAATCATTCCTCTGCTTCTTCATTCCATGTGTCCATTGCATCAAGTATGTTTCAAATTTTAATTATTTCGTTCTTCATTTCGTACTGATTGTTTTTTAACTCTTTTATCTCTGCATTAAGGGCCTCTCGAAGTCCTCCATTCTTTTCTCAAGCTTGGTGTCTATCTTTATTATTGTTGCTTTAAATTTTCCACCAGGCATGTTACACTTATCTGTGTTGCTTAGATCTCTGTTAATGACCTTATTTCTTATATTCTTTATTTTAGGATGAATTTTTCCATCTTTGCATTTTGCTAAATCTCTGTCTTCTTCTCTGTGTTAGAAAAGCTATCATTCTTTATCCTGAGAGTAATGGCTTTATGAAGAAGAGGCCGTGTAGTTAGTACTCAGGGCCTGGCACTTCAGAGAGTGTCTGGTGTATGCTGGGTGCACTCTGTTGTTGTGCTTCTCTATCCTTCAAGCCAGTCATCTGCAGAGTTTCTTCTTGCCCGTGGTGGGCAGTGTTTGGTTCTTAGCTAGAATGTGGTAAATTTTAAGTAGGTATGCTCTGCTCTGCTTGTAAAATGAGGCCTGATCCTACTTTCACTAGAACTGAAGCCCTACAGAACTCTCTTGTTGGAAGACATGCTGTCGGTAAGGACTTCCACTGGTGTTCTGAAGAAAAGGCCCACCATATTGAGACTAAGGCCAATGTGACCAAGTAGGTCAGTACTGCTTGAGCACAGGTAATGGAACTTGGAATAAGCCAGTTAGGCAGCTAGTGTTGGTGCTGTGCTGTTTACCATACGTGGCTCTGTGTTCATGCTAAGGGGCAGGGAAGGGAAATGGTGCCCACAGGCTCCTTTGTCCTGGAGAGGCATATGTGTGAATCTACCTCTCAGGGATGCTCCAAGAAGAGTGAACAATGTCCCCCTGTGTGCCTGAGGCATTCTTCAGATCACTATTTCCATACCATCTGCCTTCTCTCCAGGAGCAGGGCAGTGCCCTGAAGCCTCTATCCATCCAAGCCTGCCAACCTTTAGAACTCCAGTCTCTAAACCTTGTTGGTTTCAAGAACTCACAAATACTAGCCCCTCTCATTTCCCTAGCAATGGCTTTAGGGAAGTGTTCTCTTTGTGCATTCCTGTGTGCTTGTCTCTCTCACCTTTTTCCATGACCACTGCTCCCTCCCCTCCACAGCAGCCATGATCCATTTTTCCCCCAAACTACATTTCTGTACTTCCTACCTTCCTTATGTGGCTTTTTCTCTCCCTTTAGTTGTGCAGTTTGTTTTTTCAGTTTTCGGGTTCATTTGTGGGGTATTTAAAATGATTTCATAGCTATCTAGTTATGTTCCAAGAACAAGACCAGCTTAGGGTCCTCCTACTATGCCACTGTTTTAGCTCCAGCTATCACTCTTTCTGAGCCAACTTTTAGTTATAGCAGTTACAAGTGATAAGAATTTTAGTTTAGTTTTGTTTTTTAAAGCAAGCTCTAATAAAAATCAGAGAAATATAGTGTGTTAATAACCTGCTTTGAAATATTTCCACAATGGAAAAAGCTATTCACATCTGAGTCTTGTATTGGTAAGCAAAATACTTTAACTATAAATGTAGCACTACATTATAAAAAGGGTTTTATTTTAAGTCAAACACATTTACTGACACCTCACTGCCTACTAAATAAAATCTAAGATCATTGGGGCAAATTATCTTAGCCATATTTTCCTCCTTGACATTATCTCCCATCTTTATGGGCCTCAAGCTGCCCTTTTCAGCACCTCCACTTCCTCTTGGGATTTTTCTACCTCAATTCTCACAGTGATTATCACAATGGGCCACTAAGAATAGTCTTCCTCCATCAAAGGTATGGAAGCAGCAGATTCTATTCAAAAAGATAATTACTAGGGCACCTGGGTGTCTCAATTGGTTAAGCATCTGCCTTCGGCTCACGTCTTGATCCCAGGGTCCTGGGATTGAGTCCTGCATCAGGCTCCCTGCTCCACAGGGAGCCTGCTTTTCCTGTCTCTGCCTCCTTCTCTTTCTCTCTATCTCTCAAGAATAAATAAATAAAATCTTAAGAAAAAAATAACTGAAACCTAAGGAAAATGTAAGATGGAATGAAGATAGTCAAGTTTTGGGGCACCTGGATGGCTCAGTCAGTTAAGCATCTGCCTTTGGCTCGGGTCATGATCCCAGGGTTCTGGATTGAGCCCTGACTTGGGCTCCCTGCTCAGTGGGGAGTCTACCTCTCCCTCTGCCCCTATCCCCGCTTGTGTTATGTCTCTCTCTCAAATGAATAAATAAATAAATAAATAAATAAATAAATAAATAAAATCTTTAAAAAAATAAAAATAGTTAAGTTTCTGAAATTGAGGTATTTGCATTAACAGATCTGGTAAATAGAGATGAGCTTTCACTGACAAATAACTATATTTTAGCCCCAGGTAAGCTGGTAAACATTATAGATACATTACTTAGTTTCTTAGCGTCTTCGGAACTTGGAGGTACCATGTCTTGTTGTTTTTCTGGATAAACTAAATTCTCAGACCCAAAGTCTGAGACATTCTAAAAAGTCCAACAGTATGACATTCAGAATACCACCAATTTCTTGGATTGGAGCACATGCAATTAAGAATTCTGCTATCTGGGGATCCCTGGGTGGCTCAGTGGTTTAGCACCTGCCTTTGGCCCAGGGCATGATCCTGGAGTCCCAGGATCGAGTACCATATCGGGCTCCCTGCATGGAGCCTGCTTCTCCCTCTGCCTATGTCTCTGCCTCTGTGTGTGTGTGTGTCTCTCATGAATAAATAAATAAAATCTTAAAAAAAAAACAATTCTTCTATCTGTTGATATCTGAAAAAGCAAGAATAAGGTACTTATTAGCTCCTGTGAATAAATGCTCATAAAAATTAAGTGATATAAACTATCTTTTATATAAAATTTATAGGTATCTGTAAATTTTTCATGGCCTCTCTTCATTTATAAATACCATTAGATAATACCAATTCATAATCATATGTCTTCACTAGTTGTTCCTTTCTCTTCAATATGCAGTTTTTCTTAGATGATATGCCTGGTCTCTGTTTTCATTTTGCTTGCCTCCAAAATCTCTACAACCTAGTGATATGGTTCTCTTGGTCTGCCTAGGGACAGGATAGAGGAGTAAAGGAATAACTACTTTCCAGTAGCTGGCCCAGAACATCTCAAGAGTTGATGATGATGATGATGTTGATGATGATTAAAGTATAATTGACATACAATATTGTATTAGTTTCAAGTGTACAAAATATTAATTTGACAAGTCTATATATTACTCAATGCTCACCACAATAAGTAAAGTCACCATAGCACATTATTACAGTACTATTGACTATATTCCTTATGATGTACTTTTTATCTTTGTAATTATTTATTTTATAATTGAAAGTCTGAAACTCTTAATCTCCTTTACCTATTTTGTTCATTCTCCCACCCACTACCTTCTGGCAACCACCAGTTTACCCTCTGTATTTAGGAGTCTGATTTTTGGCTTGTTTTTTAGATTCCTTCATGTAAGGAAAATTGTATGATATTTGTGTTTCTCTGTATGATTTATTTCCTTTAGCATAATACTCTGTAGGTCTAACCATATTGTCATTTATTTTTCTGTGTGGCTGAAATATATATATATATATATATATATATATATATATATATATAATCGCATGTTCTGTATTCATTTATCAATGGATAGTTAGGTTGTCCATTTTGGCTATTGTAAATAATGCTGCAATAAACACAGGGTTGTATATATCTTTTCAAATAATTGTTTTTGTTTTCTTTAGATAAATACCCAGTAGTAGAATTACTAGATCATATGATATTTCTATTTAAAAATGTTTGACGGGAGGAGGGGCAAGATGGCGGAAGAGTAGGGTCTCCAAATCACCTGTCCCCACCAAATTACCGGGATAACCTTCAAATCATCCTGAAAACCTACGAATTCGTCCTGAGATTTAAAGAGAGGGCAGCTAAAATGCTACAGTGAGAAGAGTTAGCACTTCTATCAAGGTAGGAAGACAGGGGAAAAAGAAATAAACAAAAGGCATCCAAGGGAGAGGGGCCCCGCGAGGAGCCGGGCTAAGGCTGGGGCAAGTGTCCCCAGGACAGTAGAGCCCCGTCCCGGAGACGCAGGAGCTGCACCAATCTTCCCGGGCGGAAAGGGGCTCGCAGGGATTTGGAGCAGGACCCCAGGAGGGCGGGGATGCCCTCAGGCTCCCTGGGACAGTAACAGAGCAACCGCACCCAGGGGAGAGTGCCCTGAGCTCCCTGAAGGGCTGCAGTGCACGCGGCTGAACCCGGGAGCAGATCGGAGGGGCTCGGGCAGAGGAAGAGGCTCCGCGGAAGGGGGCTGCCCGGCTCCGAGAGGAACTCAGAGGGGTTGGGATGGCGGCTCCGCGGAGGGGGCTGCGGGTCGGGGAGCACAAATCCAACAGCGCAGGCTCTGTAGCACTGGGCGCCGGGACACAGCCCAGGATCCCCCCCCCACGCCCGCCCCGGGACAGGCAGAGGCCGGGAGGGCCCAGGACAGCAAGGACGCTCCTACCCCGAGCTGAGCAGATCAGCACCCACGCCCCCGGAGCCTCCAGGCTCCTGCAGAGAGCTCTGTAGTTACTGCAGGAGCTGAATCCAGGGCTCCAGAGCTGCCGCAGCCACTGGGGTTGTTCCTCCTGGGGCCTCACGGGGTAAACAACCCCCACTGAGACCTGCACCAGGCAGGCGGCAGAGCAGCTCCCCTAAGGGCTAACACCTGAAAATCAGCACAACAGGCCACTCCCCCAGAAGACCAACTAGACAGACAAGTTCCAGGCGAAGTCAAGGGACTTAAAGTATTCAGAATCAGAAGATACTCCCCCGTGTTTTTTTTTGTTTTTGTTATTGTTTTTGTTTTGTTTTGTTTTGCCTTTTGATTTGTTTGCTTCCCCCACCCATTTTTTCCTTTCTTCTTTTTCTTTTTCTTCTCTTTTTTCTTTTTCTCTTTTCTTTCCTTCTTTCTCTCCTCTCTATTTCTCCTTTACCCAATACAACTTGTTTTTGGCCACTCAGCACTGAGAAAAATGACTAGAAGGAAAACCTCACTTCAAAAGAAAGAATCAGAAACAGTCCTCTCTCCCACAGAGTTACAAAATCTGGATTACAATTCAATGTCAGAAAGCCAATTCAGAACCACTATTATACAGCTACTGGTGGCTCTAGAAAAAAGCATAAAGGACTCAAGAGACTTCATGACTGCAGATTTTAGATCTAATCAGGCAGAAATTAAAAATCAATTGAATGAGATGCAATCCAAACTAGAAGTCCTGGGATCCCTGGGTGGCGCAGCGGTTTAGCGCCTGCCTTTGGCCTAGGGCGTGATCCTGGAGACCCAGGATCGAATCCCACGTCGGGCTCCCGGTACATGGAGCCTGCTTCTCCCTCTGCCTATGTCTCTGCCTCTCTCTCTCTCTGTGTGTGACTATCATAAAATAAAAATAAAAATTAAAAAAAAAAAAAAACAAAAAAAAAAAACAAACTAGAAGTCCTAACGACGAGGGCTAATGAGGTGGAAGAACCAGTGAGTGACATAGAAGACAAGTTCATGGCAAACAGGGAAACTGAGGAAAAAAGAGATAAACAAAAGACCATTAAGATAGAATAAGGGAAATAAACGACACCCTGAGGAAGAAAAACCTACCTTTAATTGGGGTTCCAGAGGGCGCAGAAAGGGACAAAGGGCCAGAAATGTATTTGAACAAATTCTACCTGAAAACTTTCCTAATCTGGGAAGGGAAACAGGCATTCAGATACAGGAAATAGAGAGATCCCCCCCTAAAATCAATAAAAACTGTTCAACACCTCAACATTTAACAGTGAAGCTTGCAAATTCCAAGATAAAGAGAAGATCCTTAAAGCAGCAAGAGACAAGAAATCCCTGACTTTTATGGGGAGAAGTATTAGGGTAACAGCAGACCTCTCCACAGAGACCTGGCAGGCCAGAAAGGGCTGGCAGGATATATTCAGGGTCCTAAATGAGAAGAACATGCAACCAAGAATACTTTATCCAGCAAGGCTCTCATTCAAAATGGAAGGAGAGATAAAGAGCTTCCAAGACAGCCAGGAACTGAAAGAATATGTGACCTCCAAACCAGCTCTGCAAGAAATTTTAAGGGGGACTCTTAAAATTCCCCTTTAAGAAGAAATTCAGTGGAACATTCCACAAAAACAAGGACTGAATAGATATCATGATGACACTAAACTCATACCTTTCAATAGTAACTCTGAACGTGAACGGGCTTAATGACCCCATCAAAAGGTGCAGGGTTTCAGAATGGATAAAAAAGCAGGACCCATCTATTTGCTGTCTACAAGAGACTCATTTGAGACAGAAGGACGCCTACAGCCTGAAAATAAGAGGTTGGAGAACCATTTACCATTCGAATGGTCCTCAAAAGAAAGCAGGGGTAGCCATCCTTATATCAGATAAACTAAAATTTACCCCGAAGACTGTAGTGAGAGAGGAAGAGGGACACTATATCACACTTAAAGGATCTATCCAACAAGGGGACTTAAAATCCTAAATATATATGCCCCGAATGTGCGAGCTACCAAATGTATCAATCAATTAATAACCAAAGTGAAGAAATACTCAGATAATAATACACTTATACTTGGTGACTTCAATCTAGCTCTTTCTATACTCATTAGGTCTTCTAAGCACAACATCTCCAAAGAAACGAGAGCTTTAAATGAGACACTGGACCAGATGGATTTCACAGATATCTACAGAACTTTACATCCAAACTCAGCTGAATACACATTCTTCTCAAGTGCACATGCAACTGTCTCCAGAATAGACCACATACTAGGTCACAAATCGGGTCTGAACCGATACCAAAAGATTGGGATCATCCCCTGCATATTCTCAGACCATAATGCCTTGAAATTAGAACTAAATCACAACAAGAAGTTTGGAAGGATTTAAAACACGTGGAGGTTAAGGACCATCCTGCTCAAAGATGAAAGGGTCAACCAGGAAATTAAGGAAAAATTAAAAAGATTCATGGAAACTAATGAGAATGAAGATACAACCGTTCAAAATCTTTGGGATGCAGCAAAAGCAGTCCTAAGGGGGAAATACATCGCAATACAAGCATCCATTCAAAAACTGGAAAGAACTCAAATACAAAAGCTAACCTTACACCCAAAGGAGCTGACGAAAAAACAGCAAATAGATCCTACAGCCAGCAGAAGAAGACAGTTAATAAAGATTCGAGCAGAAATCAATGAAATCAAGACCAGAAGAACTGTGGAACAGATCAACAGAACCAGGAGTTGGTTCTTGGAAAGAATTAATAAGATAGATAAACCATTAGCCAGCCTTATTAAAAAGAAGAGAGATAAGACTCAAATTAATAAAATCATGAATGAGAAAGGAGAGATCACTACAAACACCAAGGAAATACAAACGATTTTAAAAACATATTATGAACAACTATATGCCAATAAATTAGGCAATCTAGAAGAAATGGACGCATTCCTGGAAAGCCACAAACTACCAAAACTGGAACAGGAAGAAATAGAAAACCTGAACAGGCCAATAACCAGGGAGGAAATTGAAGCAGTCATCAAAAACCTCCCAAGACACAAGAGTCCAGGGCCAGATGGCTTCCAAGGTGAATTCTATCAAACGTTTAAAGAAGATACCATACCTATTCTACTAAAGCTGTTTGGAAAGATAGAAAGAGATGGAGTACTTCCAAGTTCATTCTATGAGGCCAGCATCACCTTAATTCCAAAACCAGACAAAGACCCCACCAAAAAGGAGAATTACAGACCAATATCCCTGATGAACATGGATGCAAAAATTCACAAAAAGATACTAGCCAATAGAATCCAACAGTACATTTAGAAAATTATTCACCATGACCAAGTAGAATTTATCCCCAGGACACAAGGCTGGTTCAACTCTCCTAAAACAATCAATGTGATTCATCATATCAGCAAGAGAAAAACTAAGAACCATATGATCCTCTCATTAGATGCAGACAAAGCATTTGACAAAATACAGCATCCATTTCTGATCAAAACTCTTCAGAGTGTAGGGATAGAGGGAACATTCTTCAACATCTTAAAAGCCATCTATGAAAAGCCCACAGCAAATATCATTCTCAATGGGGAATCACTGGGAGCCTTTCTCCTAGGATCAGGAACAAGACAGGGATGTCCACTCTCACCACTGCTATTCAACATAGTACTGGAAGTCCTAGCCTCAGCAATCAGGCAACAAAAAGACATTAAAGGCATTCAAATTGGCAAAGAAGAAGTCAAACACTCCCTCTTCGTCGATGACATGATACTCTACATAAAAAACCCAAAAGCCTCCACCCCAAGATTGCTAGAACTCATACAGCAATTTGGCAGCGTAGCAGGATACAAAATTAATGCCCAGAAATCAATGGAATTTCTATACACTAACAATGAGACTTAAGATAGAGAAATTAAGGAGTCAATCCCATTTCCAATTGCACCCAAAAGCATAAGATACCTAGGAATAAACCTAACCCAAGAGGTAAAGAATCTATACCCTAAAAACTATAAAACACTTCTGAAAGAAATTGAGGAAGACCCAAAGAGATGGAAAAATGTACCATGCTCATGGATTGGCAGAATTAATATTGTGAAAATGTCAATGTTACCCAGGGCAATTTACATGTTTAATGTGATCCCAATCAAAATACCTGGACTTTCTTCAGAGTTAGAACAAATTATTTTAAGATTTGTGTGGAATCAGAAAAGACCATGAATAGCCAGGGGAATTTTTAAAAAGAAAACCATATCTGGGGGCATCACAATGCCAGATTTCAGGTTGTACTACAAAGCTGTGGTCATCAAGACAGTGTGGTACTGGCACAAAAACAGACACATAGATCAATGGAACAGAATAGAGAACCCGGAAATGGACCCTCAACTCCATGGTCAACTAATATTCGACAAAGCAGGAAAGACTATCCATTGGAAGAAAGACAGTCTCTTCAATCAATGGTGCTGGGAAAATTGGACATCCACATGCAGAAGAATGAAACTAGACCACTCTCTTGTACCATACACAAAGATAAGCTCAAAATGGATGAAAGATCTAAATGTGAGACAAAAGTCCATCAAAATCCTAGGGGAGAACACAGGCAACACCCTTTTTGAACTCAGCCACAGTAACTTCTTGCAAGATACATCCACGAAGGCAAAAGAAACAAAAGCAAAAATGAACTATTGGGACTTCATCAAGATAAGAAGCTTTTGCACAGCAAAGGATACAGTCAACAAAACTAAAATACAACCTACAGAATGGGAGAAGATATTTGCAAATGACGTATCAGATAAAGGGCTAGTTTCCAAGATCTATAAAGAACTTCTTAAACTCAACAGCAAAGAAACAAACAATCCAATCATGAAATGGGCAAAAGACATGAAGAGAAATCTCACAGAGGTAGACATAGACATGGCCAACATTCACATGAGAAAATGCTCTGCATCACTGGCCATCAGGGAAATACAAATCCAAACCACAATGAGATACCACCTCACACCAGTGAGAATGGGGAAAATTAACAAGGCAGGAAACCACAAATGTTGGTGAGGATGGGGAGAAAAGGGAACCCTCCTGCACTGTTGGTGGGAATGTGAACTGGTGCAGCCACTCTGGAAATCTGTGTGGAGGTTCCTCAAAGAATTAAAAATAGACTGCCCTACGACCCTGCAATTCCACTGTGGTGGATTTACCCCAAAGATGCAGATGCAATGAAATGCTGGGACACCTGCACTTCAATGTTTGTAGCAGCAATGTCCACAGTAGCCAAACTGTGGAAGGAGCCGTGGTGTCCATTGAAAGATGAATGGATAAAGAAGATGTGGTTTATGTATACAATGGCATATTACTCAGCTATTAGAAACGACAAATACCCACCATTTGCTTCAACGTGGATGGGACTGGAGGGTATTATGCTGAGTGAAGTCAATCGGAGAAAGACAAACAGTGTATGTTCTCATTCATTTGGGGAATATAAATAATAGTGAAAGGGAATATAGGGGAAGGGAGAAGAAATGTGTCAGAAATATCAGAAAGAGAGACAGAACATAAAGACTCCTCACTCTGGAAAATGAACTAGGGGTGGCAGAAGCAGAGGAGGGCGGAGGGTGGGGGTGAATGGGTGACGGGCACGGGGGGGTCACTTGACGGGATGAGCACTGGGTGCTATTCTGTATGTTGGTAAATTGAACGCCAATAAAAAATATATTTATTAAAAAATATAGGGGAAGGGAGAAGAAATGTGTGGGAAATATCAGAAAGGGAGACAGAACATAAAGACTGCTAACTCTGGGAAACGAACTAGGGGTGATAGAAGGGGAGGATGGCGGGGGGTGGGAGTGAATGGGTGACGGGCACTGGGGGTTATTCTGTATGTTAGTAAATTGAACGCCAATAAAAAATAAATTTAAAAAAAATAAAAAATAAAATAAAATAAAATAAAAATGTTTGAGGGGGCAGCCCGGGTGGCTCATCAGTTTACCGCCACCTTCAGCCCAGGGCGTAATCCCGGAGACTCGGGATCGAGTCACACATTGGGCTTCCTCTGCCTGTGTCTCTGCCTCTCTTTCTCTCTCTCTGTGTTTGTCATGAATAAATAAATAAAATATTTTTTAAAAAATTTTAAAATATAATAAAAAATAAAAATGTTTGAGGAACCCTCATAATATTTTCCAAGTGGTTTGTGCCAATTTATATTCCCAGCAACAGTGCATGAGGGTTCCCTTTTCTCCACATCCTTGCCAGACTTGTTATTTTTTGTCCTTTAATACTAGCCATTCTAAAATATTTAAGGTGATATCTCATTGTGGTTTTTATTGAGTATCTTTTCATATATTCGTTGGTCATTTGTTTATCTCTTTGGAAAAATACCTATTCGGGTCCTATGCCCATTTTTCAGTCAGATTGTTTGTGGGATTTTTTTGGTGTTCAGCTATATGTTTTTAACATATTTTTAATATTAACCCCTTATAAGATATAATTTACAAATATTTACTATCATTTAGTAGGCTGCCTTTTTGTTTTGTTGATAGTTTCCTTTGCTATGCAAAAATCTTTCATTTTGATGTAGTCCAAATACTTTACTTTTACTTTTTTTCGCATTGCCTGTCTACATTTTCTTTTAGGATTTTTGTATTGCAGGTCACACAGTTTGGATTTTAATCCATTTTGAGTTTACTTTTGTGTATGGTGTAAGAAAGTGGTCCAGTTTCATTCTTTTGCATATAATTGTCTAGTTTGCACAACACCATTAGTTGAAAAGGTAGTCTTTTCCCATTGCATATTCTTGCCTCCTTCGTCATAGATTAATTGATCATATGTGTGTGGACTTATTTCTGGGATCTCTATCCCATTCAACTGATCTGTGTCTGTTTTTATCCAGTACCATATGTTTTACTACAACTTTGTAGTATATCTTGAAATCTGAGGTGGTAATACCACAAGCTTTGTTCTGTCTCAAGATTATTTTGGCCATTCAGGGTCCTTTTTGGCTCCATACAAATTTTAGGATTATTTCTTCTAGTTCTAGTTCTATTACATGTTGATAGGCACTGCATTGAATCTATAGATTACTTTGAATAGTATGGACATTTTAACAATGTTAATCCCTCCAATCCATAAGCATTGTATATATTTCCATTTGTTTATGTTATCTTCAGTTTCTTTCACTGATGTCTTAGAGTTTTCAGGTATACAACCAACTTTCTTGGTTAAATTCATTCCTATCCATTGTATTCTTTTTGATACAATTTTAAATGGGATTGTTTTCTTAATTTCTCTTTCTGCTACTTTGTTATTAGTGTATAGAAATGCAACAGATGTCTGTATGTTAATTTTGTATCCTGTGACCTTACTGAATTCATTTATCAGTTCTAATTTTTTGGTGGAATATTTAAGGATTTCTATATGAAATATCATGTCAACTGTAAATAGTGACCATTTAACTTCTCCCTTACCAATTTGGATGCCTTTTATTCAATTTTTTGTCTGATTGTTGTAGCTAGGGCTCCCCATACTATATTGATTATAAGCGGTTAAGAGTGGATATCTTTGTCTTGTTCCTGATCTTAGAGGAAACATTTTTAGTCTTTCACCATTGAGTATGATGTTAGTTGTGGGTTTCTCATATATCACCCATATGTTGAGGTATGTTTCCTCTGAACTCACTGTGTTGAGAGATTTTAATCATGAAAGTATGTTGTCTTTGCTTTCTCTCTATTGAGATGATCATATACTTTTTAATCTTACTCTTGCTAAAGTGATATATCACATTAATTGATTTGCAAATATCAAACCACCCTTGCACCCCTGGAATGAATCCCACTTGATCATAGTGAATGATCCTTTAAAGTATTGATGAATTCAGTTTGCTAATATTTTGTGAAGATTTTGCATCAGTGTTCATCAGGAATATTGGCATGTAGTTTTCTTCCTATTCTCTCTCTCTCTCTCTCTCTCTCTCTCTCTCATAGTGTCTTCAGTTTTGGTATCAGGGTTACATTGGCCTCATAGAATATATATATGGAAGCTTTCCTTCCTTTTCCATTTTTTTTGGAATAGTTTGAGAAGAGGTATTAACTCTTCCTTAAATGTTTGGTGGAATTCACCTGTGAAGCCATCCAGTCCTAGACTTTCATTTACTGGAAATTTTTTGACTACTGATTCAATTTCATTACTAGTAATTGGTCTTTTCAGATTTTCTATTTCTTATTCAGTTTTAGAGGATTGCATGTTGCCAGTAATTTATCTAATTTCTTCTAGTTGTCCAATTTGTTGGCATATAATTTTTCATAATATTCTCATATAATTGTTTATATTTCTGCGGTGTTGGTTGTTATCTCTCCTCCTTCATTTCAGATTTTATTTATTTGAGTCCTCTTTTTTTCTTAATGGTTCTGGCTAAGGGTTTATCAATTTTATTTATCTATCATGAACTAGTTCTTGATTTCATTGATCTTTTCTATTTTATAGTCTCTGTTCTTTTTTTCTGATACCTTTAGCTATATAATTAGGTTGTTTATTTGAAGTTTTTCTTTTTCTTTTCTTTTTTTCTTTTTCTTTTTCTTTTTTTTTTTTTCTTTTTTTGAGGTAGAGGTGTATTGCTATAATCTTCCCTCAAAGAACTGCTTAGTGTCCCAAGGATTTTGAACTATTGCATTTTCATTTTCATTTGTCTCCATGTATTCTTTATTTTTGTGGTTGTTGTTGATTCATTGGTTGTGTAGTAACATGTTTCTTAGCCCCCATGTGGTTTTGTTCTTTCTAGTTTTTTCTTGTAATTGATTTCTAGTTTCATTGTTTTGTTTGAAAAAGATGATTTACATGATTTCAAGCTTCTTAAATATATTGAGGAATGTTTTGTGGCCTAACAAGCAATCTACCTTGGAGAATGTTTCATGTATACTTTAGAAGAATGTGTATTCTGCTGTTTTTAGATGGAGTGCTCTGTATATATCAGTTAGGTCCATTTGGTCTAATGTGTCATTCAAAGCTACTATTTCCTTGTTGATTTTCTGTCTGGATGATCTATCCAGTCATGTAAGTGGGGAGCTAGAGTCCCCTACATTTATTGTATTGCTGTCAATTTCTACCTTATGTCTATTAATATTTTCTTTGTGCAGTACTTCTAGTTGCGTCTATAAATATTTATAATTATTATATCTCTTGTTGGATTGATCCTTTTATCATTATGTAGTGTACTTCTTTTTCTTTTTTTTTACTTTAGTTGACACACAAAGTTACATTAGTTTCAGATGTACAACTTAGTGATTTTCAAGTTAATATTTTATACTATGTTCATCACAAGTATAGCTATCATTTGTCCTGTTACATCACTATTACAATATCATTACTGTATTCTTTATGCTGCACATTTTATTCCCATGACTTATTCATTCCATAACTCTGAGCTTTTATCTCTCTCTCCCTTTCACCCATTTTGCCCATCCCCTCACTTCCTTCCCTTCTGGCAATCATCAGTTCTTCTTTGTATTTAGAGTTGGATTCTACTTTGTTTGTTTATCCCTTTTTTTACAGGTTCCACTTACGAATAGAATCATATGGTATTTGTCTTTCTCAGTCTGACTTATCTCACTTAGCATAGTACCCTCTAGGTCCCCCCATGTTTTTTCAAATGATACAGTCTCATCCTTTTGTGGCTGTGTAATATTCCATTTTGTATATTTAGGTTGCTTCCATATCTTGACTATTGTAAAGAATGTTACAATAAACATAGAAGTTCATTTATCTTTTTGAATTAGTATTTTCATTTGGGGGGGGGGGTCAATACCCAGTAGTGTAATTATTGGATCATATGGTAGTTCTACTTTTAATGTTTTGAGGAAACTCCATACTGTTTTCCACAGTGGCTATCCCAATTTACATTCCCACAAATGGTGCATGCGGATTCCTTATTATCCACATCCACACCAATACTTGTTATTTATTGTCATTTTGATTTTAGTCATTCTAACTAGTGTAAGGGAGATATGTCAGTGTAGTTTTGATTTATATTTCCCTGATGATTGTGATGTTGAATATCTTTCCATGCTCCTGTTAGCCACCTGTACGTCTTCTTTGGAAAAATGTCTATTCAGGTCCTCTCTCCATTTTTTATCAGTTTTTTTATTGTTGAGTTCTTTATGTATTTTGAATATTAACCCCTAATTGGATATATGACTTGCAAATATCTTTTCTCACTCAATTGGTTGCCTTTTTGTTTTGATGATGATTCTTTAGCTGTGCAGAACCTTTTAGTTTGATGTAGTCCCATTTGATTATTTTGCTTTTTGTTTCCCTTGCATTTGGCATCAATATACAAACACATCAATGACACTGATGTCAAAGACCTTACTACCTATGTTTTTTTCTACAAATTTAAAGTTTTCAGGTCTTATGTTCAAGTCAAATCTATTTTGTGTTGTTTTTTGTGTATGGTGTAAAGTAGTGGTCTAATTTCATTTCTTTGCATGTGCCTGTGTGGTTTTCCCAGCGCCACTTATTGAGGAGACTATTCTCTCTCCATTGTGCATACTTATCTCCTTTGTCATATATTAATTGCCTATATGTGTGTGTCTGGGCTCTCAATTCTCTTCCATTGATCTGTGTGTATTTTTAAAAAGAGTTTATTTATTTATTTATTTATGAAAGAGAGAGAGAGAGGCAGAGACACAGGCAGAGGGAGAAGCAGGCTTCATGCAGGGAGCCTGACATGGGACCGGATCTTGGGTCTCCAGGATCAGGCCCTGGGCTCAAGGCGCTGCTAAACCGCTGAGCCACCCGGGCTGCCCTGTGTGTGTGTTTTTATGCAAATACCAGAATGCTTTGCTTACCATAGCTTTGTGGTATAGTTTTTAACCAGGGAGCAAATCGAACTTCAATAAAAACAAAACCAAAATAACCAGGGAGCATGATACCTCCACCTTTATTCTTTCTCAAGATTACCTTGGTTATTTGGGATCTTTTGTAATTTCATGAAGATTTTAAAATTATTTTTCTATTTCTTTGAAAAACGCACTTGGAATTTTGATAGGGATTGCATTGAATCTGTATATTGCTTTGGGTAATATGGACATTTTAACAATATTGATGTTTACAATCCATGAGCATGGAGTATCTTTCCATTTTTTGTGTGTCTTCAATTTATTTCATCAGTGTCTTATAGTTTTTAGTGTACACGTGTTTTGTCCCTTTGGTTAAATTTATTTCTAGGTATTTTATTCTTTATGATGTAATTATAAATGGGAATATTTTCTTTGTTTCTCTTTCTGATATTTTATTAGTATATAGATATATACACATTTCTGTATATTGATTTTGTATCTTACAAATTTACTGAATTTATTAGTTCTAACAGTCTTTGGTGAAGACCTTAGACTTTTCTACATATGATTTCATGTCATCTGAAATAAAGACCTTGGTACATCTTCCTTTCCAATTTGGATGGCTTTTTTTTCTTGCCTTAAGTATTTCCAATCCTATATTTAATAAAAGTGGTGATAAATAAATAAAGCCTTGTTCCTAATCTCAGAGTAAAAGCTATCAGTTTCTCACCATTAAGCATGATATAGCTGTGGGTTTTTCATATATGGCTTTTATTGTGTTGGGGTATTTTCCCTCCATACCCACTTATTAAGAGTTGTTATAAATGTATGTTGAATATTGTCACATGCTTTTCTGCATCTACTGAGATGATCATAGGATTTTCTTTTCTTTTTTTTTTTTGATCATAGGATTTTCATCTTTCATTTTGATAATGTGGTATATCATGTTGATTGATTTGTGAATGTTGAAACATCCGTACAAAAAAAATATCCTTACATCCCTGAAATAAATCCCCCTTATTTATGCAGTATGATCTTTTTAATGTATTGTTGAATTCGGTTTGTTAATATTTTCTTGAGGATTTTTGCAACTATGTTTATTAAGGATATTAGCCCACAATTATATATTATTGTTGTGTTCTTATCTGGTTTTGATATCAGGGTAATCCTGGTCTTGTAAAGTGAATTTAGAAGCATTCCCTCCTCTTCTACTTTTTGGAAGTTTGAGGATAGGTATTACATTTTCTTTGAGTGTTTCATAGAACTCACCAGTGAAACTGTCTGGTCCTGGACAGTTGTTTGCTGGAAGGTTTTTGATTACTTATTCAGTTGACTTCCTAGTAATTGTTCTATTCAGATTTTCTATTTCTTCGTGATTTACTGTTAGAAGATAGTGGTTGTAAGAAATTTATCGATCTCCTCTTGTTCAATTTGTGTACAGTTGTTCATACTAGTTTCTTATGACTCGTTCTACATCTTATGGTATCAGTTGTAATTTTTCCTCTTTTATTTCTGCTTTTATTTACTTGAGCCCTCTCTTTTTCTTAGAGAATCTAGCTAAAAATTTGTCATGTTTGCTTATCTTTTCAAAGAAGCACCTCCTAGATTCGTTGGTATTTTGTTTAGCTATTTTGTCTCTGTTTGTGCTTTGATCTTGGTTACTTCCTTCCTTCTACTAACTTAAGGCTTCATTCGTTCTTTTTCTAGTTTCTTTAGGTGTAAAGTTAGATTTTTTAGTTTCTATATTATTTATTTCTGCTCTAATCTTTATTATTCCCTTCCTTCTGTTGGCTTTTTTATTTGTTGTTCTTTTTCTAGTTTCTTTAGTTATAAGTTTAGGTTGTTGATTTGAGATTTTTCTTGCTTCTCTACATAGGCTTGTATTGCTATATACTTCCCTTTTAGGAACACTTTTGTTGCATCCCAAAGGTTTTGGAATGTCTTGTTTTCATTTTCATTTGTTTACATCTATTTTTTTATTTCTTCTTTGATTTCCTGGTTAACCCATTCATTGTTTACTAACATGTTATTTAACCTCCATGTACTTTCCAGATCTTTTTTTGTGGTTGACCTCTACTTTCATTGTGTTGTGGTCAGTAAAGCTGTATGGTATGACTTAAATCTTTTTGTATTTGTTGAGACCTATTTTGTTACCTAATACGTGATCTATTATGGAGAATGTTCCATGTGTACTTGAAAAGAATGTGTATGCTGCTGCTTTAGAATGGAATGTTCTGAATATATGTGAAGTCCACCTGGTCCAGTGTGTCATTCAAAGCCATTTCCTTGTTTATTTTCTGTATAGACCATCTGTCCATTGATGTAAGTGGGGTGTTTAAGTACCCTACTATTAACATATTATCCATTAGTTCCTTTATACTTTTATTAACTGTTTTATACAGTTGGGTGCATAAGTATTTATAATTTTTAGATCTTCTTGTTGGATCTTCCCCTTTATTATGATATAGTGCCCTTCTTCATTTCTTTTTTTTTTTTTTTTTTTTTTTTAAATTTTTTTTTTTAATTTTTTTATTTATTTATGATAGTTACAGAG
Source organism: Canis lupus familiaris (assembly GCF_011100685.1). Lineage (NCBI taxonomy): Eukaryota > Metazoa > Chordata > Mammalia > Carnivora > Canidae > Canis > Canis lupus. The sequence continues at coordinate 58,808,213 of NC_049260.1, read as the reverse complement.
AGAGAGAGAGAGAGGCAGAGACACAGGCAGAGGGAGAAGCAGGCTCCATGCACCGGGAGCCCGATGTGGGATTCGATCCCGGGTCTCCAGGATCGCGCCCTGGGCCAAAGGCAGGCGCCAAACCTCTGCGCCACCCAGGGATCCCCCCTTCTTCATTTCTTGTTACAGTATTTGTTTTAAAATCTAGTTTCTCGGGATCCCTGTGTGGCACAGTGGTTTAGCGCCTGCCTTTGGCCCAGGGCGCAATCCTGGACACCCGGGATCGAATCCCACGTCCGGCTCCCGGTGCATGGAGCCTGCTTCTCCCTCTGCCTATGTCTCTGCCTCTGTGTGTGTGTGTGTGTGTGTGACTATCATAAATAAATAAATAAATAAATAAATAAATAAATAAATAAATAAAATCTAGTTTGTCCTTGCTAAGCAAAATAAGTCAGTCAGAGAAAGGCAAATATCATGATTTCACTCATATGTGTGACTTAAGAAACAAAACAGATGAACATAGGAGAAGGTAAGGAAAAATAAAATAAGACTAAATCAGAGAAGAAGACAAACCATAAAAGACTCTTAACTATAAGAAACAAACCGAAGGTTGCTGGAGGGGAGGTGTGTTGGGGGATGGGAAGACTGGGTGATGGTCATTAAAGAGGGCACTTGATGGAATGAACACTGGGTGTTATATACAACTAATCTAATCACTAAATTCTACTTCTGAAACTAATAATACACTATGTTAATTAAATTGAATTTATATAAGAATTTTTTTAAAAATCTAGTTTGTCTGATATAAGTATTGCTACTCCAGCTTTCTTTTGAAATCTATTTCTGTGATAAATGTTTTTCCATGCCCTCACTTTCAATCCACAAGTGTCTTTAGGTCTAAAATGAGTCTTTTATAAGCAGCATATTGATAGGTCTTTTTCTTTACTGGAGCATTTAGTCCATTTACATTCAAAGTAAGTACTGATATATATACGCATTTAGTGCCATTTTATTGCTTCTTTTGTCATTGTTTCTGGAGATTTTCTTTGATCCTCTCTTGTCTTTGTCACTTTTCGTCTTCCTTTCCACTCAAAGAGACCTCTTTAATATTTCTTTCAAGGCTCATTTAGTAGTCATGAACTCCTTTAGTTTTTCTTTATCTGGGACATTCTTTACCTTTCCTTCAATTCTGAATGATAGCCTTGCTGGATAGAATATTCTTGGCTACAGATTTTTCCCATTCAGTATGTTGAATATATCATGCCACACTCCCTTCTAAGATACTGTTGAGAAATCTCCAGCTAGCTTTATGGGTCTTCCCTTATAAGTTAAGGATTTCTTTTAACTTGCTTCTTTTAAGATTTTTTTTTTTCTTTATCACTGTATTTTGTAATTTTAATTATGAAATGTCTTGGCGTTGGCCTTCTCTTTTGATTTTAATGGGAGCTTTCTGTTCCTCTTGGATCTGGATGTCTCTTTCCTTCCCCAGATTAGGGAAGTTTTCAGCTATTATTTTCTCAAATAAATTTTATGCCCCACTTTGTTTCTCTTCTTCTGAGACTCCTGTAATATGAATGTTATGTTTGATGGAGTCACTGAGTTCTCTAAGCCTATTCTCATGTTGCATAAGTCTTCTTTCTCTCTTTTGTTCACCTTAATTTTCCATTTTTTTCTTCTATATCACTAATTCATTTCTACGTTTCTTGCAACCTGATGTTCATTTCATCAAGCTATTTCCAATCTTATTTATTGCATTCTTCATTTCTGATTGATTCTTTTTTAACTCTTTTATCTCTGTGGCAAGGGTCTCCCTGATGTCTTCCATTCTTTTCTCAAGACTGGTAAGTATCCTTGTGATCATTGCTTTAAATTCTCCACCTAGCATGCCCATCTCTGTCCATGGCCTTATCTTGTTCTTTCATTTGGGAAGAATTCCTCTGTCTTGGCATTTTGTCTGTCTCTGCCTTTGTCTGTATGTTAGAAAAGACAATTGTGTCTCCTGCTCCTGAAAGTAATGGCTTTATGAAGAAGACACCATATAGTGTCCAGGGCCTGGTACTTCAAGGAGCATCTTTGGTGTGTGCTGCATGCGCTCTGCTATTATGTTTTGGCTGCTCTATTCTTCAAGCTAGTCGTCTACAGAGACTGTCCTTCCCTATGGTGTACAGTGTTTGGTCCTTGACCAGAATGTAGTGAGTTTTAAGAAGGTGAACTCTGGTCTGCTTATGTAGAGAATGAGACCTAATACTGCTTCATCTAGAACTGAAGCCCTGCAGAACTCTCTGTTGGGAGACATGGTTTGTACAGGGGTTTCTGCAGGTCTTCTGGAGGAGGGGCCCACTCCACTGAGACTGAAGCAAGCTTGACTGAGAAGGGCAATCTCACCAGAGTGTCGGGGTGTGGGACTTGGTATAAGCAAGGTAGGGAACCAGTATCACTGCTGCACACTGCTTCCTGCAAGTGGTTCTGTGTTTATGCTGTGAGGCAAGGGAGGGAAATGGGGCCAAGTAGCAACCTTGTCCCTAGAGAGACATCCTTGTGAATATGGCCTGTTAGGGAAGCACTCTGAGAACAGTGAATATTCTCCCTCTTGTGTGTCCCAGGTGTTTTTCAGATCACTATTTCCATGCTGTCTGCCTCTGGGTTTTTTGCCACCTTCTCTCCAGGAGCAATGCAGTGCTCTCTGGGTGCTATCCCATCTAAACCCTCTGCCCTTTAAAACTCTAGGCTTTAAGCCCCACTAGTTGCAAGAACTCATGAAAATCAGCCACTCATTTTATCAGCAAATAGCTTTGGGGAAATGTTCTCTTTGTGTGTTCCCCTGTGTGTTTTACTCTCTCTCATCCTTCTCTGCAACCACAAATCCCTCCCCTCTGTAGCACTCAAGATCCATTTCTCCCCTAAACCATGTCTCCACAATTCCTCTCTTCTTCGTTATGGCTTCTTCTCTACCTTTAGCTGTGGACTTTGTTCTGTCAGTCTTTAGGGTGGTTTCTGCGGTATTTAGAAATATTTTATTATTACCTACCTTTTTTTAAATAAATTTATTTTTTATTGGTGTTCAATTTACCAACATACAGAATAACACCCAGTGCTCATCCCGTCAAGTGCCCCCCCCAGTGCCAGTCACCCATTCACCCCCACCCCCCGCCCTCCTCCCCTTCCACCACCCCTAGTTCGTTTCCCAGAGTTAGGAGTCTTTATGTTCTGTCTCCCTTTCTGATATTTCCCACACATTTCTTCTCCCTTCCCTTATATTCCTTTTCACTATTATTTATATTCCCCAAATGAATGAGAACATATAATGTTTGTCCTTCTCCGATTGACTTACTTCACTCGGCATAATACCCTCCAGTTCTATCCACGTTGAAGCAAATGGTGGGTATTTGTCATTTCTAATGGCTGAGTAATATTCCATTGTATACATAAACCACATCTTCTTTATCCATTCATCTTTCGATGGACACCAAGGATCCTTCCACAGTTTGGCTATTGTGGCCATTGCTGCTATAAACATCGGGGTGCAGGTGTCCTGGCGTTTCATTGCATCTGTATCTTTGGGGTAAATCCCCAACAGAGCAATTGCTGGGTCGTAGGGCAGTCTATTTTTAACTCTTTGAGGAACCTCCACACAGTTTTCCAGTGTGGCTGCATCAGTTCACATTCCAACCAACAGTGTAAGAGGGTTCCCTTTTCTCCGTATCCTCTCCAACATTTGTGGTTTCCTGCCTTGTTAATTTTCCCCATTCTCACTGGTGTGAGGTGGTATCTCATTGTGGTTTTGATTTGTATTTCCCTGATGGCAAGTGATGCAGAGCATTTTCTAATGTGCATGTTGGCCATGTCTATGTCTTCCTCTGTGAGATTTCTCTTCATGTCTTTTGCCCATTTCATGACTGGATTGTTTGTTTCTTTGGTGTTGAATTTAATAAGTTATTTATAGATCTTGGAAACTAGCCCTTTATCTGATACGTATTATCTACCTATCTTTGAGGGATGATACAAACCTAGGGTCCACCTACTCCCCTGCCATCTTCCACCCAAATCCCTATTTTAATAATTTTAATATAGTATGTCCCAGAAGGGATTTTTTGTCAAGAAAAAAATCTCCTTAATACAAAAACAAATATTTGCTTTAACTTGCTAATTCAGTCTTCTAGTGTTTATGATAAACCAGGGCTCAGAAAAATTAGTCTTATCAAATGCTGGACACTTATCCAGAAAAACATTGAATTAGACTGTAGTATATTATGTGCTTTATTTTATTTTATTTTATTTTATTTTATATTTTTTTGCTGTGTGTTCCTGAGTTTTTTTTAATAAATTTATTTTTTATTGGTGTTCAATTTGTCAACATACAGAATAACACCCAGTGCTCATCCCGTCAAGTGCCCACCTCAGTGCCCGTCACCCAGTCACCCCCACCCCCTGCCCACCTCCCCTTCTACCACCCCTAGTTCGTTTCCCAGAGTTAGGAGTCTTTCATGTTCTGTCTCTCTTTCTGACATTTCTTACTTATTTTTTCTCCTTTCCCCTTTATGTGTTTTATATAGGGCAATTTCCTACTATTTTGTTTGGATAAAACTTTTGTGTTTGAAACAATTAGTGACTTTTCAAGGTAGAGGAGGCTTCTGATTTATTTTCAGTCTTGTAGTCCCTGCTGCCATAATAAATAATCCATTAGGAAGAATAACAGAATAAATAAGCTAGTATTTGTTGAGAACGTGCTAAGGTTATGACATTAGAATCATAAGAGACATTATGCATTATTGTCTGTGCACTCAAGGGTTTTGTATTTATTTGGGGGAAATAAGACACACATATATGAAAAGTTGCCTAACAAAGTACAATATATGCTATTGACCAAATAAATAGAACCATGAAGTTTATGCTACAGGAATTCAAAAGAGAGAATGAATTCTGTGGCCAGTCAGGAAATGCTTTACAGAACAAGTAGAATTTTGGTCTTAAGATTAGATAGGATTTGAATTAGTGGCAAAGAATAAAAATACGGATGATACAAGGAAAGCCACAGGCTATGCATAGAACCCCAAGCTAAGTGAGGTGGACTTGAAGAAAGTAGCCTACTTCCAGCTAAGAGTTTGAATGGTGGGGGAGTGGATGAGAATTCCTTGAAGTCAGAGACCTAGTCACCTTGATTTCAGTATTTTCTGCAAACTTTGCAAAATAGTATTGCATATAGAAGATGATTATGAGATTAAGTTAGCAAGTAAATTGGTGTCAGATTGGTTGGGACCTTTGATATAAGACTAAGAACTTTATTATATGGGTGATGGGGAACTACTGATGGTTTTTGTGCAGGTTTTTGTGCATGTGAGGAAAATACTGTTTTAGGAAGATGATGAAGTGATACTCCTATCAAAGCACACTTCCATTCTATGTCAGAGATTGCTCTAATTTCTGGACCTTCTGAGAGAATTGGTTAGAGCCCTTCTCTTCATCAGAACTCAAACTCTTCATGTACATCCTGTATATAAGAGCTCTGATTCTGAGACAAGGGAGCTTTCATATCAAGAACTATATTGCTTAGAAGCATCTATGGATGATATTCTGTGCAATCACCTACCAGTGAGAGACAGCCATTGAATCTTGCTTAAAGGAAAAATATTACCCTATCACATAGTTCTTTGAGCCTAACCAGACTTTCGTGATCATCCATGAAGAACTTGAAGATACTACCATAGTACTTAGGCAAGGCCCTAAGTTAAATTCATGTTTTCTACCTCACAGACTATATTCCTTCGGGGTACTAAATTGTCCTTATTTATTCCCATGCAGAGTAACAACAGGTAGGGCCAACTATGGAAGTATCCATAATCCAAGTCAATTCTTTACCAGCTTTCTATATAGGAATTCAAGATACATAGGCTTATACTAACATGTTACCAACCTGATCTTCCAATGAATTATACTTATGAATACACATTTGGGATGATTAATTGAGTGGCTCTTTTCCTAAAGGCTATTTTCCATTATTCAGAATGTTTACAGGAGTTAGTTCCATTTTGGGGGAGAATGTCTGGTTGATTGACCAAGGATATTTAGGTAAAGGACAGGGGAGAGGGAGAAACTAACATTTGTTAAATTTATTTGAGGAGATAAGACACATACATGAAAAATTGCTTAACAAAACACAATACAGGATATAATATTGACCAAATGAGTAGAACCATAAAGTTACATATATATATATATTCAAAGAGGAGTGATTCCTATGAGCTGGACTGGTCAGAAAAGATTAGATAGATTGGTGGCAAGGAAGGAAGAGGTAGAAGGTACACATAAGTCACAAGTAATGCATGAGACCCCAAGCTAAGTGATGAAGATAGTAGCCTGGTTCCAACAAAGAATTTGGATGGTAAGGGACTGGATGGGAATTCCTTGATTCGAGAAACATTGTCACCTTTATTTCATTATTCTCTGAAGCCCTAGCAAACTAAGGTTGCATGTAGATAACTGCTTGATTCTAAGAGTACAACTAACATTTGTTGAATGGCTATTTTATGCAAAGTAATTTATAGACATTGTCACATTTAAGAGTCATAAACATTTTATGAATTGTAAATATTAAATAACCCCATTTTACAATTGAGGAAACTCAAATGTAGAGAAGCCCAAAGTCACATAGCTAATAAGTGACAATCTGGCTCCAAAGTCCAAAAGCTTAATCACTGTGTCTCTTCTTTGCTATTTACTTTTAAGTTTATAGAACTTTTTAAGGTCCATTTAAAAAATTACCTCAGTTCCTATGCCTTTTTCATCAGAAATAGAATGATGAAAAAACATGGATAAAGCCCTGGCATGGGAATCATTTCCCAGCTTTGCCACCAGGTTCAATGAATGAGTTTTAGAAAGTCCCTTCTCTTCTCTGGACCTCAGTTTCAATTGCATGATCTCTAAGCTATCCTCAGCTCTAAGGTGTGATGTCCTGTGATCCCATCTGATACTGAGGAATTAAAAGTCAAACTGAATAACCACAACTAGATATATTTCACAAAATGGCTCTTTTTCTTTTTTGAAGAAATATTATACTTGAGCAGCCACTGTAAATTCACATTATAAATATGCCTCCCTTACTCTGGAATAAAATATCTTTAATCAAATATTCTCCTAAGTACACCCAGTTGTTACCTCTTATCACACCCACCTAGCATTTTGACCACTGGGCTGTAAACAAACTATTCTCACATTCATCATTTAACTTTACTTGAGAGTAGAAATTCTAGGTCTCATCCCTGAAAGTATCAAACATAATACACTAAGGTATGGAGGGACTACCCTTTAAGTAACTAGGCATTTTCCAAGTGACTTCTTCCCTAGTTTCTAGGTAAAAAGGAAGTGACCATACCTACAGCTTCTGAAAAACTTACCTCATGTAATAATATCATGAATGTTCATTTTACCAATTTACTTGCAGTGTCCAACACTCAGTTCTGAATTGGTACATTTCCCTGAAATACTGAAGGTCTCCAATCAATCAGTTTAATTCAGAAAACATTTCCTCAGACAAGGTACTGTGGAAGGATACGAAGATAAATAATAGGTGACCTCTGCCCCCAAGGAATTTGCAATTGTAAGGAAGGATAGGAAAAGCACACAAGTCTAACACAAGCCTTAATGTGCACATTGCCATAAAAGTGATGATAGCAATTGCATAACTAATGTAGGCTTACACCCAAGCTAAGTACTGTGTGGCACACATGGTAAGTGTGTGTGATGCTTAAACACTGATCATATTAATAAAGGGCTATAGTAGTGAAACTTATGAGGAAGAGACAGTACTTAAACTATATGTTATTTGGATGGGTAACATCTGGATAGATGCTAGAAATAAGGAAACAACATTGCAGGTAAGAAGTATGACATGAATGTGGCAAGATCACTGAGGAAACCATCCATTCCTATAAAGGTTGGCATTGTGGGTTGTGGGAAGTAATCTTAGAGATGTAAGATATGAACAGATGGTAGAGGGCTTTGTAGACTTGATACAAAAAGAAATCGCTATTAACTTTGGTCTTGAGTAATATTGATATAAAGAAACATAAATTTTATAAAGATAACTTAGTTGCTAGTATGCAGGATGGATTGAAATTTGGAGATACAAAAACCAGAAAGAGCAATAGATAGTTGGGCATATGTCACAATGGCTTCATGAGTGGTGGTAACATTAGAAATGAAGAAGAATCAAAGTCAGGAGACATTTTAATTAACTGGAAATAGTCCCATTGGCTAGAGAGATCTGGGATTCATTCATATAGAGATGGCAGTTAAACCTATGAGAAATGTAAATCATCAAGGGAGAAAATAAAGCTAGCAAAAGGAGATAAATGTGAAATTTGGAATCACCTAAGCAATATGAGATGCATGTATAAGGATAAGGAAATGAATGGAAAAAGAGAAATATAGAGTGTAAATGACAGAGCCTTAGAGGATACTCATAATTTGGGTGAGAGCATCATAAAAATACTGTAGATGAGAGAGTATTTCCCTGTTTTACAGATGAAAAAACTGAGGCTGAAGAGATAAGGTGACTTATATAAGGCCATGAAGCAGTTTCAACTCACTAGGTTCTTCCAGATTCCACACTGTCCATTTCCCTACACTTCCCCATCTCTGAAAACCAACGACTTGAAAGAAGTATACACATACTGTTATGGTCATTTCCCATGGTATCCAGGGTTTATGTAGGAATATAGAATTTTAAAGTAAAGGAGGAGATCTAGAATGATACAGAAAGAGAATGAATACTGAGCATACACTAATACTAAAATTACATCATTCTTGGTTTAAGTAGATGTATATTGAATAAATGATGAAATCACTACAACACAGGCATCAAGAGCAGGTAGGAGTGGGGAAAGCAGTATAGGTACAGATAGTAGAAGTCAAATTGACTTCCCAAATTCTTCATTTGTCTTCTATTACGCATAGCATGACTTTTTGAAGTATCTGCATTTTTTTTTTCAATTTAGTCCTCACCACATGATGACTTTACCTTTGCTGCCTTAGCTCGATCAATGCCAGGAGTGATACCATGAAGTTGATAATCCAGTTTTTCAGCTCAGGCTTCAATGTCTGCAAGCCTGATCAATTAATGACTGGGAGGAAGCACTCTGTGCCAAATAAGAGTGTGCATTGCAGTGGTAAAAAGCTAACAAAACCCATTTAGCAGGATACTAAGTCAATTTCTGAAAAAGTGTATTGTCAAATCATACCTACCAAATTCTGAAATACCAACCATCAGCAAGGAGCAGAAAGGCAGATAGCCCATTGCACTTCCAGAATTGCCTTTCACACTTTATCAATCACCTTTTTGGTACAAATATACAGGTGAGAATGAGATGTATGCTTAAGCATTTACTGCCTATTTTTCTCTTCAAGATGTTTGACAAACATGAGTTATTTTCTATATATCCTTCACTGAAGAGCTGGATCAATACACTTGCTTTCTGTTCAGACTTAAGGGAAAGAACACCCTAAACCTGGGATTCCAGATAAGACAGAATGTTGTGCCCACCATGGAGCTGTGATTCCAAAGACAGACATTCTCAAAGCTACTTTTACTTTTCTATTCTTTATGGAACAAAGCAACCTTGGCTCTGGAATCTGTCTGTTTAACACAGTGGCATGAAAGTTTTCCAGCCTCCTGGTGGCTACATCCTGACTGGCAGCTATACTCTGGGATCTAGATCTCACAGTTATGGAAGTACTCTAAATGGCACATTGATTTCATAAAGGAGAATGTACTAACCAAAAACTATAAGGGACAATCACTGCTACCTTTTTATTCATTCATTCATTCTAAGTTTTTAATTAAATTTCAGTTAGTGAACATATAGTACAATATTAGTTTCAGGTGTACAATATAGTGATTCAACAATTCTATATATCACCCTGTGCTCATAACAAGTGCACACCTTAATCCTCATCACCTATGTAATCCATTCTCCCATCCACCTGCATTTTGGTAAGATAAGTTTCTTCTCTATACTTAAGCACCTATTTTCATGGTTTGCCTCTTTCTGTCTCTTTTTTTCCCCTTTGCTCATTTGTTTTGTTTCTTAAATTCCACATGAGTGAAATCATACGATATTTCCCTTTCTCTGACAAACTTATTTTGCTTACTATAATACTCTCTAGCCCCATCCATGTCTTTGCAAATGGCAAGATTTCATTATTTTTTATGACTAACATTCCATTGTATACACACACACACACACACACACACACACACACACACACCACATCTTCTTTCTCCAGTCATCTATTGATGAACACATGGGCTATTTCCATAATTTAGCTATTGTAGATAATGCTGCTATTAACATCAGGATGTATGTATCCCTTTGAATTCCTATTTTTGTATTCTTTGGGTGAATACCTAAGATTGCAATTGCTAGATTGTAGGTTATTTCTATTTTTTAACTTTTTGAGGAACCTGAATACTGTTTTCCAGAACAGCTTGCAGCAGTTTGCATTCCCACCAACAGTGCAAGAGGGTTCCCCTTTCTCCGCCACCACATCTCCACCAACACTGGCTGTTTCTTGTGTGGTTGATTTTAGCCATTCTGACAGATGTGAGGTGATATCTTTTTGCAGTTTTGATTTGCATTTCCCTGATGATCAGTGATATTGACCATTTTTCATGTGTCTATTGGCCATCTGGGCGTCTTCTTTGGAAAAATATCTACTCATGCCTTCTTCCCATTTTTAACTGGATTCTTTGTTTTTTGGGTGTTGTATTTTATAAGTTCTTTGTATATTTTGGATATTAATCCTTTATCAGACATGTCATTTTGCATATATCTTCTCCTATTCCATAGATTGCCTTTTAGTTTTGTTGACTGTTGCCTTCATTGTGCAAAAGCTTATTTTGATGAAGTCCCTATAGTTTGTTGTTGTTGTTGTTGTTTTTGCTTTTCTTTCCCTTGCCTTAGGAGACATCCAGAAAGAATTTGCTATGGCCTGTATTCTCTTCTAGGATTTTTAAAGTTTCAGGTCTCAGGGTTTAGTTTTTTAATCTACTTTGAATTTATTTTCACCTTTGGTGTAAAAAAGTGGTCCAATTTCATTATTTTGTATGTTGCTGTCTAGTTTTCCCAACATCATTTGTTGAAGACACTGTCTTTTTTTCCATTGGATATTCTTTCTTGCTTTGTCAAAGATTAATTGACCTCATAGTTATGGGTTCATTTCTGGGTTTTATATTCTGTTCCATTCATCCATTCGTCTATGTGTTTGTGCCAATACCATACTGTTTGGGTTATTACAGCTTTGTAATATAACCTGAAGTCCAGAATTGTGATGCCTCCAGCTTTACTTTTCTTTTTAGATTTCTTTGTCTATTCAGGGTCTTTTGTGATTCCATACAAATATTAGGATAGTTTGTTCTAGCTCTGTGAAAAATGCTGATGGTATTTTGATAGGAATTGCATTAAACTCATAGATTGCTTTGGGTAGTATAGACATTTTAACAATATTTGTTCTTCCAATATCCATGAGCATAGAATGTCTATTTCTTTGTGTCATCTTCAATTTCTTTTATCAGTATTTTCTACTTTTCAGAATGCAGGTCTTTCACCTCTTTGGTTAGGTTTACTCCTAGGTATGTTATGGGTTTTGATGCAATTGTAAATGGGATTGATTCCTTGATTTCTCTTTCTGCTACTTCATTATTGATGTGTGGAAAAGCAATATATTTCTATATGTTGATTTTGTATCCTGTGACTTTACTAGATTTGTGTACCAGTTCTAGCAATTTTTTGGTAGTCTTTCAGGTTTTCTATTCAAAGTATTCTGTCATCTGTAAATACTGAACATTTTACTTATTCCTTGCTGGTTTGGATACCTTTTAATTCTTTTTGTTGTCGGATTGTGGTGGCTAAGATTTCCAGCACTATGTTAAATTATAGTGGTGAGTGTGGACATCTCTGTCTTGTTCCCTTCCATAGAAGTAAAAAAAAATAATAATAAAACTCCAGGCTTTAAGCTCTGCTTTTTGCAAGAATTCATGAAATTCAGCTCCTCCCCTTTTCCAAGCCAAAGGCTTTGGGGAAGCATTCTTGTGCATTCCCCTGTGTGTGTCTCTCTCTCTTGCGTGTGCATGCACGTGTGAGCAAGTATGCTTCTCTCTACAAACATGGCTCCCTCCCCTCTGCAGCACCTGTGATCCATTTCTCCCACAAACCATGTCTCCCCACTTTCTACCTTTTTTGATGTGACCTCTTCTCTTCCTTTATTTGTGGAGTTTGTTCTGTCAGTCTTCAGTTCTACTTCTGGGGTATTTAGAATGGTTTGATGGTTATCTCATTGTGTTCATGGAACAAGACATGCCCAAAGTCTCCCTATTCCACCACCACTTGTTTTTTTTAATCTCAAACTGCCAAGTATAATATTATGCAAGGAGTATAAAGAAAGTGATTATCAGTACATTAAGCAAGCTGATTCAAAAGTACTTTACTCCTCCAAAATGCTCATATTAGAAACAAAAACATGTGTACCATAAATGATGTTGCTTGTTAATTCTAAAGCCTCTTGCTTTCTGGATGCCTTAGTCCTTTTTAGAACACAGCAACAGCAAAAGTACTTTAATAGCTATTTCAATATGTCCAGTAGAAAAACATGAAATAGGATAATTTTTTGAGTAGCAAGACCCAAAGCATCCCATTAAAGCCAGATGATGTTGAGTTGTTATCACAGCTGTCTAAGTCTAATATCTGCCATTATTATAGATCAGATAATGCTTATAAATAAAATAATCTTCTTTTACAGTACATCAACCTGACTACTTTTGGAATATGAAAATCTCAACTGGTTACAAATGCTTTGGGATAGCACACCAGTCTTTAGAGATATGCAGATATCTACTGTCTTCAGGGATTGAAAAAAAAATGAAATATACCAGTGAAATAACACCCGCCCATAAAATAAAAAGGGTCATTTGATCACCTTCACTTTTCAACCTTTCAGATTATCCAGAAGCTTCATCATCTCTCACCATGGAAACAGAAACATAGTAGTTTACACATTTCCTGCATCTCTCAGGTCAGTATTCTGAGGGAGGCATATAGATTGTTGCCTGGACTGCTAAGGGGCAGACTAGAAAAGAATTAAGTTCTTGCTCTGGTGAATAAGATATTAAATTTTTCACTCTCATATTATTCACATAAGTAGAAGTTCTATATATAATTTATACAACTTGACTAATAGCCCTTATAATGTGTTTCCATTTCTGTAGACCTTATAGAGAATACATGTGCATAACACTCCATAGAATTCAGATGCATAATGCTCCATCTCCCCAATATTGTTTAAATTAAATGACCATTTATTTATAATTTGAAATTAACAATTGATGACATATTTTTAAATTTGCTTAAAATGTTTGTAGATAAAAAAAGACATTATTGCCCTAATTTTTATATAAAAAGCACTAATTATAAATATTTCCTTCAATATGAAAAGACTAGAAACATTTGCAAAATATGTAACACTCAAAATTTAACACCCTTAATTTACAAAGATATTGCCAATCAGAAAGGAAAAAAAATACAACCATTAGAAAATGAGTAAACAATACAAACAATCAACAAATAAAATTTAAAATGAAGAATAAACATGAAAATTATTCAAATTCACTACAAAGAAATGCAAATTAAAATAACCCAAAATATCACTTTTTGTTTACCATAATAGCCAATTTTTATAAATTATAGTACTTAGTATTGGTAAGGATGTATTGAAACAGGTGCTGTTATAAGTTTAAATTCATACATTGTTTTTATGACTTAGTAACATATAAAACCCATAAAATGTTCATATAATTTTTTTCTGATAACCAAATTTTAGGGATGTACTTTAATGAAATAATCAGAGATCTGCACAACTGGTTTTTTATTTTATTATTTTTTAAGATTTTATTTATTTATTCATGAGAAACACACAGAGAGAGGCAGAGACATAGGCAGAGGGGGAATCAGGCTCCTCACAGGGAGCCTGATGCAGGACTCAATCCCAGGACCTTGGGATCAAGCCGCAAGCCGATGGCAGACACTCAACCGCTGAGCCACCCAGGCGTCCCTGCACAACTATTTATTATCAATTTATCATAACACCAGAAAAGTAGAAACAAAGCTAAATATCTAACAATAGAGGAATGGTGAAATAAATTCCTTCATTATTATGATGAAATATTTTACACCAATAAAAGTATTTTGAAGAACAATTAATAGAGTTATGTTAAAAAGCTGTATTAATGCAGTGTAATTTTAAAGGTATATTTGCATCAGCTTATATTGTGATATAATTCACAATACCATATAACTTGACCACTTAAAATGTACAATTCAGTGATTTTTAAGATATTCACAAAGCTACACAACCATCACCACAATTAATTTGGAATATTTAGAAATACCATACTCTTTAGCAGTCACTTTCAATTCCTCCATCCCACTTCTTGGTAACCACTAATCTACCTTTCTGTCTGTATAGATTTGCCTATTCTGGACATTCCACATAATTCACGATCCCATGGAATTATATATGAGGCCTTTGATGAGAAAATATTTGCAAATCAAATATCTGATAAGAAACTTGTGTGCAGGAGGAGGGGCAAGATGGCGGAAGAGTAGGGTCCCCAAATCACCTGTCCCCACCAGATTGCCTAGATAACCTTCAAATTATCCTGATCTATGAATTCGGCCTGAGATTTAAAGAGAGAACAGCTGGAATGCTACAGCGAGAAGGGTTCGCGCTTCTATCAAGGTAGGAAGACGGGGGAAAAAGAAAGAAACAAAAGGCATCCAAGGGGGAGGGGCCCCGCGAGGAGCCGGACTAAGGCCGGGGCGAGTGTCCCCAGGACAGGAGAGCCCCGTCCCAGAGAAGCAGGAGCTGCACCAACCTTCCCGGGCGGAAAGGGGCTCCCAGGGAGTTAGAGCAGGACCCCAGGAGGGCAGGAATGCCCTCGGGCTCCCTGGGACACTAACAGACACCTGCGGCGCATGCAGAAGAGTGCGCCGAGCTCCCTGAGGGCTGCAGCGCGCACGGCGGGACCCGGAGCTGCTCGGAGGGGCTCCTGCGGCGGCTCTGCAGAGGGGGCTGCCTGGCCCGGAGCAGCTCGGAGGGGCTCGGGCGGAGGAAGAGGCTCCGCGGAGGGGGCTGCGCCACCGGGAGCGCGAATCCAACAGCGCAGACCGGGAGCACAGGGCGCCGGGACACAGCCCAGGATACGGCCTCCCACCACCCCCCCCCCGGACAGGCAGAGGCCGGGAGGGCCAGGACAGCAAGGACGCACCTGCCCGGAGCTGAACAGATCAGCCTCCAGGCCCTGCAGACGGAGTAGTTCCTGCTGGAGCTGAATCCAGGTTTCCAGAGCTGCAGGAACCACTGGGGTTGTTCCTCCAGGGGCCTCACAGGGTAAACAACCCCCACTGAGCCCTGCACCCGGCAGGGGGCAGAGCAGCTCGCCCAAGTGCTAACACCTGAAAATCAGCACAACAGGCCCCTCCCCCAGAAGACCAGCTAGACTGACAAGTTCCAGGGCAAGTCAAGGGACTTAAAGTATACAGAATCAGAAGATACTCCCCCGTGTGTGAAAATGTCAATGTTACCCAGGGCAATTTACACGTTTAATGCAATCCCTATCAAAATACCATGGACTTTCTTCAGAGAGTTAGAACAAATTATTTTAAGATTTGTGTGGAATCAGAAAAGACCCCGAATAGCCAGGGGAATTTTAAAAAAGAAAACCATATCTGGGGGCATCACAATGCCAGATTTCAGGTTGTACTACAAAGCTGTGGTCATCAAGACAATGTGGTACTGGCACCAGAACAGACACATAGATCAATGGAAGAGAATAGAGAACCCAGAAGTGGACCCTGAACTTTATGGTCAACTAATATTCGATAAAGGAGGAAAGACTATCCATTGGAAGAAAGACAGTCTCTTCAATAAATGGTGCTGGGAAAATTGGACATCCACATGCAGAAGAATGAAACTAGACCACTCTCTTTCACCATACACAAAGATAAACTCAAAATGGATGAAAGATCTAAATGTGAGACAAGATTCCATCAAAATCCTAGAGGAGTACACAGGCAACACCCTTTTTGAACTTGGCCACAGTAACTTCTTGCAAGATACATCCACGAAGGCAAAAGAAACAAAAGCAAAAATGAACTATTGGGACTTCATCAAGATAAGAAGCTTTTGCACAGCAAAGGATACAGTCAACAAAACTAAACAACCTACAGAATGGGAGAAGATATTTGCAAATGACGTACCACATAAAGGGCTAGTTTCCAAGATCTATAAAGAACTTACTAAACTCAACACCAAAGAAACAAACAATCCAATCATGAAATGGGCAAAAGACATGAACAGAAATCTCACAGAGCAAGACATAGACATGGCCAACATGCACATGAGAAAATGCTCTGCATCACTTGCCATCAGGGAGATACAAATCAAAACCACAATGAGATACCACCTCACACCAGTGAGAATGGGGAAAATTAACAAGGCAGGAAACCACAAATGTTGGAGAGGATGCAGAGAAAAGGGAACCCTCCTGCACTGTTGGTGGGAATGTGAACTGGTGCAGCCACTCTGGAAAACTGTGTGGAGGTTCCTCAAAGAGTTAAAAATAGACTGCCCTATGACCCAGCAATTGCACTGTTGTGGATTTACCCCAAAGATTCAGATGCAAAGGAACGCTGGGACACCTGCACCCCGATGTTTCTAGCAACAATGTTCACAATAGCCAAACTGTGGAAGGAGCCTCAGTGTCTATCGAAAGATGAATGGATAAAGAAGATGTGGTTTATGTATACAATGGAATATTACTCAGCCATTAGAAATGACAAATACCCACCATTTGCTTCAAAGTGGATGCAACTGAAGGGTATTATGCTGAGTGAAGTAAGTCAATCGGACAAGGAGAAACATTATATGTTCTCATTCATTTGGGGAATATAAATAATAGTGAAACGGAATATAGGGGAGGGGAGAAGAAATGTGTGGGAAATATCAGAAAGGGAGACAGAACATAAAGACTCGTAACTGTGGGAAACGAAGTGGGGGTGGTGGAAGGGGAAGAGGGTGGGGGTTGGGGGTGAGTGGGTGACGGGCACTGAGGGGGACACTTGACAGGATGAGCACTGGGTGTTATTCTGTATGTTGGTAAATTGAACACCAATAAAAATTATTTTATGAAAAAAAAAGAAACTTGTGTGCAGGATATATAAAGAACTTTTACAATTCTATAATAAAAAGAAAATCCAATTTAAAACAATGACAAAGGATCTGACTAGATATTTCTCCATGGGTATATGGTCAACAAGCACATGAAAAGATGCTTTACATTATTAGCTATTGGAAGAATGCAAATCAAAACCACAAAATACCACTTAATGTCCACTAGGATCCGAAAGACAGAAAATAACAAGTGTTGACAATGATGTGGAAAAATCAGAAACCTCACACATTGCTGATTAGAGTGTTAAATGATTCAATCACTTTGGAAAACAGTTTGACAGTCTTTCAAAATGTTAAACATAGAAATACCACATGACCCCGAAATTCTAGTCCTTGTATATAATGAAGAGAAATGAAAATATATGTCCACACAAAAACTTGTGCATAAATGTTTACAACAGCATTATTCATAATGGCCAAAATGTGGAAACAACTCTAATGTCTATCTGCTGATAAATAGATAAATAAATGTGGCATATCCATACAAGTGAATACTATTTGGCAACCAAAAGAATATATGTTAAAACATGGATAAACCTTGAAAGGACTCTAAAATTACATTTTAAATTTTAATTTAAACTTTTAAGTATTAAAATATAGCTGTCTATGTAGAAAAACACTGAAAGAAAATGTAACAAAAAATAAGTGAAAATTAAATTTTTACATGGTTACTCCCAGCTTTGCCTGGAGAGAGCCTTCAGTTTCTCTTGCCAATATATTTTTTGAAGCATAATAAAGTAGTGTTAATTAGTTTTGGATGTACAATGTGGTTCATTTGAATACATTACTCAATGCTCATCAAGGTAAGTTGTGCTCTTGTTTCCCCTTATGTATTTCACCCCTCCCTCACAACCTTCCCTCAGGCAACCTCTCGTTTGTTCTCTGTATTTAAGAGTCCAGGGTTTTTTTTGTTTGTTTTCTTTGTTCATTTGTTTTGTTTCTAAATGTCCAAAAATGAGTGAAATCATATGATATTGGTCTTTCTCTGACTGACTTATTTCACTTAGCATCATACTTTCTAGGTCTATCCATGTTGTTGCAAATGGCATTTCTTGCCAATATTTTTATCTCCCTAACTCCATTGCCTCAGCCAGAAAAAAATTCCAGATTCAATCCATTTGCCTTCTCTATTCCTATATCAAGGCTGCTGAGAAATACTACAAAAATAACACAACAGATTATAAATACTGATTGTAACTTATTACAAATAACACAATTGAGATTACACATTTGTTATCTTCAGCCTAAATTGGCTTGAAAAATCGTCATTACTTACCTTCTTACCAGTAATTTTTCTATTAACCACAACTTCTCATATCACTCCTTTCACAAATCATAATGAAATCCTAACACATGCAATAGTGCTAGAAAAAAATATAAAGGCATTCTGGAAAAAAATAGAACTATCTTGATTTGCAGATGACATGATTGTCTACATAGATAATTCAAAGAATTTACAAAAACTCTGAACTAATAAGTGAGTTTAGCTAGTTTACAACACACAAGATAAACACACAAGCATCTATTGTGTTTCTATACATTTGCAATGCAGTTGGGAAACCAAAATAAAAAAAAAACAGTACCACCTACAATATTTGCCAAAACGATAATTCCAAAAATTAAATAGCTAGATATAAATCTAACAAACTATATATAAGGTCTGTATGCTGAAATCTGCAAAACTCTGATGAAAAAGATCAAAGAAGTCCTAAATAAATGAAGAGACGTACTACGTTCATGAGTCAGAAGACTCAATATAGTTAAGATTTCAATGCTCCCCAAATTGGTATACAGGTTTAATGCAATCCCAATTAAAATTGTAGCAGGCTTGGGGCACCTCAGTGGCTTAGTCAGTTAAGCGGCTGCCTTCAGCTAAGGTATGATCTCAGGCTTCTGGGCTCTCTGCGCAGTGGGGAGTCTGCTTCTCCCTGCTTCTCTGTGCTCTCTTGCTCTTGCTCTCTCACTCTTGCTCTCTCTCAAGTAAATAAATAAAATCTTTTAAAAAGTTGTAGCAAGATTTTTGTAAATATAGACAAGCTGATTCTAAAATTTATATGGAAAAATGAGGCAACTACAATAGCCAGAAAGATTCTGAAAAAGAAAATCAGTCAGAAGACATTATCTGTCCAATATTAAGACATACTATAATTCCACAGTAGTCAATACAATGTGGTAGCAGCAAAAAGACCCAATGGAACAGAAAAAAATCAAATACAAAAATAGACCCACATAGGGATCCCTGGGTGGCGCAGCGGTTTAGCGCCTGCCTTTGGCCCAGGGCGCGATCCTGGAGACCCGAGATCGAATCCTACGTCCGGCTCCCGGTGCATGGAGCCTGCTTATGTCTCTGCCTCTCTCTCTCTCTCTCTGTGACTATCATAAATAAATAAAAATTTTTAAAAAATAGACCCACATAAAGATGATGTATGGGTTTTTACACAAAGATATAATGGTAATTCACTGGTAAAAATTACAATCTCTTCAACAAATGGTGCTAGAACAACTAGACATCACTGCAACATGTACACTTCACAACATAAAAAATTCAAAATGGATCATATATGTAAATGTAAAATTCAAGACTATAAAACTCTTAAAATGTAGGAGAAAACCTATGTCACTTTGACTTAGGCAAAGTTCTTAGATATGACATCAAAAGTAAAATACATAAAAGGAAAAATTTACAAATTAGACTTGAAGAAAATTTAAAATGTTTTCTCAAAAGAACACTGTTAAGAAAATAAAAAGACGAGCCACTGACTGAGAGGAAATATTTGCAAAACTCGTATCTGATAAAGGACTTGTATTCAGAATATGCAAGTGTTCTAAAAGCTGAAAAATAAGAAAACAAACATCATGATAAAAAATGGGCAAAAGGTTTGAATGGACACTTTCCCCAAAAAAGCACAAGAAAAAATGCTCAACATCACTAGCCATTAGGAAAATACAAATTAAAACTTCAAGGAGAATCCTTTACACTCATACTGAAATGGATAAATTTTAAAAAGATAGTGATAATTCCAAGTCTTGACAGAATAATTTGAATTCTCCTACATTTTTGGTGGGAATGCACAATAGCACAGATACTCTGGGAAACAGTTTGATAGTTTTGTTTAAAAGTTTCTTGTAAAGTTAAACCATATGACCCAGTAATTCCACTCTTGTATATTTTCCCTAGAATGAAAACCTATATGTTTATACAAAATTTGTATATGAGGGATGCCTGGGTGGCTCAGCGGTTGAGCGTGTGCCTTTGGCTCAGGACGTGATTCCGGAGTCCCCGGATTGAGTTCCGCATCGGGCTTCCTATGTGGAGCCTGGTTCTCCCTCTGCCTGTGTCTCTGCCTCTCTCTCTCTCTCTCTCTCTCTCTCTCTGTGTGTGTGTTTCTCTCATGAAAAAATAAATAAAATCTTTAAAATAAAAAGAATCGTATATGAAAATAACAGCTGTATGCTGAGATGGTGGTTATGAGATTCTACGCATGTCTAAAACCTCATAATACCAAACAAAAGTTAATTTTACTTTATTTAAATTTAAAAACTAAACAATAAAGCAAAAAAATTTAAGTTCTGTCATGTTTCTCTGAAACTTTCTACAATTTCTTTCCCTCCCCCCCACCATCAGAGATCTCCTCCTTAAAATAATATCTTCCCAAACTTTACCAAGTTTTTTTCCTGATCATCACATTAATCTACTTAGTCCTTAGGAAATCTATCCATTCCTTGGCTAAAGAGTGTGTGTATATGTATGTAATATATAATTAATGTATATAATATATATGCTATATATACACACTGTGCACACACACACACACTAACAACTACTGAATATGTTTCTCCAACCCAGGACTCTTTCCTGAACTCTAGACCTGAATAACCAAATGCCTTTCAACTTCACTCATCCAAAACCTTTTTCCTGTTTTGTTCCCACTCCTTCATCTCCCACCCATATCCAGTTAATCACCAAGGTGTGTTGACTGTGTTTCCTAAATATCTCTGGAAGCTGTGCACTTTTCTCTATACTAATTACCATGACCCCAGATCATGTGTCCCCTCTATTGCTGCAGTAGCCTCTTAGCTGGCTTCCCTGCCTCAATCTTGCCCCTCATCCAATCCATTCACCATATTGCAACTAGAATGATGTTAAAAACTCAAATCTGTGTAATGACTTTCATTGGCCTCAACATAGTCTGAACACATTAACATGGTTTACAAGTCCTTTCATGATCTGGCTCCTGCTCATCTCTCCAGGTTCATCTCCCAGAATTCTGAACTTTGAAGCTTCCTCTCCACTAGTTTTATTTCCACACCCTATGCTTGAGCCACACTCTACTGCTTTCAGTCCCTCAAACATAAACCCTGCTGTTTTCCATGATTGGCATGCTTTCTCAGCACTGTCCTACCTCCTCCATACCAGTCTCCTTCATCTAGCTATATAATATTTATTTTCCAGTTTTCAGCTTCCATATCATTTACTCAGGTACATCACTGGCTGAGGTCTACATAGCTGAGGTCTATATCCCTTTTGGATGCTACCATAATAACATTATGAGAACACTTTTATTCTGTGTTATAATTATTTACTTCTCTGCCTCCCTCACTAGATTGTAAGCTCCCTGAGAGCAGGGACTATGTCTTGTTCACATTTTAGTGCCAGTCCCTAAACAGTGCCTGGCATGTGTTAAGTATGCAATAAATATTTGTTGAATGAATGATGAGGAGAGAGAATGAAAAACAGTCTATGAGGTTATAGGTCATTATTTTTCTTTATTCCTTTCTATATTTTTCAGTTATTCTGTGATGAATATGAATTGCTTTTATAATAAACACATTAGACTTAATTTTAAAGGTATATCAAGCATAACAAAAAGAAAAAACTATGAAGAAAATTAAAATCACCTATTCCACCACCTAAAGATAACTGATGTTAAATCTTTTCTATGAATATTCCAATATTTTCTATGAATATATTTT
This sequence comes from Canis lupus familiaris, assembly GCF_011100685.1. Classification (NCBI taxonomy): domain Eukaryota; kingdom Metazoa; phylum Chordata; class Mammalia; order Carnivora; family Canidae; genus Canis; species Canis lupus. Next base: position 58,785,980 of record NC_049260.1, on the reverse strand, counting down.
TAATCATTGAGCTCATATTGCATTGCTTTGAATTCTGCATTTCTCATTAACACCAATAGTAATTTCACATTATATCAAGGTACTGTTGTTTATTTAATCAATTTTTTAACTTTCCAACCTTAAGATTTTATCCAATTTTTCACTATTATGAATAAGGCTATCAATAATATCATTGAATATTAATCTTTTTTCTCATTTATAATTATTTTTTAGGATAGAATCCTAGAAGCAAAATTACTGGTATGAACTTAAAGACTCTTAAAATATATGGCTGAATTGTTTTCCAGAAAGTTTATATTAATAATAGCTACTTCAGTGCCTACTATATGGCAGATGTTGTTTCAGGTAGATTTTATTGTGCTTATGTTACAGATGAAGAAACTAAGATCCATTGATGTTATTTATCCAGAGTCACAGAGATAAACAAGTATAGCAAAGCTAGAATTCAAATTCAGAATTGCCCACTTTCAAAGCTCATGTTATTTTCGTGTGAATTTCAAAAATAACTATTTTGTGCTATCAAGTGATTATTTATTTACTTGAGAAAATATGGAAAGCATAAGTAGAATGTAAAGAAGATAAAAATAAATTACCCATGAACCCACCACTTTGAACAATTTAGTATATTCCCTGTTTTTTGTTTCAGATACAATTTCTGGGTTAAAAATAATGATAACAGTGTATGTATAATTTTTTATCTTACTCTTTTCACTTAACATTTTCCAGTGCTGACTCATACTATTCATAAATATAATTTTAATGGTTGCATATTATTGTCAATGGTTGTTAATGTGTGGATATTTACAGTTGTTCAGCTCACCTGTGAATTTCTTTTTTTCCATTCCCAGGGCCTTCCATCTCCCATGAGGCTTACAGAGTTCAATGTTGGGAACCATTTTAATCTTCAAAATAAGTCACCATGGTGGATTGAAAGCTTCCATCAAACATGCTGCGCAGATAGATGTTTCAGGACTTTACAAGTTATTTGTTTACTAACTGAAGTCATCAATCTAGTAGCAATTAATTCAAACCAGTCTTCCTCTCTTTCTTCATTTTACCTCTCCAATCTGTAAAAACCTAAATGTAACATATATACCTTTCCAGAGGCTCTTTTTATTCCTCTTCTCAGGTAAAGAGGAATTCAAAAAGACTTCCATGGAGTCTCTAACTCCCCTGGAAAGACTATTAATTATATTTATAAGATCTTTGTGGTATTGAGGGGGAAATGACTGTGTTTGCTACTTGTGTGCCTGTACATTTATAAGCATGCATATGTGCAGCATATTTACACAAAATTCTGCAGTGGTGTTGTGAAAATCAAGGTTAAAAAAAAAACAAGGTTTTTATTCAATCCTACTGTCTTCCCTAAATAGCAATATAAATATTTGCTGGGCTGTGAATACCATCCCTATATCAGATATCTAAAATTTAAAAGGCAGAATCAACATACCATAATCAAGGTCCTCAAATTGGGAATTGAACAACAATGCAAAGCCTATTCTTTGTCATAAATGTATGATGCTCCTGAAAGCACCACAACTAACTGAGAAGATCAGATCAGATTTCCACTTTATTAAACATAAGTATTGGTGTTTTAAAGACTTTTAATGTAGGCTATAGTAAAATTCTCCAGTTACTTTTATTATTTTCTCTGCTACCTAGATTTATTTTTGTCTATATGAATTGTTCTTATGATAAAAGAAAAACTATACTCCGAAGTCATGCACCATAGATTTTGTTAAGGGGCTTAAGGGTAGTTTTCAAGTTTAATTACAATACTGTTCATTGGGTAAAGTTTCAAAGTTGAAATTAGCCTAATGATTAGCACTCAAGATCTGTGGTTTCACAACAGGGGGTTAATGTACAGATAATGATAACCTAATAGTAATATGCCAATACTTTCTTTTTCTTTTTTTCTAGATTCAGTGGTAGTTTAGCCATTAAGGTAGTTTACATTCATTTCTGCATTTATTTATAATCAGCCTTTCTTTTAGTCCTAGTGCCTGAATTAATGAGTATGAACACTAATGCTGAATCTTTATAATAACAATACCTAAGAGCATTGATGTTTTTCATTTCTCAGTCAGTGTTCTAGTGCCCAGCTGCCAGCAGTAGAAGTCCCAACTCTTACAGAGATTAGTGAGAGTTAGAGGCATCTTACAGATATTAAGGAGTTGAGCTCTAGAAGGATATTAGGTTTACTAAGTAATCCCCCACTAAAACCTTTTTGAGTAAAAGAAAATTTACCTACCACAAACTATTTGGTGTTCAGGCTTCAGCAGAGCTGAGAAAGTGAAAAATTCAGCTACTTAAAGAAATAAAAAACCTGTCCATTTGTATCTCCTAGGTGATTTGGGGCCAGGTAAGACTTTTAGCATAAATTAAATGGATTGTGTCGGTGTTTCATTTGAGAGAATACTAGACATGACAAAATCTATTAGGGCCAGGGACTGTTTCTCAAACTCAGATGCTAAGAAGCAACCTAGAAGACTATACACAATAGGTTTCACAAGTGAAATAGTGTATGTTCAGGTGGGAAGATTTTCCCTCTTCCTCTCTCTGTCTCCAAAACACTCTCTTGTTTAGGTTTTTCTTGAAAGCTAATTTAGCCATTCACATGGTCTTAAAATGGACAAACCTTGCCTTTTACTCATATAGTAATGCACCTTTCTCCAAAGATATGGCCATTACTTAATTCCACAGCCAGTGGGCCTCAGAGAAATATTTTCCTTTCCCATCTATCATTTTCTGCCAATGGTAGTTTCTAACTATGATTCAAAGTCAGGAAGGAATCAATAACTACCTTGAATGCATAGAGCGTATCAGCATTGAGCAATGATATAAATCACGTCATTAGAGACAGTGTCAAGAAACTACAGGGAAGCACTGAAAGGGTAAAGCTCAGGAGAGCTATAATGCAAAGCTGATTGTTTAATGTCTTACAGACTTAACACCATCTTCAAGGGCCAAATAAATGAGTTTTAAGTGGGGGCTTGAAGAAATAAACCCTATTCCTATCTCAGCACCTTTATTCCGCTAATTTATAAATTCTGATAATACCCCTATCCATAGATCATTCAGTATTCACTACTGTACATAGACACCCCCCCAATTGATTGACTATTATTTGACAGTGTCATTTAATAATTAGTGTATCCTGATCTGGCTCTATTGCCTGTTTTCCTTGAGGCCCTATCAAATTACCTCTGTGGGATCTCATTCTCCAATTTTGGGTACCCATATTCCCCATTTGCAAAGTGTAGACACTTATTGTTGGGATCCTACAACTGAAAGGTGCTATGTAACTCTCTAGTGCTTTTAAAAGTCTTTCATTGAAGGACTGGAATGAAAACTTGAACCATAACAGTGTTTCTAGGCAAACCAGTGTGCTCCATTCTTTCTTTCATGCTCTCATTGCTGACTTGTTATTTCGGAGTTTATATTATTTAAGTTCCTCAATTCATTACAACAATGTCCTTGCATAGAAATCATTTTCCCCATGGCACATCTGGAAAAAATTAAGAGCAAAAAAAAAAAAAGAAGTAGCCTCCAAAAGCACATAGCTGTCCAGAATACACCTCAGTTATCATGTCCAGTGCACTGTTAGACTGACTTGGCTTCCCAGTACTGGAATTATCAGGGAACAGCTTAGAACATTGAGAGCAGTTTGGGCAGGATCACATTTTAGAAAAGCTCCACTTCATCCAAAATCTAAAAGTATGCAATTAAACAACTGTTATTTTCTATGTGATATAAATGTAATATGTGTCTCTTTCCCACACTGGTCCCATGTAACACATATATTTCACACTACATGACATCAGCCAGTGCCAGTATCTCCTCTGGTACTCATAGAGCCCAATCTCAGGCTGTCTTTGCCAGGGAAAAGAATGTGCTTCCCCATATTTATGCCAAATTGCACAAAGTGTAGTCATTGAGGTTAATGGAGATTAAGCACAATCCCAAGCAGGTGTGTTTTAAGAATACTGAATGTACATTATTGTGACATTCACCTGAAATTTAACATGGCCGAAATTCATAGAAATTTAACAGTTATGCAAAGCCTATCCCTTTTACCCCTCATCACACATATACTACATACATGTGTGCCTACACATATGTACACTACACACTGCCCCCAAAGCAGGCTGCTTAGTCACCAGGAGCAAATACTTTAAATAATGATTTTTTGTCCTCTCCTTTTAGAAAAATGTCCAACACTCATTGCAAGTGAAGAACACTCCATTTATTCATTCTAAAACCTCTAATCCCAGAGTAGCTATGGCACTCATTTGGTGCAAAAAAAATTGTTAAACCCTTTCACAAGACCTATGTTCTTATAAAATTTATGATTTCCATCTAATTAGTAGAAAATGGTTTATGGGGTATGGTACATCTGCATTTCTTTAACTTTAGCTATAATGTACCATATTAAGTTGTAGTCTTTTGAATGCAATGTAATATAATAATGAATAGGTGGCTCCTAATAGCATGCAACCAACAGCTGTTTGTTTCCCCAGAAGGGCTAGGGTTGTGTCCTGCACAGTGTTTAAAACTACTAAATTTGTTCTTTGTAGTAGGCTGGTATGTGGCCATCAGCAGAATGAGTTAAAATGGACAATGAATGAAATATACTAGGAAACAATTTTAGTAGGGAATGGCATGGAAAAAAAAGGAATATGGTAAGATGCATTCAATGAATAATTGCTGTCACCCTGCTGGTTAAATCAGCAAACACAGGAGGAAAGCTGGTACTTAGCCTTGATAATATATGAAATGTATTGGAGATCCAGAAAAAGAAAGGCACTGTGGCCTCCAGCAGGTGAGCTGAACTTGTCAATTTGCTATAAATCTTTTTTTCCACCAATCTGCTCAAAATTATTGTATATGGTATTCTTAAAATCCTGTGTCTTTACAGAAACACCCACAAATACTAACAAGCTTTATCTTACTATGTCCTTTATTAAAACTATATGCATAAAATTGTTTCTTTTGTATATTATAGTTTTGTTAAACAATGTTGGCAAAGCTTAAAATTTTAGACCATTTTGATGTAAGTTTCCATACACTTGATTTCACAGGGTTACAGTACAGTTTATTCACTGCCAGGGTGACTGGGACTTTTCTGTAACATACATACAGTGTAAGTATGTAGACTCTTATGTAACATACCTACTGAACAGACCCCTTCCCTGTGCTCAGTCTTTCTTATGTTCCTACATGGATATGAGTTGGGAAATTAGCAGTAATGGCTTCTAGATAGAAAGCTGACTAGTCTAATGGCACATGATCATGTTTGGTCTCTGCTCAGCCTTGTGTCTTTTGCCTTTCCCTCTGTTGATGCAGTAAGTAAAAAGAAAAAGAAAGAGCTTATCGTATGTGACTAACGGTGGTATGAACTCTGGTTTATTTTTTCTTACACTGAACACTAAGTTTATTATCTCCAGAGGCATGTCACCTGAAAAAAAGAATACAATCATCCTGAGAAAAGAACACAATGGTGCACTTGCTTCTAAATTATACATTACCCTCAGAGAAATATTTGAAGAGACCCTCATTAGTTCCAAGTGAAGTTTCCCTCAATAGATGCACCATCTGCACAAAAAGACCTTTTCAGACAGAATGAAGAAAAGCCTCCCAATAAGCCAAAAAGAAGGCATGTCATTAAAAATTCAAAGCATTGAAAGTTGAAGTTTGAAACAGTCATTGCTGACCTCAATGAAATAATAGTGTAGAACATGAATTATGTGGGAGAAGCCCAGCCGATAGAGGTCAGACCTAACATAAAACCAGAAAAAAAAGTATTTTATTCCAAATAAAATATAAAATAAGTTATCAATATAATTATAAAATAGTACTTACTTAGCTTAGGTAAAGACCTGAAACATCTCAACTGAAAATCCCATTTCATTTATTCTAAGGCATCAGCTATGAACAACTTGAATTTGCATTAGAGTGAAAAAAATTCAAATACTATAAACAAAAGACAACTAATTTATTTCTAGATTTTAAAAAAGGCATAAAGGAGGAGACTTTTATACAAGAATCTTATTTGAAGAGGTTACTAAGAAAATTAAAGGCAGAGATGACCAAAAGGAAATTTTATTGATATAAAGATCTACAATAATGATTTATACAGGAATGTGTAAACATAATAACATGCATTTTAATGTTATAAACAAACTTCAAATTTTCTCACTATGCAGGAACGTTAAAAAATAGGGTGGGAGGGCGGGGCAAGATGGCAGAAGAGTAGGGTCCCCAAGTCACCTGTCCCCACCAACTTACCTAGATAACTTTCAAATCATCCTGAAAAACCTACGAATTCGGTCTGAGATTTAAAGACAGAACAGCTGGAATGCTACAGTAAGAAGAGTTTGCGCTTCTATCAAGGTAGGAAGATGGGGAAAAAAAATAATACAGAAATAAAAAAGCATCCAAGGGGGAGGGGCCCCACGAGGAGCCCGGCTAAGGCCCCGTGGCGAGTGCCCCCAGGACAGGAAAGCCCCGACCTGGTGAAGCAGGAGCTTTACCAATCTTCCCGGGCAGAAAGGCATTCCCAGGGAATTCCAGCAGGATCCCAGGAGGGGCAGGGATGCCCTCAGGCTCCCAGGGGCACTAACAGGAACTGCACCCCGGGGGAGAGCACGCCCGGCGAGGCCCTGGGAGCAGCTCCGGCAGGGCTCCAGGGGTGCTTCCGCGCAGACGAGGTTGCGCGGCACTGGGAGCATCACTCCAGTGGCGCAGGCTCCGGAGCACACGGCCCTAGGGGACACAGCCCAAGATCGCCGCTCCCCCTGGGACAGGCAGAGACCGAGAGAGCCCAGGACAGCAAGGACGCTCCTGCCCCCAGGCGGCCCAAGCTGTGCAGATAAGCACCCCCTACCCCTGGAGCATCCAGGCCCCTGCGGACTGAGAGATGCGGTAGTTACTGCAGAAGCTGACTCTAGAGCTGGACAGCTGTCCAACGTCACTGTTGTTCCTCCTGGTATCACCTAGTACCTGGGACTGAGCAGGGGAGTCACTGAGCTCCCACTGAGCCCTGCAACTAGCAGTGGGCTGGGCAGCTCCCCCACGTGCACACACCTGAGAAACAGCACAGCAGGTCCCTCCCCCAGAAGACCAGCTAGGACGACAGGGGAAAAGCAAGTTCTTGACAAAGCGCTGCAAAGTTCCAGGGGAAGTCGAGGGATTTACACTATATAGAATCAGAGGATACTCCCCCTTGGTTTTTTTTTTCTGTTTGTTCCCCCCCCCCTTTTTATTCTTCTTTCTTTTCTCTCTCTTTTTTCTGCTTTTTCCAGTACAATTTGTTTTTGGCCACTCTGCACTGAGCAAAATGACTAGAAGGAACTCACCACAAAAGAAAGAAAGAGTCCTCTCTCCCACAGTTACAAAATTTGGATTACAACTCAAAGTCAGAAAGCCAATTCAGAAGCACTATTATAAAGTTACTGGTGGCTCTAGAAAAAAGCACAAAGGATTCAAGAGACTTCATGACTGCAGAATTTACATCTAATCGGGCGGAAAGTAAAAATCAATTAAATGAGATGCAATCCAAACTGGAGGTCCTAACGACGAGGTTTAATGAGGTAGAACGAGTGACGTAGAAGACAAGTGGATGGCCAGGAGGGAAACTGAGGAAAAAGAGACAAACAATTAAAAGATCATGAGAATAGGTTGAGGGAAATAAATGACAGCCTCAAAAGGAAAAATCTACGTTTAATAGGGGTTCCCGAGGGTGCCGAAAGGGACAGAGGTCCAGAATATGTATTTGAACAAAACATAGCTGAGAACTTCCCTAACTTGGGAAGGGAAACAGGCATTCAGAACCAGGAGATAGAGAGATTTCACCCCGTAAAATCAATAAAAACTGCTCAACACCTCGATATTTAATAGTAAAACTTGCAAATTCCAAAGATAAACAGAAGGTCCTTAAAGCAGCAAGAGACAAGAAATCTCTAACTTTTATGGGGAGAAGCATTAGGAAAACAGCAAACCTCTCCACAGACCTGGCAGGCCAGAAGGACTGGCAGGATATATTCAGGGTCCTAAATGAGAAGAACCTTCAGCCAAGAATACTTTATCCAGCAAGGCTCTCATTCAGAATAGAAGGAGAGATGAAGAGCTTCCAAGATAGGCAGAAACTGAAAGAATATGTGACCACCAAACGGGCTCTCCAAGAAATATTAAGGGGGACTCTGCAAAAGAAAGAGGAACTCCAAGGAAACAATCCACAAAAACAGGGACTGAATAGGTATCATGATTACACTAAACTCATATCTTTTAATAGTAACTCTGAACGTGAATGGGCTTAATGACCGCATCAAGAGGCACAGGGTTTCCGACTGGATAAAAAAGCAAGTCCCATCTATCTACTGTCTACAAGAGACTCATTTTAGACATAAGGACACCTACAGCCTGAAAATAAAAGATAGTAGAACCATGTACCATTCAAATGGTCCTCAAAAGAAAGCAGGGGTACCCATCCTTATATCAGATAAACTAAGGTGTATCCCGAAGACTGTAATGAGAGATAAAGAGGGAAACTATACCATACTTAAAGGATCTATGGAACATGAGGACTTAACAATGATCAATATATATGCCTTGAATGTGGGAGCTGCCACGTATATCAATCAAATAATAACCAAAGTTAAGACATACTTAGATAATAATACACTTATACTTGGTGACTTCAATGTAGCGCTTTCTACAATTGATAGGTTTTCTAAGCACAATATCTCCAAAGAAGCAAGAGCTTTAAATGATACAGTGGACCAGATGGATTTCAGAGACATACACAGAACTTTACATCCAAACACAACTGAATATACATTCTTATCAAGTGCACATGGAACTTTCTCCAGAATAGACCACACACTGGGTCACAAATCAGGTCTTAACCAATACCGAAAGATTGGGATCATTCCCTGTGTATTTTCAGACCATAATGCTTTGAAATTAGAACTAAATCACAAGAAGAAGTTTGGAAAGATTTCAAACACGTGGAGGTTAAGGACCATAACACTAAAAGATGAAAGGGTCAACCAGGAAAATAGATAATAATTTTTAAAAATTCATGGAAACTAATGAGAATGAAGATACAACCATTCAAAATCTTAGGGATGCAGCAAAAGCAGTCCTGAGGGGGAAATGCATCACAATACAAGCATCCATCCAAAAACAGGAAAGAACTCAAATACAAAAGTTAACCTTGCACCTAAAGGACCTAGAGAAAAAAGAGCAAATAGATCCTACACCCAGCAGAAGAGAGTTAATAAAGATTTGAGCAGAACTCAACGAAATCGAGACCAGAAGAACTGTGGAACAGATCAACAAAACCAGGAGTTGGTTCTTTGAAAGAATTAATAAGATAGATAAACCATTAGCCAGCCTTATTAAAAAGAAGAGAGAAAAGACTCAAATTAATAAAATCATGAATGAGAAAGGAGAGATCACTACCAACACCAAGGGAATACAAACGATTTTAAAAACTTATAATGAGCAGCAATACGCCAATAAATTAGGCAATCTAGAAGAAATGGATGCATTTCTGGAAAGCCACAAACTACCAACACTGGAACAGGAATAAATAGAAAACCTGAAGAGGCCAATAACCAGGGAGGAAATTGAAGCAGTCATCAAAAACCTCCCAAGAAACCAAAGTCCAGGACAAGATGGCTTCCCAGGGGAATTCTACCAAACATTTAAAGAAGAAACCATACCTATTCTCCTAAAGCTGTTTGGAAAGATAGAAAAAGTTGGAATACTTCCAAACTCGTTCTATGAGGCCAGCATCACCTTAATTCCAAAACCAGACACCCCACCAAAAAGAATTACAGACCAATATCCCTGATGAACTCAGATGCAAAAATTCTCAACAGTCCTAGCCAATGGATCCAACAATACATTAAAAAGATTGTTCACCATGACCAAGAGGGATTAACCATGGGATGCAAGGCTGGTTCAACACTAGTAAAGCAATGTGATTGCTCATATCAACAAGAGACAATGCAAGAACCATATGATCCTCTCAATAGATGCAGAGAAAGCATTTGACAAAAGACAGCATCCATTCCTGATCAAAACTCTTGAGAGTGTAGGGATAGAGTGAACATTCCTCAGCATCTTAAAAGCCATCTACGAAAAGCCCACAGCAAATATCATTCTCAATGGGGAAACACTGGGAGCCTTTTCCCTAAGATAAGGAACACGATAGGGATGTACACTCTTACCACTGCTATTCAACATAGTACTAGAAGTCCTATCCTCAGCAATCAGACAACAAAAAGAAATAAAAGGCATTCAAATTGGCAAAGAAGAAGTCAAACTCTCCTTCTCACAGATTACATGATACTACACGTAGAAAACCCAAAAGACTCCACCCCAAGATTGCTAGAACTCCTACAGCAATTTGGCAGTGTGGCAGGATACAAAATCAATGCCCAGAAATCAATGGAATTTCTATACACTAACAATGAGACTGAAGAAAGAGAAATTAAGGAGTCAATCCCATTGACAATTGCACCCAAAAGCATAAGATACCTAGGAATAAACCTAACCAAAGAGGTAAAGAATCTATACCCTAAGAAGTACAGAAAACTTCTGAAAGCAATTGAGGAAGACACAGAGATGGAAAAATATTCCATGCTCATGGATTGGAAGAACTATTGTGAAAATGTAAATGCTACTCAGGGCAATTTACACATTTAATGCAATCCCTATCAAAATACCATGGACTTTCTTCAGAGAGTTGTACAAATCATCTTAAGATTTGTGTGGAATCAGAAAAGACCCCGAATATCCAGGGGAATTTTAAAAAAGAAAACCAGAGCCAGGAGCGTCACAATGACAGATTTCAGGTTGTTCTACAAAGCTGTTTTCATCAAGACAGTGTGGTACTGGCACAAAAACAGACACATAGGTCAATGGAACAGAATCCAGAAGTGGACCCTCAACTTTATAGTCAAATAATATTCGACAAAGCAGGAAAGACTATCCACTGGAAAAACGACAGGCTCTTCAATCAATGTTGCTGGGAAAATTGGACATCCACATGCAGAAGAATGAAACTAGACCATTCTCTTACACCATACACAGAGATCAACTCAAAATGGATGAAAGATCTCAATGTGAGTCAAGATTCCATCAAAATCCTAGAGGAGAACACAGGCAACACCCTTTTTGAACTTGGCCACAGCAACTTCTTGCAAGATACATCCATGAAGGCAAGAGAAACAAAAGCAAAAAATGAATTATTGGGACTTCATCTAGATAAGAGGCTTCTGCACAGCAAAAGAAACAGTCAACAAAACTCAAAGACAACCTACAGAATGGGAGAAGATATTTGCAAATGAAATATCAGATAAAGGGCTAGTATCCAAGATGTATAACGAACTTATTAAACTCAACACCAAAGAAACAAACAATCCAATCATGAAATGGGTAAAAGACATGAACAGAAATTTCACGGAGGAAGACATACACATGGCCAACAAGCACATGAGAAAATGCTCCACATCACTTGCTATCAGGGAAATACAAATCAAAACCACAATGAGATACCACCTCACACCAGTGAGAATGGTGAAGATTTAATCTTCAAGACATGAAACAACAAATGTTGGAGAGGATGTGGAGAAAGGGGAACCCCCTTGCACTGTTGGTGGGAATGTGAACTGGTGCAGCCACTCTGGAAAACTGTGTGGAGGTTCCTCAAAAGTGAAAATAGATCTGCCCTATGACCCAGCAATTGCACTGCTGGGGATTTACCCCAAAGATGCAGATGCAGTGAAACGCCAGGACACCTGCTCCCCGATGTTTATAGCAGCAATGTCCACAGTAGCCAAACTGTGGAAGGGGCCTCAGTGTCCATCGAAGGATGAACGGATAAAGAAGCTGTGGTCTATGTATACAATGGAATATTACTCAGCCATTAGAAATGACCAATACCCACCGTTTGCTTCGACGTGGATGGAACTGGATGGTATTATGCTGAGTGCAATAAGTCAATCAGAGAAGGACAAACATTATATGGTCTCCTTCATTTGGGGGATATAAAAATAGTGAAAGGGATTAAAGGGGAAAGGAGAGAAAATGAGTGGGAAATATCAGAGAGAGTGACAGAACTTCTAACTCTGGGAAGCGAACAAGGGGTGGGTGAACGGAGGGGGCGGGGGTTGGTGGTGACTGGGTGACAGGCATTGAGGGGGCACTTGATGTGATGAGCACTGGGTGTTATGCTATATGTTTGCAAATTGAACTCCAATAAAAAGAAATTTTAAAAAAAATCGTGTGACAAAACATGAAAGACTCCTAACTCTGGAAAATGAACAAGGGGTTGTGGAAGGGGAGGCGGGCAGGGGAATGGGGTGACTAGGTGATGAGCACTGAGGGGGGCACCTGACGGGTGTTATAAGCACTGAGTGTTATATTGTATGTTGTATGTTGGTAAATCAAACTTCAATAAAAAATATATGGAAAAAAATAATCAACTTCACTTTGAATATTAAAAATATTCATTCTCACACAGTAGTTCAATGTTCCAATGTTTGGCAGCTTTATGGGGTGGAGAATTTATGATAGTAAAAGGCACAATTTAAGCAAATTTTTAAAAAGTATTTGAATATGTTTATGATTTGTAAAGAAATTTTCCTCTAACCTTAACTGACGTATTCAAATCAATTTTGCAAATTAGGATAGTATCAAACCCAGATCCTGACAGTGTTGGCAAATTCTACAATGAATCTGGCCGTGGCATAGAAGAATTTCAATAAAAATAAAATGCAATTCACTGTACAGGGGAAGCAAAATTTTGCCTTTGGAACATTAAAGAATGTAGTTTAGGTTACCAGTTAGTCAAAAGTCGTCATTATCTTACCAATCCACTGTCAGTATAATGTAAATTACCCTGGACAATTAGAAAGTATTTATTAGAGTCATGTGGTTCAGAGGGATGCAACAGAAATGCAAATCTTGTTTCTGAATCACATGTGTCTGTGTGTGACGAAACTACTGGACACTGAATATTGAGGGTTTGGTGAGATGTAAAAAATCAAGGAGGAATGCTAGGAGAAATAAGTGAAGATGAGATAGGAAACATTCATATTTAACCCCTTTCCACTTGATTATCTACTGCTTCTAAACTCTGAAGCCTTCTATTTTCTACCTACATATTTTCAGTTTATTAAAATTGTAATTTAGTTGAGGGTAAAAATAATTTACCTCTTCTATGTCTATCCTATTAGCTGACTGATACAGAGACAACTTAAGATTTGCATTTGTATCACTGCTTCTGTCTGAATATCTTAATAGAACCACGTAGAACATCCATTTCTAAACATTATTTTTAAAATGTCATGAATTTTGTCATGAATTCATCAAGTCTACTTTTTTTAAGTCTTCTACTTTTTATTCACTTGACAGTTTTGTACACTAATAGCCAAAGTCATCAGAAACAATTTTGCCCTCATATGACTCTTTTCAAAGAATGTGGACCATAACAATCCTAGCTGAAAAAGAAAACACTGCATGAAGTGCTTATGAAGTCCTTCTATTATACCTAGTCTAGCTTTTAAATTCATGAATTTTGTCATGAATTCATCAAGTCTACTTTTTTTAAGTCTTCTACTTTTTATTCACTTGACAGTTTTGTACACTAATAGCCAAAGTCATCAGAAACAATTTTGCCCTCATATGACTCTTTTCAAAGAATGTGGACCGTAACAATCCTAGCTGAAAAAGAAAACACTGCATGAAGTGTTTATGAAGTCCTTCTATTATACCTAGTCTAGCTTTTAAAACTACTTCATGATAAGTCTTACTGCCATGGGATTGCATCTGTTTTTTTTTTTTATTAATTTTGAGTATAGTTGACATGTAATGTTACCTTAATTTTAGGCGTTCAACATAGTGATTCAACTTCTCCATATGTTAGGCTATGCTCACCATAAGTGTAGCTACTGACTGTTACTGTACAAAACTATTACAATATCATTGGCTACATTTTCTATGCTGTGCATTTTATGCCCATGCCTTATTCATTCCATGACTAGTAGCTTGTATTTCCCTCTCCCCTTCATCAATTTTGCATACCCGCATCCTGCTTCTCTCTGGCAACCATCAGTTTGTTCTCTATATTTATAGGTCTGATTCTGCTTTTTGTTTCTCATTTGTTTTTTAGGTTCCACACATGAGTGAAAATCATATGGTATTTGTCTTTCTCAGTCTGAGTTATTTCATTTAGCATAATAAGTTCTAGGTCCATCCCTGTTGTCACAGTTGGCAAAATCTTATCCTTTTATGGTTAAGTTATATCCCATAACATATATCTTTTCCTTCTTTATCCATTAATCTATTGATGGGTATTTAGGTTGCTTTCATGTCCTGGTTATTGTAAACGCTCCTACAATAAACAAGGATGCATATATATTTCCAAATTAGTGATTTAATCTTCTTTGGGTTAAAACCAATTTGTGACATTATCAGATCAACATAGTATTTCTATTTTTAGTTTTTTGAGGAACCTCCATACTATTTTCAACAGTGGCTGTAGCAATTTATATTTTGCACCAATAGCATGAGGGTTTCTTTTTATCCTCGCCAACACTCAGTACTTGCGGTTTTTAGCCATTTTTATAGGTGTGAGGTGATATTTCATTGTGGTTTTGATTTGAATTTCCCTGATGATTAGTAATGTTGAGCATATATTCATCTGTCTGTTGGCCATCTGTATGTCTGTTTTGGAAGAATGTTTGTTCAGGTCCTCAGCCCATTTTTCAATTGGATTGTTTGTTTATATGTGTGTTGAGTTGTATACATTCTATATATATGCTGAACATAACCCACCCTTATCAGGTGCATGGGGATTTACAAATATCATCTCCCATTCATTAAGTTGGGTTTGTATTTTGTTGACGGTTTCCTTCACTCTGCAAAAGCTTTTTATTTTGATGTACCTCCAAAAGTTTAGTTTTGCTTTTATATCCCTTGTCTTTAGGAGAAATGTCTAGAAAAATGATGCTACAGCCAAGATCAGAGAAATTACTGCCTATGTTCTCTTCTAGGAGTTTTATGGTATCAGGTCTCACACTGAGGTCTTTAATCCATATTGATTTTATTTCTGTGTGTACTGTTAGATATTAGTCCAGTTTCATTATTTTGCATGTAGTTTTCCAGTTTTCCAACACCATTTATTGAAGACTGTTTTCCCCCATTATATAGTTTTGCCTCCTTTGTCATAGATTAATTGACCATATACTCATGGGTTTATTTCTGATTCTGTGCAATTCTGCTGATCTATGTGCCTATTTGTGCCAGAGCCATACTGTTTTGATTACTACAGTTTTATAATATATCTTAAAATCTGGAATTGTGATAACTACAACTTTGTTCTTTTTTCCCCAAGATTGCTTTGACTATCCAGCGTCTATTGTGGTTCCATATAAATTTTTGGGATTATTTATTCTAGTTCTGTGAAAAATGCTTTTGGTATTTTGATAAGGATTGCACTGAATCTATAGATTTCTCTGGGTAATATGTAAGTTTTAACAATATTTGTTCTCCCAATACTTGAGCATGCAATATCCTTCCATTTGTGACATCCTCATTTTTTTAACCATGTTTTATAGTTTTCGGAGTACAGGTCATTCACTTCGTTAGTTAAGTTTATTCCTAGATATTTTATTATTTTGGGTGCAATTGTAAATGAAATTGTTTTCTTAATTTTTTTGCTACTTTATAATTAATGCATAGAAATACTACTGACTTCTCAGTATTGATATTGTATCCTGCAGTTTTACTGAATTGATTTATTACATCTAATGGTTTTCTGATGGAGCATTTACGGTTTTCCATGTTTCGTATCAGGTCATCTGCAAATTGTTACAACTTAAATTCATCCTTACCAGTATGGATACTTATTTCTTTTTCTCCTCTGATTGCTATGGCTAAGACTATATTGAATAAAAGTGACTAGAGTGGACATCCTTGTTTTCTTAATTTTAGAGAAAAATCTGTTTTTCATTATTATGTTAGCTGTGGGTTTTTCATATGTGGCCTTTATTGTGTTGAGGCATCCTCTAAATCCACTTTGTTGAGATTTTTTATTGTGAACAAATGTTGAATTTGTCAGATGCTTTGGGGCCATCAATTGGGATGATCATATGATTTTATCCATTTCATTGATGTGGTGTATCATATTGATTTGCAAATATTGAACCATCCTTGCATCTCTGGAATTAATACCACTTGATTTTGGTGACTGATCCTTTAATATATCATTGAATGCAATTTGATATTTTGTTAAGGATTTTTTGTATCTGTGTTTATCAGGGATACTAGTCTGTAGTCTTTTTTATTTTGTTGCCTTTGTCTAGTTTTGATATCAGGGTCATATGGAGAAAGGGGAAACCTCTTGCACTGTTGGTAGGAATGTGAACTGGTGCAGCCACTCTGGAAAACTGTGTGGAGGTTCCTCAAAGAGTTAAAAATAGATCTGCCCTACAACCCAGCAATTCCACTGCTGGGGATTCACCCCAAAGATACAGATGCAGTGAAATGCCAGGACACTTGCACCCCGATGTTTATAGCAGTAATGTCCACAATAGCCAAGCTGTGGAAGGAGCCTTGGTGTCCATTGAAAGATGAATGGATAAAGAAGCTGTGGTCTATGTATACAATGGAATATTACTCAGCCATTAGAAATGACAAATATCCACTATTTGCTTCGACGTGGATGGAACTGGAGGATATTATGCTGAGTGAAATAAGTCAATCAGAGAAGGACAAACATTATATGGTCTCATTCATTTGAGGAATATAAAAAATAGGGAAAGGAATAAAGGGGAAAGGAGAAAAATGCGGTATTTTGTCAGAAAGGGAGACAGAACATGAGAGTGGGAAATATCAGAAAGGGAGACAGAACATGAGAGACACCTAACTCTGGGAAACGAACAAGGGGTGGTTGAAAGGGAGGTGGGTGGGGGGTTGGGGTGACTGGGTGATGGGCACTTGGAGGGCACTTGTCGGGATGAGCACTGGGTGATATGCTATTGCTGGCAAATTGAACTCCAATAACAAATAATAATAAAAATGAAATCTTGCCATTTGCAACAACATGGATGGAACTAAAAAGTATTATGTTAAGCAAAATAAGTCAGTTATAGAAAGACAAATACCATATGACTTCACTCATTTGTGGAGTTGAGGAAATGAAACAGGTGAACGTAGAGAAGGGAGGCAAACATGAAATAGAAACAGAGAGTGAGCCAAATTATAAGAGAATCTGATATATGGGAAATAAACTGAAGGTTGCTGGAGGGGAGGTGATGAGGGGTATAGTAATTGCATGATAAGCATTAAGGAGGCACTTGATGTCATGAGTACTGGGTATTACATGCAACTGATGAATCACTAAATTCTACCCCTGAAGCTAATAACACACTATATGTTAAAAAATTGAATCTAAATACATTAAAATCAAAACAAAACAACAGACTGTAACAAAAAATGAAGAAGGTCATGATATCATAATAAATGGGTCTATCAAAAAAGATGTAAAAAATGTAAATATTTAAGCATCCAAAAGGGGAGCACCCATATATGTAAAACATTTTGTAACAAACACAAAGGAAATAATGGATAATAAATTAATAGTAGGAGACTTTAATACCAACATACATCAATGGGCAAATCACCTATACATAAAATCAACAAGGAAACAATGGCTTTGAATGACACACTGGACCAGATAGACTTATAAGACATATTCAGAACATTCCATCCCAAAACAGCAGGATACACATTCTTTTCAAATGCACATAAGACATCCTCCAGAATAGATTGCATACTAGGTCACAATCAGGCCTCAACAAGTACAAAAAGATTGAGATTATATCCTGTATCTTTTATGCCCACAATGCTATGACACTTGAAGTCAACCACAAGAAAATATTTGTAAAGTTCACAAATACATGGAGGCTAAACAACATGGTACTAAACAATAAATGGGTCAATATGGAAATCAAGGAAAAACAAAAAGAATATTCAAACATTTGAAAATGAAAACACAATGGTTCAAAACCTTCAGAATGCAACAAAAGCAGTCCCAAGAAGGATGTATATTACACATACAGAATCTACAAAAAGAACAATAAAAATGCCTGAAGCCAGCAGAACAACGGAAATGATAAGGATCAATGCCAAATAATTGGTATAGACAATGAAAAAACAACACAACAGATCAATGGAACCAGGAGGTGGGTACTACAAAAAATTACTAATAAACCTCTAGTCAGACTTATCCAAAAGAGAAAGGATCCCAAAAAAGAAAATTACAAATGAGAGAGGACAGATAACAACCAACTCCACAGAAATAAAAACAATAAGAGAATATTATGAAAAACAATATGCCAACAAATTTGATAACTTGGAAGAATAGATAATTCCTAGAAAACATATAAACTACCAAAACTGATACAGTAAGAACGAAAATGAAAACAACAATAACCAGCAAAGAAACTGAATCATTAATCAAAAATCTCCCCACACACAAAAGTCCGAGCCAGATGGACTTCCCAGGGGAATTACACTTTAATTACATTTATTTTTTTATTGGAGTTAAATTTGCCAACATATATATAGCATAACACCCAGTGCTCATACCGCCAAGTGCCCCCCTCAGTGACCATCACCCAGTTACCCCAACCCCCCGCCCACTGCCCTTTCCACTATCCATGTTCATTTCGCAGAGTTACCTGTCTTTTTGTTACCCTCACGGATATTTTCATTCATTTTCTCTCCTTTCGCTTTATTCCATTTCACTAATTTTTAAATTCCCCAAATGAAAGGGACCATATAATGTTTGTCCATTTCTGATTGACTTATTTCACTTAGCATAATATTCTCCAAGTCCATCCATAAGAAGAAAATGGTGGGTATTTGTCGTTTCTAATGGCTGAGTAATATTCCATTGTATACAAAAACCACATATTCTTTATCCATTCATCTTTCGATGAACACCGAGGCTTCTTCCACAGGTTGGCTATTGTGGACATTGCTGCTATAAACCTTCGGGGGCAGATGTCCCGGCGTTTCACTGCATCTGTACCTTTGGAGTAAATCCCCAACAGTGCAATTCCTGGGTCATAGGGCAGATCTATTTTTAACTCTTTGAGGAACCTCCACACAGTTTTCCAGAGTGGCTGCACCAGTTCACATTCCCACCAAAAGTGCAAGAGGGCTCCCCTTTCTCCACATCCTCTCCAACATTTGTGGTTTCCTGCCTTGGTAATTTTCCCTATTCTCACTGGTGTGAGGTGGTATCTCATTGTGGTTTTGATTTGTATTTCCCTGATGGCAAGTGATGCGGAGCATTTTCTCATGTGCTTCTTGGCCATGTGTATGTCTTCCTCTGTGAAATTTCTCTTCATGTCTTTTGCCCATTTCATGATTGCATTGTTTGCTTCTTTGCTGTTGAGTTTAATAAGTTCTTTATACATCTTGGATACTAGCCCTTTATCTGATAGGTCATTTGCAAATATCTTCTCCCATTCTGTAGGTTGCTTTTAGTTTTGTGGACAGTTTCGTTTTCTGTACAGAAGTTTCTTACCTTGATGAAGTCCCAAATATTCATTTTTTGCTTTTGTTTCCCTCACCTTCATAGATGTATCTTGCAAGAAGTTGCTGTGGCTAAGTTCAAACAGTGTGTTCCTTGTGTTCTCCTCTAGGATTCTGATGGAATCTTGTCTCACATCTAGATCTTTCATCCATTTTGAGTTGATCTCTGTGTATGGTGTAAGAGAATGGTCTAGTTTCATTCTTCTGCATGTGGATGTCCAATTTTCTCAGCAACATTGATTGAAGAGCCTGTCCTTTTTCCAGTGGATAGTCTTTCCTGCTTTGTCAAATATTAGTTGACCATAAAGTTGAGGGTCCAGTTCTGGATTCTCTATTCTGTTCCATTGACCTATGTGTCTGTTTTTGTGCAGTACCACACTGTCTTGATGACCACAGCTTTGTAGTACAACTTGAAATCTGGCATTGGGATGCCCCCAGCTGTGGTTTTCTTTTTTAAAGTTCCCCTGGCTATGTGGGGTCTTTTCTGATTCCACACAAATCTTAAGATGATTTGTACAACTCTCTGAAGAAAGTCCATGGTATTTTGACAGGGATTGCAGTAAATATGTAAACTGTCCGGGATAACACTGACATTTTCACAATATTAATTCTGCCAATCCATGAGCATGGAATATTTTTCCATCTCTTTGTATCTTCCTCAAATGCTTTCAGAAGTGTTCTGTACTTCTTAGGGTATAGATTCTTTACCTCTTTGGTTATGTTAATTCCTAGGTATCTTAAGTTTTGGGTGCAATTGTCAATGGGATTGACTCCTTAATTTCTCTTTCTTCAGTCTCATTGTTAGTGTATAGAAATGCCACTGACTTTTGGGCATTGATTTTGTATCCTGCCACACTGCCGAATTGCTGTATGAGATCTAGCAATCATGGGGGGCAGTCTTTTGGGTTTTCTATGTACAGTATCATGTCATCTGTGAGAAGGAGAGTTTGACTACTTCTTTGCCAATTTGAATGTCCCTTATTTCTTTTTGTTGCCACTTTGCTGAGGCTAGGACTTCTAGTACTATGTTGAATAGCAGTGGTAAAAGTGGACATTCCTGTCGTGTTCCTGATCTTAGGGGAAAGGCTCCCAGTGTTTCCCCATTGAGAATGATATTTGCTGTGGGCTTTCGGTAGATGGCTTTTAAGATGCTGAGGAATGTTGCCTCTATTTCTACACTTTCAAGAGTTTTTATCAGGAATCAATGCTGTATTTTGTCAAATACTTTCTCTGCATCTATTGAGAGGACATATGGTTCGTTTTTTGTCCTGCTGATAAGATCAATCACATTGATTGCTTTATAAGTGTTGAACCAGCCTTGCATCCCGGGGATAAATCTCACTTGGTCATAGTGAATAATCTTCTTGATGTACTATTGGATCCTATTGGGTAGTATCTTGTTGAGAATTTTTGCATCCATGTTCATCAGGGATATTGGTCTATAATTCTCCTTTTTGGTGGGGTCTTTGTCTGGTTTTGGAATTAAGCTGATGTTGGCATCATAGAACGAATTTGGAAGTACTCCATCTCTTTCTATCTTTCAGAACAGCTTTAGTAGAATAGCTATTGTTTCTTCTTTAAACCTTTGAAATAATTCCCCTGGGAAGCCATCTGGCCCTGGACTTTTGTGTCTTGGGAGGTTTTTGATGACTGCTTCAATTTCCTCCCTGGTTATTGACCTCTTCAGGTTTTCTATTTTTTCCTGTTCCAGTGTTGGTAGTTTGTGTTTTTTCAGAAATGCATCCATTTCTTCTAGATTACCTAATTTATTGGCGAATAGCTACTCATTATATGTTTTTAAATCGTTTGTATTTCCTTCATATTGGTGGTGATCTCTTCTTCCCATTTATGATTTTATTAATTTGAGTCTTTTCTCTCCTCTTTTTAATAAGGCTGGCTAATGGTTTATCTATCTTCTTAATTCTTTCAAAGAACCAACTCCTGGTTTTGTTGATGTGTTCCACAGTTCATCTGGTCTCTATTTCATTGAGTTCTGCTCGAATCTTAATTAATTTTCTTCTTCTGCTGGGTGCAGGGTCTATTTGCTGTTTTTTCTACAGCTCCTTTAGGTGAAAGGTTAGCTTTTGTATTTGAGTTCTTTCCAATTTTTTTAATAATAAATTTATTTTTATTGGTGTTCAATTTGCCAACATACAGAATAACACCCAATGCTCATCCCGTCAAGTGCTCCCCTCAGTGCCCGTCACCCATTCACCCCCACCCCCTGCCCTCCTCCCCTTCCACCACCCCTAGTTCATTTCCCAGAGTTAGGAGTCTTTATGTTCTGTCTCCCTTTCTGATATTTCCTACCCATTTCTTCTCCCTTCCCCTCTATTCCCTTTCACTATTATTTATATTCCCCAAAGGTCTTTCCAGTTTTTGGATGGATGCTTGTATTGCAATGTATTTCCCCCTCAGGACTGCTTTTCCTGTATCCCAAAGATTTGAATGGTTGTATCTTCATTCTCATTAGTTTCCATTAATCTTTTTAATTCTTCTCTAATTTCCTGGTTGACCCTTTTATCTTTTAGCAGGATGGTCTTTAACCACCACGTGTTTGAGTTTCTTTCAAATTTCTTCTTGTGATTGAGTTCAAGGTTCAAAGCAGTATGGTCTGAAAATATGCAGGGTATGATCCCAATCTTTTGGTTTCCATTAAGACGTGATTTGTGACCCAGTGTGTGGTCTACTCTGGAGAAAGTTCCATGTGCACTTGAGAAGAGTGTGTATTCAGTTGTGTTTGGATGTAAAGTTCTGTAAATATCTGTGATATCCATCTGTTCCAGTGTATCATTTAAAGCTCTTGTTTCTTTGGAAATCTTGTGCTTAGAAATCTGTCAATTGTAGAAAGCATTGTGTTCAAGTCACCAAGTATAAGTGTATTATTATCTAAGTATGTCTTAACTTTGGTTATTAATTGATTGATATACTTGGCAGCTCCCACATTCGGGGCATAAATATTGATGATTGTTAGGTCCTCTTGTTAGATAGATCCTTTAAGTATGATATAGTGTCCCTCTTCATCTCTTACTATGGTCTTTGGGATAAACTTTAATTTATCTGATATATGGATGGCTATCCCTGCTTTCTTTGAGGAACATTTGAATGGTAAATGGTTCTCCACCCCTTCATTTTTAGGCTGGAGGTGTCCTTATGTCTAAAATGAGTCTCTTGTAGACAGCAAATCGATGGGTCTTGCTTTTTTTAGCCTGTCTGAATCCCTGCCCTTTGATGGGGTCATTAAGCCCATTAACATTCAGAGTTACTATTGAGAGATATGAATTTAATGTCATCATGATACCTATTCAAGCCCTGTTTTTGTGGATTGTTTCCTTGGACTTCCTCTTTCTTTTACAGAGCCCTCCTTAATATTTCTTGCAGAGCTGGTTTGGTGGTCACATATTCTTTCAGTTTTTGCCTATCTTGGAAGCTCTTTATCTCTCCTTCTATTCTGAATGAGAGCCTTGCTGGATAAAGTATTCTTGGCTTCGTGTTCTTCTCATTTATGACCCTGAATATATCCTGCCAGCCCTTTCTGGCCTGCCAGGTCTCTGTAGAGAGGTCTGCTGTTAATCTAATATTTCTCCCATATAAGTTAGACATTTCTTGTCTCTTTCTGCTTTAAGGATCTTCTCTTTATCTTTGGAATTTGCAAGTTTCACTATTAAATGTCGAGGTGTTGAGCGGTTTTTATTGATTTTAGGGGGTGGGATCTCTCTATCTCCTGCATCTGAATGCCTGTTTACCTTCCCAAGTTAGGGAAGTTCTCAGCTATGATTTGTTCATATACATAATCTGGACCTCTGTCCCTTTTAGTGCCCTTGGGAACCCTAATTAAACATAGATTTTTTTCCTTTTGAGACTGTCATTTATTTCCCTTAACCTATCCTCATGATCTTTTAATTGTTTTTCTCTTTTTTCTTCAGCTTCCTTCCTTGCCTTCAACTTGTCTTCTATGTCACTCACTCGTTTTACCTCATTAACCCTCATCGTTAAGACCTCCAGTTTGGATTGCATCTCATTTGATTGATTTTTAATTTCTGCCTGATTAATTGTAAATTCTGCAGTCTCTTGAATCCTTTACGCTTTTTTCCATTGCCACCAGTAGCTTTATAATTGTGCTTCTGATTTGGCTTTTTGACATTGAATTTTAATCCATATTTTGTAACTCTGTGAGAGAGAGGACTGTTTCTGATTCTTTCTTTTGGGTGAGTTTTTCCTTCTAGTCATTTTGCTCAGTGCAGAGTGGCCAGAAACAAGTTGTACTGTATAAAAAGAGAAAGAGGAAAAGAAGGGGGGGGAGAAACAGAAAATAAAAACAAGGGGGAGTATCCTCTGATTATATATGCTGTAAGTCCCTCGACTTCCCCTGGAACTTTCAGCACTGCTTGGTCAATAACTTGCTGTTCCCTGTCCTTCGAGGTAGTCTTCTGGGGGAGGGGCCTCCTGTTCTGGGGGAGCTGCCTCGCCCCCTGCCAGGTGCACAGCTCAGTGGGAGCTGTTTATCCTGTGAGGCCCCTGCTCAGTCCCAGGTACAAGGTGACACCAGGAGGAACAATAACAATGGTGGCGGCCACATCTCCAGCTCTGGAGTCAGGTCCCACAGTAACTACCGCAGCTCCCAGTCTGCAGGGGCCTGGATGCTCCACAGGTGCAGCACGCTAATCTGCTCAGTTCAGGGCCACCTGGCAGCAGGAGCGTCCTTGCTGTCCTGTGTCCTCCCAACTCTGCCTGTCCTGGGGGGAGTGCAGGATCTTGGTCTGTTTCCCCCAGAGCCCTTGGCTCCGGGGACTTCATTGCTGGAATCGGCTTCTTGGGCTGGGCAGCCCCCTCCACGTGGAGCCGCCACCTGAGCCACTGCCTGAGCTGCTGCCTGGCCGTGCTGGGCACGCTCCAGACCTTTAGGGAGCTTGGCCCGCAGTGAGTGGCGTGTTCTCCCCCAGGGTGCAGTTCCTCTGTTAGTGCCCCTGGGAGCTTGAGGGCATCCCTGCCCCTCCTGGGATCCTGCCCGAGTTCCCTGCGGGCACCTTTCCATCCTGGAAGATTGGGAAAGTTTCTGCTTCTCCAGGACTGGGCTTTCCTGTCCTGGGGCACTCGCCACCTGGCCTTAGCCTGGCTCCTCGGGGGTCCCCTCCCCCTTGGATGTATTTTTATTTATTTTTTCCGTCTTCTTATCTTGATAGAAGCGCGAACTTGCGAACTCTTCTTGCTGTAGAATTCTAGCTGATCTCTCTTTAAATCTCAGCCAAATTCGTAGGTTTTCAGGATGATTTGAAAACTATCTAGGTAAGTTTGTGGGACAGGTGACTTGGGGTCCCTACTCTTCCGCCATCTTGCCCTGCATCCCTTTAATAACATTTAAAGAAGAGTTAATATCTATTCATCTTAAACTATTTCAAAACATAGAAAAGAAGAGTGACTTCCAAATTCATTCTACAAGGCCAACATTACTCTGATAACAAAACCAGATAAAGACTCAGGTAAGAAAGAGAACTACAGGCCAATATCCCTGATGAACATGCATGCAAAATTTCTCAGTAAAATACTAGCAAACTGAATCCAACAATACATTAAAAGAATCATTCACTATGACCAAGTGGGATTTATTCCAGGTTGCAAGGGTGGTACAGTATTCAGAAATCAATCTATGTGAGACCACATTAATAATAGAAAGGCTAAGATTATATGTTCTCATTCATTTGGGGAATATAAATAATAGTGAAAGGGAATATAAGGGAAGGGAGAAGAAATGTGTGGGAAATATCAGAAAGGGAGACAGAACGTAAAGACTGCTAACTCTGGGAAACAAACTAGGGGTGGTAGAAGGGGAGGAGGGCGGGGGGTGGGAGTGAATGGGTGACAGGCACTGGGGGTTATTCTGTATGTTAGTAAATTGAACACCAATAAAAAATAAATTAAAAAAAAGAAAGGCTAAGAAACATATAATCATTTGAATAGATGTATAAAATGCATTTGACAAAGTACAACACCCATTCATTATAAAAACCCTCATCAAAGTAGGTTCAGAGGGAACATAGCTGAACATAGTGAAGGCCATCAATTTAAAACCCACAGCTAACATCATAGTTAATGGGGAAAAACTGAGTTTTTTCCTCTATGGTCAGGAACAAAACAGGGATGTCCACTCTCACCAGTGTTATTTACCATAGTACAGAAAGTCCTAGCCACAGCAATCAGACAATGAAATGAATTAAAGAGGAAATTGACAATAAAGAAGTAAAATCTCACTATTTGTTAGATGAAGTGATATTCTATATAGAATATAGAAATCTATATAGACAACCCAGAAGACTCCACCAAAAAAACTGATAGAAATGAGGAGCTAAAATATTGGCTTTAGGAGGAACCTGGGTTTGTCCCATCCCTTGAAAATAGCTAGATAAATATCAAATCATTCTAAATACCCAAGAAATTGATCTGAGGACTGACAGAACAAACTACACAACTAGAAGGAGAGATGATGCCACATCGTAGAAGGTAGGAGGTGCAGAGATGTGATTTGGGAAAGCAAAAGATCCCCTGGGATGTGGAAGGTAGGGAGTTTTGGTCATGGAGAGAAGGCAACGGGGAGGGAAGTACTCAGGGGATGCAGAAGGAAAACACTTCCCCAAAGCCACTGACTGGAAAAAGCAGAGGAGCTGATTTTTATGAGTTTTCACAACCAGCAGGGTTGAAAGACTGGGGTTTCAGTGGTCCACAACATGGCTAGTGGGTGTTACAGTGCTCCTGTGGAGGACGGCAAATAGCCCAGTAGCAGAGGGCGAGATCTGAGGATCCCCTGGGATGCACTAGGAGAGACAGTTCCCCTTTTCTGGAGCACATCTTCAAGAAACGGCATTGCATCTCCAGGGACAAAAGGATCTGTAGGTGCCATTATCCTGTTGTGGCACTCAGTACAGGTGCAGAGACATCTGCTGAGGGCAGCTAACCTGGACACAGCTCTTTGCTGTACTTTAGTCTAAAATCCATGCCAGTGCACTTTGGTGTGACTGCCCTTCTGGGACAAAATTGCATCAGACCCAGAGCAGCTAGACCATCTCCGAGAGTAAGAGTACCAGTCCCCACTATGCCAGGTCACTAAAGTTCATTGCTTTAAAGCTCAGCCAGCTTGCCTGGAATGTAATACAGGTGCGTTGTGGTACCAGGTGGGCAGACAGCCCAGATACAAAGAGGGTGAAGGCAGGGATATCAAGGATGCCTGGGACACACAAGGGGATATTGTTTGCTCTTCTGAGAGGGCTACCAAGACAGCGATGAGTGCAAACTCCCATCTCCAGGATTAGGGAGAGCTGGAGCCATTTCTTTCCCCTTCCCCTCAGGATAAAGTAACCTCAGTAAGCAGCATAGTGCCAACAGTGGTGACCTATAATGCTTACACCCAAGCCCTGTCCTCTTTGTTCTGTAGGTACTGCTTTTCTAGGGCAAGTGTACCTCAGAACCAGAGCAGCAAGCCTCTCCGTCAGAAGACCAGCACAACCCCACCCAACCCCACAGACACTTTATCTACTGAAAATAGTTCTACAAAGCTTCAGCTCTAATAGAAACAGTGTTGGGTCTCTTACAACAAGCAGACCAGAGCACACATATTTAATACTCACCATTCTCTGGGCCTGGTCCAAACACTCCCCATTGCAGGCAAGGAAAATCTCTGCAGAGAGCTGACTCAAAGAAAAAAGCAACCAAAACACAGCAGCGGAGTGCACACAGCATACAACAGAGATACTCCCTGATGCACAAGGCAATAGCAGTATATGACATCTTCTTTCTAAAGCCATTAATTTCTGGAGCAGGAACTGTAACAGGATTTCATAAGAAAAAAGAAAGAAGCCTAGAAAAAAATGCAATGATGGAGGTATTCAACACAAAAGAAAGAATACGAAAAGGTCACAAACAGGAATCTACTCAGAACAGATATACATAATATGCCCAAACCAGAATTTAAAGCAACAATAATAAGGGTACAAGTGGAGAGGGGCAAGATGGTGGAAGAGTAGGGTCCCCAAATCACCTGTCCCCACCAAATTACCTAGATAACTTTCAAATCATCCTGAAAACATACGAATTTGGCCTGAGATTTAAAGAGAGAACAGCTGGGATGCTACAGTGAGAAGAGTTCGCAATTCTATCAAGGTAGGAAGACGGGGTGGGGGGGGGAAGAATTAAAGAAACACGGGATCCCTGGGTAGCGCAGCGGTTTGGCACCTGCCTTTGGCCCAGGGCGCGATCCTG
The DNA here is from genome assembly GCF_011100685.1 of Canis lupus familiaris. Classification (NCBI taxonomy): domain Eukaryota; kingdom Metazoa; phylum Chordata; class Mammalia; order Carnivora; family Canidae; genus Canis; species Canis lupus. Next base: position 58,758,110 of record NC_049260.1, on the reverse strand, counting down.
GAGACCCGGGATCGAATCCCACGTCGGGCTCCCTGCATGGAGCCTGCTTCTCCCTCTGCCTGTGTCTCTGCCTCTCTCTCTCTCTCTCTCTATCATAAATAAATAAAATCTTAAAAAAAAAAGAAACAAAAGGCATCCAAGGGGGAGGGGCCCCGCGAGGAGCCAGGCTAAGGCAGGGGCGAGAGTGCCCAGGACAGGAAAGCACCATCCCAGAGAAGAAGGAGCTTCACCAATCTTCCCAGGGGGAAAGGCGCTCGCAGGGAGTTAGAGCAGGACCCCAGGAGGGGCGGGGATGCCCTCAGGCTCCCTGGGACACTAACAGAGCAACTGTTATTCTGTATGTTGGCAAATTGAACACCAATAAAAAATAAATTTATTATTAAAAAAATAAATAAGGGTACAAGCTGGGCTTGAAGAAAGCATAAAAGACATGAGGGAGTTCCTTACTCTAGAGATAAAAGAACTAAAAACTAGTCAGGCTAAATCAAATTTAAAAATGCTATAACCAGGGATCCCTGGGAGGCTCAGCGGTTTGGCCCCTGCCTTTGGCCCAGGGCGCGATCCTGGAGTCCCGGGATCGAGTCCCTCATCAGGCTCCTGGCATGGAGGCTGCTTCTACCTCCTCCTGTGTCTCTGCCTCTCTCTCTCTCTCTCTCTCATAAATAAATAAATCTTTAAAAAATGCTACAAAGTATGAAACTGACTTGATGTAATAACCACTAAAATGAAAGAAAAAGAGGAAGAGTAAGTGATATAGAAGACAAAATTATGGGGGAAAATGAAGATGAAAAGAAGAGGAAAAGAAAAATATTGGATTACAAATATAGACTTGAGGAACTCAGTGACTCCATAAAGTTTAATAACATTAGTACCTTAGGAGTCTCAGAAGAAGAAGAGAGAGGAAAAGGGACAGAAGGTTTACTAAAGCAAATTATAGCTGAAAACTTCCCCTAATCTGGGGGAAAAAAAGACAACCAATCTATGAGGTACAGTGAACTCTCATCAAAATCAGCAAAAGATATCATAATTAAATTTGCAAAATATAGAGATATAGGAAAATATCCTAACATCACAAAGACAAAACAAGTCCTAAACTTAAAGAGAAGACAAATAAGGTTAGCAGCACATCTTTCTTTTTTTATCTTTTTATTTTTTTAACTTTTTATTGGTGTTCAATTTGCCAACATATAGCATAACACCCAGTGCTCATCCCCCCTCAGTGCCCATCACCCAGTCACCAAACCCCCTGCCCACTTCTCCTTCCACTACCCCTTATTCATCTCCGAGTTAGGTGTCTCTCATGTTTTGTCACCCTCACTGATATTTTCACTCATCTTCTCTCCTTTCCCTTTATTCCCTTTGGCTAATTTTTATATTCGCCAAATAAATGAGACCATATACTGTTTGTGCTTTTCCGATTTACTTATTTCACTCAGCATAATACCCTCCAGGTCCCTCCACATCGAAGCAAATAGTGGGTATTTGTCGTTTCTAATGGCTGAGTAATATTCCATAGTATACATAAACCACATCTTCTTTATCCATTCCTCTTTTGATGGACACCAAGGCTCCTTCCACAGTTTGGCTATTGTGGACATGCAGCACATTTTTCTATAAAAACTTGGCAGGCCAGAAGGAAGTAGAATGATATATTCCACGTGCTGAATGGGAAAATATGCAGCCAGGACAGCTCTATCCAGCAAGGCTGTTATTCCTTTTTTTTTTTAAATAAATTTATTTTTTATTGGTGTTCAATTTGCCAACATATAGAATAACACCCAGTGCTCATCCCATCAAGTGCCCACCTCAGTGCCCGTCACCGAGTCACCCCCACCCCCCGCCCACCTCCCCTTCCACCACCCCTAGTTCGTTTCCCAGAGTTAAGAGACTTTCATGTTCTGTCTCCCTTTCTGATATTTCCCACTCATTTTTTTCTCCTTTCCCCTTTATTCCCTTTCACTATTTTTTATATTCCCCAAATGAATGAGACCATATGATGTTTGTCCTTCTCCGATTGACTTATTTCACTCAGCATAATACCCTCCAGTTCCATCCACGTTGAACCAAATGGTCGGTATTTGTCGTTTCTAATGGCTGAGTAATATTCCATTGTATACATAAACCACATCTTCTTTATCCATTCATCTTGTGATAGATACGGAGGCTCCTTCCACAGTTTGGCTATTGTGGACATTGCTGCTATAAACATCGGGGTGCAGGTGTCCCGGCATTTCATTGCATCTGTATCTTTGGGGAAATCATCAACAGTGCAATTGATGGGTCGTAGGGCAGATCTATTTTTAACTCTTTGAGGAACCTCCACACAGTTTTCCAGAGTAATTGTACCAGTTCACATTCCCACCAACAGTGCAGGAGGGTTCCCCTTTCTCCACATCCTCTTCAACATTTGTGGTTTCCTGCCTTGTTAATGTTCCCCATTCTCACTGGTGTGAGGTGGTATCTCATTGTGGTTTTGATTTGTATTTCCCTGATGGCAAGTGATGTGGAGCATTTTCTCATTTGCTTGTTGGCCATGTCTATGTCTTCCTCTGTGAGATTTCTGTTCATGTATTTTGCCCATTTCATGATTGGATTGTTTGTTTCTTTGCTGTTGAGTTTAATAAGTTCTTTATAGATCTTGGAAACTAACAAGGCTGTTATTTTGAATAGAAAAAGAGATAAAAAGTTTCCCAGACAAACACTAAAGGAGTTAATGACCACTAAACCAGCCTTGCAAGAAATAGTTTCAAGGGGACTCTTTGAGTGGGAAAGAAAGACCAACAGCTACAAACACTAGAAAAGTACAGAGAAATCTCCAGAAATAATGACAAATCAAGTAATAAAATGGCACTACATTCATTACTGTCAGTAATTACTCTGAATGCAAATGGACTAAATGCTCCAATCAAAAGACATAGGGTGTGAGAAGGGATAAAAAAATACAAGACCCATCTAAATGCTGCCTATAGTAGAAGAAAGAGAAACCAAGGAATTGAACCCATTTACAATTACACACAAAATCATAAGATACCTAGGAAGAAATCTAATCAAAGAGGTAAAAGATCTGTACTCTGACAAAAGAAATAGAGGAGAACACAAAGAAATGGAAAAATATTCCATGCTCATAGACTGGAAGAACAAGTATATTTAAAATATCTATGCTACCCAAAACAATCTACACATTTAATGCAATCTCTATCAAAATACCACCAACATTTTTCACGGAGCTGGAACAGGTAATCCTGAAATTTGTACAGAACCAAAAAAGAACCTGAATAGCCAAAAGAATGTTGAAGAAGAAAACCAGAGGTAGGGGCATCACAATCTCAGACTTCAAGCTGTATTAGAAAGCTGTAATCATCAAGACAGTATGGTACTGGCATAGAAACAAACACATAAATCAATGGAACAGAATAGAGAACCCAGAAATGGACCCTCAACGCTATAATCAACTAATCTTTGGCAAAGCAGGAAAGAATATCCAATGGAGAAAAATGTACAGTCTCTTCAACAAATGGTGTTGGAAAAATTGGACAGCCACATGTAGAAGAATGAAAGTGGATCATTTCTACACCACAAACAGAAGTTAAAGAACATACAACTAAAGAATGAATGAGTTAACCAAGAAATCAAAGAGAAATTTAAAATTATACACAACAATGAATGAAAATGAAAACATGATACTCCAAAACTTTTAGGATGCAGCAAAAGTGGTCCTAAGAGGGAAGTATATAAGAATACAGGCATACCTCCAGAAGCAAGAAAAATCTGAAATAAGCAACCTAACCTTACACTTAAAAGGGATAGAAAAAGAATGAATGAAGTCTAAAGCCACCAGAAGTAGGAAAATAATACAGCAGAAATAACTGCTATATTTAGATAGATTATTTAGATTATTATATATTTAGATTAGATATATATAGAATATATATCTATATTCTAGAGAAACAAACAAAAAACAGTAGAAGAGATCAATGAAACCAAGAGCTGCTTCATTGAAATAATTAATGAAATTGATAAACTCCTAGCCAGAATTATCAAAAAAGAAAAGTGAAAGGACTCAAATAAATAAACTCACACAGGAGACAGGAGAAATCATAGCCAACACCACAGAAATACAAACAATTATTTTAAAATATCATGAAACCATATGCCAATAAAGTAGAAGACCTGGAAGAAATAGATAAATTCCTAAGTATATATAAACTACCAAAACTGAAACAGGAACAAACAGAAAACTTGAAAAGTCCAATAACCAGCAAAGAAATTGAATCAGTATTTTATTTATTTTTTATTTTTTTCTTTATCAGAATGTTTATTTCATTATTTTAATAAATTAATTTTTTATTGGTGTTCAATTTACCAACATACAGAATAACACCCAGTGCTCATCCCGTCAAGTGTCCCACTCAGTGCCCGTCACCCACTCACCCCCAACCCGCGCCCTCCTCCCCTTCCACCACCCCTAGTTCGTTTCCCAGAGTTAGGAGTCTTTATGTTCTGTCTCCCTTTCTGATATTCCCCACACATTTCTTCTCCCTTCCCTTATATTCCCTTTCATTATAATTTATATTCCCCAAATGAATGAGAACATACACTGTTTGTCCTTCTCCAATTGACTTACTTCACTCAGCATAATACCCTCCAGTTCCATCCACGTTGAAGCAAATGGTGGGTATTTGTCATTTCTAATGGCTGAGTAATTCCATTGTATTCACAGACCACATCTTCTTTATCCATTCATCTTTCGATGGACACTGAGGCTCCTTCCACAGTTTGGCTATTGTGGACATTGCTGCTAGAAACATCGGGGTGCAGCTGTCCCAGCGTTTCATTGCATCTGTATCTTTGGGGTAAATCCCCAACAGTGCAATTGCTGGGTCTTAGGCCAGGTCTATTTTTAACTCTTTGAGGAACCTCCACGCAGTTTTCCAGAGTGGCTGCACCAGTTCACATTCCCACCAACAGTGGAAGAGGGCTCCCTTTTTTCCGCATCCTCTCCAACATTTGTGGTTTCCTGCCTTGTTAATTTTCCCCATTCTCACTGGTGTGAGGTGGTATCTCATTGTGGTTTTGATTTGTATTTCCCTGATGGCAAGTGATGCAAAGCATATTCTCATGTGCATGATGGCCATGTCTATGTCTTCCTCTGTGAGATTTCTCTTCATGTCTTTTGCCCATTTCATGATTGGATTGTTTGTTTCTTTGCTGTTGAGTTTAAGAAGTTCTTTATAGATCTTGGAAACTAGCCCTTTATGTGGTACGTCATTTGCAATATCTTCTCCCATTCTGTAGGTTGTCTTTTAGTTTTGTTGACTGTATCCTTTGCTGTGCAAAAGCTTCTTATCTTGATGAAGTCCCAATAGTTCATTTTTGCTTTTGTTTCTCTTGCCTTCGTGGATGTATCTTGCAAGAAGTTACTGTGGCTGAGTTCAAAAAGGGAGTTGCCTGTGTTCTCCTCTAGGATTTTGATGGAATCTTGTCTAACATTTAGATCTTTCATCCATTTTGAGTTGATCTTTCTGTATGGTGAAAGAGAGTGGTATACTTTCATTCTTCTGCATGTGGATGTCCAATTTTCCCAGACCCATTTATTGAAGAGACTGTCTTCCTTCCAATGGATAGTCTTTCTTCCTTTATCAAATATTAGTTGACCATAAAGTTCGGGGTCCACTTCTGGATTCTCCATTCTGTTCCATTGATCTATGTGTCTGTTTTTGTGCCAGTACCACACTGTCTTGATGACCACAGCTTTGTAGTACAACCTGAAATCTGGCATTGTGATGCCCCCAGATATGGTTTTCTTTTTAAAGTTCCCCTGACTATTCGGGGTCTTTTCTGATTCCACACAAATCTTAAAATAATTTGTTCTAACTCTCTGAAGAAAGTCCATGGTATTTTGATAGGGATTGCTTAATGCAATACGTGAAAATTGCCCTGGGTAACATTGACATTTTCACAATATTAATTTTGCCAATCCATGAGCATGGAATATTTTTCCATCTCTTTGTGTCTTCCTCAATTTCTTTCAGAAGTGTTCTATAGTTTTTAGGGTGTAGATCCTTTACGTCTTTGGTGAGGTTTATTCCTAGGTATCTTATGCTTTTGCGTGCAATTGTCAAAGGGATTGACTCCTTAATTTCTCTTTCTTCAGTCTCATTGTTAGTGTATAGAAATTCCATTGATTTCTGGGCATTGATTTTGTATCCTGCCACACTGCCGAATTGCGGTATGAGTTCTAGCAATCTTGAGCTGGAGTCTTTTGGGTTTTCTATGTAGAGTATCATGTCATCGGCGAAGAGGGAGAGTTCGACTTCTTCTTTGCCAATTTAAATGCCTTTAATTTCTTTTTGTTGTCTGATTGCTGAGGGTAGGACTTCCAATACTATGTTGAATAGTAGTGGTGAGAGTGGACATCCCTGTCTTGTTCCTGATCTTAGGGGAAAGGCTCCCAGTGCTTCCCCATTGAGAATGATATTTGCTGTGGGCTTTTAGTAGATGGCTTTTAAGATGTCGAGGAAAGTTCCCTCTATCCTTACACTCTAAAGAGTTTTGATCAGGAATGGATGCTGTATTTTGTCAAATGCTTTCTCTGCATCTAATGAGAGGATCATATGGTTCTTGGTTTTTCTCTTGCTGATATGATGAATCACATTGATTGTTTTACGAGTGTTGAACCAGCCTTGTGTCCCAGGGATAAATCCTAATTGGTCATGGTGAATAATTTTCTTAATGTGTTGTTGGATCCTATTGGCTAGCATCTTGTTGAGAATTTTTGCATCCATGTTCATCAGGGATATTGGTCTGTAATTCTCCTTTTTGGTGGGGTCTTTGTCTCGTTTTGGAATTAAGGTGATGCTGGCCTCATAGAACGAATTTGGAAGTACTCCATCTCTATCTTTCCAAACAGCTTTAGAGGAATAGGTATGAATTCTTCTTTAAACGTTTGGTAGAATTCCCCTGGAAAGCCATCTGGCCCTGGACTCTTGTGTCTTGGGAGGTTTTTGATGACTGCTTCCATTTCCTCCCTGGTTATTGGCCTGTTCAGGTTTTCTATTTCTTCCTGTTCCAGTTTTGGTAGTTTGTGGCTTTCCAGGAATGCGTCCATTTCTTCTAGATTGCCTAATTTATTGGCGTATAGCTGTTCATAATATGATTTTAAAATCGTTTGTATTTCCTTGGTGTTGGTAGTGATCTCTCCTTTCTCATTCATGATTTTATTAATTTGAGTCTTCTCTCTTTTCTTTTTACTAAGGCTGGCTAATGGTTTATCTATCTTATTAATTCTTTCCAAGAACCAACTCCTGGTTTTGTTGATCTGTTCCACAGTTCTTCTGGTCTCGATTTCGTTGAGTTCTGCTCAAATCTTTATTAACTCTCTTCTTCTGCTGGGCGTAGGGTCCATCTGCTGTTTTTTCTCTAGCTCCTTTATGTGTAAGGTTAGCTTTTGTATTTGAGTTCTTTCCAGTTTTTGAATGGATGCTTGTATTGCGATGTATTTCCCCCTTAGGACTGCTTTTGCTGCATCCCAAAGATTTTGAACGGTTGTATTTTCATTCTCATTAGTTTCCATGAATCTTTTTAATTCTTCCTTAATTTCCTGGTTGACCCTTTCATCTTTTAGCAGGATGGTCCTTAACCTCCACGTGTTTGAGGTCCTTCCAAATTTCTTGTTGTGATTTAGTTCTAATTTCAAGGCATTATGGTCTGAGAATATGCAGGGGACGATCCCAATCTTTTGGTATCGGTTCAGACCCGATTTGTGACCCAGTATGTGATCTATTCTGGAGAAAGTTCCATGTGCACTTGAGAAGAATGTGTATTCAGCTGAGTTTGGATGTAAAGTTCTGTAGATATCTGTGAAATCCATCTGGTACAGTATCTTTTAAAGCTCTCGTTTCTTTGGAGATGTTGTGCTTAGAAGACCTATCGGGGGTAGAAAGAGCTAGATTGAAGTCACCAAGTATAAGTGTATTATTATCTAAGTATTTCTTCACTTTGGTTACTAATTGATTTAAATATTTGGCAGCTCCCACATTCGGCGCATTATATATTGAGGATTGTTAAGCCTTCTTGTTGGATAGATCTTTTATTATGAGATAGTGTCCCTCTTCCTCTCTCACTACAGTCTTTGGGGTAAATTTTAGTTTATCTGATATAAGGATGGCTACCCCTGCTTTCTTTAGAGGACCATTTGAATGGTAAATGGTTCTCCAACCTTTTATTGTCAGGTTGTAGGTGTCCTTCTGTCTAAAATGAGTCGCTTGTAGACAGCAAAGAGATGGGTCCTGCTTTTTTATCCAGTCTGAAACCCTGAGCCTTTTGAAGGGGTCATTAAGCCCATTCACGTTCAGAGTTACTATTGACAGGTATGAGTTTAGTGTCATCATGATATCTATTCAGTCCTTGTTTTTGTGGATTTTTCCACTGAACTTCTTCTTAAAGGGGAATTTTAAGAGTCCCCCTTAAAATTTCTTGGAGAGCTGGTTTGGAGGTCACATATTCTTTCAGTTCCTGCCTGTCTTGGAAGCTCTTTATCTCTCCTTCTATTTTGAATGAGAGCCTTGCTGGATAAAGTATTCTTGGTTGCATGTTCTTCTCATTTAGGACCCTGAATATATCCTGCCAGCCCTTTCTGGCCTGCCAGGTCTCTGTGGAGAGGTCTGCTGTTACCCTAATATTCCTCCCCATAAAAGTCAGGGATTTCTTGTCTCTTGCTGCTTTAAGGATCTTCTCTTTATCTTTGGAATTTGCAAGCTTCACTGTTAAATGTCGAGGTGTTGAACGGTTTTTATTGATTTTAGGGGGGGCATCTCCCTATTTCCTGGATCTGAATGCCTGTTTCCCTTCCCAGATTAGGAAAGTTTTCAGCTAGGATATGTTCAAATACATATTGTGGCCCTCTGGCCCTTTCGGCTCCCTCGGGAACCCCAATTAAACGTAGGTTTTTCTTCCTCAGGCTGTCGTTTATTTCCCTTAATCTGTCTTCATGGTGTTTTAATTGTTTGTCTCTTTTTTCCTCAGTTTCCCTCTTTGCCATCAACTTGTCTTCTAGGTCACTCACTCGTTCTTCCACCTCGTTAACCCTCGTCGTTAGGACTTCTAGTTTGGATTGCATCTCATTCAATTGATTTTTAATTTCTGCCTGATTGGATCTAAATTCTGCAGTCATGAAGTCTCTTGAGTCCTTTATGCTTTTACCTAGAGCCACCAGTAGCTGTATGATAGTGCTTCTGAATTGGCTTTCTGACATTGAATTGTAATCCAGATTTTGTAACTCTGTGGGAGAGAGGACTGTTTCTGATTCTTTCTTTTGAGGTGAGGTTTTCCTTCTAGTCATTTTGCTCAGTGCAGAGTGGCCAAAAACAAGTTGTATTGGGGAAAGGAGAAAAAGAGAGAGAAGGAAAGAAAAAAGAAAAAGAAAAAGAAAAAAGGAAGAAAAAAGGAAAAAAGAGAAGAAAAAGAGAAAGAAAAAGAAAGGTGAACAAAAAGGGTGGGGGAAGCAAGCAGAAATCAAAAAGAAAAAAAAAGAACACACGGGGGAGTATCTTCTGATTCTGTATACTTTAAGTCCCTTAACTTCCCCTGGAAATTGTCTGTCTAGTTGGTCTTCTGGGGGAGGGGCCTGTTGTGCTGATTTTCAGGTGTTAGCCTTTGGGGGAGCTGCTCTGCCCCCTGCCTGGTGCAGGGCTCAGTGGGGGTTGTTTACCCTGTGAAGCCCCTAGAGGAACAACCCCAGTGGCTGCGGCAGCTCTGGAAACCTGAATTCAGCTCCCACAGTAACTACGGAGCTCTGGGTCTGCAGGGCCTGGAGTCTCTGGGGCGGGGCCGCTGATCTGCTCAGATTGGGGCAGGTGCGTCCTTGCTGTCCTGGGCCCTCCCGGCCCCTGCCTGTCCCGGGGGAGGCCGCATCCTGGGCTGTGTCCCGACACCCTGTGCTCCGGGTCTGTGCTGTTGGATTCCCGCTCCCGGCCACACAGTCCCCTCCGCGGAGCCTCCACCTGAGCCCCTTCGAGCTGCTCCCTGGCCGCACAGCCCCCTCCGCGCGGAGCCTCTTCCTCTGCCCGAGCCCCCTCCAAGCTGCTCCCGGCCGCGCAGCCCCCTCCGTGGAGTCGCCGCCCGAGTCCCTCCGAGCTGCTCCGGGTCCAGCTGTGTGCACTGCAGTCTTTTAGGGAGCTCGCCAAGGGGTATGGCACACTCTCCTGGGGGTGCAGGTGTCTGTTAGTGTCCCAGGGACCCTGAGGGCGTCCCAGCCCTCCTGGAGTCCTGCTCTAATTCCCTGCAAGCGCCTTTCTGCCTGGGAAGGTTGGTGCAGCTCCTGCTTCTCCGGGACGGGGCTCTCCTATCCTGGGGGCACTCGTCCCGGCCTTAGCCCGGCTCCGTGCGGGGCCCCTCCCCCTTGGAGGCCTTTTGTTTCTATTTCTTTTTCCCCGTCTTTCTACCTTGACAGAAGCATGAACTCTTCTCACTGTAGCGTTTCAGCTGTTCTCTCTTTAAATCTCAGGCTGAATTCGTAGATTTGCAGGATGATTTGAAGGTTATCTAGGTAATTTGGTGGGGATAGGTGATTTGGAGACCCTACTCTTCCGCCACCTTGCCCCTCCTCCAAATTGAATCAGTATTAAAAATCTACCAACACACAAAAGTCCAGGGCCAGATGACTTCACAGGGAAATGTTACCAGATATTTAAAGAAGAGTTACTATCTATTCATCTGAAACTATTCCAAATGATAGAAATGGAAGGAAAACTTACAAACACTGTCTATGAGGCCAGTATTTCCCTGATTTGAAAACCCGACAGACTCCACTGAAGGGGAACCTGGGTGGTTCAGTTGGTTTAGCATCTGCCTTTGGGCTCAGGTCATGATCCCAGGGTCCTGGGATCAAGCCCCATGATGGGCTCCCTCCTGGTGTAGAGCCTGATTCTCCCTCTCCTTTCAGCTTATTCTATCTCTCTCTCTCATTCAAATAAATAAATAAAATCTTTCTTTAAAAAAGACTCCACTGAAAAAAGAATTACAGGCCAATATCCCTGATTAATATGGGCAAAAAAAAAATTCTCAACAAAATACTAGCAACTCAAATATGTTAACACAATAATTCTCCAAAATCAGGTGGGATTTTGCAAGGCTGGTTCAATATTTGTAAATCAATAAATATGGTACACCACTCTTAATAAAAGAAAGGATAGGAACCATTTGATCCTCTCAACAGATGCAGAAAAAGCATTTGACCAACTATAACGTCCATTTTTGATGGAAACCCTCACCAAAGTAGGGATAGAGGGAACATGACTTAACATCATAAAGGCCAAATACAAAAAAAATCACAGCTCCTTAATGGGGAAAAATGGAGAGCTTTTCCTCTATGGTCAGGATTAAGATAGGAATATCCAATCTCACCACTATTACTTAATATAGTACTGAATGTCCTAGCCTCAGCAGTCAGATAACAAAAAGGAGTAAAAGGCATCCAAATAGGCAAGGAAGGATTCAAACTTTCACTGTTTGCAGACATGATACTCTATGTAGGAAATCTAAAAGACTCCACCAAGAAATTGCTAGAACTGATATATGAATTCAGTCAAGCTGCAGGTAACAAAATCCATGTGTAGAAATCTGGTGCATTTCTCCACACCAATAATGAAGCAGAAGAAAGAGAAATCAAGGAATCAATTCCTTTTACAATCACACCAAATACATAAGATATCTAGGAATAAAACTAATCAAAAAGGTAAAAGATATGTACTCTGAAAATTAGAAAACACTGATGAAAGAAATTGAAAATGAAACAAATAGATATTCCATGCTCATGTAATGGAAGAACAAACATTGTTAAAATGTCTATACTACTAAAGCAATCAATCTACATATTCAATGCAATCCCTATCAAAATGCCACCAGAATTTTTCACAGAGCTAGAACAAACAACCCTAAAGTTTGTATGCAACCACAAAAGACCCTGAAGAAACATAGCAACCTTCAAAAAGAAAATCTAAGCTGGAGGCGTCACAATTCTGGACTTCAATGTATATTACAAAGCTGTAGTGGACCAAACCATATAGTACTGCCACAAAAATAGACACACACATTAATGGAACAAAGATAACACCCAAAAATGGACCCACAGCAATATGGTCAAGTAATCTTCAACAAAGCAGGAAAGAGTATCCAATGGGGGAAAAAAGTCTCTTTAACTAACGGTGTTGGGAAAACTAGACAGCAACATGCAAAAGAATGAAACTGGAACTCGTACACAAAACACAAAAATAAATTCAAAATGCATGAAAAACCTAAATATGAGAAAAGAAACTATTAAAATCCTAGAGAAGAACACAGGCAGTAACCACTGCAAGATTGGCAGTAACAACTTCTTACTAGATACATCGCTGGAGGCAAGGGAAACAAAAGCAAAATGTACTATTGGGACTTAACCAAGATAAAAAGCTTCTGCATAGCAAAGGAAACAGTCAACAAAATCAAAAGGCAGCCTAAGGAATGGGAGAAGATATTTGCAAATTACCTATTTGATAAAGGGTTAGTATCCAAAATATATAAATAACTTATCAAACTCAACACCCAAAATCAAATAATCCAGTTAAAAAATGGGCAGAAGACATGAACAGACATTTTTCCAAAGAAAACCTACAGATGGCTAATAGACAAGGGAGAAGATGCTCAATATCACGCATCCTCAGGGAAATATAAATCAAACTACAATGAGATATCACCTCACACCTGTCAGAATGGCTATAATTAACAACACAGGAAACAAAAGATTTGGCATAACATGTACAAAGAGGAACTCTCAGGGTTGGTGAGAAAGCAAACTGGTGCAGCCACTCTGGAAGACAGTATGAAGGTTCCTCAAAAAATTAAAAATAGAACTACCCTATGATTCATCAATTGTACTACTAGGTATATATACAAGTGATACAAAAATACTGATTCAAAGTGAAACATGAACCCTAATGTTTATACCAGTATTATCAACAATAGCCAAATTATGGGAAAAAAACAAATATCCGTCAACTGATAAATGGATAAAGAAGATGTGGTATATATGTGTATATATATATTATATATATATATATAATATATATATATATATATGTGTGTGTGTGTGTGTGTGTGTGTATAATGGAATAGTACTTGGCCTTAAAAAAGGAATGAAATCTTGCCATTTGTAACAATGTGCATGGAGATATCCTGTATTATGCAAAGTAAATTAACTCAGAGAAAGAGAAATACCATATGATTTCACTCATGTGGAATTTAAGAAACAAAACAGATGAACATATGGAGAAAAAAAAGAGACAAACCATAAAACAGACTCTTTTTTAAAAAAATATTTTATTAATTCATGAGAGACACAGAGAGAGAGGCAGAGACATAGGCAGAGGGAAAAGCAGGCTCCTTCTGGGGAACTAAATGCAGGATTCGTTCCCAGGGCCCTGGGATCACAACCCGAGCCAAAGGCAGACATTCAACTACTGAGTCACCCAGGTGCCCCAAGACTCTTTTTGTCTAAATAAATAAAAAAATTTTACTTATTTATTTATTTGTTTGTTTGTTTGTTTATTTATTTATTTCAAGGGGGAGGGGTAGAGGAAGAGAATCTGAAGCAGACTCCCTGCTGAGCATGGAGCCCAATGCAGAGCTCAATCCTATGTCTCTGAGATTATGACCTGAGCCAAAACCAAGAGTTGGACACTCAACCAACTGAGCCACCCAGACACTCCTAAACAGACTCTTAACTATAGAGAATGACCTGAGTGTTGTTGGAGAGACAGGCAAGGGGATGCGTTAAATGGGTAATAGATATTAAGGATCACACTTGTGATGAGTAGTGGATGTTTGATGTATCACTAAATTCTACTACTGAAACTACTCTTACACTGTATGTTAACTACCTAGAATTTAAATAAAAACTTGAAACTACAAAGAAAGAAAAGACAGAGTGACTGCATGAATAAAAATCAGGACTCATGTGTATTCTGCCTACAAGAGACTCATTTCAGACCTAAATACACCTACAGATTGAGAGTGAGAGGATGGAGAAACTTCTACCATACAAATGGATGTGAAAAGGAAGCCAGGGTAACAACATTTATATCAGATAAAACAGAGCTTAAAACAAATACTATCACAAAAGACAAAAAAGGACACTATTTAACCATGCAGGGGACAATCCAACAAGACATAACAATTATAAATATTTATGCACCCAACATGGGAGCATCCAAATTCTTAAAGCAGTCAATAACAAGCATAAAGGAAATAATTGGTAGTAATACAATAATGCAGGGGACTTATACCCACTTACATCAATGGAGAGATCATCCAAACAGAATATCAACAAAGAAACAGTAACTTTGAATGACATATTGGATTCGATAGATTTAACAGATATTTTCAGAACTTTCCATCCTAAAACAGTAGAATCTATATTCCTTACAAGTGCTCATGAAATATTCTCCAGAATAAATCACAAAACAAGTATCAATAAATTTCAAAAAGATCAAATTCATTCCTTGCATCTTTCCTGACCACAAAGCTATGAAACTTGAAATCAACCACATAAGAAAAAATCCTGTAAAGAGCACAAATATGTGGGTTAAATAACATGCTACTAAACATAAATTGGCCAATAAAGAATCAAAGAGAAAATTAAAAAGTACATGGAGAGAAAAGAAAAGGAAAGAAACAATGGTCCAAAATTACTAGGATGAAACAAAGGCTGTCCTAAAATGGAATCTTAGCAATACAAGCCTACCTCAAGAAATAAGGAAAATCTCAAATAAACAACCAAACCTTACACATAAAAGAGCTAAAAAAGAAGGAAAAACAAAACTAAAAACTGTGGAAGGAAGGAAATAATAAATATTAAGCAGAAATAAATTAAATAGAAAAGAAAACTACAATGAAATCAGGAGCTGGTTCTTTGAAAAGATGAACAAAATTGATAAATGTGTAGCCAGATTCATCAGAAAAAAAGGAGAGAGAGAGAGAGAGAGAGAGAAGACTCAAATAAATAAGATAAATAATACTCAAATAAACTGACACCACAGAAATACAATTGTAAGAAAAATCATATGCCAATAAAGCAGACAACCTAGAAAAAATGGATAAATTCCTGGAAACATATAACCTCCAAAAATTGCATCAGTAAGAAAGAAAATTTGAACAGAACTATTATCAGCAATGGACTTGAATCAGTAATCAAAAAACTCCCAACAAAAAATGTGCAGGATCAGACAGCTTCACAGGTGAATTCTACCAAACATTGAGGGCCTATTACTATTCTTCTCAAAATATTCCAAATAATAGAAGAGGAAGTATAACTTGCAAATTTATTCTATGAGGCCTGTATTACACTGATACCAAAACCAGATAAAGAGACTATAAAAAAAAGAAAACTACAGGCCAATATCTCTGATGAACATACATGCAAAAAATCTTCAACAACATATTACCAAACTGAATCTAACAATACATTAAAAAAATCATTCACCATGATCAAGTTGGATTTATTCCCAGGTTGCAATAGTTGCATATCAATCACTGTGATACATCAAATCAATAAGAGAAAGGATAAAAAACATATGATCATTTCAATAGACACAGAAAAGGCTTTTGACAAAGTATTAACATTCATTCTTGATAAAAACCCACAACAAAGTTGGTTTAGAAGGAACATACATCAACATAATAAAGTCCGTATATGAACACACACAGCTAACATCACACTCAATGATGAAAACTGAAAGTTTTCTCCCGAAGGTCAGGAACAAGAAAAGGATATCCACTCTCACCGCTTTGATTCAACATAGTACTAAAAGTCCTAGCCACAGCAATCATACAAGAAAAAGGAATAAAAGGCATCCAAATCAGCAAATAAGTAAAACTTACATTATTTGTAGATGACATGATATTCTCTATAGAAAATCTATAAAATTCCACCAAAAAATTGCAAGAACACAAATTCAGTAAAGTCACATAATAACAAGATCAACATACAGAAATCTGTTGCAATTCCTATACACCAATAATGAAGCAGCAGAAAGGGAAATCAAGGAATCAATTGCACCAAAAACCATAAGATACCTAGGAATAAACCTAACCAAAGAGGTGAAAGATCTATTCTCTGAAAACTATAAAACTCTAATGAAAGATATTGAAGAGGACACAAAGAAATGGAAAGACATCCCATGATGATTAGAAGAACAAATATTGCGAAAATGTCTATTCTATCCAAAGCAGTCTACACATTTAATGCAATCTCTGTCAAAATACCAACATAATTTTTCACAGAGCTAGAACAAACAATCCTAAAATTTCTATGGAAGCTCAAGAGACTCTGAATAGCCAAAGCAATCTTGAAAAAAAAATACAAAGCTAGAGGCATCACAATTCCAGACTTCAAGTTATATGACAAAGGTATAATGATCAAAACAATGTGGGTCTGGCACAAAAATAGACACACAACAGAACAGAAGAGAAAACCCAGAAATGAAAACACAACTATATGGTAAAATATACTTCAACAAAGCAAGAAAGAATATCCATTGGGAAAAATAATGTCTCTTTAGCAACCAGTGGTTTTTGACTTCTAGTTAGTTCTGAGATCTACCACCACTGCAACGGGCTCTTGGGTCTCAAGCCGATCTCTCCCTGCCCAGGGCACATGTGACCTGGCAGAATAAACTCCCGTAGAGATAGTGAAGGCAGCTCAACATCACAGGTCCGAAGCAACCACACCTGAGCACCCCGTAGATCCCAATGGCCAGGTGGTCGGCAGCTGCAGGTGATCTGCTGATACCCACCACGCCCCGGGTAACTAACCAGGGTAGAGCAGCCGACCTCCCCAGCACGGTTAGTTGAAACACCCGCAAACAGAAAGCAGCGCCAAAAAAAATTAAAAAAAAAAGTAGGATGAAATAAAGGCTGTTCTAAGATGGAATCTTAGCAATACAAGCCTACCTCAAGAAATAAGGAAAATCTCAAATAAACAACCAAACCTTACACATAAAAGAGCTTAAAAAGAAGGAAAAACAAAACTAAAAACCAGTGGGAGGAAGGAAATAATAAATATTAAGCAGAAATAAATTAAATAGAAAGATATATAATGTCTTTTCAGCATATAGCAGTCTATATTAAGTTGATGGTCACTTAAGTTTGAACCCATTCTTTATTTCTTCCTCCTCATACACATTTTAGGCATATGGTGTCATATTTTACATCCTTTTATTTTGGTAATGCCTTGACTGATTTTTTTAATAAAAATATTTATTTTTACTGCTTTTTTGTTTCCTACTTTTCATACTGTCACTTTTGGTCTTTCCCTTCCACTCAAATATTTCCCTTTAATATTTCTTTGGGCTGGTTTACTGGTCATGAACTCTTAGCTTTTGTTTGTCTGGGAAGCTATTTCTCAGTTTGTTCTGTTCCAGCCTTACTGGATAGAGTATTCTTGACTGCAGATTTTTCCTTTCAGAACTTTAAATATATCATGTCACTGTCTCCTGGCCTGCAAAGTTTCTGCTGAAAAATCTGCTTATGACTTTATTATGTGGTTTCCCTTGTATGCAGCTGTCTTCTTTTCTCTTGCTGATTTTATTTATTTAATATTTTATTTATTTATTCATGAGAGACACAGAGAGAGAGGCTCGCTGTGGAGAGCCTGATGCAGGACTGGATCCCAGGACACCAGTATCATGACCTGAGCTGAAGGCAGATGCTCAACCACTGAGCCACCCAGGTGCCTCTCTCTTGCTTCTTTTAAAACTCATTCTTTATCACTACTTTTTGCCATTTTGATTACTATGTATCTTAATATGGACCTCCTTTGATTGATTTTTTGGGGGGATTTCTGTGCCTCATGGATCTGGATATCTGTTTTCTTCACTAGATTATGGATGTTTCCAGATATTAATTCTTCAAATAAATTTTCTTCCTCCTTTTTTTTCTCTTCTTCTAGGATCTCCATAATGCAAATGTTATTACGCTTGATGCAGTCACCACATTCCCTAAGTCTATTCTCATTTTGCATAATTCATTTTTCTGTCATTTGTTCAGCTTTATTACTTTACATTACTCTGGATTCTAGTTCATTAATTCCTGCTGTTTCTTCCATCCTGCTATTTATTCTATCAACTCTATTCTTAATTTCATTTATTGTGTTATCTCTGGTTCTTTTTTATGATTTCTACCTCTTTCTTAAGGTCTCACTGATTTCCTCCACTCTTTTCTTAAACACAGTAAATATCTTATTATCATCACTTTACATTCTCTATCAGGCATTTTACTTATATCTTTTTCACTTAGGTCTTTATCTGTAGTTTTGTTCTGTTCTTTCATTTGTGATATATTCTTCAGTCTCCTCATTTTGCCTCTCTATTTGTGTTAGGAAAGTCAAATATGTCTCTTGCTCTTGAAAGTATTGGGCCAAACTTTTAACCAGATAGAACTGGTCATCCTCTAGCAGGAGGTGGAGCTCCACAAAGCTTGCACAGGTGACAGGGGCACTTCACAAAGTGTGTACATTTAGAAAGGGGCACAGTTACACAAGCTGTGGGCATTGGTCCTCTCCCACAGGGGACCTGCTGCCACCCTATAGACCCAGGCCAGCCTGGGCTGCTTGACAAAGTATGTGCAGGCAACGGATGCACTTTCTTTTTATTATCTATTTTTATTTGTTTGTTTCAGAGGTAGAATTTAGTCATTCATCAGTTGCAAATAACACCCAGTGCTCATTACATCAAGTGCCCTCCTTAATGCCCATCACCCAACTATCTCTCCCCCCACCCTCTCCCCTCCAGCAATCCTCAGTTTGTTTCTTAGACTTTAGTGTCTCTTATAGTTTGTCTCCCTCTCAATTTTCATCTTATTTTATTTTTCCTTCCCTTCATCAAGGTGTGCACTTTTAACAAAGGTGTGCTACTTCTCCACAGGAGTTCAGTAGAAGCAGTGCTTTTTAAAGTTTGCATGCGTCTTCTTGGGGAGGGTACCCAAAGCACTGGGACTGGTCCAGGTCTGGCTGATGGTGACAGAGAACAGTGTAAGCAAGTTAGGTAGTAAGTTGGGTGCTGCAATGGTTCCTGCAGGTGGCTGTGTGTTTATAGTGTCGGGTGAGGGAGAGAAATGGCATCTGCCACCTCCTTTGTTCCTGGTGAAGTTCCTGAGAAAACTCTGAGGTTAGTAACTAAATTTCCCTCCCACAAGCCCCAGCTACTTTTCAAACTGTTGTTTCCCAGCTATGCTGTCTTGTTATTGGCAAGGACTCAGTTTCCTATAGTCCTCTGGTCTCTTTCATAAGCAAGCCCCCTGATTTTTTAAATTTCAGGCTTTAAGTCCCACTAGTTGTAAACATTCACTAAATTCAGCCCCTCTGAATATATATATATATATATATATAGAGAGAGAGAGAGAGAGAGAGAGAGAGAGAGAGAAAGAGAGAGAGAGAGAGAGAGAGAGAGAATAACACTCAGTGCTCATCCTGTCAAGTGCCCCCCTCAGTGCCCACATTAGCCCCTCTGATTTTAAAAGGTAAATGATATGGGGATTTATCTTCCCTTTGTAGGCTCCCTGGTGTACTAGTTTCTTTCTTATCATTCTCTGTGCCCACAGAAGCCTCCTTCTGCTGGTGAGACCCACAGGGTTTAGGTAGCCACTAAGCCCTTACCTTCCTATCCTCTTTGATGTGGCCTCTTCCCTACATTTAGTTGTGGAGTTTGTTGGGCACTTTTCTGGGTTGTCTGCTCTGATGGAAATATCATCTAATTGTATCCACGGGATGACATGAGTTTAGGGTCTTCCTACTCCACCATCATTTAAGCCAAATGTTCAGAATAGGCAAATCCATAGAAACAGTAAGTAAATTAGTGGTTGCCATGTAGAAAACTGAAACTGGATCTTTTTCTTACATCCTACACAAAGATAAACTGAAAACAGATAAAATATCTAAATGTGAGACAGGAATCCATCAAAATCCTACAGGAACAAACAGGCAACAAATTCTTTCACCTCAGCTGCAGTGACTCCTCGCTAGACATATCTCTAAAGGCAAGGGAAACAAAAGCAATAATGAACTATTGGGACTTCATCAAGATAAAAACTTCTGCACAGCAAAGGAAACAGTCAACAAAACTAAAAGGCTATCTATGGAATGGGATAAGATACATGCAAATGACATCAGATAAAGGCTAGCAATCTAAGATGCATAAGGACTTATCAAACTCAACACCCAAGAAACAAAGAATCCAATCAAGAAATGGGCAGAAGACACGAACAGACATTTCTCCAAAGAAGATACACAAATGGTCAGCAGACACAGGAAAAATGCTCCATAAAAAAAAGAAAAGAAAAATGCTCCATATCACTCAGCATTAGGGAATACAAGTCAAAATCACAATGAGATATCACCTCACACTAGTCAGAATGGCTAAAATCAACAAGCCAAGAAATAACAAATATTGGTGAGGATGCAGAGAAAGGGGAACCCTCTTACACTGTTAGTGGGAATGCAAGTGGCTATAGCCACTCTGGAAAAACAGTATGGAAGTTCCTCAAGAAGTTAAAAACAGAGCTATCTTATGACCTTAACTGCACTACTAGATATTTACCCCAAAGACACAAATGTAGTAATCTGAAGGGGCACCTGCACTCCAATGTTTATAGCAGAAATGTCGATAATAGCCAACTTGTGGAAAGAGCCAAGATGTTCTTCAACAGATGAATGGATAAACAATATGTGATATACAATAGCTAAACTGTGGAAGGAGCCTCAGTGTCCATCGAAAGATGAATGGGTAAAGAAGATGTGGTATATATATACAATGGAATATTACTCAGCCATTAGAAACGACAAATACCCACCATTTGCTTTGACGTGGATGGAACTGGAGGGTATGATGCTGAGTGAAATAAGTCAATCAGAGAAGGACAAACATTATATGGTCTCATTCATTTGGGGAATATAAAAACTATTGAAAGGAAATAGAGGGGGAAGGAGAGAAAATGAGTGAAAATATCAGTGAGGATGACAGAACATGAGAGACTCCTAACTCTGAGAAATGAACAAGGTGTAGTGGAAAGGGAGGTGGACGGGGGGTTGGGGTGACTGGGTGATGGGCACTGAGGGGGGCACTTGACAGGGTGAGCACTGGATGATATGCTATATGTTGGCAAATTGAACTCCAATAAAAAAGTCTTAAAACTATGAAAAAATATATATATACATATATATATACATACATATATATATATATCCATTGGTATATATATCTATTGGTATGTGTGTATATATATATATACACACACATATGTGTATATATACACACATATATGTGTCTGTATATGTGTGTACATATATGTGTATATATGTATATATGTGTGTATATATATATATATATATATATATATATATATACCAATTGAATATTACTCAGCCATAGGAAAGGATGAATACGAGGGAGGGAGGGGCAAGATGGTAGAGAGTAGGGGTCCTCAACTCACCTGGTCCCACAAATCTACCTAGATAACTTTCAAAACATCCTGAATACTTATGAATTCAACCTGAGATTTAAAGAGAGAACAGTTGGAATGCTACAGAGAAAAAAGTTTTCGCTTCTAACAAGGTAGGAAGGCAGAAAAAAACAAATAAAAAAGCATAAAGTGGGGTAGGGGCACCACGAGTAGCCCTGCTAAAGTGGAGCCCCAAAAGACTCTGGGACATGAAAGCCCAGCCCTGGAGAAGCGGGAACTTTAAAAATCTGTACCGGAATTTTCAGGGACGGTAAAGTGCTTAGCAGGGAAATCGGGCAAAATCCCTGGAGGGGCGGTGAAGCCTCAAGATTCTGGGAGTCACTACAAGAGGAGGGGCGCCTAGGGAAAGCACACCACAAACCAAAGTCCAATATCAGTAAAGGGCTAGAGAGCCGCAGCTCTCTGGAACATTTGGGAGAAGCCAGTCGGTTAGGCGGGCTGGCTCCAGATGAAGGTGGCTCTGCCCCATTCCCTTTGGAAGAGGTGACCTTCCCCCCCGGGGAAGTGTGGGTCCAGCAGCACAGGACCCCAGATCCCATGGCATCCAAGAGGACAAAGATGGAGATCCTGGGTTCCCCCTGGGAACGGGGCACAAGACACCGAGAACTCTTCTGCTGCTGGACGCCCTCAAGCTGTGCAGATCAGTGAATCCGCACCAGCCCTGGGAGCATCTAGGCCAGTGAGGATTGGAAGACTGCATTAGTTACTCGTGGGGAGCTCAACTCCAGATCTTGAAATCTGGCCAGCACCGTTGCTGTTTTTCCTCTTTGTTTTCACCTTGTGCTTGGAGAAGGCAGGGTTGTTAGGGAACACAGGCCTCACAGGATAGACAGCTCCAACTGAACCCAGCACCTGGTGAGGGGCGGGGCATCTCCACCCAGGTACAGGCACCTGATAATCAACAGAGCAGACCCCTCCCCCAGAACCAGCTCGAAGTACAAGGGAAGAAGAAATTTTTAACCAAGCAATGCTGGAAAGCTCCAGGACCAAGAGAAAATTGAGGGAAAAATAGTATAAAGAACTAGAGGGTCTCCCTTTTTTTCCTCCCTTTTTCCATTACAAATCATTTTTATATAAACTAAAAATTTCCAATATTTTTCTCCTTTCCCACCTTAACTACAATATTTTACCAGCTTATTTTTAAGTATTTTTGTCTTTTTGACTTTCATATTTCTACAATTACATGTCTTAGATACATTTTTCACTTCTGCATTCTCTGCAATGTATTCAATTTAATTTGGGGAGATATATGAAATACAGGTTTTTGTTTTGTGTTTACTCTTTTCTCTGACTCGTTTTGTTCTACAATGGTGACAGTGAATACCTTTTAAAACATGACCAGCATACACCCAGAACCAAGGGAAATACCATGCTGGTTAATTCTTGTGATTATATTCTCTCTTCCTTCCCATTCTGCCCCCGATTTTATCTTGTTTATGTTTTGGTGGTCAAGGTTGGGGCTTTCTATAAGTATTGGGGGTTTATATAAATTTGGTATTGAGCATATTCTAACATACAGAACAAAATACACCAGAACCAAGAGGATGACCCTCTAGGACACTTCTACATTCTCCCTCCACTACAACTTCTTCACCACCACCATCTCCCAGTAACCCCCCCCCCCGTTTCTTTCTTCTTTTTTTTTTTCCTTTTTCCTCTTTACTTTTGCTTTTTTCTCTTTCCTCCCTTTTCTTTTTTTCTTCTCCTTTGAGATTCTTGCTTTTTAGTTTTTACTACTTTGTTTTAAAATTTGTTTTTCACTTTGCTGGTCCTTTTGTTTTATTTTGTTCCAGTCTTTGTATTTTCTGGTCTCTGACCTTGTCAGAATCATCTAGGGTGAAATTTACTTAGGTTGTGGTTGGTATTCTTGACTCAGCCTGCTCACACAGCCCCTCTGAACTGAGCAAAATGACTAGAAGGAAAAATTCACCATGAAAGAAAGAATTAGAAACAGTACTTTCTGCCACAGAGTTATATAATATGGATTCATATTCGATGTCAGAAAGCCAATTCAAAAGCATAATTATAAAAAAAAAGCACAATTACAAAGCTACTGGTGGCTCTGGAAAAATCATAAAGGATTCTAGTCCTCTCTCCCACAGAGTTACAAAATCTGGATTACAATTCAATATCAGAAAGCCAATTCAGAAGCACTATTATACAGCTACTGGTGGCTCTAGAAAAAAGCATAAAGGACTCAAGAGACTTCATGACTGCAGAATTTAGATCTAATTATGCCGAAATTAAAAATCAATTAAATGAGATGCAATCCAACCTGGAGGTCCTAAAGATGAGAGTTAATGAGGAGGAAGAAAGAGTGAGCGACACAGAAGACAAGTTGATGCCAAGGAAGGAAGATGAGGAAAAAAAGAGAAAAAAGACCATAAGGAAAGGTTAAAGGAAACAAGTGTTAGCCTGAGAAGGGGGAATCTACATATAATTGGTGTTCCAGAAAATGCCAAGAGGGCCAGAGGGCCAGAAAGCATATCTGAACAAAACATAGCTGAGAACTTCCCTAATTTGGGGAAGGAAACAGGCATTCAGATCCAGGAAATAGAGAGGTTCCCCCCTGCAAAAAAATCAATGAAAACCTTTCAACACATTGACATTTAATAGTGAAACTTGCAAATTTCAAAGATAAAGAGAAGATCCTGAAAGCAGAAAGAGACAAGAGATTCTTAACTTATATGGGGAGAAATATTAGATTATCAGCAGACATCTCCACAGAGACCTGGCAGGCCAGAAAGGGCTGGCAGGATATATTCAGGGTCCTAAATGAGAAGAACATGCAGCCAAGAATACTATGTCCAGCAAGGTTCTCATTCAGAATAGAAGGAGAGATAAAGAGCTTCCAAGATAGGTAGAAACTGAAAGAATATGTGGCCACCAAACCGGCTCTGCAAGAAATATGAAGGGGGAACCCTGTCAAATAGGAAGTCTGAAGAAATAATCCACAAAAACAAGGACTGAACAGGTATTATGATGACACTAAATTCATATCTTTCAATAGTTACTCTGAATGTGAATGGGCTAAATGATCCCATCAAAAGACACAGGATTTCAGACTGGATAAAAAAGCAAGGCCCATCTATTTGCTGTCTACAAGAGACTCATTATAGACCTAAGGACACTGCCAGCCTGAAAATGAAAGGTTGGAAAATCATTTACCATTCAAATGCTCCTTAAAAGAAAGCTAGGGTAGCAATCCTTATGTCAGATAAACTAAAGTTTATCCCAAAGACTGTAGTAAGACATGAAGAGGGAGGCTATATCATACTTAAAGTGTCTATCAAACAAAAAGACCTAACAATAATGAATATTTATGCCCCTAATGTGGGAGCTGCGAAGTATATCAATCAATTAATAACCAAACTAAAGAGATACTTCGATGATAATACACTAATAGTAGGAGACTTCGACACAGACTTCTGCAAATGACATATATTCTAAGCACAACACAACCAAAGAAACAAGAGATCTAAATGATACACTGCACCAGATGGATTTCACAGATATATACAGAACTTTCCATCTGAACGCTACTGAATACACATTCTTCTCAAGTGCACATGGAACTTTCTTCAGAATTGACCACATGCTGGGTCAAAAATCAGGTCTCAACCGAAAGCACAAGATTGGGTAGTCCCCTGCATATTTTCAGACCACAATTCTTTGAAACTAGAATTCAATCACAACAAGAGATTTGGAAGAAACTCAAAAATGTAGAGGCTAAAGAGCATCCTACTAAAAGATAAATGGGTCAACCAGGAAATTAGAGAAGAATTAAAAAGATTCATGGAAACTAATGAAAGTGAAGATACAATCATTCAAAATCTTTGGGACACAGCAAAAACAGTCCTAAGAGGGACTACAATACAATTAAATACAAGCATCCCTCAAAGAGTTGGAAAAAACTCAAAAACACAAGTTAACCTTGCACCTAAAGGAACTGAAGAGAGAACAGCAAATAAAACCTACACCAAGCAGAAGAAGGGAGTTAATAAAGATTTGCCCAGAAATCAATGAAATAGAGACCAGAAGAACTGTAGAAATATCAACAAAAACCAGGAGTTGGTTCTTTGAAAATCTTAATAAGACAGATAAACCATTAGCCAGCCTTATTGAAAAGAAAAGAGGGATCCCTGGATGGCGCAGCGGTTTGGCACCTGCCTTTGGCCCAGGGCGCGATCCTGGAGACCCGGGATCGAATCCCATGTCAGGCTCCCGGTGCATGGAGCCTGCTTCTCCCTCTGCCTATGTCTCTGCCTCTCTCTCTCTCTCTCTCTCTCTCTCTCTCTCTCTGTGTGTGTGTGTGTGTGTGTGACTATCATAAAAAAATAAAAATTTAAAAAAAGAAAAAAGACTCAAATTAATAAAATCATGAATGAAGGAGAGATCACAACCAATACCAAGAAAATACAAACGATTTTAAAAACTTATTATGAGCAGCTATACGCCAATAAATTAGGCAATCTAGAAGAAATGGATGCATTTCTGAAAAAACACAAACTACCAACACTGGAACAGGAAGAAATAGAAAACTTGAACAGGCCAATAACCAGGGAAGAAATGGAAGCAGTCATCAAAAACCTCCCAAGACACAAAAGTCCAGGGCCAGATGGCATCCCAGGGGAATTCTATCAAACGTTTAAAGAAGAAATAATACCCATTCTACTAAAGCTGTTCCAAAGGATAGAAAGGAATGGAATACTTCCAAACTCATTTTATGAGGCCAGCATCACCTTAATTCCAAAACCAGACAAAGACTACACCAAAAACAAGAATTATAGGCCAATGTCCCTGAGGAACACAGAGGCAAAAGTTCTAACAAGATACTAGCCAATAGGATCCAACAGTACATTAAGAAGATTATTCACAGAGACGCCCAGGTGGCTAAGTGGTTGAGTGTCTGCCTTCGGCTCAGGGCCTGATCCCAGGTTCAAGAACCAAGTCCCGCATCAGGCTCCTTACACAGCCTCTCCCTGCTTCTCCCTCTGCCTGCATCTCTGACTCTCTCTCTCTCTCTCTCTCTCTCTCTTTGTGTGTGTGGGTGTCTTTCATGAATAAGTAAATCTTTAAAAAAAAAAAAAAGATTATTCACCATGACCAAGTAGAATTTATCCCTGGGATGCAAGGTTGGTTCAACACTCATAAAACAATCAACATAATAGATCACATCAACAAGAGAAAAACAGGAACCATATGAGATCTGGTCAATAGATGCAGAAAAAGCGTTTGACAAAATACAGCATCCATTCCTGATCAAAACTCTTCAGAGTGTAGGGATACAGGGAACATTCCTCAGCATCTTTTTATTTTTATTTTTTTAGCATCTTAAAAGCCATCTACGAAAAGCCCACAGCCATTACCATTCTCAATGTGGAAACACTGGGAGCCTTCCCCCTAAGATCAGGAACAAGACAGGGATGTCTACTCTCACCACTGCTATTCAACATAGTACTAGAAGTCCTAGAAGCAGCAATCAGACAAGAAAAGAAACAAAAACCATTCAAATTGGCAAAGAAGAAGTCAAACTCACCCTATTCGCAGATGACATTATACTGTATATAGAAAACCCAAAGACTCCACTCCAAAAATTGCTAGAACTCATACAGCAATTTGTCAGTGTGGCAGGATACAAAATCAATGCCCAGAAGTCAGTGGCATTTCTATACACTAACAATGAGACTGAAGAAAGAGAAATTAAGGAGTCAATCCCATTTACAATTGCACCCAAAAGCATAAGATACCTAGGAATAAACCTAAACAAAGAGATAAAGGATCTATACCCTAAAAACTACAGAACACTTCTGAAAGAAATTGAGGAAGACACAAAGAGATGGAAAATTATTCCATGCTCCTGGATTGGAATAATTAATATTCTGAAAATGCCTATGCTCCCCAAGGCAATTTACACATTCGATCCAATCCCTCTCAAAATACCATGGACTTTCTTCAGAGAGTTGGAACAAATCATCTTAAGATTTGTGTGGAATCAGAAAATACCTTGAATAGGCAGGGGAATATTGAAAAAGAAAACCAGAGCCAGAGGCATCACAAGGCCAGATTTCAAGTTGTGCTACAAAGTTGTGGTCATCAAGACAGTGTGGTACTGGAACCAAAACAGACACATAGATCAATGGGACAGAATAGAGAACCCAGAAATGGACCCTCAACTCCATGGTCAACTAATATTCGACAAAGCAGGAAAGACTATGCACTGGGAAAAGGACAGCCTATTCAATAAATGGTGCTGGGAAAATTGGACATCCACATGCAGAAAAAAGAAACTGGACCATTCTCTTACACCATACACAAAGACCAACTCAAAATGGATGAAAGATCTAAATGTGAGATAGGAATCCCTCAAAGTCCTAGAGTAGAACATAGGCAACACCCTTTTTGAACATGGCCACAGCAGATTCTTGCAAGATACATCCATGAAGGCAAGAGAAACAAAAGCAAAAATGAACTACTGGCACTTAATCAAGATAAAAAGCTTTTGCACAGCAAAGGATACAGTCAACAAAACTAAAAGACAACCTACAGAATGGGAGAAGATATTTGCAAATGACGTATCAGATAAAGGGCTAGTTTCCAAGATCTATAAAGAACTTATTAAACTCAACAGCAAAGAAACAATCCAATAATGAAATGGGCAAAAGACATGAAGAGAAATCTCACAGAGGTAGACATAGACATGGCCAACAAGCACATGAGAAAATGCTCCACATCACTTGCCATCAGGGAAATACAAATCAAAACCACAATGAGATACCACCTCACACCAGTGAGAATGGGGAAAATTAACGAGACAGGAAACAACAAATGTTGGAGAGGATGCGGAGAAAGGGGAACCCTCTTGCACTGTTGGTGGGAATGTGAACTGGTACAGCCACTCTGGAAAACAGGGTGGAAGTTCCTGAAAGAGGTAAAAATAGAGCTACCCTATGAGCCAGCAATTGCATTGCTGGGGATTTACCCCAAAGATACAGATGCAGTGAAGTGGCAGGAAACCTGCACCCCAATGTTTATAGCAGCAATGTCTACAATAGCCAAACTGTGGAAGGAGTCTTGGTGTCCATCGAAAGATGAATGGATAAAGATGTGGTCTATGTATATAATGGAATATTATTCAGCCATTAGAAACAACAAATACCCAACATTTGGTTCATCATGGATAGAACTGGAGGGTATAATGCTGAGTGAAGTAAGTCAATCAGAGAAGGTCAACATGGTTTCATTCATATGGGGAGTATAAAAAACAGTGAAATTGATTATAGGGGAAAGTAGAGAAAATGAGTTAGAAAATCAGAGAGGGTTACAGAACATGAGAGGCTCCTAACTCTGGGAAATGAACAAGGGGTAGTGGAAGGGAGGTGGGTGGATGGGGTGAGTGGGTGATGGGCACTGAGGGCGGCACTTGACAGGACGAACACTGGGTGTTATACTATATGTTGGCAAGTCGAACTGCAATAAAAAAATATACAAAAGAACAATAATAGCACAAAGGCTGAAGTATATTGTTTCAATTCTTATAAGTGAAATGGACTGTGGTAAGTTAAAGGTATATATTATAAGGCATAAGGAACCAGTACCAAATAAACAAATGGAACTAACAGCTAATATTAAGATGGTAGATTTAAAACTAGTCATATCAATAATCCCATTATATGAACATGGTCCACATACCCCAATTAAAAAGTAGAAACTGTTGAATTGGATAAAAAAGCAAGACCCAACTCCAAGCTACCTACAAGAAACTCAAATTAAATATAAAAACACAAATAGGTTAAAAGCCAAAGGATGGAAAAAGATATACCATACTAATATATCAACAGCAAACTGAAATGTTTATATTAATGTCAGACAAAGCAGATTTCATAAGAAAGGACATTACCAGGAGTAAAAGGACACATTTTATAATGATAAAATTTCAATTTATCAAGAGGACATTGGATGCCTTTGTGGCTCAGCAATTGAGCATCTGCTTTGGCTCAGGGCATGATCCCAGGATCCAGGATGGAGTCCCACATTGGGCTCCTTACAGAGCCTGCTTCTCTCCCTCTCCCTGTGTCTCTACCTCTCTCTGTGTGTCTCATGAATAAATAAATAAAATATTAAACAAAAACAGAAATGAGAATGTATTTTGCCCAAAATGAAAACACAACATATCAAAATTTTTGAGGTATAGCTAAATCAGTATTTTTAAAAGATTTTATTTATTTATTCATGAGACACACACAGAGAGAGAGAGAGAGAGAGAGAGAGAGAGGCAGAGACACAGGCAGAGGGAGAAGCAGGCTCCATGCAGGGAGCCTGACATGGGATTTGATCCCAGGTCTCCAGGATCAGGCCCTGGGCTGAATGCAGCAGTAGACTGCTAAGCCAGCTGGGCTGCCCTAAATCAGTATTTATAAGGAAATTTACATCATGAAAGTCTGGTATTATAAAAGCAGTACCTGAAATCAAAGTATGGCTACCAGAACAGCAACATTAGCATTACTTGGGAACTTAGAAACTGAAGTCCTCAGGCCCTACTCCAGACCCTACCAAATCAGAAACTCTAGTGGTGAGGTCCAGGTGATTCTGATGCACATTAACTTTTGAGAAACACTATTGTATACTATTTGAGTATCATTTTTGTGGTGTTAAGGATTCTTTCTTCAATAAGGAATCTACACAGTTTAAACTGCTCTGAAGCTCACGTCATTAAAAACAATCTTATATTATATAGACTGTTAATTTTATATCATTTAGAAAATTTCCCAGGCCCTGGTTGTATAAGTAACTAACCTTACAAATAATCCCTCACTTGGTAAAAACATCCAAATTTCAGGGACACTTGGGTGGTTCAGTGGCTCTGCCTTTGGCTTGGGTCATGATCCTGGGGTCCTGGGATCGAGTCCTATATCAGGCTCCCCACAGGGTGCCTGCTTCTCCCTCGGCCTATATCTCTGCCTCTATTTGTGTCTCTCATGAATAAATAAATAAAATCTTTTAAAAAGTCCAAATTTCAGAAGACATGGTTACAATTTTTCTTAAGATCTGAAGTGGAGTAGAGGAAAAAGACTACTGGGAAATATGATCCCACCAAATAATTGCTATTATTTACAGTAGGAATTCCCTCCATATGGGAACCAAATATAATCGAATCTCAATCATGTTCAGTGATGTAAAAATAAGACACATTAAATCTAAATGGCTGACGATATAAAAATAATTTGCTTGAAATGATATTTCATTTTATACCTGCACTTGAGTATGAACTTGTCTGATGTTTTACTTCAAAATATTGAAACCCTAACATAAGTACTAACTCAGAAGCACTGACTCCTATAATGGTAGACATCACCTTTCCAACTAATTCAATGCATCTATCTATGCCAAACCTGGCTGCTATCTAAATTTTCTGCTCCCATTTTTCCTAGGACACTGAGTTAAAGATTTGGGCTTTACTGGACTTCAGTTACACCTTCTGCTAATCAGGAATAAACAAATTCCAAATTGTATCAAAATACTTAACTGATAAGTATAAATGATAATTGCAGTAAGAACATGAGAGCAACATTTGCCATGAAAGAATTATAAAATGGGTAATCTATCGATTAATCTCAGTTTTCAATATTATGACAGTTTTAAAAAATAAAGGGAGATAGGGTAGAGCTAAGCTGGTGGCATACTAGGAGGACTCAAGGCTCATCTTGTTCCTCAACTACAACTATATAACTAACAAACCATTTTAAATGCCCCAGAAATCAACCTGAAGACTGATGGAACAAACTCCACATCTAAAAGGGGGAAAAGAAGCCACATCAAAGATAGGAAGTATAGAGTGTGGTTAAGGGAAGAAACAGATCGAGGGTACTACAGAGGGTTAGGAGCTGTGGTCATGGAGAAAGCTAAAGGAGAAAGAAGCACACAGTAGAATGCACAAGGAGACCATTTCCCCAAAGCCATTGACTAGGAAAATGAGAGGGGCTGATTTTCATGAGTTCTTGCAACCCAGGGGCAGATGGCACGGAAATAGTGATATAAAAAATTCTTGGGGCACATGGGAGGAGATTATTTGGCTCTTCTTGGAGTGAGTCCCTGAGAAGCAAAGTTCAGGGAGATGCCTCTCTAGTGACAAGAGAGTTGGCTAGGGCCATTTCCATCCCTAGCCCCTCAGCATAAACACAGAGCCATCTGCATAAAGCAACACCAGTAGCCTAAGTTGCTTACGCTGGATCCGAAATCCCTGGGTTCTGGCAACACTGTCCTTCCTGGTGAAGCCTGCCTCAGTCCCCGGGTGACAGGCCTCTCTCCAGAAGATCAGCAGAAAGCCCTGCAATACCATGTCTCCTGACCAGAGAGGTCTTTAGCTCTAGTGGACATAGTATCAGGTCTTATTTAACAAGCATACCAGAGTAAATCTAGTTAAAACTCACCACATTTTGGCCAGACCAAACAGTGTCCACTGCAGGTAAGGAGAGCCTTTGCAGATAACTGGCCTGAAGGATAGACCAGCCCAAACAAAACAGCAGAGTATACAAGCACACACCAGACATAATCCCTAAAGTGCCAGGCCCTGGACCCTGTATGATCCCTTCTTCATAAAGTTATTACTCTCAGGAAAGGGAAACATAACTGCCTTTTTTTTTAACACAGAGAAGTTAGAGACATGGACAAAATGCCAAGAAGGAGGAATTCATCCCAAATGAAAGAACAAGGTAAGGCCACAGCCAGATATCTAAGTAGAACAGATATAAAAGTAACATGCCTGAGGGAGAATTTCAAGCAACAGTCATAAGGATACATGCTGGGCTTGAGAAAAGAAAGGACCTAACCTTACACCTAAAGGATCTACAAAAAAAAAAATGTTACCTAAAGCCATCAGAAGGAGGGAAATAATAAGATTCAAAATATAGCAATGAAAAAACAATAGCATGGAGCAATGCAACCAGGAGCTGCTTCATAAAAGAAAATAAAAATTGATAAACCCCTTAGGCAGACTTGCCAAAAAGAAAAAAGACCCAAACTAATAAAATTACAAATGAGAGAGGAGAAATCACAACCAACACCACAGAAATATAAACAATTGTAACATCATATTACGAAAAAATATATGGCAAAGGGGCACCTGGGTGGTTCAGTGGTTGAACATTTGCCTTCAGCTCAGCTCGTGATCCCAGGGTCCTAGGATCGAATCCCGCATGAAGCTCCCTGCAAAGGGTCTGCTTTTCCCTCTGCCTATCTCTGCCTCTCTCTTATGAAACAATAAATATAATATATATATATTATATTATATATTATATATATTCTACCAAACATTTGTTTTTTTTTGTTTTTTTTTGTTTTTTTTTAAATTTTTATTTGTTTTATGATAGTCACAGAGAGAGAGAGAGAGAGAGAGAGAGGCAGAGACACAGGAGGAGGGAGAAGCAGGCTCCATGCACCGGGAGCCCGACGTGGGACTCGATCCCGGGTCTCCAGGATCGCGCCCTGGGCCAAAGGCAGGCGCCAAACCGCTGCGCCACCCAGGGATCCCTCTACCAAACATTTGAAGAACAGTTAATACCTATTCTTCTCGAAGAGAACACAGGCAACACCCTTTTTGAACTTGGCCACAGTAACTTCTTGCAAGATTCATCCATGAAGGCAAGAGAAACAAAAGCAAAAATGAACTACTGGCACTTCATCAAGATAAGAAGCTTTTGCACAGCAAAAGAGTCAACAAAACTCAAAGACAACCTACAGAATGGGAGAAGATATTTGCAAATGATGTACCAAATAAAGGGCTAGTTTCCAAGATGTATAAAGAACTTATTAAACTCAACAGCGAAGAAACAAACAATCCAATCATGAAATGGGCAAAAGACATGAACAGAAATCTCACAGAGGAAGACATAGACATGGCCAACAAGCACACGAGAAAATGTTCCGCATCACTTGCCATCAGGGAAATACAAATCAAAACCACAATGAGATACCACCTCACACCAGTGAGAATGGGGAAAATTAACAAGGCAGGAAAAAACAAATGTTGGAGAGGATGAGGAGAAAAGGGAACCCTCTTACACTGTTGGTGGGAATGTGAAATGGTGCAACCACTCTGGAAAACTGTGTGGAGGTTCCTCAAAGAGTTAAAAAAAGACCTGCCCTATGACCCAGCAATTGCACTGCTGGGGATTTACCCCAAAGATACAGATGCAATGAAACAGTGGGACACCTGCACCCCAATGTTTATAGCAGCAATGTCTACAATAGCCAAACTGTGGAAGGAGCTTCAGTGTCCATCAAAAGATGAATGGATAAAGAAGATATGGTATATGTATACAGTGGAATATCATTCAGTCATCAGAAACGACAAATACCCACCATTTGCTTCGACGTGGATGGAACTGGAAGGTATTATGCTGACTGAAATAAGTCAATCGGAGAAGGACAAACATTATATGGTCTCATTCATTTGGGGAATATAAAAAATAGTGAAAGGGAATAAAGGGGAAAGGAGAAAAAATGAGTGGGAAATATCAGAAAGGGAGACAGAACATGAAAGACTCCTAACTCTGGGAAATGAACTGGGGGTGCTGGAAGGGGAGGTGGGCGGGGGGTGGGGGTGACTGGGTGACGGCTACTGAGGTGGGCACTTGACGGGATGAGGACTGGGTATTATTCTATACGTTGGCAAATTGAACACCAATAAAAAATAAATTGATAAAAATAAAAAATAAAATAAAAATAAAAATACCTATTCTTCTCAAACTATTTCAAAAACAGAATTGGAAGGAAAACTTCTAAACTCATTCTTGAGGCCAGCATTACCCTGATACCAAAACCAGATAAAGACCCCAGTAAAAAAGAAAATTACAGGCCAAAATCCTTAATGAACATGGATGCAAAATTTCTCAATAAAATACTAGGAAATATAGAGGCACCTGGATAGCTCAGGTCATGATCTCAGGGTCCTGGGACTGGGCCCATCAGGCTCCCTCCTCAGTGGGGAGTCTGCTTCTCCCTCTCTTCTTCTGCACCTTTCCACCTGCTCGTGTACACTCTTTCTCCCTCTCAAATAAAATCTTTTTTTTTTAATTTAAGAAGATTTATTTTTTTAAGATTTTATTTATTTATTCATAGAGACACACACACACAGAGAGAGAGAGAGAGAGAGAGAGAGAGAGAGAGGCAGAGACACAGGCAGAGGGAGAAGCAGGCACCCTGAAGAGCCTGACGTGGGACTCGATCCAGGGTCTCCAGGATCACGCCCTGGGCTGCAGGCGGCGCTAAACCGCTGCGCCACCAGGGCTGCCCTCAAATAAAATCTTTTAAAAATATACTTAGGAAATCAAATCCAACTGAACATTAAAAGAATCATTCATCACTATCAAATGTAGTTTATTCCTAGGTTGTAAGGATGTTTCAGTATTCTCAAACCAATCAAGATGATACACCACACTAATAAAAGAAAGGATAAGAACCATATGATCTCTCTGTAGATGCAGAAAAATCATTTGGCAAAATACAGTGTTCATTTTTTATAAAAACCCTCAACAAACTAGAGACTGAGGGAACATACCTCAACATAATAAAGGCCATATACAAAAAAGCTGACAGTTAATATCATCCTCAATGAGAAATAACTGACAGTTTTTCCTCTATGATCAGGAACAAGATAGGGATGTCCGTTCTCACCACTATTATTTAAGATAGTACCGGAAATTGTAGCCTCAGCAAACAGACAAGAAAAAGAAACAAAAAGCATCCAAATCAGTAAGGAAGAAGTCAAGCTTGCACTGTTTTCAGACAACTTGATGCTCTACATAGAAAACCCAAGACTCCACAAAAAAATTGCTAGATAACAAAATAAACAAATTCAGTCAAGCCGCAGGACACAAAATAAACATATAGAAATCTTTTGCATTTCTATACACCAATAATGAAGCAGCAGAAAGACAAATCAAGGACTCAATCCTATTTACAATTATACCAAGAAGCATAAGATACCTAGGAATACACCTAACCAAAGAGGTAAAATCTGTACTCTGAGAAGTATAAAACACTGACAAAAGAAACTGAACATGCCACAAAGAAACAGACAGTCCATGCTCATGGAAAAAAAGAACAAATATTGCTGAAATGTCTATACTGCCCAAAGCAAACTACATGTTTAATGCATCCCTATCAAAATACTACTCCGCATCACTGGCCATCAGGGAAATACAAATCAAAACCACAATGAGATACCACCTCACACCAGTGAGAATGGGGAAAATTAACAAGGCAGGAAACAACAAATGTTGGAGAGGATGTGGAGAAAGGGGAACCCTCTTGCACTGTTGGTGGGAATGTGAACTGGTGCAGCCACTCTGGAAAACTGTGTGGAGGTTCCTCAAAGAGTTAAAAATAGATCTGCCCTATGACCCAACAATTGCACTGCTGGGGATTTACCCCAAAGATACAGATGCAGTGAAACGCTGGGACACCTGCACCCCAATGTTTATAGCAGCAATGTCTACAATAGCCAAACTGTGGAAGAAGCCTCAGTGTCCATCAAAAGACAAATGGATAAAGAAAATGTGGTCTATGTATACAGTGGAATATCACTCAGTCATCAGAAACGACAAATACCCACCATTTGCTTCGACGTGGATGGACCTGGAGGGTATTATGCTGAGTGAAATAAGTCAACAGGAAAAGGACAAACATTATATGGTCTCATTCATTTGGGGAATATAAAAATTAGTGAAAGGAAATAAAGGGAAAGGAGAGAAAATGAGTGAAAATATCAGTGAGGGTGACAAAATATGAGAGACACCTAACTCTGGGAAATGAACAAGGGGTAGTGGAAGGGGAGGTGGGCAGGGCTTGGGGTGACTCAGTGATGGGCACTGAGGGGGGCACTTGATGGGATGAGCACTGGGTGTTATGCTATATGTTGGCAAATTGAACTCCAATAAAAAAAAATTTAAAAAATACTACCAGCATTTTTCACAGAGCTAGAACAAACCATTCTAAAATTTGTATGGAACCACAAAAGATCCCAAATAGCCAAAGCAACTTTGAAAAAGAAAAGAAAAGCTGGAGGCATCACAATTCCAGACTTCAAGTTATATTACAAAGCTGTAGTGACTGAGGTAGTATGGTAGTGGTACAAAAGTAGACACATAGATCAACAGAACAGAATAGAAGACTCAGAAATGGACCCATAACTATATGGTGAGCTAATCTTCAATGAAGCAGGAAAGAATATCTAACAGAAAAAAGACAGTCTAACTGTTGGGAAAATTGGACAGCAACATGTGAAAGAATAAAACTGGAGCATGTTCTTACATCATACACAAAAAATGAATTCAAAATGCATTAAAGACCTAAATGTGAGACAATAAACCATTAAAATCCTGAAGAACATAGGCAGTGAGCTCTTTGACATCCGCTGAAGGAACTTCTTTCTAGATATGTCTCCTGAGGCAAAGGAAACAAAGGCAAAAATAAACTATTGGTACTTCACAAAAATAAAAAGCTTTTCTGCACAGTGAAAGAAACAATCAACAATACTAAAAGGCAACCTACAGTATAGGAGAAGAAATTTGCAAATTACTATTTGATAAAGGGTTAGTATTCAATATGTATAAAGAACTTAGCAAACTCAATACCCCAAAAAACAAATAATCCAGTTAAGAAATGGGCAGGAGACATGAATAGATATTTTTCCAAAGAAGAACTACGGATGCCTAATAGACATGAAAAGATGCTCAACATCACTCACCATCAGGGAAATACCAATCATAACTACAATAAGGTATCACCTCACATCTCTCAGAATGGCTAAAATCAACAACACAAGAAACAAAAGGTGTTGGTGAGGATGTGGAGGAAAAAGGAAGCCTCATGCACCATTGGTGGGGATGCAAACTGGTACAACCACTGTGGAAAACAGTGTGGAGGTTCCTTAAAATGTTAATAATAGAACTACACTAAGACCCAGGAATTAGCCTCCTAGGTATTTACCCAAAGGATATAAAAATACAGATTCGAAGGGATACATGTACCTTGATGTTTACAGCAACATTATCAACAATAGCCAAATTATTTGAAAATCCCCAATCTCCATGGACTGATGATTAGATAAAGTTGTGGAATATATTTGTATAATAGAATATTAGTCATAAAAATAATGAAATCTTGCCATTTGAAATGATATGGACAGAGCTAGAGAGTATTATGCCAAATGAAATAAGTCAGAGAAAGACAAATACAGTACAATTTCATTCATATGTGGAATTTAAGAAATAAAAGAAATGACCATGATGGGGGAGAGTAAGGTAAACAAGGTAACAGACTTGTTTTTTTATTTTTATTTTTTTTTAGGAAACAGACTCTTAACTATAGAGAACAAACTGATGGTGACTAAAGGGGACAGGGTGGGAGATGGGTTAAATAGATGGTGGGGATTAAAGAGTGTACTTGTGATGAGCACTGGGTATTGCACATAAGTGTTGAATCACTAAATTCAACACCAGAAACTAATATTACACCATATGTTAACTAACATACAATGAATTTAAATAAAAACTAAAAAAATTGAAAATAAAGTGAAAAAATATAGTGAAGCCTTTGTAGCATTCCTAGGCTCTATAGGGAAAATGCATTCCATTGTACACCAGCTTTCCTTCCTCTCCCCTAATTGTTGCTGACTTTCCTCAGCTTTGGTTCTAAGAAACTCCCTGATGCTCTTTCTGAATTTTTTGGAACACAGGCCCACAACAGCTGCTTAGGGGGCTATGAGAGTATAATTATTCAAGTCATCAGTCAGAGCCACTGTTAAAATGTTTAATATCAATGTAAAATAAGATCAGGATTTCACAAACAATTTTCAGCACACAAACACTGATTTCTACAACAGTTTGTCTTCCTTTCAGAGGCCTAAATATAAACACACATAAATCTTAAGGATTTAAAAAATATCATGGTTTTTTAACATTAATATAGCTACAGTTGACAAGCATGCAAAAGAACTCATTTCCAAATTGAATGAAATATCCAAATTAAAAATGTAGCAGTTTAATGTACTTATTGGTCATAAAACTCAGCAAGAAACTGTTCTTTACCCCATACCTCAAAAAACTACCACAAATTCCTTTCTAGGGCATTGATGGCATTAACAGTACTTAGCCCACCCTTGTCAGCATCCAGATATCCCTGATTCAATCTATCTATGTAAATTAATGTTACAGTTTCAGTTGTTGAAAATGCTCACCATCTTCTTCACTGCATTATACTTGGCAAAGCATCTACCAACCATGCACAGGATAGGAATTAAGCCATGAAAAACATAATGGCTTGACTGAAGAGGTAACCACATAACATGGGTCTGCTAATTGAGTGAGGATATTAATGGAAATGTAAAATTCCAGGAAGCATTCTTTTTTTCATCCTCTCCAAGTAACCAGCATGTACAGTACTGGGAATAAAGAGGAGAAACAGGTGACAACAGCCATAAACATGAAATTTCCCTAGAACTAAAAGGAAACTAAACAAAATGTAAAGTATAGTGGACCAAAGAATGGACTTTCACTTGGGCTTTTACTATGGCGGCAAACTGAGAGGTTTGAAGGAGGAGTCCAAACTGAGAGGTTGAAAAATTATGAAATAGTTTTGGGGCACCTGGGTGGCTTGGTCAATTAAATATCTGACTCTCGATCTCAGCACAGGTCTTGATCTCAGGGTTGTGGGTTCAAGCCCCCGCACTGGGCTCCATGCTGGGTGTGGAGCCTACTTAAAAATATATTAGGAAATAGTTTCTATGCCCTGAGGGATCATCAACTTGCATAAGAATACTATTAAAATATTTTCTAAGAGTTGTGTGTACTTCCCTATTGAATTTGGTACCAACAATAAAGAAATAACCAAATAAATTAAATAAACCTCAAATAGTTCCTCTTTACTATACTCACTCCCAAAAATTACAAAGCAAAATTTTCTCTGCCATTCCTCAAGTGAATTAATAAAACAAGTAGAAACTCAAACATTAAATGTAATATTACACAAGATAATTGATTTTCCTTTGGTAACTCAGTCTGTCCCAAAGTATTTCTGTCCAAAATGTGTAGGCGCAACAGGATGAACTTCAGTAGTTAATATTGTGATCTCGGGAAACTCCTGAATGATTGATTTGGCACCTTCAAAAAATAAAAGGAAAATTGCTGTTATGGTATAACTTTTTCCAGTCACTGGAATTCAGGAATTTTATAGTCACTAGGTATAATATAGACAGAAGACAGAAAGCAATGACCTTTAAATACCTAGTCAGATTTGGCTAATCTCTTAGTTTGATATCTGAAAAACTTTCACAATCATCACACTATGCCTCCACCCATTCACTGATAAATTCCTCGAATCAAATTGTTTTCTAACCAAGATTTTTAAAATACATACAGTTATAGCAACTTTCTCCCTGGAGAGTCTTTGCTTTGTTTTGTTTCATTTTAAAGGCAAATGGATGCGTAATATCCCATTGTATTACTCAGCCATTAGAAAAGATGAATACCCACCATTTGTCTCAACTTGGATGGAACTGGAGGGTACTATGCTGAGTGAAGTAAGTCAATCAGAGAAGGACAAACATTATATGGTTTCACTCATGTGGGGAATATAAAGAATAGTGAAAGGGATTATAGGGGAAAGGAGAGAAAATGAGTG
Source organism: Canis lupus familiaris (assembly GCF_011100685.1). Classification (NCBI taxonomy): domain Eukaryota; kingdom Metazoa; phylum Chordata; class Mammalia; order Carnivora; family Canidae; genus Canis; species Canis lupus. The sequence goes on along the minus strand of NC_049260.1, from coordinate 58,717,883 downwards.
GGAAAATCAGAGACGGTGACAGAACATGAGAGACTCCTAACTCTGGGAAATGAACAAGGGTTAGTAGAAGGGGAGGTGGGCAGGTGGATGGGGTGAGTGGGTGACAGGCACTGAGAGGGGCACTGGATGGGATGAACACTGGGTGTTATATGTTGGCAAATTGAACTCCAATAAAAAAATATACAAAAAATAAAAATAAATAAAACCAGAAAAAAATTAAAGGCAGATGGAATAGAAAGAATACAACCCTTTCCAGAAACAGGATCATATAAAAGATGATGGTTTCTCAACTGCAACAAGTGTAAAAACTTCCTTGGTATGTCAGAGTGAGCTAGCTTTTAGAAGTTAGGACTTTAGCTTTGGGGTTGCAGGAAAAAGGACTAGCTAGTAGCCTCACCAAACTAAAAAACCATAGCAATGCTGCCACAGAATAAGACTTTTTTCATCTGTAATGTCAAAGAATAGTATATTATTCTAATGTATACTCTTAGAACTAATAGTTACTTTTCAACTTCCAAAGGCAGAAAACCCACTAATTATTTGATTATCTCAATGATTACAGTGCTACCTCTGCTGTATGTGTGTGTGTGTGTATATATATATATATATACATATATATATATATATATATATATATATATATATATATGACAAAGCAAATTGCCCTTTGTCACCATCAACATTTGAACTACAGGTAAATTTTTATTATGAAACAACAAAATAATCAATGGTCTACTGAAAGCAGCCCTCCCGATTGGATACACTATAGCTTCTTCAAGGTTGGCTGAGACTGGGAACTTTTGGAAATGAGGAAATGCCCTAGCTAGAAGCTATATATTTCCCTTTCTTTTCAATTATGAAACAAATACAAATTCCTTGTCAAATATTTGTAAAATACAAAGAAAAACCTTAAAAAATAAAATGAATTGCTTAGAGTCTCACCATCTTAAGATAACCACCATTGATATAGTGTGTATTTTAAAATGAAAATATCAGAAAGGGAGACAGAACGTAAAGACTGCTAACTCTGGAAAACGAACTAGGGGTGGTAGAAGAAGAGGAGGGCGGGGGGTGGGAGTGAAGGGGTGACGGGCACTGGGGGTTATTCTGTATGTTGGTAAATTGAACACCAATAAAAAATAAATTAAAAAAAGAAAACTGAAATAGATTATGCATCTGTCTAGCCTCTCATGCTAAGGAAAGACTTATTAGCTTCTATGTTAAGTCCAAATCTGATTTTGGTAGTCATAACAGTCATAATATGTATTAGTCCTCTCTAAACTTGGTGATAATATTTTACGTTATTCTAATGCTGTTATGTTTTAAACATGCTTTTTTTACATTTACATGGAGATTTTTCAATGTTATTAAATATTATTTGAAAATATGAGTTAACAGTTACATATTACATCCTTTGAATCTATATTTATTTAAACATTTCTTTATTGTAAGTCAACTTTCACTTCTTTTTAAAGATTTTATTTATTTATTCATGAGAGGCAGAGACACAGGCAGAGGGAGAAGCAGGCCCCCTGCAAGGAGCCTGATGTGGGACTCAATCTCGAATCCCAGGATCATGCCCTGAGCCAAAGGCAGATGCTCAACCGCTGAGCCACCCAGGCGTCCCTCAAATTTTTTTTTTACACTAAATATAACTCTGCAGTGAATACCCCAAAGGCTAAATTTCTATATGTATGTCTGATTATTTTCTTAGGATACTTTCACATATGTCCTCGATTGTATAGCAAAAAACTAGGACCTTATATTAGGCTGACTTTCCTGAGGAAATGGAGAACACACAGTTCTACCATTATGCTCTTTGGGCAGAAGTAGAACTTAGAAAACTTCTGTTCTTTGCTTCATGCTGGAAAGTTTATGTAACAAGACCACAAGGCTAAACAGAACCTCAAGTTTCTTACTATTTGGAAGCAGTTCTCAGGCTCAGGTGAGAAGTCAGGAGAAACAGGGACATTTCAGCCATTTGCAGGCTCTACCCATACAAAAATACCAGGAAAACAACTGCAATCCCCCTCAAAGGGGTTAGTTCATACTTTTCCATATGAATTTGAACATTAGAATGGTACAAAAATACTGTTATCACTAAGCTTAGAGATGATAAACACAAGTTATGAACTACCAAAATTAGATATAGATTTAATGTGGAGGAAGCAAATGAACTTTTCTTCATGATGAGAGTCTGGACAGATATACACTCACCCAACCCATGACCATCTGGAGCCCCAGTAACCACCTCATGCTGAACTCACCGTGAGGAGTAGAGAACAGACTGAGTAGGATGATAACACTGGGTTGAACTCCATGTTCTATAAGAACCTTTACAGCTTCAATTACAGTATTTCCAGTACCTGAAATCAAAAGACAACCAAATGCATTAGCAACTTTAACATTTATCTCAAAACATATTTGAAGTTTATTGTTAAATAAAGGCAATTTAGAAATCTGACATAAAACACGAGGCAAAGCTTCATTTGAAGGTGCGTGGTCTTTATCAATGACATTCTTTTCTTAATGATTTTATTTATTTACTCATTCATTCATTCCTTTATTCGAGAGAGTAGGGGGCGGAGCCTGATGCTGGGCTTGATTTCACGATTCTGAACCAAAACCAAGAGTTGGATGCCTAACCCCAGATGCCCAATCCATGGTGTTATTTTCTTTTTTTTATTTTTTTTTTTTTTTTTATTTTTTTTTTTTCATGGTGTTATTTTCAATAATGGACATCATACACACACTTTTCAGCTTTCAAATACACAACAAACCCCAAATTTATTAGATATTTGAGATATCAAATTTGACACCCACCCTCCACTACCAACCCTCGGAGACAATGCTGTTTGTGATCTGAATAAGCTCATAAAACAGAATAGGAGAAAAAAATTACTTTTAGAGAGGATAAATCCTTGAGAAATTCATTGCTATATTATTTGGGCTAGAGAAGGGACATATTTCAATAAATTTTCTGTGTTCTATATATTTTGCCTCAGATCCTTTGCTTTAGAGCTTTCATTCATTTTAAAACAAAAGTTCTTTGGAGCTAATAAAGTTTAGACAATGTATATTCTCTTATTACACAATAAAAATTCCCCAGTTAACTGCCCAGGGCAACTCCAAATCCAACTGAGAAAAATACATTTAGAATCAGTTTTGCCTTTATATAAGGGTATCTAAAAGGCAGTCACTAAGTCGAATTGATTTAAACCATAAGCAAAGTATACAAATTAAACTCCAGCCACTCACTGAGAATTGGATACATCAGAAGGACTTTTCTCCGGTAAATGTCTGGGGGGAACTTAGCATAATATACTTTGGCTCTTTGTGTCTCTTCATCACTCTGAATCAGGATCTTCCCAATTCGTATGGATCGACAGCAGTCTCGTAAACCTTGTTCCATTGCCTCACCTTGAAGACAGAAATTTTTAAAAAGAAAAAAAAAGGGTTGACAGAATTGAAGTCCCAAAATAGACCAAAGCAGAGTGTGTGTGGCTATTATTAATACAAAAAGGACATTGTCAAGATGGGAGCAATTCTTCTTAAGCTAAGAACTTTTATTTCTGATATGCTCTTATTTTATACTTAGTGCAGGTCAAGTAAACCAGATTAAGGGCTGGTCAATGAAAATAGGATAAGCTAGTTTTATTGCTGGCTTTCAAGTTCCTTCCTTCTCCTCCCCCAAGAAACATAACAAACACTAGTACTACCCTCTTGGTTTCTGAACACAGCTATTTTTAGTCTAAATTCCTTTAAGGAAGTGTTTGCCAAAAGTGAATCACTCTCACACCATCCTCAAGATTTTAGGCTATATCAGAATTCGATCTGTACTGTTATTTACTTAATATTTTTCTTTAAATTAATATTTTCATTTACATTTATTTTAAGAGGAAACTTTCTATCACTGTTGTAAACATAAAAACAGTTTCTAAAATATATGAAAATCAACCAATAGCTAATAAGATTAAAAAATAACCCTGTCTATGCATTACCCCAAGGTCATCTGCTATATACTAGGGCTGTGAGGATGCTGTTACCTTTAGAGCAGGAACTGGACTGAAATAGAAGAAAAAATGCCTTAAAAGCCCATCTCCATCGTCTTCACCAGTTTTTAAAAAGTTAAATAACATTGTCCTGAAAATCCTATCATTGCTTAAAAGCTATCATATTTTTTTTAAAAAAGGAGAGCTTAAAGCTCCTATTTTACTTGAGGCCTTCAATTGTTCACCGACAGAAATACACAGCCAGAGAAAAGGCAATGCTTATATGTGAAAATACCCATCGTCTCCAGTGCAAGCAAATGAGGCTTCCACTGAAGCTTGGATGTTGTAAAAAAAAGTAATTAATTAATTTGTTAATTAATTTATTTATGTATTTATTAAGTTGCTGAATGGAAGTAACCATCCCCATATAACAGGTAGACATTCTAATTACAGGCACATAATTTTTTTTTCTCATTAAACTTTTGTTTTAATGGGTCTCAAAATTCTGTGACAGATTTTTGGTCAAGTTGTTTCCATTAAAAAGTACTGATTTTAAAAACTAATAACTTAAAACTGCCACACACGCACAAAAAGAAAAAAAAAACAAATGGTCCACAAAACATTCTCCTTTCCTTATGAAGGTTTTACGATGCATTGTTATCATTGGCCAGTCTTTTACTATTAAACTTAAATGGCCAATTGACACAAACAGTTCTGAGACCGTTCTTCCACCACTGATTAAGACTGGGGTGGCAGGTATTGGGGATAATATTCATTTAGCCTTCTGAGCTTTCTGGGCAGACTTGGTGACTTTGCCAGCTCCAGCTGCCTTGTTGTCCACTGCTTTGATGACACCCACAGCAACCATCTGTCTCATGTCACGAACAGCAAAATGGCCCAGAGGAGGATAGTCAGAGAAGCTCTTAACACACATAGGTTTGCCAGGAACCATATCAACAATGGCAGCATCCCCAGATTTCAAGAACTTGGGACCATTTTCCAGCTTCTTTCCAGAACGACGATCTATCTTTTCCTTCAGCTCAGCAAACTTGCAAGCAATGTGAGCTGTGTGACAATCCAGCACAGGTGCATAGCCAGCACTGATTTGGCCTGGATGGTTCAGGATAATCACCTGAGCTGTGAAGCCAGCTGCTTCCATTGGTGGGTCATTTTTGCTGTCACCAGCCACGTTGCCATGACGAACATCTTTGACAGATACGTTCTTGACATTGAAGCCCACATTGTCCCCAGGAAGAGCCTCACTCAAAGCTTCATGGTGCATTTCAACAGACTTTACTTCAGTTGTAACATTGACTGGAGCAAAGGTGACCACCATACCAGGCTTAAGAACACCAGTCTCCACTCGACCCACTGGTACAGTACCAATACCACCAATTTTGTAGACGTCTTGGAGAGGCAGACACAAGGGCTTATCAGTTGGAAGAGTTGGTGGCAGAATGCAATCCAGGGCTTCAAGCAGTGTGGTTCCGCCGGCATTCCCATCTTTACGGGTGACTTTCCATCCTTTGAACCAAGGCATGTTAGCACTTGGCTCTAGCATGTTGTCACCATTCCAACCAGAAATTGGCACAAATGCTACTGTGTTGGGGTTGTAGCCAATTTTCTTAATGTAGGTGCTGACTTCCTTAATGATTTCCTCGTATCTCTTCTGGCTGTAGGGCAGTTCAGTGGAATCCATTTTGTTAACACCAACAATTAGTTGTTTTACACCCAGTGTGTAAGCCAGAAGGGCATGCTCACGGGTCTGCCCATTCTTGAAGATACCTGCTTCAAATTCACCAACACCAGCAGCAACAATCAGGACAGCACAGTCAGCCTGAGATGTGCCTGTAATCATGTTTTTGATAAAGTCTCTGTGTCCTGGGGCATCAATGATGGTCACATAATACTTACTGGTCTCGAATTTCCACAGGGAGATATCAATGGTGATACCACGTTCACGTTCAGCTTTCAGTTTATCCAAGACCCAGGCATACTTGAAGGAGCCTTTTCCCATCTCAGCAGCCTCCTTCTCAAATTTTTCGATAGTTCTTTTGTCGATCCCACCACATTTGTAGATCAGATGGCCAGTAGTGGTAGACTTGCCCGAATCTACCAGTCCAATGACGATGATGTTGATGTGAGTCTTTTCCTTTCCCATTTTGGTTTAGGTTTAGCGGTGGTTTTCACGACACCTGTGTTCTGGCGGGAAACCCGTTGCGAAAAAGCGGCACATAATTTTGTTGCACAAAGTCTGGTTTAAAAGAATAATCAGTTGGACTCAAATACAAATACAACATTTATAAAACAAGCAATTGGAAATACCTAGAGTTAATAACAGTTAAGTGCTTTTGCCATATGGTCACATACACAGCAACTATAAAACTAAAAACACTGAATAAGCCATTCACTCCAGCTCCTAGTAGGGTAGGATTATTCTGTTCCCTACAAAAGAAATTAAAACAAAACAAATTATTTCTCCAGTCAGGTATTCAGAGTTCTGCAGGCCTGAATTTGTGCCATATTCTATCAGTTTTTAAGCTCCCCGGTTCTCCCCAAGACAGCACCATCTTATCCTCCTATCCCACCCTGAAGCTCTCTGAAAGTGGCTTACCCATGGGGGCAGGCCAGTAGAGTAGATGCTTTATAGTTAAAATTAGTCAAGCTCAGCAACACACAGGCCACCATGAGGACAGACAACACAGGTGGTGAGATTTTTGTGAAGGCGGGATGCATTTATGGCAGACAAGCCCACCTCTCTCCTGGACAACTGTTTCTATGTGTGCGAAGAGACAAGAATCACATATATGCAAACCTACCGCTTCTCATTATGCTGACACCACAATTTCCCTTCTCAAATTTCACTCCTTCATACTTGTATCCTATTGGGGAATAAAATCAAAGAATTTATCTTTCATTACTAGAGAAATCCACATATTTTTAAAGTGTCTATAGCTTAAAGCCAGTGGGTACAGAGCAACCATTGTCTAGACATTCTGTATAACCTCTTAGGTAATGAGAAGTCATGATTTTTCAGTTATTTCTTAATCCCTCATAAGAAACCTGTGGGGAGAATTGGGAGATGTGGACTTCACCAACCAGGAATAGGACTGATATTCACGTACACATTCCTCAATTTGAATTCAGAGGGGAATCATTGCACTCGGAAGTGCTATAAACCCCATCAATTCAAACTGGGAACTCACTGTGAGCTACAGCAGAGAGCCTCCTCATTCCAACCCTTTTTATGAGCTTCCATTCTGCCTTAAAAAGCAGGAGACAGAGGTTGAAGTAGTTACCAAGACATGTTCAACCCTTAGTGTCATCCTGAATTTGTATCAATTATGATGCAACAAGCTCGAGACCCTAATTTTCCTAAAGTTAACCTTTGAATAGAACAGCTTCCATTATTTACTAAAGGAGAAAATCAGAATTTCAAATCCCTGAAATAAGGATCTTCAGCTGTGTTCTATTAGAGTAAAACAAAATATTCTCTTCAAATCTCATCATATCTAGTTTTCTTTGTCTTTTTCACTTCTCACTCTTTTACCTGGAGTTTCAATGCCAAACCAACCCACCCATTTATTAATACTGGTAGCTTCTCCCACAGAGTTGAAGATAAGCTGCCAGCAATTCTTAACTCTGGTCCCAATGGGCTGTCATCAAAGGCAACACTTGCATGCTAAAGAATATTTATTAACCTTTAACTTGAATTGACAAGCAATTCATTAACAAAAAGTCACCCACATAGATTTTTTACTAAATGTCTCTGAGTTTAATAAGTTATTTAAAAGAACAGCTCCACCTAGACTCCTCATTTTGCATACTGATTTACTCAGACTGCTGTTTTCCATTTCCCCCCTAATTCTCAGAGTTTTCATGATGAGAATCTGAGAGTAACAGTCCTAGTTACCTGTTGGGGTGGTCACCATGCATTCTTTGTATGGCAGCTGATTCAATCCCTCTTCCACAACAAGTCTGATCTACAGAGTTAAAAGAAGAGTAAGTTGAGAACCTGCTAGGTCTACTGTTAGCTGTTAGCTTCAGGAGCTGAACACTAGGCACAACAGGCAAGGGTTTAGATTATGGAGGTAGGAAGGGGGCACCTATCATAGGTTAGATGCAGAAATAGACCCAAATGTTTGGCTGCTTGCTGCTAGGTATCCAACCTTGGGAAGGCACATGATTGCCACCAAAAGGCTCAAGTATGCCTTCTGATTCTCATTCAGTTAGTCCAGCCGATATTATTATGAGAGATGCAAAACTACAAGTGACAAGAGTCATCCTTGGAGAGAGAGCATGAGGTGGGGGAGGGGCAGGTGGAGAGGGAGTCTCAAGCAGACTTCCCACTGAGCGCAGAGCCTAACCTGGGACTCAATCTCACAACCCTGAGATCATGACCTGAACCGAAATCAAGAGTTGGATGCTTAATGGACTGAGCCACCCAGGCACCCCTCCTAATAACACTATTCTAAAGAGTCTTACCTCCTGCCTATCTCCTGCATCTCTAGGACAGAAATTAATGTGTCCAGGCCTTATAAGAGAACATAAAACCAGAAGGGTGACTAAATATAAAGAACTCAAGATCTGAGTGCCAGGGAAGCCAATCCTGATATATCCATGATAGAATTAATGTCAACTATAATGGAACCCTTGTGCTAGAACAGTGAACTAGAAATCCTCAACACCAGAAACCTAAATAGCTCCAGTCCCAACCACAACCATGAAAGACCCTCTGCATACATCCCCAATATCAGAACCTTCAGAGTCAACTGCAGAGAAGAGAGAGGTCCAAATTGCCATCCCCTCATGTGAATTATGCCACAGCTCCTTATTGTCTTATTTGGTCAAGATATAAGCAGGTAAGCATTTTACAATAACCATGAACTTAACTCCTACCTTCTATAGACAGAAAGCAAAGAAAGCAAAAGGAAGAGGAACCATTTTCTACTAATGAACACCAAGACTTCTGTTTTCTCCATGACAGCCAATGACACAAGTTCCTTCCTCCTTGAACCTATTCCTTTGGTTTGATAAAAGCATAAAGACCGAATGACCTATCACTCCAGGAGGGTCAATTACATTGACCTTAATGCAAGCCAAGGGATATTACTGCCCCTGGAAGCTCAAATGATTATAAATTAAGTGGCCTCTGAACCAGGAATACTTAAATCCAAAAGCATAAGAGGAGCTGCCTGTACTTGGGAATTAAGATTTTACCCATGGAAAATCTAGTTTCATGCCTTTTCCCCCATCACACTCCCTTTAATAATTATTGTCTATTCTCTGATTACACCTGTGAAGTTAATAAGCCACTTTTCTTTCTTTCCCAAACTAAAAACTGACAACAGCATTTAGAATGTAAACTCCATGAGATCAGGAACAATGTCCATATTCTTTGCGGCTGTTATCTCCTCCCCCTGCAACACAGCCTAGCCCAATGCCTAACTCAAGTTCAGTAAATGTTTTGTAAATAGATAAATACTAATAATCACAGCAGAAAATGTGTCAACCTTATTCCAAGCACTGAGCACACAAGAAGGAAATGCAATGTTTTACCTGAAAACAACTCAATTCGGCCTGAGATCCTCTCAGATCACACTAGCTAAACTGAATTGGGCTCATCAGAAAGGATGAATACTGACCATTTACATCGACGTGGATGGAACTGGAGGGTATTATGCTGGGTGAAATAAGTCAATTAGAGAAAGACAAATCATATGGTCTCACTTATGTGTGGAATATAAGAAATAGTGAAAGGGGCCATGGAGGAAGGGGGCAGGAAATGAGTGGGGAAAAATTAGAGAGGAAGCAAACCAGGAGAGACTCCTGACTGGAAAACAAAGGGTTGCAGAAGGGGAGGTGTGGGGGGACGGGGTGACTGGGTGACAGGCACCAAGCAAGGCACTTGATGGGATGAGCACTGGGTATTATATGCAACTGATGAATTACTGAGCTTTACACCTGAAACTCATGATGTACTTACTATATGTTGGCTAATTGAATTTAAATTAAAAAATAAATTTTAAAAAAAGGTTTCCTTCACGAATCTAAAAAATAAATAAGCAAATTGAATTGGGCTTGACCAGTCCTTAACAGGAAGCCCCTGAGGAAAGTATACACAGTCCAACTTAGTATTTCACATGTGAGGATAATACAGAAAAGGCAAAATAAATAACCTCCCATGAAAACTACAAGAAGGATATTAGTTTTTCTGTATTAAATGTATACCACAAGGGTAACTTCTAGGTCTCCTTATATCTTTGATTTTCTTTTAACGTACTTCACTTCACTGCCCTAAGATGAGGTCTTTAAGGGTTGCCAAGATCCACTTGAGAGGTAGAAGTACCTCAGAATTATAGAGAATGAATTCATGGGCAATGCTTTGAGGTTAAATGGATTGAGGCACAGCCTTAATGAAAGAGCAGAAACAACACTTCAGAAGTTTACCAGGATGACGATTACTTGGCACAATCTCTCTCATGCCCAGAATTCCCTAAAAAAAAAGTCAGTTGGCCTACTATGATTATATCACTAAGAACAATAAAACAAAAAAGGAAAGACTCCACCTACCAAACGATCCGCAGAAAACATGAAGTCCCCTCTACTGGCTGTCCTAGAAAGAAAGTAGTATAAATTTTAGTCCATATTAGAGCTTTAAGGTAAAATATTACTTAATACATATAGTAACAATGCTATTAAGAGCTATTACAGGGACACCTGGGTGGCTCAGTGGTTGAGCATCTGCCTTTGGCTCAGGGCATGATCCCAGGATTCTGGGTTCGAGTCTCACATCAGGCTCCCCTTGAGGAGCCTGCTTCTCCCTCTATCTATGTCTCTGCCTCTTTCTCTGTATCTCTCATGAATAAATAAATAAAATCTTTTTAAAAAAGAGCTATTACATACTAAAAGCCTAAAAGCTTATAAGTATAAACTATTACTGAGGCAAGATATTTTTCACTAGGATATAGGAACTTGAATGACTTGATAAATATTATTGAAAATGCTTACTCGATATCAACATTAGAGACAGGAATTGAAATGATTATCCCACTGAGCTGCCCAAATATATATTATTCCACAAGGAGATGAATGAAGCTTCCCCTGCAAGATGGCAGCAAGTCAACAGCTCAAGTTAAGAGAAAAACTTCTGCAGTATGAAAACCGGGTTCTTCCCAATCTCTCCATCCATTCACCTTGAACTAAAACCCACATTACCAAGGTAAGTAACCTATCTACTTTGTCTCTAATCCTTTTTGGAATGAGAATGATACAATACAAACAAATAAATCTTCCACTTTTGCCACTCTTTGCAAGAATACATAACCTGATTTCCAAGACCTCTTTCTCAAATTATTTGTTCCTTTTGCCTGTTTTTTCCTTTTTTTTAAATTTTTTTATTTTTTTATTTTTTTATTTTTTTATTTTTTGCCTTTTTTTCCAATCAGATGCTTTATTCCTTAGACCATTTTGCCTTTTTCCTATACATTTCCTCTGGTCAACACTTTCATATCCTGAGGCGCCCAAGTAATAAATATCCAAGGTTGCACCTACCCACCTAACCAACCAAAAGGGAATGTTAAAAGGCTTACATTTTTTTTCTGTGTGTAAAAATCTAGTATTGTTCTATCCTCTTCTCCCACAGAAGTTAAATGATTTGACTGACAGACTGATTTACAGTTTATGTGCTTAAAAAATCCCTATCTGCCTATCCATAGCATACCTAAAATATTCCCCCAACACAGCATAGAAATGGCATATGTAAGCATATATAATCTCAGTATACCATTAATCACTACTCCTTTTTTTCCCCAAGCTGTATTTACTTTTTCTGACAGGAAAAAGCAATGAAATATCCTTGACACAAATGATATTTGGTTTCTTAGAGTAACCACAATTCTATCATAGTATAGATATTAACTCTCTAAGATATGAACCATGATTGAGCAATAGCAAAAATATAGGTCTGTATTCTTTATATATAAATATTCCCTGAACTCAGAAAACTATCCACACATACCTACACACACACGCACACGCACACACACACACACATTTTTTAAAAAGGCTGTACTTAAAGAACAAACTAATGGTTGCCAGAGGGGAGGGGGATAGGGGTATGGGAAAATTGTGTAAAAGCGAGTAGAAGATACAAGCTTCCACTTATGGAATGAACAAGTCATGGGAACAAAAGGCACAGCATAAGGTATATAGTATATGATATTGTAATAGCACTGTATGGTGACAGATAGCAGCTACACTTATGGTGAGCATAGCATAACATATAAACTTGTGGAATCACCTTGTTGTACACCTTTTACTAATATAACATTGTGTGTCAACTATACTCACATCAAATAAATTAAATAAATTAACTAATAAAGCAGACTCTTACCATGGTTTTCAAATAAAACTACACTTTTACGCTAGCACCTTTCATTTCTGGATTTAATCTTCACAAAGTACTTGTCAGGAAATAAAAGTTAGTGAACTACAAAAAATACTGAAGCCTACTTTCTGTTTGCCAGACCCATATAAACAAACAATGTAGCCAGCCAGAACAGTTTTTCAATAAGGAGGAAAAATCTGGATTTGCCTTATAAGAAATACTCAGTAAAATATCTTGGGAACACATCTGAAATATTTGTTTTTAATTTCTGAACAGTTACACATACATTTATTACACAGAAAAATCATATTAGGCTAAATGATCAGAGCTGTCCAAATCCATTATTTGGCTTTGAAATCAGGCATTTTAACACCTTTCATATTCTCCCCCAAGATATCAGCCTCAACTGCTAACTTTTCCATAATAATCACCTTCTCTACATTCCAAAAAAGTATACACTAGAGCTGTCATCTCTTGATAGCTATTTGACTTCCAATTAAAGCATTTACTGTTCTAAGTCATCCCACTACAAACAGTAATTACCACCCCATCTCCTGCTGTTCAAGACCCATACTGTATACTTTTAATCAATTTAGAAATTGAACTACAGCTAGAATACAATAAGTTGATTGCATTGAAAAAAAATCCACAGTGGTCTTCAATACTCACATCTAAACCCTTAACACTGTTATCACTAGAGTTTCACAAAGTTATATACTTGTCAGATCAACAAGTTGCACATATTCTCTGAATCCCTACTTTATGCTCAATACTGCACCAAAGTGTTTGTTAATAAAGGAATTTCAACGTAAGCTCAGGTCTTATTCACTCCATACACTTTGTTTCAAATTGTAACTCTATTCACTTGTCTCAAAATCATTTTTTAAAAGATTTTATTAAAAAAAAATTAAAAGATTTTATTTATTCATGAGAGATACACAGAGAGAGGCAGAGACACAGGCAGAGGGAGAAGCAGGCTTCCTGTGGGGAACCTGATGCAGGACTCAATCCCAGGACCCTGGGATCATGCCCTGAGCCAAAGGCAGACGCTCAACCACTGAGCCACCCAGGTACCCTTCAAAATCATTTTTTTTTAAATTCTCATACTAAAAACAAAGTTCTGAAAGTCATTTTAATCATCTTCTATCTAATAACAGTAAAAAAATCTAATGCAAAATTATCACAAAACAACAAAAACTGACACACATTTCTGGAATATTCTAACCTATAGCCAAATGATCAAATGTCAAATATTTAAACAGTGGTATTCAGACACTTTTAATTCAGAACACAGAAATCTAATTAGTGTTAAGCTGAGCATTTTTTTAATTGTACAACCTTCAAATAGTATTCACAGTGCAGACCTAATCATATCATCAAATATACTTTTCTTGACACTTCCCCCAACATATGTGTCACACATCTGTAGAAACAAAATGAAAGCCAAAGGCAGCCATTTTAAAACGTTATCTTTACAATGAAACAACAAAAGAATGAGAATCATACAGGAAGTCAAATCCTTGTTTTAATGTGGACTTGGTAAATTTGATTCTTCCCTACTTAAGCCTGTCTATAAAGCACTTTAAAAATTCCACAGAGGCTTCAGCAATTGTGGAAAACATGCATGTCTCACAGCAAATGCAGACCAAGATGAAACTTCTTGAATCTCACTGAACTCTAATTATCATGCATGAGATATAGAACTATGACAGAGGAATGTTTTTATAATATTAAAAAATTAAAACTTCAAGTAGAGATCCTCTCCCCTATTCCTTCTAGTCCTTACTGCTACTACTACTAGAGGGAATGTATAGAGTGTTGGAAGATGTTCTCCCCTGGGACAATTACAACTTCAATTTCTATAACAGAAATTGCCATTTGATCACTCTCTGCTACTTCTCTCCATTCAAAATAAACTTGACAGCTCTCCCCCTTTTATTTACAAAGACCATTTTAACAACAACACACATACACTAAGTATACAAAGATTTATTTATAAAGCTTTTCTAAAAAGGTCTGAAAGTTACAGCAGGTACCTCACATATTACTCCCTTCTTTCTCACAGGTCACTATTTAGTAAAAGTTTCCTTGGTGCCAAGTATTAAGCACTTGTGCATTACCTGATCTACTCCTCATACAACCTAAAGAGGTAGATTCCATTACTACCACTTTAGTGATGAAAACAGTGAGGTTTATAAGAGGTGAAGGACTTCAAGGTACTTCCCATCCTGAAGCTCTTTGATTCCAAGGCCCTGAGGAAAGCCATTATTTATTTTGCTCTAATAAGACAATGTTTTCTAAAGGTGACCGTTTTTAAATGTATTTTAAAGATATTTCTCTCCCTGCAAACGAGACTGGCATGGACACTCAATGCAAACAATGAAATAGACTCCGGTGGGCAAATAAAACATTATTAAAATGCGCCTTTGGAAGAGAGAAAAGCTGCCATTATAACATGGCTTGTAAAAAAGTTAACACATACAAGAAGAATACACCCTTTCCAAAAATTATTAAATCAAAACCTCTGACCCATAACTTAAACAATTTAATTTAAATCAATTCCCAGGAGACGCCTGGATGGCTCAGTAGTTGAGTGTCTGCCTTCGCCTCAGGTCTGCCTTCAGCTCAGGTCCTGATCCTGGGGTCCTGGGATTGAGTCCCACACTGGGCTCCCCATAGGGAGCCTGCTTCTCCTTCCTCTGCCTATGTCTCTGCCTCTCTCCGTGTGTCTCTCATGAATAAATAAATAAAATCTTTTTTAAAATCCATTATATAAATCAATCAATCAAATCCCAGTAGCATTGATTTAGGTGTCATTTTTTTTAAAAAGGCCTGAGGAGAGAGTTAAGATGGAACAGTAGTAGGGGAATCCTAGGCTTGCTTCCTCTCTAAATTAGACCCAGATAAATATCAAAACATTCCAAACATCTGATCAATTTGAGTGGTCAGAGAACAAATTGGAAAACTAGAGAAAAAAGAAGCCACAACGTGGAAGGTAGGAGGTGTGGAGACGTGATACACGGGGGAGGGGAGAAAAGAATCCTTGGGTTCTGTGGAGGGGAGGGAGCCTTAATCTCAGAGACAGAGACAGAGAGAGAGAGATAGAGAGAGAAGGCAGCATGCAGAGAACTGCACCAGAGAGAGATTGTCCAAGACCATTCACTGGGAAAACTACAGTGGCTGATTACTGCAAGTTTTTACAAGCATTGGAGCCGAAAGTATGAAGTATTAGAAGTACCTGCAACTGCTGGGAGAAGCCCCCCCACCAGACCCTGCACCTTGCAGGGGCATATCTAACAGGGCAAATCCACCTAAAAATCAATGCATCAAGCCATACCCCAGAAGACTAGCACAAATTCCTCACAGGCACCAAGTCAACTGATCATAGAGTGCTGCAAAACTTCAGCTATAGTGGAAATAGGATCTAACTTTTTTTTAGACCTCTTCTTAATATAGCCATTACTAACAGCAGCAGGAATATAATAGGCTTTCCTTACAATCACACACACAAAAAAACAGTGACCTAGACAAAATGACAAAGTGTAGGAATTCACCATAAAAGAAAGAATCAAAAGAAGTCAGAGCCACAAAGAAGTCAAACTCTCCCTCTTCGCTGATGACATGATACTCTACATAGAAAACCCAAAAGACTCCACCCCAAGATTGCTGGAACTCATACAGCAATTCGGCAGCGTGGCAGGATACAAAATCAATGCCCAGAAGTCAGTGGCATTTCTATACACTAACAATGAGACTGAAGAAAGAGAAATTAAGGAGTCAATCCCATTTGCAATTGCACCCAAAAGCATAAGATCCTAAGAATAAACCTAACCAAAGAGGTAAAGGATCTATACCCTAAAAACTATAGAACACTTCTGAAAGAAATGGAGGAAGACACAAAGAGATGGAAAAATATTCCATGCTCATGGATTGGCAGAATTAATATTGTGAAAATGTCAATGTTACCCAGGGCAATTTACACGTTTAATGCGAACCCTATCAAAATACCATGGACTTTCTTCAGAGAGTTAGAACAAATTATTTTAAAATTTGTGTGGAATCAGAAAAGACCCCAAATAGCCAGGAGAATTTTAAAAAAGAAAACCATATCTGGGGGCATCACAATGCCAGATTTCAGGTTGTACTACAAAGCTGTGGTCATCAAGACAGTGTGGTAATGGGACAAAAATAGACACATACATCAATGGAACAGAATAGAGAATCCAGAAGTGGACCCTCAACTTTATGGTCAACTGATAATCGATAAAGGAGGAAAGACTATCCACTGGAAGAAAGACAGTCTCTTCAATAAATGGTGCTGGGCAAATTGGACATCCACATGCAGAAGAATGAAACTAGACCACTCTCTTTCACCATACACAAAGATAAACTCAAAATGGATGAAAGATCTAAATGTGAGACAAGATTCCATCAAAATCCTAGAGGAGAACACAGGCAACACCCTTTTTGAACTCGGCCACAGTAACTTCTTGCAAGATACATCCACGAAGGCAAAAGAAACAAAAGCAAAAATGAACTATTGGGACTTCATCAAGATAAGAAGCTTTTGCACAGCAAAGGATACAGTCAACAAAACTCAAAGACAACCTACAGAATGGGAGAAGATATTTGCAAATGACCTATCAGATAAAGGGCTAGTTTCCAAGATCTATAAAGAACTTACTAAACTCAACACCAAAGAAACAAACAATCCAATCATGAAATGGGCAAAAGACATGAAGAGAAATCTCACAGAGCAAGACATAGACATGGCCAACATGCACATGAGAAAATGCTCTGCATCACTTGCCATCAGGGAAATACAAATCAAAACCACTATGAGATACCACCTCACAGCAGTGAAAATGGGGAAAATTAACAAAGCAGGAAACCACAGATGTTGGAGAGGATGCGGAAAAAAGGGAACCCTCTTACACTGTTGGTGGGAATGTGAACTGGTGCAGCCACTCTGGAAAACTGTGTGGAGGTTCCTCAAAGAGTTAAAAAAAGACCTGCCCTACGACCCAGCAATTGCACTGCTGAGGATTTACCCCAAAGATGCAGATGCAATGAAACGCCGGGACACCTGCACCCCGATGTTTATAGCAGCAATGTCCACAATAGCCAAACTGTGGAAGGAGCCTCGGTGTCCATCGAAAGATGAATGGATGTGGTTTATGTATACAATGAAATATTACTCAGCCATTAGAAATGACAAATACCCACCATTTGCTTCAACATGGATGGTACTAGAGGGTATTATGCTGAGTGAAATAAGTCAATCGGAGAAGGACATACATTATATGGTCTCATTCATTCGGGGAATATAAATAATAGTGAAAGGGAATAGAAAGGAAGGGAGAAGAAATGAGTGGGAAATATCAGAAAGGGAGACAGAACATGAAGACTCCTAACTCTGGGAAACGAACTAGGGGTGGTGGAAGGGGAGGAGGGCGGGGGTGGGGGTGAATGGGTGACGGGCACTAAGGGGGGCACTTGACGGGATGGGCACTGGGTATTATTCTGTATGTTGGTAAATTTAACACCAATAAAAAATAAATTTATTACTAAAATAAAAAAAGTCAGAGCCATGGATTTAATCAATACATATACAAGTAAGACGTCTGAACCAGAATTTAAATCAACAATTACGCTGAAGCAAATGATGGGTATTCATCGATTCTAATGGCTCAGTAATATTCCATTGTATATATATACCACATCTTCTTTGTCCATTCATTTTTTGAAGGACATCAAACAAGGGCTAGTGGAAGGGGAGGTTGGCAGGAGGATGGGGTGACTGGATGACGGGCACTGAGGGGGGCACTTTATGGGATGAGCACTGGGTGTTATACTATATGTTGGCAAACTGAATTTAAATTTAAAAAACGTAAAAAAAATGCTATAACCATAAGAGTCCCTGAAGAAGAGAAAGAAAAAGGGGCAGGAAGTTTATTTGAACAAATTATAGCTGAGAAATATCCTAATCTAGGGGAGGAAACAGACATCACAATCTAAAAAGCACAGAGAACTCCCATTAAATTCAACAAAAGCTGACAATCACTAAGACATATCATAGCCAAATTCATAAAATATGCACAGACATGGAAAGAATCCTGAAAGCAGCAAAGGAAAAGAAGTCCTTAACCTACAAGGGAAGAAGGAACAGGTTGCCACAGATTTCTCCATAAACTCTTGGCTGACCAGAGGAAAGTGACATGCTATATTCAACATGCTGAATGGGAAAAACAGACAGCCAAGAATATATCACTATCATTAAGGGTTACCCGAGACTCGGGCACCTGGGTGGCTCAGTCCATTAATGGTCTGCCTTACTCCCAGGTCATAATCCTAGAGTCCTGGGATCAAGCCCTGAATCAGGCTCCCTGATCAGCTTCTCCCTCTCCTCCAGGCTCACGCTCTCTCACAATCTCTGCTGCTATCTCTGTCTTTCAAATAAATAACTAAAATATTTTTTAAAAAAGTTATAAGACCCTCATTTTAGACCTAAAGACACCTGAAGGGATGCCTGGGTGGCTCAGTGGTTGAGTGTCTGCGTTTGGCTCAGGTCGTGAACCTAGGGTCCAGGGACTGAGTCCCACAATAGGCTCCCTGCAGGGCCTGCTTCTCCCTCTGCCTATGTCTCTGTCTCTCTCTCTCTCTGTGTATCTCTCATGAATAAATAAATTAAATATTTTTTTAAAAAAACCTGCAGATTCAGGGGATGGAGAGCCATCTATCATGCTAATGGACATCAAGAGTCAGATTAGCCATACTTATTTCAGAAAAACTAGATTTTTAAACCAAAGACTATAATAATAGATGAAGGGTATTATATCATAATTAAGGGGTCTATCCATCAAGAAGATGTAACAATTGTAAATATTTATGCCCCCAAATTGGGAGCGCCCAAATATATAAATCAATTAATAACATATGTAAAAAAAAACTCATTGATAATAATAAAATAATAGTAGAGGACTTTAATACCACACTTACAGCAATGCACAAACCATCCAAACAGAAAATCAACATGGGAACAATGGATTTGAATGAAACATTGGACTAGATATATTAACAGATATATTCAGAACACTTTACCCTAAAGGGCAGAATACACATTCTTTTCAAGTGCACATGGAACATTCTCCAAAATAGATCACATACTGGATCACAAAACAGCTCTCAACCAGTACAAAAAGATTGAGATCATACTATGACTGTTCTTTCCTTTTTTTAAAAAATTTTATTTATTTATTCATGAGAGACACAGAGAGAGAGTCAGAGACATAGGCAAAGGGAGAAACAGGCTCCCCATAGAGAGCCTAATATGGGTCTCGATCCCTGGACCCCAGGATCATGACCTAACCAAAGGCAGATGCTCAACCACTGAGCCACCCAGGTGCCCACCATGCATGTTTTCAAACCACAATGCTATGAAATAAGAAAAAATTTAGAAAGACAAATAAATGGAAGTTAAAGAACATTCAACACAAGAATGAATGGGTTAACTAGGAAATTAAAGGAGAAAAAAAATACATGAAAGCAAATGAAAATGAAAACACAACAGTCCAAAACCTTTGGATACAGGCCTACCTCAAGAAGCAAGAAAAGTCTCAAAAAACAGAACCTACAGGAGTTAGAAAAGGAATAGCAAATAAAGCCTAAAGCCAGCAGAAGAAGGGAAACTACAAAGATTAGAACAGAAATAAATTATATAGAAACCAAAAAACTAGAACAGGTCAATGAAACTAAGAGCTGGCTCTTCAAAAGAAAAAAAGTGATAAAAAAAAAGAAGAAAGAAAAAAGTAATAAACATCTAGCCAGAGTTATCAAAAAGAAAAGAGAAAGAACTCAATAAATAAAATCATGAATGAAAGAGGAGAGATCACAACTAACATCATGAAATAGAAACAACTATAAGAGAATATTATGAAATAGTATATGCCAACAAATTGGTCAATCTGGAAGAAATAAACAAATTCCTAGAAACATACAAATGACCAAAACTGAAACAGAAAGAAATAGAAAATTTGAATGGACCTATACATAACGAGTAAAGAAAATAAATTAGTAATCAAAAATTTCCTAACAAACAGAAGTCCAGGGCCAGGTGGCTTGCTAAGAGAACTCTACCAGAAATGTAAAGAAGAGTTAATACCTATTCTTCTCAAACTGTTCCAAAAAGTAGAAATGGAAAGAAAATTTCTACACTTGTTCTACAAAGCCAGCATTACCTTGATTATAAAACCAGACAAAGACCCCACTAAAAAGGAGAATTACAGGCCAATATCCCTGATGAACATGGATGTAAAATATCTCAATAAAATATGAACAAATCAAGTGCATTAAAAGAATTATTCACCATGATCAACTAGGATTGATTTCTGGACTATAAGGGTGGTTCAATATTTGCAAATCAACCAGTGTGGTATATACCACATTAATAAAAGGATAAGAACCATATGATCCTCTCAATAGATGCAGAAAAAGCATTTGACAAAATAAACAGCATCCATTCTTGATTTAAAAAAAAAAAAACCCTCAACAAAGGAGGAATACAGGTAAAATATCTCAAAATAATAAAGATCATAAAGAAAAGACCCACAGCTAATATCCACAATGGGGAAAGACTGAGAACTTTTCCTCTATGGTCAGGAACAAGACAGGGATGTCCACACTCACCATTACTAATTAACATACTACTGGAAGTCTTAGCCTCCGCAGTCAGACAACAAAAAGAAATAAAAGGCATCAAAATCAGCAAAGAAGTCAAACTTTCACTATTTGTATACGACATGATACTCTGTAGAAAATACAAAAGATTCCACCAAAAAAAAAATTGCTACAACTAATACATAAAGTCAACAAAGTTGTAAGATATAAAATCACTATAGAAATCTGTTCCATTTTGATACAAGAATAATGAAGCAGCAGTAAAAGAAAACAAGGAATCGATCCCCTTAACAATTGCACCAAAAACCATATCTAGGAATAAACCTAAGCAAAGAGATCAAAGATCTGTACTCGGAGAACTATAGAACACTTATGAAAGAAATTGAAGAGGACAGAAAGAAATGGAAAAGCATTCCATGCTCATGGATTGGAAGAACAAACATAATTAAAATGTCTATACTACTCAAAGAAACCTACACATTTAATGCAATCCACATCAAAATAACCACCAGCAGAATGTGTATTCAGTTGAGTTTATAGCAGCAATGGCCACGATAGCCAAACTGTGGAAGGAGCCTCGGTGTCCAACGAAAGATGAATGGATAAAGAAGATGTGGTTTATGTATACAATGGAATATTACTCAGCTATTAGAAATGACAAATACCCACCATTTGCTTCAATGTGGATGGAACTGGAGGGTATTATGCTGAGTGAAGTAAGCCAGTCGGAGAAGGACAAACATTATATGTTCTCATTCATTTGGGGAATATAAATAATAGTGAAAGGGAATATAAGGGAAGGGGGAAGAAATGTGTGGGAAATATCAGAAAGGGAGACAGAACGTAAAGACTGCTAACTCTGGGAAACGAACTAGGGGTGGTGGAAGGGGAGGAGGGCGGGGGGTGGGAGTGAATGGGTGACGGGCACTGGGGGTTATTCTGTATGTTAGTAAATTGAACACCAATAAAAAATAAATTAAAAAAAAAACAAAACAAAAAAAACAAAATAACCACCAGCAGAATGCTTCCAAACTCATTCTATGAAGTAAGAATTACCTTGATCCCAAATCCAGACAAATCCCCACCATAAAGGAGAATTATGACCAATCTCCCTGATGAACATGGAAGCAAAAATTCTCACCAAAATACTAGCCAATAGGCTTCTACAGTACATTAAGAGGATTATTCACCACTACCAAGTGGGATTTATCCCTGGGCTGCAAGGATGGTTCAACATTTGTAAAACAATCAACGTGATAGATTATATAAATAAAAGACAAGACGAGAACCATATGATCCTCTCAACAGATACAGAGAAAGCATTTGACAAAATACAGCATCCATTCCTGATTAAAACTCTTCAAAGTGAAGGAACAGAGGGAATATTTCTCAATATCATATAAGCTATTTATGAAAAGATAACAGTTAATATCATTTGGGGAAGAACTGTGAGCTTTTCCCCTAAGGTCAGGAACATGACAGGAATGCCCACTCTTACCACTGTTGTTCAACATAGTACTACAAGTCCTAGCCTCCAATTTCAATCAACAAAAAGAAATAAAAGGCATTCAAATTGGCAAAGAAGAAGTCAAACTCTCACCCATCCTGGATGACATCATACTGTATATAGAAACCCCAAAAGACTCCACCCCAAAATTGCTATAACTCATACAGCAATTCAGCACCAGGGCAGGATACAAAATCAATGCACAGAAACCAGTGGCATTTCTATACACTAACAATGAGACTGAAGAAAGTGAAATTAAGGAATCAATCCCATTTACAATTGCACCAAAAAGCATAAGGTAACTAGGAGTAAACCTAATCAAAGAGGTAAGTGATCTATGCTCTAAAACCACCGAACACTTATAAAAGAAATTGAGGAAGACACAAAGAGATGTAAAAACATTCCATGCTCATAGATTGGAAGAACAAATATTGTGAAAATGTCTATGCTACCCAGAGCAATCTACACATTTAATGCAATCCCTATCAAAATACCATGGACTTTCTTCAGAGAGTGAGATTTGTGTGGAATCAGAAAACACCCTGCATAGCCAGAGGAATGTTGAAAAAGAAAACCAAAGCTGGATACATCACAATGCCTGACTTCAAGCTGTATTGCAAAGCTATGATCATTAAGACGGTATAGTACAGGTACAAAAAAAGACACATAGATCACTGTAACTGGGAGGAGGGGCAAGACGGCGGAAGAATAGTGTCTCCAAATCACCTGTCCCCACCAAATTACCAAGATAACCTTCAAATTATCCTGAAAATCTACGAATTCGGCCTGAGATTTAAAGAGAGAACAGCTGGAATGCTACAGTGAGAAGAGTTCACGCTTCTATCAAGGTAGGAAGATGGGGAAAAAAGAAATAAATAAAAAAGCATCCAGTGGGGGAGGGGCCCCCATGAGGATCCAGGCTAAGGCCAGGCAGCGAGAGACTCATTATATGTTCTCATTCACTTGGGGAATATATATATATATCTGTATGTTGGTAAATTGAACACCAATAAAAAATAAATTTATTTAAAAAAAATATATGCCTATTTAAAAAAAAAAAAAAAGATCACTATAACCGAATAGAAAACCCAGAAATTGACCCTCAACTCTATGGTCAACTCATCTTCTACAAAGCAGGAAAGAATATCCAATGGAAAAAAGACAGTCTCTTCAGTAAATAGTGTTGGGAAAATTGGACAGCCACATGCAGAAGAATGAAACTGTACCGACCATTCTCTTACACCATATACAAAGATAAACTCAAAATGTTTCAAAAATCTAAATGTGAAACAAGAATCCATCAATATCTTACAGGAGAACACAGGCAACAACCTCTTTGACCTTGGCTCAGCATCTTCTTGCAAGATGCATCTATGAAGGCAAGGGAAACAAAAGCAAAAATGAATTATTGGGACTTCATCAAGATAAAAAGCTTCTGCACAGCAAAAGAAACAATCAACAAAACAAAGGCAGCCTATGGAATGGGAGAAGATAAGTGCAAATGACATACCAGATAAAGGGTTAGTATGCAAAATATATAAAGAGCTTATCAAACTGAACACCCAAGAAACAAACAATCCAGTTAAGAAATGGGCAGAAGACATGAATAGACATTTTTCCAAAGAAGACATTCAGATGGCCAACTGACACATGAAAAGATGTTCCACATCACTCATCATCAGGGAAATACAAATCAAAACCTTCATGAAATACCACCTCACACCTGTCAGAATGGATGAAATTAACAACACAGGATGACAGATTTTGTGAGTATGTCAAAAAAGGAGAACTCTCTTACACTGTTGGGAATGTAAACTGGTGCACCTACTCTGGAAAACAGTATGGAGGTTCCTCAAAAAGTTAAAAATAGAGCTACCCTATGACTCAGCAACAATCATACTCCTAGGTATTTACCCAAAGTATACAAAAGTACAGATTTGAAGGGGTACATGCACCTGTATGTTTATAGCAGCACTATCAACAATAGCCAAACTATAGAAAGAGCCCAAATGTCCATCGACTGATGAATGGATAAAGAACACACAACGGAATATTTCTCAGCCATAAGAAGAATGAAATCTTGCCATTTGTAATGATATGGATGGAGCTAGAAAGTATGCTAAGCAAAATAAGTCACTTGGAGAAAGACAAATACCATATTATTTCACTCATATGTGGAATTTAAGAAGCAAAACAGATGAACATATGGCAAGGGGGAAAAAAACAAAAAAGAGAGAGTGAAACAAACCATAAGTGATTCTTAAAGACAGAGAACAAACTGAAGTTTAATGGAGGGATGTGGGTGGGGGATCGGCTAAATGGGTGATGGGTATTAAGGAGGGCACTTGTTATGATGAGCACTGGTTTTATATGCAAGTGATAAATCACGAAGTTCTACCCCTGAAACCAGTATTACACTATATGTTAATTAACTAGAATTTAAATAAAAATTTTAATAATTTAATACATTAAAAAATTTAAAAACAAAGGCTATTTTCAACATTCGGGTGGGAGAAGTTAGGGTTAGCACAGGGTTGCCAGATTTAGCATAAAAAATACAGGATACTGGGATCCCTGGGTGGCTCAATGGTTTGGTGCCTGCCTTTGGCCCAGGGCGTAATCCTGGAGTCCCAGGATCAAGTCCTGCATCAGACTCCCTGCATGGAGCCTGCTTCTTCCCTCTACCTGTGTCTCTGCCCCTCTCTCTCTCTCTCTCTCTGTGTCTCTCATGAATAAATAAATAAAATCTTAAAAAAATACAGGATACCTAGTTAAATTTATATTTTAGAAGTATAACCCATTCAATGTTTAGGGTATATGGAAAAAAAGTTCATTGTTTATCTGAATTCAAATTTAATTGAGTGTCCTGTATTTTACCTGGTAACCTAAGTGAAGAAAAAAGAACTAAATAGACTCAAATTCAGCTCTATTGTGTTTTTGTTTGTTTTTTATTTTTTAAGTAACAAATTGAAGGGAAGTGGAACATAAAAGCTTTTCCAGCAGGTTTAATGTTTAGTCAAAGCTCTGAAAACATAAATGCTACTTCCAGAGCCATTTCGTTATTATGGGATCACTAGAATAAAGAATAACTCCAAGGTTTCTCATAGTATGCAGATGTTTTGTAAATGATTTTCTGCCTCCTTTCACCCTCAGAAAAACAACTCCCAGTGAAGTACTTGGAGCAAAACTAATCTAATGTGAGAAACTGAATATATATATATATATATATATATATATATATATATATATATATATATATATTGATTTTACTACCTGCCAGATACGTCAGCAAGGCCACACCTCTATAGCACCTTCTTAAAAAGCTATTAAAATAGTGTCAATATTTACTTGCACCTCAAAGCAGAGTTTAACATAAGTATTCAAAATTAGGTAGAAGAAGAAAAGAAACTATCATTTTTCCCTTAGAACCCAGGCTGCAGTCACTTAGAAGGTGATTTTTTTTTAATACTGATTGAGTATTAGTTCCCTTATGCATCAGGTACTGTGCCAGGCCAGACCTTCTTTATGCTTCCCTGGAGTACATACTAGTTGGTAAGACATTTCTAGGACATGCCCAATAAATATGATGACAACGGTATGCATAAAGAGGTGACTCTTCCTTCCTGGGCTAAAAGCCAGTTCCAAAATTCATGTGTAAAACCAAAATCATGTCCATGTTTTAAACAAATTGCAGGTCATGGCTTTTTCTGTGGTGATCATTTTGGTTTTGTACAAGTAGGGAAAATATCAGATTCCTCCAATCTCAGGGTAATGCCAAGCTAGGCTCTCTAGGCTGATTTTGTTGGAATCCCTAGCTCAGCCTATATCCCAAATCCGAAGCCAGGCAAATTACCTTGCAAGAGAGAATGGCCATTCTCCCAGGGACAGTGGTCCAGCCTGAGCACAGCATAATCACCTGTGGTATTTGTAAAGCTACAGGTGCTCAGGTTCCACACAAGACTACCCAAAGGTTACCAAAAATTTTATTTGGGAAAAAAAAGAAAAGACTCCCCAGGCAATTCAGATGCACAGCCTCGGTTAAGAACAGCACATTAGGGGCACCTGGGCAGCTCCGTGGTTGAGCATCTGCCTTTGGCTCTGGTCATGATCCCAGGGTCCTGGGATCAAGTCCTGTATCAGGCTCCCCATGGGGAGTCTGCTTCTCCTTCTGCCTGTGTCTCTGCCTCTCTCTGTGTGTCTCTCATGAATAAATAAATACAATCTTTAAAAAAAATGAATATCAAAATTACCTAGTCAGAAGCCTCAAATCACATTAGGCTGCAATCATTTTAGGGCTAAAGAGAATGTTCATCACTCCAGAGGTTGTATCCCCTCCAGGCGACTAAAAAAAATAAAATAAAATAAAGTCACAAGGCTGTCCTTCTTTAGTGTTATTTCGTGGACTAAAATACTCTGAGAATATTCAATTTTCATCCAAGTTGTCTGCTGAGGCCATGGCAAAGCCCTTCCAAGGAGAAGGAGAAGGAAACACTCAAGAGCTTATGAAACAGCTTTCCTTTAACATTTTGGGAGACAACAGAAAAAAAGGTGGGGAAGGGAGATGATCTTTTAAATACACTGCATTGCCTTAAAGATGAGGTCACGAACTGTGTTCAAAAGAAAAGTACACTATACTCAGATTTTGCTAGGTTTATTATATAAAGGAGACAGTAAGAGAAAGATTTGGTTTTTTTTAGAAGGATGTTTTTCCTGTTACAAAAACTGAAAATGAAGGTGTAATTTCTCTTTCCAGGTTCACCAGTTACCCATGTGTGACTTAGTAAATAATCTGCTCTTTCAATGTTTAGATTACTGCATTATGAAGAGAGAGAAAACCATTTACTTGAAATTCAATAATAAAACCAACGTATCATATTGCAAATACTACACATTTTTTTAAAAAGGCATTTTAGATCAGGACAACGTTCTCAATCTTGCCTGCTTTATATATTTACAACATGCAGTCCTGTGGCTCCATGTTCTACACTTCTACACTGGCAAAGTCAATTCAGAAAGCAATTCCTTCAATAGCTATATACTAAGGACCAGGATCAATAAAGGAATAACAAGTACTCCAATTGTTTCTATTATCAGACAGCTCCACAGTGCACATATATGATGTCACATCAAAACAGAGAAGAGCCTAAGCTCTGAGGAAGACAGGATATGATAACTGATGGCAACTTCCATAACTTAATCTACCTAAGTATAGCTCCTCTTACCAAAGACCTCCTATACCAGCCCCCTGGAGTAGATGAAACAGGTCCCCTTTGTGTGAGGAGACTCCAATTTTTGAAGATAAAGGAACAGAGGCCTGTTTTGTTAAATCTGTTTAACCAAACAAAACTAAAACACTGTCTCCAGCCTAAATAACTAAGCATCAAATAGTTATCAAGAATTTTAAGGAGTCCCTCTATACTATCACAGCAGGATAAAAATTATCTAGGATCAGGATGCCTGAGTGGCTCAGCAGTTGAGCACCTGCCTTTGGCTCAGGGTGTGATCCCAGGTCCATGATTCCGGGTCCCAGGATTGAGTCGCACATCAGGCTCCCTGTGAGGAGCCTGCTTTTCCCTCTGCCTATGTCTCTGCCTCTCTCTCTGTCTCTCATGAATAAATAAAATCTTTTTAAAAATTATCTAGGATCTCTCAATGTTGCTTTTTAAAAAAAAGAATGTGAGTTTTATGTATAGTTAAATTCTGTTTACTGTCTCCTGAAAGTTTAAGAAACTAGACCTTATGAATGCAATTAGAACGATGAACAAATCGAAACATGAAGGCTTGCAAAGCTCTTCACAGTTTATAACAAATGTAAGACAGAATCTTGTTTTAGCATCTCAAGAGTTCCATGAGATATTACCACATCCTCATCTGACAAACGATAAAGTTGAAGCGCAGTGATGCTAAAGATTTTGCCTAAGATCACTCTGGATCCTGCTGTCTCTTTCCAAACTCATAAAAGAAAAAAAAAGATTCCACTTACACTCAAGTTTACTATACAACCCAGGATTTTCTGAACAATGCAGTAAAATCAAGTATTGATACTGTCTTATAGGAGTGCTGAACTTCACGCCCTCTCCATATCCTACAGCAATGGCTTACCTTTACATGGTCATGAAGACCCCTTTGTTTTTTTTTAATTTTTTTAAAGATTTTATTTGTTTATTCATGAGACAGAGAGAGAGAGAGAGAGAGAGAGAGAGAGAGAGAGAGGCAGAGACAGAAGCAGGCTCCCTGCAAGGAGCCTGATGTGGAACTCGATGCTGGATCCCAGGATCACGCCCTGGGCCAAAGGTAGACACTCAACTGCTGAGCCACCCAGGTGTCCCACGAAGACCCCTTTGTGATATGTAATGAAAGCTAAGGAATCCTCACCCCATAAAAAAGGCACATATGCAAATGTTCATAGTAGCATTATTCTTAATAGCCAAAGAGTGGAAACCATGCAAACATCCATCATCTGAAGATGGACAAATACAATGTGGTATATCGATACAGTGGACTATCACTCAGCTAAAAAAGGAAATTTTAAAATTTTAAAATTTAAGAAAAAGTGATTTTCTTACACTAAATGAAAGAAACTAGTCACACAAAAGACCATATGTTATATGACTCCATTTATGTGAAATGTCCAGAATAGGCAACTTAACAGAGATAGAAAGTATATTAGTAGTTGTCCAGATTAGTGATTTGATGGGTTGAGGGGAAATGGGGAGTGACTACTCCTGTGTACAGGCTTTCTTGCTGAGGTAATGAAAATGTTCTAAAATTGATTGTGGTAATGGTTGCACAGACATGAACATACTTAAAAAACCAGTCAATTGTGCACCTTAAATGGTGTATTTTATGATATGTGAATTATATCTCAATAAAGATGCTATTCAAAAACAACCATTAAAAATGCATATAATGAATAGTATTTCCCAGATAATTTCTGACCGTTCACCAAGGCCCTGAAACCCAGTGGTGTCCAAGGCTCAAGGTCAGTAACTCCTGATCTATAGAAACAAGAAACATCATCCTATTTTCTTTGTTCTATAAATGAGCTATATTTCAGCTTCCCCTACCACAACTATCAAACCTATGCCTCCTACTTTTTAAGATCACAGTACTTTTCAATATTGATTCATTAAAATCTAGTAAGTGAGACAAGACTGATACACCAATAACAATATACAAAACAGCGGGTGAGTCATGCATTTAAAAAACTAGGGAAGATCAGCAAGGAAGAATGATTAAAGGAAAGCCTCTCGACAGAGGTGGACATTTAATGCTGGGTTTGATCCTGAAGAGTAGGTAGGATATGAAAATGCAGAGAAGGAGTAAAGGGAGGAGTAAAAAGAATTTCAGAGGAGGGATGCCTGGGTGGCTCATGGGTTGAGCATCTGCCTTCCGCACAGGCGTGATCCTGGAGTCCCAGGATCGGGTCCCACATGGGGCTCCCTGCATGGAGCCTGCCTCTCTCTCTCTGTGTCTCTCATGAATAAATCAATAAAATATTTTTTAAAAAAGAATTTCAGAGGAGAAAAGAATCAGGGATGTTTCATAATAGTTCCCAGGAACCATGAAGAGGGGCCTTAATGTCAAGGTCAGGATCCTGGACTTTATTTGACAGGCACTAAGAAGCCAAGGAAGGCTGCTGAGTAGGATAGTTACCTAAAGCAAAGTTGTATATTGAGATTGTTCAGTAATGTGTGGGAATATGTGGAAGGCAGAAAAACTGAAGGCAAGGAAACCAATTGGGAGCCTATTAACAGTATGAAGAAAAGTTACTACAGTCTGATTTAAAGAATGGCATCTTGACCCAGCAGCCATTTTAAAAAATTAAGGAATCCACTGAAAAACGAGTGCTTTGACATGCAGTAGCTACTCATTTAAGGTGCTGCCAATACAGAAACCAGCTATATTTCATGATGGTACATATTTCCCTTGAAAAACCCCATCTACAACATGAGTCTTGAGATCTCTCAAGATAGCATGTTAACATTACTTTTTTGGCTATCTTGGTTTGTGGAATTAGGAGGGGGCGCCAAAGATTCCTTTAGGTTACCTTTGCTCCATTAACTCTACAGAAAACATCGGAAGTTCTGTAACTTTACAAAAATCAGTCCTGATCAGAGTTGAACAAATTTCCACCTGACAAAACCCAAATTCCAAGACTAAAAGACGTTAGACAAAATGACATATTTGTAATAGCAAACAGTAAACGGTCAGAGAATTTGTTTGAGCACAACAGAATTCCCTTGAAATTGCTTTATTTCAATTTGTGAGCCTGAGGTGCTTTGGGCTAGAACAGAACCTTGGGTAGCACCCATTTCTGGCTTATATAGACCAGCACTAGACAGCGTAGACGCGTTTACAGCCAGGAACGGCTGAGGATTAGAATTCGCTCTGAAGAGACAAAGACGGAGCCGGGGGCTGCTTAACAGTATTCGTCCTTATACACAGCGTGGTTTAACTCAGGGACTCAGAAAGACTGGGTTGAAGGGCTGAGTCACGTGACACCCTGCCCCGCCCTATCTCCACAGACTAGTTTCCCGGCGCCAAAACCACACCCCTTAGCCCTTTTACTTCCAATCGCTGTCCCCTCTTCCCCCGCCTTGAGACCCTCCACATCCCTTTCCCCTTATGATCTCCGCTCACTTGTCACGGATGATAGTCTGCAGCTCCCGGATCTGATCATTCATAGGCAGCAATTTAAGCTGCGCCCCGATCTGCTGGAAGACTTCGTGGTCCCCTAGGAGGAATTTGCCGGTCGGTGCGTCACAGTTGCCACTGCCACCGTTGCTCTCTGAGTTGAGGCTGGCCACGCTGCAAACCTGAGGAGGATCCAGCTCAGCGGGTACGCTAGAATGAGCGTGCCCTGGGAGGAGAGTTGGCTTGGCCTTGGAGGAGCTGTTTCCCCCGGCTGGGTCTGAGATCAGGTCGCCAGGTCGCAGCGGCTCCATGATTGGGTTAGAGACAGAGTTTACTTTCTGGTTGTGACAGGACATGGAGTCCAAATACCGTAAGTCCATGGCTATACACCAGGCCCCGGGCTGTCCCTGCAAGTACCGACCCCTAAGGATAAAGGAGAGCGGGGAGAAGGGGTAGATGCTCACTTGCCTTCCTGTTCGCCCCGGACGTTTCCAAACTCTTAACCTAGGTGGGCCCTCTCACCCCTAGGCCTCCGTAAATTCCCTTAGGCGCGCTACGTCCCTGCCCCGCCCACACCGTCCCTGTCCCGCCCACACCGGACGTAGGGCCTGCCTAGACACTATTGGCTTCTCTGCCTGTCGCTCTCCAGAGAACTGCTGGTAACCCTTTGAGTCCCCTGGCTGCGTGGGTTCCCGAACGTTGCTAGCCAGGCAGATGGGATGGAGCCAGGGATGGTTGGTTGCAGGGTCTCCCGGGAGCCCTTAGGGGTTCTGTATGCAAAACTTTGGGTAAGTGGTAGAGCCAGGAAAATCTAGGGGTGGAGACTGATAAAAATGATTACATATGTAAGGCCCATTGGTTTTAGACTTTGTGTCTTGGCAGAGAGATTATACTTCAATAACTGCATCTTCAGTTAGCTTGTCCGGGTAACCAAAAGGGAAAGTTCGAAATGCCTAGCAAGCTGCTGAAGAGCCCGCCCTCTACTAGACCTTTCTACAAACTGCAGCTTCCCAAGTGTGCTTGACCACTAGAGTTTTCCTTATCTTTTTTCTTTGGGACCTACACTGTACAGTTACCATGGGGATTCTGACAGCAATTCAGATCCTTGGCCACTTTATTTATTTTAAGTACTTAGGAAGACACTTATTTTATTCTTTTGAGAAAGAATGTCTAGGCAACAGTGCTTTTCAAAACCAGTGTGTATTAGAACAATTGTGGAGCTTGCTAAAATGTAAGCTCTCATCACCTACATTTAAGATTCTGATTAAGATTTTAGATCTGAGATGGGATCAAAGAATCTTTGTTTTTAACAATAACCTAGCAATTCTGATTTTTTAAAGATTTTATTTATTTGTTCATGAGAGACACAGAGGCAGACATAGGCAGAGGGAGAAGCAGGCTCCTCACAGGGAGGCCAATGTGGGACTCAATCCCAGCACCCTTGGATCACGCCCTGAGCCAAAGGCAGAGGCCTGATTGCTGAGCCACCCAGGTGTCCCTATGGTTTTTTTTTTTTTTTTTCGATGTCATGCTGTAAGAAAGGGAATTACAGGCTTTCTTTCTAAAGAGCTATAAC
Organism: Canis lupus familiaris; assembly: GCF_011100685.1. NCBI lineage: Eukaryota > Metazoa > Chordata > Mammalia > Carnivora > Canidae > Canis > Canis lupus. The sequence continues at coordinate 58,685,106 of NC_049260.1, read as the reverse complement.
GTGAAAGTCGGAAACCTGCTAATTCTAAAAAATTACTGAGCAGCATTTAACAAGTCACTTTCACTCTCTGGACTTGTCTTTCTTCATTTATAAGTGAGATGCATTACCTATTTGACTCCTAAATGTTCTTCAAATTTTAACATTCTATAATTTTATTTTGCCTTTCAAAAAACCAATTCTTAAAATTCCCTTTTCCACAGAAGCATATAAGCAACACATGACAGAGTCAGAGTAACAGATAAGAATATCCAGGCCTTTAGTGGGATTTAAGCCTTGATCTGGCTTTCTGTTTTCAATTTTTTGTTCGTTGTTTTGGTTTTGGTATTAATGGTATTTTTATCCCTTTTCTTCACTCCTATTATCTCTGCTTTCTTCCTGACCCTCGAGGTCAGTACACTATTAGCTATAATTATAGAGAGTTTAAATCTGATTGGATGATAAGAATTGCGGTCTGGAATTGTAATCCCAGTCACTTTTAAAAACTTTTGCATTTTTCCACCTAACACTTAATACAATTCAAAGGGTCTCTGGGTTTAAAAGACAAATCTGTCTAATTGGCCAATGGATTCTCTAAAGGAAAATTCTGCAGTACAGTATTGTTTATCAGTAAATGAAATGAAGTAATGAATTTAAAATGGTATTGTGAGATGTTCCAGGAACAAAACTACTATAGTCATTTTTGTCTAGTTTTTCATCAGGCAAGTGGCTTTGTTCTCAATGCCACAGATTATGAATTAAGATTATACAATTGCTAGTGTGTCTTGTGTTTTTACTCTTATAGGAAATATCTCACACAGATCCAGGATAGTCAGAGGCAACAATATGAAGAAAGACTCAGAGTCTCGATGAATTTTAATGTGGGGAACAGGGGGACTGAGACTCAGACTCCAACTCAAACCGGACTCAGACTCTGACCCCAAGGCTGTCTCCTCCAGTTTTTACTAAGAGAGCTAACAGATTGACTATAGGAATGATTAACTTTGGGAAGTAGAGAAAAAAATGTTTACTTCAAAAGGTAAAAGAATACTCTATTGACTCAAGGACGGGGGAGTCGAGGAGCTGTATCCAGAGAACAATGTGGTCAAGAGTCAGTGTGCCCATTTAATGCAATCCCTATCAAAATACCATGGACTTTCTTCAGAAAGTTAGAACAAATCATCTTAAGATTTGTGTGGAATCAGAAAGGACCCCGAATAGCCAGGGGAATATTAAAAAAGAAAACCATCACAATGCCAGATTTCAGGTTGTACTACAAAGCTATGGTCATCAAGACAGTGTGGTACTGGCACAAAAACAGACACATATATCAATGGAACAGAATAGAGAATCCAGAAGTGGACCCTCAGCTTTATGATCAACTAATATTCAATAAAGGAGGAAAGACTATCCACTGGAAAAAAGACAGTCTCTTCAATAAATGGTGCTGGGAAAATTGGACATCCACATGCAGAAGAATGAAACTAGACCATTCTCTTACACTGTACACAAAGGTCTACTCAAAATGGATGAAAGATCTAAATGTGAGACAAGATTCCACCAAAATCCTAGGGGAGAACACAGGCAACACCCTTTTTGAACTTGGCCACAGCAACTTCTTGCAAGATACATCCATGAAGGCAAGAGAAACAAAAGCAAAAATGAATTATTGGGACTTAATCAAGAAAAAAGCTTTTGCACAGCAAAAGAAACAGTCCACAAAACTAAAAGACAACCTACAGAATGGGAGAAGATATTTGCAAATGAACTTTCAGATAAAGGGCTAGTATCCAAGATCTATGAAGAACTTATTAAACTCAACAGCAAAGAAACAAACAATCCAATCATGAAATGGGCAAAATAAATGAACAGAAATTTCACAGGGGAAGACATAGACATGGCCAACAAGCACATGAGAAAATGCTCCGCATCCCTGGCCATCAGGAAAATACAAATAAAAAGCACAATGAGATACCACCCCACACCAGTGAGAATGCGGAAAATTAACAAGACAGGAAACCACAAATGTTGGAGAGGATGTGGAGAAAGGGGAGCCCTCTTGCACTGTTGGTGGGAATGTGAACTAGTGCAGCCACTCTGGAAAACTGTGTGGAGGTTCCTCAAAGAGTTAAAAATAGACCTGCCCTTCGACCCAGCAATTGCACTGCTGGGGATTTACCCCAAAGATACAGATGCAGTGAAACGCTGTGACACCTGCACCTGAATGTTTATAGCACCGATGTCCACAATAGCCAAACTGTGGAAGTAGCCCTGGTGTCCATTGAAAGGCGAATGGATGAAGAAGATGTGGTCTATGTATACAATGGAATATTACTCAGCCATTAGAAACGACAAATACCCACCATTTGCTTCAATGTGAAGGGACCTGGAGCGTATTATGCTGAGTGAAATAAGTCAATCAGAAAAGGACAAACATTATATGGTCTCATTCATTTGGGGAATATAAAAATTAGTGAAAGGGAATAAAGGGAAAGGAGAGAAAATGAGTGAAAATATCAGTGAGGGTGACAAAATATGAGAGACACCTAACTCTGGGAAATGAACAAGGAGTAGTGGAAGGGGAAGTGGGTGGGGGTTTGAGGTGACTGGGTGATGGGCACTGAGGAGGGCACTTCGCGGGATGAGCACTGGGTGTTATGTTATATGTTGGCAAATTAAACTCCAATAAAAAAAAATTAAAAAAAAAAAGTCAGTGTGCTGACTCCCATGTCCCCAATGTGCTGAGGACTAGGAGATTCAGTTCTCAGATAGGCTCCGCAGCTGGTTCCCCACAAATATCCATACATACACTTACCTATATGTATGGTAATTAACTCATAATCATTAGAAAATCTATATATCTGTTTTTTTAAGATACTATTAAAGTATAATTCACTAATGATCATAATAACACCTAAAATTTGGTGCTTTGTAATTTACAAAACACTTCTATACATTCTCTCATTTAATTTTCAAAAAAAAAAAAAAAAAGCTTGAGGATTACCAAACCCCCATTATAGATCTATTTGTGAGATTCCTTTTCCTAAAGTGACTTGTCCAAGGTCAAACATCCACAAAGAAGCAGAGCCAAGACAAAAGCCCCAGTCTTTTGACTTCTATTGCAGCCTTCTTTACACATACCCTCAGAACCATGAAATCATTCAGTTAACAAATACTAGTTGAGCCCTTACTGTTTGCCATCCATGTTGCTAGGTGCTGAAACAGATACAAAGAAAAAAGACAAAAGATCTGGAAATTCTCCATGGTGATAGAGGTCATAGACAGTTTGGATCTTTGAAAACCAAAAGACAATATTAAGCAGCATGGAAACCTACGCCAAAAATGCTAATAACAGAATTGACAAATCTGAATTTAGCTTTCTTAAGCACATTTTTTTGTGGAGGCATGAAGCCAGATAAAGCAAAAGCTGGGAAATTCTCTTGTAGCAATTGAGATGACTGTAAACTTTAATTGAGGTTGTGAGCTCTAAATTTGATCTAATCCCTAAAAATTATGGGAAGCAACAAACCAATTGCTTGTATCAATAGAAATCTTTCACATACATCTACATAGTACATTTGAAAAGATATCCAAATAGAGATTTTGAGATTTAACCTATGAACTAAAACTTGTACTATATGACTGAGCTGGGGAATCCTGATATAATTATGTTAATAGATAGTTCTCAAATGAATTCCTTGACAATCCCTTTGGCCCTAAGCTCCAAGAATTCTTTCATTCAAGTTGACTTTGGTGATGCTTAAGCCATTGCATTATTATTTTAAATGTCTTATGAACAAAAAATTTATTTAAAAGGATAGCCAATATTCTGAACAAATACTGTGATTTGTATCTTTTCAAATGAATAGCTACACCAACTTTTAGATGTATGCCTTAATTCTGTGGCTTCTAATAGTCTCAAAATCTCTACTCCAATATCTTTTCAAATGTATACCTTTATTTTTTGCCACTTACTCCTCCACCTTTCAGAATTTTTTAATCACTTTTGAAATACATATTTTCAGCCTTTTGAAGTTAGTTTACTTATAAGTACAAAGACCTTCCTGTAAATCTTAAACAATTTCTGGTAGGATGTATGGGGCAGAACAGGCATATCTTTTATAAAATACTATTACTTGTTCTAAGAAAGAAAATACCTTGTATAACAGGTATAAAATAGAACCTGTTAAAATAACATATTAATAATTGAGGTATCTTTTGTTAAAAAATTATTTATTTGAGAGAGAGAGAGTACAAGTCTAAGGGAGGGGCAGAGGGAGAAGGAAAAGCAGGCTCCCTGCTTAGCAGGGAGCCTGACATGGGGCTGGATCCCAGGACACTGGGATCATGACCTGAGTCAAAGGCAGGTGCTTAACCAACTGAGCAACCCAGGCGCCCCCTGAGGTGGCTTTTTGGTGTGTGTTTTGTTCATTTTTTGTATTGTATGCTTTGAAACTTTTCTATTTTTCTCCTGTGTAAATTTTAAGGGTATTCTTGTTTTCTGGTTTCCTTGGGACTTATATAAGATAATTTATAACAGTATAATTTAAGTTGATAACAACTTAAGTTCAATCATATATTAAAAACTCTACACTTTGACTTCTCCTGTCTCACTTTAAATTTTTGTCACAATTTACATTTATTCCTATAATGTATTTTTAAACATTTTTTACTTATACTTATTTGTAATAATTTACTTTTTTTTAAAGTAAGTTCTGGGGCAGCCTGGGTGGCTCAGCGGTTTAGCACCTTCAGCCCAGGATGTGATCCTGGAGATCCCGGATCGAGTCCCATGTCGGGCTCCCCGCATGGAGTCTGCTTCTCCCTCTGCCTGTATCTCTGTCTGTCTGTCTGTCTGTCTCTCTCTCTCTCGTTCTGTGTGTGTGTCTCGTGAATAAATAAATAAAATCTTTAAAAAAATAAAGTAAGTTCTGTGCCCAATGTGGGGCTTAAATTCATGACCCTGAGATCTAGAGTCACATGCTCTACTGAATAAGCCAACCAGGTTCCCCTATAATAATTTTTATTTTACTTTTAGGACTTCTAGTAACCCACCACAATTACACTAATGCAGTGTTCTTTTATTTGTCTATATATTTATCATTACCAATGAGTTTCAGGACAGTATTTATCTCTCCTTCATTTTTTTCTTCCAAGTTTTTATTTAAATCCAATTAGTTAACACACACTGTAATATTAGTTTCACAGGTAGGATTCAGTGATTCATCACTTATATAAAACACCCATTGCTCATCACAAGTTCCCTCCTGAATAGCCGTCACCCGTTGAACACATCCCCCTGCCATCTCCCCTCTAGCAACACTCAGTTTGTTCTCTAAAGTAAGAGTCCATTTATGCTTTCCTCTCTCTTTTTTCCCCATGTTTATCTGTTTTTTTTTCCACATATGAGTGAAATCAAATGATATTGGTCTTACTCTGACTGATTTTGCTTGGCATAATACTCTTTAGATCTATCAATGTTGTTACAAATGGCAAGATGTCATTTTTATGGCTGAGTAATATTCTGTTGGAAAAAAATATATATATACCACTTTTTCTTTATCCATTCATTAGACCATGGACTTTGGTGCTACTTTCATAATTTCCCTGTTGTTGATAGTGATGCTGTAAACATCAGGATATTTCTTCATGTATTTTTTAAGATTTTATTTATTTATTCATGAGAGACACAGAGAGAAAGAGGCAGAGGCATAGGCAGAGGGAGAGGCAGGCTCCATGCAGGGAGCCCAATGCGGGACTCAATCCCAGGACTCCAGGATCACACCCTGAGCCAAAGGCAGATGCTCAACTGCTGAGCCACCCAGGCATCCCAAGATTTTATTTTTAAGTAATATCTACACCCAACGTGGGACTCGAACCTACAACCTCAAGATCAAGAGTTGCATGCTCTACCAACTGAGCCAGCAGATGCCCCATCTTCATGTATTTCTTCAAATCAGTAATTTATATCCTTTGGGTAAATACCTAGGAGTACAGTTCGTGGATCCTAGGGTCGTTATATAACTTTTTGAGGAAACTTCATACCATTTTCAAGAGTGGCTGCACCAGTTTGCATCCCCACCAAAAGCGTAAGAGCGTTCCCCTTTCTCCACATCCTTTTCAAATCTATTGTTTCCTGTGTTGTTAATATTAGCCATTCTGACAGGTATGAGGTGATACTTCATTGTAGTTTGGATTTGTATTTCCCTGATGATGAGTGATATACATCTTTTCATGTGTCTGTTAGCTATCTGGATGTCTTCTTTGGAAAACTGTCTATACATGTCTTCTATCCATTTTTAACTGTATTATTTGGTTTTTGTATGTTGAGTTTTATAAGTACTTCATATATTTTGGATACTAACCCTTTATTAGATATGTCATTGCAAATATCTTCTCCCATTCCATAGGCTGCCTTTTGGTTTTGTTGATTGTTTTGTTCACTGTGCAGAAGCTTTTTATCTTGATGAATTCCCAATAGTTCATTTCTGTTTTTGTTTCCCTTGCCTTGAGAATGTTGCTAGTAAGAAGATAATATGGCTGATGTCAAAGAGGATACTACCTGTGTTCTCTAGGATTTTGATGCTTTTCTGTCTCAAATTTAGGTCTTTCATCTATTTTGAATTCATTTTTGTGTATGGTGTAAGAAAGTGGTCCAGTTTCATTCTTCTGTATGTTGCTGTCCAGTTTTCTCAGCACCATTAGTTGAAGATACTGTCTTTTTACTACTGAATAGTCTTTCCTGCTTTGTTAAAGATTAGTTGACCATACACTTATGGATCCATTTCTGGGTTTTCTATTCTGTTCCATTAACCTATATGCCTATTTTTGTAACAATACCATACTGTTTGGATCATTACAACTTTGTAATATAACTTAAAATCTGGAATTGTAGGGATCCCTGGGTGGCTCAGCGGTTTAGCACCTGACTTCAGCCCAGGGCATGATCCTGGAGTTCCGGGATTGAGTCCCGCATGGGGCTTCCTGCATGGAGCCTGCTTCTCCCTCTGCCTGTGTCTCTGCCTCTCTCTGTCTCTGTCTCTCTCTGTCTCTCATGAATAAATCAAATCAAATCAAATCTGGAATTGTGATGCCTGCAGCTTTGCTTTCCTTTTTCAAATTGCTTTGGCTCTTCGGGGTCTTTTGTGGTTCCATATATATTGTAAGATTGTGCTACCTCTGTGAAAAATGGTGGTGGTATTTTGATAGGGATTGCATTGAATGTCTTTGGGTAATATAGACATATTAACAATATTTATTCTTCCAATCCATGACCATGGAATGTGTATTACTTTGTGTAATCTTCAATTTATTTCATCAGTGCTTTTTAGTTTTCAGAGTACAGATCTTTTACCTCTTTAATTGGGTTTATTCCTAGATATCTATGGTTTTTCCTACAATTACAAATGGTATTGATTCTTGGATTTCTCTTTCTCCTGCTTCACTACTGATGTATAGAAATGCAATAGATTTCTGCATGTTGATTGTGTATCCTGTGACCCGATTAATTTGTATATCAATTCTAGCAATTTTTTGGTGGAGTTTCTTGGGTTCTCAACATAGAGTATCATCATCTACAAATAATGAAACTTTCTCTTCTTCCTTGTCAATTTGGATGCCTTCTATTTCTTTTTGTTGTCTTTTTGCTGAAGCTAAGACTTCTAGTACTATGTTAAAATAACAATGGTGAGAGTGATCATCTCTGTTTTGTTCCTAAGCATAGAGGAAAAGCTCTGTTTTTCACCACCAAGAATGATATTAGCTGTGGATTTTTTGTATATGGCCTTTATGATGTTGAGGTATATTCCCTCTATCCCTCCATTGTTGAGGATTTTTATCATGAATAGATGTTGTACTTTGTCAAATGCTATTTCTACATCTATTAAGAGGATCATGTGGTTCTTATCCTTTCTTTTATTAATGCTGTGTATCACTTTGATTGATATGTGAGTATTGAATCATCCTGCAACCCAGGAATAATCATGGTGAAAGATTCTTGTAATGGACTGTTGGGTTTGATTTGCTACTATTTTACTGAGAATTTTTGCATGCATGTTAATCAGGGATATTGGCCTGTAATTTTCCTTTTTAGTGTAGTCTTGTCTGATTTTGGAATCAGGTTAATGCTGGCCTCATACAATCAGTTTGAAAGTTTTCTTTCCATTTCTAATTTTTGAAATACATTGAGAATAGGTATTAACCCTTCATTTAATATTTGGTAGAATTCCCCTGGGAAGCCGTCTGGCCCTGGACTTTTGTTTATTAGGAGATTTTGATTACTGATTCACTTTCTTTACTGGTTATGTGTCTGTTCAAGCTTTCTATTTCTTCCTATTTCAGCTTTGGTAGTTTATGTGTTTCTAGGAATTATTCCATTTATTCCAGGTTCCCTATTTGTTTGCATATAATTTTTCATAATATTTTCTTATACTGTTTGTATTTCTGTGTTATTGCTTGTGATTTCTCCTCTCTCATTTGTGATTTTATAATTACTTGAGTCTTTTTCTCTTTTCTTTTTGATAAGTCTGTCTAGGAGTTCATCAATGCTATTAATTTTCTTTTAAGAAACAGCTCATAGTTTAATTGATCTGTTCTACTCAGTTTTGTTTGTTTGTTTCATATCATTTATTTCTGCTCTAATCTTTATTATTTCCCTTCTCCTGGTATGAGGCTTCATTGCTTGATCTTTGTCTATCTCCTTTACATGGAAGCTCAGGTTACTTATTTGAGATTTTTCTTGATTCTTGAAGTAGGCCTGAATTTGTATATTCCCAAATTTCTTTTTGTGGTTGACTTAAAGCTTTATAGCTTTGTGGTTGGAAAAGATGCACGGTATAACCTCAATCCTTTTGTACATGTTGAGGCCTGATTTGTGCCCTACTGTGAGATCTGTTCTGCAGAATGTCCCTTGTGCACTTGAAAAGAATGTGCACTTTGCTCCTTTAGAATGAAATGTTCTGAATATATCTGTTAAGTACATCTGGTCCAGTGTGTCATTCGAAGCCACTGTTTCCTTGTTGATTTTCTGCATAGATGATTTGTTTATTGATGTAAGTGGGCTGTTAAAGTCCCCTCTTATTATCGTATTATTATCAATAATATGTTTGTTATTAAGCATTCCTTTATGTTTGTTATGAAGTGTTTTATGTATTTGGCTGCTTCCAAGTTGGGGGCATAGATATTTACAACTCTTAGATCTTCTTATCGGGTAGTCCTCTTTATTATGATATAGAACCCTTCTTCATTTCTTGTTAGAGTCCTTGGTTTAAGATCTAGTTAATGTGATACAAGTGTTGCTACTTTGGCTTCCTTTTGACTTCCGTTTGCATGGTAAATATTTCTCCATCCCTTCACTTTCAATCTGTAGGTGTCTTTAGGTTTAAAATGAGTCTCTTTTAGACAGCATATAGATGGGTCTTCTTCTTTTTTAAAATCCATCCTGACACTGTCTCTTCATTAGAGCATTTAGTCCATCTACATTCAGAGTAATTATTGTTATATTGTGGAACTTAGTGCCAAAATATTGTTATAAGTGGAACTTAGTGCCATTTTATTAATTGTTTGGCATTGTTTCTGGAGATTTTCTCTGTTCCTTTCTAGTCTCTGTCACTTTTGGTATTTCTTTCCCACTCAGAGTCCCTTTTGATATTTCTTGCAGGGCTGGTTTAGTGGTCACAAACTCCTTTAGTGTTTTTTGTCTGGGAAACTCTTTATCTCTCCTTCTATTATGAATGACAGTCTTGCTGGATAGAGTATTCTTGACTGTGTGTTTTTCCCAAGCAGCACATTGAATATATCATGCCACTCTCTTTCAGCCTGCCAAGTTTTTGTGGAGAGATCTGTTGCTGATCGAATCCACATTCCCTTATGAGTTAGGAACTTCTTTTGTCTTGCTACTTTTAGGATTTTTTCAATCTCTACTTATTGTAGATCTAACTACAATATACCTTGGTGTTGGCTGCTTTTGTTGATTTTGATGGGATTGCTCTGTGCCTTCTGGATTTGGAAGTCTGTTTCCTCCCCCAGATTAGGGAATTTTTCAGCTATAATTTCCTCAAATAAATCTTCTGCCCCCTTTTCTTTCTTCTTCTGGGATTCCTATGATAAGAACATAATAATGTTTCCTGGAGTCATTGAGTTCCCTAAATCTACTTTCAGGATCCAAGATCTTTCTTTGTCTTTTCATCAGCTTCCTTATTTTCCATAATTATATCTTCTGTATCACTTGTTCGTTCCTCTGTCCTCCCATCTTTGAGGTCATTATATCCAGTTGGTTCATATCTCAGTTACTACAGTTTTTCATTTTGGCCTAATTGGATTTAACTTTTTTTTTTAAATCTCTGTGGTAAGGATCTCCCTGATGTCTTCTATGTTTTTCTCAGACCCAACTGGTATCCTTATGATTGTTGATTTAAAATCTGCCTCAGGCATAGTACTTATCTCTGTTTCGATTAGATCCTTGGGCATGACCTTTTCTTGTTCTTTCTGTTGTGATGAATTCCTCCATCTTAACATTTTGTCTGGGTCTTCATCTTCTTTTGTGTGTTAGGAAAGCCTTTATGTTTTCTGATCCCAAGAGTAATGGCTTTATGAAGAAGAGGTCATATAAAATGTCCAGGGCCTGCCACTTCAGGAGGTATCTCTGGTGTGTACTGCATGCACTCTGTTGCTGTGTTTTGGCTGCTTTATACCTCAGATCAGTCCTCTACAGAATTTCTCGTTGCCTGCAGTGGGGAGTGTTTAGAAATTGCCAGAGTATGTTGAGTTTTAACTAGGTGTGCTCTGGTCGGCTTGCTAAAAGAGACCTGATGGTATTTCCACTGGATCTGAAGTTTTGCAGAACTCTATGGTTGATAGATGTGGTGCATGCAGGAGTTTGTGCTGGTCTTCTGAGGGAGAAGTGCACTGAACTGGTTCTCAGGAACACTTGCCCAAAAAAGGGGTACCATCAGAGGGCAGTGGAGCAGGGCTTGGTATAAGTAGCCAGTATGGGTGCTGTGCTGTTTATAGAAGTTTGTCTGAGTTGATGGGTGGGGGAGTTAAATGCTCCCAGTCAGCAATTTTGTTACTGGTGCAGGGAGTTTCTGCTTTCTGCTGTCAGGGAAGCCCTCCCAGAAGAGCAAATAATTTCCCCTCATTTGTCCTCCGTGTTCTTCATATCACTGTTTTCGCACCATCTGCATCTAGGTTGCTTGCCTTTCTGGAGCATCACAGTACGCTTGGGCTCTATCCCAGCCAGTTTTAAAAGTCAGAACTTTAGGAACCTGGTGTGGTAGGACCTGTGCTGGTCTGGGGAGAGTTTTGCCATGCTGATACTGATGTACGTTTGACCCAGAAGCGCAGTCACACTAGAGTGCAAGAGAATGGGATGTGGAGCAAAGCACACTATAGAACCAATGTCCAGGTTAGCCATCCTCAACAGGTGTTGCTGCATCTGTGCTGAGGGGTGGTAAAGGGAAATGGTGCCCACTGGCACTTTTGCCTCCAGAGAGGCAATGCCACCTCTCTCCAGTGTGCTCCAAGAAGAGGGAACAGTCTCTCCCAGCGTGCCCTAGGCAAGCTTTCGATCATACCACCTGCCCTCAGGTTACCCGCATGGCTCTTCTACTGGAGCACTGCAACACCCTAGGGCTCTGTTCTAGCCATACCATGGACTACTAAACCTCCAGTATTTGAGTTCCACTGGCTGTAAAATCTCAAAAAAAAAAAATCAACCCCTTACATTTTCGTAGTCATTGTCTTTGCGAACTGGTTTCCTTGTGTGATCCTATGTACGCTCCTACCTGTCTCTCACACTTCTCTCTACCACCAGGGATCCCTTTCCTCCAGAGCACCCATGACTTCTCCCCGACTGTCCTCTACATATGTCCTACCTTCCATGATGTGGTCTGTTTTCTCCTTCTAGTTGTGCCATCTGTTCTTTCAATCTACAGATTGATTTCTTGGATATTAAGAATGATTTGATATTTATCTATGTGTTTGAGGGACAAACAAGCCTAAGGTCCTCCAAATACTCTGCCCTGTCAGCTCCTCCCCTCTCTCTTTCATTTATGAAGGACAATTTTGCTGGAAATAATATTTTTGGTTAGAAGTTTTTTTCTTTTTCCTTTAAGCATTTTCACTATATTATCTCATTCCATTCTGACCTGCAAGATTTCTGCTGAAAAATCTACTGATAGTCTTATGGGGGTTCGCTTATATGTGAACAGTGACTTTTCTATTGCTGCCTTCAAAATACTTTTGACTTTTTTTATAAGAATTCAATTTGCCAACATATAGCATAACACCTGTGCTCATCCCATCAAGTGCCCCCCTTAGTGCCTGACACCTAGTCACCCCCACCCCCCCCGCCCATCTCCCTTTCCACCACCCCTTGTTCATTTCCCAGTTAGGAGTCTCTCATGTTCTGTCTCCCTTTCTAATATTTCCCAATCATTTTTTTCTCCTTTCCCCTTTCTTCCCTTTCACTATTTTTTATATTCCCCAAATGAATGGGACCATATAATGTTTGTCCTTCTCTGAACAACTAATTTCACTCAGCATAATACACTCCAGTTCCATCCATGTCGAAGCAAATGCTGGGTATTTGTCGATTCTAATATCTGAGTAATATTCCATTGTATACATAGACAACATCTTCTTTATCCATTCATCTTTCGATGGACAACGAGACTCCTTCCACAGTTTAGCTATTGTGAACATTACTGCTATAAACATCGGGGTGCAGGTATCCCAGCGTTTCATTGCATCTGTATATTTGGGATAAATCCCCAGCAGTGCAATTGCTGGGTCAAAGGGCAGATCTATTTTTAGCTCTTTGAGGAACCTCCACACAGTTTTCCAGAGTGGCTGCACCAGTTCACATTCCCACCAACAGTGTAAGAGGGTTCCCTTTTCTCCGCACCCTCTCCAACATTTATGGTTTCCTGCCTTGTTAATTTTCCCCATTCTGACTGGTGTGAGGTGGTATCTCATTGTGGTTTTGATTGGTATTTCCCTGATGGCAAGTGATGTGGAGCATTTTCTCATGTGATTGTTGGCCATGTCTATGTCTTCCTCTGTGAGATTTCTGTTCATATCTTTTGCCCATTTCATGATTGGATTGTTTGTTTCTTTGATGTTGAGTTTAATAAGTTCTGTATACATCTTGGATACTAGCCGTTTATCCAATACGTCATTTGTAAATATCTTCTCCCATTCTGTAGGTTGACTTTTAGTTTTGTTGACTGTTCCTTTTGCTGCGCAGAAGCTTCTTATCTTGATGAAGTCCCAATAATTCATTTTTGCTTTTATTTCTCTTGCCTTCATGGATGTGTATTGCAAGAGTTGCTGTGGCCAAGATCAAAAAGGGTGTTGCCTATGTTCTCCTCTAGGATTCTGATGGAATCTTCTCTCACATTTTGATCTTTCATCCATTTTGAGTTTATCTTTGTGTAAGGTGAAAGAGAGTGGTATACTTTCATTCTTCTGCATGTGGATGTCCAATTTTTCCAGCACCACTTATTGAAGAGACTGTCTTTCTTCCAATGGATAGTCTTTCCTCCTTTGTCAAATATTAGTTGGCCATAAAGTTGAGGGTCCACTTCTGGGTTCTCTCTTCTGTTCCATTGATCTATATGTCTGTTTTTGTGCCAGTACCACACTGTCTTGATGACCACAGCTTTGTAGTACAACCTGAAATCTGGCATTGTGATGCCCCCGGATATGGTTTTCTTTTTTAAAATTCCCCTGGCTATTCAGGGTCTTTACTGATTCCACACAAACTTAAGATAATTTCTTCCAACTCTCTGAAGAAGGTCCATGGTATTTTGTTTTTTGTTTCTTTTTTTAAGATTATTTATTTATTTATTCATAGAGACACAGAGAGAGAGAGAGACAGAGAGACAGAGAGAGAGACAGAGACAGAGAGAGAGACAGAGACAGAGAGAGAGAGAGAGGCAGAGAGACAGACAGAGGGAGAAGCAGGCACCATGTGGAGAGCCTGACCAGGGACTTGATCCAGGTTCTCCAGGATCACACCCTAGACTGCAGGCGGCACTAAACGCTGCGCCACCAGGGCTGCCCACTCCATGGTATTTTGATTGGGATTGCATTAAATGTTTAAAATGCCCTATGTAGCATTGACATTTTTACAATATTAATTATTCCAATCCATGAGCATGGAATATTTTTCCATCTCTTTGTGTCTTCCTTAATTTCTTTTAGAAGTGTTCTGTAGTTTTTAGGGTATAGATCCTTTACCTCTTTGGTTAGGTTTATTCCTAGATATCTTATGCTTTTGGGTACAATTGTCAATAGGATTGATTCCTTCATTTCTCTTTCTTCAGTCTCATTGTTAGTGTATAGAAATGCCACTGACTTCTGGGCATTGATTTTGTATCCTGCCACACTGCCGAATTGCAGTATGAGTTCTAGCAATCTTGAGCTGGAGTCTTTTGGGTTTTCTATGTAGAGTATCATGTTATTGGCGAAGAGGGAGAGTTTGACTTCTTCTTTGCCAATTTAAATGCCTTTTATTTCTTTTTGTTGCCTGATTGCTGATGATAGGACTTCTAGTACTATGTTGAATAGCAGTGGTGAGAGTGGACATCCTGTCTTCTTCCTGATCTTAGAGGAAAGGCTCCCAGTGTTTCTCCATTGAGAATGATATTTGTTCTGGGCTTTTTTAGATGGCTTTTAAGATGCTGAGGAATGTTCTCTCTATCCCTACACTCTGAAGAGTTTTGATCAGGAATGGATGCTGTATTTTGTCAAATGCTTTCTCTGCATCTATGGAGAGGATCATATGGTTCTTGGTTTTTCTCTTGCTGACATGATCAATCACATTGATTGCTTTACGAGTGTTGAACCAGCCTATCATCCTGGGGAAAAATCCCACTTGGTCATGATGAATAATCTTCTTAATGTATTGTTGGATCCTATTGGCTGGTACCTGTTTGAGAATTTTTGCATCCAAGTTCATCAGGGAGATTTGTCTATAATTCTCCTTTTTGATGGGGTGTTTGTCTGGTTTTGGAATTAAGGTGATGATGGCTTCCTAGAAGGAATGGAAGTTCTCCATCTCTTTCTATCTTTCCAAACAGCTTTAGTAGAATAGGTATGGTTTCTTCTTTAAACGTTTTATAGAATTCCCCAGGGAAGCCATATGGTCCTGGACTCTTGTGTCTTGGGAGGTTTTTGATGACTGCTTCAATTTCCTCCCTGGTTATTGTTTTCTATTTCTTCCTGTTTCAATTTTGGTAGTTTGTGGTTTTCCAGAAGTGCATCCATTTCTTTTAGATTACCTAATTTATTGGCGTAGAGCTGCTCATAATATGTTTTAAAATCATTTGGATTTCCTTGGTGTTGGTGGTGATCTCTCCTTTCTCATCATGATTTTATTAGAGTCTTTTCTCTTTTCTTTTTAATAAGGCTGGCTAATGGTTTATCTATCTTATTAATTATTTCAAAGAACCAACTCCTGGTTTTGTTAATCTGTTCCACAGTTTTCCTGGTCTCTATTTCATGAGTTCTGCTCAAATCTTTATTAACTTTCTTCTTCTGCTAGGTGTAGGATCTATTTGCTGTTTTTTCGCCAGCTCGTTTAGGTGCAAGGTCAGCTTTTCTATCTGAGTTCTTTCCAGTTTTGGATGGATGCTTGTATTATGATGTATTTCCCCCTCAGGACTGCTTTTGCTGTATCCCAAAGATTTGAATGGTTGTATCTTCATTCTCATTACTTTCCATGAATCTTTTTAATTATTCCTTAATTTCCTGGCTGACCCTTTCATCTTTTAGCAGGATGGTCCTTAACCTCGACGTGTTTCAAATCCTTCCATACTTCTGTGATTTAGTTCAAATTTCAAAGCATTATGGTCTGAAAATATGCAGGGGATGATCCCAATCTTTTAGTATTGGTTAAGACCTGATTTGTGACCCAGTATGTGGTCTATTCTGGAGAAATTTCCATGTGCACTTGAGAAAAATGTGTATTCAGTTGCGTTCAGAAGGAAAGTTCTGTAAATATCTGTGAAATCCATCTGATCCAGTGTATCATTTAAAGCTCTTGTATCTTTGGAGCTGTTGTGCATGGAATACCTGTCAATTGTAGATAGCGCTACATTCAAGTCACCAAGTATAAGTGTATTATTATCTAAGTATTTCTTAACTTTGGTTATTAATTTATTGATATATTTGGCAGGTCCCACATTCAGGGCATAAATATTGATGATTTTTAGGTCCTTTTGTTGGATACATACTTTAAGTATGATATAGTGTCCCTCTTCATCTCTTACTACCATCTTCGGGATAAACTTTAGTTTATCTGATATAATGATGGCTACCTCTGCTTTCTTTTGAGCACCATTTGAATGGTACATTGTTCTCCAACCTTTTATTTTCAGGTTGTAGGTGTCCTTATGTCTAAAATGAGTCTCTTGTAGACAGAAAATAGATGGGTCTTGCTTTTTTATCCACTCTGTAACCCTGCGCCTCTTGATGGGGTCATTAAGCCCATTCACGTTCAGAGTTGCTATTGAAAGATATGAATTTAGTGTCATCATGATACCTATTCAGTCACTGTTTTTGTGGATATTTCCATTGGACTTCCTCTATTACAGAATCCCCCTAGTATTTCTTGCAGAGCTGGCTTCGTGGTTACAGATTCTTTCAGTTTCTGCCTGTCTTGGAAGCTCTTCATCTCTCCTTCTATGCTGAATGAGAGCCTTGCTGGATAAAGGACTCTTGGCTGCATGTTCTTCTCATTTAGGACCCTGATTATATCCCGCCAGCCCTTTCTGGCCTGCCAGGTCTCTGTGGAGAGGTCTGCTGTTAATCTAATATTTAGCCCCATAAAAATTAGAGATTTCTTGTCTCTTGCTGCTTTAAGGATCTTCTCTTTATCTTTGGAACTCACAAGTTTCACTATTAAATGTTGAGGTGTTGAGCGGTTTTTATTGATTTTAGGGCGGGGATCTCTCTATTTCCTGGATCTGAATGCCTGTTTCCCTCTCCCAATTAAGGAAGTTCTCAGGTATGATTTATTCAAATACATATTCTGGATCTCTATCCCTTTCGGCGCCTTCGGGAACCCCAATTAAATGTAAATTTTTCCTTCTGAGCCTTCATTTATTTCCCTTAACCTATCCTTATGATCTTTTGTTTGTCTCTTTTTTCCTCAGTTTCCCTTCTGGCCATCAAATTGTCTTCTACGCCACTCTCTAGTTATTCTACCTCATTAACCCTCGTCTTTAGGACCTCTAGTTTGGATTGCCTCTCATTTAATTGATTTTTAATTTCTGCCTGATTAGATATAAATTCTGCAGTCATAAAGTCTCTTGAATCCTTTATGCTTTTTTCTAGAACTACCAGTAGCTTTATAATTGTGCTTCTGAATTGGCTTTCTGACATTGAATTGTAATCCAAATTTTGTAACTCTGTGGGAGAGAGGACTGTTTCTGATTCTTTCTTTTGTGGGAAGTTTTCCTTCTAGTCATTTTCCTTCTAGTCTGCTCAATGCAGAGTGGCCAAAAACAAGTTGTACTGGGAAAAGGAGAAAAAGGGAAGAGAGAAAAGAAAAGAAAAAAAGAAGAAAAAAAGAGAAAAGAGTAAAAAGGGGGGAAGCAAACAGAAAACAAAAACCTGGGGGAGGGGCAAAATGGCGGAAGAGTAGGGTCCCCAAGTCACCTGTCCCCACCAAATTACCTAGATAACCTTCAAATCATCCTGAAAATCTACGAATTCGGCCTGAGATTTAAAGAGAGACCAGCTGGAATGCTACAGTGAGAAGAGTTCGTGCTTCTGTCAAGGTAGGAAGACGGGGAAAAAGAAATAAAGAAACAAAAGGCATCCAAGGGGGAGGGACCCCGTGAGGAGCTGGCTAAGGCCGGGGCGAGAGTCCCCAGGACAGGAAAGCTCCCTCCCGGAGAAGCAGGAGCTGCACCAATCTTCCCGGGTGTAAAGGCACCCGCAGGGAGGTAGAGCAGGACCCCAGGAGGGTGGGGATGCCCTCAGGCTCCCTGGGACACTAACAGACACCTGCGCCCCAGGGGGAGAGTGCGCCAAGCTCCCTAAAGGACTGCAGCGCGCGCACGGCTGGCCCCAGGAGCAGCTCGGAGGGGCTCCGGCAGAGACTCCGCATGGAGGGGGATGCGTGCCCTGGGAGCAGCTGGGGGGGGGGGGGCTCAGGCGAGGGCTCCGCGGAGAGGGGGCTGCGTGGCCGGAGCGCGAATCCAACAGCTCAGGCCCAGGAGCAGAGGGCGCGGGGGACACAGCCCAGGATCTGGCCTCTCCCCGGGATACGCAGAGGCCAGGAGGGCACAGGACAGCAAGGACACTCCTGCCCCAAGCGGAGCAGATCAGCGGCCCCACCCCCGGAGCATCCAGGCCCCTATAGACTGAGAACTGCGGTATTTACTGCGGGAGCTGAATCCAGGGCTCCAGAGCTGGCCCCCACCACTGTGGTTGTTCCTCCTGGGGCCTCACAGTGGCCTCACCGGATAAACGTTACTTACTGAGCCCTGCACCAGGCAGGGGGCAGAGCAGCTCCCCCAAGTGCTAACACCTGAAAATCAGCACAATAGGCCCCTCCCCCAGAAGACCAGCTAGACGGACAGGGAAAAAAAATTATTGACCAAGCAGCACTGGAAGGATCCAGGGGAAGTCAAGGGACTTACAGTATAGAGAATCAGAGGATACTCCCCCATATTTTTGTTGTTCTTGTTGTTGTTCTGTTTTTTTTTTGTTTTTGCTTTTAGATTTGTTTGCTTCCCCCACTCCCTTTTTTTCCTTTCTTTCTTTTTCTTTCCCTTTTTCTACTCTTTTTTTTTTATTCTTCCTTTTTTTCTTTTTTCCTTTTCTCTTTTATTTCCTTCTTTCTCTCCTCTCTTTTCCTCCTTTTCCCAATACAACTTATTTTTGGCCACTCTGCACTGAGCAAAATGACTAGAAGGGAAACCTCACCTAAAAAGAAAGAATCAGAAACAGTCCTCTCTCCCAGAGTTACAAAATTTGGATTACAATTCAATGTCAGAAAGCCAATTCAGAAGCACTAGTATAAAGCAACTGGTGGCTCTAGAAAAAAGCATAAAGGGCTCAAGAGACTTCATGACTGCAGAATTTAGATCTAATCAGGCAGAAATTAAAATCAATTGAATGAGATGCAATCCAAACTAGAAGTCCTAACGACAAGGGTTAACGAGGTAGAAGAACGAGTGAATGACATAGAAGACAAGTTGATGGCAAAGAGAGAAACTGAGGAAAAAAGAGACAAACAATTAAAAGATCATGAGGTCTTAACCGATACCAAAAGATTGGGATCGTCCCCTGCATATTCTCAGACCATAATGCCTTGAAATTAGAACTAAATCACAACAAGAAGTTTGGAAGGACCTCAAACCCGTGGAGGTTAAGGACCATCCTGCTAAAAGATGAAAGGGTCAGCCAGGAAATTAAGGAAGAATTAAAAAGATTCATGGAAACTAATGAGAATGGGTGTTATTCTGTATGTTGGTAAATTGAACACCAATAAAAAAAAATTTAAAAATTTAAAAAAAAGAGGCTTAGCAACTTTATAGGGGCCAGTGGCCAATGGGATACGCAGAAAGTTGCATAGTCATGCTGGTCCGCTGAGCCGGATTTCCGGTTAGGGTGTGCCCTGGTCTTTGACTAGGGCAGCGCAGTGCCCTAAGTAATAAGCAGGTCAGCACAAGGCGGGTACAGCCCAAAATAGAGTTAGTCCTGCTCTGCTTGTCCAGGGGTAGGGGATTTTGTTAAATTTCCTGGGTCCCACATTCCCCCCTTTTTCAGAGGATCCTATGCAGGACCCAATCATGGGTCCAGGTTGCTCTCAGAGTGAGCCAGGGGATGATTAAACCAGGATTTTCACCATCCTTGTTGCTGTTCTCGCTCTTATTTACAGTTAAGGCAGCACATACCCCCCCACCCTTTGTTGTAAGAAGACTAATTCTAATCCCCTTCTATTTTGAAGAACAACCTCGGACTAGGGAGTCTTGGAGGTGGGAAATAAGTGAGAATGGCACAGTCTTAGCTTTAGGGGATTGTTCTTGTCTGGTTGGCTTTTCCATTCTGTAACAAAGTCTGTGAGAATGGTGTGTGGGTCTCCACTGGCTTCTGAATCAGGTCCTTATAGGCCAAGGTCACCATCTCCTAATTCTATTTAGAAAATCTTTATTTCTTCCCATCTAGGTGAAAGTTAACTTAACCTTAATAGATTATTCTCAGATAGTCAGACAGAATACATTAAAATTTGTATCTAAACTAGTCCCTAAGTGTTACTCAAAGCCTTAAAAAATGAGTATCTTTTCTAATGTATGGCTTTATCTCAAAAACAAATCATTCCTCTGCAGTGCAGAAGATACCATTTAATGTCACTTTTATCATCAATATTTCCTTGCCCCTAACACTCATACCACAACCGCCATGTAGATTTCAGGGAATTATTCAGCCAAACTCAGCCTCTCTGGTAATCATTACCACTGTAATTAACCATATCTCTGATTAAAGAAGAAATTATTCATGGTTCAGATCATTTGGAATTCCTACTTCAACATAGCTGTCTCAAGGACCTCGTAGTATGGAACAGTAATAGACCTAAAATGAACTCCTGGGAACTGAATAGCCATACCTATGTACACTGATTAAGAACTCTTTTTCTTACAAATAACCCACCACTGATTTTTCACCTAAACTTTGAGAATTCACCAGAGCAACAAGGTAAAGAAATAAACATTTCTTATTTTATCCCTGCAACTAATAAATTGGAGACATTGGTATTTTTCACCAACCAATATGATTCATGTTCAATGTGATTACAGAGTATAATGTATTCCACCTCTAGGGGAACATCC
Organism: Canis lupus familiaris; assembly: GCF_011100685.1. NCBI lineage: Eukaryota > Metazoa > Chordata > Mammalia > Carnivora > Canidae > Canis > Canis lupus. The sequence continues at coordinate 58,664,284 of NC_049260.1, read as the reverse complement.
ATGGTGAGAGTTAATATCAATGACTAGAGTAAGATCCCTTTCAAATAAGGCAGATTGAAAGCCATGGTTTCTTAAAAATGAGTTAGTTAATTGATTAATTCAATTTCCTATATACTATGTTCCAGGCTTAATGCCAGGTACTATGGATACAAGATAAATAAAATAGAATCTCAATTCATAAAGAGGTCAAGGTTTAATGAGGGAGGAAGAAAGCTATGATATAACATGCTCTAATAGAGATTTGAACAAGGAAGGGAACCTCTAACTGTGCCTAAATCTTCACCAAGGATGTGATATTTGAACTAAGCCTTAAAGGAGGAGTAGTGTATGCCAGATAGAAGAAGGATGAAGAGATGGCTGAAGGAGGGATAAACAAATAAGGTAAGCTGGAAAATGCATGAGCAAAGGCATCAAAGCCTGAAATGAATGATGAGATTGGGAGGTGTTGAACAGATTACTGTGTTTGGAATGTGTAATGTTTTGGGGTGAATGACAGGATATGAGGGTATCCATGTACATCAGAATTCAGTTATAAAAGATTTTTTGGCCCTCAGGCAAACCTATCTTGCCTGGCCACTGCCCCCCTTCTGCTCCAATTTATGGCCATTTTGTCCATTTTTTCATCTATCTACCCCTCTGTTTCTTGGATCAATTTAACTCTCCAAGTTTGCTTCAGTGAGTTTCCTTCCCCATGCCTACTTCAGACAGCTTTGCCCTCTGGTTTGTAATCAGTTGAATATTTATCTTTGAGTTTATAATTTCTAAATATAATGCTTCATAATCCCCCTGTATTCCCTGGCAAGCTGAGCCCCTGACTCCTATTTCCATAGATACTGACACTATAACAACTGTGATATAAACCTATATCCATGCAACTCTTCTACAAATGCTTGCTACCTTTGCAAGCCTAGAATTTCCTCTTTGGATATTCACATTATTTCCTGTTAGTTTGATAAGAGTACAATTATAAACACATGCTTCCTTTTATTGGCTCTCTATTCTAAACTGAATGCAATCCAAATTGCACCAGCTGATAATCAAAGCACATTATACTTCCCCAAAGCTATCTTGCTAATTTATATTTCAGAACGCCTTACTATAACTTCATGCTTCTGTAAGACTTGCTTACCATTCCCCACATAAACTGCATATTTTCCCATTTATGTACTTTGTTTATAACATTCCTTCTTCCTATCACAGTTTCTGCCCCTCCACCTACCCTAATCCCACTGATCTTTCCAGGTGCAATTAAATTTCTGGTTCCTGGGACACCTGGGTGGCTCAGCAGTTGAGCATCTGCCTTTGGCTCAGGGCATGATCTCGGGGTCCTGGGATAGTCCTGCATCGGGCTTTCTGCATGGAGCCTGCTTCTCCCTCTGCCTATGTCTCTGCCTCTCTCTGTGTGTGTCTCTCATGAATAAATAAAATCTTAAAAAAAAACACCTTGCTTCTGATACTAGTCACAAACTACCCAGTGCTTATTTGAGTACATGTATTTGTTCCTACCAAATTGCAAATTCTCTAATAGTTAGGAGCCTATTATATTCAACTTTCCATTCTACCATAAAAACCTAAGGTCATTAATCTGTTATTTAGGTCTCTGTTAGACTTACAGTTAAATATTTATTTTTTATTGAAGCTATTATAGTGTTTTAAGTTTCAGGTTCCAATTGTTCATTGCGAGTATGTGAGAATATGATTTATTTTTGTATATTGGTCATATATTCTGCAAATTTGCTAAGCTCACTTATTAGCACTAGGAGGCTTATTTCCCTGGTAGGTTCCTTGAGATTTTCTAAATAGAAAAGTATGTCATATGCCAATGAGGACAGTTTTATATCTTCCTTTTAAGTCTATATGTTTTAGTTTCCTTTCTTTTTGCCTTATTGAACAGAGTAGGAATTTGATTATTGTATTGAAGAGATGAGAGAAATATAATTGCTTTCTATGTAATGATGGGGGAAAGCATTCAGTTTTGCACCACTAAGTATGGTGTTAGCTATAGATTCTTCACAGATTCCCTTCATCAGGTTGAGGAGGTTACCTTCAATTCCTAGAGTGGAGAATTTTTATCTTAAATGAGACCAGCACAGGCCCCTGACACACCAGGTCCCTAAAGTTTTGAGTTTTAAAACTCAGCTTGCCTGGCTGGGATAGAGCCCAAAGTGCACTGCGCTGCTCCAGACAGGCAATTGACCTGGACAAAGACAGTGTGAAAATGTAACCTGAGAAACACCTAATATGCACAAGAGAAAATTATTCACTCTCTGGGAAGTCTTCCCTGATAGCAGCAAGCAGAAACATCCCACACCAGGAACAAAGGAACTGCCTGGTATCTTTTGCCTCACTTGCCCCTCAGCTCAAACAAACTTCTGTAAACAGCACAGTACCAACACTGACAGCCTAACCACCTTACACCAAGTCCACCTGCACTCTGCTAGAACTGCTTTTCTCAGGCAAATGTGCCTGACAAACAACTCAGTGCGCCCCTCCCTCAGAAGATTAGCACAAAACCCTGCAGCACCACATCTGACCATAGGGTTCTGCAAAGCTTCAGCTCCAGTAGAAATAGCTTCAGGTCTCTTTAAGCAAGCAGACCAGAGCACACCTAGTTAAAACTCGACATACTCTAGCAAGGTCCAAACACTTCTCATTGCAGGTAAGGAGAAACTCTGTAGACAATTGACTTGAGGTATAGAGCAGCCAAAACTAGCCCTTTATCTGAAAGTTCATTTGCAAATATATTCTCCCATTCTGTAGGTTGTCTTTTAGCTTTGTGGACTGTTTCTTTTGCTGTGCAAAAGCTTTTTTCTTGATTAAGTCCCAATAATTCATTTTTGCTTTTGTTTCTCTTGCCTTCATGGATGTATCTTGCAAGAAGTTGCTGTGGCCAAGTTCAAAAAGGGTGTTGCCTGTGTTCTCCTCTAGGATTTTGGTGGAATCTTGTCTCACATTTAGATCTTTCATCCATTTTGAGTTTATCTTTGTGTATGGTGAAAGTGAGTGGTCTAGTTTCATTCTTCTGCATGTGGATGTCCAATTTTCCTAGCACCATTGATTGAAGAGGCTGTCTTTCTTCCAGTGGATAGTCTTTCCTCCTGATCAAAACTCTTCAGAGTGTAGAAATAGAGGGAACATTCCTCAACATCTTAAAAGCCATCTACGAAAAGCCCACAGCCAATATCATTCTCAATTGGGAAGCTCTGGGAGCCTTTCCCCTAATATCAGGAACAAGACAGGGATGTCCACTCTCACCCCTGCTATTCAACATAGTACTGGAAGTCCTAGCCTCAGAAATCAGACAACAAAAAGACATTAAAGGCATTCAAATTGACAAAGAAGAAGTCAAACTCTCCCTCTTTGCCGATGACATGATACTGTACATAGAAAACCCAAAAGCCTCCAACCCAAGATTGCTAGAACTCATACAGCAATTTGGTAGCATGGCAGGATACAAAATCAATGCCCAGAAATCAGTGGCATTTCTATACACTAACAATGAGACTGAAGAAAGAGAAATTAAGGAGTCAATCCCATTTATAATTGCACCCAAAAGCATAAGATACCTAGGAATAAACCTAACCAAAGAGGTAAAGGATCTATACCCTAAAAACTATAGAACAATTCTGAAAGAAATTGAGGAAGGCCCAAAGAGAAGGAAAAGTATTCCATGCTCATGGAGTGGAAGAATTTATATTATGAAAATGTCAATGTTACCCAGGGCAATTTACACGTTTAATGCAATCCCTGTCAAAATACCATGGACTTTCTTCAGAGAGTTAGAACAAATTATTTTAAGATTTGTGTGGAATCAGAAAAGACCCCGAATAGCCAGGGGAATTTTAAAAAAGAAAACCATATCTGGGGGCATCACAATGCCAGATTTCAGGTTGTACTACAAACCTGTGGTCATCAAGACAGTGTGGTACTGGCACAAAAACAGACACATAGATCAATGGAACAGAAGAGAGAACCCAGGAGTGGACCCTGAACTTTATGGTCAACTAATATTCTATAAAGGAGGAAAGACTATCCATTGGAAGAAAGACAGTCTCTTCAATAAATGGTGCTGGGAAAATTGGACATCCACATGCAGAAGAATGAAACTAGACCACTCTCTTTCACCATACACAAAGATATATTCAGAACATTTCATTCTAAAGGAGCAAAGTGCACATTCTTTTCAAGTGCACAAGGGACATTCTGCAGAACAGATCCCACAGTAGGGCACAAATCAGGCCTCAACATGTATAAAAAGATTGAGGTTATACCGTGCATCTTTCCAACCACAAGGGTATGAGTCTTGATTTTGACCACAAGAAAAAATCTGGAAAGACCACAAATACATGGAGGCCAAACAATATACGACCACACAGTGAATGGGTCACCCAGCAAATCGAAGAGGAAATATAAAAAAAAAAAATACATAGAAACAAAACTGAGGGGGATCCCTGGGTGGCGCAGCCGTTTGGCGCCTGCCTTTGGCCCAGGGCGTGATCCTGGAGACGCAGGATCGAATCCCACGTCGGGCTCCCGGTGCATGGAACCTGCTTCTCCCTCTGCCTACGTCTCTGCGTCTCTGTGTGTGTGTGTGTGTGTGTGTGTGTGTGTGTGTGTGTGTGACTATCATAAATAAATAAAAATTAAAAAAAAGAAAAAAGAAACAAAACTGAGGGCAGCCTGGGTGCCTAAGCAGTTTAGCGCTGCCTTCAGTCCAGGGCGTGATCTTGGAGTCCCCGGATCGAGTTCCACGTCGGGCTCCCGGCATGGAGCCTGCTTCTCCCTCTGCCTGTGTCTCTCTGTCTCTCTCTCTCTCTCTCTCTCTCTCTGTGACTATCATAAATAAATAAAAATTAAAAAATCTTTGGAAAAAAAGAAACAAAAATGAAAACACAACGGTCCAAAACCTTTGGGATGTGGCAGAAGCAGACATAAAAGGGAAGTATATTGCAATACATGCCTCCCTCAAAAACAAAAACAAAAACAAAAAACAATCTAACATTCTAACATTGCATCTAAAGGGCCTAGAAATTTGTCAATTGAACAAATGAAGCCTAAAGCCAGCAAATGAGGGGAAATAATAAAGATTAGGGCAGAAATAAATGATATAGAAATAATAAAACCCCCAGTAGACTAGAAAATGAAACCAGGTGCTGGTTCTTTGAAAAATTAATAAAATTGATAAACCTCTAGCCAGTATTATAAAAAGTGAAATAAAAAACTCAAATAAAATCACAAATAAGAGAGGAGAAAGAACAACCAACAACACAAAAATACAAACAAATATAAGAGAATATTATGAAAAATTATATGCCAACAAACTGGGCAATCTGGAAGAAATGGAGAAATTCCTAGGAACATATAAACAACCGTAACCCAAACAGTAAGGAATAGAAAACTTGATCAGACTAATATCCAGCAAAGAAACTGAATCAGTAATCAAAAAATCTCCCAACAAACAAAAGTCCAGATCTAGATAGCTTAGCAGGGAATTCTACCAAACATTTAGAGGAGAGTTAATATCTATTCTTCTTAGACTATTCCAAAACTTAGAAATAGAAAGAAAACTTACAAACTCATTTTACAAGGCAGCATTTCCCTCATTCCAAAATCAGAGAAAGACTCCACTAGAAAGAAAATTACTGGCCAATATCCCTGGTGAACATGGATGCAAAAATTCTTAGCAAAATAGTAGCAACCCAAATCCAACAGTCCATTAAATGAATCATTCACCACGATCAAGTGGAATTTATTCCTGGGTTGCAAGCATGGTTCAGTATTCCCCAATCAATCAGTGTAATACACCACATTAATAAAAGAAAGGCTAAGAACCACATTATCCTTTCAATAGATGCAGAAAAAGCATTTGACAAAGTACAACATTCATTTTTTTAAAAAGACTTCTTTATTTTAGGGAGAGATAGAGATAGAGCAAGAGGCAGGGGCACTAGAAGAGGGACACAGGGGAGGGAGAGGGACAAGCAGACTCCATGCTGAGTGCTGTGTCAGATGCGAGGCTCGATCTCATGATTCCGAGATCATGACCTGAGCTGAAACGAGAGTTGGACATTTAACTTACTGCAGCATCCAGGCACTCCCTACAACATCCATTCTTGATGAAAACTATTGAGACATTAGAGATAGAAGGAACATACCTCAACATCATAAAGGCCACACACAAAAAAACCTACAGCTCATCACTCTCAGTGGAGAACAACTGAGAGCTTTTCCTCAATGGTCAGGAACAAGATAGGGATGTCCACTCTCACCACTGTTATTTAATGTATTACTAGAAGTCCTTGACAATCAGATAACAAAAAGAATTAAAACACATTCAAATCAGAAAGGAAGTCAAACTCTCACTATTTGCAGATGACTTTATATAGAAAACCCAAAAGTCTCCACCAAAAAATTGCTAGAACTGATACAGGAATTCAGTCAAGTTGTAGGATACAAAATCAATGTGAAGAAATTTGTTGCATTTTTGTACACCTATGATGAAGAAGCAGAAAGAGAAATCAATAATTGACCCCATTGACAATTGCACCAAAACCCATGAGATACCCAGGAATAAACCTAACCAAGGAGATAAAAGATTTGTACTCTGAAAATTAGAAGACACTGCTGAAATAAATTAAACAAAACACAAAGAAATGGAAAAACATCCCATGCTCATGGAGTGGAAGAACAAATACTGTTAAAATATTTATACTATCCAAAGAAATCTACACATTCAATGCAATCCTTATCAAAGTACCACCAGTATTTTCCCCAGAGCTATAATGAACAATCCTAAAATTTGTATGGAAACTCAAGGGACCCCAAATAGCCAAAGCAATGTTGAAGAACAAAAGCAAAGTGGAAGCATCACAATTTCAGACTTCAAGTTTTTTTTACAAAGGTGTAGTGATCAAGAAAGTATGGTACTGTCACAAAACAGATACATAGATCAATAGAACAGAATAGAAAACCTAGAAATGGACCCAGAACTATATGGTCAACTGATCTTCCACAAAGCAGGAAAGATTATCCATTGATAAAATGCAATCTATTCAACTAGTGGTGTTGGGAAAACTGGACAGCAACAGGCAAAAGAATGAAACTGGACCAGTTTCTTACACCGTATACAAAAATGAATTCAAAATGGATGAAAGACCTAAATATGAGACAGGGGACCATCAAAATCCTATGCAGTAAACTCTTTGACATCAGCCATAGCAACTTCTCACTAGATATGTCTCCTGAGGCAAGGAAAACAAAAGCAAAAAGTAAACTGTTGCTACTCCATCAAGATTAAAAGCTTTTGCACAGTGAAAGAAATGATCAACAAAATTAAAAGACAACCTATAGAATGGAAGAGGATAGCTGCAAATGATATATCTGATAAATGGTTAGTACCCAGAATCTATTTGAAAACTTATAGAAGTCAACACCTAACTGTTATGCTATATGTTGGCAAATTTAACTCCAATAAAAAATTTTAAAAAAATAAAGTACAAAAAAAGAACTATTCTTATGGAGATTAACAAAGTCTCCTTAATTTAGAAAAAAAGGCAACACCTAACAAATAAGTAATCCAGTTAAGAAATAGACAGAAGACATGAATAGACATTTTTCCAAAGAAGACATTCAGATAACTAACATACACATGAAAAGATGCTCAACATCACTCATCATCAGGGAAATAAAAATCAAAACTGCAATGAGATACCACCTCACACTTGTCAGAATGGCTAAAATTAACAATACAGGAAACAACAGGAGTTGGCAAAGATGTGGAGAAACACTCTTGCACTGTTTGTGGGAACGCAAAATGTGCAGCCACTCTGCAGAACAGTATGGAGTTTCCTGAAAAAGTTAAATATAGAACTACGCTATGATCCAGCAACTGCACTCCTAGGTATTTACTCAAAGGATACAAAAATACTGACGTGAAGAGATAGATGGACTGCAATGTTTATACCAGCATTATAAACAATAGCCAAATTATGCAAAGGGCCTCAATGTCCATGGAGTCGGGAATGGATAAAGAAGAAGTGGTATGTATATATAATGGAATATTACTCAGCCATAGAAAAGAATGAAATCTTGCCATTTGGGATCCCTGGGTGGCGCAGGGGTTTGGCGCCTGCCTTTGGCCCAGGGCGCGATCCTGGAGACCCGGGATCGAATCCCACGTCGGGCTCCCAGTGCATGGAGCCTGCTTCTCCCTCTGCCTGTGTCTCTGCCTCTCTCTCTTTCTCTCTCTGTGACTATCATAAATAAATAAATATTAAAAAAAAAGAAATCTTGCCATTTGAAAAGATGTGGATGGAACTAGAGAGTATTATGCTAAGCAAAATCAGAGTAAGACCAATATCACATGATTTAACTCATATGTGGAATTTAAGCAATTGAACAGATGAACTTAGGGGGAAAAGAGAGAAGCAAAACATAAAACAGGCTGTTAAAGCGAAAAAAGTGAGTGTTGCTCGAGGGAAGGTGGGTGGGGGGATGGGTTAAATAGATGATGGGTATTAAGGAGGGCACTTCTAATGAGCACCAAGTGTTGTATGGAAATGACTAAATGACTAAATTTTACACCTGAAACCAATACTAGTTTGTTAACTGGAATTTAAATAAAAACTTGAAAGAAAAATACAATTTTTAGAACAGATTTAGGGTCCCAGCAAACTGACCAGCAGGTAACACAGCACAACCTCTCCCACTATTAAAATCCCACACCAGAGTGCTACATTTATTACAATCAATAAACCTACATGGACACATCATTATTTTCCAAATTTCCTTTAAGTTTTTATTTATTTATTCATGAGACACACACACACACAGAGAGGGGGGAGGTAGAAACATAAGCAGAGGGAGAAGCAGACTCCCTGAGGGGAGCCTGATGTGGGACTCAATCCCAGGACTCCGGGATCACGACCTGAGCCAAAAGCAGACATTCAACCACTGAGCCACCAAGGCACCCATTATTTTCCAAATTTCATAGTTTACATTAAAACTCTCTTGGTTTGTATTTTCTATGGTTTTTGACAAATGTGTAATGAAATGTGTCTACCACTTATAGTATCATATAGAATAGCTTCACTGCCCTAAGTACTGTCTATGCTCTGCCTGTTTATTCTTTGCTCCTCTAGAACCCCTGGCAACGACTGATCTTTCAATCTTGTCATTTCCGGAATGTCATATACTTGGAATTATGCCATATGTGGTGTTTTCAGGTTGGCTTCTTTCACTTAGTGTAGTATAAATACATTTGAGATTCCTCCATGTCTTTTCATGACTTGTTAGCTCATTTCTTTTGAGCACTGAGTAATATTCTATTGTCTGGATGTACCACGGTTTGTTTATTGATTCACCTAAGGAAAAACAACTTTGTTGCTTTCAAATTTTGACAACTATGAACAAAGCTGCTATAAACATTCATGTGCAGTTTTTATGTGGACATATGGTTTTAACTCATTTGGGTAAATACCAAGGAACACAATTACCAGATCATGTAGTAAGAGTATGTTTAGCTTTGCAAAACGACCAAAATGTGTTCCAAAGGCTGTATCATTTTTCATGCCCCCAGGAATGAATGAGAGTTCCTGTTGCTTCATATCGTTGCAGCATGTGATTTAGTGCTTTGGAGTTTAGCCTACCTAAAAGGTATGTTGTGGTATGTTACTGTTTTTTTTAATTTATTTTTTATTGGTGTTCAATTTACTAACATACAGAATAACACCCAGTGCCCGTCACCCATTCACTCCCACCCCCCGCCCTCCTCCCCTTCCACCACCCCTAGTTCGTTTCCCAGAGTTAGCAGTCTTTACGTTCTGTCTCCCTTTCTGATATTTCCCACACATTTCTTCCCCCTTCCCTTATATTCCCTTTCACTATTATTTATATTCCCCAAATGAATGAGAACATATAATGCTTGTCCTTCTCCGACTGGCTTACTTCACTCAGCATGATACCCTCTAGTTCCATCCATGTTGAAGCAAATGGTGGGTATTTGTCATTTCTAATAGCTGAGTAATATTCCATTGTATACATAAACCACATCTTCTTTATCCATTCATCTTTCGTTGGACACCGAGGCTCCTTCCACAGTTTGGCTATCGTGGCCATTGCTGCTATAAACATTGGGGTGCAGGTGTCCCAGCGTTTCATTGCATTTGTATCTTTGGGGTAAATCCCCAACAGTGCAATTGCTGGGTCGTAGGGCAGGTCTATTTTAAACTGTTTGAGGAACCTCCACACAGTTTTCCAGAGTGGCTGCACCAGTTCACATTCCCACCAACAGTGTATGAGGGTTCCCTTTTCTCCGCATCCTCTCCAACATTTGTTGTTTTCTGCCTTGTTAATTTTCCCCATTCTCACTGGTGTGAGGTGGTATCTCATTGTGGTTTTGATTTGTATTTCCCTGATGGCCAGTGATGCAGAGCATTTTCTCATGTGCATGTTGGCCATGTCTATGGCTTCCTCTGTGAGATTTCTGTTCATGTCTTTTGCCCATTTCATGATTGGATTGTTTGTTTCTTTGCTGTTGAGTTTCATAAGTTCTTTATAGATCTTGGAAACTAGCCCTTTATCTGATATGTCATTTGCAAATATCTTCTCCCATTCTGTAGGTTGTCTTTGAGTTTTGTTGACTGTATCCTTTGCTGTGCAAAAGCTTCTTATCTTGATGAAGTCTCAATAGTTCATTTTTGCTTTTGTTTCTTTTGCCTTCGTGGATGTATCTTGCAAGAAGTTACTATGGCCAAGTTCAAAAAGGGTGTTGCCTGTGTTCTTCTCCAGGATTTTGATGGAATCTTGTCTCACATTTAGATCTTTCATCCATTTTGAGTTTATCTTTGTGTATGGTGAAAGAGAGTGGTCTAGTTTCATTCTTCTGCATGTGGATGTCCAATTTTCCCAGCACCATTTATTGAAAAGACTGTCTTTCTTCCAATGGATAGTCTTTCCTCCTTTATCGAATATTAGTTGCCCATAAAGTTCAGGGTCCACTTCTGGATTCTCTATTCTGTTCCACTGATCTATATGTCTGTTTTTGTGCCAGTACCACACTGTCTTGATGACCACAGCTTTGTAGTACAACCTGAAATCTGGCATTGTGATGCCCCCAGATATGGTTTTCTTTTTTAAAATTCCCCTGGCTATTCGGGGTCTTTTCTGATTCCACACAAATCTTAAAATAATTTGTTCTAACTCTCTGAAGAAAGTCCATGGTATTTTGATAGGGATTGCATTAAACGTGTATATTGCCCTGGGTAACATTGACATTTTCACAATATTAATTCTGCCAATCCATGAGCATGGAATATTTTTCCATCTCTTTGTGTCTTCCTCAATTGCTTTCAGAAGTGTTCTATAGTTTTGAGGGTATAGATCCTTTACATCTTTGGTTAGGTTTATTCCTAGGTATCTTATGCTTTTGGGTGCAATTGTAAATGGGATTGACTCCTTAATTTCTCTTTCTTCAGTCTCATTGTTAGTGTATAGAAATGCCACTGACTTCTGGGCATTGATTTTGTATCCTGCCATGCTACCGAATTGCTGTATGAATTCTAGCAATCTTGGGGTAGAGACTTTTGGGTTTTCTATGTAGAGTATCATGTCATCGGCGAAGAGGGAGAGTTTGACTTCTTCTTTGCCAATTTGAATGCCTTTAATGTCTTTTTGTTGTCTGATTGCTGAGGCTAGGACTTCCAGTACTATGTTGAACAGCAGTGGTGAGAGTGGACATCCCTGTCTTGTTCCTGATCTTAGGGGAAAGGCTCCCAGTGCTTCCCCATTGAGAATGATATTTGCTGTGGGCTTTTCATAGATGGCTTTTAAGATGTCGAGGAATGTTCACTCTATCCCTACACTCTGAAAAGTTTTGATCAGGAATGGATGCTGTATTTTGTCAAATGCTTTCTCTGCATCCAATGAGAGGATCATATGGTTCTTGGTTTTTCTCTTGCTGATATGATGAATCACATTGATTGTTTTACGGGTGTTGAACCAGCCTTGTGTCCCAGGGATAAATCCTACTTGGTCATGGTGAATAATTTTTTTAATGTACTGTTGGATCCTATTGGCCAGTATCTTGTTGAGAATTTTTGCATCCATGTTCATCAGGGATATTGGTCTGTAATACTCCTTTTTCGTGGGGTCTTTGTCTGGTTTTGGAATTAAGGTGATGCTGGCCTCATAGAACGAATTTGGAAGTACTCCATCTCTTTCTATCTTTCCAAACAGCTTTAGGAGAATAGGTATGGTTTCTTCTTTAAACGTTTGATAGAATTCCCCTGGGAAGCCATCTGGCCCTGGACTCTTGTGTCTTGGGAGGTTTTTGATGACTGCTTCAATTTCCTCCCTGGTTATTGGCCTGTTCAGTTTTTCTATTTCTTCCTGTTCCAGTTTTGGTAGTTTGTGGCTTTCCAGGAATGCGTCCATTTCTTCTAGATTGCCTAATTTATTGGCGTAGAGCTGTTCATAATATGTTTTTAAAATCGTTTGTATTTCCTTGGTGTTGGTAGTGATCTCTCCTTTCTCATTCATGATTTTATTAATTTGAGTCTTCTGTCTCTTCTTTTTAATAAGGCTGGCTAATGGTTTATCTATCTTATTAATTCTTTCAAAGAACCAACTCCTGGTTTTGTTGATCTGTTCCACAGTTCTTCTGGTCTCGATTTCGTTGAGTTCTGCTCGAATCTTTATTAACTCCCTTCTTCTCTTGGGTGTAGGATCTATTTGCTGTTTTTTCTCTAGCTCCTTTATGTGTAAGGTTAGCTTCTGTATTTCAGTTCTTTCCAGTTTTTGAATGGATGCTTGTATTGCGATGTATTTCCCCCTTAGGATTGCTTTTGCAGCATCCCAAAGATTTTGAACGGTTGTATCTTCATTCTCATTAGTTTCCATGAATCTTTTTAATTCTTCCTTAATTTCCTGGTTGACCCTTTTATCTTTTAGCAGGATGGTCCTTAACCTCCACGTGTTTGAGGTCCTTCCAAACTTCTTGTTGTGATTTAGTTCTAATTTCAAGGCATTATGGTCTGAGAATATGCAGGGGACAATCCCAATCTTTTGGTATCGGTTCAGACCCGATTTGTGACCCAATATGTGGTCTATTCTGGAGAAAGTTCCATGTGCACTTGAGAAGTATGTGTATTCAGTTGAGTTTGGATGTAAAGTTCTGTAGATATCTGGGAAATCCATCTGGTCCAATGTATCATTTAAAGCTCTCGTTTCTTTGGAGATGTTGTGCTTAGAAGACCTATCGAGTATAGAAAGAGCTAGATTGAAGTCACCAAGTATAAGTGTATTATTATCTAAGTATTTCTTCACTTTGGTTAATAATTGATTGATATATTTGGCAGCTCCCACATTCGGGGCATATATATTGAGGATTGTTAAGTCCTCTTGTTGAATAGATCCTTTAAGTATGATATAGTGTCCCTCTTCATCTCTCACTACAGTCTTTGGGGTAAATTTTAGTTTATCTGATATAAGGATGGCTACCCCTGCTTTCTTTTGAGGACCATTCGAATGGTAAATGGTTCTCCAACCTTTTATTTTCAGGCTGTAGGTGTCCTTCTGTCTAAAATGAGTCTCTTGTAGACAGCAAATAGATGGGTCCTGCTTTTTTATCCAGTCTGAAACCCTGCGCCTTTTGATGGGGTCATTAAGCCCGTTCACATTCAGAGTTACTATTGAGAGATATGAGTTTAGTGTCATCATGATATCTATTCAGTCCTTGTTTTTGTGGACTGTTCCACTGAACTTCTTCTTAAAGGGGAATTTTAAGAGGCCCCCTTAAAATTTCTTGCAGAGCTGGTTTGGAGGTCACATATCCTTTTAGTTGCTGCCTGTCTTGGAAGCTCTTTATCTCTCCTTCCATTTTGAATGAGAGCCTTGCTGGATAAAGTATTCTTGGTTGCATGTTCTTCTCCTTTAGGACCCTGAATATATCCTGCCAGCCCTTTCTGGCCTGCCAGGTCTCTGTGGAGAGGTCTGCTGTGACCCTAATACTCCTCCCCATAAAAGTCAGGGATTTCTTGTCTCTTGCTGCTTTAAGGATCTTCTCTTTATCTTTGGAATTTGCAAGCTTCACTATTAAATGTCGAGGTGTTGAACGGTTTTTATTGATTTTAGGGGGGGATCTCTCTATTTCCTGGATCTGAATGCCTGTTTCCCTTCCCAGATTAGGAAAGTTTTCAGCTAGAATTTGTTCAAATACATATTCTGGCCCTCTGTCCCTTTCGGCGCCCTCGGGAACCACAATTAAACGTAGGTTTTTCTTTCTCAGGCTGTCGTTTATTTCCCTTAATCTATCTTCATGGTCTTTTAATTGTTTGTCTCTTTTTTCCTCAGTTTCCCTCTTTGCTATCAACTTGTCTTCTATGTCACTCACTCGTTCTTCCACCTCGTTAACCCTCGTCGTTAGGACTTCTAGTTTGGATTGCATCTCATTCAATTGATTTTTAATTTCTGCCTGATTAGCTCTAAATTCTGCAGTCATGAAGTCTCTTGAGTCCTTTATACTTTTTTCTAGAGCCACCAGTAGCTGTATAATAGTGCTTCTGAATTGGCTTTCTGACATTGAATTGTAATCCAGATTTTGTAACTCTGTGGGAGGGAGGACTGTTTCTGATTCTTTCTTTTTAGGTGAGGTTTTCCTTCTAGTCATTTTGCTCAGTGGAGTGGCCAAAAGCAAGTTGTATTGGGAAAAAGAGAAAAAGAGAGGAGAGAAAGAAGGAAAGAAAAGAGAAAGAGAAAAAAAAGGGAAGAAAAAAAAACGGAAAAAAAAGAAGAAAAAGAAAGAAAAAGAAAGGAGAAAAAAAGAGGGTGGGGGAGGAAACAAATCAAAAAGCAAAACAAAACAAAACAAAACAAAACAAAACAACAACAACAAAAAAAGAACCACCGGGGAGTATCTTCTGATTCTCTGTACTTTAAGTCCCTTGGCTTCTCCTGGAAGTTGTCCGTCTAGCTGGTCTTCTGGGGGAGGGGCCTGTTGTGCTGATTTTCAGGTGTTAGCAGTTGGGGGAGCTGCTGTGCCCCTGCCTGGTGCAGGGCTCAGTGGGGGTTGTTTACCCCGTGAGGCCGCAGCAGGAACAGCCCCAGTGGCGGGGCCAGCTCTGGAAACCTGGATCAGCTCCGGCAGGAACTCCGTCTGCAGGGCCTGGAGGCTCCGGGGCGGGGCCGCTGATCTGCTCAGCTGGGGCAGGAGCTTCCTTGCTGTCCTGGGCCCTCCCGGCCTCTGCCTGTCCCGGGGGAGGCGGGATCCTGGGCTGTGTCCCGGCGCCCTGTGCTCCGGAGCCTGCGCTGTTCGATTCGCGCTCCCGGAGCCGCGCAGCCCCCTCCGCGGAGCCGCCACCCGAGCCCCCCGAGCTGCTCCTGGAACCGCGCAGGCCCCTCTGCACGGAGCCTCTTCCTCTGCCCGAGCCCCTCCGAGCTGCTCCGGGTCCCACCGTGTGCGCTGCAGCCCTTAGGGAGCTCGGCGCACTCTCCTGGGCGCGCAGTTGCTCTGTTACTGTCTCAGGGAACCCGAGGGCATCCTCGCCCTCCTGGGTCCTGCTCCAACTTCCCACGAGCCCCTTTCCCCCGGGAAGGTCGGTGCAGCTCCTGCTCCTCCGGGACGGGGCTCTCCTGTCCTGGGGACACTCGCCCCGGCCTCAGCCCGGCTCCTCGCGGGCCCCTCCCCCTTGGAGGCCTTTGTTTCTTTACTTCTTTTTCCCCGTCTTCCTACCTTGATAGAAGCGCGAACTCTCCTCACTGTTGCATTCCAGGTGTTCTCTCTTTAATTCTCAGGCCGAATTCATAGATTTTCAGGATGATTGTAAGGTTTTCTAGGTAATTTGGTGGAGACAGGTGATTTGGGGACCCTACTCTTCCGCCATCTTGCTCCTCCCCCCCGTTACTGTTTTTTAATTTGAAATTATCTAATGACAAAGCGTTGACCATCTTTACATGTTTATTTGCCATTTATCTTCTTTGTTGACCTGTCTGTTCAAATATTTTGCCCATTTTTATCAATTTATTTTTTATTGGTGTTCAATTTGCCTACATATAGAATAACACCAAGTGCTCATCCCGTCAAGTGCCCCGCTCAGTGTCCGTCACCCATTCACCCCCACCCCCTGCCCTCCTGCCCTTCAACCACCCCTAGTTCGTTTCCCAGAGTTAGGAGTCTTTATGTTCTGTCTCCCTTTCTGATATTTCCTACCCAATTCTTCTACCTTCCCTTCTATTCCCTTTCACTATTTTTTATATTCCCCAAATGAATGAGAACATATAATGTTTGTCCTTCTCCAATTGACTTATTTCACTCAGCATAATACCCTCCAGTTCCATCCACGTGGAAGCAAATGGTGGGTATTTATCGTTTCTAATGGCTGAGTAATATTCCATTGTATACATAAACCACATCTTCTTTATCCATTCATTGTGGTTTTGATTTGTATTTTCCTGATGGCAAGTGATGTGGAGCATTTTCTCATGTGCTTGTCGGCCATGTCTGTCTTCCGCTGTGAGATTTCTGTTCATGTCTTTTGCCCATTTCATGATTGGATTGTTTGTTTCTTTGCTGTTGAGTTTAATAAGTTCTTTATAGATCTTGGAAACTAGCCCTTTATCTGATACGTCATTTGTAAATATCTTCTCCCATTCTGTACATTGTCTTTTAGTTTTGTTGACTGTATCCTTTGCTGTGCAAAAGCTTCTTATCTTGATGAAGTCCCAATAGTTCACTTTTGCTTTTGTTTCTCTTGCCTTCATGGATGAATCAGGCAAGAAGTTACTGTGGCCAAGTTCAAAAAGGCTGTTGCCTGTGTTCTCCTCTAGGATTTTGATGGAATCTTGTCTCACATTTAGATCTTTCATCCATTTTGAGCTTATCTTTGTGTATGGTGCAAGAGAGTGGTCTAGTTTCCTTCTTCTGCATGTGGATGTCCAATTTTCCCAGCACCATTTATTGAAGAGACTGTCTTTCTTCCAGTGGAGAGTCTATCCTCCTTTCGAATATTAGTTGACCATAAAGTTGAGGGTCCACTTCTGGATTCTCTATTCTGTTTCATTGATCTATGTGTCTGTTTTTGTGCCAGTACCACACTGTCTTGATGACCACAGCTTTGTAGTACACCCTGAAATCTGGCATTGTGATGCCCGCAGCTATAGATTTTCTGGCTATTCCCCTGGCTATTCCCCTGGCTATTCGGGGTCTTTTCTGATTCCATACAAATCTTAAGACAATTTGTTCCAACACTCTGAAGAAAGTCCATGGTATTTTGATAGGGATTGCATTAATGCAATGAGCATGGAATATTTTTCCATCTCTTTGGTCTTCCTCAATTTCTTTCAGAAGTGTTCTATAGTTTTGAGGGTATAGATCCTTTACATCTTTGGTTAGGTTTATTTCTAGGTATCTTATGCTTTTGGGTGCAATTGTAAATGGGATTCACTCCTTCATTTCTCTTTCAGTCTCATTGTTAGTGTATACAAATGCCACTGACTTCTGGGCATTGATTTTGAATCCTGCCACACTGCCGAATTGTTGTATGAGTTCTAGCAATCTTGGGCGGGAGTCTTTTGGCTTTCTATGTAGAGTATCATGTCATCGGCGAAGAGGGAGAGTTTGACTTCTTCTTTGCCAATTTGAATGCGTTTTATGTCTTTTTCTTGTCTGATTGCTGCTTCTAGGACTTCTAGTACTATGTTGAATAGCAGTGGTGAGAGTGGACATCCCTGTCTTGTTCCTGATCTTAGGGGAAAGGCTCCCAGTGCTTCCCCCTTGAGAATGATATTGGCTGTGGGCTTTTTGTAGATGGCTTTTAATATGTTGAGCAATGTTCCCTCATTCTCTACACTCTGAAGAGTTTTCATCAGGAATGGTTGCTGTCTTTTGTCAAATGCTTTCTCTGCATCTATTGAGAGGATCATATGGTCTTGGTTTTTCTCTTGCTGATATGATGAATCACATTGATTGTTTTACAAGTATTGAACCAGCCTCGTGTCCCGGGAATAAATCCTACTTGGTCATGGTGAATAATCTTCTTAATGTACTCTTGGATCCTAATGGCTAGGATTGTTGAAAATTTTAGCATCCATGTTCATCAGGGATATTGGTCTATAATTCTCCTTTTTGGTGGTGTCTTTGTCTGGTTTTGGAATTAAGGTGATGCTGGCCTCATTGAATGAGGTTGGAAGTATTCCATCTCTTTCTATCTTTCCAAACAGCTTTAGGAGAATAGGTATGGTTTCTTCTTTAAACGTTTGATAGAATTCCCCTGGGAAGCCATCTGGCCCTGGACTCTTGTGTCTTGGGAGGTTTTCGATGACTGCTTCAATTTCTTCACTGGTTATTGGCCTGTTAAGGTTTTCTATTTCTTCCTGTCCCAGTTTTGGTAGTTTGTGGCTTTCGAGAAATGCTTCCATTTCTTCTAGATTGCCTAATTTATTGGCGTATAGCTGTTCATAATATGTTTTTAAAATCGTTTGTATTTCCTTGGTGATGGTAGTGATCTCTCCTTTCTCATTCATGATTTTATTAATTTGAGTCTTTGCTCTCTTCTTTTTAATAAGGCTGGCTAATGGTTTATCTATCTTATTAATTCTTCCAAACAACCAACTCCTGGTTTTGTTGATCTATTCCACAGTTCTTCTGGTCTCGATTTCGTTGAGTTCTGGTCCAATCTTTATTAACTCTCTTCTTCTGCTGGGTGTAGGTTCTATTGGGTGTTTTTTCTCCAGCTCCTTTAGGTGTAAGGTTAGCTTTTGTATTTGAGTTCTTTCAAGTTTTTGGATGGATGCTTGTATTGCGATGTATTTCCCCCTCAGGACTCCTTTGGCTGCATCCCAAAGATTTTGAATGGCTGTATCTTCATTCTCATTAGCTGAATGAATCTTTTTAATTCTTCCTTTATTTCCTGGTTGACCCTTTCACCTTTTAGAAAGATGGTCCTTAACCTACACGTGTTTGAAGTCCTTCCAAACTTCTTCTTGTGATTTAGTTCTAATTTCAAGGCATTATGGCCTGAGAATACATAGGGGAGAATCCCAATCTTTTGGTATTAGTTCAGACCTGATTTGTGACCCAGTATGTGGTCTATTCTGGAGAAATTTCCATGTGCACCTGAGAAGAATGTGTATTCAGTTGATTTTGGATGTAAAATTCTTTAGATATCTGTGAAATCCATCTGGTCCAGTGTTTCATTTAAAGCTCTCGTTTCTTTGGAAATGTTGTGCTTAGAAGACCTATCGAGTGTAGAAAGCGCTAGATTGAAGTCACCAAGTATAAGTGTATTATTATCTAAGTATGTCTTAACTTTGGTTATTAATTGATTGATATATTTGGCAGCTCCCACATTCGGGGCATATATTTTGATGATTGTTAAGTCCTCTTGTTGGATAGATCCTTTAAGTATGATATAGTGTCCCTCTTCATCTCTCACTACAGTCTTCGGGGGTAAACTTTAGTTTATCTGATATAAGGATGGCTACCCCTGCTTCCTTTTGAGGGCCATTTGTATGGTAAATGGTTCTCCAACCTTTTATAGATGGGTCCTGCTTTTTTATCCAGTCTGAAACCCTGCACCTTTTGATGGGGTCATTAAGCCCATTCATGTTCAGAGTTACTATTGAAAGATATGAGTTTGTGTCATCATGATACCTATTCAGTCCTTGTTTTTGTGGATTGTTCCATTGGACTTCTTCTTAAACGGGAGCTTAAAGAGTCTCCCTTAAAATTTCTTGCAGGAATGGTTTGGTGGTCACATATTCTTTCAGCTCCTGCCTGTCTTGGAAGGTCTTTATCTCTCCTTCTATTCTGAATGAGAGCCTTCCTGGATAAAGTATTCTTGGTTGCATGTTTTTCTCAGTTAGGATATATCCTTCCAGCCCTTTCTGGCCTGCCAGGTCTCTGTGGAGAGCTCTGCTGTTAACCTAATATTTCTCCCCATAAAAGTTAGGGATTTCTTGTCTCTTGCTGATTTAAGGATCCTCTTTTTATCTTTGGAATTTGCAGGCTTAACTAATAAATGTTGAGGTGTTGAGCGGTTTTTATTGATTTTAGGGGGGGATCTCTCTATTGCCTGGATCTCAATGCCTGTTTCCCTTCTCAGATTAGGAAAGTTTTCAGCTAGGATTTGTTCAAATACATATTCTGGACCTCTGTCCCTTTCGGCACCCTTGGGAACCCCAATTAAACGTAGGTTTTTCTTCTTCAGGGTGTCACTTATTTCCCTTAATCTATCCTCATGATCTTTTAATTGTTTGTCTCTTTTATCCTCAGTTTCCCTCTTTGCCATCAACTTGTCTTCTATGTCACTCACTCATTCTTCCACCTCGTTAACCCTCATTGTTAGGACTTCTAGTTTGGATTGCATCTCATTCAATTGATTTTTAATTTTTGCCTGATTGGATCTAAATTCTGCAGTCATGATGTCTCTTGAGTTCTTTATGCTTTTTTCTAGAGTCACCAGTTGCTTTATAATAGTGCTTCTGAATTGGCTTTCTGACATTGAATTGTAATCCAAATTTTGTAACTCTGTTGGAGAGAGGACTGTTTTTGATTCTTTCTTTTGAGGTGAGGTTTTCCTTGTAGTCATTTGGTCAGTGAATAGTGGCCAAAAACAAGTATTGGAAAAAGGAGAAAAAGAGAGAAGAGAAATAAGGAAAGAAAAATAAAAAAAGAAAAAAGAAAGAAGGAAGAAAAAAGAGAAGAAAAGAAGAAAAGGAGAGGAAGAAAAGAAAATTAAAAAAAAAGAAAAAATCGGGGGCTGGGGAAGCAACCAAATCAAAAACAAAAACAAAACAAAACAAAAAAAAGGGGCAGTATCTTCTGATTCTGTATACTGTAAGTCCCTCGACCTCCCCTGGAACTTTCCAGTGCTGTTTGGTCAATAATTTGTTTTTCCCCTTTTCCCCTGTCTGTCTAGCTGGTCTTCTGGGGGAGGGGCCTGCTGTGCCGATTTTCATGTGTTAGCACTTGGGGGAGCTGCTTAGCCCCCTGCCTGGTGCAGGGCTCAGTGAAAGATGTTTAAACTGCTTATCCAGTGAGGCCACTGTGAGGCTCAGTGGGGGTTCTTTATCCTGTGAGGCCCCAAGAGGAACAATAACAGTGGCGGCGGCCAGCTCTGGAGCCCTGGGTTCAGATCCCGCAGTAACTACAGAGCTTTCTGTCTGCAGGGGCCTGGATGCCCCGGGGGCAGGGCCGGTGATCTGTTCAGCCTGGGGCAGGAGTCTCCTTACTGTCCTGTGCCCTCCTGGCTTCTGCCTGTCCTGGGGGGAGCGCCGGATCTTGAGCTGTGTCTCCTGGCATCCTGGGCTCCCGGGGCCTGTGCTGTTGGATTCGCGCTCCCGGCCCTGCAGCCCCTTCTGTGGAGCCTTTGTCCGAGCCGCCGAGCTGCTCCCAGGGCCTCGCAGCCCCCTCCATAGGCACCCTCGGCCGGAGTCGCTCCCGAGCTGCTCCCGGGGCCACACAGCCCCCTCTGCACGGAGCCGCCGCCGGAGCCTTTCCGAGCTGCTCCCGAGTCCAGCCATGCGCGTGCTGCAGCCCTTTAGGGAGCTCGGCTGCTGGGTGTGGCGTGCTCTCCCCGGGGCGCAGGTGCTCTATTAGTGTTCCTGGGAGCCTGAGGGCATCCCCGCCCCTCCTGGGGTCCTGCTCTAACTCCCTGCGAGCGTCTTTCAGCCCGGGAAGATTGGTGAAGCTCCTGCTTCTCCAGGCGGGCCTCTCCTGTCCTGGGGACACTCGCCCCGGTGTTAGCCCAGTTCCTCGCGGGCCCCTCCCCCTTGGATGCCTTTTGTTTCTTTATTTCTTTTTCCCCCCGTCTTCCTACCTTGATAGAAGCGTGAACTCTTCTCACTGTAGCATTCCAGCTGTTCTCCTTTAAATCTCAGGCCAAATTTGTAGATTTTCAGGATGATTTGAAGGTTATCTAGGTAATTTGGTGGGGACAGGTGACTTGGGGACCCTACTCTTCCGCCATCCTGCCCCACGCCCCAGTTGACCACATTTATGCAGGTTTATTTCTGGGTTCTCTCCTCCGGTCCACTGATCTATTTGTCTGTTCTTTTGTCATGCCACACTGTCTGAAATACAGTAGCTTTATAGTAAGTCTCGAAGTCAGGTAATATCAAGTCCTCCAAGTTTGCTCTTCTCCTTTAAAATTGTCTTGGCTTGGGCAGCCCAGGGGGTGCAGCGGTTTGGCGCCACCTTCTGCCCAGGGCATGATCCTGGAGACCCACACTGGGCTCCCTGAGAGAAGCCTGCTTCTCCCTATGCCTGTGTCTCTACATCTCTCTCTCTCTTTCTATCTCTCTCTCATGAATAAATAAATATTTTTTATTAGAAGAATCTGCTCAGCCATTAGAAATGACAAATACCCACCATTTGCTTCGACTTGGATGGAACTGGAGGGTATTATGCTGAGTGAAGTAAGTCAATTGGAGAAGGACAAACATCACATGGTCTCATTCATTTGGGGAATATAAATAATAGTGAAAGGGAATCAAGGGGAAAAGGAGAAAAAATGAGTGGGAAATATCAGAAAGGGAGACAGAACATGGAAGACTCCTAACTCTGGGAAAGAACTAGGGGTGGTAGAAGGGGAGGTGGGCGGGGGGTGGGGGTGACTGGGTGATGGGCACTGAAGGGGGCACTTGTTGGGATGAGCACTGGGTGTTATGCTATATGTTGGCAAATTGAACACCAATAAAAAATAACTTTACAAAAAAATAAATAAAAGAATCTTTTAAAAATATTGTCTTGGCTATTCTGAATAATGCCTGTCCATATAAACTTTGGAAGTAGTTTTATTGATATTCACAAAATAGCATGGTGGATTTTGATTGGGATAGCATTGAATCTATAGATCACATTGGGAACATCTTTTTATACTTATTATTGAAATATACTTGACATACAATGTTATATTAGTTTCAGGTATACAGCACAGTGATTCAATAAATATAGTCATCATACATTATTAAAATATTACTGTCTATTTTCCATATGCTGTTCTTTTCATCTCCATGACATTTATTTTTTAACTGCTAGTTTGTACCTCTTAATCTCTTTCACTTATTTCACCCATCTCATCACCACCACCACCCACAGTTTGTTTTCTGTATTTATGAGTCTGTTTCCATTTTTATTTCCCTGTTGGTTGGTTGTTTATGGTGTTTTAGAAGTTATTTATGTATTTATTTATTTTCTTAAGTAGGCTCCATTCCCAACATGGAGCCAAACATGGGACTTGAATTTACGACTGTGAGATCAAGACCTGAGATGAGATTAAGGGTTGGAAGTTTAACCAACTGTGCCACCCAGAAGCCCGTTAATTTTTTATTTAAATTCCAGTTAGTTAGGAATGCCTGGTTGGCTCAGTGTTTAAGCGTCTAACTTTGGCTCAGGGCATGATCCCAGGATTCCGGGATCTCCCCTGCAAGAGAGCCTGCTTCTCTCTCTGCCTACATCTCTGCCTCTCTCTGTGTCTCTCATGAATAAATAAATAAAACCTTAAAAAATCCAGTTAGTTAACATACCATATAGTATTAGTTTCATGTGTACAAGACAGTAATGCACCACTTTCATAGAATACTCAGTGTTTATCAAGACAAATGCACTCCTTATCCCCATCACCTATTTAGTCCATCTTTCCCCTCATGTCCCCTCTGGTAACCATCAGTTTGTTCTCTATAGTGAAGAGTCTGTTTCCTTTTTTTACTTTTAATTTACGTGTGTCTTTATACTTAAAGCTGGTTTTCTGTAGACAAGATATAATTGTATATTGGGGTTTTTTTCTGTCCACTCTGACAATTTCTGTCTTTTAAGTGGTATATTTACACTGTTGATGTTTAAAGTAATTATTGATGTAGTTGGATCAGTATTTATCATGTATTACTGCTTTGTATTTGTTTTCCTTGTTCTTTGTTCCTGGTTTTGTCTTCCAAATTTGTTCTGCATTTTTTTATTTCGATTGAGCATTTTATATGGATCTCTATACTCTTTTATTAGCATGTCAGTTCTACTAATCCTTTTTATGTTTTTTTGTACTTGCCCTACATTTTGCAATATATATTTACAACTAATCAAAGTCCATGTTCAAATAACGAGTGAGGGACATAGAAGACAAGTTGATGGCAAAGAGGGAAACTGAGGGAAAAAAGACAGACAATTAAAAGACCATGAAGACAGATTAAGGGAAATAAACGACAGCCTGAGAAAGAAAAACCTACGTTTAATTGGGGTTCCCGAGGGCGCCGAAAGGGACAGAGGGCCAGAATATGTATTTGAACAAATCATAGCTGAAAACTTTCCTAATCTGGGAAGGGAAACAGGCATTCAGATCCAGGAAATAGAGAGATCCACCCCTAAAATCAATAAAAACCGTTCTACACTTTGACATTTAATTGTTAAGCTTGCAAATTCCAAAGATAAAGAGAAGATCCTTAAAGCAGCAAGAGACAAGAAATCCCTGACTTTTATGGGGAGGAGAATTAGGGTAACAGCAGACCTCTCCACAGAGACCTGGCAGGCCAGAAAGGGCTGGCAGGATATATTCAGGGTCCTAAATGAGAAGAACATGCAGCCAAGAATACTTTATCCAGCAAGGCTCTCATTTAGAATAGAAGGAGAGATAAAAAGCTTCCAAGACAGGCAGAAACTGAAAGAATATGTGACCACCAAACCAGCTCTGCAAGAAATTTTAAGGAGGGCTCTGTAAAAGAAATAGGAAATCCAAGGAAACAATCCACAAAAAACAGGGACTAAATAGACATCATGATGCCACTAAATTCATAACTTTGAGTAGTAACTCTGAACGTGAATGGGCTTAATGACCCCATGAAAAGGCGCAGGGTTTCAGACTGGATCAAAAAGCAAGACCCATCTATTTGCTGTCTACAAGAGACTCATTTTATTTTATTTTTTTAAAGATTTATTTATTTATTTATGATAGACATAGAGAGAGAGAGAGAGAGGCAGAGACACAGGAGGAGGGAGAAGCAGGCTCCATGCCGGGAGCCCGACGTGGGACTCGATCCAGGGACTCCAGGATCGCGCCCTGGGCCAAAGGCAGGTGCTAAACCGCTGAGCCACCCAGGGATCCCCCGAGACTCATTTTAGACATAAGGACACCTACAGCCTGAAAATAAAAGGTTGGAGAACCTTTCAAATGGTCCTCAAAAGAAAGCAGGGTAGCTGTTCATATATCAGATAAATTAAAGTTTATCCCAAACTGTAGTAAGAGATGAAAAGGGACACTATATCATACTTAAAGGATCTATCAAACAAGAGGACCTAACAATCATCAATATTTATGCCCCAAATGCGGGAGCTGCCAAGTATATCAATCAATTAATAAACAAGTTAAGACATACTTAGATAATAATACACTTGTACTTGGTGACTTGAACACAGCGCTTTCCACAATCAACAGATCTTCTAACCACAACATCTCCAAGGAAACAAGATCTTTAAATGATACACTGGACGAGATGGATTTCACAGATATTTACAGAACTTTCCTTCTGAACACAACTGAATACACATTCTTCTCAAGTGCACATGGAACTTTCTCCAGAATAGATCGCATATTGGGTCACAAATCAGGTCTTAACTGATACCAAAAGATTGGGATCACCCCCTGCATATTTTCAGACCATAATGCTTTGAAACTAGAACTAAACTAAATCACAAGAAGAAATATGGAAGGATTTCAAATACGTGGAAGTTAAGGCCCATCCTGCTAAAAGATGAAAGGGTCAATCAGGAAATTAGGGAAGAATTAAAAAGATTAATGGAAACTAATGAGAATGAAGATACAACCATTAAAAATCTTCAGGATACAGCAAAAGCAGTCCGGAGGGGGAAATATATCACAATATAAGCATCTATCCAAAAAGTGGAAAGAACTCAAATAGAAAAGCTAACTTTGCACCTAAAGGAGCTGGAGAAAAAACAGCAAATAGATCCTACACCCAGCAGAAGAAGAGAATTAACAAAGATTCAAGCAGAACTCAATGAAATAGAGACCAGAAGAACTGTGGAACACATCAACAAACACAGGAGTTGGTTCTTTGAAAGAATTAATAAGATACATAAACCATTAGCCAGCCTTATTAAAAAGAAGAGGGAGAAGACTCAAATTAATAAAATCATGAATGAGAAAGGAGAGATCACTACCAACACCAAGGAAATACAAACGATTTTAAAAACATATTATGAACAGCTATACGCCAATAAATTAGGCAATCTAGAAGAAATGGACGCATCCTGGAAAGCCACAAAGTACCAAAAGTGGAACAGGAAGAAATAGAAATAGAAAACCTGAACAGGCCAATAACCAGGGAGGAAATTGAAATTGAAGCCATCATCAAAAACCTCCCAAGAAGATATTTGCAAATGACGTGTCAGATAAAGGACTAGTATCGAAGATCTATAAAGAACTTATTAAACTCAACAGCAAAGAAACAATTCAATCATGAAATGGGCAGAAATCTCACGGAGGAAGACATAGACACGGCCAACAAGCACATGAGAAAATGTTCCGCATCACTGGCCATCAGGGAAATACAAATCAAAACCACAATGAGATATCACCTCACACAAGTGAGAATGGTGACAAGTAACAGGCAAGAAACAACAAATGTTGGAGAGGATGTAGAGAAAGGGGAGCCCTCTTGCAGTGTTGGTGGGAATGTGAACTGGTGCAGCCACTCTGGAAAACTGTGTGGAGTTTCCTCAAAGAGTTAAAAATAGATCTGCCCTATGACCCAGCAATTGCACTGCTGGGGATTTACCCCAACGATACAGATGCAGTCAAACACCAAGACACCTGAACCCCAATGTTTATAGCAGCAATGTCCACAATAGCCAAACTGTGGAAGTAGCTTCAGTGCCCATCGAAAGATGAATGGATAAAGAAGATGTGGTATATGTGTACAATGGAATATTACTTAGCCATTAGAAATGACAAATACCCACCATTTGCTTCGTCATGGATAGAACTGGAGGGTGTTGTGCTGAGTGAAATAAGTCAGTCGGAGAAGAACAAACATTATAGGGTTTCATTCATTTTGGGAATATAAAAAATAATGAAAGGGAATAAAGGGGAAAGGAGAGAAAATGAGTGGGAAATATCACTCAGTGACAGAACATGAGAGGCTCCTAACTCTGGGAAAGGAACAAGGGGTAATGGAAGGGAGGTGGGAGGGTTTTGGGGTGATGGGCACTGAGGCGGGCATTTGACGGGATTAGCACTGGGTGATATGCTATATGTTGGCAAATTGAACTCCAATAAAAAATAAATTTAAAAATATAATAAGAAGAAAAATAAAATTTTCTATTTTACCTTCACTTACTCCTTCTCAATGTTCTCCTCTTATGCAGATCTGAGTTTTTGACCTGTATTATTTTCCTTATTTCCTTTTTTAAAGATTTTATTTATTTATTCATGAGAGACACACAGTGAGAGAGAGGCAGAGACACAGGCAGAGGGAGAAGGAGGCTCCATGCATTGGGACTTGATCCCTCGTCTCCAGGATCAGCCGCTTGGCTGAAGGAGGTGCTAAACTGCTGAGCCCGGACTGCCCTATTTTCCTTATTTCTGAAGAATTTCTTTTGACATTTCTTGCATGGCAGATCTACTGCGAGCAAGGTTCCTCAATTTTGTTTGTTTTAGAAAATCTTTATTTCCTTCACTTTTGAAGATAATTTCCATAAGCACAGAATTTTAGAATGGTGATTTTTTTCTCTCAACACTTTAAATATTTCACTCCATTCATTTTTATTTGCATGGTTCTAAGGAAAAGTTGAATACAATTTTTTTCTTTGTTCCTATATAAGGTGTTTTTTACTCTAGTGTCTTTCAAAATTTCTTTCTTCATCTTTATTTCTCTGCGATTTTAACAAAACATGCCGGAGAATAATCGTTTTGCTCTTTATTCTGCTTAGAGTTGTCTCATCTTCCTGGAACTGTGGTTTGGTGTCTGATATTAATTTGGAGAAATTGTCAGTTATTATGGTTTCATACATTTCTTTCATTCCTTCCTCTCTTCTCCTTCTGGTATTCCCATTATGTGCATTTTACACCTTTTATAGTTGTCTCAGAGGTTTTGAATATTCTATTTTTTCAGTATTTTTTTTCTTTTTGCTTTTTAGTTTTGACAGTCTTTATTGACATATCCTCAAGCACAGAAATTCTTTCCTCAGCCATGTTCAGTCCACTAATGTGGCCACCATAATGTCATTCATTTCTTTAATAGTGTTTTTTTCTAGCATTTCCTTTTGCTTCTTTCATACAATGTCCATCTTTTTGCTTACATTACCATGTTCTTGCATACTGTCTATTTCATCCATTAAAGCTCTTAGCATACTAATCAGTTGTTTTAAATTTCTGATGTGGTAATTCCAATGTCCCTGCCAATCTAAGTCTGGTTTTGACAGTTTTCTCTCTTTAAACTGGTTTTTGCCTTTTAGTATGCCTTGTAATTTTTTCTTGATACCCATACATGATGTAGTAGGTAAAAGGAACTGCAATAAATAAACCTTTAGTAATGTGGTGTGAGATGTGGGGAAAAGAGAAGCATTTATAGTCCTATAATTACATCTCAATCTTTTACTGAGCCTGAGCTTCTGGACTGTGACCTTCACAAATGTCTCTCTGTCCACTTTCCTGTAGGTGGACCATGATGACTAAGTGGGCTGGAATTGTGTATTTTCCTTCCCCTACATGCAAGGCTAGAGAGGGCTAAAGTTGTGTATTTTCTCTCCCTTATGTGAGTTAGTCTATGAAAAACACTTAATAGTTTAGGATCTGGTCTTGATTTTCATTTTCCCAATTATTAGTGATGTTGAGCATTTTGCATGTGCCTCATGCCACATATGTCTTCTTTGGAGAACTGTCTATGCTAAGTGCAATAAGTCAATCAGAGAAAGACAAATGCCATTTGATTTCACTCATACATGGAATTCAAGAAACAGAACAAATAAACAATGAAAAAAGCAAATATTGCTTTATTAAGAGCAAATATTCCTGTCATACTATTCTTTATTTTTTCCATTTATGGAATTATATTTAGTTAAAACTGTTTTAAACATTAAAAAATTACAGATTATATTACAGATTAAAAAGGAAAAGAGTTTTTAAAAAACAATTAGATTATAGGAACTAAGTGCAGAGGTAGAAAGCCATTTATACAATATTTCATAGCAAGTTAGAAGCAGAATAATGATTAGATTTCAAGTTTACCGATACTTGAGTCAACATTAATCCCACAGTTTGTGGTGGTTTTTCTGATTCTTTTTATGCAGCCCACAAGTTAACTCAAGAACCTTTGTGAGAAGAGCAAAACAACCTATAATTAGTTACTTTCTAACAGCAGGCTGGCTGCCCAGGGCAATGTACTGCTGATGCTAAGATTTCGACAGATGGTTTTCTCTATTCCTTTCCAAACTCCAGCTAGACGATAAATGAATCATGTCTTTCTCACTACACTGACAGGATTGCTGCTGTTTCCACTGGCCTCCCTGTGCTCAGTCTAGGTTTATTAGTGGAAAGAAAAAGGAACACATAGAGATTTGGGCCTGAGACTTGGCTTTTTAACTTGTTTCCAGGTCATAGGAAAACAGAACACATTCTGGTTAAGAAGATCTCTCTGATATACAAGTTTTTTTTATAAACAAACCATACCCTGAGGCCTGTAGTTGTGAGAAAAGGCAAGGAACGACAAACTCTGGAGGTACCAAATTCAGTTTAATTCAATTCAAAACAGTCTCTTCGACATTCCAGGCACTGTGATACTTCCTGGGGTACAACAATCAATGAAGTCGCTGTTTCCGTCTTCAAGAAACGTACAGCCTGGTAAAGCTCATTGCCATGAACACAAGTCAGTATGATGCAAGTAAATTTGAAACAGTGCTATAAAAAAATCCAGGTAGTGGGCAGCCCCGGTGGCGCAGCGGTTTAGCGCTGTCTGCAGCCCAGGGTGTGATCCTGGGGACCCG
Source organism: Canis lupus familiaris (assembly GCF_011100685.1). Taxonomy (NCBI): domain Eukaryota; kingdom Metazoa; phylum Chordata; class Mammalia; order Carnivora; family Canidae; genus Canis; species Canis lupus. Next base: position 58,634,301 of record NC_049260.1, on the reverse strand, counting down.
GGACCGAGTCCCACATCGGGCTCCCTGCATGGAGCCTGCTTCTCTCTCTGCCTGTGTCTCTGCCTCTGTGTGTGTGTGTGTGTGTGTGTGTGTGTTTCTCATAAATAAATAAATAAATCTTTAAAAAAAATCCAGGTAGTGTTCTGTGACAGTACAGAAGGCAAAATGGCTACTTTCCAGTAAGGCAGGCAGGATTAGCTTCATAAAAAGAATTATATTTGAGTTAGGCTCTGAGGGTTAGGAATTTAATGACTAGAGAACAAGGGCAAAAGCAGAGGACAAAGGCCAGGAGGTGTGAAATGTACTGACTGAGTTCCAAACAAGAATTAATTTGGAGGGTGAAGAGAGGGATCGTATAGAAAGCCAGATTGTGGAAAACTTGAAAAGCCATGTTGAGTGTTTGGATTCAAATATGTAGGCATATTTTTGAGAAAAAAAATGATGTGATTCAAACTGTTTCAAAAGAATAATTCTGACAGCAGTGTGGAACTTATAGCAAAAGGTAACGATACTAGAAACAAGAAGCTATTACAGTAATTCATATGAGATGGTGATGGTCTTCACTAGACCAATGTCATAGGAGATGGAAGAAATAAGCTAGATCAAAAAGATACTCTGGGGATGTCTGGGTGGCACAGTTAAGTGGCTGACTCATGATATCAACCCAGGTCATGATCTCATGGATGGTGAGACTGAGCCCCCCAGTGAGCTCTGCACTCAGCAGGTAGTCTGCTTGAGATTCTTTCCCTCTGTCCTTCCCTGATCTACTCTAGTTTTCTCTCTCTCTCTCTCTCTCCAAAGTAAATAAACAAAATCTTTAAAAAAAGATACTCTAGAAGTGGAATAGATGGAATAGGCAAATTAATTTAGTGTTGCTGGTGAGGAACACAAAGGAGCCAAGGAATTTCAGTTGTGTGACTAAAGTAATGATTATGTAGAGGAGGAAGTAAAGAAGCTATAAGTAAATAAAGTAGGAAATAGGAGAAGCAAGTTTGAGAGGTGGGGAGAAATTTTGAATTTGAGGTGTCTATGGTTATACAAATGGAAATTATTTGGTTAGCTGATAGATATAAAAGTATGAAGCTCAGGGACACCTGGGTGGCTCAGCAGTTGAGCATCTGCCTTTGGCTCAGGGAGTGATCCCGGGGTCCCGGGTTCGAGTTCCACATCGGGCATCTTGCATGGAGCCTACTTCTCCCTCTGCCTGTGTCTCTGCCTCTCTTTCTGTGTCTCCCATGAATAAAAAAATAAAATCTTTAAAAAAAAAAGAAGTCTGAAGCTCAGAAGAAAACCTACACTGGAAGTCAAGATTTGAGAATCATTGAAACATGGCAGCTGAAGTCATTTTATGACACCAGCCACAAAAAGGATAAAATGAGAAAAAGAAGAGAACCAAAGGTGCAATCTTCAATAATCCCCTAAATGTCCAAAATTAGGGTCTGGATTTATCCTTCTATTATGTGCAGAAATATGTGTAAATTAATGTGAGAGAAGACTGAATTGGGGAATTTTCACTTTTTTCCTTCCCACAGTTATTTTAAAAAAAGATTTTATTATTCACTCATGAGAGACACAGAGAGAGGCAGAGACATAGGCAGAGGGAGAAGCAGGCTCCTCGTAGGGAACCCAATGTGGGACTTGATCCCAGGACCCCAGGAGCACACCCCAAGTCAAAGGCAGACACTCAACCAATGAGCAACACAGGTGTCCCTCCACAGTTCTTTAGTCCCTACACATTTTGTCACAAGCATTACTTACACTTAGAAAAGACAGAAAGAAAAAAGAATTATATTAAGGAAATACACTATACAATTTTAGAAAAGAAAAAGTTATATATTGCCATTAACTTAACAAAACTATTTTTATTTCTCAAAGTTCCTTTCCAGTCTCTATTCACAAATTTATAAAAATGCACTTACATAGCTGTAATTGAAGTTCATGTACTACTTTTATTAAAAGTATTAAAATTTAGGGACACCTGGGTGGCTCAGCAGTTGAGTACCTCCATTTGGCTCAGGGTGTGATCCTGGAGTCTCGGGGGGGGAGTCCCACATTGGGCTCCCTGCATGAAGCCTGCTTCTCTCTCTGCTGCCTATGTCTCTGTGTCTTTCATGAATAAATTTTTAAAAGTATTAAAATTTAATCCTTTATTAAGATTTTATTTTCCATTTTATTTTACTTATTTTAAGTTCTATTTAAATTTCAGTCAGTTGGGATGCCTGGGTGGCTCAGTGGTTGAGCATCTGCCTTCAGCTCAGGACGTGATCCTGGAGTCCCAGGATCAAGTCCCACATCGGGCTCCCTGCATGGAGTCTGCTTCTCCTTCTGCCTGTGTCTCTGCCTCTCTCTCTCTATGTGTCTCTCATGAATAAATAAATAAAATCTTAAAAAAATAAATTCCAGTTAGTTAACATACAGTGTCATATTAGTTTCAGGTGTACAATGCAGTGATTCAACAATTCCATACATCACCTGGTGCTCATCTCTTCAAATGCACTCCTTAATCTCCACCTCCTATTTAACCCTTCCCCCCACCCACCTCCCTTCTGGTAACCATCAGTTTGTTCTCTATAGTTAAAAGTCTGTTTTTGGGATCCCTGGGTGGCGCAGCGGTTTGGCGCCTGCCTTTGGCCCAGGGCGCGATCCTGGAGACCCGGGATCAAATCCCACGTCGGGCTCTCGGTGCATGGAGCCTGCTTCTCCCTCTGCCTATGTCTCTGCCTCTCTCTCTCTGTGTGACTATCATAAATAAATAAAAATGTTAAAAAAAAAAAGATTTAAAAGTCTGTTTTTTTCTTTGCCTCTCTTTTTCTCTTTGTTCATTTGTTTTGGTTCTTAAATTCCACATATGAGTGAAATCATATGGGATTGGTCTTTCTCTGACTGACTTATTTTTCTTAGCATTATACTCTAGCTCCATGTCATTGCAAATAGCAAGGTTTCATTCTTTTTGTGGCTGAATAATATTCCATTGTGTGTATATACACACACACATATATATATATATCACTTCTTTATTCATTCATCAGTTAATGGACACATGGGCTTCTTCCATAACTTGCCTATTGCAAATAATGCTGCTATAAATACAGGGGTGCATGTATCACTTTGAATTAGTGTTTCTTTTATTCTTTGGGTAAATTCCCAGTAATGTGATTGCTGGATCATAGGGTAGTTCTATATTTAACTTTTCAAGGAACCTCCATACTATTTTCCACAGTGGCTGCACCAGTTTGCATTTTTATCAACTGTGAAAGAGAGATCCTTTTTCTTCACAACCTTGCCAATACTGATTGTTTCTTGTGTTGTTGATTATAGCCATTCTGACAGGTGTGAGGTGATATATTATCGTTTTGATTTGCATTTCCCTGAAGGTAAGTGATGATAAGCATCTTTTCATTTGTGTGTTGGTCGTCTGTATGTCTTCTTTGGGAAAATGTTCTCATATTCTGCCCATTTTTTAATTATATTATTCATGTTGGGGTCAAGATTTCTACCCCATACCTTACATGCTCTATATAGTCACTTCCTCTTGGGTGTGGGCAGATTTTGTGAAAATAATGGGATATTACTCTCTTGATTTAGGTAGGTTATATGGCAAAGGTGAAGGAAATTCCAAATGTATTAAGGACCTTAATCAATTGACTTTAAAATAATCAAAACAGAGATTATTCTGAGTGGGCCTCACATAACCAAGCAAACCCTTTATAAGAGGATCCAGGCTTTTCCTGAAAGAAAGATTCAAAGTAAAATAATGACCAGGGGCATAAGCCCTGCAAGAAATATTAAAGGGACCTCTTTGAGTGGAAAGGAAAGACCAAAAGTGATTAGAAAGATTAGAAAGGAACAGAGAAAAACTCCAGAAACAATGAGAAAACGAGTAGTAAAATGGCACTAAATACATATCTATCAATAATTATTCTGAATGTAAATGGAATAAATGCTTCAAAAGACAGAGGGTGTCAGAATGGATAAAAACAAAACACATCTATATGCTGCCTATAAGGGACTCATTTTAGAACTAAAAACAACTACAGATTGAAAGTGAGGGGATGAAGAAATATTTACTATGCAAGTAGACATTAAAAGAAAGCCAGAGTAGCAATACTTCTATTACACAAACTAGATTTTATTTTTTTTTAATTTTTTTTTTTAATTTTTATTTATTTATGATAGTCACAGAGAGAGAGAGAGAGAGGCAGAGACACAGGCAGAGGGAGAAGCAGGCTCCATGCACCGGGAGTCTGATGTGGGATTCGATCCTGGGTCTCCAGGATCGCGCCCTGGGCCAAAGGCAGGCGCCAAACCGCTGCGCCACCCAGGGATCCCCACAAACTAGATTTTAAAGCAAAGAATGTTACAGGAAATGAAGGAGGGCACTATATCATAGAAAGGGGTCCATCCAACAAGATCTAAGAATTGCCAATATTTATGCACCCAAAATGGGAGCACCCAAATATATAAAACACTTCATAACAAACATAAAGAAGGGACATCTGAGCGGCTCAGTGGTTGAGCACCTGCCTTTGGTCAGGGTGTGATCCTGGATTCCCAAGTTTGAGTCCCACATCAGGCTCCTTGCATGGAGCCTGGTTCTCCCTCTGCCTGTGTCTCTGCCTCTGTGTGTGTGTGTGTGTGTGTGTGTGTGTGTGTCATGAATAAATAAATAAAATCTTTCAAAAAATAAAATGAACACTTAAAAACAAACATATTATTGATAATAAATGCAATAATAGTAGGAGACTTTAATAGCCCACTTACAGCTATGGACAGATCATCTAAGAAGAAAATTAACAAGGAAACAATGTCTTTGAATGACACACTGGACCAAATGGACTTAACAGATATATTCAGATCATTTCATCCTAAGAAGCAAAATACACATTCTTTTCAAGTGCACAAGGGACATCCTCCAGAACAGATCCCAAGTAGGGCACAAATCAGGCCTCAACATGTACAAAAAGATTGAGGTTATACCATGCATCTTTTCCAACCACAAGGCTATGAAACTTGAAGTTGACCACAAGAAAAAAATCTGGAAAGACCATAAATACATGGAGGTTAAACAATATACTACCACACAGTGAATGGATCAACCAGGAAATCAAAGAAGAAATTTTAAAAATACATAGAGACAACTGAAAATGAAAACAAAAAAGTCCAAAACTTCTGGGATACAGCAAAAGTGGTCCTAAGAGGGAAGTATATATAGCAAAACAGGCTTACCTCAAGAAGTAAGAAAAGTCTCAAATTTAAAAAATCTAACCTTACACAAAAGAAGTTAGGAAAAAAACAATGAATTAAGCCTAAAGCCAGCAAAAGAAGGGAAATAATAAAGATTAAAGCAGAAATAAATGATATAGAACCCCCCCCAAAAAAAAAACCTCAATAGAACTGATCAATGACCAAGTGGTGGTTCTTTGAAAACATTATCAAAATTGATAAATTTCTAGCCAGACTTATCAAGAAGAAAAATGACCCAAATAAATAAAATCATAAATGAAGAAGACAAGCACTACAGAAATACAATTATAAGAAAACCTTATGAAAAAAATTATATGCCAACAAATCGGACAACCTGAAAGAAATGCATAAATTCCTAGAAACATATAAACTACCAAAACTGAAACAGAAAGAAATAGAAAACAGACCCGCAACTAGCAAAGAAATTGAATCAGTAATAAAAAAATCTCCAACAAAATTCCATGGTCAGATGGCTTCACAGGAGAATTCTATCAAACATTTACAAAAGAGTTAATATATATTCTTGAATTATTCCAAAAAATAGAAAAGGAAGGGAAAATTCCAAACTCATTGTTAGAGGCCGACATTACCCTCATTCCAAATCCAGACAAAGACTCTGCTAAAAAAGAGAACCACAGGCCAATATCCCTGATGAACATGGATGCAAAAATTCTCAACAAAATACTAGCGAATCAAATTCAACAATACATTGAAAGAATCATTCACCATGATCAAGTGGGATTCCTGGGCTGCAGGGTTGGTTAAATATTCACAAATCCATCATCATGATATACTACATTAATGAAAGAAAGGAAAACAACCACATTATCCTTCCAATAGAGGCAGAAAAAGCATTTGACAAAGTATAACATGCACTCATGATAAAAACCCTCAACAAAGTAGGGTTATGGGAACATACCTCAACATTTTGAAGGCCATATATAAAAGACCCACAGCTATCATCCTTGATGGGCAACAACTGAGAGCTTTTCCTCCATGGTCAGAAATAAGATGGGGATGTCCACTCTCACCACTTTTATTTAACATAGTACTGGAAATCCTAGCCTTAGCAATTGGACAACAAAAAGAAATAAAAGACATCCAAATCAGCAAGGAAGAAGTCAAGCTCTCCCTATTTACAGATGACATCATACTCTCTGTAGAAAGCCCGGAAGACTCCACCAAAAAATTACTAGAACTGATACATGAATTCAGTAATCACATGATACAAAATTGATGCACAGAAATTTTGCATTTCTATACACCAATAATGAAGCAGCTGAAAGAAATCAAGGAATCAATCCCATTTACAATTTCACCAAAACCCAAAAGATACCTAGGAATAGACCTAACCAATGAGATAAAAGATCTGTACTCTGAAAACTAAAAAACACTGATGAAATAATTTAAAGATGACACAAGGAAATGGAAAAACATTCCATGCCCATGGATTGGAAGAAAAAATACTGTGAAAATGTCTATACTACCCAAAGTAATCTAGAAATTCAATGCAATCCCTATCAAAGTACCACCAGCATTTTCCCTAGAGCTAAAACAAAAAATCCTAAAATTTGTATGGAACCAAAAAAGACCCCAAATAACCAAAGCAATCTTGAAAAAAGAAAAGCAGAGACGGAAGTATCACAATTCCAGAGTTCAAGTTATATTACAATGGTGTAGTGAATCAAGACACTACATTACTGGCACAAGAGCAGACACAAAGGCCAATAAAACAGAATAGAGAACTCAGAAATGGACCCATAACTATATGGTCAACTAATCTTCACCGAGCAAGAAACAAAATCCAATGTAAAAGGCAGTCTCTTCAGCTAATGGTTTTGGGAAAACTGGAGATCAACAGGCAAATGAATGAAACTGGATCACTTTATTATACCATACACAAAAATGAATTCAAAATAGATGAAAGACCTAAATGTGAGACAAGAAACCATCAAAATCCTAGAAGAGAACACATGCAGTATTCTCTTTGACATAGGCTGTAGCAACTTCTTAGTAGTTATGTCTCCTGAGGCAAGGGAAACAAAGGCAGAAATAAACTATTTGGACTTATAAAAATGAAAAGCTTTTCTGCAGAGAAGGAAACAATCAACACAATTAAATGGCAACCTATGGAATGAGAGAAGATAGATGCAAATGACGTATCTGATAAAGGGTTAATATCCAAAATACATAAAATTATCAAACTTAACACCCAAAACTCAAATAATCCAGTTACAAAATGGACAGAAAACATGAACAGACATTTTTTCCAAAGAAGACATCTAGATGGCTGACAAACACGTGAAAAGATGCTCAGCATCACTCATCATCAGGAAAATACAAATCAAAACTACAATATTACCTCACATCAGTTAAAATGGCTAAAATTAACAACATAGGGAACAACAGGTGTTGGGGACGATGTGGAGAATGGGGAACCCTTTTATACTTTTGGTGGGAATGCAAACTGGTGCAACCACTATGGAGAACATTATGGACGTTCCTCAAAAAGTTAAATATGGAACTACCCTATGATCTAGCAATTGCATTCCTAAGTATTTACCCAAAGGATAAAAAAATACTGATGTGAAGAGATACATGCACCCTGGTGTTTATAGCAGCAGCATCAACTATAGCCAAAGTATGGAATGAGCTCTAATATCCACTGACTGATGAATGGATAAAGAAGATGTAGTTTATACATATATGACATAGTGTCATTCAGCCATCATAAAGAATGAAATCTTGCCATTTGAAACAGCATGGATAGTGTAATGCTAAGTGAAATCAGTCACTCAGAGTAAGACAAATACCATATAATTTTACTCATATGTCCAATTTAATAAATAAAACAATGAACACAGGGAAAAAGAGAGAGAGGCAAAGCATAAAACAGACTCTTAAGTATAGAGAACAATCTGATGTTGATAGAAGGGGAGTGGGCATGAGGATGGGTTCGGTAGATTATGGGTATGGAAAAGGGCACTTTTAATGAGCACTGAGTATTGTATGTAAGTGATGAATCACTAAATTCTACACTTGATACTAATATTACAATGTATGTTAACTAATTGGAATTTAAATAAAAATTTAGGGAAAAATAACTAATCCTTTACATGAGTTCAAAAAAATTAAATAGATAACTATAATGAAACACTCCATGGTGTAGTAATAAGAAGTATGGCTTTTGACTCAGACCCTCTGGATTTGGATATCAGCCCTACCACTTCCAAGCTATATCCTTGGTCAACCCCTAAGCTTTCTTTCTTCATTTGAAAAGTAAGTGTTATATTAGAACCTATTCTGTATGGGCTTTTGAGAGTACAAAATTAGATGATAAAGTTAAAGCACTCAATTCAGTGATTAGAAAAAAATAAATATCCCCCCAAAAGTGGGGGAAAAGTAATAAACATAACTTTATTACATCGACTATTTATTTTTATTATTTTTTAAAGATTTTATTTGTTTATGCATGAGAGACACAGAGAGAGAGAGGCAGAGACACAGGCAGAGGGAGAAGCAGGCTCCACGCAAGAAGCCTGATGTAGGACTAGATCCTGGGACTCCAGGATCACGCCTTGGGCCGAAGACAGGCACTAAACCTCTGAGCCACCCAGGGATCCCCTCGACTATTTATTTTATACTGTATTCTTTTGAAATCCTAATAGTAATAAATGTGGATATGTGTGTGTATGTATGTATGGTATGGTATATATGGTGTGTGTATACATATGTGATATACATACATATGTATGTATATATGTGATATATATATATATCTTTGTATTCTGCTTTACTCAACACTATTTCATATATACTCTTCCATATACTGACACAAGTCCATATACTTTTCATGTCATTGTTGTCGAAGTTTTTCATTGCATTACTTTTTGAAGATTTGGGATTTTTTCAAAAGTTGCTAAAAACACTGATATAAACATCTTTAGGCAATTTACATACTCCAAACACACAGATAAGTAGGATAAAAATCACAACAACAACAAATTACACCTATATCTTTGGGGCAAATACCCAGTAGTGCACTTGTTAGGTCATACCCCAAAGATACAAATGCAGTGAAACAGCAGGACACCTGCACCCCAATGTTCATAGCAGCAATGTCTACAATAGCCAAACTGTGAAAGGAGCCACAATGTCCTTTGACAGATGAATGGATAAAGAAGATGTGGTATGTATATATACAATGGAATATTACTCAGCAATCAAAATGGATGAATACCTACCATTTACATCAACATGCATAGAACTGGAGGGTATTATGCTGAGTGAAATAAGTCAGTCAGAGAAAGATAATTATCATATGGTTTCACTCATATGTGAAATATAAGAAACAGTGCAGAGGATCATAGGGAAAGGGAGGGAAACTGAGTGGAGAAAAATTAGAGAGTAAGACAAACCATGAGTGATTTCTAACTCTGGGAAATAAACAAAGGGTTGCAGAAGGGGAGGTGTGAGGGGGAATAGGGTAACTGGGTGATGAGTATTAAGGATGGCACATGATGAGATGGGTACTGAGTGTTATACTATATGTTGGCAAATTGAGTTTAAATAAAATCAATTTAAAACAACAGCAACAACCTACAACACTCTCCCTGCCCAGTTTTAAAAATTACCTAGTTGAGTTTGAAAGCAAACAAAGAAACTCTCTAGGGGTCCTAAACAGAAAGGAAATGCAAAGCCAGAACAATAAACAACATTGAAACCACATGACCAGTAGAGAAATCAGATATAGATGTGAGACAAAATCTAGGGTATTTTAAAAATATTTTATTTATTTATTTATTTATTTATTTGAGAGAGAGTGAGAGAGAGGGGAAGGGGCAGAGGAGTAGGGAGAAGGACAAGTGGACTCAACACTGAACATGGAGCCCAACATGAGGCTCCATCTCACCCTGAAATCATGACCCAATGACTAAATGATGCATTCCAGCAAGACTGAAATTTAAACCAGGTAAGGAGTGTGATGTAATTAAGCAACGTTGAGCAAAGAAATTGGTAAATAGTGTTGAAAAATTCAAGTACTGACTGTAAAAATATCATGATAATAATCAATCAGAAAATATTACAGAATAAAATTTAAACTACTATAACATGGAAGATAGAAGGGGAAAGTTGAGAGTTCTAACATTGTTGTCATTTTGAGGAGGAGACTAGAAATGTTAACTTTAGACTGTTAGTAAAATGTATAGTAGTATATATCTTTAAAATTGTAAGTGGGATCACTGAAAAATGTAAATCATGAGTAGAAATCAAGAGTTGGAGGCTTAACTGGTGGCACTTCCCAAGTACCCCTTTTCTTTTCTTTTTCAAATTAAGATATAAAGTAAAATCAACCTTTTGATGTACAATTCTTCAAGTTTTATTTATTTATTTTTTATTTATTTATGATAGTCACACACAGAGAGAGAGAGAGAGAGGCAGAGACATAGGCAGAGGGAGAAGCAGGCTCCATGCACCGGGAGCCCGACGTGGGATTCGATCCCGGGTCTCCAGGATCGCGCCCTGGGCCAAAGGCAGGCGCTAAACCACTGCGCCACCCAGGGATCCCGAATTCTTCAAGTTTTAATAGATGCATATAATTGTGTAACCGCCATGACAGTTAATATAAGAAACAACACTATCATCCCCCAAATTCTTTCACGTTCCTTTATAGTCAAACTCTTCCTCCATCTCCATTTAACTGGGGTTTTAATGCCATGCTGAAATGGGTGGGTGACTACAGATCCAGTTTTTGTGGTAAGCTGGAATTGGGCCTCCTGAAATAAGAAGTACTACAAAAACTGACTGTTGGCCTACAAATGTATGCTTATAAACAGGAAACCCATTCTCAGCTGTGGGTTCTCCATGAAAAAAAAAATGCACTGGAAAACAAAACCTAGAAACCAAAGTCTGCTCTCAAATTGGTAAATTCTATAGGGATATTGCAGAAACAAACACACAACTGTTCCATAGTGACACCTCTACAACTTAATGTATATGCAGAATTCATGGGGAAGACAACTGTCTCTAAAAGAGTTCAGGGGATCCTTGGGTGGCTCAGCGGTTTAGCACCTGCCTTTGGCACAGGGTGCGATTCTGGGGTCCCGGGATCGAGTCCTGCATAGGGCTCCCAGCATGGAGCCTGCTTCTCCCTCTGCCTGTGTTTCTGCCTCTCTCTCTCTCTCTGTCTCTCTCGTGAATAAATAAATAAAATCTTAAAAAAATAAAAATAAAAGAGTTCATAACAGAAAATTACAAAGCAAACAAGGAATCTTACTACCAAAACTAAAACCAAATAAAACAAACCAGGATATGTAATAACAGGAACATTTTGGTTCAAAGAAAATCTAATTGAATAATCTATCAACTTAGAACTTGATTATCACTTGAAGTATTATACAGAAATTAGAATGAAATAAAAGTATTTTCAGGCATCCTAAGTCTCAAAGTTTACTACATATAGGACTTACGTAAAGGGATCACTAAATGATGCATTCCAGCAAGACTGAAATTTAAACCAGGTAAGGAGTGTGATGTAATTAAGCAATGTTGAGCAAAGAAATTGGTAAATAGTGTTGAAAAATTCAAGTAAGTACTGACTGTAAAAATATCATGATAATAATCAATCAGAAAATATTATAGAATAAAATTTAAACTACTATAACATGGAAGATAGAAGGGGAAAGTTGAGAGTTCTAACATTGTTGTCATTTTGAGGAGACTAGAAATGTTAACTTTAGACTGTTAGTAAAATGTATAGTAATATATATCTTTAAAATTGTCAGTGGGATCACTGAAAAATGTAAATAACACCCAGAATGGGCAAACCAGTAGGAGGGAAAGCTTAATCAATTTATCTGAAGGCAGAAAAGAAGGGGAAAAGAAGTGAACAAAAACTATAGCAAAAATGAAATACAAAGTAATATGATAGAAACAAGCCCAAATATATTTATAATTAATATATAAATGTAAACTAATAATAGGTGTCTATTAAAAGAGACTCTCAGATTGGATATAAAAACAAAATCCAGGGACTCCTGGGTGGCTCAGCAGTTGAGCATTTGCTTTTGGCTCAGGGCATGATCCCGGATTCTTGAGATCGAGTCCCACATCGGGCTCCTTGTATGGAGCCTGCTTCTCCTCCCTCTGCCTGTGTCTCTGCCTTTCTCTTTGTGTCTCTCATAAATAAATAAATAGAATCTTTAAAAAAATCCAAGTGTATGTTGCTTACAGAAAACATACCCAAAACAGAATCACACTAAAAGGCTAACAATAATGGGGTAAAAAATACACTAGGCAAAGATATGGCAACATCAGTATCAGATAAAAGAGAATTCATGGTGAAAATTAGTAACATAGGGACACCTGGGTGGCTCAGCGGTTAAGCATCTGCCTTCAGCTCAGGTAGTGATCCTGGAGTCCTAGGGATCGAGTCCCACATCAGGCTCCCTGCATGGAGCCTGCTTCTCCCTCTGCCTATGTCTGTCTGTCTGTCTGTCTGTCTCTGTCTCTCATGAATAAATAAATAAAATCTTAAAAAAAGAAAATTAGTAACATAAATAAAAAGGAAAGGACTTAATCTTTTATCAGCCACCAATAAAGTATAATGATCATGAACCTGTATGTACCTTATAATATCAGCTTAATATAGAAAACAATAGTTGAGCAGTGGGACATTTTAACACTGATATAACAATAACAAAGCATACAAATAACCAGCAAAGATTTAGAAAATCTTTACAAGTTAAAAAAATTGTATCCTCAATGGAATATTAATTATTTTGAGTTGACATTTTGTTTATATATAGGTCTTTTTTATCTGGAAAATGATATAACCTACAAATTACTACTATTTTCTCTCTTTCAATCCTTATAATTTTTGTTTCTATTTCTTATCTTCTTGTATTGACCGTTACTTCCATCCAACACAATGTCAGATAGGAATTGGGTAAATGGACATCTTTGACATATTCCCATCTTTAAGGAGAATACTACTAAAGTGTCTACATTAAGTAAAAGTTTGAAATAGACTTTTTTATGGTGGGAGAGATACCTTTTATCAGTTTATTTATTTATGCATGACACACACACACACACACACACACACACAGAGAGGCAGAGGGAGAAGCAGGCTCCATATAGGGAGCCCGATGCCCAATATGGGACTCGATCCCGGGTATCCAGGATCACACCCTGGGCTGAAGGTGGTGCTAAACCGCTGAGCCACCCTGGCTGCCCACCTTTTATCAGTTTAGAGAGGATCCTTTCTATTCCTAGTTAACTAAGAGTTTATTTTTTAAAAAAAAGATTTTATTTATTAGAGAACGAGAGCAAGAGAGTGAGCGAGAGAGCACAGGCAGGGGGAGCTGTAGAGGGAGAAGCAGGCTCCCTGCTGAGCAGGTAGCCTGGTGCAGGGCTCTATCCCAGGGCCCTGTGATCATGACCTGAGCTGAAGGCGAATGCTTAACCAACTGAGCCACAGTAACACCCCAACTAAGAGTTTCAATAAGCCAAATTATGGAAGCAGCTCAAGTGTCCATCAATAGATTAATTAATAAAGATGTGGCATGTATATATATGATGGAATGTTGTTTAGCCACAAAAAGAATGAAAGCTTCCCATTTGCAATAACATGGGTAGAGCTAGAGAGTATAAAGCTAAGTGAAGGAAGTCAGTCATAGAAAGACAAATATCATATGATGTCATTCATATGTGGAATTTAAGAAACAAATGAGCAAAGGAAAAGAATGAGAAAGAGAGACATATCGACGAACAGACTGTAAGTATACAGAACTGGTGGTTACCAGAGGCAAGGTAGGTGGGGAAATGGGTGAAATAGGTGACGAGAGTTAAAGAGTACACTTAGTATGTTGAGCACTGAGTATTGTATAGAATTGTTGAATCACTATATTATACACCTGAAACTAGTATAACACTGTATGTTAGTTATACTGGGACTAAAACAAAATCTTAATTAAAAAATAGGGCCTCTAATACTTAGGATGCAATGAAAAGCTTATACAAATATGTAATTTTAAAGAAATTACTTAAAATTGCCCTAGAATTAACTAGGAACAGGGTTGAAAGAAGAGTTTAATGAAATGGAAACTCATGAGTGGTGATCAAGAAAGTGAGAAGGCAAAAACAGTGACTCTACAACTAGTGGCGTGTAGTGGATCTGGAGCGGAAAAAAAGGTTATCAGACATTGCAGGATATCTAAGACCAGTTTTTGCCATTTTTCCTTAAATTCTAAAAGAAAGTCATTGAAATATGTGATCTTCTGTGGGGCAGAGCAAACTCAAGAAACATATTAAGAGGCTTTAATTAATATTGAATTTGAGAGACACTTCGGTGGCTCAGTCAGTTAACCATCTGACTCTTGATTTTTGGCTCAGGTCATGATCTTAGGGTCATGAGATCAACTCCTGCATTGGGCTCTGCATGGAGTATGCTTGGATTTTTCTTTCCCTCTCCCTCTGCCTCTACCCCTCCCCCAGCTGGTGCGTGGTCTCTCTCTCTCTCTATTAAATAAATAAATCTTTAAAAAAATAATAAAATCAAATTCAAATCTAAAAAATATTAGAGTCATAAAGAAAACCAATTGGGTTTTGGGAAATCTTTAAAAGTAGAGTATTTGGTATTAAGCAATAATACCAATTGGCCTGTTGAGAAACAGACGTAAGGTGGAGCACATATGCTGAACTTTGAAAATGATTCTATGGTAGAACTGTTTATGGTCCATGGAGAAGCTGAAGAAAAGACATCTGGGGGTGAAGGTCATGGTCCCTTTGGGTTTGGGGTAGGGCTATTTGAAATATCCAAAGGAGCAAATCTGACAGAATCATGAAATAAACTAGAAAATTATTTGACCATAGTGAAAAAAGTCAACCGGTCTTCTGTGATTATTGTTAGGTAAAGCAGGTGAAATTTATTAAGGATTCAAAAATTTTAATAATGCAATGAACAAGCTTGACCTGATAGAACTATATTGCACTATATTGAACTTAAGCCTTATATATGAAATAACTGAAATAAATTAATTTCAAAGAAAGTTTTAACAAATATGAAATATTTTAATCAATTAACTCCGCTGCTCATTTAGTAGTAATATTTTTGAAATAGTACATTAAATAATTTAAAAATATTAAAAAGTGGGCAATATTTCTAATGAATAATTAGAAATTTTTAGACTTAGGGGAAGTGAGATAGCTGCAAATTCTCAGACTAGGGTAGATGCCTGACAGTATATGTACTAGATGTCAAACTCTGGAATTTATAAAAATAAGCACTTGAGCAATGCAGCTAATATATAATAATAGAGTATAACATTTATAACAAAATTTATAGCTGATATTATATGTAACATAATAAAAATGAATAGAAGTAATAATAAAATAGGTTTAGTGCAATGTTGAGAAAAATGTGAAAAAACAATAAACAGTATAATCTAAACTAAAATCTCGAATGAGTGTTAAATTTTATTGAACACATTTTCTGAATTATATGTTTTTTTCTGTAAATATTTCCTTTTAAAAATTTGTCTCTCATACAGACAACAACTTTAGTGTAAGGGACACATAGGTAAACACTACACCCAGCAGTTAAAGAATACATATTACTATATGTACATATATTCAGCCATCTTTGCATTTCTGGGATAAAACCTACTTGGTCTTGATGTAATTTTAAAAAGATTTTTAATTGTTTGAGAGAGAGAATAAGAGAGAGAGAGCAGAGCAGGGAGGGGAGGGGCAGAAGGAGAGGGAGAAGCAGACTCCTCACTAAGCTGGGGGCCCCATGCAGGGCTAGATCCTAGGGTCCTGGGATCATGACCTGAGCTGAAGGCAGACACTTAATGGACTGAGCTATACAGGCACCCCTTGGTGTATTTTTTAAAATATTTATTTATTTATATGAGAGAGAGAGAGAGCGAGCGCACAAGTGAGAGGGACAGAGGGAGAGGGAGACAGAGTCTCAAGCAGATTTCACGCTCAGCACGAAGCCTGACATGGGGCTCAATCCCCAGGACCCTGAGATCATGACTTCAGCCAAAACCAAGAGTTGGACACCCATTGGACTGCATCATCCAAGCACTCCTGGTATGTTTTTTATACATCAGTACTGGATTGAGTGCACTATTTTTCTAGTTTATCATTTATGTTCATAAGTAAGATTGACATATATTTTTCTTGTTTAATCCTTGTCCATGTTTGGTATGAAGTTTGTACTAGCCTCATAAAATATATAGGACATCCGGATAATTCCAGTGGTTTAATTAAGTTTATTTGTCCCCTCTGCTTTTCAAACTCCACCCAAATAACAAAGATTTAAACAGGAATGCATCTATAAGGACAAGGGGTAATACAGAGGTCTTTGCTAAATTATTATTTTTAAGAGCTAATGAAAATACAATAAAATGGTTAGATATGACTAAGCTGGGTTGCAGGTCCATTACCATTTCTTTGTAATTTTTAGTTATGATGAAATATTTCTTTTTTTTGATGAAATATTTCTTAATGTTAAAAATACACAAAAAATAAAGATGTTAATTAAAGAAAGTTAATTAGTTAGAGAAAGTTAGAGAAGCTCTAAAAGTGCTTCTCAAATTTTAATGTATATATGAATAACTTAGGGAATTCTTATTAAAATGCAGATACTGAATCATTAGGTCTGGAGTGGGGCCTGAGATTCTGCATTTCTTTTAGGGTTCCAAGTGATGTCAATGCTGGTGGTCCGTGGATCACCCTTTGAGTAGCAAGATTTTAAGGTAAATAAAACAAGGCAATGTGATAGAGAGTGGCAGGAACAGGAAGTAGTTTCTTTAAATAACGTACTCTTGAAAAGTTTCTGTGAACAGTGATATTTGTGTCATTAAAAAGTCTCCAGGAAGAAAGGATGTTCCAAGTAGAGGAAAACACAAATGCAAAGGTACTCAGGTAGAAATACTTCTGGCATTTTCTAGAAACAGAAAAGGCTACTGTGGCCTTCTTAAAGGACTTAAGTGTTTTTTCCACATTTCAGGTGTAATTAAGTGGAATTATCACTGTATTTGGAGTCACAAATCCTAGGTTTGGTTTTCATCACATTAGTTCTGGGACCTCTGTCATGTTACAACCTGTTTCCTCATAAATATGTGAATATTAATGAATAATACCTATTATCCGGTATTGATGTGGGGATTAACTTTTAAAAAGCACTCTGTCGGGCAGTTCTAGTGGCACAGTGGTTTAGCGCCGCCTGGAGCCCAGGGTGTGATCCTGGGGACCCCGGATCGAGTCCCACATTGGGCTCCCTGTGTGGAGCCTGCTTCTCCCTCTGCCTGTGTCTCTGCCTCTCTCAATCTGTGTGTCTCTCATGAATAAATAAATATTAAAAAAATAAAAAAATAAAAAGCACTCTGTCAAAATACTGCACACACATAATTATTGCCTAATTAAAGTGCTGTCATGTGATCTGAGTCTGCAGCAGCTATTTATAGTGGCTTTTATTGTGTGTTCCTATGTCTCTTTAATCATTTCAGACACTTATGTGTCAAGTTGCTATTGGCCCAGTTGGTCTGTCGGTGCAGTTCTCTAACAGTGCATGACTCTTGCTAGAACTTCATGTTCTATTTCTGGGTGTGATGGAAATTTTCTTTGACTGATTTGGCTCATGTTTGACCCACTTTAGCTCATCAGAAAGTAACTACTTGGGTATTCCAATAGGATTCATAGGATTCACATTTCTTAATCAGAAGAGTTGACTTATAGAAAATACTACTTCAGTAAAAATACGTTGACTCCAAAGAACTCTTAACTGTTGATCCATGCCAATAATGCCTTTAGATAATTCTAATGAAACTTCTCAAGAATCCTGAGAAATTATCTATAAATTTAGGTGTTTCAGAATTCTGAGGTCTTAGCTCGTTTAAAATCTTAAGATTCTATATGGCCTCTAGACTTTCAATTAAACCTTGTCTTTGGGGACATCTGTGTGGCTCAGCAGTTGAGCATCTGCCTTTGGCTCAGGGTATGATCCCTGGGTCCAGGGATCGAGTCCTGCATTGAGCTCCCTTCGAAGAGCCTGCTTCTCCCTCTGTCTGTGTCTCTGCCTCTCTGTGTCTTTCATGAATAAATAAATAAAATCTAAAAAAATAAACCTTGTATTTGAGTTATAGACATCTTTAGGGTAAGGAATAGTGGAATTGCAGCCACGATACCCCTGTTCTAATTCTGATTCTAATACCACATGGCCCTGGTCTTCTTTATCTACTAGGAATGAGGAATACTTCAGAAAGCAATTGTTAAGAATGAACAAAATAATGTGTATGAGTGTTTCTGCAAGTATACAAATTCAGAATATTACTTTGCCACATAATATCTAACAATCACTCACAAAATATAATGGTACATAGATTACTATATTTCTTAAAAAATAGAACGTTAATGTAGAATGCTTTACCTGGGTAAAAGATACAGTGCCAACATTCAGCCCTAGTAGAAATCACTGGTAGAGTCTAGGGTTTCTCTAGTGTAGTTTTGCTCTTAACCCAGAATAGATGCTGAGTAAATATTTACTGATGACGATGTAGACATTAATAAGAGACCATTACTGATCTCTCAGCAAGATAGTAATAAGCCAGAAACATAAAACTGGTTGCTAAGTCCTGTCAATGCTATCTCCATAGTATCTCTGGAATTGGTCTATTGCTGCTGCTACTGCTAGGTTCAGGTCTTTATTTTATGACTGAACTATCGTATTAACCTCATGACTCCAATATGAATTCCCTTTGACCTTTCCATTTGAGCCAGAGTGGTTTAATGTACATACAAATCTGATCATGTTACTCTGCTGATTAAAACCCTCTCTCTATTGGCAAACAGGATCAAGCATTAACTTCTTAGAATGAAATACAAAGTCCTTCACCAACAGGCCTCTGCTTACCCAGGTTCATTTCTTACTACTTTGCCATATACTCCCTAGAATCTTGAAGATGGGAGTATTTTCTTATACCTTCTTGCTTTTAAATATGCCATTTCCTTTACATGAAAGGGGGTTCAACCTCTTCAATTGGAAACTTTATTCTTCTTCAAATAACTGCTCAACCATCCTCTTCTCTGGAAACTTGAGTGTAAAATGAATTTTGAAACAAAGTAACTGCGTGTGCCATGCATTTCCTTTGTCTTCAACAGACTTATCAATTAGTCCACGATGCCTCTATGTAAGGAGTTCATAATTATTTGCCTGTATTGTGTAAAAAATTTGAGAACGCAGCAATGAATATAAAATTGCAATTGCATCACTGTCTACAGGGTTTTAGACAATGATAACACTTGGAAATGCAGTTTTGCAGAAAACTGTAAGCATATTTCATTATCATTTTGTTTGATGATAATGATGAATGATATAGGAAAAGATATTAGGGTTCTAAGCCAACAGCAAGAAAGAGTTCTTAAGACATCTTTCATGGGAGAAGGTGGTTTTCTTGAAGCACAGAGACAGGACATGTGGGCAGAAAGAGCTGTACTGGGGTCATGGAGTGGCCTATTATATATTTTCAAGTTGGGAGGGGGTTAGGGATAGTGTAAGCCTGCCAGACATTTTGGAAACGTTTCCAGGATGCTGAGGGGGCTACCTGTTGTTAGGAAAGGTCCTTTATTACTGTTTAGTAAAAACTCTATCAAAATATTCTTCCGATGTATATCGGTGGGTCATATGCTTGGAGGGTGATTGCCAACATGTATCTGGGGTGGTGGGGGTAGAAATAAAGGAAGTTTGCAAAGAAATTTTTAGATGTTAAAGTAGACTTACAGGATCCTCTGGTGGGGGTGGGGGAGCGAAGGTTCCCTTTTTCCCTTAGTGATAGGGAGAGCTAGGTTCTTATCTCATGGAGTCAAAGAATCAATCTCGCAAAGGAGAGTGAATAAAGTGATAAAAGTTTTTTTTAATATTTTATTTATTTATTCATTCATTCATTCATTCATTCATTCATGAAAGACCCACAGAGAGAGGCAGAGACATAGGCAGAGGGAGAAGCAGGCTCCCTGCAGGGATCCTGATAGGAGACTTGGTCTCAGGACCCTGGGATCATGACCTGATAAGAATACGCAGAGGGAGGGACGCCTGAGTGGCTCCGTGGTTGAGCATCTGCCTTTGGTTAGGTTGTAGTCCCTGGGTCCTTGGATCAAGTCCCCTGTCAGGCTCCCCTTGAGGAGCCAGCTTCTCTCTCTGCCTGCGTCTTTGCCTCTCTCTCTGTCTCTCATGAATAATTAAATAAAATCTTTAAAAAAATAATATACAGAGGGAAAATGGAGTGAAGCGTTGCACTGAGTTGGGGGCTGTAAGAGAAAAGTGGAATGCTTGGACAAGATAGGGTTGGCAGATTTAGCAAATGCAGTATTTGAGACATAATTATACTAAAAAAGTGACTCGTTTATCTCAAGTTCAAATTTAACTGTGAATCCTGAATTTTATGTGGCAAATCTAGGAAAAGAGAGAAAGACACCGTTATTCTGATATTACCGGTTGTGTAAAACACTAAGGACAGGCTCAGGAAGATAAAAGCGGTTGAGCACAAGCATCTGACTCTTCACGGAGAAGCTATTTCCGGTCTTCGGCCGTGAGGAAGATAAGGGGGAGGGGAGAGAAGATTACTGGTGCTGAGTTGGTCCGCTAAAGTCCCACAATCCTCTGCTCTTGGTGTCCTTTTCCTCGCTTAAGATGGCGCTGCTCGCGATACGTTCTTCACGTTGGGTAGCTGCAGCGGCTTCTTTGGAAAAGCGCCGGCTTGTCGTGTTTCTGATCCGGCCTCTAGGTTTTGTCCGTGGCGCTGGTACTCAATGGAGATCACGTCAGCTCCGCGCCTCGGGAACCGCTCGAATTTCCCAGGTGAGTTGCCATTCACATGGTTGAGTAAGGTGAAGGACAAAGGGACCTATAGCGAAAAGTTTGCCCTTCTCTCCTTGGGTCAGAGAGAGCACCAGTCAGACAGGTTGTCAGGGCTAACTCACATCAGTAAATGAAGGAAATTGGGGTTAGTAATTGAAAGAATGAAAAAAAAAATCTTAGTGGCATTATAGCACGGGACGGAGGGTTCCGGGCAGAGGGCACCTGGAATGCTAGTGACTCTCACAGGATTTACGTGTTGTTGTTGTTGGTTTTTCCTGAAATTAAGGGGCGGGTTAGACAGAATTCCCAGATTGGTTATCCTTCTAAATGTAAGGAAAACAGGGCAACTTTCCAAAGTTAAGTGGAATGTGGGATCAGTATGTCCATGGTTCAGATTTTACTCAGTTGGAAGTAATAATTGGGGTAATTGCTGTAAGATGACAGCAAAGCTACCTGTAAACAAGAGGCAAATTTGAGTTGGCGCTAGTTAACTCTGCTGACCGTGCTTCTTGATAGGCCAAAACCATAACAATCTTTCTCTCCAATACATTGGCCGTCCAAAATTCGTATGTAAACACGATTGTCCTGTGATCTGAAAATTGTGTTCTTCTGTGCATACAGGTCACTTTGGAAACCATAAAGCTAGTTATCTTTAATGTAGTTTTTGTTATCGAGCCTCTTAATATTTTTGTCCATTTATGTTATACTTGACAACTTTGAAAAATTATTTGTACTTGTACTTTAGTATATCTTCTTATAAACTCTTGCCAAAAGTTTAATTGCCACCACTTGTTCATCAGTATTATTGAAGCATTGTCAGCTTTGTATGAGGAGCACCCTCATAAATTTCAATTCTGTGTGAATACATGTTTAACATCTACTGTAATCATAGGGCTATGCTCAATAATGGGGGTACTAGGAGAAACATACATTAATGTCTTCAAGATTGATCAATTTAGTTAAGGAGATTAGATCTGTGCATTACAAGAATAACTAAAAACAATGTAGGTTATATATCAAATAGTGTAAAAAGGGCAGTAAGCATCTAGAGGAAATGGTGAAAATTAAGGATTAGATTACAGAGAGAATTTCATGCTATTGAAGAACTGGGGAGAACATTTTAAACAGGGCAAATATGGAATGACACTAGGCATGTGGAATGCTGGAGAAATTATATCCATTTGTTCATCCAATAATTACTGAATGCTTTTACAGCAGTGAATAGAATAAAATATAGCTTGTCCTTAAGAGTTCATAATCTAGTAAGGGAAAAAGGTAAACAGGCAATTATAACACAGTAGTGCAATGATGGGGAGGGTACAAAGTACTGGAAGAGTATACTTGAAAAGCTTCAAGTCTAATTTTGAAGTGGGAAAAATGCTTTGAGTATCTATGGAAGCCAAGACCTTAAAAATTAAGTGCATTAGCTAGCTAAAGAGGGAATAGTGTGTGCAGAGGCCCACAGCTAAGAGAGAACATGGACCTTTTGTAGAACTACACGTAGTTTAGGTTACTGAGGAGTTTAAGATAGAATTGGCAGATGAGGCTAGGGAAACATCCAGATTATTTTCTTAAGGTTTTAAGAACACTTTATAGTTGAAAGTTTGTAAAACATGATTTCTTGGGAACCCTTCTTGTTCCATAGCCCTCTAAAAATGTCTGGTGAAGTTAAGATAAAATTTGTAGGACTTTGTCAGGCTGGGAGGATGGGGGTGGGGGAGAAGAAGTCATTGGTAGTTTCAGAGGATGTGATGGAAATAAAAATTAGCTTTCTCTGTTTTCATGAACACTATCCCCACAGCTTTCAGTTATAAGGCTTTTAAAGTTTTTTTTTTTTAATTTTTATTTATTTATGATAGTCACACACAGAGAGAGAGAGGCAGAGACACAGGCAGAGGGAGAAGCAGGCTCCATGCACCGGGAACCCGACGTGGGATTCGATCCCGGGTCTCCAGGATCGCGCCCCGGCCAAAGGCAGGCGCCAAACCGCTGCACCACCCAGGGATCCCCAGTTATAAGGCTTTTAGTAGAACCTGATATAACCTGAGCCACCTTCAAATAGTGATTTGTGATTAAGATCACAAAATAGAGGGGGCGCCTGGGTGGCTCAGTCAGTTAAGTATCTGACTTCAACCCAGGTCATGATCTCAGCGTTCTGAGATTGAGCCCCTGCTCCTTGCTCAGCCAAGTGCCTGCTTCTCCCTCTCCCTCTGCCTCCTCCCCTCAGTTTATGCTCTGTCTCTGTCTCTTTTTCTCTCTCTCAAATAGATAAATAAAGATTACAAAGTAGGGGCTCCTGGGTGGTGGTTGAGCATTTTGGTTTCAGCTCAGGTCATGATTTCAGGGTTGAGATTGAGGTCTGCATTGGGCTTTGTGTGGAGTCTGCTTAGGTTGCTCTCTCTCCCTCTGTGCCTCCCCCCCCCCTTCAAATAAATAAATAAATAGATAAATAAATAAATAAATATTTTTAAAAAGATCATAAAAGAGAATTACTACATGATTTTAGGACAGTCATTAGTGTATAGCATAATATTTTAGAGCTGAAAAGAACACTAAGGTACAGTGTTATCAAATCATGTTCATAGATTGGATCAGCACTTTTTTATATGAAATTCAGTAGAATAAGAAAGTATCAGTGCTTTCTACGTATGAATGGGAGTATTGTTTTATGTAGTGTTGTTTTATGTGTATATATAGACTCCCACATGTATGTGATTGCACACAGAAATGTGTTTTTCAGACAGGATTATACCCTAGAACTGTGCTGTGCAATACGGTAGTCACTAGCTTCATGTGGCTGTGGCTGTTTAAATTAAATTAAAAATGTAATTCCTTGATTGCATTAGCCGCATTTCAAGGGCTAAAAAGGCACATAGGTATGGAACATTTCCATCATTGCAGAAAGTTCTTTTCAAATGGTGCTGCTTTAGAGAAGATGATATCCAGCCTTCTAATTTTAGAGATGAGGTAACTAAATCCTAGTATAGATAAATGACCATTTATCTTTAAGGCCATTCTTTCGTTGATTGTCTTCTGTGTGTCAGGTATTTATATAAAGGCAAAGAAGATTCTGGCAGACATTAAGCATACAATAAATGTTGAATTGTAAAGATACGTCTAGTAGAGCACTGTTTGTAGAGAGGAAACACCTTAAACATAAAAGTTTTTATTAAAATTGTTAGTATTAGTATGGTAAGATTTAAATTGTAATGATTTATTATACAGTTGCCTCTCTGCTACATTAGTTAATATTAAAAAGAGGAATTTTGAGTGATACAATTTTTTCATCAATAATTATTTGGTAGACCTTTTACATAAATGGAATCATATGTCTTTTGAGACTGGCTTCTTTCACTTAGTATTATGTTTTCAAGACACATCCATGTTATGGTATGTATTAAGTATTTCATTTGTTTTTATGCCAAATAATATTCAATGTGGATATGCAATGTTGCCTTTGTGCATTCATCAGTTGGTGGATATTCAGTTTTTTCCCCCCATTTTTTGACTGTTATGAATAATGTTGCTGTCAATATTCATGTATAAGTTGTGTTTTCATTTCTCTTGGGTGTGTATCTAGGGGTAGAATTGCTGGTAACATATGATAACTCTATGTTTGATTCTGTAAGGGAACTGCTAGACTGATTTTCAAAGGACTGCACCATTTCACATTACCAGCAGAAGTACATGAGGGTTCCGGTTGCTCCATATCCTAACCACTTGTTATCCTAGCGAGTGTGAAGTGTTTTCTCATTGTGGTTTTGCTTTGTATTTCCCCGGTGACAAAAGACACTGAACATCTATCCATGTGCTTATTGGCCATTTAAATGTCTTTTTTTGAGGAATGTCTTGTCAGGTCTTTTGCCCATGTTTTAATTGGGTAACTAGTCTTTTTATTATTGAGATATCAGAGTTCTTTAGATATTATAGATCCAAGTCCTTTATCAGATATATGATTTGCAAATATTTTCTCCCATTTTGTGCATTATCTTTTGACTTTCTTGATAACGTCTTTTGAAGCACAAAAGCTTTTCATTTTGATAAAGTCAAATTTATCTATGTTTTCTTTTATTGGTCATACTTTTTGTGTTATAGCTAAGAATCCATTGCCAAATCTGAGATCTTAAAGATTTACCATGTTTTTGTCTAAGAATTTTATAATGTAATCATAGTGAGATAGAAACATTACTCTTGTGTAATTCTACTTCCATTTCCCCACTTTATTGTTTTAATATATATTACGTTTATAAATGTTAGAATCCTAACAATTCATTGTCATAATTATTACTTTATATAATTTATGACTTTAAAAGAAGCTGAGAGAAGATAGGAAGGCAAGTAAATACTATAATAATAATACTAGCCTTTGTATTTATCATTTCTGATTCTCTTTTATTTCTTCTCTTGTGTTTGATCTACCATCTGGAGTCATTTCCTTATCCCACTCTAGCTGTGCTCCCACCCATCTCCTTTGTGGTAGTATTGGCAAATATATTGCATCTATATATGTTGTAGGCTCAACAATTAATTTTATCCATATTATTTTATACAGTTGCTTTTTAAATTGGTTCAAAATGGAAGTAAAAAAGTGCATTTATGCATTCTGGTGCTCTTTGGTGTGTGTGTGTGTGTGTGTGTGTGTGTGTGTTTGTGTTTGGATTAAAGTTTGGGGTCACTTGTTTTCAGCTTAAAGAGCTTCCTTTAGTATTTCTTGTAAGGTGGTTCCATTACTAACACATTTTCCCGGTTTTGTTTAAATGGGAATGTCTTTATTTTGTCTTCATTTTTGAACAGTACGTTTTCTGGATATAGGATTTTTGCTTGACATTTTTTTTTTGAGTGCTTTGAATGTTATCCTACTACCTTCTAGCCTATGTATTAGTTTTGCTGAATCAGCTGTTAATCTTATTGGGGTCCCCTTGTTATTGAGGAGTCTTTTTTTTCCTCTTGCTACTTTCAAGATGTTCCCTTTGTTGTGGCTTTTAATGTTTTTACTATAATGTGTCTGTGGGTCTCTTATTATGTTTCCTCCTTAGAGTTTGTTGCACTTCCTGGATCTGTAAATTACATAATTACATTTTAATAAGTAAGTTCTTTTTAATAAGCTTTGGCAGTTTTCAGCCATTTTCTCATTTTTTCATTGAATAGTTTTTCTTTCCCTTTATCTTTCTCCTTTCTGTTATATTCATTATGCGTATGTTGGTGTGCTTAATAATGTCCTACATTTCTCTGAAGCTCTGTTTATTTTTCTTCACTCTTTTTATCTTTATTTTTCATATTGCATAATCCCTATTGTCCTACCTTCAAGTTCATTAATTTTATTGCCAATTCATATCTGCTGCCAATCCCCTCTAGTGAATTTTTATTTTTTTATTTTTATTTTTTTATTTTTATTTTTTCCCTCTAGTGAATTTTTAAATTTAGTTACTGTAATTCTCAACTCTAGAGTTTCCATTTAGTTCTTTTTAAATAATTCCTATCTGTATATTGATATTCCCCTTGTAATGTTACCTTGTCATCACACCTTCCTTTATTTCTTTAACATGATTTCCTTTAGTCTTTGGACATATTTATAATGACTATTTTGAGGGCTTTTTCTTTTCAATCTGACATTTGGTCAAAACCACAGACAGTTTCTCTTGCCTACTTTTCCCCAGTGTATAGATTATACTTTCCTGTTTCTTTTCATGTCTTGCAATTTTTTGGAAACTGGACATTTTAAATAATGTAGTAATTCTGGGTACTCCTCCCCTCCTTCCCAGGCCTTGTTATTGTTACTTACTTGCTTATTTGCTTAATGATTGGCTGGATTATTTTAGTGCTGTTTTTCTCCATCCTCCTCCCTGCTTCCCACTCCACAGTGTTAAAGCCTCTGACATTGCTCCTTAAGGGGCATAGGCTTGGGTATGTCCACAGTTAACCTGGGATGACTGTGGTTTTGGTGGGGATTCCTCTCTTTCCGTTATTTTCTTTAATTGCAGGCAGATTGCCCTGCTGTTTTCAACAGTGCCCTGGGGCAGAAATTGTTCCACAGACTAAAGAAATCAAATACCAATTTGATTTTCCTTTGAAGTGATAGTTCCTAAGGTCAGTGTTTGAGATTTGTTCTGACCCCAGGCAGGCTCCTCCCAGCTGTCTCTCTTGATTTTCTGCTTCTATGGGGTCACCCAGCCAACCTACAGTTTAGCTTCTATGTCCAGTGAGTCCATCAGTTTTCTCCCACTTGGCCTTTCACCAAAACCTCCACTGTTTTTGAGAGCAACCTGAGGCTAGAATTTCTCCACATCAAGTTGTAAGTGAAGTCAATTCCTGTGGAAAGAGATTAGGAGCTCTGTTTTAGGGCCTTCTCCTCCCAGGCAAAAATCTGCCAGCCACAGTTCTGAAGCTGGGGCTGGGGACAATGGTGGCTTTTCTCTGAGTGATAGCCCCACTTTAAGTGTTGAGTGCTAGGGCGGAGTAAGAGGAGTTCTTTTTGGCATACCTCTCCTGGTAAGGAACCAGCCTCTTAAGGGTCAGGGTGATTGGGCCTTCAACAATCAAATATTCTCAGTGGTACCATACACAGGGTACAGCCTCTGTCCCTTCTGTGGGGCTGTGTGGAAGAAGGGAGCCCCTACTTCTTGACCACCTTAGCCCAGAACTTAATTTCAGCAATAGGTCATTGGGGGAAAGATGAGAGAAATGCTGAAGTCCTGTCTTTCCCAGAAAGCTAGTTTTCTGACTAGGAGCTCATTAAAAGAAGGGGATGGGGAATGTACTGTGCTCTTGGCTGTACCAGTCTCAAGTGAATTTCCATATTGCCAAACTGGGAGTTGGGAGGCAGGGAGTATGTTCAAACACCACAGACTTGCTATTCTTACTATTCTTACTGAGCTCTAGTAGCTTTTCTTGAGTAAATGTTATTTCATTTGCTATATGCCCTACGACCATTTCTAGGTACTTTAAATGGTTGTCCTTTTATAACTTTTACCAGTTTTGCTAGGGAGTGTGTCCAAGGAGATCCTTATGTTGACAAGCCAGAAGTGGAACTCTCTTGTTTTTTGACTGGCTCATGTTCTTTGGTTTATACTGCATGCAGCAAAACGGTCTATCCTTTCTGTCGTTTGTAGAAGATATTCCCATTGAGGTCTGGCACACCTTATACTTTAGTTTATTTACATTGTATATTCTTTTTTTTTTAAATTTTTATTTATTTATGATAGTCACAGAGAGAGAGAGAGGCAGAGACACAGGCAGAGGGAGAAGCAGGCTCCATGCACCGGGAGCCCGACGTGGGATTCGATCCCGGGTCTCCAGGATCGCGCCCTGGGCCAAAGGCAGGCGCCAAACCGCTGCGCCACCCAGGGATCCCCTACATTGTATATTCTATTTAGTCATTCTCTTGGATAGATACTGTTTTGTTTTCATTTGTTGGTTCACATTTCATTTGTTTTCATCATGGACAAAGATGAGAGCTTTAATATCTCCCAGTGGTAAGTTCCTCCTTCCTGCACTCCCACTGCTGACTGGCTGCTGCTAAGAGACTTTACTTCTGGCCTTCATATTAACTGAAGTAGAATATAGTAACACTAGTGAACTAATCCTCTTACTTTGCTTTTTAGGGATCCTAGTTTTAAGATTTGGGTTTTATATTATAAGATGCATATCAGGAAATGACAGAGATTACTGAGAAGACATAAAGAGTAATAAGAAAATTAAAAACAGCTTAAGAGGAAAAAATTAAGGGTGTTTTTAAGTAAATTTTGTATGGAACTTAAAGAACATGGGAGGTGATTCAGTAACATTTAAAATAACTGAAGGAAAAAAAAATAAAATAACTGAAGGGCAAATTTTTTTTTTTTTAAGTTAAAAGCTATCCTCCTAGTAGTTCAGTGATACCTGAACTTACCTGGAACATTAGTTTACAAAAAGAGACATAGTCTTCAGTTGTAGGAAGAGGGATTTAATGTGCATATAAAAAAGAATTTCTTGGGATGCCTGGGTGGCTCAGCGGTTGAGTGGCTGCCTTTGGCTCAGGGCGTGATCCCGGAGTCCTGGGATCAAGTCTCACATCAGGCTCTCTGCATGGAGCCTGCTTCTCCCTCGCCTGTGTCTCTGCTTCTCTCCCTCTGTGTCTTTCATAAATAAATAAAATCTTTTAAAGAAATAAAAAAAAATTTCTTAGTCTTTTTATTGGGTGAGCAAGAAAGACCTTTTAAATGACCTAAGGGGAATAATAAATAATCATTAATTATAATTTAAATAGATATCTTTTTGAAGATAGAACTGACTTAAATTTGTATCATTCAGGATAAAACTAACTTTAAAAGAGGTGATTTGGCAGACAGAGAATTGGTAAACAGAAGAGTTGGGTTCTAGTCCTGGCTTTGGTGTTAGGAGGCACTAGGACAAATCATTAAACAATAATTTACAATCATTAGAAGAATATAAGTTACTAAAAAGCTGTGGGTTAGTGTTGAGAAAAGCAAGACATACTGTACCAATTCAGTTCTTCATATGAAAGAGTGACAGAGTACTTAGAAGCATAATCTTTTTTAAAAAATTTATTTATTTATGATAGAGAGAGAGAGAGGCAGAGACACAGGCAGAGGGAGAAGCAGGCTCCATGCACCGGGAGCCCGATGTGGGATTCGATCCCGGGTCTCTAGGATCGCGCCCTGGGCCAAAGGCAGGCGCCAAACCGCTGCGCCACCCAGGGATCCCATTAGAAGCATAATCTATCTTGATTTCAGTAAGGCTTTCAGTTATTGTACCCTGTATCATTCTCACCCAATAAGCCAGGAAGGAATGGTATTGCATACTCTTAAGGGATCTGGAGGTAGTAGTGTAATAGTAAGTAAATCTTACTGGAGAAAATACAGATAATTTGAAGGATTTTGATTTATAAATATTAAAGAGGATAAACAACTGGTATACATAGGACATAACATGATGTAGTGGAATGAGCATTTTCACCAAGCTACCTGACTGCCTGAGCTCTATTTCTACTTTTGATTATCTTGGACAGATCACTTGTTCCTTTGGACTTTGGTGTCTCTAAAATAAGATTCAACTACTTGATCTCTAAAGTTTCTTACATTTCTGTAGTTTCCTGACTCTGATCTTTTGGGACTTGTGCTTTGTATAAACAGAACCTCTACTTTGTGAGCCTAGTTTATTGCTGTTAGTAGTTTTCCAGGAGCAACATAGGCCACATTTAAATTTATGCAAGTTTTTAATGGGGCAAATTTATATTGTTCTGCCTCTTATAGCACTTGTTGACCTAAAAATAGGAGTAGAAAAAATGAGATTAATAATGAGTCTAGTATTTGCTAGTGTTGGGGAGATGGAATTAGAGTGGGGGAAGAGTAAGCTAATTTCTAAAATTATCTATGAAGGTAGAAATAGGTTCTAAGGAGATGGTGGAGAGTGGCAGCAGTGCTGTAAATGTTGTAAATAAAGATGAAGCTTACCTGGGCTATAAATGATAAAGAATGGAAATATAAATGTCTTAGTCTGAAGTGGCACTGGCAATTGAGAAGAGGAATTCAGAGGACCTCTCATTTGAAAATAGTCCAATAAATAACATTTTTTAAGCCATTGACGTAGTTATTAGAATAGGTTATTGAAATTAAAAGGAGAGGGAAGAACAGTTATTATTTCTAAATTTTCTTTCAGAATACTAGGCCCTTCAAGAATCTGATAAAGCAATACACTATTAAAAAGAAAGAATCTGGAAAAAAAAAGAATCTGATAAAAGTCCTGAAACTTCTCCCTAGGAAAATTTGCATACAATTTTGGGGGGAGGGATCAGAATATTGCAGGCTGGAGAGTCTCTAGTGGAGTTCCTGAGTAGCCAGTGGCAGAATAAAGAATACTTGACACTGGGCGGGGTGGGGGAGTGGGGGGTGTAGAAGTGGAACGGAAACTTATTTTGCTTGTATCAAAATTTTGATTAAATGGAAAATACATTGTAATACATTGATACTCTGTTCATCTGAAAGTTTTTGGTTTTTCAAATAGGAGTGTGTTCCTTCCCATATTGTAAGATAGAGTTAAAAATAGAGGCAAAATTGCCTGTTCTGTATATGATGCTTATGATTTTCTCTCCCTATTAATATATTTTCTCTTTTTAATTGTACAAAACTGCATCTAATAAAAGCGTGAGAAAAATAACCCACAGTCTTACCTCTTAAGTAATTTTCCATTTTCCCTTTGAATTCTAGTTATATGTACATACTTTTTACCGTGCTGAAATATTTTTAAATTGTTTCTTTTTACTTATAAGCATTATTTTTCTTGGTGCTTAGTCTTTACCAAAATTAGGTCTTTTAATTATATAATATTTTAGTAATTTTAATAGGTGTATATTTAACTGCAAAAGGTGACGTTTTTGTTGTTTCGTTTTTTTCCTTCCTTTTCTAGGATTTGTCTTCCTAAAGTTCTCATTTATGCTTTCAGCACCCTTGCAGAGTTTGTTACTAGTGAGTAAATATACTTTTCAGGTCTTTTATATTATTATGTCATTTGATCTTCACACTAACTCTGAGGTAGGTGAACATTTCATTGTCGTAACAATGACCTATCCTGTCTTTTTCATTCTCCCAACTTCTTTAGTTTTAGGCCCTTATAACTTTATGCATGACTTTTCCCACTGCCTCCGATATTTAGCCTTCCAATCCATTCCACACAAGACATTAAGATTATTTTTCCTAAAGAACAACTCTGGTTAAGTGTCACTTCTCTGCTTATGGATGTCAGTGGTCTCTATACTTTAGCCTAGTGTTCAAGGCCCTAAAGGATTCCTCACACAACTAGCTTGCTAGCCATATTGTTAAATATTTTCCTATAAATACCCTGCTTTTCTAGGTACACTGGATTGCTCCCTGTTCCTTGGACCTTGTGCTTTTCTGTTTTTGTTCCTTCATTTATGCCATACTGTCTGTCTGAAATACACCTTCTCTAACTCCTGTTTTTCAAATCTTAGCTCAAGGGCCAATTCTATAAAACCATTTAAAAAAAAAGATTTTATGTATTTGGCGGGGAGGGGCAGAGGGAGAAGGAGAAAAAGTCTTAAGCTCCATGGTGAGTGCAGTGCCTGACTCTTGAGTTCCATCTCATGACCCTGAGATCATGACCTGAGCCTAAACCAAGAGTCAGACACTTAACCAACTTTGCCACCCAGGCACCCCAAGAATCATTCTTTATTAGCCTGAAAGACATTGATTTCTTCCTCCTCTGAACTCCTATAACATCTTCTTCTATAAGTAGTTATCATGTGTGTCCTGTTGAAGAGATAAGATTTTAGATATTTAAAAGCCAGATACATTCCAGTCAACTTTTTTATCTTCTACAGAGCCAGGAATGGTCTCTTTTATGTGGTAGTCAGAACATATTTGTGAAATGAATGATTAAACCCTATAACCAAATGACAAAAAAAAAAAAAAGTTTAACATAAAAATAAGTATTTCCTTTGGAGCTGTACATTTGAAATCAAAGGTTCACTTTCTACCCAAAATGTTTATTTCAGCAAAATCATAATAAAATTGTGGAGTCAGTAAGTTTGAGGATAACATCCTTTTTTTTTTTCTTTTTAGAGAGAGAAGGCATGTGGGGTTGGGCCGAGGGAGAGGGGGAGAGAGAGAGAGAGAGTCCCAGGCAGGCACCATGCTCAGCATGAATCCCCATGCAGGACTGGGTATCACGACCCTGAGATCCTGACCTGAACCAAAATCAAGAGTTGGGTGCTTAACCAACTGAGCCACCCAGGCACCCCTGAGGATAACCTCTTGAGTTTGTCCATTGCATTTCTGTCATTAGGTGGTACTGTGCTAGGGTAGTACTGAATGGCAGTTTTTAGTCTGATAATCAAAACATACAGGCTTTTTTATCCTAAAATTTTTGAGTTTAAAAAAAATTTTTTTTTGAGTTTTACTTTATTAGTAGGCATCTTTTGCCAAGAAACAATGACTTAAGAGGCACTTGCAGGGTTTAGTCCGGTTGAGTATCCAACTCCTGGTTTCAGCTCAGGTCATGATCTAAGGGTTGTAAGATTGAGCCCTATTTTGGGCTCCACACTCAGCAAAGAGTCTGCTTGAAATTCTGTTTCTCCCTATCCCTCTGCCTCTCCCCCATTCTCTTATGCACATTCTCTCTCTAAAATAAATAAATAGATCTTTTTAAAAATGACTTACACGATGAAGTTCTTTGAGGAATAAGATATATAAAATTTTACTTTGTAGATATTTTAACTGAAGGTTATGTTTTGGTTCATTCATTAGTTCTCCAATTAAGTTTTCTTTACCACATCCAGAGAGGAAAGAGATGTTGGAGTGGAGAAATTGTATCCTATGGGTGTAGTTTCTCAGATACTGACACTTAAGGAAAGTAGGTTTTTAAACTGTTATCATGCTTTTCAAAGCATAATAAAAAAGAAGTTGAGGTTTCTATTTTGATTTATTATCAAATTGTTTTTACTGGTCTTGAATAACTTGAGTAATTTGTATCATTGTAATATATTCATATTTTTAAGTGTGAATATTTGCCAAGTATGAAGTTCACCTATTTTTAACTATGTTGACTAAGAGCTGTGTGTGTGTACATGTATGTATCAGTTTTCTAGGGCTTCCATAACAAAGTACCATGGACTGGGTCACTTAAACAACAGAAATTTATTTTCTCACAGTTATGGGGGCTAGAAGTCTGAGATCAAGGTGTCATCAGGGTTGATTTCTTCTGTGACCTCTCTCTTTGACTTGCAGAAGATTGTCTTCTTAGCCTTTGTATTTCCTCTATGTATGTCTGTGTCTTAATCTCTTCTCCTGAATACACCAGGCAGATTAGGGCCTACTCTAATGACCTCATCTAACATTAATTACCTCTTTAAAGCCCCAGTCATCAAATATAGTCACTTTTGAGATTAGGACTTCGACGTGAAATTTCCGGAGAGACACAGTTCAGTCCATAACTGCGTGTATGTGTGTGTGTGTGTGTGCACGTACGTGTGTGCAAGCACAGAAAACTTGAAGGATATTCTTAAACTTAGCTCTGAAGAAGGGATGAGTTGGGAGGCTAAAGGACAGTAAAAAGGACCTTTCACTTGATATTGTAGATACTTTGGCATTGTTTGATATGCTTTTATTTATTAACTTATTAGAGAGAGAGAGAGAGAGAAAGAGAGAAGTGAGTGTGCTTATGACCAGAGCTGAAGGCAGATGCTCAACCACTGAGCCACCCAAGCATCCGTATAATGAAAAATTTTATGTATAAGCTTTTCAATTGATGATCTGACCTTTTTTGTTTCTTTGTTTTTCCTTCAATATATTATTTAAATTACTTAACATACAGTGCAGTATTAGTTTCAGGAGTAGAATCTCGTGATTCATCACTTAAATATAACACCTAGGGCTCATCACAAGTGCTCTCCTTAATGCCCATTACCCAGTTACCCCATCCTTCCATCCACCTCCCCTCCAGCAACCCCCATTTCTCTATAGTTGAGAGTCTCTTATAGTTTCCTTCCCTCTCTGCTTTTATCTTATTTTATTTTTCCTTCCTTTTCCTTATGTTCATCTGTTTTGTTTCTTAAATTCCACATGCGTGAAATCACACAGTATTTACCTTTCTCTCACTGACTTATTTCATTTAGTGTAGTACACTCTAGTTCCATCCATGTCATTGCAAATGGTAAGATTTCATTGTCTTGATAGCTCAGTAATATTCCATTATACGTATATACCCATCTTCTTTATCCATTCATGAGCTGTTGGACATTTTTGCTCTTTTCATACATTGGCTATTATTGATAGTGCTGCTATAAACATTGGGATGTATGTGCCCCTTCAAATCAGTATATTTCTATTCTTTCTGATAAATACCCAGTAGTGCAATTGCTGGATTGTAGGGTAGTTCTATTTTTAAACTTTTTGAGGAACCTCCATACTGTTTTCCAGGGTAGCTATACCAGTTTGTATTCCCACCAACAGTGTAAGAGGGTTCCCCTTTCTCCACATTTTCAACATCTGTTGTTTCCTAAGTTGTTCATTTTAGCCATTCTGACAGGTGTGAGGTAGTATCTCATTGTGGTTTTGATTTGTATTTGCCTGATGATGAATGATGTTGAGCATCTTTTCCTTTTTTTAAGATTTATTTATTCATGAGACAGTGGCAGAGAAAGAGAAAGAGAGAGAGAGAGAGAGAGAGAGGCAGATGCTCAACCGCTGAGCCACCAGGCATCCCTTGAGCATCTTCATATGTCTATTACCCATTTGTATGTCCTCTTTGGAGAAATGTCTGTTCAGGTTTTATGCCCATTTCTTAATGGGATTATTATATTTTGGGTGTTGAGTTTGATAAGTTCTTTATAGATTTTGGATATTAGCCCTTTATCCAATATGTCATTTGCAACTATCTTATCCCATTCCACGGGTTGTCTTTTAGTTTTGTTGATTGTTTCCTTTGCTGTGCAAAACCTTTTCATCTTGATGAAGTCCCAATAGTTCATTTCTGCTTCTCTTTTTATTTATTTTATTTTATTTTATTTTATATTTTTTAATTTATTTTTTATTGGTGTTCAATTTACTAACATACAGAATAACCCCCAGTGCCCGTCTGCTTCTCTTTTTAGTGAGAAGTTGCTATGGCTGAGGTTAAAGAGGTTGCTGACTATGTTCTCCTCTAGGATTTTGATGGATTCCTGTCTCACATTTAGATCTTTCATCCATTTTGAATTTATTTTTGTGTATCGTGTAACAAAGTGGTCCAGTTTCATTCTTCTGCATGTTGTTCCTGTCCAGTTTTCCCAGCACCATTTGTTGAAGAGACTGTCTTTTTTCCATTGGATATCCTTCCTGCTTTGTTGCAAATTAGTTGTCCATAAAGTAGTGGGTCCATTTCTGGGTTCTGTGTTCTGTTCCATTGATCTGTGTGTCTGTTTTTGAGACAATACCATACTATCTTGATATTTACTGCTTTGTAATGCAGTTTGATGTCTAGAATTGTAATGCCTCCAGCTCTGGTTTTCTTTTTCAACATTACTTTGGATATTTAGGTCTTTTCTGGTTTAATACAAATTTTAGAATTGTTTGTTCTAATTCTGTGAAAAATGCTGGTATAATTTGATCAGGATTGCATTACATGTGTACATTGCTTTGGGTAATATAGACATTTTGAGAATATATTTTTCTTCTAATCCTTGAGCATGGAATGTTTTTCCATTTCTTTGTCTTCTTGAGTTTCTTTCTTAAGTGTTCTATAGTTTTCAGAATACAGATATTTTACCTCTTTGATTACATTTATTCCTAGGTATCTTACGGTTTTTGGTGCAATTGTAAATGGGATCGATTACTTGATTTCTCTTT
This sequence comes from Canis lupus familiaris, assembly GCF_011100685.1. Lineage (NCBI taxonomy): Eukaryota > Metazoa > Chordata > Mammalia > Carnivora > Canidae > Canis > Canis lupus. The sequence goes on along the minus strand of NC_049260.1, from coordinate 58,597,851 downwards.
ATGCTGTTTCATTATTGTTGTAGAGATATACAACAGATTTCTGTATGTTGATTTTATATCCTGTGACTTTGCTGAATTCATGTATCAGTGCTTGTACTCTTCTGGTGGTGTCTCTCAGGTTTTCTACATAGAATATCAAGTTGCCTATGGAGAGTGAAAGTTTGAATTCTTCCTTGCAGATTTGGATGCCTTTTATTTCTTTGTGTTGTCTGATTGCTGAGGCTAGGACTTCCAATATGTTGAACAACAGTGGTGAGAGTGGACATCCCTTTCTTGTTTCTGACCTTAGGAGAAAAACTCTCAGGTTTTCCTCTATTGAGGATGATATTAGCTGTGGGTCTTTCATATGATGTGGGTCCTTTATGATGTTGAGGTATGTTCCCTCTATTCCTACATGGTGTAGGATTCTTATCAAGGAAGGATTCTGTATTTTGTCAAATGCTTTTTCTGCATTTACTGAAAGGATCGTATGGTTCTTGTCCATTCTTTTATTAATGTGGTGTATCACAATGATTGATTTGAGGGTGTTGAACCACAGTTGCAGCCCAGGAATAAATCCCACTTGATCGTGGTGAATAATCCTTTTAATGTACTATTAGATTGTATTAACTAGTATCTCGGTGAGAATTTTTGCATCCATGTTCAACAAGGATATTGGTCTGTAATTCTTTTTGGTAGGATCTTTGCCTGGTTTGGGGATCAAGGTAATGCTGGCATTATAGAATGAGTTTGGAAGTTTTCCTTCCATTTCTATTTTTTGGAATCGCTTCAGGAAAATAGTTATGAATTTTTCTTTAAATATTATCTCTTTAAATAGAATTCCTCTGGGAGGCCATCTGGTCCTGGACTCTGGTTTCTTGGATTTTTAAAGACTGATTCAATTTCTTTGCTGTTTATGGGTCAATTCAGGTTTTCTATTTCTTCCTGTTTTAGATTTGGTAGTTTGTATGTTTCTAGGAATCTATACATTCCTTCCAGATTGCCTAAGATGTTGGCATAAAATTGCTCATAATGTTCTCTTATACTTTTTGTATCTCTGAGGTGTTGGTTGTGATCTCTTTCATTCATTATTTTATTTGGGTCCTTTTTTTCTTTTTTTTCTATTTGATAAGTCTGGCTAGGGGTTTATCAATCTACTAATTCTTTTGAAGAACCAGCTCCTAGTTTTGTTGATCTGTTCTTTTTTTAATATTTCTATATCTTTTTTTCTGCTTTAATCTTAATTATTTACATCTTTCTCCTGGAGTTAGGTTTTATTTGCTGTTCTTTTTCCAGCTCTTTTAGGTATAAAGTTGAGTTGTGCATTTGAGAGTTTTTTTGTTTCTTGAGGAAGTCCTTTATTGCTGTATACCTCTCTCATAGGACCACCTTTGCTACATCCAACAAGTTTTGGACTGTAATGTTTACATTTTCATTTGCTTCCTTGTATTTATAAATTCCTTTTTTCATTTCCTTACTAATTATTCATTGTTTAGTAGGATGTTCTTTAACATCCATGTATTTGTGGTCTTTCCAAATTTTTTCTTGTGGTTGACTTCAAGCTTCATAGTCTTGTGGCCTGAGAATATGCATGGTGATCTCAGTCTTTTTGTACTTGTTGAGACTTTGTTTGTGACGCAGTATTTTATGTGTTCTGGAGAGTGTTCCATGTGTATTCAAAAAGAATGTGTAATCTCCTACTTAGGATGAAATTCTCTGAATATATCTGTTAAGTTCATCTGGTCTATTGTGTCATTTAAAGCCATTGATTCCTTGCTGATCTTCTGCTTCAATGATCTGTCCTTTGCTATGTTAACATCCCCTACTATTATTGTATTTTCAATGTGTTTTTCTAAGTTCTTTATTAATTGATTTATATATTTTGGTGCTCTCAGGTTGAGGCATAAATGTTTACAATTGAGGATGTTCTTGTTGAATAGACCCTTGTATTATGATAGTGTCCTTCTTCATTTCTTTTTTTTTTAAAGATTTTATTTATTTATTCACGAGAGACCCAGAGAGAGAGAGGCAGAGACACAGGCAGAGGGAGAAGCAGGCTCCATGCAGAGAGCCCAATGCGGGACTTGATCCCGGGACACCGGGATCATGCCCTGAGCCAAAGGCAGATGCTCCACTGCTGAGCCACCCAGTTGTCCCTCCTTCTTCATTTCTTATTACAGTCTTTGGTTTAAAATCTAGGTTGTCTGATACAAGATATGGCTACTCCAGCTTTCTTTTGATGTCCGTTAGCAGGGTAAATGGTTCTCCATCCCCTCACTTTCAATCTGGAGGTCTTTGGGTCCAAAATGATTATTTTCTAAGCAGCATGTAGGTAGATATTGCTTTTTTTAAAAATCTGTTCTGATACCCTGTATCTTTTCATTGTATTGTTGAGTCCATTTATATTCAGAGAAATTATTGATAGATAATGTACTTATTGCCATTGTATTACCAGTAAAGTCACTGTTCCTGTAGATTTTCTCTGTTCTTTCTAGACTTTGTTGCTTTTGATCTCCCTTTCCTGCTCAAGGATCTCCTTTGTTATTTCTTCTAGAGCTGGTTTAGTGTTTATGAACTCCTTTAGTTTTTGCTTGTCTTGGAAACTCTATCTCTTTGCTGATCTGAATGACAGCTTTGCTGGATATAGTACTTTTGGCTGCATATTTCTGCATTTAGCATGTTGAATATATCATGCTACCGCTTTCTGCCCTGCCACGTTTCCATAGATAAGTCTGCTGCTAATCTTCTGTATTTAACCTTTTGGGTTAAGGACTTTTTGTCCATAGCTTCTTTCAGAATTCTCTCTTTATCTTTATATTTTGCAAGTTTCATTTTGATACATCTTGGTGTTTTTATAGGTCACAAAATTCTTTAACATTTTATTTCTTCCTTTTCCTATTTGATGCATGGTTTTCACCAGGTCCCCCGCCCCCTCCCCCCCAAAAAAGACTTTCTGTTGCTTAGAGCTACACTCCTCAGTATAGGAGACATTAGCTACATGTGGCTATTTAAATGTCAATTCAAGTTAATTAAATTAAAATAAAATAAACTTAATAGTTTAGTCACACTAGACACATTTCAAGTGCTCAATAGCAACATGTGACTAAGTGGCTATTGTATATGACCACACAGATATAGAACATTTCTATTATCATAGAAAGTTCTGCTGGACATGGCTGGCCTAGGAAATGATTTTAATAGGGGATGATATTATCAGATTTGCTTTAGGAATATGATTCTGGTTGCAGTTTGAAGGATAGTTTGAAAATTAGTGATTGGTGTTATAGAGATCAGTTAGGAGGATACTGAAGTAATGTAGAAGAGAAGTGATAAGTGCCCCTACTGCCTGTCATAAGGAACATTGTCAGGATTTGCCACCAAGCATTCTTGTATTGCGACATTATTTTGAATTTTTTTAAAATATTTTTTTAAATTTATTTTTTATTGGTGTTCAATTTACCAACATACAGAATAACCCCCAGTGCCCATCACCCATTCACTCCCACCCCCTGCCCTTTTTTAAAGATTTTATTTATTTATTCATGAGAGATCCAGAGAGAGAGAAGCAGAGACATAGGCAGAGGGAGAAGCAGGCTCCATGCAGGGAGCCCGATGTGGGACTCAGTCCTGGGACTCCAGGATCACGCCCTGAGCCAAAGGCAGATGCTCAACCGCTGACCCACCCAGGTGTCCCAAATTTTGAAATATTTTTAAAGATAATGAAAGGTTTGGAAGCTGGAGAGTGTCACTTCGCCTTAGCTTCTTTTCTCAATCTCAGGATTTTTAAGCTACACAAATAAGCATTTGAATAAGACTTCAGCTGTCTCCCACAGTTCTGAGGCAGATCAAGTGAACCATGAAGTGCTTTAAATTTTGCTATTACAATTTTTGCCTATGGTTCTGTAATAAAAGCCCGTCTTTTGTAATCAATTTTGTGGGGACTGCCTATAGAACTTATGTGGGTAAACTACTATAACTTCTGTTTTGAATGCTCTTCAAGCGTCCAGTTACACCTTAGCTAATTAGTGACAGAATTGACACTATAACCCAAGGTTTTTCATTCATCTCTTTCCCCCTTCATCTTATTAGCTCTATTTTCACAACTCGAATGGATAAATTTTACTTCTTATTTCAGACCATTTGTGCAATTATACTCTGCTGCATTGATGAATAGCTAGAGTAAATCTATTTAAATAAAACTATAATAAAAATATCTTGTAAATGAATTCTTGTATGTTATTAATTTAGAATATCGTGATACATTCAGAAGTAGCAAAACCATACCACACTGAGGTTTTAGAGTTTACCACAAATGCTCTACATTTACAAAAAATATGTCATCATCTTCAGACAGTGCTTTAAGAAACATATATTGGGTACCTGCCATTTGGCAGACATTGGTATAAGGCACTGGAGCTACAATCACGAGCGATGTATAAGTCTTTGTCCTCCAGGAAATCACAATTTAGAGGAGAAAACATAACCAACGATTCAAATAAGGTGTGGTAAGTGCCTTCATAGGGGTATGTGCAGGATTATATGGGAGCCCAGATGCAGAGAACCACCCTCACCCTAGAGAGGTCAGGGAAGACTTTCCACAGAATTTATAGATGATTATTTTTTTTAAATAATAAATTTATTTTTTATTGGTGTTCAATTTGCCAACATACAGAATAACACCCAGTGCTCATCCTGGTAAGTGCCCCCCTCAGTGCCCGTCACCCATTCACCCCCAACCCCCACACTCCTCCCCTTCCATCACCCCTAGTTCGTTTCCCAGAGTTAGGAGTCTTTATGTTCTGTCTCCCTTTCTGATATTTCCCACACATTTCTTCTCCCTTCCCTTATATTCCCTTTCAATATTATTTATATTCCCCAAATGAATGAGAACATACAATGTTTGTCCTTCTCCGATTGACTTACTTCACTCAGCATAATACTTTCCAGTTCGATCCACGTTGAAGCAAATGGTGGGTATTTGTCATTTCTAATGGCTGAGTAATATTCCATTGTATACATAAACCACATCTTCTTTATCCATTCATCTTTCGATGGACACTGAGGCTTCTTCCACAGTTTGGCTATTGTGGACATTGCTGCGAGAAACATCGGGGTGCAGGTGTCCCGGCGTTTCACTGCATCTGAATCTTTGGGGTAAATCCCCAACAGTGCAATTGCTGGGTCGTAGGGCAGGTCTATTTTTCACTCTTTGAGGAACCTCCACACAGTTTTCCAGAGTGGCTGTACCAGTTCACATTCCCACCAACAGTGTAAGAGGGTTCCCTTTTCTCCGCATCCTCTCCAACATTTGTGGTTTCCTGCCTTGTTAATTTTCCCCATTCTCACTGGTGTGAGGTGGTATCTCATTGTGGTTTTGATTTGTATTTCCCTGATGGCAAGTGATGCAGAGCATTTTCTCATGTGCATGTTGGCCATGTCTATGTCTTCCTCTGTGAGAGTTCTCTTCATGTCTTTTGCCCATTTCATGATTGGATTGTTTGTTTCTTTGCTGTTGAGTTTAAGAAGTTCTTTATAGATCTTGGAAACTAGCCCTTTATCGGATACGTCATTTGCAAATATCTTCTCCCGTTCTGTAGGTTGTCTTTTAGTTTTGTTGACTGTATCCTTTGCTGTGCAAAAGTTTCTTATCTTGATGAAGTCCCAATAGTTCATTTTTGCTTTTGTTTCTTTTGCCTTCGTCGATGTATCTTGCAAGAAGTTACTGTGGCTGAGTTCAAAAAGGGTGTTGCCTGTGTTCTCCTCTAGGATTTTGATGGACTTTTGTCTCACATTTAGATCTTTCATCCATTTTGAGTTTATCTTTGTGTATGGTGAAAGAGAGTGGTCTAGTTTCATTCTTCTGGAGGTGGATGTCCAATTTTCCCAGCACCATTGATTGAAGAGACTGTCTTTGTTCCAATGGATAGTCTTTCCTCCTTTATCGAATATTAGTTGGCCATAAAGTTCAGGGTCCACTTCTGGAATCTCTATTCTGTTCCATTGATGTATGTGTCTGTTTTTGTGCCAGTACCACACTGTCTTGATGACCACAGCTTTGTAGTACAACTGAAATCTGGCATTGTGATGCCCCCAGATATGGTTTTCTTTTTAAAAATTCCCCTGGCTATTTGGGGTCTTTTCTGATTCCACACAAATCTTAAAATAATTTGTTCTAACTCTCTGAAGAAAGTCCATGGTATTTTGACAGGGATTGCATTAAATGTGTAAATTGCCCTGGCTAACATTTACATTTTCACAATATTAATTATAGATGATTATTGAAGGATTTGTTTGTGGGTATTGGTTTGGTGGATGAATGAGGACAAAGGGATATTTTAGGGTAAAAGATACTAAATGATATGTCTTCTTTGGAGAAGCTGTAGTTTGGAGGTGGACAAGACTGAAGTAGACATTTGGTTTGGATGGAACATTTAGAGGGTTTACTGTTAATGGAGATCAGGGATGATGACTTTGACTAAGGCTATGACTGATTATAGAGCTATTTAGGAGGTAAAGTTGATAGGAGTTATGAGTGGTTTGATGCAGAGGATAAAGAACAAATAAACATTAGTGAATAGTTCCTAGTATCTGGCTTAGGCTCCTGGGTGGATAGTGATGCTGTTAACTAAGATTGGAGGAGCAAATTTGAGGGGTTGGAGATGATAGTCCTTAATGTACACAGCATAGCGGCTGAACCATTTTGTATTTTTACCAGTAGTGTGTAGAGGTTCCATTTTCTTAAATCACTTCCAAGATGCCCTATTTTTGTTATTTTTTGTTTGGTTGTTTTTTGTATTTTTGGTATAGCCATCCTTGTGAATGTGAATAGATTGGTGGTTTTGATATGCAGTTGCCTAATGACTAATGATGTTGAGAATAATTTCATGTGTTTGTTGGCCATTTGTATATCCATTGTCAAATTTGAGGTAATAGGAATTTCCTCCTATGTTTTCTTTTAAGAGTTTTATTGTTTTAGCTTTTCTATTTTGGTCATTGATCCAATTTTGGGTTGACTTTTTGAATGTGATTTGAGGTGGGGGTCCAACTTCATTCTTTTGTATGTTAATATCCATTTGTACTAGAACCATTTGTTGAGGAGACTCCTCTTTCCCCTTGGAATGAACTTGGCACCCTTGTCAAAAAAATCAATTGCCATAGTTGTATGGGTGTATTTCTGGACTCTAAATTCTGTTCCACTAGTCTATATGTATATCCTTAAGTCACTACCACACTTTCAATTATTTTATTTTTGTAGTCAGCTTTTCAGGAAGTGTGTGTCCTCTAACTCCCTCAATCCCTTTTGTCTTTTTCTTGCCTAGTTGCTCTAGCTAGGACTTCCAGTAGAATATTGCGTAGCAGTAGTGAAAACTGTTGCCCATATCTTGTTCCTCATCTTAAGGGGGTACATTGAGTTTTTCACCATTGAGTATAATGTTAGGCATAATTTTTACATATTTTATCATGTTGAAGAAATTTCTTTCTATTCCTAGTTCTCTGAGTGTTTTTTTTTTTTTTTAATTTTATTTATTTATGATAGTCACATAGAGAGAGAGAGAGAGGCAGAGACATAGGCAGAGGGAGAAGCAGGCTCCATGCACCGGGAGCCTGACGTGGGATTCGATCCGGGATCTCCAGGATCGCGCCCTGGGCCAAAGGCAGGCGCCAAACCGCTGCGCCACCCAGGGATCCCTCTCTGAGTGTTTTTATCACAAAAGGATGTTGGGTTTGTCAAGTGCTTTTTCTTCATAAATTGAGATGATAGTATGACTTTAAATTTCTTTTTAACTTTTAAAATGGCTTATTGGGATTTTTAAAATTTTAATTCTAGTATAGTTAACATACACTGTTACATTAGTTTCACGTGTACAATAAAATGATACAACTATCCCATTCATCACCCAGTCCTCTAAAAAACTGTTTTAAGTCATCGCTTTTATTAAGTGGCTAAGTAAACATCTTTCCAAAAAATAGATAAAATTGTTCATTGGAATCTTGTCTCTTCCCCCACTTTACTCCCTTGCTTAAAAGTAATCAGCAGCTTCACATTGTTCAAAGTTCAAGTCAGAAGTCACTGACATCGCTCCAAGAGCCTTGCAACAGGTGCCCCTCCAGTTTCCTCTATAGCCTCTCCTGTGGGCCATATCAGCCTGGTGTTTGCCCTTAGGACTTGCCAAACTCTATTCTGCCTTGGAGTATTCATCGAAGCTCTCTTGCTACCTGGATTCCAATATATTCTTCATTACAGCGTTTTGTTCATGACATTTTTCTCATTTCCTAGACATTTTTAAGTGTCAATTTATTTACTTCTGTACTGTGTTTGCCAGACTAAAATTTCTTGAGGGCAAGGCAATTCCTTTTTCATTCCCCACTGTGCCTTACACCTGCCTGGCATGTAGTTGATATGGTGTTTATTTATGTAAATATACAGTGAATAAAGGAATGAATCAGTAAATCAAAGAGTATTGAGGAATACTCAGATATTGCACCTAATGATTCTTCATGCGTTGCATATAGCAGGGATTCTAAAATGTTGCCACATATTAGAATTACCTGGGTAGCTTTTAAAAATGTATACTCTCAGTATACATTTTAAATCTTATACCTGTTATAACAGTTGGGGTTGAGAGCCAAAAATCAGTAGTTTTTATTTTTAAATTGTTTTACACTTAATTTTTTAAGTTTTTATTTTAATTTCAATTAGTTTACATACACTGTTATATTAATTTCAGGTGTACAATATGGTAATGTAACACTTCCATACAACATCTAGTGCTCATCAAATCAAGTGTACTCTAATCCCCATCACCTATTTATCCCATCTCCCAACATCTCTCCCCTCAAGGTAACCATCAGGTTGTTCTCTTGCTTTGTCTCTCATTTTTCCCCTTTGGCTTGTTTTGTTTCTTAAATTCACATGAGTGAAATCATGGCGTTTGTCTTTCTCTGACTTATTTTGCTTAGAAAAATACTCTCTACCGCCATCTATGTCATTGCAAATGGCAAGATTTCATTTTTTTTTATGGCTGAGTAATAATAGTCTATTCTGTATATATATGTATACCACATCTTTATCCATTCATGAATTGATGGACTGCTTCAGTCCATCAGAATTGATGTAGACTGCTTCCATATTATTTTGGCTATTGTAAATAATGTTGCTATAGACATAAGAAGTGCATATATCCCTTTGAAATAGTGTTCTTGTGCCTTTGGGTAAATACCCAGCAGTGCAATTGTTGGATCATAAGGTAGTTGTATTTTTAACTTTTTGAAGAATCTCTGTATTGTTTTCCACAGTGGCTTACGAGTTTGCATTCCTACCAGTAGTGCAAGAGGCTTCCTCTTTTCCCGTATCCTCATCAATACCTGTTGTTTCTTGTACTGTTAATTTTAGGCATTCTGATAGGTGTGAAGTAGTATCTCATCATTGTTTTGATTTGTATTTCTTTGGTGAGGAGTGATCTTGAGCATCATTTCATGTGTCTGTTAGCCATCTGGATGTCTTCTTTCAAAAAGTTTCTATTCATGTCTTCTGCCCATTTCTTAACTGGATTATTTGGGGTTTTTCTGGGGGTGTTGAGTTTGATAACTTCTTTATATGTTTTGGGTACTAACCCTTTATCAGATATGTCATTCGCAAATATCTTCTCTCCCTCAATAGGCTGCTTTTTAGTTTTGTTGATTGTTTCCTTCATTGTAAAGAACTTGCTTATTTTTATGAAGTCCCAATAGTTCATTTTTGCTTTTGTTTCCCATGCCTGTGATGATGTGTCTAGTAAGAAATTGCTATGACCAAGGTAATAGAAATTTCTGCCTGTGTTCTCCTCTAGGATTTTGATGGCTTCCTATCTTAGATTAAGTTATTTCATCCATTTTGAATTCATTTTTGTGTATGGTGTAAGAAAATGATTCAGTTTCATTCTTCTGCATGTTGCTGTTCAGTTTTCCCAACACCATTTGTTGAAGAGACCATCTTTTTTCTGTTGGATATTCTTTCCTGCTTTGTCAAAGATTAGGTAACCTTGTAGTTGTGGTTACAATTCTGGGTTCTCTCTTTTGTTCCATTGATGAATCTTCATTACATTACATTTAACAGATGAATGTGTCTGTTTTTCTGCCCATACCATTCTGTCTTGATGACTACAGCTTTGTAATGTAGCTTGAAATATGCAATCATGATGCCTCCAGGTTTTCTTTTTTAGAATTGCTTTGGCTATTTAGGGTCTTTTGTGGTTCCATACAAATTGTAGGATTGTTCTAGTTTTGTGAAAAATGCTGGTGATATTTTGATAGGAATTACATTAAATGTGTAAATGCTTTGTGTAGTGTAGACATTTTAACAATACTTATTCTTCCAATACATGAACAAGAATGCTTTTCCATTTTTTTGGTGTCCTCTTCAATGTCTTTCATAAATGCTTTACAGTTTTCAGAGTAAATATCTTTTACCTAGGTTTATTCCTAGATATCTTAATGTTCTTGGTGCAATTGCAAATGGGATTGATTTCTTGGTTTCTTTGTTGCTTCATTATTGGTGCATAGAAATGCAACAGATTTCTGCATATTGATTTTATATCCTGCAGCTTTGCTGAATTCATGTATTAGTTTTAGCAATATTTTGGTGGAACCTTTAGGGTTTTCTACATAGAGTATCATGTTGTCTGCAAGTAGTGAGTTTGCTATCTTCCTTACCGATTTGGATGCCTTTTCTTTCTTAGTGTTGTCTGATTGCTGAGCCAGTAGTATATTAAGTAGTAATGGTGAGAGTGGACATCCCTGTCTTGTTCCTGACTATAGGGTAAAGGCTCTCAGTTTTTTTTTCCATTGATGATAGTAGCTGTGGGTCTTTCATAAATGTCTTTTATGGTGTTGAGGTGTTCTGTATATCCATTCACTTTTTTGAGGGTCCATGTGTTTGAGGTCTTTCCAAATTTTTTCTTCTGGTTGACTTTCATAACTTTGTGGTCTGAAAATATGCATGGTATGATCTCAGTCTTTTTGTACTTGTTGAGGGCTAGTTTGTGACCCAGTATGTGATCTGTTCTGAAGAATGTTCCGTGTGCACTGAAAAAGAATGTGTACTGGGTTGCTTTAGAATGAAATGTTCTGAATTTAAGTCCATCCAGTCTGATGTGTCATTTAATGCCATTGTTTCCTTGTTGATTTTCTGTTTAAATGATCTGTCTATTGCTGTAAGTGGGGTGTTTAAGTACACTGTTATTATTGTATTATTATCAGTAAGTATCTTTATGTTTATTATTTATTGATTTATATATTTGTGTACTACCAAGCTGAGTATATATTTACAATTGTTAGATCTTCTTGATGTATAGACCCCTTAATTATGATATAATGCCCTTCTTTATCTCTTGTTGCAATCTTTGTTTTAAAATCTAGTGTAGCTGACGTACACATGGCTACTCTCTGGCTTTCTTTTGATGTCCATTTGCATGATAGATGGTTCTCCATCCCCTCACTTTCAATGTTCAGATGCTTTAGGCCTAAAATGCATCTTTTGTAAAGGAAGCATGTAGATCTTTTTTCTATACATTCTGATACCATATGCCTTTTGGTTGGAGCATGTAGTCTCTTTATACTCAGTGATTATTGTAAGATAAGAATTTAGTGTCATTGTGTTATCTGTCGAGTTGGTGTTTCTGGTGATGTTCTCTGGTCCTTTCTAGTCTTTCTTGCTTTTGGTCTTTTTTCCCCACTCACAGAGTTCCCCTCAGAATTTTCTCACAGAGATGGTTTAATGGTCACAAACTTCTTTAGTTTTTGTTTGGGAAACTCTTTTTCTCCTATTCTGAATTACAGCCTTGCTGGATAAGAAATTCTTGGTTGCATATTTTTTCCATTCAGCAATTTAAATATATCCTTCCATTGCCTTCTGGCCTGCCAAGATTCTGTGGAGAGATCTGCTGCAGTCTGATCTGTCTTGTGGGTTAAGGCCTTTTCTTTTCCTTTCTGCTATCAGGATTCTTTCTTTGTGTATTTTGTAAATTTGACTATCATATGCCTTGGCTATGGTTGACTTATGTTGAATTTAATGGGAGTTTTTTGTGTTTCTTAGATTTTGATGGCAGTATCCTTCCCCAGATTAGGGGAGTTTTTAGCTACAATTTGCTCAAATAAACTTCTGCCCCTTTTTCTCTCTCTTCATCTTCTGAGATTCCTATGCTACAGATATTACTCTGTTTTAGTAAGTCACTGAGTTCCCTATGTCTCCTGCCATGATCTGTTGATCACCACTGTATACCTCTTCTTTTCAACTTCATTATTTTCTATAATTTTATTTTCTGTATAACTGATTTGTGTCTCTGCTTTGTCCATTCTCCTTTTTTATGGTATCCATTTGGTTCTGTATCAGTGATGGCAATTTTAATTTTGGCCTGACTAGATTTTAGTTCTTTTATCTCTGCAGTAAGAGAGTATCTAGTGTTTTCTATGCTTTTCTCAAGCCCAGCTAGTATTGTTATAATTGTTTTAAATTCTATTTCAGACATCTTATATCTGTATTGATTAAATCTCTGGCCATTATTTCTTCCTTTTCTTTCTTTTGGGGTGAATTTCTCTGTCTTGTCATTTTGGAGGAAAAAAGTAATGATAGAAATAATAAAAAAATTAAAGATTGAAAAAAATTAAAATAAAATAAGATAGAATAAATAAAGGAAGCTAGATCCTAGGTATATTTTGGTCTGCTTGTTATGAGAAGCTTGTTACAAAAAAAGGTAGAAAGAAAGAGAAGAAAAAGAAAGAAAGAAAAAAATGAAAAATTAAAATATATATAAAATAAAAAATATAAAAAAACTTGTATTCAGAAAAGGAAATGAAAGACAAAAACAACAAAAAAAAAGGAAACAAATGACAAAATAACCCCAGAGGAAGCTAGATCCTGTTTCTCCTAGAATTGAAGCTTTCCAGCACTCTAAAATCAGCAGACTTGGGGCAGCCCAGACGGCTCAGTGGTTTAGCGCCACCTTCATCCTAGGGCTTGATCCTGGAGATCCCGGATCGAGTCCCATGTCAGGCTTCGTACATGGAGCCTGCTTCTCCCTCTGTCTGCGTCTCTGCCTCTCTCTCTCTCTCTCTCTCTCTGTGTCTCATAAATAAATAAAATCTTTAAAAAATAAAAATAAAATCAGACTTGAAGTGGGTGGGGGGTTTGTGCTGGATTTTTGGGGGAGGGACCTATTTCCATGATTCTCAAGTGGAATTCCTCTAGTGGAGTGTGCCTTCAGGGCAGGCGGAAGGGGTGGGGCTAGGTATAGTGGCTCTGTTACCAACTTGGCACTGTTTAGCACATTTAGGTGGATCAAGCTGGTGGGTGCAGGGAGAAAATGGCTTTGCATCATTCTCCTGTCTCTGGAGTGGGAAATGTGCACCACCTGTTTTTAGTGAGCCCTCAGAGACATGCAAACAATGACCCTTCCTGTGTTCCTGGTTTCTGTCAGATCCCTGCCTTCACCCTGTGTCTGAGGTGTTTGCCTGCCGAATGGCATAGCATTCCTGTGTTTTTTCTCAAGTGGGGCTGTGTTTCAAAACCCCACACTTTAGAGATCCCTGAAGGGCAGATCTGCACTGATCCTCTGGGGGAGAGTTTCTCTGCAATGTGGCTGGTGCTGGCTTGTAGCAGAAGTCAGTGGCAAGATGGTGCTGCAGTTCAGAGTTCATAGTGAATTGCAGCACATAACCAGCGGCAGGTTTTGTAGTCCTCAGCCAGTGTCTTTCTGTATTGGTGGAAGGGGCAGCTCAGTGTCGCCCACAGGGTCCTTTGCCCACAGAGAGGCCAAGCCATATCACCACTCCCAAATGTCCTCAAGCTGTTTCCAGTGCTGGCTTGTTCCAGAAGACAGTTAGTTGCAAGACCATACAGCCATTGGGTGTTTATGGAAATTGCAACACATAGCCTGTGCCAAGGTTTGTAGCCCTCAGCTGGAGTCTTCATTTCTATACTGGTGTTGGGGTGGCTGGATGGCCCCACAGGATCTTGCCCTCAAAGATGACATATCACCTCTCCAAAATGCATTCCAAGCAAGGGAACCACTTCTCCCCATGTGACATTGAGGATCCTCAGGCTGCCTGCTGCTGGGACTCAGCTCCACTCTTCCACCAAAGCACCACTCAACTCTCTAGATGTAAACCTTGGTATGTCACAAGCTTCTGAAACCTCAGAATATGCACTTTGCTGTTTATAGGAAACTGGCAGTATTGTAGCCTTCTCCTTTCCCCCCGTCAATGGTTTTGAGTAATAGTTTTCTTGTATTGTTCTCTGCATATGTTTTTGCTCTTTTTTTTCCCATGCTTTTTCTCTCTCTTTTCCTTGTCTCTCACTACTCCATCTTCTGCCAGAGCTCCCTGCCCTAGGGAGCACCCACCACTCTTTTCTCCTATGTGTGAACTCTCTGTAGTTCCTACCTTCTGTGGGTTGTTTTTCTGGTTTGTAGACATGCAGCATTTTCTCCAAGACTTCCAATTGATTTCTTGGGTGTTCAGAATGATTTTATATTTATCTAACTGTGTTTGAGAGAGGAGGCAAGCTTAGTTACCCTACCCTGCCATCTTACCTCCTTCCTGCCAAAGAACAAACTTTTGCTTGCATTGCTCTCATTCTTTTTTCTTTATTTCATTTAACTCCCCTTATATCTTTATTGTTTCCTTTCTTCTAGTGTCTTTGAATTTAGTTTACTCTTTGTTTTCAACTTAAGATGTAAAGTTAGGTTATTTATTGGAAATATGTCTTTTTAATGTAGGCTTTTAGTGCTATAACTTTCCCTCTGAGCACTACTTTCATTGCAACCCATATATTCTGATATGTTGGTTTCTTTTTAAAATTTGGGTCATTTTTTAATAGTTAAATATATATAACATTTTCCACTCTCACCATTTTGAAGTGTACAGCTCTGTAGCACTAAGTATATTCACGTTGTTGTTCAGTGATCACTATCCTCCATCTCCACAGCTTTTTCTTCTTTTCCAGTTGATACTCTGTACTCATTAAATACCAATTTGCTCTCAAGTCTTTCCTTTTACCTGCCTCTGGCACCCACCATTCTACTTTATGTTTCTATCAATTTGATTATTCTAGGTATTTCATATAAGTGGAATCGTAAAATATTTATATCGTCTTTTTGTGACTGGTATTTTTGACTTAAAATAATGTTATCAAGGTTGATCCATGTTGTAGCATTGTTAGAATTTCCTTCCTTTTTATGGCTGTATAGTACTCCATTTTATGTACACACTGCATGTTGTTTATCCATTCATCTGTCAGTGGATACTTGAGTTGCTTCCACCTTTTGGGTGTTGTAAATGTGGGTGTACAAATGTCTGAGTTTCTTCTTTGAATTATTTTGGTTATATGTCCAAAAGCGGAATAGCTAGATCATATGGTAATCCTATTTTTAATTTTTTGAGGAACTGCCATTGCGTTTTCCACAGTGACTACAGCATTTACATTCTCAACAGCAAAGCACAAGAGTTCCAGTTTCTTATTCTCCTTGCCAACACTATTTTTTGTTTGCGTTTTTTGATCATAGTCATCCTAAAGAGTGTGAATTTATATCTCATTGTGATTTTGATATACAATTTTCTCATGATTCATAATGTGGAGTACCTCTTCATACAGTTATTGCCCATTTTTATATCTTCTTTGAGGAAATGTCTATTGAAATATTTCACTGAATTTTGAAGCTTTTCTTTGTTATTGCCAAGTATAGGAGTTCTTTAAATATTGTGGATATTAATCCTTATCAGACATGATTTTGCAAATATTTCCTCCCATTCCACAGATTGCCTTTTACTCTGCTGACAGTATCCGTTTATATACAAGTTTTTAATGTTGATGAAATCTAGTTTCTTTTGTTGCCTGTGCATTTGGTGTCATATTCAGGAAATCATTGCTAAATCCAATGTGATGAAACTTCCATTATAATTTCTTCTAAGAGTTTTATAATTTTAGCTGTTATATTTAGATCTTTGGTCCATTTGAGTTAATAATTGTGTTTGATGTTAGGTAAGGGTACAGTTTCATTTTTTACATGTGGAATTTACTTTTGCCATCATAATTTGTTGGAGAGAAGGTCTTGACACTGTTGTTGAAGATCATTTGACTGTAGATACATAGCTTTAATTCTTAGCCCTCTCTGTACCATTGGTCTGTATGTTTTTTTTTTATGAATTGACCATACTAGTTTGGTTATTGCACCTCTGTAATATGTTTTCAAATCAGGAAATATGATGCTTCCGGCCTTGTTCTTCTTGCTCAAGATTGCCTTGACTCTTTGGGACCTTTTCTGGTTCCTTAAACTCACGATTAAAACTTCTCAACAAAATAAATATAGTAGAAAGCATTAATCGTAGGATTTTATTCTATGAAAAATGCAATTGGAATTTTAATAGAGATTGCACTGACTCTCTAGAAGGTTTTGGGTAGTATGGACGTTTTAACTATCAGTTTTTCTGAATCATGAACATGAATCTTCCCATTCATGTGTTCTTTAATTTTTCATCAATATTTTATAATTTTTAGCAAGTCTTCCACATGTTTAGATTACTTTATTCCTATTTTAATTTTTTTGTTAATTAGCTACTTGGGTAGTATGTTGTTTATGTATAGAAACATGACTGATTTTTGTGTATTGATTTTGTATCCTACAAGTTTACAGCATTTGTTTATTCTAACAGTATTTTATTGACTCTTTAGGGTTTTCTACATAAATGATCCTGTCATTTGTAAACAAAGATAATTTTATTTCTTCCTTTCTGATTTGGTTGCCTAATATTATTTCTTTTTCTTGTTTAATTGCTCTGGTTAGGACTTCCAGTACTATGTTGAGAAGAAGTGGCCAGAGTGGGCATCCTTTCCTTGTATTGGATCTTAAAAGGGAAAACTTTCAGTTTTTCTCCATTGAGTATGATGTTAGCTGTGAGCTTTTCATATATGGCCTTTATTATGTTGAGGTAAGTTTCTACTATATTTATTTTGTTGAGAAGTTTTAATCGTGAGTAGTTACTGAACTTTGTTAAATGTTTTGTCTGCTCCTACTAAAATGATCATTTTTTTACCCTTCATTTGGTTAATGTGGTGTATTGCATTGATTTACTTATACTGAACCATCCTTGTACGCCAAGGATAAATCTCACTTGGTCATGGTGTATAATCCTTTTAATCTGCTGTTGAATTTGGCTTATTAATATTGTATTGTGGATTATGGCATCTACATTCATCAGGAATGTTGGTGTATAGTTTTGTTTTTGTCGTGTCTTTGATTTTGGTATCAGTATGATGCTGGCTTCATAGAATAGGTTTGGAAATATTCCTTCACTTAGTTTTTGGTAGAGTTTATCCTTGTAGACCTCTGGTCCTGAGTTTTTCTTTGTTGGGAGATTTTTGATTACTGATTCTCTTTATTTGTCATTGTTCTATAGAGTATATTTCTTTGGTTCCGTATTGGTATTTTTGTATATTTCTAGGAATTTATCCATTTTTTCTAGGCTTTTGTTTCTTGACATATAGGTCACAATAGTCTCTTATGTTCGTTTTTATTTTTGAAGGAAATATAGTATTCTCTATTCTTAATTATTTACTTGAGTCTTTTTTTTCTTAGTCTAGCTAAGGGTTTTTATGTTTTTTTCTTTTTCTATTTTTTTATATGTAATACTTTTTTTTATTAATAAAATAATTTTTATTGGTGTTCAATTTACCAACATAACACAGAATAACACCCAGTGCTCATCCCGTCAAGTGTCCGCCTCAGTGCCCGTCACCCACTCACCCCCACCCCCCGCCCTCCTCCCCTTCCACCACCCCCAGTTCGTTTCTCAGAGTTAGGAGTCTTTATGTTCTGTCTCCCTTTCTGATATTTCCCACACATTTCTTCTCCCTTCCCCTATATTCCCTTTCACTATTATTTATATTCCCCAAATGAATGAGAACATATAATGTTTGTCCTTCTCTGATTGACTTACTTCACTCAGCATAATACCCTCCAGTTCCATCCACTTTGAAGCAAATGGTGGGTATTTGTCGTTTATAATGGCTGAGTAATATTCCATTGTATACATAAACCACATCTTCTTTATCCATTCATCTTTCGATGGACACCGAGGCTCCTTCCACAGTTTGGCTATTGTGGTCATTGCTGCGAGAAACATCGAGGTGCAGGTGTCCCGGCGTTTCACTGCATCTGAATCTTTGGGGTAAATCCCTAGCAGTGCAATTGCTGGGTCTTAGGGCAGGTCTATTTTTAACTCTTTGAGGAACCTCCACACAGTTTTCCAGAGTGGCTGCACCAGTTCACATTCCCACCAACAGTGCAAGAGGGTTCCCTTTTCTCCGCATCCTCTCCAACATTTGTTGTTTCCTGCCTTGTTAATTTTCCCCATTCTCACTGGTGTGAGGTGGTATCTCATTGTGGTTTTGATTTGTATCTCCCTGATGGCAAGTGATGCAGAGCATTTTCTCATGTGCATGTTGGCCATGTCTATGTCTTCCTCTGTGAGAGTTCTCTTCATGTCTTTTGCCCATTTCATGATTGGATTGTTTGTTTCTTTGGTGTTGAGTTTAAGAAGTTCTTTATAGATCTTGGAAACTAGCCCTTTATCTGAAAGTTCATTTGCAAATATCTTCTCCCATTCTGTAGGTTGTCTTTTAGTTTTGTTGACTGTATCCTTTGCTGTGCAAAAGCTTCTTATCTTGATGAAGTCCCAGTAGTTCATTTTTGCTTTTGTTTCTTTTGCCTTCCTGGATGTATCTTGCAAGAAGTTACTGTGGCCAAGTTCAAAAAGGGTGTTGCCTATGTTCTCCTCTAGGATTTTGATGGAATCTTGTCTCACATTTAGATCTTTCATCCATTTTGAGTTGATCTTTGTGTATGGTGTAAGAGAATGGTCTAGTTTCATTCTTCTGGAGGTGGATGTCCAATTTTCCCAGCACCATTTATTGAAGAGACTGTCTTTCTTCCAATGGATAGTCTTTCCTCCTTTATCGAATATTAGTTGGCCATAAAGTTCAGGGTCCACTTCTGGGTTCTCTCTTCTGTTCCATTGATGTATGTGTCTGTTTTTGTGCCAGTACCACACTGTCTTGATGACCACAGGTTTGTAGTACAACTGAAATCTGGCATTGTGATGCCCCCAGAGATGGTTTTCTTTTTTAAAATTCCCCTGGCTATTCGGGGTCTTTTCTGATTTCACACAAATCTTAAAATAATTTGTTCTAACTCTCTGAAGAAAGTCCATGGTATTTTGATAGCGATGGCATTAAATGTGTAAATTGCCCTGGGTAACATTGACATTTTCACAATATTAATTCTTCCAATCCATGAGCATGGAAAATTTTCCATCTCTTTGTGTCTTCCTCAATTTCTTTCAGAAGTGTTCTATAGTTTTTAGCGTATAGAACCTTTGTCTCTTTGGTGAGGTTTATTCCTAGGTATCTTATGCTTTTGGGTGCAATTGTAAATGGGATTCACTCCTTAATTTCTCTTTCTTCAGTCTCATTGTTAGTGTATAGAAATGCCATTGATTTCTGGGGATTGATTTTGTATCCTGCCACGCTACCAAATTGCTGTATGAGTTCTAGCAATCTTGGGGAGGAGGCTTTTGGGTTTTCTATGTAGAGTATCATGTCATCGGCAAAGAGGGAGAGTTTGACTTCTTCTTTGCCAATTTGAATACCTTTAATGTCTTTTTGTTGTCTGATTGCTGAGGCTAGGACTTCCAGTACTATGTTGAATAGCAGTGGTGAGAGTGGACATCCCTGTCTTGTTCCTGATCTTAGGGGAAAGGCTCCCAGTGCTTCCCCATTGAGAATGATATTTGCTGTGGGCTTTTCGTAGATGGCTTTTAAGATGTCGAGGAAAGTTCCCTCTATCCCTACACTCTGAAGAGTTTTGATCAGGAATGGATGCTGTATTTTGTCAAATGCTTTCTCTACATCTAATGAGAGGATCATATCGTTCTTGGTTTTTCTCTTGTTGATATGATGAATCACATTGATTGTTTTACGAGTGTTGAACCAGCCTTGTGTCCCGGGAATAAATCCTACTTGGTCGTGGTGAATAATTTTCTTAATGTGCTGTTGGATCCTATTGGCTAGTATCTTGTTGAGAATTTTTGCATCCATGTTCGTCAGGGATATTGGTCTGTAAATCTCCTTTTTGGTGGGGTCTTTGTCTGGTTTTGGAATTAAGGTGATGCTGGCCTCATAGAACGAATTTGGAAGTGCTCCATCTCTTTCTATATTTCCAAACTAGCTAAGGGTTTTTAAATTTTGTTTTCAAAAAATTAACTCTTTGTTTTTTTCTATTGTTTTTCAATACCATTTGTTTCATTTATGCTCTAGTCTTTATGATTTTCTTTCTTCCACTATCTTCAGGTTTAAGTTTGTTCTTCTTTATCTACCTTGAGGTGAAGAGTAAGGTTGTTTGAGATTCTCTTAATTCAGGCTGCTATAATAAAATATCATAGATTGGTGGCTTATAAATACCAGTAATTTATTTTTCAGAGTTCTGAAGGACCAATATCAAGTTGTCAGGAGATTCATTGATGAGAGTCCACTTTTTGGTTCATGATGGCTGTCTTCTTGCTGTCTCCTTCTGTGGTGGAATAGCCTGGGGATCTTTCTCAAATCTCTTTCATATGGGAACTAATCCCCTTAATGAGGCTGTACTTTCATGATCTAATCATCATTCAAAGGCCTCACCTACAAATACCATTGCATTGTGGATTAGGTTTTAACATAAATTTGGGTGGAGGACACAAAAATGCAGTCTGTTGCAAAGATCTTTCTTTTTTTACATGGGCCCTTATCACTATAAACTTCCATCTAACTGCTACTTTTGCAGCACCCAATAAATTTTGGTATGTTGTGTTTACCTGTTTGTCTCAAGAGACTTTTTCTTTTTTAAAAGACTTTATTTATTCATGAGAGACACAGAGAGGCAGAGATATAGGAAGAGGGAGAAGCAGGCTCCCTGCGGGGAGCCCCATTCGAGACTTGATCCCAGCACCCTGGGATCACTACCTGAGTTGAAGGCGGATGCTCAACTGCTGAGCCATCTCATCATCTGCTTGAAGATTCTCTCCTTTGCCCCTCTCCCCAACTTGAGGGGCACCTCCATCTCTTTCTATCTTTCCAAACAGCTTTAGTAGAATAGGTATGGTTTCTTCTTTAAATGTTTGATAGAATTCCCCTGGGAAGCCATCTGGCCCTGACTTTTGTGTCTTGGGAGGTTTTCGATGACTGCTTCAATTTCCTCCCTGGTTATTGGCCTATTCAGGTTTTCTATTTCTTCCTGTTCCAGTTTTGGTAGTTTGTGACTTTCCAGGAATGCGTCCATTTCTTCTAGATTGCCTAATTTATTGGCGTATAGCTGTTCATAATATGTTTTTAAAATCGTTTGTATTTCCTTGGTGTTGGTAGTGATCTCTCCTTTCTCATTCATGATTTTATTAATTTGAGTCTTCTCTCTCTTCTTTTTAATAAGGCTGGCTAATGGTTTATCTGTGTTATTAATTCTTCCAAAGAACCAACTCCTGGTTTTGTTGATCTGTTCCACAGTTCTTCTGGTCTCGATTTCGTTGAGTTCTGCTCCAATCTTTATTAACTCTCTTCTTCTGCTGGGCGTAGGGTCCATCTGCTGTTTTTTCTCTAGCTCCTTTATGTGTAAGGTTAGCTTTTGTATTTGAGTTCTTTCCAGTTTTTGAATGGATGCTTTTATTGCAATGTATTTCCCCCTCAGGACTGCTTTTCCTGCATCCCAAAGATTTTGAACGGTTGTATCTTCATTAGTTTCCATGAATCTTTTTAATTCTTCCTTAATTTCCTGGTTGACCCTTTCATCTTTTAGCAGGATGGTCCTTAACCTCCTCGTGTTTGAAGTCCTTCCAAACTTCTTGTTGTGATTTAGTTCTAATTTCAGGGCATTATGGTCTGAGAATATGCAGGGGACGATCCCAATCTTTTGGTATCGGTTCAGACCCAATTTGTGACCCAGTATGTGGTCTATTCTGGAGAACGTTCCATGTGCACTTGAGAAGAATGTGTATTCAGTTGTGTTTGGATGTAAAGTTTGTAGATACCTGTGAAATCCATCTGGTCTAGTGTATCATTTAAAGCTCTTGTTTCTTTGGAGATGTTGTGTTTAGAAGATGTATCGGGTGTAGAAAGCGCTAGATTGAAGTCACCAAGTATAAGTGTATTATTATCTAAGTATGTCTTAACTTTGGTTATTAATTGATTGATATATTTGGCAGCTCCCACATTCGGGGCATATATATTGAGGATTCTTAAGTCCTTTGTTGGATGGATCCTTTAAGTATGATATAGTCACTCTTCATCTCTCACTACAGTCTTCGGGGTAAATTTTAGTTTATCTGATATGGGGATGGCTACCCCTGCTTTCTTTTGAGGACCATTTGAATGGTAAATGGTTCTCCAACCTTTTATTTTCAGGCTGTAGGTGTCCTTCTGTCTAAAATGAGTCTATTGTAGACAGCAAATAGATGGGTCCTGCTTTTTTTAGCAGTCTGACACCTTGCGCCTTTTGATGGGGTCATTAAGCCTGTTCACGTTCAGAGTTACTATTGAAAGATATGAGTTTAGTGAATGACAGAAAATTTAAATGCAAATTTGGAAATGTAACAAGTGCTATGCTCAGAGATGTGTGCTGCCATGATTTCTGTTATGTATAGTTTGACCTAATCAGAGAAGTTAAAGAGGGCTTTCCTAACCAATGTGGGTTCTCAAGAATTAGTAGGATGTAAGTAGGCAAAGAAGAAAAGAGTGTTTCAGTCAGGGGAAAACATATCTAGAAGCTCTGTGGTGATAGGAAGAGGAGCACATGATAAGCTGCTGCAAGATACAATTGGAGGGATAGGTGGCAACCTAAGTATGCAGAGCCTTCCGGGCCATATTAGTTAGCCACTGATGTTAATGATCATAACAGCTTATTCTTAGGTACTTATGCGGTAGTCAGTTGTTTCAAGAAATTGTGTTGGCTGGGAAACGAACAAGGCGTAGTGGAAAGCGAGGTCGGTAGGGGGTTGCGGTGACTGGGTGATGGGCACTGAGCAGGGCACTTGGGATGAGCACTGGGTGTTATGGTATATGTTGGCAAATTGAACTCCAATTAAAAAAATTAAAAAAAACTGATCCCTGCGTGGCGCAGCGGTTTAGTGCCTGCCTTTGGCCCATGGCGCGATCCTGGAGACCCGGGATCGAATCCGTCGTCAGGCTCCCGGTGCATGGAGCCTGCTTCTCCCTCTGCCTATGTCTCTGCCTCTCTCTCTCTCTCTCTCTCTCTCTCTCTGTGTGTGTGTGTGCGTGTGTGTGTGTGTGTGACTATCATAAATAAGAAAAAAATAAAAAAGAAAAAAAAGAAAAGAAACTGTTGGTCTGTGGTAGGAGTGGGGGGGGATATTATTTAAAAACTCAAGTAATTCTGATAATATCAGGATAAATTCCTGCATATAAGCTTTTAATCTGTAAGTGTATGATTGTACATACTAATAAAACAGGTCTAAATTCTTTCGTGTATTTTGAAGATGCCCTTAGTTTATAGAAAATACATTGAAGGGATTTCTCATAATACTAACGGTATACACACACATTCGGAGTAAACTTATGTAGACTGTTTAAGACCTTTATGACCAAAGCTAATAATCATTACTGAAGATCGTAAAATAAAATTTGAATAATTAGAGAAAATACTAGTGTATTTAATACTATATGGATATTGATTCTCCCCAAATTAATTAATAGCTTTAAATGTATTCCAGTCAAAATTTGTATAGGAGTTTTTGAGGAGACCTCCACAAAATTATCTCAGTAGCTTACCTGGAAGAATAACCTGGTGAGAAAAAAAAAAGAATAAACTGGTGAGAAAAGCCATGAAGATTTTGGTGAATAAAAGTACTGCATGTGTTTTTGGGAGGAGGAACTTATTTTACCAGATATTAGACTATATAAATTAAATATTGGTACCGGCATATGAATAGGAATAATAATGAGACCAAATATCAAATTTGAAACAGACAGATATATATATATATATATTTAGTGTTTCACAAGTTCTTTAAATTTCAAATTAGTAGGGGAAAAAAGACTTCGATTTTTACCTAATACTATATGCAAAATAAACTTTGAATGTATTAATGATTAGATATTATAAAATTATACCTTAAATCAATGAAAATATATGATACGGCCATTTATCTACTCTCAGGGTAAGAGTGGCATTTGTAAGTATGAGAGAATGGCATAAACAAAATGGACAAGTGTGATGGTGTAAATGTACATAATCTTTGTGAAAGTTGATATAACAAAGCAATTTTTGTATAAGAAGCCAATAAAGAGTTGATTTCTCTAACATATAGTGAACTCATACATTTTTTTAAAAGATAAAAATGTCAATTCAAAGGTAGGTAAAGAGGTTAAAAGACCATTTTTACAGAAGGAATACTGGATAAATAGTAAGCAAATGAAAAGATTCTCTAATTCAGTATAAAAACAAGAAACAAAAACAACCCACAAAGAAGTATGAGTTCTAAACAGCTGAATCTTTTACATTCTGCTCAATTGACAACAGTAGAAACATATGCAGTGTTCCTATAGTGAAATGATTCTAGGCAGTGCTACTGGTAATGTAAGGTGGCATAGCCTTTCTGGGGGGGCAATTTGCCAAATAGATTAGAAAGCTTAAAAAATGTTTATTCCTAGGGAGATATCAGCAAATTTGTAGAGTAGTGATATTAGCTTTCTGACCAACCCGAAAAGTAATAATTAGATAGCTACCTATGAAAGAAATAGCCCTGGAGGAGGGGACTCCAGAGTCTAATTAAAACCTATAGGAACAGAATGGAGCAAAAAATAAACAGAGAACAACCATGCAGAAAGGATTGCTGGGGAGATAGGCATAATAGCCGAGACATCTAGAGAAGCTAGAAACAAAGTAGTGTAGGAAACATCAGTAATCAGCCATGGGGCACGTTAACACATGATCCCCAGTGGCCTGCTCTGCTGAGCACCTCAGCAGCTTCTGCAACAGCCTCAGCCTCCCTTTGCAGCTTTCACAGATGATGTTCTCATGATGTTTTTTTTTTTTTGGTGTAAACCCTTGTGGTCTCCTCTGCTGAAAACACTGGCAGCTTTTACCACTAAGGTAACCGACACCATCATACCATGGAGCTCCTCCTCCAAAACATGAAATACTGCTATCCTCGCGTCAAGAAGGAACTTCTGTTGTACTGCCAACCCCCTGCCCACACACCCCTGCCTTGTACCTCAGAACTGTGATCATCCTGCACATGCTTGTGCTCCACACCTTGGCTCTTTGGCTGCAAATTAATAAAATTGATGTACCACATCAACAGAATGAAGGATAAAATCATATGATCATGTCTACAGATGCAGAAAAAGCATTTGTCAAAATTCAACATCCTTTCATGATTAAAAAAGCTTTCAAAAAATTAGGTATGGAAGGAAAATACCTCAGAGTAATAAAAGCCATGATATGACCAACCCACAGTTAGCATCATATTCAATAGTGAAAAGCTAAAAACTTTTACTCTAAGATTTGGAACAAGACAAGGTTCCCACTCTTACCACTTTTTGTTCAACATAGTACTGGAAGTCCTAGCCAGGGACATTTGACAATAATCAAACATTATGTTGAAATTATTTCTCCATTTTTTTTCTTGACACCCTTCTCAAAAATCAGTTGATAATAAATGTATTGGCTCATTTCTGGAATCTTAATCTTGTTCCATTAATCTATATATCTGTGTCCTATGCCAGTACCACTTTGTCTTAATGACTGTAGTTTCATAGTAAGTTTTGAAATCAAGAAATGAACTTTAATTTTCTTCTTCAGGGACATCTTTTATTCATATGCTGGATCATCTTTTCTTATCTCCAATTATGTCATTTTCTTTTGAATCCTTATTTTTCATATACATTTTTATTAATATATACTCTTGTTTTTGTTAAGACATTTTTTGTTGAGTTCATTTGCCCTTGTGTATTTGTTTTTGTGTTCCTTCTAATTTGGATTTTATTTCTAAAATGTGCTTTTTAAATTTCTAATTATTTTTTGAATTCTCATTATTTCTGAATTTCCCCAATTTTGCTTTATGTTTTTATATGTTGTGTCTTTCTCTTAAAATTCATATCTTATTTTGAGGTATTTTATACTTCTGACCTGTTATATAAGCATGTATTATACTTTACTTGTCTGTGGTGCTGTCATTCTATTTTTTTAATACCAAATTTGAATGGGGTTTGATCCTGATAGCTTTTGTTGCTTATTTTTATGTGAAATGATTTTGCCTGAGTTTTTCGAAGGAGGCTTGGTTCGACTAGCTTTTCTTTTCTTTTTTTTTTTAAAGATTTTATTTATTTATTCATGACAGACACACACACACAGAGAGAGAGGCAGAGACACAGGCAGAGGGAGAAGCAGGCTCCATGCAGGAAGCCTGACGTGGCACTCAATCCCCGCTCTCCAGGATCACACCCCGGCCCGAAGGCGGTGCTAAACCCACCAGGGCTGCCCTGCCCTCGACTAGCTTTTCTAACTTCAAAGTTCCCTTTTGTGATGTTTTCAGCTTGTTTTCTGTGATACCCTTTATCTCTTACCCTTTTGTGTGGGCCTTCTTTTCCTTTGTTTCTATTGTCCTTATCATGCCCAATTTTAACTCTAATTCCAACAGTTTCTCCTCGTTGTGTCTTGAAAGGGAGCCCCTGTTAGTCAATTTTGAGGACTCCTGGGATTAGATTGTTCCAGCTGTTTCAGAATTTGTTATCTGAGAATCCTTGCATTGCTCCACTACTGGAATGGATAGAAGGCCTTCCAGTTTCATCTACTGTTCCTAATGTGGCCACTAGGTTTTCCAGTGAATAGTATATGGTTATTCTCCTGGTTTCAGGTCTGCATATGGCCTCTACTTATTACCACAGAATTATTGATGCTATTCAGATCATGTGGCTGTGGTGGTTTCTCTCCTGTGCTTGTATTTTGAGGTTCAAGGGAATTCCTTATGTCCTAAATTTTTTGTAAATGTTGCTTATAAGTTCTGTTCTTGGTTTTGTGTCTTCTGTCTGTAATGTTAGAATTCAAGAATATGAAAATATTATGCTTCCACTGCCCTGCTATCTCTCCTGTCATGTTAATTATTATTTTTTATTGTGGTCAAAAAAAATACCCAGGTCTGGGATTTGTAGTTCTATTTTTAACTTACTGAGGAGTCTCCGTACCTACCTACCTACCTACCTACCGACCTTCCTTTCTCTCTTTCTTTCTTTCCTTTCTTTTCTTTCTTTTCTTTCTTTTCTTTCTTTCTTTCTCTCTCTTTCTTTCTTTCTTTCTTTCTTTCTTTCTTTCTTTCTTTCTTTCTCTTTCTTTCTTTCTTTCTTTCTTTCTTTCTTTCTTTCTTTCTTTCTTTCTTCTTTCTTTCTTTCGATTTTATTTATTTACTTGACAGAGAGAGAGTACACAAGCAGGGGGAGTGGCAGAGGGAGGATAAGCAGACTCCCCACTGAGCAGGGAGCCCAATATGGGGCTTGATCCCAGGACCCCTAGATCATTATCTGAGCCAAAGGCAGACCCCTAACTGACTGAGCCACCCAGGCATCCCTCTATACTGTTTTCCATAGCAGCTGCATCATTGCATGTTTCCACCAATAGTGCACAGGGTTCTAAATTTTCCATGTCTTCATCAGCATTTGTTTTTTTCATAATGACCATCGTAAGAGTTATGAAGTAATATCTCACTGAAGTTTTGATTTGTATTTTTCTTTACTGCCATTTTTGTTACCTTCTGTCTTGTACTTTTTTTGTCCTGCCTTTCATTTCTTGCTTCTTTTGTGTTTCATTGATTTTTTTAGGGATATTCTTTGATTCCTTTTCATTTTCTTTTGTGTATCTTTTTTTAAGTTTTTAAAAAGATTTTATATATTTATTCATGAGAAACACAGAGACAGGCAGAGGGAGAAGCAGGCTACATGCAGGGAGCCCGATGTGGGACTTGATCCCGGGTCTCCAGGATCACGCCCCAGCTGAAGGCGGCGCCAAACCACTTAGCCACCAGGGCTGCCCTTTTTGTGTATCTTTTACAGGTAATTTTTGTGGTTATCATGGGGCTTTCATAAAACATAACAATATTTTTTATGCTAACAGATTTTGATTGTTTATGAAAAATTCTAATTTTACTCTCACACACACACATTATTGATGCAGAATTGTCTTTTTATGCTGTATATTCATTAAATATTTCTAGTTATAGTTATTTATTATTTTTATCGTTTAACTCTATAGTAGAAAAAAGTTATTTTTGTACCACTTTTGCATTATTATAGTATCCTTTGTCTATATATATCCTTTTACCAGCTAGCTGATTCATGCTTTCATATGCTTTTGTGTTACTATTTAGTGTCCTTTTCTTTTCAGTTTGAAGAACTCCCATTATCTTCTCTTGTAAGGCAGGCCTAGCATTGATAAACCCTGTTAGCTTTTGTTTATCTGAAAGTCTACTTTTTGAAGGCTGTTTTTGCTGAATATAGTATTCTTGGTTGGCAAGGCTTTTTTTGTCACTTTGAATATGTCTTCCAATTCTCTTCTGGTCTGTGAAGTTTTTGCTATTAGGCTTAATTGGTGCTCTATTTTCTATGATGAATCACTTTTTCTGTTTTCAAAATTCCTTGTCCTTGAGTTTTTACAATTTGATTATAAATGTGTCTTGTGGATTTTTTTTTGGATTAGTGTTTGGTCCCTTTTGGGTTTTTTAACTCTGATTGTCAGTTTCCCCTCTCTGGATATGGGAAGTTTTCAGCCATTACCTATAGAGATAATTTTTATGCACCTTTCTCTCTCTTGTTCTCAGATTCCCATAATATGAAAGGTGATTTGTTTTTTGGTACATCTTAAGTCCCTTAGGCTTTCTTCACTATTTTTATTTCTTTTTACTCCTATGGGTGGATAATTTCTAATGGCTTTTCTTAAAATTGACTGGCTCATTCTTCTACTTGATCAGGTCTACCCTTGAACCCAAGTATTGAATTTTTCAGTTCACGTTTTATACTATTTAGGTCCAAAATTTTCTTTTTTATATTTTCTTTTTCTTGTTACTTTCATTTTGTTTATGTACCATTTTACTAAGCTCATTGAGCATCTTTTTGACAATTTTTGTCATGTTATTCATATAGCTTCATTTCTTTATTGTCAGTTTCTGAAGCTTTATTTTGTCCCTTTGATGAGACTTTATTTCCCTCTTTTTTTTCATGTTCCTTTTAGCTTTGCATTGGTATCTGCACCTATGGAGAAACAACCATATTTCCTAGTCTTTATGTACTGACTGTGGCAGAAAAGACCTTCACCAATCATCCCAGCTAGACATTCTGAGGGCCTGTGTATATATCTTCTCTGGACTTGTATATGTAGATTTTTAATTAAAGGAATTTATTAGTTTATTTTTGAAGCTTGTAATTTCTTGTTCTTTTGGGTGTCTGTTATACTTTTGGTTTTCTGAAACATTACCACATCACCAAGGTATGTTTTTATTTTCAGCTTCCTCATGCATCTATAATATTCCATGTTTAACCTGTACTCTAAATCAGACAAGACAGAAAATAGACCTTTGGACAGCCTGCTAATAAGCCAGAATGTTGGATATATGCTCCAATCCTTCCCTCCTTCCCAGAGAGAAGCCTTGAGTTGTGCATCTTCTGATCATGGTGAGTGTACTACTCACTGCTTACCACTCTCTGTTCTAAGCAGCCCAAAGGCATCCGGACTGTGTTGGTTCTGTTAGAGCTTCAAGTGAAATGAGACAGAAACCGTTGCCTTGGACAGTACTCTGAAAGGCTAGAAATATGGATGCATGTTTCTCCCTCACTGTCAGGAAGGAAGCCTCAAGGTATGTGCCTCCTCCCGGTTGTGCAAAGTTGTGCCAGCTGTAGAAATGCACCAGCCACTTCTTTTGTTGTTAGCTGCCCCAAGACATCCAAACTATTCTGGTTCCATCAGCATTCCCAAGTAAGCTGAGACAGAAACCAGTACCTTGGGCAATACTCTATATGATTCTAAGATGTTGAACACAAGTTTCACTCTCTCTTCTCCTTAAGGAATAAGTTGCAGGCTGGAATGATCTGTCTTGGAACAGCTCTGCTGGCTTATGGGAAGGGTTCATTGTGGACAAAGTGAATTTGCTCTTATGTTCTTCAGTGCAACTGTTCTCAGGTACTTCAACTTGGAATGTGAAATTCTCCTTAAGGTATTTTGGTCCATGTATCCCTATCAAATCAGTGTTCCTGTGGCAGAATGCTAGGATTTTCTTTTGACTTCTTGTGATGTCATTCCTTTAACTCTAAGTAATATATGAGCAGAAAAATGCAAATGTCACAAATACACAGCTTGATGACTTTTTAAACTTAACAGACCCATGGAAATCTGTATCAGATTTGAAAGGCAATTTAGTTGTATCTAAAACTCTAGGTTTAACATTTTTTTAAAGCTCTAGAAATCCTATACTGTTTTTTTTTGCATTCAGTATAACTTATTGAAAAATATTTCTAGATTCCTTTAGATTATATTATTTTACTTTGATATTCCTAAGTTTTATTGTGAATATGTCTAGGTGATAGGGTTTTTTTGTTATTTCTCCTCTTGGCACTCTGTATGTTCTTCTAATATGAAATCTTCCATTTTTAGTTTTGGCAAATTTAATCTTTATTTTTAATTTTTTATACTTTGTTTTTAATTGAATCATAATTAACATACAGTGTAATCTTAGTTTTAGATGTAGAATATGATTCAACAATTTTGTACATTACTCAGTGCTCATCATGATAAGTATACTGTTAATCCTGTTCACCTATTTCACCCATTCCCTCCACCCACCTCCCCTCTGACAACCAGTTTGTTCTCTGTATTAAAGTGTCTGGGTTTTTTTGTCTCTTTTTCCTTTATTTTGTTTCTTAAATTCCATACATGAGTGAAATCATATGGTATTTGTTTTTCTCTGACTTATTTTATTTGGCATTATACCCTCTAGGTCCATCAATGTTGTTGCAAATGGCAAGATATCATTCTTTTTTTAAGAGTAAGGAATATTCCATTGTGTGTGTGTGTGTGTGTGTGTGTGTGTATCACATTTTCTTTGTTCATCCACCTATAGATGGGCATGCGGGCTGCTCCCATAACTTGGCTATTGTAAATAATGCTGCAATAAACGTAGGGGTGATACATATATATATGTGTGTATATATATGTGTATATATACATATAAATATATATATACACACACACATACACATACACACACAATGGAATATTACTCAGCCATCAGAAAGGACAAATGCCTTATATTTGCTTTGATATGGATGGAACTGGAGGGTATTATGCTGAGTGAAATAAGTCAATCAGAGAAAGACAATCATCATATGGTTTTACTCATATGTGTAGTATAAGAAATAGTGAAAGGGATTATAAGGGAAAGGAGGGGAACTGAGTGGGAAAAATTAGAGAGGGAGACAAACCATGAGAGACTCCTAACTCTGGGAAACAAATAAAGGGTTTGTAAAGGGTTGCAGAGAGGGTGGGGGGATGTGGTAACTGGATGATGGGCACTAAGGAGGGCACTTGATGAGATGTTATACTATATGTTGGCAAATTGAATTTAAATACGATATTAAGAAAATAAACATAGGTGTGCATGTATCTTTTTGAGTTAATGTTTCATTTCCTTTGGGTAAATATGAAATAATGGAATTCCTCGAT
The DNA here is from genome assembly GCF_011100685.1 of Canis lupus familiaris. NCBI lineage: Eukaryota > Metazoa > Chordata > Mammalia > Carnivora > Canidae > Canis > Canis lupus. The sequence continues at coordinate 58,566,094 of NC_049260.1, read as the reverse complement.
AATATAGTAATTCTGTTTTTAAGTTTTTGAAAATATGCTTCTTTACATTTTAATTTTTCTTGGTATATTAAGTAATTGTTAATACTTACAGTTTGTGTCCCTTTATTTAACTTTTGTTACTTTTCTTTAAAATTTTATTTATTCATTCATGAGAGACACACAGAGAGAGGCAGAGACACAGGAAGAGGGAGAAGCAGGTTCCATGCAGGGAGCCCGATGTGGGACTTGATCCCCATACCCCAGGATCATGCCCTGAGTGGAAGGCAGAGGCGCCTAACCGCTGAGCCACCCAGGCGTCCTAAACTTTAAAATCTAATATTGCTATTTTCTTTCAAAGTCCTTATTCTCCCAAGCATCTCCTTCCCCAGACTCTTCCTTCCTGTACTTTTTATTTTTATTTTGTTTCCTGCTTGCCCTGTTAATCCTTGCCCCAGGCATCTGCAGCTAGTATATGCCTTTATATGCTTACAACAAATAACAGCACTGAAGGGTGCTCCACATCATAAGATAGTTCTGATGAGTGTAGAATAAGTTAAGCCCCTGAGGCAGTGTTCAGGAAGCTGCCAGACAAGTTATACAACCACATTTCTTTGAGCACAAGGCCCATATTTCCCCTTCTGGTACCAGGAAGCCATACCAAAAACCAGAGATGCTATCCATTCCCATGGCTGCCTCTAATTGGGGAATTGGGGATGGTGGGCGAGTTTGTACAAATGTCAAAACTTTCTACTGAAATTTATGAACCTTCTTCATTATTCACTCTCTGGTTGTTATAAGTTTTTAAATTAGATTCCAGAGTTTTAAAAAAGTTGTTTCTATCAGTTTTTGATAGCTTACTCATTGCTTCAGTGGATGTCACTGTTTTTGGCATTACAGTTGCATTGACGCTCTTATCAAAAAACATCACGTGTCTTATTTTTTTAAGGATTTATTTATTTTTCATGAGAGACACAGACAGAGAGAGAGGCAAAGACATAGGTGGAAGGAGAAGCAGGCTCCTCACAGGGAGCCTGATGTGGGATTCGATCCTGGATCCCAGAATCATGACCTGAGCTGAAGGCAGGTGCCCAAAAGCTGAGCCACCCAGGCGTCCCATGTCTTATTAACAGTAGAAAAATTAACCTAGGTATTTCAAGGTTATCAATCAGGAAGATGGCAGTAAACTTTCTAGGTCCAATACATTGTTGATATTGTTAGTATCGATACTGTTAGGGATCTGCATCTCCAGTCCGCCACTTACTGGCTGTGTGAATTTGGGCAGAGCAGCCGTTTTGAGCCTCAGTATCTAGTCTGTAAAATGGGAATAATATTAGTAGATACCTTGTAAGTATGTAGTGAGAATGAAATAAGATAATATAGCTTTGGACCTAAGACCAGCCAAATAGTGACTACTTGGTGAATGGTAGCAACCATGGTTCTTACTAAAAATGATTATAGCTGTTTCTAATCCACATTGTTTGTAATGCAAAAACACTTTTGCGAACCAAGAGCAGAATGAAAATCTGAAAAGTAGATAAAATACTAACTACTGGGGTGCCTGGGTGGCTCAGTGGCTGGGTGTCTGCCTTTGGCTCTGGTCATGATCCCGGGGTCCTGGGATTGAGTCCCACATCAGGCTCCTAGTGGGGAGCCTGCTTATTCCTTTGCCTATTGTCTCTGCCTCTCTCTCTCTCTCTCTCTCTCTCTCTCTCTCTGTGTTTCTCATGTTTTTACTTTTTTTAATTTTTATTTATTTATGATAGTCACACAGAGAGAGTGAGAGAGGCAGAGACACAGGCAGAAGGAGAAGCAGGCTCCATGCTGGGAGCCTGATGCGGGACTTGATCCCGGGACTCCAGGATCACGCCCTGGGCCAAAGGCAGGCGCTGAACTGGTGAGCCACCCAGAGATCCCCATATAAATAAAATCTTAAAAAAATACTAACTATCCTGGCCTTCAGTGAATCTATTCTGTTGTGGGCTGAGCATCTCTAAGGATGAACTAAAATTGAAGAGTTTTTTGGATGGATGATACTGGGAAGTCAGTCAAGATACATCGTACCATTGCATTTGTATTTCTGTGATATTTATGCCTGCATCTGTTAATTTTATATTATAAACTCATAAGTATAAGGATCATGCATTTAAATTTTTTGTTGCATACAATGTGTAAGATAATAATCTTTTGGTGTTACAACAGTGAATACAATTTAGGAAGGTTTATATGGCAATTTAGAGCAAGGTTTGTTTATTCTTGAAACATTCTAAAGTGACTTTAAGACCTTTTGGTGCTTCTTTTTAAGGCACCCAGGCACCCCAGTAGTTAGTATTTTATTTTAAGGCATTTAGAGGAAAGTACAGCTCTTAAAATGCTTCTAAGAGAGCTGCCAGTTTTCTTCCTGGCGTTATGTGAAAATAAATGTTTTAGTCATTGTGTGAATTATGGTTACCTTATGAAATTTTCAAAGTGCAGTTGAAAAGAGGAGTGGATATTTTTAGAAAAAAACTCTGACAGGTCTTCAGGGCTCAAGTAGATAAATGAGAGCAAAATTAAGATGTTTTTGTGTATGTATGTTTGGGATTGGGTACAGTATCTTTTGAAAAGGTTATTTTTTCTTATTTGAGAAGCTAACTCAATTGTTTGGTGCAGTAATGTGTTACCAGAAATACATAGTTGTGTTTTACATCACATCTCTCTTTAATTAGACTATGAAGAGGTAATGGAATAGAGGTTAGCAACCTTCTCAGGTTTGAGTGCCATTAGCAATACAATTAAAAAATATACAGAGAGAAGAGAGAGAGAAATCTAACACAAAGAGAAACAAAAAAAAAGAGTTGCAAAGAGATAAAAAGGAGACACCCATGGTGAGGACAGTGGCAGATTGCTATCAGTATCCCCTAAGGCCCATGTTTATGTACCTCTATAGTAGAAATTAACTTTCAGCATGCTAGAAACTTGATATGATAAGCTGAAAGGAATTTAAAATTCACAAAACCAAATACTTTCTTTAAAATACCTTTTCCATCTCGTGCTTAACAGAACTCTTAAGGTATTATTTGTAAGCCCTGGAGTTGGGTTTGTGTTTACATCAGTATTCTCTTACTCTGTACTTGTGTTATATAAGCAGAGCTTATGCCACATACTTCTTTTTTTTTTTTCACATACTTCTTACCAAAAGACTGCCTGTTACTAGACTTTTTTGGAATGCTTATTAAGAAAACCAAGGTATTTTGGATATGATTTACATAGTAAGTCTTGCAGAGTAACCAAGTAAATGAATATTCTATCTTGTATGAATTTAGTATTATTTTCTAGGTAACTGACTGATCAGAAGCAATCTGACACGTCCATAGAAGCATTAAACACAAATGAGCATTTATAGAAAAAAGTAACTAAATAAAGTGACAGGTCTGCTATTGATTCAAATTGCCCAGCTATGGAACTTAAAGTTAAGAAATGTGCTTGAGAGTTCTCTACCAAGTCCATATTAGTAAACATAAAGACTGAAAGGTAAAACTGTAAAGTAGCAGAAAAGAGGTTCAATTCCACCTTCTCAATTTCTTTCACATTATCTCATCATTACAGCTGTAGTGTAAAATGTGTGGTAACATCTCCATTTTTTATGTATAAATGTAGTAAGGCTAGGAATCTTAAAAGACCAAGAGATTCATACCAATTTCCTAGAGTTCTTGGGTTCTAATAAGCCAACTCAGTGAAATAATTATGAAATGTGTCTAAAATGTATCTTTAGTGAATTACTCTAACAATAAAGTTCTCTTTAGGTGTCCCCTAATGTCATGATTTAAAAGGCATTGGTTCTAAAATTTTTCCTTTAATATTGTCATTGATTTTTATTGCCTTGAATTTGGCAAATTCATTGTTCCTTGTTACTTTATTAACAAATAGCGTGAAATCTCACATACCACTTAGCTGAAATGTAGGAAGTAGTGACCAAGTTTCATGGTGACAGAAATGTCAAATAAGTGTTATATGAATAGAAACAATGCCTAAACTTCACAGAAGTTGCTTAAAATATTGAAAAACTCTATGAAGAATTTTTATGCTGTGCTCTAAATAGTCCTTGCTGCTGATGTTAAGCTCCAGAGATGTGAAAATTTGGTTGAGGAAGAGGGGAATTTTGTGCATATTGTTTGTTCATGAGTTGTTTTTCTGTGATGGTGGTGGTGGCAGTGGCAGTTTTTTGGATAGAGGTGTTTTTACTTGTTTTGCTATGGCATTCACAGAATCTTTGGAGGCTGCAGGGATTTTAGAAGTTCTCTAGAGCAAGAATTGGCAATCTATGACCCTTAGGCCAAATTCAGAATGACAGCCATTATTAGAAGGCCTCTGTGCTAAGAATTTTTTTTTTTTTACAGTTGGGGAAACCATCAAAAGAAAAATAATATTTTTGTGACATGACAGCAATTATATGAAATTAAAATTTCAGTGTCCCTAAGTAAAGTTTTATTTGAATATAGCCACACTCGTTTATTTATGTATTATCTGTTATTGCTTTTGTCCTACAATGACAGAGTTGATCAGTTGCAACAGATTAAATGCCTACAGACCCCAAAATATTTACTATTTGACCATTTAGAGGAAAAGTTAGCTAGATCTTCTTCTAGAGGCATCAAATTTGAAGCAGTGGAGTTCAATCTGACGATTTGGTGGCTTAGTGAATAAAGACTCAGGTGACAGGAGTTGTTTAAAATGTTTATGCTACACTGCCATTTATTCATTTGTTAAGCAAGCATTTATTGACTAACACAATGAAGGGAATACCTTATCCTTCAACTTTTAGCTGATAAATATTATAAAATCTAAGAAATCTGTCATTTTTTCCCTTTATCCTGCTCTCCCCCTGCTCTCTGTTCCTGTTCCCCTCATCCCCCTTTTCTTCTTACTTCCTCTCAGCTAGTTTCTAGGCAATTGGAAAGAAAATCAATTTTAAATAACATGTATCTCAAGCTTTTGATCTTTTAAAGTAGGTTAAATGTAATTTTAAATTATAACACTTTCTGTTAAAAATTTATTGAGAGCTTAATTTTAAATATTTTAAGTTTTATAATGATCAGATTATAACAATATCTACACATGACTATTTGATATTGTTCATCATCACATGCATTGTGGATGGATATTTGTAAACCCAGCTTTGTTTCCAAAGCTGCATGAATGAAGACTATCTAACTGACTCAAAAATCCCTGATGGGTTGACAGTTTATAAATTGTTTTGTAATCCCCTTTTTTAGATAATTCTTCAAGTCATAAATCCTCAGTATAACTTGAATTATGAAAGTTAACTATTGTAAAAAAGGGTACATTCATATGTAGTAATTACTAAAGAAGTTATTTAATGGGTTTATTTTTAGTAAAGATTGAATATTTACCTTAAAGAATTTAGTTTGATGGAATATGTTTCAATTTTATTAGCCTCCTCACTTAGTTCTTGGTCTTATTTACATGGAGATAGTCTGACAAATAGATGGTTTAGTGTTGAAATTTATTTTATATTTATGGAATGTCTACACAAAGCAAGATATTGTACCAATGCAATTGTCTATCAAGGGTTAATATTTTAAAAGCATTTTTGAGTATAGTTGACACACAGTTTTACATTAGTTTCAGATGTACAACATAGTGATTCAACTTCTCTGTCCCTTATACTGTGTTCACCACAAGTGTAGCTACCATCTGTCACCATACAGCACTATTACAATATCATTGACTGTATTATCTATGCTGTGCCTTTTATTCCTGTGACATATTCATTACATAACTGGAAGTCTATATCCCCCACAAGGATTAATATTTGTAATGATTATTGGATGAATAGTGCTGATCTAAATGAGAGTATACATTTATTTTCAAGGGCCACAGAATCCTTAAATCTTGGGTTCTTCCAGAATTTTCCCCCCCTCAGGTAAAATCAATAGAATTCTACAGCATAAACTTTTTAAATTACCTACCTTTTTAAATGGACTGACACATTGTCATTTTCATTATACTGTATTTATTTGGTATCTGTGTATATTAGTCATATCTATTATCTTCATTAATATATGGTTTGTTGCTTTGTGCGTGTTGCAAGGGATGTAAATAAATTCAGATGCTTGATTTATTGAGCAAATAAGTTATAATCTCGGTTAAGATTTTTAAAATCATGTTTATAGCATCTTTTTAATTTGTTTCATGAAAATCAATGAATTTTAGAGTTAGAAGTGACCTTAGAGGACATCTAATCCAAGCCTTTTAATTTTCAAATCCAGTTTCACAAAATTAATCACCTTGTTTTCTCTTGCTGCCTAAGACCACTTTAAAAAAAATTTATTGAGTTATAATTGATGCATAATATATTAGTTCTAGGTGTACAACATAGTGATTCAATATTTATATACATTGCATTATAAGTCTAGTTACCATTTGTTACCGTACACATTTAAGACAATATTATTGGCAGTATTCTCCATGCCGCATATTAATTTCCCGTGATTATTTTATAACTAGAAGTTTGTGCTTCTTAATATCCTTCACCCAGTTTGAGGCCCCACATCTCCTCCCCTATGGCAAATAGCCTTGACTCTGTATTGCTTTTTTTTTAAAAGATTTTATTTATTTATTTATTTATTTATTTATTTATTTATTTATTTATTTGACAGGGAGAGTATCAGCAGGATGAGAGGCAGAAGGAGAAGCAGACTTCCCACTAAGCAGGGAGCCAACTGTGGGGCCTAATCCCCAGGATCATGACCTGAACTGAGGATAGACACTTAATCAACTGACCCACCTGAGCACTGCCCCCCCCCCCATTCTGTATTGCTATTGTAAATAGTGATGTATTGAGCATAGGGGTGCATATATCTTTTCAAATTAGTATTTTTGTTTTCTTTGGATAGATACCTAGTAGTAGAACTGCTAGATCATATGGTACTTCTATTTATAATTTTTTGAGGAACCTGCATATTTTCTATGGTGGCTACACCAGTTTACATTCCCACCAACGGTACATGAGGGTTCCCTTTTCTTCACATCTTTGCCAACACTTGTTATTTCTTGTCTTTTTGATAATAGTTATTCTAGCAGGTGTAAGGCACTATTTTACTGTGGTTTTTATGTGCATTTTCTTCTGATTAGTGATGTTGAACATCTTTTTATATGCTGATTGGCCATGTATATGCTTCTTTGGAAAAGTGTGTATTCATATCCTGCCATTTTTTAAAAAGTTTTTTTTTATTTATTCACGAGAGACACAGAGAAAGGGGCAGAGACATAGAGAAGCAGGCTCTATGCAGGAGGCCTGATGTGGGACTCGATCCTGGGACTCTGGGACCATGCCCTGAGCCAAAGGCAGATGCTCAACTGCTGAGTCACCCAAGTGTCCCATATCCTGCCATTTTTTTTATCCTGCCATTTTTTAATTGGATTGTTTATGTTTTCTTTTTGTTACTGATTTTTATGGGTTCTTTGTGTATTTTGAATATTAATCCCTTATTGGATATATGATTTGCAATATCTTCTCCCATTTAATAGGTTGCCTTTTTGTTTTGTTGATGGTTCCTTTGCTGTGTAGAAGCTTTTTAATTTGATATGTCCTATCTGTTTATTGTTGCTTTTGTTTCCCTTGCTCTTAGGATCAAATCCAAAAACATCACTAAGACCAGTGTTAGTGAGCTTACTATGTATGTTTTCTTTTAGGAGTTTTATGGTTATAGGTCTTACATTCAAGTCTATAATCCATTTTTAAAAATATTTTATTTATTTATTCATGAGAGACACAGAGGAGAAGCAGGCTCCATGCAGGAAGCCCAACGTGGGACTCGAACCCTGGACTCCAGGATCACACCCTGGGCCAAAGGCGGGCGCCAAACCGCTGAGCCACCCAGGGACCCCCCAAGTCTTTAATCCATTTTAAGTTAATTTTTACATATGGTGTAATATAGTGGCCCAGTTTTGCTCTTTTGCGTATAGTTGTCCAGTGTTCTCAGCACTATTCATTGAAGAAACTGTTTTTCCCCATCGTATAATGTTGACAACTTTGTTGTAAATTAGTTGACTATATATGTATGGGTTTATTTCTGGGCTTTCTGTTCTTTTCTGTGATGTATATGTCCATTTAGGTTACTATAACTTTGTGGTATAGTTTAAAATCAGAGAGTGTGATACAGCTGGCTTCGTTCTTTTTTCTTAAGATTGTTTTTGGTATTCAAGGGCTCCTGGGTGGCTCAGTCAGTTAAGTGTCTGACTCGTGGTTACATCTCAGGTCATATTCTCATGGATCATGAGATTAGTCCCATATGGGGCTCTGTGCTCAGTGGGGAGTCTGTTTGAAGATTCTCTCCCACTAGTTGCACGCACATGTGCTTTTTCCCCTACTCTCTAAATAAATCTTTTTAAAGAAAGCTTTGTTTGGGGTATTCAGAGTCTTTTATGGTTTCATACAATTTTATAATTATTTTTGCTAGTTCTATGAAAAATGCCATTGAAATTTTGATAGGAATTGTATAGAATCTGTAGATTGCCTTGTATTATGAACATTTTAACAATATTCCTTGAAAACATGAACAAGGAGTACCTTTCCATTTATTTGTATCTTCATTTTTTCACCAGTGTCTTGTAATTTTCATTGTAAAGGTCTTTCACCTTTTTGGTTAAATTTATTCCTAGGTATTTTGTTCTTTTTGATGTGATTGCAAATGGAATTTTTTTCTTGATTTCTCTTTCTGATATCTTGTTATTAGTGTATAGAAATACAACAGATTTTTGCATGTGAGTTTTATATACTGCAGTTTTATTGAATTCGTTTATTCTAACAAGTTTTTGGTAGTCTTAAAGTTTTCTATGTAGAATATCATGTCATCTCCAAATAGTGAAAGTTTTATTTCTTCTCTTCTGGTGTTAATGTCTATTTTTTTTTTTTTTTTGCCTATTTGCTATAGTTAGGCCTTCCAATCCTATGTTGAGTGACAGTGGAGATAGATGGCCCACTTGTCTTGTTCCTGATCTTAGAGGAAAATCTTTTAGCTTAGCACTGTTTAGTATGATATTTACTGTGGGTTATTCATATATGGCCTTTATTATGTTTAGGTACATTCTCTCTATATCCAATTTGTTGAGTTTTAAACATAAATGGAATTTCAATTTTGTGGAATGTTTTTCTGCATTTATTGATATAATTTTTAAAAATTTATTTAAATTCAATTAATTAACATATAGTGTATTATTAACTTTAGAGGTAGAGTTCAGCTATTCATCAGTTGCATATATCACCTGGTGCTCATTACAACACATGCCCTTCTTAATGCCTGTCACCCTGTTAATCCATCTCCCCCCGACATCCCCTCCAGCAACCCTCAGTATGTTTCTTAATAGTTAAGTCTCTTGTGGTTTGTCGTCCTCTCTGATTTCATCTTATTTTATTTTTCCCTCCCTTCCCCTATGATTCTGTTTTGTTTTGTAAATTCCGCGAGTGAAATCATATAAATTTTTCTCTGTTTGACTTATTCCGCTTGGCATAATACCCTCTAGTTCCATCCACATTGTTGCAAATGGTAAGATTTCTTTTTTTGATGGATAAGTAATGTGTGTGTGTGTGTGTGTGTGTGTGTGTGTGATTACATACATACATATACACCACTTTTTTATCCATTTATCTGTTACTAGACACCTGGGTTCTTTCCCTAGTTTGGCTATTATGGACATTGCTACTGTAAACATTGGAATGCAGGTGCCTCTTCAGATAACTATGTTTATATCCTTTGGATAAATGCCTAGTGTGGTTGCTGGGTTGTAAGGTAGCTCTATTTTTAAGTTTTTGAGGAAATTCCATACTGTTTACCAGAGTGTTCATATTTTTATCTTTCATTTTGATATCATTGTGTATCAAGTTGATTGATTTACCTATGTTGAACCATTCTTGCATCCCTGAAATAAATCCCACTTGATCATGGTGTATGATCTGTTTAATGTATTGTTGAATTCAGTTTGTTGATATCTTGTTGAAGATTTTTGCATCTATGTTCTTAAGGGATATTACCCAAAGTTTTTATTGTTGTTGATTGTTTTTCGTTTGTTTGCTTTTTGTTTTGTTGTATCCTTATGTGGTTTTGGTATCAGGTTACTGCCAGCCCTGGAAGGTGAGTTTAGAAACTTTTTCTCCTCTTAAGTTTTTTTAGAAATGTTTTCGAATTATAGGTATTAAATCGTATTTGAATATTTGATAGAATTAACTGGTAAAGCCATCTGGTATAGGACTTTAGTGGTTTTTGATTCCTGATTCAATTTTCTTACTACAAATTGTCTATTCATATTTTCTATTTCTTCATGATTCAGTCTTGGAAGACTGTTTCTAGGAATTTATCCATTTGTTCTAGGTTGGCATATAATGACTCATAATAGTTTGCTAAGATCCTTTGTTTTTCTGTGATATTGGTGTAACTTACCCTCTTTCATGTCTGATTATATTTTATATATAATCATATCTGATTTTATATATATATATATATATATATATATATATATATATATATATATGTAACATCCAACCATCTGGTCTAATAAGGCTGATATTTCCTATAGATTTTCTGTCTGGATGATCTGTCCATTGATTTAAGTGGGGAGTTAAAATCCCCTGGTATTATTGTATTACTTTTAGTTTCTCCTTTATGTCTGGTAATATTTCCTTTATGTATTTTGGTGCTCCTATGGTGAGTGCCCATATGTTTATGAGTGTTATATCTTCTGGCTGAGTTACTCCTTTGTTTATTTAGTGTACCCCTCATTGTTTTTTATTGAAGTCTTTGTTTTAAAGTCTGTTTTGTCTGATATAAGTATAGCTACCCCAGGTTTCTTTTCAATTTTTTTTTTTTTTTTTTTTTTTTTTTAATTTTTTTTTTTATTTATTTATGATAGTCACACAGAGAGAGGAGAGAGGCTGAGACACAGGCAGAGGGAGAAGCAGGCTCCATGCACCGGGAGCCCGACGTGGGACTCGATCCCGGGTCTCCAGGATCGCGCCCTGGGCCAAAGGCAGGCGCCAAACCGCTGCGCCACCCAGGGATCCCCCAGGTTTCTTTTCAATTCCATTTTATGAAATATCTTTTTTTCATCCCTTTCAGTCTGTGTGTGTCATTACTTTTGAAGTGAGCCTCTTGTAGGCAGTATATAGATGTTTTATTTTTTTAGTCCATGTGGCACCTCTGTGTGTTTTGATTGGAGAATTTAGTCCATTTACATTTAAAGTCATTATTAATAGTTTGTACTTATTGTCATTTTTTTCATTGTTTCTGTTCATTTCCCTCTATTCCTTTCTTCTCTTTCTCTCTTCCCTTGTGGTTTGCTGAGTTTCCTTAGTGTTCTGTTTATATTTCTTTTTCATTTTCTTTTGTGTATTTGCTATAGGCTTTTGCTTTATGTTTACTGTGACATTCCCTGTATCATCGTGTATATACATATATATATATGCACATATATATACATACACACCTATATATGTGTGTGTGTGTGTTTAGTAACAACTTAAATTTGAAAACATTTCAAGACTCCACATTTTTAACCCCCTTCCATTTTATATTTTGATCTCACTTTTTATATCTTTTTATGTATCCTTTATCTAATTACTGTAGTTTTAATTTCACAACTTTAATCTTTTAACCATCTTAGTAGCTTTATAAGTAATTAATCTACTTTTTTAGGTGATTTTTACTTTTATATGTATTTTTGTTATTTTTTTTATTTTTTATTTATTTATGATAGTCACACAGAGAGAGAGAGAGAGAGAGAGAGAGAGAGAGAGAGAGGCAGAGACATAGGCAGAGGGAGAAGCAGGCTCCATGCACCGGGAGCCCGATGTGGGATTCGATCCCGGGTCTCCAGGATCGCGCCCTGGGCCAAAGGCAGGCGCCAAACCGCTGTGCCACCCAGGGATCCCTGTATTTTTGTTATTAATCAGTGCCATTTCTTTTCTTTTTTTAAAGATTTTATTTATTTATTCATGAGAGACACAGAAAGAGAGAGGCAGAGACATAGGCAGAGAGAGAAGCACGCTCCATGCAGGGAGCCCGACGTGGGACTCGATCCTGGGACTCCAGGACTACGCCCTGGGCCAAAGGCAGATGCTTAACCACTGAACCATTCAGGGATCCCCATAACATTTCTTTTCAACTTAAAGACGTCTCTTAATATTTCTTGTAAGGACAATTTAGTAGTGACAAACTCCTTTAGCTTTTGATCTTCTGTAGAATTCATTATCTGTCCTTCAAATATGAATGATAATATTCTTGGTTAGAAGTTTTTTCCTTTCAGTACATTGAATATGTAATGCTACTCCCTTTAGCTACTGACAGTCTTATAGGGTTTCTTTAAAAAAGAAAAAAGATTTACTTATTTATTCATGAGAGGCAGAGATACATAGGCAGAGGCAGAACCGGCTCCCTGCAGGGAACCCAATGTGGGACTCAATCCCAGACCCCGGAATCATGCCCTGAGCCAAAGGCAGATGCTCAACCACTGAGCTACCGAGGCATCCCATGGGGTTTCTTTCGTAAATAACAATTTGTTTTTTTCTTCTTGCTTTTAAGATTCTTCATCTTTAACTTTTGACATTTTAATTCTTATGTATCTTGGTGTGGCTCTCTTTGGGTCATTTTATTAGGAACTCTCTTTGCTTCCTGGGTCTGGATGTCTGTTTGCTTCTCTAATTGAGGAAAGTTTACAGCCATTATTTCTTCGTATAAGATTTCTGCCTCTTTCTTTCTCTCTCTCTTCTGGAACATGTATAGTGTCAATGTTATTCCACTTGATGTTGTTCTAGAGGTCCCTTATGTTATCTTCAATTTTTAAAATTATTATTCTTTTCTCTGTCTGGCTGATTTTCTTTACATTATCTTCCAGCTTGCTGATCCATAGTTCTGATTCATCCAGAACTATGCTTTTGACACTCTATATTTCGGTTCCATTATGGTAATCTTCAGTTTCGTGACTTCTGTTTGGTATTTTCTTATGCTTTCTATCTTTTTTAAAGATTTATTTATATGAGAGAGGGCACAAACAGGGGGGATGGCTAGAGGGAGAAGGAGACTCCTCACTGAGCAGGGAATGTGATGCAGGATTTAATCTCAGGCCCCGTGGATCATAACCTGAGCTGAAGACAGACGCTTAACTGACTGAGCCACCCATGCATCCTTGCTTTCTATATTTTTGTTGAAGTTCTCACTGTGTTCATTTTTTCTCCCAATTTTGGTACATCTTTAATGATGCTTTATTGTTGTTTTGAATTCTTTAGCAGGTGGATTACTTATCTCTGTATCATCGAGATCATTTTGTGAGATTTTGTCTTGTTTTTTCATTTGGAACAATGAACATTGTTTTTTCATTTGGAACAATGAACATTTCATTTGGAACATGGAACATTGAACATTTTTCCTCTTTTTGCTTGACTCTTTTTATATATCTCTTAGGTAAACCAGCTACCTTTGTAATTCTTAAAGGAGTGGTGTAGTGTAGGTGATGGTCTTCTCATTTAACATTGCCCAAAGTATTGGTTGTCTTTTAAACCTTTGTGATGTTCTAAGCTAGCTGGCTTATTTTTGGTATGTCCCCTTTATGGTGTGCCAAGATCTGTCAGTGATCTAAGGGGAGGAATCTAATTTAACACCTAGTTTCAGGCTGATTGGAAATCAGACCTTTAGGCAGTAGCTTTTGAAGTATGCAAATACATAGAGTTCTGTAGAGCCACAATCATAATCCCTGCAGGAGATCTGGAGGTTTTCCCTGGGCGGCATTTTAAAAAATTAGGGCTCTAGAGAAATATATAACCTCTTTTCTGGTATCTTGTTGAGCTGTAGCAAGGGAAGGGTGGGATGCATAAGGATGCTGTCTTCTTGCTTATGTTCCCTGATAGCTCCTTCTTAATGTTTGGGTATATGGAAACCCCAAAGTTTGTCCCTCAGTCTAGGAGCTCCAGGCTAATAAGTAAATTGGCCTTTATTTATTTATTTTTTTGGAAGGCTGTAGTTATGATTTAGTTTGCTATCTGTACAGTGCCATGGGGGTGGAGGCCTGCTAGGAACTGTTTTCAATTGTTATATTCCCATGGATCTCAGAAATGTCACCCCTCTTGGAACCAGGACTAGGCAGTCAACAGTGTCCTCTGTGTGGTTTGCGTGAGCCCACTTACTTTCTTTTAGCAAGGTGGCTGGACAGTGTAGAGGGCAGGACATGCCACTTGCCTAGTTCAGAAAGGCAGCAGGGAAAGATCTTGACTCTGGGTGCTCATGGATTTTTGTACTGCAGCTACAGAGTGTCCTGTATTTCCCTGTGTGCAGCCTTTAGGCTGTGATTTGGAGAATGCACAACTGCCTTCTCTTGCTAGCCCAAGCCAGGGGACAGGAGAATGTCTCAGTCACTCATGCTCACAGAGTTTAGCTAGAGAGTGGGAGAACTCTGTGTGACTGTTCATACCTGCCCCAACCAGGGAGCAAGGGGACACAAAAACTTCCCTTCCCCATTCCCTCGCCTCAGCAAGTGCCATGGCCACTGTTCCTTCCCATCCCAGCAAATAGTGTAAGTGACACATCTGAGCTCACCTGCCTGTGCTAGCAGTATATGTGGAGAGTGAAGTAATGGTATGAACCAACATCTGTGTCCAGTGAGTGTTTCAACTGTCCTCTACCCCCATTGGCAATGCCCACAGATCAGTAGATGTATCTCCCTCACAGATATTCTAGTCTCTTAAAGCAGCTGTTTTCTTTGTTGTGTCATGGGCACTAGTGAGACCACAGGTTAACTCTCTAAAAGGAGAATCTCAGTTTTCCATAGCACTTTGGGATATCCTGACACCAGCCCATTAGTTTTATAAGTGGGATGTTCTGGAATCTTGTCTCTTCTCTGCAGATCTTGTCTTTCTGCTAGGGTACCCAAAGTAGGGCATCAAAACCTATCTCCTCTGAAAGGTGTTTCCAACAAAGAGATTCCTACTTATTGTGTGTTGCTGAGAGGGAGGTTGATTTTTTTTTTTTTTGCCTTATGTGTCTCTGACTTTCCTACCCATCTCAGTGTGATCCTTCTATTCTTTTTTTGTGGAGATCAGTTAACCTAGTTTTCAGAGAAATGAACCATATGTAGCTATAGATTTGGTGTATCTATGGGAGGAGATGAATTCAAGATTTTCCTGTGCTGCCATTTTGGACTGCTTTCTCCACTCCATTTATATGTGAAAGAGTTTTTGTGATATAAATCCTTCATTTAGGGTTTTAAAAGTAGAGGTAGTCCATACTTTATAAATGTGTTGTATTTCAGAAGTATTTGTAAGTATATTGTTAAGAACCTAGAACATTTTTTATATGAAGAATATTTTTTAATTGAGGTATAATTAACATACAATGTTAGTTTCAGTTGTGCAACATAATGACTTGACAATTCTATACCATTACTCATTTCTTACAATGCTAATTGTAGTCACCATCTGTCACTGTATAATATTATTACAATAATTTAAGAAATTGTTGGGTATAGTTAACACACAGTGTTATATTTGTTTCAGATAGTTTCACCATAGTGATTCAGCATCTCTATTTGTTATGCTATCCTCACTACAACTTTATTAATTATGCTGTACTATTTATTCCTATGTCTTATTTATTACATAACTAGAATTGTACCTCTTAATCTATATCAATTTTGCTGATTGACTCACTTGTCGTTTGGCAACCATCAGATTGTTCTTTGTAACTAAGAGTCTATTTTTTGTTTCTTTGTTTTTGTTTTTGTTTTTGGATTTTACATATAAGTAAAATCATATGGTATTTGTCTTTCTCTAACATATTTCACTTAACCTCATATACTCTAGGTCCATCTGTTAGTGCATGTAGTGAGATTTCATTCTTCTTATGAGTAATATTCTGTTGTAAGAATATACCACACTTTTAAAACTTTCATATGTTTACAGTACAGTGTTATATTAGTTTCTGATGTGCAATATAATGATTCAAAAGTTTTCTGCATCACTCAGTCACAAACTTATTTATCTATTTCACCCATGTCTCCTACTCACCTCTTCTCTGGCAACCACCAATCTGTTCTTTGATTTTCAGAGTCATTTATTTTGTTCTTTCTTTTTTCTTTGCTTATTAGTTTGTTTTGTTTCTTTATCCATTCAGCTATCAATGAACACTTGGCTATTTACAATAGCCATTTTTTGGCTATTGTAAATAATGTCGTAAATATAGATGTTCATATATATTTTCCAGTTAGTGTTTTCATTTCCTTTGGGTAAATACAAAATAGTGGAATTTCTGAATTATATGGTAATTCTATTTTCAATTTTTTGAGGAACCTTCATAATGTTTGCCATAGTCCCTGCACCAGTTTGCACTCCTACTGAAAGTGCATGAGGGTTCCTTCTCCTCCACATCCTCACTAACACTTGCTATTTGTCTTTTTATTCTAGCCATTCTGAACAGGTCTGTGATATGTGCATTTCATTCTGGTTTTGACTTGCATTTACCTGATGATTAGTGATGTTGAGCATCTTTTCATGTGTCTGTTGACTATTTACGTCCTTTTTGAAAAAAATATCTCTTCAGATCCTCTGTGCATTTTTAATCATGTTATTTGTGTTTTGGTGTTGAGTTGTGTAAGCTCTTTTTTTTAATTTATTTATTTATGATAGTCACACACAGAGAGAGAGAGAGAGAGAGGCAGAGACACAGGCAGAGGGAGAAGCAGGCTCCATGCACCGGGAGCCTGACATGGGATTCGATCCCGGGTCTCCAGGATTGTGCACTGGGCCAAAGGCAGGCGCCAAACCGCTGCGCCACCCAGGGATCCCTGTAAGTTCTTTATATGTTTTGGATATTAACCACTTGTTGGATATATCATTTGCAAAAATTTTCTCCTATTCTTTCAGTTTCCTTTTTATTCCGTTGTCTGATTGCTGTGGATAGGACTTATAGTACCATGTTGAATAAAAGTTGTGAGAGTAGACACACACTTGTCTTGTTCCTGAACTTAGAGGAAAAGTTCAGTTTTTCACCATTGAATATGATGTTAGCTCAGGGTTTTTCATACATGTCCTTTATTAAGTTGAGATTTATTTCCTGTAAACCTACTTTATTCAGATTTTTTTTAATCAAAAATGAATGTAGTCCTTTGTCAAATGTTTTTTTCTGCATCAATTTTATCCTTGCTTCTTTTAATATGATATATTATGTTTATTGATTTGTGAATATTGAACCACTCTTGCAATCTAGGAATAAATCCCACTTGATCATGGTGAATGATCTTTTTTAATATATTGTTGGATTTGCTTTGCTAATATTTTGTTGAGGATTTTTACATCTATGTTCATCAGGGTTATTGTTTTATAGCTCTCTTTTTCTGCAGTGTCTTTTCTTGTTTTTCATATCACAGTAATTCTGGCCTTGTAGAATGAATTTGGAAGCTTTCCTCTTCTGTTTTTTTGAAGTTTCAGAAAAACAGGTTTTAACTCTTTAAATGTTTGGTAGATTTTTATCTGTGAAGCCACCTGGTCCTGAGCTTTTGTTTATTGGGAGTTTTTTAATACTGATTTAATCACATTGCTAGTAATTAGTCTCTTCAAATTTTCTATTTCTTTTTCATTCATGTTTATATATTTCTAGGAATTTATCTGTTTCTTTGGGTTGTTCAATTTATTGGTGTATACTTTTTCATTATATTCACATTTATTTTGTATTTCTATGGTGTTGGTTGCTATTTCTCCTCCTTCATTTCTGATTTTATCAGTGTCTTCCCTTTTTTTTTCTTGATGAGTCTGGCTAAAGGTTTATTAACTTTATCTTTTCAAAGAACTAGCTCCTGTTTTCATTGATGTTTTCTATTTATTTTTCTACTCTTTATTTCATTTATTTCTCCTCCAATCTATTATTTCCTACTTTTTACTGGGTTTGGGCTTTGTTTTATTTTTCTAGCTATTTTATGTGTATGTTTGGTTGTTTATTTGAGATTTTCTTGTTTCTCGAGTTAGGCCTGTATTGGTATAATCTACCCTTTTAGAATAATTTTGCTTCATCCCAAAGATTTGGGACTATTCTGTTTTCATTTTCATTTATCTCTGTGTATTTTTCTATTCCTCTTTGATATTGTGGTTGGCTCATTTCATTGTTTAGTAGCATATTATTTAGCCTCATGTATATGTGTTCTTTCCAGATTTTTTCTTATGATTGATTTCTCATTTCATACTCTTGAGGTCATAAAAGATGCATGATATGATTTCAGTCTTTTAAAATTTATTGAGAGTTGTTTCGTGGCTCATCATGTGATACATTCCAGAGAATATTCAATGTGCACTTAGAACGAATGTGGATCTCGCTTTTTTTGGTTGGATAGTTCTGTACCTGTATGTTAGGTCCATCTGTTCTTATGTGTCATTTAAAGCCACTGTTTCCATGTAGATTTTCTCTTTGGATAATATATTCATTGATGTACATTGGGTGTTAATGTCACATACTACTGTTGCTGATAGTTTCTTCTCTTAATAGTTGCTTTAGGTATTTAGGTGCTCCCATGTTGGGTGCATAAATATTTAGAATTTATATTCTCATTTTGGATTGTTCCCTTTATCATTATGTAGCAATGACAAATGTTCTTGTCTTGTGCTGTATCTGTTTTATTTTTTATTTTTTAAAAGATTTTATTTATTTATTCATGAGAGAGAGAGAGAGAGAGAGAGAGAGAGAGAGAGAGAGAGAGAGAAACACAGGCAGAGGGAGAAGTAGGCTCCATGCAGGGAGCCTGACGTGGGACTCGGTCCTGGGTCTCTAGGATCACACCTTGGGCTGAAGGTGGTGCTAAACCACTGAGCCACCTGGGCTGCCCTGCTGTATCTGTTTTAAAGTATATTTTGTCTAATATAAGTATTGCTGTCCTAGCTTTCTTTTCACTTCCACTTGTGTGGTAAATGTTTTCTGTCCTTTCACTTTTGATCTGCATGTGTCTTTAGGTTTGAAATAAGTCTTGTAGACAGCATATAGATTTGTCTTGCTATTTTATCAGTTCAGTCACTGTATTTTGTGATATGAGCATTTAGTCTATTTACATTTGAAGTAGTTAATGATATGTATGTATTGCCATTTTGATACTTGATTTATGGTTGTTTTTTGTAATCTCTTCCTTTCTTCTTCTCTTGCTCTCTTCCCTTGTGATTTGATGGCTTTAGTCATGCTTCGATTCCTTTTTCTTTGTGTTTTTTTTTGTATCTATGATTGGTTTTTGATTTGTGGTTACCATTTGGTTCATACATAACATCTTATGTGTATAGCACTCTATATTAAGTTGATGGTTGGTTAACATTGAAGCCATCCTGAAGCACTTAATTTTCACTCCCTACCCCCACATCTTATGCTTATAGTATTCTATTTTACATTCTTTTATTTTGTGAATCCCTTGACTAATTTTTGTAGATTTAATTGATTTTACTGCTTTTGCAGTTTAACCTCCATGCTGGTTTTATTAGTGATTAATCTACTACTTTTACTTTATGCTTGCATGTACCTGTGAAGTCTTTATCTTTTATAAATTAGTTCTCATTATGGCGTTTTATTTCTTCTCAATTTCTCTTAACATTTCATATAAGGTTGGTTTAGTGGTGATGAACTCCTTTTAAGTTTTGCTTGTCTAGGAAATTGTTTATCTATCCTTGTTTTCTCAATGCTAACCTTGCTGGTTAGAGTATCTTTGGTTGAGGGTTTTGTTTTTTCAGTACTTTGAATATAGTCAAAGTATATTTTTCTGACTTTTGACTATACTCAAAGTACTATACATGTCACTTCCTTTTGGTCTTCTGAAAAGTCAGCTGAAAGCCTTAAAGAGTTTTCCTTGCATGTAACTGTTTGCTTTTTTCTTGCTGCTTTTACCATTCTCTCTTTATCATTACTTTTTGCCATTTTCAGTATTATGTGTCTTGGTGTGGACCTCCTTGGGTGTTTTTGTTTGGGGGCTCTCTGTGTCTTCTGGATGTTTGTGTCATTCTCCAGATTAGGGAAGTTTTCAGCTATTGTTTCTTCAAATAAAATTTCTGACCCCTTCTATGTCTCTTCTTCTGGGATTCATATAATGCTAATATTATAATGTTTGATGATGTTGGTGAATTCCCTTAACCTATTGTCATTTTTTATTACTCTTTTTAAAATTTTTGCCATTTATCTTGGTTATTTTCTGTTACCCTGCCTTCCAGACGACTGATCCTTTCTTCTGTATCCTGTAATCTGCTACTGATTCCTTCTTGCGTATTTTTAATGGCAGTTATTGAGTTCATCTCTGATTGGTTCTGTTATTTTTAAGATTTATTTATTTATTTTTTTTGAGAGAGAAAGAGAGTGTGGAGTGGCAGAGGGAGAGGACCTTCAAGCAGACTCCCTGCTGATCACAGAGCCCAACAAAGGGCTCAGCTTCAATACCCATGAAATCATGACCTGAGCTGAAACCAAGAGTGGGATGCTCAACTAACTGAGCATCCAAGTGCCCTTGCTTGGTCCTTTTTTTTATATTTTCTCTCTTTGTTGAAGGTCTCACTGAGATTCTCTACTCTTCTCAGATCCAGTGAGTGTTTATGACCATTACTTTGTATTCCTTATTGGGCATATTGTTTATCTTTGTTTCATTTAGTTCTTTTATTGTGGTTTTGTCCTGTTCTTTCATTGGGACATATTTCTCTGTCTTCTCACTTTCTATAGCTCTTGGTTTGTTTCTATTTGTTGGGAAAGTCTGCTATGTTTCCTGATCTTTAAAGCAGTGACCTTACTAAAAAGAACTCTATGGTTTCCTGTAAAGCAGGTATATCCTATGTGGGCTGCATTGGCCCTACCTCAGTGGCTAAATCACCTTTACCCTCAGTCTAGTCAGGATAGTTGCTCACTTTGCCTGTTTGGGGCTCACTGAGCAGGATTTGTATCTTTGTTGTTAATGGGCTTGTCTGGACATGTTGCAGGCTTGTTGTTGAGTGGTGTCATTGGCCAGAACAGATGACTACCCTTACTCCATCTACCAGGGCTGTACTCTCACTAATTGGTAGTATGGTCTCCCTGTGCTGCCTCCTGAGAGACTTTCGTTGGTGGGCAGTACTCAAGACCAAGTTTCTGCTCCCAGACTGTTTTTTTTTTTTTCATTGCAGTCACAGGGAACTCTAGGATGCTTTCCCTGCCATTCACCTTTGGAGTTTTTTGTTGGTGGGGCAGGGCAGCAGTCAGATCAGATGCCTACCAACAGTCCATCTGCCAGGGCTACAGTCGCCCTAAACTGCAGGGCACTCTCCTTTAGCTGTCCAGGAATAAGTTTCAGCTGCTCAGACGGTGGGCACACAATTATTTTTTTTTTTTATTGGTGTTCAATTTACTAACATACAGAATAACACCCAGTGCCCGTCACCCATTCACTCCCACCCCCCGCCCTCCTCCCCTTCTACCACCCCTAGTTCGTTTCCCAGAGTTAGCAGTCTTTACGTTCTGTCTCCCTTTCTGATATTTCCCACACATTTCTTCTCCCTTCCCTTATTTTCCCTTTCACTATTATTTATATTCCCCAAATGAATGAGAACATATAATGTTTGTCCTTCTCCGACTGACTTACTTCACTCAGCATAATACCCTCCAGTTCCATCCACGTTGAAGCAAATGGTGGGTATTTGTCATTTCTAATAGCTGAGTAATATTCCATTGTATACATAAACCACATCTTCTTTATCCATTCATCTTTCGTTGGACACCTAGGCTCCTTCCACAGTTTGGCTATAGTGGCCATTGCTGCTAGAAACATCGGGGTGCAGGTGTCCCGGCGTTTCATTGCATTTGTATCTTTGGGGTAAATCCCCAACAGGGTGGGCACACAATTATATGCAGTCATCTTCCTCAGAGTAGGAGTCATTTTGTAGTGGCTTCATTCACTTTCAGGTTTGATTGTAGGGTGTTTGGGGCAGGAGCTGCTTCAGTGGGATGCTTGCCAAGTGGGCCAAGTTGGATGGGGCAGATAGGCAAGAGAACTCGGATGTAGGGCATGTGCTAGCAAGATAGATTGTTCTTGTTCATTCCCTCAATTGTCTGGCCATCTAATCTGGGGTTTGGGGAGAGAAAGCATGCTCACTGTACTTGTTCTTAGGGAGTGTGCTAAAGATCCCTGTCCGCACCAGCAAGCATTCTATAACTAATGAATAAATGCCCATCATATATATCCTAGGTATATTTTAAACTGCTGGTTCTGTGCTGTGTTTTGGATGAGTTATTTTTATGCTGGGTCTTTAAGGGCAAGCACTCCGTTTCCTATGGCCCTCTGGCTTTCCTAGAGCTAAACTAGTTTTAAAGTACCCAGAGTTTATCCCCACTGATTGTAAAATCTCACAAAGTTAAGCCCCAATGGTTAAGTCTCAGTGGGGGGTTTGGTTCTCAGCTGCATCTCTGTTCCTCCTGCCATTTTTGATGTGGCCTTCTCTCTAAGATTAACTGTGGTAATAAGTCTTTTCTGTTAGTCTTCAGGTCATTTTCAGAGTTAGTTTCACAGGTCTAGCTGTTATCTTGGTGTGTCCATGGGACAAGGTGAGCCCAGGATTCTCATACTCTGCCATTTTCCCAGTAGTTGAAGCCACATCTTTTTTAATCTCTTCATCCACGTACACTTGGGCTGTTTCCAAATCTTGGGTACTGTAAATAGTAGGGAAATAAATATAGGGATACATATATCTTTTCAAATTAGTTTTTGTTTTCTTTGAGTTAGATATCCAGTAGTGGCAGTATTACTGGGTGATAACGGTATTTCTATTTTACTTTTTTTAGGAACCTCCATACTGTTTTCCACAGTGTTTGCACCAATTTATATGAAAAAGTTTTCTGTCTCCCTCTCTGTCTTATTCTAGGATTCCTATAATGCTTGATGATGCACTCTTCCCTTATCTTATTCTTATTTTTTATTATTGTTTATTCTTTTTGCTCTTCAGCTTACTTTCCATTACCCTATCTAGTAGATTGATGATTAATTCCTCTGTATCTTCTAATCTGCTCTTGATTCCCTTATAGCATATTTTTTGCTTTAGTTATTGAATTTTTCAGATCTGAGTAGTTCTTTTTTATATTTTCAGTCTCTTTTTTGAAATTCTCTATATGTTTATCCACCTTTTTTTCAAGTCCATTGAGTATCTTTATGGCCATTACTTTGAATTCTTTATCAAATATATTGCGTATCTCCATTTCATTTAACCTTCTGTGGTTTTTTCCCTTGTTCTTTAATTTAGGAAATATTCCTGTTTCCTCTGTGGTGGGACATGCAGTGCTAGCAAGGTAGATGAAGAGTGTTAGTGTTGGCTCCTCCACAAACATTCAGCTTTCTAGGCTGGGAGAGGGGAAGAGAAGTGGCACATGCCAACGCTTTTGTTCCTAGAGAAATCTATAGATAATTTTCTGTCCAGCACACGTCTTAAGATTAGTCAGTAAATCTTCACTTATACCCCAGGGGCTTTTTTTTTTTTTAATTTGAGAGAGAAAGAGCTTAAGCGGGAGGTGGGGTAGAGGGAAGAGGGAGAAGTAGACTCCTCACCGAGCAGGGAGCCTGGCAATGGGCTCAATCCCAGGACCTTGGGATCATGACCCAAGCCAAAGGCAAATGCCCAATCAACTGAGCCATCTAGGCCCCCCTCAGGTACTTCTTAAACTGCTGCTTCTGTGCTGTATCTCAGGCTGAGTTATTTAGTGTGCTGGCACTTTAAGGCTACAGACTGGGTTGCCTTCACGAGTTAAGCCCTGTTGGTATTCAAAGCTAGACTAGATGGGGACTTGTGTTCCCAGTGTGGATTCCCAGTGATGGAGATGCTTGATATGGGATCTGATCCTCTTCTCAGTGCTTGTGATGTCCCTACATGCATAGTCAGTTGTGCTGGGGGTTTAGTTCACAGCCACGTCTTACTCATTTTATCCTTTTCTATGTGGCCTTCTGTCCACAATTAGCTGTGGAAGTTCTGTCAGTCTTCAGGTCCTCTTTAGAGTTATTAGCACATAGATGTAGCTGTTACTTCAGTATGTCTTTGGGACAAGCTGAGCTCGGGATCCTCCTACTCTGCCATCTTTCCTGAGTCTAATTGAAACAACATTTTAAGTGGAGGGACTAGCCCTCAGAAGAAGTTAACCCATTATGTGACTATTATTTTTTCTTTTGTAGTGAAAGATTTTAAATAATCAATGCTGATTCTCTCTGAGGAATAGGAAGCAGATAACGTAGAAGGGCATATCAGAGATTTCTTTTTATCTGTTATTTCTTAAGCTGGATACTGACTGTACCTGTATTCATTTTGTTTCTGAACTTTTATATGTTAGAAATAGTTTATAATTTTAACAATGCTATTTTTAGTACTAGAGGTTCAATTTGAATATGAACAATTTAAAATTATTCACCTTGAATCCTGATGCTTATGGAACAAAATGGTTTGATTAAAGAAGTTTAGATAGCTGGATATTCTGAAGGGGTTTATAGATATTTTCAGGAGTTTATATTTTATGGTAAGTTGTTTTAATTTTGATCAACATCACTTCAGAATGGAAAGTTTTGCTATTTAAGTGTATTACCAACATTCATGTGTTAGATATTGGCCATTTATAGGCATCATTTTGAGAGAGCAAAGAAGGTGGATATTTACTTGAGATAACTGGGCAAAGTTTGAAAGGCAAAGAATATTAAATTGCATATAAATGTGCAAACAGACAAGATTTTCCTCGATGTCTGGTTACTTAAACTGGGAACTTATGGAAAACAGGAAATTTGAGAGTAAAGATTGTTTAAGGTATGAATATGGAGAAAGTCAGTGAGGGAAACAATTGCTTTAAGCCCCCAAAAGGCACCAATTACAGTGGATGGCTTGTGGAGTTTGAGGATATGTAGAGTCATGTGGGAGCTTGGGTTTGGCAAGTCAATATGAAAATAGCCATTAGTATTTTTGAAATATTTATAATTCAGGATATGTATTATATGTTCATAAACATACATAAACAGGAATGTACAACTGCTCATTACATTTTAGAAATCAATGGAGTTAATTTGGTTACCTTTTTTGTATATGGATGTTAGTTTTTGATTGATTTATTTTTTTTCTGTTTTGCAGTGTACAACATTAACATTTATATTGAAACATTAATCCATTTGTACCATGTATTTATAGCTTAAGGAAAGCCTAAGTATTATTTGCCATTTAGGGGAGATTTGACCTGAGAACCATATTTCTTCCTCACTAAATTGAATGTGCATTTCAGAAGGATGTGTGTCCATTTTACAGATACCTCTGGTATTACCATGGAGAGGTTGTTAATTCTGGCTCCTTTCAACTCCACTTTTTAAACATTATTAAAACAAAAACTTGGCCTACGGAATCTTTTGCTGGAGTCCATCTGCTAGTTATATGGACATATTTAGCAAAACTGATCTTGGGACCACTCTTTAAATTTAGCATTTAGATTTAGACTAAACAGGGAACAGATGTGAGGTAGAACATAATAAAATACAGTAAAGGGAGTTAGTAAAAGGGGGGGAGTATTTTAAAAGTGAATAAAATCCATTTAGAAAGAATTGGGGTTGAAGACTTTGAGGACTTCAGGGGGAAAAAAAAGGCAAACCTAGATTAAAAGAAGGAAAAAAGAAAATACAATTTGACCGTTTAAATAAGTGATATAATTTACTTTATACCTGAGCCCCACATTTAATTTTTATTTTTTTATCTTTTAAGGCATATATAGAAGCATAATCATCTCTCTAACATTGCCTGTGGTTTGGGATTTATGTGTATTTATGAGCAATAAAAGAAATCTCTTAAGTTTATTCCTAGGTATCTTATTCTTTATGGTGTAGTTGTACATGGGATTGTTTTCTTAATTTCACTTTCTACTACTTCATTATTAGTGTATAGAATTGCAAGAGATTTCTGTGTATTAATTTTGTATCCTGCATCTTAATTTATCAGTTCTAGTCATTTTTTGGTGCTTTGGGGTTTTTATATATAATACCTTGTCATCTGCAAATAGTGAATGTTTTACTTCTTTACCAATATGGATGCTTTATTTATATTCTTTTTGTTGTCTTATTACTATGGCTAGGACTTCTAGTATTATGCTGAGTAAAAGTGGACACCCTTTGTCTTGTTCCTGATCTTAGAACAGGACTTTTCACCTTCGAGTTTGATGTTACCTCTACGTTTTTCACATATGTCCTTTATCATGTTGAGGTATGTTCTCTTTAAACTTACTATTGAGAGTTTTTATCACTAATGGATGTAGTCCTTTGTCAAATGCTTTTTCTACATCTATTGAAATGATCATATTCTTTTTATTTTTTCTCATTAGTGTTATGTATCTCGTTGATTGATTTGTGAATATTGAACCACCCTTGCATTCCCTGGAATGAATTCCACTTGGTCATGGTGAATGATTTTTTTAAATGTATTGTTGGATTTGCTTTGCTAATATTTTGTAAAGGATTTATACATCTATGGTCATCAAGGATATTGGCTTGTAGTTTTAATTTTTGTGTTTGTCTTTGTCTAGTTTTGGTATCAGCAATGTTGGCCTCTTAGAATGAATTTGGAAACTTTGCTTTCTCTTCTATTTTTATGAATAGCTTGAGAAGAATAGGTATTAACTCTGCTTTAAATGTTTGATAGAATTCACCTGTAGAGCTGTCTGGTTCCAGGCTTTTGTTTGTTGGGAGTTTTTTGATTACTGATAAAATTTCCTTGTGTATAATGGATCTGTTCAAATTTTCTCTTTTTGATTCAGTGTTGAAAAGTTATATGTTTTTAGGAATTTATCCATTTCTTATAGTTTGCCAAGTTATTGGCATATAAGTTTTCATACTGCTAATTTATAATCCTTTGTATTTCTGTGGTGTCAGTTATTTCTCCTTCGGTTCTGATTTTATTTATTTGAGTCATCTCTCTTTTTTTTTGATGAGTCTGGGCTAGAATTTATCAATTTTGTTTATCTTTTCAAAGAACCAGCTCATGGCTTCATTGATCTGTTCTATTGTTTTGTCAGTCTCTATTTCTTTTATTTCTGATGAATTTTTAAAATTTTCTTCTACTTGCTTTGGTATTTGCATGTTCTTTTTGTAGCTCCTTTAGGTGTACAGTTAGGTTATTTTAGATTTTTCTTGTTTCTTGAAATAGGCTTCTGTTGCTATAACCTTTCCTCTTAGTACAGCTTTTCTGCATCGCAGAGATTTTATACTGCTGTGTTTTCATTTTCCTTTATCTCCATGTATTTTTAAAATTTTCTCTTTGATTTCTTGGTTGACCCATTCATTGTTTGGTAGCATGTTATTTAGCCTCCATGTGTTTGTGTTCTTTTCAAGTTATTCTTGCTACTGATTCGTTTTATACCATTGTGTTCAGAAAACATGCATGATATGACTTCAGTCTTTTAGAATTTATTAAGTCTTGTTTTGTGACCTCACATGGGATCTGTCCTGGAAGGGCAGCATGTGCATTGGAAAAGAATGTGTATTTTGCTGTTTTGGGGTGGAATTATGTATATTATGTGGGAAACTCCATAAGGCTATCAGTTGATTTTTCATCAGAAACATTGCAGTTAAAAAGGAAGTGGCATTTAAAAGACTGAAAGGAAAAATATGCAACCAAGAATACTCTGCCTGGCAAGGTTATTATTCAGAATAGGAGCGATAAAGTGATTCCCAGATAAACAAACAAAAGGTTAAGGAGTTCATAACCTTTAAACTGGCCTTCAAGAAATATTAAAAAGAACTCTTTGAGTGGAAAGAAAAAGTCATAATCGGGAGTAAGAAAATTATGAAAGGAAAAAATTTCACAGATAAATAGAATAAAAGTGGTAGATTAATAACTTATAAAACCAGTATGGATGGGCAACCCGGGTGCTCAGTGGTTTAGTGCCACCTTCAGCCCAGGGCCTGCCCTGGAGACCCAGGATCGAGTCCCATATCAGGCTCCCTGCATGGAGCCTGCTTTTCCCTCTGCTTGTGTCTCTGCCTCTCTCTCTCTCTCTCTCTCTCATAAGTAAATAAAATCTTAAAAAAAATAAAATATAAAACCAGTATGGAGGCTAAATACAAAAACATTAAAGACAGTTATATATTCAAACATCAGTCAAGGTATTCATAAAAGAGTGGAAAGTATGACATCATATACATAAAACATGGCAGTAGTAAAAAAATTTAATGCTTTTAGAATGTGTTTGATATTAACAGCTAGTAACCGAATATAGACTGTTACATTTTAGATGTTATTTATGAACCTAATGCTAACCACAAATCCCAAACCTGTGTACATACACAAAAAATAAAGAGAAAGGAATCAAAGAATAACGCTAAAGAAAGCTATCAAACCACAAGGGAAGAGAGCGAGAAGAGAAAGAACTGCAAAAACAACTGTAGAACAAGTAACAAAATGGCAATTAGGTACATACCTGTCAATAATTTATTTAAATATAAATGAACTGAACGCTCAATTTTAAAGATATAGGGTGACTTAATTGACAAAATTGCAAGACACATCTGTATGCATCCTGTAAGAGATTCCATTCAGACTTTTTCCGTTTGTTTGGTTTTTTGTTTTTTTCCTGCTTCTCCTCCCTGTCACCCTCCTCTCTATCTATGCTTTCTCTGTCTCAAATAAGCAAATAAAACCTTTTTTTTAATAAAACCTTTTTAATTGAAGTTCTATTTGCGAACATATAGAATAACACACAGTGCTCATCCCATCAAGTGCCCTCCTCAGTGCCTGTCACCCACTTACCCCATAACCCTACCTACCATCCCTTCTGCAACCCTTTGGTTGTTTACCAGAGATAGGAGTCTCTCATGGTTTGTCTCCCTCTATAATTTTTCCTGCTCAGTTCCCCTGCTTTCCCTTACAATCCCTTTCGCTATTTCTTATATTCCGTGTATGAGTGAAACCATATGATGATGATGACCATATGATGATTGTCCTTCTCTGATTGACTTATTTCATTCAACTTAATACCCTACAGTTCATCCACATTGAAGCAAATAGTGGGTATTTGTCTCTTCTGATGGCTAATATTCGATTTATATATATACCACATCTTCTTTATCCATTCATCTGCTGAAGGACACTGAGGCTCCGTCCACAGTTTGGCTATTGTGGACATTGCTGCTATAAACGTTGGGGTGCAGTTTTCTTGGTTTATCACTGCATCTGTATCTTTGAGGTAAATCTCCAGTAGATTAGTAGTAGCAGTGCAACTGCTGGGTCGTAGGGTCACTCTATTTTTAACTCTTTGAGGAACCTCCACACTGTTTTCCAGAGTGGCTGTAACCACTTTGCATTCCCACCAACAGTGCAAGAGGGTTCCCCTTTCTCCACATCCTCTCCAACATTTGTTGTTTCCTGTCTTGTTAATTTTCACCATTCTCACTGGTATCTCATTATGGTTTTGATGTGTATTTCCCTGATGGCAAGTGATTTGGAGCATTTTCCCATGTGCTTGTTGGGCATGTGTATGTCGTCTTAGGAGAAATGTCTATTCATATCTTCTGCCCATTTCATGAGTGGATCGTTTCTTGAGTGTTGAGTTTGATAACTTCTTTATAGATCTTGGACTAGCCCTTTATCAGATATGTCATTTGCAAATATCTTCTACCATTCTGTAGATTCTCTTTTAGTTTTGTTGACAGTTGCTTTTGCTGTGCAGAAGTTTTTTATCCTGATTAAGTCCCAATAGTTCATTTTTGCTTGTTTCCTTTGCCTTAATAGATGTATCTTGCAAGAAGTTACTGTGGCCAAGTTCAAAACGGGTGTTGCCTGTGTTCTCCTCTAGGATTTTGATGGATTCTTGTCTCACATGTAGATCTTTCATCCATTTTGAGTTGATCTTTGTGGATGGTGTAAGAGAATGGTCCAGTTTCATTCTTCTGCACGTGGCTGTGCAATTTTCCCAGCACCATTTATTGAAGAGACTGTCCTTTTTCCCGTGGATATTCTTTCCTGCTTTGTTGAATATTAGTTGACCATAGAGGTGAGGGCCCATTTATGGGTTCTCTATTCTGTTCTACTGAGCTATGTGTCTGTTTCTGTGCCAGTACCACACTGTCTTGATGATCACAGCTTTGTAGCACAACTTGAATTCCAGCCTTGTGATGCCCCCGGCATTGGTTTTCTTTTTCTCTCTCTTTTTTTTTTTTCCGGCATTGGTTTTCTTTTTCAATAGTCCCCTGGCTATTTGGGGTCTTTTCTGATTCTATACAAATCTTAAGATTATTTGTTCCAACTCTGAAAAAAGTGCAAAGTATTTTTATAGGGATTGCATTGAGCGTTTAAAGTGCCCTGGGTAGCATAGACATTTTCACAATATTAATTCTTCCAATCCATGAGCATGGAATATTTTTCCATCTCTTTGTGTCTTCTCAATTTCTTTCAGAAGTGTTCTGTAGTTTTTAGGGTATAGATCCTTTACCTCTTTGGTTAGGTTTATTCCTTGGTATCTTACGGTTTTGGGTGCCATTGTAAATGGGATTGACTCCTTAGTTTCTCTTTCTTCAATCTTATTGTTAGTGTATAGAAATGCCACTGACTTCTGGGCATTGATTTTGTATCCTGCCACACTGCCAAATTGCTGTATGAGTTCCAGCAATCTTGTGGAGATTTCTGGGTTTTCTGTATATAGTATCAAGTCATCTACAAAGAGGGAGAGTTTGACTTCTTCTTTGCCAATTTCAATGGATTTGGTTTCTTGTGGTTGTCTGATTGCTGAGGCTCGGACTTCTAGTAATACATTGAATAGCAGTAGTGAGAGTGGACATCCCTGTCATGTTCCTGATCTTAGGGGAAAGACTCAGTTTGTCCCCATTGAGAATGATATTTGATGTGGGCTTTTTGTAGATGACTGTTAAGATGCTGAGGAATGTTCCCTGTATCCCTGCACTCTGAATAGTTTTGATCAGGAATGGCTACTGTCTTTTGTCAAATGCTTTCTCTGCATGTAGTGACAGGATCATATGGTTCTTGTGTTTTCCCTTGTTGATGTGTTCTATAACATTGATTGTTTTATGAGTGTTGAACCAGCCTTGCATCCCAGGGATAAATCCCATTTGGTTGTGGTGAATGATATTCCTAATGTACTTTTGAATCCTTTTGGCTAGTATCTTGTTGAGAATTTTTGCATTGGTGTTCATCAGGGATATTGGTTTATAATTCTCCTTTTTGGTGGGGGTTTTATCTGGTTTTGGAATCAAGGTGATCTGGCTTCATAATAGGACTTTGGAAGTATTCTGTCCCTTTTTATCCTGCAGAACAGCTTTAGTAGAGTAGGTTTATTTCTTCTTTGAACATTTAATAGAATTCTTCTGAGAAGCCATCTGGCCCTGGACTTTTGAGTTTTGGGAGGTTTTTCTTGACTGCTGCAATTTCGTCCCTGGTTATTGGCCTGTTCAGGTTTTCTATTTCTTCCTGTTCCAGTTTTGGTAATTTGTGGTTTTCCAGAAATGCATCCATTTTTTCCAGATTGTCTAACTTGTTAATTATTACTGCTCATAATACGTTATTAAAATAGTTTGTATTTCCTTGGTATTGGTTGTGACCTCTCCTCTTTATTTTATGATTTTATTAATATGAGTCTTTTCTCTCTCTCTTTCTTTTTTAAACAAGGCTGGTTGGGAGTTTACCTATCTTATTAATTCTTTCAAAACACCAACTCCTGGTTTTGTTGATTTGTTCTACAGTTCTTCTGCTATTTCATCGAGTTCTACTTGAATCTTTGTTATCTCCCTTATGCCTGGTGTAGGTTTTAGTTGCTGTTCTTTCTCCAGTTCCTTTGGTGTGAGGTTAGCTTGTTTATTTGAATTTTCTCCCAATTTTTTGAGAGATGCTTGTATTGCGATGCTTTTCCCTCTTAGGACTGCTTTTCTGTATCCCAAAGATTTTGAACGGTTGTATCTTGTTTTTCATCAGTTTCCATGAATCTTTTAAATTGTTTTCTAATTTCCTGGTTGACCCATTCATCTTTTAGTAGGATGCTCTTGAACCTCCATTTGTTTGAGTTTCTTCCAAATTTCTTCTTGTGATTGACGTCTAGCTTCAAAGCATTGTCATCTGCAATTATGCAGGGGACAATCCCAATCTTTTGGTATCAGTTGAGACCTGATTTTTGACCCAGTATGTGGTCTATTCTGGAGAAAGTTCCATGTATACTTTAGAAGAATTTGTATTCAACTGCGTTTAGAAGGAAAGTTCTGTAAATATCTGTGAAATCCATCTTGTCCAGTGTATCATTTAAGGCCTTTGTTTCTTTGGTGATGTTGTGCTTAGAAGATCTGTCATTTGCAGAAAGTGCTGTGTTGAAGTTTCCTACTATTAGTGTATTATCATCTAAGTACGTCTTTACTTTGGTTATTAATTGATATATGTGGCAGCTGCCACACTAGAGGTATAAATATTCATGATTTTTAGGTCTTCTTGCTGGATAGACCCTTTAAGTATGATATATGTCCTTCTTCATCTGTTACTACAGTCTATGGGATAAACTTTAATTTATCTGATACGAGGATTGCTTACCCCAGCTTTATTTTGAGGACCATTTGAATGGTAAATGCTTCTCCATCCCTTCATTTTTAGGTTGGAGGTGTCCTTATGTCTAAAATGAGTCTCTTGTAAACAGCAAATAGATGGGGATTGCTTTTTTATCCAGTCCGATACCTTCTGTCTTTCAATGGTGTCATTTAGCCCATGTACGTTCAGACTATTGAAAGATATGAGTTTAGTGTCATCGTAATACCTATTCAGTCTCTGTCATTGTGGATTATTTCTTTGGGCTTCCTCTTTGTTTTAGAGTACCTGTTAATATTTCTTGCAGAGCTGGTTTGGTGGTTATAGATTCTTTCAGTTTCTGCCTATCTTGGAAGCTCTTTATCTCCATCTCTTCTGAATGACAGCATTGCTGGATACAGTATTCTTGGCTTCATGAAGTTCTTCTCATTTAGTACCTTGAAATATCATGCCAGCCCTTTCTGGTCTGCCAGGTCTCTGTGTTGAGGTCTGGTGTTAATCTGATATTTCTCCCCATAGAATTTAAGAATCTCTTGTCTCTCACAGCTTTAAAGATTTTCTCATTATCTTTGGAATTTGCAAGTTTCATTATTAAATGTCGAGGTGTTGTATGGTTTTTACTAATTTTTCGAGTGGACCGGTATATTTCTTGTTTCTTTTTTTTTTTTTTTTTATTTCTTGTTTCTGAATGGCTTTTTTCCTCCCCAAATTAGGGAAGTTCTCAGGTATGATTTGTTCAAATATACTTTGTGGCCTTCTCTCTCTCTCTCTCGGCTTCTTCTGGAATCCCAGTTCTATGTGGATTCTTCCTTCTCAGGCTATCATTTGTTTCCCTAAGCCTTTCCTCATTGTTTCTTAATTGTTTTTCTTTTTTCCTCTGCTTCCTTCCTTACCATCAACTTGTCTTCTATGGCACTCACTCTTTCTTCCACCTCATTAACCCTAGGGGTTGGGACATCCAATTTTGATTGTATCTCATTTAATTGATTTTTAATTTCGGCCTGGTTAGATTTCAATTCTGCAGTTACAAAGTCTGCTTTTTTCTTGAGTCACCACTAGCTTTATAATTGTGCTTCTGATTTGGCTTTCTGACATCGAAGTGAATTCCATATTCTGTAAGTCTGTGGCAGAGAGTACTGTTTCTGGTTGTTTCTTTTGTGGTGAATTCTTCCTTCTAGTCATTTTGTTCAGTGCAGAGTGAGTGTATTAGTGGGCTGAATCAAAAATATCATCCACAACCTAAGTAAAATGCACCCTTGTTTGAATCGAAAACTTTTTTCTCTGTAGCATTCCAGTGTTCTCTCTTTAAATATCAGGTCAAATTCGTAGGTGTGCAGGATGATTTGAAGGTTATCTAGGTAAGTTCGTGGGACCAGAGGAGTTGAGGACCCCTACTCTTCTGGTATCTTCCTCCTCCTCCCAAGACTCCATTCAGACTTAAAGACACATGTCCATTGATAGTGAATGTATGGAAAAACATTTATCATGCAAATGAAGTGAAGGGAAAGCTGGGATAGTGGTACTTATATGTGACAAAAGACACTTTAAAACAAAGAGTGTAACAAGATACAATGTAGAATAGTATTTAATGATAAAAGGGAAAGTTCCAGATTGAGAATATAACAATTATATATGTAGCCAACATAGAAGCATGTAAATATACAAAGTAATTACTAAGTGACATGAAGAAATCGGTGGTAACACTGTAATAGTAATGGTTGAGAACATCAACACTGCTTATATCAGAGATCAACTAGTCAGAAGGTCAAGAAGGAATTAGTAGCTTTCAATGACATTTTATACTAGAGGTTCCTAACGTATATATCGGAGAATAGAACAAACTTTTAATATTACTTACTCTGAAAATTTTTCCTCATTCTTTTCTCTTTTTCAGATCCCAGAATCGTTAAGATATACTACATGGCAGAGACTGGGAAAAGGCAACTCTAGACAGATATTAGATGTTACCAGGGTAAGATTAAGCAGATACTTCTATATATAACTCAGAAAAGTATGCAAGCCCTTTGAACATTTTCAAATTTGTACTACATATTTTGTGTTTCTCATTTTTTCAAAATACTTTTCTAAATACTGAAAGATGAATAAGAAATTACGTTCTGGCTACTGGAAATAGTAGTAGATACCTTGATTATTTTTCTACTCCTAAAGAACTCTCTGAATCACTTGAGATCAGTGCCAGCTAAAGTACCATTTTCAGAATCCTTTTTTAAATGTAATGGCAGCTTGTTGACACTTATATTTTTCCCTGTAATTTGTATCCCTGTAATTTGTATCTAATACAGGGAATGGTATAAGCTTTTCAAGTGAGTGAAGTTCCTTTACCTTAGAAGATATTCAGATGTCAGAGTATGAAGGGACTCTAAGCTTTTTGGAGCCTGATGGTTACTTTACTTGTTGATATGGGTTATTTTACATTGTTAATATAAGTGGAAGACAACTTTACAATTTCTCAGTGCTCTAAAATTATACAGGCAATTCTCCATGATAGAAAAGGCTAGAAAATTAGAAGACAGCCTAGCCTTGAGTACTTCCTTTATTATTTCTTTTTGATTAATGATTATTTGCCACTATAAGGTACAATGGTTTGTTCTAATTTATGCAGATGCTGTAAAAGTGAATTACATTTCAATCTTTTGCTTTGTCAAAGACCTCATTATTTTTTTTGGTATTCATCAGACCCCTTGAAATAATTTGTTGCTTAGTCTTTTCAATGGAGAAAAAAAAATCCCACAAAAAACACTGTAGCACTAAAATTTATATTTCATGTTTTCCTTTTATTTTATTTTTTTTTTTAATTTTTATTTATTTATGATAGTCACAGAGAGAGAGAGAGAGAGAGAGAGAGAGAGAGGCAGAGACACAGGCAGAGGGAGAAGCAGGCTCCATGCACCGGGAGCCCGACGTGGGATTCGATCCCGGGTCTCCAGGATCGCGCCCTGGGCCAAAGGCAGGCGCCAAACTGCTGCGCCACCCAGGGATCCCAATGTTTTCCTTTTAAAACTGCTTTAAGATTGTTGATCCAAGAATCAATAACCCATTTATGACAATTATTTTTTTTGTTCTCCACTAGTATGAATAAGAAGGCACTTTTGCTTTTTGTGATTCCATTTTCATAGCTTGGCCCAAAGCTTATACTATTATAATTTGGCATTGATACACATTTGTGTCTGTAAAGATCTTGCCCTTCATTAATTCAGTAATTGTTGATTATTATGGCTACTGAAGAAACATTATATGTATTTATTTCATTAAGTATGATTTAATTGTGGAAAAACTTTAAATATTAAGAAGTTTAGATTTTGAACCTAAGCTTTACTGTCTTTCTTAACTATTATATTTTCTCAAATGACCATTATATTTTCTCAAGTATAACTTTTATATTTCTCTAACCTAAGAATCTTAAAACCTTTTTAAAAAGTAGAAAGATGTTTCTGTATTTTTAAGGCTAGTTGGGAGATTTATAGATAGGTCTATTTTATAAAGTAATCCATTAAGCATTGAAATCTGTCTTGCCCATGTGCAAGACACTGTGGTATAGACCATGGGAGATACAAAGATAAAAGAGAGTGTCTTTAATTTCAAGAAATTTACCATATAGCAAGAAAGACAAAATATGCATCCATTTTACTATAGCATATGATAGGAAGTATTAAATACATTGATATGTATATATACATACATCTATATGAGCAAGAATAAGGAAAAGAATCAGTTATGTAAAATGAACTATATTAAGGTATAAAGCAAAAATGTATACATGTGGAATGCAGATAAGATATGATGACTTAACTGCATGATATACTTTCCTTGCCAGTGATCTAGTAAAATTATATAGTACTATAGTAGCAAATGACAGTATGAAAGCTTGTATAAAGTCAAATAGAAGTGTAATGTAAGTTTTTAAACATTAATTTCAAAAGCTATTTAGAGAAAGTAATTTATGTATGAGTATTATATTTCAATATTCTTTGTATAAGTGTCTCTGTAAGCTAATTGTGAAGTTGTTTTGCTTTGTTATGCTAAACTGAAAGCTATGCTTATGAATTTGTATGAAGTATATTCACTAGATTAAGCTAAGTCAGGTTTTTTTTTTTTTTTTTTTTTTTTTTTTTTTTTTGCTAAGTCAGAGTTTTAAAGATCCGAAATCCTGTAATAACTGATGGTCAACTTGGTATCATCTTCCACTAGGCTCTCCAGGGCCGGCCACTACCAGAAAAGAGGACATGTTGGCATGGTCATGCAGGAGGAGGACTCCACACAGACCCAAAAGAAGGGGTAAGAGCGAATAACAAATAACTGGAAATTCTTACACATGATTGTATTGCATAGAATACACACACATGTATGCACGCATATTCAAGATTATTGTCTTCCAAAATATTTTGATTGACTCATATAACTACAGGTTTTCTATTTTTTTAAGATTTTATATATTTATTCATGTGAGACACACAGAGGCAGAGACATAGGCAGAGACATAGGCAGAAGGAGAAGTAGGCTCCCCGCAGGGAGCCCGATGCAGTTCTTGATCCCAGGACCCTGGGATCACGACCTGAGCCAAAGGCAGATGCTCAACCACTGAGCCACCCAGGCACACAACTACAAGTTTTCTAATGAAAAACCTTATTAATTGACCATGGGTATATGGATGAGATTTTTCTTGGGCTGAAAACAATATATGTCATGATTTCTAAAAAAGAAAAAGGTTATCAACCTAAACATTTAGTTCTTTATTTAAAATAGCATTGGTTGAGGTTGTTATATAATCCAGCCTCACAAATAAATAGGTAAATTAGAGTTAGCACTTGCAAGCAATTTGTGTGTGTGTGTTTTTTGAGTTTAGCATTTCCTCTTCTATATGTATAGTTTATAAAGATCCTAAAATGCTCTATAGCTGCCTGATAAATCCTCCATTTACCTAATACATTTATTTACTTCTCCATATTCTTTAAAAATTTTTTTAATTCCAGTTGGTTAACACAGTATTATATTAGTTTCATATGTACAATAGTATTATATTAGTTTCAGGTGTACACTATAGTGATTCAACGCTTCCATGCATCACCTGGTGCTCATCATGAGAAGTCCACTCCTTAATCCCTGTCACCTATTTAACACATTTCTAAACCTCCACCCTCTGGTAACCATCAGTTTGTTATCTGTAATTAAGAGTCTTTTTCTTGTTTTGTCTCTTTCTTATTTTTTTCCCTTTGCTTGTTTGTTTTGTTTCTTAAATTCCATATATGAGTGAAATCATTTGAGTATTTGTCTTTCACTAACTGATTTATTTCACTTAGGATTGTACTCTGTAGCTCCACTCATGTCATTGCAAATGGCAAGATTTCATTTTTACGGCTGAATAATGTTCCATTGTATGTATATACCACATCTTCTTTATCTGTTCATCAATTGATGGGCACATGGGCTGCTTCCATATCTTGGCTATTGTAAATAATGCTGCTATAAACATAGGGGTGCATATATCCCTTTTAATTGGTCTTGTATTCTTTGTGTATATACCCAGTTGTGAGATTGCCAGATCATAAAGTAGTCCTATTTTTAACTTTTTGAGGAACCTCCACATTGTTTTCCACAATGGGCTGCACCACTTGCATGTTTTTAACACTACTAATAAAAATTAATAATGCTGCTTAGAAGGTATTTAAGCCATCTGTTTAATCCCTGTAGTAAACGGGATCATGAAAAAAGTGACAGTTTTAGTGTTTGGAATCTCTTGTTCTTAAAATAGATAAATTATTTGTTTTATAATAGAATCTTCAGATTTTAAAGAACTTTGGTACTATACTCCTGCATTTAAACTTTTTAAAAATGCTTCTTTTGAAGAACCCTCTACTAGTAAATTTAGTTCATTCTGTGCTCATAATAACATGAGTAATAAAGAACTTAAAATGAGGACTACTTTCCAGACTTTGCTTGACATAATCTTTTTATGCTGGAAATAGATCCTCATTGGATATAGTCAGAAGCTAGTAGTATTAAAAGAGAGATTAGCACTTCCTAGAGCAATCAGAGAGCTTTGGTATAAATCTTGATATAATCAGAAGGAGTGGAATAGCAACTTGGAATATTAAAAAATTGGAGGCCTGGGGAGATAATTGAATTATGAATCTCCAGGCTTCATAAAATGAGTGGACACAGACCAATGGACAAGAATACTTGGATGACGTGGAGAGGCTGTTTTCTAGCTCTGATTTTACTCATCATGAAGCAGCCTTATGGTCTTTATTTGATTTTTTCCAATTGACTTCCCTTTGGGATAGATGATTAACTGATTGGGCAATGTGAGTATCAGTCAGCTTGTTATTTTTTAATTATTAAATTAACTTTTGGGTACAAATAAATCTCATATGTACAATAAGCTATTTTTAGGGCCTTTTCACTGTTAGATAAACTCTTCATTAGTGGTATCAGACCAGCAGAATATGGAAAACAAACCTTAGTGTATAGAGAAAGAAACAATAATAGCAAAGCTTTTTCTGACAATGTAGCATTCATCTCCCATCCATAAACTTACTATATACTTAAATCCCCAATTATTTTGGAAAATATTTCAGTTATTGTCGATTTTTCCCTCAGACATCTGTTCGACTTGCTTGTCTTTTGACTTAGATTTTATTAAACCACTGTTATTTCTAAGAATATTGAGGTAATGGTTGAATTTATTCCTTTAATTGCAGTTAGTTACCTTCAGCATAGATTGAAGAGACCGTACTCTTCTGGACAGTTTCTACTGTCCACTTTTGGCACTTCCAAATTATCTGCTGCTAAATTTGTTCTTAAGAGAGAAAACATTCAATTTATAGTGCACATTTCTACAAAACAAATTGTACCCAAAGTTTTTAGTATATATTTTATTCTTCCTCACCACAGATTTTGCCCCCAAGTTATTTCTTTATTAACTAGTTCCTTGATCTAGGATTAGAACATTTCTTGCTATTAGAATTCAGAAATGTATTTTTTTAAAGTAATCTCTACACCCAACATAGGGCTCAAACTCACAACCTCAAGATCAAGAATCACATGCTCTACTGACTGATCCAGCCAGGTGCCCCTCAATTCAGGAAAGTCTTTAAAACCAGAATTTTTAGATAAATTCCAAATCAGTTAAAGAAAAGGTGATTCTCTTACCTTTATCAAGTGATCATTTTCTTTTTTCTTACTTTTATTTTCTTATCAAAGCTGAGTGGACTGCACAGCCTTGGAAGCAATGGACTCTTGATGGAAAAAATTGTCCTTGCTTCCGTGCTTAACAACCTTTTCTGCTGAAAGATACGAGGTTACTGACTTGAGAAGCAAAACATGTATTTAGCTTATTAAAATGTGGTTCTCTGTAATATCTTAAAATTCTACTAAGTGAGCTGCTCCAGATGTGTTTTGATTTTTTATTGTCCTTTTTGTGCCCTATCCATATAGTTATTAGCTATAGGTGTACTTATAGCACCTATAGCTATGAGAGACTACATCTCTCCCTCCGGTCACACGGTCGACTTCAGTATTGCTGCATATAAGCAGTGCAGTTTGTGACTTTCCAGTTTTACTCTATTGGGTCAGATGCTTCCAGTTTCATTTATGCATTTGTTTTTGGCCTACTGTGCTATGATTGTGCTGTTTCAGCTCCCTGTATACAAATAAATATTCCTTTCATTATTTCTTTTTACCTTCTCAGCCTCACAAGGCTTATGAAAGTATATATTAATACCAAATAAGTAAATAATTAAAAATTTGTCAGAAGTTATGATGACTTAATTAATCATATAATAGGTATACCTCCTGAATATAATATTAATAACAATTTGTCCTCGTGTTTAAGAATAATGAATTAACTGAATAAATACATATATTTTTTAAAAGATTTTATTTATTTTTTCATGTGAGACATACAGAGAGAAGCAGAGACACAGGCAGAGGGAGAAACAGGCTCCCTGTGGGGAGCCCAATGCGGGACTTGATCCAGGGATTCCAATGCGGAACTCAATCCAGGGATTCCGGGATCACGACCTGAGCCAAAGGCAGACACCCAACTGCTGAGCTACCCAGGTGTCCCTGAATAAATACTTATTTTACATTATTTCTGGTATTAGGTATCTTTTTGTGACACCTGCTTTTTTTCTGCTGGCCCACCTTATTTTTAGTCACTTTCATCTTCTCCTTGACAGCTCTCTGATGTTCCCAGGTCTTTTTTTCCAAACTCATTTCTAGGGAAAAAAATACAGTTTGTTACCATACAGAGATCATAGTGAGCCTTTTGAATTCTTTCTTGTATTACTTTGTGTTTTCTTTCTGAACCCATTTGATTTCCTTTCTTATGGCAAGCTAATTCCAGTATACATTTGAGGCTTTTGTAAAAACTTATTCCTCATACTAACATACTACTAGTTTTAATGGGGCTTAAAATGTCAGTTCCACATTTTAAATTTGAAGCTATTTAGCTATAGCAAGAAGGCCCCATTGTATTTATTGTTCGTAAGGAGGAAAGTAGATTCACTCCAACTTTTGTAGGCCTTTTAATATTTCTATAGCATTCAAATTTAGAGAGCTTTTGTTATTATGATATGTCATCACAGTTATGTTTTTAAAATAACTTTTAAATATTACTTATTGTGAAAATGATAAACAGTATAATGAAAGAATTTCATGTTTTCTGTTTACATGTAAGTGAGGCTTAAATAAAAATTATTATATCAATCATTGGTTACTTCATCAATTTTGACTCCTGAGAAAGAACTTCTTTCCTTAGATTATTGTTTTTTTTCCTATACTGTAATTATTCCTTACACAGTATGTTTTCAAATAAGCCAATTTCTTACCATTTTCCTTGACCATTTTCTATATTTCCCATCCTTTCTTTAAGAATGTCATCTTAAAGATGCAGCCATTCATCTTAAAGAAAGGAGGGGAAATATAGGAAATACAGGGGTGTGTATGCTATTTGCATTCCTTAGCCTGAAATGTAAAGGTAAGTTGATATGAAAATGATTTTGAATTCAGTCACAGGCTTGTGGCTTTAGATAACACTTGTCTTTCAGGATTACCATTGTGTGTCTAATGTATAAATTACGAGTATCCATAGAATGCTGATTGTGGTGATTTTGAGAGGTGGTATATGGTCTTTCAGAATCTGTGTTGAGAACTCCAGTGTTATTTTACTCTTGTGCAGCAGGAATGAATTGATTTAAACTTATTTAAAAGTGTGCCTCATGGGACACCTGGGTGGCTCAGTGGTTGAGCGTCTGCCTTCGGC
This sequence comes from Canis lupus familiaris, assembly GCF_011100685.1. Taxonomy (NCBI): domain Eukaryota; kingdom Metazoa; phylum Chordata; class Mammalia; order Carnivora; family Canidae; genus Canis; species Canis lupus. Next base: position 58,524,302 of record NC_049260.1, on the reverse strand, counting down.
TCAGGGAGTGATCCCGGGATCTGGGATCGAGTCCCACATCAGGCTCCTTGTGGGGAGCCTGCTTCTCTCTCTGTCTCTCTCTCTTCTGTCTCTTATGAATAAATAAATAAAATCTTAAAAATAAAACAAAAAAACCCCAAAATATTGTTATTTAAAAATAAATAAATAAAAATAAAAGCATGCCTCAGCCTCTGATATGCCTTTTTTTTATTTGGCCTCCAGTTATAAAAAAGACATTTTTCAAACTTTATAGTGTATCTAAAGTATAAGTGAAGTCATATACTTTATAGCTGAATGGACTCATAATGCATGATTACACAACTTCAGAACCCATTTTGTTAAATGGTGACATTTTATGCACTATTAAGCCAACTAGAATAATTTTCTTGCTCTTAGCCACAACTTCTCTGTGTCCTTATTGAAAAATTTTGGGGTGTGTCATAGAAGGTTTTGACAAGAGAGAGTGTTGAGAAAGATATGCAGAAACAGGGCCTTTTTGTCATTATTACATCAAGAGAAATAACACAGATAAAACTGTGAAGTGGGAAAGTGGTTGAAATGCCTCAATTTGTGTTATAATGCATTAAATTATATTTATTTAGTAATAGTTTGATTGAAAAAAGTAAATTTTAAAATTACAGCCTTATTCCCATTTTTAAAAATACCTTACTAGTTAGGAGAGTATATATGAGTATATGTGTATATAAACTAGAACATTAAGAACTGTACTTTCAAAAAGAAAAAAAAGGACTGTACTTTCAGCATTTCATGTTTTTGCAACCTTATATCTTTAAAGCGGCCAGGAATATAGTCCTGTATTTAGTACAATATGAACAGTTTTCTTTCTGTTGCTGTTTACTTAATGAACTGAGACTTAAACTACAAAAATGGTAGTTATTGGAGACAATAAGCATAATATAAAAGTACCCTGTATAACACGATGTGTTACCCTGAATTTCTTATATGTTGATACTTTTCCTCCATTCCTTGCTGTGTAAATCTACTTGAAATTTGAACTTTCCTCCTTCAAAATAAACTAAATTTTTTCTTATATATGAACTACATACAGAAAATACAAGGAAGCAAAATGAATATAAAAAATTATCAGTGTTTCCATTTACTTGCAGCTACTTATTTTAACTTTTTTGGTGGTATTGCTTTCAGACCCATTTGTTTACATATGTAAACTCATGTACACATCACTTTTTTAATGTGAAAAAATAAGTTTTGTACTCTGCTTTTTTCACTCACATGTTTCTCTGTGTCACTACATGTATTTCTGAATGGCTGCACTTTGTTGTATACATTGACTATGACTTGTTTACACAGTTCTCCATTATTGATTTTTTAGGCTGTTTCCAAAGTTTTCCTATTAAAACAGCATGAGAATAAATGTCCTTATAGTTAAGTTTTTCATTCCTTTACTCAGTAGATACTTGTTGAATACCTCCTGCATGTCAGCCACTGTGTTTGGTGTTGGGTAACAACAGTGAGCACAAAACACAAAGTTACTACTCACATAGAATTAAATTCTAACAGGAGAGCAGATGTTAATCAAATAATCAATCACATTTCTGTATATGCAGTTTATAGCTGAAATGGATGCTCCGGAAGGAGGAATACTCTTCTGTGAAAGAATACAGCCAAGGATCCTGACTGGGGTTAGGGAAGACCTCATTGAAGAAGTTCTGCTTGAGCTGGCAGTTAACTAATTGGAAGAGGTTGGACAGTGGGTTGGTGTTGCACAGAAGATTATTCCACACAGAATGAGGAGTTATGCAGATGCCCTGTAGCAGGGGGACTATAGCATATTTGAGCAACTAAAAGAAAAGAAAGCCAATATGGCGTGAACCCTGAAAATAGTGGTGTAAGATATCGCTAGAGATATAGTCTGGGGCTAAGCCAAACAGAGCCTCACAAGCAGTGTTACAGACTTTGATATTTAAGAGTGGTAGAATGCAACTGAAGGGTTTTAAACTGTGAGTAATATCTGATTGCAGGGTGTACTTACTTACTGAACAAGGAGCAGGGTAGATGCAGAGAAATCATTTAGGAGGATGTTGCAAGTAGCCTACGTGAGAGATTATGATAGCTTGGATTAGGTTGGTAGTGAAAATGTGGAAGTAGGTTCAAGAAATTTTTATGAAGTAAAATTGATTTAACTTGGCACATAGTCTTAAGTATTTTTTAAAGCATAAGTGTTCAGAAATGGAATTCTTGACACAAAGGGCAAATTGTTTTAAAGCTGATGCAGATACCAAAATGCTTCCTGGATAGACTGTTTCAGTTTACTCTCCCATTAACAGTATGTTAGAGTGCCTGTTTCAATACTTCATCAGCAATGAGCATTAAGTTTTTTGGGTTTTTAAAATATCTATTCCAGAAATTGAGTAGATACTTCAATTTCTAAAATAGAGATTAAATTGCCAACTACAATAACATGATAGTTTTGGACTATATATGTATTGATCTTATTTTAGCTTTACAAAGTGTGATTTTGATTCTTAATATTCTGCCTCTAAAAACAAACTAAAAGATTTCATGGGATTGTTGCTTCAGGAACTTGAGAGAAAGAAAAATGTAAGATGATTTGGGTCAGATTAAACATCACTAGAAAAATGTGTTCTTGTTGAAATTTGCAATAATTCAACCTCTGTTCTTTCTAATTAATACCAAGATTCCTACTTTCCTAAACATAGCATTACAACTCTATCATAAGTTTTGACTGAGGGCTCCAAACTATTTTAATTAAACATATTGATAAAGAGCCCAAGAGTATATGAAGATTTTGACCACAAAGGTGGAAATACTGAAATATTTATTAAATTTTGTATAATGTATTGATAGCTTAATAGATGAGAAATTAATGTATAGTACGTGTCCTCTTTCCTCCACTGAATAGCTTTTTGGCAATATGAGGATGGCTATAGCTGGAAGTAAAAAATTAAGGGATGTAAGTAGCTTTTTAAAAACAATTTATATAGTTTCTTTTTTTCCAGGATAGTTTGAGCTTGAAAGATACTAAGCTTAGATTCAGAATAAAAGTTATGTTTGTAAATATCTTCTCCCATTCATTAGGTTGCTGGTTTTTTTTTAATGGTTTCCTTCACTGTGCAAAAGCTTTTTATTTTCTTGTAGTCCCAATAGTTTAATTTTGCTTTTGTTTCCCCTGCCAGAAGAGACAGGAAAACGTTTCTGCAACTGGTGCCAAAGAAATTACTGTTACTGTTTTCTTCTAGAAATTTTATGGTTTCAGTTCTCACATTTAGGTCTTTCATCAATTTTGGGTTTCTTTTTATGTATAGTGTAAGAAAGTGGTCCAGTTTTATTCTTTTGCATGTAGCTGTCTGGTTTTCCCAGCACCATTTGTTGAAGAGACAGTCTTTTTCCCTTTGTTTATTCTTGCTGCTTTTGTCATAATGTACCATAAAAGTGCAGGTTTATTTCTGGATTCTCTATTCTGTTCCATTGATCCGTGTGTCTTTTTTTGTGCCAGTACCATATTATTTTAATTACTACAGCTTTGTAGTATATCTTGAAATCTGGGATTATGATACCTACAGTTTGGGGTTTTTTTTAGTTTTTATTTTAATTCCAATTAGTTAACATACAGTGTAATACTAGTTTCAAGTGTGTGTGTGTGTGTGTGTGTGTGTGTGTGTGTGTGTATTATATATACCACTTCTTATTTATCTATTCATTAATCAATGGACAGTTGGGCTGCTTCCATAATTTAGCTATTGTAAATAATGTTGCTGTAACCATAGAGGTGCATGTTTCCCTTTGAATTAGTGCTTTTGTGTTCTTTGGGCAAATATCCAGTAGTGTGATTGCTGGATCATAGGATCGTTCTTCCTTTTCAAGATTGCTTTAGCTATTCAGGGTCTTTTGTGATTCCATACAAAATTTCATATTATGTGTTCTAGTTCTGTGAAAAATGTTGTTGGTGTTTTAATAGAGATTGCATTAAAACTATGTTAATTACACTTGAATAAAAAAGTTATGTTTGTAATGTTTGCATATTTCTCAATCGTACATAATTCTGCATTATTGAAATGCAGTTATTGAAATGACATGTTACTTACTGCTTTGTTTTCTCTCTTTGAACAGTTAAAAGATGTTGATACTCGGAAAATCATAAAAGCAATGCTTTCTTATGTGTGGCCCAAAGACAGGCCAGATCTACGAGCTAGGGTTGCCATTTCCCTGGGATTTTTGGGTGGTGCAAAGGTAAGAATAGGAGAAATTATACATTGTTTGTTTCTGTAACTAAGAAATAGTATGCATTTTCTAATAGTAAACTTAAGCTGATATAAGCTACTTTAGGAAAGCAATTGTTAACTTTTAGGACCCTTGTTTACATAACTATTTTATGCAGTCAGAAATTATATGGTAATGCCCAGTTGATCTGTGGTTCACATTTAATGGCCTCAACTTAATGGAATTCACGTTAAGATACAGGCTCATTGGTTGTAACGAAGCATTAAGGAACTTTATAAAAGAAACTGCTTAGAGCCCTGTTGACTCTTACTTTAATACATATTTCTTGTAAGCTTGGTTCTCTGTTACCAGTAAATTGAAAAGACGATGAAGAGGCATTTAGGTACACTGATAGCCATAAGTGGTAAACAACAATGTAAAAGGAAAAAAACCAGGAAAACTTAAAAAAAAAAACATAAAAGCTGGGCATTTCTGTAAACTCAGTTAGGGGCCCTCTATATCTTAGCAGCCTCATCTGTTTATCTCTGTACTGTGTGTAGCACATTTTAATAAGGCAGTTATAATAACTCAACCTTCAAGGAAAGAAACCTTATTTTCAATTTATTCAGATTTTAAAGTTAGTGAAGATATGTCTTTAGGTACAATATGTAGTCATGGTACGTGTGTAGTCTTTGGAGTTAGAATTCCTGGACACTGGCACTTAATAATGTTATAATATTGGGCAATTGCTTAGTCTTCATGCTCAGTTTCCCAATTCATAAAATAAGGTAAAACACTGTTTTTATAAGGATTAAATAAATTAACATACAAAAGACTTGAAACAGTGTTTGGCACATAGTGAAACATGTGTTAAAATAAATTAATTTCTTTCCATCAAAAATATGATAAAAATATCTGCTAAAAATATAAATGAGGTTTGGCTATATAACTCTTAGGAGTAAGAGTTAATATATTGTTTTAGAACCCAGATCCTATCACTTATTTCTTCTCTGTGTCATGTATGTCCCCTTTTATTTACTTATTCTTTTACCCTAAAAATATGTATTGAGAACTTGCCATATAAAGGACTGTTCTTGGCCCTGTAGGGTATTCAAACATTAATAAGGGACACTTCTTCTCTCAAATCATACAGGATAAGACAAATTATATTTTATTGCTATAATGCAAAGTAGGTCATAATGACTTAAAAGAAGTATCATTCACATGTTGGGGGATTTCAAAGGAAAGAACCACCAAGATGGGGAGTCTGGAAAGGTTTCACAGAGGACGTGATGTCCGAGATAAGTCTTGGATTGAGGTAGTATGGTTACAGGTATAGGAGTAACATGAGCAGGATGACAGAGGACAGATAGTGTGTGTGGAGTAGTGAATACTCCATCTTTTCTCCAGTAAGGGGATAATGTTTCAGAGAAACTAAAAGTAATCTTGGAAAGAAAGATGGAGCTCCTAATGTGAAATACATTGACTGTGAAAAAAATTTAATTATGTTGGAAGTAGGAACATATATTTTGAGCAGAAGAGTAATAAGGTTAGAGTTGTACTTTAGAAAATTAATCTGACCCTGTTGTATAAAATGGATTAGGGTGGTAAGACAACTAAAGTAGGGATACCATTGATTTTCATTTCACGTATTCATTTAGCAAACATTTACTGACCAGTTATGAGGCTAATGTAATAGTCTAGATGAGAAATAGGGTCCACTTTATACTGGAGTAATGGTAGAAATGGTAATATGGAGAGAAAAGATTCCAGAGATATTGTGAGATATGGGAAATCAACAGTATTTAGCAATGGATCAGATATTAGAAGTAAAAGAGAAATAGGATTCAAAATTGATGCTAAGGATAAGAGAAGAAAAATGCTTTGAACAGAAGTAGATAGGAAGGTCTTCTTTGGGAAGACGAAAATTTTTGTTTGGGGCAAGTTAAGTTTGAAATGCTAATGCAACCTTGAGACAGATATTTAGCTGATAAGACAAAATTGCAAGGCAAGTTTAGGAAGGAGCCCCAGGCTAGAGAGTTTAAGAGGTAATAATTGAAACAATGTAGATTAGTTCACCAAGGAATAGAGTAGAAATAGAAGATGACTATAGACAGAACCCATGATAACTGTGTTCCTGTAGGGTAATAAACAGGAAAGGAGTGATTGGAGAGTAAAACTAGAATAATTCAGTCTGACCATTTATTGTCTTTTGTTCTTTCTCATCTATGGGTTCTGTTGAGTACTCCCCCAATGAACGGGACCCCTGCCCTTGGAGAAGACTAAATTTAGATACTAAACAACAGACCAAGAATCCATACTTTATTCTGTTTGTTTAAACTGAACAGAGAGGATAATATTACAAATCTAATTTTGGTAGCTAATGTTGAAATTCTTTTAACTCCTATTTCTAGCACACTACTGGTTGCTGAATCATCTTTTACCTACAAATTACATAAGGATAAAAGTTATTCTGAGCTCTTATGCAAGGCCAAATTACCAAATTGGCCTTTATTAGCTGAATGAAAGTACTTTGCTAACAAGTTTAAGGTAGATTGTTTTCTGGACTGACTTATGAATTGAAGAGAACAGGTTAGAACATGACTAATTAGGTTAGTCAGAGGGAGGTGTGTTAAATAATGACATTTGTATTAGATTTTATTTTTAGAATGTATTTCAGTTTTTCAAAATATAGATTTCTTGGTGACAGTGTAGCTTGGTGACAGGTCAATGTCAGGATATAAAAACTAGGTCAAGGTAAGTTTCTTAAGGACTGAAATATTTTTAGAAGACTAATATTTGAATCTTCTCTCAATAAATAGTGAGAAACCTGAGCACCCAGTTAATGGATAGTGCTGTACTAACCTTATATAAACTAATTATAAGTAAACAAATAAATATAGAAAAATCAGTCCTCAAAAAGTATGTTTGCTTCCTTTTGAGTCAGGAAAAGAAATAAATTTCCCTGATGTTATAATGATTACACGCTTGTACTTTTAGAACATAGAGAAAAACAGTTAACTTTTTCACTAGATAGGAACTAGAGTATAGAATAACCTTAGGAATATGTAGTAGTAGCATTTAACCATTCCTAATGTCATTTTTCTAGCTTCTCTACTGTCCTCAGTTTAAAAGTGATTACTCTCCCAATCTTTAAAACCTGGTCATTGTTTAATTTTGGTAGTATTGCGGATATGATTTATACTTGATATGCAAAGATGGATTGTTATCCCTTTAATTCCTTGGCTTCCTATTTTTTTTTAAACCTGATTACATGCTTTGACATATAACCACTTTGGACTATTCTATTCCCCTTTATGTTCTGATCTTCCCTACCTCTTCCACATATTTGTGGGAATCTTAGGGCCAGGTTCAGGAATCTTCTCAGCTATAAATGAATGCCACGCAGCCATCTGAGCATCATGTGGTGGTTTCATAGTAAGGCCAGAGCACCCATGGAGGAGAAGAAGGACAGAAAGAGAAATGTCAAGTCTGAAGAAGAAAAATAGAAGAGGATTTCATGCTTAACCTATGGGGCCACAGCATACCATCTGCTTACTGATTTGTCTATTCATACTCTTTTCATTCTGAAGGTCTTAAGGCTATCATTGTCTCTAGCAAAGATTTTTAAGATAAATTATTATGTAAAGATGCCTTGCATCCCAGAGAAGGCCAAGAAGTATTGATTGGTATTTCTTCAGAGTTGCAGAAATTCTATTTTTAATACATTGGAGTCCCATATAAGATCTATTTTAGGGGTTCTGCTGCCAAGAGAGACCGAGATAGAGACAGGCAGAGAGATAGAACACTTATTTGCCTTCATTCCTTAAATACCTACAGATCATATGCAGTGCCCTTTTTTTTTTTTTTTTTACCATCCACACATATATCCTAGGAGTATCATATTATCATTAATCTGGGAATTTTGAGATCCAAGGATTTTTTTTTTAATTTTTTTAAAATAATTTATTTATGATAGTCACACACACACACACACACAGAGAGAGAGAGAGAGAGGCAGAGACACAGGCAGAGGGAGAAGCAGGCTCCATCCACCGGGAGCCCGATGTGGGATTCGATCCCGGGTCTCCAGGATCGCGCCCTGGGCCAAAGGCAGGCGCCAAACTGCTGCGCCACCCAGGGATCCCAAGGATTTTTTTTAATTTAACCCATTAGTATATCATGTACAGCTGTGCCAGAATTTAAGGAAAATATAAAACACATTTACTACAATCCTCTGTTTTCATAAAATAAGTGTTTATTTTAATGTTATAAAAAATTTTACTCATATTCTCTAACCAGCACCATCTTTGGAACCACTTAGTTGACAGAGAACTTGGGAGCACAGAACATTAAAGTATCATGTATAAAAGATATATCAAGAATGTTAGAAATGAAAATGAGCTTTATTTAAAATTATAAAATAATTTTTAAGGGAGAGGATATTTTATCAAAATTTAATTAATATCCTTTTTTTTCAAGAATGCATCTATTATATCAAAGTAAGGAATAATATATGTCTCAGTCTGTTTACCTGCTATAAAAAATACCATAATCTAGGTGGTTCATAGATGGCTCTTTTCATTGTAACTTACATGATATAAGAGGTAGGAAGGGTCTTTGGGGACTTTTTTTATAAGGACACTAATCTCATAAAGCCCTGATCACCTCTTAAAGGCCCCACTTTTAATATCATCACCCTAGGGGGTTAGGATTCAATATGTGAATTTGGCTGGGAGACCCATTCAAATCATAGCAGTATGTATTAAACAACATTTGTTGAGTGACTATTAGGTACAAGATACTGTGCTAGGCAGCTAGGAATACAAAAATGAATAAAATGTGGGCCTTGCCCTCCCTCCCTCCTGGAGTTGTAGTGTAGTGAAGGAGAAAAATACACAAATAATGATAAAATATATATAACATAATAAAAATATCCAAAGGGAGTCACAAATGAAGATATATGGGAATTCCAGCAATTAGGCATTTATGGAAAACTTCATGGAAGAGCTAGAGTTTACCGGTAACTAGTGTCTTGACATTTGTAACTTCAAAAGATTCATGCACTTTTTGCTTAACTTCGATTCTTTAAAAATTTTCTGAAAAATACTTTTTAAAATGAAGCAATGCTACCTAAAACCTTTAAATAGGAGGCATGATTTATATCCTGGAATATTTTTTTAATTAAAAGACTATATTTTATAGAAGTTTTAGGCTTATCGAAAAATTGAGCAGTAAATGCAGAGAATTCCTGCATATCCCCTCCAAACCCCACTCAATTTCTTCTATTACTAACATCTTGCATTAATGTGGTACAGTTGTTACAATCAATGAACCAATTATTTAAAAATATAGTATTCTTATTAGCTAACTTCATAGTTTACATTAGGATTCACACTTTGTGTTATGTACTTATATGGGTTTGGGGAAGTGCATAGTGTCCTGTGTTCACCATTAAAGTATCACAGAAGAGTTTGCCCTAAAAATCCAGTGTGTTCCACTTACTCATCTCCATCCTCCCAAATCCCTGGCAACCATTGATCATTTTACTATCTCTTGTTTTGCCTTTTTCCATATCACATAGTTGGAATCATACAGTGTGTAGCTCTACAGACTGGCTTCTTTCACGTAATTATATACATTTCAGAGTCATTTATGTCTTTCTTATGACTTGATAGTTCATTTCTTTTTATTGCTGAAAAATATTCCATTGTATGGATATACCATATAGTGTGTTTATCCATTCACCATTTGAAAGACATTTTTCATTGCTTCCAGATTTTGGTAAAAAGTAAAGCTGCAATAAACATTTGTGTGCAAGATTTCATGTGACATAAGTTTTCAACTCCTTTGGGTAATTACTAAGAAATGCAATTACTAGATTATATGTTAAGACTATGTTTAGTATGTGAGAAACTGCCAAACTGTCTTCCAAGGTGGCTGTCCCATTCTGTATTCCCACCAGCAGTGAAAGACTTTCTCTTGCTCCACATCCTTGTCAGTATTTGGTGTTATCAGTGTTCTGGATTTTAGTCTTTTTAGTAGATGTATAATGCTATCTCATTTTTTTCTAATTTGATATTGCCTAATGACATGATATTGTGCATGTTTTCATATGCTTACTGATCATCTGTATATCTTCCTTGGTGAGATATTGTTAAGTCTTTTGCCCATTTTTAAATTGGATTGTTCATTTTCTTATTGCTGAGTTTTAAGAGTTTTTTTTGTATATTTTGGATACAAGTCCTTTATCATATTTTTTGCAAATATTTTCATTCAGTATGTGGCTTATATATTACTTCTTTTAACAGTGTCTTTCAGAGAACAAAAATTTTAAATTTTAATGTAGTCCAACTTAACAGTGTTTCATGGATTGCGCCTTTAGTGTTACATCTAATGTCATTACCAAACCAAAAGTCACCTAGATTTTATGTTATCTTCCTCAAGTTTTATAGCTTTGTGCTTTACATTTAGGAATACAATCCATTTGGAGTTAATTTTTGTGAAAAGTCAGTGTCTGGATTTTATTCTTTTTATTTGCACATTCAGATATTCTAGCACAATTTTTTGAAAAGAATATTTTACCCCCAGTGGATTGCCTCTACTCCTTTGTCAAACATCAGTTGAATATATTTATGTATATTTGTCTGTTCCTGGACTCTCTATTCTATTCTGTTGATCTATTTATCTGTTCTTCTGCCAGTGCCACACTGTCTTGATTATTGTAGCTTTATGGTAAGTCTTGAATTCAAGTAGTGTCAGCCCTCTGACATTGTTTGTTTTTTTTTTTTTTTTCCAATGTCGTGTTGGATATTCTGGGTCTTTTATTTTTCTCTATAAAGTATAGAATCATTTTGTCCATATCTACCGAATTACTTGCTGGGATTTTGATTGGGACTGCATTGAATATATCAAGTTTAGGAACAGCTGACATCTTGATAATATGGAGTCATTCTATGCATGAACTGTTGTGCCCAAGATTGCGAATCCGAGAAACCACCAAGGAGCCTACACCAATGCAAACACACGAGGGCTTATTTACAAGCTCGAGCTTGGGTCCAAATATACCCTACACAGCAGAGCAGGGACTTGGACCCCAAGGTGGGTTTCAGCTGAGTTTTATGGGCTGGTCTAGGGGACCTCCAGAAGGGGTGGAGGAATTTCTCAAGTTCTGTTTACATTCTGATATGGGGCTTTCAAGGGCATTGAGCTCTGTTCTCATTCTAATATGGGGCTTCCTGCCACTGGCTTGGGCTCTGTTCTCATTCTAATATAGGGCTTTCTAGGGCTTTAAGCTGTAAGCTGTTTATTTTTCCTGTAACTGAAGTAATGTAAATTTCAGCTCTTATTCACAGGGGCCTGGGATGGCTGTACTTGTGCTAATGCTGAACTTAAAGTGGAATAGCCTTAATTTTTCTCGGCCTCCACATGCACATGAAATCCATTCATTTCTTTTTTGATTTCCTTCATCAGAGTATTGTAGTTTTCCTTATACAGATTTTGAACATGTTTTGTTACATTTATAGCTAATTATATCATTTTGGGTACTAATTTAAGTGATTTTTTATTTCAAATCATGTATTATTCATTGGAGATATATAGGAAAGCAATTTAGTTTTGTATATTAACCATATATCCTGCAACCTTGCTAGAGTTGCTTATTAGTTTCAGGAGGGTTTTTTGTTGTTGTTTTTGTCAATTCTTTTGGATTTTCTACATAGATAATCATATCATCTGCAAAAATGGTTTTATTTCCTCTTTCCTAATATGTATGCCTTTTACTTCCTTTTCTTATTACATTAGCTAGGACTTCCAGTACCATGTTGAACAAGAGTGATAAGAGAGGGCATCTTTGCTTTGTTCCCAAACTTAAGGGTAAAGCATCTAGTTTCTCATCATTAAGTATGTTGTTAGTGATAGGGTTTTTTGTAGGTGTCCTTAATCAAACTGAAGAAGTTTCTTTCTATTCCCAGTTTGCTGAAAGTTTTTCTCATGAATAGGTGTTGGATTTTGTCCAATGCTTTTCTTTTTGCCTTGATTGATATCATATGATATTTTTTCCTTTTAGGATTTTGATGTAATGAATTACATTAATTGATTTTCCAGTATTGAACAAGATATGAATTTCACTTGGTCATGTTGTATAATTATTTTTACACATTATTGAATTTGATTTGCTAATATTTTGGTGAGAATAATTTTTTTAATCTATGATCACAAGAGATAGTGGTCTAGTTTTCCTTTCTTGTAATGTCTGCCTGGTTTGGGTGTTAAGGTGGTGCTGGTTTCCTAGAATGAGTTCAGAAATTTTCCCTCTATCTCTGTTTTTTGGAAGAGATGGTATTTACAAATAGTCTAAGTATGTTGTCTACTTTGCTTTTCTACTTGTTTTGCCCTGCTAATCATATCTCTTTTTAGTACTCTTGTCCTTATGTTCTTTCTCTCCTTCTGATCCTTTTGAGACTGGAGAGGCAAACAAACAAAATTCTCTTTTACCCTCATATATGTGGGTCCCTCTTGGCAGCACTAGTTACAGAGTTCTTAATTATCAGAAGCTGCAGTAAAAGATATTAATTATTGAGGAATTTAGGTATAAAAAAGGTCTGGAAGAAATGGGTTCCTCAGATGACATAGATCATGACCAAGAAGGAAAAAGTTACTTTAAAACCTAGAATTTGAGTCCAGTAAATTTGGCATCATAAATATACAGCATAATTTTGGCTTTCCTTTATGGTGATTGTACTTCTTTATTAAGTCCATTCTTTAAAGTCCCTATTTGTGTGTTTCCAAGTTAAAATTAAACAAATACAATTTCTCTGAAAATTCAAGAATTTAGAAAATTATTTATTGATTTAAACTTTTTATCTACAAAATAAAACAAATTATAAGTCCCTTTTTTAATTTTAAATTTTTGTTTTTTAAATTTTCTTTAAATTCAGTTAACATGCAATATATTACTGGTTTCAGAGGTAGAGGTAGCTGATTTATTGGTTTTATTTTTTTAAAGATTTTTATTTATTTATTCATGAGAGAGAGAGAGAGAGAGAGAGAGAGAGAGAGGCAGGCTCCATACAGGGAGCCCGATGTGGGACTCGATCCCAGGTCTCCAGGATTACACCCCGGGTCAAAGGCAGGTACTAAGCCGCTGAGCCACCCAGGGATCCCCTTTTATTTTTTGTATATTCTTTTATTGGAGTTCAGTTTTCCAACATCTAGTATAATACCCAGTGCTCATCCCATCAAGTGCCAGCCTCAGTGCCTGTCACCCAGTCAACCCATCTCCCCACCAACCTCCCCTTCCACTATCCCCTTGTTCATTTCCCAGAGTTAGGAGTCTCTCATGTTCTGTCACCCTCACTAATATTTCTCACTCATTTTCTCTCCTTTCCCCTATAATCCATTTCACTATTTTTTATATTCCCCGTATGAATGAAACCATATAATGTTTGTCCTTCTCCAATTGACTTATTTAACTCAGCATAATACCCTTCAGTTCCATCCACATTGAAGCATGTGGTGGGTATTCGTCGTTTCTAATGGCTGAGTAATATTCCATTGAATACCTATACCACATCTTTATCCATTCATCTGTCGATGGACACCGAGACTCCTTCCACAGTTTGGCTATTGTGGACATTGCTGCTATAAACATTGGGGTGTAGGTGTCTCGGCCTTTCACTGCATCTATATCTTTGGGTAAATCCCTAGCAGTGCAACTGTTGGGTCTTGGGTAGCTCTATTTGTAACTCTTTGAGGAACCTCCACACAGTTTCCCAGAGTGGCTGTACCATTTCACATTCCCACCAACAGTGCAAGAGGGTTCCCCTTTCTCCACATTCTCTCCAACATTTGTTATTTCCTGTCTTGTTAATTTTCACCATTCTCACTGATGTGAGGTGGTATCTCATTGCGGATTTCGTATGTATTTCCCTGATGGCAAGTGATAGGGAGCATTTTCTCATGTGCTTGTGGGCCATGTCTATGTCTTCTTTGGTGAAATTTCTGTTCATGTCTGTTGCCCATTTCATGATTGGATTGTTTGTTTCTTTGCTGTGGAGTTTAATAAGTTCTTTATAGATCTTGGATACTAGCCCTTTATCTGATAGGTCATTTGCACATATCTTCTCCCATTCTGTAGGTTGTCTTTTAGTTGTGCTGACTGTTGCTTTTGCTGTGCAGAAGCCCTTTACCTTGATTAGGTGCCAATCCAATTCATTTTTGCTTTAGTTTCTCATAGATATATCTTGCACAAAGTTGCCATGGCGAAGTTCAAAGAGGTTGTTGTTGCCTGTGTTCTCTTGGATTTTGATGGATTCTTGTCTCACATGTAGATCTTTCATCCATTTTGAGTTTTTCTTTGTGTATGGTATAAGAGAATGGTCTAGTTTCATTCTTCTGCGCGTGGCTGTCCAATTTTCCCAGCAACGTTTTTTGAAGAGGCTGTCCTTTTTCCAATGGATAGTCTTTCCTGCTTTTTCGAATATTAGTTGACCATAGAGTTGAGGGCCCATTTCTGGGTTTTTTATTCTGTTCCATTGATCTATGTGTCTGTTTTTATGCCAGTACCACACTGTCTTGATGACCACAGTTTGTAGTACAAGTTGAAATCTGGCCTTGTGATGCCCCCGGGCATTGGTTTTCTTTTTCAATAGTCCCCTGGCTATTTGGGGTCTTTTCTGATTCCACACAAATCTTAAGATGATTTGTTCCAACTCCCTGAAGAAAGTCTATGTTATTTTGAGAGGGATTGTATTGAACATGTAAGTTGCCCTGGGTAGCATAGACATTTTCACAATATTAATTCTGCCAATCCATGAGCATGGAATATTTTTCCAACTCTTTGTGTCTTCCTCAATTTCTTTCAGAAGTGTTATATAGTTTTTAGGATATAGACACTTTACCTCTTTGGTTAGGTTTATTCCTAGGTATCTTATGCTTTTGGGTGCCATTGTAAATGGGATTGACTCCTTAATTTCTCTTTCTTCAATGTTATTGTTAGTGTATAGGAATGGGACTGATTTCTGGGCATTGGTTTTGTATCTTGCCATGTTGATGAATTGCTGTATGAGTTCTAGCAATCTTGGGGTGGAGATCTTTGGATTTTCTATGTACAGCATTATGTCATCTGGGAAGAGGGCGTGTTTGACTTCTTCTTTGGCAATTTGAATGCTTTTTATTTCTTTTTGTTGCCTGATTGCTGAGGCTAGGACTTCTAGTACTATGTTGAATAGCAGTGGTGAGAGTGGACATCCCTCTTGTGTTCCAGATCTTAGGAGAAAGGTTCTCAGTTTTTCCCCATTGAGAATGATATGTGTTATTGCCTTTTCATATATGGCTTTTAAGATGTTGACGAATGTTCCCTCTATCCCTACACTCTGAAGAGTTTTGATCAGGAATGGATGCTGTATTTTGTCAAATGCTTTCTTTGCATCTATTGAGAGGATCATATGGTTCTTTTTTATCTTGTTGATGTGATCTATCTTGCTGATTGTTTTACGAGTGTTGAACCACCCTTGCATCCTGGGGATAAATCCCACTTGGTCCTGGTGATAATCTTCTTAATGTATTGTTGGTTCCTATTGGCTAGTGTCTTGTTGAGATTTTTTTGCATCTGTGTTCATCAGGGATATTGGTCTATAATTCTCCTTTTTGGTGAGGTCTTTGTGTGGTTTTGGAATTAAGGTGATGCTCGCCTCAAAAAACAAGTTGGGGGACAGCCTCTGTGGCTCAGCGGTTTAGCTCCGCCTTCAGCCCGGGCGTGATCCTGGAGAGCTGGGATCGAGTCCCCTGTCGGGCTCCCTGCATGGAGCCTGCTTTTCCCTCTGCCTGTGTCTCTGCCTGTCTCTCTCTCTCTGTCTGTCTCTCTGTCTCTGTCTCTCATGAATAAATAAATAATTAAAAAAAATAAAACAAGTTGGGAAGTATTCTGTCCCTTTCTATCTTTTGGAACAGCTTTATAAAAATAGGTAGTATTTCCTCTTTAAATGTTTGATAGAATTCCCCTGAGAAGCCATCTGGCCCTGGACTTTTGTGTCTTGGGAGGTTTTTGATGACTGCTTCAATTTCCTCCCTGGTTATTGGCATATTCAGGTTTACTATTTCTTTCTGTTCCAGTTTTGGTAGTTTGTGGGTTTTCCAGAAATGCATCTTTTTCTTCTAAATTGCCTAATTCATTGGTGTATAGCTCCTCATAAGACGTTTTTTAAATCGTTTGTATTTCCTTGGTTTTGGTTGTGACCTCTCCTCTTTAATTCATGATTTTATTATTTTGAGTCTTTTTTCTTTTTAATAAGTTTGGCTAATGGTTTATCTTATTAATTCTTTCAAAGAACCAACTCCTGGTTTTGTTATCTGTTCCACAGTTCTTCTGGTTTCCATTTCCTTGAGTTCTGCTTGAATCTGTATTATCTCCCTTCTGCTTGTTCTAGGTTTTATTGCTGTTCTTTCTCCAATTCCTGTAGGTGCGAGGTTAGCTTGTTTATTTGAGTTTTCTATAATTTTTTGAGAGATGCTTTATTGCAATGTATTTCCCTCTTAGGACTGCTTTTGCTATG
Source organism: Canis lupus familiaris (assembly GCF_011100685.1). Lineage (NCBI taxonomy): Eukaryota > Metazoa > Chordata > Mammalia > Carnivora > Canidae > Canis > Canis lupus. Next base: position 58,507,548 of record NC_049260.1, on the reverse strand, counting down.
TTCCAAAGATTTTGAATGGTTGTATCTTGTTTTTCATTAGTTTCCATGAATCTTTTTAATTGTTTCCTCGTGGTCTCTTAGTTGTTTTTCTCTTTTTTCTTCAGCTTCCTCCCTTACCATCAACTTGTCTTCTGTGTCAATCTTTCTTCCACCTCATTAACTCTAGGAGTTAGGACCTCCAGTTTGGATTGCATCTCATTTAATTGATTTTTAATTTCGGCCTCATTAGATCTAAATTCTGCAGTCATGAAGTCTCTAGAATCCTTTATGCTTTTTCCCGAGCCACCAGTACCTTTATAAATGTACTTCTGAATTGGCTTTCTGACATCAAATTGTAATCCATATTCCGTACCTTTTGTCAGAGAGTACTGTTTCTGATTCTTTCTTTTGTGGTGAGTTCTTCCTTCTGGTCATTTTGGTCGGTGCAGAGTGTCTGTATGAGCGGGCTGAGTCCAGAATACCAACCATGACTTAAGTAAATTTCACCCTAGGTCATTCTGACAATGCCAGAGACCAGGAAATGGAAAAAAAAGATGGGAACAAAATAAAACAAAAGGACCACTAATGTGAAAAGCAAAATTTTTTTCTCAAGATTTTATTTATTTATTTAGTCATGAGAGACACAGAGAGAGAGAGAGAGGCAGAGGGAGAAGCAGGCTCCACACAGGGAGCCTGATGTGGGACCCAATCCAAGGACCCGAGATCACGCCCTGGGCCAAACGTACCCAGGCACCCCTGAAAAACAAATTTTAGAACAAAGTAGTAAAAAAATAAAAGGCAAAGAATCCCAAAGTAAATGAAAAAAAAAGAAAAAGAGAAAAAAGCAAAAGTAAAGAGGAAAAAAGAAGGAAACAAAAGGGGGAACTGGGAGTTGGTGGTGGTGAAGAATTTGTAGTGGAGGGAGAATGTTGTCTATCTCAGGGGTCTTAGAGGGTGATCCTCTCGGTTCTGAGTGTATTAAATTCTGTATGTTAGAAGATGCTCAGTCCCAAATGTATATAAACCAGCAATATTTATAGAAAGTCCCAACACTGACCACCAAAACATGTAGAAGATAAAAGAAGGGGGGAGAATGGGAATGAAGAGAGAATATCATCTCACAGAATCAACCAACAGGGTATACCACGTGGTTCCGGGTGCATGCTGGTTATATTTTAAAAGGTATTAACTTCCAACATTGTGATCAAAATGAGGCAGAAAAAATTAAAAACACAAAACAAAAAAAACATATCTCGTATATCTATCAAAATTAAATTATGTTGAAGGGAGTCTAGAAGTGGAAACCATATGTAAGACCTATAATTGTAGAAATATGAAAGTCAAAAAGGAGGAAACTTAAAAATTAAAAGATGGTAAAATATTATAGTAAAGGTGGGAAAAAATATTGGAAATTTTTTTTCCAATAATTTTTTCCTCTAATTCTATATACTATAAATCCCTCCACTTTCCCTGGAGCTTTCCAGTGCTACTTGGTCAAGAACTTGCTTTTACCCTATCCTTCCAGCTGGCCTTCTTGGGGAGGGGTCTTTTGTGCTGTTTCTCAGGTGTCAGTGCCTGGGCAGAGATGACCCCTCTGCTGGGTGCAGGGCTCCATGGGAGCTGTTTTTCCTGTCAGGCCTCTGTTCCCTGGCACCCGCCTCTCTCTTGGTGAAACAAGGGGGGAAAACAACAATTGAGGTGGCCAGATTTCTAGCTCTGGAGTCAGCTTCCCACTAGTAACTAATGCAGTCTCCCAGTCCACACTGGCCTAGATCCTCCTGGGGCTGGCACAGGTGCGCTGATCAGCATAGCTTGTGGGGCGCCCAGCAGCTGGAGAGTTCTCAGTTTCCTGTGCCCAACCTGCTCCCACCTGTCCCGGGGGAGTGCAGGATCTTGGGCTATGTCTGCTCAGCGCCCTGGGATCCGGGGCCCTGTGCTGCTGGAATTGCACTCCTGGGGCATCCAGCTCCCGAATGCAGCAGGGCACAAACACTTCAGTCCAGAGCTGCCTGTCTGACTGACAGGCTTCTCCCAGATGGCTCGCCGGGTGCACTAGGCTCCAGCCCTTTGAGACTGGCTCACAGTCTATGGTGCACTCCCCCACCTCTGCGCACTTCCTCTATTAGTGATTCTGGGAAGCTGGAGGCTTCACTGTCCCTACTGTGATTCTGCCCGAGTTCCCTGCTAAGCACTTATCCGCCTGGGAAGAATCCGGTGTGAATTTTTAAAGTTCCTGCTTTGCCTGGCTTTATAGCCTGACTCCTCTTGGTGCCCCTCCCCCACTTGATTCTTTTTTATTTTATTTTTTTCCACCTTCCTACCTTGCTAGAAGCAAAAACCCTTGTCTCTATAACATTCCGGCAGTTCTCTCTTTAAATCTGAGGTCGAACGCATAGGTGTTCAGGATGATTTGAAAGTTATCTAGGTAAGTTGGTGGGACCAGGTGAGTTGAGAACCCCTAGTTTTCCACCATCTTTGCAAATCTCCCAATTCATCAGTTTTATATAACACTCAGAGCTCGTTACACCATATGCCATCCTTAATGTTCTTCACCCAGTTACCCTGTCCCCCCAGCCTGCTCCCCTCCAGAGACCCTGTTTCCTATGATTAAGAGTCTCTTATGGTTTGTCTCCCTCTCTGATTTTGTCTTATTTTATTTTTTCTTCTTCTATAATTGTTTTGTTTCTTAAATTCTACATATGAGTCAAATCATATGAGAATTGTGTTTCTCTGATAAACTTATTTCACTTAGCATAATATCCTCTAGTTCTGTCCACGTCGTTGCAAAGGGTCCTTTTATTTCTCCTGAACTTAAATTAATGGTAAATAAATGGGCACATTGCAATTAGAGATTGAGCATAACTTTTGTCACATGATTATAATTCAGTAAAAACAGTTTCTCAATTTTTAGAAAACAACAGAGGGATTAAACTCCATATTGAGTCAATTTTGATTGAAATAAATTAGCATCTAGCCTTATTTTTAGAACTCACAAGCCTCTAGGGAGCCAGGTCAAAAGACACTGGCTTTATTTTTTAAATTTTACCTTTAATATACACTGCAGTAAAGTGCACTCCTTTATGGTTTTTAACACATGGATATATTCATGTAACTACTGCCACAGTCAGAGGATATAGAAAAGTGCTACCACCCCAAAAATCTTTGTGTAACCCCTTTGTGAATATATCCTCTTCAGACTCCTAAGTACTGGATACTGTTGATTTGTCCTGTATCATTATAGTTTTGTCATTTTGAGTATACCATATAAATACAATCATATGCCTTTGTCTTTCATCCAAATCATTGAGTATATCAATAGTTCATTTTTCTTTTTATTGCTGAGGTGTAGTTCATGGTATGGGTGTACTATACTTTGTTTATATATCCACTGGTGAACATTTACTTTCTTTCCACCTTTTGGCAATTATAACTAGAGGGACTATAAACATTTAGATATGGTCTTTTGTGTGAACCTGGGTTTTCATTTCTCTGGGACAAAAATCTAGGAGTGGAATTTTTGGGTCATGGTTGCTGTATGTTTAACTCTATAAGAAACTACCAAACTATTTTCCAGAATGGCTATTTTTAACTTCCTGCCAGCAGCGTATGAGAGTTCCAGTTGCTTCACTTCTTTCCCCACAAATGATATTGTCAGGCATTTAGTGGTGTCTTGTGGTTTCAATATATATTTTCCTAATGGCTGATGGTGTTGAATATGCATGTGCTTACTTGCCAGCCATATATCTGCTTTGGTAAAGTGTCTGTTCAAGTGTTTTGTCTGTTTGTATTTAGACTATTTTTATTCTTTAGTGAGTTATTTATAAATTCTGGATATGAGACTTTCCTCAGGTATAATTTGCAAATATTTTCTCCCATCTGTAGCTTTTAAAACAATGTCCTTAATAGTGTTTTATATAGAACAAGAGTTTTAAATTTTGATAGGTTCCAGTTTATCATTTTTTTTCATTTATGGATTGTGTTTAGTTCTTGTGTCTAAGAATTGTTCAACTCAAGGTCATTACAACTTTCATCTGAGTTTTCTCCTAAAAGTTATATGTTTACCTTTTACATTTATGTTTATGTTCCATTTTGAGTTAATTCTTGTATCCAGTTTAGTTGAAAGTTCATTGTTTTGTCCAATTGTTCCTACATGGAGGCTATCCTCTGCCAGTTGAATTTCCTTTGTATCCTATTGCTGCTATAAAAACTTGACACTTGAGGGCCTAAAACAACACATATGTATTATTTTATAAGGTTGGAAGTCCCAAATTAGGTTTCCTGGGTCAGAATAAAAGCATTTGTCAAGCCTATATTCCCTCTAGAGGCTCGTTGGGGAGAATCTATTTCCTTGCCTTTTCTATCTGCATTCCTTGACTTATGGCCCCTTCCTCCATCTTAAAGCCAGCAGCATCTTCAATCTCTGACTCTGACTCTTTTGGTCTGTGTAGTCCTATCTTTTCTCTTGACTTTGACCTGCCCCTGCCTCCTTCTTATAAGGACCCTTTTTTACTATACTTGGACCCCCCAGGTAATTCAGGATACTCTCCCCAGCTCATATTCTTTAATCACATGCAAAGTTTGTGTTGCTATGTAAGATATCATCTTCATAGGTTCTGGAGATAATTACATTAGTACATGGAGATTTTAGGGAGCCATTATTCTCCCTACCATAGTGTGTGTGTGTGTGTGTGTGTGTGTGTGTGTGTGTGTGCGCTTATCCATTGATCTATACATACGTGTCTCTCCATTCATCAGTACCACATTGATTTTATCATTGTAGCTTTAAAGTAAGACATAAAGATAGGTGGTGTGATTCTTCCAGTGTTTTTCCTTTAAAAAATTTTTTTGGCTATTCTAGTTTCTTCCTCTGCCCATATAATTTTAAAATAATCTTGTCTATAGCTACAAAGAAACCATACGGGATTTTTATTTTTTGTTTTTTAAAAGGTTTTATTTATTTATTCATGAGAGGCGCAGGCAGAGACACAGGCAGAGGGAGAAGCAGGCTCCATGTAGGGAGCCTGACATGGGACTTGATCCCAGGTCTCCAGGATCAGGCCCTGGGCTGAAGGTGGTACTAAACCACTGAGCCACCTAGGCTGCCCCCATACAGGATTTTTAAATGGATTTTTATTAAATCCCTAGACCAATGAGGGAAAATTGACATCCCTACTATACTGAGTGTTCCAGTCAGTGCACATAGAATATTTCTCCATTTACATAGATCTTCTTTGATTTATTTCATCTGCATTCATAGCTTTCAGCATACAGACACTGAACATGTACAATTAGACTACTGGTTTCCAGTCAGGGGTGATTTTGCCTTTTAGGGGACATTTGGCACTATCTGGAGACTTTTTTGATGGTCACAGTTTGGGATGAGGGTGCATGTAGTAGGTAGACTTTAGGGATACTGGTAAACATCCTAAAGAGCACAGATTATCTCTTCCCTTAAGAAAGAATGATCTAACCCAGAATGTCTATAGTGCTGAAGGTTGAGAAATCCTGCATTAGGTTTATACTTAAGAATTTATTTGAGGGGGGAGGGGTATTGTAATTTTTAAAAATATTGGTTTCCAGTTATTCATTGCCAGTATATTGATACATTAATAATTATTTATGTTGGTCATTATAATTTATTGATAATTTTATTGATAATTATTGATATATTTGGAGTTTGGTCTACTATTATTTGTTATGCCAGTTTCCTTTCTTTTGTTACTCTCTTACACCTTTGCTGCCATCTTTTGTGTTACTTAAACATGTTTTTCTATCCCATTTTATCTATTGTGCCTTTCAGTGTATTTATTCATACAATTTTTTTGTAGTTGCTCTAGGAATTAGAATATTGATACTAAACTTTTCATAGCTTACTTAAAATGAATATTTTACCATGTAAAGTGGAATATAAAAACCTTACTACCTTTTAAGTCCCTTTACTCTCTCCCTTTATGTTTACCGATTATCTTATGTATTACATCTGTATACATTGAAAACCCCATTAGTCAATTATTTAACTTTTGCTTTTGTCCGTCAAACATATTTTAAAGAACTTAAGAGAATAGGCTACTATATTTGCACAGATATTTACTATTTCTGTTGCTTTTCCTTCATTCCCGATGTTCCAAGTTTCCTTCTGCTTCCATTTCCCATGTGTATGAAGAGTCCTTTAGCAGTTCTTTTAGAGGAGGTCTGCTAGTGATTTATTTTTCCTGAGAACATCTTGATACTCCTTTCATTCTTGAAGGCTAATTTTGCTGATTACCGGATTCTAAGTTGACAGTTCTTTTATCGCTTGAAAAATATGCCACTTCCTGCTGGCCTCCTTGGAAATCTGGTTTCTTCAAATTGTTTTTCCCCTTACATATATTGTATGTAGTCTTTCTTTCTAGCTGCTCTTAAAGGTTTTAAATTTGTCTTTAGCTTTTGGAATTTTAATGATAATGTGTCTTGGTGTGAGTTTCTTTGGTTTTCCCTATTCAGGGGGTTGCTCAGCCTCTTGAATCTGTGAGTTTATGTCTTTTGCCATATTTGGGGAATTTTTAGTCATTATTTCTTTGAATACTTTTTTCAGCCTCACACTTTCTCTCCTAATCTTCTGAGACTATAAAGAGGAGTGATAGATCTTTTTTATAGTCCCATAGACCCTAGAGTCTTGTACCCTCTCCCTCCCTTTTCAGTGTTTTCTCTCTCTTGTTCATATGCAATAAATTTTCTTGTTCTGTTTTCAAGTTGACTGATTCTTTCCTTTGTTCTCTCTATTCTGCCATGAAACCCATACATTCAGATTTTTTTTAATTAGTCATTATATTTTTTGTTTCCAGATTTTTCATTTGGTTCTTCTTTATGTCCTGTATTTTTCTGCTGAGACATTCTATTTTTTGTTGTTTGAAGCATGTTCATAAATGCTCCTTGAAGCACTTTCATGATGGCTATTCTGAAATCCTCATCAGGTAGTTCTAACATTTGTGTCTATTGATTGTATTCTTTTATTTCCAGTTGATATCTTAGTAGTCCTTGGTATAATGAGTGATTTTTTTTACTTTATTGAAACCTGGATATTTTGGATATTCTATGAGACTGGCTTTTTAAAAAGTCTATTACTTAGCAGGCCTCCTGTGATACTGCTCCAATAGGGATGGGTTGCTGCCTCATTACTTCAGGTGGGATTGAAAGTCCAGGTTCTCATGTTGGCCTCCATTGACTCTGAAAGGAAAGGACTCCTGATGGCTACTAGGGTGGGGTAGGAGTTTAGGCTCTTCAGCAGGATGAAAAGCAAAGCTACACACTAGGAGAAAATGTTTGCAAACTACATACCCAACAAAGGCCTCTATATCTAGAAAAAATATCTAGAACTCTTAATAGCAAAAAAACAAAAACAAAAACCATCCCAAAACAGTCCAGTTATAAAATTTACAAAAGATGTAAACAGATATTTTATCAAAGAGAATATAAGGGTGGAAAATCAGACTACAAAAAGATGTTCAACATCATTTCTGTTAGGGAAACACAAAACCATAAGATAATACTATATGCTTATTAAAATAGTTTCAAAATAAAGGGGTGCCTAGGTGGTTCAGTTGGTTGAATGTCTGACTCTTGGTCTCAGGGTCATGCATTTAGGCCCCACATTGGGCGCCAGCGTGGAGCTTACTTAAAAAAAAGTTTCAAAATAAAAAATAGTGATGATATAAAATGTTGGTGAGGATGTGGAGGAATTGGATCACTCGTACTTTACCGGTGGTGGGAATGTAAAATGGTACAGCCACTCAGAAAGAGTATGGCAGTTTCCTAAAAAAGTTCAGTATAGACTCACCATATGATTTACCAATTACTCTTGGGCATTTATCCCAGAGAATTGAAAACTTATGAACACTTGTATGAAAATTTCCACAGCATCTTTTTATTTGTATTCCAAAACTACAAACAACCAAAATGTCCTTCAGGGATGAATGGTTGAATAAACTTGGTACATCTATGGAATAGTACTTAACTATAAAAATAAGCTAATGAGGGGTACCTGGGTAGTGCAGTTGGTGTTAAGCATTAGACTCTTGGTTTCAGCTCAGGTTATGATATCAGGGTCGTGAGATTGAGCCCCATGTTGGGCTCCATACTCAGTGCAGAGTCTGCTTAAGACTCTCTCTCCCTCTTCCTCTGTCCCTCCCCTCCACACATGTGCATGCTTTCCCTCTCTTTCTCATAAATAAATAAATAAATAAATAAATAAATAAATAAATAAATAAATCTTTTAAAAAATGAGCTATTGATACATTCATCATCCTTGATGAACCTCAGGGGCATCGTGCAGAGTGGAATAAAAAGGGTCAATCTCAAAAGATTACAAACTATATGATTCTATATATATAATATTCTCAAAATGACTGAACTATAGAGATTAGTGGTTGCCACAGGACAGAGATTGATATTGTGGGGCCAGGTGGGATGGGAGTGAATATAAAGAAGTAGCACAAGAGATTTCTTTTGTTGTGATGGAATAGTTCTGTATCTCGATTGTGGTGATGGTTACATGGATCTGAAGATGGGGTAAGATAGCATTAGGACCATGTAGGCAACATATATAAACCATACATACATGAATATACATTTAAAAATGGTAAAAAACTGAATGGGTTCTGTAATCTAGTTAATAGTAATGTGCCAATATACATTTTTGGTCTTGATATTGAACTATAGCTATGTAAGATGTCATCATTAGGAGATACTGAGTGAAAGGTTATAAGTCTCTTTGTACTACTTTTGCAATTTCTGGATCTACAATTATTTCAAAAGAAAACGTTTTTAAAAAATTCATATTCCTCTGAGGTGGTTTAAGTGTAGTTATCATGAAAGCAGAATATTATGGAAAACCAATATTTGCCACCCCCCACGCTCAAAATACCACAAGGCCAGTGCAGCCAACACACATGTACTAATAAAAACATCTATGCATAATATACTCCTTTCTATTTCATTTATGTTTTTTTATTTCTTTCCTTTAAAAATTATTTATTTGGGGAAACTGGAAGTAATCACCAATTATTATTAGTGGTAGTATATGTTCTTAGCACTGTGCTAACTGCCTTTTTTTCTGTCAGTAAAAATACAAGACAGATAATATTCACATTCTTTACACATTTACAACTATGCTCCCAAATTTGACCAAACATAAACACATTTTCAAGAAAGTAAAATTACACAACTTTTCTTGGTGATAATTTAGTTTCAGTCACTACTCACTCTGGCTGTGGCAAAGATATAATAGGCTGTAAGTTAAAAGAATTGCATGCTAGCTGTACCTATCACTTTTTCTCTCACTCAGGAAATTGTATTAGAAGACAAGTGAGGGGAAAAAAAAGAAGGCAAGTGAGGATGTGGTCTTATTTTACAGAAACCCAGGAATCTGCTCAAATTTATTTAAATTACTTGTGCCATACTTTATATCTGCTTTCAACAGCAGGTTTGAAGGCATCTATTTTAGGGTGCAAATGAAGAATAATAATATGGCCCCTTGCTTTATGAGCTGCTAATATGGCTATGGTATACTAGAAAAAATTATGAATTTCAAATCAGTCTTAGATTTTAATCCTAGCTCTGCTGCTTACCAGACAAGTCATTAAACCTCATGGAACCTGAGTTTACTCAATTATAGGGTTATCCATTTAATAGAATTGTTATTTCATTCAGCTCTCTCCTTTGCAAAAGGTACCTAGCACCATACATGAGTCCGGTAGCTGTTCACGAAATGTTTGTTTTGCCATGAAAGGTTTGTGAACTGAGGTTGAGAAGCCAGTATATCCATGCACATTACACCTAGAAAGCAAATAAATATATAGTAAAAAGACAAATAATAAGATATAAACTATAAAAAAAAGAGGAGTTGGAAAATGGAAAGTGCCAAATGGGCTTCAGTTTTCATAATAGGAATGGTATTCAGAGTGGGTTTTAGAAAATGGAGAAATAGAAAGGTAAATCAGGCAGGCAGGGCATTTCAAGGAGAAACAAGAGCTTGAGGTTATATGATTATATGAAAATCAGAATTGTGAAATTTATCATACTTGAAACCTGCTTTTCTTTTAGATTATATTTTAAAAGTTAGAAAAAATTTTGAGCAGTTTATCCCATACTGTTATATTCTTAGAAGTATTCCAACATCTGCTGTGTATTTTAATGATATTGTTGAACCTGCTTAGTTGTTAGGACACTTGTATACTTTACTTTGAAATCTTGATTCGGAAGATTTACCTAGCTCCTATCAGTTTTCAGCTGAACTTAGGCTTGTTGACAATATTTTTTATGTTTAACAAGGATGAATGATATAATAATGAGACTTTAATAAGAGCTGGAATTTCATTGTTTTTGTTAAGCCTTATAGAATTGCTTTCAGGGCGCCTGGGTTGCTAAGTTGGTTAAGCCGCTGCCTTCGGCTCAGGTCATGATCTCAGGATCCCAGGATCAAGCCTCGCTTTGGGAGTCCATGCTCTGCTTTCCCCTCCCAACCCCCCCCCCCCCCCACACACACACACACGCTGCTCTTGCTTGTGTGCTCTCTCTCTCTCTCGGAAATAAATATAAATATCTTTTTAAAAATTGCTTTCATATGTTATTAATGTATATGAAATTAAATCTTTTTTTTTAAAGATTTTGGTTATTTATTCGTGAGAGACACACAGAGAGAGGCAGAGACATAGGAAGAGAGAGAAGCAGGCTCCCTGCAAGGAGCCGGATTCAGGACTCAATTCCCGACCCCAGGATCAAGCCCTGAGCCGAAGGCAGATGCTCAACCGCTGAGCCATTTGGCGTCCCTGAAATTAATTTCTTCAAAGCTTTGGCAGTCTAATCAGTTTTCTGTTCTTAAATGATAGTTGGTGTTTTTGATACTGTAACCTTGCAGAAAATATGACATATGAGTGAATGAATATTTGCCTTGAATACATGAAAGCAGTATACCCATAATTTTCATACTTTTTGGTATATTCTCACGGAGAAATAGGTTGGTTTTTGAAAGCTTAGTTTGGTATTTAGAGGGTTTTGTTTAGTGTTGGAGCAAAGGAATCTTTTTATTTTTATTTTTTTTATTTTTATTTTTTAAATTTTTATTTATTTATGATAGTCACAGAGAGAGAGAGAGAGAGAGAGAGAGAGAGGCAGAGACATAGGCAGAGGGAGAAGCAGGCTCCATGCACCGGGAGCCCGACGTGGGATTTGATCCCGGGTCTCCAGGATCGCGCCCTGGGCCAAAGGCCCGCGCCAAACCGCTGTGCCACCCAGGGATCCCAGGAATCTTTTTAAATTTATGTTATTGAATTATAGTTGACATATAATGTCAGTATTAGTTACAGGCATATAACAAAGTGATCCAACAATTCTGCACATTACTCAGTGCTTACCACAATAAATGTAGTCACCATATAACATTACTACAATGTTATTGACTATATTTCTTATGCTGTACGTTTCATCTCCACAACTTTTTTTATTTTATAACTGGAAGTTTGTACCTCTTAATCCCCTTCACCTGTTTTACTCATTTCTTCACCACTTCTCTGACCAAAGGAAGATTTTTGTGGGACAAATAGATCTACCAGTGTTACGTTGTTGTTTTTTTCCCATTGGTGACTCAGCCACAGATACTTGGAATTAATCCACTTTTGAGATACTTTTTTGCTAAATAATTTTAGTTTTACCATTATTTTGGTGGACAAATAATTTTATATATTTGATTGAATACCAACTATATACAAAGCATAGTAGCACTCAACAAGAGTAGGACAAAAAAAGGAATATGATATAGACCATTAAAGATCTAGTAAGAAAGAAAAAATATATATATACATAAATAACAATAAGGCAGTTTGCCTTAAGGTGCCATAAGCTCTGTAGGATTTCAGATAATGGAGAGAGCATTTTGAGTGGATAATCGGGGATTATTTCATGGAGGCATGAGCATTTGACTAATGCGTGTAGCTTGTAAATGAATATTAACATGGCAGTCAGTGTGAGGTAGGAATCCTGAAATGACAGCTCTCCAAAGCCGAAGATTTTATCTTTATAAACTGGGAAAATCATTTCAGTACTAGTAAATGATTAATATCTAAACATTACCATAAATACTAATTTAAGGTAAATATTTGTACTTTTAGAAAATATTTTGTATATGATGGATAATTACTGCTTTTATATTTTTAGGCCATGAATATTGTGGTTCCCTTCATGTTTAAATATGCTGTAGACAGCCTCAACCAGATGTCAGGAAACATGCTGAACCTAAGTGATGCACCAAATACAGTTGCAACCATGGCAACGGCAGTTCTGATTGGCTGTATGTGTGATTCTTTTATCTGTCTACAGGTGTTGACTTTCTTCAAGAAGGTTTCATCATATTTGAGATGACCTTTTCATCACAAACACAACGTAGCATTTTCAGTGTCTATCATTTTATGTGAGAGTTTTGATATGTAATATTTAAAGATTTTTATGATCTACTTTTTAAAAATTCTGTAATAGCCTCATTTTTCAAGTTCTAGAAAAACTAATATGAAATAAGACATTAAATTCATAATAATATAACTTTTAATAGTCTCTTTATAAGATAACCTTTTCAGTAATTCTAGTTTTTTCTTGCTGTTGTTGTTAATTATTTAATAAATAGCTAAATAATGATATATGTACATTAATGCCTTATTAAATTATATTCAATAGCCATGACACAAATATACCATTTATAAAGAACAGCACATGTTGCTTTGTTCCCTCATGCATTAGAAAGGACACTTTATTGAGACTCAGGAGACTTGAATAGGAGTATTCTTTAGTCAAGGCCCTTGATTTTTCAGGATCTTGATTTTTATCATTTGTTATTTTGGGGAGTTAAAGGAGATTTAAAAAAAAAAACTACAGACATATGGTACATTTGTCCACAGTAAGGCCATATGGGCTACTATTTACTAAAAATATTTAGTTGGAAAAAAATCTTTCAACATCTGGAATTTATAGAGGAAAATAACACTGAAAAGGATCCATAGTGGTGGAAAGATTGGTACTCATTAGGCTAGATTCTTTCTAGGTTTATTTTAATGTAAGTTTTTTGTGATGTATTCATTTAATGTATATACACTTTCTTACTATATACTTATCATTTTACCCTCCTATGATTCTAATGTTTTTACAACCCATTTTTTTTTCTTTCGAATGTATTGCTAGATGGTGTATCAAGAGCTGGAGCTGCCTTTTTTAATGAAGTTCGAAATGCAGTATTTGGCAAGGTAGCACAAAATTCAATCCGAAGAATAGCCAGAAATGTCTTTCTCCATCTTCACAACCTGGATCTGGCTTTCCACCTGAGTAGACAGACAGGAGCTTTATCAAAGGCTATTGACAGAGGGACAAGGGGTATCAGTTTTGTCCTGAGTGCTTTAGTATTTAATCTTCTTCCCATCATGTTTGAGGTGACTCTTGTCAGTGGTATTTTGGTAAGTAATACATTTTTCATAACAGGCTTTTATCTTACATTCTCATGAGTAGTTATTTAGTACTTGAAGCTCTTGTGCTATTGAATGCTCATGGTTTGAAAGCAAAATTCTGTGGTATCAGAAGGGTTATTCAGTTCACTTAATTATTTTGCCATAAACTTCAAGAGACTGTCCAAAATCTTGTTATTGTAAAGAGTTGGTTGGTTCTATGTATAGATCAGTCATTTAACTAGTGCTTGTAATTTTTTTGTTAGTAGAGATATTTGTATATGACTTTGGACTGGTATGCTCAGATTATCTAGATTTTTATTTACCATTTATTACAATTTCATACTTTGTAATTAAAAGTGTATATATACTCTTTATCTCTCTTAAGGCTTATTGCATTATTTTTGTCACATTAAACAGTAGTATCAATGTGGCAAATGTAGTTTGGCTTTCTTCCCTTGCTACCTAATGTAGCTTTTCTAAGGTATTTGATTACTCACATAATTATTTATTTATTTATACAACTTCCCATCAACATATTTTTATTAAAATCTTTTGACTGATACTTGCTGTTGTATATTGTAAACTGTTTCGCAAGAACAATGACTTTATCATTTCTGCATTTTGCCTTCTCCAGTATTATAGATGTGGTGCCCAGTTTGCTTTGGTAACCCTTGGGACACTTGGTGCATACACAGCATTCACAGTTGCTGTTACACGGTGGAGGTAAAGTATTTCCCAGGAGCCAGTCAAGGTTCAGAAATTAGTTATGCTTTCATAGCAAAAATTTCATGTCTATGCGAATCTTTGTCTTACAGAACTAGATTTAGAATAGAAATGAACAAAGCGGATAATGATGCAGGTAACGCTGCCATAGACTCACTGCTGAATTATGAAACTGTGAAGGTAATATGTTTAATTATGCTTTCCTCTGCCTTTCACATCACACAAAGATTTGTTCTGCCATTTAATTGAATAAGTGCTGTTAAGTTAGAGCTTCAGATTAGGATAGGACCTTTAGGTGTGATAGATTAATTGTGCTTTATTATTTTTCTTTATTTGGAAATTGTCCTTTCTACCTCCATTTTTGTATGGCAGCATCAGACTTTTACCTTCTGAATTAGCACCTTGATTTAGAATAAACACTAAGCTAAACAAACTGACATGTAAGTTCTTGACTCTGTCCCTCAGTGTACCTAGCATAGTGCTCATTTATGTGTTCATTTTTCATTTAACAAGTATTACTGAATGCCTTTTGTATCCAAAGCACTACACTAAGTCTTGTGATGGGGAAGGGTGATAAAAAACTATTAATATTTAATCCTTGCCCTCCCAGAATTAACTCCATAAACTGGGAGAATTTAAGTATGCAGGTGACTATACAAGAAGGCATAATGTAGTCGGGACAGTGAGATCTGTCAGTTCAGTCTCGGGGGATCAGGGAAAGGCTTTGTGAAAGAAGTGCCTTTAACAGCTTTTGTTTTTTTAAGATTTTTTTTTTAAGTAATCTCTACATCCAGTGTAGAGGCTTGAATTTAAAACCTTGAAATCAAGAGTCGTCTGTTCACCAACTAAGCCAGTCAGGCATCCCCCTTAACAGCTTTTTTAGATCTGGATTTAAATTAACCAGGCAAAAAAAATATAAATAAATTAATTAATTAACCAGGCATTCATCAAAATGAGATGAATTTTATGGACTTTTCGAAATACAGTTCATTATGGAAAAGTATAGGAGTACCATAGTCCAATGTATTGAAAGTCAGTTTTTTAAATGGAGTATACAGTATAGAGTTGTATGCATAACATAAAATCAGATGAAAAAGATACTAATCACTTAAGAGAATAAATTCTAATTGTACTTGTATGTAATTTTTATATATTTTGTAGTATTTTAATAATGAAAACTATGAAGCACAAAGATATGATAGATTTCTGAAGACATATGAGACTGCTTCATTGAAAAGTACCTCTACTCTGGCTATGTTGAACTTTGGTCAAAGTGCTATTTTCAGTGTTGGTTTAACGGCTATTATGGTGCTCGCCAGTCAGGGCATTGTAGCAGGTAATGGATCTGCAATTTTCACGTTTATAGATGTTTCACTTAATCTTTATAAATAAAGATTAATGAAAGGAATGTATATATTAGTCTTAGTTACAAAATATATTCAGTAAGATGCTTTAAGATCCTCTAACTTTTCTTTTTGTACGAGAATGTGTTTTCTTAATTGTATGATGTTTAACTTATTTTTGTTTGATACTACAAGTTTAGCACTAGTTAACTAATTAATTAGGACTACTATTTATACATTTTGTGGGGCTACATACTGACTCTTTCAGGAGTAACTTCTTTTTTTTAGCATCTAATATTTCTAATTTCACTTGTAGACCTGGAAAGCAATGTAATTAATTTAGTGTTTAGTCCAAAGGACCAAAATGCAAACATACTTTTTTTATAATTACTATTTACATTTTAATCTAGGAAGATTCATTTGCAGAACATTTCAAAAGTAAATAATGTCTCTGCCTCTTTTCTGTAACCTACCCACTCAGGATTTATTCATTTACTGTGACCTTAATACGTGGTTTATCATTCCCATTCATGATATCCATTTTCTCCATTTTTTTAATATATACTTTAAAAAAGTTTCTATTTCACATTACAAAGAAATTTGCCAGTGTCTTATGAAGAAGTGAAAGATTTTTAGCCATCCATTTCTATCTTCACTTAGACCATTATGTATATGTATATAGTATATATGTATGTAGTATAGTATGATCCTATATATATATATAGTATATGGGTGAACAGTTCCCATTCCACTTATATCAAGTTCCCTATATTCCTAAATCATGAATTAAAATGCCTTGAAATTTGAGTAGGCCTTAAGAGTTGCTGGTTATTTGCATTTTGTAGCATATTCCAGACTAATAGACTATAAACTCCTCTGTCTTAAGCTGGGAAAGTATATAACATCTAAAATACCTTTTTTCCCTTCTGCCAACTACATATTAAGGTACCCTTACCGTTGGAGATCTAGTAATGGTGAATGGACTGCTTTTTCAACTTTCATTACCCCTTAACTTTCTGGGAACTGTGTATAGAGAAACTAGACAAGCACTCATAGATATGAACACCTTGTTTACTCTACTCAAGGTAGACACTCGAATTAAAGTAAGTAATCTATTTAGTACCTTTTTAAAAGCATGTGAGCATCATCCCATTAATAGGATCATTGTCAGGGAATATTTACATCACCATTTCAGCAAACTGGTTTCCCTTGTGCAAGAATTAGAGCTATCATGTGTATTAAGAAGTTGTTACAGCTTTTACTTTCATGTTTAGAAACATTACAGTGTTAGTAAATATTATTCCTAAAAGCTAAATTTTGTTAAATTGAATTATTTGTACTTGGACTTGATTTACTTCTGCTAATAATGATATATGATGTGTGATTGCCTTTCCTCACATCCTCAGCTTCCTTACTACCCTGCCCACCATCCCTCTACCTGCCCCACAAAATTGCTCGAAACCAAAGCATTTAAGTGTTTTTGACCTTAGTGAAGAATGGAAAACAAATCTTTAAAAGCATGCTTGGAAGTGATCTAACTCTATTTATAAACCTCCTCTTTCCCCATTATTCTCCTTTTTCTCTCTGAATTAGAGAATTGTCTGCTTGACTGTACTCTACATGGTGTATAAAAGTGGCTTTTTTCCTTCTTCCCTACTAGGACAAAGCAATGGCATCTCCCATTCAGATCACACCACAGACAGCTTCGGTGGCCTTTGATAATGTGCATTTTGAATACATTGAGGGGCAGAAAGTCCTTAGTGGAATATCTTTTGAAGTCCCTGCAGGAAAGAAAGTGGCCATTGTAGGAGGTAGTGGGTCAGGGTGGGTAATTCAGTTATTTATAAAATTCTGCATCATTGATTGATGATTCCCAATGTAATATTTTTTCTTTACCATAATAAAATGATTATAATGGTTTAAAACATGTTCCCTAATGCCAGTAAGAGCTAAATAATCTTTCCTTGTCTCCAATTTCAGGAAAAGCACAATAGTAAGGCTGTTGTTCCGCTTCTATGAGCCTCAGAAGGGTAACATTTACCTTGCTGGTCAAAATATACAAGATGTGAGCCTGGAAAGCCTTCGGAGGGCAGTGGGAGTGGTACCTCAGGTATTTAAAAAAAAAAAACCCTATTTGGGGGAAGGTTTATTGGGTTGATAGATATTTTGTTAGAATAATTTGAATTCAGAGTCAATATAGGGGAGCCTGGGTAGTTCAGTCAGTTAAGCATCCTGAGATGGAGCCCTGCGATGGGCTCTGTGCTGGGCATAAAACTTGCTTGGGATTCTCTCTCTCCCTCTCTATCTGCCCGTCCCCACTCTGCTCATGTGTGTGCTCATTCTCTCTCTCTCTCTCTCTCTCTCTCTCTCCCTTTCTCTCTCTATTTTACATTTTTTCCTTCTTTTCTGCTATTATTTTTTTAAAGATTTTATTTATTCATGAAAGACACACACAGAGAGAGGCAGAGACACAGGCATAGGGAGAAGCAGGCTCCATGAAGGGAGCCCAACATGGGATTCGATCCCGGGACTCCAGGATCATGCGCTGGGCTGAAGGCAGGTGCTAAACCGCTGAGCTACCTAGGGATTCTCTCTCTCTCTCTCTCTCTCTCTCTCTCTCTCTCTCTCTCAAAAAAAAAAAAAAAACAGTCAATATATGCTAAGTAGGAAGCATTAGGCCCTACAGTCTAAATTCTGTTACCAAAAAGACTAAAAAAATGTGAATGGAAAATGTGCATGACGGAAAGATTTTTTTTTTTAAGTCTTAGAAAGCATAATATAAAGGAAAGAGCCCAGACTAAACTCAGATAGATATGGGTTCTTTTTTTTTTAATTTTTATTTATTTATGATAGTTACAGAGAGAGAGAGAGAGGCAGAGACACAGGCAGAGGGAGAAGCAGGCTCCATGCACCGGGAGCCCGATGCGGGATTCGATCCCGGGTCTCCAGAATCGCGCCCTGGGCCAAAGGCAGGCGCCAAACCGCTGCGCCACCCAGGGATCCCAGATATGGGTTCTAATCCCAACTCTAACCCTTATAAGTTGTGTTCTTGGTCCTCAGTTTCCTTGTCTTTAAAATAAGGATTAAAAAAAAATAATAAGGATACTAGCCATTTTTCTTATATGATAAAATTATTATCCTATATAGATTAGAGATAATATAAAGCACCAAGCACAATGTCCATCACAATTGCTCAGTAAATGAAAACTATTACTGTAATTTTGAAAGTTTTTGACACTGAAGCAGTATGGCTCTCTGCTTCCATGTTTGTATGCCTTGTTTACCACTGTCCTCTTTGTGCCAGCCACAGTGCCTGACTTGTAGTAAGTATTTAATAAGTATTTGTTGAATGACTTTAGAGGGGAAAATAAATTCAGAGCAAACTCTGAGAAGACAACAAGGATGCCTTATAGCATATGAATTTTTCTTATGCAAAAAGCCAATAGAGAGACCTGGGAACAAGTTGCAGGCTAGAATCTGAATTAAATTCCTGAGAGAACTGTAAGAAAGAGATCAGACAGGGATGTGTAATTTATAAAAGGTCCCCATATGAACTGAGACATGCCATTCTGCACTCCCTTTTTCACTAAGAATCCCAAATGTTAGTGTGCATGAATCACCTAGGGAGATTATTGAAATTCCAACTCTTTGACACACCTTAGTTCTGGCTTAGGAGGCTGTGTAGGGCCCAGGAACCTGCATTTTTTAATATGCCTCCTAGATTATTCTGATATAGATAATTCATAGACTCTGTTGAGAAATACTGACCTAAACTGTATATTAAGTGAACTGAATTTTGGATTTTTCTGTGTAGGGCTCGGTGTCCTCATCTATGCAACTAGATTCCTGTCATTCTCTTGGGCTATGTAACAGTTATTCTTTACCTTTTGAAAAATAAGACATTTGATTCACTAAGGGAAAAAATACATAGTTAATAAAGAAAAGATCCTAATCCTCACTGGAGGGTTTACCAATATAAATTAAATTAACAGTGGAATACCATTTTTTGCCTGTCAGCAAGATTTTAGAATTCATGACATCCATTTTGGGCAAGGCTGTGTGAAATGTCTAGTCTGTTGTTTGGCTAGTGGAAGTATACAGCTTTTCTGACAAGCATCTTGGCAATATATGTCAAGAGCCAGAAAAATATTGATACCCTTTATGCCAATAATTTTGCCTCTAGGAAGTTTTAGTAAGGAAGTAAACAGAGATGTGAACAGATTTTTACACGCAAAGATGTTCAGTACAGCATTATTTATAGTATCAGAAGTTGAAAACAATGTGAATATCCAACAATAAGTAGATGGTTAGATTTATCAACATAGGATCAAATGTCATACAGCCATTTATAGATATGCTGCTTGTAAAGAATATTGTCATAGAAAAATACTTAGATACAAAATGTAAAAAGAAAGCACACCTGGATGGCTCAGTGGTTGAGTGTCTGCCTTTGGCTCAGGTCATGATCCCGGGGTCATGGGATCGAGTCCCACAACAGGCTCCCTGCAAGGAGCCTGCTCCTCCCTCTGCCTATGTCTCTGCCTCTCTCTGTGTGTCTCTTATGAATAAATAAAATATTTTTAAAAAATGTGAAGAGGTGATACCATGTGAAGTATAACATCCAGGGCAGTCCGGGTGGCTCAGCGGTTTGGCGCTGCCTTCAGCCCAGGATGTGATCCTGGAGACCCAGGATCGAGTACCACATCGGGCTCCCTGCATGGAACCTGCTTCTCCCTCTGCCTGTGTCTCTGACTCTCTCTCTGTGTCTCTCATAAGTAGATTAATGGAATCTTAAATAAATAAATAAATAAATATAACGTCCCAATTTTATAATACTAAATGAATACATGTAACTAGAGAAGAAAGGAGAAATACACCAAAATGTTAATAGTTATTGCTACATGATAGGATTATGAATAATTTGATAAATTTTTATTTTACCATTTTTAAAGATTTTCAAAGTTTCCAGTTAGCATTTGTTAGCTCTTTTTTGAATATAAAATATTATTTTAAAAATAAGTATTTTCTCTTTATAGAACTTTAAGGTTATTGGGTTTAAGTACCATTTCAATGTAAGAACACTTTATATTAGTAGTTGATATAAAATGATTAAAATATTTTTTGAAGTAATATCTGAAACTCGAGCTGATTGTGTGGTAAAAGATCTTAATTAATTATCTTAGCTAATGTGAACTAATGGAGCCATTTTATTTAATCTAACTAACTGTTGCCTTTCAACCATTTAGAGACTAAAAGGAAAGTGGAGATGGATGTTTACTTTAAGTAAATTAGATTTAGTGTGCTATGTCAGAATAAGATGAAATGTCAAATGAATGCTTGTAGTGACCTTTCTCCAAAAAATATCTATAATGTATAAGTCCTTTGAGTCCTTTGTTTTCCATGTCCAATTAAAAAGCTTGTTTTCTGTGTCCAATTTAAAAGTTTCTGAGAAAAAAAAATAAAAAAATAAAAGCTTCTGAAAAACATGTAACATATGTAACCTCATTAGTAATTAGAGAAGTGCTAATTTAAACAAAAAGCACATTTTACCCCAAATGTAGCAACAGCTGAAACTTATTAATCTGCAGGGTTGCTGAGGATATGAGTGTCTGACACCCTTATACACTCTGGGTTGTAGTATGTATACTTTTGGAGCATTTTGGAAGACAATTGGGCAGTACTATCAAATGATAAATATATGCTTACATTTTAATTCATCAGTCTATTCCTAGGAATCTCTCTTCTTTTTTTTAATAAATTTATTTTTTATTGGTGTTCAATTTACCAACATACAGAATAACACCCAGTGCTCATCCCGTCAAGTGCCCCCCTCAGTGCCCGTCACCCATTCACCCCCACCCCCGCCCTCCTCCCCTTCCGCCACCCCTAGTTCGTTTCCCAGAGTTAGGAGTCTTTATGTTCTGTCTCCCTTTCCTAGGAATCTTTCTTATAGAAATATGCAAGTGCACAAAGTCCTATATACAATGATATTTTATTCCAACATTGTTTGTAGTAGCAAAAATTTGTAAACTACATTAATGTCTATTAGTAGAGAAATAAAAAAGCGAGGTAGGATTCTGTTACTGACATGAACAATTACTAGGGTATGTTAAATGAAAAGATCAATTTATCAAATTATATATATATATATATATATTATATACTATATATAACATGACCCCACTGTGTTGAAAAAAGCAAACTATATGGTATATAAATTCATCCAAAAAAGTCTGGACTGATAACTCAACAAATTGTTCATGGTGATTATAGTTGGGAAGGAAAATGGAATTGTAGGGATGAGGGGGGTGATAAAGGAGTTACCACATTTTATTCTTTATGCCTTTATGTCTTTACTAAGTTGTTTGAATTTTTTGTAATGAACATACATATATGTGTACATATATATAAATCTGCTTCAGGATGCTGTCCTATTCCATAATACTATTTACTACAACCTCTTATATGGAAACATCCATGCTTCACCTGAGGAGGTATATGCGGTGGCAAAATTAGCTGGACTCCATGATGCAATTCTTCGAATGCCACATGGATATGACACACAAGTAGGGGAACGAGGACTCAAACTTTCAGGTAATTAGAGATTTTAGATCTGCCCCCACTGTGTACTCCCTTCAAACTTTAATTTGTCAGAGCCATTGTCTAGAAAATGTAGTGACAGAGTATACACCGAGTGCTCATCTAGTCACTCTCAACAAGGTCAAGTCTCAGCCATTACTATAAATGATTCAACATGTTGGAAATAACTGTTCTCAAGTCATGCAGGTGTCTTTTTTTTCTCACATGCAACTGCAAACTATAAGTGCTTAATGGTAAATTACTAATACATGCTCAGGTCAGTGTTAATTTATCATCCATAATTTTAATATTAAAGGAAAGTCAGCATCATTATTCACCTGAGAAAGTAGTAAGAGTAGGGAAAAGTAATTTGATAGTAAATAGTATATCTCACCATATTTCCTAGATTGTTATGGGGTGCTTTCAATACTTTAGACTTCCTTATACTTGACTTTCATTACAGCCAATTTCATTTTCATGTCCCTGCTGGCTCAGTGGTCAAGTACATTTTGGGGCTGGTCCATTTCTATTTAAGTGTTTAATTATGAGATTGCTAGGTTTAATGATTATCCTACAATGCTTGAATCTTTTGGAGGAACAAGAAAAATGTATTTTCACCCAAAATTATTTGAATTCCAAAAGTATAATGATATCTATGCCTGAAAGTATTAATGTAACTCATATAAACACACTATATATCCTTTATATTTATTCTTCATTCTAGTTTAAGGAGGGATGGAAGTGAGGCAAAAAGAGAATGAAGAACACTACATGAATTTTAATGATTCCCCGTTCCTTTCATTACAAACTGACCATTTCATTACAAACTGGCTTTATTTATTCACAGGAATGATTAGGTACATACTGTGTACAAGCTAATATGCTAAATGATTTTAGAGTTAAAAAGATGAAGCATAAACAGACTTGCTGTCAAGGAATTTGCAGTCCATTAGAAAGTTTTCATCTAGATTTAGAAAATGTTAAGCAAAGATCATTTTTAAGTTAGTTTGGTTTATAATAGTTTTTTGATTATCACCTGGTAGTATAAGATGCTTGCATCATTCCAGTCCCCCTTTATACTTTACCACAGCTTTTAACAGGAGTAGTGTCCAGCTAACTAGATCACTCCTGGATGATTTGTCCATTTGGCTAATTCTAAAGATCTCCAGGTTTTCACATAATATAACATATATTTATAGGCCTCTCAACATATGACTCTGCCTCAAATAGCTATGCCACATGCCATTTTCCAATCATTTTTTCACCCTCTCTGCATGCCTTTGGGAGTAGGAATGGCTAAAGAAATTTTGTTCTTTCCTAATATCCATTGCCTTGGAGTTAGACCTCTCTAAATGAACAGCATTGTATTATTTAGCATCTATGCCAATATTTATGGTAGGGAACAAACAAATGTTTCTTCTCCAAGTTCCAAATTTCTATTGAATAGAATTGAAACTGGGCTGGATTCTACTTGAAATTTGGAGGCATGTTTAAACTAGTCCTTCCTCTGAGTATCTGCTTCTTTTAGGAGGTTTCTGCTGCTGAGTTGCTAGGTGGGTAAGGAGACAGTTCTGGCATGATGCTTGCTTTTGTAGGAGAATTTTGATCTTACTAAATGAGGAAGAGTGTGGATAGTATAAATACAAACTTACTAATATTAGATATAAGGAGCTCCCTTTACAAGTTGAAAATAATAATTGCAGAAAAAATAAAACTGAAACAATATCTGGTATACCAGATAATAAATAGGTGGTGCTTATTTCCTGAAGAGGTTACTGAAGCTGAAAATTACAAGTTTTTTTAGACATTAATAAATTAATTGAAAAAAAAGGTTAAAGGGGGCATATTCAGCAAAGCATCATTCTCTGTAGTTCTATGTAAGATTGATGACCTTAGACCTATAGGAGTCCCAGTGAGGAAAGAAAGATTGCTTTATTTTCACTAGAATATATTTAGGAACAAACATGGCCTTGGGTATTTTGTTAGGAAGAGCATTGAACTGGGAGTCCGGTCTGGTCCAGATTCCACTGGAAGTTGCTCTGTGATCTTGGGCAAATCACTAAACTTTTCTGGGCCTCTTTTTCCTTTCTGCTGTTCTAGAGACCCATAGCAAATAACCAAGATGAAATAGGTACCTAGTGTATACCTTTAACTTTGAAGAGTGCTGTGAAAATAGTATATGTCAAAAGAATTCTTGAGAAGAATACTGGCTGAATGGTACTTTTTTTAAGAAATAAATGTAGATATTTATAGTTTGTCATTGCCAGGTTTCAGATATTGAATTTTATTTGGCATTGTTGATTCTCTAATATTGAAATTTTCCTGAGATTGCTGTACATTGGGAAGTAATATAAAGTAACACATGTAATGAGCATATTCTTGGTGAGAGAAATAATTGTGGAATGGAAGCTGTTCTCCTCGTACTCTCAGCTGCCACAAAGTCAAAATCCAGAATTATATTCATATTCCAGGGTATATAATTTGTCAAAGGATATCATATACAAACTTAGACTCTTCTGAGTAAAATAAACAGTTGTCAGAGTAGACAGATATGTTGAAGGCATTACTTGGTGGTTATGATCAGTGGAAATACTAGAAACATGAAATGTGTTAATATTATACTTCTTTAAACTAAATATTTCTTTACCAGGAGGAGAAAAGCAAAGAGTAGCAATTGCAAGAGCCATTTTGAAGAACCCCCCAATCATTCTCTATGATGAAGCCACTTCATCATTAGATTCAATTACTGAAGAGGTAAATGATGATGAAATGCAATGCTCTTCAATTCTCGGTGCTTAACTTTTCTCCTTAGAAGTTTCAGTAAAATGGCTACATTCTTTTGTATTTTGAATGAAGTTCAGGAGGAGGTACTGTAGTGCAAAAAAACCTAGCCCTTTTTCCCCATATAGCAAGTGTTGTTAATAAGAATGCCAAAAAGCATTGAACTATCACATTGCTAAGTCCATTTGCAAAAGTGTCTCCTTTTAGAACCTTGTAAGTATTGTATTATTCTTGTATCTTGCAAAGATTATAAGAATTGCCTAATCTGACAAAGGAAAGATGTTTTAGTCTTTCTGCTATTGCCACTTAACACTCATGAAAATAGGTCATGTAAATGATAATGACACAATAAACACCAGAAAGCCTTTCACTTATCATGGAGCAACTCACTGAAGTTCAAGTCATGCA
This sequence comes from Canis lupus familiaris, assembly GCF_011100685.1. Classification (NCBI taxonomy): domain Eukaryota; kingdom Metazoa; phylum Chordata; class Mammalia; order Carnivora; family Canidae; genus Canis; species Canis lupus. Next base: position 58,482,272 of record NC_049260.1, on the reverse strand, counting down.
CACAGCCTGTAGTGCTACTATAAATTTATATGCATTTCACAAAAAGTATTGTGGAACCTCAAGATGTCCTGATACTCAATGTCATGGTATAACTCAGGAACTACATTAGACTTCATAACAACATCTTTGCATTATATATAAATGTTTTAACAATAATTATAATTTCACGAATGGATCTCCTTAATCTACTACTGAAGATAAGCAGATATTATCAATCTCTTACCTCCATTCACCTACATTTTACTCATATATGGTGAAAAACTAGTGTTGAAGGATAGACTAAATTTCAGCATTACAGCAAAATATTTGCATATGTAGTTAAGTTTCAGGGCATATTATTCGATCTGCCTGCCATATGTTTAAAACAGTTTATTATCTAAGTGACTTGTTTACCATAAGGATTTGTTCTTTGTTTGTTTGTTTATTTATTTATGTATTTATTTATTATTGGTGATCAATTTGCCAACATATAGACTAACACCCAGTGCTCATCCCGTCAAGTGCCCCCCTCAGTGCCTGTCAGCCAGTCACCCCCACACCCCGCCCACCTCCCATTCCACCACCCCTTGTTCGTTTCCCAGAGTTAGGAGTCTCTCATGTTCTGTCTCCCTTTCTGATATTTCCCACTCATTTTTTCTCCTTTCCCCTTTATTCCCTTTCAATATTTTTTATATTCTCCAAATGAGAGACCATAAAATGTTTGTCCTTCTCCGATTGACTTATTTCACTCAGCATAATACCCTCCAAGTCCCTCCATGTCGAAGGAAATGGTGGGTATTTGTCATTTCTAACAGCTGAGTAATGTTCCATTGTATACATAGACCACATATTCTTTATCCATTCATCTTTCAGTGGACACCGAGGCTCCTTCCACAGTTGGGCTATTGTGGACATTGCTGCTATAAACATCAGGGTGCAGGTGTCCCGCTGTTTCATAGCATCTGTAACTTCGGGGTAAATCCCCAACAGTGCAATTGCTGGGTCGTAGGGCAGGTATATTTTGAACTCTTTGAGGAACCTCCACACCATTTTCCAGAGTGGCTGCACCATTTCACATTCCCACCAGCAGTGCAAGAGGGTTCCCCTTTCTCCACATCCTCTCCAACATTTGTTGTTTCTTGCCTCGTTAATTTTCCTCATTCTCACTCGTGTGAGGTGGTATCTCATTGTGCTTTTGATTTGTATCTCCCTGATGGCCAGTGATGCAGAGCATTTTCTCATGTGCTTCTTGGCCATGTCTGTGTCTTCTGTGAGATTTCTGTTCATGTCTTTTGCTCATTTCATGAATGGATTCTTTGTTTCTTTGCTGTTGAGTTTAATAAATTCTTTATAGATCTTGGATACTAGTCCTTTATCTGATAGGTCATTTGCAAATATCTTCTCCCATTCTGTAGGTTGTCTTTTAGTTTTGTTGACTGTCTCTTTTGCAGTGCAAAAGCTTCTTATCTTGATGAAGTCCCAATAGTTCATTTTTGCTTTTGTTTCTCTTGCCTTCATGGATGTATCTTGCAAGAACTTACTGTAACCAAGTTCAAAAAGGTTGTTGCCTGTTTTCTCCTCTAGGATTTTGATGGACTCTTGTCTCATATTTAGATCTTTCATCCATTTTGAGTTGATCATTGTGTATGGTGTAAGAGAATGGTATAGTTTCATTCTTCTGCATGTGGATGTCCAATTTTCCCAGCACCATTTATTGAAGAGACTGTCTTTTTTTCCAGTGGATAGTCTTTCCTGTTTTGTCTAATATTAGTTGACCATAAAGTTGAGGGTCCACTTCTGGATTCTCTATTCTGTTCCATTGATCTATGATTCTGTTTTTGTGCCAGTACCACACTGTCTTGATGACCACAGCCTTTTAGTACAACCTGAAATCTGGCATTGTGATGCCCTAGCTATGGTTTTCTTTTTCAATATTCCCCTGGCTATTCGGGGTCTTTTCTGATTCCATACAAATCTTAAGACAGTTTGTTCCAACTCTCTGAAGAAAGTCCATGGTATTTTGATAGGGATTGCATTGAACGTGTAAATTGCCCTGGGTAACATTGACATTTTCACAATATTAATTCTGCCAATCCATGAGCATGGAATATTTTTCCATCTCTGTGTCTTCCTCAATTTCTTTCAGAAGTGTTCTGTAGTTTTTAGGGTATAGATCCTTTACTTCTTTGGTTAGGTTTATTCCTAGGTATCTTATGCTTTTGGGTGCAGTTGTCAATGGGATTGACTCCTTAATTTCTCTTTCTTCAGTCTCATTGTTAGTGTATAGAAATGCCACTGACTTTTGGGCATTGATTTTTGTATCCTGCCATGCTACCAAATTGCTGTATGAGTTCTAGCAATATTGGGGTGGAGCCTTTTGGGTTTTCTATGTACAGTATCATGTCATCTGCGAGGAGGGAGAGTTTGACTTCTTCTTTGCCAATTTGAATGCCTTTAATGTCTTTTTATTGTCTGATTGCTGAGGCTAGGACTTCTAGTACTATGTTGAAAGCAGTGGTGAGAGTGGACATCCCTGTCTTGTTCCTGATCTTAGAGGAAAGGCTGCTAGTGTTTCCCCATTGAGAATGATATTTCCTGTGGGCCTTTCATAGATGGCTTTTAAGATGCTGAGGAATGTTCCCTCTATTTCTACACTTTCAAGAGTTTTGATCAGGAATGGATGCTATATTTTGTCAATGCTTTCTCTGCATCTATTGAGAGGATCATATGGTTCTTGTTTTTTCTCTTGCTGATATGATCAATCACATTGATTGTTTTACAAGTGTTGAACCAGCCTTGCATCCCAGTGATAAATCCCACTTGGTCATGGTGAATAATCTTCTTGATGTATTGTTGGATCCCATTGGCAAGTATCTTGTTGAGAATTTTTGCATCCATGTTCCTCAGGGATATTGTTCTATAATTCTCCTTTTTGGTGGGGTCTTTGTCTGGTTTTGGAATTAAGGTGATGCTGGCCTCATACAACGAGTTTGAGAGTATTTCATCCCTTTGTATCTTTCTGATCAGCTTTAGTAGAATAGGTGCGGTTTCTTCTTTAAACGTTTGATAGAATTCCCCAGGGAAGCCATCTGGCCTTTGACTTTGGTGTCTTGGGAGGTTTTTGATGACTGCTTCAAGTTCCTCCCTGGTTACTGGCCTGTACAGGTTTTCTATTTCTTCGTGTTCCAGTTTTGATAGTTTGTGATTTTCCAGGAATGCGTCCATTTCTTCTATTTTGCGTAATTTATTGGCGTATAGCTGTTCATAATATGTTTTTAAAATTGTTTGTATTCCCTTGGTGTTGGTAGTGATCTCTCCTTTCTCATTCTTGATTTTATTAATCTGAGTCTTCTCTTCTTTTTAATAAGGCTGGCTAATGGTTTATCTATCTTATTAATTCTTTCAAAGAACCAACTCCTGGTTTTGTAGATCTGTTCCACAGTTCTTCTGGTCTCGATTTCATTGAGTTCTGCTCGAATCTTTATTAACTCTCTTCTTCTGCTGGGTGTAGGATCTATTGGCTGTTTTTTTCTCCAGCTCCTGTAAGTGCAAGATTAGCTTTTGTGTTTCAATTCTTTCCAGTTTTTGGATGGATGCTTGTATTGCGATGTATTTCCCCCTCAGGACTGCGTTTGCTGTATCCCAAAGATTTTGAATGGTTGTATCTTCTTTCTCATTAGTTTCCATGAATCTTTTTTATTCTTCTCTCATTTCCTGGTTGACTCTTTCATCTTTTATCAGGATGGTCCTTAACCTCCACATGTTTGAAGTCCTTCCAAATTTCTTCTTGTGAATAAGTTCTAATTTCAAAGCCTTATGCTCTGAAAATATGGAGGGGGTGATCCCAATCTTTTGGTATCAGTTAAGACCTGATTTGTGACCCAGTATGTGGTCTGTTCTGGAGAAAGTTCCATGTGCACTTGAGAAGAACGTGTATTCAGTTGCGTTTTGACGTAAAGTTCTGTAGATATCTGTGAAATCCATCTGGTCCAGTGTATCATTTAAAGCTCTCGTTTCTTTGGAGATGTTGTGTTTAGAAGACCTATTGAGTGTAGAAAGTGCTAGATTGATGTCACCAAGTATAAGTGTATTATTATCTAAGTATGTCTTAACTTTGGTTATTTTTTTTAATTTTTTTTTAATTTTTATTTATTTATGATAGTCACAGAGAGAGAGAGGCAGAGACACAGGCAGAGGAAGAAGCAGGCTCCATGCACCGGGAGCCCGATGTGGGATTCGATCCCGGGTCTCCAGGATCACTCCCTAGGCCAAAGGCAGGCGCCAAACAGCTGTGCCACCCAGGGATCCCTTAACTTTGGTTATTAATTGATTGATATACTTGGCAGCTCCCACATTCGGGGCATAAATAGTGGTGATTGTTAAGTCCTCGTGTTGGATAGATCCTTTAAGTATGATATAGTGTCCCTCTTCATCTCTCACTACAGTCTTCGGGATAAACTTTAGTTTATCTGATATAACGATGGTACCCCTGCTTTCTTTTGAGGACCATTTGAATGGTAATTGGTTCTCCACCCTTTGATTTTCAGGCTGGAGGTGTCCTTATGTCTAAAATGAGTCTCTTGTAGACAGCAAATAGATGGGTCCTGCTTTTTTATCCAGTGTGATACCCTGCGCCTTTTGATGGGGTCATTAAGCCCATTCACGTTCATACTATTTAAAGATATGAATTTAGTGTCATCATGATACCTATTCAGTCCCCGTTTTTGTGGATTGTTCCCTTGGACTTCCTCTATTACAGAATCCCCCTTAATATTTCTTGCAGAGCTGGCTTCATGGTCTCATATTCTTTCAGTTTCTGCCTATCTTGGAACCTCTTTATCTCCCTTCTATTCTGAATGAGAGCCTTGCTGGATAAAGGATTCTTGGCTGCATGTTCTTCTCACTTATGACCCTGAATATATGCTGCCAGCCCTTTCTGGCCTGCCAGGTCTCTGTGGAGAGGTCTGCTGTTAACCTAATACTTCTCTCCATAAAAATTAGAGATTTCTTGTGTTTTGCTGCTTTAAGGATCTTCTCTTTATCTTTGGAATTTGCAAGCTTCACTATTAAATGTCAAGGTGTTCATCGGTTTTTATTGATTTTAGGGGCGGGTCTCTCTATTTCCTAGATCTAAATGCCTGTTTCACTTCCCAGATTAGGAAAGTTTTCAGCTATTATTTGTTTAAATACATATTCTGGACCTCTGTCCCTTTCAGCACCCTCAGGAACCCCAGTTAAACGTAAATTTTTCTTCCTGATGCTGTCATTTATTTCCCCTAATCTATCCTCATGATCTTTTAATTGTTTTTCTCTTTTTTTCTCATTTTCCCTCTTTGCCATCAACTTTTCTTCTGTGTCACTCAGTCGTTCTTCTACCTCGTTAACCCTCGTCGTTAGGACCTCTAGTTCGGATTGCATCTCATTTAATTGATTTTTAATTTCTACCTGATTAGATCTAAATTCTGCAGTCTCTTTAGTCCTTTATGCTTTTTTTAGATCCACCAGTAGCTTTATAATTGTGCTTCTGAATTGGCTTTCTGACATTGAATTGTAATCCAAATTTTGTAACTCTGTGGGAGAGAGGACTGTTTCTGATTCTTTCCTTTGAGGTGAGTGTTTCCTTCTATTCATTTTGCTCAGTGCAGAGTTGCCAGAAACACGTTGTATTGGGAAAATGAGAAAAAGAGAGAAGAGAAAGAAAAAAAGAAAAAGGAAAAAAAGAGAAGAAAAGAAAAGGAAAAAAATGGGGGGAAGCAAACAGAAAACAAAAAACAAGGGGGAGTATCCTCTGATTCTATGTACTGTAAATCCCTTAACTTCCCCTGGAACTTTCCAGTGCTGCTTGGTCAATAACTTGCTTTTTCCCTGTTCGTCTAGCTAGTCTTCTGGGGCAGGGGTCTGCTGTGCTGATTCTCAGGTATGAGCACTTGGGAGTGCTGCTTAGCCCGGATTTGTTATATTTAATGGGGTCCTTGGGGTGTCTGGGTGGCTCAGTTGGTTAAGTTTCCCATTTTTGATTTTGGCTCAGGTCATGATCTCAGGATTGTGAGATGAAGTCATGCATGAGGCCCTGCAGTGAACATGGAGCCTGCTTAAGATTTTCTCTCCTCCTTTCCTTCTGTCCCTTCCTCCTCTCTCTCCTATTCAGAGGCAGAATAGGAATCTGTTTACAATAACTTTATACTTAGAAATATATTGTCCACATTTACCAGGAATTAAAAGTCCTAACAGTCATTATTTGAATCCTGTAGCTTTATTATATCACAGAGCATAACCTATTAGGAGCTAATAAATAACTCCCCAAGGGAGTGAGTTACCAAAAGATTTGGTAAATTTTAAAAAGGCCCAGAACTCTTAGTAGGATGTCAGAGCTTAAGTTCTTGAGAATAAGGAAGATGAGTCCCCACAAACATCACAATTTTTCTTAGAATTGGCCCTGCCCTTAATTTTCCATCTGCTTTAGTCAAATAAAAGGTATTCCCTTCCTGGCTAGCCATCTACTCTTGTTAATTTTATTCCTTTAATAAATACGATGTTTAGAAGTATCTGTACGGAGCCATTGGGTGTATGCCCAACACCACACTGCTATTTCCATCCTGTAGCTATACTTAGACCCAGGTTTCCAAGTATAGCTAAATATACATAGAACTCTCTTACACTTTATTATTTTTTTAAAGATTTTATTTACTTATTCATGAGAGACAGAGAGAGAGAGAGGCAGAGACACAGGCAGAGGGAGAAGCTGGCTCCATGCAGGGAGCCCGATGCGGGACTCGATTCTGGGATTGCAGGACCACGCCCCAGGCTGAAGGCAGGCACTAAACCTCTGAGCCACCCAGGGATCCCTCTCTTACACTTTAAAGGCAATAAACAAAAATATATTTTCCAAACAAATTCTTAAATGCAGAGAACGCATTAGTGGTTGTCAGAGATGAAGTTGGTGGGAGGATGAGTGAAATAGATAAAGGGGATTAAGACTATACTGATCATGATGAGCGTTGAGTAATTTATAAAATTATTGAATATTATACACCTGAAATTAATATAACACTGTTATTTATACTGTAATAAAAAGTGTTTTTCAGAATTCATTAAGAAGTCACAATAGTTTCTCCCTCCCCCCATTTCCTTCCTTTTGCTCTTTATTCAGTTGGCTATTCAGGCCCAGGGTCTGAGAGTCATTCTCTCTGTTTATAACTGGGGAGATTGGCCTATTTCTTGTGAATCGTGGATATTTTGGGGGGAAAGCATTCTAAAAACTTCCTTTTCAGAATTATTGTGACAAAGGTAGTCCCATGCCATTTCAATGTGCCCTGCATAGAATGCTTGTGTTCAGGGAATGCCACAGGTGTTGAGAGGAAGCTGTTCTTGTTTCTGGGGCAAGGGGAAATGGAGCTAGACATTTAATTCTCGGCTTTATCTCCTGTCTTGTAAAATGTTAGCTTTGATCTCCCTGTCACCATTTCCATCCTCTTGCTCTTTTTTCAGTTCATTATGATATGAGGATTTTTGTGATTTTATTTTCTGTATTTTATTTTTATTTTTAGTTCCAGTATAGTTAACATAGAGTGTTATATTAGTTTCAGGTGTACAATATAGTGATTCAACAATATCATACATTATTCAGTGCTTATCATGACCGTTGTACTCCTTATTTCCCATTACCTATTTCACCCATCCTACCTACCCTCTGGTAACCATTCATTTCCTTTCTATATGTAAGAGTCTGTTTCTTGGTTTGTCTCCATCTCATTCTCTTTTTTTCTTTTTGCTCGTTTGTCTTGTTTCTTAAATTACTCTTATGAGTGAAATTTTGTGAGTTATTTTCTGACGTATTTCACTTAGCATCATACTCTTTAGCTCCATGCATGTCATTGCAGATGACAGGATTACATTCTTTTTTATGGCTGAATTTTTTTTTTAAGATTTTATTTATTTATTCAAGAGAGACGCACAAAAAGAGAGAGAGGCAGAGACACAGGCAGAGGGAGAAGCAGGCTCCATGCAGGGAGCCCGATGTGGGACTCGATCCCGGGTCTCCAGGATCACAGCCTGGGCTGCAGGCAGCACTAAACCACTGCTCCACCAGGGCTGCCCTGGCTGAATTGTTTTCCATTGTATATTTAAATAAAAACATTCTAACAAATTTTAAAAATGGGCAGAAGACATAAACATATTTCCCCAAAGAATACATACAAATGCCCAACAGACAAATGAAAAAATATTCAACATTGCTTATCATCAAGGAAACGCAAATCAGATCTACAGTCAGATTATCACCTCATACCCATCAGAATAGCTAAAATCAGAAACACAGGAAACAACAGGTGTTGTTGGCAAGGGTGTGAAGAAAAAGGAACATTAGTGCCCTGTTGATGGGAATGCAAATTGGTGTAGCCACTCTGGAGAGCAGTATGGAGGTTCCTCAGAAAGTTAAAAATAGAACTACTACATGATCCAGTAATTGTGCTACTGGATATTTACCCAAAAAATACAAAAATGCTAATTGAAAGTAATATATGCATCCCTATGTTTATAGCAGCATATTTATAATAGCCAAGATATTAAAGTAGCCCAACTGTCCATCAATTGATGATAAGTCAGACTACTTTTGAAAAGGAAGTTTGCTCAAGTTAAACATACACAGTTGTCTTTGTTGCCCTCTCTTCTGAGTTTGAATTAATGAAAAGCAAATGTTCCTGTATCCTTTGAATCTCCTTTCTATTGATTGTTTTGAAATTTTCTACATCCTATTACTTCAATCCTCAACTCATTTTATTTTTGTTCTCATTGGCCAGATAAACATACTCAGCTATGTTCCTGATATCACTGTATTCATCATTGTTTACTTTTTTATTTTTAAGTTTAGAAATATCTGCCTTCTCCTAGTCTAATTCAAAGAAGTGTTACCTGTCTAAAAGATAATTTTTTCCATGATAATGGGGTCATATTTGCCTTTCCTTTTCTTAGTAATTATTAGATTAGGTCAAGTATTTGGTATTGGTATATAGTTTATATAGTCCAAAATTTATTGGCTTTTTATATGTTCCTTTAAGAAATGTATGATTATTTTAATTTGCATTTACCTAATCTTTTTTTCCTACTCTTCTTGTTAAACTTGCAGACTATTCTTGGTGCCATGAAGGATGCAGTCAAACATAGAACTTCTATTTTCATTGCACACAGATTGTCAACAGTGGTTGATGCAGATGAAATCATTGTCTTGGATCAGGTAAGAAATTTAAATTTAAAGTTTAGTATGTAGAGGGTTTTGGGGAAGATAGCAGAGTAGGAGGATGCTGAGCTCCCCTGGTCCCACAGACACATCTAGATAATCACATCAGTGCAACTAATTCAAAAATACCATGGCAATACAGACTTTGCACAGTTTATTGCAGAGAGGAGGCCACATTGAAAAGGGTAGGAGGAGCGATGCAGGCTGGAACCAAAATCCCACTGAGACTAACCATGAATGGAAGGAACAAGCATGGAAAAGAGAGAGGATCAGACCCCACACCAGGTACTTAGGCAGGAGGTAACTACATGTTAAAGATAGGTGCCCATATTAGGCTTTAAAAACTCATGGGGCTTAACTTTATGAGTTTTTACAATCAGTGGAACTTAATGCCAGGTGCTTTAAAAATCAGCTGGCTAGCTGTGGGAGACTCACAGGGCAATCAGAAACTGAGGCTTGGGCCTTAAAGAGCCAGCAAAACAAAAAATCCAACCAAGATATAGCACATAAGCAGCAGTTCCAAAAGTGCCTGGTGTACACATGAAGGACATTTATTTTCTAATCTCAGAATGTGTGCTAGAGGGGCAGGGATCTTTAGATTTCTCTAAAAACAAAAGAGCTAGTGGGTCCCATTTCTCTCCCCCCACCCCTAGCCTAGATAGCTAGATAGTTGTAAGAATCAGAAGGAATACTCTCTACGTATCTTGCCAACACAACATACACCACATCCTGCATTCTGGGGATCCACCCTACTTAGCAAGTATCCCTACAAAGCAATTCCTGCCAAGACACACCCTGTAAGCAGCCCTGGCACAGACCTGCATCACTCCAAAGTGACTCCAGTCCTGAGGAGAGGAGAAGATAACCACACACAGCAGTGCAACTGCAGCAACAGCAGACACACTGGGCAGGCATCTAGTCTGACTGTTGGCCCCACCCGCCATCATTAGCCTCTCAGGAAAAGGCAGGAAGAGCACCCTAAAAGTTGATACTACTGCAACCCTAACAAATGGCCTGGGAGCAGGCATCTGGTTTGACTACAGGCCCCACCCACCAATGAAAGCCTCTCAGGAGGCAACAGAGGGAGAGCACCCTGCAATTTCATATGATGGCAGCCCAGGCAGAGGAGGTTCATCTCCTCTGAGATGAGAGCAGGCATCTCATCTGGCTGCTGACACCACTGAATTACAAGCCCACAGTGACACCAGACTTTTCCCTTAATAGAACAGGGACCAATCCCTGCCTGGTATACCCACAACATGAAAAGTGGACCATCTAATAACTAAAGGCAAACACAGCGTAGCTATAACAGTAGGGTACACACAACCCACTAGGAGATACTCCTGAAGCTCTGGATTCTGGAGATCAGTGGACATTATGCTATAGGACACCATAAGACCCTCTTCTTCATAAGGCCACTAATTTCAAGATCCAGAGATCTAGCAGACTTTCCTAATACATAGAAACAAACACAAAGAGTTAAGCAAAATGAGGAGACAGAAGAATATGTCCCAGATGAGGGACTGGGACAAAAGTAAAGGAAGAGAACTAAATGAAACAGAGATGAACAATGTGCCTGATAAAGAATTCAAAATAATGGTTATAAAGATACTCACTGGACTAAACAAAAGAACCAATCAGAGATGAAGAACTTAATAATGCAAATTAAAAATACATTGGAGGGAATCAGTGGCAGATTAGAGAAGACCGAAGAATGGATCAGTGAGCTATAAGACAGAGTAATGAAAAGAAATGAAGCTGAACAGCAAAAAGAAAAAAGAATAGTTAAAAATAATAATAGATTAAGAAAACTCAGGGATGTCATTTAAGCATTATAACATTCACATTGTAGCAATCTCAGAAAGAGGAGAGAGAAGGGTCCATAAAATTTATTTGAAAGATAATAGCTGAAAACCTCCCTAAGCTGGGGAAGAAAACATCCAGATTCTGGAGACACACAAAACCCACAAGAAAATCAACCCAAGGAGAGCCACACCAAGACACATAATAACTAAAATAGCAAAAAGTAATGATGAAAAGAGAATGTTAAAAGTAACAAGGAAAAAAAAAGGAAATAGTTACATACAAGGGAAACCCCATAAGGCTTTCCCCTGATTTTTCTGCAGAAACTTTGGAAGCCAGAAGGAAGTTGCATGGTATATTCAGACTACTGACAAAAAAATAACCTGTAACCAAGAATATTCTCCATATTAAGGATAACTTCAAAATACAAGGAGAGATAGAGTTCTTCAGGCAAATAAAAGTTCAGAGTTTATCACCATTAAACCAGCCTTCAAGGAAAATTAAAGGGAATAATTTGGGAAGAAAAGACTAATTAGGAGTAAGGAAATTATGAAAGGAAAAAATTCCATAGGTAAATGAAAACATATAATAAAAGGTAGTGTATTAATTGGTTATAAGACCAGTATGGAGGGGCAGCCTGGGTGGCTCAGCGGTTTAGCGCCGCCTTCAGCCCAGGGTGTGATCCTGGAGACCCAGGATTGAGTCCCACCTCAGGCTCCCTGCATGGCGCCTCCTTCTCCCTCTGCCTTTGTCTCTGCCTCTCTGTCTCTCATGAATAAATAAATAAAATCTTAAAAAAAACAGTATGGAGGTTAAAGCACAAAAACATCAAAATAAATTGTGTCTATGAAAGTAATCAAGAGATTCACAAAACAAAAAGATGTGAAGTATGACGCCCTATACATAAAATGTGGGAGAAGTAAAATTGTACTACTTTAAAAAATGACTTCAAACTTAACTATCAACCTAACATAGATTGCTATATGCATAAAATATTATATATGAACCTATTGGCAACCACAAACCTGTGGTAGGTACACAAAAAGTAAAGAGAAAGTAATCCAAGCATAACAGTGAAGAAAGTCATCAGATTACAAGGGAAGAAAGTTAAATGGGGGAAAAAAGAAAAGAACTACAAAAACAACTATAAAACGTTACAAAATGGTAATAATTACATACCTGTCATTAATTACGTTGAATATAAATTGACTAAATGCTCCAATCAAAACACATGGGAGGAAAAAACTAACACATAGGATGACTGAATAGATAAAAAATAATACAAGCTCCATCTAAGTGCTACCTACATGAAACTCAGTTCAGATGTAAAGACACATGGAGATTGAAAGGAAGGACACAGATATTTACCATGTAAATGGAAATGAAAAGAAAGCCAAAAGAACAACACTTTTATTGAACAAAACAGGCTTTAAAACAAAGATTTTAACAAGAGACAAGGACACTACATGATAATAAAGGGAAAAATCCAACAAGAAGATATAATACATGTAAATATTTATGTACTCACATGGGAACATACAGAAGCATACATGTGTTACCAGACATAAAAGAAGAATTTAATACAATAATAGTAATTGACTTTAACACTCCACTTACATTGATGGATACGTCATCCATACAGAAAAGTAAGGAAATAGTGACTTTGAAAGACACAGTGGACCAGATGAAACTAACATCATATATATTCAGAACATTCTATCAAAAAACATCAGAATACATACTATTTTCAAGTGCACATAGAACATTATCCAGAATAGATAACAATAGGGCACAAAACAAGTCTCTCAATTTAAGAAGTTAAAACCACATCAAGCATCGTTTCCAAAGAAAATGTTATAAAACTACAGATCAGTTACAATAAAAAGATGGAAATAAACAAACACTTGAAAGCTAAGCAACATGCTCCTAAATAACCAGTGGATCAACAAAGAATCAAAGAGGAAATCAGAAAACACATGGAAACAAGTGAAAATGAAAACACAATGGTTCAAATTCATTGGGATACAGCAAAAAGTATTCTAAGAGGGAAGATTATACCAATATAGGCCTAGCTCAAAAATAATAATCTTGCATAAAAACGTAACCTTACACCTAAAGGGGCTAGAAAAGAAAGAACAAAGTCCAAAGCCAGTAGAAGGAAGGAAATAATAAAGATTAGAGCAAAAATAAATGAAATAGGGACTAGAAAATTAAATAGATCAATGAAACCAGGAGCTGGTTATTTCAAAAAACCAACAAGCTTGATAAACCTTTAGCCAGACTTGAGAGAGAGAGAGAGAAGGAGACACAGAGAGAGAGAGGACTCACAATCAGAAATGGAAAAGAAATAGCAACTGACAACACTGAAATACAAAAGATGATTGAATACTATGCAAAATTATATGCCAACAATTTGGACAAATAGAAGAAGTGGTTAAATTTATAGAAATATATAACCTTCCTGGGATGCCTGGGTAACTCAGCAGTTGAGCGTCTGCCTTTGGTTCAGGGATTGAGTCCCAGATTGGGCTCCCTGTGAGGAGCTTGCTTCACCCTCTGTCTCTGTCTCTGCCTCTTTCTCTGTGTCTCTCATGAATAAATAAGTAAAATCTTTATATAAGATTTTATTTATATATATATTTTTCCATATATATATATATATATATATATATATATATATATATATAACCTTCCCAAACTGCATCAAGACGTAATAGAAAATTTGAACGAACCATTTATTTGCAGTGATTCTGAATCAGTAATCAAAAACTCCCAACAAACAAAAGTCCAGGACCAAATGGCTTCACAGGTGAATTCTCCCAATTAACTAAAAGTTAGTACCTATTCTTCTCAATCTATTCCAAGAGATAGAAGAGGAAGGAAAGCTTCCAAATCCATTCTATGAGGCCAGCATGACCCTGATACCAAAACCACATAAAGACACTACAAAAAAGTGAACTTCAGGCCAACATCTCTGATGATGAATATAGATAGATGCAGAAATCCTCAACAAAATATTAGCAAATCAAATCCAACAATACACTTAAAAAAATCATTCACCACAATTAAGTAGAATTTATTTATTCCCAGGATATAAGGGTGATTCAATATTTGTAAATCAATCAATATAATCATATGAATAAGAGAAAGGCTCAAAACCACATGATAGTCTCAAAAGATACAGGAAAATCATTTTCAAAGTACAACATCAGTTCATGATAAAAATTCTCAACAAAGTAGGTTTAAAGCAAACATACCTCAACATCATCAGGCCATATATGGAAAACCCACAACTCACATCATACTCAATGGTGAAAAATAGAGCTTTTCCGTATAAGATCAGGAATAAGACAAGGGTGTCCATTCTCACTTTTATTTAACATAGTACTAGAAACCCTGGCTGAAGCTATCAGACAAGAAAAACAAAGGCATCCAAATTGGTAAGAAAAAGTAAAATTTTTCACTGAAATGAATTCAGTAAAGTCACAGGTTACAAGATTAATACAGAAATCTACCTTTCTACAAACTAATAATGAAGGAGAAGAAAGAGAAATTAAGAAAACAATCCCATTTACACTTGTACCAAAATTAATAAAATACCTAGGAATAAACTTAAGGAGATAAAAATTCTGTATCATGGAAACTATATAAAATGTTGATGAAAGAAATTGAAAATGACACAAATAGATATTTCTTGTTCATGAATTAGAAGAATTAATATTGGTGAAGTGTCCATACTACCCAAAGCAATCTATACAGTTTCAGTGTAATCCCTATCAAAATACCAACAGCATTTTTTACAGAACTGTAACAAATAATCTTAAAATTTGTATGGAAACCACAAAAGACCTCAAATAGCCAAAGCAATCTTAAAAAGAACAAAGCAGAATGTATCACAATGCCTGATTTCAAGATATATTACAAAGCTGTGGTAATTTTAAAAATATGGTACTGGTATAAAAATAGACACAGAAATCAATGGAAGTGAATAGAGTCCAGGAATAAACCCACACTTACATGGTCAGTTTATCTATGATAGAGGAAGCAAGAATATACAATGAGGAAAAGATAGTCTCTTCAACATATTGGTGGTGGGAAAACTGAACAGCTACATGCAAAAGAATGAAAACCAGACCACTTTCTTACACTCAATAAACTCAAAGTGGATTAAAGACCTAAATGTGAGACCTGAAACTATAAAATTCCTAGAAGAAAAACATAGGCAGTAATTATTTTGACATTGACTATAGAAACATTTTTTTAGGTAAATCTTTTCAGTCAAGGAAGACAGTGGCAAAATTAGACTGTTGTGAGTACACCAAAGTAAAATGCTTTTTCATACTGATTGAAACCATCAACAGAACTATATAAGGCAACCTACTGAATGAGAGAAGATACTTGTAAAATGATATATTTGATAAGGGCTTAATATCCAACATATATAAAGAACTTATGCTAAAAAAAAAAAAAGAACTTATGCTACTCAGGACCCCCAGAACTAATAATCAGATTAAAAAGTGGGCAGATAATTTTTCCAGAGAAGCCATATAGATGGCCAACAGACACATCAGGGAAATGCAGATTAAAATCACAATGAGATATCACTTTATTACCCTTCAGAATGGCTAAAATGAATCACAAAAAATAAGAAATGCTGATGATGATAACAGAGAAAAAGGAACCCTCATGCACTGCTGCTGGGAATGCAAATTGGTGCAGCCATGGTGAATAGCAATATGGAGGTTCTTAAAAAATTTGAAAATACGTAATTCCACTACTAGCCATTTACCCAAAGAAAATGAAGCTGCTAACTTGAAAAGATATATGCACTGCTATGTTTATTTCAGCATTATTTACAATAGCCAAGATATGGAAACATTTAGGTGTCCATCTATGAGTGAATGGATAAAGAAGACTATTAACCTGGCCATAGAAGAAACGATATCATGCCATTTGCAACAACATGCATGAACCTAGAGGGTCTAATGATAAGTGATATAAGTCAGAGAAAAATGAATACCATTCTATTTCACTTGTGTGGAATTTAAGAAACAATACAAAGAAAAAGGGACACAAAAGATAGACCTTTTAAATATAGAGAACAAATTGGTGGTTGTCAGTGGGGTGGTGTGGGGAGGGATGGGTGAAATAAAGGGGAATAAGAGTACACTTGAGCACTGAAAAATGTATAGAGTTGTTGAATCAATGAATTTTAAACCTGAAGCTAACACTGTATCTTAATTACAGTTCAATAAAAAAGTTTAGTATGTGAAGAACATTGGAAATTGTCACAAACACAAAACAACTTAAATATTGTTTCTAAGGAAAAATGTAGAATTCTTGTTCTTTAAATGAGATCAGGACTCCATTTTTACTTCCTTTTGATAGGAAAACAAAGGCACTTTTCTCCCAAGAAGATAAAAACTTTTCATTGAAGTATTAAAAGCAAACTTATATCAGGAAAACATTAATGCCTCGTATGAGAGAGTCAGGTTTTAGAGAGTGTATGTATAAAAAAAGTTTTCTGCATTCAATTTTGCTCTATACAGAATCATTGTTCATTATTGCTTTTCTATTTTGTATTTTTATTTTTCTAATATCTACACATACCCTTGAAGTCTAAAAGAAAATTACCATAAAATTAAGTCTTTGCAAACATGGTTTTTATTTTTTCCTCCTGGGGGAAGAAAATGGATAGGCTGCTTTATCTCTTTTGAGGGATTTACTGTAGCAGTGTACTATCTAAATATTCTGATCAACTCAGAATACCATTATGATGATTGGTAGATTTAAAAATGAGGATAATTTTCCTTTTCTCTGCTCTTCATAAGGATATATTTTCCCACAACCTAGCACTTGGTTATTTCTAACATTGTTCAATTTTTCACCTTCCATCAGCCTCTTTTCTATGATTGTTTCCCTTCTAATATAAACCTTCCATTCTTTATCATTTTGAGAGCATGAATTCTAAATGTTGAGAGAGGAAAAAGCAATCTCATGTATTTTCTATATTGAGTTGAGAATTTTTCACACCACTAAAATTTCATATAAGGTAGTGATTTTTCTATGTAAAATTATAGATATAGTTTTCTGTACAATTGTATATATCATGTGTGTGTAAATATATATATGTGTGTGTGTGTGTGTATATATATATATATATATTCTATATAGCATAGTTATATAGTTTTATCTGTGTACTTGAGCAACCATAGATCTTTTTGTTGGTTTTTCATAAGTACTTAACATTCATTAGGAAATAAACTAATTTTCAGTATGATTATATGCCAGGATGCCTTAAATGTGAAATGTTGTAAATATACTTTCTTATCCATTGATGCTCAAAAAAGGCACTTTTGATAAGCACTGGGTGTTGTATGTAAGTGATGAATTACTAAATCCTGCACCTGAAACTAACATTACACTGTGTGTTAACTAACTGGAATTTATTTTTTTGTATATTTTTTATTGGAGTTCGATTTGCCAGCATAACACCCAGTGCTCATCCCGTCAAATGCCCCCCTCAGTGCCCGTCACCCAGTCACCCCATCCCCCCACCCACCTCCCCGCCCACTACCCCTTGTTTGTTTCCCAGGGTTAGGAGTCTTTCATGTTCTGTCACTCTCTCTGATTTTTCCCACTCATTTTCTCTCCTTTCTGCTATAATCCCTTCCACAATTTTTTATATTCCCTGTATGAGTAAAACTGTATGATGTTTGTCCTTCGATTGACTTACTTCACTCAGCATAATACCCTCCAGTTCTATCCACATTGAAGCAAATGGTGGGTATTCATCGTTTCTAATGGCTGAGTAACTGGAATTTAAATAAGAACTTGGAGGACAGTTCAGTCACCTGGATGGCTCAGTGGTTGAGCATCTATCTACCTTTGGCTCAGGTCATGATCCCGGGGTCCTGGGATTGAATCCCACACCAGGCTCCCCATGGGGAGCCTACTTTTCCCTCTGCCTATGTCTCTGCCTGCCTCTCTCTGTGTCTCCCATGAATAAATAAATAAAATTTTTAAAAAAGTACTTGGAGGAAAAAATTAAAAAGAAAAAAATCTGAAATAAAATATACTGTTGTGCTTTTTACACAACTTTGCATTGTATGCAGGGATGCAGATAGTCTATTCTTAAAATATAAAAATGTTAAAAGTACTTGAACAAGCTTGTGCTCTCTTGTCTCGTGCTATGAGGTTGACAGTATCTACAGTTAATCACAACATTGCCACTTGAAGTTTGGGTTATTATTGGAACTAATTTATTAATGATTATAGTACATATATCTAAAATATCTTTATGTTTATAGTTTGCTGATTCTGTATTTGCTTGATTATGAAGAACAGAGGCTTTCATTTTCTAGTGAAACTTAAATGTGACCTCATGTATTCCATAAGCAGTGTCTTCTAGTATTAATGTTCTCCATAAGAAATAGAAGGCCCCTCCTTACCCCCACAGCCCGGTGATTACCACTTACCACCAGCCTTAGCAAGAGGCTGTGGGTTGACTTGTCAAGAAATTGAGTCACAGAGTCTCTAAACAGAAAACTATCAAGCACATGAACAAAGATGTTGAAGCTTAACTGAAAATCAACACACACTAAAAAAGAAGCCTCTTCTGCCACTGGCTCCAAGAACCTTGCTAACCATTTCTTTATTTCTACTATCACTCCTTCCTTCATTAGGAGATAATTAGAGAATTCTCTGTAGAAATACACGTAGCTCCGGGTGGGGGGGGGGAAGATACTTGGATTTGGAGACCCCAGCAAAATGACCATGTATCCATCCATATATGATCATCCTTCATTGAAACCCCACAGTTGAAAATCCAATTCCCATGCACGTAGAGTTTCCAGCCAGCTTTCTAATGTGTCATTATTAAGTGTAAGTGGATAATAAAGGAAGGCCTCTTAAGCAGAAGAAAAGGAACTCGTAGAAAATATAGACAGTGCAAAGAGCATAAGGCAACTTACATAATTATATCATCACAGGTCATGGTAAATAAAGCATTTCTAAAATAAGGACAAATGTTTTTAAGAACAAAAAAGTAAATGGAGTTTTATATGACATGAGTTCCAGATATGTTGTTAAATGAAACAAAGACCAATTCACAATCTTTTGTATGCTGCAATTTGCAAGGGGGGGGGGGGATGTGTAATACTTATTTCTGTAAAAAGAAACTCCACGAGTTTGTACCTCTTAATCTATTTCATTTTCCCCATTTTCTCATTCACCTTCTTTTTAGCAACTACCAGTTCTCTAAGAGGTACAGACTTCCAGTTATAAAATAAGTAAGTCAGGGAGATGAAAAGTACAGCATAAGTAATATAGGCAATAATATTGTAATAATGCCTTATGGTGACAGATGATGACTGCATTACCATGGCCAGCATTGAATAAATGTTTACAGTTATCTAATCACTATGTCATACACCTGAAAGTAATATAACATAGTATGTCAATTATATTTCAATAAAAAGTTACAAAAAATGGGAATATCCTAAATTGAGCTGAAAAGAATTTAATATTTGATGATTCACAGTCTTTCAGTGGCTCAGAGGTATGATTATGGATATTAATTATTACTATGCTAAGGCAATTCTGGACAGTGTTTAATATTTTAATTAACATAAATATACTAAAGCCTTTCTTTTTTGTATTTCAGTGCCAAATAAAAAGAACTCTTAGCAGTAGATAAAAACAACAAACTCAGGACTCATAAACTAGAAACTAGAGAAATTAACTACTTATAGAGTAGGGAGAGAAAGGGATAGAAAAGATAAGAAAGGGAACATGACTTTCCTGATTATAATTTTTTATATTTTTTTATACTTTCAAGTTTTTAAATTCTAGTTAACAGACATTGTAATGTTAGTTTCAGGGGTAGAATTTAGTGATTCATCGTGGCACCCATTGCTCATCACAACAAGTGTCCTCCTTAAACCCCATCACCCATTTAACCCATCTCCCTACCCTGCTCCCCTCCAGCATCTCCCAGTTTATTTTCTATAGGTAAAGAGTCTGTTTTATTATTTGTCTTTTTTCCCCCATGTTCATCTGTGTTCTATCTTAAATTCCACATGTGAGTGAAATTGTATGGTATTTGTCTTTCTCTGACTGACTTATTTCACTTAGCATAATACTCTTTAGCTCCATCCACATCCTGGCAAAATGGCAATGTTTCATTATTTTTAATGGCTGAGTAGTATTCCATTGTGTATATATGCATCACATCTTTATCCATTCATCAGTCAGTGAGCATTTGGGCTTTTTTCATAGTTTGGCTATTGTTGATAATGCTGTTATAAATGTCAGGGTGCATGTACACTTTCAAATCTGTATTTTTGTATCCTTTCAGTATATACCTAGAAGTGCAGTTGCTGAGTTCTCTTTTTAACTTTATGAAGAACCTCCATACTGTTTTACATAATGGCTGCACCAGTTTGCATTTCCACCAACACTGTAAGAGGATTCCCCTTTCTCTACATCCTCACCAATGCCTATTGTTTGCTGTGTTGTTAATTCTAGCCATCCTGACAGGTGTGAGATGGTATATCATCATGCTTTTGATTTGTATTTCCCTGATGATGAGAGATGTTGACCATATATTCATGTGCCAGTTAGCCATCTGGATATCCTCTTTGGAAAAATGGATGTTCATGTGTTTGCCCATTTTTAAACTGGATTGTTTTTTGGATGTTGAGTTTAATAAGTTCTTTATAGATTTTGTATACTAACCCTCATATATGTCATTTGCAAATACCTTCTCCCATTTTTTTTTAAATTTTTATTTATTTATGATAGTCACAGAGAGAAAGAGAGGCAGAGACACAGGCAGAGGGAGAAGCAGGCTCCATGCACCGGGAGCCTGACGTGGGATTCGATCCCGGGTCTCCAGGATCGCGCCCTGGGGCAAAGGCAGGCGCTAAACCGCTGCGCCACCCAGGGATCCCTCTTCTCCCATTTTTGAAGGTTGCCTTTTCATCTTGTTAATTGTTTCCTTCATTGTGCAGAAGCTTTTTATCTTGAAAAGTCCCAATAGTTTGTTTTTGCTTCTGTTTCCCTTGCCTCTGGAGACATACTGAGAAAGATGTGGCTACAACTGATGTCACAGTGGTTACTCTGTATTTTCCTCTGGGATTTTGATGGTTTCCTATCTAACATTTAGGTCTTCATCTATTTTGAATTTATTTTTGTGTATGGTATAAGAAAGTGGTCCAGATTCATTCTTTTGTATGTAGCTGTCTAGTTTTCCCAACATGATTTGTTCACCTATACTTGTGGATCCATTTCTGGGTTTTCTGTCCTGTTCTGTTGATCTGTGTGTCTGTTTTGTGCCAGTACTATACTGTCTTGATTGCTATAGCTTTGTAATATAACTTGAAGTCTGGAATTGTGATGACTCCAGCTTTGTTTTTCTTTTTCAATGTTATTTTGGGTATTCAGGGTCTTTTGAGGTTCCATACAAATTTTAAGATAATTTGTTCTAGCTCTGTGAAAAATGCTGTTGGTTTTTTGATAGGGATTGCATTAAATGGGTAGATTGCTTTGGGTAGTATAGATGTTCCAATAATATTTGTTCTTCCAATCCATGAGCATGGAATGTTTTTCCCTTTCTGTGTAATCCTCAATTTATTTCATCAGTGTTTTCTGGTTTTCAGAGTACAGATCTTTTACTTCTTTGGTTCCATTCATTCTTATGGTTTTTGTTGCAATTGTAAATGGGATTGATTTCATGATTATTTTTTACTGCTTCATTATAGGTGTATAGAAATACAACAGAATTCTGTACATTGATTTTGTATCCTGCGACTGGACAGAATTCGTTTATGAATTTTTAGCAGTTTTTTGTTGGAGTCTTTGCTTAGAGTATTCTGTCATCTGTGAATAGTGAAAGTTTGACTCCTTCTTTGCTGATTTGGATGCCTTTTGTTTCTTTTCATTGTCTGATTGCTGAGGCCAGGACATCCAATACTATGTTAAATAAAATTGGTGAGAATGGACATCCCTGTCTTGTTCCTGATGGTAGAGGAAAAGCTCTCAATTTTTACCCATGGTTCATGATATTAGCTGTTGATCTTTAACATATGGGCTTTATGATGTTGAGGTATGTTCCTTCTTGCCCTCAGTTGTTGAGGGTTTTAAATCAAGAATGGATGTTGTATGTTGTCAAATGCTTTTTCTGCATCTGTTGACAGGATCATATGGTTATTATCTTTTTGTTATTAATGTGGTGTATCACATTGATTGGCTTTTGAATATTGAACAATCCCTGCAGCCCAGGAATAAATCCCACTTGATCATGGTAAATAATTCCTTTCCTGTACTGTTGTTTTCAATTTGCTAGTATTTTGTTGAGAATTTTTGCATCCATGTTCATCAGAGATACTGACTTGTAGTTCTCTTTTTTGATGAAATCTTTGGTTTTGGAATCAGAGTAATGCTGGCCTTGTAGAATGAGTTTGGAAATTTTCCTTCCATTTCTCTTTTTTTGGAATAGTTGAAGAATAGGTATTAACTCTTTTTTAAAGGTTTGATAGAATTCCCTTGTGAAGCCATCTGGCTCTGGACTTTTGTTTGTTGGCAGATTTTTGATTACTGACTCAATGTCTTCACTGTTTGTCTGTCTGTTCAAAGTTTATGTTTCTTCCTGTTTCAGTTTTGGTATTTTATATGTTTCTAGAAATTTATCCATTTCTTCCAGATTGCCTAATTTGTTGGCATACAATTTTTCATAATAAAAAAATTTTTTCATAATATTATCGTATACTTGTCTGTATTTTTGTGATGTTGTGAGTTCTCTGTTGTTTGTTATTTTATTTATTTGGATCCTTTCTCTTTCATTTTTGTAGGTTTGACTAAGGAGTTATCAATTTTATTAATTTTTTCAGAGAACCGCTCCTGGCTTCATTGATCTCTTCTACTGTTTTTTTTTTTTTAATTTCTGTATCATTTATTTTTGCTCTAATCTTACCATTTCCCTTCTTCTACTGATGTTAGGCTTCATTTGTTGTTATTTTTCTAGTTCCTTTAGGTGTAAGGTTAGGTTGCATATTTGAGATTTTTCTTCTTGAGATAGGCCTATATTGCTACATACTCCCTCTTATGTCCTGTTTTGCTGCATCCCAAATGTTATGAACTGTCGTGTTTTCATTTGTTTCTTTGTTTTTACCTAATTTATTTTATTTTCTTGTTGACTCATTCATTGTTTTGTAGCATGTTGTTTACCTTCCATGTACTTGCAGTCTTTCTCAAATTTTATCTTGTGGTTGGTTTGAAATTTCATAGTGTTGTGGTCAGAAAGTATGTATGGTATGATTTCATTCTTTCAGTACTTGTTGAGGCTTGATTTGTGACCAGTATGTGATCTATTCTGGAGAATGTCTTACAAGTACTTGTAAAGAATGTGTATTCTGCTGATTAGGGTGAAATGTTCTGAATATATCTGTTAAATCCATTTGGTCCAGTGTGTCACTCAAAAACATTGTTTTCTGGGGATCCCTGGGTGGTGCAGCGGTTTGGCGCCTGCCTTTGGTCCAGGGCGTGATCCTGGAGACCCGGGATCGAATCCCACGTCGGGCTCCCGGTGCATGGAGCCTGCTTCTCCCTCTGCCTGTGTCTCTGCCTCTCTCTCTCTCTCTCTCTCTCTCTCTGTGACTATCATAAATAAATAAATAAATAAAATTTAAAAAAAAAAAAACATTGTTTTCTTGTTGATTTTTGCTTAGATGATCTGTCCCTTCGTGTAAGCAGGCCCTACTGTTTTTGTATTATTATCGATGAGTTCCTTTATGTTTGATATTAATTGTGTTACATATTTAAGTGCTCCCAAGGTGGGGAAGATCTTCTTTGATAGACCCCTTTCTTTATTATATAATACCCTTCTTCATCTCTTGTTCCAGTCTTTGGTTTAAAATCTAGTTGGTCTGATATAAGTATTGCTACTCTGGCTTTTTTTGATGTCCACTTGCATGGTAATTATTTCTCCATCCACTCACTTTCAATCTGCAGATGTCTTTAGGTCTAAAATGAGTCTCCTGTAGGCAGCATATAGATGGATTTTTTGTGTTTTTTATCCATTTTGACACCATGTCATTTGATTTACATTCAGAGTAATTATTGTTAGATATCAATTTAGTGCCATTTTATTACTTGTTTTGTCATTGTTTCTGGAGTTTTTCTGTGTGTTTTTTTAAATAAAGATTTATTTATTAAGAGAGAATGAGAGAGCATGAGCAGGAGGAGTGGCAGAGGGAAAAACAGACTCCTCACTGAGCAGGGAGCCAGATGCATTGCTCAATCCCAGGACTTCAGAATCATAACCTGACCTGAAGGCAAACAGTTAACCAACTGAACTACCCAGTTCCCCCTATATTACCTTCTCGTCTTTGTTAGTTTTAGTCTTATTTCCCACTTAGTGAGTCCTCTTTAATATTTTTTGCAAGGCTGGTTTAGTGGTCATGAAATCCTTTATTTCTGTTTGTCTGTGAAACCCTTTCTATTCTGAATGACAGCCTTGTTGGATAGAGTATTCTTACCTGCATATTTTTCCCATTCAGCATGTTGAATATATCATGCCACTTTCCTTTGGACTGCTAAGTTTCTGTGGATAGGTCTGCTGCTAATACAGTTTATTTTCCCTCTTAAGTTAGGAACTCCTTTTGTCTTGCTACTTTTAGGATTTTTTCTGTATCTCTGTTTTTTTGTTTTGGGTTTTTTTTTTGTTTTGTTTTGTTTTTTGTGTGAATTTAGCTACAGTATGTCTTGGTGTTGGCCTGCTTTTGTTGAATTTGATAGGAGTTCTCCCATCAAAAAACCTTCCCCTTTTCTCTCTTCTTCTGGGACTTCTTCTTTGGATACAAATGTAATTATGTTTCATGGAGTCACTGAGTTCCTTAAGTCTACTTTTTCGTCCTAGATTTTTCCCTCCTTTATATTAGTTCCCTTATTTTCCATAATTGTATCTTCTGTATCATTTATTCATTCCTCTGCTTCTTCCTTCCTTGTGGTCATGGCATCCAGTCAGTTTTGAATCTCAGTTATTGCATTTTTCATTTTGCCCTGGTTATTTTAAAGCTCTTTTATCTCAGTGTTAAGGATCTCCCTGGTCTCCTATGGTTTTCTCAATCCCAGCTAGTATCCTTATGATTGTTGCTTTAATTTCTGAATCAAGCATATTACTTACATCTATTTTGTTTAGATCCTTGACCATGACCTTTTCTTGTTCTTTCATTTGTCCTGAATTTGTCTGTCTTGGCATTTTGTCTAGGTCTCTGTATTCTTTTATGTGTTACAAAAGTCTGTTATGCTTCCTGCTCTTGATAGTAATGACTTTATGTAGAAAAGATCATACAATGTCCAGGGCATGGGACTTCATTAAGTGTCTCTGGTGTGCTATATGCACTCTGCTGCTGTGTTATGGCTGCTCTATGCCTCAAATCAGTACTCTGCAGTTTCTCCTTGCCTACAATGGGTAGTGTCTGGACCTTGGCCAGAGTCTGACTGGTTTTAACTAGTTGTGTTCTGGTCTGCTTTTTAAAAAGAGACCTGATGCCATTTACACTAGGGCTGAAGCTTTGCAGAAGTCTGTGGTCAGTAGACATGATGCCTATGGGGGTTTGTGCTGGTCTTTGGGAGGAGGAGCCTGCTGTGTTAGTTCTCAGGCACACTTGCCTCAGGAAAGCAAAACCAGTAGAGTGAAGAGAGGCAGGGTTGGTGTAAGCAATTAAGCAGCCTGTGTTGGCACTCTTCTATTTATTGAAGTTAATTTATGGTGGAGGGCAGTGGAAGGAAGTGGCACCTGCCAGTTCCTTTTCCCGAGAGAGGGAAGTTCGTGCTCATGAATGTCAGGGAAGCACTCCCAGAGGAGCAAATAAAGTCCCTTTATGCACCCTAAGTGTTTTTTAGATCATTGTTTTCTCACTGTCTATGTCTGGGTTGCTTGCCTGCCTGTTGCAGTACAGTGCATGTTGGTCTCTTCTCCAGTGAGGCTGGCTGAGTTTTAGCGACCTGGTGTGGTGGGGACCTGTGCTGGTCTGGGGGAGGGTTTTGCTGTGCTGAGGGTGGTACAGGCTTAAGACAGAAGGGCAGTCTCACCAGAGCTCAGGAGTGTGGAATTTGGAGCAAAGCTCACTAAGCAGCCAATGTCTGGTTTCACTATCCTCAGCAGGTGTCTCTGTACCTATTCTGAGGGGTGAGGGAAGGAAAATATTGCCCACTGGCTCCTTTGCCCCCAAAGAGGCAATGGTACCCATCTCAGATGCACTCCAGAAAGGGGGAGCCATTTTTCCCAGTGCATCTCAGGAGATCTCAGATAATGCCATCTGCCCCTGGTTTACCTTCCTGCCTTCTCTATGGGAGAACTGCAGCACCCTCAGGGCTCTGTACCAGCTATGCCAGGGACCTCTAAAACTCCAGTCTTCAAGCCCTGCTGGCTAAAAAAAAACTCACGAAAATCACCCCCTCTTGTTTTCTCAGTTAATGTGTTTGGGAAGTGTATTCATTGTGTGATTCCCTGTGTGCTCCTCTCTCTTGCCTCCCTCTGCTACCTGGGCTCCTTCACCTCTACAGCACCTAAGATCCATTTCTCCCCCAAACCAGGTTTCTGCATCTCCTACCTTTTACGATGTGGCCTCCTCTCTCTCTCTAGTTGTGTACTTTGTTCTGTCAGTCTTCAGATTGATTTCTTGGGTATTCAGAATGATTTGATACTTATCTAGCTGTGTTTGAGGCATGCAGCAAGCCTACAGTTCTCCTATTACTCTACCACCTTAGCTCCTCTATTTTTATATTATTTTTATTTTTGAACCATGATAATATTTTTATATATTAAAAGTTTTGAAAATCAGCAGGGATGGGGAAAAACAAAAGGTGATTACAACCATAAGGAAGTGAAACTAACTGCATAACAAATTGATAACAAGCATACAGAAAGAAAACAGTCCGAGTAACTGTTGAACATGTTACTCTGATTATTTACCCTTAGTGGAATTAAGGACAAAAATAAATCAAAATATGAACCTAATTTTGTTATTAGTAGTACTATGGGAGTAGACTGTTTTAAACTGTTTTTTTTTTTGTATATTTTAAGTGTGAGCATATGCATAAGTATATCAATGTTGTAAAACAGATAAAAATATGGAACAGGAGAAAAATAGGAGCAACCTTGTGACATTACATTGGAACAGAATTATCAGTATGAATTCAAGATTATAAGGATTATAAAGAAGTCCCTAACTTTTCACCAGAAAGGCCTGGAAGCATTGAAATCCCAATAGTAATAAGTATAACTAGCATGTAGATCTTGAGTACTAAATATTATTCCTCACTAAAAGAAACCAAAATTCTTTGAATAAAAGACTGATTCAGTATCTGGAGTGAGTAAAGTAATGAATACTTATCACAAGGACACAAGAACTATTTTGCGTTGGCTCCCACTGGCCCAATGTAGGATAATTTGAACATAAAAAAACAATAATAATACTTATGAATTACAACATGTTTAGTAAGAAATTATGCTATAATTTCACAACAATGCAAAAGTATGGGGAAAGGGAAAGCTCTTCCTTAAGAAGGATGTCAGCACTTGTAAAAGGAATGATAAAATTTTGAAAATCATATTTTGCAACTACCATTGTAATAATGACTGCAGGTAACAATCATCGTTGGTTGCTAAAACTATATGGTGAGAAATTATTGGGAAATGGGATATTTACACAGTTTCAAAATGTAACCTATTGACTTTTACTTATTAATTTCAAAGAGAAAAAGTATCCTTAAAATAGAGAAGTCTGGTACACTCCCTTAACCAAATGATCAAACTTAATATTATTAATTCTGGTGCAAAGCAACATTGTGTACCACCTGATCTGACACACTAGGGCGCATCACCTATATTGTATTTCTACCAAAAATGTTTATCATGGATCTAATAAGCAGGAGCAACTAAACAAAACAACTTAATGGCATTCTTTAAAAAAACCTACCTGGACATTTTAGAAGTGTCAGTGTCACACATACCTACACAGACTAGGAAACTTATAAATTCAGTGTACTGATCATGATTGGATTCTGGGTGGAAAAATATGTATATAAAGGGACAGTGGGTGAAATCTGACTATGGACTATGTGTTTTATAAATTTCTTTGGTGTGATAACATTTGTATTCTAGTCAGTATGAAAGTATTCTTGTTTTTAGGAAATATATACTAATATTTAGGAATGAAATGTAATGATGTCTGTAACTAATTCTCAAATGAATTAGCAAAAAGTAAATTTAGAGAGAGGATGAAGTGGGAAAAAGTGTCTGTGGCAGTTGCTAAACAAGGAGAAGCATGAGTTTCCAGATTGAAAGGGTCTACCAAGTACCCAGCACGATGAATGGAAAGGAAAACATACACACATCACAACACATTATCATAAAATTTCAGAGTTGAAGATAAATAAAACAACCTTAAAAGTTATAAGAAGAATACCTCAAAGGGGAGTTGATCATGAGGGGATTGAACTAATAGATTACCTAATATGATAATGAGAAAAATAATATTCAGATGGGCTTCATAATTCTGGAAGAAAGTTTAGCGAGAATTGCCAATAGTGACATAGAAAACTAAGAAAATGAAAAAACAAGGCAATTACTAAGTCCAGGAAGAATTAAAACTTTTATGAGAAAAAAAATATATATAGGAAGCAGGGCAAGATGGCAGAAGAGTAGTGTCCCCAAGTCACCTGTCCCCACCAACTTACCTAGATCACTTTCAAATCATCCTGAAAACCTACGAATTCGGTCTGAGATTTAAAAAGAGCTGGAATGCTACAGAGAGAAGAGTTCAGTCGGGCAGGATCCCAGGAGGGACAGGGATGCCCTCAGGCTCCCAGGGGCACTAACAAAGGAACTGCACCCCAGGGGAGAGTGCGCCACACACCACTAGCTGAGCTCCCTAAAGGGCTTGAGCGCGAGCCCCCTCGGCCCGGGAGCAGCGGGAGCAGCTCCGGGGGGCGGCTCCGTGTGGAGGGGGCTGCGCCTGGGGAACGCGATTCTAGCGGTGCAGGCCCTGGAGCCCAGGGCGCTGGGGGACAGCCCAAGATCCGACGCTCCCCCTGGGACAGGCAGAGGCCGGGAGGACACAGGACAGCAAGGACGCTCCTGCTGCCTGCCGGCCCTGAACTGTGCAAATGAGCGCCCTCCGCCGGTGGAGCATCCAGGCCCCTGCGGACTGGAAGCTGCGGTAGTTACTGCAGGAGCTGACCCCAGGGCTAGAGAACTGGCCGCCGCCACTGTTGTTGTTCCTCCTGGTGTCACCTTGTACCTGTGGCTGAGCAGGGGCCTCACAGGATAAACAGCTCCCACTGAGCTGTGCACCTGGCAGGGGACTGAGAAGCTCCCCCAGGTGCACACACCTGAGAATCAGCACAGTAGGCCCCTCCCTCAGAAGACCCACTGGAAGGACAGGGGAAAAGCAAGTTATTGACCAATCAGTACTGGAAAGTTCCAGGGGAAGTGGAGGGATTTACAGTATATAGAATCAGAGGATATTCCCCCTTGTTTTTTGTTTTCTGTTTGTTCCCCCCCCCCTTTTTTTTCCTTTTTTCTCTCTATTTTTCTCCTTTTTCCAGTACAACTTGTTTTGGCCACTCTACACTGAGCAAAATGACTAGAAGGAAAAACTGACCTCAAAAGAAAGAATCAGAAACAGTCCTCTCTCCCACAGAGTTACAAAATCTGGATTACAATTCAATGTCAGAAAGCCAATTCAGAAGCACTATTATACAGCTACTGGTGGCTCTAGAAATAAGCATACAGGACTCAAGAGACTTCATGACTGCAGAATTTAGATCTAATCAGGCAGAAATTAAAGATCAATCAAATGAGATGCAATCCAAACTGGAGGTCCTAACGACAAGGGTTAACGAGGTAGAAGAACGAGTGAGTGACATAGAAGATAAGTTGATGGCAAAGAGGGAAACTGAGGAAAAAAAGAGACAGACAAAAGACCACGAGGATAGATTAAGGGAAATAAATGACAGCCTGAGGAAGAAAAACCTACGTTTAATTGGGGTTCCCGAGGGTGCCAAAAGGGACAGAGGACCAGAATATGTATTTGAACAAATCATAGCTGAGAACTTCCCTAAAGTGGGAAGGGAAACAAGCATTCAGATCCAGGAGATAGATCCCCCCCTAAAATCAATAAAAACCTTTCAACACCTCGACATTTAATAGTGAAACTTGCAAATTCCAAAGATAAAGAGAAGATCCTTAAAGCAGCAAGAGAGAAGAATCCATTACCTTTATGGGGAGAAGCATTAGGATAACAGCAGACCTCTCCACCGAGACCTGGCAGGCCAGAAAGGGCTGGAAGGATATATTCAGGGTCCCAAATGAGAAGAACTTGGAGCCAAGAATACTATATCCAGCAAGGTTCTCATTCAGAACAGAAGGAGACATAAAGAGCTTCCAAGATAGGCAGAAACTGAAAGAATATGTGGCCACCTAAACAGCTCTGCAAAAAATATTAAGGGGGACTCTGTAAGAGAAAGAGGAAGTCCAAGGAAACAATCCACAAAAACAGGGACTGAGTAGGTATCATGATGACACTAAATTCATATCTTTCAGTAGTAACTCTGAACGTGAATGGGCTTAATGACCCCATGAAAAAGCGCAGGGTTTCAGACTGGATAAAAAAGCAAGACCCATCTATCTGCTGCTTACAAGAGAGTCATTTTAGACATAAGGACACCTCCAGCCTGAAAATAAAAGGTTGGAGAACCATTTACCATTCAAATGGTCTTCAAAAGAAAAAATATATAAAATTTTAGTACCTACTTGACTCAACAGGTAATGCTTTACATGGTCATAATAAGGAAAACACTAAATATTAACACTTGTGCTAATACATATATGTATGTGTAAATACCAGAAGAAATAGCTATGCATTTGAGAATAGGAAAGAGATAGTCAAGCATGAAGGAGAAGGAAAAAGACCTTTTTATTATAAGCTTTTTAATCTTAAGTTTTTAAGATCTATACATTTGTGCTTAATACAAATAAAAGTAATTTAAAATCTATTTTTTACATTTTTACTACTTATTAATTCAAATGTAATTAATTTGAATAAAAGACTGATTCAGTATCTGGAGTGAGTAATGAGTACTTATAGTAATATTAATATTATTATAAGTATAATATTAAATGATGATAATTATTTGTGATTTATTTCATTGGTATTTCCACAAAAGTAATTCTTTTTTTTCTAGTAGCTTTTGATGAAGTTTTCACTGAGGATTTTATTTTGTTTTTGACAGTATTAAATAAAAAAATATGAAATACGTAATCCATGGGGAGTTTTGTGCCAATGAAGTGGTCCATACATGCCAAGATTGAGAACTACACTCTTCATAATCCAGAAGAATTAAATAGCTGAGCAAAATAGTTCATTTTTAAGCTGCCTAGCTAGCAATGAAAGAGGAGCCTTAACCACTCAGATGTGGAAACAAATTTTAGTTGTTTTGCTTAAGGGTGTATTTGTAAAAGTCCTATAACTGGTAGTACCAGTAAAAGTAACAAAATTCCTTTTGTCTCCCAGCATGTTAAGCAGTAGCTGTCAAGAGACAAATTAATTGTAGATAAGAGTTTGGAATCTATACCACATCTCCAAAGTTAACTTTAATATCCATTGTTAACAAAAATAGCTACTGAAAGAAGCAAGCTTTTCAGGAGAAAATTTATTTTAAAGTATATGTCAGGATTTCAGGGTATTATTTTTAAGTCCCTTTAATAGATAATAGTGCTTTTGATTAAATATTTATCAGTTACTATCACCTTTAAAATTTTTCACCCTTTGTCCTTCAAAATTAAAAATAAAACTTTAAAATTTTATTTCTTTTAAGTGAAATGTTTTACAGCATATGGGATTTCACAGCTTTTTGTTTGTTCACTGGACTAATAGTTTAACAGTAAAAAAAGCATTCCTACCTCATTTTTTCCCACTTGTACTATGGTTGAGGAATTTGGAGAGGCACTAAATGAATGCAAATCCTTCAGAGTCCATAGTTAGAAATTATGTATTTTCAATTATTATGCTAGTTATATGACTTTTTTCTTTGTTTCTCTTGCTTTTGCTTTTTAGGGTAAGATAGCTGAACGTGGTACCCACCATGGCTTGCTTGCAAACCCTGGCAGTATCTATTCAGAAATGTGGCATACACAGAGTAGCCGTGTGCAGAACCATGGTAACCCCACATGGGATGCAAAGAAAGAAAATGTGTCCAAAGAGGAGGAAAGGAAGAAACTACAAGAAGAAATTGTCAACAGTGTAAAAGGCTGTGGAAACTGTTCCTGCTAAGTTGTATGAGACATTTTTTTTTACACATTTGCACTGAAGCAGAATTGTTTTATTAAAAAAAAATCATACATTCCCATTTTCTATAATCCTTCTTTTAGGTGAGATTTATTTGAAAAGGAGTTTGAGTTTTACATCTTTCACAATATTTAATGTGAGGTCTGTATTTAGCCCCAGATTATTTTCTTGTTACTGCCTTAGTTGTGCCCTAAGCATAGTTTTTGTTACCATTTCACTTTTCCCCATTTCTATTTTTGAGGCCTGATAGCCATTTGATATCTATAACCAGATTAATTATACTGGATTCCAAATTTTAATAGTTTTTTAAATCTGCTTTATGTTGACAATTGAGATGGAAAGTATCCATTTCTTTAAAAATAAAGGACAGTAAAAATTCATTGTTTCTCCTCCTCTCTCCCCACTCACATACTTTAATAATAGCAATTCTTTCGTTTTTTTAAAGCATTTGCAATTGTATATCTTTTGGAGGAAAAGCCTTAATTTTCATGTATGTATGTAGAATGTTCTTCATCATTAACCAGCATCTCTAATGTTGGGAATTTTATTTTTTCATCAAAATGATTTGCTGCTTTTATTTTGGACCAAAATTTATAGTTTTCTCTTTAAACACTTAACACCCTGATGTAATTTGACAGTTGTCCTACTGGGAATGATCTAAAAAGCTTAAAAAGTTAATTGTTCTTCTATTTCCATCTTAACTATAGTGCTTTTCCTGTCTGAAGTTATATAAAGAAACAACTAAGTGGAATGTATGCATGCATATATATGTGTGTATGCACATGTTCATATATGTATTTAAAGTAACAACCACTTAAAAATTATTAATGACCTTGAGGTAAATAAGAGAAGATTATATATATATATATATATATACTCTAGATGATTGGGACTTTAATCAGTGTTGACATGTTAGAATTTATTACAAGGTTTTCCCTTTTTCAGTAATTTAATGAGTTCATTTAAGTGTGACATAACAAGGAAAAGCCCAAACAAAACAAGTTTTACCTGCTAAATAATTAATAAAACGTTGTTATATGTTCACTGAGAAGCTCCTCTCTTTTCCAGTTTGAATAGCTTCTTTTTGAAGAAACTTATTTTATAATTTTCATATGATTAGAGGTGGTCTCTAGACCACTGGATCATGTGGTCATTAACCAGTATTTTCAGCTAATAAAAACTTGAATTACCTGAAAAACACAATTATAAGGGCCATTAAGTAAGCCTTAAATATTTTTCTCTTATTAAGATACAGTAAAACAATAGGCAAAACGAAAGAAAAGCTACCTAGGATGATTCACTCAGAAGAAAATGTCAAGAAAAGGGGCATTTATTATAATAATAATTTTACATTACAATATTACATATTCACATAAGAGGCTATAAAGTATAAATTTTTAAATCAATGTTGAAACATAATTTTTTTTAATGGTTTGGGATAAATAAGCTACAGTTTTAGAATATGGGCTCTGAAAATGGAGCAAGATGATACGGTTTTCTCATCCATTTTAAAGATTGTATATTTTCTTTCTATAGGAATCCCAGTTTACAAAAATTAAATTGAAACCAGGGTAATTTGGGATCAGATTTGGAAATTTTTCAACAGTTATAAAGTCTGAGGGTCAGCTGTGAGAATTATAAAGAGGCCTAGGCATTTGGACAAACTCGGAGTATGCATTTACTTTTCCTCTACAGGGATTTGCACCTTTTATACACCTTAAGATAAATATTTTGCCTTTTCCCTTAGATGTTGACAAAGATAAGTTTGCACAAATGGCTAGTTTAAAAATAAGTTTTGAGGGACACCTGGGTGGCTCACTCTCTTAAGCGCTCAACTCTGGATTTCAGTTCAATTATGATTTTAGAATCATGAGATCAAGCCCTGCATCAGGCTCTAAGCTGGGCATAGAACCTGCTTAAGATTCTCTCACTCCCTCTGCCTGTCCCCCACCCTACCCTTGCACGTTCACATATTCTCTCTCTCTCTCTCTCTCTCTCTCTCTCATAAATAAGTTGGTTTAACCAGCTTAAGATTCTCTCCTGCCCTTCCCCCACCAACCCCCCCACCCTCTCTCTCTTTCTCTCATAAATGAATAGATAATAAGTAAAAATAAGTTTTGCTTTAAGGACAAGATATTTAAAGATTATATGAATTCTTGTTCCCGAATCACTGTCTATATTGTCATCTCACTGTCATCCTTCCTAATTGCAGGATGTGTCAGTGAGTAGCAACTTTTGCCAATGTAGATTCATAATTCATATATACCTTGTACCTTTATCATTGGATATTCTGTTGTGGATTGTTGTTGTTGAAAGCTTTTAAATATAGTTGCATTGGCAGCTTTCTTAAATTATAGAAAATCCCCTTTCCCCCTGCTTTGAGTATATAGATTTTGAATGTAAACTGTATAATAAATGACAATATTAAGTCAAATAAGCTGGTTAAAACTGATTAGTTAAGACAAAATGACTCAGCAAGGGAGGCTCTTTACCACAGTTTTTTTATTGTTACAGCAATTTATGCAGATAATTATTACTAAATAAACAATATGTGTTTGTTAGAAATGGGTGGCCCATTGAAGCAACTCTTTTTCTGCATTGCATAGGTAGAACTGATATTTTGTCCTTCACACCTTCAGAGTAAGTATGGATAATTAGTAGACACTCTGGAAGTATGGCCTTAGATCCTTATGCAGAAGATGAAAACTTGGGACGCCTGGGTGTCTCACCAGTTGAACGTCTGCTTTTAGCGCAGATTGTGATCCCAGTCCAGGGATCGAGTCCCGCATCAGGCTCCCTGCGAAGAGCCTGCTTTTCCCTCTATGTCTCTGCCTTTCTCTCTATGTCTCTCATGAATAAATAAATAAAATCTTTAAAAAAATAAAGAAGGTGAAAACTTGGAATTGCCTCAGAGAAAGTAATCGCTTGCAGAGTTCATAATATGGGTAAAATGATAGGAAATTATGGTACTTTCATTTAGCTGTCACATTTTTGATGACCAATCAGTGAAAGGCAGCTCTCTGTTGCCCCAAGTTTTTCAGTTCTAATGATTAGGGAGGAAACCTTTGGGGTAGAGAAATTTTTGACTGCAAAGCATGCAAAACTAGCATTTTGATTAAGTAGAGTTGGAAATGAAGCACCTGTTCTAATTAAAAAGTTGGAACATTTTGGTTTAAAAAGGAAGTGGATAGTTTTTATATTTCCTGTTCTCACACAGCTGCACAACAATGTTTTTCACTGATTACTTTCTATTCCATTTCTACTTCATAAAATCATAGGATTTTTAGAGTTGGAAGGAATATAGAGGTCTTTAATACAGTTTCCTCATAAGGAAACTGAATTTCAGGAGAAGTTACTGAGCTTGCTAGGAACCAAGTTGGAATGAAAACCCTGGCTCTTGACACCTACTCCATTTCTCTTTTTGCTGTATATTTCTGCTCAGAAGTTAGGTTTAAAATATATTGAAGGCTAAGACTTCGAGAATGTTGAAGTGAGCTCAGTAGACCCTCTCCACCAAAACAACTGTTTGAAATTATGTTTTTAAAACAATAATTTAAAGTCTTTAGAAATTGTCCAAAGAGCATATAGCAATTGGAAAAACATTGATTCAAGAAAACCTATTAAATATCAGAATAGCAGGAGTCTGTGGCATTTCAAGAATTACTGGCATATCCTCTAGCATAACCAGTCTGTGTTATAGAAGCTCTATCTTGGGTACACTATTCTAGGCAGATGTGGTGAAGATATTAGGGCTCCTCTCCCCACCTCCCATCCTGGATCTGTGGTTTCAGCTGCCTTGTATTTCTTTCCCCCCAAACTCTGTATTGCAGAAATTTATTCCACAGACACAGCCAAGAGGACTGGTAACCTTCCACCTTTTAGCCTACATTCTTTTTTTTTTTAAGATTTTATTTATTTATTTATTTATTTATTTATTTATTTATTTATTTATTTGAGACATAGAGAAAGAGGCAGAGACACAGACAGAAGCAGGCTCCATGCAGGGAGCCCAACATGGGACTCGATCCCAGGTCTCCAGGATCCCACCCCGGGCCAAAGGCAGCGCTAAACCCCTGAGCCACCGGGGCTGCCCCATTCTTTTAGTGGAAGCTCTATTCTTTGTGTAGGCTGAGAATACTGAGGCCTTGATTTTTTCCACCCTACCTGACTCAAAGTTTGGTTGTTTCACTCAAGGAGAGGAAAACTGAGAAGGACTGACACCGTGCTCCAGTGCCCACTCAGGAGGTTCTAATTAAACAGGAGGTTTTACTCTGGGCCCCTTCCTTCAGGGTCAGTTCAGTGGTGCACAGGTTCTTTTTAAGTGGGAAGGTATGCAATGAGGACAAAGAATTCCACCACTCTGTCCAGGGGACTGACTTCATTTGAAACAGCATGGTGAACTCTGCCCCTATGGACATTGTCAAAACAATGGAGATCTTGATGGAGAGCAATTAGGAAGAGCTGATACAAGCAAAGCAGCAGAGCAGCCAGAATTTTAATAAAAAGAAATCAAGAGGGAACCAAAAAGAGACCTCCTGGGAGCACAGTCAACTCTCGGGATTGGAAAGACTGTGTACATGTGCTGGTCGGCACCTACTCAGGACAATTAGAGCAGAACATGTGGCACACTTAAAAGCATTTCCCAGTACATGCAGACCCATGAACACAGAGCAAAAGCTTTGCTGGTACAAGGAACTTGACCAAACACAACAATAAAGTGTTCTGATCTAGAGGTGACTATTAGGGATATAGGCATAAAAATAAAATCACACTCCTTGGCAGTCTGGAAAACTATGTATATGTCTAAAACTGTGCCCTCCTGGGACAGAAAAGGAACCTCCCAGTTACTAGTTCTTGGCTGAATATGGGTCAAAAGAAAACTCCCTGACATAAAGCAGCCTCTAAGCGCATACAAATCCATTGGTAAAGGGTAAAAATCTTGCCAGTAAGTGCATTATGCCCACCCAGAGACAACCCTTAGGTGACTAGATAAAATAGATAACAACAGGCTGCACACTGCAAGGGAAATAACCAAGAAAATACTGAGCCCTTGGAGGAGGAGGATCATTATCCAGAGTTGCTTTAAGATACTATTATAAAATGTCCACTTATAACAAAAGATTATAAGAAATGCAAAGAAGCAGTGTCATGCATACACAGGAGAAACAGGCAGTAAATGCGGCCTTAAGGAGCCCAGATGGTAGATGTAGCATACAAAGATTTTTCAATAAAGAAATATAAATCATTTTAAAAGAACCAAATGGAAATTCTGTAGTTAAGAAGTACAGTAACTGAAATGAGAAATTTACTAAAGGAGCTCAATAATGTATTTGAGCTGGCCAAAGAAAAGAATCTACAAACTTGAAGATAGACCAGTGGAGAGAATGCAGTCTGAAGAACAGAGATAAAAATGAGAAATATCCTCAAGAGAAATGTGGAACACCATTACAAATACCAATGTATTCATAAAGTAAGTAGCAGAGGAGAGGAAAGGAGCAGAAAAAAATATTCAAAGAGATGGATGGAAACATCTAAATTTGATGAAAAACATTACACATCAAAAAAGCTCCAAAAACACCAATTAGGAAAAAAACAGATGTTCAAAGCTAAAGATAAGTAGAAAATTGTAAAAACAATAAGAGAAAAATGACTCCTCACATACAAGGAAACCCCAATATGATTAGCAGGTGAAGTTTCTCATAAGAAACAGTAAAAGCATGAGAGACTCCTAACTCTGGGAAACAAACAAAGGGTAGTGGAAGGGGAGGTGGTCAGGAGGTGACTGGGTGATGGGCACTGAGGGGGGCACTTGACGGGATGAGCACTGGGTGTTATACTATATGTTGGCAAATCAAACTCCAATAAAAAAATATACTACAAAAGTAAAAACCAGAAGACAAAGGGATCACATATTCAAATTGCTGAAATTAAAAAACTGTCAACCAAGAATATTATATCCAAAACTATCAGAAATGAAGGTGAGATAAAGATGGAAGTTAAAAGAAAATGCATTACTAGTAAATCTTTATTACAAGAAATACAAAAATACAAAGGAAATTATTCAGGCAAAAAGCAGGTGACACCAGACGGTAATTCAAATACATAAAACAGAGCACCAATAAAGTTTCTTGTGTGATACTTAATAAAAGTATAATTGCATGTTTCTTCTTTCTTTTAGAAGAACTTACATTTTCCACTGGAAAATAATTATTGAGATCCCATCAGTTGTACAATCTGCTTCTGACATTAAGCTCCTTCATTTGCAGTTTGGTCTTTCATAAGTGATCCCATGAATGTTTTCTTATCCTCCACAATCTGGAATCAGTCATGGCCAAACCTGGAGGTGGTGTCAATGAACTTAAGGTCAATTTTCTCCATGTCCTGCCACTTGATCTGCACCAACAATGACTTGTGGAGAGTAAACACTTGTTTCTTGTTTCTCACTAAACAGCCATTCAGCATGACAAAGTCATTGGTCATTTCACCGTAGTTGACAAAGCCAACTCAGAGGGTTGATGCTCTTGTCAGACATCATAATCAGTGGAAGCATTGTTCTTGATTAGTTTGCCATCCTTGACGAGGTAGCCCTGACCAATCTTGTAGATATTCTTGTTGATCTCCGTGCAGTGATGGTAGCTTTTCTGTCCAGCCCATTCCATGGAGCCACTTGGGCAGGATGCCATGCCCCAATACAGCCCACCATGCACAGTCTCTGGTAGGTCTTGCAGGGTATCTTGATGTGCCAGTGGCTGGTGACCTTTGTAACCTTTGCCCTTGGTAACACTAATGACATCTACTCATCTTGCCCAAACACTTGGTTCACAGGCACCTGCTGTTCCATGTTCTTAAGGGCCCAGTCCAGCTTTTCAACCACTGTGCCTCTATTCACCTGGATCTCC
Source organism: Canis lupus familiaris (assembly GCF_011100685.1). Taxonomy (NCBI): domain Eukaryota; kingdom Metazoa; phylum Chordata; class Mammalia; order Carnivora; family Canidae; genus Canis; species Canis lupus. The sequence goes on along the minus strand of NC_049260.1, from coordinate 58,443,000 downwards.
ATGGGGTGGGCTTTCTTTTGGAATAGAGGAAGCAGGGGCATCTGGGAGTGGATGATGATGTGGATGATTTGGTAGTACTTCTTCATGCTGTTGAAGTCGTTCTCTAGCTGCTGCTTGCCATCATCATCCTATCACTTGCATCCTACCTATTTGGTTGAAGGCCTTCTTAAACTTATGCCAGTTGTTATAGAAGTGCTTTTTGCACTCATCATGGATGTGCTTAGCAAGGATGGTCTTCAAAGTACAGAGGCCTCAAGGGGTTTCTTCATAGCCCATGATGCCCATAACGACCATAGATGGTGTTTCCACAATGGTCACATCCTCCACAATTTCCTTCTTGTTCACTTTGGATCCTGGCCTGTTGACCTCTCACACAATGTAAGTCATGCCAGCCTTGTAGCCCAGGAAGGCTGTGAGGTGGATAGGTTTGGAAGATTCATCCTTGGGGAAGCTCTTCACCTTCCCATGGTGCCAGCTACTGTGTTTCTAGGGCAAGAAGTCCAGGGACCCATGTCTGGGAGCAGAGAATTTCCTATGAGACATTCTGCCGCCAAATGCAAGGAGAGCAAGAAATTTTTTTAATTTCATTGAAGTTGACTTAGAAAGCAGTCCTGTGTAGCAATATGTATTCTTCTGTTGGGAATGGAAAAAAAGTCTTGTAGTAATGAAAGTAATTCTTGGAAATGAAACCAGATGATATCCAGAATACACAAGAATAAATGAAGGGAGCTAGAAATGGGATATATGATGATTAAAATTAACAAAAATCTATGAATATACACCTGCCCTTAGGTGTTTTTGAAAGATATAAGATCATATAAACTAATAGTTTTAACTATGTATTGTTGAGTTTAATATATATACATATATATGCATATGAATAACAAATGTAATACATATAACAGTAGTACAAAAAGGTGGTATGGAAAGGAGCTATATAGGAATAGGTTCTATAATTTACTGGAACAAATCAGTGCAAATATGAAGTAAATTCTGAGAGGTAAGAATGGATATTGTAAGCTCTAGAACAACAACTAAGTACCTGAAGAAATATACTTAAAATATTAAAGGGATCAAAATGTTACACTGGAACAGATCCACTTAATACAAGATGAAGACAATAAAATAGGAATAGAAAAAAAAGAGGCATATAGAAAAAAAGTGGAAGATGTAACAATATAAAATATGAAATAAGTCAAAAGGCAGAGATGGTCAGATTGAATATAAAAATCATGGTCCAACTTGATCCAACAAGTGTCCTGTCTATAGGAGAAGCACTTCATATTCAAAGATAGTGCCTATACTAATATCAGACAAAATAAACTTTAAAACAAACAAATGCCACTAAATATAAAAGAGATATTTCATAATATCAGAAATTCAATCTTTTAGGAAAATATGACAATTTTAAACATGCACCCAAGAACCTATCAAAATAGATGAAACAAAAACAGAATTGAAGGGAAAAATAGACAATGCAACAAATAATAGTGGAAGATTTCACAGCCCCTTTCAATAATGGATAGAACAACTAGGTAGAAGATCAAAGAAATAGAAGACTTAAACAGAATACACACTCTGCCCAAGTGCACATGGAAGATTCTTCAGGATAGACCATATGCTAGGCCAAAGAGCAAGCCTCAATAAATTTTAAAAGATTTGAAGTCCTACAAAACATGTTCTCTGGCCACGATAAAAATACTAGAAATCAGTACTAGAGGAGGAAAACATGGAAACTTCAGAAGGAAATTAACTCACTTTAAATGTGGGTCAAAGAAGAAATCACAAGGGGAGACTAGAAAATATTTGGAGGTGAATGAAACAGAAATGAATGAATGGGATGCAGCTAAATCTATCACTCAAGGGAATTTTATAGCTGTAAATGTCTATAATTTAAAAGAAGGAACATCTCAAATCAGTAACCTAAATTTCTGCCTTAGGAAACTAGAAAAATATGAGCAAATTGAATCAAAAGCTAGCAGAAAGCTTAGAGCGTAAATTCATGAAATACAAAATTAGTGGAGAAAGTTACAAAGCCACAAGTTGGTTCTTTGGGAAGATTAACAAAATCAAAAATTTAAGACTAGACCAATAACAAAATAATGAAGATTCAAATTAGTAATAAAAAAATGAAGGGATATCACTGCCAATTTTACAGAAGTAAAAAAGAGGTAAAAGACTCAGAACAACTATATGCCAACAAATGAGAAAACTTAGATGAAAGGGACAAATTCTTAGATACAAATTACTGAAACAGACTTAAGAAATAGACAAGTAATATAGATCCATAACAAGCAAAGAGATTAGATTACTAATCCAAAAATTACCCACAAAGAAAAAGCCCAGGCCTAGATGGTTTCACCAACTGAATTCTACCAGGCATTTCAAGAAGGATGAATACCAATACTTCACGAGATTTTCTAAAAAATAGAAGAGGGTTTTTTTCCAACTCATTTCAAAAATCAGTATTATCCTGATATCAAAAGCAAAGACATCACAAGGAAACTAAAGAGCAATATCTGTTGATAGATGATTGATGGATACATTACACAAATCCTCAACAAAATACTAGCAAACAAAATCCAGCATTTTAAAAGGGTTGTACATTGTACATTATAGCCAAGTGGGATTTATCCCAGGAATGCAAGATTAATGGAATCCAGAATCAATGTAACATACTATAGTAATAGAATATGGACAAAAAACATGATCATTTCAATAGACAAAGAAAAAAATTGTCAAAATCCAACACCCTTTCATGATAAAAACACTTAATTTGCTAGGCATACAAGGGAACTTCCCCAATCTCATGGAGGCCATCTACAAAAAAACTCACTGTTAAAAAATCATAAATGTTGGTGAAAAACTGAATGCTAACATCAAATATGAGACAAAAATGCCTGCTCCTACAATTTCTAGTTGCTATTGTACTGGAGGTTCTAGCCAGGGAAAATTGGCAATAAAAAGCAATTGGAGGACTCTAATTTCCCAAATGCAAAGCTTTTTCCAAAGCTACACTAATCAAGGTGTGTGTGGTGTTGGCATAAGGATGAAAATATCGATCAGTGGAAAGAACTGAGAGTCCAGAAAAAAGCCATTACATTTATGAACAATTGATTTCTAAGAAAGGGTGCCAAGATGACTAAATGGGGAAAGAAGATGCTCTTCAACAAATGATGCTGAGGAAACTGGATATCCACATGCAAAAAAAATGAATGTAAACTCCTTCACACTATATATAAAAATTAAAGTAGATCATAGACTTAAATGTAAGAGCTAAAACTGTAAGCTCTAAGAAGAAAACAGTAAATATCTTTGTGACATTGGATTAGTCAATGTTCAACAGCACAAGCAACACAACAGAAAATAGATAAATTGAACATAATAATTAACTTGTGCTTCAAATTATGCCATCAAGGAGGTAAAAAGAAAATAAGTATTGGAGAGTATGTGGAGAAAAGGAAACTTTTGTACACTGTTGGGAATGTTGATTGGTGCGATCACTATGGCAAACATGGAGATTGCTCCAAAGCTTAAGACTAGGGATACGTGGGTGGCTCAGTGGTTGAGTGTCTACCTTCAGCTCAGGGCGTGATCGCAGGTCTGGGGATTGAGTCATGCATCGGGTTCCTGTGGGGAGCCTGCTTCTCCCTCTGCCTATGTCCCTGCCTCTCTCTCTCTCTCTGTCTCTCATGAATAAATAAACCTTAAAAAAATAAGACTAGATCTATCAAATGATCCAGCTATTTCACTTCTGGGTATTTATTCAAAGAATACAACAAAAACCCACCACTGATTTGAAACAATATATGCACCCCTGTGTTCATTGCAGTATTATTTACAATAGCCAAGAATTGGAAAAAAACTAAATGATTATCAGTGGATAGAGAAAATATGGTATATATACACACAGTGGAATATTACCAAGCCATAAAAAAAACCAAAATCTTCTCATTTGCAGCAGCAGGGATGGACCTAAAAGTATTATGCTAAGTGAGATAAGTGAGATGGGGAATGACAAATAACTATATGATTTTATTCATATGTGGAATCTATGTAAAATAAAACAAATAAACAAAACAAACTCATAGATACAGACTACAGATTGTTGGTTAACAGAGAGGAAGGGGGAATAGGGGTGGGCAAAGTGGATGAAAAAGATCAGTTGTATGGTGATTAATGGTAACTAGACTTTTAGTAGTGCTCACTCTGGTTTTTTTAAATAATAAATTTATTTTTATTGGTGTTAAATTTGCCAAAATACAGTAAAAAAACAGTACTCATCCCGTCAAGTGCCCCCCTCAGTGCCTGTGACCCATTCACCTCCACCCCCCACCCTCTTCCCCTTCCACCACCCCCACTTCGTTTCCCACAGTTACGAGTCTTTATGTTCTGTCTCCCTTTCTGATATTTCCTACCCATTTCTTCTCCCTTCCCTTCTATTCCCTTTCACTATTATTTATATTCCCCAAATGAATGAGAACATATAATGTTTGTCCTTCTCCGATTGACTTACTTCACTCAGCATAATACCCTCAAACTCCATCCACGTCGAAGCAATGGTGGGTTTTTGTCATTTCTAATGGCTGAGTAATATTCCATTGTATACATAAACCACATGTTCTTTATCCATTCATCTTTCAATGGACACCGAGGCTCCTTCCACAGTTTGGCTATTGTGGACATTATTGCTATAAACATCAGGGTGCAGGTGTCCCGGCGTTTCATTGCATCTCTATCTTTGGGGTAAATCCCCAACAGTGCAATTGCTGGGTTGTAGAGCAGGTCTTTTTTTAACTCTTTGAGGAACCTCCACACAGTTTTCCAGAGTGGCTGCACCATTTCACATTCCCACCAACAGTGGAAGAGGGTCCCCTTTTCTCTGCATCCTCTCCAACATTTGTTGTTTCCTGCCTTGTTAATTTTCCCCATTCTCACTGGTGTGAGGTGGTATCTCATTGTAGTTTTGATTTGTATTTCCCTGATGGCAAGTGATGCAGAGCATTTTCTCATGTGCGTGTTGGCCATGTCTATGTCTTCCTCTGTGCGATTTCTCTTCATGTCTTTTGCCCATTTCATGATTGGATTGTTTGTTTCTTTGGTGTTGAGTTTAAGAAGTTCTTTATAGATCTTGGAAACTAGCCCTTTATCTGATACGTAATTTGCAAAAATCTTCTCCCATTCTGTAGGTTGTCTTTTAGTTTTGTTGACTGTATCCTTTGCTGTGCAAAAGTTTCTTATCTTGATGAAATCCCAGTAGTTCATTTTTGCTTTTGTTTCTATTGCCTTCGTGGATGTATCTTGCAAGAAGTTACTGTGGCTGAGTTCAAAAAGGGTGTTGCCTGTGTTCTCCCCTAGGATTTTGATGGAATCTTGTCTCACATTTAGATCTTTCATCCATTTTGAGTTTATCTTTGTGTATGGTGAAAGAGAGTGGTTTAGTTTCATTCTTCTGCATATGGATGTCCAATTTTCCCAGCACCATTTATTGAAGAGACTTTTTTTCCAGTGGTTAGTCTTTCCTGGTTTGTCTAATATTAGTTGACCATAAAGTTGAGGGTCCACTTCTGGATTCTCTATTCTGTTCCATTGATCTAAGTGTCTGTTTTTGTGCCAGTACCACACTGTCTTGATAACCACAGCTTTGTAGTACAACCTGAAATCTGGCATTCTGATGCCCCCAGATATGGTTTTCTTTTTTAAAATTCCCCTGGCTATTCGGGGTCTTTTCTGATTCCACACAAATCTTAAAATAATTTGTTCTAACTCTCTGAAGAAAGTCCATGGTATTTTGATAGGGATTGCATTAAATGTGTAAATTGCCCTAGGTAACATTGACATTTTCCCAGTATTAATTCTGCCAATCCATGAGCATGGAATATTTTTCCATCTCTTTGTGTCTTCCTTAATTTCTTTCATAAGTGTTCTATAGGTTTTAGGGTATAGATCATTTACCTCTTTGGTTAGTTTTATTCCTAGGTATCTTATGCTTTTGGGTGCAATTGTAAATGGGATGGACTCCTTAATTTCTCTTTCCTCAGTCTCATTGTTAGTGTATAGAAATGCCACTGACGTCTGGGCATTGATTTTGTATCCTGCCATGCTGCGAAATTGCTGTATGAGTTCTAGCAATCCTGGGGTGCAGGCTTTTGGGTTTTCTATGTAGAGTATCATGTCATCAGCGAAGAAGGAGAGTTTGACTTCTTCTTTGCCAATTTGAATGCCTTTGATGCCTTTTTGTTGTCTGATTGCTGAGGCTAGGACTTCCAGTACTATGTTGAATAGAAGTGGTGCGAGTGGATATCCCTGTCTTGTTCCTGATCTTAGGGGAAAGGCTCCCAGTGCTTCCCCATTGAGAATGATATTTGCTGTGGGCTTTTCGTAGATGGCTTTTAAGATGTTGAGGAATGTTCCCTGTATCCCTACACTCTGAAGAGTTTTGATCAGGAATGGCTACTGTCTTTGTCAAATGCTTTCTCTGCATCAAATGACAGGATCATATGGTTCTTGGATTTTCTCTTGCTGATGTGATGAAACACATTGATTGTTTTACAAGTGTTGAACCAGCCTGTGTCCCGGGAATAAATCCTATTTGGTCGTGGTGAATAATTTTCTTAATGTGCTGTTGGATCCTATTGGCTAGTATCTTGCTGAGAATTTTTGCATCCATGTTCATCAGGGATATTGGTCTATAATTCTCCTTTTTGGTGGGGTCTTTGTCTGGTTTTGGAATTAAGGTGATGCTGGCCTCATAGAACGAATTTGGAAGTACTCCATCTCTTTCTATCTTTCCAAACAGCTTTAGGAGAATAGGTATGGTTTCTTCTTTAAACGTTTGATAGAATTCCCCAGGGAAGCCATCTGGCCCTGGACTTTTGTGTCTTGGGAGGTTTTTCATGACTGCTTCAATTTCCTCCCTGGTTATTGGCCTGTTCAGGTTTTCTATTTCTTCCTGTTCCAGTCTTGGTAGTTTGTGGATTTCCAAAAATACGTCCATTTCTTCTAGATTGCCTAATTTATTGGCGTATAGCTGTTCGTAATATGTTTTTAAAATCGTTTGTATTTCCTTGGTGTTGGTAGTGATCTCTCCTTTCTCATTCATGATTTTATTAATTTGAGTCTTCTCTCTCTTTTTTTTTAATAAGGCTGGCTAATGTTTTATCTATCTTATTAAGTCTTTCAAAGAACCAACTCCTGGTTTTGTTGTTCTGTTTCACAGTTCCTCTGGTCTTGATTTCGTTGAGTTCTGCTCGAATCTTTATTAACTCTCTTCTTCTGCTGGGCGTAGGTTCCATCTGCTGTTTTTTCTCTAGCTCCTTTAGGTGTAAGCTTAGCTTTTGTATTTGAGTTCTTTCCAGTTTTTGAATGGATGCTTGTATTGCGATGTATTTCCCCCTCAGGACTGCTTTTGCTGCATTCCAAAGATTTTGAATGGTTGTATCTTCATTCTCATTAGTTTCCATGAATCTTTTTTAAAAAAATTTTTTTATGATAGTCATCAGAGAGAGAGAGAGAGGCAGAGACATAGGCAGAGGGAGAAGCACGCTCCATGCACCGGGAGCCCGATGTGGGATTCGATCCCCGGTCTCCAGGATCGCACCCTGGGCCAAAGGCAGGCGCCAAAGTGCTGCGCTACCCAGGGATCCCTCCATGGATCTTTTTTTTTAATTTATTTTTTATTGGTGTTCAATTTACTAACATACAGAATAACCCCCAGTGCCCGTCACCCATTCACTCCCACCCCCCGCCCTCCTCCCCTTCTACCACCCCTAGTTCGTTTCCCAGAGTTAGCAGTCTTTATGTTCTGTCTCCCTTTCTGATATTGCCCACACATTTCTTCTCCCTTCCCTTATATTCCCTTTCACTATTATTTATATTCCCCAAATGAATGAGAACATATAATGTTTGTCCTTCTCCGACTTACTTCACTCAGCATAATACCCTCCAGTTCCATCCACGTTGAAGCAAATGGTGGGTATTTGTCATTTCTAATAGCTGAGTAATATTCCATTGTATACATAAACCACATCTTCTTTATCCATTCATCTTTCGTTGGACACCGAGGCTCCTTCCACAGTTTGGCTATCGTGGCCATTGCTGCTATTAATTCTTCCTTAATTTCCTTGTTGACCCTTTCCTCTTTTAGCAGGATGGTCCTTAACCTCCACGTGTTTGAAGTCCTTCCGAACTTCATGTTGTGATTTAATTCTAATTTCAAGGCATTATGGTCTGAGAATATGCAGGGGATGATCCCAATCTTTTGCTATCGCTTCAGACCTGATTTGTGACCCGGTATGTGGTCTATTCTGGAGAAAGTTCCATGTGCACTTGAGAAGAATGTGTATTCAGTTGAGTTTGGATTAAAGTTCTGTAGGTATCTGTGAAATCCATCTGGTCCAGTGTATAATTTAAAGCTCTCGTTTCTTTGGAGATGTTGTGCTTAGAAGACCTATCGAGTATAGAAAGCACTAGATTGAAGTCACCAAGTATAAGTGTATTATTATCTAAGTATGTCTTAACTTTGGTTATTAATTGATGGATATTTTTGGCAGCTCCCACATTCGGGGCATATATATTGAGAATTGTTAAGTCTTCTTGTTGGATAGATCCTTTAAGTATGATATAGTGTCCCTCTTCATCTCTCACTACAGTCTTCAGGGTAAATTTTAGTTTATCTTATATAAGGATGACTACCCCTGCTTTCTTTTGAGGACCATTTGAATGGTAAATGGTTCTCCAACCTTTTATTTTCAGGCTGTAGGTGTCCTTCTGTCTAAAATAAGTCTCTTGTAGACAGCACATAGATGGGTCCTGCTTTTTTATCCACTCTGAAATCCTGCCCGTTCTCGTTCAGTGTTACTATCGAAAGATATGAGTTTAGTGTCATCATGGTATGTATTCAGTCCTTGATTTTGTGGATTATTCCACTGGACTTCTTCTTTAAGGGGAATTTTAGGAGTCCCCCTTAAAATTTCTTGCAGAGCTGGTGTGGAGGTCACATTCTTTCAGTTCCTGCCTGTCTTAGAAGCTCTTTATCTCTCCTTCCATTCTGAATGAGAGCCTTGCTGGATAAAGTATTCATGGTTGCATGTTTTTCTCATTTAGGACCCTGAATATATCCTGCCAGCCCTTTCTGGCCTGCCAGGTCTCTGTGGAGAGGTCTGCTGTTACCCTAATACTCCTCCCCATAAAAGTCAGGGATTTCTTGTCTCTTGCTGCTTTAAAGATATTCTCTTTATCTTTGGAATTTGCAAGCTTCACTATTAAATGTCGAGGTGTTGAACGGTTTTTATTGATTTTAGGGGGGGGCGGATCTCTCTATTTCCTGGATCTGAATGCCTGTTTCCCTAACCAGATTAGGAAAGTTTTCAGCTAGGATTTGTTCAAATACATATTCTGGCCCTCTGTCCCTTTCGGCGCCCTCGGGAACCCCAATTAAACGTAGGTTTTTCTTCCTCAGGCTGTCTTTTGTTTCCCTTAATCTATCCTCATGGTTTTTTAATTGTTTGTCTCTTTTTTCCTCAGTTTTCCTCTTTGCCATCAACTTGTCTTCTATGTCACTCACTCTTTCTTCCACCTCGTTAACCCTCGTCGTTAGGACTTCTAGTTTGGATTGCATCTCATTCAATTGATTTTTAATTTCTGCCTGATTAGATCTAAATTCTGCAGTCATGAAGTCTCTTGGGTCCTTTATGCTTTTTTCTAGAGCCACCAGTAGCTGTATAATAGTGCTTCTGAATTGGCTTTCTGACATTGAATTTAATCCAAATTTTGTAACTCTGTGGGAGAGAGGACTGTTCTGATTCTTTCTTTTGAGGTGAGGTTTTCCTTCTAGTCATTTTGCTCAGTGCAGAGTGGCCAAAAACAAGTTGTATTGGGAATAGGAGAAAAAGAGTGGAGAGAAAGAAGGAAAGAAAAGAGAAAAAGAAAAAAGGAAAAAAAGAGAAGAAAAAGAGAAAGAAAGAAGGGTGGGGGAAGCAAACAGAAATCAAAAAGCAATCAATCAATCAATCAATCAATCAAACACGGGTGAGTATCTTTTGATTCTGTATACTTTAAGTCCCTTGACTTCCCCTGGAACTTGTCCGTCTAGCTGGTCTTCTGGAGGAGGGTCCTGTTGTGCTGATTTTCCTTTGTTAATACTTGGGGGAGCTGCTCTGCCCCCTGCCTGGTGCAGGGCTCAGTGGGGGTTGTTTGCCCCGTGAGGCCCCAGGAGGAACAACCACAGTGGCGGCGGCCAGCTCTGGAGCCCTGGATTCAGCTCCCGCAGTAACTACGGAGCTTCCAGTCTGCAGGAGCCTGCATGGTCCAGGGGCGGGGCCGCTGATCTGCTCAGCTAGGGCAGGAGCGTCCTTGCTGTCCTGGGCCCTCCTGGCCTCTGCCTGTCCCAGAGGAAGTGCCAGATCCTGGGCTGTGTCCCCGGCGCCCTGGGCTCCCGGACCTGCGCTGTTGGATTCGCGCTCCCGGCCGGCCAGCCCCCTCTCCGCGGAGCATCCAATCGAGACCCTCTGAGCTGCTCCCGGCAGGGCAGCCCCCTCTCCGCGGAACCACTGCCTGAGCCCCGCCGAGCTGCTCCTGGGGCCGCGAAGCCCCCTCCGCGCTGAGCCTCCGCCCGAGCCCCTCCGAGCTGTTCCGGGGTCCAGCCGTGCCCGCGCTGCAGCCCTTTAGGGAGCTCAGCGCACTCTCCCCGGGGCTCAGTTCCTCTGATACTGTCCCAGGGAGCCTGAGGGCATCCCCGCCCTCCTGGGGTCCTGCTCCAACTCCCTGGGAGCGCCTTTCTGCCCGGGAAGGTTGGTGCAGCTCCTGCTTCTCCGGGACGGAGCTCTCCTGTCCTGGGGGCACTCGCCCCGGCCTTAGGCCTGCTCCTCGCGGGGCCCCTCCCCCTTGGATGCCTTTTGTTTCTTTATTTCTTTTTCCCCCGTCTTCCTACCTTGATGGAAGAGTGAACTCTTCTCACTGTAGCATTCCAGGTGTTCTCTCTTTAAATCTCAGGCCAAATTCTTAGACTTACAGGATGATTTGAAGGTTATCTAGGTAATTTGGTGGGGACAGGTGACTTAGGGACCCTACTCTTCCGCCATCTTGCCCCTCCCCCTTTCAGTGGTGATCACTTTGTAATGCATACAGATGTGGAATTATAATGTACACCTGAAACTTAGACACCAATCTACCTCAATAACAAAGATTTTTTTAAAAGTGAAAAGACCCTTAGAATCGGAGAAAATATTTTACAATAATGTATCTGATAAAAGACTGTTTATGTTTTTAGGTCAATAACAAACTAATAACCCAATTATAAACGGGCAGAAGATCTGAATAGAAATTTTCCAAAGAAGATATACAAATATGCAATAAGCACATGAAAAGTTGCTCAACATCATCTGCCATTAGGTTATATGGAAATCAAAACCACAGAGAGATACCACTTCACACGCACTGGATGGGTATAATAAATAACAAAATAAGAATGTTGGAAAGGATGTGGAGAAATTTGAACCTTCCTACATTGCTGGAGGGATGTACATTGGTGCAGCTATTTTGGAAAACAGTGTGATAGTTCCTCAAAGTTCCACTCCTAGGTAGTAACATCATTCCCATATATTGTATGCTTCCCCTCTAGAACATGCAAATCTATAGAGATAGAAGGTAGATTAATAGCTGCCTCAGGATAAGAGTGTGTTGTGAAGGAATGGGAAGTTACTGCTAAAGGGTACAAGATTACATATATTGACTATAGCCTCTGTTGTCATGTGGCTCATGACACAAAATGTCTTTCATACATATGTTGTGCTAACCTTAAAAAATAAAACTGCCCATTATACTATCAGCAAAAGATGGATTTATTCAGGAATAGCAGAGAATTCCCGTCTAGGAAAAACAGGCTATGACAAAACCTTAGGCAAGTCCACCAAACAAAAGAGAGAGATGCTCTTTTATAGAAGAAAATGAGAAGTTGGGAAGGCTGTTTATAAACAAAAAGTTTATTGGAGTAAATTGGGAGTCCTAAGTATAGGGGCTTTTCATTGGCTGAGATGTTGCTAGGGGAGGAGGAAGCCTTCCTTCCTCCTGCTGGGGTAGTAGTGTCCTGTGGGGGCAAAGTCTCTTCCAAGGTCTCTTCTTGTTGGGTTTGCAATTGACTATGAGTGATAGACTGTTAGAGCTCCCCCTGTGGAACCTCCCAATTCTTTCCTTTTATTAATGTTCACATTTCCCATTTTTGATCAAGATCTTTCTTTGAAAGCATCATTGATCAGTAGTCAGGTTCTTTATATTTAGTGGGGTCTTTTCCCCACAGAGCCAGGAAGGACCTTTTATACCTGTCGTGTCCTACATCGGAGTTGAAAGTGCATGGTAGTTTAAGTTGTAAACTTAAAGCCACATTTGAGTAACAAGGAAGATTAGAAGGAAGAAACTCTCAAACACTTCCCACCTAAAGTCTACTTCTTAAGGTCATAAGTGTGGCAGATCATCTTGAAACATTAACCCATCATCTTTTTACTGGATAACAGCTTTAATACCAAAAAGGTTCAATAGTCAACCAAATACAAAACCTCATTATTCAAAACAGAAGTAACATAACAATTCCAAGTTATACATGATGGTTCTAAACCAGGACTCTAGGTCTGAAAGTAGCCAACTTAAATATCAATTGGCACTTACTGCAGCTTAGGGGAGAAAGTTTCTCCCTATAAAGACAAACCTGGAGTCATGTATGCCTCTTGGAAGTCTCTGCTTAAAGCAACAATGAAAGCAAAATAGTGAATCATGCAGGAGCACACTGAAGGAATTAGCTGAGTGCATTTGGGAAGATACAGTATAGGTATATATATGAATCAGTAGCTAATGAACTTTTTGTAAAACAGCAAAACTTCAAAAACAATTTAAAACAGTATTTTTATCTTAGAAGAACTGTTTAGAACTATATGTGCTATTGATAATACAGTCTGTAAGGTTGTAAACTCAGAGACCATGAGTTTGAATAAGAATCCAAGTTAGTTAATAGTTTAGGTGAAAAAGACTTTTGTAAACTCTGAACCTTCCAACCTTTCAGAAAAGACAAGTAAAAAATTTATCACAGGACCATGATGAGGCTCTTTGCAAAAGGTCATTATCACAGAAGTTTCCCCCTTTTGTAAGACTTTGGGAAATGCAGACAATAGCATTTTCTTCCCACAAAAGAACTAGAAGATATGACCACTAGAAAAAGGTATACAAGCCTAGTCCAGATATCTTGAGAAAGCTGTCTCATCAGATGTCATCTGCCCCAATTCTAAGAAGTTTTTACTTTCGGGTCACTATGTGGTATGTAGGTTCAGTCAGAGTTTCGTACTTTTCTTTTTTAGATGTGTCATGTAAACCCAAGTCTGTTCCCTGGGATTTGGTGGCACATGGATTGGTTAGCAGTTCCTGGTGAAGGCCTTTCCAGTGAGGTTGAAGGAAGAATCGTTATGGAGGTGTCTTTTCCAACAGACAAAATCTCCAGATTGCAAGGTGTGATGCTTAAAGTCATCATCTCCCAGGAGTGCACTGTGAAAAGATTGCTCTGCCAAAGCATTTTTTTTAATTGAAACAATTAAGTCTTTACAATATTTAAGTATATCTCCTTATATCAACTGTGGGTCAAAAGAGACAGGGGCCAAATGGAGTGGACGTCCTATGACTATCTGTGATTTTGTGAGTTCCCAAGGGGGTGGACCTGAGATTTAGAAGGACCAGCAAGAGTCTCTACAAATTTTGTCAATTAAGTCTTAATAGTGCCATTAGTCAGTGTGACTAACTCTGAGGATTGAGGATGTTATGCACAATGAAAGTGTTGTAACACCAGCAAAACAACACAGAATTGTCAAAGCACCTGACTGGTAAAATATATTCCCCAATCACTATAAGGTTCAAGAGGGGTTACCCAAGTAGGGATAATCTTTTCTAACAGAACTTATCCAGGGAAGAGGCATTGGCCTATCTACCAGAGAAAACTTTGGTCCAATGAGAAAACATACAAACCATGACTAAAACATATGTACATCCATGAGATGGAGAAGCTGTGTGAAATCCATTTGTACAAACAGGTTTCCCTGGATTGTACTTTGGACAGGTGAGAGAGGCAAAGTAGGCACCTTTGCAGCCTTATTAACTTTTTCCCACCAATATTGGTTCATGAATGCTATCATTTTGTCAGTAGATAAATGGTTTAATGCATATATAGTTGAAATAGTGGGAATTTTAGAATGTCTGGTAGGGCTGGATTGGATTGGTCCAAACCAAAGTTCTCTTTTTATTGAGCCAACAATTATTTTATTTCCATTTTTCCCCTTTCTGGGGCCAATTGTGTATCTCTTGTCAATTTTTCTAAAACTTATAACTTGGGGAAACATCTCCTTGGACCATGATAGGGGTTTGGCTATTGGTGTCCTTAAGAGCAACATTTTTGTTGGAAATATCAGTGAGGTTACTTTGGCATCCAGGATGTGGAATCTGGAATACCCAGGAAACTTAATACCCAGAGCAGCTGACAAGAGTATGGCATCAAAACAATGTGTTGACATAGGAACCATTTTTAATATTGTTGCCATTGAAGGTAAGTACCTCTCATTGTTTCCATAATATTCCAAAGTCGTGAACTACACCAAAGGCACACCAATTATTGGCATAAATAGTTGTAGTTTTGCCTTTGGCTAAAGAACAAGAAGCTTGAGTAAGGTTTTATAATTCAGCCTATTGGGCTGAAGTAGCTAAACTATAAAGGTGCCATCTTAATCACTTCAAAAGGAGTTATATAATAGCATACCCTATACAATATTTACCATTTTTGTTCTTTAAGAACTGTCAGCAAACCATGAAAAATCTGCATTGGTCGGAGGAGTTATTTATAAATTGTCACGAGGAGTCAAAAATTAACCTGTAAATATTAAGTAGGTGTGAGGAGTTTCATCTGGATCCAAATGTAGTCCTTGTTTTGAGATCTGATGCCTTTAGTATCTAACCTGAGTTGAGTAAACTGCAGTTGTTCTCTGAAGACTTTATGTCCTTTAAGGCCAAAAGTGAAACAGGTTGATGTGATCTTCCTGTGAAGAGGTTTGAGAAGGAGGAGCAGAGAAGCAAATTATCTGCATGTTGTAACAAAATAGAGCCTACAAAAATTTTTATTACAATTTAAATCAGTTTGCAAGGTTAGTGAAAAGTAAGAAGGACTTTATGTGAAGCCCTGAAGCATTACTGCACAGGTGTATTTCCATTCTTCCCAAGTGAAAACAAAAAGATATCAGCTACCCTTAATCAACTGGAATACTAAAAAGTCACTACGTAAGTGATTACAGTGAGAAACGAACTAGGGGTGGTAGAAGGGGAGGAGGGCGGGGGGTGGGAGTGAATGGGTGACGGGCACTGGGTGTTATTCTGTATGTTAGTAAATTGAACACCAATAAAAAAAAAATTTGCTTTCGGGGGTAATGGATATCAGTAGTGTATGGGGCTTAGGGACAATGGGGTACTGAGGGATAACAATGTTATTTATTTATTATTCGGAGCTCCTAGACAGACCTCCATCCTCAGTCATTGGATTTTCTCACAGGTAAATTAGGAGTGTTACAGGGACTAATGTAGACCCTGGGCCTTGTAATCTAGTATGGGTTTGATGCCCTGAAGTTCTTCTTTACTACAACCATTGATTAATTCTGGAGAGAGATTTTGAGTGATCTGTTTGAATCTTGGAGGTACACTGTCGATTCTGCCAATATCAGAAGGATATTGAGGATTTTGCCCATAAAGAGGATGGTAGCTGATCTAACAGGTATAAATGATTGGTGTCCTCAGATTCAGCTATAGTGCCATCAGAGATAGAGCATAGAAAAGATGCTGAAGGGTCATTTATTTCTCCTGGTTGGCTATTTTGGTTACTACTGTCAAACGATATAGTTGTTTCTCCCTTTTGAGAAAAATTCTGGTGTGATAATTTTCTACAAAATATTGCCCCAATAAATGCATAGGGGTGGAGGAACTAAGAAAAAACAGGCTGAGTATCCCTCAAAGGGCCTAGGCAGATGAGAATAGGTTAAGAGACAGCAATCTGGGGATGCCTGGGTGGCTCAGTGGTTGAGCGTCTACCTTTGGCTCAGGGCATGATCACAGGATCCAGGATCAAGTCACACATCAGGCTCCCTGCGGGGATCCTGCTTCTCTCTCTACCTATGTCTCTGCCTCTCTCTCTCTCTCGCTCTCTCTCTCTCTGTCTCTCATAAATAAATAAATAAATAAATAAATAAATAAATAAATAAATAAATCTTTTAAAAAAGAGGCAGGT
The DNA here is from genome assembly GCF_011100685.1 of Canis lupus familiaris. NCBI lineage: Eukaryota > Metazoa > Chordata > Mammalia > Carnivora > Canidae > Canis > Canis lupus. The sequence goes on along the minus strand of NC_049260.1, from coordinate 58,426,703 downwards.
ATCTGTTAAGATTTATTAGATACCACCACTATTTGAACCGTTTAACTACTCTAAGATAGGGACTGCTTTATAGCATGGGGGTTAAGCACCAAAAGTGTAGCTACAGTGTCAATAAGGACAAAAAGAGAGATTCATTCCCAATCTAGAGAGTGATTTTTTCTAAGCTGTTTAAGAAGGAAGATTGGGAGGAATCCCATTAGTTCCACAAAGCCCTATCACTGGGAATTTGGAGGATATTGGAAAGGTTGATTAGAGGGCTCAAGGTGCCTGGAGCACTTAAATTTGTAACAATCTTTTCTTTTTTAAAACGTCCTGGTTCTATCCAATAATAACATAAAATAAAAGGCTTTGGTTTTGTTTGGGGGCTTTCATTTGCTGAAGTTAAAAATTGAGAATTTTATTTATTTATTTATTTTAATTTTTATTTATTTATGATAGTCACAGAGAGAGAGAGAGAGGCAGAGACACAGGCAGAGGGAGAAGCAGGCTCCATGCAGGGAGCCCGACGTGGGATTCGATCCCGGGTCTCCAGGATCACGCCCTGGACCAAAGGCAGGCACCAAACCACTGCACCACCCAGGGATCCCAAAAATTGAGAATTTTAATGGTCTTTCTTTGGGTGACTCAAACAGGATGTACATGAGCAGGCCTTTTTAACCAAAAGAGAGTAATCCTGATTCGTCCCATTAATGAACATAGAGGTAAAATGCTACCCAAGTGGTTTTAACATCTAAAGAAGACCAGACTTTTCTTTAAAAGACATTTTGGAGTTGACTATAATAGTCATGAACAGGTTCGTGAGACTCTTTGTGTGCAAGCCTGAATTTTGTTCCAATTAGCAGCCTTATAAAAGGCTACTGTAACTGTTCTGTGAAGATTTCCAGTGAGTGATCTAGCATCTTTCCAAAAGTTAGGGAATTGTTTCTCTTAAAACCTTTCAGGATGTTCCCTTCTGGCTAGCTTCATCCAATGTTCGGCCTGGTCTTCACAACAACATGTGGACTAATTGATATAAATCTTAGATACGAAGTTAATAAGCTGAAATAGCTACACTAAAATTTTTAGCAAACCTACTGGGGCCCTTAATCACTGTAACAAACTCTTTAAATATGGTTTGCAATTCAGGCTTATTCCAGGGAACATAAGAAAATTGATAAATATTTAAATGTTTAAAAGATTTAATTTAAAGAGGCAGATTTCAGTAGATGCAGGAGAGGAGTGGGGAATGATTCAGAGGACAAGGAAAGTTTGGCAGAGAGAATAGAGAAAATGGTGCAAGAGGCTGGGCCTGAGCACGAGGTGGCCACATGTTTACAAAGAAAACTGGGGAAGAAAAAAGAGGCCTCAGAAGTCATTTTCACTTCTTTCAATTGCTTTCCTCAGTTAATTTAGAAATAGTATTTTGTAGAAGAAATTTAAATTCCTGAAAACATCTGGAAGCCTCAAAGTATTACTGAAAATCAGCATCCCATGCAGCTTTATTTTTTTTCCCTTTTCTCATGAGAAGCCATGTTTTTTTCTTTTCTTTTTAAGGTTATAAATTCCTTCCTTACTTATTTCTTTTTTTACATTTTTAAAATTTAAATTCAATTTGCCAACATACAGTTTAACGCCCAGTGCTCATCCCATCAAGTGCCCTCCTTAATGCCCATCATCCAGTTACCCCTCCCTCCACCCACCTCCCCTTCGGCAATACTTTTACTTCCCAGAGTTAGGAGTCTCTCATGCTTTCTCTCCCTCTTTAATTTTTCCCACTCGGTTCCTCTCCTTTCCCTTATATGTTTCTTATATTCCACATATGAGTGAAACCACATAATTGTCCTTCTCTGACTGACTTATTTCACTCAGCATAATACCCTCCAGTTTCATCCACGTTGAAGCAAATGGTGGGCATTTGTCTCTTCTGATGGCTGAGTAATATTCCTTGTATATATACCACATCTTCTTTATCCATTCATCTGTCGAAGGACATTGTGACTCCTTCCACAGTTTGGCTATTGTGGACATTGGAGTTCAGGTGTCCCAGTGTTTCAATACATCAGGATCTTTGGGGTAAATACCCAGTAGTGCAATTGCTGGGTCATAGGGTAAATCTATTTTTAGATTTAGATTTAGTGTAGAGGAACCTCTACACTATTTTCCAGAGTAGCTGTACCACTTTGCATTCCCACCAACAGTGCAATAGGGTTCCCCTTTCTCCACATCCTCTCCAACATTTTGCTGTTTCCTGTCTTGTTAATTTTCGCCATTCTCACTGGTGTGAAGTGGTATCTCATTGTGATTTTGATTTGTGTTTCCCTGATGGCAAGTGATCATTAATCCCATTCACATTCCGAGTAACTATTGAAAGATATGAATTTAGTGTCGTCATATTACCTATACAGTCCCTGTTTTGTGGATTGTTTCTTCAGGTTCACTCTTTCTTTTACAGGGTTCTGCTTTATATTTCTTGTATATCCAGTTTTGCAGTCATGTATTCTTTCAGTTTCTGCCTATCCTGGAAGCTCTTTATCTCTCATATTCTGGATGACAGCCTTGCTGGATAACGTATTCTTGGCTGTATGTTCTTCTCATTTAGTACCTTGTCTGTATCCTACCAGCCCTTTCTGGCCTCCCAGGTCTCTGTGGAGAGGTCTGCTGTTAATCTGATATTTCTCCCCATATAAGTTAAGAATCTCTTTTCTCTCACTGCTTTAAGGGTTTTCTCTTTCTCTTTGGAATTTGCAAATTTCACTATTAAATGTGTTATTGAATGATTTTTATTGAGTTTTTGAGGGGTCCTCTCCATCTGTTGGATCTGAATGCCTGTTTCCTTCCCCAGATTAGGGATTTTCTCAGCTATGATTTGTTTAAATATACTTTGTGGTTGTCTCTCTGTCTCAGCCTCTTCTGGAATCCAATTATACGTAAATTCTTCCTTCTCAAGCTATCATTTATTTCCCTAAACCTTTCATGGGCTCTTAATTGTTTTTCTCTTTTTTCCTCAGCTTCCTTCTTATCATCAACTTGTCTTCTATGTCGCTCACTCTCTCTTCCACCTCATTAACCCTAGCAGTTAGGACATCCATCCAATCAATTAATTGATTTTTTAATTTCGGCCTTAGATCTCAATTGTGCAGTAACAAAGTATAGAGTCCCTTATGCTTATTTTCAAAGCCACCAGTTCCTTTATAATTGTACTTCTGAATTGACCTTCTGACATCATATTGAAGTCCAAATTCTGTAACTCCATGGCAGAGAAAGAGTTTCTGGTTCTTTCTTTTGTGAATTCTTCCTTCTAGTCATTTTTCCAGTGCAGAGTGGCTATATGTGCGTGCTGAGTCAAAAATATCAACCAGGACCTAAGTAAAAATCAACCCTAGATGATTCTGAAGAGGTCAGAGACCAGAAATTAAAAGAAAAAGAAGAACAGAACAAAATAAAAGGATCACTAAAATGAAAAACAAATTTTAAAACAATGTCATAGAAATAAAAAGCCAAAAACAAAGAAAAAAAAAAGAAAAGAAAAGAAAAAAAGGGGTGGGGTGGTGGTGATGAGGAAGTGGCTGTGGAGAGAGAATATAGTATCCCTCAGGGGACGTAGAGGGTGATCCTGTTGGGTCTGAGTGTATTTTGTTCTGTATCTTAGAAGATGCTCAATACCAAATTTATATAAACCAGCAACACTTATATAAAGACCCAACATCGACCACAAAAACATAAACAAGATAAAAGAGGGGGGCAGAATGGGAATGAAGAGAGAATATAATCTCACAGAATGAACCAACATGATGTTCCTCTTAGTTCTGGGTGTATTTGGTTGTGTGTTAGAAGGTACTAACTTCCACCATTGTAAGACAAAATGAGAAAGAGAAAACAAAAAACAAAAACTGATATCACATGTATCTTCCAAAATTAAATTGAATATGTTGAAGGGAATCCAGAAGTGAAAAATATATCTAAGAAATGTAATTGTAGAAATATGAAAGTCAAAAAGGAAAAAACGTAAAAATGAACAGTTGGTCAAATATTGAAGTTAAGGTGGAAAAAGAGAAAAAATGTTGGAAATCTTTAGCCTGACATAAAAATGATTCCTAATGAAAAAATGTTAAAAAGGACCTGCCTGTTCTATATACTATTTTCTCTCAGTCCTGGAACTTTCCAGTACTGCTTGTTCAGTAAAATTGCTTTTCCCTTGTTCTTCTGGCAGTTCTTCAGGGCGGGGTGGGGCACTGATTTTGAAGTATCTGAGCCTGGGTAGAGTTGGCCCACCCCTTGCCAGGTGCTGGGCTCAGTGTGAGCTGTTTGTCCTGTGAGGCATTTGTTCCCTAGAGGACCCGCCTCTCTCAGGCACAAGGTGAAACAAAGAGAAAAAAATGGCAGTGCCCAGATTTCCATCTCTCCAGTCGAGCTGCCTGCAAGTAAGTAACCAGTCTTCCAGTCCACACTGACTTAGATGCTCCTGGGGGTAGGCACGGATGCACTAATATGCACAGCTTGCACGGCACCCAGTGGCAGGATATATCTTTATTTCCTCTTCCCTCCTGGGATCTTTTTTAAAGATTTTATTTATTTACTCATGAGAGACACCGAGAGAAGGCAAAGACATAGAGGGAGAAACAGGTGCCTCACAGGGGGCCCAATGTGGCACTCAGTCCTGTAACTCTGGGATCACGCCCTGAGCCAAAGACAGATGCTCAACCACTGAGCCACCCAGGAGTCCCTGGCCTACTGGGATCTTAAAGCCATATCCAAGAACTACAAAGATTCCTTACACTATGTATTTGTGGATAAGAAAGTTATAATAAGATGTATATTTGTCAATTAGTCTAATTAATTCTAATTGGTCTCTTCTATTGTTCAGTTTTAATATGGTTTTACTAACCAAGCCTATGCGATTTGTTTCTAAGATTCACAGGAGAATTCTAAGTAGTTATTTGCAAATCAGGGGCTAAGGAAAAAATTAAATTATAAAAAAATTGAAGCCATTGAAAATACAATATATTTGCTTTGATCAATGTTCCTAGTCAGGAAAGTTCCTTTGTTATGCATAAGGTTATTCATTTGATGTAGTCCCAGTTGTTTATTTTTGCTTTTGTATACTGAGTTTTCGGTGTTTTATCCAAAAAATTATTGTCAAGACAAATATCAAGGAGATTTCTCCTTGTGTTTTCTTCTAGGAGTTTTATGGTTTTAGGTCTTACATTTAAGTATTTAATCCACTTTAAATTGATTATTTTGTAGAATAATATACAGGTCCAATTTTATTCTTCTGCATGTGGATATTCAGTTTTCCTAGCACCATTTGAAGAGACTATCCTTTCCCCATTGTATATTCTTAACACCTTTGTTGAAAATTCATTGACCATATATGCTTGGGTTTATTTCCAGGCTTTCAGTTCTGTTCTATTGGTCCATGTGTCTGTTTTTATACCACTACCATATAATTTTGATTAAATTTGTAATATAATTTGAGACCAGGAAATATGATGCTTCCAACTTTATTCTTTTTCAAGATTGCTTTGGATATTTAGGTTCTTTTGTAGTTCCATACAAATTTTAGGTTTGTTCTATTTCTTTAAAAATGCCATTGGAGGGATCCCTGGGTGGCTCAGTGGTTTAGCGCCTGCCTCCGGCCCAGGGTGAGATCTTGGAGACCTGGGATTGAGTCCCACATCGGGCTCCCTGCATGGAGCCTGCTTGTCCCTCTGCCTGTATCTCTGCCTCTCTGTGTGTGTGTGTCTCTCATGAATAAATAAATAAAATATTTTGGGATCCCTGGGTGGCGCAGCAGTTTGGCGCCTGCCTTTGGCTCAGGGCACAATCCTGGAGACCCGGGATCGAGTCCCACGTCAGGCTCCCGGTGCATGGAGCCTGCTTCTCCCTCTGCCTATGTCTCTGCCTCTCTCTCTCTCTTTCTCTCTGTGACTATCATAAATAAAATTTAAAAAAATTTAAAAAAATAAAAATAATATTTAAAAAATAATAAAAAATTTTAAAAATAAAAATGCCATTGGAATGTTGTTATGGATTGCATTAAAACTATAGATTACTTTGGGTAGTATGGGCATTGTAACAATATTCTTCCATTGCATAAACATGGGGTATCAATTTTTATTTGTACCTTCTTCAGTTTCCTTCATCAGTGTTTGAGTTTTCAGTGTACAATGGTTACATTTATTCCTAAGTATTTTATTCTTTGTGATGCTACTGTAATTGAGATTGTTTTATTGATTTCATTTTTGGATAGATCACTTTTGGTGTAAAGAAATGCAACTGACTTTTGAACATTGACTTTGTATCCCCCAACTTTACTGTATTTGCTTATTAGTTCTAAGAGGTTTTTTTTTTTTAATGAAGTCTTTAGGGTTTTCTACATATAGGGTCATGTCATCCACAAACAGATAATTTTACTTCTTTACAGAATTGGATGCCTTTATTTCCTTTTGTTGTTTAATTGCTCTTGCTAGTACTTCCAGTACTATGGTGAATAGAAGTGGTGAAAATGGGCATCCTTGCCTTGTAAACAGATCTTAGATACATTGATTATGTTATTTATGGGACTTTCATAAATAGCCTTTACTTTGTTGCGGTAAGTTCCTTCCATATCCATTTTGTTGGGACTTTTTATCATGGATGACTGCTGAAATTTTTCAAATGCTTTTTCTACATCTATTGAGATTGTCATATAATTTTTATGTTTTATTTTATTAATTGGATGTGTCTCATTAATTGATTTGCATATGTTAAGCCAACCTTGCATCTCAGGATTAAACCTCACTTGGTAATGGTGTATATTTTAAATGTGCTGTTGAATTTGGTTTGCTGGTATTTTATTGAGGATTTTTGCAACTATGTTCATCAGAGATATTGGCCTGTAATTTTATTGTACTGTCTTTTTCTGACTTTAGTATCAGAGTGATGCTGGCCTCATACAATGAGCTTGGAAGTATTCCCTTTACTGTTTTTTGGAAGAGTTTGAGAAGAATTGGTACTAATTCTTTTGATGTGTGTTAGATTTCAGTTGTGAAGCCATGTAATCCTGGGATTTTCTTTGTTGGGAGGGTTTTTTTAAATTTCTACTTCTATCTTTTGTTTGTTATTGGTCTGTTCAGGCTTTCTATTTCTTCTTGATTCAGTCTTATTAAGTTCTATGTTTCCAAAAATTTGTCCATTTCTTCTATGTTATGTAATTTGTTGACATATAATTATTCATAATAGTCCCTTATGGTCATTTTTCTTTCTCAGGCACCCACTACAATGTCTCCTCTTTCATGTCTGCTTTTGTTTAATTGAGAATTCTGTTTTTGTTCCTAGTCTGTTTTGCTCACTTTTTAAAGAAACACAAATCTTATTTTTGTTGATTTTTTCCTTTTTTTCCATTCTCTATCTGATTTTCCTTTCTTCTTCTAAGTTTGGGCTTCGTTTGTTCTTATTTTCTATTTCCTTGAGATATAAAGTTGGGCTGTTTATATGATATCTTTCTTTTTTTAATGTAGGCATTTATCACTATAAAATTCTCCCTTTTTACTGTTTTTGCTGCATCTCATAAATTTTCGTATGCTGTATTTTGGGTTGTCTCAATTTATTATTTAATTTCCCTTTTGATTTCCTATTGATTCACAGATTTTTTCAAATGTATGTGATTTAGTTTCATATATTTGAATTTTTCCACTTTCTTACTGTTATTGACTTCTAGTTTCATTCCACTGTGGTTGGAAAGATACTTGGTATGACTTTGATCTTAAATTTATTAAGAGTTGTTTCATGATATCTATCCTGGAGATGTTTTATGTGCATTTCAGAAGAATGTGTATTCTATTGTTATGTGAAATGTTCTATATCTGTTAGGTAACATTTGGTGTTAAGTCGGCTGTTTCTTACTCATTTTCTGTCTAGATGTTATAAGTATTATTGAAATGAGCACTGGGTGTTATGCTATATGTTGGCAAATTGAGCTGCAATTAAAATAATAAATAAATAAATAAATAAATAAATAAAGCAAAAAAAGCAGAAAAGGGGGTATTTAAATCTCCTACAATTATTGCATTTCTGTTGATTTCTCCTTTCAGATATATCAGTATTTGCTTTATATACTTAGATGCTGATGTTTGGTAAATATGTATTTGCCTTTGTTATATCTTCTTGTTGAATTGATTTTTTTATCATTATGTATTGACCTTTATTTCTAGATACGATTTTTGATTTAAAGTCTACTTTGTCTTTCTAGATATGATTTTTGACTCAGAGTCTACTTTGTCTAAGTATAGCCACTCCTGATCCATTTTGGTTACTTATTATTTTCGTGGAATATTTATTTGCTTCCATTTACCTTTGGCCTATGCATGTCCTTGAATCTAGTTTCTTATAGACATAACATAGTTGGGTCTTGTTTTTTTTTAATCTATTCAGCCATTCTATATCTTTTTATTGGGGACTATACTCCATTTACATTTAATGTAATTATTGATAGGGAAGGATTTACTATCACCATTTTGTTAACTGTTGTTGTTTGTCCTGTCGTTATTCCTCTTTTTTTCTCTTACTATCTTCCTTTGTGTTTTGTTGTTGTTATTGTATTGATAGGTTTTGATTCATTTCTTTTTTTCTTTGTGCAACTTCTATAGGTATTTTCTTTGTGGATACCAAGGTACAGTAATAGATATTTTAATTGTTCATGACAGTTAGGAACATATTTCTGTGATTTTTCTATTCCAGAAACTGGTTTGGCAGGTGAAAAGGAGGGAAGTATTGGGAACTCTATGTTGCTTTGAGAGAGAAAATGTACTGACAAGCTTTTCTGTGAATTCTTTGTTCTCAATATTTCATTTTTAACTGAAGTAGTCACATCAAACAATTTCAACTGAATCATAAACAAGATCAAATGGGAAAGAAGAGACCTGGAGGAGCTGAGGTGTAATTATTCTGTTAGTTATTCCCCTTTCTATCTGAGGTTTCTAAGTAATTACAGGCGATCACCCATTCTAATTTTTCTTCATCTTGCCAGTAAAAAAACATGCAGAAATTTATTGAATAGTTCCATGTCATATTGGAAAGTGGGAAGTCTAGATCAAATGTTTGCATAGTGGAATCTAGGGGTTCCTGAGACTCTTTTAAGTCTGTGAGTCCAAATCAGTTTATATACTTATATTAAGACACTTGCTTTTTCCACTCTCATTTTTTACAAGTATATACTATTTCCTAAAGGCTATATTATATATGACATTATTATTCTGACAGTAATTGATATTTTCTTGTGTATAGGGCATAAATATGAGTATGTTCATATATATACAAATGACTCCATTTGTTCTCATTACTTCTATTGTTTTCATACTGGCTATCTATACTTTACCTGCAATAATCTCTGTAATCTTATTATTTACCAAATACCTACTTTAAAATTCTACAGGTTCCTTAATGCCTTTGTGGAGACACATAATGTACATTTGATATTTTGTGTGTTTTACACTTACAGTTCATAAATTTTTTCAAAAATTTCTAAATGTTTACATTTTATCTAAAACTTATTTTAGATTTTAATAATATTCTATACTAAAAGTTTTACCTCTGTTTTTCCTATACTAAGAGATGGATCATTGGATTACAATTGGTGAAATAGAAGAAGAAACACTTTTTAAAAAAGATTTATCATTTGAGAAGGAGGAAGATGAGCAGAGGTAGAGGGAGAAGCAGACTCCCCACAGAGCAGGCAGCCCAATGGTGGGCTTTATCCCAGGACTCTAGGATCACGACCTGAGCCAAAGGCAGACACTTAACCAACTGAGCCAACCAGGTGCCCCAAAGAATCACTTTCTAAATTCTTAACTGCTCCAACCATTTCTAAAGATGCTGAAAATCATTTTCACCTTGAAGCAGACATCTTAGGGGAGTTTGTTGACTCAAGGAAGGGAGGACTATACTCCAAATATACTGGAAAAACTGTAAATTAAAATATGATGAAAACTATTTCTCTTAGCATTATAGATGTTAATAATTCATCCTATTGTATCTCATGTGACATCATTTTAGATAGTTTAAATTTTTTAAATTTAAATTCAACTTGCCAAAATATAGTATAACACCCAGTGCTCATCCCATCAAGTGCCCTCCTTAATGATCATCACCCAGTAACCCCATTCCCTCACCCTCATACCCCTCTGCAATCCTTTATTTGTTTCCCAGAGCTAGGAGCCTCTCATGGTTTGTCTTTCTTTCTAATTTTAACCCACTCAGCTTGCCCCACTTCCTTTATGGTCCCTTTCACTGTTTCTTATATTCCACGTGTGAGTGAAACCATATGATACTTATCTTTCTCTGATGGATTTATTTCACTCAGCATAATACCCTCCAGTTCCATTCACATCGATGTAAATTATGGATATTTATCCTTTTCTGATGGCTGAGTAATATTCCATTCTCTCTCTCTCTCTCTCTGTATGTATATATATATATATATATACACACATATATATACATATATACATATATGTATATATATATACATATATATATATCACATCCTCTTTGTTCATCTCTCGAAGGACATAATGGCTCCTTCCACAGTTTGGCTATTGTGGACATTGCTGCTATGGACATTGGGGTGCAGGAGTCCCATTGTTTCATTACATCTATATATTTGGGGTAAATACCCAGTAGTGCAATTGCTGGGTCAAAGTGTAGCTCTATTTTTAACTTCTTGAGGAAAATCTACATTGTTTTCCAGAGTGGCTGCACTGGCTTGCATTCCTACCAACAGGGCAAGAGGGTTCCCCTTTCTCTATATCCTCGCCAAAATTTGTTGTTTCCTGTCTTGTTAAATTTAGCCATTCTCACCAGTTTAAAGTGATATATCATTGTGATTTTGATTTGTATTTCCCTGATGACAAGTAATGTGGAGCATTTTTTCATGTGCTTGGTGGCCATGTGTAGGTCTTCTTTGAAGAAATGTCTGTTCATGTCTTCTGCCCATTTCTTGACTGGATTGTTTGGTGGAGCTTGGGATTGATAAATTCTTTATAAATCTTGGATATTGGTCTATAATTCTCCTTATCAATGGAGTCTTTGGTTTTGGGATGAAAGGTAATGCTGGCCTCATAGAAAGAGTTTGGAAGTATTCCATTTCTATCCTTTGAAATAACTTTAGTAGAATAGGTATTATTTCTTCTTTAAATGTTTGGTAGAATTCCCCTGGGAAGCCATCTGGCCCTAGACTTTTGTTTCTTGGGAGATTTTTGATGACTGCTTTAATTTTCTTGTTGATTATTGGCCTGTTACAGTTTTCTATTTCTTCCTGTTTCAGTTTTGGTAATTTATAGGTTCCAGGAATGCATCCATTTCTCCCGGATTACCTAATGTGTTGGCATATAGCTGCTCATAATACATTCTTAAAATTATTTGTATCTCCTTAGTATTGTTTGTGATGTCCCCTCTTTCCTTCATGCTTTTATTAATCTGAGTATTTTCTCTTTTTAAAAATAAGTCTGCCTAAGGGTTTATCTGTCTTATTAATTCCCTCAAAGAACCAGTTCCTGGTTTCATTGATCTGTTCTACAGAGCTTTTGGTCTCTATTTCATTGAGTTCTACTCTAATCATTATTATTTCTCTTTTTCTGCTGGGTTTAGCTTTATATGTTGTTCTTTCTCCAGTTCCTTAAGGTGTAAGGTAAATTTTTATATTTGAGATTTTTCTACTTTTTTGAGGGCAGCTTGTGTTGAGATGTAATTTCCCCCTTAGGACCACCTTGGCAGTATCCCAAAGATTTTGAACAGTTGTGCTTTCATTTTCATTAGTTTCCATGAAACTTTTTAATTCTTATGTAAATTTCTGACTGACCCATTCATTTTTAAACAGGGTGGTCTTTAACCTCCAAGTGTTTGAGTTCTTTCAAAATTTCTTCTTGGGATTGAGTTCTAGTTTGAAAGCATTGTGGTCTGAAAATATGGAGAGAAAATCCCAGTCTTTTTGTACTGGTTGAGACCTGATTTGTGACTCAATATGTGGTCTATTCTGGAGAAAGACCCACATGCACTGGAGAAGAATGTGTATTCTGTTGCATTAGAATGTTCTGTGTATGTCTGTGAAGTCCATTTGGTCCAGTGTGTCATTCAAAGCCCTGCTTAAAAGATCTGTCCTTTGCTGAGAGTAGAATGTTGAAGTATAGTATTCTACTATTTTTTGTATATTTTTTATTGGAGTTAGATTTGCCAACATATATCATTACACCCGGTGCTCATCCTGTCAAGTGCCCCCCTCAGTGCCCTTCACCCAGTCACCCCATCCCTCCGCCCACCTCCTTTTCCACTACCCCTTGTTCATTTCCCAGAATTAGATCTCATTTCTGCAGTAGGAGATTCTCTTGCATCATTTATGCTTTTTCCAAGACTCATTGGTAATTTTATAATTGTAATCCTAAATTCTGTCTCCATCATATTCTTACTTAAATCCATATCCATTAAATCTATGGCAGAGATTATTACCTCTGATACTTTCTTTTGTGGTGAATTTTTCCTTGTAGTCATTTTGTCCAGTGTGGAATGCCTGTATGAGTAAACAGAGTCAAAAATATCAACCATGACCCAAACAAAATACACAGTAGCAAATTCTGAAGAGGTCAAGGACCAGAAAAATAAATGAAAGAAGAAAACGAAAATGAAAAACAAATTAAAATGGATGGGGGAGGAAATGTTGGAGAGAGAATATAATCTCACAGAGTAGACCAACACAGCAATCCACTTGGTTCTGAGTGTATTTTGGTTTATATGTTAGAAGGTACTAAATTCCAAAATTATAAACTAAACAAAGCAAAACAATATACACACAAAAATTAAATTGAATATGGTGAAAGGAGCTGAAAATTAAGAATATATCTATAACATATAATTGTAAAATATGAAAGTCAATAAAAGAAAAAACTTAAAAATGACAAATTGATAAAATATTGTATTTAAGACAGTAAAAAAGAAAGAATATTGAAAGTTTTTTTTTTTTTTAGAATATTGAAAGTTTTTAACCTGAAAGATAAACGCATCATAAGGAAAAAGCCTTGATTTCTATATATTATTTTCCCCTAGTCCTGCAGTTTTCCAGTCCTGTTTGGTCAATAAACTTGCTCTTCCCTTTTTCTTCCAGCTGTTCTTCTGGGGGGCCCTGCTGCACTGATTTTCAGGTGTCTGTGCCTGGGCAGACATGCCCCACCCCTTGCCAGGTGGCCAGGATCAGTATAAGCTGTTTGCCCTGTGAGGTCTTTGTTCCCTGTAGGCCACACCTCTCTTGTAAGAAGTGATCTCTCTTCTATTTGTAGTATTCCAACTGTTCTTTCTTTACATATCAGATTGAATTCATAGGTGTTCAGGATGGTTTGATAGTTATCTAGCTAAATTTGGGGGACCAGATGAAACGAGGACCCCCTACTCTTCTGCCATCTTGCCTTCTCTCACCATTTTTATATAATAATATGATACCAGTTTAATTGCAACATCATTTTGAGATTTATCACTCAGTGATTTTAGAAAAAAATAATTCAGTATTTTAAATAGATGGGGTTATCTCTTTAAATCCAAAAATTATTTATTACATACTAGAAATAAAGCCACCAAATCAATTTATGGGTAAACTATCATAAATTGGCTGGATAGGCACACATAGTAACTAAGAGACTAATTAAGCCTTGCACAACTGACATTGCTTAATTAATGCCTACTGCATGACAACTCAGTAAAAGAAATTGTGGTACTGCGACTTCCCAATGATATAATATCTTATCTAGTTAAATATTTATCTGAAAATATAAAGAATGACTTATTATCACAACCTTAAAATTATAATTTTGCCTTCCGAATGGGTAACTCTACAAATTTGGCTGAAGTTGCTGTAAATGCATAAACACAAAATGGATTTAGGATATACATTTGATACCTGAAAAAATGAAAATCCCAGAAGAGAGCCAGGCAGTAATTTCTCTGACATTGACAATAACAACATTTTTCAAGATTCGCTTCCCAGGCAAGGGGAACAAAAGCAAAAAATAAAACTTTGGGAGTACATAAAAATATGTATGGCAAAGAAAACTATCAACAAAACTAAAAGGTAACCTACTGAGTTGGAGAAGATATTTGTAAGTGACGTATCTGATAAAAGGTTAGTATCCAAAATATATTAAGAATTTATACAACTCAATACCAAAAATGCAAAATAATCCAATGTAAAAATGGGCAGAGGAAATGAATAAAAATTTCTCCAAAGAAGACACATAGAAGCTCAATGGACACATGACACTCAACATCACTCATCATCAGGGAAATGCAAATCAAAATTACAATGAGATATCACCTCACAACTATCACAATGGCTAAAACAAAAAACACAAGACACAGTGTTGTTGAGGATTTGGAGAAAAGGGAACTCTTGCACTGTTGATGGGAATGCAAACTGGTGCAGCAACTGTGGAAAACAGTATGGAGGTTTCTCAAAAAGTTCAAAATAGACAATCCAGTAATTGTGGTACTGGGTATTTACCCAAAGAATACAAAAACACTAATAGGTGAAAGATATATGCACCATTGTGTTTATTGCAGTATTATTTACAATAGCCAAATTATGGAAACAGGCAATGTGTCCACTGGTAGATGAATGGATAAAGAAGATGTGCTATGTATTCATATATAAGTACCAAATTAACAAAAGGGAAATAAAAAGACAGCAAAAAATGAAACAGATGTTTACAAAAGAGGAGGTGAGTGGGGCAATGGGTGAAAGAGGTGAAGAGGATTAAGAGCATACTTATCTTGATGAGCACTGAGTAATCTATAGAATTTTGATGTTTTTTTTAAAGTTTCTATGTAGGTTTATTTTTTCCCAAAGTTTTATTTAAATTCTAGCTAATGCACAGTGCAATATTAGCTTCTGATGTAGAACTTAGTAATTCATCAGTTACATGCAACACCTGATGCTCATTACAAATGCTTTCCTTAATACCCATCACCTGTTTAAACCCTTTGCCCTCCCCCTTGCCTACCTCCTTTCCAGTAACCATCAGTGTATTCTCTATAGTTAAGAGTTTGTTTCTTGGTTTGCCTCTTTTTTTTCCTGTTATGTTCATTTTTTATATTCTTAAATTCCAGATATGAGTGAAATCATGCTATTTGTCTTTCTCTGACTGAGTTATTTTGCTTAGCATAATACTCCCTAGCTCCATCCACATCCTTGCAAATGAAAACATTTCATTCTTTTTATGGCTGAGGAATATTCTGTTATATATATGTGTGTGTGTGTGTGTGTGTGAGTGTGTGTGTGTTCATATATTATATCTTTCTTTTTACAAATTTTATATGTATATATATTTTTATTGGAGGTTGATTTGCCAAAATATAGTATAACATCCAGGGCTCATCCCATCAGGTGCCCACTCAGTGCCCGCCAACCAGTCACCCCATCCTGTCACCCACATCCCCTTCCACTACACATTGTTTGTTTCCCAGAGTTAGGAGTCTCTCATGTTCTGTCACAATCACTGATATTCCCCACTCATTTTCTCTCCTTTCCCTTTTATTTATTTTTTTAATATTTTTTTTTAATTTTTATTTATTTGTGATAGTCACAGAGAAAGAGAGAGAATGAGGCAGAGACACAGGCAGAGGGAGAAGCAGGCTCCATGCACCGGGAGCCTGACGTGGGATTCGATCCCGGGTCTCCAGGATCGCGCCCTGGGCCAAAGGCAGGCGCCAAACCGCTGCGCCACCCAGGGATCCCTCCTTTCCCTTTTAAACTCTTTCATTATTCTTTATATTGCCTGAATGAGTGAAACCATGTAATGTTTGTCCTTCTCCAACTGACTTACTTCACTCAGCATAATACCCTCCAGTTCTATCCACGTTGAAGCAAATGGTGGGAATTTGTCATTTCTAATGCCTGAAGATATTCCATTGAATATCTATACCACATCTTCTTTCTCCATTCATATTTCGATGGACACCGAGTCTCTATCCACTGTCTATCCATTGTAGACAAAGCTGCTATAAACATTAGAGTGCAAGTGTTCCAGCGTTTCACTGCATCAGTATATTTGGGGTAAATTCCCAGCAGTAAAATTGCTGGGTTGTAGGGTAGCTCTATTTTTAACTATTTGAGGAACCTCCACACAGTTTTCCAGAGGGGCTGCACCAGTTCACATTCCCACCAACAGTGCAAGAGGGTTCCCCTTTCTCCACATCCTCTCCAACATTTGTTGTTTCCTGCCTTGTTAATTTTCCCCATTCTCACTGGTGTGAGGTGGAATCTCATTGTGGTTTTGATTTGTATTTCCCTGATGACAAGTGATGCAGAGCATTTTCTCATGTGCTTGTTGGCCATGTCTATGTCTTCTTTGGTGAAATTTCTGTTCGTGTCTTTGCTCATTTCATGATTGGATTGTTTATTTCTTTGCTGTGGAGTTTAATAAGTTCTTTATAGATCTTGGATACTAGCCCTTTATCTGATAGGTCATTGGCAAATATCTTCTCCCATTCTGTAGGTTGTCTTGAGTTTTGTTGACTGTTTCTGTTGCTGTGCAGAAGAGAAGCTTTTTATCTTCATGAAGTACCAATAGTTCATTTCTGATTTTGTTTCTCTTGCCTTCATGGATGTATCTTGCAAGAAGTTGCTGTGGCCAAGTTCAAAAAGGGTGTTGCCTGTGTTCTCCTCTAGGATTTTGATGGAATATTGTCTCACATTTAGAACTTTCATCCATTTTGAGTTGATCTTTGAGTATGGTGTAAGAGAATAGTCTAGTTTCATTCTTCTGAAGGTGGATGTCCAATTTTCCCAGCACCATTTTTTGAAGAGACTGTCTTTTTGCCAGTGGATAGTCTTTCCTCCTTTGTCAAATATTAGTTGACCATAAAGTTGAGGGTCCACTTCTGGATTCTCTCTTCTGTTCCATTGATCTATGCGTCTGTTTTTGTGCCAGTACCACACTATCTTGATGACCACAGCTTTGTAGTACAACCTGAAATCTGGCATTGTGATGCCCCCAGCTATGGTTTTCTTTTTTTTAAAAAATAATAAATTTATTTTTTATTGGTGTTCAATTTGCCAACATACAGAATAACACCCAGTGCTCATCCTGTCAAGTGCCCCCCTCAGTGTCTGTCACCCATTCACCCCCCCCCCCCCGCCTTCCTCCCCTTCCACCATCCCTAGTTCGTTTCCCAGAGTTAGGAGTCTTTTTTTTTTTTTTTTTTGAGTTAGGAGTCTTTATGTTCTCTCTCCCTTTCTGATATTTCCTACCCATTTCTTCTCCCTTCCCTTCTATTCCCTTTAAATCTCATTTATTTCCCTAAACCTATCCTCGTGATCTTTTAATTGTTTTTCTCTTTTTTCCTCAGCTTTCTCCCTTGCCATCAACTTGTCTTCTATGTCACTCACTATTTCTTCTACCTCCTTAACCCTCATCGTTAGGACCTCCAGTTTGGATTGCATCTCATTTCATTGATTTTTAATTTCTTTCTGATTAGATCTAAATTATGCAGTCATGAAGTCTCTTGAATTCTTTATGCTTTTTTTTTTTAGAACCACCAGTAACTTTATAATTGTGCTTCTGAATTGGCTTTCTTTTTTTTTTTATTTTCTTTCTTTCTTTTTTTTTAATTTATTTTTATTGGTGTTCAATTTACTAACATACAGAATAACCCCCAGTGCCCGTCACCCATTCACTCCCACCCCCTGCCCTCCTCCCTTTCTACCACCCCTAGTTCGTTTCCCAGAGTTAGCAGTCTTTACGTTCTGTCTCCCTTTCTGATATTTCCCACCCATTTCTTCTCCCTTCCCTTATATTCCCTTTCACTATTATTTATATTCCCCAAATGAATGAGAACATATAATGTTTGTCCTTCTCTGACTGACTTACTTCACTCAGCATAATACCCTCCAGTTCCATCCACGTTGAAGCAAATGGTGTGCATTTGTCATTTCTAATACCTGAGTAATATTCCATTGTATACATAAACCACATCTTCTTTATCCAATCATCTTTCGATGGACACCGAGGCTCCTTCCACAGTTTGGCTATTGTGGACATTGCTGCTATAAACATCGGGATACAGGTGTCCCTGCATTTCATTGCATCAGTATCTTTGGGGTAAATCCCCAACAGTGCAATTGCTGGGTCTTAGGGCACGTCTATTTTTAACTCTTTGAGGAACCTCCACACAGTTTTCCAGAGTGGCTGCACCAGTTCACATTCCCACCAACAGTGCAAGAGGGTTCCCTTTCTCCACATCCTCTCCAACATTTGTTGTTTCCTGCCTTGTTAATTTTCCCCATTCTCAGTGGTGTGAGATGGTATCTCATTGTGGTTTTGATTTGTATTTCCCTGATGGCAAGTGATGCAGAGCATTTTCTCATATGCATGTTGGCCATGTCTATGTCTTCCTCTGTGAGATTTCTCTTCATGTCTTTCACCCATTTCATGATTGGATTGTTTGTTTCTTTGCTGTTGAGTTTCATAAGTTCTTTATAGATCTTGGAAACTAGCCCTTTATCTGATATGTCAATTGAAATATCTTCTCCCATTCTGTAGGTTGTCTTTGAGTTTTGTTGACTGTATCCTTTGCTGTGCAAAAGCTTCTTATCTTGATGAAGTCCCAATAGTTCATTTTTGCTTTTGTTTCTTTTGCCTTCGTGGATGTATCTTGCAAGAAGTTACTGTGGCCGAGCTCAAAAAGGGTGTTGCCTGTGTTCTTCTCTAGGATTTTGATGGAATCTTGTCTCACATTTAGATCTTTCATCCATTTTGAGTTTATCTTTGTGTATGGTGAAAGAGAGTGTCTAGTTTCATTCTTCTGCATGTGGATGTCCAATTTTCCCAGCACCATTTATTGAAGAGACTGGCTTTCTTCCAATGGATAGTCTTTCCTCCTTTATCGAATATTAGTTGCCCATAAAGTTCAGGGTCCATTTCTGGGTTCTCTATTCTGTTCCATTGATCTATGCGTCTGTTTTTGTGCCAGTACCACACTGTCTTGATGACCACAGCTTTGTAGTACAACCTGAAATCTGGCATTGTGATGCCCCCAGCTATGGTTTTCTTTTTTAAAATTCCCCTGGCTATTCGGGGTCTTTTCTTTTTTTTTTTTTTTAAATTTTTCATTGGTGTTCAATTTACTAACATACAGAATAACCCCCAGTGCCCGTCACCCATTCACTCCCACCCCCCGCCCTCCTCCCCTTCTACCACCACTAGTTCGTTTCCCAGAGTTAGCAGTCTTTACGTTCTGTCTCCCTTTCTGATATTTCCCACACATTTCTTCTCCCTTCCCTTATATTCCCTTTCACTATTATTTATATTCCCCAAATGAATGAGAACATATAATGTTTGTCCTTCTCCGACTGACTTACTTCACTCAGCATAATACCCTCCAGTTCCATCAATTGAAGCAAATGGTGGGTATTTGTCATTTCTAATAGCTGAGTAATATTCCATTGTATACATAAACCACATCTTCTTTATCCATTCATCTTTCGTTGGACACCGAGGCTCCTTCCACAGTTTGGCTATCTTGGCCATTGCTGCTATAAACATCGGGGTGCAGGTGTCCCGGCGTTTCACTGCATCAGTATCTTTGGGGTAAATCCCCAATAGTGCAATTGCTGGGTTGTAGGGCAGGTCTATTTTTAACTCTTTGAGGAACCTCCACACAGTTTTCCAGAGTGGCTGCACCAGTTCACATTCCCACCAACAGTGCAAGAGGGTTCCCTTTTCTCCACATCCTCTCCAACATTTGTTGTTTCCTGCCTTGTTAATTTTCCCCATTCTCAGTGGTGTGAGATGGTATCTCATTGTGGTTTTGATTTGTATTTCCCTGATGGCAAGTGATGCAGAGCATTTTCTCATATGCATGTTGGCCATGTCTATGTCTTCCTCTGTGAGATTTCTTTTCATGTCTTTTGCCCATTTCATGATTGGATTGTTTGTTTCTTTGGTGTTGAGTTTAATAAGTTCTTTATAGATCTTGGAAACTAGCCCTTTATCTGATATGTCATTTGCAAATATCTTCTCCCATTCTGTAGGTTGTCTTTGAGTTTTGTTGACTGTATCCTTTGCTGTGCAAAAGCTTCTTATCTTGATGAAGTCCCAATAGTTCATTTTTGCTTTTGTTTCTTTTGCCTTCGTGGATGTATCTTGCAAGAAGTTACTGTGGCCGAGCTCAAAAAGGGTGTTGCCTGTGTTCTTCTCTAGGATTTTGATGGAATCTTGTCTCACATTTAGATCTTTCATCCATTTTGAGTTTATCTTTGTGTATGGTGAAAGAGAGTGGTCTAGTTTCATTCTTCTGCATGTGGATGTCCAATTTTCCCAGCACCATTTATTGAAGAGACTGTCTTTCTTCCAATGGATAGTCTTTCCTCCTTTATCGAATATTAGTTGCCCATAAAGTTCAGGGTCCACTTCTGGATTCTCTATTCTGTTCCACTGATCTATGTGTCTGTTTTTGTGCCAGTACCACACTGTCTTGATGACCACAGCTTTGTAGTACAACCTGAAATCTGGCATTGTGATGCCCCCAGATATGGTTTTCTTTTTTAAAATTCCCCTGGCTATTCGGGGTCTTTTCTGATTCCACACAAATCTTAAAATAATTTGTTCTAACTCTCTGAAGAAAGTCCATGGTATTTTGATAGGGATTGCATTAAACGTGTATATTGCCCTGGGTAACATTGACATTTTCACAATATTAATTCTGCCAATCCATGAGCATGGAATATTTTTCCATCTCTTTGTGTCTTCCTCAATTTCTTTCAGAAGTGTTCTATAGTTTTGAGGGTATAGATCCTTTACATCTTTGGTGAGGTTTGTTCCTAGGTATCTTATGCTTTTGGGTGCAATTGTAAATGGGATTGACTCCTTAATTTCTCTTCTTCAGTCTCATTGTTAGTGTATAGAAATGCCAATGACTTCTGGGCATTGATTTTGTATCCTGCCACGCTACCGAATTGCTGTATGAGTTCTAGCAATCTTGGGGTGGAGACTTTTGGGTTTTCTATGTAGAGTATCATGTCATCGGCGAAGAGGGAGAGTTTGACTTCTTCTTTGCCAATTTGAATGCCTTTAATGTCTTTTTGTTGTCTGATTGCTGAGGCTAGGACTTCCAGTACTATGTTGAATAGCAGTGGTGAGAGTGGACATCCCTGTCTTGTTCCTGATCTTAGGGGAAAGGCTCCCAGTGCTTCCCCATTGAGAATGATATTTGCTGTGGGCTTTTCGTAGATGGCTTTTAAGATGTCGAGGAATGTTCCCTCTATCCCTACACTCTGAAGAGTTTTGATCAGGAATGGATGCTGTATTTTGTCAAATGCTTTCTCTGCATCCAATGAGAGGATCATATGTTTCTCACTCTGAAGAGTTTTGATCAGGAATGGATGCTGTCTTTTGTCAAATTCTTTCTCTGCATCTAATGAGAGGATCATATGGTTCTTGGATTTTCTCTTGCTGATATGATGAATCACATTGATTGTTTTATGAGTGTTGAACCAGCCTTGTGTCCCGGGGATAAATCCTACTTGGTCATGGTGAATAATTTTCTTAATATACTGTTGGATCCTATTGGCCAGTATCTTGTTGAGAATTTTTGCATCCATGTTCATCAGGGATATTGGTCTGTAATTCTCCTTTTTGGTAGGGTCTTTGTCTGGTTTTGGAATTAAGGTGATGCTGACCTCATAGAACGAATTTGGAAGTACTCCATCTCTTTCTATCTTTCCAAACAGCTATAGGAGAATAGGTATGATTTCTTCTTTAAACGTTTGATAGAATTCCCCTGGGAAGCCATCTGGCCCTGGACTCTTGTGTCTTGGGAGGTTTTTCATGACTGCTTCAATTTCCTCCCTGGTTATTGGCCTGTTCAGGTTTTCTATTTCTTCCTGTTCCCGTTTTGGTAGTTTGTGGCTTTCCAGGAATGCGTCCATTTCTTCTAGATTGCCTAATTTGTTGGCGTGTAGCTGTTCATAATATGTTTTTAAAATCATTTGTATTTCCTTGGTGTTGGTAGTGATCTCTCCTTTCTCACTCATGATTTTATTAATTTGAGTCTTCTCTCTCTTCTTTTTAATAAGGCTGGCTAATGGTTTATCTATCTTATTAATTCTTTCAAAGAACCAACTCCTGGTTCTGTTGATCTGTTCCACAGTTCTTCTGGTCTCGATTTCGTTGAGTTCAGCTTGAATCTTTATTAACTCTCTTCTTCTCCTGGGTGTACGATCTATTTGCTGTTTTTTCTCTAGCTCCTTTATGTGTAAGGTTAGCTTTTGTATTTGAGTTCTTTCCTGTTTTTGAATGGATGCTTGTATTGCGATGTATTTCCCCCTTAGGACTGCTTTTGCTGCATCCCAAAGAGTTTGAACGGTTCTATCTTCATTCTCATTAATTTCCATGAATCTTTTTAATTCTTCCTTAATTTCCTGGTTGACCCTTTCATCTTTTAGCAGGATGGTCCTTAACCTCCACGTTTTTGAAAACCTTCCGAACTTCTTCTTGTGATTTAGTTCTAATTTCAAAGCATTATGGTCTGAGAATATGCAGGGGACCATCCCAATCTTTTGGTATCGGTTCAGACCTGATTTGTGACCCAATATGTGGTCTATTCTGGAGAAAGTTCCATGTGCCCTTGAGAAGAATGTGTATTCAGTTGCGTTTGGATGTAAAGTTCTGTAGATATCTGTGAAATCCATCTGGTCCAGTGTATCATTTAAAGCTCTCGTTTCTTTGGAGATGTTGTGCTTAGAAGACCTATCGAGGGTAGAAAGAGCTAGATTGAAGTCACCAAGCATAAGTGTATTATTATCTAAGTATTTCTTCACTTTGGTTAATAATTGATTTATATATTTGTCAGCTCCCACAGTCGGGGCATATATATTGAGGATTGTTAAGTCCTCTTGTTGAATAGATCCTTTAAGTATGATATACTGTCCCTCTTCATCTCTCACTACAGTCTTCGGGGTAAATTTTAGTTTATCTGATATAAGGATGGCTACCCCTGCTTTCTTTTGAGGACCATTCGAATGGTAAATGGTTCTCCAACCTTTTATTTTCAGGTTGTAGGTGTCCTTCTGTCTAAAATGAGTCTCTTGTAGACAGCAAATAGATGGGTCCTGCTTTTTTATCCAGTCTGAAACCCTGCGCCTTTTGATGGGGTCATTAAGCCCGTTCACATTCAGAGTTACTATTGAGAGATATGAGTTTAGTGTCATCATATCTATTCAGTCCTTGTTTTTGTGGATTGTTCCACTGAACTTCTTCTTAAAGGGGAATTTTAAGAGTCCCCCTTAAAATTTCTTGCAGAGCTGGTTTGGAGGTCACATATTCTTTTAGTTGCTGCCTGTCTTGGAAGCTCTTTATCTCTCCTTCCGTTTTGAATGAGAGCCTTGCTGGATAAAGTATTCTTGGTTGCATGTTCTTCTCCTTTAGGACCCTGAATATATCCTGCCAGCCCTTTCTGGCCTGCCAGGTCTCTGTGGAGAGGTCTGCTGTTACCCTAATACTCCTCCCCATAAAAGTCAGGGATTTCTTGTCTCTTGCTGCTTTAAGGATCTTCTCTTTATCTTTGGAATTTGCAAGCTTCACTATTAAATGTCGAGGTGTTGAACAGTTTTTATTGATTTTAGGGGGGATCTCTCTATTTCCTGGTTCTGAATGCCTGTTTCCCTTCCCAGATTAGGAAAGTTTTCAGCTAGGATTTGTTCAAATACATATTCTGGACCTCTGTCCCTTTCGGCGCCCTCAGGAACACCAATTAAACGTAGGATTTTCTTCCTCAGGCTGTCATTTATTTCCCTTAATCTATCTTCATGGTCTTTTAATTGTTTGTCTCTTTTTTCCTCAGTTTCCCTCTTTGCCATCAACTTGTCTTCTATGTCACTCACTCGTTCTTCCACCTCATTGACCCTCATTGTTAGGACTTCTAGTTTGGATTGCATCTCATTCAATTGATTTTTAATTTCTGCCTGATTGGATCTAAATTCTGCAGTCATGAAGTCTCTTGAGTCCATTATGCTTTTTTATAGAGCCACCAGTAGCTGTATAATAGTGCTTCTGAATTGGCTTTCTGACATTGAATTGTAATCCAGATTTTGTAACTCTGTGGGAGAGAGGACTGTTTCTGATTCTTTCTTTGAGGTGAGGTTTTCCTTCTAGTCATTTTGCTCAGTGCAGAGTGGCCAAAAGCAAGTTGTATTGGGAAAAGGAGAAAAAGAGAGGAGAGAAAGAAGGAAAGAAAAGAGAAAGAGGAAAAAAAAGGAAGAAAAAAAGGAAAAAAGAGAACAAAAAGAGAAAGAAAAAGAAAGAAAGGAAAAAAGGGGATGGGGGAAGGAAACAAATGAAAAAGCAAAGCAAAACAAAACAAAACAAAACAACAACAAAAAAAGAAAGAAAGAAAGAAAGAACCCCTGGGTGTATCTTCTGATTCTGTGTACTTTAAGTCCCTTGGCTTCCCTTGGAAATTGTCCGTTTAGCTGGTCTTCTGGGGGAGGGGCCTGTTGTGCTGATTTTCAGGTGTTAGCAGTTGGGGGATCTGCTCTGCCCCTTGCCTGGTGCAGGGCTCAGTGGGGGTTGTTTACCCCGTGAGGCCGCAGGAGGAACAGCCCCAGTGGCGGGGCCAGCTCTGGAAACCTGGATTCAGCTCCGGCAGGAACTCCGTCTGCAGGGCCTGGAGGCTCCGGGGCGGGGCCGCTGATCTGCTCATCTCAGGGCAGGAGCATCCTTGCTGTCCTGGGCCCTCCCGGCCTCTGCCTGTCCCGGGGGGAGGCCGGATCCTGGGCTGTGTCCTGGCGCCCTGTGCTCCGGGGCCTTCGCTGTTGGATTCGCGCTCCCGCCCCACAGCCCCCTTCCCGGAGCCGCCGCCCGAGCCCTCAGAGCTGCTCCTGGAACCACGCAGCCCCCTCCGCGGAGCCTCTTCCTCTGCCCGAGGTCTTCCGAGCTGCTCCGGGCCCAGCCGTGCGCGCTGCAGCCTTTGGGGAGCTCGGCGCACTCTCCTGGGCGCGCAGTTGCTCTGTTACTGTCCCGGGGAACCCGAGCGCATCCTCGCCCTCCTGGGGTCCTGCTCCAACTTCCTGGGAGCCCCTTTCCGCCCGGGAAGGTCGGTGCAGCTCCTGCTCCTCCGGGACGGGGCTCTCTTGTCCTGGGGACTCTCGCCCCGGCCTCAGCCCGGCTCCTCGCGGGGCCCCTCCCCCTTGGAGGCCTTTGTTTTATTTCTTTTTCCCGTCTTCCTACCTTGATAGAAGCGCGAACTCTTCTCACTGTAGCATTCCAGCTGTTCTCTCTTTAATTCTCAGGGCGAATTCATAGATTTTCAGGATAATTTGAAGGTTTTCTTGGTAATTTGGTGGAGACAGGTGATTTGGAGACCCTACTCTTCCGCCATCTTGCCCCTCCTCCCCTGAATTGGCTTTCTAACATTGAATTGTAATCCAAATTTTGTAACTCTGTGTGAGAGAGTACTGTTTCTGATTCTTTCTTTTGAGGTGAGTTTTTCCTAGTCATTTTGCTCAGTGCAGAGTGGCCAGAAATATCTTGTACTGGAAAAAGGAAAAGAGAGGGTAAAAAGGGTGGCAGAATAAACAGAAAACAAAAAGCAAGGGGGAGTATCCTCTGATTCTATATACTGTAAAACCCTCGAATTCCCCTGGAACTCTCCTGTGCCGCTTGGTCAATAACTTGCTTTTCCCCTGTTTCCAGCTGGTCTTCTGGGGGAGGAGCCTGCTGTGCTGATTCTCATGTGTGTGCACCTGGGGGAGCTGCCCAGCACCCTGCCAGGTGCCCAGCCTCCTCAGTGGGAGCTGTTTATCCTGTGATGCCCCTGCTCAGTCCCAGGTACAAGGTGACACCAGGACGAACAAAAACAATGGCGGCGCCAGCCGTCCAGCTCTGGAATCAGCTTCCGCAGTAACTACCGCAGCTCCCACTCCGCAGGGGCCTGAATCCTCTGGGGGTGGGGGACACTGATCTGCACAGCTCGGGGCCACCTGGCAGTAGGAGCGTCCTTGCTTCCTGTGTCTTTCTGGCCTCCGCCTGTCCTGGGAGGGAGCGGTGGATCCTGGGCTATAACACCCCCACCTTGGGCTCAGGGGCCTGCGCCGCTGGGATCACGCTCCTGGGGCCGAGCAGCCCCCTTCACAAGGAGCCACCGCCTGAGCCGCCTCCTGAGCAGCTCCAGGGGCCCTGCCGGGTGCGCTCCAGCCCTTTGGGGAGCTCGGCCCAAGGTGTGTAGCTAGCTCTCCCTAGGGGTGCAGTTCTTCTGTTAGTGTCCCCGGGAACCTGAGGGCATCCCTCCCCCTCCTGGGATCCTGCCCCAGTTCCCTGTGAGTGCCTTTCCGTCCGGGAAGATTGGTAAAGTCTCTGCTTCTCCGGGTCCGGGGCCTTCCTGTCCTGGGGGCACTCGCCGCGTGACCTTAGCCCGGCTCTTCGTAGGGCCCCTCCCCCTTGGATGCTTTTTTATTTATTTATTTTTTCCGTCTTCCTACCTTGATAGAAGCGCGAACTCTTCTCACTGTAGCATTCCAGCTGTTCTCTCTTTAAATCTCAGGCCAAATTCGTAGGTTTTCAGGATGATTTGAAGGTTATCTAGGTAATTTGGTGGGGACAGCTGACATGGGGACCCTACTCTTCCGCCATCTTGCCCCCTTCCAAAATGAATAAATCTTTAAAAAAAGCAGTTTTATGTAAAACTGCCAGTCCTTTAGCATAATGATGTTGGTTAACACGCTGTACTAATAGTAATTCTATTCTTCACCATCGTGTACTTACAATAAATAAATTTGCTAGTGTCATTTAAGAATATTCTTTTTAAAAATATTTTTTTATTATTTACTTGACAGAGAGAGTGTGCGATTGCAAGCAGGGGGATTGGTAGTCAGAGGGAGAGGGAGAAGGAGACTCCCTGCTTGAGTGTGTGACTCAATCCCAGAACCCTGGAATCATAACCTGAGCTGAAGGCAGATGCCTAATGGACTGAGCCACCCAGGTGACCCTCATTTATCATTCTTGATAAAGCACTAAATGTTAAATCTTAACCATTAAGCACTTTTAAATAATATTCTGTATGATAAAATAGAAAGTATACATAAAGCACTTTTACCATACACTGAGATATGATGGTCATCTTAAGTGAAAGTACTTGTGCATTTGTTTGAGACCTGACCTTTTTTCATGGAACACCACTTTCATTTTTTAAAAAAAATTTTATTGGTGTTCAATTTGCCAACATATAGCATAACACCCAATGCTCATCCCACCAAGTGCCCCTCTCAGTGCCCATCACCCAGTCACCCCAACCCCCCCTCCTCCCCTTCCACTACCCCTTGTTCATTTCCCAGAGTTAGGTGTCTCATATTTTGTCACCCTCACTGATATTTTCACTCATTTTCTCTCCTTTCCCTTTATTCCCTTTCACTAATTTTTATATTCCCCAAATGAATTAGACCATATAATGTTTGTCCTTTTCCAAATGACTTTTTTCACTCAGCATAATACCCTCCAGGTCCATCCACTTAGAAGCAAATGGTGGGTATTTGTCGTTTCTAATGGCTGAGTAATACCACTTTCACTTGAAGGAAGTACTGATAGAAGAACATGGCTATTCAGATTTGAGTATTTGACATTTTCTCAAATATTAATGAAGTGAGCAAGGAAACCAATGAACAGTACTTATAACCAATGATAAAATTTTAGTCCTTAGGAATAAAATCAAATTTTGAATAACTTGTATCCACCACTCCCAGTCTGACAGTTTCCTGATACTTAGTGATGAATTGTGATATTAACAAATGTGATATTTTGGATATTTTATAATGGAATGCATCAACATTTGGAATACTTACATAATTCAGTATATTAGTATTTTCCATGTGAATGGTGTTCCAAAAATATGCATAGGTAAGAGATACATTCAAAGTGCAACATAGACTAGTGGATTTGAACACTAAAATGCCTGAAAAATTAATCAATATTGTTTCAGATTCCACAGTGCAAACTTTAAGAAACTACCACTTGTAAGTTTTGTTGTAGAATCAAAAAAGAGGGATGCCTATGTGCCTCAGTGTTTGAGCATATGCTTTCAGTTCAGGGAGTGATCCCGGGGTCCTGGGATTGAGTCCTGCATCAGGCTCCCTGCAAGGAGCCTGCTTCTTCCTCTGCCTATGTCTCTGCTTCTCTCTGTGTGTCTCTCATGAATAAATAAATGAAATCTTTAAAAAAAAAAAAGAATCAGGGCAGCCCCGGTGGCGCAGCGGTTTAGTGCTGCCTGCAGCCCAGGGTGTGATCCTGGAGACCTGGGATCGAGTCCCATGTCAGGCTCCCTGCATGGAGCCTGCTTTTCCCTCTGCCTGTGTCTCTGCCTCTCTCTCTCTCTCTGTCTCTCATGAATAAATAAATAAAATCTTTAAAAAAAAACTTCCTTGATCGTTTAAAAAAAAAGAATCAGAAAAGAATATTCACAATTATATGAAAAAATTATTAAAATACTGCCCTTTTCCAGCTATATATCCATGTAAGGCAAAATTTTCTTCAACCAAAACAACATATCACAACGGATTGAATACAGAAACATATTAAAATCCAGCCATCTTCTCTTAAGCTAGACATTAAAGAGAATTGCAATACCGTAAAACAATGCCATCCTTCTCACTAATCTGTTGTAAAATATATTTCTTACTGAAATGTTATGTTATTTGTGTTATGTAATTTGTTTATCACTATAAAAAAACTTATAAACACTTTTAAAATCTTTTCCAGGTTTAATTTCCAGTACAGTAAATATTGATAGATATAAAACATATGAACAAAAGCTACTTGGGATCCTCAATAATATTTAAGAATTATAAAGAAGGGGGATTCCTGGATGGCTCAGAGGTTGAGCATCTGCCTTCAGCTCAGGTCATGATCCTGGAGTTTGGGGATTGAATGCCACATCAGGCTCTCCACAGGAAGCTTGCTTCTCCCTCTGCCTATGTCTCTGCCTCTCTTTGTGTGTCTCTCATGAATAAATAAATAAAATCTTTTTAAAAAACAAATTATAAAGGGGTCCTGAGACAAAAATGTTTTAGAAGTGTTTTACTTATATAACTTGAATTCATGACTCAACGCTCCAAGTATTATTAGAAATGTATGTTCAGAGAAATTGGTTTCTAAACAGAGATGAAGTCACAGTGGCAGCAGTGACTTGGAGTGAGGTATAGGAACTCCATGAAGATTAAGCAAGTTAACCCTTGAAAATGAGTGTGGGAAAAGAAACTGTGATATATGGTATCTTTGGACAACCTAGAAGTAAGTATATTATTACAAATTTGTATTACCATTTGCAAAGGATTTTCATTCCCGAAGATCAAGTTTGAGACTTTCATTTTTTAACTTTTTATTTAAATTCCAATTAATTAACATACAGTGTAATATTAGTTTCAGGTGTACAATATAGTGTTTCAACACTTACATACAACACCCGGTGCTCATCACAAATGCAATCCTTAAATCACATCACCTATTTGACCCATCCCCCCAATCACCTCCCCTCTGGTAACCATTAGTTTGCTCTCTATATGCCTCTGTTTCTTGGTTTTACTCTATTTTTCCTCTATGATCCTTTGTTTTGTTTCATAAATTCCACATATGCGTGAAATCATAAGGTATTTGCTTCTCTCTGACTGACTTATTTCACTTAGCATAATACTCTCTAGCTCCATCCACATCATTGCACATGACAATATTCAATTATTTTTATAGTGGAGTTATATTCCATTACATATCTATATATACTCACCTCTTCTTTATCCATTAGTCAGTTAATAGACATTTGAGGTTCTTCCATAATTTAACTATTGTTGGTAATGTTGCTATAAACATCAAGGTGTATGTATCATTTCAAATTAGTATTTTGGTATCCTTTGGGTAAATACCTAGTAATGCAATTGCTGGATCATAAGGTAGTTCTATTTGTAACTTTTGAGGAACCTCCATACTGTTTTCCAGAGTGGCTGTACCAGTTTGCATTTCAATCAACAGCATAAGAGGACATGTATTTCTGTATTTGTATTTCTGTATTTGTGTATTTCTGCACAATCTTGCCAACATCTGTTGTTTCCTGTGTTGTTCATTTAGCCATTCTGACAGGTATGAGATGATATCTCATTGTAGTTTTGATTTGTATTTCCCTGCTGGTGATTGATGTTGAGCATCAGGATGCCTTCTTTGGAGAAATGGCTGTTCATGTCCTCTGCCCATTTTTAAATCGGATTATTTGATTTTGAGTGTTGACTTTTCTAAGTTATTTTTGTATTTTGGATACCAGCTCCTTATCAGATATATAATTTACAAATATATTCTCCCATTCTTGAGGTTGCCTTTTAATTTTGTTGATTTTCTTTGCTGTGGAGAGGCTTTTTATTATGATGAAGTACCAATAGTTTATTTTTGCTTTTGTTTCCCTTGCCCCAGGAGACCTATCTAGTAAGAATTTGGTATGGCCAGTGTCAAAGAAGTTAGTGTCTGTGTTCTACCTACAATTTTTATGATTTCAGGTCTCGTATTTAGGTCTCTAATCCACTTTGAATTTATGTTTGTGTATAATGTAAGAAAGTGGTCCAGTTTCATTTTTTTGCTTGGTGCTCTCCAGCTTTCCCAGCACCATCTATTTGTTGAAGAGACTCTCTTTTTCCTTTTGGGTATTCTCTTCTGTTTTGTCAAAGATTAATTGACCATATTATGCATTCTTTTCTGGGATTTCTATTCTGTACTATTAGTCTATGTGTCTATTTTTGTGTCAGTACCATGCTGTACTATGATCATTATAGCTTTGTAATATAACATGAAGTCTGGAATTGTGATGCCTCCAGCTTTGCTTTTCTTTCTCAAGTTTGCTTTGGCTATTTGGGGACTTCTCTGGTTCCATATAAATTTTAGGATTGTTTTGTCTGGCTCTGTGAAAAATGCTATTGGTATTTTGATAGAGATTACATTAAATGTATAGTTTGCTTTGGGTAATATAGACATTTTAACAATATTTATTCTAGCAATCCCTGAGTACTAAAAGTCTTTCAATTTCTTTGTGTCATTTTCAATTACTTTCATCAGTGTTTTCTAGTTTTCAGAGTACAGATCTTTCACCTCTTTGGTTAGGTTTATTCCTAGGTATCTCATGCTTCTTGGTACAATTGTAAATGGAATTGATTCCTTAATTTCTTTCTGTTACCTCATTTTTGGTGTATAGAAATGCATCAGATTTCTGTACATTAATTTTGTATCCTGTGACTTTACTGAATTCATGTATCAGTTCTAGCAATTTTTCAGTGGAATGGCTTTACTGAATTCATGTATCGGTTCTAGCAATTTTTCAGTGGAGTATTTAGGGTTTTCTATATAGAGTGTCATGTCTTCTGCAAATAGTGAAAGTTAGACTTCTTCCTTGTCAGTTTGGTTGTCTTTTTTTTTTCTTTTTGTTATCTGATTGCTGTGGCTAAGACTTCCGGTAGTACTCTGTTAAATAACAGTGGTGAGGTTGGGTATCCCTGTCTTGTTCTTAACTATAAAGGAAAAGCTCTGTTTTCCTCATTGAGGATGATATTAGCTGTGGGTTTTTCATGCATGGCCTTTTATGTAGAGGTGTTCCTTCTACTTTGTTTTGTTTTTTATTATGAATGTATTCTGTACTTTGTCAAATTCCTTTTCTGGATTTATTTAAAGGATAGTATGGTTCATATCCTTTCTCTTATTGATGTAATGTGTCACGTTGATTGATTTTTGAATATTGAACCAAATTTGCAACCCAGGAATAAATCCCACTTGATCATGTTGAATGATTTTTTTATTGTACTGTTTGATTTGATTTGCTAGTATTTTATAGAGAATTTTTGCATCCATGTCATCAGGGATATTAGCCTGTAGTTCTCTTTTTGTGGTGTCTTTATCTGGTTTTGGTATATGGATAACGCTGGCCTCATAGAATGAATTTGGAAGCTTTGGAATTTCTTTTTGTTTTTTAGTAGTTTGAGAAGAATAGGTATTAATTCTTTAAATGATTGGTAGAATTTACCTGTGAAGCCATCTGGCCCTGGACTTTTGTTTTTTGGAAGACGTTTTTTATTACCGATTCAATTTCTTCACTAGTTATTGGTCTGTTTAAGTTTTTAATTTCTTCCTGTTTCAGTTTTGGTCATTTATGTGTTTCTTGGAATTTATCCATACATTCCAAGTTGTCCAATTTGTTGGCATATAGTTTTCATAATATTCTCTTATAATTGTATTTCTATGGTGTCGGTTGTCTTCTCCTCTCTCATTTGTGATTTGATTTAATTGGGTCCTTTTCTTTTTGATAAGTCTGACTAGGGGTATCGATTTAATTAATTTTTTCAATGAACCATGTCCTGGTTTCCTTTATCTGTTCTATCTGTTTTGTTTTGTTTTGTTTTGTTTTATATCCTTTATTTCTGCTCTAATTTTTATTATTTCCCTTCTAGTGGCTTTAGGCTTCTTTTCTTGTTCTTTTTCTAGCTCCTTAGGTATAAGGTTAGGCTAATTATTTGAGTTTTTCTTGCTTTTTGAGGTAGGCATTTATTCCTATAAACTTCCTTCTGAGGACTGCTTTTGAATCAACCCAAAGATTTTGGACCATTGTGCATTCACTTTCATTTGTTTGCATGCATTTTTAAATTTCTTCTTTGATTTCCTGCTTGACCCATTCATTGTTTAGTAGCAGTTGTGTAATTTATTAATTTATTTGTGGTCTTTACATTTTTTTCTTATGGTTGATCACGTTTCATGGAATTGTGCTAAAAAAATGCATGATATGATCTCAAACTTTTTGTATTTATTGAGGCCTAATTTGTGACCCAGTATGTGACCTATTCTGGAGAATGTCCCATGTGCACTTGAAAAGAATGCATGTTCTGCTGTTTTAGGATGGAATGTTCTGAATGTATGTTATGTCCATCGGGTTCAAGGTGTCATTCAAAGCCATGATTTCCTTGTTGAATTTCTCCTTAGATTATCTGTCCATTGATATAAGTGGGATGTTAAAGTCCCCTATTATTGTATTATTATCAATGAGTTCTTTTATGCTTATTATTAAGTGTTTTATATATTTGGGTGCCCTCATGTTCAGGGCATCAATATTTACAATTGTTAGATCGTGTTGGATTGTCCCCTTTACTGTGGTTTACTATCCTTTTTCATCTCTTGTTACAATCTTTGTTTGAAAGTTTACCTTATCCAATATAAATATCACTACTGTGGCTTTCTTTTGACATCCATTTGAGTGGTAAATATTTCTTCATCCCTTTACTATTGATTTTCAGGGGTCTTCAGGTCAAAAATGAGTTTCTTGTAGGCAGAATATAGATGGTCTTGTTTTTTGTTTTTTTATTTTTGTTTTATTATTCTTTAAACAATAAATTTATTTTTTATTGGTGTTCAATTTGCCAACATACAGAATAACACCCAGTGCTCATCCCGTCAAGTGCCCCCCTCAGTGCTTGTTGCCCATTCACCCCACCCCCTGCCCTCCTCCCCTTCCACCACCCCTGTTCATTTCCCAGAGTTAGGAGTCTTCATGTTCTGCCTCCCTTTCTGATATTTCCTACCCAATTCTTTTCCCTTCCCTTCTATTCCCTTTCACTATTATTTATATTCCCCAAATGAATGAGACCATATAATGTTTGTCCTTCTCCAATTGACTTATTTCACTCAGCATAATACCCTCCAGTTCCATCCACGTTGAAGCAAATGGTGGGTATTTGTCATTTCTAATGGCTGAGTAATATTCCATTGTATACATAAATCACATCTTCTTTATCCATTCATCTTTCGATGGACACCGAGGCTCCTTCCACAGTTTGGCTATTGTGGACACTGCTGCTATAAACATCGGGGTGCAGGTGTCCCGGCGTTTCACTGCATCTGTATCTTTGGGGTAAATCCCCAGCAGTGCAATTGCTGGGTCGTAGGACAGGTCTATTTTTAACTGTTTGAGGAACCTCCACACAGTTTTCCAGAGTGGCTGCACCAGTTCACATTCCCACCAACAGTGTATGAGGGTTCCCTTTTCTCCGCATCCTCTCCAACATTTGTGGTTTCCTGCCTGGTTGATTTTCCCCATTCTCACTGGCGTGAAGTGGTATCTCATTGTGGTTTTGATTTCTATTTCCCTGATGGCAAGTGATGCAGAGCATTTTCTCATGTGTGTGTTGGCCATGTCTATGTCTTCCTCTGTGAGGTTTCTGTTCATGTCTTTTGCCCATTTCATGATTGGATTGTTTGTTTCTTTGCTGTGGAGTTTAATAAGTTCTTTATAGATCTTGGAAAGTAGCCCTTTATCTGATACGTAATTTGCAAAAATCTTCTCCCATTCTGTAGGTTGTCTTTGAGTTTTGTTGACTGTATCCTTTGCTGTGCAAAAGCTTCTTATCTTGATGAAGTCCCAATAGTTCATTTTTGCTTTTGTTTCTATTGCCTTCGTGGATGTGTCTTGCAAGAAGTTACTGTGGCTGAGTTCAAAAAGGGTGTTGCCTGTGTTCTCCTCTAGGATTTTGATGGAATCTTGTCTCACAATTAGATCTTTCATCCATTTGGAGTTTATCTTTGTGTATGGTGAAAGAGAGTGGTTTAGTTTCATTCTTCTGCATGTGGATGTCCAATTTTCCCAGCACCATTTATTGAAGAGACTGTCTTTCTGCCAGTGGATAGTCTTTCTTCCTTTATCGAATATTAGTTGATCATAAAGTTGAGCGTCCACTTCTGGATTCTCTATTCTGTTCCATTGATCTATGTGTCTGTTTTTGTGCCAGTACCACACTGTCTTGATGACCACAGCTTTGTAGTACAACCTGAAATCTGGCATTGTGATGCCCCCATCTGTGGTTTTCTTTTTTAAAATTCCCTGGGCTATTCGGGGTCTTTTCTGATTCCACACAAATCTTAAGATGATTTCTTCCAACTCTCTGAGGAAAGTCCATGGTATTTTGATAGGGATTGCATTAAACGTGTAGATTGCCCTGGGTAACATTGACATTTTCACAATATTAATTCTGCCAATCCATGAGCATGGAATATTTTTCCATCTCCTTGTGTCTTCCTCAATTTTTTTCAGAAGTGTTCTATAGTTTTAAGGGTATAGATCCTTTACCTCTTTGGTTAGGTTTGTTCCTAGGCATCTTATGCTTTTGGGTGCAATTGTGAATGGGATTGACTCCTTAGTTTCTCTTTCTTCAGTCTCATTGTTAGTGTATAGAAATGCCACTGACTTCTGGGCATTGATTTTGTAGCCTGCCACACTGCCGAATTGCTGGATGAGTTCTAGCAATCTTGGGGTGGAGGCTTTTGGGTTTTCTATGTAGAGTATCATGTCATTTGCAAAGGGGGAGAGTTTGTCTTCTTCTTTGCCAATTTGAATGCCTTTGATGCCTTTTTGTTGTCTGATTGCTGAGGCTAGGACTTCTAGTGCTATGTTGAATAGCAGTGGTGAGAGTGGACATCCCTGTCTTGTTCCTGATCTTAGGGGAATGGCTCCCAGTGCTTCCCCATTGAGAATTATATTTTCTGTGAGTTTTTCATAGATGGCTTTTAAGATGTTGAGGAATGTTCCCTGTATCCCTACACTCTGAAGAGTTTTGATCAGGAATGGATGCTGTCTTTTGTCAAATGCTTTCTCTGCATCTAATGAGAGGATCATATGGTTCTTGGTTTTTCTCTTGCTTATATGATGAATCACATTGATTGTTTACGAGTGTTGAACCAGCCTTGTGTCCTGGGAATAAATCCTACTTGGTCATGGTGAATAATTTTTTTAATGTGCTGTTGGATCCTATTGGCTAATATCTTGTTGAGAATTTTTGCATCCATGTTCATCAGGGATATTGGTCTATAATTCTCCTTTTTGGTGGTGTCTTTGTCTGGTTTTGGAATTAAGGTGATGCTGGCCTCATAGAATGAGGTTGGAAGTACTCCATCTCTTTCTGTCTTTCCAAACAGCTTTAGTAGAATAGGTATGATTTCTTCTTTAAACGTTTGATAGAATTCCCCAGGGAAGCCTTCTGGCCCTGCACTTTTGTGTCTTGGGAGGATTTTGATGTTTTTTTTATTTTTTTAAAGATTTTATTTATTTATTCCCAAGAGACGCAGAGAGAAGCAGAGACACAGACAGAGGGAGAAGCACGCTCTGTGCAGAGACCCCAGTGTGGGACCTGATCCTAGGACTATAGGATCACACCCTGAGCCAAAGGCAGACGCTCAACTGCTGAGCCACCCAGGCGTTCTGGTTCTTGTTTTTTATTTTTTTAAATCCTTTCTGATATCCTATGTCTTTTGATTGAACCACATAGTCCATGTACACTGAGGGTAATTATTAGATTTTTTTTACTGAGGGTAATTATTGATAGGTATGTATTTAATGCCATTTTAGAACTTGTTTTGTCATTGTTTCTGAAGATTTTCTCTCTTCCTTTCTCGTATTTGTAATTTTTTGTCTTTCCTTTCCACTCAAAGAGTCCTATTTACTAATTCTTGCAGGGCTGGTTTAATGGTCATGAACTCTTTTGGTTTTTATCTGGGAAACTATATGTCTCCTTCTATTCTGAATAATAGCTTTTCTGTATATAGTATTCTAGGCTCGATTTTTCCCATTCAGCACTTCGAATATATTGTGCCACTCCCTTTTGACTTGCCATGTTTCTGTTGAGAAATCTGCAGCTGGTCTCATGAATCTTTCCTTGTAAGTTAGGGACTTCTTTTGCCTGACTTTTTTTTATAGATGAAAAAATATAGGCCCAGGAAAATAGATAATTTACCTGTAATCATACAGTGTTGTTCACCATTGTATCTGTAATATCTAGCACAGTGTAGACACGCAATCTGTATTTTCTGTATGCATATCTGAATAAAGGAATAAATGAGTGCTAGAGCTTGGAGAAACAAGGATTCCTTATTATGAGTTCTGCTTTTTCTCACTTTTGTATAACCTCCTCATATTTTGCAGAACAGGAGTAAATGTACTTCTATTACAGCAGGAAATATTTAGATTACTCATAGTAACAAACTTTTTGGTGACTTAAAGCTCATCCTCTTCTGTTATCTGAATAAAGATACAGAGTATACCCTACTATTTTAAAAAATATGTATTTATTTATTTTAGAGAGAAAGAGGATGCAAGTGAATGAGGGGAGAGGCAGAGAGAGAGGGAGATACTCCTGAAGTGGACTCCCTGCTGAGCAAGGAGCCTTAGGCAGGGTTCAATCTGAGGACCCTGAGATATGACTTGAGCTGATATCAAGAGTCAAATATTCAACTGCCTGAGCTACGTAAGTGCCCCAGCCCCACGACTTTTTTTTTTAGTATAGTTGGAAAACAATGTTACATCAGTTTCAAGTGTAGCACATATTGATTCAAAAACCTTATATGTCATGCTATCTTCATCACCAGTGTGGTTACAATTGTAACCCCATCACAACTGTCATCAAACAGAGCTATTATAATACTAGTGACTATATTCCCTATGCTGTATCTTTCATTCCTGTGACTCATGTATTCCATAACTGGAAGCCTTATTTCCCTTTCTTCTTTACCCATAAGGTCTATCTCCTTACCTGCCTACTCCCCAGCAATTTTCAGTTTGTTTTCTGTAGTTTAAGTCTGATTTTGATTTTTATTTATGTGATCATTTATTTTGCTTTGAGGTTCTACATATAGATCAAACCATATGGTATTTGTTTTATCTGACTTATTTTACTTACACAATACCATCTATATATATGAATGTTGTCACAAAAGGCCAGATCTTATTTTTCTGTAGCTGAGTGATGTTCCTGTGTGTGTGTGTGTGTGTGCGTGTGTGTGTGCCACATCTTTTTTTATCTATTCCTCTATGGATGGATACTTGGGTTACTTTCATATCTTAGTTATGCTGCAATGAAAATAGGGGTACATATATTATTTCAAATTAGCATTTTTGTTTTCTTTGGGTAACACACAGTAGTAGAACCACTGGATTACATGGTACTTCCATTTTTCTGCGTGTGTATTTTTCTGAAGTATCTTCATTCTGTTTTCCACAGTGGCCATACTAACTTACATTCCTATCAACAGTACACAAGAGTTTGTTTTTCTCCACACTTTCAACAACACTTGCTATTTCTTGTCTTTTTGATTCTAGTCATTCTGACAAGTGCAAAAAGTTACCTCATTCTAATTTTCATTGGCATTAACCTGATGATTAGTGGTATTGAGAATGTTTTCAAGTGCCTGTTTGCTATCTGTATGTCTTCCTTAGAAAAAATATCTACTCAAGTTCTTTGCCCATTTGTAAATCACTATTTGTATTTTTTGGTGCTGAGTTATGTAAGTTCTTTATATTTTTGGATATTAGCCCCTTATCAGATATATCATTTGCAAACATCTTCTTCCATTAAATAGGCTGTCTTTTGGTTTTGTGCATGGTTTCCTTCACTGTAAAAAAAAAAAAGCCCTTTATTTTGGTATAGTCCCAGTAGTTTATTGTTGCTTTTGTTTCCCTTACCTGAGGAGACATATCTAGGAAAATGTTCCTACAATGTCAGAGAAATAACTGCCATGTTATCTTCTAGGATTTTTATGGTTTCAGGTCTCACATTTCTGGCTTTCATCCATTTTGAGTTTATTTTAGTGTGTGGTGTAAGAATGTGGTCTAAATTCATTATTCTGTAGTTGCTGTCCAGTTTCCCCACCATTTACTGAAGAGAATATTTTTCCCTACTGTATATTCTTGCATCCCATGTCATAGATTAATAGACTATATAAGCATTGGTTTATCTCTGGACCCTCTATTCTGTTTTATTGATCTATGTGTCTGTTTTAGTGCCAGTATCATACTGTTTCGAATACTACACCTTTGTTGTATATCTTTTTAAAAAAGATTTTACTTATTTATTCATAATAGACACAGAGAGAGGCAGAGACACAGGCAGAGGGAGAAGCAGGCTCTTTATAGGGAAACTGATGTGAGACTCGATTCCAGGACCCCAGGATCATGCCCTGAGCCAAAGTCAGGAGCTCAACCACTGAGCCATCTGGGCATCCCTGTTGTATATCTTGAAACCTGGATTGTGATACTTCCAGCTTTGTTCTTCCTGAAGACTGTTTTGCCTATTCAGCGTCTTTTGTGGTTTCATACAAATTTTAGGATTGTTTGTTCTAGATATGTGAAAATGCTATTGATATTTTGACAGGGATTGCATTGAGTCTATAAATTGCTTTGGGTAGTATGGACATTTTAACAGTGTTCTTCCAATATATGAGTGTGAAATATCTTTCCATTTGTTTGTACCATCCTTACTTTCTTTCATCAATATTTTATAGTTTTTAGAGTATGGATCTTCCACTCATTGGTTAAGTTTATTACTAGATATCTTATCATTTTGGTGTAGTTGCAAATGAAATTGTTTTCCCAGTTTATCTTTCTACTGCTTTGTTGTAGTGAATTAAAATGAAGCCAATTTCTAGGTATTAATTTTGTATCCTGCACCTTTACTGAATTCATTTATCACTTCTAATGGTTTTTTGGTGGACTTTAGAGTTTTCTAAGTAGGGTATCATATAATTTGAAAATAATGACAGTTTAAATTATTCCTTGCCAATATAGATTCCTTTTCTCTCTTCATATATCTTTTTGAGATTTTTTTTTAATATTTAAATTCAACTGCATTAACATATGCTGTATTATTAGTTGCAGAGGTAGAATTTGGTGATTCATCAATTGCATATAACACCCAATGTTCATTCTATCAACTGCCCTCTTTTATGCCCTGCTCCCAGTTACCACACACCCCCAATCCTCTAGCAAACCACAGTTTGTTTCCTATAGTTAAGAGTCTCTTATGGTTTGTTTCCTTCTCTGTTTTCAACGGAATTGTCCTTCCCTTCTCCTATGTTCATCTGTTTTGTTTCTTAAATTCCACATATGAGTGAAATCATATGACATTGGTCTTTCTCTGACTTATTTCACTTATCATAATACCCTATAGTTCTAACCACAGCATTGCAAATGGCAAAATTTCATTCATTTTGATGGCTGAGTAATAATCTATTGATATATATACCAACTCTTCTTTATACATTCATCTGTCAATGGACATCTGGGCTCCTTCCATAGTTTGATTATCGTAGACATTGTTGCTATAAACATTAAGGCTCATGTGCCTGTTCAAATCACTATGTTTGTTTCCTTGGATAAATACCTATAGTTCAATTGCTGGGATGTAAAGTAGCTTAATTTTTAACTTTTTGAGGAACGTACATAGTGTTTTGGAGAGTGGCTGTACCCGTTTGCATTCCCATCAAAAACATAAGATGTTCTACTTTCTCCACATTCACAACAACATTTTTGTTTCCTGTCTTATTGATTTTAGCCCTTCTCACTGGAGTAAAGTGATATCTCATGGTGATTTTGATTTGTATTTCCCTGATGACAAGTGATGTGCAGCATTTTTTCAAGTGCTTGCTGACCATGTGTAGATCTTCGTTGAAGAAATGTCTGTTGATGTCTCTGCCCATTTCTTCATTGGATTGTTTACTTTTAGGGGGTTGAGTTTGGTAAGTTCTTTATAAATTTTGGATACTAGCCCTTTATCTGATAGGTCATTTGCAAATATCTTCTGCCATTCCGTAGGTTGCCTTGAGTTTTGTTGACTGTTTCCTTTGCTGTGCAAAAGATTTTTTTCTTGATGAAGTCCCAATAGTTCATTATTGCTTTTATTTCCCTTGTGTCCAGAGACATGTCTAGCAAGAAATTGCTGTGGCCAAGGTCAAAAAATGCTGCCTATGTCCTCCTCTAGGATTTTGAGGAATTCCTGTCTCACATTTAGATCTTTCATCCACTTTGAGATTATTTTCATGTATCGGCATAAGAAAACGGTCCAATTTCATCCTCCTGCATGTGACTGTTCAATTTTCCCAACACCATTTGTTGAAGAGACAGTCTTTTTTCCATTGTATATTCTTTCCTACCTTGTCAAAGATTAGTTGACCATAGAGTTGGAGGTCCATTTCTGGGCTCTCTTTTCTGTTCTATTGATCTATGTGCCCGTTTTTGTGCCAGTACCATACTTTCTTGATGATTATAACTTTGTAGTACAGCTTACAGTCTGGAATTGTGATGTCTCCAGCTTTGGTTTTCATTTTCAACATTCCTTTGGCTGCTTGGGGCCTTTTATGCTTCCATAAAAATTGTGGGGTTATTTGTTCCAGCTCTGTGAAAAATGTTGATGATATTTTGATAGGGATTGCTTTGAATGTGTAGATTGTGGTGGGTAGCATAGACATTTTAACAATATTTGTTCTTCCAATTGATAAGCATGGCAGGTTTTTCCATTTGTGTCTTCTTCCATTTCTTTCATAAGTGTACTGTAGCTTTCAGAGTACAGATTCTTTACCCCTTTGCTTAGGTTTATTCCTAGGTATCTTATGGTTCTTGGTACAATTGTACATGGGATCCATTCCTTGATTTCTTTTACTCTGGCCTCATTGTTAATGTATAGAAATGCAACTGAATTCTGTGCCTTGACTTTCTGTCCTGCAACTTTACTGAATTCCTGCATCAGTTCTAACAATTTTTTGGCGGAGTATTTTGGGTTTTCTACATAGAGCATCACGTCATCTGCAATGAGTGAAGTTTTACTTCTTCTTTGCTGATTTGGATGCCTTTTATTTCTTTTTGTTGTCTGATTGCTGAGGCCAGGATTTCCAGTACTGTGTTGAACAACAGTGGTGAGAGTGGACATCCCTGTCATGTTTCTGACCTTAGGGGAAAAGCTCTCAGTTTTTCCCCATTAACAACGATACTTGCTGTGCGTCTTTCATATATGTTTTTTTTTAAAGATTTCATTTATTTATTCATGAGAGACACACACAGAGAGGGGCAGAGACATAGGCAGAGAGAGAAGCAGGCTCTATGCAGGGAGCCCGATGGGGAACTCAATCCCGGGACCCTGGGATCACACCCTGAGTGGAAGGCAGATACTCAACCACTGAGCCACTCAGGCGTCCCTCATATATGGTTTTTATGACATCGAGGTATGTTTCCTCTATCCCTACATTGCAGAGGGTTTTTATCAAGAAAGGGTGTTGTATTTTGTCCAATGGTTTTCCTGTGTCCATTGAGAGGATTACATGGTTCCTGTCCTTTTTTTTTAATTAATGTGGTGTATCACATTGATTGGTTTGTAGATGTTGAACTACCCATGCTGCCCAGGAGTAAATCCCACTTGATCCTGGTGAATAATCCTTTTAATGTTCTGTTGGATTCTATAAGCTTGTATTATGGTGAGGATTTTTGCATTTATGTTCATCGGGGATATTAGTCAGTAAATCTCCTTTTTAGTGGGGTCTTTTTCTGGTTTTAAGATCAGGGTAAAGCTGGCCTCATAGAATGAGTTTGGGAGTATTCCTTCATTTCTATTTTTCGGGACAGTTTCAGAAAAATAGGTATTAATTCTTCTTCAAATGTTTGATAGAATTCCACTGGGAAACCACTCTGCCCTGGACTTTTGTTTGTTGAAAGATTTTTTTTTTTTTTTAATTTTTACTTATTTATGATAGTCACACACAGAGAGAGAGAGAGAGAGGCGCAGAGACATAGGCAGAGGGAGAAGCAGGCTCCATGCACCAGGAGCCCGATATGGGATTCGATCCCGGGTCTCCAGGATCGCGCCCTGGGCCAAAAGCAGGCGCTAGACCACTGCGCCACCCAGGGATCCCTGTTTGTTGAAAGATTTTTGATGACTGATTCAATTTCTTTGCTGTTTGTGGGTCTGTTCAGGTTTTCCTTTTTTTTCTCTTGTTTCAGTGTTGGTAGTTTATATGTTTCTAGGAATGTATCCATTTCTTCCAGATTGTCTAATTTGTTGGCCTATAATTGTTCATAATATTCTCTTATAATTGTTTGTATTTCTGTGGTGTTGGTTGTGATCTCTCCTCTTTCATTCATGATTTTATTTATTTGGGTCCTTTCTCTTTTTGTTAAGTCTGAATAGAGGTTTATCAATCTTATTAATTCTTTCAAAGAACCGGCTCCTAGTTTTGTTGATCTGTTTTGCTGTAGTTGTTGTTTGTAATTTCTATGTCATTGTTTTGCTCTGGTCTTTATTATCTCTTCTCCTACTGGATTTAAGCCTTAATAACTGATCTTTTTCCAGGTCCTTTAGGTGTAAGGTTAGGTTGTGTATTTGAGACTTTTCTTATTTCTTGAGAAAGGCCTGTATTGCAATATGCTTCCCTCTTACTACTGCCTTTTTGCATCCCAAAGTTTCTGAACTGTCGTGTTTTCATATTCATTTGCGTTAATGTATTTTTAAAATTCTTCTTAAAAAATAGAAAGAAGTCTTTTTTTTTTCGTTGACTCATTCATTCTTTAGTAGGATGTTCTTAACCTCTATGTATTTGTGTTTCTTCTGAATTTTTTCCTGTGATTGATTTCAAGTTTGAAAGAGATGTGGTCTGAAAATATGCATGGTATGATCTCAATGTTGTTTTACCAGTTGAGACCTGATTTGTGACCCAGTATATGATCTATTCTGGAGAATGT
Source organism: Canis lupus familiaris (assembly GCF_011100685.1). Classification (NCBI taxonomy): domain Eukaryota; kingdom Metazoa; phylum Chordata; class Mammalia; order Carnivora; family Canidae; genus Canis; species Canis lupus. The sequence continues at coordinate 58,383,164 of NC_049260.1, read as the reverse complement.
GCCATGTGCACTTGAAAACAATGTATTCTGTTGCTTTAGGATGAAATGCTCTGAATATATCTGTGAAGTCCATCTGGTCCAGTGAGTCATTCAAAGCCTTGTTTCCTTGTTGATCTGTCCATTGTTGTGAGTGGGATGTTAAAGTCCCCTCCTTTTATTTTATTTTTATCACTAAGTTTCTTTAATTTTTTTATTAATTGGTTTGTATAATTGGATCCTCCCATGTTAGAGGTGTAAATATTTACAATTGTTATATCTTCCTGTTGGATAAACCATTTTTGTTATGATAATACTGCTGTTCTTCATCTCTTATTACAATCTTTGTTTTAAAACCTAGTTTGGGGTCACCTGGGTGGCTCAGTGTTTGAGCATAGGCCTTCAGCTCGGGTCATGATCCCAGGGTCCTCCGATGGAGTCCTGCATCAGGCTTCCCACAGGAAGCCTGCTTCTCCTTCTGCTGATGTTTCTGCCTCTGTTTCCATGTCTCTCATGAATAAATATATAGATTTTTAAAAGCATATTTTGTTTGACATAAAGATTGGTGGTGCAAGTTTCTTTTTAATTCCATGGCATGATAAATGACATGATAAATTCCATATTTTCAATCTGGGGATGTCATTGGGCCTAAGATGAGTCTCTTGAAGACAGCATATAGATAGACCTTGTTTTTTATCCAACTTGATACCCTATGTCTTTTGATTGGAGTATTTTGTCCATTTACCTTCAGAGTAATTATTGAGAGATATTAATTTAGTGACATTGTGTTAGCTGTAAAGTCACTGTTCCTGTAGATTGTCTCTGTTCCTTTCTGGTCTTTGTTACTTTTGGGCTCTCTTACTGCTCAAAAGATCCCCTGTAATATTTCTTGCAGGGCTGTTTACTGTTCATGAATTCCTGTAGTTTTTGTAGTTCTGGAAACTATCTCTCCTTCTATTCTGAATGACAGCCTTACTGGATAGAGTATTCTTGGCTGCATATTTTTCCCATTAACACATTGAATATATCATGCCAGTCCTATTTGGCCTGCTAGTTCTCTGTGGACAAGTCTTCTGCCAGACTTTATACTCTTGTAGATTAGAGATCTCTTATCCCCAAGATTCTTTCAGCATTTTCTCTTTATCTCTGAAATTTTCAAGCTTCACTATTAATTGCTAGGATGTTGGCCTATTTTTATTGATTTTGAGGGGGGTTCTCTCTGCCTCCTGGACTTGAATGCCTATTTCCTTCCTCATATTAGGGAAGTTCTCAGCTATAAATTTTTCAAATAAACCTTCTGTCCCCCCTCCTCTGAGACCCCTATTTGAATATTATTGCACTTTATGGTATTGCTGATTTTTCAAAGTCCTCTGTAGTGATCCAGTGGTTGTCTTTCTCTCTTTTTCTCAGCTTCCTTACTTCATTTTGTTTTCTATATCCATGACTCTCTATTCTGCTTCATTTATACCAGCTGTTAGAGCCTCCGTTAAAAAAATATTTTATTTAAATTAAATTATCCAACATACAGTATTACACCCAGTGCTCATCCCATCATGTGCCCTCCTTAATGCCCATCACCCAGCTACCCCATCCCCTCCACCTCCTCCCCCTCTGCAACCCTTTGTTTATTTCCCAGAGTTAGGAGTCTCTTATGGTTTGTCTTCCTCTCTATTTTTCCCCACTCAGTTTCCCTCCTTTCCTTTATAGTCCCTTTCACCATTTCTTATATTCCACTCATGAGTGAAACCACATAATAATTGTCTTTCTCTGATTTATTTCACTCAGCATAATATCCTCAAGTTCCATCCATGTTGAAGCAAATGGTGCATATTTTTTACTGCATAGCCTCCATTTTTTACTGCATATTAGTAATAGTATATTTAATTTTGGCCCAATTAGAGTTTAGTTATTTTATTTCTACAGTAAGGGATTCTCTAGTGTCTTCTATGCTTTTTCAAGCCCAGTTGATATCTTTATAATTTTTGTTTGAATTCTACTTCTGACATCTTATATGCATATTGATTAAATTCTTGGCTGAGAGCACTAACTCCTGTTCTTTCTTTTGTGGTGAATTTTTCCTTTTAGTTATTGTGTCCAGAAAAAAAGGAAGAAAGAAAAAAAGATGAGAATAAAACAGCAACAACAACAACAACAACAACAAAAATTTCAGGAAGTCTTTCTTGTGTATGCTGTGTACACTTGCTGTTTTTTTGGCTGCTCTTTCCCACTGGTTCTTCCTCTGCAGAGTTCTTCCTTGCTTATGGTGGGATAGTGTTTGATCTTTAAGTAGGTCAAACACTTGTTTGTAAAGTTAAGCCTCACTTCTGCTTCATTCTCATGCTCCAAGTGTGCAGATTGTTTCCTTAATCCTCTGATTCTCTTCCTAGTTGTTCAAAATAGTTCAATGTTGATCTAGCTGTATTCAAAGGATGAGGCATATTCAAAGTCCCTCTACTACTCTGCCATCTTAACTCTTCCCCCTATTTAAAAATATCTGGTCGTTTTATAACCCTAAACTACACCTCAGACTTTTAAGATTCCCTTTTAATGATGAGAATTATTGGGAATTCAGTCTGTAGATCCTGCCAAGTCTGCCTAAACTTAAGATGCCATCTCCAATAAATTCCAATGCTATGTCTTTAAAATATTTCCAAGGACTAAGGTTTGAAATAGACAATAAATGAATCATAGTTGAACATTTTACTTAACATTTTCTATATATCATCTTGGAAAGGAGCAGAGTTTAAACTTGATTAGAGTGGGAATTAGAAAAACCACCTTCCAGTCCTGGTTCTGCTATTTATTGTTGAGGGCTTTGGAAATATGACTTCATTTCATACTCTGGATAATGTCTGTCTCCTTGTACCTCACAGGAATGACATAAGAAAGTGAAATTTATGTGAAAATATATTGAACTCCTTAATATAAAAAGTTGAATGTCACAGCTAGACTTAAGACTAAAACTGTCTTTTATATTCTAATCCAACATACCCCACTTCCAGTCTTTCACACATGTTGAGAACTATTAAAATAAACGAAGTGTACACCTGAAGCTAATACTACACTGTATGTAAAGTAACTGGAATTTAAATAAAAACTTAACAGAAATAATAAATTAATTAAATAAATAAATAAATAAATAAATAAATAAATAAATAAAATGTATCATTTAAGGCATGTTATGATCCCTGGACTCTGACCAAAAAAAATCAGGTGGTCCCATAAAAAATAAGCAGGTTTTGTCTTACCTCTACTTAGGCACCAGTTACCCTTCCAGTTAGTTACTCAACCTTGTATTCACTGTGATTTTATGCTTGTCTATTTCATAGTAGTCTGCAAGCTCCTGAAGAGCAATAACCAAATTGTCCACCTTTGCAAGTCCCACAGCATCTAGTAAGGCCTTTGCATATGGTTTAGTAAATGTGTGTTAAATGAAAAGAGACTCTTAGTCTAAAATTGTAGAGCTTCTCACCTTTTAATTCTTATAATAGCCTTTTGAGTAGCCTCCTACTTCCAGTGAATGAATAAGGTTCTGAGCAAACAACTTTTTCTATTCCAACCATTCTCTCTTCAGCTTCTTTTTTTTTATTTTTTTAAGACTTTTTTTAAATTTTTTATTTATTTATGATAGTCACAGAAAGAGAGAGAGAGAGGCAGAGACATAGGCAGAGGGAGAAGCAGGCTCCATGCACCGGGAGCCCGATGTGGGATTCGATCCCGGGTCTCCAGGATCGCGCCCTGGGACAAAGGCAGGTGCCAAACTGCTACGCCACCCAGGGATCCCCTCTTCAGCTTCTTCTCTCTATTACTCCTCATGTTTAAGATATCATCAAACATTTATTATCATAAATTTAACTAAGAATGTGTTTTAAGATTATATTTGGCCTTCTTAGGAAAATTATTATTAATAAGTAAGCCCAGGTTAGACATGTATTTTAGGATTGGAGGATGGGGCTAAAACGGACTAGTGGGGAGATGAAAGAAGAGGTATAGACCACTTAAGATGTTACAACTTCCATTTGAAAATAATGAAGAGAATGGATATTTGATGTAATAAGAGCTGAAATATCCATGGGAATAGGGAAATGATAAAGAAGAAAGACAAAATGGAGATAATATAGGAGTAAAAATTGTGGAGGTTCTTGAATATCAGGTTGAGGAATTAGGATTTTATTAAGGCAGTTCTTCAGGCAACCAATGGAGGAACAGCAGATCCTAGAGCTTAAAATAACATAAGCTTCACATTAATGTAAGTTGGGCACTTAGGTTTCCTGGAACATTTTATCTTACATTTGCAAACAGTGAGACCACTTTAGAGGCTAACATGGTACTTTAGGGGGAAATTATGGGGGAACTAAACTAGGGAAGTGATAATGAGGTGGGGGGAAGTGGGAAAACTCAAGAGATTCAAGAACTAGAATAACCAGGACTTAGTGGCATTTTGGATGTGGAACGTGAAGGAGAGAAAAGAGCACCAAGGATCCTGACCTTGAGCAGGTGGATGGACCAGTCATTCTCTGAGGTGAATAACCCAGGAGGAGAAGCCAGTTTAGGATGGTGAGGGAAAAAAGATGAATTCCCTTTCAAACATGTCGTAACTGCTTATGAAAGACATCCAAGGAGATAATCCCATTTACCTGCTTGTACAAAGTACTCATTTTAAACTATTGCAAGTGTATGATTATCTAATATTTAGCCGAAAAATGTTGTAAACTTTCTAAGCTTTCTTGTGTCTTCCAGTGTCTTACTGTCCATAGAATCAGGAAGCTGCTTTTCATAGTTACCCCAAATTACTCTGATGTATTTTAAAACTATTCCCTACCTACTGTTGCTAGAATCCAAGAACAGATGCTCTGTCATCCTCCTTATAGTCTCTTTTCATATTTTCAAAGAACTCCAAATACATGCACACATGAAATCCTGTCCATCCCTCTGTAAAGCTTCCATTTTAATTCTGTTAGGAAATTATTTCTTCATTTCTGAACCTTTGTAGTCATGTGTACCACTAACATGGCACTAAACCACTGTTAATTTCATATTTTTTGTATATGTCGTATCTCCTCTACTAAACTGTAGGCTTTTTGGAAGCAGAAGTATGTATCCCCCACAGCATCTGCCACACTTGTGAAAGTTCATGGATCTATACAAACATTAGAGTATAGCACAATTCTTTACACATAGTAGGTATCCAAGAAATAATTGTCTAGTAAATGACACCCCATTTTAACCTTCATTTGGTAAAATCAGCCTCATATAACCTATTTCCTAAATGATATGTTCTCACTGCTCTCCTTGTTGTCATTAAGTGCATTGTGTCATGGTCTTATAAGAACAAGATACTAAATTTTAGTCCTTTATAAGCACACATCTAAACCCTCTTGTTTATATTTTTTAAATTCAAGAATAGTGTGTAAATGTATGCATAATTGAAATTTCTAAGACAGTAGAACTTAAATTTGTCACACACACGCACAAAACCCACTCGTACAAATATGCAGGATGATGGATGTTATAACTGACAGGGGTGGGGGGAGTCAATTCACAATGTGTGTGTGTAATCACAATGTACATTTTAAATATATTAGAATTTTATTTATCAATTATACCTCATTAAATCTGACAAATCAGGTATTTAAGATAATTACATCAAGCATTATGCCTTTTCCTAATCAGAACACTTTTCTGGCCTCCCCTTTCATCACTCAAGCAGAACTCAGAAACATTTACAAAGTCCTGAGCATTGTGAACTGGCTGCCTAACAAAGTACTACAGTGGGGAGAGTTCATCCTCCAAATTCATCCTTCTTATTTTTTGCAACACCCATTAGCTAACAATTCAAAGCTACAAGCTCCAGCACTCAATTCCCCTATTTCCTGTGTTGGTTGAGGAATGATAGTTTAGGTTGGTCTTCCATATCATTGTTTGTTTTTTGGTGCTGCTCAGAAGTCCCTGTTGATACCTACTAAAATATTTGGTCTAGATCTTCAAATAAAGAGGAAGAGAAGGGAGTGGTGAAGGAGGGATGTATGCACCTTGCCCATGGCCTTTTCCCACTGAGAAAAAGCAACCTAGATTTCCATAGAATCCTCACAAATATGTACATCAAACCAAAAAAACTAACCAGTTTTGTTTCCTTTACAATGACCAGCCTTATCTAAACCAGCAGAGCTCTCTAATGAGAGGATCAAAGATGGAGATCTTTGCATAGTTTTAGTTCTTTTGTTAAAGTAAAATGGTCACTTGTCATAAGAATTTTAAAAGTCATATTCTAGCCTTAGTCTTGAGACCTTTGTCAAGTAGTTTCTTCTGACTGTACCTAAATTTATTCATATGTAAAATGAAGTAAATTGAACTAGACCATTTCTCAGGTTCCTTATGTCTCTGACATCCCGAAATAATAATAATAGCAATAACAGCAACAACACAATAATAATAGAATTGAGCCTTTATCAAGAATTTATGTGCTACTGAGGGGGGCACTTGATGGGATGAGCACTGGGTGTTATTCTGTATGTTGGTAAATTGAACACCAATAAAAAATAAATTTATTATTAAAAAAATAAAATAAAATAAAAGATAAAAAAATTTATGTGCTAGCTGAGGGGGGCACTTGATGGGATGAGCACTGGGTGTTATTCTATATGTTGGCAAATTGAACACCAATAAAAACTAAATTAAAAAAATAAAAAATAAATAAAATTAAATTAAAAAAAGAATTTATGTGCTAGGAATATACCAATAAGTTTACATGAGTCTGAAACAGTACAGGAAAAGCATATGTTCAATATAGACAATAATCTGCTATCCTTTGGAAAGCAAGACTTCAAAAGCTCTTTTAAAATTATTATAGCCCTATTTTTATGATTTATTAAAGGGTAATTCATATACCATAAAGTTCATCTATTGTTCATGCACAATCCAGTGATTTTTAATAAATGTATAGAGTTCTACAATCTAGAGTTCTGCAATACAATCTAGCATTAAAATATTTCCATCAACACAAAAAGTTCCCTTAGGATATGTGCAATCTCCACCTCTACCTCCAAATCTAGGCAACCAGTGATCTGCTTGCTCTCTATAAATTTGTGGAGATTTAGTATTACTGGAATTATATAATCTCTAATCTTTCACTTCTGATTTCTTTTACTTAGCATATTGTTTTGAGGGTCATCTGTGTTGTAGCATGTATCAATTGTATATTCATTTATATTACTGACTAGTACTCTATCATATAAATGTATCCACATTTTCTTTATCCATGTACAACTTGGTAAGACATATTGATTGTTTGCAGCTTTTGCTATTATGAATAATGTTGCTCTGAATATTTTCTGGTATAATCCTTACTTAAACTTGATACACAATCCTCTGAATATGCTTCTGGATTCAGTTTTCTAGTATTTTGTTAAGACTTTTTGCATTCACAAGGAAATTGGTATATAGTTTTATCTTGTGATGTCTTTATCTGGCTTTGGTACAGAGGTGATTTGGCCTTATAGAATGAGTTAGGAAGTATTCTTTCCTGTTCTACTTTTTTGGAAGAGATACATGCACCCTGATGTTTATAGCAGCATTATCAGCAATAGCCAAATAATGGAAAGAGCTGAAATGTCCATCAACTGATGAATAGATAAACAGGAAATTTTACATATATACACAACATATATAGATACACAACAGAATGTTACTCAGCCATACAAAAGAAGAGATTGAAAAAAAATTGATATTAACCCTTCTTTAAATGTTTGGAAGAATTCACTGGTGAAAACATCTGGTCCTGAGCTTTTCTTTGTTTGGGAAGTTTTGATTACTAATTCAGTCTCTTCACTTGTATCTATGTCTGTTTAGATTTTCTGTTTTCTTGAGTCTATTCAGGTTGTTTGAATATTTCTAGGAATTTTTTCCTTTTCATCTAGGTTATAGTAATTTGCTGTCATACAATTCTTCATAGTATTCTCATTTTTTTCATTTTGGTAAGTTCAATATCAATACTCCTTTTTTATTCCTGATTATAGCAGTTTGAGTCCTCTCAGCTTTTTTCTGGGTTATCTAAAGTTTTTTCTATGTTTTGGACCTTTTTAAATAACCAACTTTTGGTTTTGTTTGTATTATTGATTTTCTATTTTCTATTTCAATTATTTCTACCTACTGTAATCTGTATTATTGCCTTCCTCCTGCTAGTTTTGGGTTTAGTATGCTTTTCTTTTTTTAGTTTATAGATGTAAAGTTATTGCTTTAGGATCTTCCTTATTTTAAGCTTTTCTTAAATTCCAGTTAATTAACATACAGTGTTATATTACTTTTAGGTGTACAATGCAATGATTCAACAATTCCATATCTCACCCTGTGCTCATCATAAGTGTGTTCCTTAAACCCAATCACCTATTTAACCCATCCTCACACTTACTTCTTCTCTCATAAAAGTTTGTTCTCCATAACTGAGACTCTGTTTCTTGGTTTATGCTTATCTTTCTTTTCCCATTTGTTCATTTGTTTTCTTTCCTACATTCCATGTATGTCTGAAATCATACACTATTTGTCTTTATCTGACTGATTTATTTCACTTAGCATAATACTCTCTGCTCTATCCATATCATTGCAAATGGCAAGGTTTCATTCTTTATGGATCAAAAGTATTGCATTGTATACATATATACATTCATCAATTGTTGGACTTTTGAGCTGCTTGCGTGATTTGGTATTGTAATAATGTTGCTAAAAACACAGGGGTGCATGTATCCCTTTGAATTAACATTATTGTATTTTTTGGGTAAATACCTGGCAGTGCAATTGCTGTAATTTTTTGAGAAATGTCCATACTGTTTTACAGAGTGGCTACAACCAGTTTGCATTCCCAACAACAGAGCAAGAGGTTTCCCCTTTCTCCACATCCTCACCAACACCTGTTGTTTCTTGTGTTGTTAATTTTAGCGATTCTGAGAGGTGTGATGTGATATCTGATTGGAGTTTTGATTTGTATTTCCCTGATGATCACTGATGTTCCATTATTATATATAATACAGATTATATATAATATTCCATTATATATAATCTTCTTTATCCATTCAATGTCAATGGACATTGGGCTCTTTCCATAATTTGACTATTGTTGATAATGAACAATCAGAGTGCATGTATTTCTTTGAATTAGTATTTTTGTATTCTTTGGGCAAAAAACTAGTAATGCAATTGCTGAGTCATAGTGTAGTACTCTTTAAATATTTGAGGAGCTTCCATATTGTTTTCCAGAGTGGCTGTACCAGTTTTCATTCCAGTCAACAGTGTCAGAGGTTTCCTCTTTCTCCACATCTTTGCAAACAGCTGTTATTTCTTGTGTTGTTTATTTTAGCTATTCTGACAGGTGTGGCATGATAGCTCACTGGAGTTTTGATTTGCATTTCCCTGATGATGAGTGATATTCAGCATCTTTTCTTTTTTTAATTAATTATTTTTTAAATTTAGATCCAATTAGCCAATCTATACTATAGTTTCACGTGTAGAGTTCAATAATTCATCAGTTGCATATAACACCCAGTGCTCATCACATCATGTGCCCATCAACCAATTACTCCATCCCCCCATTCACCTCCCCTCCAGCAACCCTCAGTTTGTTTCCTATAGTTAAGAGTCTCTTATGGTTTTTCTCCCTTCTGATGACTTCCCATTGAGTTTTCCCTCCATTCCCCTGTGATCCTCTGTGCTGTTTCTTATGATCTACATGAATAAAATCATATAATTGTCCTTACCTGAGTTATTTCACTCAGCACAATACCCTCCAATTGTATCCATGTCAGTGTAAATGATAAGTATTCATCTTTTCTGATGGCTAAGTAATATTCCATTGTATATATATATATATATATACACACACACACACACACACACACACACACACATCTCCTTTATCCATTCATCTGTCAATGGACATCTCAGCTCTTTCCACAGTTTGGCTATTGTGGACATTGCTGCCATAAACATTGGGGTGCAGGTAACCTTAAGATCACTACCTTTAGGGGGGGGAGGAGCAAGATGGCGGAAGAGTAGGGTCTCCAAATCACCTGTCTCCACCAAACTACCTAGAAAACCTTCAAATTATCCTGAAAATCTATGAATTCGGCCTGAGATTTAAAGAGAGACCAGCTGGAATGCAACAGTGAGAAGAGTTCGCGCTTCTATCAAGGTAGGAAGACGGGAAAAAGAAGTAAAGAAACAAAGGCCTCCAAGGGGGAGGGGCCCCGCGAGGAGCCGGGCTGAGGCCGGGGCGAGTGTCCCCAGGACAGGAGAGCCCCGTCCCGGAGGAGCAGGAGCTGCACCGACCTTCCCGGGCGGAAAGGGGCTCGCGGGGAGTTGGAGCAGGACCCAGGAGGGCGGGGATGCCCTCGGGCTCCCGGGGACAGTAACAGAGCAACTGCGCGCCCAGGAGAGTGCGCCGAGCTCCCCAAAGGCTGCAGCGCGCACGGCGGGACCCGGAGCAGCTCGGAGGGGCTCGGGCGGCGGCTCCGCGGAGGGGGCTGCGCGGCCCCGGGAGCAGCTCGGAGGGGCTCGGGCAGAGGAAGAGGCTCCGTGCAGAGGGGGCTGCGCGGTTCCAGGAGCAGCTCGGAGGGGCTCGGGCGGCGGCTCCGCGGAGGGGGCTGCGCGGCCCGGGAGCGCGAATCCAACAGCGCAGGCTCCGGAGCACAGGGCGCCGGGACACAGCCCAGGATCCCGCCTCCCCCGGGACAGGCAGAGGCCGGGAGGGCCCAGGACACCAAGGACGCTCCTGCCCCAGCTGAGCAGATCAGCGGCCCCGCCCCGGAGCCTCCAGGCCCTGCAGACGGAGTTCCTGCCGGAGCTGAATCCAGGGCTCCAGAGCTGCCCCGCCACTGGGGCTGTTCCTCCTGCGGCCTCACGGGGTAAACAACCCCCACCGAGCCCTGCACCAGGCAGGGGCACAGCAGCTCCCCCAACTGCTAACACCTGAAAATCAGCACAACAGGCCCCTCCCCCAGAACACCAGCTAGACGGACAACTTCCAGGAGAAGCCAAGGGACTTAAAGTACACAGAATAAGAAGATACTCCCCGGTGGTTCTTTTTTTGTTTGTTTGTTTTTGTTTTTGTTTTTGTTTTTATTTTGTTTTGCTTTTTGATTTGTTTCCTTCCCCCACCCCCTTTTTTTTCTCCTTTCTTTTTCTTTCTCTTTTTCTTCTTCTTTTTTTTTTCCTTTTTCTTCCCTTTTTTTTCTCTTTCTCTTTTCTTTCCTTCTTTCTCTCCTCTCTTTTTCTCTTTTTCCCAATACAACTTGCTTTTGGCCACTCTGCACTGAGCAAAATGACTAGAAGGAAAACCTCACCTCAAAAGAAAGAATCAGAAACAGTCCTCTCTCCCACAGAGTTACAAAATCTGGATTACAATTCAATGTCAGAAAGCCAATTCAGAAGCACTATTATACAGCTACTGGTGGCTCTAGAAAAAAGTATAAAGGACTCAAGAGACTTCATGACTGCAGAATTTAGAGCTAATCAGGCAGAAATTAAAAATCAATTGAATGAGATGCAATCCAAACTAGAAGTCCTAACGACGAGGGTTAACGAGGTGGAAGAACGAGTGAGTGACCTAGAAGACAAGTTGATAGCAAAGAGGGAAACTGAGGAAAAAAGAGACAAACAATTAAAAGACCATGAAGATAGATTAAGGGAAATAAACGACAGCCTGAGGAAGAAAAACCTACGTTTAATTGGGGTTCCCGAGGGCGCCGAAAGGGACAGAGGGCCAGAATATGTATTTGAACAAATTCTAGCTGAAAACTTTCCTAATCTGGGAAGGGAAACAGGCATTCAGATCCAGGAAATAGAGAGATCCCCCCCTAAAATCAATAAAAACCGTTCAACACCTCGACATTTAATAGTGAAGCTTGCAAATTCCAAAGATAAAGAGAAGATCCTTAAAGCAGCAAGAGACAAGAAATCCCTGACTTTTATGGGGAGGAGTATTAGGGTAACAGCAGACCTCTCCACAGAGACCTGGCAGGCCAGAAAGGGCTGGCAGGATATATTCAGGGTCCTAAATGAGAAGAACATGCAACCAAGAATACTTTATCCAGCAAGGCTCTCATTCAAAATGGAAGGAGAGATAAAGAGCTTCCAAGACAGGCAGCAACTAAAAGAATATGTGACCTCCAAACCAGCTCTGCAAGAAATTTTAAGGGGGCCTCTTAAAATTCCCCTTTAAGAAGAAGTTCAGTGGAACAGTCCACAAAAACAAAAACTGAATAGATATCATGATGACACTAAACTCATATCTCTCAATAGTAACTGTGAATGTGAACGGGCTTAATGACGCCATCAAAAGGCGCAGGGTTTCAGACTGGATAAAAAAGCAGGACCCATCTATTTGCTGTCTACAAGAGACTCATTTTAGACAGAAGGACACCTACAGCCTGAAAATAAAAGGTTGGAGAACCATTTACCATTCGAATGGTCCTCAAAAGAAAGCAGGGGTAGCCATCCTTATATCAGATAAACTAAAATTTACCCCGAAGACTGTAGTGAGAGATGAAGAGGGACACTATATCATACTTAAAGGATCTATTCAACAAGAGGACTTAACAATCCTCAATATATATGCTCCGAATGTGGGAGCTGCCAAATATATAAATCAATTATTAACCAAACTGAAGAAATACTTAGATAATAATACACTTATACTTGGTGACTTCAATCTAGCTCTTTCTATACTCGATAGGTCTTCTAAGCACAACATCTCCAAAGAAACGAGAGCTTTAAATGATACACTGGACCAGATGGATTTCACCGATATCTACAGAACTTTACATCCAAACTCAACTGAATACACATTCTTCTCAAGCGCACATGGAACTTTCTCCAGAATAGACCACATATTGGGTCACAAATCGGGTCTGAACCGATACCAAAAGATTGGGATTGTCCCCTGCATATTCTCGGACCATAATGCCTTGAAATTAGAACTAAATCACAACAAGAAGTTTGGAAGGACCTCAAACACATGGAAGTTAAGGACCATCCTGCTAAAAGATAAAAGGGTCAACCAGGAAATTAAGGAAGAATTAAAAAGATTCATGGAAACTAATGAGAATGAAGATACAACCGTTCAAAATATTTGGGATGCAGCAAAAGCAGTCCTAAGGGGGAAATACATCGCAATACAAGCATCCATTCAAAAACTGGAAAGAACTCAAATACAAAAGCTAACCTTACACATAAAGGAGCTAGAGAAAAAACAGCAAATAGATCCTACACCCAAGAGAAGAAGGGAGCTAATAAAGATTCGAGCAGAACTCAACGAAATCGAGACCAGAAGAACTGTGGAACAGATCAACAGAACCAGGAGTTGGTTCTTTGAAAGAATTAATAAGATAGATAAACCATTAGCCAGCCTTATTAAAAAGAAGAGAGAGAAGACTCAAATTAATAAAATCATGAATGAGAAAGGAGAGATCACTACCAACACCAAGGAAATACAAACGATTTTAAAAACATATTATGAACAGCTATACGCCAATAAATTAGGCAATCTAGAAGAAATGGACGCATTCCTGGAAAGCCACAAACTACCAAAACTGGAACAGGAAGAAATAGAAAACCTGAACAGGCCAATAACCAGGGAGGAAATTGAAGCAGTCATCAAAAACCTCCCAAGACACAAGAGTCCAGGGCCAGATGGCTTCCCAGGAGAATTTTATCAAACGTTTAAAGAAGAAATCATACCTATTCTCCTAAAGCTGTTTGGAAAGATAGAAAGAGATGGAGTACTTCCAAATTCGTTCTATGAAGCCAGCATCACCTTAATTCCAAAGCCAGACAAAGACCCCGCCAAAAAGGAGAATTACAGACCAATATCCTTGATGAACATGGATGCAAAAATTCTCAACAAGATACTGGCCAATAGGATCCAACAGTACATTAAGAAAATTATTCACCATGACCAAGTAGGATTTATCCCTAGGACACAAGGCTGGTTCAACACCCGTAAAACAATCAATGTGATTCATCATATCAGCAAGAGAAAAACCAAGAACCATATGATCCTCTCATTGGATGCAGAGAAAGCATTTGACAAAAGACAGCATCCATTCCTGATTAAAACTCTTCAGAGTGTAGGGATAGAGGGAACATTCCTCGACATCTTAAAAGCCATCTACGAAAAGCCCACAGCAAATATCATTCTCAATGGGGAAGCACTGGGAGCCTTTCCCCTAAGATCAGGAACAAGACAGGGATGTCCACTCTCACCACTGCTATTCAACATAGTACTAGAAGTCCTAGCCTCAGCAATCAGACAACAAAAAGACATTAAAGGCATTCAAATTGGCAAAGAAGAAGTCAAACTCTCTCTCTTCGCCGATGACATGATACTCTACATAGAAAACCCAAAAGTCTCCACCCCAAGATTGCTAGAACTCATACAGCAATTCGGTAGCGTGGCAGGATACAAAATCAATGCCCAGAAGTCAGTGGCATTTCTATACACTAACAATGAGACTGAAGAAAGAGAAATTAAGGAGTCAATCCCATTTACAATTGCACCCAAAAGCATAAGATACCTAGGAATAAACCTCACCAAAGATGTAAAGGATCTATCAAATGCATGTTGGCCATGTCTATGTCTTCCTCAGTGAGATTTCTCTTCATGTCTTTTGCCCATTTCATGATTGGATTGTTTGTTTCTTTGGTGTTGAGTTTAATAAGTTCTTTATATATCTTGGAAACTAGCCCTTTATCTGATATGTCATTTGCAAATATCTTCTCCCATTCTGTAGGTTGTCTTTGAGTTTTGTTGACTGTATCCTTTGCTGTGCAAAAGCTTCTTATCTTGATGAAGTCCCAAATGTTCATTTTTGCTTTTGTTTCTTTTGCCTTCGTGGATGTATCTTGCAAGAAGTTACTATGGCCGAGTTCAAAAAGGGTGTTGCCTGTGTTCTTCTCTAGGATTTTGATGGAATCTTGTCTCACATTTAGATCTTTCATCCATTTTGAGTTTATCTTTGTGTATGGTGAGAGAGAGTGGTCTAGTTTCATTCTTCTGCATGTGGATATCCAATTTTCCCAGCACCATTTATTGAAGAGACTGTCTTTCTTCCAATGGATAGTCTTTCCTCCTTTATCGAATATTAGTTGCCCATAAAGTTCAGGGTCCACTTCTGGATTCTCTATTCTGTTCCACTGATCTATGTGTCTGTTTTTGTGCCAGTACCACACTGTCTTGATGACCACAGCTTTGTAGTACAACCTGAAATCTGGCATTGTGATGCCCCCAGATATGGTTTTCTTTTTTAAAATTCCCCTGGCTATTCGGGGTCTTTTCTGATTCCACACAAATCTTTTTTTTTTTTTTTAAGTTTTTTTTTTTTTTTTTTTTTTTTTTTTTTACTTATGATAGTCACAGAGAGAGAGAGAGGCAGAGACACAGGCAGAGGGAGAAGCAGGCTCCATGCACCGGGAGCCTGATATGGGATTCGATCCCGGGTCTCCAGGATCGCGCCCTGGGCCAAAGGCAGGCGCCAAACCGCTGCGCCACCCAGGGATCAACATGATTCCACACAAATCTTAAAATAATTTGTTCTAACTCTCTGAAGAAAGTCCATGGTATTTTGATAGGGATTGCATTAAACGTGTATATTGCCCTGGGTAACATTGACATTTTCACAATATTAATTCTGCCAATCCATGAGCATGGAATATTTTTCCATCTCTTTGTGTCTTCCTCAATTTCTTTCAGAAGTGTTCTATAGTTTTGAGGGTATAGATACTTTACATCTTTGGTTAGGTTTATTCCTAGGTATCTTAGGCTTTTGGGTGCAATTGTAAATGGGATTGACTCCTTAATTTCTCTTTCTTCAGTCTCATTGTTAGTGTATAGAAATGCCATTGATTTCTGGGCATTGATTTTGTATCCTGCCACGCTACCGAATTGCTGTATGAGTTCTAGCAATCTTGGGGTGGAGACTTTTGGGTTTTCTATGTAGAGTATCATGTCATCGGCGAAGAGGTAGAGTTTGACTTCTTCTTTGCCAATTTGAATGCCTTTAATGTCTTTTTGTTGTCTGATTGCTGAGGCTAGGACTTCCAGTACTATGTTGAACAGCAGTGGTGAGAGTGGACATCCCTGTCTTGTTCCCGATCTTAGGGGAAAGGCTCCCAGTGCTTCCCCATTGAGAATGATATTTGCTGTGGGCTTTTCGTAGATGGCTTTTAAGATGTCGAGGAATGTTCCCTCTATCCCTACACTCTGAAGAGTTTTGATCAGGAATGGATGCTGTCTTTTGTCAAATGCTTTCTCTGCATCCAATGAGAGGATCATATGGTTCTTGGTTTTTCTCTTGCTGATATGATGAATCACATTGATTGTTTTACGGGTGTTGAACCAGCCTTGTGTCCCAGGGATAAATCCTACTTGATCATGGTGAATAATTTTCTTAATGTACTGTTGGATCCTATTGGCCAGTATCTTGTTGAGAATTTTTGCATCCATGTTCATCAGGGATATTGGTCTGTAATTCTCCTTTTTGGTGGGGTCTTTGTCTGGTTTTGGAATTAAGGTGATGCTGGCTTCATAGAACGAATTTGGAAGTACTCCATCTCTTTCTATCTTTCCAAACAGCTTTAGGAGAATAGGTATGGTTTCTTCTTTAAACGTTTGATAAAATTCCCCTGGGAAGCCATCTGGCCCTGGACTCTTGTGTCTTGGGAGTTTTCTGATGACTGCTTCAATTTCCTCCCTGGTTATTGGCCTGTTCAGGTTTTCTATTTCTTCCTGTTCCAGTTTTGGTAGTTTGTGGCTTTCCAGGAATGCGTCCATTTCTTCTAGATTGCCTAATTTATTGGCGTATAGCTGTTCATAATATGTTTTTAAAATTGTTTGTATTTCCTTGGTGTTGGTAGTGACCTCTCCTTTCTCATTCATGATTTTATTAATTTGAGTCTTCTCTCTCTTCTTTTTAATAAGGCTGGCTAATGGTTTATCTATCTTATTAATTCTTTCAAAGAACCAACTCCTGGTTCTGTTGATCTGTTCCACAGTTCTTCTGGTCTCGATTTCGTTGAGTTCTGCTCGAATCGTTATTAACTCCCTTCTTCTCTTGGGTGTAGGATCTATTTGCTGTTTTTTCTCTAGCTCCTTTATGTGTAAAGGTTAGCTTTTGTATTTGAGTTCTTTCCTGTTTTTGAATGGATGCTTGTATTGCGATGTATTTCCCCCTTAGGACTGCTTTTGCTGCATCCCAAATATTTTGAACGGTTGTATCTTCATTCTCATTAGTTTCCATGAGTCTTTTTAATTCTTCCTTAATTTCCTGGTTGACCCTTTTATCTTTTAGCAGGATGGTCCTTAACCTCCACGTGTTTGAGGTCCTTCCAAACTTCTTGTTGTGATTTAGTTCTAATTTCAAGGCATTATGGTCTGAGAATATGCAGGGGACAATCCCAATCTTTTGGTATCGGTTCAGACCCGATTTGTGACCCAATATGTGGTCTATTCTGGAGAAAGTTACATGTGCGCTTGAGAAGAATGTGTATTCAGTTGAGTTTGGATGTAAAGTTCTGTAGATATCGGTGAAATCCATCTGGTCCAATGTATCATTTAAAGCTCTCGTTTCTTTGGAGATGTTGTGCTTAGAAGACCTATCGAGTATAGAAAGAGCTAGATTGAAGTCACCAAGTATAAGTGTATTATTATCTAAGTATTTCTTCACTTTGGTTAATAATTGATTGATATATTTGGCAGCTCCCACATTCGGGGCATATATATTGAGGATTGTTAAGTCCTCTTGTTGAATAGATCCTTTAAGTATGATATAGTGTCCCTCTTCATCTCTCACTACAGTCTTTGGGGTAAATTTTAGTTTATCTGATATAAGGATGGCTACCCCTGCTTTCTTTTGAGGACCATTCGAATGGTAAATGGTTCTCCAACCTTTTATTTTCAGGCTGTAGGTGTCCTTCTGTCTAAAATGAGTCTCTTGTAGACAGCAAATAGATGGGTCCTGCTTTTTTATCCAGTCTGAAACCCTGCGCCTTTTGATGGCGTCATTAAGCCCGTTCACATTCAGAGTTACTATTGAGAGATATGAGTTTAGTGTCATCATGATATCTATTCAGTCCTTGTTTTTGTGGACTGTTCCATTGAACTTCTTCTTAAAGGGGAATTTTAAGAGTCCCCCTTAAAATTTCTTGCAGAGCTGGTTTGGAGGTCACATATTCTTTTAGTTGCTGCCTGTCTTGGAAGCTCTTTATCTCTCCTTCCATTTTGAATGAGAGCCTTGCTGGATAAAGTATTCTTGGTTGCATGTTCTTCTCATTTAGGACCCTGAATATATCCTGCCAGCCCTTTCTGGCCTGCCAGGTCTCTGTGGAGAGGTCTGCTGTTACCCTAATACTCCTCCCCATAAAAGTCAGGGATTTCTTGTCTCTTGCTGCTTTAAGGATCTTCTCTTTATCTTTGGAATTTGCAAGCTTCACTATTAAATGTCGAGGTGTTGAACGGTTTTTATTGATTTTAGGGGGGGGGATCTCTCTATTTCCTGGATCTGAATGCCTGTTTCCCTTCCCAGATTAGGAAAGTTTTCAGCTAGAATTTGTTCAAATACATATTCTGGCCCTCTGTCCCTTTCGGCGCCCTCGGGAACCCCAATTAAACGTAGGTTTTTCTTTCTCAGGCTGTCGTTTATTTCCCTTAATCTATCTTCATGGTCTTTTAATTGTTTGTCTCTTTTTTCCTCAGTTTCCCTCTTTGCTATCAACTTGTCTTCTAGGTCACTCACTCGTTCTTCCACCTCGTTAACCCTCGTCGTTAGACTTCTAGTTTGGATTGCATCTCATTCAATTGATTTTTAATTTCTGCCTGATTAGCTCTAAATTCTGCAGTCATGAAGTCTCTTGAGTCCTTTATACTTTTTTCTAGAGCCACCAGTAGCTGTATAATAGTGCTTCAGAATTGGCTTTCTGACATTGAATTGTAATCCAGATTTTGTAACTCTGTGGGAGAGAGGACTGTTTCTGATTCTTTCTTTTGAGGTGAGGTTTTCCTTCTAGTCATTTTGCTCAGTGCAGAGTGGCCAAAAACAAGTTGTATTGGGAAAAAGAGAAAAAGAGAGGAGAGAAAGAAGGAAAGAAAAGAGTAAGAGAAAAAAAAGGGAAGAAAAAAACGAAAAAAAAAAAGAAGAAAAAGAGAAACAAAAAGAAAGGAGAAAAAAGGGGGTGGGGGAAGGAAACAAATCAAAAAGCAAAACAAAACAAAACAAAACAAAACAAAAAAAGAACCACGGGGTGTATCTTCTGATTCTGTGTACTTTAAGTCCCTTGGCTTCTCCTGGAAGTTGTCTGTCTAGCTGGTGTTCTGGGGGAGGGGCCTGTTGTGCTGATTTTCAGGTGTTAGCAGCTGGGGGAGGTGCTGTGCCCCTGCCTGGTGCAGGGCTCAGTGGGGGTTGTTTACCCCGTGAGGCTGCAGGAGGAACAGCCCCAGTGGCGGGGCCAGCTCTGGAAACCTGGATTCAGCTCCGGCAGGAACTCCGTCTGCAGGGCCTGGAGGTCCGGGGCGGGGCCGCTGATCTGCTCAGCTGGGGCAGGAGCGTCCTCGCTGTCCTGGGCCCTCCCGGCCTCTGCCTGTCCCGGGGGAGGCGGGATCCTAGGCTGTGTCCCGGCGCCCTGTGCTCCGGAGCCTGCGCTGTTGGATTCGTGCTCCCGGGGCCGCGCAACCCTCTCCGCGGAGCTGCCGCCCAAGCCCCTCCGAGCTGCTCCTGGAACCGCGCAGGCCTCTCTGCACGGAGCCTCTTCCTCTGCCCGAGCCCCTCCGAGCTGCTACCGCCGCGCAGCCCCCTCCGCGGAGCTGCCCCCGAGCCCCTCCGAGCTGGTCCGGGTCCCGCCAGGTCCCGCCGTGCGCGCTGCAGCCCTTAGGGAGCTCGGCGCACTCTCCTGGGCGCGCAGTTGCTCTGTTACTGTCTCAGGGAACCCGAGGGCATCCCTGCCCTCCTGGGTCCTGCTCCAACTCCCTGCGAGCCCCTTACCGCCCGGGAAGGTCGGTGCAGCTCCTGCGTCTCCGGGACGGGGCTCTCTTGTCCTGGGGACCCTCGCCCCGGCCTCAGCCCGGCTCCTCGCGGGGCCCCTCCCCCTTGGAGGCCTTTGTTTCTTTATTTCTTTTTCCCCGTCTTCCTACCTTGATAGATGCGCGAACTCTTCTCACTGTAGCATTCCAGCTGGTCTCTCTTTAATTCTCAGGGCGAATTCATAGATTTTCAGGATAATTTGAAGGTTTTCTAGGTAATTTGGTGGAGACAGGTGATTTGAAGACCCTACTCTTCCGCCATCTTGCTCCTCCCCCTTATTTCAATTTTTTATATATGTTGAGGCCTGCTTTGTGACCTAATATGTGATCTATTCTGGAGAATATTTCATGTGCACTTGAAAGGAAAGTGTATTCTGATGCTTTAGGATGGAATGTTCTGAATATGTCTGTGAAGTACATCTGGTCAAGTGTGTCATTCAAAGTCATTTTTTCCTTATTTATTTTCTGTTAAGATGATCTGTTCATTGATGTAAGAGGGCTGTTAAAGTCCCTTATTATTATTGTATAATTATCAATTAATAACCAAAGTAAAGGCATACTTAAATAATAATACACTTTTACTGGGAGACTTCAACACGACGCTCTCTGCAAAAGACAGAACTTCTAAGCACAACATCTCCAAAGAAACAAGAGCTTTATTTTTATTTTTATTTTTTTGAAACAAGAGCTTTAAATGACACACTGGACCAGATGGATTTCACAGATATTTACAGAACTTTCAATCCAAATGCAACTGAATACAGATTCTTCTCAAGTGCACATAGAACTTTCTCCAAAATAGACAACATACTGGGTCACAAATCAGGTCTTAACCGATACCAAAAAATTGGGATTGTCCCCTGCATATTTTCAGACCATAATGCTTTGAAACTTGAACTCAATCACCATTAGAAATTTGGAAGAAATTCAAACACGTGGAGGTTAAAGACCACCCTACTAAAAGATGAATGGTTCAACCAGGAAATTAGAGAAGAATTAAAAAGATTCATGGAAACTAATGAAAATGAATATACAACCATTAAAAATCTTTGGAATACAGCAAAAGCAGTCCTAAGAGGGAAATACATCACAATACAAGTATCCCTCAAAAAAATGGAAAAAACTCATATACATAAGCTAACCTCACACCTAAAGGAACTGGAGTAAGAACAGCAAATAAAACATACACCCAGCAGAAGAGAGTTAATACATATTTGAGCAGAACTCAATGAAATAGAGACCAGAAGAACTGTAGAACAGATCAACAAAACCAGGAGCTGGTTCTTTGAAAATTTTAATAACATAGATAAACCATTAGCCAGCTTTATTAAAAATAAAAAAACTCGATAAAATCACGAATGAAAGAGGAGAGATCACAACCAATACCAAGGAAATACAAAAGATTTTAAAAACGTATTATGTGCAGCTATATACTAATAAATTAGGCAATATAGAAGAAATGGACACATTTCTGGAAAACCACAAACTACCAAAACCAGAAAAGGAA
Organism: Canis lupus familiaris; assembly: GCF_011100685.1. NCBI lineage: Eukaryota > Metazoa > Chordata > Mammalia > Carnivora > Canidae > Canis > Canis lupus. Next base: position 58,361,625 of record NC_049260.1, on the reverse strand, counting down.
GAAATAGAAAACCTGAACAGACCAATAAGCAGCAAGCAAATCAAAGCAGTCATCAAAAACCTACCAAGACAATACTTACCTGGCAGGGGAAACACCATGATCACAAAAACCTACCAAGACAGAAAAGTCCAGGGCCACATGGCTTCCCAGGGGAATTCTATCAAACATGTAAAGAAGAAACAATACCTTTTCTACTAAAGCTGTTCTGAAAGAAAGAAAGGGATGGAATACTTCCCAACTCGTTCTATGAGGCCAGCATCACCTTAATTCCAAAACCAAAGACCCCACCAAATGGAAAACTATAGACCAATATCCCTGATGAACACAGATGCAAAAATTCTCAACAAGATATTAGCCAATAGGATCCAACAGTACATTAACAAGATTATTCACCATGACCAAGTGAGATTTATCCCCAGATGCAAGGCTCGATCAACGCTCATAAAGCAATCAATGTGATATAGATCATATCAATGAGAGAAAAAACAAAAACCATATGATCCTCTCAGTAGATAGAGAGAAAGCATTTGACAAAATACAGCATCCATTCCTGATCAGAACTCTTCAGAGTGTAGGGATAGAGGGAACATTCCTCAGCATCTTAAATGCCATCTACAGAAAGCCCACAGCAAATATCATTCTCAATGAGGAAACAGTGGGAGCCTTTCCCCTAAGATCAGGAACAAGACAGGGATGCCCATTCTCACCACTACTTTTCAACATAGTACTAGAAGTCCTAGCCTCAGCAATCAGGCAACAAAAAGACATAAAAGACATTCACATTGGCAAAGAAGAAGTCAAACTCTCCCTCTTCACAGATGACATGATACTGTACATAGGAAACCCAAAAGACTCCACCCCAAGATTGCTAGAACTCATACCGCAATTCAGCAATGTGGCAGGACACAAAATCAATGCCCAGAAATCAGTGGCATTTCTATACACTAACAATGAGACTGAAGAAAGTGAAATTAAGGAGTCAATCCCATTTACAATTGCACCCATAATCATAAGATACCTAGGAATAAACCTAACCAAAGTATACCCTAAAAACTTCAGAACACTTCTGAAAGAAATTGAGGAAGACACAAAGAGATGGAAAAATATTCCATGCTCATGGATTGGCAGAATTAATATTGTGAGAATTTCAAAGTTACCCAGGGCAATTTACACATTTAATGCAATCCCTATACCATGGAATAGTAATGCATCTCTGAATACCATGGAATTTCTTCAGAGAGTTGGAACAAAGCATCTTAAGATTTGTGTGGGCTCAGAAAAGACCCCGAATAGCCAGCGCAATATTGGAAAAGAAAACCAGAGCCGAGGGCATAACAATGCCGGATTTCAAGTAGTACTACAAAGCTGTGATCATGAAGACAGTGTGGTCCTGGCAGAAAAACAGACACGTAGATCAATGGAACAGAATAGAGAACCCAGAAATGGGCCCTCAACTCTATGGTGAACTAATATTCGAGAATTAAGAAAGAGTATCCACTGGAAAAAGGACAGTCTCTTCAATAAATGGTGCTGGGTAAATTGGAGAGACACATGCAGAAGAATGAAACTAGACCATTTCCTTACACCATACACAAAGATAAACTCAAAATGGATGAAATATCTAAATGTGAGACAAGATTCCATCAAAATCCTAGAGGAGAACACAGGCAACACCCTGTTTTAACTTGGCCACAGCACCTTCTTTAAAGATACATCCATGAAGGCAAAAGAGACAAAAGCAAAAATGAATTATTGGGACTTCATCAAGATAAGAAGCTTTTGCACAGCAAAAGAAACAGTCAACAAAACTAAAATACAACCTACATAATGGTAGATGATATTTGCAAATAGCCTATCAGATAAAGGGCTAGTATCCAAGATCTATAAAGAACTTATTAAACTCCACAGCAAAGAAACAAACAATCCAATCATGAAATGGGTAAAAGACATGAACTGAAATTTCACAGAGGAAGACATACACATGGCCAACACACACATGAGAAAATGCTCCACATCACTGGCCATCAGGGAAATACAAATCAAAACCACAATGAGATACCACCTCACACCAGTGAGAATAGGGAAAATTAAGAAGGTAGGAAACCACAAATGTTGGAGAGGATGTGGAGAAAGCGGAGCCCTCTTGCACTTTTGGTGGGAATGTGAACTGGTATAGCCACTGTGGAAAGCTGTGTGGAGGTTCCTCAAAGAGTAAAAGTAGATCTGCCCTACGACTCAGCAATTGCACTGCTGGGGATTTACCCCAAAGTTACAGATGCTATGAAACAGTGGAACACCTGCATCCTGATGTTTATAGCAGCAATGTCCACAATAGCCAAACTGTGGCAGATGCCTCGGTGTCCATCAAAAGATGAATGGATAACGAAGATATATATATATATATATATATATATATATATATATATATATATATATATATACACACACACATACATACACACACACACAATGGAATACTAGCCATTAGAAACGACAAATACCCACCATTTGCTTCAACATGGATGGAACTGGAGGGTATTAATCTGAGTGAAGTAAGTCAATTGGAGAAGGACAAACATTATATTGTCTCATTTATTTGGGGAATATAAAAATATTGAAAGGGAAAAAGGGGCAAGGAGATAAAATGAGTGGGAAATATCAGTGAGGGTGACAGAACATGAGAGACACCTAACTCTGTTAAATGAACAAAGGGTGGTGGAAAGGGAGGTGGGCGGGGGTTGGGGTGACTGGGTGACGGGCACTGAGGGGGCCACTTGATGGGATGAGCACTGGGTGTAATGCTATATGTTGGCAAATCGAACTCCAATATATTTATAACATGGAGTCAGAAATGGGGCCTCATCCCATTACTATGAGATCATGAGATGAAACAAAACCGACAGTCAGATGCTCAACAGATTGAGCCACCCAGGTGCCCCTATTTATTACCATTTCATTGCTTGTTTTATGGTTGTTTATGGGGATTTTCTCTGATAATTTCTTGTCTTTCTCTCTTACATATTTTGCTTTCTTCACTGATGTACTTGGATTTATATTTCTTTATTCTTCTATTTTTATTGTTTTTGATAATTGGTTACCATTAGGTTTGTATAAAAACTCTTCTGCAAATAGTGTATATTGATGATAGTCATTCAACCTTAAACCCATTGTTTTCCACTCTCCTCTCCTCATTGTAGGTATATGTTGTTATATTTTATATACTTTATGTGTGTGAGTGTGTGAGTTCTTTGCTGATTTTTACAGAAATATTCATTTGTACTGCTTTTCTGTTCCCTGTCACTTTTGGTCTCTTCATTCCACAGAAAGTATCCCTTTAATATTTTTAGAACTGATTCAAAAATTGTATTTATCTGATCAAAGTTTTTAATTTAAATTCAGTTTACTTAAGATATACTGTTTTATTAGTTTCAGGAGTAAAATTTAGTGGTACATCAGTTGCCTATAACACCCAGCACTCATTACATCAAGCACTTTCCTTAATGCCCATCACCCAATTACCCCATGCCCCCCTTCACTTCCCCTCCAGCAATCTTCAGTTTGTTTCCTATAGTTAATAGTCTCTTATGGTTTGTCTCTGTCTCTGTTTTCATCTTATTATATTTTTCATTCCCTTCCCATATGTGTTCATCTCTTTTGTTTCTTAAATTCCATATATGATTGAAAATGTATTTATCTTTCTCTGATCACTTTATTTAAGTTAGCATAATACCCTCTAATTCTATCCAATTATAGATGGTAAGATTTCATCCTTTCTGATGGCTGAATAAAATTCCATTGTATATATATCACATATTCTTTATCCATTCATCTATTAATGGATATTTGGGCTCTTCACATAGATTCGATACTGTGGACATTGCTGTGATAAATAAATATTGGGGTGTATGTGCCCATCAAATCACTGTGTTTGCATCCTGTGGGTAATTGCCTAGTAGTACAATTGGTGCGCCATAGGGTAGCTCTATTTTTAACTTTTTGAGGACCCTCCATACTGTTTACCAGAGTAGCTATACCAATTTGCATTCCCACCAACAATGTAAGAGGGTTCCCCCTTTTCCATATCCTTGCCAACATCTGATGCTGCCTGAGTTGTTGATTTTAGCCATTCTCACTGGAGTAAAGTGATATCTCATGGTGATTTTGATTTGTATTTCCCTGATGACAAGTGATGTGCAGCATTTTTTCAAGTGCTTGTTGACCATGTGTAGATCTTCGTTGAAGAAATGTCTGTTGATGTCTCTGCCCATTTCTTCATTGGATTGTTTACTTTTAGGGGGTTGAGTTTGGTAAGTTCTTTATAAATTTTGGATACTAGCCCTTTATCTGATAGGTCATTTGCAAATATCTTCTGCCATTCCGTAGGTTGCCTTGAGTTTTGTTGACTGTTTCCTTTGCTGTGCAAAAGATTTTTTTTCTTGATCAAGTCCCAATAGTTCATTATTGCTTTTATTTCCCTTGTGTCCAGAGACATGTCTAGCAAGAAATTGCTGTGGCCAAGGTCAAAAAATGCTGCCTATGTCCTCCTCTAGGATTTTGAGGAATTCCTGTCTCACATTTAGATCTTTCTTTTTTTTTTCTTTTTTTTTTAATTTTTATTTATTTATGATAGGCACACAGTGAGAGAGAGAGAGAGGCAGAGACACAGGCAGAGGGAGAAGCAGGCTCCATGCACCGGGAGCCCGACGTGGGATTCGATCCCGGGTCTCCAGGACCGCGCCCTGGGCCAAAGGCAGGCGCCAAACCGCTGCACCACCCAGGGATCCCACATTTAGATCTTTCATCCACTTTGAGATTATTTTCATGTATCGGCATAAGAAAACGGTCCAATTTCATCCTCCTGCATGTGACTGTTCAATTTTCCCAACACCATTTGTTGAAGAGACAGTCTTTTTTCCATTGTATATTCTTTCCTACCTTGTCAAAGATTAGTTGACCATAGAGTTGGAGGTCCATTTCTGGGCTCTCTTTTCTGTTCTATTGATCTATGTGCCCGTTTTTGTGCCAGTACCATACTTTCTTGATGATTATAACTTTGTAGTACAGCTTACAGTCTGGAATTGTGATGTCTCCAGCTTTGGTTTTCATTTTCAACATTCCTTTGGCTGCTTGGGGCCTTTTATGCTTCCATAAAAATTGTGGGGTTATTTGTTCCAGCTCTGTGAAAAATGTTGATGATATTTTGATAGGGATTGCTTTGAATGTGTAGATTGTGGTGGGTAGCATAGACATTTTAACAATATTTGTTCTTCCAATTGATAAGCATGGCAGGTTTTTCCATTTGTGTCTTCTTCCATTTCTTTCATAAGTGTACTGTAGCTTTCAGAGTACAGATTCTTTACCCCTTTGCTTAGGTTTATTCCTAGGTATCTTATGGTTCTTGGTACAATTGTACATGGGATCCATTCCTTGATTTCTTTTACTCTGGCCTCATTGTTAATGTATAGAAATGCAACTGAATTCTGTGCCTTGACTTTCTGTCCTGCAACTTTACTGAATTCCTGCATCAGTTCTAACAATTTTTTGGCGGAGTATTTTGGGTTTTCTACATAGAGCATCACGTCATCTGCAATGAGTGAAGTTTTACTTCTTCTTTGCTGATTTGGATGCCTTTTATTTCTTTTTGTTGTCTGATTGCTGAGGCCAGGATTTCCAGTACTGTGTTGAACAACAGTGGTGAGAGTGGACATCCCTGTCATGTTTCTGACCTTAGGGGAAAAGCTCTCAGTTTTTCCCCATTAACAACGATACTTGCTGTGCGTCTTTCATATATGTTTTTTTTTTAAAGATTTCATTTATTTATTCATGAGAGACACACACAGAGAGGGGCAGAGACATAGGCAGAGAGAGAAGCAGGCTCTATGCAGGGAGCCCGATGGGGAACTCAATCCCGGGACCCTGGGATCACACCCTGAGTGGAAGGCAGATACTCAACCACTGAGCCACCCAGGCGTCCCTCATATATGGTTTTTATGACATCGAGGTATGTTTCCTCTATCCCTACATTGCAGAGGGTTTTTATCAAGAAAGGGTGTTGTATTTTGTCCAATGGTTTTCCTGTGTCCATTGAGAGGATTACATGGTTCCTGTCCTTTTTTTTTTATTAATGTGGTGTATCACATTGATTGGTTTGTAGATGTTGAACCACCCATGCTGCCCAGGAGTAAATCCCACTTGATCCTGGTGAATAATCCTTTTAATGTTCTGTTGGATTCTATAAGCTTGTATTATGGTGAGGATTTTTGCATTTATGTTCATCGGGGATATTAGTCAGTAAATCTCCTTTTTAGTGGGGTCTTTTTCTGGTTTTGAGATCAGGGTAAAGCTGGCCTCATAGAATGAGTTTGGGAGTATTCCTTCATTTCTATTTTTCGGGACAGTTTCAGAAAAATAGGTATTAATTCTTCTTCAAAAGTTTGATAGAATTCCACTGGGAAACCACCCTGCCCCGGACTTTTGTTTGTTGAAAAATTTTTGATGACTGATTCAATTTCTTTGCTGTTTGTGGGTCTGTTCAGGTTTTCCTTTTTTTTCTCTTGTTTCAGTGTTGGTAGTTTATATGTTTCTAGGAATGTATCCATTTCTTCCAGATTGTCTAATTTGTTGGCCTATAATTGTTCATAATATTCTCTTATAATTGTTTGTATTTCTGTGGTGTTGGTTGTGATCTCTCCTCTTTCATTCATGATTTTATTTATTTGGGTCCTTTCTCTTTTTGTTAAGTCTGAATAGAGGTTTATCAATCTTATTAATTCTTTCAAAGAACCGGCTCCTAGTTTTGTTGATCTGTTTTGCTGTAGTTGTTGTTTGTAATTTCTATGTCATTGAGTTTTGCTCTGGTCTTTATTATCTCTTCTCCTACTGGATTTAAGCCTTAATAACTGATCTTTTTCCAGGTCCTTTAGGTGTAAGGTTAGGTTGTGTATTTGAGACTTTTCTTATTTCTTGAGAAAGGCCTGTATTGCAATATGCTTCCCTCTTACTACTGCCTTTTTGCATCCCAAAGTTTCTGAACTGTCGTGTTTTCATATTCATTTGCGTTAATGTATTTTTAAAATTCTTCTAAAAAAATAGAAAGAAGTCTTTTTTTTTCGTTGACTCATTCATTCTTTAGTAGGATGCTCTTAACTTCTATGTATTTGTGTTTCTTCTGAATTTTTTCCTGTGATTGATTTCAAGTTTGAAAGAGATGTGGTCTGAAAATATGCATGGTATGATCTCAATGTTGTTTTACCAGTTGAGACCTGATTTGTGACCCAGTATGTGATCTATTCTGGAGAATGTGCCATGTGCACTTGAAAACAATGTATTCTGTTGCTTTAGGATGAAATGCTCTGAGTATATCTGTGAAGTCCATCTGGTCCAGTGAGTCGTTCAAAGCCTTTGTTTCTTTGTTGTTTTTCTGCTTAGGTGATCTATCCATTGCTGTGATTTGGATGTTAAAGGTCCTATTATTATTGTAATCAATGAGTTTCTTTCATTTTGTTATTCATTGGTTTATATAATTGGCTGTTCCTAGGTTAGGGGCATAAATAAGTACAATCATTAAATCTTCTTGTTGGATAGACCCTTTTATTATGGTAAAGTGTCTTTTTTCATATCTTATTACAGTCTTTGGTTTAAAATTTCATTTGTCTAATATGAATATGGCTACTCCAGCCTTCTTTTGATCGTCATTAGCATAATAAATTATTCTCCACCCGCTCACTTTCAATCTGGTTGTGTCTTTGGGTATAAAATGATCCTCTTGTAAGCAGCATATCAATGGGTCTCTTTTTATCCTTTCTGATGCACTGTCTTTTAACTGGAGCATTTATTTCACTTAAATTCAGATTAATAACTGAAAGATAACAATTTAGTGCTGTTGCATTACCTGTAATGTCACTGTTCCTGTAAATTGTCTCTCTTCCTTTCTGGTCTTTGTTACTTTTGGTCTCTCCCTCTTCACTTAAGGGGTCCCTTTTAATATTCTGGCAGGAGTTGTTTACTGTTTACAAATTCCTTTAGTTTTGTTTGTCCTGGAAACTATCTCTCCTTTTATTCTGAAAGACATACTTCCTGGATGAAGTATTCTTGGTAGCATAATTTTTCATTTAGCACATTGAATATATCATGCCAGTCCTTTCTGGCCTGCCAGGTCTATGTGAGCAGGTCTACTGCCAGCTTTATGCATCTACCCTTGTAGTTTAGGGACCTATTGTTTGCAAGCTGTTTTTATGATTTTCTCTTTATCTTTGTAATTGGAAACCTTTAGTATGATATTTTGAGGTTTTGACTGGTCTTTGATTTTGAAGGGCATTTTCTCTGCCTTTTGGACGTGAATACCTGTTTCCTTCCCTAGATTAGGGAAGTTCTGAACCATAATTTGTTCAAATAAATCTTCTGTCCTTTACATACACTCTTCTTCTGGAACTCCTATAATTTGGATAGTATTTTGCTTTATGGAATTGCTGCTTTTCCTAAGTCTACCTTTGTTTTGCTTCCTTTTTTCTTGCTGTTTTAAAGATTTTTTTACTTATTCACTATATTTTGCCTATTTAATTGCAATATGTGCTGGTGTTCACCTACTTTTGTTGGTTTTGATGGGAGTTCTCTGTGCCTCCTGAATCTGGATATCTGTTTCCTTCTCCAGATTAGGGAAGTTTTCAGCTATTATTTTTGTCAATGAATTTTATACCCCTCTTTCCTTCTCTTCTTCTTCTGGTACTCCTATAATACAAATGTTTTATATTTTATGCAGTCACTGAATTCCTAAAGCCTGTTCTACTTTTGCATAATTCTTTCTTCTTTCATTCAGTTTCATTGCTTTCCATTACTTTGTCTTCTAGGTCATTAATTCATTCCATTGCTTCTTCCAGCCTGCCGTTCTTTGCATTCAGCATGTTTCTAATCTCATTTACTGAATTATTATCTCTGATTGATTCCTTTTTAACTCTTTTATCTCTGTGGTAAGGGTCTCACTGATGTCTTCTGTTTTCTTTTTCTGAAGGCCAGTGAGTATCCTTATGATTATTACTTTAAATTCTCCATCAGGCATGATATTTGTATCTCTTTTGCTTAGATCTCTGGACTTGGCTTTATTTTGTTCTTTCATTTGAGATAAATTCCTGTGTCTTTGCATTTTGTCTGAGCCTCGCCCTTGTTCTCTATGTTAGAAAAGCCAGTTATGTCCACTGATTCTGAAAATAATGGCTTTATGAAGAAGTTATGTAGTGCCCAGGCCCTAGTACTTCAGGGAGTATCTCTGGTGTGCACTGCCTGTGCTCTGCTGTTTTGTTCTCTTTGCTCTATCATTCATTCCAGTCATCTGTAGAGGCTCTCCTTGCCTGCAATGGGTCATTTGCTTCTTGAAATAAATGTGGTGAGTTTTAATGAGGTGTGCTCTTGTCCACTTGTGAAATTAAACGTGTAACTACCTCCATAAGAACAGAGGCCCTGCAAAATTCTCTGGTTGGGAGATGTGTTGTGGGCAGGGGTTTGTGCTGACCTTCTGAGTGAGGGTCCTATGATGCTGGGAGTTAGATAAGCATGCCTGAGAAGGACAGGTCCACCAGTTCCAGAGCATAGAGGTGAGTTGGGGCTTGCTGTAAGCATGTTAGGCAACCAGTGTCCACACTGCCCTCTTTCCAGAGGTGGCTCTGTGTTTATGCTAGGGATAGGGGAGGGAAATTGTGCCAGCCAGCTCCTTTGCTCTCTGAGAGGTGTCTCTATGAACACTTCTTCTCAGGTGTGTGCTCTGAGAAGAGTGAATAATCTCGCAGCGTGCCTTATCTGCTCTTCAGATTGCCATTTCCACACTATCTGCTGCTGTGTTGTTTGCCTGCCTTTTCACCAGCAAAGTACAGTATCCTCTGTGCTTTATCCCAATGAAGCCCATTGGCCTTTAAAACTCCTGGCTATAAGCCCTGCTGGTTGCAAAAGAACGCACAAAATTCTGCCCCTCTCATTTCCCTGTGGCTTTCAGGAAACATTCTCCTTGTGCATTTCCCTGTATGTTCCTTTCTGTCACCCTTCTCTGCTACTATGGCTCCGTCTCATCCACAATATTTGTAATCTATTTCTCTCCTAAACCTCATCTCTGAACTTTCTACCTTCTTTCATGTGTCTTCTTTTCTCCCTTTAGTTGTGAAGTTTGTTCTGTAAGTCTTTAGGTAAATTTCAGGGGTATTTAGGATGATTTGGTAGTTTTCAAGTTATGCTCATGGGATGAGGTAAGCCTAGCATCCTCCTACTCTGTGGCCATCTTTCTGTCTCAGATATTATCTTTTTAATATAGTCATTAACAGCAACAAATTTCCCTCTTAGTACTACTTTTGCTGCATCTCATGAATTTGGGTATGTTTTTGTTTTCATTCATTGAAAAATATTGTCCAAGTTCTCTTGTAATTTCTACTTTAATCCATTTACTAACAATGTGCTGTTTAATTTCCACACATCTGTGAATTTTCCATTTTTTTTCTTTCTCTCTTTCTTTCTTTCTTTCTTTCTTTCTTTCTTTCTTTCTTTTTTTTAATTTATTTTTTATTGGTGTTCAATTTACTAACATACAGAATAACCCCCAGTGCCCGTCACCCATTCACTCCCACCCCCCGCCCTCCTCCCCTTCCACCACCCCTAGTTCGTTTCCCAGAGTTAGCAGTCTTTACGTTCTGTCTCCCTTTCTGATATTTCCCACACATTTCTTCCCCCTTCCCTTATATTCCCTTTCACTATTATTTATATTCCCCAAATGAATGAGAACATATAATGTTTGTCCTTCTCCGACTGGCTTACTTCACTCAGCATAATACCCTCCAGTTCCATCCACGTTGAAGCAAATGGTGGGTATTTGTCATTTCTAATAGCTGAGTAATATTCCATTGTATACATAAACCACATCTTCTTTATCCATTCATCTTTCGTTGGACACCGAGGCTCCTTCCACAGTTTGGCTATCATGGCCATTGCTGCTATAAACATCGGGGTGCAGGTGTCCCGGTGTTTCATTGCATTTGTATCTTTGGGGTAAATCCCCAACAGTGCAATTGCTGGGTCGTAGGGCAGGTCTATTTTTAACTGTTTGAGGAACCTCCACACAGTTTTCCAGAGTGGCTGCACCAGTTCACATTCCCACCAACAGTGTATGAGGGTTCCCTTTTCTCCGCATCCTCTCCAACATTTGTTGTTTCCTGCCTTGTTAATTTTCCCCATTCTCACTGGTGTGAGGTGGTATCTCATTGTGGTTTTGATTTGTATTTCCCTGATGGCAAGTGATGCAGAGCATTTTCTCATATGCATGTTGGCCATGTCTATGTCTTCCTCTGTGAGATTTCTGTTCATGTCTTTTGCCCATTTCACGATTGGATTGTTTGTTTCTTTGGTGTTGAGTTTGATAAGTTCTTTATAGATCTTGGAAACTAGCCCTTTATCTGATATGTCATTTGCAAATATCTTCTCCCATTCTGTAGGTTGTCTTTGAGTTTTGTTGACTGTATCCTTTGCTGTGCAAAAGCTTCTTATCTTGATGAAGTCTCAATAGTTCATTTTTGCTTTTGTTTCTTTTGCCTTCGTGGATGTATCTTGCAAGAAGTTACTATGGCCGAGTTCAAAAAGGGTGTTGCCTGTGTTCTCCTCTAGGATTTTGATGGAATCTTGTCTCACATTTAGATCTTTCATCCATTTTGAGTTTATCTTTGTGCATGGTGAAAGAGAGTGTCTAGTTTCATTCTTCTGCATGTGGATGTCCAATTTTCCCAGCACCATTTATTGAAGAGACTGTCTTTCTTCCAATGGATAGTCTTTCCTCCTTTATCGAATATTAGTTGCCCATAAAGTTCAGGGTCCACTTCTGGATTCTCTATTCTGTTCCATTGATCTATGTGTCTGTTTTTGTGCCAGTACCACACTGTCTGGATGACCACAGCTTTGTAGTACAACCTGAAATCTGGCATTGTGATGCCCCCAGATATGGTTTTCTTTTTTAAAATTCCCCTGGCTATTCGGGGTCTTTTCTGATTCCACACAAATCTTAAAATAATTTGTTCTAACTCTCTGAAGAAAGTCCATGGTATTTTGATAGGGATTGCATTAAACGTGTATATTGCCATGGGTAACATTGACATTTTCACAATATTAATTCTGCCAATCCATGAGCATGGAATATTTTTCCATCTCTTTGTGTCTTCCTCAATTTCTTTCAGAAGTGTTCTATAGTTTTGAGGGTATAGATACTTTACATCTTTGGTTAGGTTTATTCCTAGGTATCTTAGGCTTTTGGGTGCAATTGTAAATGGGATTGACTCCTTAATTTCTCTTTCTTCAGTCTCATTGTTAGTGTATAGAAATGCCATTGATTTCTGGGCATTGATTTTGTATCCTGCCACGCTACCGAATTGCTGTATGAGTTCTAGCAATCTTGCGGTGGAGACTTTTGGGTTTTCTATGTAGAGTATCATGTCATCGGCGAAGAGGGAGAGTTTGACTTCTTCTTTGCCAATTTGAATGCCTTTAATGTCTTTTTGTTGTCTGATTGCTGAGGCTAGGACTTCCAGTACTATGTTGAACAGCAGTGGTGAGAGTGGACATCCCTGTCTTGTTCCTGATCTTAGGGGAAAGGCTCCCAGTACTTCCCCATTGAGAAAGATATTTGCTGTGGGCTTTTTATAGATGGCTTTTAAGATGTCGAGGAATGTTCCCTCTATCCCTAAACTCTGAAGAGTTTTGATCAGGAATGGATGCTGTCTTTTGTCAAATGCCGCCCAAGCCCCTCCGAGCTGCTCCTGGAACCGCGCAGCCCCCTCCGCACGGAGCCTCTTCCTCTGCCCGAGCCCCTCCGAGCTGCTCCCGGGGCCGCGCAGCCCCCTCTGCGGAGCCGCCCCCGAGCCCCTCGAGCTGCTCCGGGTCCCGCCGTGCGCGCTGCAGCCCTTAGGGAGCTCGGCGCACTCTCCTGGGCGCGCAGTTGCTCTGTTACTGTCTCAAGGAACCCGAGGGCATCCTCGCCCTCCTGGGTCCTGCTCCAACTCCCCACGAGCCCCTTTCCGCCCGGGAAGGTCGGTGCAGCTCCTGCTCCTCCGGGACTGGGCTCTCCTGTCCTGGGGACCCTCGCCCCGGCCTCAGCCCGGCTCCTCGCGGGGCCCCTCCCCCTTGGAGGCCTTTGTTTCTTTATTTCTTTTTCCCTGTCTTCCTACCTTGATAGAAGCGCAAACTCTTCTCACTGTTGCATTCCAGGTGTTCTCTCTTTAATTCTCAGGCCGAATTCATAGATTTTCAGGATGATTGGAAGGTTTTCTAGGTAATTTGGTGGAGACAGGTGATTTGGAGACCCTACTCTTCCGCCATCTTGCTCCTCCTATCGAATTTTCCATTTTTCTTTCTCTTATTTCTTTTTAGTTTTATTCCATTGTTGGGGAACGTACTTTGTATGGTTTCACTCTTTTAAAATTTATGCACATGCTGTAGGCTGCACAAATCCCACACATTGTGTCCTTGGCCACCACTGCACTTTGGGGCAGCTGGACCTGGACTACCAGCCCAATTCAAATTTTGATAACACCTTGCATGTGCACTGCCCATCAACCACCCACAGAGACCCTGCATGCCACTGGACACCACACATATGCCCCTGCACCAAGCACTGGAAAGCCACCCAGCTTTGGGGGATCCAGTCTAAGACTAGAGGCTCAGTGCAAATTTTACTGATACCACCCACCCACCACTGAGCCCTTCTGTAGTCATGCCCATTCAGAGCTGACCTGCTTTGATCTCAGTAACATTACAGAGAGCAAGCTTAGCCCACAACAGGCAGAGTCATTGCATATGTCTGGACTGAAAGGAAAAATGACTCAGACAGAATAGCAGGACACAAGTAACACACATAGGAGACTCCCTGAAGTACCAGTTTCTGGTAAAAAGGGAATAGTGCATTGCAAAGTAATATAGGATGTCTTCTTCATAGAACCCTGCTTTTGAGGGCAGAAGACATAGCTGACTTTCCTAAGATGCAAAAACAGACACAGAGAGATAGACAAAATGAGGAGACAGAAATAAGTATTAAAAGAAACAACACAAAAATCACAGCAGATCTAAGCAGAACAGAAATAAGTAGTATGCTTCATAAAGAATTTAATCTAATGGTCGTAAAGATACTGGACTACAGAATAAGAGTGGAGAGCATCAGTAAAACACATGAAAAAAGACAAAAATAACATATCAGAGATGAAGAACTCAATAAATGAAATTGAAAATACAATAGATATGAAAACAGTATGTTGCAAGAAGCAGAAGAATTTATCAGTAACCTGGAGGATAGAGTAATGGGAAGCAATCAAGCTGAACAGATGAGAGACAAATACTTCATGGTGACAATAGACATAGAGAACACAGTGACTCCTTCAAGTGTAATAACAATCCTATTACAGGGTTCCCAGAAGAGAGAGAAAGGGGCCAGGATATATATTTGAAGAAGTGATAGTGGAAAACTTCCTGATTATGGGTAGGGAAACAAATACAGATTCAGGAAATTCCCCAACAAACCAAACCTAAACAGGTTCACACCAAGACATATAATAATTAAAATGGCAACAAAAATAGTGATAAAAAACTAAAAGTTGCAAGAGAAGAGAGCTACATACAGAGGAATCCTCACAAGGTTGTCATCAAACTTTTCAGGAGAAACTTTGCAGGCCAGAAGAGAGTGGTATGATGTATTCAAAGCACTGAAAGGGAAACATCTGAAGCCAGGAATACTTTACCCTGAAAGGCTATTATTCAGAATAGAAAGATATATAGAGTTTTCCAGACAAACAGAAGTTAAAAGAATTAATCATCAATTAACCAGTCCTACAAGAAATATGAAGGGAGATGTGAGTAGAAAATGAAACCTGTAAATAAGAGTAAGAAAAATAGGAACACAATATAAAAGGATGTGAAAGATGATGCCAAATACCCGAAATGTGGATGGGAGTGTAGTAAAGATTGAGTTCAAAAATATCAACCATCTATAGTCAGGAACAAGACAGGGATGTCTACTTTCATCATTGTTATTTAACATAGCACTGGAAGTCCTAGCCTCAGCAATCAGAGAACAGAAAGAAATAAAAAGCATCCAAAATGGAAAGGAATAAGTGAAACTTCCACTATTTGCAGATGACATCATACTGTATGTAGAAAACCTGGAAGACTCCATTAAAACATTGCTAGAACTGATACATGAATTCAGCAAAGTCACAGGATACAAAATGAATGTACAAATGTCTGTTGCATTTCAGGGTACGTGGATGGATCAGTCAGTTAAGTGTCTGCCTTTGGCTCAGGTCATAATCTTGAGGTCCTGAGATCGAGCCCCACCTCAGGCTCTCTGCTCAGTGAGGAATCTGCTTCTCCCTCTCCCTCTACTCATCCCTCCTGCTCATGTACTCTCTATATTTCTCTTTCAAATAAATAAATAATCTTTAATAAAAACCTGTTCACTTCTATCCACTATGTTTCTATAATTTTGACATATAATGGAGCAGCAGGAGAAATCAAGAAATCCATCCTGTTTACAATTGCACCAAAAATCATAAAGTGCCTAGGAATAAACTTCACAAAGTGGTAAAAGATTTTTACTCTGGAAACTATAGAAAACTTAAGAAAGAAATTGAAGATGACACAAAGAAATGGAAAGACATGCCATGCTCATGGATTGGAAGAATAAATGTTGTCAAAATGTCTATGCTGCCCAAAGCAATCTACTCACTTAATGCAAACCTTATCAAAATATCATTTACATTTTTCACAGAGCTGGAAAAAAAGTCCTAAAATTTGTATGGAACCACAAAAGACCCTGAATAGCTAAAACAATCCTGAAAAAGAAAAGCAAAACTGTGCATATCACAATTACAGACTTCAAGCTATATTACAAAAGAAGTAGTCATCAAGACAGTACAGTACTGATGCAAAAATAGGCACATAGATCAATGGAACAGAATAGAAAACCTGGAAATGGAGCAACAGCTATATGGAGAAGTATCTTCAACAAAGCAGGAAAGAACATCCCATGGAAAAAAGAGGATCTCTTCAACAAATGGTGTTGGGGAAACTGGACAGCAACATGCAGAAGAATGAAGCAGGGCCACTTTCTTAGCCTATACACAAAAATAAATTCAAAATGGATAAAATACCTAAATATGAGGCATGAAATCATCAAAATCCTAGAGGAGAACACAGGCAGAAACCTCTTTGACTTTGGCCAACGTCAAACTTCTTACCAGACACATCTCCAGACACAAGGAAAACAAAAGCAAAACTGAACCATAGGGATTTCATCAATATAAAAAGCTTCTACATAGTGAAAGAAGCAATCAACAAAATTAAAAGGCAACCTGTAGAATGGGAGATATTCACAAATGATATATCTAATGAAGGGCTAGTATCCAAAATCTATAAAGAACTTACCAAACTTGACACCTAAAACACAAATAATCCAGTTAAGAAATGGACAGAAGACATGAATAAGCATTTTTCCAAACAAGACATTCACATGGCTAACAGACAAATGAAAAGATGCACAATATTAGTCATCATCAGGGAGATACAAATCAAAATAATAATGAGATATCACCTCATGTCTGTCAGGATGGCTAAAATGAACAATACAGGAAAGAACAGATGGTGGTGAGAATGTGCAGAATGTGCCTCTTATGCTGTTGATTGAAATGTAAACTGGTGCAGTCACTCAAAAACAGTATGGAGGTTCCTCAAAGAGTTGCAAATAGAACTACCCTATGACCTAGCATTTGCACTGTGAGGTACTTACCCAAAGGATACAAAAAGACTGATTCAAAGGGACATGAGCACCATAATACTTAGAGGACCATTATCACAGTAGCCAAATTATGGAAAAAGTCCCAATGTCCATCAACTGATAAATGAATTTAAATAAAAACTTGAAACAAAAGAAGAAATAGGATACTATAAGTAAACTATATCTTATTAAAAAAATAAATGATCATCAGCTTAACATAGACTGCTGTACACAGAAGGAATTATATATAAACTCAGTTGTAACCACAAATAAAAAAACAATAATAGTAGATATGAAAAAATAAAGAATAAGGGATCCCTGGGTGGCGCCGCGGTTTGGCGCCTGCCTTTGGCCCAGGGCGTGATCCTGGAGACCCAGGATCGAATCCCACGTCGGGCTCCCAGTGCATGGAGCCTGCTTCTCTCTCTGCCTCTCTCTCTGTGTGTGACTATCATAAATAAATAAAATTTAAAAAAAACTATTTGAAAAAATAAAGAATAAGGAACCCAAGTATATCACTGAGAAAGCCAGCAAACTGTGAAAGTAAGAAAGAGAAGAAATAATCTGGCAAAAAGCTAGAAAAACAACCACAAAAGAGGTCCAAAATGGCAATAAGTATTTATCTATCAATAATTACTTTGAATGTAAATTGTCTAAATGCTCTATTCAAAAGAGAATGATAGAGTGTATAAAAAACAACGCTTATCTATTTTTTTGAGAGAGACACAGAGAGAGAGAGAGAATACCAGTGAGGTGTAGGGGGAGAGAGATAATGTTAAGCAGGCTCCATGATCACTGCAGAGACCAATGTGGGCCTCAATCTCATGACCCTGAGACTAGGACCTGAGCTGAAATCAAGTCAGATGCTTAACTAACTAAGCCACCTAGGTAATTCAATAAAAGACCTATCTATATGCTGCATGAAGAGACTCACTTCAAACCAAAAGATACCTGCAGAATGAAAGTGAGAGGATGGAGAAACATCTTTCATGCAAATGAATGTCAAAAGAGAGCTAGATAGCAATACTTAATATAGGACAAAATAGACTGAAACAAAGCCTGTAAAAAGAGACAAAGAAGGACACTATATAATAATTAAGGAGGCAATCTAACAGGAAGAATAGTAAATATAACAATAAGAATTGAAAATATATATGCCCCCAACCTGGGAGCACCTGAATACATGAAACCATTAATAATAAATATAAAGGAACAAGTCAATACTAATAAAATAATAGTAGGGGATTTTAACACCACATTTACAGCAATGAACAGTTTATCCAAACAGAAAATCAGCAGAGAAAAAGAAAAGTGGCTTTGAATGACACATTGGACCAGATGGTTTTAAAAGATATGTTCATCCTGAAAAAGTACAATACACACTCTTTTCAAGTGCACTTGGAACTTTCTCCAGAATAGATAAGACATTATGTCACAAAACAAGCCCCAACAAATTCAAAAGGATTAAAGTCATGCCATGCATCTTTTCTGATCACAACACTGTGAATTAGAAATCAACCACAAGAAACAATCTGGAAAGAGCACAAATTCATGAAGGTTAAGTAATATGCTACTAAAGAATGAATAGGTCAACCAGGAAATCAATGAAGAAATGAAAAAGTACAAGGAAACAAATATAAATGAAAACACAATGATCCAAAACCTTTGGAATGGAGCAAAAAAAAAAATGTTTCTAAGAGGGAAGTTTATAGCTGTATAGGCCTACCTCAAGAAGAAAGACAAATCTGAAATAACAATTGAAAATTAGACCTAAAAGAACTAGAAAAATAACAACAAACAAAACCAAAAAGCAGGAGAAGGAAGGAAATAATAAAGATTAGAGCAGAAGTAAATGAAGTGGAAACTAGAAAAACAATGGAACAGTTCAATATAAACAGGAGCTGATTCTTTGATAAGGTCAACAAAATTAATAAAAACTCTGGCCAGACTCATCAACATAAAAGAAAGTACTCAAATGAAATCACCTGTGAGAGAGGGGAAATAGCAATCAACAATAGTACCACAATAGTACAAACAGTTGTCAGAGAATATTATAAAAACTAGGGGCATATGGATGGCTTAGAAAAAGCATGTGACTCTTGATCTTGCAGTCATGAGCAGAGATTACTTTAAAAAAAGAATAGACTTTAATAAAAGAAAATTTTATTGCCATCAAATCACACAACCTAGAAGAAGTGGGTAAATTCCTAGAAACATATAACCTACCACAATTGAAGTAGGAAGAAATTAAAAATTTGAACAGACTGATAATCAGCAAAGAAATCAAATCAGTAATCAAAAAGCTCCCAACAAAGCAAAGTCCAGGACCAGGTGGCTTCATAGGAGAATTCTACCAAACATTTAAAGAAGAGTTAATGCATATTCTTCTCAAACTATTTCAAAAAATAGAAGAGGAAGATCAGAGTTAAGATGGTGGAGAAGTAGGAGGACCCTAAGTTTGTCTCATCCCTTGAATACAACTATATAGTTATTAAATCATTCTGAATACCTGAGAAATCAGAGACCTGAGAAAACAAATACTGCAAGTCTACATGGAGAAAAATGACCTAACGGTGCTCAGGTGGTGAAGTGGGGTAGAATCTCAGGTGTGACAGTGTGGTCTAAGGGAGCCTCTGGATCTCAAGGAGAATGGATGGTGCCTAAGCGCAGCACTGTTCCCAGGCATTGAAGCACAGAAGCCAGCTGAGGACAGGGTCTCTGTGCTGGCTTTCTGCTCTGTGTTGCCATAAACTGCAAATCGCTTATCTATCAAACAACCAATTTCCTGGCAGGGGTCCAGCAAAAGGCAGAAGTGTGGAGAAACCCTCCTCAGGAGGAACAGCAGAGGTCTGCACCACAGTAATCTCAACAATGTGGAGTTTTGAAACAGTCCCATTTCTGAGATTTTAAAAAAAGCTTGGACACAGGCAACGTGAACACAGAGCACAGAATTCTAACAGAACCCAAGGAGACAAGAGTGATTGCTTCTCAGTGAGGGTTCACTGAAGACTGAGGAGTGCAAATTTTCAACTCCAGGGCTAGAGAGCCAGCATCACAGTATTGATTTTGCCCATCATTGCTGAAAGCCTTCAGGGAGCAAAACAGTGCCACCTAGTGGAGTCTGGAGCCCTGTACACCAAGCCTTGCCTCCTAGTGAACTGAAAGGGCATTTGCACTGCAACAAGTCCATCTGAGAGTTAGAGCAACAGGCCCCTCCCCCAGAAGACCAGCACAGATAACTTGCTTATACCAAGTTTACTTGAAACACAGGGCTGCAAAGCTTCAGCTCTAGGGGAATATAGCACCTAGCAGCCTTTGTACTTTTATTCTTAATTTTTTATTATTATTTTATCAGGTATTGTCTTTTCAATTCTTAAATTTTATTTTTATATATACTTTGTTTTTGTTTCATTTTATTGTATTTAATTTAATTTTATTTTTATGCATTCGTTTTTTTCTTTCTTTCTTTCTCATTTTGGGATCTAGTTTCTTTTAACAAGCAGACCAAATAACACCCAGGATCTAGGCAGTTTTTATTGCTGTTGTTTGTTTTCTTTCTTCTTTTCTTTTCTGGACAAAATGTTAAGATGGATAAATCCACACCAAAAGAAAGAATAGACTATCCACTGGAAAAAATACAGTCTCTTCAATAAATGGTGATGGGAAAATTAGGCAGCCACATGCAGAAGAATGAAACTAGATCATTCTCTTACACCATACACAAAGATAAACTCAAAATGGATGAAAGATCTAAATGTGAGACAAGAGTCCATCAAAATCCTAGAGAAGAACACAGGCAACACCCTTTTTGAACTTGGCCACAGCAACTTCTTGCAAGATACATCCATGAAAGCAAGGGAAACAAAAGCAAAAATGAATTATTGGGACTTCATCAAGATAAAAAGCTTCTGCACAGCAAAAGAAACAGTCCACAAAACTAAAAGACAACCTACAGGATGTAAGAAGATATTTGCAAATGACCTATCAGATAAAGGGCTAGTTTCCAAGATCTATAAAGAACTTATTAAACTCCACAGCAAAGAAACAAACAATCCAATCATGAAATGGGCAAAAGACACGAACAGAAATTTCACAGAGGAAGACCTACACATGGCCAACAAGCACATGAGAAAATGCTCCGCATCACTGGCCATCAGGGAAATACATATGAAATCCGCAATGAGATACTACCTCACACCAGTGAGAATGGGGAGCATTAACAAGACAGGAAATAATAAATGTTGGAGAGGATGTGGAGAAAGGGGAACCCTCTTGAACTGTTGGTGGCAATGTGAACTGGTACACTCTGGAAAACTGTGTGGAGGTTCCTCAAAGATTTAAAAATAGAACTGCCCTACCACCCAGCAGTTGCACTGCTGGGGATTTACCCCAAAGATACAGATACAGTCAAATGGCGGGACACCTGCACCCCGATGTTTCTAGCAGCAATGTCCACAATAGCCAAACTGTGGAAGGAGCCTCGGTGTCCATCAAAAGATGAATGAATAAAGAAGTTGTGGTATATGTATACAATGGAATATTACTCAGCCATTTGAAACCACACATGTCCACCATTTGCTTCGACGTGGATGGACCTGGAGGGTATTATGCTGAGTGAAATAAGTCAATTGGAGAAGGACAAACATTATATGGTCTCATTCATTTGGGAAATATAAAAATAGTGAAAGGGAATAAAGGGGAAAGGGGAGAAAATGAGTGGGAAATATCAGAGGGGCAACCCCGGTGGCTCAGTGGTTTAGAGCCGCCTTCAGCCCATGGCATGATCCTGGAGACCCGGGATGGAGTCCCACATCAGGCTCCCTGCATGGAGCCTGCTTCTCCCTCTGCCTGTGTCTCTGCCTCTCTCTCTCTCTCTCTCTCGAATAAATAAATAAAATCTTTAAAAAAATATCAGTGAGGATGACAGAACATGAGAGACTCCTAACTCTGGGAAACTCCTAACTACAAGGGGTAGTGGAAAGGGAGGTAGACGAGGTTTGGGGTGACTGGGTGACGGGCACTGAGGGGTCACTTGATGGGATGAGCACTGGGTGATATGGTATATGTTGACAAAATAAATAAATAAATAACAATAAAAAGAAAGAGAGGAGGTAATACAGCCAGGGATTTAATCAATACAAATATAAGATATCTGAACTAGAGTTTAAAACAACAATTATAAGGAAACTAAGTGAGTTTGAAAATGCATAGGGAACACTAGAGAATCCATTACTATAGAGATAAAAGAACTAAAACCTACTCAGGCCAAAATTATAAATGCTATAACCTATATGCAGTCCCAAGTGGAGGCCATAAAAAATGAGCTTGAACAAAGCAAAAGAGTGAATCAGTGATATAGAAGATAAAACTATGGAAAATAATGCACTTGAAAAAAAGAGAAAAATAAAACTATTAGCTCATGAAGGTAGACTTAGGGAATGCAGCAATTCCATAAAGCAAAATAATACCCGTATTATAGGAGTCTCAGAGGAAGAAGAGTGGGAAAAGGTGGCAGAAGATTTCTTTGAACAAATTATAGCTGAGAGCTTCACTAATTTAAGGAAGGAAACAGGCATGTAGGTCCAAGAGACACAGAGAACTCCCCTCAAAATAAACAAAAATAGGTCAACATCATGACATAGTGAACCTTGCAAATTATGAAGATAAAGAGAAAATTCTGAAAGTTGTTTGGGACAAGAGGTCCTTAACTTACAAGGGTAGACATATAAGGTTAGCGGCAGACCTGTCCACAGAAATCTGGCAGGCAGAAAATAACTGGCATGACATATTCACCATGCTAAATGGGAAAAATGTGCAGCCAAGAATACTTTATCCAGTAAGTCCATCATTCAGAATACAAGGAGAAATAAAGAGTTTCCCAGAGAAACAAAAACTAAAGGAATTCATGAATACTAAACCAGTCTTTGTCTTTCAAGAATTACCAAAAAGGACCCTTTGAGCAGAAAGATAAAAAGTAACAAAGACCAGCAAGGAACAGAGACAATCTACAGGAACAGTGACATTACAGGTAATACAATGGCATTAAATTCATATCCTTAAATTATTAATCTAAATGTTAATGGAATAAATGCTCCAATCAAAAGATAAAAGGTGTTAGAATGGATAAAAAATAAACAGACCCACTGATATGCTGCTTACAACAGATTCTTTTGAGACCCAAAAACACACCCAGACTGAAAGTGAGGGAGTGGAGAACCATTTATCATGCTAATGAACATCAAAAGAAAGCTGGAGTAGCCATTCCTATATCAGACAAACTAAATTTTAAAACAAAGACTGTTGTAAGCAATTAAGAAAGACACTATATCATAATAAAGAGGTCTATCCAACAAGAAGATCTAACAATTCTAAATATTTATGTCCCTAACATGGGAGCAGCCAAATATTATCAATTAATAACAACCTTAAATAAAATCATTGATAATAATACAATAATAGTAGGAGACTTTAGCACTCCACTTACAGCAATGGACAGATAATGTAGGCAGAAGATCAACAAGGAAACAAAGGCTTAAATGACACATTGGACCAGATGGACTTCACAGATATATTCAGGGCATTTCATGCTAAAGCAGCAGAATACACTTTATTTTCTAGTGCACATGGTACATTCTCCAGAATAGATCATATACTGGGTCACAAATCCGGTCTCAATTGGTTAAAAAAAAAAAAAGACTGATATCATACCATGCATATTTTCAGACCACATCTCTTTCAAACTTGAAGTCAACCACAAGAAGAAATTTGGAAGGACCACAATTACAAGCAAGCTAAAGAACATCCTAATAAAGAATGAATGAGTCAACCAAGAAATTAAAGACAAATTAAAATAATGCCAGGAAGCAAATGAAAATGAAAACATGACAGTCCAAAGCCTTTGGGATGCATTGACAGCAGTCCTAATTGGAAAGTATATAACAATATAGGCCTTCCTCAAGAATCAAGAAAAATCTCAAAGCACCTGGAAAAAGAATAGTAAATAAAGTCTAAATTTAGCAGAAGAGGAGAAATATTAGTGGTTAGAGCAGAAATCAACGATATAGAAATTTAAAAAAACCAGAACAGATCAATGAAATAAGGAGTTGGTTCTTTGAAAGAATTAACAAGATTGATAAACCCCTAGCTTGACTTTTCAAAGAGAAAAGTGCTAGGAGCCAAATATATAAAATCATGAATGAAAGGGGAGAGATTACAACTAACACCACAAAAATGTAAACAATTATAAGAAAACATTATGAGCAATTATAGGCCAACAAATTAGGCAATCGGGAAGAAATGGATACATTACTAGAAACATATAAGCCACCAAAACTGAAAGAGGAAGAAATAAAAAATATGAATAGACCCATTTTAACAGCAACGAAATTGAATCAATCATCAAAAATCTTCCAACAAACCAGAGTCCTGGGCTAGATGCTTTCCCAGAATAATTCAACAAAAGACTTAAAGAATAATTAATACCCATTCTTCTGAAAGTGTTCCAAAAAGTAGAAATGGGGGTAAACTTCAAAACTCATTCTATAAGGTCAGCATTACTTTGATCCCAAAACCAGACAAAGACCCCACTAAAATGGAGAATTACAGATCAATATCCCTGATGAACATGGGTGCAAAAATTCTCAACAAGATACTAACAAATTGAATCCAACAGTACATTAAAAGCATTATTCCCCAGATCAAGTGGATTTATTCCAGGGCTGCATGGGTAGTTCAATACCCACAAAGCAGTCAACATGTTATGCCTCATTAATAAAAGAAAGGATAAGAAACATATGATTCTCCCAATACATGTAGAAAAACACTTGACAAAATACATTCTTTCTTGATAAAAACCCTCAAGAAAGTAGGGATAGAAGGAACACACCTCAACATTATTAAAGCCATATGTGAAAGACCCACATAATATCATCCTCAATGGAGAAATACTGAGAGCATTTCTCTTAAGGTAAGGAACATGACAGAAATGTCCACTCTCACCACTGTTATTCTACTTAATACTGGAAGTCCTAGCTTCAGCAATCAAAAATTAAAAAAATGGCATCTAAATCATCAGGAAGAAGTCACTTTCAACTCTTTGCAGATGACATGATGTTGTATATGTAAAACTGGAAGGAGTCTACCAAGAAATTTCTGGAACTGATATATGAATTCAGCATGGTCACAGAATATAAAATAAACATACAGAAATCTGTTCCATTTCTATACACCAATAATGAAGCAGTAGAAAGAGAAATCAAGGAATTGATCCCAATTACAATTGCAACAAAACCCATAAAATACCTATGGAAGAAAACCTAACCAAAGAGGTAAAATATCTATATGAAAACTATAGAACACTTATGAAAGCAACTTAGGAAAACACCAAGAAATGTAAAAACATTCCATGCTCATGGATTCAAATAACAAATATTGTTAAATGCCTTTACTACATTAGGCACCTGAGTAGTTCAGTCAGTTAAACATCTGACTCTTGATTTCAGTTCAGGTCATGGTCTCAGGGTCCTGAGATTGAGCATGGGCTCTGTGCTTAGTGGGCAGTCTGCTTGAGATTCTTTCCCTCTAATCCTCCCCATGCTCATTCTCATTCATTCTCTCTCTCTCTCTCTCTCTCTCTCCCTCTCTCTTTCTCTCTCTCCCCTAAATAAATAAATAAATAAATAAATAAATAAATAAATAAATAAATATTTTTGGAAAGATCTATACTACCCAAAGCAATCTACACATTCAATGAAATCCCTATCAAATAACACCAGCATTTTTCACAGAACCAGAACAAACAATCCCAAAATTCGTATGGAACCTGAAAAGACCACAAAATAGTGAAAGTGATGATGAAAAAGTAAAGGAAAGTGGGAGGCATCACAATCTCAGACTTCAAGCTGTCTTACAAAACTTTATTTATTTATTTTTTGTCTTACAAAACTTTAATCATCAAGGCAGTATGGCACTGGCACAGAAGCAGACATAGATCAATGGAAAAGAATGGAGAACCCAGAAATGGACTCACAAATATATGATCAACCAAACATCAACAAATCAGGAAAAAATAGCCAATGGATAAAAGTTAGTCTCTTCAAAAATTGGTGCTGGGAAAATTGGACAGCCATATGCAAAAGAATGAAAGGGGGCCATTTTCTTTTCTCACACCATATACAGAAATAAATTCAAAATGGATGAAAGACCTAAATGTGAGACAGGAATCCATCATAATCCTAGAGAATAATACAGGCAGTAACCTCTTTGACCTAGGCCACAGCAACTTCTTGCTAGATATCTCCTGAGGCAAGGGAAATAAAACTAAAAACAAACCATTGGGACCTCATCAAGGCAAAAGCTTTTGCACAGCAAAGGAAACAATTAACAAAACTAAAAGGCAACCTATATAATGGGGGAAGATATTTGTAAATGGCATATATAATAAAGAGCTGCTATCCAGAATCTATAAAAAATTCATCAAAATCAACAACCAAAAAATAAATAATCCAGTAGAGAAATGGAAAAAAGACATGAACAGACATTTCTCCAAAGAATACATTCAAATGATTAAAAGACACATGAAAAAGTGTTCAACATCACTCAGCATCAGGGAAATACAAATCAAAACCACAATGAGATACCACATCACACCAGTCAGAATGGCTGAACTTAACAATTCAGGGAACAACAGATATTGGCAAGGATGCACTTTGGTGGGAATGAAAACTTGTGCAGCTGTTGTGGAAATAGTATGGCGGTCCCTCAGAAAACTAAAAATAGAATTACCGTATGACCCAGTAAATTCATTACTGAATATTTATGCAAAGTATACAAAATGCTGATTCAAAGGGGCACATGCACCCCAATATTTATAGCAGGAATGTCCACAATAGCCAAAACATGGAAAGAGCTTAGATGTCCATTTGCAGATGAACGGATAAAGAAGATTTGGTATATATACAATGTAATATTACTCAGCCATCAAAAAGAATGAAATCTTGCCATTTGCAACACTATGGTTGGAACTTGAGGGAATTATGATAAGTAAGTTTGAGAAAGAAAAACATCATATAATTTCACTCATGTGTGGAATTTAAGTAACAAAACAAATAGGGGAAGGGAAGGAAAAATAAAATAAGATAAAAAGAGAGGGAGGCAAACTCTGACTCTTAGCTATGGAGAATGAACTGAAGGTTGTTGGATTTAAGTAACAAAACAAATGAACATAGGGGAAGGGAAGGAAAAATAAAATAAGATAAAAAGAGAGGGAGGCAAACTCTAAGTGACTCTTAGCTATGGAGAATAAACTGAAGGTTGTTGGATGGGAAATGGGTGGTGGGATGAGGTAACTGGATGATGGGCCTTAGGGAGGGTACTTGTGATGAGCGCTAGGTGTTATATGTAAGTGATGAATCACTAAATTAGACTCCCAAAACCAATACTACACTATATGTTAACTAATTTGAATTTACATTTTATAAACTACAAGAAGATATTACCTTACACCAGAGTAGCTAAAATCAAGAGCACAAGAAGCAACATGTTTGGGTGAGGTTATGGAAATAAAAGAATCTTCTTGCATTGTTGATGGTAATGTACACTAGTGCAGACAATCTGGAAAACAGTATGGAGCTTCCTCAAAAAGTTAATAACAGAACTACCCACATAATCCAATAATCACCATACTGAGTATTGAATCAAAAAATACAAAAGCACTAATTCAAAGTGCTTTTCAAAGGGATACATGCTCCTCAATGTTTATGGCAGCATTATATAATAGCTAAATTATTATTTTTTAATAATAAATTTCTATTGGTGTTCAATTTGCCAACATACACAATAACACCCAGTGCTCATCCCGTCAAGTGCCCCTCTCAGTGCCCGTCACCCATTCACCCCCACCCTCCACCCTCCTCCCCTTCCATCCCCCCGCCCCAGTTCGTTGCCCAGAGTCAGGAGTCTTTATGTTCTGTCCCCCTTTCTGATATTTCCTACCCATTTCTTCTCCCTTCCCTTCTATTCCCTTTCACTATTATTTATATTCCCCAAATGAATGAGAACATATAATGTATGCCCTTCACCAATTGACTTATTTCACTCAGCATAATACCCTCCAGTTCCAGCCACATTGAAGCAAATGGTGGGTATTTGTCATTTCTAATGGCTGAGTAATATTCCATTGTATACATAAACCACATCTTCTTTATCCATTCATCTATCGTTGGACACCGAGGCTCCTTCCACAGTTTGGCTATCGTGGCCATTGCTGCTAGAAACATCGGGGTGCAGGTGTCCCCGCATTTCATTGCATCTGTATCTTTGGGGTAAATCCCCAACAGTGCAATTGCTGGGTCGTAGGACAGGTCTATTTTTAACTGTTTGAGGAACCTCCACACAGTTTTCCAGAGTGGCTGCACCAGTTCACATTCCCACCAACAGTGTAAGAGGGTTCCCTTTTCTCCGAATCCTCTCCAACATTTGTGGTTTCCTGTCTTGTTAATTTTCCCCATTCTCACTGGTGTGAGGTGGTATCTCATTGTGGTTTTGATTTGTATTTCCCTGATGGCAAGTGAGGTGGAGCATTTTCTCATGTGCATGTTGGCCATGTCTATGTCTTCTTCTGTGAGGTTTCTGTTCATGTCTTTTGCCCATTTGATGATTGGATTGTTTGTTTCTTTGGTGTTGCGTTTAATAAGTTCTTTATAGATCTTGGAAACTAGCCCTTTATCTGATAGGTCATTTGCAAATATCTTCTCCCATTCTGTAGGTTGTCTTTGAGTTTTGTTGACTGTATCCTTTGCTGTGCAAAAGCTTCTTTCCTTGATGAAGTCCCAATAGTTCATTTTTGCTTTTGTTTCTTTTGCCTTCGTGCATGTATCTTGCAGGAAGCTACTGTGGCCGAGTTCAAAAAGGGTGTTGCCTGTGTTCTCCTCTATGATTTTGATGGAATCTTGTCTCACATTTAGATCGTTCATCCATTTTGAGTTTATCTTTGTGAATGGTGAAAGAGAGTGGTTTAGTTTCATTCTTCTGCAGGTGGATATCCAATTTTCCCAGCACCATTTATTGAAGAGACTGTCTTTCTTCCAGTGGATAGTCTTTCCTCCTTTGTCAAATATTAGTTGACCATAAAGTTGAGGGTCCACTTATGGATTCTCTATTCTGTTCCATTGATGTATGTGTCTGTTTTTGTGCCAGTACCACACTGTCTCGATGACCACAGTTTTGTAGTACAACCTGAAATATGGCATTGTGATGCCCCCAGCTATGGTTTTCTTTTTAAAAATTCCCCTGGCTATTCAGGGTCTTTTCTGATTCCACACAA
This sequence comes from Canis lupus familiaris, assembly GCF_011100685.1. Classification (NCBI taxonomy): domain Eukaryota; kingdom Metazoa; phylum Chordata; class Mammalia; order Carnivora; family Canidae; genus Canis; species Canis lupus. The sequence goes on along the minus strand of NC_049260.1, from coordinate 58,332,523 downwards.
ATCTTAAAATAATTTGTTCTAACTCTCTGAAGAAAGTCCATGGTATTTTGATAGGGATTGCATTAAACATGTAAATTTCCCTGGGTAACATGGACATTTTCACAATATTAATTCTGCCAATCCATGAGCATGGAATACTTTTCCATCTCTTTGGGTCTTCCTCAATTTCTTTCAGAAGTGTTCTGTAGTTCTTAGGGTGTAGATCCTTTACCTCTTTGGTTAGGTTTATTCCTAGGTATCTTATGCTTTTGGGTGCAATTGTAAATGGGATTGACTCCTTAATTTCTCTTTCTTCAGTCTCATTGTTAGTGTATAGAAATGCCACTGATTTCTGGGGATTGATTTTGTATCCTGCCACGCTGCCAAATTGCTGTATGAGTTCTAGCAATCTTGGGGTGGAGGCTTTTGGGTTTTCTATGTAGAGTATCATGTCATTGGCGAAGAGGGAGAGTTTGACTTCTTTGCCAATTTGAATGCCTTTAATTTCTTTTTGTTTTCTGATTGCTGAGGCTAGGACTTCCAGTACTATGTTGAATAGCAGTGGTGAGAGTAGACATCCCTTTCTTGTTCCTGATCTTACGGGAAAGGCTCCCAGTGCTTCCCCATTCAGAATTATATTGGCTGTGGGCTTTTCGTAGATGGCTTTTAAGATGTCGAGGAATGTTCCCTCTATCCCAACACTCTGAAGAGTTTTGATGAGGAATGGATGCTGTACTTTGTCAAATGCTTTCTCTGCATCTATTGAGAGGATCATATGGTTCTTGGTTCTTCTCTTGATGATATGATGAATCACAATGATTGTTTTACGAGTGTTGAACCATCCTTGTGTCCGGGGGATAAATCCTACTGGTCATGATGAATAATTTTCTTACTGTGCTGTTGGATCCATTGGCTAGTATCTTGTTGAGAATTTTTTGCATCCATGTTCATCAGGGATATTGGTCACCAATTCTCCTTTTTGGTGGGGTCTTTGTCTGGTTTTGGAATTAAGGTGATGCTGACCTCATAGAACGAATTCAGAAGTACTCCACCTCTATCTATCTTTCCAAACAACTTTAGTATAATAGGTATGGTTTCTTCTTTAAACGTTTGATAGAATTCCCCAGGGAAGCCATCTGGCCCTGGACTTTTGTGTCTTGGGAGGTTTTTCATGACTGCTTCAATTTCCTCCCTGGTTATTGGCCTGTTCAGGTTTTCTATTTCTTCCTGTTCCAGTTTTCGTAGTTTGTGGCTTTCCAGAAATGCATCCATTTCTTCTAGATTGTGTAATTTATTGGCGTATAGCTGTTCATAATATGTTTTTAAAATCGTTTGTATTTCCTTGGTGTTGGTAGTGATCTCTCCTTTCTCATTCATGATTTTATTAATTTGAGTCTTCTCTCCCTTCTTTTTAATAAGGCTGGCTAATGGTTTATCTCTCTTACTAATTCTTTCAAAGAACCAACTCCTGATTTTGTTTATCTATTCCAAAATTCTTCTGTTCTCAATTTCGTTGAGTTCTGCTCGAATCTTTATTAACTCTCTTCTTCTGCTGGGTGTAGGATCTATTGGCTGCTTTTTCTCTAGCTCCTTTAGGTGCAAGGTTAGCTTTTGTATTTGAGTCCTTTCCAGTTTTTGGATGGATGCTTGTATTGCGATGTGTTTCCCCCTCAGGACTGCTTTTGCTGCATCCCAAAGATTTCGAACCGTTGTATCTTCATTCTCATTAATTTCCATGAATCTTTTTAATTCTTCCCTAATTTCCTGATTGACCCTTTCATCTTTGAGCAGGATGGTCCTTAACCTCCACATGTTTGAGGTCCTTCCAAACTTCTTGTTGTGATTTAGTTCTAATTTCAAGGCATTATAGTCTGAGAATATGCAGGGGACGATCCCAATCTTTTGGTATCAGTTCAGACCCAATTTGTGACCCAGTATGTGGTCTATTCTGGAGAAAGTTCCATGTGCACTTGAGAAGAATGTGTATTCAGTTGAGTTTGGATGTAAAGTTCTATAGATATCTGTGAAATCCATCTGGTCCAGTGTATCATTTAAAGCTCTCCTTTCTTTGGAGATGTTGTGCTTAGAAGACCTATCGAGTGTAGAAAGCGCTAGATTGAACTCACGAAGTATAAGTATATTATTATCTAAGTATGTCTTAACTTTGGTTATTACCTGATTCATATATTTGGCAGCTCCCACATTTGGGTCATATATATTGATGATTGTTAAGTCCTCTTGTTTGATAGATCCTTTAAGTATGATATAGTGTCCCTCTTCATCTCTCACTACAGTCTTCGGGGTAAATTTTAGTTTATCTTATATAAGGATGGCTACTCCTGCTTTCTTTTGAGGACCATTTGAATGCTAAATGGTTCTCCAACCTTTTATTTTCAGGCTGCAGGTGTCCTTCTGTCTAAAATGAGTCTCTTGTAGACAGCAGATAGATGGGTCCTGCTTTTTTATCCAGTCTGAAACCCTGCGCCTTTTGATGGGGTCATTAAGCCCGTTCACGTTCAGAGTTACTATTGAAAGATATGAGTTTAGTGTCATCATGATATCTATTCAGTCCTTGTTTTGTGGATTGTTCCACTGGAATTCTTCTTAAAGGGGAATTTTAAGAGTTCCCCTTAAAATTTCTTGCAGAGCTGGTGTGGAGGTCACATTCTTTCAGTTCCTGCCTGTCTTGGAAGCTCTTTATCTCTCCTTCCATTCTGAATGAGAGCCTTGCTGGATAAAGTATTCATGGTTGCATGTTTTTCTCATTTAGGACCCTGAATATATCCTGCCAGTCCTTTCTGGCCTGCCAGGTCTCTGTGGAGAGGTCTGATGTTACCCTAATACTTCTCCCCATAAAAGTCAGGGATTTCTTGTCTCTTGCTGCTTTAAGGATCTTCTCTTTATCTTTGTAATTGCAAGCTTCACTATTAAATGTCGAGGTGTTGAACAGTTTTTATTGATTTTAGGGGGGGATCTCTCTATTTCCTGGATCTGAATGCCTGTTTACCTTCCCAGACTAGGAAAGTTTACAGCTATGATTTGTTCACATACATACTCCGGCCCTCTGTCCCTTTCGGCGCCCTCGGGAACCCCAATTAAACGTGGGTTTTTCTTCCTCAGGCTGTCGTTTATTTCCATTTATCTATCTTCATGGTCTTTTAATTGTTTGTCTCTTTTTTCCTCAGTTTCCCTCTTTGCCATCAACTTGTCTTCTATGTCACTCACTCGTTCTTCCACCTCGTTCACCCTCGTCGTTAGGACTTCTAGTTTGGATTGCATCTCATTCAATTGATTTTTAATTTCTGCCTGATTAGATCTAAATTCTGCAGTCATGAAGTCTCTTGAGTCCTTTATGCTTTTTTCTAGAGCCTTTATGCTTTTTTCTTGAGTCCTTTATGCTTTTTTCAGTAGCTGTATAATAGTGCTTCTGGTGTGAGGTGGTATCTCATTGTGGTTTTGATTTGTATTTCCCTGATGGCAAGTGATGCAGAGCATTTTCTCATATGCATGTTGGCCATGTCTATGTCTTCCTCTGTGAGATTTCTGTTCATGTCTTTTGCCCATTTCATGATTGGATTGTTTGTTTCTTTGGTGTTGAGTTTAATAAGTTCTTTATAGATCTTGGAAACTAGCCCTTTATCTGATATGTCATTTGCAAATATCTTCTCCCATTCTGTAGGTTGTCTTTGAGTTTTGTTGACTGTATCCTTTGCTGTGCAAAAGCTTCTTATCTTGATGAAGTCCCAATAGTTCATTTTTGCTTTTGTTTCTTTTGCCTTCGTGGATGTATCTTGCAAGAAGTTACTATGGCCGAGTTCAAAAAGGGTGTTGCCTGTGTTCTTCTCTAGGATTTTGATGGAATCTTGTCTCACATTTAGATCTTTCATCCATTTGGAGTTTATCTTTGTGTATGGTGAAAGAGAGTGGTCTAGTTTCATTCTTCTGCATGTGGATGTCCAATTTTCCCAGCACCATTTATTGAAGAGACTGTCTTTCTTCCAATGGATAGTCTTTCCTCCTTTATCGAATATTAGTTGCCCATAAAGTTCAGGGTCCACTTCTGGATTCTCTATTCTGTTCCATTGATCTATGTGTCTGTTTTTGTGCCAGTACCACACTGTCTTGATGACCACAGCTTTGTAGTACAACCTGAAATATGGCATTGTGATGCCCCCGGATATGGTTGGGGAAAATTAACAAGGCAGGAAACAACAAATGTTGGAGAGGATGCGGAGAAAAGGGAACCCTCATACACTGTTGGTGGGAATGTGAACTGGTGCAGCCACTCTGGAAAACTGTGTGGAGGTACCTCAAACAGTTAAAAATAGACCTGCCCTACGACCCAGCAATTGCACTGTTGGGGATTTACCCCAAAGATACAAATGCAATGAAACGCCGGGACACCTGCACCCCGATGTTTATAGCAGCAATGGCCATGATAGCCAAACTGTGGAAGGAGCCTCGGTGTCCAACGAAAGATGAATGGATAAAGAAGATGTGGTTTATGTATACAATGGAATATTACTCAGCTATTAGAAATGACAAATACCCACCATTTACTTCAACGTGGATGGAACTGGAGGGTATTATGCTGAGTGAAGTAAGCCAGTCGGAGAAGGACAAACATTATATGTTCTCATTCATTTGGGGAATATAAATAATAGTGAAAGGGAATATAAGGGAAGGGGGAAGAAATGTGTGGGCAATATCAAAAAGGGAGACAGAACGTAAAGACTGCTAACTCTGGGAAACGAACTAGGGGTGGTAGAAGGGGAGGAGGGCGGGGGGTGGGAGTGAATGGGTGACGGGCACTGGGGGTTATTCTGTATGTTAGTCAATTGAACACCAATAAAAAATAAATTTAAAATAAATAAATAAATATAAAAAAAATAGTGCTTCTGAATTGGCTTTCTGACATTGAATTTTAATCCAGATTTTGTAACTCTGTGGGAGAGAAGACTGTTCCAGATTCTTTCTTTTGAGGTGAGGTTTTCCTTCTAGTCATTTTGCTCAGTGCAGAGTGGCCAAAAACAAGTTGTATTGGGAAAAGGAGAAAAAGAGAAGAGAGGAAGAAGGAAAGAAAAGAGAAAAAGAAAAACGAAAAAAGGAAGAAAAAAAGAAAAGAAAGAGAAGAAAAAGAGAAACTAAAAAAGGGTGGGGGAACCAAAGAGAAATCCAAAAGCAAAAAAAAAAAAAAAAAAAAAACAAAAAAAAAAAACACGGGGGAGTATCTTCTTTTCTTTTTCTTTTTTTTTTCTTTTTTTTCTTTTTTTTTTTTTGTATCTTCTGATTCTGTATACTTTAAGTCCCTTGACTTCCCCTGGAACTTGTCTGTCTAGCTGGTCTTCTGGGGGAGGGGCCTGTTGTGCTGATTTTCAGGTTTAGCGCATGGGGGAGCTGCTCTGCCCCCTGCCTGGTGCAGGGCTCAGTGGGGGTTGTTTACCCGGTGAGGCCCCAGGAGGAACAACCACAGTGGCAGCGGCCAGCTCTGGAGCCCTGGTGTCAGCTTCTGCAGTAACTACGGAGCTCTTCGTCTGCAGGGACCTGGAGGCTCCAGGGGCAGGGCCGCTGATCTGCTCAGCTCGGGGCAGGAGCCTCCTTGCTGTCCTGGGCCCTCCTGGCTTCTGCCTGTCCCGGGGGGATGCCGGATCCTGGGCTGTGTCCCCGGCGCACTGTGCTCCCGGGCCTGCGCTGTTGGATTCGCCCTCCCGGCTGGGCAGCCCCCTCTCCACGGAGCCGCCACCCAGCCCCTCCGAGCTGCTCCCGGGGCGCACTGCCCCCTCCACGCAGAGCGCCTGCCCGAGCCCCTCTGAGCTGCTCCCAGGTCCAGCAGTGTGCACGCTGCTGCCCTTTAGGGAGCTCGGCGCACTCTCCCTGGGGCGCATGTGTCTGTTAGTGTCCCAGGGAGCCTGAGGGAATCCCCGCCCTCCTGGAGTCCTGCCCTAACTCCCTGTGGGCGCCCTTCTGCCCGGGAAGATTGGTGAAGCTCCTGCTTCTCCTGGACGGTGCTTTTCTGTTCTGGGGGCAGTTGCCCCGGCCTTAGCCCGGCTCCTCGCGGGGCCCCTCCCCCTTGGAGGCCTTTTGTTTCTTTATTTCTTTTTCCCCGTCTTCCTACCTTGATAGAAGCGTGAACTCTTCTCACTGTAGCATTCCAGCTGTTCTCTCTTTAAATCTCAGGCCGAAATCGTAGATTTTCAGGATGATTTGAAGGTTATCTAGGTAATTTGGTGGGGACAGGTAACTTGGGGACCCTAATCTTCTGCCATCTTGCCACTCCCTCGACAGAGACCCTCCTATAATAGCTAAATTATTGAAGCAGCCCTAGTGTCCAACCATCAATGATTGTATAAAGAAGATGTCCATTGACAGAAGAAAAGATAAAGATTTGGTATATATACAATGGAATATTATTCAGTCATAAAAAAGAATGAAATCTTGCCATTTGCCATGACCCGGATGGAAATAGTATAGCACTACATGAAACAAGTCAGTTAAAGACAATTACTATATGAGTTCACTCCTATGTGGATTCAATAATGAAACAAGCAAGCAAACAAACAAAAACATGCAAAAGAAAAAAGAGAGTCCAAGAGAAAATAAGAAATGAACTTTTAGCTGTGGAGAACAAACTGATGGTTATCAGAGGGAAGGTGGGAGGGGGAATGTATAAAATAGGTGATGAGGATTAAAGAGTACACTTGTGATGATCTCTCAGTGATGTAGGGGATTGTTGAATCCTGAAACAAAGTTTCCAGGTCAGTACCCTGAAACTAATATAACACTCTATGTTAACTGCATTAGAATTTTAAATAAAATAAAATTAATTATTCAGATTTCTTTTGTAAATACAGGATTCCATGTGTACTTTCGGTGAATATATACAGCAGTCCTTCCTTATGTGCAGTTTCACTTTTGGTGGTTTCAGTTACCCTCAGGCAGTTGTGGCCTGAAAGCAGATAATCCTACTTCTGACATACCTTCAGAAAGTTGCTAGTAGTTTTTGGGCTTTATTGTTGTTTGTTTGTTTTGTTTGTTTGTTTCTTTAGAAAGAGGGAGAGAAGGTGGAAGAGGCATAGGTAGAATGAAAGAGGGAATCTTTAGCAGTCTCCTCACCCAGTGTAGAATGTACCATAGAGCTCAGTCTCAAATCCAGAAAGTCAGTAATAGTCTAATTCACTTAGTCACAATGCCTATGTCATTCACTTCACTTCATCTTACCACATAGATATTTTATCATCCCATATCATCACAAGAAGAAAGAAGAGTATAAGGACACATGGGTGGCTCAGTCTATTGAGCTGGGTCATGATTTTGGGGTCCTTGGGATCAAGCCCCACATGGAGTTTGCTTCTCTCTCTCTCTCTGTGCATGCTCTCTCTCAAGTAAATAAATAAAATATGTTTTTTTTAAAAAAGAAGGGTGACCGTTGCCTTCATAGATATATCTTGCAAGAAGTTGCTGTGGCCAAGTTCAAAAAGGGTGTTGCCTGTGTTCTCCTCTAGGATTTTGATGGACACTTGTCTCACATTTAGATATTTCATCCATTTTGAGTTTATCTTTATGTATGATGTAAGAGAACGGTCTAGTTTCATTATTCGGCACATGGCTGTTCCATTTTCCCAGCACCTTTTATTGAAGAGGCTGTCCTTTTTCTAGTAGATAGTCTTTCCTGCTTTGTCAAATATTAGTTGACCATAGAGTTCAGGGCCCATTTCTGGATTCTCTATTCTGTTCCATTGATCTATGTGTCTGTTTTTCTAGTAAGGACCACACTGTCTCCATGATCACAGCTTTGTAGCACAACTTGAAATCTGGCCTTGTGATGCCCCTGGCTCTGTTTTTTTTTTTCAATATTCCCCTGGCTATTTGGGGTCTTTTCTGATTCCACACAAATCTTAAGATGATTTGTTCCAACTCTCTGAAAAAAGTCTATGGTATTTTGATAGGGATTGCACTGAACGTGTAAATTGCCCTGGGTAGCATAGACATTTTCACAATATTAATTTTTCCACTCCATGAGCATGGAATATTTTTCCATGTCTTTGTGTCTTCCTGCATTTCTGTCAGAACTGTTCTGTAGTTTTTAGGGTATAGATCCTTTACCTCTTTGGTTAGGTTTATTCCTAGGTATCTTATGCTTTTGGGTGCAATTTTAAATGGGATTAACTTGCTTCATTTCTCTTTCTTCAGTATCATTGTTAGTGTATAGAAGTGCCACTGATTTCTGGGCATTGATTTTGTATCCTGCCACATTGCCAAGTTGTGGTATGAGTCCTAACAATCCTGGGGTGGAGTCTTTTGGATTTTCTATGTACAGTATCATGTCATCTGTGAAGAGGGAGAGCTTGACTTCTTTGCCAATTTTAATGCCTTTTATTTCTTTTTGTTGCCTGATTGCTGCTTATAGGACTTCTAGTACTATGTTGAATAACAATGGTGAGAGTGGACATCCCTGGCATGTTCCTGATCTTAGGGGAAAAGCTCTCAGTTTTTCCCCATTGAGAATGATATTTGCTGTGGGTTTTTCATATATGGCTTTTAAGGTGCTGAGGAATATTCCCTCTATCCCTACACTCTGAAGACTTTTGAACAGGAATGGATGCTGTATTTTGTCAAATGCTTTCTCTGCATCTATTGAGAAGATCATATAGTTCGTTTTTTTCTCTTGTTGATGTGATCTATCACGTTGATTGTTTTACGAGTGTTGAACCTATTGGGATTTACTCAAGATAAAAAGCTTCTGCACAGCAAAAGAAACAGTCAACAAAACTAAAAGACAACCTACAGAATGGGAGAAGATATTTGCAAATGACATGTCAGATAAAGGGTTAGTATCCAAGATTTATAAAGAACTTATTAAACTCATCAGTAAAGAAACAATCCAATCATGAAATAGGCAAAAGACATGAACAGAAATTTCACCAAAGAAGAGATAGACATGGACAACAAGCACATGAGAAAATGCTATGCATCACTTGCCATCAGGGAAATACAAATCAAAACCACCATGAGATACCACCTCACACCAGTGAGAATGGGGAAAATTAACAAGGCAGGAAACAACAAATGTTGGAGAGGATGTGGAGAAAGGGGAACCTTCTTGCACTGTTGGTGGGAGTGTGAACTGGTGCAGCCACTCTGGAAAACTGTGTGGAGTTTCCTCAAAGAGTTACAAATAGAGCTACCCTATGACCCAGCAATTGTGCTGCTGGGGATTTACCCTAAAGATACAGATGCAGTGAAAAGCCAAGGCACCTGCACCCCAATGTTTATAGCAGCAATGTTCACAATAGCCAAACTGTGGAAGGAGCCTCAGTGTCCATCAAAAGATGAATGGAGAAAGAAGATGTGGTCTATATATGCAATGGAATATCACTCAGCCATTAGAAACCACGAATACCCACCATTTGCTTTGATGTGGATGGAACTGGAGGATATTATGCTGAGTGAAGTAAGTCAATGGGAGAAGGACAATCATTATATGGTTTCAATGATGTGGGGAATATAAAAAAATAGTGAAAGGGATTATAGAGGAAAGGAGAGAAAATGAGTGGGAAAAATCGGGGAGAGTGACAAAAGATGAGAGACTCCTAACTCTGGGAAATGAACAAGAGGTAGTGGAAGGGGAGGCGGGCAGGGGGATGGGGTGACTGTGAGATGGGCATTGAGGGGGGCATTTGATGGGATAAGCACTGGGTGTTATACTATATGTTGGGAAATCGAATTCCAATAAAAGTATATATACAAAAAAAAAAAACCCAAGCAGATTGGATACTACAAGGGCAGAAAATAAAACCTGTCAATGTTCAAAGAAAAAGATATTTTGAAAATGAGACTACATTCATGTAACATTTTTATAGCATATTACTATAATTGTCCCATTTTAGTATTATTTAGTATAATATTTTAGTTATTATTGATAATCTCAGTGTGTCTAATTTATAACATACTTTATCATAGGTACATATGTATAGGAATAATATAGTATGTATAGGGTTCAGTACTATCTTCTCTTTCAGGCATCCACTGGGGTTTTAGCACATACCTCTGGTGGATAGGGGCACACTACTGTATTTTGCTCTTTTATAAAGTGTTCCGTATGTGTCTATGTCTGTTAGTTAGGTCTAGTTGATTTATAGTGTTGCTTAAGTCCTATACAGGCTTACCTTGCTTTATTGTACTTTGTTTTATTGTACTTGACATTTAGTGAATTTTTTTACAAATTGAAAGTTTGTGGCAACCCTGAATCATGCAAGTCTCTCAGCAACATTTTTTCTAATAACATTTGCTCACTTTGTGTCTCTGTGTCACATTTTGGTAATTCTCAAAATATTTCAAAATTTTTCATTATTATCATGTTTGTTATGGTGATGTGTGATTAGTGATTGAATCACTGCTATCTCAAATGGTGACTAGCATTTTTTAGCAATAAAGAATTTTTTCATTAAGATATGTACATTTTTTAAAAAATAATGCTATCACACAGTTAATAGACCACAGGATAGTGTAAATATAAATTTTATATGCACTGAGAAACCAAAAAAAATAATTTGACTCACTTTATTCTGATATTCATTTTATTGTGGTGGTCTAGAACCAGACTCACAGAATTTCCAAGGTATGCCTGTACTTACTTTATCCTATGTCTAGTTGTTTTATCCATTATTGAAAGTGGAGGTTTGAAGTTTCCAACAATTGTTATAGAAATGTCTATTTTCCCTTCAATTTTGTCAATTTTTGATTCATATATTTAATCTCTATTGTTAGATGTATGTATGTTTATAAGTGTAGTATCTTATTGATTTATTGATTGATATTTTCAGCAACATATAACATCCTTCGTCTCCTGTAACAATTTTTCACTTAAAGCATATTTTATCTGACATCACTATAGGCACTACGGATCTCTCTCTCTCTCTCTCTCTCTCTCTCTCTCTCTTTTAATATTTATTTATTTATAAGATAGAGAGAGAGAATCTCAAGCAGACTCCTTGCTGTGCACAGAACCCAACTGTGAGGCTCGATCTCACAACCCTGAAATCATGACCTGAGCCAAAATAAAGAATTGGATGCTTACCCAACTGAGTCACCTAGGCACCCTACTTCAGCTCTCTTTTGGTTACTATTTGCCTAAGATATGTTTATTTCTGTTTTTTTTTCATTTTAAATATATTTGTATCTTTAGATATGACGTGGGCTTCTTGTAGGCAGCATATATTTGGCTCATGTTTCTTCAATTATTCTGTCAATCTCTGCCTTTTAACCAGAAAGTTTAATTTATTTATATTTAAAGTAGCTACTGATAAAAGACTTACTTCAGCCATATTTCTTTTTTTCTGCGTGTCTAGTACCTTTTTATATTTCCTAATTTCAACATTACTGCCTTATTTTGTATTCAATTGATCTTTGTGTTGTAATAATTTGATTCCCTTGTCTTTTCCTTTTCTGTATTTTTAGTTGTTTTCTTAATGGTTACCATGAGGATTATAATTAATATCTTAAATTTATAGCAATCTGCTTTGAATTAATGCCAACTTTTCTTCAGTTTTACACAAAACTCTCCTTTCATGCAGTTATTTTCTGTTTCCATTTATGTTGTTATTTTCATAAATTACATTTTTATATATTGCATCATCCTCACTAACATTGGCTTATAATTATTGTTTTAAACATTTCTTTTAAATCATACAGATAAAAAATTAGTTTTAACTGAATTATAATGCCCATCCCACACTCAAATCTTGGATATCACATCTATATTCTAAATAGCACCTTACACATTCAAAGCACTATTAAATATCATAGTGTCCTTATGTAGAATAGAGTGTTGTCAGATCTAAGTTCTTAGCACATTTCATATTGGTCTGCATAACTTGTTTAGGTTTTCTGAATGTACTAAAGTTTGTGTTCCTGATCTTTTCATGTCAAGTTCACATAGGAAATTATATTCGCATAGCTTCTAGGGATATGTAGCCAAGGTAGTTCACAGTTTGAGTCCAATGAATGTAGGGGCTCATGTCTTTCCAGACTCTGACTCATCTTCCCATAGGCCAAAGAAATCAATATCTGGTCTTACTTGTTACCTGTTCATGGCACATCAATTGAGAAGGCTATGGTTCATTTAGCCTTAATTCTGGATGGAGAATCAACCATTCAAGATAGATTAAAAAGAAAAATCAGTGTGTCCAGTTGTAGGCAAGATTATAAAATGTCCCCCAATATTTCTTTCTCAGGTGTGAATGCCCTGCATAATCCCCAGGACTGTGAAGATGGTGTATTTTATGCCTATAATTAGGTTATGTCCTATGGCGCAGTTGATCTTAAGATATGGAGGTTATGTATGGCTTTGTCCTAATTATATGAATACTTTAAAAATAGAGTTTTCTCCAAAGAAGTCAGAAAGATGAGCTACCGCTGGCCTTGAATAAAGCAAAGACCTGAATTGTGAGCTGCCAATTGAGAGCGACAGCCTCTAGTAGCAGAGCATTCTCCAGCCAACAGCTAAAAGGAAAATATGGACTTCTGTCCTACAACTGCAAAGAAAAGAATTTTCCAACAGCCTGAACGAGCTTGGAAGCAGATTCTTCACTAGAGTCTCCCAAAAGGAATGAAGCCTAGCCAACACCAAAATTTCAGCCTTATGGAACTATGAGCAGAGAACATTGCTACACCATTTCTGAACTTCAATAGAGCTATGAGGTGATATATAGATTTTTTTTTTCAGTAGCCAAGTTTGGGGCAATTTGTTACAAAGCCAGAGAAAACTCATACAGCCCTTTACACTGATGAATGCGGATCTATAGAGAAGACCCTCTTAGAGTCAAATGTGTGAGATCATGCCCTATAATTGAGTGCTGCTGTGGTTACTTTCTGGGAGCTTTTAATGAGATAATTTAACAAGACTTTATGCTACGACAAGAATACTGCTATCAGGGTCTCATCTGAAGGATAAGAATATTATTGAATTGGTTACCAATCAATTGTGGATAAAATGTTAGATGGGAAACTGTAGCTGAGTAGATGACCATATGGTGTTGGGAGTGTGGATACTTGGTGGAAGAAAAGAAAGGAAGGAATAGGCATCTTGTAAGTAACAGGAAATACATTGATACCTACTACATGTATACTTGGAGGGTGAGTCAAGGGGTCTAGGAATTTGTATTAGCCAATATCTCAAGGATGAAGCATAAATGTCTCAGAAACAGGATAAGGCATGGAATATGGCTTAAGAGTTTTGTAAGCAAATTAGCTAGTATGGAATTAGAAACAAGTTCTTCAAAATCTCAATGTGTGTGTGTGTGTGCTGTACTTTATTTTCCTTATGTTTTTCCTTCACACGTTTCAAGTTTTTTTTAAATTTCAGACTTTTGCAACTGTGCTATGAGAAACCAATCATGAGGAAGAGGTTCACACTTGTGCCAGACATTTAACAAGCAAATAATGTTCCTCTGGAGGTCAAGCATGGTGTTTTCAGCTGGAAGAAAGACTTCAGGAGAGTATTTCCTGACAGAAGCTACTTGAGAGAGATTAAAATTTAGTTAAGTGCAGCCACTCTGGAAAACAGTATGGAGGTTCCTCAAAAAGTAAAGAGAGAGAGAGAGAGAGAGCGCGCGCTACCCTACAACCCAGCAATTGCACAACTAAGTATTAATTCAAAGGATACAAATATAGTGATTTGAAGGGGCATGTGCACTCCCAATGTTTATAGTCAAAATATAGAAAGAACCCAGATGTCCATTGACAGATGAATGGATAAAGAAGAGGTGAGATATATAGAGATATAATGGAATATACCCATCCATCCAAAAAAAAAATAAGAAATCTTGCCATTTGCAATGATTTGGATGGAACTAGTGGGTACTATGCTAAGTGAAATAAATCAATCAGAGAAAGACAAATGCCATATGGTTTCACTCGTGTGGAATTTAAGAAACAAAACAGATGAACATAGGGGAATGGAAGGAAAAATAAAATAACATGAAAACAGAGGAGGCAAACCATAAGAGATACTGAACTGTATGAAACAAACAGGGTTGCTGTAGGGGATGTGGGTCAGGAGAAGGGATAATTGAGTAATGGGCATTAAGGAGGGAACTTGATGTAATGAGCACTGGATGTTATATGCAACTGATGAATCACTAAATTCTACCTCTGAAATTAATTAATTAATTAATTAATTAAAATTTTGAACACTCCTGGTATGACTGACTGTAAAAGGGTAGGAGAAAGGATCTTCTATCTGAGGATACTGGAGTTTTGTATTCTGATAGTTGTAGTAGTTACAGATGATAAAATTTCATCAAAAAATACTCAAATGAATGGATGAATGCATGTAAAATTTGATGAAATCTGTAGGATGTCTATGGTTTACTTAATAGTATTGTACCAATGTCAACGTCCCGTTTTTGATAATGTACTATAGTTATATAAGATTTTATCATTGGAGAAATCTAAGTAGAGAGTACACAGGAACTCTACTATTTTTGCAATTTCTCCTGAGTCTTCACTTATTTCAAAATGAAAATTGTTTAATTGAAAAAAAAAAGAACTGAACACCCTTAGATTTCTGGCAGTGTCCCAGAAATTGATTCCTGAAGTTGCTAACCTGATCCAGACTATGGATCAAGTGAAAAGTGTTTTTACAAAGTGTTAACCATGAGATACCTGCTAAACCTCGGCCCTACAACAGAACTACAAAGTACCTGGAAATGAGAGGCTGTATCTCAGGCTGCTCTGTCAATACCAGGGATGTGAATGCATTCTGAAAAAATATTAACCATGTCTCTCAATCCCCTAACTCACTCTTCACCTTCCATCCCTAAACCAGCCAACTCTCTTAATGGGAATTACCATCAAGAATTGAGGAGCAGAGGGTTTTATGGAAAGGTCAACAACATTGTTACTGAGCTGATTGCAAGCAAAATCCTCAGGCCTCTGATTTACATGTCATACACCACATGACTTTGCTTATTGTCATCTCTCTTCAAATCATCTATGTGACTTGATAACGTGATACACTGTCCCAAAGGCTAGTGCTTGACATAGAAATAATGAGAGACTTATGGAGCAAAAGGTTCTGTCTGCACTAAGCAGCTGTTAAGCAGGGCTATGTCTCTCTTGAGAGAATTTAGGCTCCTAACATGTCAGCTTCCTGATTTACCATACCAACGCACCAGTTTTTGCAGATCTCTTCATTTTCTTCCTTCCTCTCTCCCTTTATCACTTAAAAAAATCCATCCTTGTTCTTCTTCAAAATCCAGACTCAGAGAGTCCCAATGACCACATCATTCACCCCTGGCTTAAAATCAAGAAAAATGACAGTTTTTTAAAGGAGGATAGGAGTCATATAATATATAAAAACCTTTTGCCTAGACTAGTAGTGGTGTAAGGTAGTTTAAAAAAAAACAGCTTGAGTTCTAAACTTAACCAGATGGAAATGTGCCTGCTGAGAGTTGGACCTAGTTCAGAAAATATTGTTAGCCAATAGACAAACTAATTTAGACCAGCATATGCCAAAAATGGTCAATCAAGTTGTCCCAAGTGTGACTCCCCCATAGCAGATGTCACTGTCTCTCTGAAGGCTTTTGAGTGTCATTTTTCAAAATGGAGGTTGGTTTTTATGTGTACACAAGCACATAAATAAAACCTTGTAGCTACCCTTCATTTTATTGCACTATGGCCCTATCACTCTATCAGCAAAGAGCATAAGCTCTCTCTTAGGAATTTTAAATGAACACAGATCATTTGTTCTCTTGCAAATCAAACAGAAGCTATGAGCATACACAATTAATCCAAGCAAAATGTCTTCACTTTTCCTATCTTTTCATGTTCCTCTATTGTAAAAACAACAGATATCTGTAACTGTACTCATTCATACTGTCATCACCTAATAAAAGTCCATATATTTATTTGTCCATGTTACCTTTCACTCCTTGACATTTTGTTTATCCAATTTTGACATTTTCAGTTTTCTTTAATATAAACAAAAAACAAAAATGTTCCCTCCTAAACATAGGCATACACTGGAAGGGCTCTGTTTTTCCAAACCTGGAAAATAAAGGGATACCCAAAATGCAATAACCTTTACAGTACTTATTGGTTTAAGAGGCCCATTCAAATCCATAGCCTCAAAAAAAATCCATAGCCTCATCACATCCTTATGACAAGCTTGCAAGGCAGGCAGAACTCTAGAAACTGACAAAAGGTAGAGGTTCTCTTGTCAGTCTTTCTCCCTAACTAAACCGGAAAATAAACCCTTCCCAGGCAGGCTGGTGCAATGAGCTTCAGAAGCACAGAGGAGATTGAGGTCATTTCTAAGTGAACCAAATGACATTTCAATAGAGTATTAAAAGGTAAGTAACACTTGGACCTGGGGAGAGGCCTAGGGAGAGAATAGAAGGTAACATAGCTAAAGCAACAAGTTAGGAAAGCATGTGACATAGGCAGCAAGCTATTTGCTGGAGTGCAACATACATGAAGGCAAATCTAGCAGACAAAGCTAGAGAGATAGGCTGCAGTCAGATCACAGAGGGTCTTAAATGCCACATTTAAGTTTCAACTGGGGGGCCGGCTCATGATGGCAGAGGAGTAGGGTCCCCAAGTCACCTGTCCCCACCAACTTACCAAGATAACTTTCAAATTATGCTCAAAACCTACAAATTCAACCTGAGATTTAAAGAGAGAACAGCTGGAATGCTATAGAGAGAAGAGTTTGTGCTTCTAACAAGTACAACTCGTTTTTAGACACTCTGCACTGGGAAAAATGACTAGAAAGAAGAACTCACCACAAAAGAAAGAATCAGAAACAGTACTCTCTCCCACAGAGTTACAGAATTTGGATTACAATTTGACATCAGAAAGCCAATACAGAACAATTATAAAGCTACTGGTGGCTCTGGAAAAAAGCATAAAGGATTCAAGAGACTTCATGACTGCAGAATTTACATCTAATCAGGCCAAAATTAAAAATCAATTAAACGAGATGCAATCCAAACTGGAGGTCCTAACGACGAGGGTTAAGGAGGTAGAAGAAAGAGTAAGTGACATAGAAGACAAATTGATGGCAAAGAAGGAAGCTGAGCTAAAAAGAGAAAAACAATTAAAGACCATGAGGAAAGGTTAAGGAAAATAAATGACAGTCTCAGAAGGAAAAAATCTATGTTTAATTGGAGTTCCATGGAGAGAGGCACAAAACACCAGAAAGTATATTTGAACAAATCATAGCTGAGAACTTCCCTAATTTGGGGAGTGAAACAGGAATTCAGATCCAGGAGATAGAGCGTTCCCCCCCTAAAATCAATAAAAACCGTTCAACACCTCAACATTTAATAGTGAAACTTGCAAATTCCAAAGATAAAGAGAAAATCCTCAAAAGCAGCAAGAGACGAGAGATCCCTAACTTATATGGGGAGAAATATTAGATTAACAGCAGACCTCTCCAAAGAGACCTGGCGGGCCAGAAAAGGCTGGAAGGATATATTCAGGGTCCTAAATGAGAAGAACCTGCAGCCAAGAATACTGTATCCAACAAGGCTCTCATTCAGAATAGGAGAGATACAGAGCTTCCAAGATAGGCAGAAACTGAAAGAATATGTGACCACCACACCAGCTCTGCAAGAAATATTAATGGGGACTCTGTAAAAGAAAGATGATGCCCAAAGAAATAATCCACAAAATAGGGACAGAATAGGTATGACAATGACACTAAATTCATATCTTTCAATAGTAACTCTGAACATGAATGGACTTAATGATCCCATCAAAATATGCAGGGTTTCAGACTGGATAAAAAAGCAATACCCATCTATTTGATGTCTACAAGATACACATTGTAGACCTAAGGACACCTCCAGCCTGAAATGAAACGTTGGAGAACTATTTACCATTCAAATAATCTTCAAAAGAAAACAGGGATAGCAATCCTCATAGCAGATAAATTAAAGTTTATCCCAAAGATTATAGTAAGAGAAGAAGAGGGACACTCTATCATACTTAAAGGATCTATCCAACAAGGGGACCTAACAAACATGAATATTTAAGCTCCTTGATGACCCCATCAAAAGGTGCAGGGTTTCAGACTGGATAAAAAAGCAAGACAAGCTAACCTTGCACCTAAAGGAACTGGAGAAAGAACAACAAATAAAGCCTACACCCAACAGAAGAAGGGAGTAAATACATATTCGAGCAGAACACAATGATATAGACACCAGAAGAACTGTAGAACAGATCAACAAAACCAGGATTTGGTTCTTTGAAAGAATTAAAAAGATAGATAAACTATAAGCCAGCCTTATTAATACAAAAAAAAGACTCAAATTAATAAAATCACGAATGAAAGAGGGAGATCACAACCAATACCAAGGGAATACAAACGATTTTAAAAACATATTATGAGCAGCCTTACTCCAATAAATTAGGCAATCTAGAAGAAATGGACGCATTTCTGGAAAACCACAAACTACCAAACTGGAACAGGAAGACACGAAAAACCTGAACAGCCCAATAACCATGGAGGAAATTGAAGCAGTCATCAAAAACCTACCAAGACACATAAGTACAGGGCCAGATGCTTCCCAGGGGAATTCTATCAAAAGTGTAAAGAAGAAACTATACCTATTCTACTAAAGCTGTTCTGAAAGATAGAAAGGGATGGAATACTTCCCAACTCGTTTTTAAGAGGCCAGCATCACCTTAATTCCAAAACCAGACAAAGACCCCACCGAAAAGGAGAATTATACACCAATATCCCTGATGAACACAGATGCAAAAATTCTCAACAAGACATTAGCCAATAGGATCCAACAATACATTATGAAGATTATTCACCACAACCAAGTGGGATTTATCCCCGGGATGCAAGGCTGGTTCAACAGTCATAAAACAATCAATGGGATAGATCATATCAACAAGAGGAAAAATGGGAATCATATGATCCTCTCAATAGATGCAGAGAAAGCATTTGACAAAAGACAGCATCCATTCCTGATCAAAACTGCTCAGAGTATAGGGATAGAGGGAACATTCCTCAGCATCTTAAAAGCCATCTACGAAAAGCCCACAGCAAATATCATTCTCAATGGGGAAACAGTGGGAGCTTTTCCCCTAAGATCAGGAACATGCCAGGGATGTCCACTCTCACCACTATTATTCAACATAGTACTAGAAGTCCTAGCCTCAGCAATCAGATAACAAAAAGAAATAAAATGCATTCAAATAGGCAAATAAGAAGTCAAACTCTCCCTCTTCACCGATGACATGATACTCTACATAGAAAACCCAAAAGACTCTACCCCAAGATTGTTAGAACTCATACAGTCATTCAGCAGTGTGTCAGGATACAAAATCAATGCCCAGAAGTCAGTGGCATTTCTATACACTAACAATGAGACTGAAGAAAGAGAAATGAAGGAGTCAATCCCATTTACAATTGCACCCAAAAGCATAAGATACCTAGGAATAAACCTAACCAAAGAGATAAAGGATCTATACCCTAAAAACTACAGAACACTTCTGAAAGAAATGGAGGAAGACACAAAGAGATGGAAAAATATTCCATGCTCATGGATTGGAAGAATTAATATTGTGAAAATGTCAATGCTACCCAGGGCAATTTACACATTTAATGCAATCCCTATCAAAATACCATGGACTCTTATCAGAGAGTTGGAACAAATCATCTTAAGATTTGTGTGGAATCAGAAAAGACCCCAAATAGCCAGGGGACTATTGAAAAAGAAAACTGGAGCCGGGGGCATCACAAGGCCGGATTTCAAGTGGTACTACAAAGCTGTGATCATGGAGACAGTGTGGTACTGGCACAAAAACAGACACATAGATCAGTGGAACAGAATAGAGAACCCAGAAATGGGCCCTCAACTTTATGGTCAACTAATATTCGATAAAGCAGGAAAGACTATCTACTGGAAAAAGGACAGCCTCTTCAATAAAGGGTGCTGGGAAAATTGGACAGCCACGTGCAGAAGAATGAAACTAGACCATTTTCTTACATCATACACAAAGATAAACTCAAAATGGATGAAAGATCTAAATGTGAGACAAGATTCCATCAAAATCCTAGAGGAGAACACAGGCAAAACCCTTTCTGAACTTCAGCACAGCAACTTCTTGCAAGATACATTTATGAAGGCAAGGGGAAAAAAAGCAAAAATGAATTATTGGGACTTCATCAAGATAAAAAGCTTCTGCACAGCAAAAGAAACAGTCAACAAAACTAAAAGACAACCTACAGAAAGGGAGAAGATATCTGCAAATGACCTATCAGATAAAGGGCTGGTATCCAAGATCTATAAAGAACTTATTAAACTCATCAGCAAAGAAACAAACAATCCAATCATGAAATGGGCAAAAGACATGAACAGAAATTTCACCAAAGAAGAGATAGACATGGCCAACAAACACATGAGAAAGTGCTCTGCATCACTTGCCATCAGGGAAATACGAATCAAAACCACAATGAAATACCACCTCACACCAGTGAGAATGGGGAAAATTTACAAGACAGGAAAGAACAAAATTTGGAGAGGATTTGGAGAAAGGGAAACCCTCTTGCCCTGTTGGTGGGAATATGAATTGGTGCAGCCACTCTGGAAAACTGTGTGGAGGTTCCTCAAAGAGTTAAAAATAGAACTACCTTATGACCCAGCAATTGCACTGCTGAGGATTTACCCCCATGATACAGATGCAGTAAAATGGCGGGACACCTACACTCCAATGTCTATAGCAGCAATGTCCACAATAGCCAAACTGTGGAAGGAGCCTCAGTGTCCATCGAAAGATGAATGGATAAAGAAGATGTGGTTTATGTATACAGTGGAATATTACTCAGCCATTAGAAATGACAAATACCCACCATTTGCTTCAACGTGGATGGAACTGGGGGATATCATGCTGAGTGAAGTAAGTCAATCAGAGAAGGATAAACATCATATGGTCTCATTCATTTGAGGAATATAAAAAATAGTTAAAGGGATTATAGGGGAAAGGAGAGAAAATGAGTGGGAAATATCAGAGAGGG
Organism: Canis lupus familiaris; assembly: GCF_011100685.1. Classification (NCBI taxonomy): domain Eukaryota; kingdom Metazoa; phylum Chordata; class Mammalia; order Carnivora; family Canidae; genus Canis; species Canis lupus. The sequence continues at coordinate 58,311,510 of NC_049260.1, read as the reverse complement.
TGACAGAACATGAGAGACACCTAACTCTGGGAAACGAACAAGGGGTCGTGAAAAGGGAGGTCAGTGGGGGTTGGGGTGACTGGGTGACAGGCACTTAGGGGGGCCCTTATGGGATGACCACTGGGTGTTATGCTAATATTGGCAAATTGAACTCCAATAAAAAATATACATAAAAGTTTCAATTGTTTTCAGTAGACAGAATGTTATTTTAAAGGTTTTATTTATTTATTCATGAGAGGCAGATAGAGGCAGAGACATAGGCTGAGGGAGAACCAGGCTCCTTGCAAGGATCCCAATGTGGGACTTGATCCCACACCCCAGGATCACACCCTGAGCCGAAGGCAGATAATCAACTGCTGAGCCACCCAGGCAACCCCAGAATGATTTTTTGAAGAAAAAATATGCCAAAGTTTCCTTGTATCATTTGGATTCTATTACTCTGTAATCATGTGACCTTGGGTAATTAATCTGTCTGTGCTTCAGTTTCCTCATTTGTAAATTGGTGTGATAACAATTCCTACTCTAGAGAATAAGTCTAAGAATTAAGTGTAATAATGCAGGTAAAGCATTTAGGGCAGTTCCTGCTGGTAAAACCGAAGCATTCTGTAAATGCTAGATGTTACTATTATCTAGCAGTTCATCTTCATAATCAGGCTCTGTTTTCTTAACTGTAAAATGAGATAATTGGACTATTTAATTTCTAAAATCCCTTGACATCTTTTTTTTAAAGATTTTATTTATTCATTCATGAGAGACACAGACAGAGAGAAGCAGAGATAGAGGCAGAGAGAGAAGCAGGCTCCATGCAGGCAGCCCAATGCAGGACCCAATTTTGAGACTATGGTATCATGCCCTTATCCAAAGGCAGAGGTTCAACCACTGAGCCACCCAGGTGTCCCAACCCCTTGACATCTTAAACACTATTATCATCATTTTCTTGCTCCTTCGTATACATGCTATCCAAAAGCCCCACCTCTGAGATGGTGGGAATTTTAGCTTTTTATAAAGAGAGAGAGGATAGAATGATCACAAGGCCCTTAAATATTTCATCCAAATGGTAAACTACAAGTGGTTAACTAAGAACCTGCAAACTTCTTTTAGGATAATCTCAAGCCCTCTGTGGTAAAGAATATAATCCATTCAGATGAGAAGTCCCAATAATTGTTAGATGCCCTGGGTTAAGAAGACCAGCTTCCTCTAAAAAACAGCAACAATAACAACAATTGCCCAACCCACAGGTATACAATTGTGTAGATTATGAAGCAGTTTCACATTTGAGGCCCACATCAACCCTGTGAAGTTAATATTACTATCCTTATTTTTAGAATACGAGGAAATGAAGGTATAGAAATAGGAATGACTCTCCCAAGGTCACACAGCTGGCTAATGGTAGTCAGCACTCAAAGCAAGGTCTTTAATATTGTGATTGTTCTTACCACCACAGATCATCATTTCCACTACATCAATTAGAAATCTAGCAACCTGTTAACTTGCCCAATTTAATTCAAAGAGGCAGACTGAGCCTGTCAGAGAAATGGCAGCCCATTTGGCTCTGTGTGGAAATACCAATAATAAAATGTAACAACAGAACTTTGTGGGAAAGCAGTTGAGATAATTACCAAAAAAATGAGATCTTTGATTTATGTGAAAAATTTCTGCCCTTCCTCATTTGTGTGGAGAACTGAAGGTGGACTTAAGCTCTGTTTCCACTGAGAACAAATAGATAGTTACAAGATTCTGGATCTTTAGTTAAGATGCATGGATAAATGATTTAAATGAATAAAAAATCTGCTATGGTAACAGATAATATTTCAAGACATTAGGAAAGTTAACCACACTTTGCATTAATCTATTTTCACTTACTAAATTGGGCCTTGCATTAAAGTTGTATTTTCTATGAACAAAGTTTATTTATTTATTTTATTTATAAAAAAATTATTTGTTGCTTGTTTGAAAGAGAAAGCACAAGAAGAGGGAGTGGCAGAGAGAGAGGGAGAAGCAAACTCCCTGCTCAGTGGGGATCCCAATACAGTGCTTGATCCCAGGACCCTGAGATCACTACCTGACCAGAAACAGATGCTTAACTGACTGAGCCACACAGGGAGCCCTAAGGTTGTATTTTCTAATCTCATCCACTGAACAGTAAACTCCTCATGAGCAAACACTACATCTTTCTTATCTGGGTCCCTGTGGTGGAATTTGACTTGGACTTCACATATTATAGACACTAGATAAGTAAGTACTTGTGCAGTGCATCGATAAGCTCTTTCATTGTTTATAACTTAAGCCAATGATTCTCATCCTGTTATCTACTTTTGTGAAGTGATATGAAAAGGCTATCTTGTCTCCTTCCATAATGATCAATCATAGAGTGAAATTCAGTTTGTAAAATTAAGTAAACAGCTAAAATCACTAGCAGCCTTCATTAGCCAACAGTTATGATCTTTAGAAGTTACAATAGCTATAGAGAAAGATGGCAGAGTAGGAGGACCCGAAGATCATCCTGTTCCATTTTTACAACTAGTTATCACTCGTGTCCTAGTCAATAAACCGAAGAGCAATCTGAAGACTGGCAGAATAAACTCCACAACTAAATGTAGAGAAGAAGCCATATCAGATAGTTTAGGTAGGGCAGAAACTGGTGGGGAGCTGCCAGCAAGAGAGTGAGAGCTGTGGTCATAGAGAGGAGAAAACACTGGGGAGCTCACAGAGGGAAATAAATTCCCATTACATCTCACCTTGAAAACCAGAGGGGCTGAATTCCATGAGTTTGGATAACCAGCAGGACTTGGATCCTGGGAGCTTTAAAAGTCAGCTGAATTAGCTTTAGGTGAGTGATAGCCATGTCACTTGCCCTTAAAAAGACAACAACCCATAGAGAGGAAATAGAATTGACAGCGCAATGCCTGGGGCAGACATGAGGGAGATCTGTTAATAAGGATTTTAGAGCATGTTGGAGGACTTCACCAAGAATAAGGAGCTGGCAGACACCATTTTCCTCCCCTGCACCCCAGCATAAACACAGAGTCACCTGCAGGAGGTGACACTGCACATACACTTATTACCTAACCTGCCAGCAGTGTGCCCAGCCCATGAGTTCTCTTAAGGACTCACTTACTCTAAGCCTGCTGGTCTAGGCCAGGAGCTCAGCACAAATTTAACCCTGAGCAGGCTTCTCCCAGCTGCCACCTCTGCACTGCACCCCAGGGCCTTCACACTTCAGGGGATCTGACCTATGACTCAGCTTAAATTTTGCTAATGCCTTGTGCAACTCACACACCCAACTTGCACAGACATTGCATAACCCCAGCTGCCATTGTGCTTCATATCCAGCTATCACAAACAGAGACAACCTGCAATACTGGCTACTGCCACAGGCCTTGTCCCTGTTCACTGCTGCTAAGCCATTCCATGCCACACGCCACTGCCACACTTCAGGGGATCTGACTTAAGACTAACAGCTCAATGCAAATTTTGCTAATGTTGCAACCACAACAAGCCCCTAGTTGCCACCTCACTCTGTCCAGCTTCTGCATAAATAGATGCTATTTGCCATGCCTAGGTACTGCATGCCCCTGGCTGCCATGGCAGCCCCCAACCTTGCCCTCAACCACTGCCACTAATGTGCACTGTACCCCAGGCCACTGCTTTGGGGGATCCAGCCTAGGGGATCCAGCCTAGGACTTGCAGCTCAGTGCAAGTTTTGCTAACACTGTCTCCCTACTCCTGAGTCCTCCTACTGTCATGCCCCTCAGGCTGGTCTGCCTTGGTCTCACTAACACCACAAGGAGAAAGCATAGCCCACAAGAGAAAGTCAGTGCAGACATCTGAAATGAAAGGAAAAGTGACTCAGACATAATAGCAGGACACAAGCATCACACAAAGGAGACTCCCCTGAAGTGCCAGTTTCTGGTGAATATGGGACACTGCACTGCAGGGTACTAGAGGACCTCTTCTTCATAGTGTCACTACTTTCAAGAGCAGAAGACATAGCTGACATTCCTAACACAAAAACAGTCAGAGAGAAGTAGACAAAAGGAGGAGACAGAGAAATTTATCTCAAATGAAATAACTTAACAAAATCACAGCAGGAGATTTAAGTGAAACAGAAATAAGTAGTATGCTTGAAAGAGAATTTAAAATAATGATCATAAAAGTACTCACTAGATTTCAGAAAATGGTGAAGGATATCAGGAAGACACTTGACAAAAAGATGAAAAATAACATCAGAAATGAAGAACTCAATAAATGAAATTAAAAATACAATAGATGGAATAAATAGTAGGCTACAGGAAGCAGAAGAATGTATCAGAGACCAGGAAGATAGAGTAATGGAAAGCAATCAAGCTGAAGAGGTGAGAGGCAAATAAATACTGCATAATAAGAATAGACTTAGAGATGCAGTGACTCCATCAAGCATGATAACATTACAGTGTTCCCATATAGAAAGAGAGAGAAAGGGGTGCAGAAAATGTATCTGAAGAAATAATAGCTGAAAAATTCCCTTGGAGAGATCCACACTCAGGAGGCCTAAAGATCCCCCAAAAAAACCAATTCAAAAAGGTCTACACCAAAACACATAATAATTAAAAAGGCAAAAAATAGTGATAAAAAGTTTAAATGTTGCAAAAGAAAAGACAGTTACATACAAAGGAAATGTCATAAAGCTATCAGGATTTTTCAGCAGAAATGTTGTAGGCTAGGAGGGAGTGGCATAAAATATTTAAAGTGCTGAAGGCAAAAATCTGCTGCCAACAATATTGTATCCAAGCAAGGCTAACATTCAGAATAGAAAGAGAGATAAAGAGTTTCTCAGACAAACTAAAGAGATCCTTGGCCACTTAATCAGCTCTACAAGAAATATTAAAGGGGACTCTTTGAGTAGAAAGGAAAGACCACATGTGAGAGTATAAAATATAAAATCACAAAAACATAAAAATAAGTATTTCTGTAAAAATAAGTCCAGGGATTCAAATAATAAAAAGATATAAATTAAGATACCAGATATCTCAAACATGGAGGGGAGAGGAGTAAAGAACAAGTTCAACATTAAGTAACCATCATCCTAATATAGACTGATATGCAGAAAATGGAATTTAAGAAACAAAACAGATGAATATAGGGGAGAAAAAAGAGGCAAATCATAAAACAGATTCTTAACTATATAGAACAAATTGAGGGTTGCTGGAGAGCAAGAAGATGGGGAGGGACTAAATGGATGATGGGTGTTGAGGAGGGCATTTGTAGTGATAAGCACTGGGTGTTATATGTAAGTGAATCACTAAATTCAACTCCTGAAATTAATATTACATTATATGTTAACTAAGTGGAATTTGAATAAAAACTTGAAACAGACAAAAGAAGTAAACTCAATGGTAATGATAAATCAAAAAACAGTAATAGATATACAAAAATAAAGAATAAGAAACCCAAGTATATCATTAAAGAAAAACAACAAACCATGAAAGAGTGGAAAAAATGAGAGAAAAGCTACAAAAACAACTAAAAAATAAGCAATAAATACATACATATTAATAATTACTTTTATTGTAAACTAAATGCTCCAAACAAAAGACATAGGGTGTCAGAGTGAACAAAACAATAACGCCTATCAAGAGGAACCTGAATGGCTCAGTTGGTTCAGTGCCTGACTCTTGATTTTGGTTCAGGTCATGATCTCAGGTTTGTGGGATCAGGCCCTGTGTTGGGCTCTGTGCTTAGCAGGGAGTCTGTTTGAGATTCTCTTTCTTTTCCTCTGCCCCTTCCCCTGCTCATGCTATCTCTGTAAAATAAATTTTAAAATCTTAAAAAAAAAGACCTATCCATATGCTTCCAACAAGAGATTCATTTCAGACCTAAAAACATGGGCAGATTGAAAGTCAGGGGATGGAGAAATATTTACCATAAAAACTGATGTCAAAAGAAAGTCAGAGTAGCAATATTTACATTAGAAAGACTAGACTTTAAAACAAACACTGTAGCAAGAGACAAAGAAAGACAATATATAAAAATAAAGAGATAATCCAACAAGAAGATCTAACAATTGTAAATATATATACATCCAACATGGGAGCACCCAAATATATAAAATAGACAATAATAAACATAAAGGAACTCATTGATAATAATACAATAATAGGGGGCGCCTGGCTGGTTCAGTCAGTTAAGCATTTGTCTTTGGCTCAAGGTCATGACCCCAGAGTCCTGGGATCAAGACCCGCATAGGGCTTCCTGCTCAGTGGTGAGTCTGCTTCTCCCTCTTCCATTCCCTCTATGATCTCTGTCATTCTTGCTCTCCCTCAAATAAATTTATTTATTTATTTATTTATTTATTTATTTATTTATTTATTTATAAAATAATACAAAAAAATAATAAATAAAAAATAATACAATAATACTAAGGAACTTTAACACCCCACTTACATATATGGACAGATCATCTAAACAGAATATCAATAAGGAAAGAGTTCCTTTGAATGACACACTGGACCAGATGGTTTTAACAGATATATTCAGAACATTTCATCCTAAAACAGCAGAATACATGTTCTTTTCGAGTGCACACAGAATTTTCTCCAGAATAGATCACATATAAGGCCACAAAACAAACCGCAACAAATTAAAAAAGATCAAAGTTATATCATGAATCTTTTCTGACTGCAATGTTATGAAACTAGAAGTCAACCATAAGAAAAAATCTGGAAAGACTACAAACACCAGGGGCTAAAGAACATGCTACTAAACAATGAATCGATCAACCAAGAAACCAAAGAGGAGATGAAAAAATACATGGAAACAAATGAAAATGAAAACACAATACAAACCTTTGGATACAGCAAAAGTGGTTCTAAGAAGGAAGTTTATGGCATTACAGGCCTACCTAAAAAGGCAAGAAAAATCTCAAATAAACAATGTAACATTATACCTAAAGGAGATAGAAAAAGAACAACAAACAAAACATAAAACCATCAGGGAGCAGAAGGAAGGAGATAATAAAGATAAGAACAGAAATAAATGATAAAGAAACTGAAAAAAAACCCAAAAGGATAGATTAATAAAAAGAGACTCTCATTTTTTTAAGGAGTTTACTTATTTATTAGAGAGAGACTAGAAAGACAGAGAGCACATGATTGGGGGGAGGAGGGCCAGAGGGAGAGAGAGAAGAAGACTCTCCAATGAGCAGGGATCTGACATGGCGGGGGTGGGGGCTTGATCCCAGAACCCTAGGATCATGACCTGAGCCGAAGGCACTGAGCCACTCAGGTGCCTAAACAGGTGTTCATTCTTTGAAAAAACTCAAAAAAATTGATAAACATCTAGCCAAACTTATTAAGAAAAAAGAGAAAGAGCACAAATAAATACAATAACAAATGAGAGAGGGGAAATACCAACCAACACCACAGAAATACAATTATAAGAGAATACTATGAGAAACTATATGCCAACAAACTGGACAAACAGGAAGAAATGGATAAATTCCTAGAAACATATAAACAACCAAGATGAAATAGGAAGAAATAGAAAATTTGAAAGGACTGATAACCAGCAAAGAAATTGAATCTGTAATAAAAATTCATCCCAGAAAACAAAAGTCTAGGGCCAGAAGTCTTCACAGGCAAATTCTATCAAACATTTGAAGGAGAGCTCAATATAATAATACCCATTATTCTCAAACTATTGCAAGAAACAGAAAAAGGAGGAAATTTTCCAGATTCATTCTATGAAGCCAGCATTATCCTGATACCAAAACCAGATAAAGGAACCACTAAAATAGAGAACTACAGACCAATATCCTTGATGAACAGAGATGCAAAAATCCTCAAAAAAATACTAACCAAATTGAACAATATGTTTAAAAAGCTACTCACCTTGATCAAGTGGGATTTATTTCTGGCTTGCAAGGGTAGTTCAGTATTCCCTAATAAATCAATGTGATACACCACATTAATAAAATAAAGGACAGGAACCATATGATTCTCTCAATAGATGCAGGAAAATAATTTGACAAAATATAGCATCCATTTCTGATTAAAACTCTTCAGAGTGTAGGGATAGAGGGAACTTTCCTCAGCATATTAAAAGCCATATATGACAAACCCACAGCAAATATCATTCTCAATGGGGAAGTACTGGGAGCCTTTCCCCTAAGATCAGGAACAAGACAGGGATGTCCACTCTCACCACTGCAATTCAGCATAGTACTAGAAGTCCTCCCCTCAGCAATCAGACAACAAAAAGAAACAAAATCCATTCAAATTGGCAAAGAAGAAGTCAAACTCTCCCTTTTTGCAGATGACATGATACTATATATAGAAAACCCAGAAGACTCCACCCCAAGATTGCTAGAACTCGCACCGCAATTCAGCAAGGTGGCAGGATACAAAATCAATGCCCAGAAATCAATGGCATTTCCATACACTAAGAATGAGACTGAAGAAAGAGAAATTAAGGAGTCAATCCCATTTACAATTGCACCCAAAAGCCTAAGATACCTAGGAATAAACCTAACCAAAGAGGTAAAGGATCTATACCCTAAAAACTATAGAACACTTCTGAAAGAAATTGAGGAAGACACAAAGAGATGGAAAAATATTCCGTGCTCCAGGATTGGAAGAATTAATATTGTGAAAATGTCTATGCCGCCCAGGACAATTTACATGTTCAATGCAAGCCCCATCAAAATACCATGGACTTCATTCACAGAATTGGAACAAATCATCTTAAGATTTGTGTGGAATCAGAAAAGACCCCGAATAGCCAGAGGAATATTGAAAAAGGAAACCAATGTCGAGGGCATCACAATGCTGGATTTCAAGCTGTATTACACAGCTGTGATCATCAAGACAGTGTGGTACTTCAAGGTGGATGGAACTGGAGGGTATTATGCTGAGAGAAATAAGTCAATCGGAGAAGGACAAACGTTATATGTTCTCATTCATTTGGGGAATATAAATAATAGTGAAATGGAATCGAAGGGAAGGGAGAAGAAATGGGTAGGAAATATCAGAAAGGGAGACAGAATATGAAGACTCCTAACTCTGGGAAATAACTAGGGGTGGTGGAAGGGGAGGAGGACGGGGGGTGGGGGTGAATGGGTGATGGGCACTGAGGGGAGCACTTGACGGGATGAGCACTGGGTGTTATTCTGTATGTTACCAAATTGAACACCAATAAAAAATAAATTTATTATTTAAAAAAAAGACAGTGTGGTACTAGCACAAAAACAGACACATAGATCAATGGAACAGAATAGGAAACCAGAAATGGGCCACAACTCTATGGTCAAATAATATTCAAAAAAGCAGAAAAGACTATCCACTGGAAAAAGGACAGTCTCCTCAATAAGTGGTGTTGGGAAAATTGGACAGCCATGTGCAGAAGAATCAAACAGGACCATTCTCTTACACCATACACAAAGATAAACTCAAAATGGTTGAAAGCTCTAAATGCGAGGCAAGAATCAATCAAAATCCTAGGGGAGAATATAGGCAACATCCTTTTTGAACTTGGCCACAGCAACTTCTTGCAAGGTACATCTATGAAGGCAAAGGAAACAAAAGTAAAAATGAACTCTTGGGACTTAATCAGGATAAAAATCTTCTGCACAGCAAAAGAAACAGTCCACAAAACTAAAAGACAACCTGCAGAATGGGAGAAGATATTTGCAATTGACCTATCAGTTAAAGGGCTAGTATCCAAGATCTATAAAGAACTTATGAAACTCAACACCCAAGAAACAAACAATCCAGCATGAAATGGGCAGAATACATGAACAGAAATTTCACCAAAGAGGAGATAGACATGGCCAACAAACACATGAGAAAATGCTCCGCATCACTGGCCATCAGGGAAATACAAATCAAAACCACAATGAGATACCACCTCACACCAGTGAGAATGGTGAACATTAACAAGACAGGAAACAACAAATGTTGGAGAGGATGTGGAGAAAGGGGAACCCTCTTGCACTGTTGGTGGGAATGTGAACTGGTGCAGCCACTCTGGAAAACTGTGTGGAGGTTCCTCGAAGAGTTAAAAATAGAGCTACCCTATGGCCCAGCAATTGCACTACTAGGTATTTACTCCAAAGATTGAAATGTAGTGAAATGCTGAGACACCTGCACCCCAATGTTTATAGCAGCAATGCCCGCAATAGCCAAACTGTGGAAGGAATCACGATGTTCTTAGTCAGATGAATGAATAAAGAAAATGTAGTACACACACACACACACACACACACACACACATACACACACAATGGAATATTACTCAGGCATTAGAAACAACAAATACCACCATTTGCTTCGATGTGGATGGAACTGGAGGATATTATGTTGAGCAAAATAAGTCAATCGGAGAAGGACAATCATCATATGGCTTCACTCATATGTGGAATATAAGAAATAGTGAAAGGGATTATAAGGGAAAGGAGGGGAACTGAGCTGGAAAAATTATAGAGGGAGACAAACCATGAGAGTCTCCTAACTCTGGGAAACAAACCATGGGCTACAAAGGGGAGGTGGGTGGGGGGATAGGATAACTGATGTCAGGCACTGAGGAGGGCACTTGATAGAATGAGCACTGGGTGTTATACTATATGTTGGCAAATTGAATTTAAATAAAAAAGTGTAAAAAATTAAGAGTTCTTGCATTCTTGAATGTATGTTTTTTAATTTACCACTTGGTCCCAATTCTTCCTATTATGGAAGGCCATCTCTGGTTTTGTGATGAAAGGCCTTGGAGACGTGATTTGATAGGAATTATATTAAATCTGTAGATTTCTTTGCGTAGTGTGGGCATTTTAACAAGATTAGTTCTTCCAATCCATGATAATGAAACATGTTTCCATTTCTTTGAGTCATCTTCAAAATATCTCTGATTTTTTTTTGGAGAAGTGTTTTCTTGCTGTTTGCTGTTGCTTTAATGCAGATTCTTCAACTCAGCAGTAGATGTAGGTTTCATTTTAGAAGGTACACACTAATACACTTTAAAGCAATGTATCTTTTTTCAATCTTTTCAGATTAATTTTGCACCTACATAAAGTAACTAAATAAAGTTTTTTTAATTTGCTAAATCTAATTGAAGTCAATGTTTGTGAGGTCATTAGAAGGCAAATTATTTACTGTACAGCAGACTAATCATGGATATTGTTAAGTTGTTTTTGGCAAGACTATATTGGAAAAATGAATTAAGGTGTTTTGTTTTAAAAAAAAAACAACCCTTTCTGGAATATTTTCCTTGCTAAAACATAGGTGTTCATTTTAACAAGAAATGGACATGAACTCTCAAATTGTTTACTTAGTGATTGTGCATGTATATTTAACTATGATTTTAAATAAAAATCAAGTGCTTTTTGATCCATAAGACTTAAAATATTTTGTGTAAAAAACTTGGTTTTCATCTTCAACTTTCTATTTGTACACTTGAAAGACTAGTATTCTTTTATATATTTTCAAAATTCTCAAAGATGAAATGTCTAATGGGGGAAAATAATCCTTTATCTATATAAGAAGCATTCTGGGATTAAAACCCAGATCCATCACTGCAAGCATCTGAATTCAGATATGTATAGACTTTCTTCATTTGCCAGCATGACTTTGATGAAAGTCTCAACAGCAAGACTAGGTCATTGAAGGATTGATCATTGATGAATATTTTCTGAGTGCCTGCTTTATACCCAGTGCTGTGCTAGAGGCTGGGGATATAAAGGTAATTCCAACCTAGATCCAATCCTTACCATTGAGTTCAACAAGGGAGTCAGAGATACCAAAAACGCAATTATAATGCAATATTCTGTAACAGGACTGTATACAGCATAGAGAACAAATTGACTACCTCTGCCTTAGGAAGTCAGGGAAGTCTTCACAAAGGAACTGACTTATGAGTTGAACTGATAAATAAATAGGAATTCACCAAACAGAGATAGTGGGAAGGGCATTTCAAGCAAAGGCAATAAGATGTACAAAACCATGGAAGTATAAATAAGCGTGTCATATTAGGAAACTTTTTACAAGGTTAGTATGACTGGAGGGTACACATGTGGTAATTAAGTAGTAGGATATGAGACTAAAAGGATGGATCGGCTATAGCTTGTGAGGAACCCTGTATGCTAAAGATGTAAGGATGTGTTTCCTGTCAGCATTGAAATGTTATTAATGGTTTTCAACAAGGAAATGATAGGATGAGTTTTATAGCTTTTACAAAGATCACACCAAAAAAAAAATCACACCAGCTGTGATATGAAATATTAAATAGGGTCAACAAGACTTAAAGTATCAAAACTGCTGAGGTTGCTATAGTAGTCCAGAATGAAAGTTTGTCCTAGAACAGTGGCAGGAGAAAAAGGGAAGGGAGCATATCCAAAAGAGATCTCTGAGGTAAAATGGATTTGGATAAAGGAGAGAAGGAAAACAAGGATGACTCAGATCTCCAGGGTACAAAGTGGAATTATATGGAGGGTAACAAGTTCAGTTTGAAAGCCCTGAAGGATAGCTATGTAGAGAGGGCATGTTCTATACTTATTTAGTTCAGAAATATATGCCAGATAATGTCATGGCAGGATGTTTGCTAGACATTTATGTCAGATTCTGTGTTTTAGTTTTGGCAAGGCCCAGTTATTGACAATTTCCAGAGATAGAGAACCACATGTTCTAGTGTGAAGGTACTTTATAAAACTTTAAGACTTGTTGATTTGCTAAGAACACTTTCCTAAGCTGTTTTACTATCATTTCTATTTCACAGGAGTCTCAGAATGCACATAGATTGGTTCTCCAATTCCTATTGAATAAGTGCCTAATTTCTAGGACAGGCCCTGTGCTAGATGCTGGGGATACCAGGATGAATGAGATTTATTTTTAGCCCTTCCAATTCTCAGGGCCTAGTGAGAAGTATGTAGAAGTCTTTCTGGTATTTCTTCAAATATTGAAGTCAACTCCCTGTCCTTCTGGAATTTAACCCAGATTTGGAGAAAATGTTGGTAAGCTTTGAAAAGAAGAGCCCATTGTCTTTCTAACTTAAGGTCATATTAAGGTGAAATTCTCACAGAGACTTCAACTTCATCAACCATTGTTTTACAATTTTATAGCAAGAAATGGATTTGTACTTAGAAATGTTTGTGTTGGGCAGCCCGGCTGGCTCAGCGGTTTAGAGCCGCCTTCAGCCCAGGGCCTGATCCTGGAGACCTGGGATAGAGTCCCATGTCAGGCTCCCTGCATGAAGCCTGCTTCTCCCTCTGCCTGTGTCTCTGCCTCTCTCTCTCTCTCTCTCTCTCTCTGTCTCTCATGAATAAATAAATAAAATTTTAAAAAAATGTTTGTGTTATATAGATATTTGTCTTTATTTTGGGAGAACAGGATTCTAATTATAATGGCTAAAAAACCAAGGTCATTAAAGCACTTAATTATCACCAAACTGATTATATTTTTTTCTCACATGTGTACTTTATTTTTTTTTCTGTGCAAGTAATGGAAAGCCTCAAAGCAAAGAACCCTTCAAGAATATGCCTGCTGGAGGCACCAAGGTTACACAGTAATTTAAGTGTATGACTTTTGGTTTTGGCTGAAGTCATGATCTCAGGGTAATGAGATTGAGCCCCATGTTGAGCTCCACAGTGTGCAGTCTGCTCGAGATTATCTCCTTCTCCCTCTGCTCTCTCTCTTAAATGAATTAATGAATAATTAAACAAATAAATAAATTCTTTTTAAAAAAGATTTTATTTATCCATTCACGAGAGAAACGAGAGAGAGAGAGAGAGAGAGAGAGGCAGAAACACAGGCAGAGGGAGAAGCAGGCTCCATGCAAGGAGCCCGATGCAGAACTCGATCCTGGGTCTCCAGGATCACGCCCGGGCTGAAGGCAGCGCTAAACCGCTGAGCCACCAGGGCTGCCCTAGGATACAAAATTAATGCAAAAAAAAAAATCACTAGTACTTCTATACAGTAGCAATGAGCAATCCAAAAATGAAGTTAGGAAAATAATTCCATTTATAATAGCATCAAAAATAATAAAATACTTAGGAATAAATCTAAAAATAAAAGAACAAAACTTATACCCTAAAAACTATAAAACATTGTTATAAGAAATTTAAATGAGTGGGAAAAATTAGAGAGTGAGACAAACGATGAGAGACTCCTAACTCTTGGAAATGAACAAAGGGTGGTGGAAGGGGATGTGGGCAGGGGGATGGGGTAACTGGGTGATGGGCACTGAGGAGGGCACTTGATGAGATGAGCACTGGGTGTTATATGTTGGCAAATCAAACTCCAATAAAAATAAATAAATAAATAACATAAAATAGAAATTTAAAAAGACATAATAATAAAATATCTCATGTTTATGGATTGAGAGGTTTAATATTCCTAAAATGACAATACTCCCACTTTGATCTACAGGTCCCTGCAAAAATCCCAGCTGAATTGCTTCTTTTTCCTTTCTTCCCCCAAATTTTTACTTAAATTCCAGTTAGTTAACATACACTGTAATATTAGCCTCAGATGTAGAACTTGGTAATTCATCCCTTATATACAACACCCAATTGCTCATCACAACTGCCCTCCTTTTTTTTTTTTTTTTTTTTTTTTTTTTTTTTTTTTTAATTTTTATTTATTCATGATAGGCACACAGTGAGAGAGCGAGAGAGGCAGAGACACAAGCAGAGGGAGAAGCAGGCTCCATGCACCGGGAGCCTGACGTGGGATTCGATCCCGGATCTCCAGGATCGCGCCCTGGGCCAAAGGCAGGCGCCAAACCGCTGCGCCACCCAGGGATCCCACAACTGCCCTCCTTAATACCCATCACATATTTAACCCATCTCCCTGCCCAACTCCCCTCTGTTAACTCTCAGTTTGTTCTCATACTTTAAGAGTCTATTTATTGGTTTGCCTCTTCCCCCTGCCCCATATTCATTTGTTTGTTTCTTAAATTCCACATATGAGTGAAATCATATGGTATTTATCTTTCCCTGACTGGCTTATTTCACTTAGCATAATACTTTCTAGCTTCATCCACATCACTGCAAATGGCAAGATTTCATTCTTTTTGATGGCTGAGTGATATTCCATTGTATATATTTATACAACATCTTCTTTTTTGTTAAGATTTTATTTATTTATTCATTAGAGACACAGAGAGAGCTAGAGGCAGAGACACAGGCAAAGGGAGAAGCAGGGTCCATGCAGGTAGCCTGATGTGGGACTCGATCCCTGGACTCCAGAATCACACCCTGGGCTGAAGGCAGGCACTAAACCGCTGAGCCACCCAGGGATCCCCTATAACATCTTCTTTATCCATTCATCAGCCAATGGACATTTGGGCTCTTTCCATTACTTGGCTATTGTTGATAATGCTGCTATAAACATCAGGGTGCATGTATTCCTTTGAAGTAGTATTTTTACACCCTTTGGGTAAATACATAGTAGTGCAATTGCTGGGTCATAGGGTAGTTCTATTTTTAATTTTTTGAGGAACCTCCCAAACTGTTCTCCAGTGTGGCTGCACCAGTTTGCATACCAACAGCGCAAGAGTGTTCCCGTTTCTCTGCAACCTTGCCAACATCTGTTGTTTCTTGTGTTGTTAATTTTACCCCTTCTGACAGGTGTGAGGTGATGTCTCATCATAGCTTTGATTTGTGTTTCCCCGATGAAGAGTGATGAGCATCTTTTCATGTGTCTGTTAGCCATCAGGATATCTTCTTTGGAAAAATGTCTATTCATGTCTTCTGCCAATTTTTTAACTGGATTTTTTGGGGGGTGTTGAGTTTGATAAATTCTTTGTGGATTTTGGATACTAACCCCTTTATCAGATATGTCATTGGCAATTATCTTCTCCCATTCCATAGGCTCCCTTTTAGTTTTGCTGGTTGTTTCTTTTGCTGTGTGGAAGGTTTTTGTCTTGATGAAGTCCCAATAGTTCATTTTGCTTTGGCTTCCCTTGCCTCCAGTGACATGTCTAATACAAAATTGCTACAAGCTGAGGTCCAAGAAGTATCTGCCTGTTTTCTCCTCTAAGATTTTGATGGTTTCTTGTCTCACATTTAGGTCTTTCACCCATTTTGAATTTATTTTTGTGTTTTATCTAAGTGGTCCAGTTTCATTCATCCAGCATGTGGCTGTCCAATTTTCCCAATACCATTTGTTGAAGAGACTGTCTTTTTTTTTCCATAAGATGTTCTTTCCTGCTTTGTTGAAGATTAGTTGACCATATAGCTCTAGATCCCTTTCTAGGTTTTCTATTCTGTTGCATTGATCTATGTGCCTGTTTTTGTGCCGGTACCATCCTGTCTTGATCACTACAGCTTTGTAATATAGCTTGAAATCTGGAATCATGATGCCTCCAGTTTTGTTTTTCTTTTTCAGAATTGCTTTGGCTATTTGGGATATTTTGTTGTTCCATACAAATTTTAGGATTGTTTGTTCTAGCTCTGTGAAAAATGCTGGTAGTATTTTGATAAAGATTGCATTAAATGTGCAGATTGCTTTGGGTAGTATAGACATTTTAATAAAATTTGTTCTTCCAAACCATGAACATGGAATGCTTTTCCATTTCTTTTTGTCCTCTTCAATTTCTTTCATAAGTGTTCTATAGTTTTCAGAGCATAGATTTTTTACTTCTTTGGTTAGGTTTATTCCTAGGTATCTTATTTTTGACACAATTGCAAATGAGATTGATTCCCTGATTTCTTTTTCTGCTGCTTCATTTTTGGTGTATAAAAATGCAACAGATTTCTGCACATTGATTTTATACCCTGTGATTTTTGTTTATTTCCTATATCAAATGTAGGAATTTTTTGATGGAGCCTTTTGGGTTTTCTACATAGGATAGCCTGTTCTGCAAATAGTGAAAGTTTGACTTCTTCCTTGCCAATTTGCATACCTTTTATTTCTTTTTGTTGTCTGACTGCTGAGGTTAAGACTTCCAGTGCCTCAGTCTATTAAGCATCTGCCTTCGGCTCAGGTCATGATCCTAGGGTCCTGGAATGGAGCCCCATTTTGGGCTCCCTGCTCAGCCTGTAGTCTGCTTCTCTTCTGCCCCTCCCCCTACTCATGTTTGTGCTCTCTCCCTCTCTCTCTCTGAAATAAATAAATAATTTTAAAAATGACTTCAGGTATTATGTTAAAGTGATGGTGAGAGTGGATCTCTTGTCTTGTTCCTAACTGTATCAGAAAGGCTTTCAGTTTTTCCCCATTGAGGATGATATTAGCTGTGGGACTTTCATATATGACCGTTATGATGTTGAAGTATGTTTCATCTACCCCTACTTTGTTGACGGTTATTATCAAGAAAGGATGATGTATTTTGTCAAATGCTTTTTCTGCATCTATTGACAGGATCATATAGTTCTTATCTTTTCTTTTACTAACATGGTGTATCATGTGGATAGATTTGTGAGTGTTGAACCATCTCTGAAACCCAGGAATAAATTCCATTTGGTAGTGTTGAATAATTCTTTATATATATATATATATATATATATATATATATATATAATTGGTGAATAATTCTTATAATGTACTATTGAATTCAATTTGCTAGTATTTTTTAATGAAACTGAAACCGCCATCTATTTTATTTTATTTATTTAATTTAATTTAATTTATTTTATTTTATTCAGAGAGAGAGAGAGAAAGAGAATGAGTGTGAGCATGGATGGGGGCCAAAGGATATGGAGAGAGACAATCTTAAGCAAGCTCTACAACTAGCATGGAGCCTGATGCAGAGCTCGATCTCAAGACCCTGAGATCATGACCTGAGCTAAAATCGAGTCAGTCATTTAACCAACTGAGATACCCAGGCATCCCTTGATTTGCTAATATTTTAATAAGAATTTTTGCATTCATGTTCAACAGGGATATTGACCTGTATTTCTCCTTTTTAGTGGGGTTTTTGATTTTGGAATCAAGGCAATACTGGCTTCTTAGAATGAGTTTGGTAGTTTTCCTTCCATTTCTATTTTTTGGAACAGTTTGAGGACAACAGGCATTAATTTTTCTTTAAATGTCTGGTAGGGGTGCTAGCCTGGGTGGCATGGTTGGTTAAGCTTCTGACTCTTGATTTTGGCTCAGACCATGATCTCAGGATCATAAGATCTAGCCCTGCCTTCAACTCTGTGCTGGGCATGGAGCATGCTAAAATTCTCTCCCTCTTCCTCTGCCCCTTCCCCCTCACCCACTCTCACTCTATCTTTATCTCTAAAAAGAGAGTCTGATAGAATTCCCTTGGAAATCCATCCATATCTGAACTTTTGTTTGTTGGGAAATTTTTTATTACTGCTTCAATTTCTTTACTAATTATGGGTCTGTTCAAATTTTCTATTTCTTCACCGCCTTTGGCCCGGGGCATGACCCTGGAGACCCAGAATCGAGTCCCACATCAGGCTCCCTATGAGGAGCCTGCTTCTCCCTCTGCCTGTGTCTCTGCCTTTCTGTCTCTCTGTGTATCTCATGAATAAATAAATAAAATCTTTTTTAAAAAATTTCTATTTCTTCCTGTTTCAGTTTTGGTAGTTTATAGGTTTCTAGGAATTTGTCCATTTCTTCCAGGTTTCCCAATTTGTTGGCATATACTTTTTCATAATATTCTCTTATAATTGTTTTTATTTCTGCAGCTTTGGTTGTGATCTCTTCTCCTTCATTCATAATTTTATCTATTTGGATCCTTTTACTTTTCCTTTTGATAAATCTGGCTAAGGGTTTATTAATTTTTTAAATTATTTCAAAGAACCAGCTCTTAGTTTCATTAATCCATTCCACTTTTTATGTTGTTTCTATATCATTTGTTTTGGCTCTAATCATTATTTCTCTTCTTCTACTGGCCTTACATTTTATTTGCTGTTCCTTTTCTATCTCCTTTAGGTATAAGGTTAACTTGTATATTTGAGACTTCTTTGTTTCTTAAAGTAGGCCTGTTTTACAATATAGTTACCTCTTAGGACTGCCTTTGCTGCATCCCACAGATTTTGGACTGTCTTGTTTTTATTTTCATGTGTTTCTATGTATTTTTTAAATTTCTTCCTTAATTTTCCAGTTAACTCATTCATTCTTTTTTTTTGTATATATTTTTTATTGGAGTTCGATTTGCCAACATCTAGCATAACACCCAGTGCTCATCCCACCAAGTGCCCCCCTCATTGTTCATCACCCAGTCACCCCAACCCCGCCCACTTCCCTTCCCCTACCCCTTGTTAATTTCCCAGAGTTAGATGTCTCTCATGTTTTGTCACCCTCACTGATATTTTCACTCATTTTCTCTCCTTTCCCTTCTTTCCCTTTCACTAATTTTTTTTTAATTTTTTTTTATTTATGATAGTCACACACAGAGAGAGAGAGAGAGAGAGAGGCAGAGACACAGGCAGAGGGAGAAGCAGGCTCCATGCACTGGGAGCCCGACGTGGGTCTCCAGGATCGCGCCCTGGGCCAAAGGCAGGCGCCAAACCGTTGCGCCACCCAGGGATCCCTAATTTTTATATTTCCCAAATGAATGAAACCATATAATGTTTGTCCTTTTCTGACTGACTTATTTCACTCAGCATACTGCTCCAGGTATGGACCCTCCAGGTCCCTCCACGTCGAAGCAAATAGTGAGTAGTTGTTGTTTCTAATGGCTGAGTAATATTCCATTGTATATATATCCCACATCTTCTTTATCCATTCATCTTTTGATGGACACTGAGGCTCCTTCCACAGTTTGGCTATTGTGAACATTGCTGCT
Organism: Canis lupus familiaris; assembly: GCF_011100685.1. Classification (NCBI taxonomy): domain Eukaryota; kingdom Metazoa; phylum Chordata; class Mammalia; order Carnivora; family Canidae; genus Canis; species Canis lupus. The sequence continues at coordinate 58,291,806 of NC_049260.1, read as the reverse complement.
ATAAACATTGGAGGGTAGGTGTTCCACTGTTTCACTACATCTGTATCTTTGGGGCAAATCCTCAGTAGTGTAATTGCTAGGTCGTAGGGTAGTTCTATTTTTAATTCTTTGAGGAACCTCCACACAGTTTTCCAGTAACTCATTCATTCTTTATAGGATATGCTTTAACTTCCATATATTTGAGGTGTTTCCAATTTTTTTCTTGTGATTGACCTTAAGTTTCATAACATTGTGGTCTGAAAATATGCATGATATGATATGCATCTTTTTGTACTTATTGAGGCCTAATTTGTGACCCAGTATGAGATCTATTCTGGACAATGTGCCATGTGCACTTGAAAAGAATGTGTATTCTGTTGCTTTAGCATGAAATGCTCTGAATTTGATTCTGAAATCCATCTGGTCCAGTGTGTCATTCAAAGCCCTTATTTCCTTGATCTTCTGCTTAGATAATCTGTCCATTGCTGTGAGTGAGGTGTTAAAGTCTCCTACTATTATTTTATTATCAATGAGTTTATTTATGTCTGTTATTAATTTTTGTATATATTTGGCTAGTCCCAAGTAGAGGGTATAAATATTTATAATTGTTAGATCTTCTTGATGGGTCCACCCCTTAATTATGATATAATTCCCTTCTTCATCTCTTGTTACCATCTGTGGCTTAAATTCTTATTTGTCTGGGATGCCTCAGTGGCTCAGTGGTTGAGCATCTGCCTTTGGCTCAGGTCATGGTCTCGGGGTCCTAGGATTGAGTCCTGCATCAGGCTCCCCACAGGGAGCCTGCTTCTCCCTCTGCCTATATCTCTGCCTCTCTGTGTCTCTCATGAATAAATAAAAAAAATCTTTTAAAAAATAAAAAAAGAATAAAATCTAGTTTGTCCGATATAAGTATTGCTGCTCCAGCTTTCTTTTAACATCCATTAACACGATAGATGGTTCTCTATCCTCTCAATCTTTAGGTATCTTTAGGTCTAAAATGAGTTTTTGTAGGCAGCATATAGATAGATCTTATTTTTTTAACCATTCTGATACCCTATGTCTTTTGATTGGAGCATTTAGTCCATTTCCATTCAGAGTGATTAATGAAAGATATAAATTTAGTTACTTGTAGATTTCATGTTTCTAGTGATGTCCTCTGCTATTTCTAGCCTTTGGTACTATTGGTCTTTTTTCTCTACTCAAGAAGTCCCCATTAAAATTCCTTGTAGGGCTACTTCAGTGTTCATGAACTATTTTATTTTATTTTATTTTATTTTATTTTATTTTATTTTATTTTATATTTTTGTCCAGGAACCTCTTTATTTCTCCTTCTATTTGGAATGACCACCGTGCTGGATAAAGAATCCTTGGATATATATTTTTCCAATTTATCATGTTGAATATCTCCTGCCACTTGCTTCTGGCCTGCCATGTTTCTGTGGACAGATCTATTGCAAATCTGATCTGCCTTCCTTTGTAATTTAAGGACTTCTTTTTCCCTGGCTGATTTCAAAATTCTTTCCTTGTCTCTGTATTTTGTGGATTTGTCTCTGATATGACTTGTCAAAGGTTAGTTTTTGTTGAATTTAATGGGAGTTCTCTGTGCTTCTTGGATTTTGATAACTGTGTAGTTCCCCAGATTAGTTTTATAGTTTTCAGCTATAATTTGCTCAAATAAACCTCCTGCCCCTTTTTCTCTCTCTTCATTTTCTGGGATTCCTATGATGTGAATGTTATTATGTCCTAATAAGTCTCTGAGTTCCCTAAGTCTACTTTCATTATCTATTACTTTTATTTCTCTCTCCTTTTCAACTTCATTATTTTCTATAATTTTATCTTCCATATCACTGATTTGCTCCTCTGCTTCATCCATCCTCATTTTCATGGCTTTCATTTGGGCTTGCATCTTATTTCTAGCATTTTTTATTTCAGACTGACTAGATTTTAATTCTTTCATCTCTCCAGTAAGAGATCCTCTGATATCTTCTGTTTTTTTTTTCAAGCCCAATTAGTATCCTTATAATCATTGTTTTAATTTCTAGCTCAGTGATTTTACTTATATCTGTATTGATTACATCTCTGGTCATGAGTTCTACCTCCTATTTTTTCTTTTGGGGTGAGTTTCTCTATTTCATCATTTTGTCCAGAAAAGAAGAAAGAGAAAAAACAAAAACAAAAACAAAAAACAAAGACAAAAAAGAAAAAACAACAACAACCAAAAAAACCCCCAAAAATGCTGGATCTTAGGTGTGTCCTCATCTGCTTGTTAAAAGAACCCAGATCCCAAAATACTATATATATATATATATATATATTATATATATGGTGAAAATAAACTATATATAATATAATCAACTATATATAATACTATATGTGGTGAAAATAAAAAGTAAAAAATATATAATATATATGAAAAATGCAAAATTAATAAGAAAATAAAAATAAGGAGTTGAAAAAATAAGAAAATAAATGAAAAAATGATATAAAAAGAATAAAAGTAGAAAGGAAGCTATATCTTGTTTTCCCCTAGAGCTGATTCTTTGTAGTACTCGTTCAGTAGACATGGTATGAGCAAGTTGTTTGACTAGTCTTCTGGGGAGGGGCTTGCTGTGCTGATTCTCACCTGACTCCTGTAGAAATGTGCCTCTAGAGCACAGGGGAGTGGCCTTGCTGTAAGCAGCTCCAGCCTCCACTAGATGGTGCTCTTCTGCTCCCTTAAGTCTCACAATGCTGATGCATGGGAATAAATGTGCCCCCACCCCCATCCCCCACTCTTTACCACTGGAGCTGAAAATTTGAACCCCTCACTCTTCAGTAAGCCCTCACAGAAGAACAATCAATCACCTCTGTTGTGTCCCTTGTTTCTGTCTGAATCCTGCATGTGTCCAAGCTTTTTTATAAATCTCAGGCAGGTGACTAAGCTTCAAAACTCTTAATTTTAGGGACTCTCACAGTGTGGACTCACACTGTTCCTTCAGGGGTGGGTCTGGCCACACTTTTGCCATTTGCTGGATTGTCCCAGGAAAGCATTCACACAACTGCACAGTGGTTCGAGGTTTATGGCAACTCAGAACAGAAAACCAGCTCCAAACCCCATTCATCCCAGCTGGTATTTCCTGCTCCTATGCCTGGGAACAGTGCAACATGTTGGCAACACCCAATCTTGTGACCCAGGGGATCCTCAAACAATGTTCACTCCTAGGATGCTGCCCTGCTATGCCACCTGAGAATCTTTAAGCCAGGCAGGTCCCGCTCAGTAGCAGATTTCTAAAAGTTCAGATTTTGCACTCTGCTGCTTATTATACTTTGCAGTAGCCTCCTTAAGCAGGCTTCCTCCCCACCTCTATATACTCCACTATATCAGACCATATTCAAGTCTCCACACTACCTAGCTTCTGAAAAGTGCTTGCTTTTCTACTTGTAGACTTGCAGTATTTCTCAGGTCTCTGATTGATTTCTCAGGCATTCAGAATAATTTGATATCTAGCTGTGTTTGAGGGATGATACAAGCTTAGGGCCTCCCTACACTTCCACCACCTTAACTCCACATCCTTAAATCCTGGAATTTTAAAAATCAGTGAGCCTGGCTCTTGAGCCAAGAGAGCATTAGGAAGTTGAATGCCTGCCCTTAACAAGACAGCTTGCCAAACAGCCTGTGTAAATGCAGCATGGATACAGCGGTCTGAAAACGGCCCAGGGCACAAGGGAGGGAGAGTTACTTACTCATCACAGAGCATGGCCCAGAAAGGCAGAGATACTAGGAAGAACTCTCTAGGAACAAAAGATGTGATAGACACCATCTTCCTACCTTGCTCCCCAGCATAAACAGAAGGTCACTTTCAGGAACCAGTGCAGGGCCTATACTTTCTACCTAACTTGCTTATACCATGCCCTGTAGCCAGTGGATTCAGTGGATCCACCCTTTCTAGTCACCCTTCACTCAGTGTTGGTGCTGTAGGTCCTCTCCCCCAGAAGACCAGCTCTAGCCTGACCAACACTGCTTCTTCCCAACTGGGGCCTCTGTTTTACTTGTGGCAGAAGCGGGTCTCATTATGTAGGCAGACCAGCACACACCTTGTTAAAATGTACCACACCCAGCTAGGAACCAAACACTGCCCACTACAGGCAAAGACAATCCCTGCAGATGACTGAACTGAAGGAAATGTCAGCCAGGACACAACAGCAGGGCATATATAACGCACATATATACACTTTCTGATGTACATGGTCCTGGAGAATAGGGGCCACTGCACTGCTGAGCACTACCGGACCTATTCCTCATAAAGCCATTACCTTCGAGAGAAGGAGACATAGCTGGATTTCTTAACACAGAGAAATAGACACAGAGTTAAACAAAATGAGGAGACAAAGGAATATGTCCTAAATGAAAGAACAGAACAAAATCACAGTAAGAGTCCTAAGCAAAATGGATATAAGTAATATGCCTGATAAAGAATTTAAAGGAATGATCATAAGGATACTCACAGGACTTGAGAAAAGAGTGGAAGGCATCAGCAAAACCCTTAACAAAAAGATATAAAAGAGCCAAATCAGTGATAAAACACAATAAATGAAATTTAAAATACACTTGATGTAATAAATAGCAGGCTAGAGGAAGCAGAGGAATGAATTAATGGCTTGGAAGATAGATTAATGGAAAGTAATCAAGTTGAATAAATGATAGGAAAACATTAAGCAAAATGAGAATAGATTTAGGGAACTCAATGACTCATCAGTGTAAACATTCACATTATAGGGATCCCAGAGAAGAAGAGAGAGAAAGGGGGGCAGAAGATTTATTTGAAGAAATAATGGCTGAAAACTGTCTTAATCTAGGGAAGGAAACGGATATCCAGATCCAAGAGGCACAGAGATATCCCAGCAAAATCAACCCAAGGAGGTCTATACCAAGATACACAGTAATTAAAATGGCAAAAAGTAGTGATAAGGAAAAAAATTAAAGCAACAAGAAAAAAGAAGATGGTTACATACAAGAGAAAGTCCATAATCCTATCAGTGGATTTTTTTTTTTGTCAGAAACTTTGCAGGCCAAAAGAGAATGGCATGATATGTTCAAAGTGCTGAAAGAAAAAAATCTGCATCCAAGAATACCCTACCCAGCAAAGCTATTACTCACAATAGAAGGAGAGATAAAGAGATTTTCAGACAAACAAATACTAAAGGAGCTCATGACCAATAAACTAACTCTAAAATAAATATTAAAGGGGACTTTTTTAGTAGAAAAGAGAGACCATAATTGAAAGTATGAAAAGTAAGAAACACAAAAGGAATAAAAATAAGTAATCTGTAAAAATCAGTAAGGGATTAAAAAAATAAATAAAAGGATGTAAAATATGACAATATTTACCTAAAACATGGGGATGAGAGGAGTAAAGAATGGATTAAAACTTAAGCAACCATCAACTTACTATAGACTGCTATATGCAGAAGATATTATGTACAAACCTAATGGTAATCACAAGTCAGAAACCAGCAATAGATATGCAAAGAATACAAAAGAAAGAAATCCAATAATATAAATAAAGAAAACCAACAAACCATGAAAGAAAGCAAGACAAGAAGAATCAGAGAAAAACTACAAAAAAAAAACTACAAAAACAATCACAAAACAAGTAACAAAATGGCAATAAATACACATCTATTAATAAATACTGTGAAGTAAATGGACTAAATGCTCCAGTCAAAAGACACAGGGTGACATAAAGGAAAAAAACAAGACCAAAAAAAAAAAAAAAAAACAAGACCTACCCATGTATTGCCTACAAGAGACTCATTTCAAATAATCTTTATGCCCAATGTGGGGCTCAAACTTATGACCCTGAGATCAAGAGTCACATGCTCTACCAACTGAGCCAGTCAGATGCTCCTAGAAACTCATTTCAGACCTGAAGCCATGTACAGATTGAAAGCGAGGGGATGGAGAAATACTTATCATGCAAATGCATGTCAAAAGAAAGCTACGGTAGCAATACTTATTATTTGACAAAATAGACATTATAACAAAAGCTTATAACAAGAGACAAAGAAGAACATTACATAATAATAAATGGGACGACTCAACAAGAAGATATAGCAATTGTAAATATTTATTCACCCAATGAGGGAGCACCCAAATACATAAAACAGCTAATACTGAATGTAACGGTGATAGTAATACAAAAATAGTAGGAGACTTTATTTACATCAAAGGACAAATCATCCAAATAGGAAATGAACAAGGAGAGTGGCTTTGAATGACATACTGGAGCAGATGGAGTTAATATCAGAGCATTACATCCTAAAACAGCAGAATGCACATTCTTTTCAAAAGCACATGGAATATTCTCCAGGATAGATCACATATTCAGACACAAAGTCAACCTCAATAAATTCAAAAAAGATCAAAGTCATACCATTAGTCATTTATGATCACAGCACTATGAAACTAGAAATCAAACACAAGAAAAAAAATGTAGTTTGGAAAGGCCACAAATACATGGAGGTTAAATAACATGAGACTAAACAATGAATGGATTAACAAAGAAATAAAAAATTACATGGAAACAAACAAAAATGAAAACATAGTTGTCCAAAATCCTTGGAATGCAGCAAAGTGATTTAAAAGGGATATATATAGAAATAAAGGTCTACCTCCAGAAATAAGAAAAAGCTCAAATAACCTAACCTTACACTTAAAGGAGCTAGAAAGAGAACAATAAACAAAATCCAAAACCAGAAGAAAGAAGAAAATCATAATGATTAGAGCAGAAATCAATGACATAGATACTAAAAAAAAAACCCCAATAGAACAGATTAATGGAACCAGGAGCTAGTTCTTTGAAAAGTTCAACAAAATTGACAGATCTCTAGACAGACTCATCAAAGAGAAAGAGAGACTCAAAGAAAATCACAAATGAGAAAGGAGAAATAACAACCAGCCCCACAGAAATACAAAAAACTGTAATAGAATATTATGAAAAATTATATGCCAACAAATTGGACAACCTAAAAGAAGTGGAAACATAAAACCTACCAAAACAAAAGTAGGAAGAAATAGAAAATTTGAATAGACTTATTACCAGCAATGAAATTGAATCAATAATAAAAAATCTCCCAAAAAACAAAAGTCCGGGACCAGATTGCTTCATAGGTCATTCTACCAAACATTTAAAGAAAAGTTAATACCTATTCTTCTCAAACTACTCCAAAAAATAGAAATGAAAGGAAAAGTTCTAAATTCATTCTGTGAAGCCAGCATTACCCTGATGCCAAAACCAGATAAAGACATCACAAATCTCTGATGAACATAGATGTAAAAATCCTCCACAAAATACTAGCAAACCAAATCCAACAATATGTTAAAGAAACCATTCACCATGGTCAAATGGGATTTATTCCTGGGTTGCAAGAGCAGTTCAATATTCACAAATCAGTGTGATACATCACATCAAAAAGAGAAAAGATAAAAACCATATAATCATATAAATAGATGCAGAAAATTTTTTGACAAAATACAGCATCCGGTCATAATAAAAAAAAAATCCCTCAATATGGTAGGTCTAGAGGGAACAAACCTCAACATAATAAAGGCCTTATATGAAAAACACATAGCGAGCATCATCCTTCATGGGGAAAAACTGATAGCTTTTCCTCTAAGGTCAAGAACAAGACAAAGATGTCCACTCTCACCACTTTTATTCAACATGGTGCTAGAAGTCCTAGCCACAGCAATGAGACAACAAAAAGAAATAAAAGGCATTTAAATTGATAAGAAAAAGTAAAACTTTCATTATTTGCAGATGATATGGTACTACATATACAAAACCCTAAAGATACCACCAAAAAACTACTAGAACTGATAAATAGATTCAATAACTTGCAGGATACAAATTCAATGTACAGAAATAGGTTGCATTTTTATACACTAATAACAAAGGAGCTGAAGGAAAAATTAAGAAAACAATCTCTTTACAATTGCACCAAAATAATAAAATAACTAAGAATAAACTTAACCAAAGAGGTGAAAGAACTGTATTCTGAAAAACTGTAAAACATTGATGAAAGAAATTGAAGATAATGCAAAGAAATGGAAAGCTATTCCATGCTTATAGATTGGAAGACTAAATATTCTTAAACTGTCTATACCACCCAAAGCAATGTACATATTTAATGCAATCCCTATCAAAATACAACAGCATTTTTCACAGTACTGGAACAATTTTAGAGTTTGTGTGGAAACACAAAAGACTCTAAATAGCCAAAGTAATCTCGAAAAAGAAAAAAACCTGAAAGTATCATAATTCCAGACTTCAATTTATATTACAAAGTTGTAGTGATCAAAACAATACAGTACTGTCACAGACACATAGATCAATGGAACAGAATAGAAAATACAGAAATACATCCACAGCTATATGGTCAATTAATCTTCAACAAAGGAGGAAAGAATATACAATGTGAAAAAAGTCTCTTCAACAAATAGTGTTAGGAAAACCTGACAGATACATGCAAAAGAATGAAAACTGGATCACTTTATTATACCATACACAAAATTAACCTTAGAATGGGTTGAAGACCTACATATGATACATAAAATCATAAAAATCCTAGAAAAGAGCACAGACAGTAATGTCTCTGACATCAACTGTAACAAAATTTTTCTAGATATGTCTCGTAGGCAAGGGAAATAAAAGCAGATGTAAACTATTGGGATTTCATCAAAATAAAAAGCTTCTGCACAGTGAAGGAAACAGTCAACAAAGCTGAAAAGCAAGCTACTAAATGGAAGAAGATATTCACAAATGACTTATCTGATAAAGGGTTAGTATCCAAAATACATAAAGAACTAATACAACTCAACACCCAAAAACAAGTGATCCAATTATGAAATGGGCAGAATACATGAATAGACATTTCTCCAAAGAAGACATACAGATGGCCGGCCACCTGCTATGTGAAATAGATGTTCAACATTGCTCATCATCAGGTAAATGCAAATCAAAAGTACAGTGAGAGTGTTAGAGTGGTTAAGATTTAAAAAAAAACACAAGAAACAACAGGTGTTGTTGAGGATGTGGAGAGAAAGGAACATTTGTGCATTGTAAAACATAGTATGGAGGTTCTTTAAAATGTTAAAAATAGGGACAGTCAGTTAAGCATCAGACTTTTGATTTCGGCTCAAGTCATAATCTCAGTGTCATGGGATTGAGCCTTGTCTTGGGCTCTACCTTGGGTGTAGAACCTGTTTAAGATTCCTTCTCTCCCTCTCTCTCTCTGTCCCCTTCCCCAGCTCATTGCTCTCTCTCTCTAAAGAAAAGTCACAAAAAGAACAAACCTATGACCCAGTTCATTCAAAGGGATACATGCACCTCTATGTATTGTTGCAGCATTGTTTACAATAGCCAAATTATGGAAGCAGCCCAAGTTTCCATCCATAGATGAACGAATAAAGATAAAGTGCCATATACATACTATGAAATATTACTTAGCCATAAAACAGAATGAAATCTTGGCATTTGCAACAACATGGATGGAACTAGAGAGTGTAACACTAAGCAAAGTAAGTCAGTCAGAGAAAGACAAACATCATATGACTTCACTCATATGAGGAATTTAAGAGAAAAAAATGAACAAATGAAGAAAAGAAGAGTGAGGCAAACCCAGAAACAGACTGTTAATTATAGAGAACAAACTGATAGTTACCAGATAGAAAGGGGATAGAAGAAATAGATTAAATAGGTGATGGGGATTCAGAAGTGCATTTCTCATGATGAACACTGTGTGATGTATGGAATTGTTGAATCACTATATTGTATATCTGATACTAATATACACTGTGTGTTAACTATACTGGAATTAAAATAAAAAAACCTAAAAAGTAAAAAAAATAAAACCATTGAATTGTACACTTTAAAATAATGAAATGTTTGGTATGTGTGTTATGTCTCAATAAAGCTGTTATTTTTAATAAAAAATAAACCATAACTAGTTGAAAACCTGAAAGGAGAGAGAGATCTAAATGATGCTGAAAATTGCTGGAGTGACTGGAGCAGCTAAAACTAGATGATTACAGGACAGAGAACATCCTAGAGTTGGCAAAGTAAATTCTATAAAGTGAATTTCTGGGCAGGGACTAGAATATTGTAACCTAATTATGTTCACATGTTACCAAGAAATGTGCTTGCAAGCACAGTCCTTTCAGTTTGTTTTCCACCATTTTCTTTTTCCTGTGGTACTTAGCTGAAGGCCTCTGCTATTCCAGAGGCCACTTCTGCTACTGTCGACACCACTGCCACTATACATCAACAATGGTGCTACCACCAGGAGTTAATGTTAAGGGCCTTATTTTCTGCACCATGTGCCTTCTTTGAGTTAGTATATGCCTCCATTTTTGGGCTGCATTTAACAAGAAAGCACCCAAAGCAAGGCTGCCTTATGTTTCTTATATCTGCTCTGTTTTTGGCAAAAGAGTTGTCACTGTTTTTCCTCCTGTCACACACTTTAAAAATCAGATCTTGAGTGTCCCAAGATCTGGGCCAAAGAACAAGCTAAGTGGTAGACACTGCAACCAGAGCTCTAGTCAGTTTTATCTTTCTCTCTCATGTTATTGATCCAATCTTGTGGGCCTCTATTCTTCTTTTTCCTTAGACTTAATTCTTTTCCAGAAGACTTCTCAATCTCTGATCTACCTAGATATCTAAAGAGACTACCCCATCAGTCTGCTAGACATGTCTGAATCCTATGCTAAAAGGTATGTGCTTAAGTTAAGACCCTCTCATAAATGGCACAATTTTTATTCAGTTCTATTCTAGGTTCTATTCTAGACACTGAGGATGTTGTGGTGAACACAGTGAAACCCCTGCTTTTATGAAGCTTTTGTCTGGAAGGGGATGGAAACCAAACAAAAACTTATATAATTTGTTATTTAATTACAATTGTGCTCTATAGGAAAATTTTAGGCTGGTGTAACAAGATTCAGTAGGAGGATCAAAACAACACAAAAGTAGCAGGAAGGCATCTTTGAGGAAGTGATATTTCTTGCATTCTGAAGCCTGTGGAGGAGATAATCAGGTGAAAGAGGTTGAGGAAGAGAGATGAACTTTGCAGACAAAGGAAACAACATTCATCATTCATTCATCTGTTCATTCCTTCCTTCCTTCATTCATTCACCAAGTATTTAGTGAACGCCTACCAATGTAACAGGCATGGTTCCAGGTGCTGAGGATACAATAGTATAGGAAAAAAATGTGTATGTATTATTGTGTTGCTTACATTCTAGTATAATAGGGGCCAAAAACTAAACAACACAAATATGTAAAATAGTTTGTATGTTAGATGATAAGTGCCATGAAGATCAAAAAGCAATGAAGCATTGGGACGCCTGGCTCTTGATCTCAGGGTCATGAGTTCAAGCCCCATTCTGGGCGGAGAGCTTGATTTAAAAAAATTTTTTTAAAGCAATGAAGCATGGGGGTGCCTGGGTGGCGGAATCGGTTAAAGCATCTGACTCATGGTTTCAGCTCGGGTATGATATGAGTCATGAGATTGTACCTCTTGTTGGGCTCCATGTTCAGTGTGGAGTCTGCTTGAATTTCTCTCTCCCTCTGGCCCTCATCCTCCCCCTTGCTCAGACACTATCTCTCTCTCAAATACATAAATAAATCTTTTTAAAAAAGCAATGAAGCATGATTGGGAGTGCTGATGATAGGTACTGGGGAAAGGGGTGAGTGTAGATCTAAGATAGGGAGGCTCCTACTGCTTTCCAGGGCTGAAAGTGGGCAAACATAGCTGTGAGACCAAGAGTGGATGTTTAAACTGCTGTTACTATGAGTACTATATTCTATCTTTATGGCACTTTGTTTTCAGGTACATTTCATGCACTGCCCAGTCTTGCCCAGTCCTTTTGCCAACACAACATAGTTGGCCCTTCTTTACCAAAAGCTTTTGACTCAGTGTATTGGGGGGGGAGGCAGTTTCCATAGGAACACACTTTCAACTTTATAATGGAAGTCAATAGAGAATTAGGATTCTTTTTACCAGAATGAGTTTTTAGCCAACTTTCCTGGGTTGTAAACATGTTTGTGGAAATTAATATTTGAGAGTTTTAAATTCTAACTAATTAGGCCAAATTGAAAGCATATGAGCAGAATGGCCAAATGTGTAAGGAAGATAATTTTGATTTCTGGAAGAAGACAATGTTCAATGACTTCTGCAAAGCAGGGAAGTGGTAGATCTGGCTTTCATTGGAGGTCATACGTGGCTGAATATTCAGAAGTCATGTTTCCTCTAATAAATAAGCAAGCCAAAGTCCATCAGCATGTTTATAGAGGATGAGTCTATACTGCATTTATAGAATGAGCTCCTGACATATTTGACACATTGCATGGCATTAAAAAAAAGCCCTGAGAAATAATGTAGTATTGCGTTTTAAGTGGAGAGAAGGGAGAACTTATAACTGGTAAGCAAACAGACTTTTAGTTTGGGCTCTGTCATTGACTACCTATATAAGTTTGAACAAGTCTGAACCTCAGTTTCCTCCCCTGTAAAATGAGAATGGCAATACATCTTTCACTGGATGTTGTGAGTAATAAATGATATAATGAATGTGGGAAGTATTTCTGAAGAGCCATAGCTAATTTTTTTGAGGTCTTAGTTTCTCCCAGGGATAGTTTTAAGTATTTGACATAAATTAACTCCTTTGATCCTCACGGCAACCCTAGGAAATAGGTACTATTATTATTTCTCCCACTTTACAGATGGGGAACCTAGGGTTCAAAAATGTTAATTTATTTACTCAACGTCACACAGTAAACCAGGATTAAAACTCCAGAGGCCACGTTCCTAACTTTCATATTACACTGTCTAGATAGCAATTCAAAGGGTGATGGAGTTAATTTCTCAGAAGGGTATGAAACCTGGCTCTAAATAGCATAAATAGCGTTCAAACTTCGGTCATTCTCCAAAGTCTGTGCTTTTTTTTTCACTATGCAACCTTCTGACAATGCATAATAATAGTAGCTCTCTTTTGTTTACTGCCTATTTACCAAGCGCTTTATGTATAGTACCACTAATCTTCATAAAATAAACAGCCCTACAATGTAGGTATTATCTTCATCTGACACATAAGGAAAATGAGCCTCAGAGAGTCATCCCATGCCCAAAGTCCCACAGCTCCAAGGTTTTTTGTTGTTGTTTTTTTTGTTTTTTTGTTTTTGTTTTTGTTCAAGTGGAGCTTGAATTCATGACCCTGAGATCAAGACCTGAACTCATGGCTCAAAGTTTTAAGCCACATCTGCCTCAAACCAGAAACTATGTGAATTGTACCTTACTATTATTCTTGCAAAGTATAAAGGGCACAGGTGTTCATTGTCAGATTGATGACAAGAAGTCTCAGCTACATGCTTTTGGGAACTCAGCTGATGTTATTTTATGTGAGGATAGTCCAAGTTAAGCTAAGTCCTACAACATCCATCATCTGATTCAATGAGGCACATCTGCTTTTTTCTGATATCCCCTCTCTTCTAGCTCTTTCTCTCCCTTTCATCATTCCCTCCTTGTCTTCTTTCTCTTTCCTTCCCTCCTCTCCTTTTTTCACTTTCTGCTTCCTCCCCCAACCCTCTCCCCATCTTTAGGGCCATCTGAGCTCAGTCAGGGAGGCATGAGGCCATCTTCTGTGGTATAAGTTGTCTTCAGGGTTATACCTATCCTGGAACTGAACCTCTTTTGGAACAGTGGTCCTGATCAGAGTGACTTCAAGTTGAATGAGGAGCCTGGAAATTGCCCCAGCCTCATCAGATTTTTGATAAACATGTTGACTAAACAAGACTCAAAAAGAATCAATCATTCTCTGGAGACATCCATTAGGAAAATCCATCTGTGAGGCCATGCATGGCTGGCTTAAAAGTATGCATGAAAACTTCAGCTCATTCACTTATTTAGACATTTTATCCTTCAAGTATAAGTGCTTAGCACTGACTGAAGATTACAGGAGTAAAGAGAAGGAAGTAAGTTCCTGCCCTCAAGGAGATAGAAATTTTCAGTTCATTGTGGGAGCAGACACATGCTCAAGTACTTGTAATATGTGGAAATAAAGTGCTTTAGTAGAGATTTATACTATATTGTGTGTCATAAGAGCCCAGCATAAATATCCAATTATTCTTTGGGGGTAGGATAAGGAGGTGGCACTTAAGTTAGGCCTTGATAGGTGAGCAGCAGATCATCAGAGAAGGACGGAAGGACATGCCAGGAAGAACAAGGAACTTGTGCAAAAGCATAGGAGCATGAAAAAACATTCAGCTTCCGGGAACAGCAAGTAGTTGAGTATTTCTGGTAAGGGTTCAACTTCATCACTTATTAACTATGTGACTGGGCTAAGTCACTTGCCCCTCTTGGCTTGTTTCCACTCCTGTTAAATGGTAAGTATATAATAATTGTCATTTTATCCACACTATGTTCCAAATGAAATGGATAACATGGAATTCTGACATCATGTGGAGGTATGAATTTAGTCACTCTTTTCAATCTTTAAAGGTTATGTTAAAGTATATGTGAAATAACTTTATAAATTACAAAGCACCATACACGTGTGCACTGGTAATATTATAAATCTCATGGGCCAAAACTATATAGCACCATAGGAAAGCTAAAGAGTTTCCTTTTCAGCTTCAGTGTTCAGCCACTTGGCTCAAATCCTTCCCCTGATTAGTTTGGTGCCAGGACTCCTCCTTCCATCCTCTCACCCCCACGGCTACTTTTCATTAGTTTACATGGGAGAATATGTGAGGAAAACTATTTTCCTGTATCCAGCCCCCATCCTTTTCTTAGCTCCTTTTCTTTTAATCTCTGGGCCCCAAAGGGGAACATAAATACTTTAACTCTCGACTCCTTACTTCACTCTCCCGTACTTCATTCCAGGAGTTTCAGGCAGCCTGTTCAAGCTTAATACTTTATTCAAGCATCTTAACTCCACCGTCTGGGATCCTGGATTGCCAGTTCTAAAATCCTATTAACAATGTCTCCCACAGTGGGTAGGTAGTGTGTGTCTGCCATGGAAACATCATGCAAATAGACCTCTTGGGGTTTACCTTAACCTCTAAGGACTTCGATATAGAGTAAAGAATTGAGTTACTTTTGTGTTTAAAGGGCTAGTGGCTAGAATGTGGTAGTCATACATGTTTTATTTTGATCCATGAGATGGGCAGAGTATATGTGCCCTAGGTAGTTAGTATCGTATCATAGGAAACCCCAAGACCATGGACATTTCCAAAAAAAAGTCAGGCTTCCCTGGCTGAGTCCATGGTTCTAAATTCTATTTAGGCGATGGGTTCTCTCACGTATCCTTAGCAGATGTACATCAGTCATACCTATTTGTAGATGATTATATCTGGCCCCATAAATGTCATGTGTGTATGTTTCCTTTCTGGATAGACTCGAAGCTTATAAAGGGCAATACCTATATCTAGTGGATATATGTATCTCCATATTAGGCTGAGCCTAGTGTCTGGCACATAAAAGCTCAATTAACTAAATTAATTAATTGGTAAATTTTAAAGATACGCTAAAGGAGACAGATAGTTTGACTTAGGAACTCTCAAGAAATCCTTGCTGTTTGAACAATAATACTACAGGGAGTTACAATTGCCTCCTGGTGATAGAGGAGCCAATACTCTCCCAGAGGCAGGCACTTATTCTACATTGCAACTCTGATGGTTAGGTAGCAATTGTTGCCCCAAGCCTGCCTTCCACAGCTGCTTCCCTTTATCCTGGAAGTGAAAGGTAAATCAAACATTTTGAAATATCAACAACAATTAATTGAATACCTAATAAATGTCAGGCACTGGCATATACAACGGGTTACACAGAGATGAATAAGACATAGCTCCTGGCATTGAATAATATGCTTTCTGGTCAGAGAGATAGACTTGTATTCACACACTTATGATATAGAAGACAGAATTTGCTGTGTAAATTCAAAAGAATGGGATATTAATTCAGTCTTGGAGGATGAGTGGTGGCCCCTAAAAGGATATGTCCAAGTTTTAATGTCTGATACTTGTGAATGTTAATTTATCTGGAAAAGAGGTTTTTGTAGATGTAATTAAGTAATGGACCTCAAGATAACATCATCCTGGATTAACTAGATAAGACCTAAATCCAATGACAAGTGTCCATATAAGAAGATAAACAATTGATATACAGGCAAGAAGGTCATGTGAAGATGGAGGCAGAGATTATAGTTATGTCGACACCAGCCAAGGAATACCAGGAGCCGCAGAAGTTGGAAGACGCAAGGAAGGATTCTTCCTTAGAGCCTTGAGGGGAGCATAGCCCTACCAACACTTTGATTTCAGACTTTTGGGCTCCAGAACTGTGAAAGAATAAATTTCTGTTGTTTTAAGCCACCAAGTTTATGGTAACTTATTGCTCTGGGGAAGTAATACAGGAAGATTAAAGAAAGGCCTTGGAAAGGATAGGACACTTCAACTAGACCTTAAAGGAAGAGAAGGATTTTAATAGGCAGAGAGAATGCCCTGTTATTTAACAAAGATGAGGACACTCACTGACTACTCTGAACAAAACCACACAGGGAAGTGTGTTGATTCCATATTTCTTAGATGCCAATGGATTGGTTTGTGCATAACCAAAAAGGATTCTTGGGGAGTGTTTGTGCTAGATGAATGGGAACACTCTTTTCTTGCCTTGTTCCGCACTTACTCTTTTAAAATACATCCTTCATACTGAGCAGGATCTACTTAAAGTCTGCATAATTCCCAGAGCAATGTCCTTGGGGATTTGGCACAATTACCTACGTGGATGGAACCAAAGAGACTAGTTCAGGAAAGGATAGGCTTCAAACCCAGCCAGAGCTTCTGTGTCCTTCGTAATTTTCTCTCATTTTCCTTTACCTATATTATTTTTATATTATTTTTTCTATGGTATGAGCCAGTCATTACTCAACACATTATACTATAACTGTCACCATCATTACCACCATTATCAAAATTAGCAGAAGGAGCAGCAGCTGTTAACAGGGCAAAAGGAGAATATTATGGGAACTGCTAATGTAGATAGAAGGAAGCTCACAACTTCTCCATCAATGACCTGGGAGAGCCTTCCTGCAGAAAGGGAGATGTTAGAAACTTCTGAAGTACAAGCATAGATGCATTTATTATATGCCACTATATTAGAAGTCTTTTGCCAGGTGTTTCTATATACCTTAATTCATGAACTTCTCACAAGTTCTCTGTGAGGTAGAGATTATTATTATTAGCCTCTTTCTACAGATGAGGAGATTATGGCTTTGAGAAGACTCAGTGAACCACCCAGGATCATATCAGCAAGGGGTAGAACCCAAGCTCATTTGATTCTAAGTCCAGTGTTTTTCTACTACAACACAGCTTACCCTGCTTCCCTCTACCTGGGTTGGTGGGGATGTGGGAATGAGGTACACTCTGAGGTGTTGGATTTTTTAAAAAATATTTTATTTATTTATTCAGGAGAGACACAGAGGAAGAGAGAGGCAGAAACAGGGACAGAGGGAGAAGCAGACTCCCTGCAAGGAACCCAATGTGGGACTTGATCCCGGACCCCAGGATCACACCCTGAGCCAAAGGCAAACGCTCAACCACTGAGCCACCCAAGTGTCCCTGAGGTGTTGGATGTTTATATGCAAAGGAGTCCTTTAAGGTCCTTTCCTTAAAGGAGAAGAGGTAAGCATGTCCAGAAGCTCTGAACCAAATGTTTCTAGGGCTAGTTGAGCTCAGTCTGGCTGGGTGTCCTTACTCTAGGACTACTGTTAAAACCATGAGACTACATTGCAATTTCCAACAGTGTACATTTGGGCACTTCTAATACCCCCCACACTGAATAAGACCTGTGAGTCTGTGCCTGTGGGAGCTCACACTGTGCAGGACACTCTGGGTGGTGCTTAACCAAGGGAAGCCCAAAACCCACATCATACATTCGACACATTATCCACAGATTGCCATGCCACTTGGGTGCACAGCTGCCTGCTGCAGAGCTGTACTTCATGGGCAAAAGACATGAACAGAAACCTCACAGAGGAAGACATACACATGGCCAACAAGCACGTGAGAAAGTGCTCCGCATCACTTGCCATCAGGGAAATACAAATCAAAACCACAATGAGATACCACCTCACACCAGTGAGAATGGGGAAAATTAACAAGGCAGGAAACCACAAATGTTGGAGAGGTTGTGTAGAAAGGGGAACCCTCTTGCACTGTTGGTGGGAATGTGAACTGGTACAGCCACTCTGGAAAACTGTGTGGAGGTTCCTCAAAGAGTTAAAAATAGATCTGCCCTATGACCCAGCAATTGCACTGCTGGGGATTTACCCCAAAGATACAAATGCAGTGAAACGCCGGGACACCTGCATCCCGATGTTTATAGCAGCAATGTCCACAATAGCCAACCTGTGGAAAGAGCCTCGGTGTCCATGGAAAGATGAATGGATAAAGAAGATGTGGTATATGTATACAATGGAATATTACTCAGCCATTAGAAACGACAAATACCTACCATTTCCTTCGATGTGGAGGGACCTGGAGGGTATTATGCTGAGTGAAATAAGTCAATTGGAAAAGGACAAACATTATATGGTCTCATTCATTTGGGGAATATAAAAATTAGTGAAAGGGAATAAAGGGAAAGGAGAGAAAATGAGTGAAAATATCAGTGAGGGTGACAAAACATGAGAGACACCTAATTCTGGGAAATAAGGGTAGTGGAAGGGGAGGTGGACAAAGGCTTGGGGTGACTGGGTGATGGGCACTGAGGGGAGCACTTGGCGGGATGAGCACTGGGTGTTATGCTATATGTTGGCAAATTGAACTCCAATAAAAAAAATAAAAAAATTAAAAAAAAGAACGAAGCTATTTGAAAAAAAAAAAAAAGAGAGAGAGAGCGCGCGCTGTATTTCAGCCTGCTGATCCCTGTCCAAGGTCCTGCCTTGAGTCCGGACACACTTCCTCATCACCCACAGTTCCACTCCTATGTTGCTCAGGACCTCCTCAGTGCTGCCAGGCCATAAACATTTGGCCTGTGACTTCATCTAGGGCTTCTCCAATGGCTCTTGGCAACACAGGATGGAAATGGTTTTCTCCAGGCCTCAATTCCCTAACGTTGAGTCACTCATCCTGTCTCAGCATGTTCCAAAGGCTCACCCTGAAAGAGAGTAGCAGAAACTGTTTCTACCTAGGCTGGCTTTGAACACAGCAGCCAAGGCACCTGAGCATGCTGGGCAAATGGGGTCAGGACACCCTAAACACTCTGGACTGGAACCAGCACTTTGCTCATCTTGTCTCAATTTGTGGGCTCAGCTGTTGCAACTCAGCTCTACCACCATAAAGACAAGGAGTTCAACCAACAGAACATATTTGTTTGTTTTAAGACTTAAGGAAGTAGGTTTTAAGGAGGGAAATATTTGCATTGAGGCATTGTTTTTAAATAGATTGTCATGAACAAACACCATGATGTGTGTGAACACTTATCATAATTCATAAATGCTCATCATTGCTATTATCTGAACCCAAAGATTCAGTGCATCTAGCTATCTATCTGGTTTGTGGCCATGACCTTTATTGTCCACATTTATAAAGTCAAGAGCAAGAATTCAAGGGTAAAATATCCTAGAGTTCCAAAACCTCCCCAGTCTGGCTCCATTCAACCTACCCAAATTTGGCAACTAGAGTGGGCCCTGGCTCCAGCCACACTATACATGTCACTGATTCCCAAATACATTTCTTACTATCCTGTCTCAGAACTTCTTCAGCTCAAGCTGTTCCCCATGCTCAATATATTCTCCTCACTGTTCTATTTCTCCCTCTGGGTCACCACACCTGGTGCATGCCAGGGGACTCTCAAACTCCTTTGGTCTCCTGACCAAAGAGGCCCTGACTTATTCTTACCTCTCACTCAGCCCTCATTTTGCACAACCTGAGTATTGCTTTCCTGTGTTTTCATGCCTAGGCTCATAGACTATATGCTTCTTGAGGTAGTAATATGCCTTTAACTGTCTCTTTTTTCTCCTCCTGAGACCTAACACAGGGCCCCAGCCAAACACTAGCTGAATAACTCCCAGAATGAGGATTCCCCTTGCCCCTCCTAGGGCTGCTGAAGGGAAAAAAAGAAGCATCTGTCTATTGTCATGAGGGAGAAAGCCAAGGATATTTATTTATTTATTTATTATTTATTTATTTATTTTTAATAATAAATTTATTTTTTATTGGTGTTCAATTTGCCAACATACAGAATAACACCCAGTGCTCATCCTGTCAAGTGCCCCCCTCAGTGCCCGTCACCCATTCACCCCCACCCCCCGCCCTCCTCCCCTTCCATCACCCCTAGTTCGTTTCCCAGAGTTAGGAATCTTTATGTTCTGTCTCCCTTTCTGATATTTCCCACACATTTTTTCTCCCTTCCCCTATATTCCCTTTCACTATTATTTATATTCCCCAAATGAATGAGAACATATAATGTTTGTCCCTCTCCGATTGACTTACTTCACTCAGCATTATACCCTCCAGTTCCATCCACGTTGAAGCAAATGGTGGGTATTTGTCGTTTCTAATGGCTGAGTAATATTCCATTGTATACATAAACCACATCTTCTTTATCCATTCATCTTTCGATGGACACCGAGGCTCCTTCCACAGTTTGGCTATTGTGGACATTGCTGCTAGAAACATCGGGATGCAGGTGTCCCGGCGTTTCATTGCATCTGAATCTTTGGGGTAAATCCCCAACAGTGCAATTGCTGGGTCGTAGGGCAGATTTATTTTTAACTCTTTGAGGAATCTCCACACAGTTTTCCAGAGTGAGCCATGGTTTTTTAATGCAATTTAGGACAAGGGAGGGAAATACTGAGTTCCATTCTATTTAATGGAAGCCCTCAATGTGCTGAGTGCTGTCTCTGAAATAAGAGGAACAGGCAATGCTGGTTTCAGATCTGGATTTCCAGAGTTCCTTTGGGCCATTCTTTGGAATTCACCAGGGAAAGGTGGCATAAAGTCCCATTCAGGCATCATTATTATGATTGGTATGTAGTCTCCAGGCCCAATTATGGCACATAATATGAAAAGCAATATGGTAGTTTTCTCCCTTGTATACGTACATGATACTGTGATAATGGTATTTTCTCATTCACCTTGTTTCACTGCTTTGGGATAAGGAGAACATAAGGTTGAGCTGAAAAACATACTGTGTCTGTCCTCAGCATGATAAAAAGAAATTTCTCAGGTCCAGCTACAGGATGACAGCATCTCTTATGCCCTTCAAATTTCCAGATACTATAGTTAACCTTCACTGAGAACAGTCTGAGTGGTGGGACTGTTAGGAAGTATGGCAGGCTGAAAACCCCAACATCCTTGATACTTGGTTGGTATCTGAAAGGCTGTGGCCATTTTAGAGTACCAGTTCCAGAGGCTACAAATTATCCAGGCATGTAACATGGAAGTAATGGAGTAGTTAAATGTTTTCTCCAAAAAGAAACCCCAGTAAATGCTCTTTAATCTTTGTTATCAAGCTGTATTAGCCAGTAAACAGATTATTCTCTCAATTTCCCCCAGGGAAAAACTGAGGGTCAGAGAAATTCAGTAATTTTCTGAATATTGCAAGTTTGTCAATGGCAAAATTAAGGCTAAAACCCAAGATTCTAGGTCTTAGTCTCATATACTTTCATGACTTTAATTTACACCAATGGACATCCTGCAATGGATTGTTAAATAGCAGGGACCAATAGTTTCTAAATGGCATCTTCTTGCATTGAGGTCTCACAATGATTCTCTCCTTAGATTTACCTTACAGGGAGAAAAACTATAGAAGAGATCCTTTGCTACATTTTTAGTCAATAAAATCGCAGGGAAAGGGATGATGTTGGCCAAGACAGCTGTCTTGACCTGAGTTTCACCCTAGACAAAACAAAGAATGTAGTGAAAGTCTGATCAGTGCCTTTATGTTGAGTGCTTCTGTTAGTACTGTGCTCAGACATGGACATCAAAGTTAAAAGTACCTGATGTCAAGTGAAATCAGTATCTTGAAGAGATATCTACACTTCCATGTCCATTGCAGCATTATTCATAATGGCCAAGGAAAGGAAACAACCTAAGTGTCTGTAGATGGATAAAGTATTATGCACACACACACACACACAGAGAGAGAGAGAGAGAGAGAGAGAGAGAGAGAGAGAGAGAGAAAGAGAGAGATTATTCAGCCTTTATTTATTTATTTTTTTTATTCAGCCTTTAAAAAGAAGGAAAACTTGACATTTGTGACATTGATGAAACTGGAGGACATTATAGTGAAATAATCCAGACACATAAAGATGAAAACTGCATGATCTCACTTCTGTGTGGAATCTGAAAAGTTCAATTCATAAAAACACAGTATAGAATGGTGTTTACTGTAGGCTGGGGATTGGGGAAATGCGGACGTGTTGGTCAAAGGCCATAGTTGCAGTTATGCAGGATGTGTATGTTCTGGAGATCTAAAGTACAGCTTAGTAACTATAGTTAATGATGTTGTATCTTATACTTGAAATTTGCTAAGAGAATTTATCTTAAGTGTTCACACCAAAAAAAAAAAATTATAAGTATGTGAGGTCATGGGTGAGTTAATTAGCTTGATTATGGTAACTATTTCAAAATGTATACATATATCAAAGCATCACAATGTACACCTTAAATATAAATATATTTTATCTGTAAATTAAAAAGCACCTGTTCTCCTCTCTTTAAGTGAACAATATAGAAGGAGAAAAAGATACATAAGTAGACAGTGTAAATATCATATGCTGAGTATAATAATTTAAGGTAAACCCAGGTGCAATGAGAGCACAGAGGAAGGCACCTAGGCTAGCCTATAGGTAGAGATAGGGCCTCAAAAGCTTTAAAAGCTTTCTTGAAGTAACTACAACTAACAACAGTGCCTTGCCCATTGAAAGCACTCAATAGAAGTTAGCTATTATTACTATGGTGGTAGACAATATTCCTGCCCTCAAGAGGCTCACAGTATAGCAAGGAGAAAGTACCAATACATAACTATAACAATATGTAATTTGAGCTCAAGTGTTTGTTGGAGAAAATAAAAATGGATAATAGCCCACATCCAATGAATGCTGTGTATATACCCAGCAGTGTTCAAAGGATATCATATATATTCTTTCATTTAGTTCCCACAACAGCCCTGTTTATTTTCATTTCTCTCAGTTATAGATGGGGAAACTGAGGCACAGAGAAGTAAAGTAACTTGTCTAAGACCAAGTTAGTTACAACTAATAAGTGATATTAAGTAGTCACATATGAGAAAATAAAAGCAGCTCCTGATACAAGAAACCTGGCTTGGCACTCACAGGCAGGCCGTGTTGTTTTTCTGTTGGATATACACAATCTCACAAAATACCAACATCAGACAAGGTTACTCTGAGAACATGATAAAGTGAAACAAAACAAGGATACTTCATAATGAGTTTAAGCATAAACAAAAACAAGGTCACTATACCACCCACAAAAGCTTTATCCCTACTTTAGTCTACCCAAATCTTATAGATAAGATTTATTAATATGCCAAATGATAGAATTGCCCTTGCTTGCTGATGGCATTTAATACAGAATGAACTCCTACTTTCTAAGACTCTCCTCCAAATTACCCAACCAAAGCCCAAAACCTGTAATAAGTCCTTTCTACCACCCTTTTACTAAGACAACTCATGATTCCTTATTATATTAGTCCGCTAGGGCTACCATAACAAAATACCACAGACTGAGTGGTTCAACAACAGAAATTTATTTTCTCACATTTCTGGAGGCTAGAAGTCCAATATAAAGGTATTGGCACATTTGGTTTCTCTTCTAACTTCTCTCTTTGGCTTGCAAATGGCTTTTTGTTGTGTCCTCACATTGTCTTTTCTCTGTATGCATATGCTCCTGGGGTGTCTTTGCGTATACAAATTTTCTCCTCTTATAAGAACACAAGTCAGGGTGAATTTGGTCCCACCAGAACTGCCTCATTTTAACTTAACTCTTTAAAAATCCTACCTCCAAATACAGTCACCTTCTGAGGTATTGGGGGTTAGGTCTTCAACATTTAAATTTGTGAGGGGACACAGCTCAGCCCATTATATCTATGATGTGCATTCTCCCTCACTGTAACAAGTAATAAACCTTTTTCACCTATAGGTGTGTTCCTGGTAGTCTTTAGGTGACAGCACTGCCACAAGTTATGACTGGTGACTAAAAAACGACTAACTTTAAAAAGGAAGACTAGCATATGTGGTTAATACAATGAAAACAATATGCTTTCTAACAATGGGTAAAGAGCAATTTATTGTGGCCATTGAGATCCAGCCAATACATGGTTAGGATTTCACATGTTTAATATTTGTTTTCGTTTTTGAGGGCAAAAACCAAATCTTTTTTTCCCTCATATTTACCTCACTGCCTGAGGTAAACAAATGCAAGATAAAGAAAATATTGTTTCTATTCTCAAGATGTGTATATCTAACTTCTTTGTGACCCAATTTTCTCAATTGTAAAGTAAGAGTAATACAATTGTGAGGATTAAGTAAAATAACTTGTGTAAATTGCTTAACACAGTATCTGGCTCATAATAAGGACTCAGGAAGTGTCCATTATTTAAGGATGAGCTATTATTTATGGATGAGTTTCAGAGATATAAAGCATGAGGGGAAAAGGACAAGAATGTTCCAAGCAGATGGCATGTTAAAAGACCAAGGCATGGAGATGACAAATTGTAAAAAGGCCCTTATGCCCTGACAGACACTTTATTGTTCATCAGTGAAAGACCCATGGAGAGTATCTCAAACTTGATAAGGAAAACCCCATATTTTGTTGACAATGGGATATCTAGAACATTTGCCTCTTATACTTTACTAGGGATGGAGAAATCCCCCCACCGTGCTATTTTGACGGGTGGTGGTGACAGGCCATAGAGGCTCTGTTGAATGTGAGGGTGAGAAGTTCCACAAATCCAGTCTCACAGCCTGAGTGATGGCAGCAAAATGAGGCTGCAGCTGTGGCAGCAGAGAAACCTAAAATTGGGCCCTGACTGAAGAAGCTGTGCTTTGACAGTGGGCTGCTGGAGCAAGTGTACACAAAGTAACTTAGTTTTACCCCTTCTGTTCTAGCACCAACCTTTCCATCACTTGCCCTGGCTCCTAGTGGTAGTGGTTCAGAGGCTCAGGCCCTAACCTTACACCCAGGGCTTCAGGGTACTAAACTATCCCTTCTAAGCTGCTTGACAATCCATTGCCATTTACCATCGGGGTCCCAGGAATTCTGAAGGGTAAGGATCAGCTAAGGGATTTCTCAATGACTGATGTCAGGCAGATTCCTTTTCCTTCCCGGTGTATTCATGTTTCCCTCTCCTTCTTTATTCCATAAAACTCCCCCTTCCAATTCTCTGGGGAATGGCCCTTCATCCAACCCTACATGACCCACCCCCCTGGGGGCCTAGGCTCTGAAGTTAAGGGTAGGCAGAGATTGAACGGTTGGATGCCTGGTGAAAGAAGCCATTGGACTATTCTTCCCCAAACTTCAGAGCGCCCCTCTCTGTACATGTAACTGCCCTAAAAGGTGTGGGAGAGGGGTGTCCGTCTGTGGGTTTGCCTAGGAAAGAACGCGCCACTGGCGCGGTGGACCCGGCTGGCTGCAAGAATGTGAGTGGGGGGCGGGGTGGGGTGGGGAAGGGGGGTGCGCGCCCTTTATGACAGGTGGCCGCGCAGTGCGCGCTCCCGGGCGCCTAAGGGGAGGGAGGGACAGACGGACAGAGTGGGAGGGGGCACGTGGGGAAGGGACCCTAGACAAGGTGGAGAGAGCAGGAAGGAAAGGAAAGGCTGCGGTGGGGAAGGGAGGTAGAGGGGGGAACGTAGCCAGCAAGAACAACCGTGTTAGAGGAAACAATGGCAGGGGCAATAGCGATGGTGGCAGCCGAGGCAATCCCACTCTGGGCACCTTTTTGAATGGGCAGAGGCATCTCAGGGAGAAGAGGAGACTAGGCAGCGCCCGCCGAGGCTCTGAGAAAAGCAGAGGAGGGAGGAGAAGGAGGAGGAGGAGGGGGGAGGGGGGAGGGGGGACGAGGTAGGGGGAGAACCCGGGACGGAAAACCAGTAGCATCAGCATCAGCAGCCGCCACCGCCACACCAGTAGCAGTAGCGGTAGCGGCAGTAGCAGCATTTAGCAATAGCTTTAACGACTACAGCGACAGTAGCAGCCGCCCTCCTCCTCTCTCCCTCCCGCGGACCGCCGCAGCCACCGCACTGAGAGGGCTCCAGCGCCGCGCGCGCAGCCCGCAGCTGAGGTAGCCCGGGCCGAGCGAGCGGTGGTGCACCCAAAGCACGGACCACGAGAGCGGCCCAGAGTCACTGAGGTGCTGAGTTTCAGGGCCAGATCCCGACAGCTCTGACTCCTTCTAGCACTGCGGCGGCAGCGGCAGCGGCGCCTTAGGGACACAGGCGCGTCCACCTGGCGGGCCTGGCGCATGGAGCTGAGGCAGAGGCGGCGGCGGCGGTGGCAGCAGTAGCAGCGGCGGCGGCGGCGGCGGCGGCGGCGGCGGCGGCGGCGGCTCTAGCAGCTGCAGCGACGGCGGCAGTCAAGCCTTGACTGCGACCGCGCTAGTTCCAGCGCCGGCTGCCTGAGCCTGCCAGCGACTTGCGCCTCCTGAGTCGGCCTGCGAGGTGAGTACGAGCGTTACCAACCAGCTCCCTGGCCTTCTCTCAGGCTCCCCCGCTGGCTCAAGATGGCAAGGGGTGGAACGAATTGGGGGAAGCCAAGATAAAAGAGAAGGAAGGGAAAAAGGAAGGCAAGATCTCTGTGTGAGAATGGCGTGCATTTGTGTGTCTGTGTACGAGGGAGCGAGGCAGTAAGGGCGAGAGATCTCGGCTAGCCCTGATAGGCACTGCAATCTAGGAAAGGCCTCTGCTTGCGCCGGGAGAGGGGGGAGGGGAAGCGAGCGGGCCGGAGCCTTGGCGCTGACATACACACAGCCCGGCAATCGAAGACAGCAGTGTGCCTCCTCCTTTCGGGCTGGTGCCGGAGAGATCCTGGCCAGGGAACTGGCACCAACACGGCACGCTTCCGTGCGAGCGGGAAGACCCACGCGGCGGCCGCGACTGGGAGCCAGGGCCAAAGCGGCAAAGGTGCGAAGTACGGTCGCCAGCGCCCCCTACGCGCTTGGGGCTGCCCTGCCAACCACTGAGCGCTCCCCAGCACGCGCCACCCGACCAAGGGCCGCGGGCGAGTGTGTGCTGGGCGTCCCAATGAGCCTCGCCGAGGCTGTGACCTTCGCGGAAATTGGCCCTCGGTCCCTTCCCGATTTCGGTGGGGATCAAATTGACACACTTTCCTGCGTGGCTTTTGGTGCCTCTCTCTGCCTCGCCCCGCTGCACACCTTCGCTCGGGTCTAGCACACCCGCAGGGCTGGGAGGCCGCGAGCTGGCGTGGGGAGCGGGCCTGCTCCGGGAAAGTATGGAAAACGCGCCGCTGAGTTGGCGCCGTTCTGCTGAGGAATCCAGTGGTTTCAGCATGACTGCTTCTCTGTCTGATTCGTGAGGGACCGAATCACCCGCGCAAGGTTTCCTGTCTCTTTTGAAGTTAAAAAAAAAAAAAAAAAAAATATATATATATATATATATATATATATATATATATATACACACACACATATACATAGCGTCTCCATTTCAACATTGGCACACTTGATTTTTGCCTAGCTTCTGGTTGCGTTTTGGAGTCAGTGGGTTTCATATTTTGCTTTTGGGTTTTGGCTCCTAGCATATTGTTGAATTCTGTGCACAGCAGTGTACTTAGCTATGTGGCCTTTTCCTAACGTTTTCCTAACGTTCCATTTTCTAGACTCTTATCTGAAGAGACATGATTTGTGTAGGGCTGCTAAAGCTGTTTTTAAAAAGCATCGAAAGCATGTCAACCAGTGATTTAAATATCTCCTCGGTTGTTTTTGGCGGAGGAGCAGAGTGTGCTGATAGTTCCTGAAATATTTTCTTTGGTGCGAAAAGGTGTTCCAATAGTCTTCTCTGAACTACAGAAACCGTTTGGGTTTCAGGGGATGAATCTCTCTTACATCTTTTACACGTAGGGTGCCATAATCCAACACTTTATTTACAGCAGTGATGTTCTCGTGGCTGAGGAGAATTTACCCTTATTTAAAATATATTTTTAGAAGGGAACAGAAAAACCCCAAAGTAACTGTCATTTTACATATTAACTGGGAAACTGGATAATCAAATAAAACTGGCTGAGTGTCTGAAACTATCCCAGTGAAATATGTGGCTGTGAATATAATTAACCATCTGTCTAGTGAGCAATTTAAATTTGGGCTGGTACATTTTTATTACACTGTCTAATTTCTGGAAGACTTGTACATTTTACCCAGCAGTAACAACAAAAACGTATTTGCTTACTAGGTCAAAGATTTACTTGTGTGGTGGTGGGATTTCCCTTCCTCCCACCCCCCCATCTTTCCTAGTCCTCACACCTTGACCTGGGAGATCAAAATGAGCCTCTTGCTTTTGCAAATGGCATATTTACAATAGAAGAACTCAAACTGGTAGCTAGTGATTAGACATTTTTGTTTCTCAGAAATATCTCCCAATATTTTACCTCCCAATTACATACATTTGAGTTGAACAAAATATAATTTTTTTGTACACGTGTGTTCAGGTGGAATAGCATGATTCAACAAAATTTAAGAATTGGAATTTGACTCCATTTACTTTCCTTTATTCTAATTACCCAATTAGCTCACCCCTAGCTGTCCCAACCACCTTTCTACACTCCACAAACATGCACTCACCCATGAAAATCATGCCCTTTTGTCCTGATAACCAGTTTCTTAGGTTAGCAGTATTCAGATATCTGATTTTAACAGTATGTTGAGAAACTGCTATTTTTTTGGAAATCAAGAATGTAAAATACAATAACATGAAAGGGCCTTGTAGATATTTTTAAATTTTTCCCTATGATGTGATTTTAACCAGAAATTTGTTACTAAGGAAAAAAGGAATAGATTTTGGGTGAAGATGAAATGGCCCTAGAAGATTAAATTCAAAATAGCTGTTGTTAACATAACAAAACAAAACAGAATAAAAATGAACCACTGATTGATTGTGCAGTGGACTAGAAAAAGTCATTTAAAGGAAAATACTTTTAAAACAAATATTTGACTAAATAATAGCTTTGATTAATGGGTAACAATTATGTAAGCACATGGTAGAATTTGACATATGTCAAGTTTGTTAAATAAATCAACCTGTTCAGTGAATAAATCTTTGATGCATCAATGCTTTTTAAAACACACAGGCGCATGCACACACACACACACACACACACACACATGCATACACCAACACACACATACACACACGCACACCTTTAACACCCTGTTGCAAAGTGAAACGCTGCCACTTACTCTCTGCCTCACTGCCTCTTTTCTCCCTTTTTCTATTTTTTCATAATCCTCTGATTACCTGTAAACTACCCAGTGAACAGAGAAAACTAAAGATATGGTGGCGTTACCTGTGTTTAAGTGGAAGAAAACAGATGAGTAAAGTGATAAGTGCTGGATCTTAAACACTCAAAGATGTGCTTATCTGACACAATCACCATGGAGATCCTGGTTTCACCAAAGTATTTATTTAACCAATTCTAGCCAACAAGCATTCATTGATTGCATTTTCTCTGTTCCTAAGTCCAGTTCTAGTGAATACTTATTTTTTCCTCCAAATACCTTACTAAAGGGAGAGAAAGAGATTCTAACTGGCCTTTGATTGTTACATTGTCTTTAAACTTATTCATCTGGTGACAAATACGTGGTTTAAGTGTTCCTGCTTGTAGCAACCAAAAAGAGAGAAGAACCAAAGTGGATGACAGGGAAGGGAAATGATATAATAAGGAGGAGGTCATCTGGCTTCCCTGCTTTTGCCCTCTTAAACATTTTAGTGACAATAGCAGACCTCCAGGATCCTGTAAGTCTTCTTTAACATATGATAATCCCTTTAGAAACTTCCTTTATCTCTACCTCCTCAATTTAAAAGCATATAATCAATCGCTCCTCACAGTCACAGTGTAGGTCTTTCTGCCCAAAGGTCTTGTTTCCATATTTTAACGCAAACACCTATTTGCACAAGAAAAAAAATAATGCAACAAGATTTCAGGTTTCAGCATTTTGATTTTTTCTTTATTTTCGCCCTTTACCTCCTATGAAAAGTTGCCCATCAACTAGCTCCCTCATTAATAGTTTCTCCACCAGAAAGCACCATTTCAAGCCCAAGGTCATAGGGTTGGACATAAAGGACTCACCAGGCTCTTTGTGCCATTTTCCAGGGCTGCTTGAAAACAAAACAAAGGGCACTGGATGAGATTGCATCATCACTTGGACCTACCTTTAACTTCAGACCTTTTCTCTCACCAAGAAAATTTCATTTTAGGCAGAGGTCAACATTCCTTTCTTGTTCAAGCAACACTGACTCTTCTGCAACAGTAAGCACATCACAACCTTGAGAAAATCTAGTCTGATGGGGTCAGCCTGGAGAATGGAGTATGGTGGGGAAAAACTCTTATACTGATAGTAGGGCCTTTCCTGGGCCAGCTATAGTAAAAGGGATGAGGATGCTCTTTGCTTCTTTTCCCTTCAGTCTTTCACTGCCCTTGGTGATTTGCAGGCCTCTACTAGGGAATGTGCTCTTTTTGGTCTGTGTTTTTCTGCAGATAAGCACTATGACCTGATGTCTTTCCCTTCCTTGTTCTCTGGAAGAAAAAGGACTGAAGTCTTCAGGACCAACGACTATGCATATAATTTTTGCTTGTCTAAAAGGCACCTCAATAAGTCATCTTATCCATCCCCAGTAAGATTACTTTGATATAAACAATTATCTACTGTTTTCTCAAACCCCCCCAAGCCATGTTTAAAAAGTTACATCTTTGTCCCGTAGTAGCCCATTTCAAGTATTAACACAACTAGCTAAGCAAGGAGCTACTCCTAATATTTCACCTGAGGGGGTTTAGAGGTTAGATACCAAGATTATACCGTGGGCCTGATTGCTAGAGTAATGCCAAGCCATCCTCCATTGAGAAAAGGCACAGAGATTGATTTTCCTTGAAGCAAGGTTAAACCATTTCCTTTATGGAGGACTAGAAGTGGTGCAGCCATACGTTGTGGTTTATACCTCTTGTCCTGGCATGCTTGCTTCACCCTCAAAATTGTCCCAGTTTGGACAAGAAAATTCTATGGTCATCCTAACGATAAGGCTCTTTTAAATCAAGCACACAAAGAGATCCTATATGCATGCTGGAACAGGGCTATTCTTATTTTCATGAAAGACTGGTGATAGGTAATAAGTACCAAGCATACCAGGAGGCATTTGGGTTTAGAAAGATCATCTTTACCATGGCTGTTGTAAGACAAAAGAAAATGGTACCAATGGAATGTGAATTCATCTTTTTAGAATATGCTTTGAGAAATGCACAAGTAACTATCTCTCTGTCCCAAATAGTTTGCATGTGGTCTTGCCAAATACAAATTTATAAGTTATGTCTATACTTATATGTAGATATCCATATGTAGATATTACATTTATTTCCATTTGCTTTTTCTTTAATGGAGAAGATGACCTTTTAAACTACTTTCCAGGGATCCCTGGGTGGCGCAGCGGTTTGGCGCCTGCCTTTGGCCCAGGGCGCGATCCTGGAGACCCGGGATCGAATCCCACGTCGGGCTCCCGGTGCATGGAGCCTGCTTCTCCTTCTGCCTATGTCTCTGCCTCTCTCTCTCTCTCTCTCTCTCTCTCTCTCTGTGTGACTATCATAAATAAATAAAAATTAAAAAAAAATAAAAAAAAATAAACTACTTTCCAGTTCTAAGTATCTACAATTGGCTTTCACTGATCTAGGGCAGGGGTCAAAAGAAACTATGGCCCACAGGCCAAATCTGGCCCACTACAGCAAAAGAACAATGCAAACAAGAAGAAAATGTGGAGCTATTTAAAGTTGCTTTTACAGGTGTTTTCAAGCGACCCCTTCAGAATTGAGCTTTACTTAGGCCAATGTTAAAATGTGTCCACGTTTCCTGAACATGTATAGAACCAAATAGAATGGCTGGGTGATGACCCCAAAAGTAAAATCCACATGTGAATTTGTTTGAGTAAAAACATTAATAGTGATCTTTTCTTTCCTGCCTATTGCAGTAACCTAAATTTTGTGGTGTTACTGAATTTTTTTCTGGCCTCCTATCCAGTATCTGCCATGTTATTCCAAGCATGCATGTGATTTATTAACCCAGAGACCAGGTCTCAGTAACTTGCTTGAACAGAGACCTTCTGTCTCTTTACTTACTAAGTAACTGGAACACATTCTGAAGACATGCTTTACTGAGTAAGGGAGTAGGAAAAATGGGCCATCACCACTTAGCTTAGTGGTTCCTAACCCTTATTTTTGGCATGAACTCCTGTGAAAATTTGATGAATGCCAAGGAAACTTTCAGAAAAGTGCACGTTTACATATATGACACTTGCATACATTTTTAGGAAGTCCAGCCATACATTCTGAGTTAACCTCTGCACTAGCCTTTGCTCAATTGTTTCAAGAATTCCTATTGTGTGGCTGTCATGGTCATGGTAGCTTCAAATGGAAGCCATGAAAATGATTCTTTCAAGAAAGCCTGTTATTAATATGCTTCTGGTCCACAGCCCTCAGCTACTGTTACAAGCATTCTTCTGATTAGCCCGCACAGGTTTTATTATTATTATTATGAAAAAGAATCACTTAGCACCCACTTTGACTTACTGTTCTCACCAAAAACAAGCCAAGGATAGTATCCCTAAATCCTTGATTTGTCAACTTTCAAATTCTTCTTTTTTTAAGATTTTATTCAGCTATTCATGAGAGAGAGAGAGAGAGAGAGAGAGAAGGAGAGAGGCTGAGACACAGGCTGAGGGAGGAGCAAGCTCCATGCAGGGAGCCTAATGTGGGACTCGACCCCAGGTCTCCAGAATCACACCCTGGACCGAAGGTGGCGCTAAACCACTGAGCCACCAGGGCTGCCCAACTTTCAGATTCTTGAGTGACTGTTCAACATTCACTATCCACAAATTCATTATTAATATATAAAATATATTCCATGAAAGTTCATGCATGTTTACCTGCCCCCACCTCTCTTTCATCTTTCTCTTTTTATATGTTTACCTTAGCCAATGGCCTTGACCAAAATAGGGAATTTGCTAGCATCAATAGCATCAATAGTTAGGTAGAGTCAGAGAGGAAGGTGGTATCCAGATATCTTCATGAGGACTCCTGGTACTCATGCTAGCATCAATAGTTAGGTAGAGTCAGAGAGGAAGGTGGTATCCAGATATCTTCATGAGGACTCCTGGTACTCATGGGCCTTTTGGATTGTTAGCCATCCTGGAGATCTAACATGCTTTATTAAAAGCAAAGCTCCTTAAGTTCTGCAAACAAGAATATATGCCACATCTGTGTCTTACTTACAGTTGAGGTGGTAGGAATAGGTGGTATCCTTATCCATGAATAAATGTTTATTACTTGTCTCTTCTTTTTATCTTAGCAGTTAGGAGTATGAGGCAGGGTATGGGGACTAATTGAATCCTAAATTTGGAAGGGCTGTTAATCATCATATCTACTTTAATTAGCAAAAATTTATTGAGCAACTACTTTGTGCTAAGCACTGGGTTACTGGGGGCACAGAAAAGAATAAAACAGATTCTCTTGTCTTAGAGGAAGTTAACTTTGTTTCTAGCTGGGTATTTTTATCATCTGATTTAATTTACCTCACCCTTTTTCTAATTCATTGCATTTTTCTATTTCTATATTCTCTCCATTAGAAAATAAGTATAGATATTCTGTTTTTTAAACACAGCAGAAAATTCATTGCAAACAGGTATCTGTAGCTGAGACAAGATTTCCAGCCTTCATGGCACAAATGCTTCTGTTCTTATTTCTGTATTGACTTAACAGGCCCTATTTAATAAGGAGTAACATATTTCTTTTTCCCTGTAGTTCAAAGGCAAAATTTCTATCATTGCTATCATTGGTGATGATAGCATTCACCATGATGTATTAACCATTGATTTAAGATTATAGTACAGAACTACTGACTTCTGAATAATGAGTTGAATGTACTCTGCAAAAAGCCAGCTGCCCATCTTTGAGTGAGTTGGTTTTTAACCACTAGTTGGTGATTGTATTAGTTTGCCATGGATGCTGTAACAAACTACCAAAAATCTAGTAGTTTATAAACAACATTAATTTATTTTCCCACAGTGCTAGAGGTCAGGAATCTGAAACAGGTCTCACTGGGCTAAAGTCAAGGTGTGGGCAGAACTGCATTTTTTTCTGGGGCCTCTAAGAGAGACTCTTTTTCCTTGCCTTTTCTAGCTTTTAGAGTTTGCCCACATTTCTTCGCTCATGGGCCACCTCCATCCTCAAAGTCAACAATGGCATATTGCATTCTTCTAATCTTGCTTTCATTGTCACATGTCCTTCTCTGACTCTCACTCTTCTGTCTCCCCCTTCCACATTGCGTCTACCTGGATGAATAATACTGAGTAATTTCTTCACCTCAAGGTTGGTTGATTTGCAAACTTAATTTCTTCTGCAACCATAACTCCCTTTGTGACATATAACTTAACATATTCACAGGTTCTACAAGTAGGCTGTGGACTACTTTAAAGGGTCATTACTCTGCTTACCACAGTGACTTGATTTTTTTCTTTTTCTTCTGAAATAATTGTAGATTCACAGTATTTTGTAAGGACAGAGAGGTCTTATATTCCCTTCACCCTGTTCCCCCAATATTACATCTTACATATACATATCTAGTATAAGATCAAAATCATGAACTTGACATCTGAACAATAGGTGTGTTTAGTTCTATGTCATTTTGTCACAGGTATAGATTTGTGTAACCACTACTACAATCAAGATAAAGTACTGTCCCATAACCAAAAAAGATCTTTCTTGTGCTATCCCTTTATTTTCTTTATGGTCACCCTTACCCTTTTCACCCCCACTATCCCTAACCCCTGGCAATTAATCATTAATTTATATCTATAATTTTGTCGTTTCAAAAATATTGTATAAATGGAATCATGAAATATGTTGCGTTTTCATTTTGGCTTTTTATTCAGCAAAATTCTCTTGAGATCTATCCAAGTTGTTTTATGTATAAACAGTACATTCCTTTTTACTATTGAACAGTATTCCATGATATGAATGTATCACAGTTTGCTTAGCACTTAACTGTTGAGGAACACTTTGGTGGTCTCCAGTTTTTGGCTCTTACATGTAAAGCAGTATAGGTTAGTGTACAGGTTTTCATGTAAACAGAAGTTTTTATTTCTCTAGAGAAAATGCCCAGGCTATGGTTGCTGGATCATATGGTAAAGGCATGTTTAGTTTTTAAAAAGCTGTAAAACTATATACCAGAGTGCCTATATATAACTTATCACAATCTACTAGTATCAACATTTTACCTATTTGAGGAAACTTAACCTTTTATTCTCCCTTATTTATAATATTGTTGAATTAAGTATTTCCTCTACATATATTTAGAACTACATCAGTGTTATAATTTTTGTTTCAATTGAGAAAACTTGACAGGAAAAGCAAAGTCAATTGTATTACTCCTACTTTTGCTTTTTCTGTTGTTCTTCCTTCCTTCCTGAGGTTCCATAATTCCTTTTTTATATTTTCCTTCCATTTAGAGAACTTCCAGCCATTCTTTTAGTGCACATTTGTTGGCAACAAATTCTTAGTTTTCCTTCATCTGAGAATTTTTAAATTTCCCCCTTTATTCCTGAAGGATGTTTCACAGAATATAGGATTCCGAGTTGACAATTCTAGTCTTTAATCACTTGAAAAAGATTGTGCCTCTGCCTTCTGGCCTCTGTGGGTCCTGATGAGAAATCATTCAGATTGTTTTTTTCCTATAGCTAAAGCATCATTTCTCTCTCACTGCTTTCAAGATTTTTTTTCCCATGTCTTTAAAATTTCTAGAAGTTTGACTGTAATGTGTTGTGGTATGGACTTCTTTGGGTTCATCCAGTTAAGAATACTCTCAGATTCTTGAATCTGTAGGTTTATATCTTATGCCAGATTTGGGAGCTTTTCAGCCATTTTCCTTTGAACCTTATCTATCCTGCCTTCTTATATTTTATTGTTCCATACCTCCTCTGATGACAGGAAAGTTAGATATTTTTTATAGTCTCACAGGTCCCTGAGGCCCGTTCATTTTTTTCAGTCTATTTTTCTCTGTTGTTCAGATGAATAATTTCTATTATTCTGTCTTCAAGTTGGATGATTCTCTCCACAGTCCTCTCCATTCTGCTATAGAACCCATCTGTTGAGATTTTTAAAAATTTTGGTTATTGTATTTTTCATTTCTAAAATTTCCACTTGGTTCCTCCAGGTGTCGTCGTCTTCTTCTTCTTCTTCTTCTTCTTCTTCTTCTTCTTCTTCTTTTTTGCTAAGACTTTACTTTTTTTTGTTTCAAGAATGTAATTGATTATTGAAGCATTTTTATCATGACTGCTTTAAAATATTTATGGGATAATTCTAACGTCTCTGTCATTTTGGCAGAGATGAGTACTAGGGAAATATGGGCAACAGGGAACTCACCTGGATAGTATGGACCCCACAGAGTTGGTAGAAACTATATCATTGTATTGACCAAATTTTTGCCTCTTGACTCTTCTAAGAGAAGTAAAGTGATGCACTGCAGATTCCTGTACCACTCCATTTGATTAAAGAGATAGTCTCCCCTGTGGGAGAAGTTAGTTTATTTATTCTTAGCAAAAACACTCCATCTCCATGATTGAAATGATCATTGATTGAGGAAATATTAACAGAAAAGAGTAGGTTATGAAAAGGGTATTTATTCATTCATTTTTTTTAGAGTCTAGGGTTTATCTGGCATCTTTGTGGCCCCAATGTTCTGATCCTTGAGGCTTCCAGCATCTTAGCCTGGTGGGAAACATTTATGAAAGAGCTCTGTCCTTCAAAGAGCTCCGTGTTGACTTCTTGGCATTTTTTTGTTCAAGGCTCAGAGAATTCATTGACCCTGTTACACAGCTTCTTTATGTACTGGCATAACTGTTGCTTTCTGAAATCTCTCTTTCCTTTGACTTGTAGGGGTTTCCTCAATGTAGATTCAGTGTTTCTGATCTCCCTGTGGGGCAGTTCAGTAACATTTTCCTTACTGGCTCTCTGTATTTGTGTATACATCTCTGTGTGCTTGTTTTTATGGATTGTTGATCTATTGTGCCTCTTGGCAAAGAAAGAAGTATACCCACTGTTTATTAAATGTGTGTTTTATATATGGTACATAAATCACATTGCTTTTTCTTATAGCAAATCCTATATGTGCAAAGATGTAGCTTTGACATGTTAAGATGTTTTATAACTGACATAGTCAAATCCATTTGGTTAAATAGGTGAAAGGAAGGGGAATTGTGCCAGTGCTACAGTGAGTTTTGCAGATTTGTGTGGTTTGGCTTAAAGCTAAACAAAAATACATATGCATCTGAAGAGGAAACAGTTTGAAATTTGTGTGGTAAAGAGAGATAGACATGTTTTATAATCCAAGGCCAAAGTGTTGTTGTTAAACCATAGGCTATAGCTTACCTAGATCCTTTCATGTATGTGTTTGTGGTCAAAAGGTGAGTATGCCTGGTCTTTTACTCAAAGATATGGAGATGATATCGTAGGAAAAACCAAAATCTCAATTTCTCATTTTGTCTCTCAAGAATGCTCCAGATATGCTATTTAATTCTGGAGACAATGGTCATCAGTTAAGCAGAGGGGCCAAAGGATTAGGATACTGTAATACAGATCTGAGAAGAGAAGAGAACTTGGAATCAGCCTTCTTTGCCATTGATCTCACTCTTTTCCTATAAGCCACTGTTTTTGTTTTGTTTCATTTTGGCCCTATTGCAACAGTTCTTTGGTAGATACATATTTCTATATATTTAGCACCTGAATAAAAGGAAAGCCCCATTTGTTTATTGTTCAGATTAGGTGGTGATGTCATGATATTGCTGATCGCAATGATTCATGATTCATCAAGGCCAAGTTACTTCTTTTTTTTTCAATTTTTACTTATTTATGATAGTCACAGAGAGAGAGAGAGAGAGAGAGAGGCAGAGACATAGGCAGAGGGAGAAGCAGGCTCCATGCACCGGGAGCCCGATGCGGGACTCGATCCCAGGTTTCCAGGATCGCGCCCTGGGCCAAAGGCAGGCGCCAAACCGCTGCGCCACCCAGGGATCCCAAGGCCAAGTTACTTCTAGTCAACCACTGGAAGATGCTAAAGAACAGGTAGGTGGGCTATTCTCTGTCTTTTGATTTTCACCTTTACCATTCTTCCCTCAGGTACAACTTTGTTATCTTCCAGCATGGAGTCCCATTGACTAATGGAAGCCTAGAGTGGATATGGCAAATGTCAGCAGTGTGGGTCCTTTATTTTCTGAAAATTCAGCTTATTAGACTGAAAAATCCACAAGAGTGCCTCAGGCATCCAGGCCATATACTAGACAAAAGCATTCTCAAATTATTCTTTTAAATGAAAAGCCATTTGGTATTATATGTACTGAAAGGGAAAGCATGATCCCAGCCCTTTATTTTGCCCTCTGTCCTTTTGGACTTCTTCAGCCTTTTTCTGATTTCTGTGGTTCTGACCCCACTCTATTCAATAACCCTCTAGGAGGCCCTGTGTAGTGAACTTCTTGCCCCATGTCATCTACTTATGGCACTGAAATGCTGGGTGTCACAGGATGTAAGGTTCACATGGGCCCAGAGGAAGGTGCAGGGAGGACTAGGTGTTTCTAGATCTTCAGGTAGAAGGAATGCTAAAGTAGTTGAGAAAGTTTGAGGTGAGAGAGGCTATAGTGAACAATAGGGCAGAGAGCTGCTGTCTTGTTGCTGAGATGGCCAGCTGAAGGAGATAACTGTGTGTTTAGTAGTCCTGAGGAAGTGAAAATTCAGTCTGGTGTGTCTTCATTCAAGAGACTAAGGGAATATAGGCACTGATACTGCGAATAATAACACCTTATAATTCTATAGCCCCTCTCTTCTAAAGAATTTAAAAGGCTCCAGTGTTTTATTTCATTTGGCCTCACAAACAATCTCATGGACTTAGGAAGGGTAAATATTGAAGACCATGTGTGACAAGTTACTTCCCCTCCCTGGGCCTCAGAGTTTGTAAACTGTCAAGTGAAGGTTTGGTGGAGAGCTAATCTCTAAGGTCTTTTCCCACAGTAAGAGTTTCCATGATGGTAACATTTCCAGGTGGGGGAATTGAG
The DNA here is from genome assembly GCF_011100685.1 of Canis lupus familiaris. Classification (NCBI taxonomy): domain Eukaryota; kingdom Metazoa; phylum Chordata; class Mammalia; order Carnivora; family Canidae; genus Canis; species Canis lupus. Next base: position 58,252,466 of record NC_049260.1, on the reverse strand, counting down.
TCTCAGATACTTTACATTGAGTTGCTCAAAGTCACAGTATAAATCAGGGACAGAGTGATTATTACAGGCGAAGCCCTGATCCCTTCCCTCAGAATGCCCTATCTGTGGTCTTTTTGAACAGTGAGGTACAGAGGATTCTGGTTTCTGAACACATGAAGTCTGTGCTCATCCATTCCATTTAACACTTTCTCCTACCTAACCACCTTCCCAACCTACCCCCTCACGTAACATCAGGGCCTTTAACCTTCTCTTTGATGTTGCCTGAGATCCATAGCTTGTTTGACTACAGATGCTTTCCTGGCATATTGTGTGGCTGGTTGCAAGGTCATTGTTACCCTTAGAGAGCAAAGTCTGGAGCCAGCACTTCAGTTACATCAGCTGAAAGAGGTTATGGCTCCTGGGTGTGGCAGATGGTCAGAAGGAAGAGCCATTTAAAAGCATCGTATTGTGGAGTGCCCACAAAAAGCAAGAAGGGTTTGGCGAAAAGGGCTGACAAAAGAGGCCATGGGGGAAATCAAGAGACAGTGAGTTGATAAAAAATTCAATCATCAATCGGTATGCAGCAAAGAGACAAGATGACTGATATTTCTTCAGAGTTGTGGGATAAAATGGCATTTCTGACTGTGACAGGGATTAGGTTGGGGGAGGCCAGGTAGGGGAAAAAGGAAAGCTTTATCTTCAGCATGTTCAGCTTTCATAGTAAGATATTTAGTTTAAGAAATGTGAGCTGAGTACTCTGGGGCAATAAATTCAGAGAGCCACATTCCCCATATGATTCCTGGAAACCAGTAGGAATTTGGCTTAAGAAGGGGTGGCAGAAGGTGATTTGTGGTGTTGTAACAGCCGCCTTGGAAGCTGAGATGGAAAATTTGTCCCTGAAAGGCTAAGCGGTTGGGGGAGACTGACTGGAGGTTTCTGTCCATCATTGAAACACATGGGGTTTTAAATATATGGTGGATGCTGGAGGCTGGAACACTCAGGGATTCCCATCTTGTAATAGGTCCAATAGGCTTTGTTAAGTCTTTGGCTTATGATCTAAAATAGGAATTTGTTAGTTACTTTTGGGCAAAAAGTTCCTGAGGTTCCCAGGGCCTTTATCTAATCCCAGTGATAAAACCTCTTTCATTTTTCTTTGTCCGGTTACTTTTTTCTCTTTTCCATTTTCCTAGTTTTGAGATTAAAATCATTTGTCATTTATCAAAACAATCCACGAACATTTCACACAAATCTAATCTTTTGCTTTTAACAATGATATATGTTTTTGAGTAATTAAAAAAATACTGAAAAGCACTAAGAATTAATGTAACAAACACACTTGGATCTCAACTCAGAATTGACAAATGTAACTTTTTTTTTACTGTGGTAAGAACACTTAACATATCTACCCACTTAACAAATTTTTAAGGTACAATACAGTATTGTTAAGTAAAACACTGTTATACAGTGGATCTCTAGAATGTACTCATGTTGAATAATAACTATTACCATTTTTAAGTCTCTTATTTTTTTCACCTTTATTTAGATGTAGTTGACAAATAAAATTATAAGATTTTTTTATTCAAGTGTAGTTGACATACAATATTATATTAGTTTCAGATGCACAACATAGTGATTTAACATCTACATACATTATGAGGTGATCATCACAATAAATCTAGCTATAATCTAACACAAAGTTGTTACATATTAACTATATTTCCTATGTTGTACATTGTATCTTCATGTCCTATTTATTTTATAACTGGACTTTTATACCTTTTAATCCTTTTTCTGTATTTCACCCATCCCCACTCTCCCCTCTGACAAACACCAGATTTTTCTGTTACCATTTTTTAAAATATTTCATTTATTTATTTGAGAGAGAGAGAGAGAGAAAGAGAAAGCACAAGCAGGGGGAGGGGCAGAGGGAGAAGCCCGCTCCACTGAGCTGGCAGTCTGACATGGGGCTCGATCCTGGGATGATCTTGGGATCATGACCTGAGTCTAAGGCAGAAGTTCAACTGAATGAGCCACCCAGGCATCCTTCTGTTACCATTTTTAACATCAAGTTTGCTCTAGATTTTTTCTAGTGGGAAAATAAAATGTTACAGGCAAGTTAAATTCTGTCCCCTATTTCCAACCCCATTCCTCTCTATCCATTCCCAGAGGTAAAGATGAATTTGGTATGTACTCTTCCATTTCATTCATATATACATACATGAATATATATTATATAGACTATATACCTATGAATATAGACTATATATTCTATATATATAAGTATATATAGAATTGTTCTGTGTTTTTCTTTTTTTGTATATTTTTTATTGGAGTTCGATTTGCCAACATACAGCATAATACCCAGTGCTCACCCCATCAAGTGCCCCCCTCAGTGCCAGTCACCCAGTCACCCCATCCCCCCACCCACCTCCCTTTCCACTACCTCTTGTTCATTTCCCAGAGTTAGGAGTCTCTCATGTTTTGTCACCCTCTCTGATATTTCCCACTCATTTTCTCTCCTTTCCCCTTTATTCCCTTTCACTATTTTTTATATTTCCCAAATGAATGAGACCATATGTTTGTCCTTCTCCGATCGACTTACTTCACACAGCATAATACCCTCCAGTTCCATCCACATCAAAGCAAATGGTGGGTATTTGTTGTTTCTAATGGCTGAGTAATATTCCATTGTATATATACATATATACCACATCTTCTTTATCCATTCATCTTTCCATGGACACCAAGGTTCCTTCCACAGTTTGGCTATTGTAGACATTGCTGCTATAAACATTGGGGTGCAGGTGTCCTGCCATTTCACTGCATCTGTATCTTTGGGGTAAATCCCCAGCAGTACAATTGCTGGGTCGTAGGGCAGGTCTATTTTTAACTCTTTGAGGAACCTCCATACAGTTTTCTAGAGTGGCTGTACCAGTTCACATTCCCACCAACAGTGCAAGAGGGTTCTCCTTTCTCCACATCCTCTCCAACATTTGTGTTTTCCTGTCTTGTTAATTTTCACCATTCTCATGGGTGTGAGGTGGTAGCTCATTGTGGTTTTGAATTGTATTTCCTTGATGGCAAGTGATGCAGAGCAAGTGTGCGGGGCACATCTTTCTCATGTGCTTGTTAGCCATGTATATGTCTTCTTTGGTGAAATTTCTGTTCATGTCTTTTGCCCATTTCATGATTGGATTGTTTGTTTCTTTGCTGTTGAGTTTAATAAGTTCTTTATAGATCTTGGATACTAGCCCTTTATCTGATAGGTCATTTGCAAATATCTTCTCCCTTACTGTAAGGTTGTCTTTTAGTTTTGTTGACTGTTTCTTTTGCTGTGCAGAAGCTTTTTATCTTGATGAAGTCCCAATAATTCATTTTTACTTTTGTTTCCCTTGCCTTAATGGATGTATCTTGCAAGAAGTTGCTGTGGCCAAGTTCAAAAAGGGTGTTGCCTGTGTTCTCCTCTAGGATTTTGATGGATTCTTGTTTCACATTTAGATCTTTCATCCATTTTGAGTTTATCTTTGTGTATGGTGTAAGAGAATGGTCTAGTTTCATTCTTCTGCATGTGGCTGTCCAATTTTCCTAGCACCATTTATTGAAGAGGCTGTCCTTTTTCCAGTGGATAGTCTTGTCTGCTTTGTCAAATATTAGTTGACCATAGAGTTGAGGGCCATTTCCTGGGTTCTCTATTCTGTTCCATTGATCTATGTGTCTGTTTTAGTGCCAGTACCACACTGTCTTAATGATCACAGTTTTGTAGTACAACTTGAAATCCGGCATTGTGATGCCTCTGGCTCTGGTTTTCTTTTCTTTTTTTTTTTTTTTTTTTTTTTTTTTTTTTAATTTTTATTTATTTATGATAGTCACAGAGAGAGAGAGAGAGAGGCAGAGACACAGGCAGAGGGAGAAGCAGGCTCCATGCACCAGGAGCCCGATGTGGGACTCGATCCCGGGTCTCCAGGATCACGCCCTGAGCCAAAGGCAGGCGCCAAACCGCTGCGCCACCCAGGGATCCCTGGCTCTGGTTTTCTTTTTCAATATTCCCCTGGGTATTCAGGACTGTGTGTTTTTCTTAATTTATGTGAGTGATATCCTAATGTATGTGTCATTCTGTAATGTGTTTCTTTTTTTTCTTTTTTAAAAATATTTTATTTATTAGAGACAGAGAGAGAGAATGAGTCGGGGAGAGGGGCAGTGGGAGGAGGAGAAGCAGACTCCCTACTGAGTAGGGAGCCTGACATAGGGCTTGATCCCAGGACCCTGAGTTCATGACCTGAGCCAAAGGCAGACACATAACCAACTAAGCCACCCAGGCTCCCTTGTTTCTTATTTTTCATTCAACATCTTGTTTGGGGTTGCATTTCATTTTCCTTTTATATTCCCTTTCCCTCTCTAACTATGCTGTAGAGCCAATGACATATACATTACATTTTCATGATAAAATAATATATAATTCCATTATAGGAAAATTGGAAAATTCTATCAACTGATAGCTCTTTGGACCAGAGCTCTAAGTCCTACTATAGATTTTAATTTGCGAAGAGTGTAGGCAGCTCAGCCAGCTCAGTGATTTTGGCTATAAAACATTAAAGAGGAAAATGGGAAAGGTCTCTAGGGATATCTTCTTGTCAGTCTCCTACCCAATTTTATGGGAGTAACAGAGGCTCAGTGAAGGTAAATGACTTAGCAAGGGCATATATCCACTTAATATTGTACTTGAGACTCTTGGCTCCTTGTCCTGTATGTGAAACCTTTCCACATTCAAAAAAGGAAAAAGAGAGAAAAAAAGAAATAGAAAACTGTAATTTTTCACTATAAAAATAATTCATGTGGGAGAAACAGAAGAATATAAAAATGAAGAAATCAAGGACTTCCCATTTTAATATTTTGATCTTCTAATCTTTTTTCCTATATATTTTTATGTTTATGTGGCTTTACCTATCTTGGTTTTCTTCCACTTAACATTATAATGTCATAATGCACTGTTTTCAAAAGGCAGATTTCTACATTGAAACCCTGCCAGTGAATAATTTTTAAGGCACAATTTGCTATTTAGCTATTAAAATAGAATAGGCAAGGACTTGTGTAGAGATGGAAATGAGCTCTATGGTATATTCCCCAGAAAGTTTATTCCTATCCCTTGACCTGATCTTGGTCTTCTAAAAAAACAAAACAACAAGATTGACATTTCCATGATTCCTGCTTCTGAAGTATTCATTCAGAACAATGAGACTAAGCTCTGAAATGGCTTGGAGTGTGACCATGGTATGCCCTGATAGATATCTCCACTTCCAAACCAAGGTTAAGAGGGGCCCTTGAGGCCTACAGAGAACCAATTCTGGAGCTTCTCAGCTCAAAGAAGCCAACACTGAGGAAAAGACAGTGGTTGTTTTCTGTGGTCAGTGGAGTGGGATGGGGTGTGTAATTTTTCCAGAGCTAGAGCACAAAGAGGGTGACAGTTTTAAAAACTTCTTCAGCATTTAATGTGAGAGAGAGGCATCCATCCCTGATGAAACACACAATTTCTACACACACACATATATGCATGATTAGCATTTGTTGAGTACAATTTTGGTTGTGTTTATTGTAATACATGCAAAACTACATTCAAACTATCAAGACCTGCTGGACAGAGGTGATGGTTTATCATTCTAGACAGTTCAGTGTTTGAAACAATGAAGTACCGAGAGATTAAACCACTCGCTCAAGGTTACATAGCAAAAAAGTACCATGCTGAAATTAAAAAATAAACTTTTTTGAAAATGAAAGCATTGCTATTTCTGGTCTATTCCTAAAAGCCAGAACTTAGCCCATGGAAGATTGCCGTCCTTCTACTTTAATCAGTTTAATTCTTTACTAGCTGGCCCTTGCTGCCTTTGATTCTCTTTACATTGGCCAAGTGTCTATTTGCAGTTGTTCAGAAGCGCTTGACAGTTTCAATTTTTCAGTTCCCCACTCTATTCTTATGTGCAGGGCTGGAAATCTGGGAGTCATGCCACTGGCTAGTGGCATCTCTGCCCTAAACTGTCTGGGGGGCTCTGTGTGTGTGTTTGTTTGTATGTGCACGTATGCTTGTGAATTTGTGAGGACAGTTGGATTGGGGATATTTAAGATTTTAAATCAAACTAATTTTTAAAGTCCCTCTAAAGAGAACCCTCTCCCTTGCCAAAAGATCTTATTTTTAAGGATACTTATTTCTGCAGTTGATTGAGATTTAGAAATAGGAAGGATGAGGCTCAGCAAATATGCATTTCACTGGGACATAGGGTGCTCTTGTTTCCAGGCCATAGAAGCCAATGTTGGAACAAGTCCCAGCTGTGTTTACCCCCAAGATTCAAGTTTCAATTCAAAGGAGCTTCTCTTTCCACACCTCTTTCCCCTCCCCCCAGCAAAAGCTACTGAGCTAAAGCTGCTTTTTAACAAGGAGTGGCTTTAGGCACTGAGTAGCATTTCCCCTTCAAAGTGGGAAGACAGCTTATTTTTGGGAGTCTTAAGCTGCCACACCTATCAAGGCTTTGGGAAATTAGAAGTAGCACTAACTGCATCTAGACTCCCAGGAATTTGCCTGCATGTTGAGCAGCTTGGCTGTCAGAAATGTTTGCAAATTTTGCCAATCCAAAGGCCCCCACTTAACCATTCAGGTCTGAATGTGTGGGTGTAGGGGGCATAAGGAGACCATGGAAAGCTTACAGCTGTCCTCAGACTCAAGGAGGGTGGCAGGCCAAGAAGTCCATTATTCATCTGTTTCCAGTGTCTCAGGTAAGTATATATTGTAGTCCTCACTGAAAAAGACAAGAGAGTCTTTATAAATATATCTATATCTACCTATATCTATCTATCTATCTATCTATCTATCTATCTATCTATCTATTAAATCTCCCATTAATTCTGTTTATCTGGAGAATCCTAATACGGATTTTGACCAAAAGTTCCCTTCATGACATTTACAAAAAATCTGATCATAGATGAGTTGAAGTTATAGAACAAAAGTGTCATGAGGAAAGCCAAGAAAGCAACTGGCCTCAAATAGAGTGAGTTTAATTCCCAGTTCAAAGATTAATTTTCTATTTTGCCAAAGCTTTACTTGCTGACTCAAAACTGGAGGGAGGAAGCATTAACTACATCAGTGGTTCCTTTTATTGGGGCAGAATAATATTCTATTATATGTATATGCCATATTTTGTTTTTCCATTCATCTGTTGATAGACACTGGCTTCCACCTTTTGGCTAGTGTGAAAAATGTTGCTATGAACAATATTGCTTTCAAATCTTTTGGATGTATACTGAGAAGTGAAATTTTTAGATCATATGATACTTTTATTTTTAATTCTTTGAGGAACTGTTTTCCATAGCAGCTGCACCATTTTACATTCCCAACAGTTGCACAAGTGTTCCAAATTATCTACATCCTTGCTAACATTTGTTATTTTCTTTTTTTAAAAATAATAGCCATCTTAATGTTTGTGCAGTAGTATCTCACTGTGGTTTTAATATGCATTTTCCTAAGGATTAATGATGCTGAGCATCTTTTGATGTGCTTATTGGCCATGGAAGAAACCCTTTTTTTTTTTTTTTAAAGATAAATGTCTGTTTAAGTTTTTGGCTCATTTTTTAATTGGGTTTTTTGTTTTTTTGTTGCTGAGTTGTAGAGGTTCTTTATATATTTTGTATATCAATCCCTTTTCATATATATAATTTACAAATATTTTCTCCCATTCCATGGATTGCCGTTTCAATTTGTTGGTAATATCTTTTGATGCACAGAAGCTTTAAATTTTTTATCTATTTTTTTCTTTTGTTGCCTGTGCTTTTGGTATTCTGGCCAAGAAATCATTGTCAAATCTAGCATTGTGAACTTTTCCCTTCTTTTCTTCTAAGAGTTTTATAGTTTTAACTTTTGTATTTAGGTCTTTGATTCATTTTGAGAATAATTTTTGCATATGATGTGGGGTAAGGGTCCAGTATCATTCTTTTGCATGTGGATATCCCATTTTTCCAACACCATTTATTGAAAAGAGTATCCCTTTCCCATTGAATGGTCTTGGAACCCTTGTTGAAAATTATTTTACCATTAATATGAAGGTTTATTTCAGTGCTCTATTATCTTCCATTAGTATATATATATATATCTGTCCTTATGCTAGTACCATAATGTCCTTATTACTGTAGCTTTGTAGTAAGTTTTGAAATCAGGAAGTATGATGCGTCCAACTTTGTTCTTTTCAAGATTGTTTTGGTTATTTGAGATCCCTTAAGATTCCATATAAATTTTAGGGTGGATTCTTCTATTTCCACAAAACTATTGTGGAGCTCTTTATATGGATTGAATTGAATCTATAGATTGCTTTAGGTGGTATTGACACCTTAACATCTTAACATTAAGTCCTCAAATCCATAATCATGAATGTGTTTTTATTTATTGTTTTATTTATTTCTTTCAGCAATATTTTGTACTTTTCAGTGTGCAAGTTTTTAACTTTATTCACTAAGTTTATTCCTAAATATTTTATTATTCTTGATGCTAGAGTAATTGGAATAGTTTTCTTATTTTTTTAAATCTTTCATTGTTAGTGTCTAGAAACCCAGCTGATATTTGTGTACTTTGTATCCTGCAACTTTGCTAAATTCATTTATTAGTTCTAACAGTATTTTTTGTGGAATCTTTAGGGTTTTTTATATATAAGATAATGTCATCTGAATAGAGATAAATTTCTTCTTCATTTCCAATTTGGATATTTATAATTTCTTCTCAGAAAGCCTATTCTTTTTTTTTAAGAAAGCCTATTTTTAAACTGAGCCAAAGTGTGTTTTCTTGTAGCTTTCCCTGTTTTTTTTTTTTAAAGATTTTATTTATTTATTTTGAGAGAGAGAGAGAGTGGAGGAGGAGAGAGAGAGAGAGAAAACGAGACTCTCAAGCAGATTCCATGCTGAGCAGCAATCTCAATGCGGGGCTGGGTCTCATAACCCCGAAATCATGACCTGATTCAAAATCAAGAGTTGATCGCTCAACAACTGAGCCACCTGGGAGCCTCTCCTTGTTTTTTTTTTTTAAATAAACTTTTTATTTTAGAACCCTTTTAAATCTAGAGAAACACCGTGACAATAGTATAGAATTTCCATATACCCAACATCCAACTTCCTCTATTATTAATATCTTTCACTACTGTGGTGCATTTGTCACAACTAACAAACCAGTATCAATACATTATTATCAACTGAAGTCTATAATCATATTTCCTTACTATTGCCCTGATGTTCTTTTTCCAGGACCCCATCCAGGATGCCACATTACATCTAGTTATCATGTCTCTTGAGCTTCTCTTTCTTTTTTTAAGATTTATTTATTTATTTATCTGAGAGAGACAGAGACAGAGAGAGAGAGAGACAGAGGAGTGAGAGAGAGAGAGAGAGCACAAGCAGGAGGAGCCATAGAGAGAGATGTAGAACCAGATTCCCCATGGAGCAGGGAGCATGATGCAGGACTCAATCCCAAGACCATGAGATCATGACCTGAGCCAAAGGCAGATGCATAACTGACTGAGCCACCCAGGTGCCCTCTTTAGTTCCTCTTGACTGTGATAGTTTCTCAGACTTTCCCTTGACAATTTTAAGGATTAGTGGTCAGGTATTTCATAGAATGTCCCTCCTGATTCGTCTGATGTTTTTAACATGATTAGACTAGGGTAATGTGTTTTAGGGTGGAAGACCAGAGAGGTAAAGTGCTATTCTCATCACATCATATCATGGTTACATACTATCAACATGACTTGTCACTGTTGATGTTGACACTGATGACCTGGTTAAGGTGTTTGTCAGGTTTCTCCACTGTAAAGTTACTTTTTAAAAATTTCCATAATGTGTTCTTTGGAAGGAATTATTTTGAGCAGTCCATATTTTAAGACTGGGGAATTATTACCACCTTCTAGAGAATGGAGTATTTACATGTATTTGGAATTCTTGTGCACTGGAAATGTGTCTGTTCTCTCATTTATTTATTCAGTCATTTATTTATATCAATATTGGCTCATGTGGGCAGCCCCGGTGGTGCAGCGGTTTAGCGCCGCCTGCAGCCCAGGGCGTGATCCTGGAGATCCTGGATCGAGTCCCACATCAGGTTCTCTGTATGATGCCTGCTTCTCCCTCTGCCTGTGTCTCTGCCTGTGTCTCTGCCTCTCTCTCTCTCTCTGTCTCTATGAATAAATAAATTTAAAGAAATCTTTAAAAATATATTGGCTCATGGATTTTTATAAAGTTTTTAATTCCAGTATAGTTAACATACTGTGTTATATTAGTTCCAGGTGTACAATATAATGATTTGATAATTCTATATATTACTCAGTGCTCATCGTGATGCATACTCTTTAATCTCCATCCCCTACTTAACCCATTCCCACACCCACCTCCTCTCTGGTAACCATTTTTTCTCTAGCATTGAGTCTGTTTCTTGGTTTATCTCTATCTTTTTTTTCCCCCTTGGCTCATTTGTTTTGTTTCTTAAATTCTACATATGAGTAAAATCATATGGTATTTGTCTTTCTTTGACTGACTTATTTCACTTAGCATTATACTTTCTAGTTCCATCCACATCATTGCAAACGGGAAGATTTCATTCATTTTTATGGCTGAATAATATCCCATTGTCTATATACTACCTCTTTATCCATTCATCTACCAATGGACACATGGGTTACTTCCATAATTCGACTATTATAAATAATGCTGCTATAAACATAGGGGTGCATGTATCCCTTTGAATTGGTGTTTTTGTATTCTTTGGGTAAGTACCAACCAGTATAATTACTGGATTATAGGGTAGTTCTATTTTTAACTTTTTGAGGAAACTCCATACTGTTTTCCAGAGCGGCTGCACCAGTTTGCATTTCCACCAGCAGTGCAAAAAGGATTCCCCTTTCTCCACATCCTCACCAACACCTACTGTTTTTTGTGTTGTTGATGTTAGCCATTCTGACAGGTGTAAAGTGATAATCTCATTGTAGTTTTGATTTGCATTTCCCTGATGGATTTTTATTTCAAACTTTGGGCTATTGTCCAATACTACTCTATCTTGTTTCTCAAATTGTTCCAGCTTTGACCATTGGCAGCTTTTTTCAATTGGCTCCTGTATCCCTTTGACATACCTCCATTATTGTGGGTTAATTTTGTTTTCTTTTGAGCCTGGTTGGTTTTGCTTTGCTTTCTGCCACACACACACACACACACACACACACACACACACACACAATCTCTGTTATGTGTAACAACTCTTCAGATTTCTGAAAACAGTCATCATTACCCCATCTTGTCTTCTCCAGAATAAGCATTTCCCACCCATTCCTTCAGACACTCCTCTTGTAACAGATGTATTGACTCCTTTCTCTCCTTGTTGCTTTCTTCTGGAAACATTCCATCTTGTTAGTTTCTTGAACGACCTCCTTCCACTCTCTTTACCTTCCACAACGTTGTATTATGAAATTTGAGAGAAGTCAAAAGTATTGTCACTTCTGGAAACTATTTGTGATAGTACATAAGGCTTTATCACTGAATGAATAAATGACCCTGTATTAGAATGAAGACCCCTAGGAGAAATATAATTCTCCTGCTTTGTGCAAAGCTTAATATTTTTCAAGGTAACTTAGGAACTCATTTCTTTGACACTTCTAACCCTTTTGTGAGGCAGATAGGGCAAGTAGTGGTATCCCCAGAAAACAAAGGCTCAGAGAAGGTGCCTTGTACAAAGTCACCCTATAAAGATGGAACTTCTGACTTTATTTGGTAACATTATTATTTTGTTTAAAATTGACTGTGTGGGCTAATATTTGTTTGTCAGCCCTTCAACTTAATCAGAATTGCCAGTATATTTGCATATGATCTGAACTTAGCCTCCTGATAGAAAATAATATATGAAATGTAAATCTGAAATGCAAATGTTTATAAAGTGCTTTTAGAAATAAAAATCAGGGGCACCTGGGTGACTCAGTGGTTGAGCATCTACCTTTGGTTCAGGTCGTGATTCTGGGGTTCTGGGATCAAGTCCTGCATCGGGCTCCCTGCAGGGAGCCTGCCTCTCCTTCAGCCTATGTCTTTGCTTCTCTCTGTGTCTCTCATGAATAAATAAAATCTTAAAAAAATAAAAATATATAAAAATCATCTTCGTATGTTCATAGATATCAATTGGGTGGTCAAGCCAGAACCTAGAAAGCATAGGGCTAGCTTTGGGAATAGAAGTATGAACAGAGCACAAATAAATGTTTTCTAAGTGTCCTTGCTTGCTGCAGGTATTAGGCAGCTAGCTTTGTCTCTTTTTCACCACTTTTCACATTCTAATGGAAGGGTGCTGAGGTGCAGCTAATCCCAAACAGTGTACAATCCCTAGATAATTTATACAGTAATATTTTGTCACATATACACACCTCAGTGCCCAGTCCCTGCTCTTCTATTTTGGAAGTTGTAGAGACTGCACTGGGAAACTTGGCAAATGACACTAAGTTTTATTACTGGGATGTCTCTGCTTTTTCATATCCAGGGCAAGAAGACAGTAAAAGCCTTGTCATATGGGCTGGTACTGAAGTATGAAGAAAATAAGAGAGCTGGAAAACTTTTCTCCTTTTCTACCTGATCACTCCCTCCATATTAAAACCAGTTTGTTCAAACCAGAAATGATAGTGTATACAGAATATTGCAGATCACAATTATTGGGGATGAATGGTTGCCATACCCAAAGAGCCTGTTGCCCTTCAAGGAGTCATCAGTCGAAGAAACAGCTAGCTGTCTATGGTGCCACCTACTGGTGTGGATGGGGTGGAAAAGATTTGAAAGATGGGAAGTTTGGCAAATAGGACGCTGAATTTTTAGGCTGAGGGAGAGGAACTATCTAGAGAAAGAGGAGGGCAGCAAAGGGACTGAAGGCTAGACATTTCAACCCTAGTGACAAAGGATAAGGAGGAGTAAGTGAACATAGACATAAATCCCTACTCCAAGATTGGAGGTCGGTAAGGAGATCTCTTAGCTTTAATATTTTATGGATCTCTGAGATGGAGGGTTGATAGAAGAACCTGGAAAGCATGACTAAGTAGTTGAATTTGCTATAGATAAAGAGGAGATTGGGGTGGGCTTTTAATTATTTGAACCTATGAACTTTATTTCTTCGCTACCTGAAAGAAGTTCTGAAGTACATTGAATAAGGAATGTGAATTCTGCTGATAATTTTTTTTTTAACTGGAGAAAAACTAAGTACTTTGGAAACATGAACTTTTTAATCCTCCTTTATGCCCCAAATTATTAATCATTATATATGTGATCAACATGTTTCTTCCCTAGATGGGGGTATCTAAATTAATGGCAGAGCCAGGTAATGACTCTAGGTCCAAACGGCCTGACTAACTCTGGTCGTTGGGCAGCTTTGAGTAAATTTAGGAAAAAAGAATTTCTGCAAAACATCTGATGAGCCCAAAATGAGATTTTGAGGAAAAGCTTCCACACCATCTAAAGACATTCTCTGATTATGGGTACATGGGTACTGAGTACTTTAAAAATTTTCTGACTTATCTGAACCCAATCTTCCCGTCTCCATCTTGAGTACCAGATCTCCTCATTCTCTCATCTCTTCCTTCTCCCAAGTTTGCTGAATGCACAAGCTTAAGTATAATAATGTTACACACAAAATACTCAGCTGTGACTTTAGGACCAGACATAAGATAGTCTCTATAGATCTTAGTTCCCTCATTGGAAAAACCCTTTAAGTCTTTTTAAGAATGTGAGAAGAAACAAAAAGCTTTCAGATTTTAATTCTTCGATTTGTTCTGCAACCTTAGGACTTAGAACTAGGTGGCAAAGATAGATACTAAACTTTTAAAAAAGGGCAAAGTCCCTTTTCCCCCTTGTGCCTTAGCTTTTAGAATAATAATATGAAACATTCAGTTTTCTATTATGTGAAGTCATCTGCTTTATAGATTATTCAGACTTTTGTTTCTTTATGCTTAGGCTGTTCAGTGTCACTTCTACTAAAACATATATATGTGTGTGTAAGAAATATATGTATATATATTTCTGTGTCTACCAGAAGAGTGGTTGCAGGGCTTAGGCATGGAGAGGGAAACAGAAAAATGTGGGGGGCAAAAATCAGTCCTGCATTCTTATTCTTTGAGACCTAAGTCATCATCTTTAGTTTTAAAAATATAACTGTCTAGCTCCTCCTCCTTGCTCACTCCCATATATATTATATATATATTCTCTTTCTTCTCTCTCTTTCTCACCCTTTTCCCCTCTCTTGCTTTTTAGCAAGTCCAGTAGACAGACTAGTCTGACACCTCAAAAATACTCTACTTCTAAGAAAGAAACTAAATTCTGCCTCTGACATTATTCCCCCTGTGGTTTTAATTAGGTGTAAATTCTCCTATGCTTAGTTTGAAACATGCCTCAGGATCTTAGGGAAATGGCAGGCAGATGGGGTATTAATGCAGGGTGATGTTTCTCACTTCACAATGCCCATGCAACATTTATTGTCATTAAAATCATGCCATTTAAATGAGGTGGCTGATGTTGGAAAATGAATAGAAAGTTGATCATTGTTTTGTGGATCTAAGCTTTGATGAAGTAGCTGAATTAAAGGCAGTGCTTCAACTCTGCTTATGCAATATGTATCTGTGTATCACTCAATAATGAAGCCCTAGAGACTGACCAAAGGACAAAGCCTCTAAAGCTTTATTAGGGTGGTGAGGATAAAAACACCTGCTTTTCCTACTTTGCCAGGCTGAGGGGAAAATGACAAATATACTATGTGTACAGTGGCCTGAGTGCCTAAAAGGAAAAATATAGATGTTTTATTAGCTGTGTGTAAGATCTTTGGTTATTCCCCCGAGCCCTGTAGAGTCCTGGAAGCCCTATCACTAATTTCTCTTTTCCCTCCTTGGATTTTTGTTTTCTCCTAGAGCCCAGGTTAAAGAGAAGTTGATTCCTTTCTATCTTCTAACTTTTGTCACTCTGCATTGAAGCTTTGAACCTCTTTGAGTATGTTTGGCTGTCCATTAATATTTAGGCTTAAATATTGAACAACTTCACATAACTAATTAGATTTTATGGCCTATAGCCAAGTCAAGTAATTTTTCTTTGTAGAGCACTTCCAAGAGGGAAAGAATACATATTTAGGACTTAGTAAATTTTCCCTCAAAAAATATCATTGTACAATCAATTATTGCTGACCCTAGGGAAATGTTTTGTACTAGCCCAGCTTAGGAACATCCAACTTTTTGTACTATATTCTTTATGACTTCACTTCAGATTGAGCCCTGAAAAGGTGAGGGGGACAGGAGCCATTTTGGAGAAGTGGAATATACTGAATCAAATATCTTAAGAACACGGCTTGATTAATTCAAAACTGAAGCCTTGAGCTCCCCAGTCTCATGCTCCACAGCAATAATTTCTCCTTGGCCAGAGGCCTAAGCATCTGTGTCCAAATCTCATACTCTTTCCTGGACAAATTTATCAAGTTATACCTTGGGTTTGCTTGGGTGTTTTTCCCTGCATCATACCCTAATTTAGTTAAGCTTAGAAATGAGAGCCATTAAATAGTAAAACAAACAAACACAAAACAATAGCAAAACATTATGTTCTGGCCCTCAGAGGTCAATTTAATGTGATTAGCAGCATAAAATTTCACAAAAGCTTTTGCTGGAAGATTACCAGAAACAGCATCATGCAATATGTTGCCATGCACGCCATTCTTCCACTTTGTCATTATTTATTGATTGTAGCTGAAGCACAATATTTGTACCTATTAAGCCTTTTAGCTTCCTTTCAGCTTTTCCTGAGTAAAAGTGGAAATGTACCATTTATTATTAAAGCATTCTCAAGGCCAGAAAACCTCTTGAATATTGTTTACATCCCTGGTTACAAAGCCAAGTACTGAGGTAGAGTTGCTTTGCCTGCTTTGATTCATTTCAAGGATAACACGTGTGTGTGTGTGTGTGTGTGTGTGTGCATGCGCGCGTGTGCAGGAGGGCTAGTGAGTGAAGCAAGTGTTTTAAGGAAGGAGGGGAGCTGGAAGGAAAAATAACTTTCAATGAATTGAAACTGCATAATGAAAAGGTTCTGAAATTTAATTACAAAAAATGGCTGTGTTTTTTCTCTCACCTCCTCCTCTCTCTCCTTCCCTCTTCCCCACCCTCCCCAAAGCTCTGAAGTAAAATGAGACTTTAGATCAAAGCTACACACCCACTCTAGATCTGTTTCTGGAAAGGGATTTTTTTTCACCCCTTATTTACTTTGTGACTGTGACATAATGGATACTGCAAGATGAAATTATGATGAAGAGCCTTGCCACTGTTTGGCTTAGTTCCCCTCCACTGTATGCTCTCTGGTCTGGCAAGCAGAGTCAACGCTTCAAAAGCTTGCTGTGGCCACATTTCTCACTAACTCTTGTGGTTTTACACTTGGCCATTCAGTATTCAGTCACTGTCCCTCTGACATATGGCCTGAAAGAGTTGGAAGTTTAGTTTCCAAGTGTGGAAATGCTTAAGTGTTGAAGTGGAGTATGAGTTTGTCCTTGTGGCTGCAGGTTCTATTGAGGATTTTTGGAAAAAGAATAAAATGTCTTTTTATTTAGTAATCAGGAATATGTGAACATGTATATAATTCAAATAGCGTATTTTGGAGCATGTCCACATTATTTAATATTGGGGTTTCTCTTTTTAAATTTTTGTCTAGGACTCTTTAAAGTGACTGTACCTGAATCCCTTAATGTGTCTCAGGCTAGTTGTCAATTTCCAACTGCTCTAAAATGTACCTTCTGGATTTTTTTCTTCTAGCTTCTATTCTTTTCTAGTTTGTGTTTTCTCTTCAAAGTAAAATTGTACCTAGTCAA
The DNA here is from genome assembly GCF_011100685.1 of Canis lupus familiaris. NCBI lineage: Eukaryota > Metazoa > Chordata > Mammalia > Carnivora > Canidae > Canis > Canis lupus. Next base: position 58,235,626 of record NC_049260.1, on the reverse strand, counting down.
TAAGGGTAAATAGGTATACAGTTTTAATACTGTCCATGAAAACCTGTCTTCTGTACCTGCTCTGTTAGGAATATCTTCCTCACTTGCAGCATAGACCTCTCTCATAGGTGGCTGAGAGAAACATGTAGGTCTAGGATCAGTGTCCTAAAATAGAATCAAGGTCATTAGACATGCAACCAAGATGGAGACAAAGGCCCATGGGACAAGAGCTGGAATTTGTAGTGTAGTGAGCTATGGGGAAGAGAAATAAACTAAGTACAAGTTTGGGAGAGAGAAAGAGAGAGAGGGAGAGAAATTGGATCAGGAAGAACCTGAAGCAGGGAAATAAGAGAGAGGGAAGCTAAAGCAAACTCAGGAGAAGTGCGTTTTTGGTTATGACTGCTCATAACTGAACATCCCTTGTTGCTCTCTCTTCTTTAAGTTACCTTTCAGCTGACTCTGAGATGTACACAATGTAGATGTTTCAATCCATTTATTCAATGAATTTATTACTTTCACAGTCTTTTTTAACTCTCTTTTTCATAGGATTTGGGAGCCCAGAACTAGATGTGCTACCTAAGGAAGAATTCGATCTGTTTTCTGGGAAGATAGATTTACCATTCTGTCTTGTATTTGTAACATAAAGCCACATGTACATTCAACAACCACCTTGACTAATTTTCTTTATAGTCCATTGTGATCCTGAAATCCTTCAAGTGTTACATTTCTCAATCTGATCTTAACATAGATATAAATAAATAAATAAATAATTAATTAATTAATAAAGTTCTCAAGTCAAATGTATTTAGGAAATAATGGATTAAACAAAATAAAACAATATATTTACTATAAGTCTTCCAGAGCCTTTCTGTTAATGCGTATTGTGACTGTATAAAAAACAACTTTTCCCAAACTCATTTGCTGAAAATTCCTTTTAGTAATATTTTGAGAAATATTTGTTATGTTCTGGGATGCCTGGGTGGCTCAGTGGTTGAGCATCTGCCTTCGGCTCAGGATGTGATCCTGGAGTTCTGGAATCAAGTCCCACATTGGGTTTCCTACATGGAATCTGCTTCTCCCTCTGCCTATGTCTCTGCCTCTCTCTCTCTGTCTGTCTCTCATGAATAAATAAATAAAATCTTTAAAAAAAAATACTTGTTATGTTCCAAGGCACACAGTTTGAGAAACACTATTTTTGAAATTTAGAGGACTTGAAGCTTTTATTTATTTTTTTAAAAATTTTATTTATTTATCCATGACCAACACAGAGAGATGCAGAGAGAGAGGCAGACACAAGCAGAGGGAGAAGCAGGCTCCAGGCAGGGAGCCCGATGTGGGACTCGATCCAGGGTCCCCAGGACCACACCCTGGGCTGAAGGCAGCGCTAAACCACTGAGCCACCTGGGCTGCCTGACTTGAAGCTTTTAAATCAAATGATATTTCCTTTATAATTTTGGTTTCCATGCCCATTTGGTTATGACTGTTCTGTGCCCCAACAAAAGAAAACCTTTTATCATCTGATGTTATTACTTGGCATCCATCCATCTCACTGTGATGTTCATTTCAAAGCCATTCAAAGCATTCCCATTTTTTCCTACTTTGGCCCTGGAAATTAAAATATCCATCCTGCCCCACACAGCTTATTTCTTCTAATCAGTTTCACAGATTTAAACATTAGTGGAAATAAAGAGAACCATATAATTGCATAGTGCTTTGTATTTTCAAGGTATCTTCACATCCACTATCTTATTTGATCCTCTCCACACCTCAGTAGGTAAGCAGAACATGGATTATTACCCCATTCAAGGGGTATGGCCCTAGCTCAAGGCCATACAACTAACTAAGGATAGAACTAATAAGGTTTTTAGATGAATAACTTTTCACTACACTACCCACCATCATCAGTTGCCCAGCCTAATTCCTTTCCTGATTATATATATATATATATATATATATATATATATACATATATATATATATATCGTCACTTGATGCTTGAACACTATGTGAGAAGCTATGTCAGAAAAGAAGCCAAAACAAACAAAAAAAATAATAAAAAAAATAAAAAAAAAGAAGCCAAAACAATCCTAGATTAAGCTATCACAGAAAAGACTCATTACTAGATGTCAGAGACCCTTTCCTATTGCTGAGAGGGACTTCTGGCGGTGAAAATGAAAATTTCTAACCTCCTCCCTGACTCTGTACTAGAAGAACTGACTAGTTTATCTCACATCTACTTTTGTGATGTATTTTGTAATGTGGCAATTTTCATGCAGACTGGAGCCATACTGGAGGAACCATTTTGGTCTAAAGCAGTGGTCTTCAAGGGGGAAGAAAGAAAATTTGCAACATTTGGCAATGTCTGGAGACATTTTTGGTCACAACTGGATGAGGGGTTGCTAATGGTATCTAATGGGTAAAGGTCAGGAATGCTTCTACACTTCTACAAGTCCTAGGAGAACCACTTGCCCCATCCACACAACCAAGACAAAGGATTGTCTAACTCACTATATCAGTAGTGCCGAGATTGAGAAGCTCTGACCTAAGTGAAGAGTCTGGGTCCCAAAGGAGTTGTTTTGATTTGTTCTCTGCTTCTTTCTTTCCCCTGTACTTGCTCTGTGTGCCTGTGTGTCTGTGTCTGTGTGTGTGTACATGTATGCATGTGTGTTGGGGCTTATTCATTTAAGTAAATGAGAGAGGCTCTCAGAGCACCTGCATAGTATTAGTGTGCTGTGAGGAGATGAGTGTGCATCACAGTCCACTTGAAGGGAGATTCACGAAGGGTATTGGGCTCCTCTGTGGTTGTAGGTGCAGTGCACACATCGAAGGACACAGAATCAGCTGCCGACATTTACCTGAGAGTAGCTGTTTGTGTATCTGTCTTGATTTTATCTATTTCCAGACTCCATACATCTCAATTCTTACTTGCGGATTAAGCATCAGGGGCTGCTGTCCCTGGGACAGATTGTGTCCTGGGACACAAATCTGGCTGGAAGTGCCTAGAAGCTGTCTAAAGAAGTGCTCTTGAAGTTTAAAGATGAATTGGATACTTTCTTTTAGGTTGAGCTGAGAGGAAAAATTCAGAGTAGGTGGTTTTTGTGATGGTTGCCTAGGCTTTTCTCCAATAGTCTTATGTGTAAGGAGATATTGTGATACACTCACAGATGTGAACATGTGGGATCCAAGGAGAGAGTAGTGCACATGAGAGAAAGGAGTATAACCATTTAGAGTGTGAAGGGGATGCCTGAACATCTGAGTATGTGTTTGTAGTTTTATATTTAGGCTTCAATTCAAAGTCTCTTCATTCATGTGATAAATAGTTTGCTAGCCACTCCTAATTTCCATCCGCTAATGGTAATTAACCTTTTCAATTTTGACATTATAGACAATAAATGAAGCTCATTCTTTTAGGCTTTACCATAGTGCTTGTGTTTGAGTAAAAACAAAGACTGGAATAAGAATTCCTTCAGTGCATTCAGTGTGGCCCTAAAGGAATTGTAAACTCTTATAAAACTTCCACTTGTAGTGTGCAGAATATTACATTTTATAATGTAGGGGTGGGGTTCTGGGAATTACCAAGTGTAACCAAGGGCAAGTGTTGGTAAAGTCCTGGAAACCTGGACCTTCTCAGTTTTTTCCTTCCTCTTCTCTTAGACCCTCCTCATTATGTCAGGTGAAATTCATAGGTGGTGGGCAGTATGCTGAGCTTTGAGTTCTGTTGCTGTTGGAAGAGGGAGTTAAGTCTGTGGCTTAACTTCCTCAGGAAGTTATGCTTGATTTCCATTCTTCTTCCCTTGCTATTCCATCTGAGTTTGTGTAGGGTTTATGCACTGGGAAGTGGGAAGTGTTTAGTTGCAAAGGGTGTAAGATAAGGTGATGTGGAAATGGTACAGTCTGCTAATTGTAGTTCACATTGCATGGCTCCATAGCTCATGGGTTAGAGCCCTGGTCTCCTAGTTCATCTTGCATAAAAACTCTGCCATTTGGGGGTACCTGGGTGGCTCAGTGATTGAGCATCTACCTTTGGCTCAAGTTATGATTCCGGGGTCCTGGGATCAAGTCCCGCATCAGGCTCCCTGCAGAGAGCCTGCTTCTTCCTCTGCCTATGTCTCTGCCTCTCTCTCTCTCTCTCTGTGTATCTTTCATGAATAATAAATAAAATCTTTTTTAAAAACCCTCTGCCATTTGAAATAGATGCATTTAAGTTCCTAAAGGTTGAGTTAAGCGTGGCAGCCATTACCAAATATGATACAGTTCAGTGGTGAATACTTATGAATTTATACATGCACACATAATGTTGGAAATATTTTATTGGTATGTTAATTAGAGAATGCATTTGAATATCAATATATAATTATTTCTCCATTATCCATGGCAAAGAAGAAAAAAATGTTGCAAATGGCCCCAAGCATCAGATGACTTTATAATCTTTTCTGTTGAGTTTTAAAGTATATTATTATGATTTTTAAAAATGAACTTCACCTACATGTGTCAAGAGATTATGGGAAGTCAGAGTTGGATTAAAAAGAAAGTATCAAATAATCCACAAGGAGAATTAATTTTGAGTACCAAATAGTTTAATCATGTAGTCTATAGATACTATGACCAGTGTTCAGCAATGGCTCAATATCAGACCACCACTCTAAATGTCATACCTTCTTGAAATGGGAATGTGCTTTACTATGTATGCTTTGTATAGCTTTCTTGAAATTTACTTCCCAGTTGTTTTCACAGACTAAATACCACAGGCCTGATCTTTAAGTGATAAATAATTGTCTAAATATCTTAACATTTTCCCCTTTGTTTTATCTTTCCTTTTCTCATACTAGCCTCTTTTCTATCATTTTATATCACCATCTAAATAAAATAATTCCTGATGAATTTATCATACATATTGGTTGTGTCTAGGTGTAGATCTCTTTAAGTCTAACCTATTGGAATTTGGAGCTTTGGGGATTGTTGATTAATGTTTCTTACCAAATTTGGAAAGATTTTGCCATTATTTCTTCAAATATTCTTTCTGCCCCCTTTTCTCTCTTCTTCTGGGGTTCTCATCATGTGTATATTGGTGTATTTGATGGTATTCTACAGGTCTGTAAAACTTTAATTTTCTTCATGTTTTGTCTTTTTCCTTAGACTTGTTAATGTAAATTAACCTATCTTCAAGTTCATTGATTCTCTCTTCTACCTGCTCAACTATGCAGTTTTGCCCTTCTAGGGAATTTTCCACTTCAGTTTTATTCTTTTTAACTCCATAATCTCTATTTGATTCATATTTATACTTTCTGTGTTTACTGATATTCTCTGTTTTGTGAGACATTGATTGCCCTCATAATTTTCTTTAGTTCCTTAGATATGATTCCCATTAGTTCATGAAAATATTTATAATAGCTTATTTAAAGTCTAGTAAGTTCAACATTTGAACTATCTCAGGGACAGTTTCTATTGGCTGCTTTTTTCCCCCTGTGTATGAGCCATACTTTCTTGGCTTTTTCAATATCTGATAAGGTTTTTTATTGGAAACTGGATATTTGAGTGTGGTATATCTGGAAATCAGATTCTGTGCTACCTCTACAAGGTTTGTTATTGTTGATTTTCTGAACTAATTCAGTAGAGTCTGTACTCTTTGTCATATATGGCCACTAAAGTCTGCTTGACTAGCTTAATGGTCAGCTAATGATTAGACAGACATTTCCTGAAATGCTTGTAACCAACTGGGATATTCCAGGGAACCATCAGACAAATCAAATAATAACAATTCTCTGAAAATGAGAGTTCCAAGGAGCTCCAACTCCATTCTTCCCCGTCTATTAACTACTAGATTTTGCTGTGATAGTGAGATATTGGTTTTAAGGTAATTCAGAGTTGGGGAAGGGAGGTAGGAATAGGAAAAGTTAAAAAAAAAAAACTACCAAAGTTCACTGTTGTTACTGAGATACAACCATTTTTCTTGAATAAATGCTCCCTGGATTGCTGCAGACCTTTAATCTTAATTCTGACACTGTTTGCTAGTGGTCTCAGTGGGTGGATAAAGGAGAGTATTTTCCTGCTGATATTACTCCAGATTCCTAGATATGTAATTTGACTTTTCTGGTGTTGGTGGAGAGGTGGGATAGTCCTCTTAGGGGGGACCACTTTTTTTTTTTATTGGTGTTCAATTTACTAACATACAGAATAACCCCCAGTGCCCGTCACCCATTCACTCCCACCCCCCGCCCTCCTCCCCTTCCACCACCCCTAGTTCGTTTCCCAGAGTTAGCAGTCTTTACGTTCTGTCTCCCTTTCTGATATTTCCCACACATTTCTTCCCCCTTCCCTTATATTCCCTTTCACTATTATTTATATTCCCCAAATGAATGAGAACATATAATGTTTGGGGGGACCACTTTTTGACTTTTTACTTGGAAATAATTTCAAGTTTACAGGAAGTTTGCAAAAATAGTATAAGGAATACTTGCACACTCTTCACCCAGTTTCACCTATTGTTAATATTTGGCCCCATTTAATGTATCATTTTTCTCATGTGTCTGTGTATATATATGTGAAATCTTTCTCCTGGGCCATTTAGGAATAAGTTGCATATATAATGGCCCTTTAACCTAACTACTTTAGGGTATGTTTCAAAAGAATAAGAAAATTCTCTTAAATGCTTACAGTACAGTTATCAAATTCAGTATATTTAACATTGGGGCAATACTTTATCTTCTGTATTCTTATTTTGTCAATTGACCCAATAATGTCCATAGTATTTTTTCTCCATTTCAGGATCCTTTCTAGAATTATGTATGACATTCAGTTGTTATGTCTTTTTTGGTCTCCTAAATGGATCCCCTATTTGCTTATAAGTTTACAAGAGAGGAGAGCCATGGTAATTTTTCTAGAAATAATATTTCAATAAGTAGTGGCCCCTGAAACTGTCTTCATTTCTCCTTAATCCTAAAACCTTCCACCTCAGGTCCCAAAAGAGTTGTAAGGTTAGCAAAAAGGGGAGAAATGTAGCCTTCTGAATTCATGTATATAATGAGAGCACTCCTATGCATTGGCATTCTCCTGCTTCTCTCCTTTAATGTCTCAAGCCCATCTCCTTCCCCTTAATGACTGCTATCCCTTTGGTACCTAACATGTAACAGATATGATTTGCTCCCCAATGTTTGTAACAATGTCCACAATAGCCAAAATATGGAAAGAGCCTAGAGGTCCATTGACAGATGAATGGAGAAAGCCAGATAAATAGATAAAGCCAACTAGGTGACCCAGGGATGGAAATTTTATCTATCAATGTTACCCAATTCTTTGAACTCCTTTCAAGTTATTTAACACAAATTACAATGATCTATTATCAAAATTATTTTAATTATATATATTAGCTGAACATCCTTTAATTTTGTTCAAAGTAAAAAATTAGATGTTATCTGCCTGGCAAAATATGCATTACCCAGTTAACAGAATAATTGACTTTTTCAACAGCTACAATGATATTTGGAATTGTTCCTGTATTTAATGCCTTGGAGACTTTAGTACCTGAAACTTTGCACATATTAAGATTCAGAATAAGTGAGAAGTATATATTTCTTGAGTAAAGACAAGGCAAGGCCATGGTGAAAAGGGACTCCTTAACTACAGATTCTTTCTCAGGCAGTTCAGATTAAGGAAAGAATACATATGGAAGTTGAGGATCTTCAAATGAATTCCCTTGAAATTATCATTGCCTTCTTATCTACTGAAAAATCTTCATGGTACAGGCCACAATTTTAATACCATTACTATATAGCATTTAATACATTCCTGTGTTTGCTGAGTACTCCAAAATGAGTAAATGAATGTTTATGTTTATTAGAACTGTGGAATGAAAGTGCTACTACTAGAATCCTTGGGTTGGTGAGTCATCATCCTCAAGGGGTGTTGAAGATACCCCACCTTCATCCCAAACTGATGAGAATACCATTGTTTTTAGGGATACTGTTTTTTACTTAACTCTTTTTAGATATCTTGCTTCCCATACTTAGCATCTTCCATTCTCAAGATAATCTCTCATTGAAAAATCTATAGTTTTAGGGGTGCTTGAGTGGCTCAGTTGGTTAGGCACCCGACTCTTGAGTTCAGCTCAGATCATGATCTCCGGGGTCAAGGGATTGAGCCCTGCATCAGGATCCATGCTGGGTGTGGAGCCTGCTTAAATTTCTCTTTCCCTCTGTCTCTGATCCTCCTCCTGCTTATGCTCTATCTCTTTCTCTCTCTCTATAAAAAAGAAAATATCTATAGTTTTATAATCTTATTATTTATTGTTTTAAACATAGTGACACTCTAAGTTGTACTTTTTTTGGGGGGGGAGGAAATCTCTGTGCCCGCAATAGGGCTTGAACTTATGACCCTGAGATCAAGAATTGCATGCCCTACTGACTGAGCCACCAAGGCATCTCAAGTTGTACTATCTTTATAGGCAGATGTAGCTGAAGAGATTAAATTTGTGCCTATTTGCATATTTAATATCCAATATCCATTGTCTTCATAAGCATATTAATACTTATTATTTTTTTAAATGTTCAGTTCTTTATCAAGACCTCCTTGTTACTTTTTCAGCTATTCTGAGCTTTTTAAGTAGGTGCTTATAAATGTTTTTATTTTTTAAACATTGATTATTGTAGTGGACTGAATGGTTGCCCTCAAAATGATCTAAGCCCCTAAGCCCCAGAATCTATGAAAGTTATTTTATTGGGAAAAAAAAGGAATCAGGGATCCCTGGGTGGCTCAGTGGTTTAGCGCCTGCCTTCGGCCCAGGGCATGATCCTGGAGTCCCAGGATCAAGTCCCAAGTCAGGCTCCCTGCATGGAGACTGCTTCTTCCTCTGCCTGTGCCTCTGCCTCTCTCTGTGTGTCTCTCATGAATAAATAAATAAAATCTTTTTTAAAAAAAGAAAGAGAAAAAGAAGAAAAGGGAGTCTTTGTAGATGTAATTAAGTTAGGGACCTCAAAATGAGGAGATCATCCTGGATTATCTGGGCGGTCCCTAAGAGCCATCACATGTGTCTTATAAGAAATAAGCAAGGGAAAATAACACAGGTACACAGAAAAGACATGTAGAGGAGAAAGCAACATGAAGATGGAGCAGAGAAAGATGCAACCATAAGCCAAGAATTGGCAGTAACTGCCAGGAGCTGCAAGGAATTATCTATCCCTTGGAGCCTTCAGAGGAGAGTGTGCCTTGCTGACTCCTTGATCTTAGACTTCTGGCCTCTTAAAACGTAAAAGAATAAATTGCTATTCTTTTATGCCACCATGTTTGTGATAATATGTTACAGCATCCACGGGAAACTAATACAATTATTAATGTTCTTCAAGTCCATAGTATTTTTGAGGATGTGTCCCCAATCACTATTAAGCATCTGGCTTCTTTGTTAGCTGGCTTGAATTTGGTTTGTTTATCATGGAGGAGTAGGTCATTTGTGTTAATTACTTGCCCAACCAGTCGTTTTGCTTTATTGATTTTTTAAATAAATAAGGACACATATTTTTGGCCACAGGAGAAAAATCAGGCATAGATAATAATCATAGCCTTTGAATGTTACTCAACAGGAAGGGCTTAGTCTGTGGGAATGCAGACTAAAATTGGTAAATAAGCAGTCCAGACCAAACATGAACTGTATCAACGATTATAAGGCAAATAAATAATTCAATCTTAGTATTGAACAATTCAGTTGAAGGAGGAGTCAGTTAAGTCTCTTAGTTGCCTGACCATTTAGTTGATTGAAGAGCCATTAAATGTGTGAGATGAACATATATGCTCAGCAAGTGTCTTACTTATAATATGTACTTAAATTTTATGTTGTTATTATCATTACCATCAATTATCTTGTGACCTTGAGTTGACATAGTTACCTTTTAGGGGCTATGAAGAGACTGTTACAGACTGTGCACACTGCCACCTTGAAAGTGTCCTTGCCAACAAGCACTTATAATTGAGGTGGAAAGACAAGGTATATGAACTGTGACCATAAAGTAATTAATACTTGCTTTTAAAAACCAGCAGTTGAAAAAAAACAGCAGTTGTATATGCAAATGCATATTATCCCTTCCAAATTGGTCACTTTAGGAAACTTATATTATTCTCATTGCTTAAGAATGATTTTGGTACTCCTTCATTGAGATTGTCTCCAGCGCTTGCAGCAAGTAGCTTAGAATCTAGTTTGGAATGGCAGGTCTTTATCCTTTGAGCAGATTTATCATTTGGGACCAAGTTCAAGTTTTCTAGGGCGACTTCTTTGAAGTAGAACACATGTGCATGCATGCACTTGTATTTGTTTTCTTTTTAAAATATTTTATTTATTATTTATTGGAGACACAGAGAGAAGCAAAGACATAGGCAGAGGGAGAAGCAAGCTCTCTGTGGGAGACTTGATCCCAGGACCCCAGGATCACAACCTGAGCCAAAGGCAGACACTCAACCACTGAGCCACCCAGATGCCCCATGTATTTGTTTTCTAAAAACAAATTTGTTTCATTACTTTATAGGCACGCCCCATATGACATCAGCTTTGAAATGGAACATTTTGAATCTTCTAGTTTCATCCCCCCCTTACCCCTCATCACCTCTCATGGGATCCTAACCTCCCATAAGTCTGATGAAAAGAGCTGATTACTTTGTAAGGCACACTGTTCCATTGTTACCCATTATATTATTAGAGAAACCTCCAATAGTTAAATGAGACAAGATGTGGTCATGTGCCCAATTTAATACATTGAACATAGTACATGATAAATGTTTATAATTAACCCATGTAGTCCTCAAATGTACTTCCCACAAACTCTACCTCCTGGAGAAGCGCAGGTTAATTCTTAATTCTTCTTTATGACAAAGCTTCAATTATTTTAAAATATATTTACTTAATGTTGCCCTAAAACATCTCTTCTGCAGGCTAAGCATCCTCAGGTCCTCTGTCATCCTCACATATCCGAATTTTGAGACAGGGTATGATTGAAATAGTACTGGCTAGTGTATGATATGGGAGAAATGAGTGGTACGGAAAGATAGTAAAATATTCCATAAATGAGATATCCATAGGCCAGAATGATCTTGAGAAGATTTTATGATGGAGATAGAACTTACACTGGGCTTTAAAATTCAAGTAATATTTGGACAGATTGAAAACAAAATGGCTTATAGCTCTTAAGTGAAGTGAAGGGGCTTTTAACTAAGTCCCATATAGTGATGAGTATGCATATTATTTGTTCTATCTGCCTAGAAACAAGGGACTTTTTAAGGGGTGTGGGGGAAATATTAGTAGATAAAATTGAAGATGATGTCACCCTTTAAAGCTGGGCCCTTTAGCTAGCAGCTGTAGCAGTCCAGGGTGGCTAGGAAGAGAATCAATGGTTCTGGTAGAGCAGAACTTCTAGCTTTGGGGAACAAGATGTTAATTACAATGGGTGCTAATTGTTTCTATTTGAAAATTCTTGTAGCAGGTTTTCTGAAAACACTTGTGTTAAGAAGGATTAGGTGAGCAACTAAATTGCTGCCAGTAAAGCATCTACTACTTATGTGAAAAGATTCAGCTGCATAATGAAACGAGCTTGGTGCCTCTTCTGTTATATCATTCTTGGGAGCTGATATTAGAAATGTTTTGAGAGAGATTACAATTAGGGCTTAGGAGGTTTGATGTAAAGGTTCTTTTTCCCACTTTGGATTTTTATTACGTATTTTTAGGGCAAATTGTAACTCACTTTTAGAAGGAAAGGCTTGGTTTTTGTCAGTTGTCAAATAAATGCATTGTTCACTTGAATTCTTGAATTACATTACCAATGTGTTTGTGTGATGTTGGAATAGCACTGTGTATATTGGAAACAGTAGAGCTTGATTCACTTGTTACTTGAATGGCTATATAGGCACATACCCTTAGCATCTTCAATTTCCTTTCCTCTTTTCTCACTGTCTCCATTCTCCATCCCTCGCCAATACAACTTAAGCTCTTAATCTATATCTGTTGCATGCCAACATGCTTTTTTTTCTTGTAGGAACAGAACTTTTGTTTTTATTTTTGATCCATGTGTATCTTCACAGGAAATGGTCCATTTCTTGAAGCAGGGAAAGAAGGCATAGCATATCAGTGGTAGTGGTAGAGCAAGGACTTCTGTTGGCCTCTATTTTACACTAGAGGGAAAATTATAATTCTATCATCCTTATTTAGCATGGCTTCTACTTCTCTATGTAGCTCCTCCCCCTCAGCACCAATTACTGAGTAATGGACATAGTGGATAATTACATAAGGTCAAATTTAGCAATCCTAATTCCTGTGGCTAGCGAGCATTTAAGCACTTAATATTTAACAAGTGATATATGTAGATGACCATTAATTATCTTTGCAAATAGCTGCTTTGATGAGGTTTGTTTTGTTGTTTGGTTGTTTGTCTATCCATTGCTATATCCGCCAAACACTGAGCAATCAGGGCAAGCCCTGGCCCCCTTTTAAAGCATTTATGTCCAACTGGTTTTGCTGAAAAAATGGTGGTAGATGTATTACTAGATACAGATAAGGTAATATTCCAGTCTCTTACGTTTCTATTCCTTCCTACCTCACCTTGTACCTAGGAAGCATTATAAAAACACTTATTGCGGGCACCTGGGTGACTCAGTTGGTTAAGAGCATGACTCTTGATTTCAGCCCAGGTCATGATCTCAAGAGTCATGAGATCAAGCCCCAAGTCAGGCTTCATGGTGGGTGGCCTGCTTAAGATTCTCTCTCTCTCTCTCTCTCTCTCTCTCTCTCTCTCTCCCCCTCTCCCTCTCCCTCTTCCTCTGCCTCCCACTCCCTCTCTAAAAGAAAATGCTTATTGAGTTCAATCAGAGATCTAATAACTATCAAATCATCAGCAGTACCTCTTCTGAAATGTTTTGGAGTTATGATAGAGTTACAGCCAAAAGTATAGAGGAGGTCTGCTATTTTGGTTTAGATGAGTAACCAAGGCGCCTTATCTCACTTAAAAAGAAATCAGACAGGCCATCTGTGGACTAGAAATCTCCTCAGCCTCTCCTCCCTAGCCCCCCTGTATTAGGTGTTCATGAGGCTCGCCAGGGGAGTTGAGGAGGTTTACTGCAAGCAACTATTCTTTTTTCTCTTGAGGTAAATGGTGTGGGGAGGAAGGAGGCTTAAGAGGTGGTGGAAAGCACTGAAACCCCAAACAGGACACATTAGTTTTGGAAGCTTTAATTAATAATTAAAATTTTGAATCTTAGGTTAGGCAATGACAAATGCTATAGAGTTATAAACAGAAGGCTCACCCAAGTGATGCGGCCCAAAGAAGAGCCAAGCTGGGATAGTTTTCTTAAGTCTTTAGGAGAGGATCTGAAGGGTCATTCTCAAGTAGGCATGGAGTACCTACCATGTGCAAAGTTCTGTGGGGAATGCACAGATAAACAGAATCCCATGCCCTTGCCACCACCTAGTTTTGAGTTTAATTAGATTAATAAAGAACAATGCAAGGGAAATTATGTTAACTGTTCTAAACGGTATAAGGTGCTGAGAAGTGATAAGAATGATCTGTAAATAACTGTGACTAAGATTATCACAGGGTAGGGAATACATGTTTCCCCTCCCCAGGATAATTGTTTTTAATAGCAACTGGACTTAATTAATAGTGACAATAGACTGCACTCCTTTGAGAAAAGAAGGATAATTTATATCTTAAGTAAGAATTGAACAAGTTACTAGAATTTTGCCACAAAACTATACAGAAGAATTAAAATTATATACGTTTATTCTTATAGATATTTATAGTTTTTCATTGGACTTTTACTATTCCATATTCTCTTTACACAATAATGATATACAACGATGATACTAAATGATATGTGAGAACTTTGTTTTCTTTAAATTTGGGTATGATAGGATGCAGTTTGATGGGGAGAGTTCTTCAGTTATGGAATAACTGAGAATTTAAGGTAGAGCCTCAAAAATCCAACAATTTAAAGAAAAGCAGGGACCCTGGAGCAGAGCAAAAGCTGTGTACACTGTCTGGAGCTTTCAAAAGACATTCATGCATCATTGTCATGTTTTGTTAATAGCACCTATCCAAGGTGTTAAAAATTCATTGGCAAATTGGAAGTGACTGGTTCACATATATAGAAATCTTCATTGGGAGCATAATAAAATGTTAATTAAATTTAAAACTTGTTTTGAAAAACAAATTTAATGTAAATTTGCCCCTCTTTGATTCTATTGTTTCTCTTTTTTCTTTTTTAATTTATTTTTTTAAAAAGATTTTAATTATTTGTTTATTTATTCATGAGAGATACAGAAAGAGAGGCAGAGACTAGGCAAAGGGAGAAGCAGACCCCCTGCAGGGAGCCCGATGTGGAACTCAGTCCCCAGACTCCCGGATCATGCCCTGAACCAAAGGCAGATGCTCAACTGCTGAGCACCCAGGTGTCCCAATTTTTTATTTTATTTTAATTGCAGTATAGCTAACTGTTATATTAGTTTTAGTGTGCAGTGTAGTGATTCAACAATTCCATACATCACCCAGTGCCCATCATGACAAGTGCCCTCCTTAATCCTCATCACTTATTTCACACATCTCCCATTCCACCTCCCCTCTGGTAGCCATCAGTTTGTTCTCCATAGTTAAGAGTCTATTTCTTGGTTTGTCTGTCTCTTTTTTTCCCTTTGCTCATTTGTTTTGTTTCTTAAATTCCACAGATGAGTGGAATCATATGGTATTTGTCTCTGACTGACTTATTTCACTTAGTATTATACTTTCTATCTCCATCCATGTTGCAAATGGCAAGATTTCATTCTTTTTATAACTGAATAATATACTATTATAGATATATACCACATCTTCTTTATTCATTCATCTATTGATGGACACTTGGGCTGCTTCCATAACTTGGCTATTGTAAATAATGCTGCTATAAATATAAGAGTGCTTCCTTTTTTTGAGTATTATTTTTATTGAAATATGCTTAACACTCAATGTTACATTAGTTTCAGGTGAATGGAATTGTTTTCTTAATTTTATTTTTGGATTGTTCATTGCAAGTGTATAAAAATACAACTGACTTTTTGGTATATTTGTCTTTGTCCTGCAATGTTATTGAACCCATTTATTAGTCCTCATATTTTTAGGGGTTACTTAGGATTATATGTATAATATGACGTATGTGTTATCTATGAATAAAGATAGCTTTATTTCTTCCTTTCCAGTCTAAATATGTTTATTTTTTTCTTGCCTGGTTCATCTGGATAGAAATATCAATATAATGTTTAATTAAATTGGAGTAAGTGGACATTATTGTCTTGTTCCTGATCTTAGGGGGAATACATTTAGTCTTTTATTAACTATGGGTTTTTTGTAGATGCTCTTTTTCAAGTTGAGGAAATTTTATTCATTCCTAATTTGTTGAGTATTTTTATCATAAAAGGGGAGTAGACTTTGTCAGATACTTTTCCTGCATCTATAGATATCATCGTTTGGTTTGAATATTCTTCTGTTAATATGGTATATTGCATTGGTTGAATTTGGGAGGTTATATCAACCTTGCATTCCTAGAATAAATTCCACTTGGTCATGGTATATAATTCTCATATGTTGCTGACATCAGGTTGCTAGTATTTTTTTTTTTGGTTTGCTAGTATTTTGTTGAAGATTTTTATGTCTATATTCATAAGAGATATTTAGACCAGTTATTTTTTTAATTTCTCTCAATTTGAGTTTGTCCCATCTTTTTCTAATGATTAGGTACAGATTATGTATTTTTGGCAAGATTACCTCAGAAGTGATATTTTGTCTTTCTCAATGTATCATGTCAGAAGATACATAATGCCAATTTGTGTTATTACTAGTGATATTAATTTTCATCATATAAGTTTTTCTAAAATGGGTCCCTTGAAATTTTATCTGAGATGAGCAGTACTTGAAGATCATAAGAGCAATGATATAGCTGCAGAAATAGAAGTTAGCCAACCTCTCTTTCACCTTTGCAGGGCCAAGGGTAGCCAGCTATTAAAAACGGTTTTCCAAGTTGCTGGTTGCTGCTGTTTTGTCATATTCAAATGCCTGGGGACAGTCATGATGAGTGTACCAACTTTATGGAGTACTTAGTATAACTTTGGGGAATGTAGCATAAAGAATAAGAGCTCTGGAATCTGGTTGATTGTGTCTAAATTTCACCTCTGTAATTTGTATTTTGTGACCATGGGTAAATTAATTAGCTTCACTAAGATTTAATTTTCTGACTTGTGAAAGGGGCTAATAATAGTATGTACTTTGTACAGATTTTGTGAAGAATAAAGGAAATTTTGTTCAGTGTTTAGTTTGTAATGAACACGCAAATGTCAGCTGTTGATGATATGAAGGTAAATTTATAGCATCTGGCCTACATGCCAATAAAAATAAGCCCATTTTATCTTGCAGATAAATGTCAGATTTCTGTACCCCTCCTGGTCCTAAGTCTTTCAGTTCCCATCTCTCTCAAGCTTTTATTACATTCTGAAAATACAGATGCTTATCTTTTATAAAACACCTTTAAAAAGCAGCATCTGGAATTTAAAGAGGTCAAGCATTTTAAGGAAACCCACAAGAAAGTACATAATGAGGCACAAAGATGACTTATGACTAATTTTCCATCACTCTAAATTTTATTAACATATTGTTTTGTTTTTCATTTTCTTCTGTGGTTGCCTCCCACTATTGTCCTTTTAACACCTCCACAAAGGAGGGAGTGAAGCAGAAATAATAGGGAAAAAATGAATAAGTCAGTCCTGCTACTTTGGTAATAGAAAGGAAAGAAGGTCGAAAACTAATGAGTTAAATGGGGTTTTGATGTAGTTTTCATCACTAACTTTCTGTTTGTCCCCTAGCATCTTAAGATATTGAGAGTTAATTGTCTCTTGGAGTAACAGAAAAGTAGGAAGTGCTAAAGGACCTCATGACAAAGACAAAGTACTTTTTTTTTCCTTTCAAGAAACCCTGACCCAAAATAAGTAAAAGTAAAAAAGCAACCTATTTTAGTTATAACTTTTTTCTAGATTTATTGAGTTATAATTGACATATAACATTGTGTAAGTTTAAGGTGTACAATATGATGATTTGATATACATATGTATTGCAAAATGATTGCTATAATAAGGTTAAGAACATATTCATCACCTCACATAATTACCATTTCTTTTATGTGGTGAGAACATTTAATATCTATCTCCTAGAAACTTTCAAGTACATACTACAGTATTGTTAACTATAATTTACATGATGTACATTAGATCTCCAGAACTTATTCATCTTATGACACTGTTTGTACCTTTGACAAACAGCTCCCTATTTTCCTCACCCCACAGCCCCTAGAAACCACCATTCTACTCTGTTTCTATTAATTTGGGGTTCTTTTTAGATTCCACATATAAGTGACTCATAAAACCTATACAAGAACAAACTCATCTACCGGTTTTTAAAAATTTAGAATGAGAATCAATTAAATATCACAAATAATTTAAATGTTATTCACTTTCATATCATGGCCAATAAAAGATGAAAAAGAAGAAAGGAGGAGGAGAGAAAGAAGGTAATTACTGTTAGGAAAGGAATGGAGGGGGTATAGGAAGAGAAGGCAGAAAAGGGTCCTTCTTTTAAAAAGCAAACAGTTGTTTTCTAATAAAGCACTGAGATTGAAGGTTAATATTCCTACTGTGTAAGATCACTTAGGACTAAAGAAATTAAGGCTACTATTAGGAAAGTGGAGTTGTAGAAAAGATTAAACGAGTAAGATTGTGTACCTAAAAAAGAAAACAGTGAAAGAAGTGGCATAATTTCTGTCTTTATATATCTCAAAGGCTTACAAGAAAGAGGAATTAGATTTATATTGCAGAAGCTATATGGGGAATAAAAGTTTGTTTCAACATAGGTGAGCATGGAATGGGGTGACTACTTTTAGGAGGCAGTAAGAGTATTCTTCATTGGAGGGGCTTTGGCATCAAATGAAGCTTCTTCAGTTTAGGTGACTTTTAAGGTCTTCCTGACCCTGTGGTATTGGGGGTTACTAAAGTAATTTGGTGTGTTATTTTCCATTATTCATAGAAGATTGTGTGGAAAGCTTGTATTGCCTTAATTTTCTGGAAGGTAGACCGTGATGTTTTATGAACTATGTGATGTGATGACTAGCATAGTGTGGGGCTTCTTCAATAGGAACTAATGGTGTAAGACTTAGGCGACAGCATTGATGTTACTGTGAATGTCCACTCTGTGAGTCCATTTGTAATGACTAAAATAAGAAACAAAATAAAAATAACAAATTCAAGGTATTGAAATTCTATTTAGCTTTCTATTCCCAACACTAGATATTTGTTTCACTGTGGGCCTTTGCCTAAATTAGAAGTTTAACTAAATAAAAACATTTCTGAATCTCTCAAGTTCTTTTATTTCACAGCAGCGGACAACCCTCAGTTTGTTCTCTATTGTTGAGTCTCTTATAGTTTGCTTCCCTATTCTTTTTTTTTAAGATTTATTTATTTATTTATTTATTTATTTATTTATTTATTTATTTATTTATTTATTTTAGACACAGAGAGAGAGAGAGAGAGAGAGGCAGAGACACACACAGGAGGAGGGAGAAGCAGGCTCCATGCTGGGAGTCAGACGTGGGACTCGATCCCGAGACTCCAGGGTCGCACCCTGGGCCAAAGGCAGGCGCTAAACCGCTGAACCACCCAGGGATCCCCATTCCCTATTCTAATAGTACAAATGAAAACAGAATAGGATGAATAAGAATCAATAATTTAAATGGAGAAATCATATTTCAAATTGGACTTTAAAGGGTATAAAATGCATTGTGTAAGAAATCTGTACAAGGTATGTTTTAATATGTTAATGTTCACATATTTTATTACATTGGCATTTAAGTTGTTGGAAAGAGTTTAATAGGTCCACAGCAGATGCTATTCTATCTTATTCTATCTTAATATCTTATGCTATTCTATCTATTAGTTTAATAGGTCCACAGCAGATGCTATTCTATCTTATTCTATCTTTTGCCAAGTCCTCAACTGTTGGGAAAAGGAGTTACTTGTAATATGGATGTTTTGCTGTCACCGCTTTAAGTAAAAGTAAGAAAAATAAGTATAACTCATTCAGGAAATACATGTTCACTGGTGAAGTTTTAAATAAAGTCATATCAAGTGAAGTAGGATGCACTTAAGCTGGAGGATCTTCAGTAATCATTAAAATGTTAATCTAGCTTTTAAAAGCAATGTTTTTATCTCTAAGTATAAAGAGGGTGTTTGCTTATTCATTACCTATTCATTCTAAATAGAATAAATCATTTGGGAGTTAAGAAAGCAAGAACTCATCTTTTCTAATCTATAAAGAAAAACAAATTAGCTACAGAAGCCAATATTTTAGTTTCTTTTCATATGGACTGGGCTGGAATTTCTTTAAAAATTAAATTTGTAAGATTCAGACATCACTTAATTTAACACATAGGTAATTTTACTCTAGGTAAAAATGAGCCTAAATGCTCATTATTTTTGGTGAGAAACAATCAGCAAAATGAAAAGGCAACTTATGGAATGAGAGAAAATATTTGCAAATCATGTACTTGATAAGGGATTAATATCCAAAATAGATAAGGAATTCACACAACTCAATAGTAAGCAAAACAAAAACCAAACCAAATCCAATTAAATAGTAGACAGAAGAACTGAACAGACATTTTTCTAAAGAATATATATAAATGGCCAACAGGTACATGAAAAGGTGCTCAACATAACTAATCATCAGAGAAATGCACATCAAAACCATGATGAGTTATGACTTCACACTTGTTAGGGTGGTTATCAATCAAAAAGATAAAAGATAACAAGGGTTGTCAAAGATATGGGAAAAGGATACCCATGTGCACTGTTGGGGGGAAAGTAAATTGGTTCAGTCACTCTGGAAAACAGTATGGAGGTTCCCCCCAAAATTAAAACTAGGACTACTCTATGGTCCAGCAATCTCACTTCTTGATGTATATTCAAAAAAAAAGAAAAACCACCAAAATCAAGGTCTTGAAGAGATATCTGCATTCCCATGTTCATTGCAGCATTATTCACAATAGGCAAGATATGAAAGCAACCTAAGTGTCAACAGAAGAATGGATAAAGATGTGAGGGGTGTGTGTGTGTGTGTGTGTGTGTGTGTGTGTGTGTGTGTATGTGTGTTATTCAGCCATAAGAAAGAAGGAAATCCTGCCATTTGGAACAACATGGGTAGATCTTGAAGGTATTTTGCTAAGTGAAATAAGTCAGACAAAAACAAATGCTGAGATCACTTACATTTGGAATCTAAAAAAGTCGAACTCGTGGAAACAGAGTAGAATGGTGGTTGCCGAGATCTGGAGGGTGAGGGAAATCGGGAGATGCTAGTGAAAGAGTAATGTCAATTATCTCTCAATAAAGCTGAAGAAAAATGTTAAATAAATAAATTTTAAAAGGAAGCCAGAGGTTGTTGCCAGCTGAGGTAGTTGAAGAAGACTTTTTTTTAAGATTTTATTTATTTATTCATGAGACATAGAGAGAGAGAGAGGCACAGACACAGGCAGAGGGAGAGGCAGGATCCATGCAGGGAGCCTGACATGGGACTCTATCCTGGGTCTCCAGGATCACACCCTGGGCTGAAGGCAGCGCTAAACCGCTGAGCCAACTGGGCTGCCTGAAGAAAACTTCAAAAATGTAGAACTTGAACAAGATAGTGAAAGAAACCAGAATTCACGGAAAATAATATAATTCCCTGCTTGATTAATGATGGTGTTAAGATGCAGAGACAGAAATGGGAATATTGTTGTATGGGGGAGCCAATAATGCAATAGTTTGTTTAAGGGACAATAATTTATATTAGGGAATAGTGGCAGAGGATGTTAGGTTCAGATCATGAAGTGCCTTAATACCAAGCTAGGGAACCACTGATGGTTTTTGAGTAGGGAGATAAGGGCATATGCAAAGAGGATGTTTTTCTAGAGAGTGTTTTGCCTGGTGGCTCAGTGGTTCAGCATTTGCCTGCAGCACAGGGCTTGATCATGGAGTCCCACATTGGGCTCCTTGCATGGAGCCTGCTTCTCCCTCTGCCCGAGTCTCTGCCTCTCTCTCTCTCTCTCTCTCTCTCTCTCTCTCTCTCTCGAATAAATAAAATCTTTTAAAAAAAGAGAGAGAGACTGTTTTTGCCAGCAGTGTGGAAAATGTTTTGGAGGCAGAGAGAGCAGCTAGAAAGCTCTTACTCTAACCCAACAGTGAGAGAATAAGGGCCTAGCATAGGGTGCTATTAGCATTGCAAAAAGATGCACTAGAGATTAGATTTGGTGACTCCTATAGATTCAGGGACCAGGAATGGCTCCTAGTTGCTCAGGTTTGAAACCCTAAAACGTGACTTTGACAGAAATAAGAGAGTGGTTTTAACTCCATACATTTTCCAGTGATCCTGAAAGGATTTATTTTTGTTAGCTTTGATACATTTGATACGTTTATTTTTGTTAGCTTTGATACATAAAATAGATAATCATTCCATTTGATGATGAAGCTGAAAATTAATCTTAAAATGTAAAATATAAGTCACTATTTTAATTATATATCTACATGTCTTCTAAAAATACACTCTGCATCTGAGTTGTAAAGAATGTGTATTAAGGTTGAGTCAAACAAGTATGTATTTTTAATAGAAATATTAACTAAATTTAGTCTTCTTGATTAGTGATTCAAATCGACATAATTTATTCCACTAATGCAGATTTTTGTGCCCTCTGTGGGGGAGGGGTTTCTGGAAGGGCAAGGTGGTTTATTGACAGCAGGGACTGGAACATTGCCAAGCCAGTCCCAGAGCTCAGCCCACTTTGTCTAGAAATTAAAGCCAATAGAAAGTTCCCTGAGGCTCCATGACAACACAAAAATGTATGGGGTGTCCTTTCTGAACCAACACGGAGTTAAAAAGCAAGAAGCCAATTATATTCAATCTCACATTGTTCTGTAATTGTTTCTTATAATTATATATTCAGTCATGTATTGTTGGCTAATTGGTTTGTGTCAATTACATATCTTCCTTCTTTTATTGTCAAATTGTTTCACATGCATCAGACACAGTATTCCTAGGTAAACTGGAAGCTCCCCAGGGACAGGGACTATGCTTCTCTTTTGTTCCCTCCCATGAATAGCATGATACCTGGCACATGGCTAAGTGTTGAGGTAGAATAAGATATATTAGAATATTTGTCTGGATCCATAGTACTATTGTGTACTTCTCTAACATTTTAGATTTCACAACAGTACTGTAAATGTTAACTTTATGCCAGCAAGATGATTTTATATTACTATTACAGTTATTCCCAGTGATGTTTGTATACAATCATGCAGACACAAAGTAGAAAGTAGAAATATATACTTATTTGTAAAATGAGAGGATCTGACTGATTAATGATCTGTTCTTGGCTTTTCCACTCAGGCCTGCTAGTTAAATTCACTGAGCTCAGAATTTCCCTATCTGCAAAATAGGACAAGAATTCCTACCTTGGCAACTGGTTGTGATGATTAAATACATAACAGGTAAATATCCTGGCAGTACCGGTTCCTGGGAGTGAGAACAGGTAACCCATTGCCCATTTTGTTGAGATGTGCTACAGCGATGACAATAAATCCCTTTTTGACAAATCTATTCAGGAATTCTTGTTCTGAGTAGTGATATCTATGACCAACACTAAGGTACTGTTAAACTCTAAAATGCTGTGATTATCATTTTCATGATCCCTCTTCATGTACATTGCCATTTATGGTAAACAAATGTTTTCGCAGCTCTTATCTCATTTGACCTTCACAACAGAAATGTGTTAAAAGCATTAATTTCTTTATTGAGTCAATTTCTTTATTGAGTACTGGTGATGTTGACAATGTATCAGTGAAAATAGAGATGATACAGATAAAAATTCCTGCTGTCACGGAACTCACATTCTGATGGATTGATCTCTGAGTGCAGAAATCTGGCTACTAGTTCTGATGTAATTATTAATTCATTAGTTGTAAGAGAAGTATGTGTATGTGTTTATATTCATATATTGCATGTGTTCTTATCTAAATGCTTTCACAGGACATTTACTGTTTCAAATAGATTATTGTCTCCAATAGAATACTGATTTAATCCCACCTAAATTTTACAAAATTTGTCTTTAGAATGTATAGATTTTCTCAGGTCTCTGTTTGGTGACGTCTTTGGGCAACCCTTGATGCCTTGTCTCAAGGAGGGACCTAAGGACAATTATTCAGTGTGTTTTTCTCCAGCATGTTATTTTATACATCTGCCTTTCATTTTGCTTTTTGTTTTGTTTCAATTTTGAACTTAATGAAAAGTAATGTAGAGGCTCTGTATTGTTTGCTTTCTGTCTTTTTGCTTAATTAAGGCTGTGCCATCTAATTATTGCAACTCCTTAAAGATTCTCAATTGAATAAAATAATTATTTTCTAAGTGTTTTCTTACCTCTCTTCTTTATTTTCACATCCTCCCTAGGAATTTTGGGCCTGTTATTATGATTGCTGTTTGACAGCAGGAGAAACTAAGGTATAAAGAAAGTAAATACTCTCTAGGATTAAAAAGCAGTAAATGTTACTCATCGACTTGTGCTTTGTTCACTATAGCAGTTTCCCCCAACTCAGCCAGCCAGTGATCTATCACACCAAGAGAGAAGGCTGCAGTTGTTGCTGAACTTGGAGCCAAAAGACTTGGCCTCTGGACCTAGTTCTGCCTCTTTTATGACCTTGGACAAGCAGTTAAGCATTCTGGATGTCAATAAAATGGGATAAATGATGAGCTTTTCTAAAACTTTTTTGGATACCTTTCTCTAATCTTCTCTTTGTTTTTTTTGTTTGTTTGTTTGTTTGTTTTTGTTTTTTCTCTCAGCTTTTCTTTCTTTCTTTGATTTCTTACCCTGCTGAGACTAGCTCCGTCTCTTGCAGTCCTGACTCTGATCTTTTTTTTTTTTTAGAGAGAGAGAGAGTGCAAGCAGGGAGGGAGGGGCAGAGGGAGAAGGGGAGAGAGAATCTTAAGCAAGCTCCATGCCCAGTGCAGAGCTGGACACAGGGCTCAATCTCAGGACTCTGAGGTCATTACCTGAGCTGAAATCAAGTCAGATGCTTAACTTACTGAGCCACCCAGGTGCCCCTGACTCTGATCTTCTTTAGTCTGCCCCTAACCCTGTTGGTATCATATTGTCCTATGTCGTATTTAGTTGATCCATTTCTTGCATTATCCTTGAATTAACAGAAAGTGAGCCCAATTTGGCATCTTTACAAAGGATACAGTATCCTAAATCATCCCTTATCAAAAGAATATGAAATATTCTGCACAATGAGGATTAAAGATCCTAAATAACTGGGTAAAGATCTCTTACTTTAAGGAGCTAATGAATAAGTTTATTTAAATACATTTTTAAAAAGAGGCTATCAAGCTAAGGAAACTATTAAGTTGGTGTGTGGGGATGCAGGCATGTATGTGTACAATTTTAATTAAGTTTGAATGTTATTTGGATCTAGATATGTAAAGTGTATGTACCAAAGGAGTTATTGTTAGTGATTAATAGTGAGTAGAATAGCTTTTGAAATGTGTTAGTTACTGTTTACTGAGGCTGAATGCTAGAAATACTGATAGCATGAAACTCTACCTCCTAAATGCTCCCAAGGTCCAATTCTGCCTTCTGTCTAATCTTCACTAAATCATAGCATATTTTTCAGAACATTATAATTTAGATATCTGGTTGAAAGGAGAGGGATTAGTCAAACAGCGTAAATGTTCTCTTTGAAGCTAGGTTTTTCCTTCTTTTATGTTCATATGAGAATATATTATATCACCCAAACCCCCCTTATTTTAAGATTTTTCTTGATGCCTGAAAGGCAAGGGCAAGGAGCACACAGGCTTTCTTCCTTTATCACTTAGGAGTTTAGCATCCTGGGACCTTGTGGGAAATAAAAGAACTTTGTTACTGTGTTGTGGGGACCCAAGAAAGTGGGAAGCTGGCTATATGAGGCTGCCTGTCTCTCCAAGTCTGGAGGAGGGTGGGTTCACTTAACTAGCCTATTCAGAGGCTAGGGATATGGCTAAGTAACACTACCTCGCTTAGAGGAATGGATGGCTTTTTCTGACAACATGTGAACTCAGTCTTACCCCTTACTGCTAGTCTTTTCAATTTAGGCTCTGACTGCTACTACTTAAGGAATGAGCTACAAGTAAATACTTCAAGCTAGTGGAGGGTTTGGATTTGTCTATAAGATTATGATAAATATCTGAATTGTAGTTTTAACACCAGACACAAAGGAATGCTATCAACAATGACACCCTGAAATGGAGACAGCTTTTTCTACTTTAAGTAGGATGCTTTTTTGCACACTTTTTATGGGAAGGAGCCAGTCCCACGTTGCATAGTCTACAGATAGTATATGGAGGGAAAGGGAAAATGAAAGGGGAAGTCATACTGAGAGATGACATTGGAAAGGTAAACAATGTAAGGCTTATCTTGGAAGATCTTGAATACTAGGCTGAGGAATCTAAAATTTATTGTTTATGTATACAGTTAGAGCAGATCTTGCTGTGATCTGGATTATAAGGGGTAGAAGAGTGTATATAGCCTTGAGGTTTAAACAAACCTGGTTTTGCATTCCTCTTTCTGATACTTACTATGGGATTTTTGCTATGTTGCTGCTTCTTTCATGTGCTTCACTTTTCTTTTTTGTAGAATATGGATAATAGTAATTTTTCTTACATAGTTATTAAGTGTTACAAATATTAAGTGAGATTATGTACATAAAGTTTAGTGCCTGACATGTTGTAGGTACTCAACATGCTATTTACTCAACTATTTACTCCTAAATAGTACTATTAGGAGTAATCTTTGGACCTAACATTATAGCCCTTTGATTCCAGTTTGGTAAATAAGCTTTGGAAGAAGCAAATGAGATTTGTCTCTGTTTAGGGACTACACAACTTCCAATTTTTTGAGCAGTTGATAACACAGAAAACAAGCCCAGAGAAGAAATGGATTGCCTAAACTGACATAATAATGTCAGAGCTAGGACTAGAACTCAGGTCTCCTAATGCTAAATTCAATGTCCTTTTAATTACAACTTAGTCCCCCTGAATATATCCTGCCAGCCCTTTCTGGCCTGCCAGGTCTCTGTGGAGAGGTCTGCTGTTACCCTAATACTCCTCCAAACTGGAGCTTAGGTTAATTTTACTTTGATTTGTTTCTGCCAAGGCTATGGTAGACCATATCGAGTAGCTTTGAAAGTTACAGCTTTATGAAAAAAAAAGAAAGTTACAGCTATATGAATGGCACAAGAGTAAGCAAGAATAGTAATTTGCATACTAATGTACATTATTTATGGTAAACCCACTAGAAAAAACCCCACACCTACATCTCTCCTCATTTTGTCCTTAAAATCTAGAATTTATTAAAAATTAATACAATCAAAAGATCTCTTATCATTGAGACAAGCTTTCATAATGGTAATTTTCTTTAAAAAATCTTAATTTTGAAGAAATACAGTTTTCAAGTTGTACAAAGATGATTCATTTTATAAATTGCAATTATTATCTTATTCTGTCTAGAGAAAATACATTGAAATTTTCTTTGTTTCAAAAGTACTGAAGCAATGTTGATATATTTTCTTTCTTCCTCTTGATAGAGCCTACTTTCATGGAATTATTTTGTAATCCTATTTATTTTTTAATTTTTTAAGATTTATTTATTTATTCATGAGAGACACAGACTGAGAGAGAGAGCCAGAGATACAGGCAGAGGGAGAAGCAGGCTTCTCACAGGGAGCCCGATGAGGGACTGATCCGGATCCCGGGATCACTACTTGAGCTGAAGGCAGGTGCCCAACTGCTGAGCCACCCAGGCGTCACTATTTTTTAAGATTTTTATTTATATTCCAGTTAGTTAACATACAGTATAATATTTATTTTAGGTATACAATATAGTGATTCAACTCGCATACAAAACCCTGATGCTCATCACAGCAAGTGCACTACTTAATCCCCATCACCTATTTAACCATCCCTCTACCCACACCCCCTCTGGTAACCATCAGTTTGCTCTCTATACACGAGTCTGGTTTTTAGTTTGATTTTCTCTCTCTAATTTTTCCTCTTTGCTCATTTGTTTTGTTTCCAAAATTCTATATATGAGTGAAATCATATGGTATTTGTCTTCCTCTGACACATTTCCCTCAGCATAATAATCTCTAGCTCCATCCAGGTCGTTGCAAATGGCAAGATTTCATTCTTTTTTGTGGCAGAGTAATATTCTATTGAATGTATAAATAACACCCTCTTTATCTTTTCATCAGTCAATTAAAACTTGGGCTGTTTCCTTAATTTGACTCGTAGATAATGCTGCTATAAACATTGAGGTGCACATAGCCCTTTGAAATAGTGTTTTTGTATTTTTTGGGTAAATACCTAGTAGTACAATGGCTGGGTCATGGAGTAGTTCTATTTTTAACTTTTTGAAGAACTTCCATACTGTTTTCCAGAATGGCTGCAGCAGTTTGCATCCCCACCAACAGTGCAAAAGTGTTCCCTTTTCTCCACATACCCACCAACATATGCTTGTCCTTATGTTGTTCATTTTAGCCATTCTGGCAGGTGTGACATGGCAGCTCATTGTAGTTTTGATTTGTATTTCCCTGATGCTGAGTGATGCTGAGCATTTTTCATGTCTTTATAGGCCATTTGAATGTCTTCTTTGTTTTTTTTTAGATTTTATTTATTTATTCATGAGAGACACAGAGAGAGACACAGGCAGGGGGAGAAGCAGGCTCCATGCAGGGAGCCTGATGTGGGACTCCATCCCGGGTCTCCAGGATCACGCCCCTGGGCTGAAGGCGGCGCTAAACCACTGAACCACCCAGGCTGCCCTGGATGTCTTCTTTGGAAAAATGTCTATTCATGTTTTTTTTAATTGGATAATTCGTTTAGGGGATGTTGAGTTTCATAAAGTTCTTTATATATATTGGATACTAACACTTTATCAGTTATCTCCTTTGCAATTATCTTCTCACATTCTGTAGGTTGCCTTTACATTTTCTTGAATGTTTCCTTCACTGTGCAGAAGCTTTTTATCTTGATGAAGCTCCAAAAGTTTATTTTTGTTTTTGTTTCCCTTGTCTCAGGAGACCTACCTATAAAGAAGTTGCAATGGCTGATGCCAAATACATTGTGGCCTGTGTTCTCTTCTATGATTATAATGAATTCCTGTTTCACATTTAGGTCTTTAATCCACTTGAAATTATTTTTGTGTATGGTGAAAGAAAGTGGTTCACATTCATTCTTTTGCATGTTGCTCTCCAGTTTTCCCCATACCATTTGTTGAAGAGAGTGTCTTTTTCCCATTGATAGTCCTTCCTGTTTTGTGGAAGATTAATTAACCATAAATTTGTGGGTCCATTTCTGGACTTTCTGTTCTCTTCCATTGATCTATGTGTGCATTTTTGTGCCAGTACCATACAGTTTTGATCACTACAGCTTTGTAATATAACATGAAGTTTGGAATTGTGATGCACAGTTTTGCTTTTCTTTTTCAAGGTTGCTTTGGCTATTCTGGGTCTTCTGTGGTTCCATACAAATTTTAGGATTATTTGTTCTAACTCTGTTAAAAATGCTGTTGGTATTTTGATAGGGATTGCATTGAATGTGTAGATTGTTTTGGGTAATATAGACATTTTAACAATATTTATTCTTGCAATCCATGAGGATGAAATGCCTTTCCATTTCTTTGTGTCATCTTTAATTTCTTTCATCAGTGTTTATAGTTTTCAGAGTACAGGTCTTTCACCTCTTTGATTAGGTTCATTACTAGGCATCTTATTGTTTTGGGTTCAATTGTAAGTGGGATTGATTTCTTAATTTCTCTCTCTGCTGTGTCGTTATTGGTATACAGAAATGCAACACATTTCTATACATTGATTGATCTTGTATCCTTCAACTTGACTTAATTTGTATATAAGTTCTAGCAGATTTTGGTGGAATTTTGCAGGTTTTCTAAATAGAGTATCACGTCATCTGCAAATAGTGAAAGTATTACTACCTCCTTGCCTATTTGGATGCCTTTAATTTTTTTTTTCTGATTGCTGTAGCTAGAACTTCCAGTACTTTTTAACATAAAGGTGGTGAGAGTGAAAATCCCTGTCTTATTCCTGACTGTAGAGAAAAGGTCTCTGGTTTTCCCCATTGAGGATGATATTAGTTGCGAGTTTTTCATTAGATGGCCTTTATTATGTTGAGATACGTTACTTCTAAACATACTTTGTTGAGGGTTTTTATCATGATTTGATGTACTTTGTTAAATGCCTTTTTCTCCATCTATTGAAATGATCATACAATTCTTATTCTTTCTTTTTATCAATATGGTATATAACATTCATTGATTTGTGAATACCGGATCACCCTTGCATCCTAGGTATGAATCCCATTTGGCTGTGGTGAATGATTAAATGTATTGTTGGATTCAGTTTGCTGGTATTTTATGGATAATTTTTCAGTCGATGTTCATCAGAGATATTGGATTGTAGTTCCATTTTGTAGTGGCATCTTTACTTTTGGTATCAGGGTAATGCTGCCCTCATAAAAAGAATTTGAAAGTTTCCCTTCCTTTTCTGTTTTTTGGAATGATTTGACAAGAATGGTATTAATTCTTTAAATTTTTGGTTGAATTCACCTATGAAGCCATGTGGTCCTGGACTTTTCTTTGTTGGCAGATTTTTTATTACTGAGTCAATTTCTTTGCTAGTTATTGGTCTGTTCAAGTTTTCTACTTATTCCTATTTCAGTTTTGGTAATTTACATGTTTCTAGGAATTTATCCATTTCTTCTGGGTTGTCCAATTTGTTGGTATATATTTTTCAGTAAAATTCTCTTATACTTGCTTATATGTCTGTGGTGTTTGTTGTGATCTCTTCTCTCTCATTTGTGATTTTATTTATTTGAGCCCTTTCTCCTTTCTTTTGATAAGTCTGGCTAGGGGTTATCAATTTTATGTTTTCAAAGAACCATCTCCTGGATTCATTGATTTGTTCTATTGGGTTTTTTAGTTTCTATTATCATTTATTTCTGTTCTAATCCTCATTATTTCCTTCCTTCTGCTGGCTTTAGGTTTTTTTTTTTGTTGTTGTTGTTATTTTTCTAGTTCCATTGGGTATATGATTAGGTTGTTTATTTGAGATTTTTCTTGCTTCTTGAGGTGGGCCTGAATTCCTATATACTTCCATTTTAGGACTGCTATTGCTGCATCCCAAATATTTTGGACCATCGTGTTTTCATTTTCATTTGTTTCCATGTATTTGAAGACTTTGATTTCCTGGTTGTCTCATTCATTGTTTAGTAGCATATTATTTAACTTTCATTTGTTTGTGATTTTTCTAGATTTTTTTTTCTTCTGGTTGACTTCTAGTTTCATTGTATTGTGGTCATAGAATGTGCATGGTATGATCTCATTCTTTTTATACTTTTTGAGGACTAATTTGTGATCCACTATGTGATCTATTCTGGAGAATGTTCCCTGTGCACTCACAAAGAATGTGTATTGTGCTTCTTTAGGGTGAAATGTTCTGAATATATCTGTTTTTTCTTTTTAATTTATTTTTTATTGGTGTTCAATTTACTAACATACAGAATAACCCCCAGTGCCCGTCACCCATTCACTGTTAAGTCCCTCAGGCTATTGTGTCATTCAAAGTCATTGTTTCTTTGTTGATTTTATATTTAGATTGTTTTTCTATTTAGATTGTCCCCTGAGGTAAGTGGCATGTTAAAGTCCCCTGTTATTACTGCATTATTATCAATTAGTTCCTTTATTGTTTTATATTTTGCTTACTCCCATGTTGGGTGAATAAATATTTACAGTCATTAGATCTTCTTATTGGTTAGTCCCCTTTATTATGATATAGTGTCCTTTTTCATCTTTTGTTACAGTCTTTGGTGTAAAGTCTAGTTTGTCTGATATAAATATTGCCATTCCAGATTTCTTTTGACATCTATTTGCATAATAAATGTTTCTCCATTCCCTCACTTTCAGTCTGCAGGTGTCTGTGAGACTAAAATGAGTCTCTTGTAGACAGCATATAGATGGTCTTGTTTTTTATTCATTCTCACCCCCTATGTCTTTTGATTGGAGCATTGAGTCCATTTATATTCATAATGATGTATGATAGATGCGTATTTATTGACATTTTAGTATTCATTTTGTCATTGTTTCTGGAGTTTTTCTCAGAAAAACTGTCTTCATCACTTTTGGTCTTCCTTTCCACTTAAAGAGTTCTCCTTAATATTTCTTGCAGGGCTGGCATGGTGTCATGAACTCCTTTAGTTTTTGTTCGGGGAATTCTTTATCTCTACTTCTATTCTGAGTGATAGACTTAATGGATAAAGTATTCTTGGCTGCAGATTTTTCCCATTCCTTACTTTGAATATATCATGCCAGTCCTTCTTGCTTGCCAAATTTCTGTTGAGAAATCTCTAGTTAGCCTTATGGGTCTTACCTTATAACTTAAGACTTCTTTTCTTCTTGCTGCTTTTAAGATTTTTTTTCTTTTTTCTTTTTTTTTTTACAATTTGACTTGGCATTGGCCTTCTTTGTTGATTTTCATAGGGGTTCTTTGTGCCTACTGTATGTCTGTTTCTTTCTCCGGATTAGTGAAGGTTTTTTTTTTTAAGATTTTATTTATTTATTCATGAGAGACACAGAGCAAGAGAGAGGCAGAGACACAGGCAGAGGGAGAAGCAGGCTCCACACAGGGATCCCAACACTGGACTCGATCCCAGATCTTCAGGATCACATGCTGGGCTGAAGGCAGGTGCTAAACCGCTGAGCCACGTAGACTTCCCAGATTAGTGAAGTTTTCAGCTATTATTTCTCCAAATAGATTTTCTGCCCTCTTTTCTCTCTCCAGTTCTTCTGGGACTCCTATGAAATGAATGTTATTACATTTGATGGAGTCACTTAGTTCACATAATTTGTTCTAATATTGCATAATTCTTTCTCTCTTCTTTTCAGCTTCATTACATTTCATTATTTTGTCTTCTAGGTCACTGATTTGCTCCTCTGCTTCTTTCACCCTGCTGTTCATTGCATCAAGTGTGTTTCTAATCTCATTTATTGCACTTTTATCTCTGTGGCTTCTCACTGATGTAATCTATTCTTTTCTCAAGCCCAGTGAGTATCCATATGATTGTTGTTCTAAGATCTCTATCAGTCATTTTATTTATATCTGTTTCACTTAGTTCTTTGGCCATGGTCTTATCTTGTTCTTTCATTTGGAGTAAATTCATGTCTTCTCATTTTGTCTAAGTTTCTGTCTTCTTTGTGTTATAAAAGCCAGATATGTCTCCTGTTCCTGAAAGTAATGGCTTTATGAAGAAGAGATCATAGAATACCTAGGGCCTGGCACTTTAGAGGCATGTCTCTGATGTGTGCTACATGCACTCTGCTCTTGTTTTGACCACTTTATCTTTCAGTCCAGTCTTCTACAGAGGTTCTCCTTGCCTGCAATGGGCAATATTTGGTGCCTGGCCTGAGTGTGTCACGTTTTAACTAGGTGAGCTCTGGTCTTCTTGTGAAGCGAGACCTATCACTACCTCACCGGAACTGAGGCCTTGCAAAACTTTCTGGTTGGGCAACATGTATAGGCAAGGTTTTGTGCTGGTCTTCTGGGGGAGGGACCCACCACAGTGGAACTGAGGCAAGCATGACTGACAAGGGCAGTTCCACTGGAGCGCAGAGGGATGCGTCTTGGTATAAGCAAGTTAGGCAGCCAGTGTTGGCTCTGCACTACTTCCCACTGGTGGCTCTATGTTTAGGGTGGGGGGCAAGGGAAGGAAATGATGCTGGCCAGCTCTTTTATTCCTGAAGAGGTCTCTCCTTGAACACTGCCTCTCAGGAACACACTCTAAGAAGAGCAAATAATCCCCCTGTGTGTGCCAGGTGCTCTTCAAATCACTGTTTCCATGCTGTCTGCCCCCCGGGTTGTTTGCCTGCCATCTCCCCATGAGCAGCATAGTGCCCTCTGGCCTCTAGCCCAGCAAAGCCCATTGAGCTTTCAAACTCTAGCTTTAAGCCCCGCTGGTTGTTAGAACTCAAAATTTGGCCTTTCTCATTTACTAAACCAATGGCTTTGGGAAAACATTCTCCTTATGCATTCCTCTGTGTGCTTCTCTCTCATACATCCTTCTCCATGGCTACAGCTCCCTATGCTCCAGAGCACCTGTAATCCATTTCTCCCCTAAACCACATCTCTGCACTTCTTATCTCCTTTGATGTGGCCTCCTCTCTCCCTTTATTGGTAGAGTTTGTTCTGTCAGTCTTCAGGACTATTTCTGGGGTATTTAGAATGATTTGATAGTTATCTAGTTGTGTTTATGGGATGAGGCAAGCCTAGGGTCCTCCTACTGCACCACCTACTTCCTTTCCTTCAGATATATGACACTTTGGCTGTCTATTCCTTAACTGATGGATATTTGGCTATTGTGAATAGTACTATTGTGAATAGTACTGCTATGAATATTCAAACAAGGTTTTGTTTGTACATGACTGTCAGTTCTTTTAGGTATACACCAAAGAGTGGAATTACAGAATTGTATGGCAATTCTATGTTTAACTTTTTGAGGAACCACCAAACTGATTTATACAGTGGCTGTAGCATTTTCCATTCCCACCAGTGATGTTTCAGTATTCCAGTTTTTCCACATCCTCACCAACATTTGTTATTTTTCTTCTTTTTTGTTATTACAGTCAACCTAGTGGGGGTGACATGATATTTCATTGTACTTTTGATTTGCATGTCTCTAATGACTAATGACACTAAGCATTTTTTCATGTGCTTATTAACCATTTGTGAATCTTCTTTGGAGAAATGTCTGTTCAAGTCTTTTGCCCAGGGTTATTTGCTTTTTGTTGTTTAGTTGTAGGCTTTCTTTATATATTCAGGATACCAAAGTACATATATGATTTGCAGCTATTCCATTTTGTGGATTGTATTTTCTCTTTCTTGATAGTTTCCTTTGAGGCACACAAGTTTTTAATTTTCATGAATTCCAATTTAGTTTTTCTTTGGTTGCTTATACTTTTAGTGTCATATCTAAGAAACTATCACCAAACCCAAGATGATGAAGATTTACTTGTATGGTTTCATCTATAAGTTTTATAGCTGCATCTCTTATACTTAAGTTTTTAAGCCATTTTCAGTAAATATTTTCTATATAGTGTGACATAAAGGTACATCATTTTTTCATGCTGATATCCAGTTGTCTCAGTATCATTTGTTGAAAAGATTATTCTTTCCTGATTGAATATTCTTGCCACCCCCGTCAAATTTAATTAACCCTAGGTGTATGGGCTTATTGCTGGAATCTCAATTCTATTCCATTGATCTATAATTTTATACTCATGTGACTACCACACTGTTTTGTTTGCTGTAGCTCTGCAGTAAGTTTAGAAATTAGGAAATGTGAGTCCTCCAATTTGTTAGGTTTTTATTCAAGATTATTATGGTTATTCTGAGCCTTATACAATTCCAAATGAATTTGAGGATTAACTTTTCTACTTCTGCAGAAAAGGCCACTGAGGTTTCAGCAGGGATTGCATTGAATTTGTAGATTGATTTGGGAGCAATTGGTATCTTAACAATATCTTCCCATACCTAAACACAGGGTATCTTTCCAACCACTCAGGTCTTATTTAATTTCCTTCAACTGTGTTTTTGTGGTTTTAAGCGTGCAAGTCTTCCATCTCCTTCATTAAACTGATCCCTAAGTATTTTATTCTTTTTGATACTATTGTAAATGAAATAATTTCCTTTTAGGTAATCACAGAGCTTCTTATTTTAAAACTTAGAAACTCAATTGTCCTGTTTTTTTTTTCAATTGTCCTGTTATAGAGAAATAAATATACTGTGGTCTCTCCAAAGGATAGAATTTTTTTCTAAATAACAAGGACAGAATGGAATCTCTTGAGATACTGATAACTACAAAATCTTAGACACATTAAGATAACACTTTTCATTAAATAGATAAAATTAAATATGAAATTGTTTCTTCACTTCCTTTATGGATTGTTCATTGCCAATGTATAGGAATACAACTAACTTTTCTGAGTTGATTTTATATCCTGTAATTTTGCTGAATTTATTTGCTACAATAGTCTTCTTTTTTTCCCTTTTTTTAAATAATAAATTTATTTTTTATTGGTGTTCAATTTGCCAACATACAGAATAACACCCAGTGCTCATCCCGTCAAGTGCCCCCCTCAGTGCCCGTCCCCCATTCACCCCCACCCCCCACCCTCCTCCCCTTCCACCACCCCTAGTTCGTTTCCCAGAGTTAGGAGTCTTCATGTTGTCTCCCTTTCTGATATTTCCTACCCATTTCTTCTCCCTTCCCTTCTATTCCCTTTCACTGTTATTTATATTCCCCAAATGAATGAGACCATATAATGTTTGTCCTTCTCCGATTGACTTATTGCTATAATAGTGTTCTTGAGGAGTTTTTAGAATTTTCTGTATAAAACCTCATGGCACCTGTCAATAGAGATAGTTTTACTTTTTTCTCTACAAGTTTGATGCTTTTTATTTACTTTTCCAGTCTAATTTCTTTGGCTAAGACATTCAGTACAATGTTGAATAGAAGTTCTATAATCAGGAATCACCAGGGTAGCACAGTCAGTTTGGCATCCAACTCTTGGTTTTGGCTCAGATAATGATATTAAGGTCCTGGGATTGAGTTCCAGTCCAGCCTCATGCTCACCGTGGAGTCTGCTTGAGATTCTCCCTCTCCTCTGTCTACCCCTCCTGCTCATGCTCTCTCTCTAAAATAAAACATAAAATCTTTAGAAAAAAGTTCTGAAATCATAATGTATTTGCTTTCTTTGACTGAATTATATCACTTAGCATAATACTCTCTAACTCCATTGATGTCATTGCAAATGGCAAGATTTCATTCATTTTTATGGCTGAGTAATATTCCATTGTGTGTGTGTGTGTGTGTGTGTGTGTATGTATATCACATCTTCTTTATCCATTTATCAATAAATGGACACTTGGGCTGCATCCATAATTGTTGAAAATGCTGCCGTATACATCAGAGTGCATGTATCCCTTCAAGTCATTAGTTTTGTATCCTTGGGGGTAAATACCTAGTAGTGCAATTGCTGGTTCACAGAGTAGTTCTATTTTTAACTTTTTAAGGAACCTCCAAACTGTATCCCAAAGTGGCTGGACAAGTTTACATTTTCACCAACAGGGTAAGAGGGTTCCCCTCTCTCTGCATCCTTGCCAGCATCTGTTATATTTCATGCTGTTAATTTTAGCCATTCTGACAGATGTGAGGTGATATCTCATTATAGTTTTGATTTGTATTTCCCTGATGATGAGTTATGTTGAGCATCTTTTCATGTGTCTGTAAGCCATCTAGATGTCTTCTTTGGTAAAATGTCAATACATGTCTTCTGCCCCTTTTCTTACCTGGATTATTTATTTTTGGTATGTTGAGTTTTATAAATTATTTATATATTTTGGATACTAAGCCTTTATCAAAAATGTCATTTGCAAATGTCTTCTGACATTCTGTATTTTGCCTTTTAGTTTTCTTGATATTTCCTTTATTGTAAAGAATCTATTTATTTTGATGATGTCCCAATAGTTTGTTTTTCTTTTTGTTTCCTTTGCCTCAGGAGACACATTTTTATAAAAATAAATTTATTTGTTATTGGTGTACAATTTGCCAACATACAGAATAACACCCAGTGCTCATCCCTGCAAGTGCACCCCTCAGTGCCCGTCACCCATTCACCCCAACCCCCCACCCTCCTCCCCTTCCACCACCCCTAGTTCGTTTCCCAGAGTAAGGAGTCTCTATGTTCTGTCTCCCTTTCTGATATTTCCCACACATTTCTTCTCCCTTCCCTTATATTCCCTTTCACTATTATTTATATTCCCCCAATTGAATGAGAACATAGAATGTTTGTCCTTCTCCGATTGACTTACTTCACTCAGCATAATACCCTCCAGTTCCATCCACGTTGAAGCAAATGGTGGGTATTTGTCGTTTCTAATGGCTGAGTAATATTTCATTGTATACATAAACCACATCTTCTTTATCCATTCCTCTTTCGATGGACACTGAGGCTCCTTCCACAGTTTGGCTATTGTGGACATTGCTGCTAGAAACATCGGGGTGCAGGTGTCCCGGCGTATCATTGCATCTGAATCTTTGGGGAAAATCCCCAACAGTGCAATGGCTGGGTCGTAGGGCAGGTCTATTTTTCACTCTTTGAGGAACCTCCACACAGTTTTCCAGAATGGCTGCACCAGTTCACATTCCCACCAACAGTGTAAGAGGGTTCCCTTTTCTCCGCATCCTCTCCAACATTTGTGGTTTCCTGCCTTTTTAATGTTCCCCATTCTGACTGGTGTGAGGTGGTATCTCATTGTGGTTTTGATTTGTATTTCCCTGATGGCAGGTGATGCAGAGCATTTTCTCATGTGCATGTTCGCCGTGTCTATGTCTTCCTCTGTGAGATTTCTGTTCATGTCTTTTGCCTATTTCATGATTGGATTGTTTGTTTCTTTGCTGTGGAGTTTAATAAGTTCTTTATAGATCTTGGAAACTAGCCCTTTATCTGA
Organism: Canis lupus familiaris; assembly: GCF_011100685.1. Taxonomy (NCBI): domain Eukaryota; kingdom Metazoa; phylum Chordata; class Mammalia; order Carnivora; family Canidae; genus Canis; species Canis lupus. The sequence continues at coordinate 58,197,984 of NC_049260.1, read as the reverse complement.
TATGTCATTTGCAAATATCTTCTCCCATTCTGTAGGTTGTCTTTGAGTTTTGTTGACTGTATCCTTTGCTGTGTAAAAGCTTCTTATCTTGATGAAGTCCCAATAGTTCATTTTTGCTTTTGTTTCTTTTGCCTTCCTGGATGTATCTTGCAAGAAGTTACTGTGGCCGAGTTCAAAAAGGGTGTTGCCTGTGTTCTCCTCTAGGATTTTGATGGAATCTTGTCTCACATTTAGATCTTTCATCCATTTTGAGTTTATCTTTGTGTATGGTGAAAGAGAGTGGTCTAGTTTCATTCTTCTGCATGTGGATGTCCAATTTTCCCAGCACCATTTATTGAAGAGACTGTCTTTCTTCCAGTGGACAGTCTTTCCCCCTTTATCAAATATTAGTTGACCATAAAGTTCAGGGTCTACTTCTAAGTTCTCTGTTCTGTTCTATTGATCTATGCGTCCGTTTTTGTGCCAGTACCACACTGTCTTGATGACCACAGCTTTGTTGTACAACCTGAAATCTGGCATTGTGATGCCCCCAGATATGGTTTTCTTTTTTAAAATTCCCCTGGCAATTTGGGGGCTTTTCTGATTCCACACAAATCTTAAAATAATTTGTTCTAACTCTCTGAAGAAAGTCCATGGTATTTTGATAGGGATTGCATTAAACCTGTAAACTGCCCTGGGTAACATTGACATTTTCACAATATTAATTCTGCCAATCCATGAGCATGCAATATTTTTCCATCTCTTTGTGTCTTCCTCAATTTCTTTCAGAAGTGTTCTATACTTTTTAGGGTATAGATCCTTTACCTCTTTGGTTAGGCTTATTCCTAGGTATCTTTTGCTTTTGGGTGCAATTGTAAATGGGATTGACTCCTTAATTTCTCTTTCTTCAGTCTCATTGTTAGTGTATAGAAATGCCATTGATTTCTGGGCATTGATTTTGTATCCTGCCACGCTGCCAAATTGCTGTATGAGTTCTAGCAATCTTGGGGTAGAGGCATTTGGGTTTTCTATGTAGAGTATCTTGTCATCGGCGAAGAGGGAGAGTTTGACTTCTTCTTTGCCAATTTGAATGCCTTTAATGTCTTTTTGTTGTCTGATTGCTGAGGCTGGGACTTCCAGTACTATGTTGAATAGCAGTGGTGAGAGTGGACATCCCTGTCTTGTTCCTGATCTTAGGGGAAAGCCTCCCAGTGCTTCCCCATTGAAAATGATATTTCCTGTGGGCTTTTCGTAAATGGCTTTCAAGATGTGAAGGAATGTTCCCTCTATCCCTACATTCTGAAGAGTTTTGATCAGGAATGGATACTGTATTTTGTCAAATGCTTTGTGTGCACCTAATGAGAGGATCATATGGTTCTTGGTTTTTCTCTTGCTGATATGATGAATCACATTGATTGTTTTACGGGTGTTGAACCAGCCTTGTATCCTGGGGATAAATCCTACTTGGTCATGGTGAATAATTTTCTTAATGTGTTGTTGGATCCCATTGGCTAGTATCTTGTTGAGAATTTTTGCATCCATGTTCATCAGGGATATTGGTCTGTAATTCTCCATTTTGGTGGGGTCTTTGTCTGGTTTTGGAATTAAGGTGATGCTGGCCTCAGAGAACGAATTTGGAAGTATTCCATCTCTTTCTATCTTTCCAAACAGCTTTAGTAGAATAGGTATGATTTCTTCTTTAAACGTTTGATAGAATTCCCCTGGGAAGCCATCTGGCTCTGGACTCTTGTGTCTTGGGAGGTTTTTGATGACTGCTTCAATTTCCTCCCTGGTTATTGGCCTCTTCAGGTTTTCTATTTCTTCCTGTTCCAGTTTTGGTAGTTTGTGGCTTTCCAGGAATGCGTCCATTTCTTCTAGATTGCCTAATTTATTGGCATAAATAACAATAAATTGTTCATAATATGTTTTTAAAATCGTTTGTATTTCCTTGGTGTTGGTAGTGATCTCTCCTTTCTCATTCATGATTTTATTAATTTGAGTCTCCCCTCTCTTCTTTTTAATAAGGTTGGCTAATGGTTTATCTATCTTATTAATTCTTTCCAAGAACCAACTCCTGGTTCTGTTGATCTGTTCCACAGTTCTTCTGGTCTCGATTTCGTTGAGTTCTGCTCGAATTTTAATTAACTCTCTTCTTCTGCTGGGCGTGGGGTCCATCTGCTGTTTTTTCTATAGCTCCTTTATGTGTAAGGTTAGCTTTTGTATTTGAGTTCTTTCCAGTTTTTGAATGGATGCTTGTATTGCGATGTATTTCCCCCTTAGGACTGCTTTTGCCGCATCCCAAAGAGTTTGAACGGTTGTATCTTCATTCTCATTAGTTTCCATGAATCTTTTTAATTCTTCCTTAATTTCCTGGTTGACCCTTTCATCTTTTAGCAGGATGGTCCTTAACCTCCACGTGTTTGAGGTCCTTCCAAACTTCTTGTTGTGATTTAGTTCTAATTTCAAGGCATTATGGTCTGAGAATATGCTGGGGATGATCCCAATCTTTTGGTATCGGTTCAGACCCGATTTGTGACCCAGTATGTGATCTATTCTGGAGAAAGTTCCATGTGCACTTGAGAAGAACGTGTATTCAGTTGAGTTTGGTTGTAAAGGTCTGTAGATATCTGTGAAATCCATCTGGTCCAGTGTATCATTTAAAGCTCTCGTTTCTTTGGAGATGTTGTGCTTAGAAGACCTATCGGGGGTAGAAAGAGCTAGATTGAAGTCACCAAGTATAAGTGTATTATTATCTAAGTATTTCTTCACTTTGGTTATTAATTGGTTTAAATATTCGGCAGCTCCCACATTCGGGGCATATATATTGACGATTGTTAAGTCCTCTTGTTGGATAGATCCTTTAAGTATGATATAGTGTCCCTCTTCATCTCTCTCACAGTCTTCGGGGTAAATTTTAGTTTATCTGATATAAGGATGGCTACCCCTCCTTTCTTTTGAGGACCATTTGAATAGTAAATGGTTCTCCAACCTTTTATTTTCAGGCTGTAGGTGTCCTTCTGTCTAAAATGAGTCTCTTGTAGACAGCAAATAGATGGGTCCTGCTTTTTTATCCATTCTGAAACCCTGCGCCTTTTGATGGGATCATTAAGCCCATTCACGTTCAGAGTTACTATTGACAGATATGAGTTTAGTGTCATCATGATATCTATTCAGTCCTTGTTTTTGTGGATTGTTGCACTGAACTTCTTCTTAAAGGGGGATTTTAAGAATCCCCCTTAAAATTTCTTGCAGAGTTGCTTTGGAGGTCACATATTCTTTCAGTTCCTGCCTGTTTTGGAAGCTTTTTATCTCTCCTTCCATTCTGAATGAGAGCCTTTCTGGATAAAGTATTCTTGGTTGCATGTTTTTCTCATTTAGGACCCTGAATATATCCTGCCAGCCCTTTCTGGCCTGCCAGGTCTCTGTGGAGAGGTCTGCTGTTACCCTAATACTCCTTCCCATAAAAGTCAGGGATTTCTTGTCTCCTACTGCTTTAAGGATCTTCTCTTTATATTTGGAATTTGCAAGTTTCACTATTAAATGTTGAGGTGTTGAACGATTGTTATTGATTTTAGGGGGGGGATCTCTCTATTTCCTGGATGTGAATGCCTGTTTCCCTTCCCAGATTAGGAAAGTTTTCAGCTAGGATTTGTTCAAATACATATTCTGGCCCTCTGTCTCTTTCGGCACCCTCGGGAACCCCAATTAAACGTAGGTTTTTCTTCCTCAGGCTGTCGTTTATTTCCCTTAATCTGTCTTCATGGTCTTTTAATTGTCTGTCTCTTTTTTCCTTAGTTTCCCTCTTTGCCATCAACTTGTCTTCTATGTCACTCACTCGTTCTTCCACCTCCTTAACCCTCTTTGTTAGGACTTCTAGTTTGGATTGCATCTCATTCAATTGATTTTTAATTTCTGCTGGATTGGATCTAAATGCTGCAGTCATGAAGTCTCTTGAGTCCTTTATTCTTTTTTCTAGAGCCACCAGTAGCTGTATAATAGTGCTTCTGAATTGGCTTTCTGACATTGAATTGTAATCCAGATTTTGTAACTCTGTGGGAGAGAGGACTGTTTCTGATTCTTTCGAGATGAGGTTTTCCTTCTAGTCATTTTGCTCAGTGCAGAATGGCCAGAAACAAGCTGTATTGGGAAAAGGAGAAAAAGAGAGAGAAAGAAGGAAAGAAAAGTGAAAAGGAAAAAATAAAAAAGGAAGAAAAAAGAAAAAAGAGAAGAAAAAATGAAATAAAAAGAAAGAAAGGTTAAAAAGGGTGGGGGAAGCAAACAGAAATCAATAAGAAAAAAAAAAACACGGGGGAGTATCTTCTGATTCTGTATACTTTAAGTCCCTTGACTTCCCCTGGAACTTGTCCGTCTAGCTGGTCGTCTGGGGGAGGGGGCCTATTGTGCTGATTTTCAGGTGTTAGCACTTGGGGGAGCTGCTCTGCCCCCTGCCTGGTGCAGGGCTCAGTGGGGGTTGTTTACCTCTTGAGGCCCCAGGAGGAACAACCCCAGTGGCGTTGGCCAGCTCTGGAGCCCTTGAGTCAGTCACCGCAGTAACTACAGAGCTCTCCATCTGCAGGGCCTGGATGCTCTGGGGTGGGGCCGCTGATCTGCTCAGCTTGGGACAGAAGCGTCCTTGCTGTCCTGGGCCCTCCTGGCCTCTGCCTGTCCCGGGGGGAGGTCGGATCCTGGGCTTTGTCCTGGAGCCCAGTGCTCTGGGGCCTGCACTGTTGGATTCGCGCTCCCGGTGGCACAGCCCCCTCCGCGGAACCGCCCTCCGAGCCCCTCCGACCTGCTCCCGGGCCGCGCAGCCCTCTCCGCACAGAGCCGCTGCCCGAGCCCCTCCGAGCTGCTCCCGGGTCCAGCTCTGCGCGCTGCAGCCCTTTAGGGAGCTCGGCGCACTTTCCTGGGCGTGCAGGTGTCTGTTAGTGTCCCAGGGAGCCTGAGGGCATCCCCGCCCCTCCTGGGGTCCTGCTCTAACTCCCCGCGAGCCCCTTTCCGCCCGGGAAGATTGGTGCAGTTCCTGCTTCTCCGGGACGGGGGTTTCCTGTCCTGGGGACACTCGCCCCGGCCTTAGTCCGGCTCCTCGCGGGGCCCCTCCCCCTTGGATGCCTTTTGTTTCTTTCTTTTTCCCCGTCTTCCTACCTTGATAGAAGCACGAAGTCTTCTCACTGTAGCATTCCAGCTGGTCTCTCTTTAAATCTCAGGACGAATTCGTAGATTTTCAGAATGATTTGAAGGTTATCTAGGTAATTTGGTGGAGACAGGTGATTTGGGGATCCTACTCTTCAGCCATCTTGCCCCTCCTCTAGGAGACACATTTAATAAGTAGTTGCTATGGCTAATGTCAAAGAGATCACCGTCTGTGTTATTCTCTAGGATTTCAATGGTTTCCTGTATCACATTTAGGTCTTTCATCCATTTTGAATTTATTTTTGTGTATGGTGTAAGAAAGTGGTCCAGTTTCATTCTTCTGCATGTGTCTGTCCAATTTTCCCAGTACCATTTGTTAAAGAGACTGTCTTTTTTTTTCCACTGGGTATTCTTTACTACTTTTTGAAGATTAGTTGACCATAGAATAGAAGATCCACTTCTGGGTTCTCTATTCTGTTCCATTGATCTATGTGTCTGGTTTTATGCCAGTACCATATTGTCTTGATGACTACAGTTTTGTAATATATCTTGATGTCTGGAATCATGATGCCTCCAGCTTTGCTTTTATTTAACAAGATTGCTTTGGCTATTCAAAGTCTTTCCATACAAATATTAGGATTATTTGTTCTAACTCTGTGAAAAATGCTAGTGGTATTTTGATAGAGATTGCATTAAATGTGTAGATTGCTTTGGGTAGTATAGACATTTTAACAGTAGCTGTTATTCCAATCCATGAACATGAAAAGTTTTTTATTTCTGTGTATTCTCTTCAATTTCTTTCATCAGTGTTTATAGTTTTCAGAGTAAAGGTCTTTTACCTTTTTTGGTTAGGTTTATCCTAGGTATCTTATGGTTTTTGGTGCAATTACAAATGGAACTGATTCCTTGATCTCTCTTTCTGCTGCTTCATTATTGGTGTATAGAAATGGAACAGATTTCTCAAAGTTGATTTTTTTGTCCTGCAACTGACTGAATTCATGTGTTAGTTCTAGCAACTTTTGGTGGAGTCCTTTGGGTTTTCTATATGAACTATCTTGTCATCTGCAAATAGTGCAAGTTTGACTTCTTCTTTTGCCAACTTATATGCCTTTTATTTCTTTTTGTTGTCTGATTGCTGAGGCTAGGACTTCTAGTACTATGTTAAATAAAAGTGGTGAGAATGGACCTTCCTGTCTTGTTCTTACTTTAAAGGAAAAAGTCTCATTTTCCCCTTTTGAGGATGATATTAGCTGTGGGTTTTTCATATATGGCCTTTATTATGTTGAAGTAAGTTCACTCTAACCCTACTATGTTGAAGAGTTTTATCATGAATTGATGGACTTGGGATCCCTGGGTGGCTCAGAAGTTTAGTGCCTGCCTTTGGCCCAGGGCGTGAACCTGGAGACCCAGGATCGAGTCCCACATCAGGCTCCCTGCATGGAGCCTGCTTCTCTCTCTGCCTATGTCTCTGCCTCTTTCTGTGTGTCTCTCATGAAAAAATAAATAAAATCTTTTAAAAAATGAATTGATGGACTTTGTTCAATGCTTTTTCTGCATCTATTGAAAGGATCATACAGTTCTTATCTTTTATTAATGTGATATATCACGTTGATTAATTTGCAAATAGTGAACCACTCTTGTAATCCAGAAATAAATTTCACTTGATTGTAGTGAATGATTCCTTTAATGGATTTATGTTTGTTTCACTTAGCTCTCTGTGACCTTATCTTGTTCTTTCATTTGGGATGAATTTTTCCATCTTGGCATTTTGTCTAAGTCTCTTACTTCTCTGTGTATAAGCCCATTATGTTTTCTGATCCTGAGAATCATGGCTTTATGAAAAAGAGGTCATATAGTGTCCAGGCCTGGCACTTCAGGGAATGTCTCATGCACTCTGGTCTTGTGTTTATGTTGCTCTATCCTTCAGCCTAATCTTCTGCAGAGGCTCTCCTTGCCTGTGATGAGAGAGTGTTTGATCCTTTACCAAAATGTGGCATATTTTAACCAGGTGTACTCTGGTCTGCTTGTTAAATGAGAACTGTTATTACTTCCACTAGAACTGAAGCCTTTCTGGTTGGGATTTGTTGTGTACAGGGGTTTCTTCTGGTCTTATGGAGAAGGAGCCCACCATGCTGGGATTGAAGCATACTGGAGTCCCACCAGAGTGCAGGAGTGTGGGACTTGGTGTAAGCAGGTTAGGTAGCTAGCATGGGTGCTGTGTTGCCTCCTACAGATGTGTCTGTGTTTATGCTGAGTGGCATAGGAGGGAAATGGTGCCAGCCAGTTCCTTTGTCTACAGAGAGTCTTCTCCCTGAATGCTGCCTCTCTAAGAAGCACTCCAAGAAGAGCAGATTATCTTCCCACTGTGTACCCTAGGCATGCTTCAGACTGCTATTTCCATAGTCTACCTCTGGGTTGTACCTGCTTTCTCTCCAGGAGTAGGGTAGTGCCCTCAGGGCTCTATCCCAGCAAAGCCCGCTGACCTTTTAAACTCCAATCTCTAGATCTTACTAGTTATAAGAACTCAGTAAAATCAGCCCGTCTCATTTTCCCAGCCAGTGGCTTTGGGGGAAATGTTCTCCTTGTCCATTCCCTTCTGCGCTTAATTATCTCTTGCTTTTCCCCCACAAACACAAAGACCTCTCCTCCATAGCATCCACAATCTGTTTCTCCCTTCAACCACATCTCCACACTTCCTATCTTCTCAGTGTGGCTTCTTTCTCTCCCTAGTTGTGGAGTTTTTTCTGTCAGTCTTCAGGTTGATTTCTGGGGTATTTAGAATGATTTGATAGCTGTCTAGTTGTTTGTGGAACTCGACAAGCCTAGGGTCCTCCTATTCCTCTGCCATCTTAGCTCTGTTTTTCCTTTATTCTATTAATGTGGTATATTATATTGATAGATTTTTGAATGTTAAATCACCCTTTCATTGCTGAGATAAATCTCACTTGGTCATGGTATGTAATCCTTTTATTTTTATTTTTTAAGGTTTTATTTATTTATTCATGAGAAAACAGAGAGAGAGAGAGAGAGGCAGAGACACAGGAAAGAGAAACAGGCTCCATGCAGGGAGCCTGACGTGGTACTCAATTCCGGGTCTCCAGGATCACGCCCTGAGCTGAAGGCGGCGCTAAACCACTGAGCCACCCAGGCTGCCCATGTAATCCTTTTAATATGATGTTAGATTCTGTTTGCTAGTCTTTTGTTGAAAATTTTTGCATCTGTATTTATAAGAGATACTGGTTTGTAGTTTTTTTTTTTCTTGTGATATCTTCATCTGGCTTTGGTATCAGGGTGATGTTGGCCTCATAGAATGAGTTAGAAAATGTTTCCTCCTCTTCCATTTTTTGAAAACTTTGAGGACAATTGATTCTAATTCTTCTTTAAATGTTTTATAGAATTCACCAATAGCTTCTTTCAAAAGTCCTAAACTTTTCTTTGTTAAAAGGGTTTGATTACTGACCCAAACTTGTTACTAGTAATGATTCTGCTTAGATTTTCTATTCTACTTGAGCCAATTTGGGTATTTTGTGTGTTTCTAAGAATTTGTCCATTTTATCAAGCTTACCTACTTTGTTGGCATACAACTGTTCATAATCTCTTATAAATAATAAATCTGTATAATCTTATCGTTTATTTCTGTAAAACCAGTAGAACATCTCCACTTTCATTTATGATCTTAATAATTTGACTCTTCTCTTCTTTTTTCTTAATAAGTCTAACTAATGGTTTGTGACTTTTGTTGATCTTTTCAAAGAACCAACTTATAACTGTATTGATCCTATTTTTTGGTCTTTTGTTCCTTATTTTATTTACCTGCGCTGTGTTTTATTATGTCTCTCCTTCTGCCCTCTTGGGCTTGGTTTGTCTTTCTTTTATAGTTCCGAAATTATACATTGAGGTTAATAATTTGAGCTCTTTCTTCCTCTTAAATATTGATGTGTACAGCTATAAATTTCCCTTTGAATACTGCTTTTGGTGCATCCCATAACTTTTAGTATGTTATGTTTTGTTCTCATCTCAAAGTATTTTTAAATTTCCCTTCTGATTCTTCTTTGACCCACTGATTATTTAAGAGTATGTTGTTTATTTTCCAAATATTTGTGAATTTATAGTTTTCTATTTTTTATGGTTTAGAAAAGAAACTTTGTGTGATCTCAGACTTTTTGAATTTATTGAGACTTGTTACGTGGCCTAGAAAATGGCCAGTCCTGAAGAAGGTTCCATGTGCACTTGAGAATAATGTGTATTCTGCTGTTGTGGGGTCTAGTTTTCTCTATATTTCTGTTAGGCCTTGGTTTGCAGTGTTGTTCAAGTCCTCTGTTTCTTTTTCAATCTTCTCTTTAGCTGTTCTATCCATTATTAAAAATTGAATATTGAAGTCTCTAACTATTATTATACAGCTCTCTACTTCTCCCTTTAACTCTTGTCAGGTTTTGCTTTATATACTTTGGGGCTCTGATGTTACCTGTGTTTATATTTTTGTTATATCTTTTTGATGAATTGGCTCTTCAATAGATATGCCATCTTCTTTTACTGGATTTTGAGAATTTATTATAGTTTGGGGCCAACTAAATTCCCCAAATTGAGGAAGTGTGTGTGTATGGCATGTGCATGTGTATTCATATGCTAATGGCCAGTAGGAGAAAAGGGCCTACTCGATCTTTAATTCCATGGGATGTCAGAAGCATTTTTTGTTGGCAGCTCTGAAACAAGCACAAATTTGGATCATTAACTTCCTATTCTAATAAAATCCTATAGCCGGATTGAGAATGAGTCTGTGGACTTACTGTGAAGGAAAGCCAGACCTTCATTCAGGCCTTTGTGACAATCTCCCTGTACACACAGATGACAACTGGAATTCAATCTATTCCACACTCAGCAACAAATATTCTTAGGTCTACAGTGTCACTACTCAATAAAATTAAAAATCAGTGGCAATTTGAGGCTTTTCTTCATTGCTTTCTTGTTTCATTGTAATCTTTTCCTTTTAATTCTTCTGTCTTTCTCTGTTTTTCTCCAGCCATTTCATTTTCCATCTTTCCTTTTTTCTTCTCTACTTCCCCTTTTCTTGCCCTTCTTTCTTGCATCTTTCTCTCTGATTTCTCCTTTTATCTATTATTTCATTTACCCTGTGACTATTGCATTACTGCACATTGGATGTAAGACTAAATATTTTAAGTAAGCATCAATAGAGGCATGTTAATGGAAGGAATAAACATAATTTTGTGGGGAAAAGGTGTACAAATTAAAATTAAAATCTTATGCTGTCTCACTAACCAGAGCTTCTGTGTTGACAGCAAATGAAAAAAAAAAAAGGTTTAAAAAAATTTTAAACCCATTAAGAAAATTGTATTAGCTGGACCCAAATGTCCACATTGCTCTTTATGAAGATTCTTTAAATATAAAGATGGAAGCAAGACTCTTCTATAAGAAACATCTTCTGCAGAAATCCCCTTTGGGTTCAATGCAGTGAACTTCTGGCAAAAGCCAGAGTTCGTCAGGTTGTCTGTCACACTGACATTTAGACCTGCTGCCTGATTGGGGGAAGAATGAAATGTAATAGCAGCTATTAGGTTTAAGCACGCTAAATATGATGGTGGCAGTATTAGCCTTATATTCCTTTCTGAGTAAAGCACTCTTTAATTCTCCTGCAGGTTGGTAAGATTTGGAAACATCCATTGAATTTTAGGTTCATTTTCTATCTCTATTATTTTAATATTCCCCTTCTTGCCTAGGCTATAGATAGGCTGGAATGGGCTAAGAATACTATTGGTGGTTTAAATTTTTATAAAATGGTTTCTAATCATTTAGTTTTGAGATTGGTGTACTGTGTGTAAGTATATATATTTATCACATGCTGTCACTATCCTCGAAAGTGAGGGTGCACAACTTTCTCAGCCATCTCTTTCCTATAAAGCCACATGAAGTAATGTCAAGGTCTCAAACTATCACATTCTGATTCTAAGCAGTCAAGCATTATTTCCTTAAAGAGTTTGACCTGACAAAAGTCCTTTATAAGTAAGGAGTAATATTAGTGTGATTGCCATGAGTGGCCCCAACTCTGCCCTGAGAAGTAGGCATTACTTGCTCTCAAATATTACCTCCCCATGTCTGGTGAATAGAAAGAATGACATTTGGGGTGTAGCTTGGTGGCTCAGTCAGTTAAGCATCTGACTGTTGATCTCAGGGTCATGAGATCAAGTCTTTCATTGGGCTCTGTGCTTGGTGGGGAGTCTGCTTCTCTCTCTCCCTCTCCCTCTGCCCCTCCCCTCCTCTCTCTAAAATAAATAAATACATCTTTTTAAAAAGGGAAGAGTGACATTTTGAAGGCATCTTGGTTTATTTGCAATATGCCCTTGCTTAGCTAGAGTGATTGAGAAGTTCTGGCTCAGTTAACAATGACATATCTCTTAGCCATAAAATACAAGCTTTGGTTCATTTTGCCTATTTCTTAAACTCCACTTATATATGGCTTCCATGTTGCCCTCATTTCTTGGAGAACACAGAACTCTGCTTAGGAAGGAGGCATCTACCATGCTCACTTCCATCCTGCTTCTTACTGAACCCATTTCTCTGGGATTACTAGCAATTAGAACTCACATAGAACATTTTACTTTAAGTCTGTGTTGGTGAAGCAGCTGGTATTGTTAAGCAAACCCAAGGGAAACTTTTGGGTTCTGTTCCTGCCTCCCACACAGCTAAAAAGGAGCCCAGACTAGGTAGATCTGAAAGGGCCTTTGGAGACCATCTGGTTCAACTCCTCATGGTACAGATGGAAAATTCAAGCTCACAGCTGAAAAATGGAACTCATTCAAGGTTACAAAGTCAGGTAATAGTGGACCTCTGACCTTCAGAAGACTGTTTTAATCCTTAATTTTATGTTAATGAGGAATCTGACAGACATATATGTTTAAACTACTAATTTTGTGTCTCTGTGTGTCAGCATTTCCATATACTCCATATGGTTTAAGTTTTTTAAAACTTTACATTAATTTTGTATTTACAGAAAAATTTCAAAAATGGTACAGAGAACTCCCATACATTCCTCACCCATTTGTGCTGTCATCTTACATTACTATGGAGTATTTTTCAAAAAAAAAAAAAAAACAACTATGGAGTATTTTTCAAAACTAAGAAATCAACATTGGTATACTATTAACTAAACTCCAAACTTCATTCAGATGTCACCAGTTTTACCATTAATATCCTTTTTAAAATGGCAGGATCCAATCGACACTTGATCTTAGGCAAAAGGCCGAGAAGCGATGGTAGGATCCAATCCAGGTTACCACATTGCATTTAATCATCATATGTCTTTAATCCTCTGTAGTCTTTGTCAGTTTCTTAGTTTTTCGTGATTTTAACATTTTGGTAGAGTACTAGTCACTTGTTTTGCAGAATGTCCCTCACTTTGTGTTAGTCTGATGTTTTCTCATGATTACACTGAGGTTATTGGTTTTTGAAGAATACCAAAGAGGTAAAGTGCCATTTTCATCACATTATTTCAAGAGGTACATAGTACAAACAAGATTTGTGACTAGTAACTACCACTACTTAATTTTAATCACTTGGTTAAGGTAGTGTTTGCCATGTTTGTACACTGTAAAGTTACTATTTTTGTTTATTCCATTCTCTATTCTTTGGAGGTAAGTCACTAAGTCTAGCTCATACTCAAGTTTACCCTTCTGGAAGGGGAAGTACACACGCACACACACACACACACACACACACACACACACATTATTTGGAATTATCTGTAAGGAAGATATTTTCTTCTCTACTATTTATTTGTTCAATCATTCATTTATATGTATATGAACTCACATATATTTATTATATCCTTTGAGTTTTCATTCAGTACTACCTCATTTGTTTTGTTGCTCAAACTGTTCCAGCTTTGACCATTGGGAATTCTTTCAGGTTGGCTCCTGTGTGCCTTTGAAATGCCCTTCTTTCTTTTATCTTTTCAGTATTTCCTTATTTTCTGGTACCAGAAAGTATTCTATACTCCTTTTGTATTTACCCTTTCTTAGCCCTAGATTCAGCCATTTCTCCAAGGAACACTAGTTCCTTTCTTTTCTTTTTTTTCTTTTCTTTTCTTTTTTTTTTTTTTTTGAGAATTGTATTTAGAAACTAAGATCTGGGAATGGTCATTGTTACTAAGTTATCATTGCTTCTAGGCTTTCTTAGTATACAGATCTAGGAAATATATACATATAAATCCATAGTCTCTGTATCATCTATATATCTATCCATTTGTGTATATATATGTATATATATAATCTTTTATATACATGTATATATACGAAGCTAAAGGTGAGTGAATACTAATGTATCCAACTCTAATACAGTATTGTAGGGTTCATTCTAACCTTCCTTTCGTGTCTCTCTAACAATGAGCAATCTGGCTTTCACTGTCCACCATCCATTCATATATATATATATATATATGTATATATATATATATACACATGTATATATACACACACATTTATATATATACATACATATAAAGTAGTTTCAGAATCATTCACTCATACTTCATAAGAAACAAATTTACCAACTAGACTACTGTGTTTATGTGTGATTCTTTTGTTTTTACTCTTATAATTTTCAGTCAAAACACACTTTACAAAGTGAAGCCAACTTCATACCTCACCCAGTGTAGTTATGCCACACATCTGTAATACATTTAGATTCATTTTTCATGGTCTGCATTTCATCCTGGATCTCTTGACATCCTGATTGGTTTTTAAATTTACATGCATTCAGGCTTATTTTCTGTAAATTATAGTTCTATATGTTCTGATAATGCATAGTATCATTTACTTACCACCCAAGTACCATAGCATCAAAATTTCTCTGTGTATCTCCTTTTCAATCAACCAGCCCTTTTCCCCCAACACCTGAAAACTGATAGGTGTTCCATCTCTATGGTTTTACCTTTTCCAGAGTGTGATATAAATTGAATCACATAATATGTAGCCTTTGTGTATGGCTATTGTCTCTTAGCAAAAATGCATTTAAACCTCATCCATGAGGTTGTGTGTATCAGGAGTCCTTTCAAATAGCTACTTTTTATCACTGAATAATATTGTGTTGTAAAGATGTTTATCCATTCTCCTGTTGGAGGACATCTTGAATATTTATAGCTTTTGGAAATTATGAGTAAAGTTGCTAAATACATTTACATGCAGGTTTTTATGTAAACATAAATTTTTAATTCACTTGGATATATATCTAGGAGTGCACTTGCTGGATTGTATGGTATGTCTATGCTTAAACTACTAGCTTTTAATATAATCCCTTTCAAAGAAGTCTGGCTTTAGGATGTATGTATGGTGCAGTGTTATATCTGCTACTGAACTCAATTGGAAGAGTAATCACTTCCATATCATATTCCATGTGGATAGAAAATGGAATATCCACAGTTTGTCCCCTCCCTCACATAGAATGAAGATTAAATTACTGCAAATGACCATTAGATGGTGGGGTACTTGCTGGCACCCTAGGAACTGGAAATAATTGGAAGATTCTCAAAGATGGTTAAAATTGTATCTTTCTCTTTTCTTTTCTTGGTAAAGGAATATGTGAGCCAAAATCAGGAAATGATGAAAGATTTCTGTGTCATAGCATGTGTCTCCCTACTGATTCAAGAAGTTAAGCTTGAGGGAACATACCTCAATATCATAAAACCCATATATGGAAAACCCACAGCAAATATCATCCTCAATGGAGGAAAAGTGAGAGCTTTTTCCCTAAGGTCAGGATATAACAGGGATGTCCATTCTCACCACTGTTGTTCAATATAGTACTGGAAGTCTTAGCCTCAGCAATCAGACAACAAAAAGAAAATGCATCCAAAGCAGCAAAGAAGAAGTCAAGCGCTCTTCACAGATGACATGATACTCTATATAGAAAACCCAAAAACTCCACCAAAAAAAATGTTAGAACTGATACAGGAATTCAGCCAAGTGACAGGATATAAAGTCACTGCACAGAAGTCAGTTACATTTCTATACACTAACAATGAAGCAGAAGAAAGAGAAATCAAGGAATGGATTCCTTTTACAATTGCACCAAAAGCCATAAAATACCTAGGAATAAATCTAACCAAAGAAGTAAAGGATCTGTACTTTGAAAACTATAGAACAATTATGAAAGAAATTGAGAAAGATACAAAAAATGGAAAAACATCCCATGCTCCTGGATTGGAAGAACAAATATTGTTAAAATGTCTATACTACCCAAAGCAATCTACACATTCAATGTAATCTTTATCAAAATACCACTAGTATTTTTCACCTTACTGGAACAAACAATCCTAAAATTTGTGAGGAACTAATAAAGACCCCAAATAGCCAAAGTAATGCTGAAAAAGAAACTTAAAAGGGGCAGCCCGGGTGGGTCAGTGCTTTAATGCCACCTTAGGCCCAGGGCGTGATCCTGGAGAGCCGGGACTGAGTCCCACGTCGGGCTCCCTGCATGGAGCCTGCTTCTCCTTCTGCCTATGTCTCTCTCTCTCTCTCTCTCTCTCTCATGAATAAATAAATAAAATCTAAAAAAGAAAAGAAAATTAAAGCTGGAGGCCTTGCAGTTCTGGACTTCAAGCTGTATTACAAAGCTGTAATCATTAAGACTGTATGGTCTTGGCACAAAAATAGACATTTAGATCAATGAAACGGAATAGAGAGCCCGGAGATAAACCTTCTACTCTATGGTCAACTAATCTTCAACAAAGGAGTAAAGAATATCTGATGGATAAAAGACAGTCTCTTTAACAAATGGTTTTGGGAAAATTGGACAACCAAATGCAGAAGAATGAAACTGGACCATTTTCTTACACCATACACAAAAATAAATTCAAAATGGATGAGAGACCTAAATGTGAGACAGGAATCCATCAAAAACCCTGGAGAAGAACACAGGCAGCAACCTCTCTGACTTCAGCCACAGCAACTTCTTGCTAGACATGTCTCCAAAGGCAGGAGAAACAAAAGCAAAAATGAACTATGGGGACTTCATCAAAATAAAAAGGATTTTTTTGCACAGCCCAGGAAAGAGTCGACAAAACTAAAAGGCAACCTACAGAATGGGAGAAGATATTTGCAAATTTCTTATCAGATAAAGCACTAGTATCCAAAATCTATAAAGAACTTATCAAACTCAACTCTCAAGAAAACAAATAATGCAGCCAAGATATGGGCAGAAGACATGAACAGACATTTCTCTAAAGAAGACATACAAATGGCCAACAGACCCATGAAAAAATGTTCAACATCACTTAGCATCAAGGAAATACAAATCAAAACCACAATGAGATATCACCTCACACCAGTCAGAATGGCTAAAATTAACATCTCAGGAAACAACAGATGAGAAAGGGAAACACCCTTACACTGTTGATGGGAATGCAAACTGGTGTGACCACTCTGGAAAACAGTATGGAGGTTCCTCAAAAAGTGAAAAATAGAGCTTCCCTACAACCCAGCAATTGCACTACTAGGTGTTTATCCAAAGGACACAAAAATAGTGATTCAAAGGGGCACATGCACCCCAATGTTTATAGCAGCAATTTCCACAATTGCCAAAATGTGGAAAGAACCCAGATGTCCATCCACAGATGAATGGATAAAGAAGATGTGGAATATATACAATGAAATATTACTCAGCCATCAAAAGAATGAACAAGAAAAGAATGAAAATTTGCCATTTGCAATGACATGGATGGATCTGGAGGGTATTATACTAAGTGAAATAAGTCAGTCAGAGAAAGACAAATATCATATGATTTCGCTCATATATGGAATTTAAGAAATAGAAAAGATGAACGTGGAGGAAGGAAAGGAAAATAAAATAAGAGGAAAACAGAGAGGGAGGCAAACATGAGATTCTTAACTGCAGGGAACAAATTGAGGGTTGCTGGAGGGGAGGTGGGTGGGGGGATGGGGTAACTGAGTGATGGGCATGAAGGAGGGCACTTGAAGTAATGAGCACTGGGTATATTGCATGCAACTGATGAATCATTGAATTATACCTCTGAAACTAATAATACAGTATATGTTAATTTAATTGAATTTAAATTAAAAGTTTAAAAAAATTTTTAAATGTTAATCTTGGGATTCATGTTGACAGGCATTCCAACAGGTAAACTTGTATAATGACAAACCTTGTGTTAGGCAACAAGTTTTGAGCTGGAATAGGGTATGCAACATCGTCATGTTTGTGTCCCTTGCTGACCTTACCTCAAAGTAATAGAAGCTTGGCATCTTGATGCCTGGATTCTAATGTCAGCTATCTAGTAATCAACCTCTCTCAGCCTCCTATTTATCATCTGTAAAATAAGGATAATAACACCTACCCATTTACATTCACAGGACTGTTGGTAGAGATCAACATAAGACAAATAACATAAAATATGTTGAAGTATTTTATAAATCTAGCATCACAAAAATGAGAATTACTGATAATGATCAAATCAGAACATAAAATTCTACACATTTGAAGTTGTATCATATATTAATAAGTCAGCCTTGAAGATAAAATCTGTTTTTCTACCATCAGAAGAGGTAGACACTTAGTTCTTAAAGTGACCCAGTATTTCTCTCAGAACTTAGTGGGTAAATAAATTTTTTATTTTAGCAGTTGTAGAAAATAAATCAGCTTGACTCCAAATTGAGCTTATTTATTCTTTGCCCTCACAAAATCCACATTATTTCAGTTCATCATGTAAACATTAACACATTCAGTAGATACCGCATGATTATTATGTTACTATTTTGGGTTTCAATTGGGATTCTTGGTAAACTATGGTTCTCTGGGCCCAAGTTATTCCCTTATCTTTGGTGTGTACTAGGGTCCAACAAACCCCAGCCTTAGAGGTGGCTTCATATTTAGCCTAGAAATTCTCTGTATTTTCTCTGATTCAAAGATTTGCCACCCAAGAAGAAGGAGTGTGCTCTTTCTCTTCACAGCAGCACAGAAACCAATAGTCATTGAAGCACTGTCATACTAACTGTGGTCAGATTCCTTTAGACCTTGCCATTGTAGTTCAGCATTCCTCTTACTAAAAAGAGGCAGGCTGGGGGAAAGAGCATGTATTAATTGTAATCTTCTCAGCTTATTTATCTGCATTTGAAAAAGCCATCACCCTCTGGGCCAAAAAGAAAAGCCCTGTATGTATGTGTGGGCCTGCGTATAAGAAGTAAGGCTTGAAAGCATCATTAACATCTGACTTGTGGCATGTGGCATGTGTTGTTTGTGATGGAGTCAAACAGCCATGGGATATCAGCTGACTTGGTAGGTCCACATATGTCCCTTCATTTTACAATTGGGAAAACTGAGACCCAGACCAAAAAGTGATAGCTTTAATTTGCTATGTAGGTTTCACTCTATTACTGGTCACTTTGAGACATTCTTAACAGAAGCCACTGTAGGTATTCATTGGGCAAGTAGAAAAGACACTCTGAAATGCCCATGGCTCTGATCTTTATCTTCCTCCAATGAAAGTGGTATAGCTTAACCAGAAATAGCTAATGCTATAGAGCACTGGAGGGATGGGTTGTGCATATAGAGGTGTAAACAACCTTGCTTTCAATTACTTACTTTTGTTTTGCCTCTAAGTCCTGCATTCCCCACCACCTCCCCCTCCTCCCCCCCCCCCCCCCCCCCCCCCCCCCCCCCCCCCCCGCCGCCAGAATGATTTGGTAAATATGTACTTTTTGTTTGTAAATAAAGGCAGAGTTAAAGAGTGTCTGGTTTAGGAATGTTGTATGCACATCTGGGTAAATGTGTAGATGGGGACAGTTGCTGGATTCAGGTTGATAATAAGCTTTGTATCATGTGTAAATGCTCTACCTTTTGTCTTGCAAAAAGCCCAGTTTTATTAATAGGTATGATATGCTGTGTGCTACTATATGACTAAAAAAATCTTCATAAGTAATTGAGCTGTTTCTTCCCCTCTTCTCCCCAAATATTCCCTTCTATGTATGATAACAAACCAATTTTGATGTGTTTAGTTGTTCTTTAGTGCTTTCTCAGATGTTTTTTTCTTTCTGGACAAGACAAATTCTATCCTTTCACACTGCACGACTACCACACTATTCTCCACATAGACAAATATGCTTTTTCTCTGAATGATATAAATATGTGAAAACTCTCACACATTGCAGTGAAACTGAACTTGCTGATGCCAGATGCAGAGCAGAAAGACCCTCTAGGAAACCATTGTCAAGGATAAGATTGATTGTTACATAGGTGGGTATCTGTCCACTCTCCTCTCTTAGTGGGAAATTTTGCCCAGCCTTACCAAAAAAAAAAAAAAAATCTCAGCCCAAAGCCTTGAAATTCACCCAGTGACATTTTTATGTTGGGGATAAAAGCAGTATTTTAGCCTAATACATCCATTTGAACAAAATTTATAGAGGGAATTTAGTGTAATAGAAAAATGTTGGATTTGGAAAGAATTGTGTTCTAATTCCAGCTCAAGCACTAACTCTACTCTTCAGGAAGTTATCTGATCTCTTTGAAACTCAGTTCCCTTATATGTAAAATAGAGGTGATAATACATCAATTACATTGTAAGACTGTATTAATGGTTCCTAAGGCCACCCCAAGCTCACTGGTGTGCTAGACTCACAGGACTTGGAGGTCATTATAATCAGGCTATAGTTTATTACAGCAAAAAGATAAAAAGGAATATTGATAAAGGAAAGGGGTACAATCAGGCAGAGGCTAAAGACACCAGGTGCAAGCTTCCAAGAGGCCTCTCTCAATGAAGTCACATAGGATTTGCTTAATCCCCCAGCAATGAATTCCAGAAACACATGCAAAATGTTTTCTGCCAGAGAGGCTTGCTTGAGCCTAAAAGTCCAGGGTTTTTATTATGATAACTGCAGTGACTTATTGCAGCTATGGAAACTCCATACCCCCAGAAGGAAAGCAGGTGTTCACCATAAATCACATTTTTTATACAATCTAGGCAAGCTGGTACAGTGTGGTTCAGAACTTTAAGCATGCACAGTGTCCTTATCAGTTAGTAACATAGGGAACATTCTAAGACCTCAGTTCCCAGGAACCAGCCAAAAGCCAGTCATATAAGTAGGCCCTTCTGAGAACATACAAGATTTGACCAACTCAGGCATGCTGGTTAACTCTTTTTTTCACAAATAGGCATTAAATTATTTTGAATTTAATGCACTGCCTTATCATATATATGATATATATGTATATATATGATATATATACATGTCAAATGTCACATATATGTTAAAGAAGTACATGAAACGTATTAAATTATTACTAAATGTAAATAAATATATATCACAGACATCATATGATATATATGATAAGCAGTTCATTACTCATGAAGGATTATTATTATCACAAATCAGTAATGAGGACTAGAGGTGTTTTAGGGTGTAACCGAGAGCAATAAGAAAGAAATTTTACAAGCCAACTCAACAGAGCAATGAATGGGAGGTTATAAAAAAAATCTCACTGAGGATTTTATTTTTCTCTGTGATGGAGATAATTTTGTCATTAGAACTATTCTGTTCCTCTCCAATTTGACATTGTACTTTCTTATCAGTAGCGCTATATTTCTGGCAGCGGCAGGAAAGGCGGGGGGTGTTGCACAAACCAAATTGTTCCACCACTCGTAATAGCGTTTTGGCAAAAATGTTACCCTCCCAAGGAAAGTGTACAATTAGGCCTCCAGAGAAAGACATAGACAGGTGTTTTGTAGAAAACCCTGATCCAGGTCAGTAAAAAACTATAACTAATAATATAACTAATACCAACAGTGAATTTGAATCTGAATTGAATTGAGATGAATTTATATGAACAT
Organism: Canis lupus familiaris; assembly: GCF_011100685.1. Taxonomy (NCBI): domain Eukaryota; kingdom Metazoa; phylum Chordata; class Mammalia; order Carnivora; family Canidae; genus Canis; species Canis lupus. The sequence continues at coordinate 58,177,028 of NC_049260.1, read as the reverse complement.
GAATCCTGTTGGAGTATCAAATTGAGCTAAATATTAGGCTATATGCCCAGCCAAACCCTGATTTTTTAAAAATTGCCTTCCAAGGATGAAGAAAAAGGCTATGGAAAGGAAACTTGTGTATTGTGCACTAGGATGACTTCCTTGTGTGAAGGAGAAAAAGGAGGGTCATCTTGAGAAGGCACACAGTCCTACCTAAAACTACTAGAGATATATACTAAAGGATAGGCATTATTGGATCCCAGGTGGTAATGGCAGCCAGTAGATTGGAGAACAACTTGAAGGAGGATAAATCTTACAGATGGACAAGCCCCCCCAATGAAACTTTGGTAGGGGAGACCCTGTTAAGAGTATTTTGGCAACTGTCAGACTCCTCCTTTGCTTTATACCCACATAGCAGCTGGAGTTCCCTGCCCCCAAACCACGCAAGAGTGAAACCTGAGGCAGTTGCCTTTATTCTTTATTTAAGCTAAAATTAGCTCATTTGTCTTGCTGGTGTGTTCTTTTACCCTTTATCTTTGAGGTATGTGAGCCATGTCAGTAGTTCTTCTCAAATTGGCCCTGTGCTGCCAGACTTTCCAAGGGTTATCTAAGGCTCTTTCTGAGCCCCCTGCTCCAGGTGGCCCCGGAAAGTTTTCATGCACAATGTAATGTGGGATCTTTTTATGTGCTGGCAGAAAAAGACAGAATAGATGGGAGCCCATTGCTTCTTCTGAAGTAATGGATTGATCAGGTTGTACCTAAAGAATTAAAGGATTGAAGCACTCCTTGCCCCACCTTATCATTCCTTAGAACAACTTCTTCTAACACTCACCACAGTTAAAATACTAGCCCTCACATTTGTATGACATCTTATACTTTTCTAACACTTTTCTGTGTACTATTTGATCCTTAGAATATTTTTGTTCATGCTCCAAGGCCAAGTTTAAATGCTATTTTCTACAAAGGGAAATTTAATTTTAACTTCCTCTGACCTCTTGAGGATCTTTCTATGATGCTTTCTTGGTATTTAACCACTCTTCCTATTTTCTAATTATATATAACATACATTAGACTACAAAATCCTCAATGGAAAGATAGGATTCATCAACAACTTAACGTATATCAGACAAGTAATGAATAATGGAGTAGAAATAAAGTAGAAAACAATTGCTTAAAGCTTAGATAACTTTGTCATTTACCTTCATTAGTAGAAGGCATGAACTTGAACTCAATTTTTCTTCTAACTTTATACCACTATTTTTAAATTCTCTACCACACTGCTTCCCTTATCCTGACTTCTTACTGCAGATCACATTTGCTCCTCAGAAGGAAAAAGATCAGCAACGTCTCTAATTCTCTAATAGTCAGGAAAGTCCTTAAGGAGGAAGTGGACTTTGACACTTGGGTATAATATCACTACATGAGATGCAGAGGGGAGGGTGTTCCAGACAAAGCTAACAGTACATAGAAGGGTAGGCAGAAGAGCATGATCTGTGGAGAAATGAGGCCAAGCTTAATCAAGACATCAGGACTGGTTTGGGGGCAGGTCTTGAAAGCCATGCAGAAATGTTAGGATGTGATGTAGTAGGAAATAAGGGCCCATGAAGACAGCTTCATATGAGGAAATGGTCTGTAGGAGGGAGGACTTAGGGTTTTCTGGTTTTCTAACTCTTTTGGAGGTTAAGAATGATGGCAGAGACCTAAAACCCTGAACCTTCTGCCTCCTGGCTCGGTCAACACTAAATATAAAATATGTCTTATTAAAATATTCTAAGTTGCTCAGTGAATAAAATATTAGTTGCCAAATTTCTAACCCTCAGGTCAGAAAGGCCGGTCTTGCCAGTTTGAAAGAGTTTTAGAACTCCTTGTCATGGTAATGAGGATTTTGCTTTGGAGCCACTGCCACCCTCTAGAGTCTGCCTCCTCTAATTAGAGTATCTCTGGCATTCTAATTAGAGGAGCTTAAAGTAAAAGAAGCTTTTGAGACAGAGGATGCCTCCTTAAGCCACCCTCCTTTCAACCGCTTTATTTTTTTTAAAGATTTTATTTATTCATGAGACACACACACACAGAGAGAGAGAGAGAGAGAGAGAGAGAGAGAGAGGCAGAGATACAGGCAGAAGGAGAAGCAGGTTCCATGCAGGAAGCCTGATGTGGGACTCAATCCCAGGACTCCAGGATCAGGCCCTGAGCTGAAGGCAGCGCTAAACCGCTGAGCCACCCGGGCTGCCCCCTTTCAACCGTTTTAATATCTGGATTTAGCTTCTGGGGAACACTGTCATTTGGCCACCATTTGGTTCATGGCACTCAGGTTCTTACCTACTGTCCGGGGCTTTCAAATGTCCATGTCATCTGGTTGGTCCCCTATCCTGCAAAGACTTACCAAATTTTTAATCAGTCCATCCCTGTCCTCAAGAATTGCAAGTATCAAAAAACCATTGGCCTCTGCTAACAAAGCTACATCACATCTAGTAAGAGGGTAAATCTTAATATAAATTACATATACACCAAACCTGTGAGTTCTCTCTCCCTCTTCTCCTCCCCAACCTCTCTATTCTCTACTCTTCTGCCTCCTCTCAAGCATGCTTCTTGTGGTTTGTTGTTAGATACAAATTGCATATTTGATAATGAACAGAAATACAAAAACCCTGCTTTCATCTGTTCATACTACTAACCTTCGGGTTTAGTTGTCTCTGCAAAACATCATAGCGACCTCTCCTAATATTTCTTTCCAACAAATATGCTCTTATCCCTTATCTGAAGAGGCATGGGGCTTCACCAAAGTCTACTTTGTTAACTCTTCCAAAAGGCAGCCTCTGAATGCTAAAAGGAGAAGAGACAGAAGGTAATTAGTGGGATCTGAGCCTTTGCAACAGAATTGTGGGAAGCAATGTGGAATAATAGAAGGAGCATAGGTTGGAAGACTTCACTTTAGACTTAGTTTTCCTTTAGCTAACTGTTGTCTAGGCTTTACATATATTTCTCACATATTTATGTGCCTTTAGGGTAAGGATTAAGGTTAATGTTTGTACCATCTAACATACCTAGCACACAGTCGATGTTCAGTTGAATCACTCTAGGACCTCAACTGTGCTGTACCTGCCTTCCCTGCCCAATTTCTCTATACTTTAGGTTTAGGTCTTGTTTCTACCACTTCCTAGCTTTGAGGCCTTGGGTGGTTTTCTTAACTTCTCTGATTATTAGTTTGTTTCACCTTACAGAAAAGACACAGAATACTTGCTTTATGGTATTATTGCGCAGATTAAATAGAATAATAGATATGAAACATTTTACAACCTAAAAAGTACTGTGAAAAATGTAAGGTGGCTTTATCATATTAGTCAAGAAATATCAGAAAGCAAAAAAAATTTATCACATCTGTGAACTATGCTTCCAAACAGATTATGCTGTGTCATTCTAGATCCATTTTATAGACCCAGGTTTGCTTAGATTCAGCTCATTTGGACACTCTGGTTAAAGTTAACATTAGGAAAGAAAAAGTCTAATTTTTATCTGTGTTTGATACAAAGGCCAATAACCATCCCATCACTTGAATGTCATTCATTTTCCTTTGGTATTTTGGTGAAATTCCCAAAAGTACACCCATGAATAATTAAACGACACTGGTTCTGGTAGAAGTAGTACATTAAAAGCAATTACTAAAATATTAAAAACTTAGATCAAAACTGAATCTACATTCTCTCAGCCATTTCAAAGCATAAACTATATAAATCTGTGTTCTAAATTACCCAAAGGAAATGTTTTTGGGGAATCAAGAAGCAAGGATTTACTGATCCCTTGTGGCATGTCCAGCTCTGCTAGGGGCACAGTGGGTGGTAGATGTAAAATCCTGAAAGACTGCTTTCCAGTAGCTCATATTCTGGTTGGGTCCACAAAACATAGGAAAAATAAGGTTATTTCTTTTGTGGTATGGAGCTTAAGAGGTACAGTTTAAAGAGGCAAAGAAGAAGGCAGAGAGACCTTGCCTGTCTTAGGATAGTAAGCATGGCAAGTGCTGTGCATGGTGCTAGGTAAGGCTGCTGAGGTAAGGTTGAGTCAGATTATAGAAGTCCTTGAAAGCCTTGTAGAAGAGACTGGATTTGGTATGATTAGCAGTGGTGATTCATTGTGAGTTCCTGAACCAGAACACTGAAAAAAGAATAGTGTGTTAGGAAGCAATGAGCAGGTTGAAATATAGGCAGGCACCTACTACCAAAAACTCATTTGTTTGCTCCCCTTGTAGGATGTAGTAGTAGGCATGGAGAAAACTATGGAAAACAAGATGTGGCTAAAGAAATGATAACAAGGACAATGGGGGTCAGAAAGTTAGAAGACATCTCATTTAATCAGTCAGAACTCTGGCATCAGGTGACTTTTATGAAAAAACATTTCTGTCAGAAACAAATATTTAAGATTAAGTAGTTTATAGGCTTTAAGTGTAGTGGGTTCCCCAACAGTAGATTAGCAGATGCACAAGAATGTATCAATGATATTAAAGACAGTGTAATGGAAAATACCCAAGCCGAATAGCAAAAAGAGGAAAAAAATTAATTAGGACAGGTTAAGGGATTTCTTAGACAACATCAAGTAAACACATTCACATTATCAAGGTCCCAGAAGAAGGAGAGAAAAAAGGGGGCCAAAAATTTAGTTGAAGAAATAATAGCTGAAAACATCTTTAACCTAGTGAAGGAAATAGACATCCAAATTCAAGAAGCACAGAGTTCCCAACAAGATGAACTCAAAGATTTCCACACCATGACATATCATAGTAATTAAAATGTCAAAGGTTGGGATTCCTGGGTGGTGCAGCGGTTTGGCGCCTGCCTTTGGCCCAGGGCGCGATCCTGGAGACCCGGGATCGAATCCCACGTCAGGCTCCCGGTGCATGGAGCCTGCTTCTCCCTCTGCCTGTGTACACTCTGCCTCTCTCTCTCTGTGACTATCATAAATAAATAAAAATTTTAAAAAAATAAAATAAAATAAAATGTCAAAGGTTAAAGATGAGGAGAAATTTAAAAAGCAGCAAGAGAAAAGCCAAAAGTTTACATACGAGGCCACCCCATAATGCTATTAGCTGATTTTTCAGCAGGAACATTGCAGACCAGAAGGGAGTGGTATGATACTGCAAAATGCTGAAAAGAAAAAGAAAAACTAGCAACCAAAAATACTTGACCTATCATCCAGAATTAAAGGAGAAATAAATACTTTCCCAGAAAAACAAAAGTTAAAGAAGTTTATTGCCAGTAAAACAGCCTTGTTAGAAATGTTAAGGGGACTTAATAGAAAAGAAATGGCCATATTTATGCATGAGAAAATTATGAATAAAATATATAAAATATGATAGCATATATATAAAAAGTGGAAAGGGTGTAAAAAAAGTGTTTAAGAATTTGAACTTAATTAAATGACCATCACTTAAGCCTGCTATACACTTTGGATGTTATATATAAACCTTATGGTAACCACAAAAGGAAACCTATAATAGATCCAAAAAATAAATAGAAAGCCAAATATAACACTATAAAAACACTACAGAAATTACAAAGAAAGAGAAAAAGAAGAAGAAGAAGAAAGGAACAAAGAACTGCAGAATAACCCGAAAACAATTAACAAAATGGCAATAAGTACACACCTACCAATAATTACTTTAAATGCGAATGGACAAATATTCCAGCCAATGGTGTAGGGTAATAGAATATATAAAAACCAATACCCATCAATATGTTTAAAGGTACTCACCACAGAGCTAAAGAGAGACAGACTGAAAGTCAAGGAATGGAAAAACATTTACCATACAAATGAAAGTGAAAAAAAAAACTCAAGGTAACAATACTTATATCAGACAAATAGAATTTAATACAAAGACTATAGAGGAGGAGCTGGAAGCGGAGTAGGAAGACTGTATCCTTGCCTCATCCCACAAATACAACTAGATAACTATCAATCATCGTAAATACTAGAAATCAACCTGAAGACTGGCAGAACAAACATCACAACTAAAGGTAGAGAAGAGGCCACAGATAGGAAGTGTGGAGACGCAGTTAGGAGAGAAATGGATCATGGGTGCTATGGTAAGGAGGGAACCATGATAGAGGAGAAGGGCAAGAGAGACAGGCACATGGGGGAGCTCTCACAGGGAAGACAAATCCCCATAGGAATTGGCTTGGAAAGTGAGAGGGGCTGAATTTTGTGAGTTCCTACAATCAGTGTGGCTTAAAGCCTGGAGTTCTAAAGGTGACATGGATAGAGTCCAGAGGACATTGGGCTGCTCTTGACAGAAAGCAGGAGAAATATACAGCATGGAAATAGCAATCTGATGAGAGCCTGGGACATGAAGTAGGGATGTTATTTGCTCATTTCAGAGTGTGTCCCAGAAGGGTAGTGTTCACAGAGAGATCCCTCCAGGGACATAGGAACTGGCTGGCACCAATTCTCTCCCCTGTCCCTCAGCATAAGCAGAGAGCGACCTGCAGGAACCAGGGCAACACACACACACTGTCTATTTAACTTACTTAAACCAAGCCCCACCCCCACCCCCATGCTCTGGTGGAACTGCCCTTCCCAGTGACACTTGCCTCAGTCCCAGTACAGTGGGCCCCCTCCCCCACAAGACTGGTCCAAAACTTTACATATCCTGATAAAAGAATTTTGAAAGCCTCCAATTCCAGCAGCAGTGATAACAGGTCTCATTTCATAAGCAGGCCAGAGTAAACATAGTTAAAACATGCTACATTTAACTCAGGGAACAAACACTGCCCACAACAGACAAAGAGAGCCTGTGCAGTTGACTGGACTGAAGGATAAAGCAGCCAGAACACAAAAGCAGAGCACATGCAGAACACATTTGAGACACTCCCTGAACCACCAGGCCCTGGGGAACAGGAGTCGTTATACAGCAGGGCACTATAGGACCTCTTCTTCATAAGGCCATTACCCTCAAAAACAGGAAACATAGCTGACCTTCCTAACATGGAGGAACAGGCACAGAGACTCATATAAAATGGGTAGACAGAGAAATTTATTCCAAATAAAAGAACAGAAAAGGCCATGGCCAGAGATCTAAGTAAAACAGATATAAGTAAAATACCTAATTGGACAATTTAAAGCAAAACTTATAAGGATACTAACTGGACTGAGAAAAAAATAGAACTCATCAGTGAGACCCTTCTCATACAGATAAAAGAGTTAAAAAAGAGTTAATCAGAGATGAAGAATGTAATGAGATCGGAAACAGGTTTGACGCAATGAACAGCAGGTGGGAAGAAGCAGAGGAATGCACTAGTGATATAGGAGACAAAATAATGGAAAATAATGAAGCTAAACAAAAGAGACAATTATGGAACACAAGAATTGACTCAAGAGAACTCAGTGATTCCATCAAAATTAATAACATTTCTATTATAGGAGTGCCAGACGAAGAAGATAGAGAAAAGGGGGCAGGAAATTTATTTGAAGAAATAATAGCTGAAAACTCCCCTAATCTAGGGAAGAAACAGACATCTATCCAGGAGGAACAGAGAATTCCCATCAAAATCAACAGAAGCAGACCAACACCAACGCATATTGTAATTAAACTTGCAAAATATAGTGACAAAGAAAAAATCTTAAAAGCAGCAAGAGAAAATAAGTCCTTTACTTATAAGGGAAGACCCATAAGGCTAGCTGAAGATTTATAAACAGAAACTTGGCAAGCCAGAAGGGAGTGGCATGATATATTCAAAGTGCTGAATGGGAAAATCTGCTGCCAAGAATATTCTATCCAGAAAGGCTATCATTTGGAATATAAGGAGAGATAAAAAGTCTCCCAGACAAAACCAAAGGAGTTCCACAAAATCAGCCCTGCAAGAAATACCAAAGGGGACTCTTTGAGTGCTCAAGAAAGACCAAAAGTGACAAGGAGAAGTAAGAATCAGAAAAAATCTCCAGAAATAATGACAAAACAAACACTAAGACGGCATTATATAGATACCTATCAATAATTACTTTAAATGTTTATGTACTCAATGCTCCAATCAAAAGACTTAGGATGTCAGAATGGATTAAAAAAAGACCCCTCTATACACTGCCTACAAGAGACTCACTTTAGACCTAAACACCTGCAGATTCAAAGTGAGGGGATGGAGAAACATTTATCATGCAAATGGATGTCAAAAGAAAGCCAAGGTAGGAATATTGATGTTAGACAAAATAGACCTTAAAACAAAGACTGTAAAAAGAGGTAAAGAAGGACACTATATAATAATAAAGGGGGAAATCTAACAACAAGATCTAACAACTGCAAGTAAGTATGCATCCAACATAGAAGCAGCAAAATGTATAAAACAATAACAAATATAAATGAACTAATTGATAATAATGCAATAATAGCAGGGGACTTTTACACCCCACTTAAATCAATGGACAGATCACCTAAACAGAAAATCAACAAGGAAACAATGGCTTTGAATGACACACTGGATCAGATGGACTTAACAGATACATACAGAACATTTCATCTTAAAACAGCAGAATATACATTCTTTTCAAGTGCATATGGGACATTCTTGAAAATAAATCACATATCAGCTCACAAAACTGGCTGCAATAAATACAGAAAGATTTACACTTACCATGCATCTTTTCTGACCACAACATTATGAAACTTGAAGTCAACCAAAAGAAAAAAATTTAGAAAGACCACAAATACATGAAAGTTAAGCAACATGCTACTAAACAATTAATGGGTCAACTAGGAAATCAAAGAAGAAATTTTTAAAATGTAAGCAAAAGAAAATGAAAACACAACAGTCCAAAATCTTATGGGTACAGCAAAAGGGGTCCTAAGTGGAAAGTATATAGCAACACAGGCCCACCTCAAGAAGCAAAAAAAAAAAAAACTTAAATGAACAACCTAAGCCTACACCTAAAGGAGTTAGAGAAAGAACAACAAATGAAGCTTACACCCATCAGAAGGAAGGAAATAATAAAGACTAGAGCAGAAATAAACTATATAGGAACTGAAAAAAAAGATCCAGATCAATGAAACCAGGAGATGTTTTTTTGAAAACACTAATAAATTTGATAAACCCCTAGCCAGAAAGAGAAAGGAGACAAATTAATAAAATCAGAAATGAGGAGAAATAACAACCAACACCACAGAAATACAAACAATTATAAGAGAATATTATGAAAAACCATATGTCAACAAATTGGACAACCTGGAAGAATTGGATAAAATCCTAGAAGCAGATAAAGGGCCAAAAGTGAAACAGGAAGGGGTAAAAAAAAACTTGAACAGACCAATAGCCAGCAAAGAAATTGAGTTAGTAATAAAAAAAAAAAGTTTCAACAAACAAAAGTCCAGGGCCACATGCCCTCACAGGTGAATTCTATCAAATATTTAAGAAGAGTTAGTATCTATTCCTCTCAGTCTATTCAAAAAAATAGGAAAGGAAGGAAAACTTCCAAGTTCATTCTGAGGCCAGATTTACCCTGATACCAAAATCAGATAAAGACTCTACTAAGAGAAAACTATAGGCCAATATCCCTGATGGACATGGATATGAAAATCCTCAATAAAATACTAGCAAACTGAATCCAACAATACATTAAAAGAATCATTCACCACGATCAACTGGGACTTATTCCTGGGTTTCAAGTGTGGTTCAGTATTCAAGAATCAATCAAGGTGATACACTACATTAATTAAAGAAAGGATAAGAATCATATGATCATTTCAATAGATGCAGGAAAAGCATTTGATGAAGTACAACATCTATTCATGTTAAAAACCCACAGCAAAATAGATTTAGAGGGGACATACCTCAATATAAAAAAGACCATCTATGAAAAATCTGCAGCTATTATAATCATGAGTGGGGAAAAACTGAAAGCTTTTCCTCTACAGTCAAGAATACAACAGAAATGTCCCCTCTCACCCTATTATTTTACATAGTACTGGAAGTCATGGCAATAGCAATCAGACAACAAAAGGGAAAAAAATAATCCAAATCAGCAAGGAAGAAGTCAAACTTTCACTATTTGCAAATGACACAATACTCTATATAGAAAACCCAAAAGATTCAACCAAAAAACTGCTAGAAATGATACATGAATTGAGTAAAGTTGCAAGATACAAAATCAACCTACAGCAATCTCTTGCACATCTGTACACCAATAATGAAGCAGCAGAGAAAAAAATTAAGGAATAAATCCCTTTTACAATTGCATCAAAGCCAATAAGATACTCAGGAATAAACCTAAGCAAAGAGGTGAAAGACCTGTACTCTGAAAACTATAAAACATTGATGAAAGACATTGAAGATGACAAAGAAATAGAAACATTCCATGATTATAGATTGGAAGAACAAATATTATTAAAATGTCTATACTACCAAAGGAATCTACACATTTAATACAATCTCTATCAAAATACCAACATTATTTTTCAGAGAGCTACAAATTGTGTGGAACTCCAAAAGATCTTGAATAGCCAAAGCAACCTTAAAAAAAAGCAAAGCTGGAGGCATCACAATTCCAGAATTCAAGTTATATAACAAAGCTGTAAAAATCAAAATAATATGTTACTGGCAAAAAAAAAGACACATCGATCAATGGAACAGAATAGAAATCATAGAAATAAACCCACAAGTATATGGTCAATTAATCTTTGACAAAGCAGGAAAGAATATCCAATGGGAAAAAAGTCAGTTTCCTCATCAACTACATCTAAAAGAGTAAAACTGGATCACTTTGTTACACCAAGCACAAAAATAAATTCAATATAGATAAAAGACCTAAATGTGAGACCTTAAATCATAAACCTTCTAGAAGAGAACATAGGTAGTAACCTCTTTGACATTGGTCATAGCAAGTTTTTTCTATATATGTCTCTTGAGGCAAAGGAAACAAAAGCAAAAATAAATTATTGGGACTTCATCCAAATAAAAATCTTCTGCACAGCAAAGGAAACAACACAACTTAAAGGCAACCTATGGAATGGGAGAAGATATTTGCAAGTGACACATCCAGTAAAGAGTATCAAAACATATAATGATGTCATGAAACTCAATACCCAACAAACAGATAATCCAATATAAAAATAAGCTGAAGATATGAACAGACATTTCTCCAAAGATATCCAGATGGCAAACAGTTATGTGAAAGGATGTTCATCATCAGTTTGCATCAGAGAAAGGCAAATCAGAACCATAATGAGATACCTCACACCTGTCACAATGACTAAAAACAATCACAATGAACAATAACACAATGAACAACAGTTGTTGGCAAGGATGTGGAAGAAAAGGAACACTCATGCAGTGTTGGTGGAAATGCAAACTGGTACAGCTACTGTGAAAAATAGCATGAAGGTTATTCAAAAAGTTAAAAATAGAACTACCCTATGATCCAGCAATCACACTACGGTATTTACCCAAAGAATACAAAAATACTAATTCAAAGGGATACATGCACTCTGATGTTTATAGCAGTATTTCCTACAATAGCCAAATTATGGAAAGAGCCCAAATGTTTATTGACTGTTGAATGGATAAAGAAGATGTGGCATATATATACAATGGAATATTACACCACCATACAAAAAGAATGAAATCTTGCCGTTTGTAATAACATGGATGATGTTAGAGAATTTTATGTTAAGTGAAATAAATAAGTCAGTCAGAGAAAGACAAATAGCATACGATTTCACTCATGTGTGGAATTTTGTAAACAAAACAAATGAGCAAAGGGAAAAAAGAGAGACAGGTACAAACCAAGAAACAGACTCTTAACTATGGAGAACAAACTAGGTTGCCAGAGAGGGATGTGGTGGAATGGCTGAAATAGATGATGGGTATTAAGAAATGCACTTGTGATGAGCATTGGGTGTTGCATGGAATTGTTGGGTCACTAAATTGTACTCTTGCAGTTTATGTTACACTGTATGTTAACTAGAATTTAAATAAAAACTTTAAAAAAGGAATATATTGGGGAAAATATAGTGAACAAGGCAAATACAAACCATATTCTTAATTATAAAGAACATGCTGATGGTTACCAAAGGGGTGGAGGATGGGGGGAATGAGTGAAATAGGCGATGGGGAGTAAGGAGTGTACTTAAGATTAGCACTGGATGACTTTGGAATTGTTGAATCACTCTTTCATACATCTGAACTAATATTGCACTGAATGTTAACTAATTGGAATTAAAATATAAAGTTACAAGACCAAAAAAAAAAAAGCCAGAAGCATTACAATTCTAGATTTCAAGACATGCTACAAAGCTATAGCAATTGAAACAGTACGGTATTAGCACAAAAATAAACACATAGAGTAATATTCCATTGTATACATAAACCACATCTTCTTTATCCATTCATCTTTCGTTGGACACCGAGGCTCCTTCCACAGTTTGGCTATCGTGGCCATTGCTGCTATAAACATCGGGGTGCAGGTGTCCCGGCGTTTCATTGCATCTGTATCTTTGGGGTAAATCCCCAACAGTGCAATTGCTGGGTCATAGGGCAGGTATATTTTTAACTCTTTGAGGAACCTCCACACAGTTTTCCAGAGTGGCTGCACTCAGCTATTAGAAATGACAAATACCCACCATTTGCTTCAACGTGGATGGAACTGGAGGGCATTATGCTGAGTGAAGTAAGTCAGTCGGAGAAGGACAAACATTATATGTTCTCATTCATTTGGGGAATATAAATAATAGTGAAAGGGAATATAAGGGAAGGGAGAAGAAATGTGTGGGAAATATCAGAAAGGGAGACAGAACGTAAAGACTGCTAACTCTGGGAAACGAACTAGGGGTGGTAGAAGGGGAGGAGGGCGGGGGGTGGGAGTGAATGGGTGACGGGCACTGGGGGTTATTCTGTATGTTAGTAAATTGAACACCAATAAAAAATAAATTAAAAAAAATAAAAATAAAAAAATAAACACATAGAACAATGAAAAAGAAGACAGAGTTCAGAAATAAACCCACAGTTATACGGCCCATTAATCCATGGAGGCAAGACTATTCAAAGGGGAAAAACAGTCTCTTCAATAAATGGTGCTGGGAAAACTGGAGAGCTACCTGCAAAAGAATGATATTGGATCACTTTATAACATCATACAGAAAAATAAACTGACAATTAAAGATCTAAATGTGAGATTTGAAACCATAAGAATCCTAGAAGAGAACACAAGCAGTAATTTCTCTGATACCAGCTTTAGCAACCTTTTTCTAGATATCTCCTGAGGCAAGGGAAATCAAAGCAAAAATAAACTATTAAGACTATCTCAAAATAAAAAAGCTTCTGCATAGCAAAGCAAACAATCAACAAAACTGAAAGATAACATACTGACTAGGAAAAGATACTTGCAAATGGCATGTCTGATAAAGGGTTATTACCCAAAATATATGAAGAATTGGTACAACTCAACACCAAAAAAAAAAAAAAAATCCAATTAAAAAGTGAGCAAAAGACATGTACAGACATTTCTCCAAAAAGACATATAGATGGTCAACAGAGACATGAAAAGATTCTCAACACCACTCAGGGAAATTCAAATCAAAGCTACAATGAGATATCACCTCATACCTGTCAGAATGGCTAACATAAAAAACACAGGAGGGCAGCCCCAGTGGCGCAGCGGTCTAGCGCCGCCTGCAGCCCAGGGCGTGATCCTGGAGACCCTGGATCGAGTCCCACGTCAGGCTCTCTGTATGGTGCCTGCTTCTCCCTCTGCCTCTCTCTGTCTCTATGAATAAATAAATAAAATCTTTAAAAAAAAAACACAGGAAACAACAAGTGTTGGTGAAGATGTGGAGAAAAAGGAACACTCATACTGGGAGTGCAAACTGGGGAATGCAAACTGGGGCTCCCTCACTATGGAAGACAATATGGAGTTTCCTCAAAATATATTAAATTATATATTAAATTTCTCTATATATTAAATATAGAACTACCATATGACCCAGTAGTCACACTACTGGGTTTTATTTATACCAAGAATATAAGAACACTAAATTGAAAGGGTATATGCTCCCTTATTTTTTTGCAGTGGTATTTACAATAGCTAAATTATGGAAGCAGTCCAAGTGTCCATTGATAGGTGAATGGATGAAGTAGAAGTGGTATATATATTCAATGGAGTATTATTCAGCCATAAAAAAGAATGAAATCTTACTATTTGCAGGAACATGGATGGAGCTAGCCAGTATAATGGTAAGTGAGGTAAGTCAGTCAGAGAAAGACAAATACCATATGATTTCACTCATGTGGAATTTAAGAAACAAAACAAAGGGGGAAATAGAGAAGATACCAAGAAGTAAACACATTTTTAAAAATTTATTTATTTATTTATTTATTTATTTATTTATTTTTATTTAAGAGAGACTGTGTGTGGGTGGGGGGGGAGGAAGAAGGATAAGCAGACTCCACACTAAAGGCAGAGCCCCATACAGGGCTTGATTTCAACACCCTGAGATCATGACCTGAGCTGAAGCCAAGTATCCAATGCCTAACTGACAGAGCCACCAAGGCACCTGCAGACTCTTTTTAAAATTCATGTTAACATATAGTTTAGTGTTGGTTTCAGGATAGAATTTAGTGATTCATCACTTACATATAACACTCAGTGCTCATCCCAACAAGTGCCCTCCTTAATGCCCATCACCCATTTAGTCCATCACCCCACCCATGTCCCCTCTAGCAACCCTCAGTTTGTTCCCTATAGTTAAGAGTCTCTTATGGTTTGCCTCGCTCTATGTTTTTATCTTATTTTATTTTTCTTTCCCTTGCCCTATGTTTATCTGCCTTGTTTCTTAAATTCCACATTTGAGTGAAATCATATGCTATTTGTCTTTCTCTGACTGAATTATTAGCATAATGCACCCTAGTTCCATTCATGTCATTGCAAGTGGCAAGATTTCATTCTTTTTGGTGGCTGAATAATATTCCATTGCATATGTAGATCACTTCTTTATTCATTCATCTATTGATAGACATCTGGGCTTTTTTGATAGTTTGGCTATTGTAGATAATGCTTCTATAAACATTGGGGTGCACATACCCCTTCGAATTTGTATTTTTGTACTCTTTGGGTAAATATCTAGTAGGGCAATTGCTGGATTTGTAGGATAGTTCTATTTTTAACTTTTTGAAGAACCTCCATACTGTTTTCCAACGTGGTTGCACCAGTTTACATTCCCGCCAACAGTGCAAAATGATTTCCCTTTCTCTGCATCCTCACCAACATCTGCTGTTTCCTGAGTTGTTATTTTTAGCCATACTGGCAAGTGTGAGTTGATATCTCATTGTGGTTTTGATTTGTATTTCTCTGATGATGAGTGGTGTTGAGCATTTTTTTTCATGTGTCTATTAGCCATTTGTATGTCTTCTTTGGAGAAAAGTCTGTTCATGTCTTCTGCCCATTTCTTAACTGGATTATTTATTTTGGGGTTGTTTATTTTGATGAGTTCCTAATAGATTGGATACTGGCCCTTTATCTGATATATCATTTGCAAATATAAGAAGCAAAATCTTAATTATACAGAACAAATTGATGGTTATTACAGGGGAGAGGGATGAGGAGATGGGTGAAATAGGTGATGGGAATTAAGGAGTGTACTTGTGATGAGTACCAGGTGATGTATGAAATTGTTTAATCACTCACACATCTGAAGCTAATAAAACACTTTATGTTAACTAACTGGAATTTAAATAAAAACATTTTAAAAAAAGAATCTAAACAAAGGGACAAAAGAGACAAAGAAAAAACAAACTCTTAACTGTAGAGAACAAACAGATGTTTATCAGCAGAGAATTGGGTGGGGCCGGTAGGAGAAAGAGATTAAGAGTACACTTATGATGAGCACTGAGTAATAAATGGAATTGTTGAATCACTATATTGTACACCTGAAACTAATATAATGCTGTATGGTAACTATGCCAGAATTAAAATAAAATAAAAATAATAACAGTAAAAGGTAAACTATTGGGACTATGTCAAAATATAAAGCTTTCGTACAGCACAGTAAACCATCAATAAAACAAAAAGCCTACTGATTGGGAGAAGATATTTGCAAATGATATATCCAATAAGGGATTAATTTCCAAAATAAAGAAAGAACTGCTACAATTCAACACCAGGAACAATCTAATTAATAAATGGGCTGAGGACTTGAATTGATATTTTTCTAAAGGAGACATGTAGATAGATGGCCAACAGATATGTGAAAAGATGTTCAACATCACTAATCATCAGGGAAATGCAGATCAAAACCATCTTTCACTTGTCAGAATGGCTAAATCAAAAAGATGAGAAATAAGCAGTTTTGGCAATGATGTACAAAAAGAACTTTCATGCACTATTGTTAGAAATGTAAACTGGTATGGCTACTATGGAAAAGAGTATGGAGATTCCTCAAAAAATTATAATTTTTAAAAAAGATTTATCTATTTATTCATGAGACACACACAGAGAGAAAGGCAGAGACACAGGCAGAGGGAGAAGCAGGCTCCATGCAAGAAGCCTGATATGGAACTCGATCCCGAGATTCTGGGATCACTCCCTGAGCCAAAGGCAGACGCTCAACTGCTGAACCACCCAGGCGTCCCTCCTCAAAAAATTAAGTAGAACCATATGATCCAATAATTCTACTACTGGGTATTTACCCAAACAAAACAAAAACACTAATTCAAAAAGATATATGCACCCCTATGTTTGTTGCAGCATTATTTATAATATGCAGATATGGAAGCAACCTAAGTGTCCATTGATAAATGATAGCTAAGGAATATATGTATAGTATATTCTTTCTCTCTCTCTCTCTCTTTCTACACACACACACACACACACACACACACACAATGGAATAGTATGCAGCCATTAATAAGGATGAGATCTTGCCATTTGTGACAACTTGGATGGACCTAGAGGGTATTATGCTAAAGAAGGTAAGTTAGACTGAGCAGACAAATACCATATGATTGCACTCATATGTGGAATCTAAAAGAAAATCAAATGAATAAACAAACAAAAAGCAGAATCAGACCTATAAACAGAGAACAAACTGATGGTTGCCAGAAGGAGGGGGTGGAGTAGTTAGGCAAAATGGGTGAAGGGTAGTGGACAATACAGGCTTCCAGTTACGGAATAAATAAGTTACAATGTGGGCTGAAGGATACAACATAGGGAATATTTTCAATGATATTGTAATAGCATTGTGTGGTGACTGATGGTAGCTACACTTATGAGCATAGCATAACATGTGGACAACTTGATTCACTATTTTATAACCTGAAACTAATGTAAAATTATGTGTCAACTATATTCAAAAATTTTTAAAGATTTATTTATTTTGGAGAGTGAGAGAGAGAGAGAGAGAAGCAGACTCCCCACTAAACACTCAGGGAGCCCAATGTGGGGCTCAATCTCATGACCTTGAGGTCATGACCTGAGCTGAAGGTGGATGCTTAACCAACTGAGCCACCCAGGTGCCCCTCAAATTTTTTAAAGAAAAAATGTATTCAATTCCCAGAGTTGAATCAGTGAATGGCTTCTGCACCTGATCTGTTTTCAGTAGCAAGCATGTGCAAGAATTTCTCTTCTCTAGGCTTTCCCATAGCTGGCAGACCTAGCATTTATGTGATTATGACTGAATTAAAACAAATGTCTCTATTGTCTCTGAGGAGAAATTAAGAAAGTGCCAGAAATGAACAAAATATGGGTACAAAAAGACTTTAAAGGAAAAGGAAGTTATGTGAAGATAAGAGAAAAATATTGAAGTAGCAGTTCTTTTTTCAAAAAATTCAGGTATGGTTGGCACACAGTATTAGTTTTGTGTGTACAACATAGTGATTGAACAATTATATACATTATGAAATGCTTACCACAATAAGTATAGTTATCATCTGTTACCATATATGGTTATTACCATATTATTAACTACATTCTATATGCTGTATTTACTCAGAAAACTACTGTTCACTTTTATACACACACACACACACACACATCTCTTTCTTCTATTAAAATTTCTGCATATGACTTGAACATATTGGCCTAGAAGGATAGTAATAAGGCTCTGTGACTTTTAGCAAGTTACTTAGACTCTCTGAGAAGCTTTAGTTTTCTCATTTATAAAATAGCAATGCTAATTCCTACCTACTTTATAGGGCTTTTTAAAGAGTTAAATGCAAATCAATATAAAGCTTCTAGTACATAGTAAGAGATGCATAAATGTTAATACCCTTTTCATTAGACATCATGAAGTGATAGATTAGCTTAGTGTTGGGACTTACTTACATTCATCTAAAGGTAGCAAAGTTTTCCCCAGCTTGCTGTTTAAGTAGTTGCTAATGTTTAGAATTTAACCCAGTTGCATTAGCAGCTGCTTAAATAGCAGTCTGGTTCTCAGTTCACATATCTGCCTACAACTGGATTGAGGTTACATTGGGGGAAGGGTCAGCAGCTAGCAAATCCAATGTATAACTTGTTCCAGGGAAATACTTTATTTTTGCCCTTAAAATTTTGACTTATTCATTGTAATACAAGGTAATCCTGCTCTCTAGGAATAAAGTGAGCCCATGTCTAAAGGTGATGTGACTCCAGTTTAATTGGTTTGAAATCTACATCCCTATATTTCCTCATGAGCCTTGACTATGGTGTGACTTCACTTGGCAGACCTCAAAAGAGAATGAAAGATATCATATGAGAAGTGTTGACAGTGAGAGCTGTTTATTGCCATTCACCTGCGAGAGCTGTCTATGCCACCTGTTCATGCATATCAGACACATGAACACTCTCCTTTTATTTGCAGTACATGGAGCAATGATGGCATGCTCATATTTTGAGAGAAATTCCCCTTCTGCTTGGATGAATTTCCTTCTCTGTTCAACAGGGCCAGGATTTTATCTAAGGGAGTACAAAGGCCACCAGGCCTTTTCCAGGTAAAGTACTCTATACATCTTGCCCCCTTGCCCTTGATCACTTTTATGGTTAAATAAATAAATGTGATTTTAAGTATAAATAAATTGTACAGAAAATACCAAAGTAATCACTTAGCTGCAGTTAAGTGTTTAGAAATCACTTGCTCTAGAGTGCCACCTAATTATCCTTAGTAATTTAGTAGATAATACAATGCTTAGTCTGCTGTGGTCCCTCTATCAAAATGGGATCAAATCACAATATTGCCTTATCACTCCAAAGCATCTGGGTGACAACTGGTGACTGTAGAAATTTTAGATAGTGTCAGCAGCTAGAGCTGCTACTCTAAGGTGACACGATTGAGCCCTGGTATATTCAAGTTGGAAGCCGAGGTAAAAAATAGCAACAGACTTTATTATTTTAACACACCTGAAAAATTTTCCAAGTTTCCATCCCCATTGATTGGAAAACTCCAGTTCCTTACTCTCAGTTCTTCATATTCCAGGAATGCAAGAATGCTTCTCTGGCAGAGCAAACTCAGTACTGAGCAAAGCATTACCAAAATGACAGGCTCTAAACTGATTCTATGATGTGTTTATAAATAGCAATTTTTATTAGATAGTCTCAGTACGGGTTCTGAATTATTAATTACTTGATTACATTTTGGACCCTGTCTTTATAATGGGGCTTTCACCTTTTCAAGTCCAGGCATCCTGACAAAAACAAAAACAACAACAACAAAACACCAATTCGGACAAACTGTAGGGCAGGGTGGAGATAGGAATACTCTATCTGAATGGAGCACAATTATTTCAAAACTGTTGTAAATATGTTGAAACATTTTGTGAGCAGAAGAGATGGATGACAGTGCAAAACTGATTGAGACAAGAAAATTGGAAAAATAAGTGGAGCAAAAATGGAAAAGCAGGAAGAGGGAAATATAAAAACATGGGTTAAGACAACAATCTCCTTTTTCTCCCCAAAAAACTTGTCATAGCTATCAAGATGATGCTACTTGCCCACAGTCCACAGGAAGACATAATAGTTAACTCATTTGATCTAAGTATGTAATAATATTTTTATCTAGGTATATGCTGAGAACAAATTAAGCTGTCTCTGGCACTGTGAAAAGATCAAAATGTGAATGTGCAGATTTTCTTTTTCTTCATCCCACAACCTAATGATGGCAGATGATAGGAAGCATTTTGCTTTACCTCTCTCTTCTGTGACTCATAAACTCACTATTCTTGCTTTCCTGCTTGTCAGTTTTCTTATCCATAAGTAGAGATGACACTTATTTTTTTGACTCACAGTGTGGTAATCTTCAAGTAAGTATCAGGATGAATGTGATAGTTTTACTAAATTGTAAAGCCCTCTGTAGTCCTGTCACTCTATTCATTTAATCTCTTAATTTCAATTAGAACTAGCAGTGAAAAAATAATATGCATGACTTTCTTGGTTGTGCAAAAATTTGTTCCTGGGTAAGACACTATTGTGTTGTTTATTTTTGTTTTGTTTGTAAGTTTGACCTGACAGAAGTACTTCAAACACTCTCTTGATTGTCTTCAGATTGGCAGTCTACTGCAACCTCCTTTCTCCTTTCCTTCTTACTTTTCTTTCCAGGGAAGTTTTCTATGTAAAGAATTCAACTTAAATGTTTAGGAAAGCATGTTATTCAATTGGAGCTGCCCTATCAGTGTTGGGGTAAGTCAGTCCACTTTTATGGTCCCATCAAAGACTGAAGACTGTGAGCTTTGGAGTAACTCAGTGCTAAGGGTTTTTATTTATTTATTCATGAGAGACACACAGAGAGAGAGGCAGAGACACAGGCAGAGGGAGAAGCAGGCTCTATGCAGGGAGCCCGATGCAGGACTCCATCCCATGACTCTAGGATCAAGCCCCAGGCCAAAGGCAGGCGGTAAATTGCTAGCCACCCAGGGATCCCTCAGTGCTAGGTTTAAATCCTGATTCCCCTCCAGCTGGCTAGGTGGGATGAAAGATCTGCTTAACTTTTTCTGAGTCTCAATTTCCTTACCTATTAACAAAGATAATAATACATATCTCATTAAGACTGTTGTCTAAATTAAAGTAATAAATATATTTAAGGTACTTACTTAGTAGGATATCACTCAATAAATGTTAGTCTCCCTCCCTCTCCATACTGTGGACATAAAAAGCAACCAGCTGAAATTGTGTGGGTGGATCAGTGTAGAATCCCCCACTCCTAGCGGAAGTCTTTCTGAATATGTATCTTAGGAATGGGAAAGGCTACCAGCATCATATCTGAATGCTAGTGACAGAATTATTATAGGTATACATACACAGCAAAGACATCATTTTTAACAGCTGTGTTTGGTTAAGTAACATATTTAAAACGTATAGACTTTAATCTATGGTTTCTCCTGGGATTTCATCACCATTTTATTTACTTTTTTCTGGCTAAAAAGTATAACTGTACCTTGGTTCCCCCTGAATTCCACCCCCCTCCACACACATCCCAGCCATCCCCCCAAGTACTAGCTGCCTTCTCAAAATCTGAATAAGAATCTGGATAAGCATTTGAAGGACATAAGGACAGTGGATACCTGAGGAGCTAAGGAACTCGGGACTTAAAGTTCATGACTTTTTTTCCCTAGAAGGTCCTATTTCCTTCATATCTGCAGGGAACAGCTAGAGATACTACATCAAAGCTTGATTCTTCCTTGTTGCACTGCTGAGTGAGGCAATAAGCAAGACAGAAACTGTCATTAAAGAGGGGAACTGAGTGGGAAAAAATAGAGAGGGAGACAAACCATGAGAGACTTCTAACTCTGGGAAACAAAGGGTTGTGGAAGGGGAGGTGGGTGGGGCGATAGGGTAACTGGGTGATAAGCACTAAAGAAGGCACTTGATGCGATGGAGCACTGGCTGTTATAGTATATGTTGGCAAATTGAATTTAAATTTAAAAATGTAAAAAACAAAATAAATAAAAAATAAACATTAAAAAAGGAAACTGTCATTGAATAAAAGAAGTTAAATGGAGCAGGTAGTGGAAATAGTTTTCTCTTTCACCCAGGAGAGTCTGGAGAAGAAAAATAGCAGAGGCTTTGTCAACTTTCTAGGGGCAGAAACCACTGGTTCCTCTCCCCTCTGTCTTCTCTCTGCACCTAAAAACCCTGATGAATTATGGATTCTACCCCTGGCTCTTTTAACATTTGACAAAATAAGCTTATCAAGACATGAGGTAAAGGCAATATATGGTCACCAGGATAGTCCTGGTGGGGAGGGGCTATCAGGTGGGAAATAAAAAGTAGGATTTATATTAGGGTCATGTAAAACCATCCAGTGTGCAGTGATGGGGCAGTTTGGCTCCATGGCAAAGAACAAAGTTTTTCAATTTAGCAGCCCCCTCCACTCAGCAATACTTTGAAGTCATCAAATAGATGACTCCACTCAGCAATACTTTGAAGTCATCAAATAGATTGTAGAAACTTTACTACTCTTGTTGTTTTTGGTACCACAAAATGTCTTAGAGATCAATAGGAAAGATAAAAGAAGAACCAGACTGCCCCATTCAAGTAGTTCTCCTCTATGAAGCTGTTGAGTTACTTTGAGCACTGGTTTCTGAGCACCCTGTCTTGAACCATTCCAAAATCCTGGGGATTCCACCTCCCAGTTTAAACAATCAAGAATTGTTTAAATGGCATTCTCAGGTGGGAAAGGAGAAGAATATTAGAACTATAACTTTTGATGACCCAGTATGAGCCAGGTGCTGTACTACTTTATATATATAAACTAATTAATTCTCACAGTAACACTATGAGGTAACTATTACTTTTGACATGAGGAAATTGGAGCTCAGAGAGTTTAAATGATGTCCCCAGCATCAAAGCTAAATGACAGAGTTGGGACTAGAAGCCAGCCTGCTTATTTCATTTAATACTAATTAATTTATTTTCCCCACCTGTACTCCTAACCCATCTCTGAAGGAAGATAGCACTATTTAAGTATCAGTTATTATTGTCATTATCACTGTTATTATATCATATACCACTGCCATCTGGAACTGAAGTAGTTGTAGAGAGAAAAAAGGAGAAAAAGAAATGAAACAGATTTGCTTGGTAATGAAACCCAGGATTCCAAACCAACCAATTCTAATGCCAGTCACTACCGCCATCATGCTGAAGCCATTCCCTAGACCACAAAGTGTCTCTTGTCCTGTCAACACATAGGTGAGAACTGAAGATTGTGGACAGTCATGATTTACTGCATGGCTGGCATCCATTTTGTCTTGGAAAACTAGAGCAGCTGTATGCCACTAAATAAGATGTATGAAATCAACATTAAGATATATTTGTTATAAATGCATTAAAACATAGCCAATTAATAGACTATGCAGATGCAAGAGATCATGGGATATTATATAACAGGACTGGGACTGCATTGCTAAGCTAAGAGCAGGTTTTTTTTCTTTTTTTCCCTCTGCCTTTATTTCTTCGTTGTTTCTGAGGAAGCTGTTAGTGTCTTCAAAGCATTGGCATTTGATTTTCATTTTAATTTTCAAGATATGTTTGCACTTAATTGGAAATATGGCGGGTTCACTGTATGTTGTTTTCCTTTTGCAGACCTTGTTTGTAATTGAGTCTGGGCTAAAAGGGAAATAGAAGGGTACAGCAGGTAATAAAATCCAGCCAAGTGGAGTGTCATGTCATTGGGTTTTCAATCTCTGGACAGACCCTGGAGAAATGTGGCAGAGCCTTCCTGGAGAAATCACTTTTTTTTTTTTTTCCAGTTTGGGAAAGGAAGTAGTGCCATGATGTTAAAGGCAAGAACCCTCATCTACCTTAGGCCAATTTACATAACTCTTAGTGGCTTTGAAAAACTGTCATGACTGTGACTGAGAAAAAAAAAATATATGGGTTCTTTAAGCTTTTTTTTTTTTTAACTATAGCATTCCTTCAGTGGCCAAAGCTCCTTGTTCCTGAGAGACTCTCTCTGTCCTTTATAAAAGTGTGCCTCAACATGACTTGAGTCCATGGGCAGGCCATGATCCTTGTTGCTATGGCACTTGGTGTCATAGTGTGGGAATGTCTTCTGTTCTCTTTCTCACACACATGGCTGGGTAGCTTGAGTAGGACCTAATTTTATTGGCTTTGCTGTACGTTCTTTTACATCTTTCTAAAAGCTCCTTGAATTTGTTTCAGATTCGTACAATTGATTTTCTTGTAGTCACACTGAATCATAAAGTATTAAAATTAGAGTCGTCTAGTCTAACTTCTCCATCCAGTGCTTAAATTTGTTCTTTATTGTTACCTGTTGCCCAGCCTTTGCTTGAATATTGCTAGTGGTAGGAAGATTGCTTTTTTTCCCAATGCCCCTCCTTGACCCATTTCATCTTTGGACTTCTCTGTTGATTCATATGTTGAGCTATAGACTTCCTATCTCAAGTAACTTCCCATTGTGGTCTAAATAAACAAGTTTAGTTTCATTATTTTGGTAATAGCTCTTCAAGTATTTGAAGGCAGAAAACACATTTCTTAAACTTTCTTCCCTGAGTTTAACATCAGTTTTGAGTCCCCTTGTTCTCAACATTTTTCTCTAAATGAGTTTCAATTTGTCTATATCCCTCATCAAAGTTGATTAGAACATACATTTGTTCTCTTTCTGCTGCCTTAAAGACATCAAGTGTCCTCTGTTCAATTTTTTCTTTGTATGTCTGTAGGTTAATATTTTTTAATGTTAGGTCATTAGCACTGACAGATGATTTTAACTGAAACACATACCCTCATCTCCCTCTGACCAACTCTCCTCCCTCCCCAGGAGACAAACATTCTAATTTGGCATGACATTATCTGGCCTAACAGTGCCTGGTATATGAAGTGCCCAAAAGGTCATCTTCCATTGTCTCATCTTTCTGAAGTAGTTGAATTAAGTTCAAACTCAGGATGTTTTTGAAATCTTAAATCTCTCTGGGGATGTTTTTCATAACATCTTCAAACTGGATAACACTGCAATAAATGAAGTATGCTGCACTGAATTAAAAGGTTATTTCCCTTGTGTGTCAAGCTAAGAGGTTATTTCCCTCCCATTAGGCCCTGGATGTCTCTGGCTATCAGTATAGCAATCCTGTCTCCATTAGGTTCTTAAACCTCCACTGCTTAGTGAAAACTTTAGCCAGAAAACTACCCATAATACTGAATCCTGAGTGATACCAAGGAAAATAAAAGGCGCTACAGGAAGAATCAGAAATAAACAGAAGAAATAAGGGACTTTTATAAACCAATAACCTGAGTCCAGGTAATCAGAGCCAAAGACCAATGGAAAATAATTATTTGAAGTTAAAAATAAGATTGAAACCTCATATAAGACCAGAGCCAAGCAAAAAATGGACAATGATCAATAACAGGCAGAGTGATACCAGTAAGAATATTGAAAGGTAGCAAAAGGATATATATTCTAAGGGTTAAGATACCCTCAGTTAAAAACAAGGTCACATACTAAGATTACAAGTACTTTTAGTTGTTGTTTTTGTTGTTGTTGTTGTTATTGTTTGAGGATTTTCTATAAAGCCAGAAACTTCTGCTAAGAGTTCTATAAAGTGCTAGGCCGGGCATCTTGGGTGTCTAGCATAATGAAAACAGATAAAATGTGGTGGGTGCTTGCCACAAAAAATTATGCACCAGATAAAAGCAACAGATTAAATATATGCAAGACACATGAATGGGTCTTTAAAACATAATTTATGGTAAAAATTAAAAGAATGAGATGTGTAGCATGATACTGTTTACATAAATTCTAAAAACATACACATAAAATATATCCTTTAAAAGAACACATGCAAAAAAAGATACACATTCACCATATTAGAATAATTATGTATGAAAGAATGTAGAAATAAATGGGAATAAGTGAATAATAGCAAGAAAGAAGCTTTGCTTGGATTACTGATGAATTGAGGAATATGATAACATCAATCCTGTGTGCCTGAGACTAATAAGATAAATAAAATGCTAGGCCATCCTGTACAAATAAAAACAATGACTAGAAACAATGACTGGACAAGTAAGAATAACAGTACTAAGTAGTGGAATTTTCTTTGATAATGAAAATGTTCTGCGTCTATGCCTGCCCAATATGATAACCACTAGCCACATGTGATTAGCACTTGAAATATGACTAATGTTGCAGAAGAACTGAAATTTAATTTACTTATATTTATATTTAAATGGCTACATGTTATTATTAGTGGCTACTGTATTGGAAGTGCAGTTTAGAGGTTGCAAGTGAGCCCAAATATTGGTACAGAAAAGGTAGATGCTGTAGTTGCAGACAACACTCCTTCTAAGAAACACTCAACCCTACCAGTAGATGAGAAGATAGCAAAGGAACCTAAGAAACCCAGGATCATAGGAAAGAACAGCACTCATCCTTGCCTTGTGCAGACTTGTTTTGCTCATCAGTAGGTGTCCCAGAAGCCTGGGAAGATTTTCCCTACTGTGAACTTGGCTGCTGGAAGTAGGAAGAGTCCTACTGCTGCTGTTCAGCAAATGGGGACTTTGAAATTTCACGTGCCATGAGTGTTTCCTAAATATACTTTAATGAGCACGGAGTCCCTGAATGCCATCTGTATAGCTTTGGGTATCGCCAGTTTGGCATGAGCTAGGTATTGGAGAATATACCCTAGGGATCTATTTCAGAGACTCTGGTACTATGAAGGCTTTTTTGTTGAATTGGCTATGAATGACAGAAATAAATTGCCAGGGGTCAAAACAGAGAGATAATAGTAATAGATGTTTCCTAGGTTATTGGAGAACTCTAACTAGAAGGACATCTTACTTATTCTTAGGCCCAGCCTCTCTTCTTTTCTGATGTCCCCCCACCTTATACCCTTATTCTTTCCCTTGTTTTTGGATAGTCATTCTGGTCCCGTGTAGAAAATTAAAGGAGTATAAGAAAAATTCTTCTGATGGGAGGGGCTACATGGCCTTGAAAATATATGGCATTAAGTTCCTGAGTGATTTTTGTGGGGTTATTGGAATTTTCCTTTCTTGTGTTGAATAAAACTTCTATAGCAGTCAAAACTATGTATTTTTATAAACAAACTCATCTTAAAGATCTCTTTAAGTAGCTACACAAAGAGATACTCTAGTGGAGTCCACTTACTTTTGGAGAATGTCTGGGCCCTCTGACCTTTGGTAATGACAAATATTCTGGTCCTAAAAAGGTCCAGGCATCTACTAGCCTATCATTTTGAAAGTAACTGCTAAACTCTACTATAAACATGTCTGCAAAAGGAGTGTGATGAAGGTAGGGTGAGATCTGAAACAGTAGTTTTACCACTTGTTATAGGTTGCTTAGCAACTATGTATATAGAAGAAGGCACTATGATTTTTTGAGTGTACATGAACATTATGTAAGTGTGTGAATGGGAGAAAGATGGTGTTTGGACTGTTATACCTCAGGGTAACAACACAGAGCTCTAGAATCCAAAGTCTAAAAGAGCAGTGCCTCCTTCCCAGCTGGATTTGGAATTCGGCCTTTCCCCCACTCCCTTTCACTCCCTGCTTGGGATAAGCAAAAACATTTCTCTTATATGTGACAGCATTCTCCAATAAAGACAAATAAAAAGTTAGTAGTTGTTTTTATTTATAAATTATATATTTCTCCTGATATGTAACATGGTGCCATGGGGATATTTCCAAGGATGTGTATGTGTTGCCAACTCACTGTGTGACATTGGGCAAGTAGTTTCCCCTTTCTGGGACTTGGTTACCCCATTTATAAAATGGGGAGTTTAGGATTAAGCTATCTTCTAAGATCTTCTATCCCTGTGATTCAGTGCTTATATTTCCGAAAAGAATATAATAGCATTTTAAAAATGCAATTAACAAGATAGATTAGTAGTAAGAAAAGAGATTAGAAACTGTATGGAGAAATCCAAAGGGTAATTCAGCCTACAGTTCTTGCACTCAAGCATTAAATGTAACTCAATGCTGTCTGTCAGTGAAGGCACTCGGTAATTAGGACACAGTCCTTGTACAAACCCATTCTCAGAAAGTGCCAGGCTACAGTGGCATGGTCCTTCTAAGAACTCACCATCTTGTACACACCAGTGGGTGTCCTAAGTTGGTGTCTCTATGCTTACTATGCCATTATACTGCCCATTTAGGTCTGGTGACAAGAAGAAAGAGACTCTTTTTTGAAACACCCATTCTTTACCTGACAAACAGTAATTAGACTTATTTACCACTGTTCTTTGGACGTGAGAGAGAAAATAAGCAGGAGAAGGCTTAAAAATAAAATTGATTTGCAAAGGCAAAGGTACTCAGATGTGCCCATAAAGTGGAGCTACCTATGGCCTAAAAATTTAGAAATTAAGACTAGTAGGGAGTTTGGCTATTCCTGACGTGAATGCATGAGTACCTCTGTTTGTTTCCTTCTAGCCCTACTTCAAGTTTTATTGAACACTAGGTTTTATGGCATTTGCTTAGATCTTTTATATAGACAGTGCATTTTTGTGCATATCTTTGAGTTTTGGAATCTTTATAATGAGGGATGAAATAGATTTATACTGTACTTTTGAGAGATATAAAATTCTTTTTAAAAATATTTTATTTATTTATTCATCAGAGAGAGACAGAGAGAGAGAGGCAGAGACACACGCAGAGGGAGAAGCAGGCTCCATGCAGAAGCCCAACGCGGGACTCGATATGGGGTCTCCAGGGTCAGGCCCTGGGCTGAAAGCTGCACTAAACCGCTGAGCCACCCAGGATGCCTGAGATATAAAATTCTTTAGTTTAACTGTGATCATCTCTTTTCATGCCTCTCTCACCCTTAATATTTTTAAACTTACATGGGTCCTCATTTAAGTATGTTTTCTGTACATAAAAGCATCACACCTCCATATTTCTAACCTAGTGCCTTGAAATCGTGACAGGTTTAGAAAATGGAATTAGCTAAGCAGCATTATGGATAAAAATGTACTCTCTGAACTATTGCTGATTATGTCATCTATTATACTGACTAAAGTTGAACTGGGAAGAGTCAGACTAGACAGAGCTTGGCGAGGCTAGCCTGGAAAACTTCTCTGGACCTGTTCACTACTGCAATTCCATCTCCTTGTTCCATTTCAGTCCCCAACTAAATTTATAGATTCCCCATCTATAATAACTTGCTGGCCAGTTGCCTCCTTTCCAGTATGACAGCTAGACCCTTGCCAGCTTCATTATCCATGTTGGACCTGATTATTGGGCTTATTATTTACCTTGTTTTATTCTCATGAAGATCTTGGCACCTGTATTTCCGAGGCTACTCTGACCTGAATCTAACAATCTCTAATGCTCCTTTCACAACCATCTATTAATTCCTTGACTTCTCCCTTCTCTATATATGCTGACTCCTGCCTGCCCCCCGCCATGTATGAATTATTTTCCAAACACATCTCTATAGTTCTACTCAAATCTAACATCTTTCCATTCCTATTTCCTCCTCCCTAATTCTAATCTTCTTGACTTCTTATACCTGAGCATTGTCTCCTAACCTATTTCCCTACCTCTCTGATTCTTCCACTTTCATTGGTCCTAATGTCCTATTCAGTGTCTTCTTGATTTAAGATTTAGGTGGCCTCCACAGTGTCTCTTTTCCATCATATCTTCTTTGTATACCTAATATTTTAACCAAATGCTTACTGTTCACCGAATTCTCCCCCATCTTTTCCTATGGTTCAACATAATTGTCTAATCAACTTTTACAGAGTACATACCATGAGCTAAGTACAATGTGTGAGCTACTCCCTGTGGAGGTGAAGGGAACTTAGTCTATTGAGGGAATCAGATATAAAGAAGTCATGTTTATATAAGGTGATAAAGACAAAGGGGATCAATGGTCTTTGGGAATGCAGAGAAAATACTAATTTTATTTGTATAAGAATCAAGGAAGGTGTCAAGAAAAAATTGAGTAGGGAATAGAAGAGGGAAGTGAAAAGGAGGCTAGAAGGGGAAGGAATGGAAGGAGTAAGGGAAGGGAAGAGGGTGGAGGGAGGCATTCCACGCAGAGGGAATATGAAGTGCATGATACCTGGAAGCAAAAAGTGATCTAGCATATTAAGAGGGGCAGAGATAGCTAGAATATTTGGAAGTATAGGGAGAGAGAAGCAGAATGAAAGAAGAACATAACTTGAGAAATTGAGGATTGATTGAGAGGGGTGTTATATACAAGCCAAAACAGAAATACTTAAAGCAAGTTGTCAGACCTATTAATTTTACAGCAGTCATTTAGAGGATAGACTGGAGTGGGGAGAGAATCATGGCAGCTCATTAATTCCTTCTATCTGGAATGCCTTTCCTCTATACTTCCTCATCCTCACCTCCCAAAAGACCATTCATGAAGGTCCATCTCAAATGCTGCTGCTACTGGTAAAGCTTTCCCTGATCTCCTTCCTCTCTAAAAGTGACATAGTTCTCTCCATTTAAAACTCCCATGGAGGGCAGCCCCGGTGGCTCAGCAGTTTAGCACCTGCCTTTGGCCCAGGGCATGATCCTGGAGTCCCGGGATCAAGTCCCACATCAGGCATCCCTGCAGGGAGCCTGCTTCTCCCTCTGCCTGTGTCTCTGCCTCTCTCTGTGTCTCTCATGAATGAATTTAAAAATCTTAAAAAAAAACTCCCATGGAAAATTTTGCTTCTCTTTCAGCAATTTATACATTATACATTTATTAAAATTTGTTTATGGCTTGTTCCCTCCCAACAGACTCTGAGAGCCTTGAGAACATGGATCTAGTTTCATTCATTCACCTGTCTTTCCCACTGTTGTGCCTAGTAGACTACCATTACCACAGGGGGTGCCTTGTCAATTTGTTGAATTTATTTAAACTGGTATCCTGAAGATTAGCATTACTCAAACCTCAGAGCTTATGTTGTCTCAGGTCCAAAGGCAGAAACATGATTTGCTTCCCTGTATTGCTTTTTTGTTTTGGTGGTTGTTGTAGTTGTTGTTGTTGTTGAAAAAGGTCAAGGACAGCACACATGCTAGGGAAAGTTACTTAGACTCTGAGACCTGAGGCTTAAAGGCCTTTGGGGAAGAACATAGCAGCCTATTGTGATAGGATATGAACCCCTCTTCAGGCCCAACTGGGGGGAAGGGCAGGTAAGCAGGGTTGCTTTACCAGTTTAATTGAGCATTTCCTTGCTTCAAAATACCTGTCTCCATGCTAATGTTATTTCAGTGCCATTAAATTACATGATTTACCATGATCAGCAAAGCAATTTGTTGTACATAATTCCAAAAGTGGTAATCAATTTTATCTCAAAATATATTTTTAAAATCCTGCAAAATTTATTGTCCCAAAATGCTGATCAGTGAGGAGAAGCAAAAGCAAGCCAAGAACTGTTTGTATTACAACTATACATTACTGTCCCTCTCCCAAATCATACTTATAAGCAACCAAGACATAAATAAATTAAAATGTGGGGAAATATATGCCTGTAGGTTGTCTCACAGCTGAGCTTTGAAAATACATAGGACATGACCCCAGGATTATCTATTCAGGGGTTGGCCTTCTAATTCTGCAGAACAAAGGTCCAAATAATTGATAATCACTAAGTTAATATCTATATACTTAGTTTTCTCTTTTGAAAAAAATGTAAACCTAACAGAGCCAATTTTACAAGATAATTATCAGTACAAAATGAAATAACATCTGTAACCATATCTAGCTTACTACTTGGTGGTTATTCATTCTCTTACTCTCCCCTTTCCAACTCATTAAGCTCCCATACCCTTTTCCATCTCTTCTTTATTTCTTGCCAAGGTGTGTTCTTTCTATTTTCAAACCTTTATGATTCCCTTTAATTATTGAAATCTACAAATAATTTGGCCTTTATCAAGTCCCTGCCAAGATGGAGTTAGTGAAGGGGAGGTGTTAAAGGAAAGTAAAATTTGAGTTTTGTTTTTGTTTTGTTTTGCTTTGTTTTGTTTTAGAGAGAGATAGCATGCATGAGCAGGATTTGGAGTGTGCACAGAGAGAGAGGGAGAAAGAGAGAGAATCTTAAGCAGGTTCCACACTCAGCATGGAACTGGACGCAGGGCTTCATCTCATGACCCTGAGATCATGACCTAAACTGAGATCGAGAGTTGGACACTTAACCAACCAAACCATCCACGCACCCTTCCGCTGAGTTTCTTAAAAGGAAAGTTGGCACAGAGGAATCCATGATAGCTGTGTGATTCCATCTGACCCATAAGATTCTCTCTGAATCAGAGGGCCAACCATCTGATCAGTTTATTCAGTTCCACTACAAATGAGCCCTTCTTGCCAAAAGATGGGGACTTTGACATGCTAGCCACTCCTCTCCACTTTCTAGAAATCTCCAGCCCTTCTTTTTGTGTAAATACAACAGTTAAGCATATCTTTCTCTTTTCCCTGGCACCTGTGGTTTATTGACTGCTCTCAAGTCAGGTCTTGTATAGAGTGAGAAGAAAGTTTGGCAATTCAGATATATAAATGTTAGGGGAAACTCAGGACCATCTGATATTTTTTAAATTGGATGATTGCCTAATATAGACTTCTTATTTTACAGATAAGGAAATAGGTAAAATGTCACAGAGATTGAATCATATAAAATTCTGCTCACTGCTTCTTGTTCCATGAATGTTGTAGCTATCTTTTATAGTATATTCATGTAGTAAGATAAGTGATTATACATTTGAGATTTTTGTAATAGCTGCTTGGCCATCAGCAGTCTGTGCTACTTTAAAAGATTTATTTATTTGAGGTGAGGAGGGGCAGAGGAAGAGAGAGAGAGAGAGAGAGATTCCTCAAATTCCCTGCTGAGCACAGAGCCCACCTCAGGGCTTGATCCCAGGACCCTGAGATCATGACCTGAGCCAAAATCAAGAGTTGAATGCTTAACCAACTGAGCCACCCAAGCACCCAAAGTCTGTGTTTTTAATAAAGAGACGATACTTGGCTGAGAACAAGGTCTAGAAAAAGGGGGGTTGTAATAAATGAGGACTTATAGATGTGATGGCATGTGGTAGACAACTCCATCTCATGTGGCCTTGTTTTCTATTGATTTGCATATACCTACCAACCAGGTAGGTGGGCAGGAGATAATGGGATATAGATATGTATTCTATGTCCTGAAAATACCAGATGATGTAGGGACCTTTTCAGAAATTTCAAATTCTCTTTGTAGTAACACTTTAAAATCTTGCTGGGCTGGTAGGAATATTTGTCAATAACAGGTCTGAAAGTTGAGAAACCAAGAAAGGAATTCTCTACCTCTTTCCATCCCTAACAGTCAAATTTTAAGACACAGAGAGAAAACATCTGAGTGTGATGTACATGTGTGTGTATGTATGAAGTACCTTATTTTTGAAAAGCTTTAGATCATCTGAAGAAGAAATGAGGCAAGCAGAAATAAAGCCAATCACCACGTACATACATTCCTTATCTCAGGCCACTCTCGACTTCACTCTGCATCCTTTGGCCATGATTAGGTTAAATATATTTGTATCTGGGAGAAGGCGTAAGTTTTCTTGCTTCTTCAGATTTCCATTATGAATAGTAAGGTGGTCTAGAGGG
Source organism: Canis lupus familiaris (assembly GCF_011100685.1). Classification (NCBI taxonomy): domain Eukaryota; kingdom Metazoa; phylum Chordata; class Mammalia; order Carnivora; family Canidae; genus Canis; species Canis lupus. The sequence continues at coordinate 58,143,580 of NC_049260.1, read as the reverse complement.
GATAAAAGATCTAGGACGTATGAATGAAGTATATATTTAAAATTGAAATGAGATAAAAACAGGGAGGGAGACAAACCATAAGAGACTGTATAGTTGAGAGAACTGAGGGTTGATGGAGGGAGGTGGGTGGGGGATGGGCTAAATGGGTGATGGTATTAAAGAGGACACTTGGGATGAGCACTGGGTGTTATATGTAAGTGATGAAACACTAAATTTTACTCCTGAAACTAATACTACACTATATGCTAACTAACTTGAATTTAAATGAAATTTTTAAAATTGATTTATATAGCAGGTATAAACTATGAAACAAACAAACAAAAAAAAACAATAGTAAAAGAAGTCAGTCTGTAAACAGGTAAATTCCAGTGAGCCTTTTTAGACCTCTCTAACTGAAATGACCTTAAAACAGAGGCAAAAATACATTTAATGATTAACATTATATATTTAAAATGTGCAGGTTGGACAGCATTTGGACTTGGAATGAAACAATAAGAGGTTACATTCATGGATAACCAACAAGATAAGGCTGTCGTTGCCTCAGCCAATGGAGAAAACACTCTGATTAATGGGGTCAAAGAAAATGGTAAGAGAATTTCATTATGGTATATACTATCTCTCCTAGTAGTCTTTGTTATTACTATAAATTTTTAGTGTCTGTCAAGTTGGAGCAGGTTAAGTCTAGGGTGCCTCTGAAATTGATATTAATCCTAAATTTATTCCACTAAATTTCTAACTGGGCTAAAAGGGTCTCTAAGAGTTATCTAATCCAAACACTTTGCTCTTGCAAATCATCTCTGTCAGATGAATACTTAAGTTCCTCAAAATTCCTAGTGAATTATAAATATACTCTGATATGTGGCTTGGAATGTTTAGATTAAGAGAAACTTCCAGAACAGAGATGTGAATGATAGGACTAAGCTTTATAGCTTAAAACCATAAATATCCCATCTGAGCATTTTCCCACCCAGAGAAATTGACTTTTCTATTGATCAAGCAGTCCAGTTATTACCTTATTTCTGAAGAGAGCTCTGTCTGTGTCTAAAGAAAAAGCTGAATCTAAAGAAATACTGTTTTTCACTTGTGTGACTATTCAATATAAAATCAGTGTTGTTCTTTAGCTTTGTAGTTTCTAGTTCTAAAACAAAAGAAGCTGAGCCTTAGCTTATATAAGATCAAGTACCAGAAACTGATCAAGGGAAAGAGAGTGAGTGTGGTCTAAGACCATTAACTTTATTTCTGTCATTTCTTTCCCTTTTCTCCAGATTCAGAGGACCAGGATGTGGCAGTAAAGTCACTGGCAGCTCTAGAAGCTGCTGCACCAATCCAGCCTATACCGATAGTTCAAAAAGAGACCCTGATGTATCCCAGGGGTCTCCTGCCTCTGTCTTCTAAGAAACCTTGTATGCAGAGCCCTCCATCTCCTTTGGGGCTAATTGAAGCACCTGAGCATGCTGCTAATAGTGCTTCTGTGAATGCCATCTCCCTTACATCTGGTGTTGCAAAAAGCCTGCATACATGGTCACTGCCCAATGAGTGTGAGAAAGCTCCATTCGCCATAATGGAGCCTGCAGGCATCTCAGCTCTGAATGGGGACTGCCTCATGCAGCCAAGCCGGACTTGTTTGGGCTGCTTCATGGAATCCAAGGATGCAGTAGATCCTGAGCCAGGGATCAGTCTGAAAGTTGGTGATCTAAATAAGGATTACGAAACCTGTGCAGTTTCTGATATAGGAATTCAGTGTATTAATGCTGGAGAAAACATGAAATATGGAGAGCAGCTGCTCTCAGACCAGCTCCTAGGCTTCCCTTTGCACAAATCAAGGGCAGGAGAAAAACGAGAAGCTGAGAAATCTGACATCGACTTGGAGGATCCAGCTCAGAAAAGCTATTATGAGGCATTACTGTTAGACAAGTGTAATACAGAAGAGGCTTTGCTGGCAAATTCCAATCAGGATTGGGGTTACTTTGAGACTTTCATTAGTGAGAGTAAGATTGAACTGCTTGACCTCTGTTCCAAAAATGAGCTGTCTGTCAACTTATTCTCTGAAGAAGATGTGGATAACTACATGTTCGATGATGATGAGTCAACACTGGGCAGTGATGTCTGTTCCTTGAAAATTCGGTATGAGTCCTTCCAGGACAATGTTCGAGACAAGACCACCCTTCTAATGCAGGAGGATGCCCAATTCAACTTTTTTCCCAGTGTCTTTACTACCTGCCCCAAGCGGGAGTCTAAGAGTGGGGTCCTGAAACAGAACAGTGACCTTTCCCAATTCAAAGTCCCTGATGTGAATATCATCTGGGGGGAGGAGGATAAAAACTTGGACAAGAAGAAAGGCAAAGAAGAGGGACAGGAAGATAAGGGTATAGAGAAAAAGGATGAAAAGGATAATGGAGAAAAATCTGCCTTAAATAAACCATGCAGTGGGACTGAATTAGGGCAATTTAAGAATCCAAAGCAGGGCCATCTTGACAATTCCTTGGAGGCATCAGGGAATTTTGGTGATGACAATTCCTTCATTGAGGTTTCTTATGATGCCATGGGGGAGATCAAGGACTGTAGCCGCTATATGGCTAGGGGCACAAATTCTGGCAGCTCCTCCTCCCAGCAGAACTATGGGCTGCGAGCCAAGAGAAAAGTCAGGTACAGTGAAGATTATCTATATGACGTTGATTCACTAGAGGGTGAAAAAGTAAATGAGAGGAAAGAATGGCTTCCAGGTGGTTCCAAAGAAGAAGATGATGATGAATGGTGTCCCAAAAAGAGAAGAAAAGTAACCCGTAAGGAGCCTCCTGTTATTATCAAATACATCATCATCAATCGCTTTAAAGGTGAGAAGAACATGCTGGTGAAGTTGGGAAGGGTAGATTCCAGTGAGACAACAGTGAATTTGAGTGAGAATCAGCTCAACAAATATGCCAAGCTTGCCCCCTTGAAGGGGTTCTGGCAGAAGAAGAAAAAACAGAGAAACAGCAACACTGACTCCAACAAGATACCCTTATGCCAAAAACAAAACTTTGAACCAGGTAGCTTTGAGGTGTCATTTCTGCCACCTGCTCGAAAACGAAAATCTAAACTTGGCAATAGGCACAGAATTCACAGAATCCCATCTGTGGAAACTTTAGCAAGTAGTAAGCAGATATCACTCTGCAGTGATCAGAAGCAAGGCAGTGCTCGTAAAGAAGACGGAGGCCTGAAAGGTACTCTGAAGTCAACACCTTTGGCTGTACCCAGCTGTGCAAATGGATTGCATTTAAATGATGTCACAGGCCCTGACTCAGTAAAAGTCAAAGCCCAAGATGCAGGATTTAAGGGGCCAGAAAGGAAAGTGCTCAACAAAATCAAATTTAAAAGTGAAGCCAGGTTAAAATCCAAGAAAATCAAAGCTGGGCAAGAAAATAAACCAATTGTTCAAATGAGCCCCCTTTTGGAAGATCAATCCTCTATGGCTAATTTAAAGAATGAGCCTATTCCTGGGACCTCAAACAGCTCTCATCTATCTGAATTTCATGAGGCAAAGGTTTCTAAGAATTCTACTTTCTTACCAACCACCTGTTCTTCTGAAATGCCTCTATCATCTGCTAATGTTGCCAACAACATACCTGTAATCCCTGGAGGGTATCTACAGACATTGTTAGATGCTTCTGATTTGTCAAATAATACTGGTATATCATACTTCACTCACCATTCTCCAGAGCAAAATGAAGGCAGCCTCACTCAAATGGAAAAATCTTTTGTGCCTCTCCAGCCTGTCCAGGACTGTGTGCTTTCCGCATCCTCTGAGTCTGAGCTGCAGCAGTCATCCCAAAACTTCAAAATAGAATCAAGCAACTATGGAAATGTGTGGCCCAACAAGCCTACTTCTGGCCCCCCGGAATTCATGGCTGAAGTTTCAAGGGAGATAGCTCCAACCCAATCTAATGAATTTGGAGTCTCCCAAGTAGTCTCCATGGGAAATAACCTCACAGCTACAACATACAATCGAATCTGCCTCAATAGTAGTGGCAGTAATTGCAACAAGGTCTTATACGCCTCTGTGCAAGACACCCAACTCCCATCTGATGACTCTTATCAATTATGTCACTTTAATAATGGAGAGATATGCTTTCCTTTCCAGCAGGGCCCAGCCAATATGGATGATGATCGGCTCTTTAGCTTTGATTCAATGGCCCCACTCTCTGTCAACTCAAGCAATTATTGCTCCTTAAGCTTGAAATCCTGTGAAAAGGATGGTGATGATGATATTACTGATGACTTCCTAGCCCATTGCAGCCCCAAGCTGGTGATCCAGCAGAGTATTGATGAGATAACACCATTAAAGGAGTCTACTGACCTCTTGGATATCTCCAACTTCACTCCTGACAAATTCCGCCACTCATCTCTCTCAGAGATGTCCCCACCTGACACCCCTAGTCTTTCCCCTCAAATTACCAGATGCGAGAGTATCAAGATGCTAGGAACACTGAAGGAGTTCCAAGAGGGCATCCCAGGACCATTGGGCAATATGGAGAAAACCAAATGGGACTGCAGTACCCTTTCACAGCAGGTTCAAGTGAATGATGGATTTGCTTTAAATAACCATCAGTTTCAGTTCCATATGTTCAATGATGAGGATTCTGTCAGCCTGCTCCAAAAAACTCCTTGCCTATCAGCATTTAATGATCCATCTGATCAAATGAGTACTAACAACAAAATGTCAAAATCAAGAAAGAAAAGTTCACCCAACAAGAGTGCGGCTATGAACCAAAGCTCTTCTCAGAAAAACACCAGGAAAAAATCTCTCAAAGCTAACAACAAAGGGATTGAAAAGCCACCTGGCAAAACCTCCCGCCAGGCCCCTAAGTCGATGAAGAAAGGGAAATACATGGCTGCAATTAATGGAGAGAAAATGCAAATTGGCATTGGCCGTGGGGGAGGCCAAATCAACAGCATATCCTCCACAGAGAAGACATTGGCCGAATGTATCCAACATGGTAGCCCTGTGGCCTCCATGAAGATACCAAGTCAAAAAGGACTTTCTGGAGATTGGACTTTGGGGAAGGAGAGCAGCTCAGCCTGGAGCGACCTGAACATGGGCACCAACACCAATAACCTCCTTGATGATGACCAACGGGAATTTCAGGAGCCTTCCTATATCTTATCCAACATCGCCTCTGGTATGGCAGATGTACAGAGATTCATGATGGCCTCCATAGAGCCCCTTTGGGAACCCATGGAGCACCATGGGGATCCCAACATATTCTACTCCCCAGAGTCCAATAGTCTAAAATTAAAAACCCTCAAAATATTGGCTGGGACACCACAGGAATCTAAGAAAAAAGTCAACAGTGGGTCCCCAGGAGCCACTAAGAATCACAGGTCCATCAAGGGTGTGAGTAAAAGCAATGGGAAAGCAGCGATAGGTGATCCTGGTCATGCAAACATGCATGGTTATGAGGACTCTCGCTCTGCCTTCTTTGATAAAAAGTATAATAACCTGAGCACTTTAGGCAATAATGGACCAACACACAAAAAGTTATATCGTCACAAATCCAGCTCCAAGGTCCTGAGAGATGAGAAGTGTAAGGGAAAGTGCGTGGAGCGAGAACAGGTCCACAAGGATGAGGCTGGGACAGCTTCTTTTGAAAAACTAAGGTAATACTGCACCAAAATGGCCGAGATGATGTACCCTTAGCTTTCCTACTGCCTACTAAGCCCACAGTCCCTCATTTTTTCCTTCTTGAAAGCAAAATTTGCATGAAAGAAACTGTCCCATTCCCTTCTTTTTTCAAATTAAAAAGAAAAAAAGTGCATGAAAAATCCCTACACCTTTAAGCCACCCAAAAGATTGGGCAATTTTGTTATGGCTTAGCTAGGGATAAACTCTAACAAGGCTACGTTTTCTGCTATTCAGCATTAGTTTTTACTGATTGAGAAAATAGAACTAAAATATGCTCTTGAATGATTTTGGGAAGGGAAGGGCTTTGCAGTAAAAAAAAAAAAAGTTTTGAACAACAGAATCAAAAAGTTTTATAGACAAAAGGGCAAGACCATTTAAGCAAAAAGAGCATAATTTGGAAAAACAAAATCTCATCGTGTGGCAAGTTGGAGTGCTTTCTAGTGCCCCCTGTATTTGTATTTCTTTCTGCATCATACAGCATTTAGTATGATATAAACAAATTTAGATTGTATGATCCCTTTGTGGGACATACACTAAAGCTAACTAAGGTGGCATAAATTGTTTGGTTTTTCTGCAGGGATTCCGACTACAATCTCCTAAAAGCAGAAACAGCATTTTGGGTTTTACCTGTGTTTGAAGAAGAAACTCATATTTTCCAGAAAGACATTTGATGTTTGTGTTTTATTTCTTTCAAATATGCCTTGTGGTATGTATGTTGACATGTAAGTGCTTAAAAAAAAAGAATTTTGAAGTGTGGGAATAAGTCTTTGGAAGCAAACTTTAATCTGATGTTTTATGTAAAAGACTTCAAAAGTCATACAGTTGCACAAGTAGTTTATGCACTATTTACCCAAGGAAGAAAAGGAAAACATTGTGCCAAACTACAAACAAGTGACTGTATTGTATATATTTTTACTGCTATATCAACATTTGGTTGTGAGTATTTGGGGAGTTTGTCCCTGTTGATTTACTAGAAACATTCCAGTGATTCTTGCTATTAACCACCCCCACTTATGTGGATAGCACCTATAGATCACAGTGGAAAAATATGTTGTGTTACACAATTTACCAAAACTTAAAGGATACTGTTTGAAATGTGCCAAATTTCCTTACCTCATCTCACAGGTTCACCCCACAGTTTAAAGTTCATTAATGAATTTTTAAATATATATGCATACATACATTATTTTGAAATTTTAAACCCTACTGTCCTATATGGAAACATGAACAATTAAATAAGTCACAATAAAGTTTTGTTTGTTCCATTGTCTAACAGTTCAATTGTTGAAAAAGTCTGGAAATCATAACAGCTAAGTCCATCAGGGACCTAATATATGCATTTATAAAACCTTTTACAAGGAAACAAAACAGCTGCTTTAAAGTTTGTTTTCTAAAAGCAAAATCTGTAGCTGAAAATTATTTAAAGTGCAAAGTTATATTGCTGATACTTTATATCTCAGTTTTATATATTTTATAATAGTCTGGGATAAATTATAAAATAGCTATAAAATCAACACTAATGATAAATGAAGTACATAGATTGTTTTATTTAAGTAGTTTCATAAATGTTTTGTCAAAAGTGCACTCATATCATGGCTTTAGTGTTCTTTAAGTGTTTAATCTTGCAATGCCAATGTCATTTAAAAAATGTTAAGGCATCTCAGTTCAACTTCTATGAATTAAGTACATATATTAGATAAGCTGAACAATTTGTGGTAACAACTAATCAGGGCCATATATACTTAGTCTGAGGATGACTAGTATTTGATGCCAAACACTAAACTTAAATTTCAATTTTTTATATACATTTTTGAAATCACATTTTTATTCAGCCCTTCTCCCTTTTGTCTTTAAATTTCACAGCTTCAACACTACTAGTGTTGCTTTTTCTTCCCCTTTATTCACCACTTGACTTCTAACATTTGACCTATTTTCCTTGCACAGTTGAAGGCCTGTGTGTCTAATGACTGATGCATTATGGCACAGATGAGATAATGGATGTAAAAGCGCTTTGTAGATCGTAAAGTGCTATACAGATATAGGGGATTAATATTATTAATGTTGTTGGTTGTTGTCGTTGTTACTCTTACTATTCTTACTAATACTGTTACTAACCTATTAACTTGTGAATATATAGGCTGTGGGTGGGAGGGTGGAGAATAAGTGGGTGGGGGAAAGGGAGACTTAAAAAAAGGAAGATGTTTCAAAAGGAAAAACTTGAGGAAAATATAAACCTACCTAGTCATTGCCACCTAAATATATTCACAAACAGAGAAGCAACATTTGAAAGTAGTCAGAGAGAAATGGAAGGAAGCCTGTCACATATATAAGTACATACACTTCCCAGTTCATGATTCCTTTCACCAGCCTGCTCTACTACTTATAACTAGGTAGTAAAATGAACAAGCCTGTGTTCTTGATGGTGTGATTGTGTGTGTCTATGGAAACGAGTGGGTGAGGAGCATTTTGTGAGGCTGCTTCAGGCCTGTTCCTAGGCTTTGATGCTCTTGTGCGGTGAGTCTTAGACAATAACTTAATGGAAAGGCACCAGATGAAACATGTCTCCTACTCTACAGCTGCTGTCCAGAAGGGAAAATAATCAAACTGGAACACTTTCTTCTATTTCTCCACTCTGATAGCTAGCTGTTTATGCTTAATACTATGGCTGGTTCTTAGGATCTAGAATTTGTTTTGTTTTTATTTTTTCTGTTTTGCAGCTAAATTTTGGTTTGGAATCAGCAACTCTTCTTGTATTATGATCCCTAAGACTCCAGACCTCAAAGTCACTTACAGGAATGGAGTGCTTTTTATATAATCAAAAGGTGGCAATTAAAGAAGAAATACAGAAAATGTTCCATGGGTACAATGTGTTTTATATAAAAAAGTATGGGAGGAGTTGTCCCAGTTTTTCTCAGTATCAGTTCAGCTTTGTAAAATGGGGTGGGGGTGGGTAGAAGGACAGCCTGAAACTTTCAGAAACAATTTCCTTGTCAGAACTTGCTATCACAAGTACTTTGGAATGGATACCTCTTTCAGTTGCTCCTCTGGAGCCCATTATGGGCCAATTCTAGGACACGGTTCATCCCTTTCTCCAAAGAGAATTGACATTTTAAAGTACCGTTTTTAATGGCCTACGTGCATTATATGTTTTTAACATATGTTTCAGTGACTTATAATCAGTCATTTTGTACTAAAACATAACAAGAAACTAAGTTTGATTAATAGAAAGATAAGAAGAGGCTTATTCTCTTAATCTCATTTAATATCCTCTCAGTACATTACATTCTGAGCTCTTCAGTTTTTATGGCTTTTTTGGTCCTGTCACTGCTCACATTTTTTTTCTTCCTGTCACAACATAGTAGGCCTGACTTTTTGGAGCTCCCTTATTCAACCACCTGCCTTAGTGGAGTGAGGACCATGATATAAAAATAATGTTTTGTCCTATCACTGATATTTCAAGTCAGATTTTTGGAATTTTCCTTGATCTGAAATTCCTGATTACCACTCCTTTCTAACACCTCTCTGAGATGCTACTTCCTATTTATGCCTCCTCAACAGAATCCGATTTGATCTTTATTCTCCTGGAAATGGTATTCTCCATTATTCTTCTTATTTAATGTCAGTCCTTGATCTTGGAATTTTTCTTCTTTTATAATTTTATATTCCACCTCCTCAAAGTGTCAGAGTTTAAGAACCTTAGCCAGGCTACTTCTGGAATTTCAGAGGGCAACTTTCTCACCCTTAGTTATCCTTAATTGTCTTGGCCACTTTTAAATCTAATTTTAAATACAGAGTGAGAGAGAGAGAAAGAGAGAGAGAGAATTTGAGAGAATTTCACATGACTAAGGAAAGTTGGAAACTCCTTTTCCTTGAAGGTCTGTAAAAATATCTCTGATCCTTTTTCTGCCCTAGTTAGATGCTAGACTATGTGGAGAGGGTGCTGAAATTGTAGCCTTGACCAAGGTTCTTCAAGATTTGGGGGTTATGTTTGGGTTGTGATAACTGGCTTAGGCCAGTGGCCTCTCCAGCATCTCATATACCAACTTCCTCACATATGCTGCTTCCTCTAAGCTTTCTCTTCTGACTTCTTGTTATTCTGTGCAACTATGTGTTAAGGCCTTACCTTCTCCTAATCTTTTCAAACCTCCTGCACTACCTTGACTGTCACTTCTTTAGCCATCTTCCTGAAGTCTTTGGTGCTAGGTGGGCTTTTGTGACAACTTTTACCTTCTCTGATCTTTTTCCTTGCTGAGAAGCATCTGTATTTGTGCAGGGGGGAGGGAGGGACAGGGAGGGGGCTAAGCATGTATGTAAGAGAGAGAAGCATAAAGGATGTTTCAAAAGCTGTAAACAGCTCTGGCTAGCATCCTATGTCCTGTTATGTGAGGTTCTGCAGTTTTAGTGAATTTCTGTTTTAGTGGGTCCTAATGAGCATTTACTGCCTAAAGGAGAAAAACCACATCCAAGGACCTCTTAACCAAGCTTGCTCTTACCAAGCTGAACCAGTCTGACGCAGATCTGCCACATCTTCAATTTACAGATGCTCTCAGAACAGTTCCAAGAATTGAAGAGAACTGAGTTTCTGTCCCGAAGAGAAGAATGGAGCACTAGCTAGTCCTAACTAGAGCTAGAACTATAAGGTTTTTTCCCCTAGATTATTAAGCAATTATCTAATTTCTGGAGTTTTATTTTTACCTAGGATTTTTTTAAATGATAGCTTATTATAGGAATATGTCCTTTTATGAAATAAAATTAATATGAAATTTATTTTCTAATGATAAAATTCACTAAGCCCACCATTATGTTTAGGTTTAGTACCAAAATCAAACATTTAGTAAGTAGGGATAAAATAGGGAACTTGTCAACACAATGTAGGCCAGGGATTCTTGTAAAGGTTTCTCAAGGACCTAAGAGAGAAAAAAATTTAGCTGTGCTGTTTAACTTGGGAAACACTGTCATCAACTTGAAGGTCCTCAGCCAGCATGGGACCATTTTGATGGCAGTACACAGGCTACCCTTTAAGGCACATTTTTTATTCAGAGCATTAAACAGTAGCTACAGTCATGAAGCAGAGCCCCAATTGTAGCTACATGATACTTGAGATGTACTCTTGGTTTCAGAATCATAACTAAGAAATGAAACAACTGGAGAAGGACAATGTAAAGAGGCTTAGTACAATGCTTAAGGTGTGAATGAGGCTTTTAGAATCAGTATCTAGGTAAGTAGAAAAGAAACACTCAACATTGAATGGAAAAGATGTCTGGTCCACCTATCAGGTTCAGTGGTTTCTGAATCTAAGACATCCCTTTCAGAAAGGAGAAAGATGTTTAAATCACCCTGCTTCTTTCAAAGATACCTGGTTTTACAGCACAAAAGATAAGGCTTAGAATGAAAATTAGAAGAGGCCTTTTGTTTTTGACTCCCAGTGAAGAGGGTTGAAAGCTTAAAATGCTCTACTTGGATACCTGTAGCACTGACTAGAGTTTGCTGCCTACAGTTTTGAATGTACTAGTCCTTAATTTAATTTCCATAAAACTGAATGCACCTCTTTAGTAAATTACTGATTTATGGTGCTAAAGAAACTATTATCTCCATTGTTCTCCTCTCCCAAGCCCTTTAAACATTTAAGAAAATTTAAAATAAACATGTTAGAGGCCCTTTTTATGAATGTAACCTAAGTTTCTGTTTGACATATGACACTGCAACTTTAAAATGTTAGGAAATTGTTTGCCTTTTTTCTTTCAGAGTTAAGCTTTATAAATAACCTGTAGAGTCAATTGAAGTATAAAGCTTAAGGATCACTCTTAAGACGCCTACAAAATCTTGTATATTTTTAAGTGTGCCAATTTGTAACATATTTTGTAAGTGTATATTTTTCTTAGAAAAGTGCTGTGAAGTGTCTGTATGTGAGAGTTTTCCTTTTTCTGCACCACTGGGTGCTAATAAAAGGATATTTACTTCAAAGTTTCTGGTTTTAGAAACCATAATACAAAGAAAAAATACACTTTTGTTGGGAATTTTGTAACACAAAACATGTTGTGAAAGAGTGTAGTGATCTTGTGCAAATGAAAATGAACATTTGTGAGCTTCTTGCTGTTTTATAGATTTTCTTGTAAATTATTCTTGTAACACCTCTGGTTTTGTTGTTCTTGTTGCAAAAGTTTTAAATATTTGTGACTGAGTGTATGGTGAAACTGTCATAATGTACCTAGCTGAGTTTTGTTATTGTTTATGGAATAAATAAAAAGAAAAGCTTAAAAACACTGCTTTGGAATCATATGTAACAGAAATCAAAACATTTCTAAATAAATTCTATGTCCCAAATAAAAAGTTCTTTGTCTAGAAATTGATGGAGCTAGACACTATTATGCTACATGAAATCAGTCAGCCAGAGAAAGACAAATACCACTCATAGGTGGAATTTAAGGTGCAAAACCAATGAGCAATGGGGGAAAAAAGAGAGAAAGAGAGAGGCAAGCTAAGAAACAGACTCTTAACTATAGAGAACAAACTGATGTTTACCAGGGGTTAGGTGGGTGGGGAGATGGGTTAAATAGGTGATGTGGATTAAGGAGTTCACTTGTTGTGATGAGCACTGGGAGATGATGGAAGTGTTGAATCACTATATTGTACACCGGAAACTAATATTACACTGTATGTTAACTGACTGGAATTGAAATAAAAACTTTTAAAAAGTTCTTTGTTGTCTAGAGCAGTGTTTCTCAAACTATCTGTGGTGAGGGACCAATTTTTTTTCTGTACAGCACAAATAGGATATTCCTAAAACACAACAGGAATGAATTTCTTTAAAATTGAATGGAAAAAGATATACAAAATAAAAGCCCTAATGTTTTTTATTCAATATGTAAAATTACATTTTATAAAAAAAAAACAGGGAAAAAGGAAAGAATTGCAAACACTTGGTACTCTATTTGAAACAATTCCATTGATCAATATTAAATTGCCATAGAAAGTTCTAACCGTGCTTTGTGTAACACTTTGAGTAGTAGCAACAGCATTACTATCATCTGGAAACTTGTTAGGAATGCTGTATGTCAGGCCCTACACAAATTCTAATGAATCAGAATCTGAATTTTAACCAGGTTTCTAGATGATTTGTGTGCATGTTAAAGTTTGAGAAACACTGGACTAGAGTTTTTTGCAGGGGATGCTTCTGCCCCTCAAATTGGGAAATCATTTTATAGTATGTCCCATCTTCAAAGACCTTAGATAAAGGGATGTCTTTGTTTTGTGGTCCAGATGGGTTCTGCAGAGATGTAGTCCTCTCAAAGTGTTAAAGTTGTTTATTGAAAGTCATAAATGCTAATTTGCTTGGTAACCACAAAATGTCAGATTTTCCATAATTCCCTACAATTCCTACATCATTTTACTTACCACTCACCCAAAGACCCTGTCTCCTTTATTTCATTTTTTTTTTATTTTTTTATTTTTTTATTTTTTTTTCCCCTGTCTCCTTTAATATGGACTTTTCCAAGCTCTATCCCCACTATGCTCAGTATTTTAAAATTAGCTATGTATAGAAAAACTGGGCTTTGCTCCCAAATGCCCAGATCATGTGAGCCATCCATCAGAGATCATTGTGGCATACACCAACCAATAGCCCCTTCCTTGGTTTTAAATATCATTACCCAAAGAAATTGAAAATTTTGTAAGGGAGAGTAGCCCTCTAGTCTCACCAAATAATCTCATTCAGAGATCATTTCTGAATACTACCACTGCAACTACCATCTAGATTTTTGCAAATCTCTCCTGAGCCCCTATCCTATATTGCCAGTTATTGGCTGGCTATCTCCACTTGGACATTCTACAAGTTCCTCAGACTTACCTATTCAAAATCATTTCATAATCCTTTTACCCTGAGTGTGCTTTAACTCAGTGAATGATGCTGCCATTCATCCAATCAGTGACCCAAACCAGAGAACAAGGTTCACCAGCAACTCCTTTTTCTCCCATCCTCTCATTCAATTGGTTACTCTCAACTCTCCTGCCTTTCTATCCCCATTGGCAGTGCCTTAATGTAACCTTTCATGGTATTTCACCTGGACTATTACAACATTATCCTAAATCAGCAATTTCCAGACTTGAATTTCACATCCTGGAAATTTTCCATACGGAGAAAGAAATGGAGAAGGAAGTCTCAGTAGAATTGTCAACTTTTTATTTTGCTCAATAAAGCCTTTTTAAAAACTATGAAAAAAACTATTATCAATTTACAGAAGATCATTTTAATACCAAAATACAATGAGATAGTACTTTATTAAATATGCTCTATGTTGTCTTTTTTTCTTCATCATGGACCATAAGAGGCTGAAACCAAGCTTCCAAACTCTTTAAGCAGTAAAAAGAAGTTTTGAATTTTAGGGCTAAAGGAGTGGAAGAGGACAAAGAATAAAGAGCAGAGCAGTTAAAGCCTCCAGGATTGGACCCCTCTAATGTTCTGAGGTGTTATTTCCCCCAATTTCAGTGAGTTCCCTATGTGATGGAGCCCAGAGTCCTTGTGATGGGCCAATCATGGAGGTCAGCTCTGGCGGAGGTCTTTGAAAACTAATAGTGGTGTGTTCTTGAGAAAATTTATTTCACCTGTGTCTCAATTTACTTAAATGTAGAATCCTTGCAGGGTTATTGTGAGTAATGATAATTCATGTAAAGTGCCTGATACATAGTAGACAATAAATAAATGATAGTATTATCTTGGGTCAGTGGAGAAGAGGAGATAGGCTAAGAAACTTCATTATGATGTGGGGAAGATTTTTTGGTAAATTGATGCCCTTCATGCAGAAATTCCTAATCTGTGAATCTTCTGAAAATTTTTAAAAAATATTTTATTTATTTATTCTTGAGAGACACACAGAGAGAGGCAGAGACATAGGCAAAGGGAGAAGCAGACTCCCTGTGGAGAGTCTGATGCAGGACTTGATCCCAGAACCCCAGAATTATGACCTGAGCTAAAGGCAGACACTCAACCATTGAGACATCCAGGTACCCCGCTCCCATAGTCTTATTTTGAAGATCACACTTGTGAACTCAGCACCAAGTGAGCAGTTGGGTGAAACCTAGCACTTGCTATTGTTTAACAGAAGTGAACAGCATTTTCCTAATAGCTCTTGTTTTGATTCCCTGGAAATCACGCCAGCTCCCTACCCTCAAGTATTTGATTTTTTATTAGACTACAAACTTAACATGAGTAAGCTCATAGCTCAGTCTTTGATCTTTATTTGGAGAAAGATGTCATTTTAAAGATAAAATTTAGAGTCATATTTAACATAATATGTTTAATATTGCATATAATACATATAATATGCATAATGGTTTCATTAATAGACTTATTATCAGTGGCAGAGTGAGGTAGTTAAGGTTATAAATTATTAATCAAGATACCTGGGTTCTTTTTTTTATTTGTTTTTTATTGGTGTTCAATTTACCAACATACAGAATAACCCCCAGTGCCCGTCACCCATTCACTCCCACCCCCCGCCCTCCTCCCCTTCTACCTCCCCTAGTTCGTTTCCCAGAGTTAGCAGTCTTTACCTTCTGTCTCCCTTTCTGATATTTCCCACACATTTTTTCTCCCTTCCCTTATATTCCCTTTCACTATTATTTATATTCCCCAAATGAATGAGAACATATAATGTTTGTCCTTCTCCGACTGACTTACTTCACTCAGCATAATACCCTCCCTGGGTTCTATTCCTGGCTTTGCCACTAAATTGTTTATAAGAACTTGGACAAGTCATTTCCTTTTTGGGCCTCAATATCCTCATCTGGAAAACAGCTCAGCATTTAAGAGCATGGAGTGTGAACTAGACCACCTGTGACTAAATCCAAGCTTCTCCTCCTGCTCACAATAAGACCTATCTCAATTTCTCCATCAATAAAATGAGAAAAATTATGGTACCATTCTCATAGGAATTCAGGTAAAATTAAATGAGATGATGCATATAAAACATTTAAAATAGTGGCTGGTATATATACAAATGCTCAATAAATGTTAGCTATTATTGGGATCCCTGGTGGCACAGCGGTTTGGCGCCTGCCTTTGGCCCAGGGCGTGATCCTGGAGACCCGGGATCGAATCCCACATCGGGCTCCCGGTGCATGGAGCCTGCTTCTCCCTCTGCCTGTGTCTCTGCCTCTCTCTCTCTCTCTCTCTGTAACTATCATAAATAAATAAAAATTTTTAAAAAAATGTTAGCTATTATTATATTGGAAGGCCATTCTTTTTAATTTAAAACCCATGATTCAATGTATCATCTGCGTTGCTGTAGCAAGATTAGAAATTACTGAATTAACTATGGACATTTGTTCATGAATCAATTCATTAAATCAACAAACTATTTTTCAGCACCTACTATGTGTCAGGAACTATGTTAGGTACTGAGAATGTCATAGTGAGCAAAATAGGACTTTGGCTCTCTCCTCATGAAACTTATAGTACTCAGTAACGCACTTTGATTATGAACATATATTTGAAAACTGAAATAAGAACTCAGAAAGACAGGAATATACTTTTTTGTGAGAACCATTGACAAAGAAACTTTACTCAATACTGGGTCTGGTACCCTAAGGATGAGTAAGATTTACCTAGTTAAAAAGGAAGATGGGGGGAGGAGGGGCAAGATGGACGAAGAGTAGGGTCCCCAAATCACCTGTCCCCACCAAATTACCTAGATAACCTTCAAATCATCCTGAAAACCTACGAATTTGGCCTGAGATTTAAAGAGAGAACAGCTGGAATGCTACAGTGAGAAGAGTTCGTGCTTCTATCAAGGTAGGAAGACGGGGGGAAAAGAAATAAAGAAACAAAAGGCATCCAAGAGGGAGGGGCCCCGCGAGGAGCCGGGCGAAGGCTGGGGCGAGTGCCCCCAGGACAGGAAAGCTCCGTCCCAGAGAAGCAGGAGCTGCACCAATCTTCCCTGCGGAAACGTGCCCGCAGGGAGTTAGAGCAGGACCCCAGGAGGGCGGGGATGCCCTGGGGCTCCCTGGGACACTAACAGACACCTGCGCGCCCAGGAGAGTGCGCCATACCCCGCGGCCAAGCTCCCTAAAAGACTGAAGCGCGCACGGCTGGACCCAGAGCAGCTAGGAGGGGCTCGGACAGAGGAAGAGGCTCCCTGCGGAGGGGGCTGCACAGCTCCGGGAGCAGCTCGGGGGGGCTCCAGCAGCGGCTCCGCGGAGGGGGCTGCACCGCCGGGAGCGCAAATCCAACAGCGCAGGCTCCGGAGCACAGGGCGTCAGGACACAGCCCAGGATCCGGCCTCCCCACGGGACAGGCAGAGGCCAGGAGGGCCCAGGACAGCAAGGAGGCTCCTACCCCAAGCTGAGCAGATCAGCGGTCCCGCCCCTGGAGCCTCCAGGCCCCTGCAGACAGAGGGCTCCGTAGTTACTGTGGAAGCTGAATCCAGGACTCCAGAGCTGACCGCCGCCACTGGGGTTGTTCCTCCAGGGGCCTCACGGGGTAAACAATCCCCACTGAGCCCTGCACCAGGCAGGGGGCAGAGCAGCTCCCCCAAGTGCTAACACCTGAAAATCAGCACAACAGGCCCCTCCCCCAGAAGACCAGCTAGACTAACAAGTTCCAGGGCAAGTCAAGGGACTTAACGTATACAGAATCAGAAGATACTCCCCCGTGTTTTTTCTTCTTTTTGATTTCTGTTTGCTTCCCCCACCCTTTTTTCCTTTCTTTTTCTTTCTCTTTTCTCCTCTTTTTTTTTCTTTTTTTCTTCCTTTCTTCTTTTTTCTTTTTCGCTTTTCTTTCCTTCTTTCTGTCCTCTCTTTTCCTCCTTTTCCCAATACAACTTGTTTTTGGCCACTCCGCACTGAGCAAAATGACTAGAAGGAAAACCTCACCTCAAAAGAAAGAATCAGAAACAGTCCTCTCTCCCACAGAGTTGCAAAATCTGGATTACAATTCAATGTCAGAAAGCCAATTCAGAAGCACTATTATACAGCTACTAGTGGCTCTAGAAGAAAGCATAAAGGACTCAAGAGACTTCATGACTGCAGAATTTAGATCCAATCAGGCAGAAATTAAAAATCAAGTGAATGAGATGCAATCCAAACTAGAAGTCCTAACGACGAGGGTTAACGAGGTAGAAGAACGAGTGAGTGACATAGAAGACAAGTTGATGGCAAAGAGGGAAACTGAGGAAAAAAGAGACAAACAATTAAAAGACCATGAGGATAGATTACGGGAAATAAACGACAGCCTGAGGAAGAAAAACCTACGTTTAATTGGGGTTCCCGAGGGTGCCAAAAGGGACAGAGGTCCAGAATATGTATTTGAACAAATCCTAGCTGAAAACTTTCCTAATCTGGGAAGGGAAACAGGCATTCACATCCAGGAAATAGAGAGATGCCCCCCTAAAATAAAAAACCGTTCACCACCTCGACATTTAATAGTGAAGCTTGCAAATTCCAAAGATAAAGAGAAGATCCTTAAAGCAGCAAGAGACAAGGGATCCCTGACTTTTATGGGGGAGGAGTATTAGGGTAATAGCAGACCTCTCCACAGACACCTGGCAGGCCAAAAAGGGCTGGCAGGATACATTCAGGGTCCTAAATGAGAAAAACATGCAACCAAGAATACTTTATCCAGCAAGGCTCTCATTCAAAATGGAAGGAGAGATAAAGAGCTTCCAAGACAGGCAGGAACTGAAAGAATATGTGACCTCCAAACCAGCTCTGCAAGAAATTTTAAGGGGGACTCTTAAAATTCCCCTTTAAGAAGAAGTTCAGTGCAACAATCGACAAAAACAAGGACTGAATAGACATCATGATGACACTAAACTCATATCTGTCAATAGTAACTCTGAACGTGAACGGGCTTAATGATCCCATCAAAAGGCGCAGGGTTTCAGAATGGATAAAAAAGCAGGATCCATCTATTTGCTGTCTACAAGAGACTCATTTTAGACAGAAGGACACCTACAGCCTGAAAATAAAAGGTTGGGGAACCATTTACCATTCAAATGGTCCTCAAAAGAAAGCAAAGGTAGCCATCTTCATATCAGATAAATTAAAATTTACCCCGAAGACTGTAGTGAGAGATGAAGAGGGACACTATATCATACTTAAAGGATCTATTCAACAAGAGGACTTAACAATCCTCAATATATATGCCCCGAATGTGGGAGCTGCCAAATATTTAAACCAATTAATAACCAAAGTGAAGAAATACTTAGATAATAATACATTTATACTCGGTGACTTCAATCTAGCTCTTTCTACCCTCAATAAGTCTTCTAAGCACAACATCTCCAAAGAAACGAGAACTTTAAATGATACACTGGACCAGATGGATTTCACAGATATCTACAGAACTTTACAACCAAACTCAACTGAATACACGTTCTTCTCAAGTGCACATGGAACTTTCTCCAGAATAGACCACATAATGGGTCACAAATCGGGTCTGAACCAATACCAAAAGATTGGGATCGTCCCCTGCATATTCTCAGACCATAATGCCTTGAAATTAGAACTAAATCACAACAAGAAGTTTGGAAGGACCTCAAACACGTGGAGGTTAAGGACCATCCCGCTAAAAGATGAACGGGTCAACCAGGAAATTAAGGAAGAATTAAAAAGATTCATGGAAACTAATGAGAATGAAGTTACAACCATTCAAACTCTTTGGGATGCAGCAAAAGCAGTCCTAAGGGGGAAATACATCGCAATACAAGCATCCATTCAAAAACTGGAAAGAACTCAAATACAAAAGCTAACCTTACACATAAAGGAGCTAGAGAAAAAAACAGTAAATAGATCCTACACCCAGCAGAAAAGAGAGTTAATAAAGATTCGAGCAGAACTCAACGAAATCGAGACCAGAAGAACTGTGGAACAGATCAACAAAACCAGGAGTTGGTTCTTTGAAAGAATTATAAGATAGATAAACCATTAGCCAGCCTTATTAAAAAGAAGAGAGAGAAGTCTCAAATTAATGAAATCGTGAATGAGAAAGGAGAGATCACTACCAACACCAAGGAAATACAAACGATTTTAAAAACATATTATGAACAGCTATATGCCAATAAATTAGGCAATCTAGAAGAAATGGATGCATTCCTGGAAAGCCACAAACTACCAAAACTGGAACAGGAAGAAATAGAAAACCTGAAGAGGCCAATAACCAGGGAGGAAATTGAAGCAGTCATCAAAAACCTCCCAAGATACAAAAGTCCAGGGCCAGATGGCTTCCCAGGGGAATTCTATCAAACGTTTAAAGAAGAAACCTTACCTATTCTACTAAAGCTGTTTGGAAAGATAGAAAGAGATGGAGTACTTCCAAATTCGTTCTATAAGGCCAGCATCACCTTAATTCCAAAACCAGACAAAGACCCCACCAAAAAGGAGAATTACAGACCAATATCCCTGATGAACATGGATGCAAAAATTCTCAACAAGATACTAGCCAATGGGATTCAACAATACATTAAGAAGATTATTCACCATGACCAAGTAGGATTTATCCCCGGGACAGAAGGCTGGTTCAACACCTGTAAAACAATCAATGTGATTCATCCTATCAGCAAGAGAAAAACCAAGAACCATATGATCCTCTCATTAGATGCAGAGAAAGCATTTGACAAAAGACAGCATCCATTCCTGATCAAAACTCTTCAGAGTGTAGGGATAGAGGGAACATTCCTCAACATCTTAAAAGCCATCTACTAAAAGCCCACAGCAAATATCATTCTCAATGGGGAAGCACTGGGAGCCTTTCCCCTAAGATCAGGAACAAGACAGGGATGTCCACTCTCACCACTGCTATTCAACATAATACTGGAATTCCTAGCCTCAGCAATCAGACAACAAAAAGACATTAAAGGCATTCAAATTGGCAAAGAAGAAGTCAAACTCTCCCTCTTCGCCGATGACATGATACTCTACATAGAAAACCCAAAAGCCTCCTCCCCAAGATTGCTAGAACTCACACAGCAGTTTGGTAGCGTGGCAGGATACAAAATCAATGCCCAGAAATCAGTGGCATTTCCATGCACTAACAATGAGACTGAAGAAAGAGAAATGAAGGAGTCAATCCCATTTACAATTGCACCCAAAAGCATAAGATACCTAGGAATAAACCTCACCAAAGAGTTAAAGGATCTATACCCTAAAAACTACAGAACAGTTCTGAAAGAAATTGAGGAAGACACAAAGAGATGGAAAAATATTCCATGCTCATGGATTGGCAGAATTAATATTGTGAAAATGTCAATGTTACCCAGGGCAATCTACACGTTTAATGCAATCCCTATCAAAATACCATGGACTTTCCTCAGAGAGTTAGAACAAATTTTTTAAGATTTGTGTGGCATCAGAAAAGACCCCGAATAGCCAGGGGAATTTTAAAAAAGAAACCCATATCTGGGGGCATCACAATGCCATATTTCAGGTTGTACTACAAAGCTGTGGTCATCAAGACAGTGTGGTACTGGCACAAAAACAGACACATAGATCAATGGAACAGAATAGAGAACCCAGAAGTGGACCCTGAACTTTATGGGCAACTAATATTCGATAAAGGAGGAAAGACTATCCATTGGAAGAAACAGTCTCTTCAATAAATGGTGCTGGAAAAATTGGACAGCCACGTGTAGAAGAATGAAAGTAGACCACTCTCTTTCACCATACACAAAGATAAACTCAAAATGGATGAAAGATCTAACTGTGAGACAAGATTCCATCAAAATCCTAGAGAACACAGGCAACACCCTTTTTGAACTCATCCACAGTAACTTCTTGCAAGATACATCCACGAAGCAAAAGAAACAAAAGCAAAAATGAACTATTGGGACTTCATCAAGATAAGAAGCTTTTGCACAGCAAAGGATACAGTCAACAAAACTAAAAGACAACCTACAGAATGGGAGAAGATATTTGCAAATGACGTATCAGTTAAAGGGCTAGTTTCCAAGATCTATAAAGAACTTATGAAACTCAACACCAAAGAAACAAACAATCCAATCATGAAATGGGCAAAAGACATGAACAGAAATCTCACAGAGGAAGACAGACATGGCCAACATGCACACGAGAAAATGCTCTGCATCACTTGCCATCAGGGAAATACAAATCCAAACCACAATGAGATACCACCTCACACCAGTGAGAATGGGGAAAATTAACAAGGCAGAAAACCACAAATGTTGGAGTTGATGCGGAGAAAAGGAAACTCTCTTACACTGTTGGTGGGAATGTGAACTGGTGCAGCCACTCTGGAAAACTGTGTGGAGGTTCCTCAAAGAGTTAAAAATAGACCTGCCTTACGACCCAGCAATTGCACTGTTGGGGATTTACCCCATAGATACACATGCAATGATACGCCAGGACACCTGCACCCCGAAGTTTATAGCAGCAATGTCCACAATAGCCAAACTGTGGAAGGAGCCTCGGTGTCCATTGATAGATGAATGGATAAAGCTGTGGTTTATGTATACAATGGAATATTATTTGGCCATTAGAAACAACAAATACCCACCATTTGCTTCAACAGGGATGAAACTGGAAGGTATTATGCTGAGTGAAGTAAGTCAATCGGAGAAGGACCAACATTGTATGTTCTCATTCATTTAGGGAATATAAATGATAGTGAAAGGGAATATAAGGGAAGAGAGAAGAATTGTGCTGGAAATATCAGAAAGGGAGACAGAACATAAAGACTCCTAACTCTGGGAAACGAACTAGGGGTGGTGGAAGGGGATGAGGGCGGGTGTTGGGGGTGAATGGGTGACGGGCACTGAGGGGGGCACTTGACAGAATGAGCAGTGGGTGTTATTCTCTATGTTGGTAAATTGAACACCAATAAAAAATAAATTTATTATAAAGAAATTAGGAGCTTGACTATGTGAAACTTTTTAAATAGTTCAAATAAAAAATTCGTTAGAAAGACCATAATTAATTTCTAAATGGACAGATTTGTGAAGAATAGGCTCTTATGTTATTGCCAACTTTCAGTATCATTTTAGTTGTCAAATGGAAATGCCTTCCATCTTTATCTATATTATACCAACTTTGAATTATGCTAAGCCCCTCACAAACATACTCATAAAATGCATCTCACTTGCCTTTGGCTTTGAGTTAATCTCACTGGGCCTAATTTACATCTTCTCCAAGTTGGCCCCTCACGTGCCCACCTAGCTCAGGCATTGTTTCTAACTTTGAAATGCATAGAAGTTTATGTACAATAACATATCAATCTAACTTAGTATATCAAGATATCCTGAACCTTACAATATTTAAAGCATACATTTGTTTCTCAAGCTTATAGAAAAAAAGAATGAAACTATCACTTTGAATTTTACAAGAGAATTACTCAACAACTTGATGCCCGTTTCTTTTTTGATGTTCGTTTGCATGATAAATGTTTCTCCATCACCTCACTTTCAATCTACAGGTGTCTTTAGATCTAAAATGAGTCTCTTTTAGGTAGCATATAGATGGATCTTGAATTTTTTTTTTTTTTTTTTTTGGATCTTGAATTTTTTTAATATTTTATTTATTTATTTTTTTTTAATTTTTTTATTTATTTACGATAGTCACAGAGAGAGAGAGAGAGAGAGGCAGAGACACAGGCAGAGGGAGAAGCAGGCTCCATGCACCAGGGAGCCCGACGTGGGATTCGATCCCGGGTCTTCAGGATCGCGCCCTGGGCCAAAGGCAGGCGCCAAAACGCTGCGCCACCCAGGGATCCCCAAATATTTTATTTATTTATTCATGAGAGACACAGAGAAAGAGAGAGAGAGAGGGAGAGACACAGACAGAGGGAGAAGCAGGCCGCATCAGGGAGCCCGATGTGGGACTCGATCCCGGGGCCTCCAGGATCACGCCCTGGGCAGAAGGCAGGTGCTAAACCGCTGAGCCACCTAGGGATCCCTGGATCTTGTATTTTTTATATATTATAACATCCTATCTCTTTTGATTGGAGCATTTAGTCCAGTTACATTCAGTGTAATTGCTGATAGATATGTATTTAGTGCCATATTATTACTTGTTTTATCATTTTTTTCTGGAGATTTTGTCTATTCCTTTCTAGCCTTTGTCACTTTTGGTGTTTCCTTCCCACTCAAGGATTACCCTTTAATATTTCTTGCAGGACTAGTTTAGTGCTCACAGACTCCTTTAGTTTTTGTTTATCTGGGAAACTCTTTATCTCTCCTTTTTTTTTTAAATTTTTTATTTATTTATGATAGGCACACAGTGAGAGAGAGAGAGAGAGGCAGAGACACAGGCAGAGGGAGAAGCAGGCTCCATGCACCGGGAGCCCGATGTGGGACTCGATCCCAGGTCTCCAGGATCGCGCCCTGGGCCAAAGGCAGGCGCCAAACCGCTGCGCCACCCAGGGATCCCTATCTCTCCTTTTATTCCAAATGATAGTCTTGCTGAATAGAGTATTCTTGACCATAGATTTTTCCCACTAAGCCCACTGAAGTTATCATGCCACTCTCTTCTGGCTTGTTAAGTTTCTGTTGAGAGATCTGCAGCTAGCCTTATGAGTCTTTCCTTGTAAGAAGACTTCTTTTGTCTTGCTGCTTTTTAGATTTTTCTTTGTCACTGTATTTTGCAAACTTAATTACAATATGTCTTTGTGTTGGTTTGCTTTTGCTGGTTTTGATGGGAGTTCTCTGTGCCTCCTGAGTCTAGATATCTGTTTCCTTCACCAGATTAGGGAAGATTTCAGTTATTATTTTCTCAAATAAGACTTCTGCCCCCTTTTTTCTCTTTTCTTCTGGGATTCCTATGACATGAATTTTATTATATTTGATGGAGTCACTGAGCTTCTTAAATCTATTCTCATAATCCATTATTCTTTGCTCTCTCTTTTGTTCAGCTTCATTATTTTCTATTATTCTATTTTCTATATTACATGTTTGTTTCTCTGCTTCTTCCATTTTTGTGGTCATTGCATCTGGTCTGTTTTGAGCCTCAATTATTGCATTTGTCATTTCTGACTGTGTTTTAACTCTTTTACTTCTGTGGTAAGGGTCTCTTTCATGTCTTTATGCTTTATTCAAACTCAGCAATTATCCTTGTGATTGTTGCTTTAAATTGTCCATCAGATATATTACTTATATCTGATTCAATTAGACCTCTGGTTGTGACCTCTTCTTGTTCCTTCTTGAATTCCTCTGTCTTGGCATTTTTGTATAAGTCTCTGTCTTCTTTGTGTTGGAAAATCCTGTTATATTTCCTGTTCCTAAAAGTAATGGCTTTATGAAGAAGAGGTCATGTGGTGTCCAAGGCCTGGCACTTCAGGAAGTGTCTCTGGTGTCTGCTGTGTGCACTCTACTGCTGTTTTGGTTGCTCTACCCTTCAGGCCAGTGGTCTGAAGAGGCTCTCTTTACCTGCAATGAGCAGTGTTTGTACCTTAGCCAGAGTGTGATAAGTTTTAACTGTGTGTTCTGGTGTGTTTGAATGAGACCTGATGCTACTTCCACTAAAACTGAAGACTTGCAGAAGAACTCTCTGGTCTGTAAACATGGTGTATGAGTGGATTTCTGCTGGTCTTCTGGGGAAGGGGCCCACTATGCTGGGACTGAGTCATACATGCCCTAGAAAAGCAGTTCCAGCAAAGCACAGCTGGGGGAGGGGTGGAAGAATGGAGGTGTGGAACTTAATGTAAGCAGGTTAGGCAGTGTAGGTGCTGTGCTATTTACTGCAGGTGGTCTTGTGCTTATGCTGAGGGGTGGGGTGGAGGAGGGGAATGACACCAGCCAGATCCTTTTTCCCTAGAGAGGGATCTCTATGCTTGCTGCTCTCAGGGAAGCACTCCCAGAAGAGCAAATAATTCCTCCTTGTGCATTCTAGGCTTTTTTCAGATTGCTGTTTTCATGCTCTGTTGCTGGGTTGCTTGCCTGCCTGGAGCAGTGTAGTACACTTTGGGCTTTATCCCAGCCAAGCCTGCTGACTTTTAAAACACCAAACTTTAGTGTTGTGCTCTGATGGGGACTTGTGCTGGTTTTCTGGGGTATGATCTCACCATGTTGGCATGGATGGAGCTTTGGCTGAGAAGGGCAGTTGTACCAGAGCTCAGAGGCATGTGATTTGGAGCAAGGCACACTAAATAGCCAGTGTCCAGGTTACCAGCACTCAGCAGGTGTCTGCATCTATGTTGAGGGATGGGGAGGATATGTCACCTGCCGTTCTTTTGTCTCTGGAAAGGCATCTCTGTGAACACTGCCTCTTGCAGATGCACCCAAGAAGAGTGAACAGTCTCTCTCCGTGCACCTTAGGTGATTATCAGATCACACCATCTTCCCTGGGGTTGTTTACCTTCCTTCTCTCCAGAAGTAGGACAGTGACCTCAGGGCTCTATCCCAGCCAAGCCTGCCAACGTTCAGAATTCCAGTCTTTGAGCCCTGCTACTTACAAAACTCAAGAACGTCAGCCCCTCTCATTTTCCCAGCCAATGGCTTTGGGAAAGTATTCTTGTGCATATCACTGTGCTCCACTCTCTCATTTTTCTCCATGATCAGGGTTCCCTCCCCTCCACACTAATTGCAATCTGTTTCTCTCCCAAACCACAACTTCAAACTTCCTCTTTTTTTAATTTTTTTTAATTGGAGTTCAATTTGCCAACACATAACATCCAGTGCTCTTCCGTCAAGTGCCCCCCTTTCTATATTACTCAATGTGATCTCCTCTCTCCCTTTAGTTTTTCAGTTTGTTCTGCCAATCCTCTGGTCAATTTCTTGAATATGCAGAATGATTTGAGTGTTATCTAATTATGTTCAAGGGATGAGCGAGCCTAGGGTCCTCCTGCTACACTGCCATCTTAGCTCCCCTCTCAGAATACATATTATTTTTAAAAAGATTTTATTTGTTTATGAGAGAGAGAGAGAGAGAGAGAGAGAGAGGCGGAGACACAGGCAGAGGGAGAAGCAGGCTCCATGCAGGCAGCCTGATGTGGAACTCAATCCCGGGACTCCAGGATCACGCCCTGGGCCAAAGGCAGGCGCTAAACCACTGAGCCACCCAGGAATCCCCTACACATTATTTTTAAATGCACATGGAACATTCCCAGGAACAGTTCAAATACTAGGTCACATACCAGGCCTCAACAAACACAAAAAGATTGAAACCTCACCATGCACCTATTCTGACCACAATGCAATGAAACCAGATGTCAACTACAAGAAAAAATTTAGAAAAGCCATAATGCATTAAAGTTAAACAACATGCTACTGAATAATGAATGGGTCAACTGGAAAATTGAAGATGAATTTTTTTAAAACATGGAAAAAAATGAAAATGAAAAAAAGTGGTCAAAAACCTTTGGGAATGCAACAAAAGTGGTCATAAGAGGTAAGTATATAGCAAATACAGGCCCACCTTGAGATGCAAGAAAAACTCAAATAAAAAAACTTCACCTTACACTTAAAGGAGCTAGAAAAAGAACAACAAACAAAGCCTACAGCCAACAGAAGGAAGGAAATAATAAACATTAGAGCAGAAATCTATGATATAGAAACTAAAAAAACAACAACAATAGAACAAAGAGATCAGGAGCTGGTTGTTTAAAAACATTAATAAAATTGATAAACCCCTAGCCAGACTTATCAAAGAGAAAAGAAAAAGAACCCAAATAAATAAAATCACAAATGAGGGAGGAGAAATAACAACCAACACCACAAAAATACAAACAATTGTAGGAGAGTATTATGAAAAACTTCATGCCAACAAATTGGACAACTCCAAAGAAATGAATAAACTCCTAGAAACATATAAATGACCAGCACTGAAAGAGGAAGAAATTAAAAACTTGAACAGACCAATAACCAACAAAGAAATTGAAACAATAATCAAGAATCTCAAAGAAAATAATCAAGAATCTCCCAACAACAAAAGGCCAAGACCACATAGCTTCACAGGTGTTCTACCAAGCATTTAAAGAAAACTTAATACCTATTCTTCTCAAACTATTCTACATCAAAATGGAAAGAAAACTTCATTCTATGAGGCCAGCATTACCCTAATTCCAAAACCAGACAAAGACTCCACTTAAAATGACAATATCCCTGATGAAATGAATGCAAGATTCTCAACAAAATACTAGCAAATTGAATCCAACAACATTGAAAGAATCATTCACCATGATCAACTGGGATTTATTCTTGGGCTGCAAGGGTGGTTCAATATTTGCAACTAAATTCACATGATACACCACATTAATACAAGAAAGGATAAGAATCATATAATCTTTTCAATAGATGGAGAATAAACAATTGAAAAAGTAAAATATTCATGATAAAAACCCTCATCAAAGTAGGGATAGAGTGAACATACATCAACATAATACAGGCCACATATGAAAATCCCACAGCTAATATTATTGTCAATGGGGAAAATCTAAGAGCTTTCCATCTATGCTCAGGAACAAGAGAGGGATGTTTACTCTACCACTGTGATTTAACATAGTATTGGGAGTCCTAGTCCCAGCAATCAGACAAGAAAAAGAAATAAAAGGTATCCAAATAATCAGCATACAAGACCTAAAAGACTCTACCAAAAAAACTGCTAGAACTGATACACCAATTCAGTAAAGTTGCAGGATACAAAATCACTGTACAGAAAGCCGTTGCATTTCTATACACCAATCATGGGAACAACAGAAAGAGAAATCAAGGAATCCGTTTCATTTACAATACACCAAAAAACCATAAGATGGTTTTTTCACCTAAGATGAACCTAACCAAAGAGATAAAGGACCTGCATTCTACAAACTGTAAAACACTGATGAAATAAATTGAAAATGACACAAAGAAATGGAAAAGCATTGCATGCTCATGGTTTGGAAGAACAAATATTGTTAAAATGTCTGCATTTTCCAAAGCAATCTACACATTTAATGAAATCTCTATCAAAATACCACCAGTGGGGATCCCTGGGTGGCTCAGCAGTTTAGCACCTGCCTTTGCCTCAGGGCATGATCCTGGAATCCCAGGATCAAGTCCCACAACAGGCTCCCTGCATGGAGCCTGCTTCTCCCTCTGCCTGTGTCTCTACTTCTCTCTGTGTATCTCTCATGAATAAATAAATAAAATCTTTAAAAAAAATACCACCAGCATTTTTCACAGAGCTGGGAAAAAAATCCTAAAATTTGTATGGAACTACAAAAGACTCTAAATAGTCAAAGCAATTCTGAAAAAGAAAACCAGAGCTGGAGGCATCACAATTCCAGACTTTAAGTTATATTACAAAGCTGTAGTGATCAAAACAGTATGATACTGGTACAAAAACAGAAACATAGATCAGTGGAACAGGATAGAGTACCCAGAAGTAGACCCATATCTATAAGGTCAACTAATCTTTGACAAAGCAGGAAAGAATATCCAATGGAAAAAAAGACGGTCTCTTAAACAAATGGTGGTGGGAAAATTGTACAGTAACATTCAAAAGAATGAAATTGGGCTACTCTTTAACACCTTACACAAAAATAAATTTGAAATGGATGAAAGACCTAAAAGTGAAACAGGAAACCATCAAAATCCTAGAGAAGAACACAGGCAGCAACCCCTTTGACCTTGGCCTTAGCAACTTCTTAATAGATATGTCTTTGGAGGCATGGGAAGCAAAAGCAAAACTGAACTATTGGGACTTCATCAAGACAAAAAGCTTTTGAACAGCAAAGGAAACAGTCAACAAAACTAAAAGGCAGCCTTCAGAATGGGAGAAGATAGTTGCAAGTGACATATCTGATAAAAGGTTAGTATCTAAAATATATAAAGAACTTATCAAAACTCAACACCAAAATGACAGTTAATCCAGTTATAAAATGGGTAGAGGCATAAATAGACATATTTCCAAAGAAGACATCCAGGTGGCTAACAGACACATGAAAAGATGCTCAAAAACACTCACCATCAGAGAAATACAAATTAAAACTACAATGAGATATCACCTCAAACCTGTCAGAATGGCTAAAATTAACAACATAGTAAACAACCTGTGTTGGCAAGGATGCAGAGAAAGGGGAACCCTCTTCCTCTGTTGGTGAGAATGAAAACTGGTCCAGCCCCTCTGGGATACAGAATGGAGGTTCCTCAAAAAGTTAAAATTTGAGCTACCCTATGACCCGACCATCACACTACTAGGTATTTACACTAAGGATACAAAAATCCTGACTTGAAGGGATACATGCACCCTGATGTTTATAGCAGCATTATCAACAATAGCCAAATTAGAGGAAGAGCCCAAATGTCCATCAACTGGTGAATGGGTAAGAAAAGTTGTGGTGTATATATATGATAGAATATTAGCCATAAGAAGGAATGAAATCTTGCCATTTGCAATGACATAGATGGAGCTAGAGGGCATTACATTAAGCAAAATAAGTCAGTCAGAGAAAGACATATACCATATGATTTCACGCATATGGGTAATTTAAGAAACAAAACAGATGAACATAGCGGGTGGGGGAAGAGAGGCAAACCAGGAAACAGACTCTTACCTGTGGAGAACAGGTAAGAGTGAGGGGCACTGGAGGGGAGGTGGGGGGGATGGGTTAAGTGTGTGATGGGTAACAAGGAGGGCACTAGTTGTGATGAACACTGAGTGTTGTTTGTAAGTGATAAATAAGTTCTAATATCACACTGTATTAATTACTGGTATTTAAATAACTGTTTAAAAGTAAAAATAATTTAAAAATTAAATCAAATTGCTGAACAAACCAAATTTAGCTTTGTTTATGTTGACGTCTAATAAAGTTGTTTGAAAATTTTAAAAAATTAAGTATTAAAATTACCAAAAGGAGAAAAAATTCTAATGGATCAAAGTAATTACAAAGCAGCACGTATTCTGCAAATCTGTAACTTTGCATTTACTTACTCTTTCCAGGTGTGTCCTATCGGCCAGTTAAAAGATCTGACCATTTTAGCCTTTCTTATTGATGGAGTAAAAATAATAATAATAAATAAATAAATAAATAAATAAATTTCAAAAAGTTTCCTCTTCTTGAAATATTTTCTATTAATTATTTAGAAAATTATATGAGAGGTGAGTGATTTTCCTTTGATTCTACAATGAGTAACATAAAAACTTTTGGGAATCAGTAGTTCTTAATCTCATAGCCATGGCTTACTGTCCTGTTGACTAGGTGATTGAAAAATGGGAATCTGAATGATATATTCTTTAAAAAAGTATATTGTGGGCAACCCAGGTGACTCAGCAGTTTAGCGCTGCCTTCAGCCAGGGTGTGATCCTGGAGACCCGGGATCGAGTCCCTCATCAGGCTTCCTGCATGGAGCCTGCTTCTCTCTCTGCCTGTGTCTCTACCTCTGTGTGTGTGTGTGTGTGTGTGTGTGTGTGTGTGGTAAATAAATAAATAATCTTTAAAAAATAAATAATAAATAAAAATAATTTAAAAAGTATATTGAGATTAATTTACATGGTGAAAATTTTTGGTATGTAAATTTTATAGATATATCACTCTTGGTTATCCACTCATTAATTGACATTTGGGTTATTTTTACTTTTTGGCTATTGTGAAGAGTGCTTTTGTGAATGCTTAAGTTCAAGTTTTTGTTTAAACACTGACTTTCAATTACTCGGGGTATACTCTAGGAGTGGAATTGTAGGTTTGCACTGTAGTTCTATGTTTAATTTCTGAAGAACCACTATTGTATAGAAATTTAATTGAAAAGTTTTTATGTTGTTTCCTGCAATCTTGCTCTACCTGTTTGTTGTTCTAGAAGATTTTCTGTGGATTCCTTGGGATTTTCAATATTTGACTTTGGGTCTATATAGAGAGATAATTTTACTTTATCCTTTGTGATCAGATGCTATTTATTTCTTTTTCTTGCTTTGTTCCCCTGGCTAGAACCTCCAGTAAAATGTTGAAATAGAAGTTATGAGAGCATAAATATTTGTCTTGTTCCTGATCTTAAGGGAAAACCATTCAGTCTTGCATCCTAAGTATGTTAGCTGTAGGCTTTATATAAATGTTCTGTCTGGTTGAGGAAGCACACTTCCATGCATAGTTTGTTCATTTTTTCTATCATAAATGGATGTAGGATTTTTTCAAAATGCTTTTTCTTCATCTTTTTAGATGATTGTGATTTTTTGTCCTTTATTCTATTAATATGATACATAAATTGATTTTTGGATGTTAAACCAACCTTGCATTCCTGGAATAAATCCCATTTGTTTATTTTTGTTTGATTCTATTTACATGTTGTTGCATTGGGTTTGCTAATATTTTATTGAGGAATTCTGCACTTATACTCATGAAGTATACATTGGCCTGTAGTTTTTTTCTCTTGTGATGTCTTGTCAGGCTTTAACAGCAAGCTAATACTGCCTTCATAGAATAAAATGGAAAGTGTTCCTTCTCATTTGTTTTTGTTTTTTTTGGTGGGGGGGGCAGAAGTTTGTAGTTTTTTGCTATTTCTTCTTCTTTAAATGTTGTTTGAATTTTCCAGGGAAGCCATTTAATTCTGGGCTTTTCTTTTTGGGAAAATTTTAGTTACAAATTAAGTTTCATTAGTCATTATAAATCTATTTAGATATTCTGTTTCTTTTTGGGTCAGTTTGGTAATTTGCATCTTTCTAGGAATTGGTCCTTTTCATCTGAATTTTCTAATTTGTTGGAATAAATTCATTCATAATATTTCTTTATAATCCTCTTAATTTCCATGTGAATTAGCAAAAATAATTTTGGTAATGTTTTTCTTCTCTCTTTTGTCTTGATCAGTATAGGTAAAAGTTTATCAGTTTCACTGATCTTTTCAAAGAGCCAACTTTTGGTTTTATTATTTTTGTCAATTGTTTTTCTCTTTAACATTCTATGTCTGCTCTTTTTTTAAAGATTTTATTTTTTATAAAAGACACACAGAGAGAGAGGCAGAGACATAGACAGAGAGAGAAGCAGGCTCCCTGTGGGGAGCCTGATGTGGGTCTCAATCCCAGGACCCCAGGATCATGACCTGAGCCAAAGGCAGATGCTCCATCAGTGAGCCACCTAGGTACCCCTTACGTCTGTTCTAATCTTTATTATTTTTTCCTTCTCTTTCTTTCAGTTCAGTTCATACTTCTTTTTCTAGGTTCTGAAGGTAAAATCTTAGATTACTGATTTGAGAACTTCTTTTATAATATATGTTGCTCTAAATACTACTGTAGCTACATCCCATAAATTTGTATCCATTTTTTTTTCAGTTTAAAATATTTTCTAATCTCCTTTGTGATTTCTTCTTTCCTCTATGGGCTATCTTGACTTATGCTGTTTAATTTCCAAGTATTTTTGTATTTTCCCATGTCCTTCTGTTGTTGATTTCTAATTTAATTTCCTTGTGGTCAGAAACCATACTTTCCATAATGTCAATTCTCTGAAATTGTAGAGACTTGTTTTGTTGCCTTGCATATGGTCTATCCTGGGAGAATATTTCATGCATTTCAAAGGAATGCAAATTGTACTGTGGTTGGGTGGAATGTTCTATAGATATCAGTTCATCAAGGTGATTGAAAGTGTTTTTCAAGTTTTTAAAAATCTGCTAATTAACTGTCTAGCTATTCTATCAATTATTTAGAATGTGGTATTGCCATTTCTGGCTATTTTTGTTGAATTTTATGTTTCACCAATCATGTCAGTTTTGTTTTATGTATTTTAGGGCTCTGTCATAGAGGTAAAAATATAGTTATAATAATTATATCTTCTTGATGAATTGACAAATTTACCATTATAAAATATTCCTCTGTGTCTCTAGTAACCATTTTTGTCTTAAAGCCTATTTTGTGTGATATCAATGTAGCCATTTCAACTCTTTGGTTGTTGCTGTTTGCATGGTGTATCTTTTCCCACCCTTTTGCTTTCAATATCTTTTTGTCTTTGCATTTAAAGTATGTCCCTTGCTTTAAATACATATTTCAAATACAATATTTTTCAAGTATACCTCAAAAACCTGGAAAAAATGTTTTGTACACAGCATATAGTCAGATCATGTTTGTTTTATCCAGTCTGATCATCTCTGCTGTTTGGTTGTTTGATTTATTTATTGCAATTGTTATGAAGTCAGATTTATGTGTACTATCTTGGTATTTTTTTCATACATGTCTTACATCTTGGCCCTCTGTTCCTCCTGCTTTTGTTTTTTAGATGTTTTTCTTTACCATTTCCATTAACTTGTATTTTTAAAATATTTTAAAAATTGTTTTCTCAGTGATTGTTCTGAGGATTACAATTTGCATTCTAGCTTAAAATACTCTACTTTAAATTAATACTAATTTAATTGCAATAACACGTAGAACCTTTGTTCCACTACAGCTCCTTTCTATCTTCTGTCCTTCATATTATGATTTTCCTACAAATTGCACTTTCATATGTTATAAGCCAGAAATACAATTTTTAAATGACTATTTTAAGTAGGGTTTTTAAAAATCAGTTAAGGGGCGCCTGGGTGGCTCAGTGGTTGAGCATCTGCCTTTGGCTCAGGTCGTGATCCAGGGATCCTGGGATCAAGTCCCTCATCAGGCTCCCTGCGGGGAGCCTGCTTCTCTCTCTGCCTATGTCTCTGCCTCTCTCTGTGTGTCTGCCATGAATAAATAAATAAAGCTTTTTAAATAAATAAATAAAATTTTAAAATAAGAGAAAAAAGGAATAAAATATATATTTATTCTCTCTTATTATATTTACCTTTGTAATAACCTTACTCTGTACTCTTTATATCTGTTTCATAAAGATTTAAGTTATCATCTGATATCATGACTTTCAGCCTGAGAACTTCCTTTAGAATTTTTTGTAAGGCAGATCTACCAGCAATTAATTATGGTTTTGAGTAGAAATGCCTTTTTAAAATTTTAAAAAGATTTTATTTATTTATTCATGAAAAACACAGAGAGAGAGAGAAAAGCAGAGACACAGGCAGAGGGAGAAGTAGGCTCCCCGCAAGGAGGCCGATGTGGAACAAGATCCCCCACCCCAGGATCACGCCCTGAGCCCAAGGCAGACACTCAACCGCTGAGCCACCCAGGTGTCCTGAAAAGCCTTTTTTTTAATTTTGAAAGACAGATTTCTTGGTTGACAGGTTTTTTTTTTGTTTTTTCTTTCTTTTTTTTTAAGATTTTACTTGTTTATTCATGCTCAGAAAGAGGCATGAGAAAGAGGCAGAGACACATGCAGAGAGAGAAGCAGGCTCCACACAGGGAGCCCGATGTGGGACTCGATCCCGGGACTTCAGTATCACAACCTGAGCCAAAGGCAGACGCTCAACTACTGAGCCACCCAGGCATCCTTGTTTTTTCTTTTGCAACTTTAAATATGTCATCCCACTGACTTCTGGCTTCCACTGTTTCTGATGAAAGGTCAACTGCTATTCTTATTGAGGTTCCTTTGTGAGTCATTTTGTCTTGTTGCTTTCCAGATTTTTTCTTTTTCTTTGTCTTTCAACAATTTCTTTTGGTATGTCTAGGTCTGGGTCTCTTTAGGTTTATCCTAGTTAAAGTTTGTTCAGCTTCCTGAAAGTGTAGAATAAATGTTTTGTCATATTTGGGTAGTTTTCAGCCATTATTTCTTTGACTATTTTTTTCTGTCCCTTTCTTTCTCCTTCTGTTACTTTCACAATGCATATTAGTGTGTTGAATGGTGTGCCACACTTTTCTGTGTCACTGTTCATTTTTCTTTATTCCTTTATGTGTTCTTCAAATTGCATACCTTTTTTTTTTAAGATTTTATTTATTTATTCATGAGAGACAGAGAGAGAGAGAAAGGCAGAGACACAGGCAGCAGGGAAAGAAGGCTCTCTGCAAGGAGCCAGATGTGAAACTCAATCCTGGATCATGGGATCATGCCCTGAGCCAAAGGCCAACGCTCAACTGCTGAGCCACCCAGGCGTCCCTGCATACCTCTATTGATCTCTGTTCCAGTTCACAGATTCTTTCTTCTTTCAGACTAATGTTGCTGTTGTGCCTGTCTAGTGACCTTCTCAATTCAGTTATTTTACTTTTCAACTTTAGAATTTCCATTTGTTTTTTAAATAATTTCTTTCTATCTCTTTATTGATACTCTCTATTTGGTGAGTGATTGTTGTCATACTTTCCCTTATTTTAATCATGGCTTCCTCTGCTTCTTTGGATTTATTTGTTGTAGGAGCTTCCTAGAGATGGTCCTTGGGTAAACAGTGCTTATTGTTCAACCAATGTTTGGTCACAATCTATGCTTAAAGAGCCTGATCCTTGAAGCTGGTAAAGCTTCTACCCTGTGCTGAGGCAATTTTTAGGTTAGGTCATGCATTAGAAGTTCAGGCAGTTAATCGTTTTTGCTTTGGCTTTTAATTTCTGTTTATATAGAGCCTCACTATCAGCTGGAAAGAAATAGATCATTGGGGCCCTCTCTGGTCTTAATATTAGAATGCTCTTTGTCCTACACATGTACATCAACTTAAAGATCCCCAAGAATATGTCAGTCTTTTTAAAACTTTCTACAGTCGTCTTTTTCTCCTGATCTTTGTTTTAAAATTTTGGGTGTTCTAAAATCTTGCTTCTTCAACTGGTATTGCAGCCTCATGAACTTATAATATTGGCCTTTGATTTTTTGACACTGCTGCCTATTGTCTTCAACAATGTCACATGTGCATGTGGATTTCAACAGAGCTCTAAATCAGGCCTGTCTCTTTCAACCAGCAGCTAGGTTGATGGTCTTCGGAGGACCACCATAACCACAGTTAAGCAGATTGGGGAGGAGGGAATGAGAGCAGCCTGAAATGAAAAGATAACACTGTTTTATTGAGGTGCAGTAGTTTTTCATGAATATATACTTTTCAGTTTGCTGCACGCTTCTGGTCGATGTCCAGAGTTCTGAAAATATTGTTTAAATAATTTTACCCATTTCACATTACTTTTAGGAGAATAAGCTTTGTCAACATTCTCACTGTTCCTGAATTATATACATTGTTTTATTTTTTAAATCCTTTATGCCATGAATAGCCCCTTAAACTTATTTAATGTTTCTCATATTGCCCGTACAGTGACGAACAAATCAGACATGATTGAAAGGCTTTTGATCACTTGGAAACCATTATAGATTACTCTTATCAATGAGGAATTGATACATGTTGCTGTACAAATAACTGCACAGGAGTGGAAAAATAATGTCTGACTGAGTACTTCTGCATATTCTTCACAACACCTTACATTTTACCTTTGAAAAAGGCCTATAGGCCATTCCATGCACGGCCTAGATTCGTTGCACAAGTTCATGTATTGTTTGTGTCCTACTTTAGAGTTGCCAAAACACTTTCTTATCTGTGATCCCACTGACCTTTAAGACAATTCGTTAGGTATTCAGGCATATATCGTTGTTGTATAATTGAGGAAATTTTAGACAGTTCTGTTACATAAAGTTAGTGCTGGAACCAGAACTTGAAATCAGATTTTCTCTCTTCTTGACCCTATGATTAGTCTCTTTCTCCTACACAACACAATCTCACATGTTCCAATGTAAATATGAAAACTATAAGAGTAAGAATAAGAATAAGAATAAATAGTAATAATAATTTAACAGAATGCAAAATATTAGTCTGTCTTCTTGAATTTCACAAAGAAGGCATAAGACCAAGAAAAATAAATGTCAAATACATTACTGTTAGGCTGGACTAGGTTCTGCTGTAAAAACTACCAAACCCAAAATATGTGTGATTTGACACACGAAAGTATATTTCTCATTCACACAAGATGTCCAATGCATATCATCAAGGGGGCTCTGCTCATCCTCATCATTTAAGGTCTCAGCTTGATGGAGGCTCAGTCTCACCACTAACTTCTGTGACTACTGCAGCAGTGGCTCTTTAAACTACTATCTGGAAGCTTTCTGCTCAACTTATTGGACAAAGTAAGCCACATGGCCTTATCCGGCTTCATGGCAGTCAGAGATGTGCATTCCTATTATGTGCCAAAAGGGAGGAAAGCTGTATATATTTGATGAAGACAAATGACTATATCACTACCACAACCAATGTCCTTAAGTGAGGTGCCAGACCTCTCACAAAGACATGATAAGAGACTGAAAGATAATTAGGCCATAACCCAGCTCTCATCTATATATAAGGAATTGAGTTCAGAGAGTCTCAGTGGGAAGATTTCATTGGAGAATTGGTGTGCTCTGATTCTCATGGGTAATGAAATTGGATATTTTTCTTCACCTCAAGCTAAGTGAGAGAAAGCTCAATGTGGGGTCTTCTTCATAACAAGTGTTCCCTGGAGTTTGAGAAACATAAGGACTAGTATTTAATTCACAGTTGGGGACGCCTAGGTGGCTCAGCAGTTGAGCATCTGCCATCAGCCCAGGGCATGATCCTGAAGTCCTGGGATCAAGTCCTGCATCAGGCTTTCTGCAGGGAGCCTGCTTATGTTTCTGCCTCTCTCTGTCTCCCATGAAAAAAAAAAATCTTTAAAAAATTCACAGTTGGGAAGACTAGAGGTACAGAAGCATGGTTGTACTGCCTGCTCGACAACAGAGTCAAAGGGGGCTTCATAGAGAGAAAACAGCACCTCCTCCAGGTGGCAAGAAAACAGTGTGTGCTTTTCTAAGGAAGAGAAGTTTTCTAAGACTTAGGATCATTTTCTAGGAGAATATTGCCCAGGAGAGGTGAAATAAACAAAAGAAAATTGTGTGGATAAATTGAGGCTAAGGGGGAGTAGAAAGTGAAGACTGAGAAGTATCTTGCCATAATGGGAGTTACAGTCAAAGATCCTCAGTAGGACGCTCTTCAAGGAATGCACAGAAGTGTCCCATGAGAGAAAAAAATGACCAAAAAGCTGATTGACAATAGCTGATTCTTACTAAGGTTTTTACATGTACTACTTAATTTCTCACAGTATCTTATAAGGCCAGCTTTGTTATTACCTTCATTTTACAGGTCTTGAAACTGAGGCATAGAGAGATTAAGTAACTTGCCCAGTCACAGATATTAAGTGACAGAGACAGAATTTGAACCAAAACTATACAATTCCATAGCACAATATTTAATTCTCTAGCTGTCCCACCTGCTTTCTATAATGATGGCCCATATGTGTCACCAGTGAAAAATTAAGAGCTTTATACAGACACATTTTAAACAGGTGGCCTAAAAAATAAATAAATAAACAAACAGGTGGCCTGAATTTTTAACTATAATTTTTGTTAAATTTGGACTAAAAATTTAATTTTGTGAGGCCAAAGCAAAAGCTAAGACTAAGTAATCAAGAAATACACATTTTTGGAGGATCTGATGTCTTTTTATACTATGATATTATTAAAAATTATTTTCTTACTACCTTTTTTACTTGGAAAATTGAATAAAATGGCTTTATAAGATACAGTGCAAGCCTTAATAGATTATGATTGACTTTAATTGAATAATTAAAGAAGAAATTAATATAGATAAGTACTAAAGCATTTAGTTGCATATGAGCCTGAACAGTTACACACATGTGTCCATGTGCAATGCCATACATGGCAAAATGGACAAGATATAGTGTAGGGTCTTTCATTAAATTCATGACCATGAATGTCATAATGCAAATGCATACTCAATACTTCTTTTATCCATTCCTAGAAATCCAACCTATTCCCCTAATGATTTCTTCTCTCATTCTCCAAAATATTATTTTCTTTCATTTTCTCTTCTCAGACTTTCCTCTCCCTTCCCTTTACCACTCTCATTCCACAAACAGAATCTCAGATGCCTATAGGACATTAATAAAATATCCAAAATGCATATCATCAGAGCCCCAAAAGAGAAAAGAAAAAAAGAGTGAAACTGAAAAAGTATTTGAATAAATAATGGCTGAAAATTCCCCAAATTTGGGGAAACAAACTTACAGATTCAAGAATCTAAATGAATAATAGAACCTGAAGAAATCTACGTTGAACTTCTGAAAACTAGACAGAAAAATCTTTAAAGCAACTGAAGAGAAATGACACATCACCTATGAAAGGAAAACAATTGAGTGGTAGCCAATCTCATCAGAAATAATGGAATCCAGAAAGAAGTGGCACAAAATTTTTAATTTCTCAAAGTAAAGAACTGTCAGCCTTAAATTTGATATTTGCATCAAAACTATCCTTCAGGAATGAAAGGTAACCAAAAACATTCTCAGATGAAGGAAAACTAAAAGAATTTGTTTCTGGCACACCTGCCTCTACAGAATATCTAAAGGATATTCTTCAAATAGAAAGAAAATTACAATAGAAAAATTTGGAGAATGAGGAAGAAAGGTCAAAGGAAAGAGCAGAAATATGGATAATAGATTACGGTTCTTTTGTGAGTTTTATAATCATATGCTTTATTAGTGTCCTAGGGTTGCTGTAACAAAGTACCATGAACTTTGTACCTTAAAACAATGAGAATTCATTTCCTCACAGTTCTGAAGGCTAGAAGTCTAAAAACAAGATGTTGGCAGGGTCGTGCTCCCTCCAAAGCCTGTAAGGATAAGATTCTTCTTTGCCTCTTCCAGCTGTTGGTTGCCTCAAGCTTTCCTATGGGAGCGTAACTCCATGTTCTACCTCTGTCATCACATGGCATTCTCCGTGTGTGTGTGTGTGTGTGTGTGTACGTGTATGTCTTTGTCTGTGTGTGTCTGTTTCTCTTGCCTCTCTTCTCTTCTTTTTTTTTTTATATTGGAATTTTATTTTTACTTTTTTTTATTGGTGTTCAATTTACTAACATACAGAATAACACCCAGTGCCCGTCACCCACACCTGCACCCCGATGTTTATAGCAACAATGGCCACGATAGCCAAACTGTGGAAGGAGCCTCGGTGTCCAACGAAAGATGAATGGATAAAGAAGATGTGGTTTATGTATACAATGGAATATTACTCAGCTATTAGAAATGACAAATACCCACCATTTGCTTCAACGTGGATGGAACTGGAGGGTATTATGCTGAGTGAAGTAAGTCAGTCGGAGAAGGACAAACATTATATGTTCTCATTCATTTGGGGAATATAAATAATAGTGAAAGGGAATATAAGGGAAGGGAGAAGAAATGTGTGGGAAATATCAGAAAGGGAGACAGAACGTAAAGACTGCTAACTCTGGGAAACGAACTAGGGGTGGTAGAAGGGGAGGAGGGCGGGGGGTGGGACTGGTCATATTGGATTAGAGCTCACCTTAATCCAGTATGACCTCATCTTGGTTTATCTAACTATATCTGCAACAACTTTATTTCCAAATAAGGTAACATTCTGAAGTACTGAAGGTTAGGACTTCAACATATCTTTTGGGGATAACAATTCAACCCATAAAAAATATGCCCTCTTGACCCCAAAGTTCATGTCCTTCTCACATGCAAAATACATTTACCCTACCCCAACATCCCCAAAAGTCTTAACCAGCATCAACTCTAAGATCAAATACTCATATCTAAATGCCATCTAAATCATGTATAGGTAGGACTCTTAAATATAGTATAATCTAGGGTAAAATTCTAAGTTTCTACCTCAAGAAATTAGAAAAAGTGGGCAGCCAGGGTGGCTCAAGGGTTTAGCGCTGCCTTCAGCCCAGGGCCTGATCCTAGAGACCCAGGATCGGGTCCCATGTCAGGCTCACCGCATGGAGCCTGCTTCTCCCTCTGCCTGTGTCTCTGCCTCTCCTTCTCTCTTTTTCTATCTCTCTCTCTCTCTCCCTCTCTCTCTCTCTGTGTCTCTCATGAATAAATAAATAAAATCTTCAAAAAAAGAAAAAGAAATTAGAAAAAGCAAAGCAAAACAAAAGTAAGGAGAAGAAAGGAAATAATGAAAATAAAAGCAGGAATCAACAAAATTGCAACATCTAGATTAGTATTTGACTAAATGACTGCATAATATAGCCTAGCCAAGTTGACAATTACAATTAACTATCACAACACTGTTTATTCTCTTTCCCTGCACTACTTTCCTCTAACTTATCTGCATATTATATACTCTGTATTTTATTTAGACATTTAGGTATTTTGGATTTGTCTGTTTCCCCCAACTTCAACATAATCTCCAGAAGGCAGGAAATTTTGTCTATTTTGTTCTTTGTTGTGTACAGCTCCCAGAATAGTGTCTGGTACATATTATAGAGTAAGTAAATATTTGTAAACTAAATTGTTATTCAGAAAGTAATTTGGTAATGTCCAGTAAATTTCAGGATATATACAAGGATATAGGTTAGAATACCAAAAAGTTGGAAATTAGTCAAATATCCATTAATAGTGGAATGGACTTTTGAAAACTGTAATTGTATTCATACAATGGAATTCTCTTATTCACTTAAAGTGAATGAAATAAAATTACACATAGAAACATAGATAAGGGGGATCCCTGGGTGGCTCAGTGGTTTAGCGCCTGCCTTTGGCCCAGGGCGTGATCAGTCCCATGATCAGGTCCCACATCAGGCTCCCTGCATGGAGCCTGCTTCTCCCTCTGCCTGATTCTCTGCCTCTCTCTCTCTCTCTCTCTCTTTCTCTCTGTCTCTCATGAATAAATAAATTTTTAAAATATTAAAAAAAGAAACATAAGTTCCAAAAACAAAATATTGAACAGGTAAAACGAGTCACAAAATGACATATAGACTATAATAACTATAAAATTTAACAATGTACAAAATAATTTTATATAATGTTTATATAAATCTAAAGATAAATACTCACCTATATCAGGTTACCTGTAGGGGAGAAAGGAAATTAATGAAATGAATGGGGGACTTTAATTTTATACATAATTTTAGCTATTAAAAAACAATGATCTGTTGCAAATATGAAAAACCTTAACATTCATTAACTCTAGATGGTAGGAATATGGGTGTCTGACTTTAAACTCCTTCTGTATATTTGAGATACCTAATAATTGGCAATAAAAGCATAATGGTAGAGAAGATACAATTTTAAATACCAACCACAGAAAACATCAGGACTAAAAAATAAGAAACAGAAAAAATCTGTAAAAATAATTCTTTTGTACACTTTTGAAGGACAGAGAGTCTTAAATAAATGTCCTTTTATTGGATGGTACAAGTTATTTATTGTCATTTATTTGTTTATATTAATTTATAAGTTTAGTTTGATCCTATGGAGACAATAATATTTTTGGAACTGAACAAATGAATCCTATATTTCATATGAAAAAATGTTCATATCAAGAAAAGCCAGAAAACTTGTTAAAAAGAAGAGTAATGAGAAATTGGTCTTATGAGACATTAAAATGTATTATAACAATACATAAATTAAGAGAATTGTGTGGTACTGATATATGGATTAAGTGCCCAAACCATACTTCATTTCTGATCACTTCTCTCTATTCTTGCAACCACTGGGGCTTAAAGCCTTGAGTTTTAGTGGTCCTTGGGCTTTGCTGTGATAGAGCTTGGAGGGCATTTGAATTAGAATGTTTTCCTTCCTTTTCTTTTTTTCAGCCCAGAGCCTGCTGTTTCAGATAGTGTCTCTAATGCATGTTACATGTGCTCTGCTGTTGTGTTTTGAGTGCTTTGGCCTTCAGGCCAGTTGTCTGCAGAAGCTCAACA
Organism: Canis lupus familiaris; assembly: GCF_011100685.1. Taxonomy (NCBI): domain Eukaryota; kingdom Metazoa; phylum Chordata; class Mammalia; order Carnivora; family Canidae; genus Canis; species Canis lupus. The sequence goes on along the minus strand of NC_049260.1, from coordinate 58,100,440 downwards.
TGCTTGTGGGTGGTATATGATCCCTGGCCTGAATGTCGTGAGATTTAACTAAGTTTGCTCTGGTCTGCTCATGAAATGAGACCTGATACCACCTCCACCACAACTGAGGCCCAGCAGAACTCTGTCTGAAGACGAAATGTGGGCAAGGACTTGTGCTGCTCTACTGGAAGAAGGGCCCACCATGATGAGACTTAGGCAAGCTTGACTGAGAAGGGGAGTCCCACCAGATGGCAGGGAGTTAGTGCTTGTTGTAAGCAAGTTAGGCAGCCAGTGTCAACCAGGATATCAGAGAAGAAATTTAAAATATATAAAAACAAATGAAAATGAAATTCGAAACACAATGATCCAAAACCTTTGGAATGCAGCAAAAGCAGTGATAAGAGGGAAGTATATACCAATACAGGCCTACCTCAAGAAGCAAGAAAAATTCCAAATAACAACCTAAACTCACACCTAAAGGAGCTAGAAAAAAAACAGACAATGAACCCTAAAACCAAAATAAAGAAGGAAATCATAAGGATTAGAGTAGAAATCAATGATATAGAAACTAAAAAAACAATACAACAAATATATGAAACCAGGGCTGATTCTCTGAAAAAAAATTAATAAAACTGATAAATCCCTAGCCAGATTTATCAAAAAGAAAAGAAAAAGGACCCAAATAAATAAAATTACAAATGGGAGAGGAGAAATAACAACCAACACCACAGAAATACAATTATAAGAGAATATTTAGGGCAGCCCCGGTGGCGCAGCGGTTTGGCGCCGCCTGCAGCCCAGGGCGTGATCTGAAGACCCTGGATCGAGTCCCACGTCAGGCTCTCTGCATGGAGCCTGCTTCTCACTCTGCCTGTGTCTCTGCCTCTGTCTCTCTCTCTGCATCTCTATGAATAGATAAATAAAATCTTTTAAAAAAAAAGAAGAATATTTAAAAAAAACTATATGTCAACAAATTGGACAACCTGGAAGAAATGAATAAATTCCTATAAATATATAAACTACCAAAACTGAAAAAAGAAGAAATAGAAAACTTGAAAAGACTGATAACCAACAAAGAAATTGAATCAGTAATCAAAAACTCCCAAAAAACACCAAGTCCAGTACCAGATGGCTTCACAGGTGAATTTTACCAAACGTTTAAAGGAGAGTTAATACATATTCATTATTTAAGGTCAGCATTACCCTGATACCATAACCAGATGGAGACACGACTAAAAAAGGGAACTATAGATCAATATCCCTGATGAACATAGATGCAGAAATTCTCAAGGAAATACTAGCAAATTTATCGAACAATACATTTTTAAAAAATCATTCACCATGATCAGGTGGGATTTATTCTTGGGCTGCATCAGTGATTCAATATTCATAAATTGATGTGATACACACATTAATAAAAGAAGGGATAAGAACCACATGATCAAAAAATAAAAAAAGAACCACATGATCATTTCAATAGATGCAGAAAACCCATTTGACAAAGTACAACATCCATTTATGATAAAAAAAACTCAACAGAGTAAGCTTAGAGGTAACATACATAAGCATAATAAAGGCCATCTAGGAAAAATATCCAACTAATATCATCATTAATGTGAAAAATGAAAAGCTTTTCCTCTAAGTTCAGGAACAAGACAGGGATGTCCACTCTCACCACTGTTATTTAACATCCTAACCACAGCAATCAGATGGTGAAAAGAAATAAAAGGCATCCAAATTGGCAAGAAAAAAGTCAAACTTTCATTATTTACAGAACTGCTAGGACTGATATACAAAATCAATGAATTCACAGGATACAAAATCAGTGTGTAGAAAGCTGCTGCAAAAAAATAAAAAAAAAAAAGAAAGCTGCTGCATTTCTATACACAAATAATGAAGCAGCAGAAATAGAAATTAAGGAATCAATGCCATTTACAATTGCACCAAAACTCATAAGATACTGAGGAAGAAACCTAACCAAGGAGGTGAAAGACCTGTACTCTGAAAACTATAAAACACTGATGAAAAAATTGAAGCAGACACAAAGAAATGGAAATATACACTCATGGATTGAAATATATTATTAAAATGTTTATATTACCCAAAGCAATCTACCCATTTGATGCTATCCTTATCAAAATACCAACAGTGTTTATCGCAGAGTTAGAACAAAAAATTCTACAATTTGTATGGAACCATAAAAGACTCTGAATACCCAAAGCAATTCTGAAAAAGAAAAGCAGAATTGGAGGCATCACCCTTCCAGAGTTCAAGTTATATTATGAAGCTGTAGTGATTAAAATAGTATGATACTGGCACAAAAATAGACACATAGATCAATGAAATAAAACAGAAAGCCCAGAAGTGGAGTGCGGGGCAAGATGGCGGAAGAGTAGGAGTCCCCAACTCACCTGGTCCCAACAACTTACCTAGATAACTTTCAAAACAACCTGAACACCTACGAATTTGATCTGAGATTTAAAGAAAGAACAGCTGGAATGCTAAAGAGAGAGAAGTTTTTGCTTCTAGCAAGGTAGGAAGGTGGGGAAAAAAGAAAAAGAAAGAAAGAAGAAAGGAAAGAAAGAAAGAAGAAAGAAAGAAAGAAAGAAAAAAGAAGAAAGAAAGACAGAAATAAAGAAAGAAAGAAAAAGAAAAAAGAAAGAAAGAACGAAAGAAAAAAGAAAAAAACTCCCAACTAAATAAATCCCTAAAGACTCCACCCTCCTTAGCCTCCCTCCTACCCCTTCCTCCCTCCTAACTAACTCCTCCCTCCTCCCTCCTTCCCTCCCTTCCCACCTCCATCCCCCTCTCCCCCTCCTCCTCCCTCCTCCCTCCCTCCCTCCCTCCCTCCCTCCCTCCCTCCCCCCTCCCTCCCCATCCCTTCCCTCCTCCCTCACCTTCCTCCCTTCCCTTCCCATCCCTCCATCCCTCCCTCCTCCCTCCCTCCCTCCCTGCACTCCTCCCTCCCTCCCTCCCTCGCCTCCCCCTCCGCCTCCCTCCCTGCCCTCCCCTCACTGCCCTCTCCTCCATCCCCTCCCTCCCTCCCTCCTCACCGAAAGAAAGAAATAAAGAAAGAAAGAACGAAAAGAAAGAAATAAATTTGGTGGAGCGTACCCCCGCGCCTCGGTACCTGGCTCAAGCAGAACTGTGGCGAATGCCTCCGGGGCAGGAAAGCCCAGTCCTGGAGAAATGGGAAGTTTAAAAATTGGTGCTGGATTTTTCCCGGATGGAAAAGTGCTTAACAGGGAAATCAGGCAGACTCTCAGGAGGGGCAGTGAAGCCTCCAGATTCCCGGAGTCACAAATAGAGGAAGTGCGCCCCAGGGAAAGCACACCTCAAACCTTGGATGCATCTTGGTAAAGGGCTGGAACTTGTAGCCCTCGGGGCATTTGGTAGAAGCCAGTGGGTTAGGTGGGCCGGCTCTGGATGGAGGTGGCTGTGCCCTGTTGCCTTCAGGAGCCGCAGTCCCAGGGAGCGCGGTTCCAGCAGCACAGGGCCCCAGATCCCAGGCACCCAAGTGGACAAAGCCGGTGATCCTGTGTTCTCCCTGGGACAGGCAGAACCGGGGAGGGCACAGGACAGCGAGAATTCTACTGCCACTGGGCGCCCCGCAAGCTGTGCAGATCAGTGCACCCACACTGGCCCCAGGAGCATCTAGGCCAGTGCGGACTGGGAGACTGCGGCAGTTACTACCGAGGAGCTGACTCCACAGCTGGACTGGCCGCCGCCATTGCTGTTTTTCCTACTTGCTTCACCGAGTGCCTGGGAGAGGCAGGGCCGCCAGGGAACAAAGGCCTCACAGAATAAACACCTCACACTGAGCCCAGCACCTGGCAGGTGCGGGTCATCTCTCCCAGGCACACACACCTGAGAATCAGGGCAATAGGCACCACCCCCAGAAGAACTGCTGGAAGAACAGAGGAAGAAGAGCAAGTTCTTGACCAACCAGTGCTGGAAAGGTCCAGGACCAGGGGAAATAGTATATAGAACTAGAGGGTCCCCCCACCTTTTTAAACTTTTTTCCTTTTTCCATTACAACTCATTTTTCTATTAAACTAAAAATTTCCATTATTTTTTCTCTTTTCCCACCTTAAATACAATATTTTACCAGCTCTTCATTTTTAAATTTTTTTCTTTTTGACTTTCATATTTCTATAATTACATGTCTTGGATATATTTTTCATGTCTGGATTCCCTTCAACATACTCAATTTAATTTTGGGAGAGATATGAGATATGGGTTTTTGGTTTTGTGTTTTTTGTTTTTTCTGACTCATTTTGTTCTACAATGGCAGAAGTTAATACCTTCTAAAACATGACCAGCATGCACCCAGAACCACGTGGAATACCATGCTGGTTCATTCTGTGAGATTATATTCTCTCTTCATTTCCATTCTGCTACCCATCTTTTATCACATTATGTTTTGGTGGTCAATGTCGGAGCTTTCTACAAGTATTGCTGGTTTATATAAATTTTGGATTGAGCATCTTCTAACATACAGAACTTAATACACCCAGAACCAAGAGGATCACCCTCTAAGACCCCTCAGGTAGACCACATTCTCCCTCCACTACAACTTCTTCACCACCACCATCTCCCAGTCCCCCCTTTTTTCTTTTTTCCTCTCTTTCCTCCTTACTTTTGATTTTTTCTCTTCTTTTTTTCTTCTTTGGGATTCTTGGCCTTTTATTTTTTACTAATTTGTTTTAAAATTTGTTTTTCACTTGAGTGGTCCTTTTGTTTTATTTCACTCTGATCTTTGTTATCATTTTCTTGTCTCTGACCTCATCAGAATCATCTAGGGTGAAATTTACTTAGGTTGTGGTTGATATTCTTGACTCAGCCTGCTCATACAGCCACTCTGCACTAAACAAAATGACTAGGAGGAAGAACTCACCACAAAAGAAAGAATCAGAAACAGTACTCTCTGCCACAGAGTTACATAAGGATTACAATTCAATGTCAGAAAGCCAATTGAGAAGCACAATTATAAAACTACTGGTGGCTCTGGAAAAAAAGAGTAAAGAACTCTAGAGACTTCATTACTGCAGAACTTAGATCTAATCAGGCTGAAATTAAAAATAAATTAAATGAGATACAATCCAAACTGGATGTTCTAATGGCTAGGGATAATGAGGTGGAAGAAAGAGCGAGCAACATAGAAGATAAGTTGGTGGTAAGGAAAGAAGCTGAGGAAAAAAGAAAAAAAAAAAAAACAAGAGACCACGAGGAAAGGCTAAGGGAAAAAAATGATAGTCTCAGAAGGAAGAACCTACATATAATTGGGGTTCCAGAAAACACCGAGAGGGCCAGAGGGCCAGAAAGCATATTTGAACAAATCATAGCTGAGAACTTCCCTAATTTGTGGAGGGAAACAGGCAGATCTAGGAGATAGAGAGGTCCCCTCCCAAAATCAATAAAAACCGTTCAAGACCTCGACATTTAATAGTGAAACTTGCAAATTCCAAAGATAAAAAGAAAATCCTTAAAGCAGTGAGAGACAAGAGACTCAATGTAGAAGACACATGACCTTAAGAAATAGATAAAGGAAAAACAGAAGGAAATGGAAGAATTGGAGACATATGCTACTGCTACTAGGAAAAAAGTAAGACAGCCAAAAAAATGTTGTACTACAGGTTACACAAAACCTAGAAAATAAAAACCCTATGGAAAGCAAGGTTTGGGGAAAGAAGATATGACTAAAGACATACTGGTGTTCACTGAGTAGCACAACTTTTGAAAGCATCAATAATAGCTTCAGTTCAGGGATTTGTTGAGCATGCTTCACTTGTTGAGTTATTTGTGAGGACAAGAGGTGAACCTTTTTGAAAAGGCAGCTATTGTAGTCCTAAGGAACATGGAGCAAACAGCAAGAACAGCAGCCACTGTGGCACAGAACTAAACCCTTAAGAGTGGTTGTTAAGTAAAGTGAGAATGAAAAGGAAAGGATTACAGCTCCTCACCTGCACTCCCTCCTTCAAGGAGGACATAGTAATAGGATTGGCTCAGATCCCTTGAGCCACATTTGCTACTGTGTCTGGGTTGGTCACTATGGGTTAAAAAGTTATATACTGCAGATGTTTTTCTATCTTTTAGAGAAATTAAAACACTAAGCCAGTCTCCTGCATGCCCAGCAACTTTGCTTTCTTGCTTCCTTCACTTAGTATTTCAAGTACTTAATAGTACTTAATATCAATTTGGTGGTCAATTACTAATAAGTTTGGGGCTTGGCAGGAAAAGGTGAAGCCATTTTTGGACCTTCAGTCTAAATCGTGTACTAAAATTCAGCTTTACCAGACAGCCCTGTATCAGAGTACTGGGTTTGAAATCCAGTAATCACAAAGTAGTGTTTTAATTCCTATCTATCCTTGTCCCTTGTGTGTATGGTTCCTTTGTGGCTTTTATTATGAGAGACATAATGAGATTAAGCCAAACCTGGGTATTCCTGAATCCCTATCCATAACACCAAATTACTATGATCAAAATATTTATCCTAGCTTTTAGCTATCAGGACTTGGCATCAGGGCCTACAAAGCTGACCACATCCATTAGGATATGATCAAGTAACAGACTATATGTGAGGCAACATTTGGCTAGTCCCTGGGAACACTGTCACGAATAAATTATTTTCTGATCTCTAGCTAAAACTTGTTGTAGAACCCTTTTCATTCACAGTGCATTCCTTTTATGACCATTTAGTATCTCCCTCTAAAAGCCCCCACGTCAATGAAATCCCTGTGGAAATGAAGTTAGCTTCTTATTGCTAAGCCAATCAATCAATAGGGGTTAGAGGAACAAAACGTTGATTTCTCAATAACTGAAAATAGTCTTTCATTGTCATGTCTACTATTTCAGGTGGCTTCTTGCTGGGGAGATGATGGGTGATTTTTTCTTTACATAGGCTTTCTGTGCTTCCCAAATTTTCTATTTCAATTTCACCACCTTGATAATCAGGGAATTAAAAAAAAAGGAAATCCCATAAATTGAAAGGATTGAATTAGGAGAGAGAAAGAGATCTTTACCAATAATTCCAGACTGATCTTGAAAATCAAAGCTATAGCCTTTAGAGGAGAACTGTCAATATTGAAATTATATTATGAGGAATGATGCCTATCATAATAAATGATAAATAATATATAAATAATATACTATTTGCATGTTTTACATTTTTAGGCCAACACATTTCTAAATTGTTTTTTATTTTTTTATTTTTGTCTCTGAAAGACAAAACTAATTATTTGATTGTATCTTAGCATCCCTCAGTCTTAATTGCCCTTTCTACAGGTTATGGGGTTATTAAAAAAAGTTATTTTCAATTATCCTGTATGCTTTTAGGGCAAACATGGTCCTTAAAAGGTTGGTGAAAGATCTCAGATACTGGTAGGGTACGAGGCCCTGATAATCTTAGGGTGTAAAACAGGAATAATAACATTTTCCCATAACAGAACAAGACTGAGTCATATTCCAAAAAGAGTTTTGACATCCAGGAGAAAAAAGTTGAGTTTGTTATTATCTGTTGTTATGAACATGAAGCAGACAATATCTTTAGCTGATATCAGAAAGAACAACGCCCAATCTAAGTTTGGAGGTCCTTGTTAGTGTGGATAAAGACTCAGGCTACAATGCATCCCTAGAAGACAGTCTCTGCAGTGCCCTCAGAATTCTTCAACCTTTTTTTTTTTTTTAATCATTCACTAAGTAGAGATGAAGCAGCCCTCATTCTCATAATTGAAGGTAAAATAGGCTCTCTGGTTTTCATGAGAGCCTGTGATATGGTCTTCCTTGACAGTTTTTAAATCACCTTACCAACTTTTTTTAAAGATTTTATTTATTCATTCATGAGAGATCCAGAGAGAGGCAGAGACACAGACAGAGGGAGAAGCAGGCTCCATGCAGGGAGCCCAAGGTGGGACTCGATCCCGGGTCTCCAGGATCACACCAGGCTGAAGGCGGCGCTAAACCGCTGAGGCACCCGGGCTGCCCATCAACTTACCAACTTTTAATGTCCATAGACATTAAAAGTCACATTAAAGTGAGAATTGAGAAATATATACACCCATTTAACTGCCACCCCAATTAAGAAATAGAATATTTTTATCACTCCAAAATATTGTCTCACGCTCCTTAGACAAGTCCCAGCCTCAGGGGTGCCTGGGTGGCTCAGCAGTTCTGTGGCTGCCTTCGGCTCAGGTCGTGATCCCCGGGTCCGGGATCAGGTCCTGCATCTGGCACCTGCGGGGAGCCTGCTTCTCCCTCTGCCTGTGTCTCTCTGCCTCTCTCTGTGTGTCTCTCATGAATAAATAAATCTTTTTTAAAAAAGAAACTCCCAGCCTCAGGAAACCACTGATCTGTGTTTGGTCATAACTGGTTAGTTTTTTCTTTTGCAGAATTGCAGTGAGTGAAATCATGCAATATGTACTGTTTTATGTCTAGCTTTTTAAACTCAGCATAGTTTTTTTTTATTCATCCATATTTTTTCATCCATGTTGTTATTTGTATCAGTATTCATGCTTTGTAAAAACAGGTTTGTTGGAGTATTCTTTATATACCATGAAATAGGTAAACTATGATGCATTCGATTGGAATACTGTACAGCAATAAAAAGGAATGAACTAGGAAGAAAGAGAATTTACCAAGTTCCCCATCCCACCATTCTGAAAGTCTAACTCCTTCTATTTCATTACTTTATATTGCTGTATATATCATTTTGTATGTGTATGGTGTGAGGTAGAGGTTATGGTTTGCTTTTCTTCCCATATAAATATCCAGCAGTTCCAGTACTATTTGTTGAAAACACTAACAGCTCTCCATTGAATTTCCTTTGTACTTTTTAAAAGAGATTGATTGATTGATTGATTGATTGATTGATTTATGAGACAGAGAGAGTGAGCACATGTGGGACAGGCAAAGAGAGAAAGCAAAAAAATTATTTATGTCAAATGCAAGTGGGAATGCAGAGAATATGATAAATGTTAAATGCTAGTGAGGATGCATCAACTTAACATCTCTCCTATATTGATGATTAAAATGTAAAATGGTACAGCCACTCTGGAAAATATTATTAAACTTTTGTAAAACATTAAGCAGAGAGACTACTTCCAGAATGAAGGCATGAAATGCTCCATGAATCCTCTTCCCAGAGAAACAATCATAATGGCAAAGATTATTTTTTTTAAAAATAACCATTTAAAAGTCTGGAAATTGTCTTAAGGACATAGAGCAAATGAAGAGGTATTTATTCAAGAAAATCTACTAAATCTTGGTAAAAGCAGTGAGAATCTAAGCTCAGTGAAATAAGCTCCACTGTGAGCATGTAAATCAAAGATGATAGGGTTTCTTTCCAGGAGGGGTAGGCAACCAGCATGTCTCATTTTCCCCAGATTCATGTTGTAGCTCTATGCTAACCAAGCATGATTGAGAGGATGGAGTTTCCTTCTCTCAACCAGACTTAACTAATAGTATGGAAGCTCTAACCTAGGCATGACAGGCCAAAAACACTTGTCTCCTATAACCCACACCCCAGCTGACTTATAGAATATTTTCCATACCAAGAAAGGCAAGACATACTGCTTATAAATCAGGTGTGTCACTCTGATACAGATCACTGTTCCAACCCCAGCTCTGGATCAGTGACACAGAGATTTTGTTCAAGGACAGTCATAAGAATAGAGAACTCTAAACTCTCCCAAAGGGAACTGACTTTATTTGGAATACATTGTGGGGAAGTTCAAGCCAAAGGGTACTCTTGAGGAATGCCTGAGTGGCTCAGCAGTTGAGCACCTGCCTTTGGCTCAGGCTGTGATCTGTGGTCCCAGGATAGAGCCCCTCATCGGGCTCCTGCATGGAGCCTGCTTCTCCCTCTGCATGCATCTCTGCCTCTCTCTGTGTGTTTCTCATGAATAAATAAATAAAATCTTTTTTAAAAAGGTGCTCTTGAAACACTGGAGATTTTTGTGGTAAGCAAAGAAGAAGCTAGTAGCTTCATGAGAACACAACAAACTAACTATATAGACCAATTTACTAGAGAGATTGAGGGAAAGACAGCTAAGAAAAGCCCTCCTGGAGTCAAAGCAAAACTCAAAGGCTGGCCTCAAAGCTACCTCTGCAAAGGGGTCCAAGTTTAATTGGATCAGATTGAGAAGCAACGTATGCCACAGGGCATTGTTGAAAACAGTAGGGCAATTAGCCAGCAATTAGTGGTGCCTAACAGCTCTCTATGTTACTAAAAAAGGCAGACAGCTTAAAAGATCAGAGAAAGAGACAAAAGGAGCTCCGCAAAATCACTGTTATTTCCGAGTGACTGCTTGCATGCTTAAAACTATGTAAAACTAATGTAATTCAGAAGAATTACATTAAAATTTGCACATTATATGGGAAACAGACTTCACTAAAATAGGACATACATATCACTAAACAAAAATATAAACAAAATATAAACAAAAAAGCCCAAGCAAACAACAGTAACAATAAACCTCAGAGAGGGTCAGTATACAGTTGTCACAATATCTTAGCTCAAATAGCCAGTTTAAAATATAAATACATATTAGAAATGAAAAAATAGGAAAGTATAACTTGTACACAAGAAAGGAGGCAGAAACTGACACTGCCAGTGAGAGAGGCTTGATGTTAGATTTGGTAGACAAAGATTTGTTATTATAATAAATATGCTCAAAGAACTAGAGGAATTCATATCCAAAATCTATAAAGAACTTATTAATCTCGGGCAGCCCCGGTGGCTCAACGGTTTAGCGCCACCTTCAGCCCAGGGCCTGATCCTGGAGACACAGGATCAAGTCCCACATCAGGCTCCCTGCATGGAGCCTGCTTCTCCCTCTGCCTGTGTCTCTGCCTCTCTCTCTCTCTCTCTCTCTCTCTCTCTCTGTCTCTCATGAATAAATAAATAAAAATAAAATCTTTTTTTAAAAGAACTTATAAAACTCAACACCCCAAAAATGAATAATCCAATTTAAAAATGGACAGAAAACATGAATACTTTTTGAAATAAGACATGCAGTTCACTAACTGACACATGAGAAGATGCTCAACATCACTAATCATCAGGAAAATACAAATCAGACCTATCATGAGCTATTACCTCACACATATCAGAATGGCTAAAATCAACAACACAACAAACAACAGGTGTTGGTGAGGATACAGTAAAAGGGGAACCCTCCTCCACTGTTGGTGGAAATGCAAACTGGTGCAGCCACTTTGGAAAACAGTATGGAGGGTCCTCAAAAAGTTAAAAATACAGCCACCCTATGACCCAGCAATTGCATTACTAAGTATTTACAGTAAGGATACAAAAATACTGATTCAAAGGGATACATGAATCCTGATGCTTATAGCATTATCAACAATAGGCAAATTACAGAAAGAGCCCAAATGTTCATTAACTAAAGTAATGGACAAAAAAAGATACGGTGTGAATATACAATGGAATATTACTCAGCCATAAAAATAATGAAACTTTGCCATTTGTAATGACATGGAAGGAACCAGAGAGTATTATGCCAAGTGACATAAGTCAGTCAGTGAAAGATAAATACCACGTGATTCCACTCATAAGTAGAAATTAAAAAACAAAACAGATGAACATAGCAGGGGAAAGAGGCAAACCAAGGTAGACTCTTAATCATAGAAAATAAACTGAGGGTTACTGGAGGTGAGGTTCGTGGGGGAATGGGTAAAACAGGTGATGGGAATTAAGGAATGCACTTGTGATGAGCACCAGGAGTTGTGTGGGAGTGCTGAATCACCATATTATACACCTAAAACTAATATTATACTGTTTGTTAACTAACTAGATTTTTTTTATTTTTAAAGATTTTATTTATTAACTCATGAAAGACACAAAGAGAGAAGCAGACACATACAAAGAGGAAGATTGAGGGAGCCTGCTACAGAACTCAATCCCGGGACACCGGGATCATGCTCTGAGCTGAAGGCAGATGCTCAAATAACTGAGCCACCCAGGCATCCCAACTAACTGGAATTTAAATAAAAACTTAAAAGAAGAGCTAGATCTTTCATCCATTTTGAGTTTATCTTTGTGTATGGTGAAAGAGAGTGGTCTAGTTTCATTCTTCTGCATGTGGATGTCTAATTCTCCCAGCACCATTGATTGAAGAGACTGTCTTTTTTCCAGTGGATAGTCTTTCCTCCTTTGTCGAATATTAGTTGACCATAAAGTTCAGGGTCCACTTCTGGATTCTCTATTCTGTTCCATTGATCTATGTGTCTGTTTTTGTGCCAGTACCATGCTGTCTTGATGACCACAGCTTTGTAGTACAACCTGAAATGTGGCATTGTGATGCCCCCAGCTATGGTTTTCTTTTTTAATATTCCCCTGGCTATTCGGGGTCTTTTCTGATTCTACACAAATCTTAAAATAATTCGTTCCAACTCACTGAAGAAAACTCTTTTCATTACTATGTACATATGACAACTGCTCATGCTCTTTGGCTATAAACATTCATTCATTTTTGAAGATATTTATCTTTACTCAAAATGGATGAAAGATCTAAATGTGAGACAAAACTCCATCAAAATCCTAGAGGAAAACACAGGCAACACCCTTTTTGAACTTGGCCACAGTAACTTCTTGCAAGATACATTCATGAAGGCAAGAGAAACAAAAGCAAAAATGAACTATTGGGACTTCATCAAGATAAGAAGTTTTTGCACAGCAAAAGATACAGTCAACAAAACTAAAAGACAACTTACAGAATGGGAGAAGATATTTGCAAATGACATATCAGATAAAGGGCTAGTTTCCAAGATCTATAAAGAACTTATTAAACTCAACAGCAAAGAAACAAACAATCCAATCATGAAATGGGCAAAAGACATGAAGAGAATTCTCACAGAGGAAGACATAGACATGGCCAACAAGCACATGAGAAAATGCTCCTTATCAGTGGCCATCAGGGAAATACAAATCAAAACCACAATGAGATACCACCTCACACCAGTGAGAATGGGGAAAATTAACAAGGCAGGAAACAACAAATGTTGGAGAGGATGTAGAGAAAGAGGAACCCTCCTGCACTGTTGGTGGGAATGTGAACTGGTGCAGTCACTCTAGAAAACTGTGGAGGTTCCTCAAAGAGTTAAAAATAGACCTGCCCTAGGACCCAGCAATTGCACTGTTGGGGATTTACCCCAAAGATACAGATGCAACGAAACGCCGGGACACCTGCACCCCGATGTTTATAGCAGCAATGTCCACAATAGCCAAACTGTGGGAGGTGCCTCGGCATCCATTGAAAGATAAATGGATAAAGAAGATGTGTTTTATGTATACAATGGAATATTACTCGGGCATTAGAAATGACAAATACCCACCATTTGCTTCGATGTGGATGGAACTGGAAGGTATTATGCTAAGTGAAATAAGTCAATCGGAGAAGGACAAACATTATATGGTCTCATTCATTTGGAGAATATAAAAAATAGTGACGGGGAATAAAGGGGAAAGGAAAAAAAAAGAGTGGGAAATATCAGAAAGGGAGACAGAACATGAGAGACTCCTAACTCTGGGAAATGAACTAGGGGTGGGGGAAGGGGAGGTGGGTGGGGGGTGGGGGTGACTGGGTGATGGGCACTGAGGGGGGCACTTGATGGGAGGAGCACTGGGTGTTATTCTATATGTTGGCAAATTGAACACCAATAAAAAATAAATTTACAAAAAAAAGTAGATTATCAATCAAGAAGATCCAACAAATGTAAATGCTTATGCCTCCAACATGGGAGTACCTAAATAAATAAACCAATGAGGTGATCCCTGTGTGGCGCAGCGGTTTGGAGCCTGCCTTTGGCCCAGGGTGCGATCCTGGAGACCCGGGATCGAATCCCACATTGGGCTCCCGGTACATGGAGCCTGCTTCTCCCTCTGCCTATGTCTCTGCCTCTCTCTCTCTCTCTCTCTCTCTGTGTGACTATCATAAATAAATAAAAATTAAAAAATAAATAAATAAACCAATGGAAAAAAAAGAACTAGAGGAAACCTTCCTTAATGAACTAAAGGAAAGTATAATGACAATGACAATGTCTCAATACAAAGATAAATTATTTTTAAAAATCAAAATTCTGGAATTTGAAAGTACAGTAATAAAAGTGAAAAAATCACTAGAAGTGCTCTATTAGATTTGAAAGACTGTATTTAACTGGTGAGGAAAGAATTAGTGAACTTGAAGATAGATTAATACATATTTGCAATCTTAAGAATAAAGAAAAAAGAATACAGAAATGTGACTACAACCTCAGAGATGCATACAATAACATTAAGTCCACGAACATATATGGGAGAGAGAGAAGCACAAAAATATTCAAATAAACAATGTAGAACAGAAGGATGATATATTCAAAATGCTGGAAGAAAAAAATCCTGTAAATCAATAATTATATATCCAACAAAGCTATCTTATAAGAATGAAGGCAAAATGAAGACATTACCATAAGCAAAACCTGAAAGAATTGATTGTTAGCAGATCTGCTGTACAAGGTATATTAAAGGAAAATCTTCAGGTTGGCAGGAAGTGGCCCCAGACAAAATTAACTGGTCTAAATATCTTCTGTGATACAGAAATCCTCAATAAAAAAACCAGCAACTTGAACCCAGAAATATATAGAACGGGTTATATATAATAATCAAATAGGACTTAGCCTGAGAATGTAAGTTTGTTTTAAATATAAAAATTGAGAGGCAGGGCAAGATGGCGGAAGAGTAGGATTCTCCAAGTCACCCGTCCCCACCGACTTACCTAGATAACTTTAAAATCACCCTGAAAACCTACGAATTTGGCCTGAGATTTAAAGAGAGAACAGATGGAATGCTAGAATGTGAAGAGTTCCTGCTTGTATCAAAGTAGGAATACAGAAAAAAAAGTAAAGAAATAAAAAAGCATCAAAGGGGGAGGGGTCCTGCGAGGACCCGGGCTAAGGCCGCGTCGTAAGAGCCCCCAGGAGAGGAAAGCCCAGGCCTGGAGAAGCAGGAGCTCTACCAACCTTCCCTGATGTAAAGGCGCTCCCAGGGAGCTCAGGTAGGACCCCAGGAGGGGCAGTGGAGCCCTCAGGCTCCCAGGGGCACTAACAGAGGAACTGCATCCCGGGGGAGAGCGCGCCACACCGCCGGCACCTGAAAGGGCTGGAGAGGACGCCCGTTGGAACCACAGGAAAGCCCCAGGGCACCGGGGGACACAGCCCAAGATCCGGCACTCTTCCCGGAACAGGCTGAGGCCGGGAGGACACAGGACAGCGAGGACGCTCCTGCCACCGAGCGCTCGGAGCTGTGCAGATTGGCGCCCCTCACCCCCAGAGCATCCAGGGCCCTGCGGACTGGGAGACTGCGGTAGTTACTGCGGTAGTTACTGCGGGAGCTGACTCCAGGGCTTGAGAGCTGCCCCAGGTCACTGTTGTTGTTCCTCCTGGTGTCACTTTGTGCCTGGGACTGAGCAGGGCAGCCAGGGAGCAAGGGCCTCACAGGATATACAGCTCCCACTGAGCTGTACACCTGGCAGGGGGCTGGGCAGTTTCCCCAGGTGCACACACCTGAGAATCAGCACAGCAGGCCCCTCCCCCAGAAGACCAGCTGGAAGAACAGAAGAGCAAGTTCTTGACCAAGCAGCGCTGGAAAGTTCCAGGGGAAGTCGAGGGATTTACAGTATATAGAATCAGAGGATACCCCCCCTTGTTTTTTGTTTTCTGTTTGTCCCCCCCCTTTTTTTCTTTTTTCTCTCTTTTTCTCCTTCTTCCAGTACACCTTGTTTTTAGCCACTCTGCACTGAGCAAAATGACTAGAAGGAAAAACTCATCACAAAAGAAAGAATCAGAAACAGTCCTCTCTCCCACAGAGTTACAAAATTTGGATTACAATTCAATGTCAGAAAGCCAATTCAGAATCACTATTATACAGCTACTGGTGGATTTAGAAAAAAGCATAAAGGATTCAAGAGACTTCATAACTGCAGAATTTAGATCTAATCAGGCTGAAATGAAAAATCAATCAAATGAGATGCAATCCAAACTGGAGGTCCTAACGACAAGGGTTAACGAGGTAGAAGAATGAGTGAGTGACATAGACAACAAGTTGATGGCAAGGAAGGAAGCTGAGGAAAAAAGAGAAAAACAATTAAAAGATCATGAGGCTAGGTTAAGGGAAATAAATGACAGCCTCAGAAGGAAAAATCTATGTTTAATTGGGGTTCCCGACGGCACTGAAAAGGACAGAGGACCAGAAAGTGTATTTGAACAAATCATAGCTGAGAATTTCCCTAATCTGGGAAGCGAAACAAGCATTCAGATCCAGGAGATAGAGAGATTCCCACCCTAAAATCAATAAAAACCGTTCAACACCTTGACATTTAACAGTGAAACTTGCAAATTCCAAAGACAAAGAGAAGATCTTTAAAGCAGCAAGAGACAAAGGATCCCTAACCTTTATGGGGAGAAGTATTAGGTTAACAGCAGATCTCCACAGAGACCTGGCAGGCCACAAAGGGCTGGCAGGATATATTCAGGGTCCTAAATGAGAAGAACCTTCAGCCAAGAATACTTTATCCAGCAAGTCTCTCATTCAGAATAGAAGGAGAGATAAAGAGCTTCCAAGATAGGCAGAAACTGAAAGAATATGTAACCACCAAACTAGCTCTGTAAGAAATATTAAGGGGGACACTGTAAAAGAAAGAGGAAGTCCAAGGAAACAATCCACAAAAACAGGGACTGAATAGGTATTATGATGACACTAAATTCCTATCTTTCAATAGTAACTCTGAACGTGAATGGGCTTAAAGACCCCATCAAAAGGCGCAGGGTTTCAGACTGGATAAAAAGCAAGACCCATCTATTTGCTGTCTACAGGAGACTCATTTTAGACCTAAGACACCTACAGCCTGAAAATAAAAGGTTGGAGAACAATTTACCATTCAAATGGTCCTCAAAAGAAAGCAGGGGTAGCCATCCTTATATCAGATAAATTAAAGTGTATCCCAAAGACTGTAGTAAGAGATGAAGAGGGTCACTCTATCATACTTAAAGGATCTATCCAACAAGAGGACCTAACAATCATGAATATTTATGCCCTGAATGTGGGAGCTGCCAAGTATATGAATCAATTAATAATCCATGTTAAGACATACTTAGATAATAATGCACTTATACTTGGTGACTTGAACACAGCACTTTCTACAATTGACAGATTTTCTAAGCACAACATCTCCAAAGAAACAAGAGGTTTAAATGATACACTGGACCAGATGGATTTCACAGGTATCTACAGAACTTTACATCCAAACACAACTGAATACACGTTCTTCTCAAGTGCACATGGAACTTTCTCCAGAATAGATCACATACTGGGTATAAATCAGGTCTTAACAGGAACCATATGATCCTCTCAATAGATGCAAAGAAAACATTTGACAAAATGCAGCATCCATTCCTTATCAAAACTCTTCAGAGTAGAGGGATAGAGGGACGTTCCTCAGTATCTTAAAAGCCATCTACGAAAAGCCCACAGCAAATATCATTCTTAATGGGGAAACACTGGGAGCCTTTCCCCTAAGATCAGGAACAAGACAGGGATGTCCACTCTCACCACTGCTATTCAACATAGTACTAGAAGTCCTAGCCTCAGCAATCAGACAACAAAAAGATATAAAAGGTATTCAAATTGGCAAAGAAGAAGTAAAACTCTCCCTCTTCGCAGATGACATGATACTGTACATAGAAAACCCAAAAGACTCCCCCCCAGGATTGCTAGAACTCATATGGCAATCGGCAGTGTAGCAGGATACAAAATTAATGCCCAGAAATCAGTGGCATTTCTATACACTAACAATGAGACTGAAGAAAGAGAAATGAAGGAGTCAATCCTATTTACTATTGCACCCAAAAGCATAAGATACCTAGGAATAAACCTAACCAAAGAGGTAAAGGATCTATACTCTAAAAACTACAGAACGCTTCTGAAAAAATGGAGGAAGACACAAAGAGATGGAAAAATATTCCATGCTCATGGATTGGCAGAATTAATATTGTGAAAATGTCAATGTTACCCAGGGCAATCTACACGTTTAATGCAATCCCTATCAAAATACCATGGACTTTCTTCACAGAGTTGGAAAAAATCATCTTAAGATTTGTGTGGAATCAGAAAAGACCCCGAATAGCCAGGGGAATTTTTCAAAAGAAAACAATATCTGGGGGCATCACAATGCCACATTTCAGGTTGTACTACAAAGCTGTGGTCATCAAGACAGTGTGGTACTGGCACAAAAACAGACACATAGATCAATGGAACACAATAGAGAATCCAGAAGTGGACCCTGAACTTTATGGTCAACTAATATTCGACAAAGGAAGAAAGACTATCCACTGGAAAAAAGACAGTCTCTTCAATCAATGGTGCTGAGGAAATTGGACATCCACATGCAGAAGAATGAAACTAGAGCATTCTCTTACACCATACACAAAGATAAACTCAAAATGGATGAAAGATCTAACTGTGAGACAAGATTCCATCAAAATCCTAGAGGAGAACACAGGCAACACCCTTTTTGAACTTGGCACAGCACCTTCTTGCAAGATACATCCATGAAAGCAAGAGAGACAAAAGCAAAAATGAATTATTAGGGCTTCATCAAGATAAGAAGCTTAAAAAAGATAAGAAGCTTCAGCACAGCAAAAGAAACAGTCAACCTACAGGCAGATTAGAAACGACATTATAGGGATCCCTGGGTGGCGCAGCGGTTTGGCGCCTGCCTTTGGCCCAGGGCGCGATCCTGGAGACCCGGGATCGAATCCCACATCGGGCTCCCGGTGCATGGAGCCTGCTTCTCCCTCTGCCTGTGTCTCTGCCTCTCTCTCTCTCTGTAACTATCATAAATAAATTAAAAAATTTAAAAAAAAAAAAAGAAACGACATTATATGGTCTCTTTCATTTGGGGAATATAAAAAAAAATTACTGAAAGGGAATAAAGGGAAAGGATAGAAAATGAGTGAAAATATCAGTGAGGGTCAGAAAACCTCAGAGACACCTAACTCTGGGAAATCAACAAGGGGTAGTGGTAGGGGAGGTGGGCGGGGGGTTGGAGTGACTGGGTGATGGGCACTGAGGAGGACACTTGGCGGGATGAGCACTGGGTATTATGTTATATATATGCTGGCAAATTGAACTCCAATAAAAAATAATAAATAAATAAATAAATAAATAAGTCAATGTAATACATCATACTAATAGAATGAAGGACAAAACTACATAATCCATCCGAGAGATGTTGAAGAGCATTTGACAAAATCCAATACCTTTCAAGATAAAAGAAACACTCAACTCATTAGAAATGGAAGGAAAATTCTTCAGTATGTTAGAGAATATCTACAGAAAAATCCCCATAGGTATCATCGTATGTAATAGTGAAAAAAAGAAAGCTGTCCTCCTAAGGTCAAGAACAAGATAATGATGTATGTCCCTCTCATCGCTTCTATGCAACACTGTACTGGAAGTTCTATCTCGGGCAATTAGGCAAGAAAATGAAATAAAAGACAAGTAGATTTATTTATTTTTTTAGACATGTAGATTTAAAAGGAAAAATAAAACTAAATCTGTTTGCAGATGACACAATCTTGTACATAGTAAATGTCAAAAATTTCCAAAAAACTACTAGAGGTAATAAATGAGTTTATCAACTCTACAGGATACAAGATCAGTGTAAAAACTGTATTTCTCTACACACAAAACAAGCAATCTGAAAATGAAATTAGGAAAATTCCTGTTACAATAGCATCAAAAGGAATAAAATACTTAGGAATAAATTTAACAAAGAAGTGCAAAATTTGTATAATGAAAACTATAACATGTTGAGGAAAGAAATTTTAAAAGACCAAAATATAGAAAGACAACCAATGTTCCTGGATGGAAAGACCTAAATATTAAGATATCAATACTCCCCAAGTTGAGGTGCATATTCAACACAATCCCCATCAAAACCCAAGCTTGCTTCTTTGCAAGAATTGACCAATTGACCCTAAAATTCATATAGGTAGTCAAGAGATTCAGAATAGCCAAATTAATCTTGAAAAAATAACAAAATTGAAAGACTCACACTTCCTAATTTCATAACTTCCTACAAAATAGAGCAATCGAGATAGGGTAGTTCTAGCATCCAGACAAACATATAGATTGGTGGCATTGGATTGAATGTCCACATATAAACCTCCAAATTTATGGTCAATTCATTTTTGACAAGAAAAATAGGACAACTCCATGGGGGGGGGATACCTCTTTTCAACAAGTAAACTAGGACCATTAAATGTCCACATGCAAAAGAATAAAGTTGTGTTCTTTGCTCAGATCACACATAAAATAAACTCAAAATGTATCATGGACCTAGATGTAAGAGCTGAAATCATAAAGCCTTTAGAAGAACATATAGATGTAAATCTTTCTGGCCTTGAGTTCGACAAAAGTTTCTTAGATATAACACCAAAAGCACAAACAACAAAAGACAAAGTAGGTAAGTTGGACTTCAAAATCTAAAATTTTCGTGCTGCAAAGGACACCATTTAGAACATGAAAAACCAACACAGGGACGCCTGGGTGGCTCAGCAGTTCAGCGACTGCCTTCAGCTCAGAGCATGATCCCAGAGTACCTGGATGAGTCCCTCCCCTGCAGGGAGCCTGCTTCTCCCTCTGCTTATGTCTTTGCCTCTCTCTGTGTGTGTCTCCCATGAATAAATAAATAAAATCTTTTTTAAAAAGAAAAAGAAAAAAATAACACAAATGATGGTATAAAATATTTTCAAATCATATATCTGATAATGAAGTGTATCCAGAATGTATAAAGGAACTTATAACTCCACAATTAAAAGATAAATAACTCAGTTAAAAGACAGGCAAATAATCTGAATAGGTGTTTCTCCAAAGAATATAAACAGCCAAGAAACGTGTGAAAACACTTTCAAAATCTTAGTTTTCTGGGAACTGCTAATGCAAACTACAATGAGATACTACTTCCCCCTTACTACGATGGCTTTAATTTAAAAAATGGAAAATTACAAGTATTGGTGAGGATGTATAGAAATATGAATCTTCATAATATTGCTTGTGAGAATGTAAAATGATGCAGACACTTGGAAAAACGATTTGGCAGTTCCTCAAAAGGTAAAATATTGAAGTACCTTATGATCCAGCAATTACAAGAGAATCTAAAACATATTCCCACACAAAAATCTGTAGACAGTGTACCAGGCAGCATTATTCATAATTGTGAAAAAAGTGAAAACAAGTAAATTGTTCATCAATTGATGAATGGATATACAACATGTGATATATCTACATAATAGAATATTGTTCATCCATAAAAGTGCAGAAAGAGCTGATAGATGCTACAAAATGGATGGACCTCCAAAACATTACATTAAGTGAAATAATCCAGTCACAAAAGACCACATTTGATTCCATTTATGTTAAATGAATAAGGAAATCCATGAAGACAGAAAACAGATTAATGATTGCCTAGGGCTGAAGAAAGGGAATGGTGAGCAAGTAGGAGGGAACATGCTAATTAGTATGAGGTCTCTTTTTAGGGTGACGAAAATATTCTAAAATTAGTGGCAATGGCTGCACAACTTTGTGGATATACAAAAACTACCAAACGTCTTAAATGGGTGAATTTTATGGCATGTGAATTATATCTTTAAATGTTAAAAACACCCATATACAATGAAGTTTCAACTATGGTAAACTAAATAATCCTCCCTCTCCCCCAAGATGCCTACATCCTAAACCTTGAAACCTGAGAATATGTTATATTGTAAAAGAGGCTTTTCAGATGTGATCAAGGACCTTGAAACCAGGAGATTATCCTGGATGTGGATGTCCAATTTTCCCAGCACCATCTATTGAAGAGACTGTCTTTCTTCCAGTGGATAGTCTTTCTTCCTTTGTCGAATATTAGTTGACCATAAAGTTCAGGGTCCACTTCTGGGTTCTCTCTTCTGTTTCATTGATCTATGTGTCTGTTTTTGTGCCAGTACCACACTGTCTTGATGACCACAGCTTTGTAGTACAACCTGAAATCTGGCATTGTGATGCCCCCAGATATGGTTTTCTTTTGTAAAAATTCCCCTGGCTATTCGGGGTCTTTTCTGATTCCACACAAATCTTAAAATAATTTGTTCTAACTCTCTGAAGAAAGTCCATGGTATTTTGATAGGGATTGCATTAAACGTGTAGATTGCCCTGGGCAACATTGACATTTTCAGAATATTAATTCTGCCAATCCATGAGCATGGAATATTTTTCCATCTCTTTGTGTCTTCCTCGATTTCTTTCAGAAGTGTTCTATAGTTTTTAGGGTATAGATCCTTTACCTCTTTGGTTAGGTTTATTCCTAGGTACAAGAGATTATCCTGGAATATTTGTATGGGCCCAAAATAATCACCAGGGTCCTTTTTTTAAAAGATGTTATTTATTTATTTATTCATGACAGAGAGAGAGAGAGAGAGAGAGGCAGACAGGCAGAGGGAGAAGCAGGCTCCATGCGGGGAGCCTGATGTGGGACTGGATCCTGGGTCTCCAGGATCACACCCCGGGCTGAAGGCGGCGCCAAACCACTAGTCCACCAGGGCTGCCCAACAGGGTACTTTAAGGAGAGATGCAGAAGCATCAGAGTTAAAGAAATGTGACAACAGAGTCAAAGTTGGAGTGATGTGCTTTGAAAATGGAGGAAGAGGCCATGCATGACCTAAGGAATGTATGTGGCCTCTAGAAGATGGAAAAGGCAAGGGAATGGAGTTCCCTTGCAGTCTCCAGAAGAAATGATCTTGCTGAAACCTTGATTTTAGTCCCATAAGACTCATTTTAACCTTCTGACTTCCAAAACTGTAAAATAATGAATTTGTGTTGTTTTAATCTATTAAATTCATGGTAATTTGTACAGCAGCAATAGAAAATTAATATACCATTCCACATCCAATAGATAAATATGACTTATCTAAATGTTAAACTTATCTAATGACTAAACAAAAATTGTTAACCATACTACATGTTGGTGAGAATGTGGAACAGTTTCATACGTTTCTGATGGGGATATAAACTAGTATAATTACTTTGGAAAAGAGTGGCAGTTTCTTACAAAGGTAAAACACATCTACCATGTGATCCAGCCGTTTCATTTCTAGGTATTCACCTAACAGAACTGAAAAGGTAAGTCCATACAAAGATACATACATGAATATTCATAGCAGTGTTATTAATAACAACCAAAAAGTGAAAACAACCCAAATGTCCATTAACAGTTATGCCGATAAACAAAATGTGCTATGGAATACAATGGAATACTATTTAGGAATAAAAAGAAACAAACTATTTATAAACACTAGCACATGAATAAATCTCAAAATAATTCTGCTGAGTGAAAAAAGCCAGGAAAAAATAACACTTTACTGTTTGATTCCATAAAACTCTCAGAGAAAGAGAAATGCCATATGAGTTCACTCATCTGTGGAATTTAAGAAACAAAATAAATGAACAAAGAAAAACCGGAAAAAAAACTCAGACTCTTATTAAATACAGAGAGCAGGGGAATCTGGGTGGCTCAGTGGTTGAGCTCAGGTCGTGATCCTGGGGTTCTGGGATAGAGTCCCACATCAGGGTCCCCACAGGGAAGCTTCTTCTCCCTCTGCCTATGTCTCTGCCTCTCTCTGTGTGTGTCTCTCATGGATGGATAGATAGATAGATAGATAGATAGATAGATAGATAGATAGATAGATAGATAAAAATACAGAGAGCAAACTGGTGGTTTCCAGGGGGAAGGTAGTTGGTGGAGAGGTAAGATAAAGAGGATCAAGAATACACTTATCTTGATGAGTACTGGGTAACATATAGACTGTCAAGTCATTTGGCAAATTGAACTCCCATAAAAAAATATACAAAAAAAAATATACAAAAAAAAAGAAAGTCCTTTCTGTTAGGCCTTCCTACCTTGGTATGAGTTAACATAAAAAAGAAAAGATGGTCAAATCATTATACTGTATACCAGAATCTAATATAACATTGTATGTTAATTATATTTCAATATCAAAAAGTACTCTAAAGAAACTCTCAAAAATACAAAGTAATGTAAAATTGTGACAGTGATTGCCTATAGACAGGAGATGGGAGTAGGTGTTGGGAAGTGGTGAGGATTGGGAGGGAAGAAATAAAATGTAGAATGAGGAAACTCTCCTTTTTCAAATTTTATTTAAATTCTAGTTAATATAGTACAATATTGGTTTCAGGAGTAGAATTTAGTTTTTCATCACTTACATATAACATTCAATGCTCATCATAACAAATGCCTTCCTTAATGCCCATCACCCATTTCCCTTCATCAACCCTCAGTTTGTTCTCTATTGTTAAGAGTTTCTTATGGTTTGCTTAACTCTCTCCTTTTTTTTCCTGGAGTGAGGAAACTAAGAGGATGGATATATTCATTATCTTGATTTTGGGTTTCATGGTGATATAGCTATGTCAAAACATAAAAATTTTTAGATGTGTACTAATCATTGTGTTAATCATTTCTCAACAAAGTATTTTTTCAAAACACTACATAAATCAAAATGACAAATATAACTCTTCCTCTTAAACATTCTGAGAAGTGTGAGAATAATCTGATTGCTTTTTTATCTTGTGCCCAAAGAGCAGTTAGATATATCAAGGTAACTGCCTCTGTGTGTATTACCTCTTCCTCTTTCTCCTAATGTTTTAGTTCTCTTTTAAGTTCAGTCTTATGTTTCTAATGTTGGACTCTAGGTTCCCTAAGAAGAATTGTTTTTCTGAATTTAATGTGTAAATAAGTCTTGTGAAAAGTTTGTTAGTAATATTCTATTGGCTTAGTAAGTCATTCTTTTAATGCCCTCCGTTATATTTAGTTTTTTGTTTTAAACTTTTATGTGGTAAAATACACATAACATAAAAATTGCTATCTTAACCATTTTAAAATGTACAAGTCAATGACATTAACTACATTTACATTGTTGTGCAACTATCACCACCATCCATCTCCAGAACTTTTTTATCTTGCAAAACTGAAACACTATACCCATTGAACAGCAACTCCTCATTTACCTTCCCCACAGCCCAGTCCATGAGAGATATCTAATATCAATGGAATCATACAGGATTTGTCTTTTTTTTTTTGACTGGCTTACTTCACTTCGCAAAATGTTCTCAAAGTTCTTCTATATTGTGGTGTATGTCAGAATTTCCTTCTTTCTAAGGCCCAATAACATTCCATTGTATGCATATACCATGTTTTGTAATGGCACTTTTAAAATTCCAATCATTAAAAAAAAATTCCAATCATTGCAAATAATGGAGCTATGAATTTTTAGACCTTTTGACCCTGGACTCCAATGTAATGTCAAAAAATAAAGTAGTTCTATCTTACTTACAGATAAGTAAGTGTATTCTTACTTGAAATTGAACCCAAGGTTAGAGAAGATGACCAAAATATTGTCCTATACTTCCAAATAGAAAAGGAGAAGATGAGGTTTCCAAATTATTCTAGGAAGATTCCTAGAACACCAATTTTTCCTAAAAATTGGTGGAGAATACTATTCAATGAGACTAACTTGGTACTTGAATAGTTAAACAGGCTTCTTCTTAAGTTAGGAATGATATAAATAGCTGAATAGAAAGTGTCTCCTTTACAGTGTACAAAACTCAAGAAGGGATGCACAAGAATGAAATACCTACTAAGTCAGCTAGATCAGCCAACTCATTCCTGGTGACAAATGGAGTGATTATTCATAGAGCAAGATCATCCTCACAGCTTTTTGGGTTCCAGTCATATGTGCACCTATAGCATGGACCATACCATTCCAAAGCTCATGTCCATTGCCAGTGACATCTTTAACTACAGGTCTACTCAGAAGTTTCAGCCAGAAAACCATGGGAGGAGCCACAATGGCAGAGTTTAGAGAATATAAGGGACATGGTGCTAGAATTAAATGAAAAAGAAGCTGTGGTCCTTTTAGTTCACAGAGAATCCTCTTTTTCTTCTGCTTGGAAAAACTGTACTTTTAGGAGAAGCCTAGAATTCTGAATGCTATTAGTATCTGGGTTGAGAGAGCCTAGTCCTGTCATGACTTAGGATTCACTGGACAAGTGAATTCACTGACAAATTCACTTTTCCTTTTTCATTTCCCCATGATTGCCATTGTCCGCAATGCTTTTCATACATATCCAGCAGCCCAATGAATGCTTCTAAAATTGATTTGCATTGTAAGAATAAAAACAAAACTAAGTCCCTAAATAACATTAAAAAGGTGGACAACAGATGTATTAGGGAACTAAAAGTGAAAGGTAACACTACAATTTTAATAAAAAGAAAATATTTTAAAAATACATTTGTGACCTAAGATAGAGGATGGATTGGGGAAAGAACTATTTATTTATTTATTTATTTATTTATTTATTTATTTATTTATTTATTTTAAAGTAGGCTTCACTCCCAGCATGGAGCCCAATACAGAGCTGGACACAAGGCCTGAACTCACAACCCGGAGATCAAGACCTGAGCTGAAATCAAGAGTCAGACACTTAGTTGACTGAGTCACTCAGGCACTCCAGGGAAAGAACGTTTTATTTATTTATTTTTAATATTTTATTTATTAATGACAGACACACAGAGAGAGAGAGAGGGAGAGGCAGAGACACAGGCAGAGGGAGAAGCAGGCTCCATGCAGGGAACCCGATGCGGGACTTGATCTCAGGTCTCCAGGATCACACCCCAGGCCGAAGGTGGCACTAAACCTCTGAGCCACCAGGGCTGCCCGGGAAAGAACTTTTTGAAAAAAGATTTATTTATTTTAGAAAGAGATATTGGGGGGAGGCAGAAGGAGAGGGAGAGAGAATCTCAAGTAGACTACCTGCTGAGCAGGGAGTCCAATATGGGGCTTGATCTCACAACCCCGAGATCTTGACCTTAGCCAAAATCAAGAGTCAAGTGCTTAACCAACTGAGTTACCCAGGTGCCCTGGAAAGAACTTTTTAAATAAAATTCTAGAAGACAAATCATAAAGCAAATCTTTGATAAATTCAAATATGTTAGGATTACATATTTCTATTTGACATAAAACACCATGGATAAAACTGATAGGAGGATGATAAAATTATAGTAAGTATCTTCAATGTCTGAAACCAACAAAAAGTACCTAAAACATATGAGAACTCTGGCAAGTCAACAATGAAAAAATCAGTAATTTCAGTAGAAAAATAGGAAAATAATATTCATAAGCAATATACTACAAGCAAACCCAAAAGATTAATAACATATATAGAGATGCTCAGATTGATCCATAATCAGAGAAATGTAAATTTAAAAAACCAATGAAATATCACTTTATACCTATTAAACTGTTAAAAATTAGAAAGCAGGGTCATGCCAAGTGATGGTATTTTTTTAAAGATTTTATTTATTTATTCATGAGAGACAGAGAGAGAGAGAGAGAGAGAGAGAGGCAGGCAGAGGGAGAAGCAGGCTCCATGCAGGGAGCCCGACGTGGGACTCGATCCCAGGTCTCCAGGATTGCACCCTGGGCCGAAGGCAGGTGCTGAACCACTGAGCCATCCAGGGATCCCCCCAAGTGCTGGTATTATGTAGATTTCTACATGCAGGTAGGAATGCAAATTTGTGCCATCATTCTGAAGAACTAACTGAAAGTAGTTAATTAAATTTAATGTATGTCTCCATTCCCCAGCAATTTTGTTCCTGAGTCAATATCCCCCAAAAATGTTTACATGGATTCAGGCAGGGCTATTCATTGCAGCACAATTTGTGGTGGTGGGTAGTTGGAGATGCTAGGAAAGTAATGCAGCAGGAAAAAAGCAATGAGCTAGATCTACATACAGCAAAATGGATGAAGCTTTAAAATTTTAAATACAGTGCTGGGGGGAAATGAATATACAACATAATTTTATTTACATATAGATGAAAAGTATGCACATAAGATAATAGGCATTTTGCAAGAATACCTATAATTTTTATTTCTTGAGTAGGCTCTATGCCCAGCATGGAGCCCAACATGGGACTGGAACTCATGACCATGAGATCAATACCTGAGCCAAGATCAAGAATCAGACACTTAAATGACTGAGCCACCCAGGTGCCCCAAGAATATCTATAAACTAAAAGATAGTCACTAAACATGTTAGATTAGTTACATGTAGAGAATGGAGAAGTGAAATGGGAGTCCTATACAGGAATGAAAAAGAATAAAACAAGAAATGGGCATTGCCCAGACCAATGATACTGTGAAAATAAAACACCAGAATACAAAATTATCCAGTCAGAGGGCAATAAAAAGTAGCCAGTGTGCAGATTTCAAGAACTACAAAGGCCATATTTCTGACTCTTTGAAAACCTATAGGGTAAGGAACAAAAAAAGGGGGGGGATTGAGTATCTCAGTCTAGAGGCTGAGCTGCTACAGAAAAATATCTAGAACTGATGCTTGGTGGTCACTTCTAGACAACCTCTCTTTTTCAAGGGTCCACTCCCTATAGTTCACCACACATTTTAAGACGGATTATATTTTGAAAGCTTACTTATACTAAATTTGACTGTAGCAGGAATGAGATTCATTCTAGGGTCATCTCCCTAGATTCATTTACTCATTTATTTACCAGATATGTATTTGATGCCTAGTATGAAAGGGTGAAACTGAGAGTGTAGTCACTAGATTAGAGGTTGTGAGTATATTCTGTTAGGTTCAGATTTTGCCAATGGTATAGAAATTTCACAGTACAAGGTGTAAGTGGAGCTATAGGCTTCTGGACAAGGAAGATTATTTTTTAGTAAATGTATTGCTCAGAAACCCTGAGATTCTCATTGACTCTTGTGCCAGTTCTTTTTATCACAAGGGAACCCCCTGCATCTCCCATAAAATGCAAAGTATGGGATTTTTAGCAAACATCACTCCCAATGTAAAATCTGATGTGGTTGAGGAGCCCCAAAATGGTTTAGGGTTGTTAATTATTTACAAATAACACTTCCCAGTTAATTTAAAAAAGGAGTAAAGCTAGGTCACATGCGACCTTACAAATGCTTTCTTCTATTAAATCTTTGCTGAGAGTAGGGATCCTGCTGTCAGGATTTTGATATAGGAAACTTACAGGGCTTGCTGATGAGCAGAGGAAATAATAAGCTAAAGTCTGCTACATAGTACTTCAGACTTTAATGGTGATATTTTATACCTTGACAGCCCAATAAATATGTAAGAAGTCAATGGCATTAATGTGTCCCCTAGATGCAGCCTTTAATGGATTAGCATAATGAAGCAGTATAAATTCACGATTGGTCAATCTCCCTAGATTTCTAAACTCCCACTTCTTTATTTCCTACCTCATTGTGTAAAAACATCCTATAGGAGAGTTTAGAATCAGTAATTCTCTACCAGAGGCTTTGATGAAGCAGAAATCCTACCCAACTAGATGAGGTGCCTCCTAGGAAAAACCAGAGTCATGTTTAGGCCCCAACCCATATCCTCAGCTCAACGAAAGCTATAATTAAATATAAACCATGATCTGCCTTTAAAATGTCCTCCACTTTCCATGCCTCCTGTGCATAGCCAAAACTATTATTAAAAAGTCAAATCATCAAGGGCTCAGATTGGGTCATTATCCTGTTCTCTCATTTCTGATATCAAATGTATAAATACTTAAGCTCTCCTGTCTGATTCTGAAGAGCTTGTTAGAAGCTTTTTAAATAATTGAGTGGTGTGAGAGATTTTAATACTCATTCCCTCTTGGGCACCTGCTGATATCCTCAAGTACAAACTTTATACCCTTATCTCAGTTTTGACATGGAGGATGGAGTTTTGGAGATGAGAAATGAAAAGTGACTGAAGACCTACAAACCTGTCCTGCTTGCCAGCTTCCCAACAGAATAAGGCTTTTACCACTACAGTTGATTTAACACTGGCCTGTAAAATGGATCGCCCAGTTACCAGTTGCAGTGGTATATGGCTTTTTAGTTAAGAATTTCCAGTAAAGTGTCCAGACAGGCTAATTAGCAGAACCACAGATTTGGACAAGACCCAAGATTACCCAGGCAGGGATAGTATAAGGAAACAAGGGCTTGGGTTTAGATTGACAAACTTGACTGGAATGATCCACAAATATTTACTGGTCAGTTTGTACACTTAGCTTTGACAAGTACTGTCTTTCTCAATATATGACAAAAGGCCTATAGACCTATATATAGCACCATTCAAAAATCTCCCTTTGATTCTCTATTTCATTACTTATGAGAGAGGTTAGCATATTTAAATATGCATGCCTATATAGATACATAGGCTTATATGTATGCTCCTGCACAAATTCAGTTAGCCAACATTTATTGAATGCAGAACACTATGTGGTAGGGAGTATCAGGAGAAATTTTTTTTTAAAACTTTATTTTATTTATGATAGTCACACAGAGAGAGAGAGGCAGAGACATAGGCAGAGGGAGAAGCAGGCTCCATGCACCGGGAGCCTGACGTGGGATTCGATCCCGGGTCTCCAGGATCGCGCCCTGGGCCGAAGGCAGGCGCCAAACCGCTGCGCCACCCAGGGATCCCTGGGAGAAATTTTTTTAAAAACCTAATCTCTGCCCACATGATAGTTACAGTCTAATGGACAATTTGCAATGCACAGGAAGATGAGCAAAAACTTATTACTCTAGAGATAAAAATCTTCTTTTCTTCTATAACATTTATTTTTCTTCTGAGGACAAAAGTTATAATGTTTCTTGCAAACACTTTGAGAAATAATTGCCTGTAATGACAGTACCCAGAAATATATATTAACATTTAAATATCTATCCTTCCAGAATTATCTTTTCTGTGCTTGTAAAACATGCCTTTATTTTTTTAGGATTTTATTTATTTATTCATGAGAGACACACACACAGAGAGGCAGAGACACAGGTAGAGGGAGAAGCAGGCTCCATGCAGGGAGCCCGACATGGGACTCGATCCCAGGTCCCTAGGATCAGGGCCTGGGCCGAAGGTGGCGCTAAACTGCTTAGCCACCCAGGCTGCCTTAAAACATGTCTTTAAAACAAAATTAGAATTAAAAAAATAAAAAAAAAATAAAACAAAACTAGAATCATACCATGTGTATGTGATACACTGATTTTTTTCTCATATGACAACATATCACAAATGTTTTCCATGTCAGCAAAATAAACCATTTAATGGTGCTATAACACTCCATCATAAGGTGTGCCATAATTTATTAACAAACACCTTAGTTCACTACAAAACTATACACTTAAAAATGGTTAAGATTATTTTAAAAAACATTTAAAAACACCCTAATTGAGTGACGGCTGGGTGCCTTAGCATCTGCCTTCAGCTCAGGGCCTGATCCCGGATTCTCAGGATTGAATCCCACATCGGGCTCCTTGCATGAGCCTGCTTCTCCTCCTTCTGCCTGTGTCTCTGGCTCTCTTTCTGTGTGTCTCATGAATAAATAAATAAAATATTAAAAAAATTAAAACACCCTAATTGGGACACCTGGGTAGCTCAGCGGTTGAGCATCTGCCTTTAACTCAGGGCATGATCCCAGAGTCTGGGAATCAAGTCCCACATCAGGCTCCCTGCATGGAAAGTGCTTCTCCCTCTGCCTCTCTCTCTGCCACTCTCTCTCTCTGTCTTTCATAAATAAATGATAAAATCTTTTTAAAAAAATAAAAATAAAAGACTCGAGCAGAACTCAATGAAATAGAGACCAGAAGAATTGTAGAACAGATCACAAAACCAGGAATTGGTTCTTTGAAAGAATTAATAAGATAGATAAACCCCTAGCCAGCCTTATTAAAAAGAAAAAAAGACTCAAATTAATAAAATCATGAATGAAAGAGGAGAGATCAAAACCAATACCAAGGAAATACAAAAAGATTTTAAAACGCATTATGAACAGCTATATGCCAACAAATTAGGCAATCTAGAAGAAACAGACACATTTCTGGAAAACCACAAATTACCAAAACTGGAACAGGAAGAAATAAAAAACCTGAACAGGCCAATAACCAGCAAGGAAATTGAAGCAGTCATCAAAAATGTCCCAAGACACAAAAGTCCAGGACGAGATGGCTTCCCAGAGTAATTCTATCAAATGTTTAAAGAAGAAATAATACCTATTCTACTAAAGCTGTTTCAAGGATAGAAGGGGGCAGAATACTTCCAAACTCATTTTATGAGGCCAGCATCACCTTGATTCCAAAACCAGGCAAAGACCCCACCAAAAAGGGGAATTATAGACCAATAACCCTGATGAACACAGATGCAAAAATTCTCAACAAGATACTAGCCCATAGGATTCAATAGTACATTAAGAATATTGTTCACCATGACCAAGTGGGATTGATCCCCAGGAGGCAAGGATGGTTCAACACTTGTAAAACAATCAATGTGATAGATCACATCAACAAGAGAAAAAAACAAGAACCATACAATCTTCTCAATAGATGCAGAGAAAGCATTTGACAAAATACAGCATCCATTCCTGATCAAAACTCTTCAGAGTGTAGGGATAGAGGGAACATTCCTCAGCATCTTAAAAGCCATTTATGAAAAGCCCACAGCAAATATCATTCTCGAAGGGGAAAAAAATGAGAGCCTTTCACCTAAGATCAGGAACATGATAGGAATCTCCACTCTCACCATATTATTCAACATACTATAGAAGTACTAGCCTCACCAATCAGGCAACAAAAAGAAATAAAAGGCATTCAAATTGGCAAAGAAGCAAACTCTCCCTCTTCATAGATGACATGATACTGTATTTAGAAAATCTAAAAGACTCCACCCTAAGATTTCTAGAACTCATACAGCAACTCTGCAATGTGGCAGGATACAAAATCAATGCATAGAAATCAGTGGCATTTCTATACACTAACAATGAGACTGAAGAAAGAGAAATTAAGGAGTCAATCCCATTTACAATTGCACCCAAAAGCATAAGATACCTAGGAATAAACCTAACCAAAGAGGTAAAGAATCTATACCCTAAAAACTATAAAACACTTCTGAAAGAAATTGAGGAAGACACAAAGAGATGGAAAAATATTCCATGCTCATGGATTAGCAGAATTAATATTGTGAAAATGTCTATGCTACCCAGGGCAATTTACACGTTCAATGCAATCCCTATCAAAATACCATGGACTTTCTTCAGAGAGTTGGAACAAATCATCTTAAGATTTGTATGGAATTAGAAAAGACCCTGAATAGCTAGGGGAATATTGAAAAAGCAAACTAAAGCCAGGGACATCACTATGCCAGATTTCAAGTTGTACTGCAAAGCTGTGGTCATCAAGACAGTGTGGTACTGGCACAAAAACAGAAACATAGATCAATGGAACAGAATAGGAACCCAGAAATGAGCCTTCAACTTTATGGTCAACTAATATTAGACAAAAGAGGATAGAATATCCATGGGGAAAAGGACAGTCTCTTCAATAAATGGTGCTGGGAAATTGGACAGCCACATGCAGAAGAATGAAACTAGACCATTCTCTTATACCATACACAAAGATCAACTCAAAATGGATGAAAGATCTACATGTGAGACAAGAATCCATCAAAATCCTAGAGGAGAACACAGGCAACACCCTTTCTGAACTTGGCCACAGCAACTTTTTGCAAGATACATCTATGAAGGCAAAGGAAACAAAAGCAAAAATGAACTTTTGGGACTTAATCAGGATAAAAAGCTTTTTCACAGCAAAAGAAACAGTCCACAAAACTAAAAGACATCCTACAGAATGGGAGAAGATATTTGCAAATGACATATCAGATAAAGGGCTAGTATCCATGATTTTTAAAGAACTTATTAAACTCAACACGCAAGAAACAAACAATCCAATCATGAAATGGGCAGAAGATATGAACAGAAATTTCACAGAGGAAGACATAGACATGGTCAGCAAGCCCATGAGAAAATGCTCCTTATCAGTGGCCATCAGGGAAATACAAATCAAAACCACAATGAGATACCACCTCACACCAGTGAAAATGGAGAAAATTAACAAGACAGGAAACAACAAATGTTGGAGAGGATGTGGAGAAAGGGGAACCCTCTTGCACTGTTGGTGCCACTCTGGAAAACTGTGTGGAGGTTCCTTAAAGAGTTAAAAATAGAGCTATTAATGACCCAGCAATTGCACTACTGGAGATTTACCCCAAAAATACAGATGCAATTAAACAGCAGGACACCTGCACCCCAATGTTTATAGCAGCAATGTCCACAATAGCCAAACTGTGGAAGGAGGCTTGGTGTCCTTCAGCAGATGAATGGATAAAGAAGATGTGGGATATATGCATACAATGGAATATTACTCAGTCATTAGAAATGATGAATACCCACCATTTGCTTCGACATGGATGGAACTGAAGGGTATTATGCTGAGTGAAGTAAGTCAATTGGAGAAGGATAATTATCATATTGTTTCACTCATATGGGGAATATAAGAAATAGTGAAAGGGATTATGAGGGAAAGGAGGGGAACCGAGCGGGAAAAATTAGAGAGGGATACAAACCATGAGAGACTCAAACTCTGGATAAGGAACACAGACTTGCGGAAGGGATGGGGGTGGGGAGTTGGGGTAACTGGGTGATGGGCACTGAGGAGGGCACTTGATGGGATGAGCACTGGGTGTTATACTATATGTTGGCAAATGGAACTTCAATAAATACAAAAAATAAAATAAATAAAATAAAAATAAAAACACCCTAATTATTTGAGAGGGCATTTTACTTTTTTATTTAAAAAATTATTTATTCATGACACACACACACACACACACACACACACAGAGGCAGATACATAGGCAGAGGGAGAAGCAGGCCCCTTCCGGGGAGCCCAATGCAGAAATCAATCCCGAGACCCCAAGATCACACCCTGAACCAAAGGCAGGCACTCTACCACTGAGCTACTCAGGCATCCCAGGAGAGAGCATTTTAATATTTTGCTGCTGGGATCCCTGGGTGGCGCAGCGGTTTAGCGCCTGCCTTTGGCCCAGGGTGTGATCCTGGAGACCCAGGATCAAATCCCACATCAGGCTCCCGGTGCACGGAGCCTGCTTCTTCCTCTGCCTGTGTCTCTGCCTGTCTCTCTCACTGTGTGCCTATCATAAATAAAAAAATAAAAAATAAATATTTTGCTGCTAAAAGTAATTTAGAACAACCTCTGAGTGTTATTTTTGTGCATGTGTGTATATCTGGTTCTTTCTTTAGGAAAAAATCCTAGAATTAGAAATGCTAAGCTAACGAGTATGAGCAAAAATAGAAACATCTTTATTGCTTTCCCTTATTTTAAAAATAAT
The DNA here is from genome assembly GCF_011100685.1 of Canis lupus familiaris. Lineage (NCBI taxonomy): Eukaryota > Metazoa > Chordata > Mammalia > Carnivora > Canidae > Canis > Canis lupus. The sequence goes on along the minus strand of NC_049260.1, from coordinate 58,065,102 downwards.
TTATGATTATAAATTGTTTTAGAAAATTTCCAAAGATACAAACAAGAAAATAAAAGTTACCTTTAAGCCTACCATCCACTAGATAAACATCATTAATATTTTGGTGACTATCCAGAATTTTTTTCTTTATATATATTAGTATCCATATTTTAAAAGGAGAATACTATATTTGGTAACCTGCATTTTCATATTATATACATATATTTCCATACCAATAAATATGGGTAGACATAATCATATTTCATTCCTGAGATACGTTTTACTGTGCAAGTGTACCATACATTATGTAACAAATACTGTATTTCTGAGTATTTTTAGTGTTTCTAGCTTTGCTTTATTATTAACTTTTTAAAAACTTTTAAAAGATTTTAAAGATTTTATTTTTTAAAAGATTTTATTTACTTATTTGAGAAAGTGTAAGCATGGGGAGGGCAGATGGAGATGGAGAAGGACAGAATCTCAAGCAAACTACCCACTCACTATGGGGCTCAATGTGGTTCAGTGGGGCTCTGAGCGCCTCCTCAGCGGGGCTTGTCTGGGCTCCACGCAGGGCTACACTCATTGTGGGGCTCAGTGTGGGGCTGGATCTCACAACTCTGAGATCACGACCTGAACTGAAATCAAGAGTTGGGCGCTTAACCAACTAAGCCACTCAGGAACCCCAACAACAATATTTTGATCAGCAGTCTTATATATATGGTTTAGTGCACTTACATGATTGTTCCCGCAAGATAAAGTCCTAAATGCAGAATTTCTAAGTGTAAGGGCATGCATATTTTTAAGGCTTTTGGTATATAATGCCAAATTTTACTTCAAAAAGAGTGGGCCAGAGCAGCCCGGGTGGCTCAGCAGTTTAGCGCCGCCTTCAGCCCAGGGCATGATCCTGGGCACCCAGGATCGAGTCCCACATCGGGCTCCCTGCATGGAGCCTGCTTCTCTCCCTCTGCCTGTGTCTCTGCCTCTCTCTCTCTCTCTCTCTCTCTCTCTCATGAATAAATAAAATATTTTTTTAAAGTGGACCAATATACACTTTCGCCAATTGCAGGAGTTTCAATTTTTTTAAAAAAAGATGTTTTATTTATTTATTCATGAGAGACACACAGAGAGAGAGAGGCAGAGACATAGGCAGAGGGAGAAGCAGGCTTCATGCAGGAAGCCTGATGTGGGACTCGATCCTGGGACCCCGGGATCACGCCCTGAATCAAAGGCAGATGCTCAACCGCTGAGCCACCCAGGCGTCGCAGGAGTTTCAATTTTTACATATAAAATTGTTTCATCCACATGGATATTATTATTATTTGTACTTTTTTGGTTAGTTTTAGAGATAGAATTTGGTGATTCATCAGTTGCATATAATACCCAGTGCTCATTATATCAAGTGCTCTGCTTAATGCCCATCATCCAATTATCCCATCCCCCTACACCTCCCGTCCAGCAACTCTGTTTGTTTCCTGGAGTTCAGTGTCTCCTATGTTTTGCCTCCTTCTCAATTTTCATCTTTTATTTTTCCTTCCCTTCCCTTATATTCATCCGTTTTGTTTCTTAAATTCCACATATGAGTGAAATCATATGGTATTTGTCTTTCTCTGACTTATTTCACTTAGCATAATACCTCTAGTTACATCCACATTGTTGCAAACGGCAAGATTTCATTCTTTTTGATGGCTGAATAATATTCCATTCAACCCAGCAATTGTACTACTAGGTATTTATCCAAAGGATTCAAACACAGTGATTTGAAGGATCACATGCACCCCAATGTTTATAGCAGCAATGTCCACAATGGCCAAAATATGGAAAGAGCCCAGATGTCCATCAATGAGTGGATAAAGAAGATGTGCTATATCTTTGGTACTTTTTTGTTCAAAGTTTATGAATTGTGTGAAGATCACTGATTAAAAGGTAATCTATATTCAGTTGATTTGAAATGCCATCTTTATCATTTACTTAGAATATTTGCATATGATTTGAGCTTTCTATTCCCCACACATACAAGCAGTAGTGCTTGCATCTGGCACTACTTCTTTGAAATTTTCTTAAAATAATAATAATATACCTTCTTTGATCCAATAATTGGATTGGAAACATTTAATAATGCTTCTTTAGGTAATTAAGTCTACAGAATTAACCTTGCCTGTAGTAACTGCCTACAGTGTGATTTGACAAGTGTCAAGAAGCACTGTCATCTGACAATATGTTCCCTACCAATCTGCTATGGTTCCCTCAAAAGACCTTCTCTTTTGGTTACACCAAAGTTCCCAAACAGATTCCACATTTGAATTACTTGGAAAGGTTTATTCATCTGCTTGTTTTAATTTTTTTTTTTTGGACTTGAAATTGTTTTTTTATTTTTTATTTTTTTTTAATTTATTTTTTATTGGTGTTCAATTTACTAACATACAGAATAACCCCCAGTGCCCGTCACCCATTCACTCCCACCCCCCGCCCTCCTCCCCTTCTACCACCCGTAGTTCGTTTCCCAGAGTTAGCAGTCTTTACGTTCTGTCTCCCTTTCTGATATTTCCCACACATTTCTTCTCCCTTCCCCTATATTCCCTTTCACTATTATTTATATTCCCCAAATGAATGAGAACATATAATGTTTGTCCTTCTCCGACTGACTTACTTCACTCAGCATAATACCCTCCAGTTCCATCCACGTTGAAGCAAATGGTGGGTATTTGTCATTTCTAATAGCTGAGTAATATTCCATTGTATACATAAACCACATCTTCTTTATCCATTCATCTTTCGTTGGACACTGAGGCTCCTTCCACAGCTTGGCTATCGTGGCCATTGCTGCTATAAACATCGGGGTGCAGGTGTCCCGGCGTTTCATTGCATTTGTATCTTTGGGGAAAATCCCCAACAGTGCAATTGCTGGGTCGTAGGGCAGGTATATTTTTAACTCTTTGAGGAACCTCCACACAGTTTTCCAGAATGGCTGCACCAGTTCACATTCCCACCAACAGTGTATGAGGGTTCCCTTTGCTCCGCATCCTCTCCAACATTTGTTGTTTCCTGCCTTGTTAATTTTCCCCATTCTCACTGGTGTGAGGTGGTATCTCATTGTGGTTTTGATTTGTATTTCCCTGATGGCAAGTGATGCAGAGCATTTTCTCATATGCATGTTGGCCATGTCTATATCTTCCTCTGTGAGATTTCTGTTCATGTCTTTTGCCCATTTCATGATTGGATTGTTTGTTTCTTTGCTGTTGAGTTTAATAAGTTCTTTATAGATCTTGGAAACTAGCCCTTTATCTGATATGTCATTTGCAAATATCTTCTCCCATTCTGTAGGTTGTCTTTGAGTTTTGTTGACTGTATCCTTTGCTGTGCAAAAGCTTCTTATCTTGATGAAGTCCCAATAGTTCATTTTTGCTTTTGTTTCTTTTGCCTTCATGGATGTATCTTGCAAGAAGTTACTATGGCCGAGTTCAAAAAGGGTGTTGCCTGTGTTCTTCTCTAGGATTTTGATGGAATCTTGTCTCACATTTAGATCTTTCATCCATTTTGAGTTTATCTTTGTGTATGGTGAAAGAGAGTGGTCTAGTTTCATTCTTCTGCATGTGGATGTCCAATTTTCCCAGCACCATTTATTGAAGAGACTGTCTTTCTTCCAATGGATAGTCTTTCCTCCTTTATCGAATATTAGTTGCCCATAAAGTTCAGGGTCCACTTCTGGATTCTCTATTCTGTTCCACTGATCTAATGCCTTGAAATTAGAACTAAATCACAACAAGAAGTTTGGAAGGACCTCAAACACGTGGAGGTTAAGGACCATCCTGTTTTAATTTTTTATTTTAAAATTTCTTTTTATTTTAATTCCAGTATATTTAATATACAGTGTTATTTTAATTTCAGGTGTACAATATAGTGATTCAACAATTCCATACATCACCCAGCGCTCATCACAGCAAGTGCACTCCTTAAATACAGATATCTGGAGCCCACCTCAGTCTTATTGAATCAGAGTTGCCAGGGTGAGCTTTGGCACACATGATTAGGAGGTTTGGATGTCATTTTTCCAAGGTTTCAAGAAAAAAGTCAACAATTAACTCAAGAAGGCAAAAGTTAAAACCCCTATCTATTATCTGGAAAGAATCTCTTCCAATCCTTTTTCCTAAGCTGGAAACTGGTTATTCAATTTGAGCTAATTATCACTTTAGAATAGTCAACCAAGGAGGCTTGAGCCCTTGAGGAAAAACTATAGAACTGGCTTAATTGGGAGAAGAAGGAAGGAATATAATGCAATACTCTGGACAGTACTGGGTTTCAGAGCAGGAAGACCAATTCATAAACAAGGTTTCCTTTGTTTATGTTAATCAGCATGTTAAATGTAATCAGCTTGATCTTAGGTGATACTCAAATGAACATCCTGTGTTTTACTACTTATGTATTGATTTTTCTAACTATCTTCCATTTATGGCAAATGATACTGGTTTTCCATTTATAATATTGATGCAAAATATCTTTTTAAATAAACATATTTACATTTTAAAAGGTGAGTCTACTTAAAGAAAAAAATTACTGACAGCTAGGAATATAGTAAAACTTTTGAATATGGTTAGAAATAACTAAAGTTGGCTGAGCATTGACAAATAAATGTTTGGAAGTCTAGTTGGGGGAGCAATGCTGAAGGTACAATCAAAATAAGATAGACAAAACTTTGTCTACCTGGCAGCTTTGCTCAGGATCAGAGCTAATACCAACTACATCGGTGTCTTTTAGGTTCCTCACCTCACCTTGTATTGGCTTTACTGCATTTATTCAACTGGCAGCATGAATAAAACTGTACGATTTCAACTTTACACTAGTGGAAAGCAACCAGTCCAGCTATGCTGCTATCAAAGTCTGATGAGAACATCATGATTTTAGGCTTCTTGTTGAGTAAAGTTCTGGACCAAAGAAGAGAGTAGGAAATCTAGTTATGTGTCTTAGTATAATGATATTTGTGTTACTGCATAGATAGAAATCTTTAGAAAAGATAGAATCTTTTATAAAAGATTTTCTTCAAAAATGGAATGGTAACTCAAGACCCTGGCATCTGGAATCAGAGAAATAAAGATTCCTTACCCTTTACTCTTGAAGAAACAGGATCACCTCTGTCAAGAAGGGGAGCCTATAGGCATCCATAACCAGGCAGATTTAAGCTATAATCCTTCCTTTGAAAGTGAACGTGTGCTTTCCAATATGGGAATAACTGAGAGACCACGATGGAGAAGATAGTACACTGAGTGGAAAGGAACAGGCAGTATTTCCTCTCTGTTCAGTGCTCAAACCAGTGCAAGTCAGCTACCACTTAACATGAAGTGGCTGTAAGGGGGATGGAGCATCACATGTGAGAAATGGATGCATCTGCTGGCCCAGTGCTCCATGGAGAAAACAAAAGCAACCAAAATAAAAATACTGCTTTTCACTCACTATTCTAAACCATGTGAATGTGTCTTCAATAACTCATTTGCAGTTCTTTTTTTTTGTCTAAAGGTGCTGACTTTCTGAAAGGTTGACTTGTGGAGGTTTGATAGAGGGATTAATCACCTACTCAGACTCTAAAGTCACAGTCTCAATTTGTATCCTTGGCTGCTCCACTTACTAGCTGTATTGCTTGATAGAGTTAATTTAAACTTTAATTTTCTCAGATTTAATGTGAGTATAACAACACATACATCACAGGTTTATTGTGAACATTAAAAAAGAGGACTGCTTAGTGTTTGTATAGAGCCTGACATATTTTAATTGCATAATAAATGTTTTATTTATTATAGTAAGTCATATATTTAAATACCATTCTTTTTTTCTCCTTGAAATATAGAGTTATGGAAGACTTATAACAATTTTCTCACAGTTGGATTATCTTTAGTGTTTAGAAGTAGATGAGCACTGACCAGGCTTTCCTGAAGTCAGAGATTTCATTCTTTTTCAATTATTTCCAAGTTCTTTCATCCTGCCAAAAAGGAAAAGAAGGAATTAACCTAGCCAAAGAAATAAGTGACTTTAGCAGATTTCTGCAATGTATATATAGAGGGAGGTGGATAAAAAGGAAGTGGGAGAGAACTTTTATTCGGAAAAAAAATGCCCATTCAAGATCTTTAGTATTATAAGATATGTAGAGCTTTTAACGGATAATACGTCAAGCAGAGACAGATTTTCTATCTTTTCAATCACCTTTAAGGAAGTATTTTTTTAAATGTATTATTTGCTTGAGTCCTGGTTTAGGAGCTAGGAGATCTGGGTTGTTAGAAGCAGCATGCACTTAAGAGTACAAACCTATATCTGTTATTCACAGTTGTATGATCTTATGTAAATTTTGGCGTTTCTGCTTTGAGCTTCATTTTCCTCAACTATAAAATGCTCATAACATCTTGTGTGTGAGAGAGTTAAATGAGATAATGTGCATGATGTTCTTGGCACATAGTAGGCACACATGGAGGATAACTATTATTGTTTTAACTAAGTCCATCTTCTAAGCACTTCTCTGCAGATAATCCTCATCTGAATCTTCTGGAGAGTTTATCTAAAATGAATATTCCTGAATTGTACCCTAAAATATCTGAATCAGAATCCTAGGGTGAGGCCTAGGAAATTGTATTTTGACAAAGTGCCACTTCCCTCTCCCCTTCTGGGTTTGAGATATGAGATTTTTCTAGGAAAAACAGTCTACACTTGGGTTTTTTTCTCAGTGAATCTAGGGAGAGGGGAGGTCTTTTGGAAGATGGTACTTCTCAGTCAAAGTGCTAAGAAGGACAGACTCTTCAATGAATAGACTAAGAAAGCAGGGGTATGTGCTAGTATTAAACGCATAGTTTCAGAGAGTTCAGTGGAAAGTGTTGAGAGGGTGCAAAATAGCAGAGATGGAGATGGAAGTGGACTTATAGCTGATCTCTATGGAAATGAAAGGTTAGGTGGGTGCTAGACAAGATGGGCTTGAGGCTTTTATGGTGACTGAAGGGGATGGAGATATGAAACAGGGACAGAATCATCATCTCATCTCCCCAGAGAAGTCTTTTGATGCCAAAGACAGTGTGCATAATCAACCTAGTCTAATTTAAACAATTTTCTCTTCACAGTTTAAATAATTAAACGAAAATGTATTTATTAAAATAGATTGCTAATTGGAGATAAGATAGGTATTCTTCTCTAACCCGTCTTGTCTTCTCCCTGCTATATTGCACTTAATTTGTTACAGAAAAATTACGTTCTGGTTGTTTTGGCATGATTTAGAAAACTACTCTGTGCTTTCTGTATCAGAGCATCTAAACCTTTATGTTTGATGCATAAGGTGCCTGATATTGCTTCCTTAGGAAGATTGTTTTTACATTCCCAGAAAGCATAAAATGTAAAGAGAGACCTTTCATTGCTGCTGTAATAGCCAGAAAAAAGGCACTACACTAAATCTGCTAAGTTCCCCTACTTACTAATGTAATTAACCAGGCATCAGTACATATTTTATTTCTACTGTGTTTGAGTATTTGAAATAATCCATTCTATTTCTAGAGTATATTTTTCTGGAGAAGAAAAACCCCAGGTAATTAATCACATGGCATTTGTAGGAGAAACAACATCCATCATTATATACCTTTTTCAAAGAGATAAACTTAGTTATACAGCAACAGGATTTTCTATAGCAATACTGGTATAAACATGCATTGTGCTGCTAGGACTGAAAACAATTGTCATCTTTTTACTAGCCTAAGGTAAATATACAGCATGCCATTCTTAAGTATTTCAGGTTAAAATGTCTTCTACAGATGGTAAGGAATAAAAGGACTTTACTCTCATGCTTTGTGTGCTTCACTCCCTAATCTTTAATTTATTTTTTAAGCCCTCTAACATTCTATAAATACAAATTGGTGGGTGACTTTCTTAAAAGTGTTGCCTGGTGGCCACAGCAACTTCTTGCAAGATACATCTATGAAGGCAAGGGAAATAAAGGAAAAATGAACTATTGGGGCTTAAGATAAAAAGCTTCTGCACAGCAAAAGAAACAGTCAACAAAACCAAAAGACAATGTACAGAATGGGAGAAGATATTTGCAAATGACATATCAGATAAGGGGCTAGTATCCAAGATTTTTAAAGAACTTATTAAACTCAACACCCAAGAAACAGAAAATCTAATCATGAAATGGCAAAAGACATGAACAGACGTTTCACCAAAGAAGACATACACATGGCCAACAAGCACATGAGAAAATGTTCCGCATCACTTGCCATCAGGGAAATACAAATCAAAACGACAATGAGATACCACCTCACATGAGTAAGAATGGTGAAAATTAACAAGACAGGAAATAAAAAAAATGTTGGATAGGATTTGGAGAAAGGGGAACCCTCTTGCACTGTTGGTGGGAATGTGAACTGGTGCAGCCACTCTGGAAAACTGTGTGGAGGTTCCTCAAAGAGTTAAAAATAGATCTGCCCTACGACCCAGCAATTGCACTACTGGGTATTTACCCCAAAGATGCAGATGCAGTGAAACGGCAGGACACCTGCACCCCAATGTTTATAGCAGCAATGTCCACAATAGCCAAACTGTGGAAGGAGCCTCGGTGTCCATCGAAAGATGGATAAAGAAGATGTGGGATATATACACAATGGAATATTACTCAGCCATTAGAAAGGATGAATACCCACCATTTGATTTGATGTGGATGGAACTGAAGGGTATTATGCTGAGTAAAGTAAGTCAATCGGAGAAGGACAAACATTATATGGTTTCACTCATATGGGGAATATAGGAAATAGTGAAAGGGATTATAGGGGAAAGGAGAGAAAATGAGTGGGAAAAAATCAAAGAGGGGACAAAACATGAGAGACTCCTAACTCTGGGAAATGATCAAGGGGTAGTGGAAGAGGAGGTGGGCAGGGGGATGGGGTGACTGGCTGACGGGCACTGAAGGGGGCACTTGATGGGATGAGCACTGGGTATTATACTGTATGTTGGAAAATAGAACTCCAATAAAAATATACATATAAAAATAATTAATTTTAAAAATACATATTGAGATAGAAAAAAAGTGAAAGTAGTTAGAGATTGAGGGAAAAACAATGGACATGCAATAACCCAGAAATCAATAAAGTAGCTTACTTAAAAAAAAAAAAAAAGAGTGTTGCCTGGGTCCCTGCAGTGAAACCAACACATTAGCTTTAGCTTCCACATATTTTTACAAATTGACTGTAGATGGAACTATATCCTGCCTCTTCTGGATGTGAATTTTCTCAGTACAGTGACTATATCTTTTATATCTATAGCCTCAAGGGCTAGCACAGTGCCACAGCACACAATAAATATCATTGAACAAATGACTTGACTGAGAAAAAGAAGAATTACTAATTACTTTTCACTTATCCCTTCCCATCCTGCTATTCTCTTCATCGGGCAAACTGAAGGAAAGATGTAGAATTCATTTATATCTTGAATATTATTGCAAACCCCTAAAGGAGCAAACTGAGGCAAAATGGAATCACTAATGCAGGCATTGGTTTTCTGGTTAAATTGATTTTGGCCAGTAGTTCTTATTCAAAACATTAAAAAATAAAAAGCTTCTTAGACACACTACAGGCAGTATTAAACTAAATAAATTGATATTTTGTGGGTTGTCTTTAAAAAAAAAAAAACAAAACCAGCTGAGCTTCTTAAAGATAAAGGAGTTTGGAATTTTGAAATAGTCAGTATACTCAGCATCCCTGGGTGGCATAGTCCATTGAGTGTCTGACTCTTGATCTCAGCTCAGGTCTTGATCTCATGGTTGTGAGTTCCAGCTCAGTGTCAAGCCCCACGCTGGGCGTGAAGCCTACTTAAAAAAATAGTAAGTATACTTACTATAAAGAAAATGCAATCTTGAGCACATGGCAGTGTGCTCAAAGTTTAAAGAACTTTAAAACCCTGTATCTGATAAGTTTTTAACTACATTTTTAAAACTCTTCAACAACTTCCCATTGCCCTTAAGATCCAAAATGTCTAATATGAACTACAAGCTAATTCTCTGATTCATTCAAGAAATATTTTCTATTATGTATTTTAGGCTCAGAAAATACAGTGGTGAAATAGTGGGACAAAGCTCCAGTTTCCATGGCATTGAACACTGGGGGCAAGCCAGTGGGAAGACTGACAGGCTAGAAACATGGACATACAAACAGTAAACAACATAAACAAATAGAAAAGATAGATAAATTCCAGCGTGATAAATGCTAAGAAGAAAATCACAAAGAGCAATTTTCTAAAGAAAATGAGATATTCTTTCAGTTCCCCGTTTTCTCACCCCAGGAAATTTGTACAGATCACTCCCTCTTCCAGGGCTACTCCTTAATCTTTTTTTCTAATTGTCATTCTTACTTTATTTTTATTTTTTATTTTTTATTTTTTTTCATTCTTACTTCAGCTCAGGTCTTAGCTAAAAGTGGCAACATCTCTAGGTCAAATGTTCCTCTTATATACATCTCCCATTGTACCCATGCTTTCTTTGTAATGTTCATTACTTTTGCAAGTATTTGTTCAATGTCTGTCTTGCCACAAGGGTAGGGTCTTCCTGCCTGTGGCCTATTGATCTATTCTTAACGAGCAGCATACAGCAGATGATCTATATATTTTGTTGAATAGATGAATACAAGAAAGACTGGGAAAATCTTTCATTTTTCCTGTTAAAGGACATCTTATCAGGAAGGGATAAAAATCATCTGAACATCACACATATGTAAGAAGCGCATGGGAGAAAAATGCAATTAGATTGAATGGAAGCTAAATGAAAATTCCTCAGTGGTTGTTTCCTTGGGTTTTAGGGTGACACTGAATGCCATCATAGGATAAACTGTTTTGAGAAGTCACTTCCAAGATATTGGACGTAAGCAGCTCCTTGCATATAAAACTGCATAGAAGAGAGGAAGAGAAAAAGAACAGAAGGAAGAGAGAAAGGGTATATTAAATGATGAGTAGAAAAAAATAGGTGGATGTGAAGATACTTTTTTCTTTTTTCCTTTTCAGAGTTAGACAGACTTTAGTTTCAAAATGAAAATGGCCCCTTCTCCCAATATCAAGTAATACGTGCACATTGCAAAATATTCAAGACAGTGTAAAAAAGAGGAAAGAAGAAAGGTGACAAATAATTTCTTCATATCTTATTTGCATGTATACACATCTAGACCGTTTTCTATGCATATTTACACATATATTTTCAATATAAAAATGGAACCATACAGGCTATTTTGTAAACTGTTTCTTCATTTTATAAATGGCAAGTTTTCAGTTACAATATCAAACATTTCCTAAAATCCATTCTGTAAAAAGAGTTATTTGAGAAAATATCATATTTACCTTGAGTGGATGAGTTACGAAAGAAGAGGGTGTATATCTGTATGTGTGAGAGAGAGTCTGTGTATGTTAGTATGTTAGGTAGCCTACTGTTTATACACTTCTCATCATGACAAAAGCACATTTGGAATAGTTATCTTTTTTAATTAAAAAAATCCTTAGAACATAGTTAAATTTCCAGTGGTAGGATCATGTTCTAAGTATTTAATAGAATTTATGCATGCAATAAGATAACTCTGAAGATTATAAAAACAAAATATTTGTAATACAACCAAAATATCCTACCCCAAATGTATATGTTATGGCAACTATACAAAGTATGTTTCTAAATGTTGTATCCTTGGAATATAAAATAAAAAATAATCACCGCGGGAAAAAAATAAAAATAAATAAAAATAAAAACAAATAAAAACAACCTGAACATATTTCCAGACCTAGCTACTAATTTTTAATGGTTATGTAGGAATCCATTATGTAGATGTACTGTAAAGTATTTCACTAATTATTATTGAATAGTTTCCTGATTTTTTTCAGTATTTCAATATTATTAGTCTCACTATGATTAAAATCTATAATTAAAATCTTTGTACATTAATTATATGCATCTTCACAAATGTGTCCACTTCTTCTCCTTAAATAAATTCCTATGTGTGGACTTGGTGTTCAAGCAGTACACTGAGGCATTTGATATGCATTGTTAAGTTGCCTAAAATATGTCAATTTCTACCAGTACCATACAGCTGTGCCCATTTCATAGGATCTTCATAAACACTCAAAATTATCAAATTTTTAGCATTCCACATTCCAAGAAGAAAAAAAGAAATGACTGTTTTTATTTTCACTTCTGGTTACTAGTGAGATTGAACCTATTATATGCTTATCAGGCAAATGTTTTCTCCCCTTTTGAATTGCTTATTTATGTCCTTAGCATAAGGGGTGTTTATCTTTTTTAATAAATAAATTTTAATAGCTCTTATAGACTTGTGATATTAGTCATATATGTTTATCATATATGTAGCATTTTTAGCAATTTGTCATTTGTCTTTTAATTTTATCATAGACTAGTATTAGCCCTTAGCTCTCATATGTTACATTGAAATTATTTTTTTCAGTTTGTCATTTCTCTTTTAACGTCGCTAACCTTGTATTTTGACTTCAGGAGCTTTCATTTATGAAGTCTTATTTAACAGTAATTCCTTTTTAAAATTTTGTGTTATGTTTAGGAAGTCCTTTCACATCCCCAAGAATATAGACATATTCACTTACATTTTCTCCTACATCTTTATTTTAAAAGACTTTATTTATTTATTTATTTGACAGAGAAAGAGCACAAGCAAGGGGAGTTGCAGACGGAGAAGCAGGCTCCCCAGTGAGCAAGGGAGCTCGACACAGGGCTGGATCCCAAGACCCTGGGATCATAACTTGAGCACAAGGCAGACGTTTACCCACTGAGCCACCCCTGGGGCCCTACTACTTCTTTGATGACTCTAAATTTCACATTAAGCCGTGTTTAACTCAGGAATAGGTCAAGGAGCGGCTAATGTTATTACCAGAAGCTCAATATCGGGCTTAATAGCAGTTGCAGGCCACTGAAGAATTCATTTTACACATTCTAGGTAAGAGTTCTGGTACTCTACATCATATAAAACAAAAACTGAATAGAGCCACAGCACCTAAATTATGTGCACATAGTATAAAAAACTGGCAATATCAACCCTGGTGAGAAGATGACAGGAAATATGAGAATATATTATTTTAACAGCTTGGAGTGAAATACTTATATTCCAGGCTGATGAAATGGCCATCATGCTGAGGGATGCATGCTCTCAAAAAATATTTGATAGTCCACTATGAGCTCGCTGGGGTTACAATAAACAAAACAGTGAGGTTTACAGGTCTTAAGGGGTGGGATAAACAAATGAATAATATGCTTTCAGATTAAGTACTTTAAATTAAATTAAGCAGTTAAGGGGATGGGGAAGTTGTTATTTTAGCGTCGTTAGGGAAGACTCCTCTGGGGAGAGGAGTCATTGAGAAGATGCTTAGTTGATGAGAGCAAAGATATGAAATGAAAATATTGTAGCCTAGGGCAGCCCGGGTGGCTCAGCGGTTTAGCGCCGCCTTCAGCCCAGGGCGTGATCCTGGAGACCCAGGATGGAGTCCCATTTCGGGCTCACTGCACCGAGCCTGCTTCGACCTCTGCCTGTGTCTCTGCCTCTCTCTCCGTGTGTCTCTCATGAATAAATAAAGTCTTAAAAAAAAGAAAATATTCTAGCCTATATATAGTTATAGAGGTGGGAACAAGTTTGGTTTGTTGGAAGAATATTGAGAAAACGTGTAGTGGCAGTGTTATCTGGAAACAGAAAACAAAAAAATGTAAAAAGAAACACAGAAACACCCTAAAAACTTGGACAAGATTGTTTTTTTAAGTTAACTGTGAAAACAGGAATTGGATGCTGTGTGGTCGGTTCCCTAACTTCCTTCAGGCATTAATACCATCTAAGAAAGGCCTTCCTTAACTGTCTTTTTACAAATTCCAACGTTATCAGATTTTCCCATCCTGTTACAATCATCGCCCCTTTTCAAGCATTTCAGAAAATTACCATCTCAGAGAGGCCATCTCTAACCACTCTTTAAAATTGCAATTCCCATTTACCCCCACCCAGCACTCTCCCACCCCACCCCCTTTCCGAATCTTTTTTCTCCCCAGCATTTATCACCGATAGATATAGATATATAGTAATTATTGTCCCTCCCCCAAGTACTAGGAACCATGAGAAAGTAGAATATAAAGAACCGTAAGAACTGGGATTTTGGTCCGTTTTAATTTCCGTTGTATTCCCAACATCTACTACAATGCTTGACATACAGTTGGCACTCGATAAATATATGTTGAATAAAAGGTAAGACGCTGTTCAACTTAGTCTGGACCAATTGTGTGAATTGACGCCAGGTTGGACTAGTATCGCATTTCTCGCTCTCTGAAAAGGGCTTCAAGCAGTCAAGTGGTGACGTTCTTCAGTTTTCAAAAACGGGAGAGCTAAGGTTCCCACAGTTCTCAGAACGCGAATTTCTCGCCACAATTCAAAATGGCGGAGGAGGGTGGGGCCTGTCACATGGTGGGCGTCACAGCAGCTCTCCTTTTCCAGACTGCTGGCCCGCCTTGCCGCGTCGTCTGCTGCCCCCTTCTTCCTCCCGCCGAGCCTTTTCGAGGAATCGCCTGGGATTGGCTAATAGGCTGGGAGTGGGGCTGCAGGGCCGGGACGCGGCATCATCACTTCCTGTTGTGGGCTGTCGTTTCCTGTCGCTGCTTGGTAACAATGGGGAAGATAATGGCTGCCTGAGCAACGTCTCGGAGCAGGCGCTAGGCTAGAGGCGGGTCTCAACCAGCGACTCATCGGAGGCGGGCTTGAGAGCAGCGGCAGGGGAGGCGCGCAGGATCCTCAGCGGCGGCAGCAGCCAAACCGACGGAGTCGGACCCGACACTAAAACCGAGTAAGTGAAGCCTTGGGAAATCCTCTTGAGAAATGGATGGAGAGCGAGGGAAAGACAGCGGAGCTGCAGCTGCCGTGTTCTCTCAAAATGGCCTGAGTCCCGCGTTGTGGCGGACGCTCAGCACCGCCTCCGGACCCCAGGCGCTGATTGCTGCGGGGGGCTCCGTGGCGTAGTCGCCGCTGCCATTTTAGTCACAGTCTCTTGAAGAAGGGGAAGGAGGTGGGTAGTACTTCCTCTCCGTGGCGGTGCGAGCCAAAGCCGGGGGCCCTCCACAGTCTGGAGAAATTGGGGGAGGCGATTTTTGAGTGTTGGCCTCAGGCGTGAGAATCTTTGATAGTCTTAAATTTTTCTCTTTGGTTATCTGGAGGCGTCCCTCGCCTTCCCATCCCCCCTTTTATATGGCGGGCTTGGGTTTGGGAAAAGGGGGAAATATCAGTCTGCTCTAAGTCAGCTGCTGGGAACTCTTGGGCCTTAGATTTCCCAGGATTTGCAAAACCCCATTTTGAGCCCTTTTGCTGGGTACTATCAATTAGGCGCCCCCTGGGGCCACGATGACATCTTCCCTGAGGATCCGGGGCAACTGTGGTTTTGCTCCCTTACTCAATAACCCTGGCATAGCCCTTGCCAGATATCACTGCAAGGATCCCCTGAAAAGGCAGGGAAAAGCCATTGCGTGTTGTTTTTTCCCTGGGTAAGGGTGGGAATTGGGCCAAATGATTTTCAACTTAATTTCCGTTCAATCCGGCAACAACCCAACCCCTCCCCCCTCAAAGAGAAAAGCCTAAGGGTCTCGGCTTTTGCGGGCGGTACCTGCCACGTACGCCATAGCTTTAGTAACTAGTATTAACCGGTTGGGCTTCTGCTTCCTGAATACTCAGTCCCTTTTTCCCTTATGCTGATTAATTTCAAGATGGAGGAGACAGCCACGTTCCTTCCCTAGACAGTTTCCCCATACTTATTCCACAGGTTACTCTGGGAATCTGAGGCCTAGCAGTCTTGTTATTTAGGTCATTCTTTTTGTTTGGGGGCAAGAGGAAGCATTTATATCAGGTTGTCATCCACCATTTGCGAGGTCCCACATTAATTTTTTGGTGCAAATAAAGAGCCCGCATTTCCTCAATCAGAATTAACCGCAGTCGCTTTGGATGATTGAAGGGAGGAAGAAATAAATGTACTATAGTCGTTTCTACTACTAGAAACATGTATTTGATTCTTCCTCATTAAAGACAAAATTACTCATATCACCCTATCAGGTACGTTATGTCCATCCTGAATGACTTGCGACCAGGCAGGCACAATTAGAGCCCTCCAAAAATCAGTTTTCTAGATTATAAAAATAAAGTACCCAGGAAGACCAATCCAGATGCTTTTTAAAGTATGATTTAGGAAACTGTTGCACTGAAAAATGTTTCATTCTTTAGCCTAAGTATCTTGATGATCTTTCATACTTTAGTTTCTCCATAGACTACTGTAATGTGCCAAGTAAGTCCTTGAAAGTATCAGAATCTGAAAATATTACTGGTTTGAAAAAGAAAGGCCTATTTTAAGCAAGCTTATATTAAAAGGTAGATTGGCTTTCAGCCTTTAAAGAAAATCTGATATCTAACACAAGATTCCTGGTTTCCTCTGACCTTCTCCATCTTCCCAAATATCCTAATTAGGTTGGGTTATGGGGTGTGTAACTTAAGATATATAGGATGTGTTTTTTTGAGGATGTGTCTATTTCATAGAAAATGTGTATCTTATGAAAGAGGAAGAATAATGGATTCTTTTTTTTTCTAGAGCAGAGAGTGAAGAAAACTAAAATCCAGTTTATTGTATTACAATACTATGTCATAACAGTCAGGTAATTTATTTTTTGTTGCGTCTCCTGATGATTTATGTGTAGAATGCATGTTTAAAAATATTTATTTTGTATTGCAGGCCCTGTAATTGGATGGGCTTATTTGATATATGTTTATTGGTGTTGGGCATTTTTCATAATGAGAATGGGTATTTTTCATTGGGAATTCAAAGGGTAGTGTGTCTGAATAACTGAAACTCTGCTAGTGTTTATCTGTGAATTTTCCTCTTTTAAAATAATGTCTGAAGTTTACCAGTACCCATATAAAACAGAAAGAACAAAATAGAAATTTGCTGCTTTAAATCATTGTTGGTGGGATGGGTCTAAATAAATAGCGTTTAAATGTTCATTGAATAACTAAATGAAATATCAGTAGAATATCTTGCAGGAATGTAATCTTACATTATTTTGTGTGGTGTTCATTTTTTTCCTTTAAGATCCAAAATGTCATAATTAATATATAATACTCTGATATTAACTCCTTTCATCATCATCATCATTGTTAAGGTAAGCACATAATTTATTGCCTTAACCAGGATGCTTTTTTTATGCCAACAGGTGCAAACCTGTATTGTGCCAAGCAAACGGGGATGGAGTTAGCCTAAATTCATAACTAACTTGAATGCTTATGTGCTGTGTCCTGTGCTTCACATGCATGACTTTATAATCTTCACAGCAAAGCCTTGTGAGGATATTAGCTGTTTTACCTAGTTAACTGAGACTCAAGGAAGTTAAACATTTTGTCCTCAATTAAATAGCTAATAAGTAGTAGAGCCCCCATTTTAACCCAGGTCTCTCTGATGCTGAAGTCACTAAACTTTTATGCCTCTAGACTTAATTGCTCTCTAATTAGATTGAAAAAGGAAAGAAAATAAAATTTGTAATTAAAGAATGTGTAGGTTATGTCATATCCAAAACTTTTGTTCCCACTTAAAGGGAATCTGCTTTATGATGCAGGTGACACTTTTTTTTTAGCAATTTCCCTCTCCCCTTCTTTGTGAAATGTTTTTAAGGAAAAATGGTTTTAAGAAATAGCTTAATGTAATGATATCCAGAAATGTTGTGCTGGTTGGATATATTCTTTCAGGTTAGCTAACATGTGAGGACTTAATACAGTAGGTCAAATGGGACGTCTGCATCTATGGAATTATAAATATATTTTTACATAGCCTTAGTAGATTGCAAAATAGAGCAAATCACTCACCAGCTTCTTGTGTTTTGAGTTACCATAGAGTAGATAACAAATTAGAAATGAAAAGTTCTCTCTCAAATCTAGACCCAATGAGGTGCTAGAATTTTGGGCCACTGCCTATGACATGTTTCTCTTTTGTAAGTCTACTTCCTTATCATCTCTATAACACATAGATTTCCAAAACCTTATGACCCATCGATTTCACAAAGTATCAGTTTACATAATCCATAGACATTTTGAAGAAAGCAGTTATACTTCCATGTCTTTTTTCCTTTATTATTTTTCCCACCCTTGAATATGGAAATTTCCCAGATAATCAAACATTTCATTTTTCCTGTCATCAGTTGAGGTTTTATTTTTTTTTAATATGAAAATCTTGGCAGTTTTGAACAATTCAGGAATATGTTTATGAATTTGTGGTTTTGCTTCTAAAGTGTATGGTTGATCTTTTTGTTGTAGATTTTCTGACCCAAGACTTTAATTTCATTAGTTATAGCAGTACCTACATATGTGTGAGACAAATATCTATAGACAGTTCATGGTGTGTATATAGATTTGTGGACCTTTTGCAATAATTTCATGACTACAGATTGGGCTGCCATTATAACATTTGTATGGTGGTGAACATGATACTTTGTAGGAGGAAGGAGATACTTGTGTTCAATATTTTAAACTTTATTTAGAATGAAGAATGAATGGTTTCTTTCCTCTCACTCTTCACTTAACTGTAGGGAAAAAGAAGTTAACTCTTAATTACAATTTTCATTTTTTTATTGACCAAAGTTCCTGTTAATGTCAATTGCATCTAAGGTGACCATATTAATTTATCCAAGCTGGAATGCTTTTGAGAGTGAAAGAGGACCGTATTAATAATTACTATGGGACAACAGGTGTAGATTGCCATTCTTCTGGACAAACTGGGGACATATGGTGACTTGTTATCATTTCTATGTAGGAACACTGGTTCAGGAAGCACAGTTGTCAGCATGTTTGGTTTTGTAACAAAACTGTTTTCCTCAAATAACATAACAGTCATTTGTATAGGTAATGCTTTCTTTTTTTTTGGTCAAGAGATTTTAATTTTAAAGATTCGCTTCACTTACTAAGAAGTTAATTTTTGATGGAAAGCTCATGTTCTTAAATTAGTACCTTATCGATTAACACCAAAATTGCTGGTAATCAGTGATTTTACATTAATAACTTTTTTTTAAACACATGAACATTTTGTTTTTTTTTTTTTTTGACTTCTTGGGACTAATGAGAAGGCAGAATCGAGTTTGTGTGGGTTAAGACCAAATTCTAATTTAGTAACATAGCTCAATAAAAAAAGAACATGAAATGGGTAATCGAAGATTAAATTTACTTTCTAAAGTACTTGAGTGAACAGAAATGTCATTAATGGTTTTCTTTTTTAACTAACTTGTTCCTATGAATTGATAGCATTTGATTTGTTTGATCTCTGTCCTCTGATTCGTTGATGTTCTTATTAATAGTCTTTCGATTTAACTGTTTTAGAGGATTTGTAATAGAACTGTTTGTGAGCTGCAAGTCAGTAGACTTCCTGCCAAGAGATGAGACACATGAGGGACATTTCTGAATCCTTTTTTTCCCCTGCTGTCCTTTTCAAGTGGTAACAATAGAAGAATATAAAGGAGGCTCGAGTAACACGGCCATGCAGATACTATTTTATAATATTGTATTGCTATAATAGCATCAACAGTGGTAGAAATCTTGGTAGCATCTTTTGACAGGCCACTATTGGAAATAATAAACAAATTGTGTGGGTGGTGACAGACCTCATGCAATGGGTAAAGGTAGTGAAATATCACCCTGTTCTGTTTTTTTTTTTTTTTTTTTTTAGAGAGGGATGCTTTATATATGTTTTGAAAAAAGTAAGATAGTCACAAAAGAGAGACAGAAGGGCATAAGTGAAATGGTAGCAAGAAAAGCACAGCTTTTTAAGCTTATATCCTAGTTATTCATGTTGTTTCTTAAGCTTTATTTTTGACCTATTATCATAATGTGACCTGGGCTATATTTTATTCATAGTCACAGATTCATAGAGCTGGAAGGTACCTTATGGATGGTTTTAATCCAGTGCTCTTAATATTGATGAAGATCCTGAGGCACAAGAGATTAAGTGAATTGACCAAATTTACATAGGGTTAATGTTATAGCCAAGACTAGAACCCAGTATCTCCTTTTTTTTTTTCTTTTCACAGAACCAAATTCCACCCTTTTACTGATAGGATAAAAAAAAGCTATCTGATTGTCAGTCATCTTTTATTTGTTTTGTTACAAATCTGTAAAATTTTAATTAAACATTTTGTATATAAAGAATTCTCAACACTTTTGGAGGCTATATACACACAATGGTACTTTATATTGTGACCTCAAATTCAGTGGTTCTTTGTAATTTGACTTTTTAAAAAACTGCATGAGGTATTTTTTATTTTGGCAATGGTATTATTGAACTATTTATTGACAAGTATCACATGTCATTAATTTTCGTTTATTTGAGGTTCTTCATGAAGCTCTGTTGCAAAGTGATGCTTGTTCTTTTTCAGTATGATACATTTTATGTTGCTACTATCTTTTTTTTTAATTGGCATGTTCTGCTTTAGAACACTATTGAGCTGGGAGCTTTTATGAACACAAAAGATGAATATGCTCAAGATACTTTGGTAGTTAGTTGATTCTAAGTTACCTTGATTCTTCCTTCCCACATACCTTTTTGTTTTTAAGAAGAGATGATTTCTTCCAGACTTAATAGATGTGGCTTATTTTTAAATTAATATTCACACAAGCATTTGAATTTCAGAATTTAGTTTTATATAAGTCTTTTGTTGAACAGTATTTTGGTACCTTGAGTTTCCTTCATTGGATACTATGATGCAGTATGTCTATTGAATATATATGTGTGCTTAGCACCATGTCTCTTGCCCCATTAGTAGTGAAAGATATGGTTTAAGTAACTTTTCACCCTAATGTAACAAAATTGCATTTTTAAAGTTTGGAGTACATGGATGAAGAGAATTAATGAGAGACTTTTAACAGTGGTCAGAAACATATAATATACTAATATATAATAATGACTATAGAAGAAGTTGAGATCACTAACAGTGCTTTAAAATTCTCAAGGTGAATAAAATCTGTCTTAAATTCCCTGATTACAGAATAAACCTCAGGTTTGGTTTTCTTACTGGCTTGTCCTCGCTGGAGTTAATTTACCTGACACAGTCATACATTCATTGACCAAATGAGTAGTTTTTGAAATGACTGGGCAAAATTTCCAATTTGGCTGCATGTTTCCAGGATTGAATTTGGATATATTGGCACACAGTACTCTGAAAGAAATAAGGTTAATAAAATAGGCTATTTTTTGTTTTTAAAACAAAAATACTAAAACTTGACTTATTCAAAAGTAAGTCCTGCTTGGTTCATATTGCTTATAAAAGATATTTTGTTATTTTGGGAGTTTTCATACCAAGAGTGAACATGGTATAAACAGCTCATAGTGAGGTTGAATACTTTCGACATGCCTATTGGGATGGAAGGAATGTGTTTTAAGGTATGTAGTTTTGGGATATTATTGGGAGGTGGTTGTTCATTCAGTGAAAAGTTGACTGGATTTGGAATTAGGAGACCTGGATTTAATTACTGGCTCTTTCTACGTATTAGCCACATGGCCTTTGGCAAATCACTTTCTCTTTCTATACTTCTGTTAGGTATAAAATATAGGTGACTATTCCTACTTTATAGGATTGTTGTAAGGATTAAATGAAATATATATGGAGGGCCTGTGTAAATAAATGGTGGTGGGTATTGCTTATAACTAGGAAGAGACCCAAGTGACTTAACAGTTAAATATTTGTTCTCTTAAATTGTTCTGTTGGTAAGCTTTTATAGAAATATTAAGTTTAAAAGTGTCTGATGTTAATTATATACCTAATCCACAATTTTTTACTTAACCCACATGAATATTATAACTGAAAGTAAGATAACTAAATATAGAGTTAAGATCCTCTCTTTTATAATGAAAGAAGGAGCCCAGGAACGTGGGAGGATTCTTCTTTCCTTTTAGTAGTTAATTTTTTTAAAAAATTTTATTTATTTATTCATGGGAGACACACCAAGAGAGGCAGAAACATTGGCAGAGGGAGAAGCAGGCTCCCTGCAGAGAGCCCGAAGTGTGACTCCATCCTAGGACTCCAGGATCACTCCCTGAGCCAAAGGCAGACCCCCAACCACTGAGTAGTTAAATTGGAAATGTATTGCAGTGTCCACCATAAAAGTAGAATCGAGAGACCCATTTTGGTAACAATTCTTTATTAAAATTTGACACCAAAATGGAGAGAGCACTATATTTGATCATTTGAATTATGATGTCCTGACATCTTTAGCGTGTTTAACTGTTAAAATGTTCATTTTCACTTACCAGTAGTGATACTACATCTACCAAGGGCTGAACTTGTGACTTAAATTTATTATATTTTTTTCATTTTGTGCCACTTAGGTAATAAAGGGACTGCTTAAAATAAGACCAAACTCATGGGTGGGTGGGGTGTATGTAAAATTATTTTACAAGGCATTTGAGGACATTGCTTACATTCAGGATTCCCCCCCCCCTTTTTTTCCCAAAATGAAATTCCTTCTAGTCCAGGGGAGCCATGTCAGTGCTGAAATCTCTTGCCCCCCCACCCCCCTCGCCCAGCCTAGGAGAAATGCAGTTAGGCAGACAGGAGGCAAGAGTAGGGAGGCAAATCAGATTTTTCTCTCCTTGTCCCCTAACCAACTACAAGAAACAAACTGCTTCTTTAATGGGAATCTATACCTTAGCAAAAACATTGTGTTCTGTTTAATGAAGTCTTGCTGGTCTGGTTGCAGTTTTGAAATAAATAAGTGTGTTGCAGGGATGTCATGTGGGAAAATCATTTTCCTTGATTTTCTCTGGTATATATATGAGAAGGGGAAAGGAGAAAAGGATGTGATTGTGGAAGTAATAGTAATTTGGACAATCGTGTAGTAATTTGGACAATCGTGTTGCTTTGTGAGTGTGTCTCATTGTTAAAATGTTGAATTTAGAGATAAAATTAAACCAAGATAAAAATTCTTGCATGGACTACACTAACCTGTAAGTTCACCAGGCAAGAGCTGTTTAGTCAACAGTCCCTAAAATCACAGTGTCAGTAGGGTCTTGTATAGATGTATAATGTTTTATCTCTACTTGACATGTAGGAAATGATAGAAATTCTCAAAGGTTAGGAATGAATCTTGAAGATTGGTGAGCATAGGAAAGAATCATCTATTCCATGTGAATTTGTAGAATATTCAGCATTATTTTATGTTTGGAAAACATAAAGAGGATATAGAAGTAGTGGATTTATAGAGTATGAAAAATATAGTGGGAACACATTGAAAGTCTTCCCTTAATGTGGGATTTCTCTACCTTACAAACATTTTTTTTTTCAAATTGCACTGCCCAGTGGGATAGCCACTAAGCACGTGAAATGTCACCAGTGTAACTGTGGAGCTGAACTTTTCGTTTTCTTTAATTTTAACTAAGTTAAATAAAAACTGAAGGAGTGTGTATTTTCTCATTAAATACAACTTTGTTCTTTTGGCAGGACTACATTTTACTTTAACCATTGAAAATTTAGTGTCCAACTTGAGATGTATTGTGAATATAAAATACCGCATTTCAAGACTTAAGTATTAAGAAAAGAATATAAAACATCTAATTTTTTATAATGAGAACATGTTAACATGATACTTCGGTGTTGGGTATATAAGATTACTAACATTATTTCAAAGATAGAAAAGACCGGGACGCCTGGGTGGCTCAGCGGTTGAGTATCTGCCTTCAGCTCAGGCCATGATCCCGGGTCTGGGGTCTGGGGATCGAGGCCCACGTCAGGCCCCCTGCGAGGAGCCTGCTGCTTCTTTTGTCTGTGTCTCTGCCTCTCTCGTTCTCTGAGTCTCTCATAAATGAATAAATAAAATCTTTTTTTTTTTTTTTTAAAGAAAAGACCATGTAAGGCACAAAGTGCCACTCTTAGTGGCTCAGACAAACACTGTGCAGGTATGGATGAGAAAATTGCTAGCCGAGCAAGTAATAGCTTCTTAGGAGGTAAGATTTCATTGAACCTGAAATGAGGGGAGACTAAGAAAGGGCTGAGGGAACAGGGTTAGTTGAAGTGTAAAGGTAGTGAAGTACAAGGTGTATTGGAGGGCAGAGATGGAACCCCTTAAGTGAATTGGTCTTGTCAAAGTGTTACAACAAAATTATGGCGCTGGAATATGTAGCTATTTTAATAGGACCCTAGGCCCAGAATAGAAAACCAGGAGACATTCCCATCCTTAATGACATTTTAGTTCAAAGGGTCTTTTGAAGTCAGTCTATTCAAACTCCTAGCTAATAAGGAATCTCCTCTTAATATCCTGCCTGTGCTTGAATGTTTCCAGAGAATGCGTAGTTTGCTTGCTTCAAGAGGCTGGTGGCATCTCCACTTTTGGACAGTTTGTTAGAGCTTTGTATTAAAAGAATTTTCTGCTTCCATATTTCTTCAGCTATTGTCCCTGGTGTGATTCTGTGGTTCTGCTCTTTCATGCTATAACTGTAAACATTTGACATTGGTGATCATGCCCATTTTTAGTCTTGTCTTCAGGCTAGATATCTCCAGGTAATTCAGCATTTCCTTTTTGGTGTTCCCTAGCTTATCATCTTGGTCACTCTAGATCTGAACAACAGATTATAGTGGGTCTGTTACTCCTTTTATTTAAATACTGTGATCTATGAAAGCACCAGGAGACTCTCTTAGGTTCCATAGCAGGTCAAACAGGCTTTTTATTGACTTCTGTTAACTTAAGAATCTTCAGATCTTCTTCATGTGAACTGCTTTTTTCACAGGAGTTGGTTTCCCCCCTACTCTGTACTCTTACTAGGGGTTATTTTAGTTTGACAGTCCTTCATAAAGCATTCAGGATAGCACATTTTATCAACATTTTTGTTGATTTCAGCTCATCCTCATAATCCACTGAGAATTTAGGGCATTATTTATCATAAACATACATCTTCATTACTAATTCCCAGCTTTGAGTTGCTTAGATTTGGTTAGCATGTCTTTGATATGGTTCTTTTTTAAATGCTGAAGACAGGACTGTTTGCAGGTTAACATTGCTTTGAGGGTGGTGTTTGACAGCTGTGAATCTGTTAAACTGTATTGTCTTCATGCTCTTTGCTACTCATGCCGTGCTTCTTATGATCAGCAGCATCAGCAGCACTTGGAGGCTTATTTAAAATGCAGGTTCTCAGGCCCCATCCCAAATCTACTGAATCAGAATCTTTTTTAAAATTTGCCATGTGATTCACTCATATGCTGAAGTTACAGAAGTGCTGACTTTAGCTTACATTTCTCCGTGACGCTAAGGATGTAAAATCTTCTCAGACTCTGCAGAAGTCAAGCCAGACTAGTCAACAGTGTTATCCTTACATGTTCCTGTCAAAGAGATTCTCAACCCTAACTGCACAATAGAATTCTATTGTAGAATAGAATTTTTAAAATATTGCTAGCTGGCCAATTCCAGAGAAAGTTTCCCAGGTGATTCTAATGTGCAAATCAAGGTTGAGAACTATTCCTCTGTCACGCAAATAAGGTTAATTTGGCAGTGAACCCCACTTCTGGTGAACAAATTTTCTACTACATGTTTGCTATATATCTGATAGTCTTTACAGAATTTCCCCCTAGGTTTATTGTCAGATTTTGCTATGCTAAGTTGATAGACTTCACTCTATTTGAAGATTATTAGGTCATTTCTAAATCTAGTATTTTTAGTGTCTTTTCAGTTCTCTGTGATTTCTCAAAGATTAACATTAGAAGTTTTGCAGTTTGGGGTCTTTATTCTCTTTGAGAAGTTTGTTTTTCCATGGTTTACCCCTGGAAAGTGATTCTCCTTGTTGAATAAAATAGAAACAAAACAGAAGTTAGGTTCTTCTACCTTTCATCCTTTGTTAATATACCAACTCCCCCACCTACTCAGTACAAGACCCTTTTCTTGTTTCAGACTACGTCTTTCAAAGCCATTTTAAAAATCTCCCATATTTTTGTAAGTTTCTGTTCCATATGGGCTTTAACCTCCCTGACACTCTTCTTCAGATTTTATGCCATTCTTATAACAGTCCTTCGTGTGTGAGTTTTCTGTTATCTTTGGTTCATGTCCTTCAAATGTCAGAACTTTTCAGACATTTCTGTTGTCTTTCAAGATTTTTGTTTTGAAAGCCTTTCATCCCTACTGAGTTGTACTTTTTTATAAATTATTTTTGGGGCACCTGGGTGGCTCAGTTGGCTAGGTGTCCGGCTCTTGATTTTGGCTCAGGTCATTATCAGGATTGTGAGATGGAGCCTCGCATCAGGCTCCTCATGGAGCCTGCATAAGAATCTCTCCTCTCCCTCTCCCTCTTCCCTGCCCCATGCTCTCTCTCAAAAGAAAATTTATAAATTATTTTTAGAACTATTTACTGATCCTTCACAAGTGGACTTTGTCCTAACTTTCATGTTGTTAACTTTAAAAATAGTAAGTGCTTAAGAACATAAGTGAATATTACTGGTGGTTTTATTTGGTTTGAAGAATTATGGCTGAAGTTTCTTTTTCCTTTATGCTTTTCTGTATTTTTTTTAAGTTAGCTGCTTACTGTTCCCAATACAAAATTGTATTCCTTAGCTACATATGGAAAATTTTGGCTTTCTTCTGTTTGTTTTTTACTTTTCATTGCCTGACCTATATAACTTTAAGCTGTTGATTTCCAGTCTTCTTAAAGTTTCAAGTTCTAAAAACCAGACAGGTAGAGAAGCTTGTTTTGTTTGTTTGTTTTACTATCTGAAAGAGGGTTTGTTTTTATTTTTGTCTTTAGTATTGAATTGTGAACATCCAGATACTTCATGTGTTGTGGTGGGATTAAATCTTAGCACCAATATAGATTACCTCTTCCACAATCAGATTTGCATATTTTCATGGAATTAACTTTTTTTTTTTCATTGTGATCTTAAGGTCAAACTGGCGTTGAAAGAAGAACTAGAGGATGAAATACTTTGTTTGGCATCTTATTTTAGATTGCTTACTACTGTTGTCTTCATTGGTGTGGTTGGTTGAGAGTAATAGAAAAGCCAGGTAGTAATTTGTTCTTTTGCTTTGCTGATCAGAAAATAAAATTGAGGGATCCCTGGGTGGTGCAGCGGTTTGGCGCCTGCCTTTGGCCCAGGGCGCGATCCTGGAGACCCGGGATCGAGTCCCACGTCGGGCTCCCGGTGCATGGAGCCTGCTTCTCCCTCTGCCTGTGTCTCTTGCCTCTCTCTCTCTCTCTCTCTCTCTCTCTCTCTCTCTCTCTCTCTATCTATCATAAATAAATAAAAATTAAAAAAAAGAAAAGAAAATTGAGCATATTACATAGTAACTTAGAAAGAGAAGCCCAAATTTCTACAAAGTTTTTCTTGATAAAACTCAAAATGTAGTAATAATGATGATGGGGTAGTGTTTTGTAATTTAGGTTTAATAACAAGAAGAATGGCATTCTTTTTTGGAGGGATAATGTTTTGCTTAATCAGGGCTAAATATATTCCTCATCAAAACTATTTGCAGATACTCATCTCGTGTTACTGACTTGAAATGAGATTTTCCATATCTCCTTTTTTTTTAAAGATTCTATTTATTCATGAGAGACACACACACACAGAGAGAGAGAGGCAGAGACATAGAGGGAGAAGCAAGCTCCTCACAGGGAACCTGATGTGGGACCCAATCCCGGGATCACTCCCTGAGCTGAAGGCAGACACTCAACCACTGAGCCACCCAGGCATCCCATCAATATCTCATTTTTGGTAATGTCTTTCACACATAGAGGTACAAGAAAATCTTGAAGATATTGCAGGTTCAATTCCAAACTAACATAATAAGCAAATATTGCAGTAAAACAAGTCAAATGAATTTTTTGGTTTCCCAGTGCATATAAAAGTTACGTTTACACTATACTGAAGTCTGTGAAGTGTACAATAGCATTATGTCTAAAAAGCAATGCAGAGCTTAATTTAAAAATGCCTTAGTGCTAAAAAAAATGTTAACCGTCATTTGAACTTTCAGTGAGTCATAGTCTTTTTGCTGATAGAGGTTCTTGCCTTGACATTGCTGCAGCTTCTACATCAGCACTTGCTGCTTCACTTTGCACTTTTATGGTATGGAGATGACTTCTTAAGCCTCATGAACCCACCTTTGAGCTTTTCTTGTGCACTCTCCTTACCTCTCTCAACCTTCATAGAATTGAAGAGAGTTTCGGCCGTTGCTCTGGATTAGACTTTGGCTTAAGGGAATGTTGGGGCTGGTTTGATCTTCCTATCCAGACCACTGAAACTTTCTCCATATCAGCAATAAGGCTGTTGCACTTTCTTATATCATTCATATATTCACTGAATTTCAGCTTTAATTTCCTTCAAGAACTTTTCCTTTGCATCCACCATTTGGCTGTGGCTTTTTGGCTTATCATGGCTTTTGACATGGCTTCCTCACTAAGCTTAATCGTTTCTAGCTTTTGATAAGAAGTGGGGGAGGTGTGATTTTTCCTTTCATCTGTACACTTAGAGGCCATTGTAGGTTTATTAATTGGCCTAATTTCAATATTGTGTCTCAGAATAGGGAAGCTCAAGGAAAGGGAAGGAGACAAGGGAACAGGTGGAGCAGTCAAAAACACATCTATCCGTTAAGTTTGCCGTCCTATATGGGTATGGTGCATGGCACCCCAAAAACAATTACAACATCAAAGATAACTGATCGTGGATCACCATAACAGCTATGATAATGATGAAAAGCTTGAAATATTCCAGTAATTACCAAAATGTGAGACAGAGATATGAAGTGAACTAATGCTGCTAGAAAAATAGCACCAGTAGACTTGCTCCCTGCAGGGTTGTCACAAAGCTTTCAGTTCATTAAAAAACAGTGTCTGAAGCACAACAAAACGTGATATACCTATATTGCTATGTTATCAATACTTGTGGATATCTATCCATATATTTATCCCTTAAAGAAGGCATCTATAGAATTCATTTGATATTTACCTTTTAGTGTATCATTACACAGCAGTTATCACTTTTATTTTTTTAATTGAAGTTCGATTTGCCAACATACAGTGTTAACACCAAGGGCTCATCCCATCAAGTGCCCTCCTCAGTGCCCGTCACCCAGATACCCCATCCCCACGCCCGCCTTCCCTTCCACTACCCTTTGTTTGTTTCCCAGAGTTAGGAGTCTCTCATGTTTTGTCTCCCTCTCTAATTTTTCCCATTTTCCCTCCTTTCCCTTAAAATCCCTTTCACTATTTCTTATATTTCCTGTATGAGTGAAGCCATATGATGATTGTCCTTCTCTGATTGACTTAAATCAAGGTTAGGTGGAAACTCCTCAGATACATAATTAAATGGATTTTGAAATAAGGAAATTTTCTTTGTACTTGAAATAAAGTCCGAAAAAAGCTTCTGGAACTGTAATTTGTGCTTAGAAAATAAATCTGCTACAAATTTGTATGGGAATGGAGCTCTTGTTTCTTTGATGGCATAAGAAGTGCATAAAGCAGCTTGCTTGACGTGATTCCAGTGTTGTTAAAATGATTTTACTGCAGTATGTTTTGCATATAGGTGCTGTTATCAAGTAGCAGAGCAAGTTAGGATATTCAGCTTCTATTTATGACAAATTCAGAGAACTGGTGATGGTTGAGTCCACAATAAAATTCACCATTAACACTACTGGTTCAGTAATGTGATAGATTCAGATAGTTTCTACAAACTATCTGCTGATGAATAATACAAGGAATAACCATAGACTTTAAGCACCTTACATTTTCACAAGCTTTATGAATTTGTCCAACTTGTCTTTTGCTGCTTTACACATACAGTTGCCACCTCTTCAGTTACAACACATCTTAGCAGACTCCACTTCAAACTGTATGTAGTGTTTTTACTCAACTTTTTTGAAATACCACCTGAAGTTGCTCCATGCAGATTATTCATAGAGGCTACTTTATAGTTACTTCAAACTTCTGGAGTAATCAACACTTGATTCTTTGAATAAACAACTGAATAGTATCAATTACATTTGTTGACTCATCAAGGGCCAAGAAAAAACACTCAAAATCATTTGCTGTCTCATTTTTCAATCAATTATGACATATCACAATATCCTGGGGTTTTTAAGCAACTGTTCTCACCAAAAGGCTAATAATCAACTTTATTTCCTCTGGACACATTTCTTTAGCTTCTGCAGTCAGGCACAGTTTTAATTAATTCACCATCAATAATACAGCTTTTCTTGCATAGCCAACAAACAAGCAACTTGGAAACTTACTGTGATTGAAGCCTTGTCTTTTATCCTTATGAGAAAATATTTTGTGTTGAGATATTTTATTTTAAATTTTCCAATTTTTCGGACTGTAATTTTTCGGACTTTTGTGATGAATACTTGATCTGATCACATGAACATGTATATTACATTAGCACAGTTAAGTAGTGTCATTGCATACTAAACTCAGTCTTTTCCATCTCACAACAGAATAATCCATACTATGCCTTTAAGAGTGACATTCAAAGTACACTTTTGCTTCATTTGACATGAGAATGTGCCAGTAATTTCTTAAAATGTCATAGTATGGTGAAATGCACAGCACTTGAAATGCTGTCAGGTTACATAACTGCAATTTATAAGGCACAGGTCATCACCAGTACAAAGCAGTGAGAGTGCCACATTCCATCTATTTGGCTCTGCCATCGTAGCACAGAAGTAGTCACAGACAGCGTGTAAATGAATGTATATGACTGTATTTCAATAAAACTTGATGAACACTGGAATTTGAATTTCAAACATCACAAAACATTTCCCTTTTGTAAAAAACAGTCTTTGAAAGTGTAAAAACCATTCTTTGATCTCAAGGAAAAAAATAGGCACCAGGGTGGATTTTGGCCCATGGGCCGTAGTTTGCAAATTCCTGACCTACTTTTTTCCTAATATAACAGCGCTTTTTCAGGAGTTTTTCTTTTATGAAATTTTATTCATATGAGATCTTAAAATTCACATCTTGACCTGCATTCTGGATTTTCACATAATTAAAAGTGTTCTACAGAGCACATGCTAACTTTTGTTTTCAAGATTGGATTGATCTCCTTTCTCCTTTTAGATAATTTTCCACTTGTTCATCAAGATGGAAAGCTCAGATTCTAACGATAAAGGAAGTGGTGATCAGTCTGCAGCACAGCGCAGAAGTCAGATGGACCGATTGGATCGGGAAGAAGCTTTCTATCAATTTGTAAATAACCTGAGTGAAGAAGATTATAGACTTATGAGGGATAACAATTTGCTAGGCACCCCAGGTATGTGATGTGTAAAGATTTATATATGTAAATTACTGGTTTTTTAAAAAAATCACTTATTTTAAAAATCTGTTTCTTCAGCCATTATGAAGTATGATTTTAATGCAGTGGATACAGAATGACATTATTGCTGTACTTACTGCCTGGTTCTGTTCATTCCTATTTGCAATTATCCTATATCATATTTTTCAGTTAAGAATTATATTATGAACTTAGAGCAAGCTGAATTGAAAAAGTGGAACTTAACAATATTTTTATTTTTAGTTAGCTTTATTTGATTTACTAGAGATAAATCTTAAGGGTGGAAGAGCTAATGGGAATGTTAGTTCCTAGGACAGACTTCTTTTTTTCTTATTTCTGATTCCAAGATTATGTTCCAGTCATAATCCTCCAAAGCTGTCCTTGGGTAAAATAGTCAGTTTAGGACTTTGTGCTTGGTGATTCTTTTTTGCCAAGTTAGGTCCCATTTGATCCTGATTAAAATTCATTATCTCCGGTGCTCCTCCATTCTATTTAGTTCTAACCTTTGAGTTATTGTATACATTTTAAAACGTAAGGTGTTAGGAGAGGGAGTGCATTTTGAGCCAACCATACCAGACTTGAATCAGGATGCTGAAGTTGGTATTCTGGCCCTGCCATTTCTTAATACATCAGTCTATCACTTAGTCTCAGTTTCCTTATTTTAAAATGCAGATAATAATTTCCACCTCCCAGAGTTAGAGTTTAAAAGCGTGGGATAAAAAAAAAATAAAAAAAAAAAATAAAAGCGTGGGATATCGTATGCAAAAGCACTTAGTAAACTGGAAAGAAACTTGGCATAAATTGTAATGTCATGCCCCCAAAGAAGTAAATTTTATCCAGGTTCCTACTCCATCGCCATTTTTATTTGTAATTTGGCAAACATTTCTAAACTATTTTCAGGTGAAAGTACTGAGGAAGAGTTGCTGAGAAGACTACAACAAATTAAAGAGGGCCCACCACCACAAAACTCAGATGAAAACAGAGGTATATTTTGTTTTGGGTGGGGGTGGGTAGGGGCTGAAGTAGATCAGGAACTACTGGAAATGTCAGCCAAAGATTATCCAGAAACAGGACAAATTAATTTAGTGCTAAGGAACTGTTAACAAAAAAGAGAACTGGCATTTTCTTGGTATTTGGCGAAAATGTCAACATGTTTTTTTTTTCTGCTTCACCTTTGAGTTTATATTAATTGAGACATAGTGAAAAATGGCCTATTTAAATGTGTTGGATTTTTTTTTTATTTTGCATCTCCGTTGAAATTTCCTCCCACCTACTGAATTATTTCTTCCTTATAAACATGTGCACTTTCCACCAGCAGAAAGAAATGCTGTATTCTCTAACCTGATGGTTCTCAATGGATTATATCTCCACCCCTGTCCCAGGGACACTGGCAATGTCTTTAGACATTTTTGGTTGTTGTCACAGCTAGGGGTTTGCTACTAGTATCTAGTGGGTGGAGGCCAAGGATGCTGGCAAACATCACAACATACTAAAACTCATTAACAGCGCAGCCCCCACAACAAAGAATTATCTGGCTCAAAATGGAAATAGTGCCACTGTTGAGAAATCCTGCTTTTAATTTGAAGTAGGATTGTAGGAAATTTCACTGTCTGACATAGGCTATAATAATAATTTGGTTCTTGAGCATGCCATTATATATACCATGCTAGGTGCAAACTGTTCATTTGGTCTGATCTCTAATTTTGTGTTAATTTAAAATCTTGGCAATAAAGTATTAGAATACTTTTGAAGCAGTAAGCCCTGTTTCTATTTTTGCAGTGGCCACAGCAGTCTTGTATTTTAAAAGTCCTGTATTATCAAAGGCACTTAAGTCAGGATCCTAGAGGAAATGTAGACTAATGAAAATTTGACAAAAATGCAATTTGAACTAAAATACTAGCCCTGTACCCTAACTGGCATTTACCTTGTTTGATTAATGTTTTGACAGTGGACTCAAAAAATGTCTTCTGACAGTCCACAGTGGTATCATAAGCTCTGTATATGATGAAATACTGAAAATAGACTTCCTCCTGATTCCCTTTAGATAAACTTTCCCTAAATTTCTTTAGGAATAGCTTGCTCTTTCAAAATGGAATTGGAAAAAAATGGAATTGAAAGATTCCTGCCTTTACTTGCAAATCTATGCAGTATAGTTCACAAAAATCTGTAAATGTGAAATCTATTCAGAATCTTTGTCCTTTTTTTCTAACACAGTTTCAGAGTACTATTACATGATTGTCCTAATTTTAGTAGTTCCTGTTTCTCCCTCTTCCCTCCCTTTTTTAAAAACAGGTGGAGACTCTTCAGATGATGTATCTAATGGTGACTCTATAATAGACTGGCTTAACTCTGTCAGACAAACTGGAAATACAACAAGAAGTGGGCAAAGAGGAAACCAATCTTGGAGAGCAGTGAGCCGGACTAATCCAAACAGTGGTGATTTCAGATTCAGCTTAGAGATCAATGTTAACCGTAATAATGGGAGCCAAAATCCAGAGAATGAAAATGAGCCATCTGCAAGACGTTCTGGTGGAGAAAATACAGACAACAGCAGCCAAAGGCAAGTCGAAAATCCACGATCTGAACCAACATCCACAAGGCCATCCAGATCAGAACGAAATTCAACTGAAGCGTTAACGGGAGAAGTCGCACCTACCAGAGGTCAGAGAAGGGCAAGAAGCAGGAGTCCAGATCATCGGAGAACCCGAGCAAGAGCTGAAAGAAGTAGGTCACCTCTGCATCCAATGAGTGAAATTCCACGAAGATCTCATCATAGTATCTCATCTCAGACTTTTGAGCATCCTTTGGTGAATGAGACCGAGGGAAGTTCTAGAACCCGGCACCATGTGACATTGAGACAGCAAATAAGTGGACCCGATTTGCTAAGTAGAGGTCTTTTTGCAGCTTCTGGAACAAGAAATGCCTCCCAAGGAGCAGGTTCTTCAGACACAGCCAGCAGTGGTGAATCTACAGGATCAGGACAGAGACCTCCAACCATAGTCCTTGATCTTCAAGTAAGAAGAGTTCGTCCCGGGGAATACCGGCAGAGGGATAGTATAGCTAGCAGAACTCGGTCAAGGTCTCAGACTCCAAACAATACCGTCACTTACGAAAGTGAACGAGGAGGTTTTAGGCGTACATTTTCACGTTCTGAACGGGCAGGTGTGAGAACCTATGTCAGTACCATCAGAATTCCGATTCGTAGAATTTTAAATACTGGTTTAAGTGAGACTACATCTGTTGCAATTCAGACCATGTTAAGGCAGATAATGACAGGTTTTGGCGAGCTAAGCTATTTTATGTACAGTGATAGTGATTCAGAGCCTAGTGGCTCAGTCTCAAGTCGAAATGTGGAAAGGGCAGAGTCACGGAATGGAAGAGGGGGTTCTGGTGGTAGTAGCAGTTCTGGTTCCAGTTCGAGTTCCAGTTCGAGTTCCAGTTCAAGCTCCAGTTCTAGTTCCAGTTCCAGTCCTAGTTCCAGTTCCAGTGGTGAAAGTTCAGAGACTAGCTCAGAGGTGTTTGAAGGCAGTAACGAAGGAAGCTCATCATCAGGCTCATCGGGTGCCAGGCGAGAGGGTCGACACAGGGCCCCGGTAACATTTGATGAAAGTGGCTCTTTGCCCTTCCTTAGTCTGGCTCAGTTTTTCCTCTTAAATGAGGATGATGATGACCAACCTAGAGGACTCACCAAAGAACAGATTGACAACTTGGCAATGAGAAGTTTTGGTGAAAACGATGCATTAAAAACCTGTAGTGTTTGCATTACAGAATATACAGAAGGCAACAAACTTCGTAAACTACCTTGTTCCCATGAGTACCATGTCCACTGCATCGATCGCTGGTTATCTGAGAATTCTACTTGTCCTATTTGTCGCAGAGCAGTCTTAGCTTCTGGTAACAGAGAAAGTGTTGTGTAATTAAGTTCTGAACTCTCAGCTACGTAGCTGGTATAGTGATGGGCAAACAGGAATCACTTGCTTTATGCCCACTTTTTGAGTGGTGCTTAAATGTAAAGTAGCAACCTGAATTGAGTCATTGCTTTCTGAATGAATCATTGTCCTTTTTCCAATTTCTGTTCCAGAATAAAAGGAAATATTTAAAAAGCAATGTTTTAGGACATAAAAATCTGATTTCAGTACCAGTAATTGATATTACTGATGATTTGTCATATATGCTTATCAGTTTTCTCCTTTGTTCTCTTAAAAGATCTGCCTTAGCAATGGCTCTTTATCTGTTTCTCACATTGATCTTTAACGTTTCCCATGCCATAGGAGAGAGGGGCAAAGGAAATTCCTAGTTTAGACTAAGTTTCAGTACGTTTCATAAGTGATTGCTTAAAGCTATACTATTCCCAGTTAATTAGTTGGCACACATTCAGCTACATGCTGAATATCATTTGTTCACCTTTCAGATGAGGTGATATTGGACGTCAGTGTAAATAACACTAAGGTTAGGATCTTCTAAGTGTGTAAGCATCTCCTAAGCCCATCACTGTGGCACACTGTAGAGTGAGCTTGTAGTTTAATTGAGATATTTATCTTGTGGAAATATTAAAAAAAAGCCTATGCTTGTGTAAGTGAAAAAATCACATTCATTTGTTTAAAAATGTAAAGCTATTTTGTAGAGGCTCAGTACTTTTCCAATGCACTGTTGTATTAATGCATTAAAAATTGTAAAGTACCATGCTTAGAAATGAAAAAAAAAACTGCTTTTTGTGAGCCAACGTAGTAAAAACCACACCAAACAAAGTACAAAGCTGCTTTTGTAAGTGTGTAGATGTCAAGAGCAGAACATATCTAGTATTTAATGTATGTGAACAGCTACTGTGACATGAAAAGGAAAGGACAGAGTGCAGAATTGAACTGCATTGAAGATACCAATGGAAACTGTATTTTTAACTTGGATTTAGGCAGGAAATGAAAGACGGGAGAAGTAAAGAAAACTGCTCTGAAGAATTTAAAATTTTTATGAAGACAGTAATCATACAGATGTGAACTGGTTTCATATGGTGAGGTCCTTGACACAGTATTCTACTTGAGCTGATGAAGTAGATTAACAAATCTGGTAGAGTTTTGGTTAAAAACAAAAAAACCACTACCACCTAGCACAAATTACGTTGATGTTTTTACAAGTCTGCTCCTCAAAAAAAGACAAAAGGAAGAAGGTGGAGGAAAGAGACTATAAACCACATTTAGCATAAGAATTGAAGTTGGTACAGATGTGTGTACTAATAGGAAAGTCTCAAATTTGCATTATTTTCGAGATTTGTCATTTAAGGTACCGGTGCACACTTGTTAATACTTCATTACTATGTAACACAGATCTAACATCTTATATTTAAAGGCCAGTTGAAGAATTAAGGGGTGTTTATCCTTTGTTGAAAGTGAATCATGTTGGGTCATTTGAGGTTCAAATTTTAATTGTGCTGCCCATATTTGAAGATGAGGCTGCTGACTCACAATCTATGGGACATGCATTTTGTGTTGCTTCCTTAATAATGAGATTAGGTTTGTGAAGAACCCCAGTACTTCTTGCCAAATTTCTCTTTTGAGGCCAGTTGGGGTTGGGATTAGTCTGACCGTGGAGGACTTGTTTGTTTATCTGGGAAAATTGGGAAAAGATAGTGGGCCCAAAGAGGAATTGAACACATCCTTGGTGTTTAAAGTGAAAACTACCCATGCTTAGTCAGATACTCTACAAAATAAACAGGCCTGCTTCAGGAATTCTCTGGCTACCTTAACTGTTATCAACTTAGCCATAAAGGTTGTCTCAAAGGTCATTCTTTCATATTTTCCTCTGGCTTTCACTCCTACCTAAGTATCAAGGAAATTAACATGTAAATATGGTAGTTGTTTACTAAGGATATGTACTGCTCTTGCAAGGAAATAATGTCCAAACAAAGCTTCACTTATTTTTTTTAATATAAGCAGATATCACTGTTTATGGCGCTTATGTAATACATTTTATCTTTTTAAAAAATTGTCCATGTAAAAGTCAGGATTCCTTTATATTTGTGAGCCTCCTTATCTCCTTTCCTAAGGGTGTAACCTACAATTCTCAGATCTGCAGGGTAGTCCTGATTGGCTAAAAATCCATTTTCCTCTTGGTATAAAATGTCCCATTATAAGGATGTTCATTTGAAATAGTTTAAGAACTGCAGCACATTCTAAGAATAAAAGTTATTGATAACAGGTACTTCCCTAACCTCTCAATATGTATTACTCATTTGTGAAGTATTAAAGTAAGAGGTAACTCCTGCAGAATGCTGGTTATGAATGTAGATATTGAAGCTATTCATAAACACTGGAAATAGAATTTTGTTTTTAGCCTTCAGTAGAGTGCACATATTGGACATGTGCATGTGGACACCTTTTTCAATAGCACTCATTAATTTCCATTGGATTGTGTAGAATGGATACAAATATTTTAGTGGAATTTGCTACTTAATTTTTTTACAAGGTCCATGACTATACTTACTAGTGTTGTGGACATTGAAGACAAGGTCATTTGTAGATGTCAGATGTACAATGGAGAACAAGAGTCTTTTTTTCCCCACCAGCATCCAAAACACGTATTCTCTTGAGGGAGCATTTTCTTTGAAAAGACTTTACATTTCATTTTGTATCTTTGCACTTTTTATTACAGAAAGGTTCTGTCTTGAAGATCAAGTTTGAACTTCATGCAGTAATAAGAACAAGAAAGAACAATGTTGGGAAATTACATTGTTCAAAGCATAGGGAAAATATTAAAACCCGAGTTTCCTTGAGTATTTCAGATATTTTTAAAAATTCACTTACTGGTATGAAGCGTTTGAGGTGTTATGTTGTTTAACTCCAAGCAGCTGACAAGGTTGAGATTTATTAGTACTAAAGCCAAAATCGAGCAAGTTAAGTTTAAAGTGTGCAGACTTTATCTATACCGACACTAGAAGACGAGTCATGTTGTTAATTTGGAATATTTGCTCTAAAAGAACACATTAGTTATACTTCAGTGGTGTTCATGGTTAATGGAGGTGGGGATTGAGAAGAGTGTTCACATTAGTGTTGGGAGTGTAGGAAATAATCAATTGTACAGTTAAGGTTTATTACCATGATTTTATGTGTGTGTGCGTGCGTGCACATGCACCACACACACATAATCTCTAAAAACATGATCATTGAGTTTATCCAAACTTTAAGATTAGGAAACTGCTTAGCTATAAGTGTTACCTCAAGTAATTTTTTTTTCCCTTGGGAAAACATGTCCTTTCTGTGCCAAGTGTTCTAATGTCAGTGTCTCAAATTGTATTCATGAAGGGTTATCACTTTCTATGCTTTTTTATTTAACCACCTGTTTCCCAGATGACCATGACTTGAAATTGGTCAAGCATCAATCATGTCTTTCAATCATTTCCCAAAATACCCATGTGATAGGGAGGTGAATGTTGCAAAATGCCTGTTAAAAGGTCACTTTTACAGCTTACTAGAATACAGTGGCACCTTGTGGTGGTTGTTGATACTTTTCTTTTAAAAATGGAGGATATTCCCCCTCCACCCCTTTTTATTCTCCTTTGTTCTTTTGTGAACAAAAAATACTAGTAATCGGCCTTGAATTTTTGAGTTTTAACTTACTGGCTTCCCTGTCAAATGTATTATCAATATTAAGTACGTAGAAGCCACATTTGCAGGGCACTTTTATTCTTTTCTTGTCTTATTATAAGACTGTGCTGACTGCTACTTTCTGAAGTATTCTGTACCTTAGTGATGCAAGAGATTGATAAGACACATATAGAAAGTGTCAGGCGTTTGTTTTTCCATTAAGCATAGTATAATTCTTCAGTATGTTTAATATTCAATAACAGTGTTGTAATTCATGGAGTTAACTAGTAAATTATATGCTTTTGAAGAACATTTGAAAATGTAAATCAACAAAAATAATCTTCATTTGGAAAGTTAAAAGTGCAAGGTCTGAGGAATGAGTATTTCACGTATTTCGAAATTGGATTTTTAGTTGAGCAAATAAGAAACAACTATGAATTAAGTACTTGCCCTTCAAAAGTTTTAACATTGTTAAATTGAGTTCTTAACTGGAACATTTCTAAAATACTATAATATTCCCAACAGGTGAGTGATCTCACTTGCTTTAGTAACTCCACTTTATATTTAAGATACAACATAGAATTCAGCTGTTATTGAAGTGTTGGAACTCTCAAGGGATAACAGTTTGTATCAGTTTTATGATTATTTTCATGTTTATATAGGTGTTTTAATTCAAATTTGAAGGAAAGGAACACTCATACAATTACAGTGAGATATTTGGTTTTGATTAGGATTTGTTTACTAAAGATCCACAAGCTGCTTTATAGTCACTTGGACTGAATGATACTTTGAATACATGCAACAAAAGTGAACCCCACCATACCACTGTGCCTCGTTATTTCAGGGTTCTTTTCAGTTCCTCATCTTGCATATTTATTCCAGTACTAAGGTATGGTTGAACCAGCTACCCAGCCTTACCTCTATTTAGTGCCCCTCTGCTAACATTCTTTTAACTGATTGATTGGTATGTATTTTAACTGTCAGGTGTTTGGATTTTACCTCTTGTTAGCTCCATTTGTCCCTGGTGCTGCTTTTAAAGATATAGGGCCATGTGATCAGGTATCAAATTGAGTAGGTACGCAGTTGGCCTGGTTATGTATCTGTGCCTGTTTTATCTTCTCCCAGGAAGAGCTGCTTTGGTATAGATGTTTACTTGGATTCATATATAAAGAATTGGGCAGCAATCTTAGAAAGCTTTCATAAGCCAAAAGAACCTGAAGGGATTTGGAGGGGGGATAGTAACAAAAGCTGCCTTTATGTCTTTGAACATGAAGCACATAAATGTATGTTCTGTAAAGACTAAAGTGATTGTTATACCAGGGCTTCCTGACCTCTGGGAGAGACTTTCAAAAAAAGCAGAAAGGAGCGCAAAGTGAAGTGAATTTGGTTGGCTTGTTTTTATCTGGTTTCTCATTTTCTTTCGATTTAAATCTGAACATAACACCCTTCTCCAATATCTATCCAGAAGACTCCTGGTTTGGAAGCCCTGTATTAAATTTTGAGAATGTACCCAGTTTTTTTTTTTTGTACAGTGCTTTATACCTGCTCAAAATTAACTTGTTTAATGCAAAACAAGACCTTGAAAGGTCAAGTCATATTAAGGCTGGTTTGATTATTAATAGTTATCTTTTAGGAAGAAGCTTTTTCCCTATGTAAGATGTCATACTGCAGATTTAAAATATAGACTATCAATAAAATGCATGAAGTGATCATTTGTGGCTGATTATCTCTCGGGTTTTTCTTTAAAAGGGAATATGATCTGATAAAGGTTCTGTTGCTTCAAACCAATGTCAAATAGACTTGATTTTTAGAATCAAGTGAAACTCCAGTGCAACCCTGATTTTTTTTTATTTCCTCACTGCTATGAGTTTGAGCAAATACTGGTTTATGGGATATAACCTCCATTTTGTGTAGTTTAATGGCTTAGTCTTTGAGTGGTAAAATAAAAGATTAAAGTATATTCCATTATGAGAATCCTGCAAAGATTTATGTAAATGACATTTATGTAGGTGCATCTTCGCTGTTCCTTGTATTCTCACCATTGCCCTGCTTACTCTCTTGCTTGACCTCTATAAATACAAAAACTTGTCTAGATGTGCACATATGCTCATGTAGCTTTTGTTTTCCATCCCTATCTTGAACCTCTTATATGTGTTGTGTAAGGTGTCCTTACTAAGATGTCCTTGTTTTGTAAGTAGGCCTGTCACATTCTGATACCTAGATGAGACTTCCCCCTGGTATTGGTATTTGTTTAGCTGGAGGCGAATTTTATTAGTTTCATTTCCTCTGGTATCCACCGA
The DNA here is from genome assembly GCF_011100685.1 of Canis lupus familiaris. Taxonomy (NCBI): domain Eukaryota; kingdom Metazoa; phylum Chordata; class Mammalia; order Carnivora; family Canidae; genus Canis; species Canis lupus. Next base: position 58,023,958 of record NC_049260.1, on the reverse strand, counting down.
GCCCTATCATTGGCATAGGAACTCAGTTCCTTGGGGTAACTTTGGTGTGGTCAGCTCTTTGCCTTATGACCTTCCCAGAGATTTTAAGTGTTCATGATTCTACTCCTTGAAGCTTAAGACCACCACTGGAATGTTTCCATTCTAGGCAACAAAGCAAGCCAGTGCACAAGCATCTTGAGAGAAATCCGGTGGAAGAGACCATTACCTAGAACAGGATCTGGTCAATCAGTGGAGTGGAGTATAAGCTATACTTTTAATGATCATTTAAAAAATATAGGAACTCTGGGACGCCTGGGTGGCTCAGTGGTTGGGCATCTGCCTTCGGCTCGGGGCATGATCCTGGAGTCCTGGGATTGGGTCCCATGTCGGGCTCCCTGCGTGGGGCCTGCTTTTCCCTCTGCTTGTGTCTTTGCTTTTCTCTCTCCATGTGTCTCTCATGAATAAATAAAATCTTTTAATATATATATATATATATATATATATGAAATCTGGGGTCCAGTTTGAATTTGAGGTCTTTGAATTCAGGCAAGATTTAAATTTAAGACATTCCAAATTGATTACTTAGTTAGCTATATTAAAAATAGCTAAGTTTTTCTGATTGCTGTTAGATGTATCAGTGTAAAATTATTTAATCCTCATAATGACAGATGTGTTATTGCCACCCTGTTTTATAGGTGATGCAGATGAAATACAGGCATTTGGTAATTTTCCCAAGGTCACATAGTAAGTGGCCAATATTTCCAGTCATCTCTGATTCCAGAGCTTATTTTCATTGTACTTTTAGCCCTGCTCCTGTATGGTTCCTAATTGATTTTTTTAAGTCATTTATCTCAAGCCCTAGACGAGATTGCTTTATAAGGTCTAATTTCTTAGAATAAACATAGGTTTTAGCTAGTTTTCCTTGGCAAACTTTTAAGGGCAGATCTGAGGAATAAAGGTTATATGTTATAAATTCAGTAAATCCCTGTGGGCATTACCAAATAAACCTAAGTACTCTTCATACCAACGTTTTCATTTCCAAAGTTTTAGAAGGATGGAATACATTTTGGGAATCTTTAAAGTTAATAGTCCTCTCAGCCCCTTATTACATGTGCTCTTGGCCCCAGTTTTTACTCAATTTGAAATGTGAAATGACTAGAAAAGATGGCAGCTTTTTAAAAAGTATGCCAACTAGCCCCCTGGCATCCAAATACATGCCCTGTGCCCTTTAAAGTTGCCTTGGGCAGCCATAGGTATTCTAAGAATGCTGTCATTGCTCAGAAGATACTTGAAGCTTGTTTAAAATTCCTTTCAGGAACAATTTTATAAACTGAGAGAAGCAATTTCTTCACATTATTTGCCATATTGAGACAAATCTTGGCTTTCCAAGAATTACCTTTTCAATGATTGGAGATGCCACCTTTAAGCAAATTCAGAAGAATCTACTATGTGCTCTAAAGGCAGTCACAAAAGAAAGGCATTTCAAATAATAGGTACAGTAAGTAGTATTTAGAATAGGTAAATAGCTGCTGAGGTGAGTACTTTGAAGTGATTATCACTCATTCAACACGTAAAGCACAGGAGAAAGGTCTAATCCCTACTCACAAGGAGCAGGACTTTCAGTGGGGAGACGTGTAAATAGTTAATATTAAAAACCTTAAAAGATAGATATGCTGTAAATGTTCCATCCCCTTTCAAATGGTATTTGAGAGGAGTGGTGAAGAGTTATGGGGTGAAAAATGGGCTCATCTGAACTTAGAGTTTTGTCAGCTAATAGGTAATGTGTGTTTCACTGTTACATTCTAAGTATTGTGCTGGTCTAAGATTTCTTGGTTTTGGCAGGATGGGGACCTAAAGCCTCTGAAATACTGCCGAGTTTATCAATGGACAGTGTTGGTGACTGTAATGTACCTACTTTTTAAATTCACACTTGTTCCCTGTCTACACCAAATGTTCTAGAATAGCACTGTTTAGTAGGAGGATAATGCAAGTGATAAGTAATTTTAACTTTTCTAGCAGCTGCAGTACAAAAGATAAAAAGCTAGAGGCTAACTTAATAATTTGATTTAACACAATAAGGTCAAAATATTTTAACATGTTGAATTAATAGAGAAAATAATTGAGATTTACATTTTTTCAAATTGAATCTTCAAAATCTGGTATATTACACTTAGAGTATGTCTCATTTTGAATAAGGCATATTTCTAAATGTTCAATAGAAACAAGTAGCTAGCAGCCTCCATATTGGACAGTGCAGTTCTAGAATATGGAAGAGAATGGTTACAGTAAGTAGGGTGCAACTGGTGATGGATTTTTTAAGTTCACCTGTAGATATGCAGTCTTACCTGCTCACCTACACCACCCTACAACTAAATGGACATCATTTTTTAATAGTGTGTTAAAGCTGTAGTTTGAGTGTCCCAGGTGCCTTGGTGGCTCAGTCGGTTGTGTCCGAATCTTGGTTTCAGCCCAGGTCATGATTTCCTGGGTTGTGAGATGCTCCCCACCCCCACACTGGGCTCCATGCTCAGCAGGGAGTCTTCTTGAAGATTCTCCCTCCACCCCTCCTCCCACTCACTTGTGTGTGTGCTCTCTCCCAAAAAAATAAATTTTTTATTTTAAAAAGGTGTCTATCCAGGCTTACAAAGCTACCATCATTCCCTCCTTTTGAGGTTAATGTACTCCCTACCAAAGCTTCAAATCTAACCGTTAAGAATTAGCAAAAGACCTCAGCCAGTTGAAGAACCAATGATTAAAAATTAAGGAAGCTCATCACAACTTCAGCATTATGTAGCAGCCAATAAATAGTGGTTGTCACATTTATCGCAGGAACAAGCACCCAAAATTTTATGTGGATTTTCCTAGTTCTGTTATGTTAAAATAATAAGTAATTTACAAGCAGTTGCCCTATCATCTGAAATCACTGCATTTGAATATTTTTGGCACTTGTTAGAAACAGCTAACCTGGATTTATGTTTCCACTTTAGATAGTGATATATTGTGTTTAAATGACTGAGTGGAAGAGGAAAAGCTGACATGAGAATAGAGGCTACAAAATCAGACTTCAGCCCAAGTGAAAGCACGTATTTCTTGTTACCAAGTCTTTCTGATGCATTGCTGAAAAGTTTGTTTGGTTCAACAACATGGAATGAAAAATTAATTCCTGTGAAAAAAGAGCCTTTGGAGTTGAGGTTTGGGGAAAAGCTAATTTATTTGGGTTGGCTTTACTTCTATTTTCTGTGTGAATATAATGTAACATTTTCTGTGGCCTTTTTATTTGGGAATCTGTTACTTTTTAAAGATCTGAGGTCAAAATCACCTTGAAAAAAAGCTGGAAAAGCCTTCATTCTTTCTCTCCATCCTACCCCAAGGTGTTTCCTTCAGCCCATACTACTGGTACCTTTTAAGTTACCTGCCCAGAATATGTTAACTAGGCCTGGCTTAGGCCTTATTTCCTGTTTAAAATGCCAGTTTATAAACGTAAGCCTAGAAACTTGAGTGGGCTAGATTCCTGACTGAGATTTTTGTGGATGACAAAATGGTCTGATGTGATTGTGCCTAAGATGGAATAGGGTGGTTGGAGAAGATCTTACGAGGCGATGACACAAGCTGAGACCTGAATGTATAGGAAGCAGAACATTCCAGCCCCAGGAAATGAGCCCAGGTCATTATTTAGAGAGAGGAAAAAGGAGCAATGTTGAAGAGGGGGGAGAAGAAATGAGTCAGGGGCCGGTCTGTGAGGGTTTTATAGTCTAGAGAAGGAAGATGGGATTTGATCCTGAGATAGAAGCTGTTGGAGTCCCGATCACAAAAGTGAAGGGTTCTGCCTTAAATATCTACTAAGTGGTAAAATCAGAGCTACAAAACAGATCAAACTCTAGGGCTGCTGCATGTTCCACAGAGGACTGTCCATTCCCTCCCCCTTTTCCTTCCACAACTGGAAATGCAGGGAAGCTGGGTCTGCAGTACCCAGTGGAGATGGCTCTGCAGTGCTCTAAGCTTTTGACTTCTCTTTCTAGGTTTCCTTGTTTTCCTAAGAAATTTGGTTTGTGAGATGCATATAAACAGCAAGGTAACTCTTTTTTTAAAAAAAATATTTTATTTATTCATGAGAGACACAGAGAGGCAGAGACACAGGCAGAAGGAGAAACAGGCTCCATGCAGGGAGCCCGACGTGGGACTCGATCCCAGGTCTCCAGGATCACACCCTGGGCGGCAGGCGGTGCTAAACCACTGCGCCACCGGGGCTGCCCGCAAGGTAGCTCTTTATGTTATTTTACTGTAATCCAATTTGATTTTTCTGCCATCTATGAGAAATCCTCAGATAATGGGGACCTAATGCAACAAATAAGATGGAACTAGCTTCTCACTGATAACTGGGCCAGCATTGCTCTGTTTTTCTTGGCTAATAACTGTAGGAGGCAGGGTTGCCCATATAATGAGCCAAAGGGATAGCTGTTTTTAATTTTTTAAAGAGGGGATTACTAAAATCCTCATTGGATGTCTCTAGGTGACTTCTTGTCCGTGATTTTACCGATAGGTAGACTAAATTCAACAAACTTGGATGAATCTCGTAAATTTAACATACATTTGTGGATGAGCTAATATGCTATGGCATTTTATGATTGACAGTCACCCTGTTCAGTTGCCTGCATCTAGGCAGGTCTACATTCAAACCATCCTGAGAAAGAATTGGTAGCTGAAAAAAATGGTAAGTCCAGATTGAATGTTTCTAGTTGTTTAGGTGTTATGAGAACCTAACCTAACCATGCAGTAGGGGTACCAACCTTGGTGTCAATGTTCCCAGTTCATCTTCTGGATTTCAGATACAAGAGCAAATGGCCAAATAAATTAGGGCCAAAGGAAAGGCAGTTAAGGACATATGAATCAGGACAGGGTGCATGGGAACTGGCTTTTCTGCTTGTTATGATGGCAAATATTGCTTCCCTAGTCCAGGAGATAGGTCCATGTTGCAGTCCTACCTCATCCCTCTGCTATGCCACCACTAACTGTTGGGATGGGCCTGGTGGTAATTTCATAGCCACATTCCCTCTGTATCTCCAGCCCTGAGATTTTCAGGGCTGCAGGTGAGTACACATGGAGCTGACTCATTTGCAGAGATCCTCTCAGGCTGAGCAACAAGTTTTGAGAAGAGGCCCTAGTTGAATGGGTGTGGAAATTAAGTTACTATGTTACTAAGTTATTATGACAAAGGACTCTGCAAATAGCATATTTGATATGGATCCTACTCTTGTATAAGACACTTGCCTGGGAAAGTTAACTCTAAGCTTCCCCACCCTCCCCCTGAACCTTCCCTCTATCTTTGCTCCTTCAAAAGAATCTATTCACCTGTAGATCCAATTGAATTATTAGAATTGTGTCTGGATAAGGACACATGGCCCCAGGAACTTTGTTTAAGAGGCAATATAAGGTCCAGGGCTTTAACAATAATGAGCAACAATGATTCTATTAAGCAAATAGCCCATCAGGTAATTTGGAGACCTAAAGATGCAGTGAAAAGAATATAGGTTTAAAAAAAAAGAATATAGGTTTAAGAGCCCATCAGACTTAAATTCATAATGTCTCCTACAAGCTGTGTGGTTTTAAATGATACTTCTCAGAGCCACAGTTTTCCTTTTTGCAAAGCAGGGATAATTATGCCTACTTTGTTAGAAGCTTAGAGATAAAAAAAAAAAAGAAGCTTAGAGATCACATAGGTAAATTCTCTAGCACTTCAGTGGGAGAGACATTTAGAAAAAAATCTTAATTTTGGGGTGGCCTGGGTGGCTCAGTGGTTTAGCGCCGCCTTCAGCCCAGGGCCTGATCCTGGAGACCCGGGATCGAGTCCCACGTCGGGCTCCCTGCATGGAGCCTGCTTCTCCCTCTGCCTGTGTCTCTGCCTCTCTCTCTCTCTCTCTCTCTCTGTGTGTGTGTGTCTGTGTCTGTCATGAATAAATAAATAAAATCTTTAAAAAAATCTTAGTTTTGTTGACTGGATGGAACTGGAGGGTATTATGTTGAGTGAAGTAAGTCAATCGGGAAGACAGTCATTATATGGTTTCACTCATACAGGGAATATAAAAAATAGTGAAAGGGATTATAAGGGAAAGGAGGGGAACTGAGTGGGAAAAATCAGAGAGGGTGACAACATGAGAGACTCCTAACTCTGGGAAATGAACAAGGGGTAGTGGAAGGGGAGGTGGGCGTGGGAATGGGGTGACTGGGTGACAGGCACTGAGGGGGACACTTGAGGGGATGAGCACTGGGTATTATATGTTGGCAAATCGAGCTCCAATAAAAAATATACCAAAAAAATCTTATTTATTCATTCACGAAAGACATAGGGAGAAGCAGGCTCCCCACAGGGAGCCCGACATGGGACTTGATCCCGGATCCCAGGATCACACCCTGAGCCAAAAGTAGACGCTCAACTGCTGAGCCACCCAGGTGTTCCGGGAGAGACATTCTATTTAAGATATTAGTAAAAGAGGAAAGCAGTATTCCCCGGTATGGAGGAGGTGGCTGAACCATCCTCCAATGGCTGTGAAGTCTGTATCTGTATATCTGATTTTGAGACATCTAAAGGATATTGAGCATGTAATTTGGGAAACCAGCTTCAATAAATACAAGTGCATCTGAACAATGTTCTTTGGATGTCCAAGAAAGCCTACTAGGTGTGTATGAAGGAGACAGGCAGGGTGACAGACACAGTTGTTCTAGAATAAGATGTGATCTGTCCATTGTGAGAGAGTTTAAAAAAATATAAAAGCTCATGTAACAGGTCCCTACTTTACCAGGTGAACTAGGATCACGCATAATTGCCTGTGAAACAACAAATCAAATCAATGGCTGAAGATTTGTTGCTATGACAACCTTATTTATTTTCTTTTTGCTCAGCATATAGCCATCGTTTAGAGGCTACAACCATAGCTAGATAGGCAAGTAATTAGACATACCGGGTGCAAAAAATACCCCAAACCCCAAAACAAAATAAAATCTAAACACACACACAAAAACTGTTAAGATAAATGCCAAAAGAAGCATCTTACAATGGTTCTTTCAAAACTTGCATGTGGGGGCACCTGGGTGGCTCAGTGGTTGAGCACCTGCCTTTGGCTCAGGTTGTGATTCCCGGGTCCTGGGATTGAGTTCCGCATCGAGCTCCCTGCAGGGAGCCTGCTTCTCCCTCTGCCTATGTCTCTGTCTCTCTCTGTGTCTCTCATGAATAAATAAATAAAATCTTTTTAAAAACTTGCATGTGGCTCAACAAAGATTCCACACATGCTGAGTGATGCTAAAACAAAACAGCCCACCTTTGATAGAGTTGAAAAATATGGAGAAGGAAAAGAAATGTGGAAAATATGTGTCTGAGGCCCAGGGAAAGCTTTTGTCAGAAACCAATGACTCTCAGAATCTTACCTAGAATTTTTCTGTTTCCCTTTCTCTTATAATTTGGGGTCCCTTAGGAATAGCAGCCTTCAAGTATCCCTTAGCAACATTTTAGACACTTTATCCAGCAGCCTTCTGTTTGTAATCAGCATCCCCAGGTCTGAGTTGAACTGAGATTTTTCCTTTGTTCTTCTGAAAGGAGTGAACAGACTGCAAAAAGATGGCTGAGACAATTCATCTAGAGGGAATCCCTCCTTGCATTACCCTATCCATCACAGAAAGCCCTGATGCTTTCCTCTTGCTCAGGGCTGTTCAGGGTTTCAAATGCCTGAGATAATTGCTCAGAGAAAAAAGGACTATTGAATTCTTCATTCTTCTCTAGTTAACACTGATTTTATCCAGCCACATGGTATTGTTCCTTTATGTAAAAATTGTTTATCTTCCTATTAGAGAAGAAATTTCCTCATGGTTTTAACTATTCTCCACACCCTGACAACTCATGAATCTGTATCTCTAGGCCTGACCTCTCCCTGGAACTTTAGTCTCCCAGTTGTTTGCAGGACATCTCAACCTGGATATTTTACAGGCACTTTATTTTTTTTTTAAAGATTTGATTTATTTATTCCTGAGAGACAGAAAGGCAGAGACACAAGGCAGAGGGAGAAGCAGGCTCCATGCAGGGAACCCGATGCAGGACTTGATCCCGGGACTCCAAGATCACGCCCTGGGCCAGAGGCAAGCGCTAAACCGCTGAGCCACCCAGGGATCCCCTACAGGCACTTTAGACTTATGGAATATCCTCCCCCTATTTCAGTAGGTGGCACCATGTAGTAATTGGCGGTGGACTTGAACTGCTAGGCCTAGACAATGATTGGGCCATTTCTCAACAGAAAAGATTGTGAAGGAGGCAAGAAGCTCCTAAGAAATCTTGAGCATGATTGAGCCAGATCCTAAGGATTAATGTAAAGAGGAATAAAGATTAGAAAATCTACCTTGGCAATGTACATTTAAGTGTATGGCTGCCAAATAAAAGGTTAAGCCATCTAGAGGGAAAATACCAGGAGGCAGGAAGACTCCTGACCCGCAAGAAGAACTAAAAGAACTTTGGCATAAGAGAATGTGGTGTAAATGTGGACAAGTTGATGCTGAAAAGTACACTGGTAAGAGTTCATGAGTTTTGAGTGGTTAGGTTTCAGGTTAGGTTTCAGTAATAAAAGTTGCAGAGTCTCAGTGCTGCACTGACAGTTGTGAAACATTGGGCCAGTTACCTGTCCTTTTGGCATCTCAGTTTCCTTATTTGTAAAATAAGGGATTTGGACTAATTTTTCCAAGATAATTAAAATTTTAGCCTTTTATTTTGAAATAATTATAAATCGACAGGAAATTGGAAAGATAAAAGAGGGACTGTATGTCCTTCTTCCAGTTTCCCCCATTTACTACATCTTAGGTAACTAATAGTACAATATCAAACCAATAGTACAATATCAAAACCATCAATACAATTTGTATTGGTACATGCATGTGTAGTTCTATGCCATTGTATCACATGTAGATCCATATAACCACCACAACTATCAAGATATAGAACTATTCCACCACCCCAAAGACCTCTCTTATGCTACCAATTTATATTCACACCTGGTCCCCCCACACTACCACCTGGCAATCACTAATCTCTTCTTCATCTCTATAATTTTGTTATTTAGAGAATGTTATATAAATGGAATCACATAGTATGTGACCTTGTAAAATTGGCTTTTGTCATTCAGCATAATACCCTTGAGATCCTTCCAGGTTGTTGCATGTATCTGTAGTTCATTTCTTTTTATTGCTGAGTAAGTATTTATTGTATGGATGTACCATAGTTTAACTACTCATCTATTGTAGGACATTTGGGTTGCTTTCAGATTTGGGCTTTACAAATAATGCTGTGAACAATTGTGTAGAGATTTTGTGTGACATAGGCTTTCATTTCTCAGGGATAAGTGCCCAGGAGTGTAATTGTGTCTCATGGTAAATGTATAATTAGCTGTTAAAAGAAACTGCCAACTTATTTTCTTATTTTCTAATGTACCATGTTACATTCCCATAGCAATGTATGAGAGATTTATTTTCTCCACATCCTTCCGGCTTTTGACATTGTCACCATTTATTAAAGCTGTTCTGATAAACCTATAATGATATCTCATTGTGATCATAGTTTGCATTTCCCTAATGCAAGCAACGTTAAACATCTTTTCATGTGATTATTTGCCATATATATATATATAAAATACATATATCTCCTCTTTGGTGAAATGCTTCTTCATATATTTTGTCTGTTTTCTAAGTGGATTGCTTGGGTTTTTTCTGTTGAGTTTAATTTATATAGTCTGGACATCAGTCCTTTGTTAGATGCCTGGTTTGTAAATATTTTCACCCAGCATGTAACTTGTTTCATCCTATTAAGACTCTTTTGCCCAGCAAAGTTTTTAGTTTTGATAACATCCAATTTATTTATTGATTTTTCCCCACTATGGATTGCGTTTTTGATGTTATGTCTAAGAAATTCCTCTCTTAGCCCTGAGTTCTACAGATTTTCTCCTGTTTTCTTCTAAAAGTGTTACAGTTTTACATTTAAGTGTATGATCCATTTTGAGTTTTTTCCTTTTTGCTTATAAATATCCAATCATTCCAACACTATTTTCCAAAAGATTATAATTTCTCCCTTAAATTGCTTTTGTACTTTTGTAAAAAATCAGTTGATTATACTTGCATGGGACTATGTCAAGGGTCTCTATTCTGTTCCATTGTTCTATATACCTATCTCTCTACCAATACCACAGTCTTGATTACTATAGCTATATAAGTCTTGAAATCAATTGGAGTGATTCCTCTCACTTTACTCTTCTTGGTAAAAATTGTTTCAGTTATTCTAATTCCTTTATCTTTCTGATATAACTTTTAGAATAATCTTATCCATATTTACAAAAAAAATCTGGTTAGGACTTTGATAGGAACTGAATTAAAACTGTATCAGTTTGGGGGAAATAGACATCTTTACCATGTTGAGCCTTCATGAACACAGAATGTCTTTCCACTTAATTTAGATCTTTCTTGGTTTCTTTCACCAGCACTTTGGCATTGTTAGCATACAGATATAGTACATGATTGTTTAGGTATATACCTAGGTATTTCTTTTTCTTTTTGGTAATGATTATAAATGTTACTGTGCTTTCAACTTCAGTTTCTTCATGTTCATTGATAGTATATAGAAGTGTGTTTCATTTTTGTGCATTGATCTTGTATAATGTAATGTTGCTTTATAAAATTTTTGTAGATTCCTTGGGATTTTCTATGTAGACAATTCTGGCATCTGCAAATAGAGACAGTTTTATTTCTTCCCTTCCAATCTGTATTTGGCTTAGCTTATTGCAGTGACTATAATTTCCATTAAGATTTTAAATAAGAGTGGTGAGAATGGGCTTCTTTGCCTTGTTCCTTAGCTTATTTTATTTCTTTTCCTTAGCTTATTGCAGTGGCTATAATTTCCATTAAGATTTTAAATAAGAGTGGTGAGAATGGGCTTCTTTGCCTTGTTCCTGATCTTAGCAGGAAAACATAGTATTTTCCCATAAAGTATGACATTAGAGGGACACCTGGGTGGTTCAGTGGTTGGGGTCTGCTTTTGGCTCAGGTCTTGATTCCAGGGATCAAGTCCCACATCGGGCTCCTCATAAGGAGTCTGCATCTCCCTCTGTCTATGTCTCTGCCTCTCTCTGTGTCTCTCATGAATAGATAAACAAAATCTTTTTTTAAAAAGTATGACATTAGATGTAGATGTTACTCAGTTGATAAATGAGTATTAGTTTTTGTCAAATGTTTTTTCTTCTTTTTAAAGATTTTATTTATTTATTCATGAGAGACACCGAGAGAGAGGCAGAGACACAGGCAGAGGGAGAAGCAGGCTCCATGCGGGAAGCCCAATGTGGGACTCGATCCCAGGACTCTGGGATCATGCCCTGAGCCAAAGGCAGATGCTCAACCACTGAGCCACCCAGGCGTCCCTCAAATGTTTTTTCTGCATCAGTTGATAGGATATAGGATTTTTCATCTTTAACTTGCTGATATGATACATTACATTGATGGAATTTTGAATATCAAAAGTCTCACATACCTGGAATTAATCTCATCTTGGCATGATGCATAATTCTTTATACATTTTTTTATTTTTTATTTTTTTAAGATTTTATTTATTTTTCATGAGAGGCAGAGACACAGGCAGAGGGAGAAGCAGGCTCCCCACAAGGAGCCCGACGTGGGACTCGATCCTGGACCCTGGGCTCAGGCCCTGGGCCAAAGGCAGATGCTCAACCGCTGAGCCACCCAGGCATCCCTAATTCTTTATACATTAATGGTTTTGGTTCATTAATATTTTTGAGGCATTTTGTGTCTATATTCATAAGGGATATTGGTCTATAATTTTCGTTTTCTTTTCCTGTTGTATTGTCTTTGGTTTTAATGTCAGGGTAATGCTGGCCTTTAGAATCAATTGGGAAGTGTTTCTTTATCTTAAGTTTCCTGGAACAGATTATATAAAATTGCTGTTAATTCTTCTTTGGAAGAATGTTTGGTAAAATCTTCCAGTGAATCCATATAGGCTTTTCTTTGGGGGAAGTTTTAAATTAAAAATTCAATTTCTTTAGTGGTTATAGGACTATTCATGTAATATGTTTCCTCTTGGTTGGGTTCTTGTAGTTTGTGAATTTTGATGAATTTGTCCAATTTTTTATCTCTAGTTATTAAAATTTATCAGCTGTGGGACCTTGAGCAAATAAACTCAAAGCAAACAGGAAAGTAAACAATAAAAGGCAGAAATCAATAAAATCGAATATAGGAAAACAATAGAGAGTATCAGTGAAACAAAAAGTTCTCTGAAAAAATCAGTAATATTTGTAAACCTCTAATAAGACTGCATAAAAAGAAGATTCAAACCACCAATATCTGGTATGAAATAGGAGATAACATTACAGATCCTGCAGCCATTAACAAGAAAATAAGAGAATACTATGAACAACTTTATAGTCATAACTTTAATAAGGAAAATCTGTTGTATTTACTCATATTTCTACTGTTTTAATTGTACTTTCTTCTTTTCTGATGCTCCAAGATTCCTTATTTTGTCATTTCTTTACTGTTTGTAGAACTTCCTTTAGCCATTCTTTTAGGGCAACAAATTCTCTTAGTTTTCCACCATCTGAGAATGTCTTGATTTCCTCTGTTCCTCAAGGATATTTTTGCTGAATATATAATTCTGAGATAACAATTCTTTTCTTTCAGTACTTGAAAAAAATTGTGACTTCTTCCTTCTCCCCTCCATGGTTTCTGAGGAGAAATCAATTATCATTCTAATTGTTTTTTTTTTCTATAATTAAGGTGTCATTTCTCTTTCACTGCTTTAAGGATCTTTTTTGTCATTATTTCTTTGAATACTTTCTCAGCCACACCTTCTTTCTTTTCTTCTTCTGGTACTCTGATGACATGAATATTAAGTTTTTTTCTGTGGTAATCCCACAGTTCCCTAGGGGTGTGTTAATTTTTTTCAGTTTATTTCCTTTCTCTTGTTTATTTTTTTTTTAGTAGGCTCCATAAATAGGGAGCTTGAACTCACAACCCTGAGATCAAGAGTTGCATGCTCTTTAAGTTGGCAAGCAAAAATAAATAAATAATTAAATAAATGTTCCCACTGTGGCTGACTTCAAAAAAAAAAAAAAAAAAGAGTTGCATGCTCTACCTACTGAGCCAGCCAGGCACCCCCCCCCCCTTCTCTTATTTACATGAGATAATTTATATTGGCCTCTTTTTCAAGTTCTCTGATACTTTCCTCTTTCTTCTTCATTCTGTTGTGGAGCCTATCCACTGAATTTGTTGTTTTAATCTCAATTACTGTATTTATTTTATTTTTTTTTCAATTACTGTATTTATAGTTCCAAACTTCCATTTGGTCTCACTTTATAGCTTCTTTTTATTTATTGAGACTTTCTAATTCTTGGATTATTTCAAGCATGTTCATAAATACTCACTGAAGCATTTTTATGATAACTGCTTTAAGCTCCGTGTCAGATAATGCTAACATCTGTGCCATCTCATTATCATCATTATTTTTTTACTCAAATTGATATTTTCTTGGGTCTGGTATGATGTTCTTGTGTCATGAATTTTTTATTGAAACCTGGACATTTTTAGTAGTATGTAATGAAACTGTGGGGTTTTAAAAAAATCTATTTTAGCAGACCTCCTCTGACAGCATGCCAGTGGAAGAAAGGGTACACTACCTCATTACTGTCAAGTTAAGGTTCCCCACTGGGCCACTACTGACACCCCAGTGTTGAACAGCTCCTCGTTACTGCTATGTGGGGGTGGGAGTTCAGGCATACCACTAGATTTCTTCTGATACTACTGGGGATGCAAGGGACATGTGTTTCTGTCTGGCTGGGGTGAAAGTCTGAGCTCCATACTTAGCCTACTTTGACACTACCATGGTGATGAATGGGAGAGAGGTTATTTGCTACAGCATGATGAAAGTGGGAATCCAGGCTCTCCACTTTGCCTTTGCTGGCTGGGGTGGTGCTGGGACCATGGTTTTTTCCATGGTGTTTGACTGAAATAGAATGGTTATTAAGGAGAAGTTTTCTATCTTTCTAGGCTGACCCTTTCATGATTCTTTGGCTAGAGAGGGAAATATTTTCATTGGCTTTTTATGTCAGTTCCCATTGGTATGTTTGGGTTTCTGGCTTCTCCAGCACCACATTTGGGATACATAGGCAAAAAAGAAACTCACCTCAAGTGAGTCACCCCTCAGGTTCTGAGGTTCCTAGCTGGTCTGACTTATCTCCACCTTTCAGAGTCTTATTATATTTGTTTTATATATAATATTCAGCATTTTTATCTGTTGTTCATAGGAGAAATAGGGAAAAATCAGTCCCAGAAATTTCAGTGGACTTTGAGGTAACTCTGAATTCCTTAAAGGAGTCACACTGTATTCTGTGTGTATTACTGGATCTGAAGCTCTCCACTGTTTTAATCCTGACCTTCTTTGGATCTTTGATTTCCTTCTGGTATGACAGCCCCTAATTATATTGACCAATGATTGTGAAGAAAGAACTTAGTTGACTAGAAGAAGATTTAAGGTAAGCTTGTTTGTAGCCCCTGTGCTCTGTCAACATAATATTTAAAGTACTCCTGGAGTTCACTAGTTATAACTATTTACAGAGCTAATGAACTAGAACTAGCTTTGCCTAGAACTTGACTTTCCCTGAAAGTGGCTGTCCTTGCCTTCCAGGCCCAGCCTGGTTGACAGATGAGTCCTAACCTTGGAGGGACCTGGCTTGGATTCTTGAAGCTGTTCAGCATTCAGGAAGGTGTCCTGGCTTAGGTGAGGACTTATTGGGATCAGGAAATTTAGAGCCTACCAAACAATGTGGTACCAAGTGCTGGGGGCTGCTAGATGACTAAGCTCCCTTGCAGATAAAAGGAATATCTTACCTGGGGGCGGGGAAGTGAGGAGGAAGGTAATGGCCATGATTACTGAGAGTTATATACAGAACAAATCCACCTCACTGAGGTGTGTGGGCAGAAGTTTAGGAATGTTCTCCACTTTTCCTTTCCACAGGTGCTGCCTTAGGAGTTTCCCTACCTTTAATTGCATGGTATTTGCTACTTTTTCCCATCCCCTCTCTGAGGCTTAGCAAAGCACTGGATGTCTAAAAAAGAGGGGCACTTTGAGCTAGCAATGTTGACCACTTAGACACACAAATCCTTTCCCATAAAAGCAGGGCCCCCCAGGAACTGTTCTCTCCCCATTTAATAACCAAACTTGACAAAGATTCCTTTTGGGTCTATCAGCATTAAACAAAGCCTTGGAAATTATCCCTCAGTGGTGATAATTCTATTGAATAATAAGAGGACAGAGGGAGTAAGACACAAGAGAGTTCATTTTGGAGTTTTACCTCCATTTTGAGGCACAGAGGAACCCAGAAGACAATGTTGTGTATTCCCATGGAAAAGCAGATTAGAGACTCCTAATTACTCTTCCAGACTCCCCTCTTCATCCCTCTCTTTCCATAGCAGAGGCTGGGGTGGGTGAGTGGGGGCTGTACAAGGACTCTGGCTCAGCTTCTGCAGCCTTCATGCCTCCATCTTGAGGCTATGGTGCCACTCACTGTCCACAGTTTTCCTTGGGGGACAGAGTGGGCCTGGGGGCAGCAGGTACTGTCTCCAGAAGCAGCAAGCAGACTTTCTGAGAAGTCCTGGGAAAAGACAGTCACTTACTTCCCAACTTTGTGTAAGGAAGTGTGGAAAGAGTCTTGGAGAAGGGGTTTGAAAACTGGCACTTAGTTCCCCTCTGGACTTCACTTTCTCTCCATAAGAACATCCATCTCATCCTCTCAGGATTAAGGGTTTAATCCAACCCAGAGGTTGTATTAAATGTGATGAGGGCTATGGAAGCATCTGTGAACTGTAAATTGCCCACCCAAAGGTGAGGGCACCCTGTTGTCCTTGAAGGGAGCTTCTGTGTTCAGATGTGTGGGGGAAAGACCCATGTGTTCATGGAGCTAAAGGATGAAGGACATGGGTCCCTGTTGGGTGGGGAGGCAACAGGATGAATGAGGAGGCAAGTAGCTGAAAGATCTCCCTGACAGGAGGAAAGTCTGGTCTTTTCAAGGCTTTGAGGTGGATGGAACTGCAGGGCTGGGCGTCCCAGAAGACTGCAAGGACTGCACCCGAGAGGAGAAAGAGTGAATGTGGCTGTCTGTGAGAGAGAAGTGGATGTGGTTATCCTGGCCCTCTCCTTCACTCCCACTCAGGCAAGTGGCTGAATGAAGCAAGTTGGTGGAGAGTAGGGCAGAGGAGTGTTGGATGGAGAGCAAATTCAAGAGGGGATCTTAGAGTCCATCTGGTCCATTCCTGGGTCTCTGTTTAGGTTTGGAGGAGGTTTCTCAAGCCTAGGAAATCCTGCTAACTAGTTCACCTGTGTGAACCTAGGGCAGCTGGTGTGGGTTCAGCTTCACCCTGTGTGGTACCCAGGGACTGTGTGGTGAGGGAGCCTACCTGAGCTGGAAGCTCCCACCAGCATGGTTGGCCACCCCTCCCCAGGAGTTCTGGGACAACTATTACAGGGGACTCGTGGGATTGAAGGATGGGCTCATTCTTTGGAAGGAGCAGCCCCATTGTGCTGACTTGTATGGAGGAGGTGGCCTCCCAGGCCTAGAAGGAAGGAGGTTGGAGTGGAATGGGGAAGAGGATGGCTGCTCTGGACCAAGCATTTCCTGGAGGCAATTCCCACCCCCAGCCCCTTCATCTCTGAGAGCCCCTTGCCTAGAATCACTTAGATCCTTCATTAGCTGCAAACCAATTCAGCCCTTGGGGTCTTGGGGCCAGATCAGGTACGGGAAAGAGTGAAGAGGACTGCTGGCAAGAAGAGGTTGTCGCCCATTCAGCCTGGATCACCCCCAGGGCTCTAGACAAAGTGTTAGGTGGGGGTGGCATGGGCAGGGCAGTAGGGGTGGGGGATGGAGGAGGAGCTGATCCCAAGACCTATGACAGTTGCAGTGTATTCACCTGGCTCCCCAGACAGCTGGCAGGGCCTGGGGCTGGTTTCTCCCGGCTTCCTTCCCACCCCCTTGCCCTGGGCCGTCCTGATTCTCATCTGAGTGGCAGGGTCAGATATATCTCAGTGGTGTGTCTCCTGGGTTCTTACCCTTCCCAGACATGGAAGTGGATAGAGGGCCATGGAGGCGCAGGAACCATGCCTTTCCCCACCCAAGGTGACCAGAGGCCAGTGGCAGAACCAAGAGATGCTGCAGCTAGGGCCCCAGGGACCCCAGCCCCATCTCCATCCCCAGGCACTCCCAGAGTGTGAGCATGAGGTAGATGTGGACACCTGGTGAGAAGTGGTACTGATTAGCACCCCCATCCATGGATTCCAGGGCCCAGTCATTGCAAGGGCAGTGTAGGGTGGGTGTGCAGTGGAACAAGGGTAGTGGTCTCCTGCCTCTAGCCTTCCATCCCTGGAGCAGGTAGGCCTGTGGAGCAAGGAGGTTGTGGGCTGGGGTTGCTTGACAGGTGCTGTCCGTCCACGCTTCCTACTGGCTAGGCAAGAGTGCTGTTGGGCTCAGCTCTGGCACTTGTTAGATGTGAGCAATGGGCTAATTTTATCCAGCTGGGCTCTGCTCAGCAGGAAACCAATGCTGTAGAGTACATAGTTCTTCCAGGTGGCTTTGGCTAGAGGGAGGTCAGTCGCCAGTGAGGAGGTAGAAATGCTGGGGCCTTGGTATTGGAAGGGCCCTGGTGGTTCCTGTCTGGTCTCAAAGGCTCTGAGGTCAGTAAACTCTGAGCTGCTGGGATCCAGGAGAAAAAAGTATCTCAGAAAAAAAAATAGTACAAATTCTTTCTTGTTTTTTTTTTTCTCTTTGTTTTCTCCACCTCTGCTTCTTTCATTCTGAAATTCCCGAGTTCTAGCAAAGTGCCTGACACATAGCAGGTCCCTAGAAAATAGTTTTTTGACTTGAAAATCAGCCATGGACCTCTGCTTCTGGTGACCACTAGGGAGAGCTGAAAGGCAGGAATTGAGGGCCTTCTAAAGCAAAACCTCCTAAATCCCTGTAAGACTTGGATATCTAATCCCTTTCTTTGTGCCTCTGGAGTCTCCTGTATATTTCAGCTCATTAAAATTTCAGAACTTCCTTCAAGGGTTCTAGTTCAAACCAGCACCCACTCTATCTAGGCACCAGCTGTCAGACATCAGGGATTTCCTGGGGGATCTGTTATTCCTTTCAGGGGGCCTACTCTGCTGCTGTGGAGAAGTGGAGAGGAGCTGCTGGCTCCTTCTTCAGACATGAAAAGGCCCTGGAGGAGAGCTTGTGATCATAAAAAGTATGGGATTCCATGGCTTTGAAATCTAATGCTCTAAGTGATCAAAAGACTGGGGTTTTGGGGCTACTAGAGGAGGGACTGAAGGGGCAGCGGAACTTGTGTGGGAGGGCCTAGAGCTAGGCAGCAAGGCAGAGTAATTAGTCTCCTTGGGAGGAGACAAGGAGGCTGGCAGCCTGAGGATTTCTGTACTGAGTCAGGGGAGAAATGACAGTCACCAAGAGCAGAGTAGTAAACCCTCTCTTAGAGAAAACCAGCCCCCTCTCTTTACCCCTCCCGTGTTCAGTATATGACCACAGAGAGATGGACTTTATTTGTACCTTTTGGTTTCCTGGGGGTCAAAAGCAGTAGGTGGGACCAGCATTCCAAGGCCAAGGCTGCATGAAAGTCTGGAGTGCTTGGAAAGCAAGAACACCAGAAGTATGTATGTCCTCATCTGTAAAATAAGGGGTTTGAACTGGCCCAGAAGTTCATGTCTTGGCATGCTCTGTCACTGATGAACTATGTGAACCTGCTCAGTCCCTTGCTTTCTCCAGGCCTCAGTTTCCCCATTAAATTCAATGCAGAGGATGGACAAAGGTACTCTCAGCTTTGTCATTTGTTGTAGGTCTCTCTCCTTCATCACCCTCAATTCCAGGGTCTGTTGCTGTCTGGCTGTTACTCAGCTATACCAGTCCCTTCACATTCTCCCATAGATAACAAGGGAGAGAATTAAAATGGATTGTTGCTAAGGTCTTTGTCCATTCTCAACATGGCATGTATGTAGCAAGGTGGTAGCCTTGGTAAGGCCTCCACTTGGCTTCAGCTACTGTGTTCTCATCTTGTAAAGTCACTACTTTTCCACTTCAGGGCTCCCTAAAAATCTAATCCTGAATAGTCCATCCGTCTCCAAGCCCCTTTTATATATAGCTCCTTTTCCAATTTCTGCTCTCACAGAGAGTAAAGACCCTGGCCGAAATTTTATTTGAAATGAGATTTCAGTTTTGAAGCCAAACTTCCCACTGTTAACTAGATTAAAACTATTTTACCCTATAGGCAACACACACACCAAATCTAGATTTTTAGATCTGTTTATTTTGTTCCAAACCTTTTGAGGATTTAAATGTCTCAGATCTCAAGCTCCCAAATTTTGTTCGTTCTCCTAGATTTAACTGTGCTGCATTAGAGGCTGCATCATACCCTAAATATTAATACTGAGCTGCGTTCACCAACCAACATTCTCTCCAAAAGCACACAAGCTCACACATGTACATGCACATATGTGGAAGAAATAAACTGACACCCCAACTATGTTATGTGATAACTGATAGGGCAGATTTGGGACCTGTGAATGTCTTTCCTTCATCTGGAGAGAAGTGGTTGGCAGCCTGATTTTTAAGAGCTATCTTCACCTTGAGCAACAAAGGAGGCCCTGGAGACTGCCCTCCTATGACTTGGTGGGGGAGGGACAGGAGAAATGGGAGCAGGGGTTTTGTTGCTCCAATATTTTCAATGGTCTCTCCTTGGAGTTACAAGGCTCCTGGGGCCCAGCTTCCCCTGTCCCATGCTATTTGAGCCAGGAGGATAATTAGGTCCCTTACTACCCACAGGGCTAAGAGCCAGTGAGTTTTCCTTTGGGAAGTTAATAAAAGCAGGACGTTGGCCTTGAATGAGGCCATCATAAGCCAACCATGCCCCAGCTGCCTGTTTGTAATGGAAAATGTTATGGTTAGGGACCACTATTTTCTTTGGAGCCCCTCATAGGGAACCTCCTCATCCTCCTGACCCTGGATGCTCTGAGTTAGGGTGGCAAGTCACTGTTAGCTCCAAGTAACAACCAAGGATGCCTGATAAGAAGGTGATAAAAAAAATTAGGGTAACAGGAGCACAACAGACAAAGGCCCAGAATAGAGAGAAAGAAATACAAAGAGACCAAGTAAGGAGAGAGACTGAGCTCCTAAGGAGGTGAGTTGAGCTAACTTGGACACAGCCTGGCTGGAAATGCTCTTCAGCAAGAGTGTTGCCCAAAATCTGAACATAGGTAAGCATCTGGCACCTATTTCAGGGGGATTAAGATGGTCCAGAGTCTACCTTTCCTGGCACCTTTAATGTCCAGAGTGGCTCAGGATGCCCAGCATGGGAGACATACTGGGTGGTAAAGGTTAAGATTTCCTCTTTCTAAAAGAAACTGTTAAATCCTACATGCAGCTACCACTTCTACCTTTTGGGGATCCAGGTAGGGAATGGGATTTTCCCTAAAACAGTCCCTTTCCTGCCCTGCCCCAGGTGGAAAGATTAACCTATCATGACTAATGAGAAATGGAGGAGTTGGTCCTTTGCCAGGTCAATAACTATTGCCCCTCCCCCAACCATGCCCTTCCCCGTCATCAGTCGCTCCTCTGCCTGCTGAGATGAAAGTAATTTCTTCGCATTTTGACAGGTGAATACACAGATGGGGAGCTGGAAGTGCCTGCAGGTTAATGCACTGGCCTGGGAAATCTGTAAAAATCAGTGAGTGGAACCTTATGGTATTTAAGGCCCCTTCCCTATGTGATATTCTATTCTTCCAGTTTATAACTATAGCAGCTTGAGCCAAAAAGTGAGATGTAAAGCTCAGCCTGAGATGAGTGGAATTGATGATAATATTAGGGGTGGGCTGGGCCAAGGTGAGGCTGATTGGACCAAGCTCTAGGTCCCTCTGTCTTCAAGCACCCATACATCCGTGACAATCAAAAAGAAATAGAGGGGGAAGAGAAGGAAGAAGAAGGAGTAAAGGAAAAAAATGAAGAAAAGAAGAAGGAGGCAGATTGTTAACCAACTGTATGATGGGGAGACTATTTGTACATTTGTAAAGTAATGTCACCCACAGCTCTTGGGAAGCCACAGCCCTCAGAAGCTCTGAGACTAAACAAGTCTCCTTGTCTGATTTTACCTCTCTGCCCTTTCTCTGCCCCGTTACCAATGGCCCCCAAGGACAGATGGCAAGGAACTCCTGAGCACACAGAGGCTTGGGTCTTCCCACCAGACTCCTAGGGACACAATAGCACCTTTGGAAGTTGCTTTTAGTGGGTAACTAGCAAGCTGGGGCCAGTAGGTACCATCTCCAGGTGTTAGAAAGTATGTGGAGATGTTCCAAAGGCCAGGGAGATCCCAAGCTTTCCTAGATCCTGAGAGAAGGACCCTAGCAAGTTTAAAGGCATTCACAGGGAGAATTTGGTTAATGAGTTTAACAGGAGCTTTGGCTCGAAGGGGCTGGTCAGGTGGCTGAACTGCTGTGTGTGCATGTTTGAGAACAAGTGTGCTGATGGCAAAAATGTAAATGCTGAGCAGAGTGGGGTGAAGGCAAAGGGTTGGGGAGGAGCATACAATGGCAAGGAAAATGCATTAGATTGGTTCCTCAGGGATGGGGGATCCCGGCAGCAGCTCCCCATTGGGGTCTGCATCAAGGGCCAACATCTTATCCTTGCTGGAATCCCTTTGCTCTTTCTTGAACATCCTTTGATGCATCAGAGGGACGAAGAAGAGGATTATAGCCCCAATGATGGGGGGCACACCAGCAAAGTAGAAGGCCACATGGTAGTCTCCAAAACAGTTGCGGAGTAGGCCTGAAACAGTCAAGAAAGACAAGTCAAGTTCAGCTTTGCTCTCCTGCCCAAAGGTGCTCTCTGCCTCATTTAGGGACCATAATAATGCCCATCCAGAGAACCTTGGCCTGCACTACCTTGACCCAAATGCCCCTTCAGTTCAAACATTCCTAATGTAAAAAATAAAAGCTCTGTTACAAAGTCAGGTGGCTCCTCCCTGAGATAATGGGGCTGCAGGCCCTTGAGGTTAATGCCTATTATGAAAGAGGCTAATGAAGCTTCTCTTAAAATTCTCCATTTTTTACTTTCATGAAGCTACAGCTTAACTTCTAGTCACTCCTAGGTATGGAGTTAGGAGGGAACCCAGTTTAAAAGAGTTCCACAGAAGATGGCCAGGTCTTGCCTTGATTCATAGTGATATATACCCTCCAACTCCCAACTTAGACTAGAGTGTTCTTGTGGAACAACTCAGCTAAGTTCCTATTTCCTCTTTCTCTGAAATTCCCTCTCTCTGAAGTTTCCATTCACCCTAAGAGAAGGCTATATGTGTATTTTTCATCCCAGTTACAGATATGGTTGGCTCCTTTGGGTTTCTATAAGTTGCCAATACCATGAATATGGCTGGCGTGGTATGCAAGAACTCCCCTGCTTGCCTTCAGAAGCTAATGTGGGGTACCTCATAGGAAAAATGAGCCCAGAAATACTACTGAGGAAAGGAAAATAAGCCTTTGGGCTGCTTAGATGGTAAGCAAAATGGAAAAACAGGTGGATTCTGGGCTCCACCTCTGGGATCAGAGACTGGATAGAGGCTCCCCTTCCCTAGTGAATAGTGTGGCTGTTGCACAAAGGCATGGGTGGAATCTTCTGTCACTATCACACAGCATTACATGCCCTTACAATGCCTTTCACAGAATCGGCGTTCAAGGGATATTTGTTGAATTAGTCCAGTTGGCCAGCCTAGAGATATAAATCAATATTTGCAATAAATTTTAAAGAAAAGAAATGAAGTTCTCTTTTCATTGTTTTTTCTTGTTTCCCATGTTCCCTAGGGTATCAACAATGCTCTTCTTGGAGAGTGGAGAAGGAAACTGAGAGTATTGAAAGACTGCAAGCCAACATTTTTGCCTGCTACCTGCTGGAAGTAAGCCTCACTGGCCCGGTCCTAGGATTTGACTTTAATCAAATCTCTTCTACAGGCTCAGTTCAGAAGCCAATAGAGAAGAAGGGGTGTGTCTGTAAGTCTTAATAAAGCTAGGATCCACTTTCTCTTCTCTTTCTGCACAACTACCTTGCAAATAATTACCTTTATAAAGAGATAGAGATAGACGTAGAGAAAGAGAGAGAGAGAGAGAGAGAGAGGAGAGCGAGAGAGAGAGAGAGAGAAAGATACTGGACCAACAGAAAGATCAAGAAGATGAAACTCATTTCTTTATCCTCCTGGAATCAGCTAGGCTGTCTAAAATAAAACCCCATGGAAACAGCCATGAAAAGCCCATTCTCAAAAAAATGAATCCATGCATGTATACTAAATATAGTGGTAAGGGGTTCCATCAATAGTGGTAAAGGGTTTCATGCACTCTAACAAGGCTTCTTAAATAGAGAATAAGAGTGAAAGGGACTTCAAGCCAAGGTGCTCAGGATTGCTAGGGCCCAGGTAAGACAGGACTCCCCCACTCATGCCCTCCCTGTAATATCAGCCTCACCTGCAATGGGGGGCCCAGCAATCATCGGCAGGGCCATCATGCCAAGGAGGTAGCCAATTGCCTGTGAGGCCTGCATTGGGCCCACCAGCTCAAATGCGATGGGGGCCATGATGGTGATGAAGAAGCCATCACACAGGCCCAAGAAGAGGCAGACAACGATGAGGCCCCCAAAGCCCCGGCACAGGGGAATCATCATAGACATCAGGCCCAGGAGCAGGAAGGAGATGACCTAGAGGAGCAAAGGCCTTAGGTCATGTTGTGCTTGTCAGTCAAGACCACATAGCAAATCATATCTCCTTTCTTAGGGTTTCATTTCTACCATCTATAAACTGGGATGGAGGTGTCAACAGAGAGAGAGAGAGAGAGCAGTTAGGCTATCTGGTTACTTAGGCCCCTTCTAAGTGCTGCACTGAAGGATTCAAGATTTTTAAGACAGCCCCTGTTTAACAGTGATTCCATCAAGATTTTTTTTTAAGTTAGGGGACATAGCCCCTGTAATTAAGAAGTCGTCTTTTCACTGGATTCCAGGCTAAAGGAAATTGCTGTTTTTCTGATCTTGTGTTTGGCTGTCCCAGGCATTAAGGTCTGGAATCAGACCATGCTGGTATTCTCAGATCCAAGTAAGATATCTTAAGAGGAAGGGAACTTGAATGATGTTCAGATGGGGGCATGAATGGAAGGCACAGCTTCCTGAAGTGAGGAAGAACCCAGTGCCTATTTATGTGCATGGCTGCTTTTAGAAAACACACTGTCGTGACATAAACCATTGGGAAGTTCACTTGGGTTCCTTATGATTTAGGACACGGGACACGCCACCCATGTCAGATAGCATGGCTGTGGAGGTCCTCTGGACTTGGTTGGGCACCATATAAAGGTAATAAAGGGGACTTTAAGGAGAACTAAGACACTAGGAGTGGTTCTAGGGAGCCTGAAGCCAGCTCAGGGGCATTGACTAGCCACCAGGCTTTCTTGGGGATAAGCAAAATGACTTCAAATCAAAGAAACTGTCTTTCCAGGAGCTGTTTTTTTCCCACTGAACAGAGAGAAGAGCAACTGGTCTTTTGATTAAGGTCATCTGCAACCTGTGTCAGTGAGCCAGACTGAAGACCTGGGGTGCAGGCAGAGAAATAAACCCCTTTCCACCCACTCTAGTCAGCAGAGCCAGGTCATCCCAGGGTCAGGGCTAAGACCTGATCTGTTTACGAAGTCCTTGATAGGATTCAGGATTTTCTAGTCTTTCACATACAGGCAAGCAAACTTACCCAGGAAGGGTAAGCCATCACATGACCACATGGATGGGGTGGGTAGGAGGGTCAAGGCTCTTTCAAGCCCTAAAGATTTTCTGTGTTATAACTGGCAGTGGATTTGTTAGGATGGTCAGTTGGTTTTTGTTTATTTGTTTTTTGTTTTGTTTTGTTTTGCTTTGTTTTGTTTTGTTTTTTTGGTCAGTTGGTTTTTATAAACAATAAGAAATGTCCTGGCTGAGCCATCTGAGGAAATCTCTTCATTGGATGACTTTTGAACTTTTCCAAGGCTGTTTTGGAATCTAGGAATAAGAACTCTGATATCCCAGCTTCACCTCTAAGAGATTCATGTACAACGATAAGATAAAAACCAGACCCACCTATCAACCAAGCCATAATGGTATGGCAATTAAGAGTTAATACCATTACACAACACAAAGGACCCCATTAACTGATTTCAATCATCTCTAATTAAACCTATTGTATCTAGCTGCCCTTAACACCCTCCATGAGGCCTTGCCAAGTTTAGAAATTAAAAATCCCTCTTTGAACTGAGAATCAGACATCAAGGATTGGCCCAAAGTGAGGCTGTCCTGCAGGTTATCACCATTTCTTTCTAGCAGACTGTCCAGGGGCTTGACACCAGATATATGTACCTGTCTTTGCCAATAGTAGGAACTACAGGGTCTAGTGGATATCTCTTCAGAACCTGAAGTTGTATACACTCTTTTCCTCTCCCAGGCCTATACTTAATGCATCTGACCCAGGGAGAAAGTGAGGCAAATGCCTGTGATGGATTATCTTGAGTAGCTCAAGAGAAAGAATTTTATCCATGTCTTGTGCTTTCTGCCTGAGACATTTGCCAGCAAGAAGAGTTTGAACCAAGTCACTTTCCCTTTCTAGGCCTCAGTTCCTCAATTTGTAAAATGAAGGAGTTGGACTACAATCAGTAAAGATATATTTTAGCTATAACATTCTAAGATTATTTTATATTACTCTAAGTGGTAACATTAGGTTAAGTAAGACTGGAAAAGGGGAGAGAAAGTGTTGGGTGGGTAGAGGAAGTGATCAGCAGAAGCACTGGGCCCTAAGCCTAATTCTGCTTCTGACTAGTTAATGCCTCTAACTCCCTTGGAACTCCCTCTGCACAATAGAAAGCAGAAGCTGCTTGGACCCTATTTATCTCCTAGGGACTGTGGTGAGAAATGAGCTATATGGCTAGGCAAGGGCTGCTCCTTTTCCTCAAGATAAAGTCCTGGCCCAGTGCTAGTTTACCCTGATTTCTAACACCATTAGCATCTTGGAGCAGCTGATAATGACAGGGAAGACTAGAGGGGTTGCATATGGAAGAGGCTGAAAAAGCCACACATTCTCCTATGCAAAAAGCTACCCAGATAAGGCATTTGCTGATATTTTCACAGGAATCCAAAATTTCATAACTGGTTTATCTCAATCACAGTCTTTTGAGTTGACTTCAGTCAAGTCACTTATCTCTGGGACACAGCTCTGTCACCGACCACTTAGCATAAAGTGGAATATGAGAAAAGTGCTACATATCAATTCAATTTTGCCATGACTATCTGTATGAGTCTTTCCCTCAATTTCTGTGTAATGAGAAGTTGGATTGGATGAGCCATAAGGGCACCCCTAGCCCTGACAAAGCAGATTCACCAGCTTTTGCAAATTTAGACTGAAACACAACAGAAAACTGTAATCATATTCTTGTTTAAGACATCTAAGAGTATTTAAGAGAACACTTGGGGCTGTCAGAAAACAGAGAAATGCCTTCTATGTCAGGGCCCCTTGAAATTGCTTTTAAGGCTTTACCAGGAGACTCAGAACTCAGCCACTTTTTTAATGGATTATTTGTGGCCACATGTTTTGAGGGGCTGCTGTTTCCCCTTCACAGGGTTCCACATTCATGTACCTTCTGGTTAACCCAGCTGCAGGAACAAAAAGCATCAACAAGGTCAGAAAGGCAATACTGCTGCCAGGTAGACAAAGACAGATAGCTTTAACAGTAGTCTCAAGCCAGATCAGAGCTCAATTCACACAGAAAGTGGCCTCTCTAACATCTAGGTGGCTACTCTCCACAATATGAGGGACTGTGTTACTGTCCAAAGGATTAAAATCTTGCATGGCTATAACATTTTTTACTTCCCAAACCCTGGTCACGCCTATCAAAAGAAATTTTGTTCTTCACCTGTGAGGTGAGATAAGAAAGGCAAGAATTATTCTTATTGCACAAATGAGGAAAGTGAGTCCCATAGAGGGGAAGTAGGGTTGTGTTTTCTGGCACTTTTTTTTTCTGTCAATCAGGAAGATAGCATTTGAGAGCCAATGCTTGGTACAAGTAACTCTGGAAGTATAAGAAGTAAATGACTTGAACCTGGACTTAAAGGAGAGAAATACTGGGCCACACAGTACTACCGATGCCCAAGGCCTTCCAAGAGAGTATAAGGAGGCAAGGAAATCAATTCTCAATGGGGACAGCATCTAACTCCTGGCCTTAGTTTCCCTATTTCATATGGAAGAGCCATTATTAATAAATGCTTTCTCTAAAAGTGTTCTTAGTTCCATTTACACACTACTCTCATTGGATTCTCACTCCATCTTGATGAAGGAGGCAGTACAAGGATGATTGTCTTCGGTTGAAAGCAAGGGAAACTGAAGCTCAGAGAATTTGATTGACTTTCCCATGTTGAACAACAAGTTCATGTCAAAGGTGGGGCCCAGGGAATGGTAATGACACAACCTACCATTCTATCTCAAAGGCTGGAGGTAACCTAGCATCTGTGTCAGGACATTCCCCCCCCACACCACTGTGGTCAGGGCAAGGTGGTCACACTTACCTGCAAGTAGATCTTCTTAAGTCCAGGAATGGAGTCACTGACACGGCCTGACACAAGACGCCCAAGGCCTGAGGTAGCCCCAATACACACCAAGAGCACCCAGGTCTGCTTAATTTCCAAGAATTCCTCTTCCACATACTTCATCTGAAAAGCATAGCACCAGGACCCCAGGGACAGGAGGAAGAAAAGGAGCTGACTGGTTAACAGTTGGCATATTCAAAACCCTCTACTGCTTACTTTCCTTGACCATGGCAAGAGCTCCCTCCCCTGTAACCCCCTACTTTGTAGCCTTAGAACCAGTACAAGCTCTCTGGTTGCTTCTAATTGCTAAAAAGGCTTCATATGCCTTGATTTTTTGGATTCTGGGCTTCTGAGCAATAGCTGAAGGGAGTGGGTATCTTCAAGCCCCTTCTAAGCCTTGGCAGGATAGAATACAGACAGCCTTAACAACTAAGAAAATCCAAGGGCTCCCCTCAAATCTCCCCATTTCCTGACCCAAAACTGATAACATGGGGCAACATCAGGTCACCAGGGGAGAAGATCCACCAACCTCCATGTAACACTTCCAGAAGTGTGTTTTAAGAAATACGAGGTCTATGGAAGCTAATGACTGGACTACAACTAACAGTTCTGTGGCAGTATAATTTGGGTGGATAATGGTTAAACAAAGCTAAATGGGTTTCTTTTACTGCTGGATTTTTTGGTACCTTTAAAAGACTGCCACAATATGAAGCTAGAAAGACTTTATATATTGGTTCCTGAACAAATCATTTGACCACAAAGACCAGCGTTCCATAGAACACACTCTTAGGAAACTCTATCCTTGAGTCATCTGGGCCAGTCTTCTCCATCCCAGTGATGCTTATCTTCTCCTGAAAACCTGTCTATATTTATCAGTCAGGGGAAACCACAGGCATGGGCTTTCGCCTAAGGAACTCCATCGTTTTCCTGTTGAGGTCAGTCTGTGTTCTTTCCCACTCTGGGTCTCTTCAAAGATTGTTTGGTCTCTTTTTCCAAAGGTCCCAGCTCTGCCCTTTCACTGTCCTCCACCCCACCCTCTGGACTTCGGGCAGGCTAAGGGCAGCTTCATGGAGGTAAAGTGGGTCCACCTCGTAGTATTCCTTACCAGGTGTACATAGGGAACGAAGTAACCAAGGGCAGCAGCAGCAATCCCGAAGGCCCAGATGCGGTAGGTACGTTGGCGGAATACTCGCATGTTGAAGTACTTTCTAAGCTGAGACAGAATGCGTTGGCACAGGGTGCGGACACCTCTCTTGTTTGGGGTATCCTGGGAACTGGGTAGGAGTGGCCGGTAGGTGAGCGAAAGCAGCGTAAGAATAAACATGAAGGTACTCAGCACCTGGAAGGTTTGGGCGAGCTTGATCTTAGCTCCCAGTGTTTTGATGAGAAGAGGAAAGGATATGGAGAAGATGCTACTCCCAGCAGACACCACACCATTGGCCAGACCCAGACGACGTTGGAAGTAGTGGCCCAGGATGACGAGGGATGGCTGAAAGGCGAAGGAACAGCCACAACCAAAGAGAATCCCATAGGTGAAATAACGCAGACTTAGTGAGCTGTGGGAGAAACACCAAGAGCTATTCTCAGAAGCCTGACCAGAAATCCACCTGCCCTCTCCCGTCACCCTCCTGAGACCTGCATACCCCCATCATTAATCCACAGCCCTACTTACCACTGACCCTCAGAACAGACAAAGAACAGGACTTTATAATCCCTACTTTGCAGATGAGGAGACAGAGGCTCAGAGAAGTAATTTAACCAGTGTAGCATAACTGGGGATCAGCAAAGCTTAGACTTGACTTTAGATCTTCATGACTCTAGTTTGAATCATAGCACTCCATCAGAGAGAATTGTTTAAAAGAATGCCAGAACCAACCTATGCAATGGCTGGATAAGAGGCTATAAGGAGTAAGTCAGGGCGTTAGAACAGTTTAACCTTCTGCTCACTAGACACCGTGGGTAGGCTGGCAGCCAGCTTTATCCCAAGTAACAACAAAGTTCTGCAAGGAGCCAAGATCCTGGAAGGTCAAGATCATCCATGGGACTCTACTATATTTCTTTATGCTCAGAGCCCTTCATATTTCAGAAAATGGCTGGTAGTTTCCTGAGAGACACTTCATCCCCAGCCCTACCCAAGGTCTGGCTCTCCCAAGACCCTTTATTCCAGACCCTAGATGACCCCCTGGGGATCCTGAAGTAAGAAGTCCCTTTAAGTTCCAGAGCCTAGCTCCTGCAGCTGGGAATGATATGGATTAGCCTCCCAGAGTAGCCTGGCTGCTTGATGGGAAGTGGAGCCTCAAAGAAGTTGTGAGCCTGACCAAGTAAGACAGGTTCTGGTTTAAAACTCTTGGGTTCTGCTGTGGCCATAAGCCCCTGTAACAGAAGGCAAAATGTCAGAAGAGTAAGGGCCATGGAAAAGTCAGGTTGGCCAGCTATCTGCCCTTAGACAATACTGGCACAACCTAGTGAAGAATTTTGTTTTCTTTTTGAAGCCTCCACATATTTTGCAATAGTTCTTATCTGACCATTTAACTAATTAATACTCTCCATGGTCAGGCAGTTGCTCCCCATAGATGGACCCAGTCCTCATACAGCACAGGACTAGGCCTATGTTATAGAGATGATGTGGTGTTAGCACTCATGGTTCTAAGACAGCTATATCACCATTGTTTTTATTTGTTTTTATTTTTATTTAAGTGTTTATTTAAATTCCAGTTAGTTAACATATGGTGCAATATTACTTACAAGTGTACAATATAGTGATCCAGTACCTCCTTATAACACTCAGTGCTTATCCCAACAAGTATATTCTTTAATCCCCATCACATATTTCACCAATCCCCCAGCCCACTTCTCTGGTAACCATCAATTTGTTCTCTATAGTTAAGAACCTGGGATTCCTGGATGGCTCAGTGGTTGAGCGTCTGTCTTTGGCTCAGGGTGTGATCCCAGAGTCCGGTGATCAAGTCCCACATTTGGTGCCCCATGGGGAGCCTGCTTCTCCCTCTGCCTGTGTCTCTGCCTCTCTCTGTGTGTCTCTCATAAATAAATAGATAAAATTTTTTAAAAAGAATCTGTTTTATGATTAGCCTCTCTCATTTCCCGCCCCCCTCCATGTTCATGTTTTGTTTCTTAAATTTGACACATGAGTGAAATCATGTGGTATTTGTCTTTCTCTGACTGACTTATTTCACTTAGTTTAATACTCTCTAGCTCCATCCACATTGTTGCAAATGGCAATATTGCTTTTCATCTGCTTACATTCACTGGATATGAGCAAAAGCTTTAGTTTTAAAAAGGGGGCAGCCCTGATGGCCAGCAGTGTGGCATTGCCCTCAGCCCGGGGTGTGATCCTGGAGACCCGGGATCAAGTCCCACGTCGGGCTCCCTCCATAGAGCCTGCTTCTCCCTCTGCTTGTATCTCTGCCTCTCTGTGTGTGTGTCTCTCATGAATAAGTAAATAAAATCTTTTTTAAAAGGGGGTTGCCTCCACTTGGAACAGATAGCTAAGCCAACTGCTCCTCTTCTGTCAGAATTTTGGGGATTGGCCTGGTCTGGGGGCCTTGTCTAAGGGAAAGGAATTAGGAAGGTCTAAGGAAGATCTTCAAGAAGAGGTCCAGTGGAAGCAAAGCATGGTATTTATTTCAGAGTGCTGTCTGGTAGATCTATTTCTACCAAAGTTGGGGCCTCAAGACAGGAAGCCCCCGCATAGGCTTGCCAAGAGTGCCTACACTCTATCTTATCTCATGCCAGCTAAAAAAAAAACTCAGAGCCCTGATTCAGACAACAGGAAGGATGACTTAGAGCTCTAGCCACAAGCAGAGCCATTTTTCCCCTGGACATAAAGCCATTCAGAAAGTTTCTTGGCTCTAAAGATGTTCTTACAGAAAAGGCAAAGGGGATGGGGAAGGGCTTTGGGGCTGGAGAACAGAATGCCTACTCCAATGTGCCTAAAGAAGAGTGCCAGAAAAAAATACATCTAAGCTCCTTCCCCTCCTGCAACTGAGCTCATGTGTACTGGAAGATAAATAGGATCCGTATGTTGCTAATTTGTTTACACTTTGCTCTGCTCAACTTTAAAAAACAGTCCTGAGACTAGAGCCACTTCTGAGGCCTAGCTCCTTCCCTCAAGGGGCCAAGCACCAGCTTGCTAAGGGCAAATGAGGCCAACCACTAGAGGGATCCTAAAAGGGTTTAGAGGGGCTGCCATAAGGAGGGTTGAGCACATTCCAAGCAGGACATGGTTTTTCCCTCCTCTGTCCCAGTTGGATGGGGTCAAGCCAGGAAATCACTGTAGGCCATATCCAAGCTCTGCTGGAAGGTAGGCTGGGTAGCCAGAAATGCTCAAGTCATACAGAAAGCTGGCTCCATTTCACAGGGCCCAGTTGTGACAGAACACAGTTACTCTCCATTGTGATGGAACCTTAGGCCTAGAGAGTATAACTGTAGTCCTTCTCTGGTGACCCAAGATCAGAAAGCAAGTCTCTGACAAGTTAGCCATGTCCCCAGGCCGGCATTCTCATATACCAGCCCAGGCAGATTGGAAGTAGGAGGTATAATAACTTCCAAAGTGTCTTTGGCAGAAAGTCAACAGACTTCTTTAGAGTCCCATATTCCTCAGGCCATGGTGGAGGTTTCATTTCTCCCTTCTCCTGCAGACATGCTTCTGCGAGGTTGGCAGAAAGAAACCAGAGAATGAACTTATAGCCTTCTTCTTGCCTGATTCTACCAAGTTTTGACAGTAGCACCAACCAGACCAGAGTCTGAGGTTAGTCTAGGCCTAACTGTGTAGCTGGGTGCTAGATCCAGACCTCTAGTGGAGGATGCTGCTAAACATTCTTTCTCATGCCCAATACATGATTTTTTTTCCAAATTATCCATATTTTGGCAGCCAAAAATACCTGGAAAGAAGCCAGAAATATTAAACAGCCTTGGGTTCAGCTGACTTCTTTTTCAACATAAGATTCCCTCAGGAATCCTGTAAGGTAGGTGTTTCACATGGATTCATTCCAGAAGCTCATTCCCAGGAAGGCAAGTTGTGTAGCATATTGGGAATATTGGCAGAGCTGGAAGAGACCTTAAAAGACCATCTGGTCTAATCCCCTCATGTTGCAGATATAGAAACTGAGGCCCAGATGGGGGAATGGTACTTATTAATTGTTTCATAGCCATTTTTGTGGCCAAAACTGGACTTAGGCCTAGCTTTATGAACTCCCAAGCTTAGGTTTCTCCCACCACTTTAGAACTCTTGGGTCCTCTTTGGGATATTGTATACCAATGTGTCCTGGAGACCCTACCTAGATGAATCCTATTAGACAATTATTCTCAGAAGCAGGGTCTCTGAGGGCCCTACATGGAAAGGGCCACAGTGGATTCTGCAATGAGAAGTGTCCCTAGCTGAAGCCCAGAAAGAAGCCAGCCTTCAGCCTTGGGCAAAGCCAGCAACTCCTAGCCTTACCTGGTGAAGGAGCTGGTATGGAGGCCTATGAAAGCGACAGCAGCCCCTGCAGTTGCTGTGATTCGGCAGCCCAAACGATCAGTGAATATACTCACAATGGGAGAACAGAAGAAGATCATGCCCATTGAGAGGGCTCCTACCCATGCTGCAGAGAAAAGAAGCACAAAGACAACTTAGCTTAATGTGGTACCCAGTGATGCAGCTGGTATCTCAGTTCTTCTTCTCTGGCCTTTCACAGGCAACACTGCATTGGCCTCACTGCCATTCTGCTGGTCCCTAATGGTCAGAGAGGTTAGGTGCCTTTCATAACACTTGAGCAGGACAATGTGAGAACCAGGAGTTTAGTTAACAAACACACCTAGAACTTCAGGGCTGGGGTAAGGAGCCTTTGGAGATCAAGTATATGATGGGATCTTCTAGCTAGTCCCCACATGTCTGTACTACATTTCTCAGCTACTTTGGCTGTTTGGTCTGACCATATGACTGAATTCTGACCAATAGGATGTAGTTACATAATGAGGGCCATTCATTACAGCAGTTAAACCAACATAAACTAAAAAAAAGAAGAGTCCTCCACTACCATTTTACTGATAAGGAAACAGGTCCAGAAATGTGAAGGGACTTACCAAAGATCACACAGCAAGTTAGTGGCAGAGCTGGGACTCAAACCCAACTCTTCTTATTCCTAGTCCAATAACATGTAGTTACCCACATCCCCTCCCAGGCCTAGACCATAAAAAACTCTCATGAGATTTCTGCTTTCTTGTGAGCTACAACTGCAAAGTGACCTTGTAAGCAATGTATTAAGACTGGGAGAACTGCCATCAGTTCTGTCTGGGCCCCTAGATAACTACGGGAAGTAAAGTTCCCTCTCCAATCTGGAACCCCTTCCCTGAACATTGCATTAGAAATGAAGAAACTTTTTTTAATTTAAATTCAACTAATTAACATATAGTGTATTATCAGTTTCAGGGGTAGAGTTTAGTGATTCATCAGTTGCATATAACACTCAGTGCTCAAAAAAAAAAAAAAAACACAGCACTTGGTGCTCATTACATCAAGGGCCCTCCTTAATGTCCATCACCCAGATACCCTATCCTCCCACCCACTTCCCCTCCAGTAACCCTCAGTTTGTATGCAATAATTAAGAGTCTCTCAAACTTCTTATCCTATAAGCCACTGAATTTTTGAGGGCCATTCATTACAGCAGTTAAACCAACATAAACTAAAAAAAAAGAAAAGTCCTCCACTACCATTTTACTGATAAGGAAACAGGTCCAGAAATGTGAAGGGACTTACCAAAGATCACACAGCAAGTTAATGGCAGAGCTGGGACTCAAACCCAACTCTTCTTATTCCTAGTCCAAAGTTCATTGTATTATGTCTTCTATTGGGATGAATGAAGCTTTCCATAATTGGAGATTTGCAAGCTGATGCTATATATAAAACAGGGGATTCAAGAATTGGGGTCAGATTTGGACTAGCCAACATTTTAGGCCCTTCCAGGCATGCTAAGCCAGATTTATAGCCTTAAGCACTGTTCTATTTAGCTTCAGGGTCAAGGAGCATGGGCATTAAGCCTTCAGGAGCTAAGGTAAATTTTATTTTGGCCACTGAAACAGTCCTGTAAAGATGCTAAAACTAAGGAGCAGAGAATTCCACAAAGTCCTCCTAGAATTGAATGAGAACACAGGGCAGATTTAGAAGCCACCCAGAGATTTCTAAGGAAAGAGGTCATGTAACCTTTATGCTGAAATCCTTCATCAGAGCCGATGTTTGGGAAATCCCTGACTCCAAACTCAAATAAGAAGAGTTTATTCTGCTTATAAGGGCTTTTAAGTGTCCATAGCAATCCTTACCAGGGAAGAAGAAATTTACTTTTTACTTAGATTCTTCCAGCCCATTTCCCTTTGCTTACCCCTCAGAAAGAAAGCTCAATTTTTTTTCTTTTTTTTTTCAGGTTTTTTCTTTGAAAACTTGTTAACAAGTTTCTTCGTGGGCCTCTTTTCTAGGCAAAATAATATTAGTTTCCTTAGTTAATAAAACGTTCTTTTTAGCTTTAATTTCTAACTCAGTAATTACTTTCAGATCTCTCCTTTGAACATGTTCCAAGTCTTCATCATCATCATTAAAAAGCATTCACTGAGGGATGCCTGGGTGGCTCAGCGGTTAAGTGCCTTTCTTTGGCTCAAGGAGTGATCCTGGAGTCCCGGGATCAAGTCCGCATCAGACTCCCTGCATGGAGCCCGCTTCTCCCTCTGCCTGTGTCTCTGCCTCTCTCTCTGTGCGTCTCTCATGAATAAATAAATAAAATCTTAAAAAAAAAAGTATTCACTGAGTATCACCTGAGCAAGGTACCAGGCCAGCTTCTGGCTCTCTTCAATTGTGGAATCCCAAGCTGGTCAGAGGAGTGCAGTCTGAGGTAGATCACAGCTACTCCACTATGTCTCTTATCTTAGTGCCTAATAGGTTGCTCAGATCCCCACCAGGAAGGAATCTTTGCTTTGCTGGGGCACCAACTTGAGCCCCAGCTGCTTGGCTTCAAAAAAGTACTGACCTGGGACAGCAGGAAACCCGAACTTTCTCATCAGAGTTTTACCTCTTACCTTGCAATTTCACCTGTTATCAGCTGTGGGACCTTGAACAAGTCACACAGCACTTCTCTAACCCTCAGTTTTCTCATCTGTAAAATGGGGATTTAAAATTCCTGATGTGCCTTCCTCCAAGTTTTCTTTTAAATAATAATCAGATGTAGTAATATTTAAGAAAGCTGTATAAATACCAATAGTCACACCATATACAAAAATTAATGCAAATGGATCATAGGCTTAAATGTAAAACTTAAAACTAAAAAACTTACACAAAAAAAGTATAGGAGAAAATCTTCCTGACTTTTATTTAGGTAAAGATTTCACAGATATTAGCAAAAAGTATGATCCATAAAAGAAAAACATACATTAGACTTCATCAATATTTAAAATCTCTACCTTTCATAAAATAGTGTTATCAGAATGAAAAAACAAGCCACAGGCTGGAACAAGTATTTACAACAAACACATGTGATAAAAGACTGGTATCCAGAACACAAGTGTTAGTTGACTCTCACAACTCAATAAGAATAAAGCAAGCAATCCAGTTTAAAACATGGGCAAAAGATTTGAACAAACATTACACACACACACACACACACACACACACTATGAATGACAAGCACATGAAAAGATGCTCAATATCATTAATCATTCAAGAAATGTATATTAAAGCCACAGCGGGATACCCCTACATACCCACTAAAAAGGTTTTTAAGAAATTGCAATTCCTTCTACTGGGGAGGATGTAGAAGAACTGGAAATCTCATATGCTGCTGGTGGGAATGAAAGTGGTATACCAACTTTGGAAAATAGTTTGGCAGATTCTTATAAAGTTCAACATATAATTACTACATGACTTTGAAATCCCATTCCTAGGTATTTACCCAAGATAAAGGAAAACATGTTTACACAAAAATCTATACCTAGATGTTCATATTTTCTCATTTTTTAGTTTTTGTTCTCATTTTTAAAAATTTTATTTAAATTTTAGGTAGTTAATATACAGCGCGATATTGGTTTCTGGAGTAGAATTCATAATTCATCACTTACATACAATACCCGGTGCTCATCATAACAAGTGCCCTCCTTAATACTCATCACCCATCTAGTCCATCCCCAAACCTACCTCCCTCTGTCAACCCACAGTTTGTACTCTATCATTAAAAAAAACATCCAGATGGCTAACAGACACATGAAAAGATCTTCAACATCACTTATCAAGAAAATACAAACCAAAACCATGATAAGATATCATCTTACACCTGTCAGGATGGTTAAAATTAACAACATAAGAAACAACAGGCATTGGCAAGGATGCGGAGAAAGGGGAACCCTCTTGTACCGTTGGTGGTAATGCAAACTGGTGCAGCCACTCTGGAGGACAGTATGGAGGTTCCCCAAAGTGTTTAAAAATATACCTACCCTAAGATCCAGCAAATTGCACTACTAGATATTGACCCAAAGGATACAAAAATACAGACTCGAAAGGACATACGCACCCTGATGTTTATAGCGGCATTATCTACAATAGCCAAAAAAATGGAGAGAACCCAAGTATCCATTGACTGATGAATGGATAAAGAATATATGGTATAGGGACACCTGGGTGGCTCAGTGGTTGAGTGTCTGCCTTTGGCTCAGGGCATGATCCCGGGGTCGGGGATTGAGTCCCTCATGGGTCTCCCTGCATGGAACCTGCTTCTCCCTCTGCCTGTGTCTCTGCCTCTCTCTATGTCTCTCATGAATAAATAAATAAAATCTCTTTAAAAAGAAGATATGGTATATATACACAATGGAATATAAGTCAACATCTTTCTTTATAACTGCCAAAACTTGGCAATAACTCAAATTGTACATCAACCAATAAATGGATAAGTGGGTATACATTAATACAATAGAATACAACTCTGCAATAAATAGGAACAAATTCCTGATACCAGCAAAAACTTCAACAATTCTCAAAGGCATTACACTAAGTGAAAGAAGCCGGACAGAAATGATTTTATTTATATAAAATTCTGGAAAAGGCAAAACTATGGGGACAGAAAAACAGATCAGTGGGTACCAAGAGGAGGGATGGGGGTTGGGAGAGGATTCATTCCAGGGGAGCATGAGGGAACTTTCTAGAGTGATGAAATGTTATATATTTTAATTCTAGTATGGTATTCTTTTGTCAAAATTCATATTATTGAGCATATAAAAAAGTGTTACCATATGTAAATTATACCTCAATAAATCTGATGTTATAAAAAAAAGGAGAGAGAGCTGGGAAGCAGAAAATGCCAATGGTAGATCTCATTTATGATGTATGTAGTATTATTCTGGAAAAATTTCCAAAAAAAATAGTTCTAGTGTATTGTCAAAGAGGAAAATATTACATTCACTAAATCATCTTGCTGACATTTAATCAACTAGAACTCTTGATTATTTGGCCCTTCTGAATATTTACAATACAATGAAAACTGATGACTGGGCTTGAAGGTAGCTTTTGTGCAAAGAAAGTTTAAATTTATATTTGATATAGCATTTTATGGTTAATAACATATATCCATCATCATGGTATCACACAGAATATTTTCAGTGCCCTAACAATCCTGTACTCCACCTATTCATCCTGCCTCACCCTTCCAACATCTGGCAACCACCAATCCTTCTACTGTCTTCATAGTTTTGTCTATTCTAGAATGTTATATAGTTGGAGTCCTACAGTATATAGTCTTTTCAGATTGGCTTCCTTCACTTAGTAATATGCATTTCAGGTTTCTCCATGCTTTTTCATGGCTTAATAACTCATTTCTTTTTAGTGATGAATAAAATTCCATTGTGTGGCGGTACCACAGTTTCTTTATCAACTCACCTACTGCACTGGAGGACATCTTGGTTGCTTCCACATTTTGGCAATTATGAATAAAGCTGCTATAAACATTTGTGTGCAAATTTTTGTGTGGACATACATTTTTCACATATTTGGTTAAATACTAAGGAGCTCGATTATTAGATCATATGTTCAATTTTGTAAGAAACTGCCAAACTGTCTTCCAAAGTGACTGTAACACTTTACATTCCCACTGGCAACAAGTGAGAGTTCTTGTTGCTCCACATCTTTCTGGCATTTGGTGTTGTCAGTGTTCCAGACTTTGGCCATTCTAATATGTATGCAGTAGTATTTCATTGTATTTGTAGTCTTTCCAAATTTTTTATTGTACTTGTCTTCTGGTTTCATAGCATTTTGGTCAGAAAAGCTGCATGGTACAACTTCAATCTTCTTATATTTGTTGAGGCCTGTTTTCTGACCTAATATGTGCTCTATTCTGGAAAATAGAATGCATTTGCAAAGACTGTGTATTCTGCTCTTTTAGGATGGAATGTTCTGAATATATCTGTTAAGTCCATCTGGTCCAGTGCGTCATTCAAAGCCATTGTTTCCTTGTTGATACTGTGTTTAGATGATTTATCCATTGATGTAAATAGGGTGTTAATTTCCCATACTATTATTACATTACTATCAATTAGTTCCTTTATATTTGTCATTAATTTATTTTATATATTTGGGTGCTCCCATGTTGTGTGCATAAATATTTACAATTATTAGATCTTCTTTTTGGATTGCCCCTATTATGATTACATGGTGCCCTACTTTGTCTCTTATTACAGTCTTTGTTCTAAAGTCTAGTTTGTCTGATATAAGTATTGCTACTACAGCTTTCTTTTGATATCCATTTGAATGATAAATATTTCTCCATCCCCTCACTTGTCTGCAGGTATCTTTAGTTCTAAAATGAGTCTCTTGTAGGCAGTATGTAGAGGGTCTTTTAAAATTATTATTAATTCTGACACTCTGTCTTTTGACTGGAGTGTTTAGTCCATTTACATGCACAGTAATTATTGATAGATATGTATTTATTGCCATTTTATTACTTGTTTTGTCATTTTTTTTCTCTGAAATTTTCTCTGATCCTTTCTTGCTTTTATCACTTTTGGTCTCTCCTTTGTGCTCAAAGCAGGGCTGGTTTAGTGGTCATGAACTCCTTTAGTTTTTATCTGGGAAACTCTTTACTTCTCCTTCTATTTTAAATGATAGCCTTGCTGGATAGAGTATTCTTGGCTGCACATTTTTTTTTCCATTCAGTACTTATGCCATTTTCTTCTGGCTTGCCAAGTTTCTGTTGAGAAATCCCCAGCTAGCCTCAGGGGTTTCTTCTTGTAAGTTAAAACCTTCTTTTATCTTGATGCTCTTAGGATTTTTTTTCTTTATCACTATATTTTGCCAATTTAATTACCATGTCTTCATGTTGGCCTGCTTTTGTTGATTTTGATGAGAGTTCTCCCTGCCTCCTGGGTCTAGATATCTTTTTCTTTTCCCAGATTAGAGAATTTTTCAGGTATTATTTCTTCAAATAAATTTTCTTCCCTATTTCTCTCTTTTTCTTTTGAGACTCCTGTAATACAGATATTATTACATTTAAGGGAGTCACTGAGTTGCCTAAGTCTATCCTTATGTTGCATAATTCTTCTTTCTCTCTTTTGTTCAGCTTCATTATTTTTCATTACTCTGTTTTCCAGGCCACTAACTCATTCCTCTGCTTCTTATAGCCTACTGTTCATCGCATCAAGCTTATTTACAACCTCATTTATTGTACTCTTTATCTCAGATTGATTGTTTTTGAATTCTTTTAACTCTGTGGCAAAGGTTTCATTGAAGTATTCTATTCTTTTCTCAAGCCTAGGCTTGAGAAAGGATCTCTGTATCCTTATGATTGTTGCTTTAAACTCTCCATCAGGAATGTTACTTATATCTGTTTCACTTCACTCTCTGGCTGTGGCCTTTTCTTCTTTCATTCAATATGAAATTTGAATGAAGCAACAATATGATTATTGCTTTTAAATTCTCCATCAGGCATATTACTTTTATCTGTTTCATTTAGATCTCTGGCCTTATCTTCTTCTTTCATTCAATTTATCATTGGATAAATTCCTTTATTTTTGCATTTTGTCTAAATCTCTGCCTTCTTTGTGTTAGAAAAGCCCATTAGGCCTCCTGCTCCAGAAAGTAGTGGTCTTATGAAGAGGTCATTAATGCCGAGGGCCTGGTGCTTCAGGAAGTGTCTTTGGTGTGCTCTGTATATGCTCTGCTATTATGTTTTGACTGCTCTATCCTCAAGCCAATAATTTGCAGAGGTTCTGCTTGCCTGCTATGGGCAATGTTTAGTCCCTGGTCTGAATGTGGCAAGTTTTAACTAGGTGTCCTCTGGTCTGCTTTATGAAATGAGACCAGACACCTCCTCCACCAGAACTGAGGCCCTGCAGAACTCTCTGGTCAGGAGATGTGGTGTGGGTAGAGGTTTGTGCTCGTCTAGGGGAGGGGCCTGCTGCACTGGGACTGAGGCAAGCATGACTGAGAAGGGTAGTCCCACCAGAGCACAGGGATGGTGGAACTTTTATGTAAGTTTGGCAGGCAGTGTCAGCACTATGCTATTTCTGAAGGTGGCTCTGTGTTTAAGCTGAGGGGTGAGAGAGGGAAATGTCACCTACCAGCTCATTTGTTTCCAGAGAGACGTCTTCTTGAATGCTGACTCTCAAGGATGACTCTGAAAAAGAGTGAATAATCTTCCCACTGTGTACACCAGGTACTCCTCAGATGCTGTTTCCACACTGTCTTCCCCCTAGTTGTCTGCCTGCCTTCTCTCCAGGAGCAGCACAGTGCCCTCAGGGCTCTATCCTAGCCAAGTCTACTGACCTTTATAACTCCAGGCTTTAAGCTCCAGGGGTTGCAAACACTCACAAAATTCAGCCCCTTTCATTTCTTTATGCCAATGGCTTTGGAGAAATGTCCTCCTTGTGCATTCTCCTGTGTGCTCTCCTCTCTCTTGCCCTTCTCTACGACCATAGCTCCCTCCCCTCTGCTGCACTCATGATCCATTTCTCCTTTAAACCACATCTCCACATTTTCTACCTTCTTCAGTGTGGCCTCTTCTCTTCTTTTAGTTGTGGGTTTCTTTTTCTTTTGGTCTTCAGGTCAATTTCTGGGGTATTTAAAATAATTTGATACTTATTTAGTTGTGTTCATAGGACAATATGGGCCCTCTAGGGCCTCCTACTCCACTGTCACCTTCCTCTGAGATCTATGTATTTTCTCTGATAAGGTTTCTCCTAAACTTTGACACATTTTTAAATGTGGTTGTTCATTTTTTTATTGTTGAGTCTTAAGAGTACTTTCTATATTTTGAGAGTACTTTTTAATATTTTGGATAACAGTCCTTTATCAGAGATATGTTTTGCAAATATTTTCTCCCAGTCTGTGACTTACTTTCTCATTCTCTTGACATTGTCTTTTGCAGAAATTAATTTTAATGAAGTCTACCTTATCAATTATTTTCTTCATGACTGTACCTTTGGTATTGTATCTAAAAAGTCATTGCTCTACCCAAGGTCATTTAGGTTTTCTCCATTGCTATTTTCTAGGAGTTTTATAGTTTTGTGCTTTACATTTAAGTCTGTGATCCATTCTAAGTTAATTTTTTAGAATATTGTGATGTCTGTGTCTAGATTCATTTTTTGTACATGGATATCCAGTTGTTCCAGCACCATTTGTTGAAAAAACTATCTTTGTTCCATTGTATTGCATTTACTTCTTCGTCTAAGTTTAGTTGGCTATATTTATGTGGATCTATTCCTGAGCTTTCTATTCTATTCCACTGATCTCTTTGTATATTCTCTCACCAATACCACACTGTCTTAAATATTGTTGCTTATAGTAAGTTTTGAAGTTGGGTAGTGACATCGTCCAACTTTGTTCATCTCCTCTAATACTGTATTGGCTATTTGGAATCTTTTGGCTTTCCATGTAAGGTTTAGATTCAGTTGTTAGTATCCACAAAATACCTTGAATTTTGATTAGGATTGCATTGAACCTATATATCAACTTGGGAAGAACTGACATCCTGACAATATTGAGTCTTCCTATGCATGAACATGGAATATCTCTCTATTTATTTAGTTCTTTTTTAACTTCATTAATCGGAGTCTTGTAGTTTTCATCATATATTATATATATATATATATATATATATATATATATATATATATATATATTAGTTAGTTAGTTAGATTTATACCTAAGTATTTCATTTGTGGGGTTCTAATATAAATAGTATTTATCTTTAAAATTTCAAGTTCTATTTGTTCCTTACTGGTATATAGGAAGGTAATTGACTTTTGTTTTTTTTTTTTTTATAAATCTATCTTTTTTTTTTTTTTTACTTTCTTTTTTTTTATTTATTTATTTATGATAGTCACAGAGAGAGAGAGAGAGAGGCAGAGACATAGGCAGAGGGAGAAGCAGGCTCCATGCACCGGGAGCCTGATGTGGGATTCGATCCCGGGTCTCCAGGATCGCGCCCTGGGCCAAAGGCAGGCGCCAAACCGCTGCGCCACCCAGGGATCCCGGTAATTGACTTTTGTATATTAACTTTGTATCCTGCAACCTTACTATAATCACTCATTAGTTCCAGGAGTTTTTTGTTGATTCAGATTTTCTACAAAGATGATCATATCATCTGTGAATAAAAAGACCGTTTTAGCACATCCCAGGTGGCTCAGCGGTTTAGTGCCACCTTCATTCAACCCAGGGCATGATCCTAGAGACCTGGTCGAGTCCCATGTCAGGCTCCCTGCATGGAGCCTGCTTCTCCCTCTGCCTGTGTCTCTGCCTCTCTGTGTGTGTCTCTCATGAATAAATAAATAAAATCCTTTTTTTTAAAAAAAGACAGTTTTATGTTTTCTTTCTTAATCTCTATACCAGTTATTTCCTTTTCTTGTATTATTACATTAACTAGA
The DNA here is from genome assembly GCF_011100685.1 of Canis lupus familiaris. Taxonomy (NCBI): domain Eukaryota; kingdom Metazoa; phylum Chordata; class Mammalia; order Carnivora; family Canidae; genus Canis; species Canis lupus. Next base: position 57,980,411 of record NC_049260.1, on the reverse strand, counting down.
ACTTTCAGGATGATGTTGAAAAGTGTGGTAAGGGGGGATACCTTTGCCATACCTGATCTTAAAGCTTCAAGTTTATCATCATTATGTATAATGTTAGCTATAGGTTTTTTAATACAGTTTTTTATTTATTTATTTATTTGGGTTTCTTTTAAACTTTTAAGTTTTAAAATAATTACAGGTTCACAGGAAAGAGCCAAAATAATCCAGAGAAGTTCCATGAACCCTTTACTCAGTTTCCCCTAATGGTTATATCTTATGTAACTATACTACAATATCAAAACCAGGAAATTTACATTGGTACAATATATGTGTATAGTTCTATATAGATTTATCACATGTGTAGATTCTTTTTTTTACATGTGTAGATTCTTATAACCACCAATGCAATCAAGATACAGAACTATTCCATCACCACAAATATCTCCTTTGTACTATTCCTTCACAATCATACTGAGTCCATTTACCTACTATTCCTATGCAACCATTAGTTTTCCATCTCTGTGATATTATTTTAAGTTATATAAATGGAATCATATAGACCTCTAAAAATTGGCTTTTTTCACCCAGCATAATTCCCTGGAGATACATATTTTCAGTGAGTTTTCTGTATAGTTGGGATTTGTGGGCTTTTTTTCTATCCACTCTGCCAATCTCTGTCTTTTAAGTGATGTATTTTGACTACTTGCAATGGACACACTCATTAATATGGTAGGGTCATTTTATTTTTGTTTTCTGTTTTTCCTTCCTCTAGGTCTCTTTTCCCTGCCTGCCTGTAGGTTCTTTTTTTTTATTTAATAAATTTATTTTTCATTGGTGTTCAATTTGCCAACATATTGAATAACACCCAGTGCTCATCCCATCAAGTGCCCCCTTCAGTGCCCGTCACCCAGTCACCCCCACCCCCCGCCCACCTCCCCTTCCACAACCCCTAGTTCGTTTCCCAGAGTTAGGAGTCTCTCATGTTCTGTCTCCCTTTCTGATATTTCCCACTCATTTTTGCTCCTTTCCCCTTTATTCCCTTTCACCATTTTTTATATTCCCCAAATGAATGAGACCATATAATGTTTGTCCTTCTCCGATTGACTTATTTCACTCAGCATAATACCCTCCAGTTCCATCCACGTCAAAGCAAATGGTGGGTATTTGTCATTTCTAATCTGCCTGTAGGTTCTTTAACAGTTTTTAGAATTCCATTTTGATTTATTTACACTGTTTTGGAGTGTCTCTTTTTGTATACCTTTTTAATGGTTGCTCTAGCTATTATATGTATACAACTTAAAGTTTGAGTGGAATGTAAGAACTAACCTCCCTTATGTGCCTTCATTTTCCCTCATTTATAATATAATTTTTATATACATTTTATATACATTGATAACCACATCAGGAATCAATATAATTTTTGCTTCAACTGTTAAACTTAATTTAGATAACACAAAGGAAGAAGGAAAGTCTTTTGTATTTATCCACAATTTTACTCTTCATTATTTTCTCCCTCTTCTTCATGTTTCAACATTCCTTCTTTTATTGTCTCCTTTCTGTTTAAAGAACACCCTCTGGCCATTCATTTAGGGTAGGTATGCTGGTGGCAAATTCTTAGTGTTCCTTCATCTGAGAATATCTTGCTTTCCCCTTCATTCCTAAAGGATATTTTCATTGGATATACAATTCTGGATTGACAGGGTTTTTTTCTTTCAGCACTTAAAACATGTACCAATTCTTTCTTCTGCCCTTCATGATTTCTCATCAGAAATCCACTGTCATTTGAATATTTCCCCCTTAGTTAAGATGTCATTTCTCTTTCATGTGTGTGTGTGTGTGTGTGTGTGTGTGTGTGTTTATATTCCAGAAGTTTGATTATGATGTATTTTGGCATAAATTTCTTTGAGTTCATCCTCTTTGGGATTCACTCAGCCTCTTGATACTGTAGATTGTCTTTGCCTAATTTGGGAATTTTTCAGTTATTATTTCTTTGAGTACTTTTTCAGCTGCATCTCCTTTTTCCTCTCCATCCAGAATTCTTCCTATGACAGTAATGTTAGACCTTTGTTATAGCCCTACAGTTCCTTGAGGCTCTGTTTACCTTTTTCTAGTGTTTTCTCTCTGTTGTTCAGATTTGATGATTTCTATTGTTCTATCTTTAAGTTCACTGATTCTTTCCTCTGTCCTCTTTATTCTTTCATGGAGCCTATCCAGAGAGATTCTAATAGTCACTATTTCAGTTGTTGTAGGTTTTAGTTCTAAAAAGTCCATTTTGGGGGGCACCTGGGTGGATCAGTGGTTGAGCATCTGTCTTTGGCTCAGGTCATGGTCCTGGGGTCCTGGGATTGAGTCCCACATCAGGCTCGCTGCAGGGAGCCTGCTTCTCCCTCTGCCTATGTCTCTGCCTCTCTGTCTGTGTCTCTCATTAATAAATAAATAAAATCTTTAAATAAAATAAAATGTCCATTCATTTCTTCTTTGTATCTTCTATTTATTTGTTGAAACAATATTTTTTCATTTGTTTCAAGTATGATTTTAATTGCTCATCAAAGTATTTTTATGATGGCTGTCCTTGTCAAATAATTCCAAAATCTGTGTCATCTTGGTGTTGATGTTAGTTGATTAGATTTTCCCATTGAAGTTGAGATTTCCCTGGTCTTTGGTATGACAAGTGGTTTTCTATTCTGGACATTTTGGATATTTTAAGACTCTGAATCTTATCTAAATCTTGTCTTTTAATAAGCCTACTATGACATTGTGCCAGTAAAGCCCCGCTTCATTATTGCTGGATGGGGTATAAGAGGTGGGGGTGGAAGTCCAGGTTCCCTGCTTAGCCTCCATTGACACCGGGAAAGAATGGGTGCCTTGTTACTGCTGGGCAGGGTTGATGTTCAAAATCCCCACTGGTCTTCTTCTGATATTTTCCTGGCTAGGAAGTGTAGGGATTGCTTATCACTGTTTCCCACATTGCTTTAACTGTTACTATATTGAACTATGTTAAAAGTCTTACTTTCCTACTTGGCTTTCAATGACACCACCTTGGCACTTCTGCAGAAATGGGAGGAGAGTCAAAGGTTAAACTCTGAAGTCAAAGGTGAAAGTCCAGGCTCCTTCCATTGACATTATGAGGGAGGAGTGGCCTTCTTACCACCAAAAGGAAATGAAATTCTTAGCTCTTCACTCAGTTTCTTTTACTATCTCAGCATAGTGGGGCAGTTTGGGGCACCTTGTTACAACTGGGTGAATGTAGGAGTCTAGGTTTCCCACTAGGCCTTTGCTGATAAAAGTCAGATGGGGGCAGCCCAGGTAGCTTGGCGGTTTAATGCCACCTTTGGCCCAGGGCATGATCCTGGAGACCCGGGATTGAGTCCCATATCAGGTTCCCTGCATGGAACCTGCTTCTCCCTCTGCCTGTGTCTCTGCCTCTATCTCTCTTTCTGTGTCTCTCATGAATAAATAAATAAAAATGTTTTTAAAAAGTCAGATGGGATGAATTTTTTTCCCCATCGTGTTTGGCTGGAGCAGAGTGGTTATTGTCTAAAAGTTTTCTTGCTATGCTGCCTCTTTTGTGGTCTTTTAGCTAGAAAAATCAGGATTTTCTAGGGGCTTGTTTATTCATTGGTATTTCTGGGTTACTAACCTTTTCAGCTCTAGGTCTAAAATATATGAGGCAAAAATAAAAACCATGTAAATCACTGCTGTGTTGTCCCTTGGGTCCTGAGGTCCCTAGCCCATCAGCTTCCTTCTCTCAACCTTTCAGTCTCTTATATTTTATATAAAATATATAAATATCTTGTATATCTTATTTGCAGTACCCAATGTTTTTAGCCATGCTTCATGGGAGGAATATAGAAAAGTACCTTGATATAGTTTTTTTTTTTAGATTTATTTATTTATTTATTTATTTATTTATTTATTTATTTATGATAGACATAGAGAGAGAGAAAGGCAGAGACATGGGAGGAGAGAGAAGCAGGCTCCATGCTGGGAGCCCAACGTGGGACTTGATCCTGGGACTCCAGGATCGCGCCCTGGGCCAAAGGCAGGCGCTAAACCGCTGAGCCACCCAGGGATCCCCTTGATATAGTTTTTAATGTTAAATGCATATTATAAAAAATGAAGCCACCTATATATAATATTAATTTACTTGATAGTTATTTTTTAAAGATTTTATTTATTTATTCATGAGAGACACAGAGAGAGGCAGAGACATAGGCAGAGGGAGAAGCAGACTCCCTGCGGGGAGCCTGATGCAGGACTCGATCCCAGGATCACGGGATCACGACCTAAGTTGAAGGCAGACACTCAACCACTGAGCCACCCAGGTGCCCTATTCAACAGGTTTTTAGCATCCTCTCTGGCCTAGACACATGGCTATCCTACAAACACCGAGGTTGCTAAATAAGTGATATGTGGTCCTTGTATTCAAGGATCTCACAGAATACGGAACATTTTTTTTAAAAACAGGGCAATACAATTTATAAATCCTATGGTTCAAGACTAGAGTAAAATTTTCTATTTATAGATTTTCATACAAGTCAGCCATTCCAAGTGACAGAAAAATTGTTATATTGAGGGAAAGAAAGGTAACCTAATAGCTAGATTAATAACTGCATGATAGAAAACAACAGCATGATAGAAAATATTTAAAAGATTGTTAGAAGTAAAGGTTATCAGAGGAAATTTAGTAAGATAAAAATAATCAAGGGATGACTACATTTAAAAAAAGAAGAACCAATAATCATAATAATAATGATGATGATTATTAAATGCTATCAGTTATCCTTTACTTTCCTTGAGCTCAGTTCATTTTTTGATGAATAAAAAGCATGAGTAAGCGTTTTCTAGAACTTTTGACAGTCCTTAGACTCAAAGCTAGGGAGTTTTTGTTTCCTTGTATTTCTCTTGCTCTCATATGAGGAAGACAAAGAGATTTCAGTGAAGCACCTGAAATCTGGGAGACTTGTGAAGCATGAAAAGTATAGACATACCTCATTTCTCTGTGCTTTGCTTTATTTGTTTCACTGATTTTGAGGTTTGTGTGTGTGTGTGTGCGTTACAAATTGAAGGTTTGTGGCACCCCTTCATTGAGCAAGTCTATTGGCACGATTTTTACAACAGCATATGCTCACTTCATATCTGTGTCACATTTTGGTAATTCTTGCAATATTTCAATTTTTAAAAATTTTATTATACATGTTATGGTGATTTGTGATCAGTAATCTTTGATGTTACTATTGTAATTGTTTTAGGACACCACGAACTGTGTCCATATAAGATGGCAAACTTAACAGATAAATGTTGTGTGTGTTCTGACTGCTCCAATAACCAACCATTTTCCATTTCTCTCCCTTTCCTCGGGCTTCTTTATTCCCTGAGATACAACCATAGTGATATTGGGTCAATTAATAATCCTACATTGGCTTCTAAGTATTTAAGTGAAACAGAGAGTCACATGTCTCTCATCTTAAAAGCTAGAAAGTAAAAAAAAAAAAAAAAGCTAGAAAGTAGTATGCTTAGTGAGGGAGGCATGTCAAAAGAGGAGAGGCTGAAAACTAGGCTTTTTTGCCAGCCAAGTTGTGAATGCACAGGAAAAGTTATTGAAGGAAATTAAAAGCTACTCCAGTGAACACATGAATGATAAAAAGGAGAAACAACTTTATTGCTGATATGGAGAAAGTTTCAGTGGTCTGGTTAAATGATCAAACTAACCCCAACATTCCCTTAAGCCAAAGCCTAATCCATACCAAGGCCCTAACTCTCTTTAATTCTATGAAGGCTAAGAAAGGTGAGGAAGTTATAGAAGAAAAGTTTGAAACTGGGAAAAGTTGGTTCATGAAATTGAGGAAAATAAGTCACCTGTATAATACGAAACTGCAAGGTGAAGCACCAGTGATGTGGAAGTTACAGCAAGTTATCCAGAGAATCTGAGGTAGATTGATTGAAGGTGGCTACACTAAATAGCAGATTCTCGATGTAGGAGATCAGCTTTCTATTGGAATAAAATACCATCTAGGACTTTCACAGCTAGAGAAAAGATGTCAATACCTGGCCTCAAAGCTTCAAAAGGCAGGCTGACTCTCTTGTTAGGGGCTAATGTAATTGATCACCTTCAGCTGAAGCCAATACTCATTTACCATTTTGAAAATCCTAGATCCCCTAAGAATTATGCAAAATCTACTCTCCTTGTACTCTACATGTGGAACAACTAGCCTGAATGGCAGCCCATTTGTTTACAACATTGTTTACTGAATATTTTAAGCTGACTGTCGAGACTTATTGCCCAGAAAAAAAAATTCCTTTCAAAAGATTATAGTTCACTGACAATTCATCTGGTCACTTAAAAGCTCTGATAGAGATGTGCAACAAAATTAATGTGTTTTTATGCCTGCTAACACAATATTCATTCTGTAGCTCATGGATAAATGAGTAATTTTGACTTTCAAGTCTTATTCTTTAAGATATTCATTTCATAAGGCATAGATCCCACCTACTGAGATTAATCTGATGATTCTGCACAAAGTAAATTGAAAACCTTCTGGAAATCATATAGCATTCAGGATGGCATTAAGAGTATTTGTGATTCATGGAAAGAAGTAAAAATATCAACATTAACAGGAGTTTGGAAGAAGCTGATTCCAAACCTCACAGATGACTTTGAGGGATTAAAAACTAACAGTGGGGATCCCTGGGTGGCGCAGCGGTTTGGCGCCTGCCTTTGGCCCAGGGCGAGATCCTGGAGACCCGGGATCGAATCCCACATCGGGCTCCCAGTGCATGGAGCCTGCCTGTGTCTCTGCCTCTCTCTCTCTCTCTCTCTCTCTATGACTATCATAAAAAAATAAAAACTAACAGTGGAGGAAGTAACTGCAGATACAGTGGAAAAAGAAAGACAAATAGAATTAGAAGTGAAGCCTAAAGATGCAACTGAACCTTTGCAATCTCATGATAAAACTTGAATGGATAAATTGCTATGGATGAGCAAAGAAAGTGGTTTCTTTTTTTAATATTTTATTCATTTATGAGAGAGAGAGAGAGAGAGAGAGGCAGAGACACAGGCGCTAAACCGCTGTGCCACTGGGGCTGCCCGGGATCCATCATTCTAGATGTCATTAAGTACATTAGTGATTCATGGGAAGAGGTCAAAATACCAATGCTAACAGGTGTTCAGAAGTTGATTTCAACCCTCATGAATGACTTTGAGGAATTAAAGACTTCAGTGAAGGATTAACTGCAGATGTTCTTGAAATAGCAAGAGAACTAGAATTAGAAGTGGAACTCAAATATGTGGCTGAATTGCTGCAATTTCATGATAAAACTTTAATGGATGACGAGTTCTTCTTTTGGATAAGCAAAAAACCCGGTTCCTTAAGATGGAATCTACTCCTGGTGAAGATGCTGTGAAGACTGTTGAAATGACAACAAAGAATTTAGAATATTATATAAATTACATGTTAAAGTAGCAGCAGCATTTGAGGGGACTGACTCCAACTTTGAAAGACATTCTATTGTAGATGCTCTCAACAGCATCTCACACTACAGAGAAATTGTGAAAGGAAGAGCCAATCAATGTGGAAAACTTCATTGTTGTCTTATTTTAAGAAATTTCCACAGCGACCCCAACCTTCAGCAACCACCATCCTGATGAATCAGCAGCCATCACCATTGAGGCAAGACCCTGCACCAGTAAAAAGAATACCTCACTAAAAGCTCAGATGATGGTTAGCATTTTTTAGCAATAGAGAGTTTTAAGTTAAGGTATATATATATTTTAAACATAATGCTATTGTACCCTTAACAGACTACAGTATAGTATAAACATAACTTTTATATGTACTGAGAAACCAAAAAAATCACTTGACTCACATTATTGTGATAGCTGCTGCTTTATTGTGTGGTCTGAAACCAAATCTGCTGTATCTCTGAGGCATTCCTGTAGATTTTAACAGAGTACATAAAGGGCCATCTTTCTAAACAGGCTTTGCAAAATAAGAGGTGGCACCCCACAATTTTCCATCAGGCACAGAGTATTATTTTCAACCCACTGTAAGTGTTATAAGTGCCTAATTTCTGACTAATAAACTATCTGTCCAGTACAGCCCTAAGACTTTGAGGATGAACTATGTATAAATCCACTATCCACAGCTTTCATCCATTAGTTCCCAAGGTTCTGTTCAGCCTCAATCATTATCTTAGGTAAGCTAAATACTTCCAGAGAGTTGGCCTCAAAAGGTCTGTACCTGAAGTAAACACAATGTCTGTATTCAGCAGGCACCCCCCCGCCCCGCTTTCCTCCTTTAGGCATCCACAGCCAGCTGAGTTTTTGTTGGGCCTCAGCATTATAAGAGCAGAACCCTGGCCTTTCCAGATCCATCCTGGTCCTATTGGTCCTCAAGATTCCTTATGCTCAAAGTCTTTTCACTCAAGTGCCCAATTAGGGCCCCAGATCCTTACCCAGGCCCACAGGCTAATGCCTTTGATGTACTAGGATAGAACTCAAATGCAAGACCAGATTTCTCATTCCTTGGCTGCCAAAAGCCAACCTTCCTGAGATCTCCTTCTGAGCTGCAAAAGGAGGGAAGGGTACTCTGAGAGCCAAACTCTCCAAATAAATTACGGGCTTTTACAAATTAATGTTGTGGGGAACTAATGAAAGCTCAAATGAGGGAATGATGGAACAAAGCAATAAAGGGGCAAAGCTGGGGAAAGGGGCAGATCAGAGAAGTGAAGGGGGGCTGACATATGGATGAGATGGCTCTATTCAAGAGCCTCTACTTCTGGGCAAGGTTCACAGTATGATGAAAGGATAGCAAATAGGATTAGAAGGTCATGTTTTGAGGCTTAGCTCTCCAACTATTATACATAATGTTAAATGGGAAAAAGTGGCACCATGAATTACTGTCTCTGTTACCAGAAGTATTCCCCTGTTTCTGCTTCATCTCTATCCCTCTTCAGAGTCCCCAGAATATGGTAAAGAGTCTAAATTAATTTGAGACAAGTGAGGGTGGTCTTAATGGTTTGGTAGGGCATGGATACTATGTGGGATAGGTGGCAGGCAGCTCAGGATAGTGCTGATAGTACATCAGGCCAGGTGGTCAGCAAATACTAGTCAGATGACTGAAAGCACTGTAGAACACAGTTACAAGGAAGCACTTTAAGGGTCAGCTGGGGAGCTTTAGAGGGAAGAAATCAACCCCCTGGTCTTCCTTTGGTATTTAGATGGCAGAGCCTTGACCTCCATTCTTTCTGTGCCTGACTGGAGAGTGACCTCCAGCTCAGCTTCATTTATTAACTATTTCTTTAACCTTATGCAGAAACCAAAGTTAAATGCTAGGTAGCTATTTCTCGAGTTAATAGATGAAAATCTCTTGTTCACGGAAGCGAATTCCAAACCTTCTTCCATTTTCTAACAAACATTTATTTGAGAAGCTCTTTCTTCTAGCTTTCAGCTTCTTTAAACCATTTACCTTGGTAGCTTCTCACCATCCATTCATTGTGTTTAGAATTCTACAGATTTGTAGCAAGGCTTTATTTAAAAATTTCAAAAGTGTTTTTATATTTGTCCTGGCATTTGATCATTTGATCCTGCCAGTATTTAATTTTTTTCTTCATTAGAATGTGGTGGTACTTTTCTGGGTTGGCACAGCAATACTGGAAAATATTCTTTTGTAAGCATTCAATATCTAAACAAATCCCATTTTTAACTTTCCATTCTATACTTTGCCTCAAAACATGCCAACTTTAATGGTCTATCTATTTTTGAGTATTAGAACTTAAAAGTCAAATAATCACTGAAAACATAAATTGTCTTACCCTCTTATTAAGTCATTTGGCCTCCTTCTCTCTGATGCTATTGTTTATTTACTTTCATTTTTGGAATCAGAAGATCTAGAGATCCAGTTTCTAATTTTATAGGTAGTCAGACTCAGAGAGACTAACACTTAGAAGTACCCACATCAAGTCTGAAAATTCAGTCCTTCTAACTTTTGCCCAAGTCTTTCATGAGTTGACTGGGCTCTACTTAATGGTCTATGGCCCACTGATTTGGCAACCACTGGTTTAGGACAATAGTCAGTTATCTACACTAGCAGCTAAGGTATATTATAGGTGGTTCTTGAGCCAAAACCATCAGTGCTTGGAGGAACAATGAATTGAAACAATTTCCTCAGCTCTCTCTCTGAAGAGGCTAGCCAGCACCTACAGACTCAGATTGTCATTCATCTGATAGAGGGTATGAGAAAGAGGGAGGAAGCAAAGACAGACAGATAAAAAGTAAGGAGACAAGGAGAGACACACATAGAAAACAGAAAAATTGATGACATAGGCCTTATTAGAATTGCAGAATGTTAAAAATGAAGAGGCCCTCAAGAATCATAGAGGGGATGGGGCACCTGGCTGGCTCAGTCAGTAGAGCAAGCAACTCTTGATCATGAATTCAAGACCAATGTTGGGTATGGAGCCCACTTTAAAAAAAATCATAGAGAGGGTAATCAAGATGATTTCACTGGTGAATTTGAAACATTTGAGGAAACAGTAATGTCAATTCTACACAAACCCTTAAAAATAATAGAAGACAGAACACTTTCCAATTCATTCTATGAGTAGTATTAGTATTACCTGATACTAGAATCAGATAAAGACATCACAAGAAAACTACAGATGAATGTCCCTCATATAGTTGCAGAGCCCTTAACAACATTTTAGCAAATTGAATCTGACAACATGTAGAAAGGATAAAACATGATGAAGTTGTATCTATCCCAGAAATACAAGATTACTTCACATCTAAAAATTAATCAATGCAGTATGCCATTATAACAAGACTACAATATAATTATCTCAATAGAGGCAGGAAAAAAAAACATTTGACAAAATTAAATATTCATTCAATATAAAAGCTCTCAGCAAACCAGTAATAAAATGGGACTTTCTCAAACTGATAAAGAGCAACTATAGAAAACCTATATCTAACATCATATTAATTAGTGAAAAACTAAAATCTTCCACCTTAAGATTAGGAACTAGGCAAAGTTGTCTGCTACTTGTATTTAACATTGTACTGGAGGTTCTCATCAGTGCAGTATGACAAGAAGAAGAAATAGAAAACATACAAATTAGAAATAAGTAAAACTACCTCTATTTATAGACAACATGATTGTCTATCTAGAAAATTCAAGACTGCAAAAAAGCTACTAGAACTAATAAGTGAGTTAAACAGGCTCGTAGGATACATAGCCAACATTCAAAACCCAATTGTATTTTTATATACTAGCAATGAATAATTAAAAATAGAGGCAAAATATCATTTATAATATCATCAGAAACTTGAAATACTTACAAATTTGATTTTAAAATATGTGCCAGACCTCTATACTGAAAATTACAAAATGTTGATGACAGAAATTAAAGAAGACCTAAATAAATAGAGGGATATATCTTGTTCATGAGTCAGAAGACTCATTATTGTTAAGCTATCAATTCTTCCCAGATTATTCCATAGATACAATGCAGTCTCAATCAAAATACCAGCAAGGTTTTTCTTTGTAATTGGATTTTTAAATTTATGTGTAATGGAAAGCATATAAAATTGGGGGAAAATTTTTGACAATGAAGAACAAAGTTGGTGGACTTACAATGACCTGAATTCAAGATTATAAAGTTACAGCAGTCAAGACACGGTAAAAGATGGATGTGTAAATCACTAGTAAAAAATGATGAGTCTAGATATGGGCCCACACATATATTAACTAGCTGATTTTCAACAAAAGTGTCACAACAATTCATTAGAGAAATAATATTTTCAACAAATGGTGCTGTGTTAACTGAATATCCACATGAAAAGAGTGAAGTTGGACTGTGACTTCATATCATACTTTAAAATGAACTCAAAAATGGGTTATAGACCTAAATATAAGACCTAAAACTATAAAACCTCTAGATAACAGGAGAAAGTCACAGTAACCTTGGGTGAGGCATTCATTTCTTAAATAGAACAGAAAGAGCCAAATTATAAAAAAATACATAAAATTGACTTCAACAAAATTTAAAAATTTACTCTTCAAATACACTTTTAAAAGAATTAAAACACAAGTTACAAACTGAGAGAAAATATCTGCCAATTATATATCTGATAAAAGAGGTTTTATATCCAGTGTGTATTCTCAAAACTCAAAAATATGAAATTATTTGCAATTGAAAATAGGCAAAATATTTGAACTGACACTTCACCAAAGAAGATACTTAGATGGTTAGCAAGTACATGAAAAGATGCTTAACATTATCAGTCATAAGGGGAATGCAAATTAAAGCCCAATGTGGTGCCACTACACAATTATTAAAATATTTAAATTTTTATTTTTTAAAGATTATTTATTTATTTATTTATTTATTTATTTATTTATTTATTCATGAGAGAGACACACACACACAGAGGCTGAGACACGGGCAGAGGGAGAAGCAGGCAGGCTGGCAGGGAGCCAGAAGTGGGACTCCATCCAGGTCTCCAGGACCACACCCTGGGCTGAAGGTGGTGCTAAACCAAGCTGCCCAAAATACTTAAAATACTTAAAATTTTAAAAAATAGAACATGGCAACTGTTGTTAAGGATTTGGAAAAATTGGAACTCTTAGCTGCAGTTGTACAGCAGCTGGGAATGTAAAAGAGTGCAATCACTCTGTTAGTTCTTCAAATAGTTAAAAATGGAGTTATGATGACCCAGCAACCCAAAAGAAATGAATGTAATAGTAAATAATAAAAAACTAGAAACAAATGAAGTGTTCATCAATATGTAAATGGATAAACACATCCATGCCAGGAAATGGTACTCAGCAATAAAAAGGATTGAACTATTGATATATGCAACAACTTGGATGAATCTCAAACTATTGTGATATGTGAAAGAAGCCAGACTAAAAAAAGACCACTTTTGTAATGACAGAAAGAAGAGCAATGGTTTCCCGTGGATAAGGAGACTTCTGAGGATAATAGATATATACTCATTATTTTGAATCTAGTGATGGCTTCATGATGTATACATATTTCAAAACTTAGCTCTTATCTTTTTGTAGAAGCTATGTAGTGTCTTTGAAGGGAGTGAGGAGAGAGAAGGAACATAAGCAGAGTTGTAAACACATTTCTACCCTGATTGGTCTTCAGCCACGAAACTAACACTGACTAATACCTTGCCAGGATTTTGGCCTGAAACCAGGGGCTGAGGTGGCTATGGAGCAATGCAGAGTCAAAGGTCTGACCAGTCCAAGCAGGAGGCTAATACACATGTAAAGGGAGCCTGTCTAGTGATCCTAAATGCCAGCTTGGGTGATTCAAAGGCACTGTCAAGTGGAGAGTTCTGGATTGGTTCAACTAGTATTGTCCATTGTCAGGGTCCATTGTGGAATGTAGGGATAGCAGGAGGAAGAAGTCAGAAGGACAATTAGGATAGAGATCTCATTCAGAAAAGGTCTTCAATAAAGACCTTATTAAATAATTATCTTGTGAATGGTATATGTTGCATTTTATATGAGTGATGTATGTTAAAATGTTTAGTTGTTAAATATAAGTATTTCAAAAGTACCACAATTTCTGATAACATATTTTGACTTTATTTTTCATTTTATAATATCCAGAAAGCCCCACAAAATGGATGCATCCTAAGCCTTTCTCCAACTTTGAGTATAGAGAGTTTCCAATGACAGTATCAGGACAAGGACCCGGATCTTTTTTTTTTTTTTTTTTTTTTTAAGGACCTGGATCTTTAGGTACTAGAGCCCCCACATGTCAAGCAGAATTTTAGAAAGATAGACATGGTCATTGTGCCCATAAGGATGTGAAGGCAGGATTAGAAGCCATCCTTGAGGAGGCTGGTGTCAGTGTTTTGGGGGGACAGTAGGAAAGCGCCTGGACTGGGGACCTGCCAATGGGAGCAGACTTAAGTTTTAATCATATATACAGAAGTTTATAATAACACTTAGTGCTCATTTAAACCAATATCCTCATTTTATGCTGAGCCCAAAGAGATTAAAGTGTATTACCAAAGTTACTAATCTGTTAGTGCCAGAGCCTATAGTAACACATTATATTTTTCTAGTACAGGAAGACTTGGGATACTAAAAAGAGATGGGACTCTTTCTAGAGAGGGGAAAGAGAGACCTGAAAAGGACTCCATGGCTTTAAGCATGTACCTACATCTCGGATAGTCTTGGGCATAAGACCTGAAGATGTTCCTTGGATCCTCCTACCCTGGAGGATGGACAAGATTTCAGGAAAACTTCAAAGAAAGTGGCTGAGGCCTTACCCTCAGGTCCAGGGCTGGGGTGTATAGAAGACACTAAGGGCTCTTTCCATGCAGTGGGCCAGGGGCCAGTCTGAGATTTGGCTAAGGATCCTTGCCTGGTGGGTTTTGGTGGACCAGCAGGTATCAGTAAAAGCCAGGCTATTCATCTCCTATTGCAAGCTATTCCATTCTTCAATGTGGGTGGCATTCCCCAAGGGGCAGGGTTGGGGCAGGGTGAACAAGCTAGGGAACAGCAAGGTGAAGAAGAACAGGAGCTGTTTATTGAGACATGCGATTTTTGGAGGAGGTGGTCCCCATGCCAAGACAAACTCCTTCAGAAATAAAGATTGTACACAAAAGAGTAATTATGGGTTTGGAGTTTAAGGTTTGGTAGAAGAGAATTGGTTCTGTCCAGGATGAACTTTTGCAGTCTTCAGTGCCAGACTACAGAAGGGGAACATGTGAGGGCAGAGTGGGAAGTAGGTATCTCCAGTACCACTCAGCAGTCTCCTCTGGCTAGGAGGTGATATTTATCTAGGGGGAGACAGTTCTATAAAGTTGGTTTTCCTGGGAACTAAAACCAAAGGGAGCTAAAGCAGAGATGGGGCCCACCAGAAATGACAGCAGCAGCACTAGGGTCTTGCCCCTTGCCCTCCTTGTTCAAGGGGCTACAGCTGCACCCTTTCCAACCACCCTACTCAACTGGCTCGTGCTATTGTCATCAGCTGCCCCTTAAAGTGTTCTTTGCCACCAGCCTAAGGAGAGTATCACTCTGCCTCCTCCTACACTGAATGGCATCCTCTCTGCCTTGTCTGCCCAGCTGAGGTTAATACACCTCCAAAAGCGCCTAAGTTGAAGTCAAGCAGCTGTTCTATACATAGCTCCAGGCCTCTCTGGTGAGATTTTGGTCTGGAGACACTAAACAATAGTCTTGACAATTGAGTGCATAGTCCTCGCCTCATCATTTAACTTCTATATACCTTCAGGCAAGTAAAATAACCCCTTCTAATTAATTATCTTACTCTATAAAATGAAGGTAATAATTCTCATAAAGTTATTATAAGGATAATATAAAATAATGCATACAAAGTAAAATGAATAGTACTTAAATAGGTGGAGAACATAATTTATCATCCAAATCATGCCAATGGGTACATAAAATTTTCTTCCAATAATTAAAATGGGAGAACATTCATAAACTGGGACTTCCAGCTATTCAATTTATAAAGGCTACCTATTATTAAGAAACATGAGTTTCAATTCTGCAATTGATTGCCATGGAGTTTTGAGCAAATGAATTCCTGTCTCAGAAACTCTGTTTGTCTATCTTAGAAATAGAGTGTACAAGGTACAAGGGATAGGCTTAGAATTATAACAAGGTTGATAATTGTTTGAGATCCAACAGGACTGTGCATTCTATTCCAGAACATAATTCTGTGATAAGCACTGCATTAAATTACTAAAAATTGAGTGAAATAGAGGTACACAGAATTCTGATACCTGTGACAAGAGCAAGTGCACTGTGACCTCTAGGCCTTGGATCCCAGCTCTTAGTAAGAAGGGACTGGATACCACCAATCAGTGCTCTCCTATGATTCAAAGTCTGACATGGGTAGAACTTAGTATGGAAGAGAGAAGGAATGTGAAGCCCTGGACCTCAAAGGAATGGAGGCTGGCTATCTTCCACAGGCGCAGGCCCCACACCAGTGACATTGGCAAAGAGAGAGCACCTACATATGAATGGAAAATCTGAGATAAGAAGAGGCCCAAGGAAAAAGAGGGCCCTCCCTTTTCTGCTCCAGGAAAATATACAGATCCGTAACAACTCAGCACTTACAAAACAGCCTGAAAACAGAAAGACCCAGAAACCAAATAATAGGAATGACCAAGCAGCTAAAACAAGGCTTTCCTTATTTTTTCCACGAAAATTTCACTTAAACATCTCTACATGTCACTGAGCTCAGTAAATATAGAATCCACAGGACACTTTCCAAACTCCCTTCCCCTTTGCTTCCTGTGACACTTCCCTCCACACAAATAGAAGAGCAGCAAGAGTGGAAAAAAGGGGCACCTTTGCTCAGTGCCCTTCGTATTAATTGTCAGGATCAATGGGAACTGAATCACAGGCACAGGTTTGAAGAGGGAAACGACTTGAGGATGAGCAAGGGCAAATTTCTTTTTCACAATAATTTAACTTTTGACGCTTTTTGAGTCCCCACAACCCACACTTCACATCACCACAACCACTAAAGAGAAAGGGGTCCCAGTTCATATGTAACTTCTACTCAGAAGACTCAACAGTGAGCTCTGGGGCCCCAACCCATTACTTCGAGAGCCCCTACCTGAAGAAGGAGGCCCTACCTCCCCTCCAAGTCCCAGAAGTTGTCCAGTTCCTACTGAGATAACAAAAAGTTCCTGAGGGTCATCCACATCCTTTAGTCTGCCTGCCTGATCTAAAGAAGGGAGATCACTTTCTCCCCATGGCTACCTTACCAGCCAACCAGAGCTGACTCTTCTAGAAATGAGCACAGCCAGGGAGTGCCTATAGCACAGTGCCTGTAGCCCCTGAGCCCCTGAGATGGGCTCTGGTGGGTTCCCACAGCTCCTGGTTTCCTTGAGCCTGGGACTAGTTCCCTGGGTTGGAATCTCCTCTTGAGCACTTGCCTGCCTAGCTATGTTGGAAACTCTGAGAGGGCAGGGACCATGTCCCACTTGTTCACAGTTTGGTCCCAGCAACTTAGTCACCATTTGTTGAATAAATGAAATAGCTGGGAGATTCAGTGGCTCCTGGTGGGGTGGTCATGTTAGAGCCCCAGCTCAGCTGCTTGGTAGTCAGACATGTTTATGACCTCTTCTCCTGTGGTGTGTGGGTGTGGGTGTGGGTGTATGCATGTTCCCCCAGGAGCTCACTGATGGTGGGTTTCACAAACTGGTTTTCGTTTATGCCACAACTCTGCTCCTTGGGGACTGGCTCTCTTCCTCACCATCTCCACCCCTCACCAGGAAAGATACCTCCTGAGGAGGTCCCCAGCTCTTCCCCACTCCAAGCTCCTTTCTGCCCTAGATCTCTGTGAGCTTTGACAAGTCTTTCTTTCCTTATCTAGAAAATGGAGAGGTTGGGCTACATGGAGGGCAAGGCAATCAGTGTCACAGTTATTCATCTCCATGATGTCTGAACATGGCTGCCTCCTGAACACGTCTGGGGTTGGGAGCAGGGACTGCAGGGCTCCAGACCCCACTCTCCCACCATTGTGACTTGAGTTGTGCATTCTATTCCATGAGAATGCCTGTTGCCCACCCAGGTACTTCCAGGACAGTCAAGATGCTTATCCAGACCTGGGCCTTCCCAGAGGAGCCAAGGCTCAGAGACAGTAGGAAACAGACAGGAAGACCTTCCTGACTGTAAAGATAATTAAGAACAGTAGCCATTTACCAAGGAGTGTTGTGGGTTTCCCTTTCCTGGCGATCACAGGAATGTGGAGGCTAGTGGGCCCCTAGAGATCATCTGGTCTAATCCCTTCATTGTATAGATAAGGAAATAAAGACCAACAGGGAGGAAATTGCCTGCCCAGGGTCACTGAGCAGCAAAGTGAAAGAGCAGAGACGCAGACCTGCCATCAAGGTTTACCAGCCAGAGCACATTTCATTGCTCCAAGCTGAGGGCTCCTACAACCACAAGACAGCCCAACAGTATCTTTGCTGTGCAGATGAAGACTCCCTGATGCTTTCAGAGGGTAAATGGTTTATAAGAGGGAGGGGTGAGGCCAAAGGCCCCTGTTCTCAGGGTGCCTGGGCCCAGGCTGCTCCCTGGACACTGCCTTGCCTTCTCTGAGGACAAGAGGGACCACTTTCACTCTGCAGTATCTGATGGCTGCTCCTTCCTGGGGTCCAGGATCTCTTCTCCCAAAGACTCACTGTATTTCTAGCACACCTATCCTCCAGAAGGTCTCTGACTCAGGCAGTCAGTAGGTAGGCCCTCCCTTTGGGGAGGACCTTCCAAATGCCTCTGGGTGAGTCCTCAGCTGGGGCAGGTCACCAATATCCAGAGCCAAGGTCCTTGCACTCAGGAGCTTTTGAGTGAGTGGGAGACTGAGGCACATGTACCCAATGGCAGATACTTGGGAGAAAGGAAATGGGCCAGTGCAGTCAGAGGAGGTGGGATTGCATGGGTCTTTCACAGATCCTGGGTAGTACTTGGATTAAGAGGTGGTCAGGGGAGGCCTTCCCTGACTCCTTCCTAAAGCTTCTCTTACCTCTTTGGAGGCAGGACAGGTGGGGGTGGCAGAGTATGGTTGTCAAGACACATACAGTTAGGAGTTTGGACTGCTTGACATGAGTTATTGACCTGGATCTGTGCCTCATTAGCTGGGTGACATTGAGCTCTTCATTTCACCACTTTGAACCTCAGTCTCCTCATCTTAAGGAAGCCTCACACAGCTCAGGGCAGAGCTCATAGGAAGTCTAGGAAGAGCTTAGGGGTCAATAGTTTGTTTCCAGGGTAATTTAAGTTCCTTCTTATGTTGGAATATTGTGGGGACCCACTTGGAATCCTAGAGTTGGTATAAAGATTATTTTTAGCTAAAGACACGTGAGATTCAACAGATAACAGGGGTGAAATCCTTCTTGGGGCTTCCCTTATTTGGCTAAAAGCAGCAACTTCTGGGAAATGAGGCAGCCATAAATTCCTTCTCAGGCCATCTACACCCAGAAGGTAGACTGTGAATAAAATCTACCTGAAATCTCTTCTCCAGGAGAATCTTTTGGCTCTGAAGGAGACAGAAAGACCATTCACATGTGTAGAGACAAACACTATCACAAATCTTCCTATCAACTGTTTGTTCTCCTGAAAACTCATTTATCTTTCTAAAAAGGCATTTGTTTTCCAGCAAGTGCCTTTCTCCCCTAGCCTTCACCTAGTAAGATGGCATATAAGCACCAAACTCCAATCACTCCTTTGAGTTATGATCACTCAGTTTTTGCCATGTATATGGAGGTTGCACATGGAAATAAACCCTGGTTTTCCCCTCCTGTTAGTCTGTGTTTTATAGGCTTAATTTACGTACCTCACTGAGTTTAAGAGAGTAGAAGAAAAGTTTTTCCTCCCCTACAATATTCAGAAAGTGGAATGTGTAGATTGATGTATAGATTTTATTTAGATCCTGACCCAAATAAACTGTTAAAAAAAAGACCAATCCTTCATGATATTGATGATACATTTGAACGTTTGAACACTGATAGGGTATTTGATGATATTATGGGTTTATCGTTAATTATTTTAAAATAACACTGTAAAAAATAAAAAATAAAAAAATAACACTGTAGTTATGTTAAAAAGATAATCCTAATGTTCCAAAGCCACATACTGAACGCTTGCAGATACAATGATGTGACAATATGGCTTGGAGTTAATAATTGTTGATGCTGGGTGGTGTGCACAAGAGGGCTCATTATGCTATTCTACTTGTGTGTAGGCTTGAAATTTTCCATAACAAAAGGTTTTAAACATGAAATAGAAAAACGGTGGATTAAGGAGGTATTTATCCAAATGGGGTTATCTGTCCGACTTTGGAAGGCTTTTCATTATAGAGCACAGCCATCACAAATTTAAGAAAATGTGTAATTTGTGAGCACCAGAGGCAGTGCTGGCAGAGGCTTAGGACGAGAGACAAAGATTTTGCCCCTTGTTTCAGCCCCCTCATTAGGCAGCATCTGTGCTGCTCTTCTCAGCCTGTGGCAGTCTGGTTGCCAGGCAATGGAAGCCAGAAGCCCTTTTCTTGGGAGAGAGAAAGGGGGAAAGGGAGGGAGAGAAGCAAGAAGGGGGGGAAGGTAGAAGTTGCCCAGGGGAAGGCTTGTCCCTGCCTAGAGGCCTGGCTCAGGGTGAAAAATGGGGATGGGGGTCCCTTGTCCGATGCCAGTTTCCCACAGCCCCCACTTTCCATGGTTTATCTCTAGGGGACAGCCCTGCTGTTAGAGCTTGAGGCCCTACAGAAGGGGTAGAGGAATGCATGCATGTGTATCTCCTGTGAAGTCCAGTGAGATCTGAGATTAAGATACCAGTTAGCCCCCACTCACAGAGTCAGAATTCTGATCAGTCCTCTCTCTCCTGGGGGATGCTCCTGAACTCTTATTATGTTAAAACATTCTAGGAAAGCAGCTTGTCAAATGGAAAATCTGTACTGATCATCACCCTGAGCTGAGGCCATCCCAAAAAGCAGGAGGGCAGAAGGCTTCTTCTTCTTCATGGTGGACAACCCTGTCCTCACTGTCTTTTGAGGAGGGGAAGCAGAAGCCTGGTGTGCTGCACAGTAGCCTGGCAGTCTCACGGATGCTGACTGTGTTGGGGAGCCTTGTGCTCTGGCATTGGTTCAGACCCAACTGTCACTGAAATGTTGTGCGGATCTGAGCCCATCTGACTCTCAGTTTTCTGACCTCTAGAAGTAGGGAGTTATTGTGTATGGTCCCTTGTCTCCCCTCAGACTCAGGTGGGCTGGGATTACAGTGCACAGCCCCCTACACCCAGGGCAGGAATTGCTCTCACCCTGAGTCAAAGGAGCCTGGCCCACCCCACTCCCACCCACCAGGCCAGCCTGGAGGAATCTATGTAGCCAGTGATCTCTGTCACTGGTCACTGGAAGGTGAGGGCACTTCCTAGAGCCACCCTACTGTGATCATGGGCTGTCTTCTGCTGGGCTTGGAGGTGGGATTCAGGGAGGCTCCAGGCAGGAAAAATGGGGGGGGGGGTGAGGTCAAGGCAGCTGCCCCAGAGATCAGCCTTTCAAGACCTGGCATCTGAGAAAGGAAGGGTGTCTCTATTCGATGAGAAAAACATCAGGGAGGCCAGCAGTCAGGAGCTGAGCAGGGTTCAGACAACCCCTTCTTTTTGCAGCATCTTTGTGGCTTCTGGTTGCTAGGATCAGGCTTTTCTGTTGCTAAGCAACTAGAGCTGGTGGATTAAAACCAATTTCCTGAGCTCACTGGCAGGGGGAGGGAGAGAAAGTGCAATGCAGATGCCATGGAGAAGCTCATCCAGGCCTCCAGGCTTTGTTGGGGGATGTGGGTGGTGGTGGGTGAAGGGAAGATGAGGCACAACTTTGAGCTGATCTCCAGGGAGAAGAGGGGTGGCAGGAATAGGAGAGGATTAGGCACCAGGTATTCACTATAAAGCCTAAAAGAAGAGAGTGAGACTGGCAATTAAAATGCCAATTAGAGCACTAATCAGTGCTAATGCTGCTCCTTTTTGAAACCTCAGGAAAGGGCTGTTGGTCCCTGGGGTGCTTCTGAACCACCTGACCAGGCCAGACAGGACTGGGCAGGGTTTGTCCTCCAAAAAGTGGGAGGATCAGAGTATTTTAGGGTCCACAGGGCCCCCAGGGGTTCTGGGGTTCAACCTCTTGCTGAATGCCAGAGGCCCCTCCACACCTGTCTGCTCAGATAATAACCTCAGTATGACAGAGAGCTACTTCTTCCTGGGATAGCCCTTTCTGTACCTTACCCTTAGAAAGTACTCTGTCCCTTGTAGCCCAAGTCAGTCTCACTGTGGCTCTTCCCTCAAGGGCCAAGGGAGCTAGTCCAATCTGCCTTGCTGTAGGGACTTGTGTGTCTCTTTTGTGAGCCTCATACCCCACCTCTTGCCACTTCTTGGGGGACAGCCTTGGTGGAAGACTTATGGTGACTGGTGCCCTCTGGTCCCCCACTCTCAGTCTGATCTTTAGCCTCCTTAGGGGGTGGGCCACTAGGATAGACAAATTTATAGAGTTTCTGGATTAATTCATCTCCCAGAGTCCATGCTTTTTCCACCACCCTGCTCAGGTGGATACCTCCTAGCCCAGGACAGTGTATCAGGTCAGAGGGAAATAAATTACTCTGAAGGTTGTTTACAAACCTAACAGAGAGGTTTCCAGTTTTGAAATGAGGGGTATGATGAGCTCTGTAATCCCATTTTCTAGTGAAATAACTGTAGCTGTTAAATTTCATTAAATTTAATTAATGTTGTCCTAATGTCATACAACAAATGAAGCAGTATTTATTCAAGAAACTAATAAATCTTTGTAAGAACAACAAGAGTCTATGGCATTTGAAGCATGAGTTTTCCTGTCCCTGCCCACATCCAGCTCAGTGTGATGAAAGTTCTATTCTGGGTGGGTGTGATCAATAACTTACAGTTCCATCATCTAGTACTCAGCTACAGTTTGATCCCTGGAAAGGTAAGATGCTAGAATCTTAACATTACTTTCTAGTTCTTTGTTGTAGAAGCTTTATTCTAGACTGGTGGAGCCAAAAGCCCTGGAGAGTCTTTCTACCACCCAGCTTCTCCTAGTGTGTGAGGTGAACGTAATAACCACTACACTACAGAAACCGGCCTAGCTTCTCCTAGTGTGGCTGGCCAAAAATATTGTGTCTTTGTTTACCTCAGCCTCATCTCACTCATAGGGTGGAGCTTCCATGCTAGGTTAAGTCAAGATGAGAAAAGCAGCAGCTATCATTGTTTCCAGCACCTTGCTTACAGAGCAGGGGTGTCATTCTGGGAGATGTGGGACTGGTATCCCCACCTCCAGCTCAAGTGCAGTGGGGCAGAATTTCTGCCTGGAAGAAAGACAGGTTTTTAAGAATGGAGAGCACCTCAGTTCTCCCTAAATAGACTAATATTATGTGGAAAAGTTCTTCCCTGGGGGTATTTTCAGAAACAATAAAGGTCTTGGTGGTGAGTAATTAAGAGGGAACTGGTAGCTCCATGACTCTAGTAGCAACTGTAGATTGGTAGACTAGCTAGAAATGTAATAGAAAAAAAAAAGCACAGAAAGATCTAAGAAGTACTATTCTAGGATCTAAGCAAGCCTCAAAGACTGATAATACCCTGCCCCTGCAATAAACTACAACATTAATTGGATCAGATTGTGGAACAATTTATGCCCACAGGCATCATTAAAAACACAATGGTGGAATTAAGCAGCAATTAGCATAGGCTAATAGCTGGGTGTGATACCACTGGAGACAGATTTGCCAGAAGCTAAATGGGGATCTCCGTGAAAGAAGCAGAGAGCCCCGCTAAAACCACAGTAGTAGTAATGCTGTGTGCATGTCCAAGGCTACAGCTACTTCTGGGGAGCAACATAGGGCCATGTACTGCAGGAAAGAGACTTCACCAAACAAGTCCAGAAAAGTCAGTAGTAGTATCCAGAGTTGCTACAATATATTATCTAAAATGTCCAGTTTTCAACAAAAAATCATGAAACATGCAAAGAAATAGTAAAGTGTGATCCATAAATAGGGAGAAAGAGCAGACAATAGAAACTGTCATGAGGAGGCCAGATGTTGAGCTTAAAAGGCAAAGCACCTATTACAAATATGTTCAACAACTAAAGGATATCATGCTTAAAGAATTAAAAGAATGTATCATAATAATAATGTCTCATCATATAGAGAATATCAATCATGAGAAAGAAACTTTTAACAAGAACTACATGGAAATTCTGGAGTTGTAAAGCACAGTAAGTGAAATAAAAAATTCAAAAGAGAAGCTCAATGTAGTTTTGAGGTGGGAGAAGGAAAAAATCAGCAAACTTGAAGGTAGATCAGTATATATTATGCAAATTGAAAAAGGATTGAGAATATAGAATGAAGAAAATGAACAGAGCCTCAGAGAAATGTGGGACATCATTAAAAACACCAATATACACACAATGAGATTGTAGGAAGAGAAGGGAGAAAAGGACAGAAAAAAAATCAGAAATAATGAAAGCTCCTCAAATTTGAAGAAAACATTAATCTATACATCTAAGAAGCTTTTACAAATAACAGGTTGGATGGACACAAGGAGAGACATCCCAGACACACCACAGTCAAGATGTAGAATGCTAAAAACAAAGGGAAATTTTGAAGGCAACAAGAGAAAAAAATGACTCATCATGGACAAGAAAAACTTCAGTACAATTAATGGCTGACTTTTACCAAAAATAATAGAGGCTGGAAAATAGTGGGATGACATAGTCAAAGTAGTGAAAAGAAAAAAGTTGTCAACCAAAAATCTTTTCTATGATATGTCCAAAATCCATAGCAGAAAGTAGATTACTGGTCACTAGAGACAGAGGAAAAAGGAGCTAGGGGAAATACTGCTACTAAATATAATCTTCTGGGGGTAAAAAAATGTTCTGGAATTAGATAATGGTAATCGTTGGAACATTAAAAACATACAAAAAGCACCAAATTTTACACTTTAAAAGGATGAATGGTATGGTAGGTGAATTTTAGCTCAATAAAAATTTTAAAAATAAAAATCTTGAGTCACTAGCCTAGCTTTCCAGCTAAAGAAACTAGAAATAGAGGACCAAACTAAACCCAAATTATGTAGAAGAAAGGTAATAATTAAGACTACAAGAGATATAAATTAAATAAACAATAAAAAATGGAGAAAATCAATAAAACCACAAATTGGTTATTTAAAAATATCTGCAAAACTGACAATTTTTAACTGGATTGACCAAAAAATGAAAAAAAGATTCAAATTAGCAAAATTAAGAATAGATCTGGGGGGTTCCAGGGTGGCTCAGCAGTTGAGCATCTGTCTTCAGCTCAGGGCATGATCCCAGGGTCTGGGATCGAGTCCCACATCTGGCTCCTTGCAGGCAGCCTGCTTCTCCTTCTGCCTATGTCTCTGCCCCCACCCCTCTCTCTCTCTATCTCTCATAAATAAAAACTTTTTTTAAAAAAAGAATAAAGCTGGGATATCTACAACTTTACAGAAATAAGAGGAGCACAAGGGAATACTATCAACAACTATATGCCACTAACTTAGATAACTTAGATGAAACGGACAAATTTCTACAAAACCACAAACTATCAAAATTGATACAAGAAGAAATAGAAAATCTGAAGAGATACATTAAGAAATTGAATTAGTAATTAAAACACTCCTCCCTTTCTCAAAAAATCCCTTTACTGATTAATTAATTGTATCAAACATTTAAAGGATAATTAGTACCAGTCTTCACTAACTCTCCCAAAATAGAAGGAAGCATTCCCAACTCAGTCTATGAGCCCAGTATTACCTTGATACCAAAGCCAGCCTAAGATATTACAAGAGAATAAAACTAAAGACCAACACCTTTCATGAATACTGATGCAAAATCCTCAACTAAATATTTGCAAATTAAATACAGTAACATGTAAAAAAGATTGTACACCATGACCAAGTGACATTTATCCCAGGAATGCAAGGTTGACTTAATTTCTGAAAGTCACCTAATGTAATACATCATATCAACAGAACGAAAGACAAGAACCACATGATCATTTCAAAAAATGCAGGAAAAAGAATTTGAAAATACACAATATTCTTCGATGATAGAAGTATTCAATAAACTAAGAATAGAAGGGAACTTCCTTGACCTGATAAAGGCCACCTATGAAATAGCCAAGGCTAATATAATACTTATTGGTGAAAAACTAATTTCTTTCCCCCTAAATCAGAAGCAAGACAAGGATATCTGCTGTCATCATATCCATTCAACATTGAATAAGAATTTCCAGCCAGGCCAATTAGGCAAGAAAAAGAAATAGAAAGCATCCAAATTGGAAATGAAAAAATAAAATTATCTCTATTTGCAGATTACATGATCTTATCCTAAGAAACCTGAAAAATATATATTAGAACTAGTAAATTAGTTCAACAACATTGTAGGATACATTGTAGGATACAAGTATACAAAGATCAATGATACATCTCTGTAATAACAATAAACAATGTGAAATGAAATTAGGAAAACAATTCCATTAAGAATAGCATGAAACAACATAAATTAGCTAGGAATAAATTTAACAAAATAAGTATAAAACTTACACTCTGAAAACTACAAAATACTGTTGAAAGAAGTTAAAGAAAACCTAAACAAGTTGAAAGACATCTCTTCTTCATAGATCAGGAAATTTCATATTGTTAAAATGAAACTTTCTCTTAGTTGATCTACAGGTTCATCACAATTACTATCAAAATCCTAGCTGCTTTTTTTTTGCAAAAATTGATAAGTTGATTCTAAAATTTGTATGGAAATGCAAGAGATTCAGATGGCCAAAACAAACTCGAAAAAGAAAAACAAAGTTGGAAGACTCACACTTCCAGATTTAAAACATACTACAAAGCTACAGTAATCAAGACAATATAGTACTGGCATAAGGATAGATAGGCACATTATTAATGAAATAAAATTGGGAGTCCAAAAACAATTCACATTTATTGTGAATTGATTGCTGTTAAAAGTGCCAAGATAATTCAGTGTGTGAAAAAAATAGTCTTTTTTTGACATGAGGTAGGATTTATTGGTGGGCATGAATAAAGAGGGGGTAGTGCCAAGGTTCTCATGAGTGCAGAGCCTGCCGTTTGTCCAGAGGGCCATGATTAGGGATGTATTTGACCCCACAACCACTGACGATAAGCCACTTTTCAGCCACCATGTCTTCAAATTTGTCCACATTAAATTTAGAAAAAAAAAACACTTCTTGGAAATGTAGATCTTCTGGCAGCCAGGGAACTTGAACTTGGCCCTGCATAGGGCCACAATCACATGTTCCTTATTCTGCAGCTTGATACAGATGGACATGATGACTTGGCCAATGTGGACCCTGGCCACTATGCCCTAGGGCTTTGCAAGGTCACCTTGCATACCTGTCTGGAGCCTGTCAGCCCCAGCACAGGACATCTTGTTGATATAGATGATATGGAAGGGGTGGAATTCCACTCAGGTGTGAAAACCATCTTTGCCACAGCTTTTCACCATGTACTTGTTAGTACAAATATGGGCAGCATCCAGAGCTTCAGAGGAGAGCTACTCATATTCATCTGATACCATGTGCCCACATAGTGGGAACTCCTCGACTTTTGCCTGCTGCCCCAGGTCAAAGATGTGGATCTCAGCATCAGGGGCACCTCTACAGAAGGGAGACTTGGGATATTATTTGTTTTTACAATACTGGTAACACCAGTATGGACAGTGCTCCATGGTGACACCAAGACCTTCAGTGTGCACCAAAGGAAAGTAAAATGAAAAATAGTCTTTTCAGCAAGTGGTGGTGAGTCAATTGGATGCAAATGAATTAAGTTGGACCCTTACATCACACCATATACAAAAATGACCTCAAAATGAAACATAGGCCTAAATGTAAGAACTAAAACTGTAAAACTCTTAGAAGAAAGAATAGGAGTTCATCTTCATGACCTCAGTTCAGGCAATGGTTTCTTAGATATGATAACAAAAGCACAAAAGAAAGAAATGGATAAATTGGACTTAATAAAAATTAAGAACTTTTAAAATCATATACCCAAAAGAATTGAAAGCATGGACTTGGACAGATATCTGTATACCTATGTTCATAGCAGCACTATACACAATAGCCAAAAGATAGAATGATCGAAATGTCGATCAACAGATGAACGTATCAACAAAATGTGATATATACACAATGGAATATTACTGAACTTTTAAAAAGAAGAAAATTCTGACACATGCTACAACAGGGATAAACTTTGTTGGCATTATGATAAGTGAAACAAACCAGTTATGAAAGAATAAAGGTATGACATCACTTTTAGGAGTTATATAGAGTATTCATAGAGACAAAATGTGGAATGTTGGTTGCTAGGGGTTCAGGAGAAGAGGATTGTGAGTTATTGTTTAATGGGTACAGAATTTCAGTTTGGGAAAAAGAAAAAGTTCTAGTTTTGGGTGGTACTAATCATTGCAAAACAATGTGGATGTACTTAATGCCATTGAAATGTATACTTAAAATAGTTAAAATGGCAAATTTTATGTTATGTGCATTTTGCCACAATAAAATATTTAAAACTTTTGTGCTTGAAAGAACATCAGCAATATAGGAAAGACAACCCACAGTATGGAAGAAAATATCTGCAAACCACTTATCTGAAAAGGGTTGAATATACAGAATATATAAAGAACACTGACAACTCCGTAATACAAGAGAAATAGGCAAAGGGCTTCTGGTCTGGCTTGTAAGGAGCTTAGAAGTCATTTATCACTCTAATTAAAGCTAAACAGACTGAAAAATCACAAATGTTTCTTAGATCCATCAGAGAAGTGAGGTCACAGGGAAAATCACTGTACCAAAAATTATAAAGACAGTTGAATACAGAGAATCACAACTTATTGGAGCTGACACCTCTGTGGAACAAGCAGCATGGCTGGAAAACCTAAACTGTAACTGGAAAATTGTTAGAGGCTCAGTGTGAGAAAGTATGAGACCTAAAAACTCCAGGAGGGGCCCATGATGGGCGGGGGGGAAACATTTTGTAAATTTTACCTCAACAGCTCTACAAAATTCTCACAGTAAAGACTGAAGAAAAAGCCTTTCCTGCTTCTGGCAGGAGAAGGGAAAATGTAGCCATTTTGAAACACACCAGAGCATTCTGTTCTTCTTAACAATGTCTGCTCTCAGCAGAAACAATTTTACTAGAGCCTAAACTATAGGGGTTTTATTGGAGACTAACTCACCTGGAGGAAGAGAAATACTCAAGGCAGCAGAAGGAAGGAAATAATAAAGATTAGAGCAGAAATAAATGATGTAGAAACTTAAAAAACAATAGAACAGATCAATGAAACCAAGGGCTAGTTTTTTGAAAAAAAATTAATAAAATTGATAAAACTCTAGCCTGACTTATCAAAAAGAAAAGATAAAGGACCTAAATTAATGAAATCACAAATGAGAGAGGAGAAATAACCAACACCACAGAAATCCAAACAATTCTAAGAGTTTTTCATAAAAAACTATATGCCAACAAATTGAACGACCTGGAAGAAATGGATAAATGCCTAGAAACATACAAACTAACAAAACTGAAAGAGGAATAAATAGAAACTTGAACAGACTGAGATCCTGCAAAGAAATTGAACCAGTTATCAAAAACTACCAACATACAGAAGTCCAGAACCAGAGAGCTTCATGTGCAAAATCTACCAAACACTTAGAGAAGAGTTAATACCTATTCTTCTCAAACAATTCCAAAAAAATAGAAAAGAAAGGAAAACTTCCAAATTCATTGTATGAGTCTAGCAGTACCCTGATGTCAAAACCAAGTAAAGACATCACTAAAAAAGAGAACTACAAGTCAATACCCATGATGAGCATAGATGCAAAAATTCCCAATAAAATACTAGCAAATCAGATGCTACAATACATTAAAAAAATCATTACCATGATAAAGTGGGATTTATTCCTGGGTTACAAGGGTGATTTAATATTCACAAATCAATCAACATGATACACCATATCAATAAAAGAAAGAATAAGAACCATGTGATCATTTCAATAGATGCAGAAAAGCATTTGGTGAAGTATAACATCCATTTATGATAAAAATCCTCAACAAACTAGGGTTAGAGGGAACTTACCTCAACATAATAAAGGCTATGTATGAAAAACTGACAGCTAATATCCTTAGTGGGGAAAAACTGACAGATTTTCCTCTATAGTCAGGAACAAGACAAGGATGTCCACTCTCACCACTCTTATTTACCATAGTACTGGAAGTCCTAGCCACGGAAATCAGGCAACCAAAAATTTTAAAAGGCATCCACAATGGCAAGGAAAAAGTAAAATTACTTGCAGATGACATGATCTCATATATAGAAAACCTGAAAGACTCTACCAAAAAAATCCACTAAAACTGATGTATGAATTCAGTAAAGTCTCAGGACACAAAATCAATGTACAGAAATTTGTTGCATTTCTATATACCAATAACGAAGCAGCAGAGAAATTAAGGAATAAATCTCATTTACAATTGCACCAGAAACAATAAGATACCTAGGAATAAACCTTACCAAAGAAGTAAAAGAAAACCATAAAACACTGATGAAAGAAATTGAAGATGATACAAAGAAATGGAAAGACATTCCATGCTCATGGATCAGAAGAACAAATATTATTAAAATGTGTATACTACCCAAAGCAATCTACACATTTAAAACAATCCTATAAAAATACCAAAAGCATTTTTCATGCTACTAGAACAAACAATTCTAAAATGTATATGGAACAACAAAAGACCCTGAATAGCCCAAGCAATCTTGAAAAAGAAGAGCAAAGCTGGAGACAACACAATTCTGGATTTCAAGATATATTACAAAGATGTAATGGTCAAGACAGCATGGTACTGGCACAAAACCAGACATAAATCAATGGAACAGAATAGAAAATCCAGAAATTAATCCACAACTATATGGTCAATTAATCTTTGACAAAGAAAGAATATCCAGTGTGAAAAAGACAGTCTCTTCTACAAATGGTGTTGGGAAAACTGGACAGCAACATGAAAAAGAGTGACACTGGACCATTTTCTTACACCATACACAAAAATAAGTTCAAAATGAATTAAAGATGTAAATGTGAGGCAGGAAACCATAAAAATCCTAGAGGATTTAATCCTAGAGGCAATAACTCTTTGACATTGGCCATAGCATCTTCTTACTATATACATCTCCTCAGGCAAAGGAAATAAAAGGAAAAATAAACTATTGGGACTTTATCAATATTAAAAACTTCTGCACAGTGAAGGAAACAAAAACAAAACTAAAAGCAACATAAGTAATGGGAGAAGATAGTTGCAAATGACATATCTAATAAAGGGTTAGTATCAAAAATATATAAAGAACTTAGAAAATTCAACTCCCCAAAGCCAAATAATCCAATTTAAAAATGGGCAGAAATCATGAATAGAGATTTTTCAAAAAAAGACATACAGATGGCTAGGAGACACACGAAAAGATGCTCAATATCACTCAGCATCAGGGAAATACAAATCAAAACTACAATGAGATAGTAGCCACACACCTGTCAGAATGGCTAAAATAACACAGGATACAAAAAATGTTAGTAAGAATGCAGAGAAAGGGGAATTCCCTTACATTGTCGGTGGGAATTCAAACTGGTGTGGCCACTCTAGAAAATAGTATGGAGTTTCCTTTAAAAAGTTAAAAATAGAGCTACCCTATGATCCAGCAATTGCATTCCTAGGTATTTGCTCAAAGAATACAAAAATTCTGATTCAAAGGGATGCATGCACCCCAATATTTATAGCTGCATTATTAATAATAGCCAAATTATGGAAAGAGCCCAAATGTCCATTGACTGATGAATGGATAAAGAAGATCTAATATATATATATCATAAAAAATGAAATCTTTCCTTTGTAACAACATGAATGGAGCTAGAGTATTATACTAAGTGAAATAAGTCAGTCAGAGAAAGACAAATACGATATGATTTCACTCAATGGATTAAGAAACAAAACATGAACATGGGGGAAAAAGAGAGAGGCAAACTATAAAACAGACTCTTAACTATACAGAACAAACTAAGGGTTGCTGGATGGGAGGTGGACGGGGGATGGGTTAAATGAGTGATGGGTATTAAGAAGATCACATGTTGTCATGAGCACTGAGTGTTATAAGTGATAACTCACTAAATTCTACACCTGAAATTAATATTACACTGTATTTAATTAACTGGAATTCAAATAAAAACTTGGTGGGGGAAGGAAGACTAAAAAATTCCTGGAATTAATAAGCAATTATAGCAAGGCTGCAGGGCACAAGGTTAACATAAAAAAGTCAATCGTTTTCCAAAATTAACAAGTGAAATTGAAATTAAAACACACTACCACTTACTTTATCACCCCTCAAAATGAAATACTTAGGTATAAATCTTTAAAAGTATGTACAAGATCTATATAAGGAAATCTACAAAACTCTGATGAAAGAAATAAAAGGATTAAATAAATGGAGAGATATTCCATGTTCATGGATAGGAACACTCAATATTTTCAACACGTCAGTTCTTCCAACTTGATCAATGCAATTTCAATTAGAATCCCAGCAAGTTATTTTGTGGCTGTTGACAATATGACTGAAGTTTTTATGGAAAGGCAAAGGACTGCAAATAGCCAACATGAAATGAAAGAGAATACCCCAAATACCAAGTAAAGTTTGGAAGAACTATATGTGACAAATGATGCTGTTAAGTCCTCTTACTTGAGGACAAGTTATTGTTTATCTTGAGAAAAAGGATATAATAGTTTGTATCTTCTTGGCTATATAAAAGAGCAAGATTCATTTTTGTCTTTGCAGTCTTAGTGGATTGACTATGGTGTAGGCATCATAATCTGGATTAATGCTTAATCCATAATAAAATTATTTTCTTTATCTTTTAAAAACAAAACTGGTAGAGAACAAAGTGGGAGGGCTGATACTACCCAACTTCAAGGCTTACTTACTATAAAGCTTTAGTAATCAAGATGCTGTGGCATTGGTGAAAGAATATACAAATAGATCAGTAGAGCCCAGAAATAGGCCCATATAAATATAGTCAACTGATCTTTGGCAAAGAAGCAGAGACAATACAATGGAACAGAGATAGTCTTTTCAAAAAAAAATAATGCTAGAACTGTACATCCATGGGCAAAGAAAGAAAGAAAGAAAGAAAGAAAGAAAGAAAATTAATCTAGTCACAGACCTTACATTCTTCATAAAAATTAACTCAAAAATAATCATAGGGGATGCCTGGGTGTCTCAGTGGCTGAGCGTTTGCCTTCGGCTCAGGGCATGATCCCAGTCCAGGAATCGAGTTTCCATTGGGTTCCCCACAGCAAGCCTGCTTCTCCCTCTGATTATGTCTCTGATTCTTGCTCTGTGTTTCTCATGGGTGAATAAGTAAAATCTTTAAAAAAAAATCATATACCTAAAAATGGAAATGCAAAACTCTTAAACTTCTAGAAAATAATGTAGAAGAAAATCTAGATGACCTCAGATATGTTAATGACTTTTTTATATAATCCATAAAAGAAAGAATTGATAAACTATATTTCATTAAGATTAAAAGGTTCTACTCTGAAAAGACTCTATCACAAGAATGAGAAAACAAGTCACAGACTGGGAGAAAATATTTGCAGAAGAATATCTGATAAAGGACAGTTCCTAATCCACAGTATACAAAAAACACTTAACATTCAATAATAAGAAAGTAAACAAACCAATTAAAAAATGGGCAAAAGATCTTAACAGATACCTCACCAAAGAAGACATACAGATGGCAAATAGGCCTATGAAATGATGTTCCACATCATGTGTCAATTAGGGAATTGCAAATAAAAACAACAATGAAATAGCACTATACCCTTATAACAATGGCCAAAATTCAAAACACTGACAACACCAAATGCTGGTGAGGATGTGGAACAACAGGTTCTCATTCACTACTGATGGCAATACAAAATGGTATGGCCACTTTGGAAGAAAATTGAACAGTTCCCTACAAAACTACATCATCTAACCACATGATCCCCTCCAGTTACGCTCCTTGTATTTAGCTAAAAGATTCAAAAAAACCTATGTCCACACAAAAATTTGCACACAATTGCTTATAGTAGCTTTATTCATAATTGTCCAAGCTTGGAAGCAACCAAGATGTCCTTCAGTAGGTGACTTGATAAACTGTGGGTACATTCAGATAATGAGATATTATTCAGTACTAAAAAGTAATGAGCTATCAAGACAGGAAAAGACATACTACTAAATGAAATGCATATTACTAAGTGAAAGAAGCCAATCTGAAAAGGCTACATATAATATAATTTCAAGTATATGACATTCTGGAAAAGGCAAAACTATAGAGACAGTAAAATGATCAGGTTATCAGGGGTTCAGGGGAAGGGAGAGAGGAATAGCTACAGAGCACAGAGGATTTTTAGGGCTGGGAAACTATACAATAATATAAGGGGGAATATTATAATGGAGGAGTTTGACATTTGTCAGAGCTCATAGAATGTGAGCTCTGTTCAATGTTCAATGTGAACATTGAAGAGTGAACCTAATGCAAAATATGGACGTTGGGTGATAATGTGTCAATGTAGTTTATTGATGGTTGAACTTCAAATGTATCACTCTGGGATGTTCGTAGTAGGGGAGGCTGTGCATATAGAGGAACAGAAAAAATATGAGAAATTTCTGTATCTTCCATTCAATTTTGGCATGAACCTAAAAAGAATTTTTAAAAGTCAGACAAAATATTTGAATAAATATTTCTCCAAAGAAGATATATGAATGGCCAATAAACATATGAAAAGATGCTCAACATCAATTGGGAACTGCAAATCAAAATCAAAATGAGATACCACTTCACACCTACTAGGATGGCTATAATAATAATTAAAAAGGAACTAAAAAATAAAAATTTTTAAAAATAATAAAGGAAAAATAAATGTTGGTGAGGATGTGGATAAATTGAAATCATCATGCATTGCTGGTGGGGATGTAAATGGTTCGTTTGCTTTGGAAAACATTTTGGCAGTCCCTTAAAATGTTAAACATAGAGTTATCATTTAATCCAACAATTGTACTCCTAGGTATATACCTAAGACAAATGAAAACACATCTACAAAAAAACAAAAACAAAACAAAACAAACAAAAACTCGAATACAAATGTTCATAGCCAAAAAGTACATAAACTGATGAATGGATAAACAGAATGTGGTATATCCATACAATGGAATATTATTTTGCCATAAAAAGTAATAAATTACTAATACATGCTACAATATAGAAGAATCTTCAAAATAAAAAAAATATTTTGATAGGTGAAATAAGCCAGTAAAAGAAAAAGAGCACATATTCCATTTACATGAAATGTCTAGAACATGTAAAGACATGTAGACTAAAAGTACATTAGTGTTGCTTAGAACTGGAATGGCAGAATGAGAAAATTCAGGGTGATAGCTAAAAGGTATAGGTTTCTTTTTGGAAGATGACAATGTTGTAAAATTGATTATGGCGATAGTTGCACAATTCTGTAAAGATACTAAAAAACATTGAATTGTGTACTTTAAATGGGCTGATTGTATGGCATATGAATTTTGTCTCAAACTTATTTTAAAAAAGCTTAGCAGAACAAAGGTAGTTTTTGGGGTGAGCCATAGAGAATGATCAAATAATCAAAGTAAAGAAAGGTATTTTAAGCTAGTGGAAAAGTGTGAACAAAATATGATAATATGGTACAAAATATGAATGATATGATGTGAATGAAAAAGGCATGTGTGCGTGGTTTAGATAGGTGTTAAGTGGAAGATGAGCCTGAGAAAGTAACCTGGGAACTTGAATGGTATACTCAGCAGTTTGGATCTAATATCACCAACTTAAATGAAGATTCATGAGTGGTTCCTGTACTGGAGACTGACAAACCCAGATTTCCATTTTATGGAACATGACAACAATCAGTCTATAGAATATATGAAAGGAGGCAAGGAGGTTATGGGTCTTGACCTGCTTTCTCCATGCCCCCCCAACATACATAATTTAGGATATCCTCTGTTTTAGAAGCTTCCCTTCCATCCTTAGCCCTAGACTCCTGTTCCCAGCTCTGCTGCTAATCTATGTGACCTAAATCAAATCCCTTACTCTTCTGCATCCTTGTTTCTCCATCTATATCATGAGGAGTTCTTTTTTTTTCCATCAGGAGTTCTGAAAAGAATTTCAATAAGGGCCCTTATCACTTTCCAGTTTAGCTCTTTTTAAGTGGAATTAAGTCCTAGTGAGCAGAGAAGGGACAGCGATAGAGAATTGCCGGAAGGCAAGGAAAAGGGATAAGCCCTTAGAGGTCCTTAGATCATATTGTTTTGGGTTAAGATAGGAACCCATAGGTAGGAATCCATAGGAAGCATACCTTCATTAACAACCTAAACAATCCACTGAAAAATGGCAGGCAGACCAAAAAGTCCTTGGAGATCAGGCATAGCAACACTGTAGTGAGGATCCTTGCTGTGGCCTTTTATGCCTATCCTTAAGAGGTTTCTGGGTTCCTACCCATAATTCACAGAGGCCTTACAACTGAGGAGAAATGACCCAGAGAAGAAGGTCTACTTATCCACAAAGGAGCCATGGTTTAGAAGGCTGGTGTGGCAGTGTCATAGAAACTGGGGATCCAGGTTTAGAAGCAATAAATATGGGTACAGCAGACAAAGGGAGCTGGGATTGATTCCCTGGGGCACCCCTAGGGCTGATGGGAGCTTAGTGAGCATCTGTTCCCCAGCTTCTAATTGAGAGTGGTAGAAGTAGTAAAAAGGGAGTGGAAGGATGGAAGTCTTTGAATAAATCCAAAACTCTCAAAGTTTAAATTGATCCAGGATAAGATGACATATAGTATATGCTCACTAAATTTCAATTTCTTTCTTTTTGGCTACACCAGTCATTATCTTTACTGGTCAGTTCTGATTAGCAGTTATGACATCTGCTAATAAGATGAGGAAATGAATTATCATGTAATCAATATATTTATTGGTAAACAAAATCTTGAGAAATGCATGGCTCAGGAGAGGAAATATTTTAAAGGGTGAAAAATTTGAGAACTGTTGACAGAATCCAAGCATTTAATTTTACTCATGAGGAAACTGAGACCCAAAGAACAGTAGTAACTTGTCTGAAATCACATAGTGAGTCTGGTTCTGTCAGATCTGGAGCCCAGGTCTTTTAGTCTTTTAAGCACCAGCCAGAACTCTGTTTCCTCTGCTCCTCTCCACTCCAGGACTGCTTATTCCCCACAATAAAGTAGGTACTCAGGAAAGATTTGTTGAATTAAATGAAACCCATCAGTTTTGCCAGGAAAGTGTCTAGCTTAATTGTTTCCATGGACTGAAAGTGATCTGTGTTGGCAGAATTGGGCCAAAAAACCTAGACCTTAGGCCAAAAAGTCTAAAACCTCTGTAAGGCCGTATCACTAAGTATTGAGTATTATGACAAAATCATGGGCTTCTGGACCATGTTAAATTTATGGCAACAGTAACTTAGATTAAGACAACATTACAGTCTCAACCCAAACCACAAATTCCAAAACTCCAAGATCCCTTTGACCAGGTGAGTGTTTTATTGTACCCCTAATGTCACTGAACTGGCCCTGAGAGTGGCTGTGGCTTGGGTGGAGCTTGGTAAAGTAATTCAGGGAAGGGCAACTTTGTTTTCGTTAGGCACAACAGGTCTATTTCTCTGTGGCAAAAAAAGGTTCAAAGAATGAGAGCCCCAGAAAAAGCATGAATTTGCAGCAGACCCCAGTGAAAGGAATGGCAAGTGAGGAGCCAAGGGAAAGGGGTGGAGAATGCTGTTACCTGAGCATCTTTTTCATAGCTTTTGAAGAGCCAGATCTAGAGAAAGCTCATAAAGATGATGAAAGTAAAAGTTCACACTAGCTCTAAACACCAGGGCTTTGAAGCATTGATGAGAGAGTATGGAGTTGACATCCACCACCCATCCGGACTCCTGGAACCCTGGGTCCTTGGATGGAGCCTGTACCCTTCATCCTAGGTTTTTCCCTCAATGGCATTGCCTGCTGAGTTTGCAGTTCTGTTGGTTCCCTTCTCATCTCTCCTTGGAGGTGGCGTTGACCAGCCCTCTCCCACCACATAAGGACATCTTGTTCTTCCTGATCTAGGAAAGCAAGCATTCCCTGGGGTCTGGGAGGGTCAGAGAGGGGAAGTTCTAATGTTTGTAAGCAGATCAATCGGTTGCCTGGGCAGCCCCAGGGGCTCCTGGTCCAGATATTCTTCACCACCTTCCTTTCAGTCCCCTTCTCATCTTTGTCCTGTCTCCTCACATGGTCTCTTGACTACTTTGTTCATTGCCCAGACACTTTCAGCAAGCCAAGAACAATGCATTCCATCTCCCTGGAATTGTCACTCAAATATGGGGGTTGGCTGAAGAAGAAAACTGCAGTGTGCTCCTCACTAGGCCTTTCTCCAGCCCTCAGCCCTTTCCTGTCTGGCAGTGGGGACTGCCCTGGTGCTCAAATGCTGTCTCCAATCTACCTTATAGGCTGAGTGCTACATCCAGCCTTCTTGGCAGCCCAGTATAGTGAAATACTATTCAAGCTGATCTGAGTGGCCTCAAGGCCCAGGAGAAGAATCTGAAGGGTGACAAGGGCAGCAAGAACCTGTGGAGTTGCAGCAGTTGATGAGTCAATGTTTTCTGAAGGGTTTTGTTCTTGTCTTTCTCTGCAGTAATTCTATTCTCAAGGACATATGAAGGGACTCCAGAGTCTGGCAAAGATTTTGTGCTTGTATTCCCCATTCCAGGCTACCCACACTGTGGCAAAATCTCCTTAAGCCACACTGTCTCCTGGCCTGAGAGTCACTTTGGTTTCCAAATAGTCCCATAGGGCCATTTTAAATTTTATTAAGGAAATATAAACTAAGATAACATAAGAATGAAATAAAAGTATGGCCATTTCTTTGGGGAGGTATGGAAGGAAGACATGAGATAGATCTCATATCCTATCCTATTAACAGATGTACCTCATGCAATTCACTCCAAACCCCCTTCTTGAAACAACAGATGTTTTTGCTGGCCATGGGCCAGCCCAGTCCTGAAGGCCAGTTTCCTCTGTGTTGCCATATTCTCTGGCTCAATGGCAGAACAATAGGTCTGCAACAATTTTAGGATTCTGTCTACTGTTTCATTCATGGATTTCTAGTCTCTCCTATCTGAGTGAAGACTGTAACCTTTGTCTAGGCCAGTGAGTTTAAAAAGAAATTAATACTGTCTTTATTTGGTATTATAGTTATTGGTTTGTTTTACTAAAGGTAAATATTTACAAGGGCTTTGCCTCTCATTTCCCCCAAGAAACTTTTTTCTACAAAAATCTTAAGTTTTTCAACTGTAATTCTTCCTGCATGGGTTGTCAGAACCCATTCCCCATGTTTGGGCAAGTGCTACCATAGGGTCAAAATATGTAATAACATCAAAAGGATGTATAACATCAACAACAATAAAAATGCCAAAAATATCCTTGAGTACAAAAGAGAAACACAAATGCAACATTTGCCAAGTCAGTTTCCGCTAGAAACATTCTGAAAGTGGAAGTCATCAATTAAATTAAAAAGTACTTGTAAATGACTTATACATAAATGTTCATAATAGCTTTATTTATACATCTAAAAACTGGCAACTACCAAAATATCCATTAACAAGTGAAATAATAAACTGTGTTATATCCATACAATGGAGTACTACTTGGCAATAAAAAATAACAAAATATCAATACACACTTTATTTTGAATCTCAAAATAATTATGCTGAGTGGAAGAATCTCTAGATAAAAATAGTACATACTGTATGACTCCATTATTTATTTAATTTTAAATTTTTATTTGAAGTATAGTTGACTTATTATATTAAATTCATTTCCTGTATACAACCTAGTGATTCAACAATTATATATATTACAAAATGTTCATAATAAGTGTATTATAATACTATTGATTATGTTCCCTATGCTATACTTTTTATACCCATGACTTATTTTATAACTGGAAGTTTATACCTCTTAATCATTTTCCTTCACCATTTTCCCCATCATTCTACCCCCTTTCCCTTTGGCAACCACCAGAGTATAATTCAATTTATATAAAATACTAAAAAATGCCAACTAATCTATAGCAACAGAAAACAGATTAGTGGTTGTGTGGGGATGGTGGTAGAAGGAGAGGTGTACTGAACAAGGGTGTGATGAAACTTTTGAGGGTAATATGTTTGTAACTACAGTATTGCAATGACTTCATGGATATATACATGTACCAAAGTTTACCAAATTATACATTTTAAATGTATGCAGTTTACTGCACATCAATTATACCTTTATAAGCTATAAAAAGCATTAGATTTAGAGCAAAAAATTAAATATAGCAAATGCTGTTGGGCTAACTCAATATCCATTTCAATTCTCTTCTCTATTTGTGTCAACATTACAGAAGCTACAAACTCTAAATGCTTACTTTTCTAGACTCACGGCTAGAAGTTAGAAAGTTTAAAATATTTCTAAATCTATGGAACCCCTTTTCCTTTCCAATTGCAGTCTTACACTGGAGCACATTATATAAACCATATAAAAGGAGGGCTGCACTGGTGTTATATGGGAATGGTTGTCAGGATACTGGAACCTCCACTGATTTTTTTTTCTTATTTACTTTCTCTTCATTTATCCTCTCCTTCCACTGTGGTCCCTGAGGGGTACTAAATAATCTCGAGTTGTACAGATCTCTTCTTTCCCAGGCCACTTACTTTCTCAGTATCTATCGTAAAAGATGATAGAGTCCAATCCTTTCACTTGATAGATGGAGAAATTGAGCCATAAAGAGGTGAAATGACCTGTACATGGTCTCAGAGACAGAAGCAGAAGTTGGTGGTCCAAGTACTTGGGAAGTACTAAGACAGAGCCCTGTGTTGTGCCTGTGGTGGTGTTTCTGAAGACGTTTTGTTTTGATGGGATTTTCTCTTCAGTTTCTATACAAGTGTCTTGCACCCTTAATGAATTCCTGCTATGCTAATCCCAAGCACAACTACTTCCTTGCCCCCTGCTTAGTCCTGTTTCTATTTGGTCAGGGTCTTCCAGACCTGTGAACCTTCTTCCTCCCTTCTGGAGCAGCCCAGATATCTGCAGATCTCAGCAGATCTGCAGCAGGCTCACTCGATGGTAAAGTTGTGACATTTTGGGATAAAAACACCAAATTAGAACCAAAAGCTCTGGGTGAAACACTGGCAGTCAGGAGGCTACAAGGAAACAAGTACTTCAGTACAAGTACCACTTCAAATGAAAAGAATTTCAAGCCCCCAAATAGCCTAGGAACCAGAAAGTATAAACAATCTTGATTCCTAATCCTTCTCTGGATGCCTACAAGGAGCTCCACCCAAATTCAGAGGGGCAGCTCCAGACCCTCTTCAAAGATACTGGGTCAACAGAGGTGGGGTTTCCTCCACTAGGGGTTAGAGGAGACAGGAAGAGGGAGTTCAAGGGGAGGGGTAGCTATAAAAGGAGCTGATCTGGGCTGGGCCAAAGGGTTCAGGAAGAGACACTTCACTGAGGGTAGGAGAGAAGGAAGGCCACTGTAGCGGAGAAGGTAAGATTTAGAGAAATCAGGAGCTTGGAATAAAGCATCCTGGCCTCTCCAGAAAAATCTAGAAATGAGATTAAGGCTGAATCTCACCTAGGAGGAGGTGGAAGTGATTAAGTTTAAAATTTCTGGGGTGGTTTCTGGCGACATGAAGCTGAGAGCTAGAATGCCTTTCAATCTCATAATTTCTTTAATTTGGTGATTATACCAGAGCCACAGACCCTATGTTCCCTACATCTGTACCTGCCATTTAGTAGCAGATGCATTCCAGGCCAAGTAACAAGGTAAAGAAGACTGTAACTCCAAAAGCAGCCTTCTTGCAAAAGTAGGTCACCATGTGTGTTGCCTAGCACTCCATGTGAGGGAACTGCCAAGCAAAGCTGGAAACAAGCTGTAAGAAGGAGTTGTCTTCCCCCCACCTCTGTCACACACACACACACACACACACACACACACACACACACACACTCCTTTTCCAACACATTATTGCCCTTTAGAACTTAAATACCATGATTTGTATAAGGAAAGACTGAGAAAACAGGAAACAAAAGTGGAAGTCACAAAAAAATAAGAACTGAGGCCCAGAAAGGGAAGGTCATAGAGAGTATAGGGACTTGTCCAAGGTAACATAATTTGTCAGTGGCAAACCTGGAGCTAGAATTCTGACTCCAGATCAAAAATGGAGATCAAGATGAAGTTGCTCTCTTGGGTAATACCGTAGCTAGACTAAAGAAAGATCTTCCTACAAAATCTTACCATTTGTGACAGCATGGATGGACTTTGAAGGTATTATGCTAAAGTGAAATAACTCAGACAGAAAAAGACAAATACTATACGATTTCACTTATATGTGGAATCCTTAAAAAAAATTCAAGCTCACGAATATAGAGAACAGATTGGTGGCTGCCTGAGATGGAGGTGGGTAAAATGGGTGAAATGGGTCAGAAGGTACAAATTTCCAATTATAAAATGAATAAGTTATGAGGATATAATATACAGCATGGTGACTATAGTTAATAATACTATCTTGCAAATTTGAAAGTAGCTAGGAGCCTGGATCTTGAATTCTCATGATAACAAAAAAGTTGTAACTATGTATAGTGATATATGTTAAATAGACTTACTATGATGATCATTTTGCAATGTATTAAATCATTATATTGTACACCTGAAACTAATACAATGTTATATCAATTATACTTCAATAAGAAAAGAAAGATCCTCTTCCATATAAAGACATATAAAGCTTTGCACAGTAGCAGTATTGTAGCCAATGAGATTTATCCGAGGAGCAATTATTGCTAATTGAAAAGACATATAAGACATTGAGTTAAAACACTGAAAAAATTATCTGAAATATTGATTTGGAGTAAAGCAAAATTTGGATCACTCACAAAGTATCCCTGAACCCTAGGGATTCTTCCCCAATGTTTAGAAACCTGCTGACTGTTTTCTAAGGATAACCCCTGGCTTCTCATTACATAGGACCCTAGGTATAGGTCCAGACTCCAGGCCAATGCATTTGATTTCACATTGCTTAGAACTTGTGTTAGTCTGGGGCCTCCAAGGATTAGACAATAAAATGGGATTAAGTGTGCAAAGATTCATTAAGGAAAATGAAAGTAAATGGGGAGGGAGCCTGGAAAGATTAGGAGAGCCATGAAACTATAATATAAATCTGCCCCTGAATAAAAGAAGGAGGGCGGGAAGGTTGAGTGAAAGTGTCCTAGTCTGCCCTACACTCTAAGGAAGGCTTGTCAAGGCCAACAGGAATTGATGAAGACAAGGTCAGTTGGCAGTCAGAGGACTTCTGTGTCTCCCAAGAATGGGCCTACTTGTAGCAGGTGCCTCAGTGAAAATGCTGGGATGGGTTTCAAAGCAAGGTAGCCAAGGCCCTTCGTCAGTTATGCTCTTTGTAGTTGGAGGTCTGCAAGGCGCACTGTCTTGGGTGCTACAGAACTCCACCTTTAACTTCTACTATATCCCTTCTTTGCCCAGCTGCAGATGCTTTCCCATACCCATAGGCCCAACTGGGGCCTTGAGTCTCTAGAGAAGGAGAATAGGAAATGACAGAGACCGGAGAGCCTCTGTCAGAAGCACTAAAGTCAGACCTAAGTTGAACTGTGGCTCTTTTCTTCCATGGCTCTGCACTGCAGCATGAGCTAACATGTTCATACCATTCATGCTTGTTGTCAGTCAAAACCACTCAATTTCACTCATATGTGGAATTTAAGAAACAAAACAGATAAACATAGGGGAAGGGAAGGAAAAATAAAATAAGACAAAAACAAAGAAAGAGTCAAACCATGAGAGACTCTTAATTATTGGAAATAAACTGAGGGTTGCTATAGGGGAGGTGGGTGGGAGTATGGGGTAACTGGGTGATGGGCATAAATGAGAGCAGTTGAAGCAACTGGGTGTTGTATGCAACTGATGAATCAGTAAATTCTACTTCTGAAACTAATAATACAGTATATGTTAATTAAATTTAAATAAAAATATTTTTAAAAACCACTCAATTCCAGTAGCCCTTCTGGAACCCTGAATATAAAGAACTTTTATTGCTTCATATACCCATTATCCTTTCTTTCTCTAGCCTCTCAATCACCCAAGTCTAAAGAACACAGAACAAAACAGAATG
Source organism: Canis lupus familiaris (assembly GCF_011100685.1). Taxonomy (NCBI): domain Eukaryota; kingdom Metazoa; phylum Chordata; class Mammalia; order Carnivora; family Canidae; genus Canis; species Canis lupus. The sequence goes on along the minus strand of NC_049260.1, from coordinate 57,936,586 downwards.
GCCAAGGAGGTGGAGGTGAGAGTTGGAGAGTGTCACATGTAACTGTTTTCTTCCAATAGTGGGTGTGACTACTGAAACCAGGATAGGGAAAGGTTAGGAACTAACATTTTATTAATCTCCCCATGCCAGCATGCCTAACCTGCATTATTCCACACACCTACACTGATAGGTATTAGTGTGCCTGCTTGATGGATGAGAAAACTGGGGATACATGTAAGCCACTTGCATATGGTCACACAGCTCAAAGTAGTGGAGCCCTTAAACTCACAATGAACCTGAACCCCAGTGAGGGGGGACACAAGCTTTGCCCTTCAGTGAGTTTTTCCTCTTCTAGAGCCCTGGGGACTGGCAGAGGTACAGCTCTTTCTGCAAGCTGCTTCTGCTGGAGGCCACCACTAATCTGCATTTCTGTCTGCTGACTGCCATGCCTTCAACTCAACTCCAGCCCCTCAGAGGCCACTGCCTTAGTGTCTCTTTCCCAAAATACTTCTCAGCTTCTGGCCTTGATAGGAAATGGGAACCTCTGGATTAAGACCAGAATCAGGGCTCAGTTATAGATAGAGATCAGAGCAGAGGTCTGTAAATGGCTTGAAGCAATCCAGGAAGGGCTCTGGTATGGCAAGGATTGGAGCCCAGCTGGGCTTTCTGAGTACCTCAGTCTAAGAAACCACCCACTACAGTAAACAGAATATGCTATCCTGCCACAACCGTGGTCCAAAGGGATTTCTTTATTACTCTAGCTTTGATTTTTACAATTTAAAAGCTCACGAAGCAACAGTCCAGGAGATTTAACAAGCACATTCCTGGACACTGAATCATAGGTGGGAGGAGGTAAAGGAGGGAGCAGAAATCTAAGGGAGGGCATGAAAGACTACAACATAGCAAAGTGCCTATGTTGCCAAACAATTATTGATTATTGTTTCCCTTCCTACCTGATTATTATAATACTCCCCAATCCCCTAGAGATGCTGATTCAATTGGTCTGAGGTAGGGCCAGTACATCAGTATTTTTTAAGCTCCTCAGGGCATTTTGGTGGGCTGCTGGGACTGAGAATAACTGTTCTGGAGGAAGCCCATAGTCTCAGTCAGATGCCAGCTTAGGTGAGGACTTAGTGGAGGTAGAGAGGAAGAAACAAGAGGTATATGCTATAGAAAGCACACACTGGCCTATATGAGCCAGGAGATGTATGTCGGGGCACTGTTTCTGCCACTGCTTTACTGTGTGACCCTCAAGTCCTCATCTCCCTCTGAACCCCCCATCTCCCCCAGTACAACAAAGGAGTTGGACTTCATAGCTTCTAAGGATCCTTCTGACTTCTTCAACATTCTAAAAATTTACTAGACAGAAGAAAAGAGTGGGGTTGGTGGAGAAAGGGGTGGATATTTGGGCTGCTGCATGCTATGCAGGGGGTGCAAAAGAACACTGCTAACCCAACTCCCTGAGAAGGGCTGGTCCCAGGGAATTGTCTATCCAGAGCCCACATGGAAAGGCATGCAAGCTGTCCTTAGATCCTCCTCAATTGCGAGCCCACTAGGCACAGACCATGCCCAAGTGTAGGATCTCACTAGTGCCATCACACACAAGTTTATTAATATTATTTATGGTCATCGTAGGAGTAGTGATCTTAATTTGACATCCAGCTTTCCCATTTCATAATGACAGCTCAAATGTGTCTATAGTAGTATCCCAAGGAGCTGAAACTACTTCAACTGTACTCTCTTTTTCATTCTTATTATCTCTCCACTGGGGAGACAAAGTCCCAAGGAGCTGAGGTAGAAGCATATGTGGTAATTCATATTTCAAGTCACTGGTTTCCAAGTTTAATCCTAGCTGAGATTCTCAGCACACACTTTGGACTCTATGTATAGATGTCTTCCCAGTTGGGAAGGACTTATAGCCCATCAAAATCCTGTAGGGAGCTTTAAAAAAGTACTGATGTACTGGCCCTACCCCAGAAAAATTCAAATTCTAACCTCTCTTTTCCGAACCTCCTTTCCCAGCCAGTGACCTCATGCCCCTTGGCAGTCTCTTCATCCATTTCTTACCTCTCCCCCATAGCCCTACTCATGAATTACATACAGAACACAATTAACAGCTTCACCATGCAACAACTGGAAATTCCTTAAGAAAGATATTTTGCTTTCTCTTTCTCCTTAGTTCCCTACAGCTTAACACAGAACTGAGCAGACACCGCACACCTTTCACAAGTGGCTAGTTGGCTCATCTGATAAGGTTGTCAGGGTTGATCAACCAAGGGTTGTAAGAACTCAGTGAAGTAGCCAAATATTCATGGATTTTGAGAGTAGGTATTTTGGAATATAGGTCCAAAGCCTTGACTTGCCACTACAGATTCTCCTCCTCCCTCTCCCACATAGTATAACCCTCTCCATAACACAGAACTACTCATGCCTGCTCCTCACATGACTGTCATGCACACTAGTGTCTCTTCTTCAAGTTCATTCTCCTCCTGATCCAGGTCCTCCATATCAAAAGTATAATGTAGAGGGAGCAATACCCCACTTCCTCCACCACCTTCTCCCTCACTTGGGCCCCCTCTGCCTGGAAATGTTCAATAGACTCTTATCAAGGGCTAATTCTATTTGGCTCCCTCCTCATTGCCTATTCATCACCATCAGCAAGACTTCTCTACTCCCTCAACCAGAAGAAAGCCTTTAGCTCCCCTCTCTCATAGCCCTTAGCATTTTCTATTCTACTCTGTAGTTAATCTCCCATAACCCTAAGACAGCTCATTTGTTATATGATCTTCAACAAGTCACTTAACCTCTCAAACTTTACTCAACTGTAAAATGGAATGACAATCCCTGCTTTAACCTCCTCCCGGATCAAATGAGATAAAATATGTAAAAGCATATAGTATATAATCATGATGTTAGTTAACATTGAGTACTTGATATTGATCAGACACCATTCTAAATACTTCATATATATCAATTCACTTAAACAAGTAAGCAGCCCTTGGGACGCCTGGGTGGCTCAGAGGTTGAGTGTCTGCCTTTGGCTCAGGGTATGATCTCGGTCGTGGGATTGAGTCCCACATCAGGCTCCCTGCGAGGAGCCTGCTTCTCCCTCTGTCTGTGTCTCTGCCTCTCTCTCTGTGTCTCTCATGAATAAATAAATAAAAACTTTTTTAAAAAAACAAGTAAGCAGCCCTAGGTAATGCATACAGTTATTGACCTGATTTTGAGGAAACGGAGACACACGGAAAGATTAAATAATTTGCACAAGGACATACAACTAATAATTTGTAGAGCTGGATTTGAACCCAGGCATTCTGGTTTTGGAGTTCCCACTTGTATGACTCAGCTATACACCCCCAATGTAGGAAAAAATATACGTAATATAAGAATACAATATACATATTATTATGTAATATTGTGTGAAGCAATATATAGCAAATGCAATAAAAATGTAGAAATTCAGAGGAGAGACAAATATGATTTAAAGCTGTCGAATAAAGCATCATGGAAAATGTAGTGACTTAAATTGGGTCATGAAAGAAAGATTAGAGCAAGAAGAGTATCATTATATGAGGGCTTAGTGTAGTAAAAAACCCAGAGGCAGAAGTATCTGGTGTGCAGGGAGATAAACAATGAGGATATTGGCTTGGATTGAGTGGGAGCATCATGGTAGTCAAACAGAAAAAGGATAGATGACCAGGAAAAGGAATGATCTGGAAAAAAAAATAACATGCTGAGCAAGAGCTATGTGAGGTTTATAGTTCTGATCCAATTAAACCAAAATTATTTTATTGTTTTTAAAGATTTTATTTTTAAGTAATCTCTACACCCAACATGGGGCCCATAACCCTAAGATTGTGTCACATGCTTTACTGACTGAGCCAGCCAGATACCCCAAAAACAAGTTTAAATATGCATGGGTGGTCATGGATGCAACATGTAAGTGGATTTTAAAAATGTGAGTCAAGGTGAAAGGTAAACTGTAACAGAGATAAATTACATTTACTGTACTTGAACTAAAAAGCAGCCTGTACAGAAGTGGTTCAAGATAAAGGCATAGGAAGACCTGAATTCATCTCCTTCCAAAGAGACAACAAATATATAGCTATATATGGAATAATTTCCTCTGAAGAAAACCTGAGAACTAGCTGAACACCTGCTCCACAACAAAGAATAAAAGAACCACACTGAGACATTTCAACTCCTTCAAAACAGGTAGAGATAGCTGTTTTACATAATACACAGAAACAAACACAGAGAGGTTATTACATATGAACTTCATGATAACCACAAACCTATAGTAGATAAACAAAACACAATGAGAAAAGAATCTAAACATAACACTAAAGAAAGTCATGAAAGCACAAGAGAAGAGAGCAAAAGAAGAAAAGAACAGAGGACTATAAAAACAACCAGAAAACAATTAACAAAATGATAATAAGTACATACCCACCAATAATTATCTTAAATGTAAATGGACTAAATTCTACAATCAAAATACATAGGGTGGCTACATGGATTTTTTTTTTTAAAAAACATCTCTATGATGCCCACAAAAGACTCACTTCAGATCTAAAGATACACACAACTGAAGGTGAATGGATGGAAAAAGATATTCCAAGCAAATTGAAACAAAAAGAAAGCTGGGGTAGCAATATTTAGAGAAGATAAAAGTTTAAAATGCAACAGAAGACAAAGAAAGGCACTATATAATGATAAAAGGGTCAATGCAACAAGAACATATAATGTTTGTAAATATTTATGCACTCAATATAGGAGCCCCTAAGTATATAAAGCAAATATCAACAGACATAAAGAGAGAATTTGACAAAAATACAATAATAGTAGGGAACTTTAATATCTTACCTATATCAATGAATAGAATAGACCAGCCAGACAGAAAATAAATAAGGAGACACCAACCTTAAATGACACATTAGACAGATGAATTTAATAGATATTTATGGAACATTCCATTATAAAACAGCAGAATACACATTCTTTTCAAGTGCACACAGAACATTTTCCAGGATAGATCACATTTTAGGCCACAAAAAGGAGTCTCAATAAGCTTAGGAAAGTGTAAATTATATCAAGAATCTTGTCCATGTAGCGGAATGGGCAAAATGGGTGAAGGAGAGTAGGAGGTACCAGTTTCCAGTTATGGAAAGAATAAGGCACAGGGATAAAAGGTATATCGTAGGGAATACAGTCAATGGAATTGCAATAGCATTGTATGGTGACAGCTGGTAGCTATACTTGCTGTGAGTATAGCATAATTTATAGAGTTGTCAAATCACTGCATTGTACACTTGAAACTAATGTAACATTGTGTGTCAGCTATAATTTAAAAAAGAAAAGATTACTAATATTTCTAAAGCCCTTTATGTAACTTTCCCCTAAGAAAATTTTCCAACCACAATGGTATGAAACTATAAATCAATTACAGGAAGAAAACTGTAAAAACCCCACAAACACTTGGAGGTTAAACAATATGCTACTAAACAACAAATAGGTCAAAAGGGGAACAAATATCTTGAGACAAATGAAAATGGAAATACAACATTCCTACATCTATGGTATGCAGCAAAGGCAATTCTAAGAGGGAAGTTCATAGCAATACAGCCTACCTCAAGAAACAAGAGAGAGAGTGTAAGGGAAGATGGTGGAGTAGGAGGACCCTGAGCTCACTCTGTCCCATGTTTACAACTGGATATCATCCATATCCAAGTCAATAAGCCAGAAAGCAATCTGAAGACTGACAGAACAAACTCCACAAATAAATATAGAGAAGAAGCTGAATCTGAAAGCTAAGGAAGGTGAGAAAGGTGGAGAGAGGCTGCCTGCAGGACGGAGGAAGATGCACATAGAGAGGACAGAGAAATGGACCCTTATACCAGGGAGGTCACACAGAGAAGACTAATTTGCATAATGTTTGGGTTTAAAAACCAGAAGAGCTGAATTCTGTGAGCCTATTAAACCAGTAGGACTTGGAGTCTGGAACTTTAAAGGTCAGCTAACTCAGCAGTGGGCAAGCTGGGAAGGCCAGTGAGAGCTGGGTTGCTACCCTTAATGAGACAGCAGCCTGCATGGAGAGGCAACATAAAAACAGCAGTTTACATAATGCCAGGGTCAAACAGGAAACAGATCTGTTTATAATGATTTCAGAGGATGTTGGGAGACTTCTTTGAAAACAAGGGAGCTAGCAGGCATCATTTTCCTCCTGCAACACCCAGCATAAACATAGAACCACCTGTGGGAGGCAGGCTGCATGGACAGTTGTAGCCTTGGCCAAGGGCTCAGGGGAGATTTTGTTAAAGTTGCATGTATGTCCCACCCAGGCACAGTGCACCCAGACATGCACACCCAGCCGCCATTGCATGCCACACCCACATGCCAGGTGCAAGCTACCACTGCACATTGCACCCAGACACCACAATGCATCCAGCCATGTGCCCCCAGGCAACCACCAGGGGCTGGGCTCAGCAACACCCAGCTATCACACAGCTCCACACAGCCCTCAAATGCCACAGCACTTTGGGGGATCCAGCATAAGACTAGTGGCCCAGGGCTGCCCCGGTGGCTCAGTGGTTTAGTGCCACCTTCAGCCCAGGGCCTGATCCTGGAGACCCAGGATCGAGTCCCACGTCAGGCTCCCTGCATGGAGCCTGCTTCTCCCTCTGCCTGTGTCTCTGCCTCTCTCTCTCTCTCTCTCTCTCTCATAAATAAATAAAAATAAATCTTAAAAAAGGAGAGATCAAAAGTGACAGTATAAAGATAAGAAACACAAAAGCAGTGAAAATGAACATTTCAGTAAAAAAATCAGTCAAGGAACTCACAAAATTAAAGGATATAAAATATGGCAACATTTGCCTAAAACGTGGGAAGGTCATTTGAAACTTAAATGACCACCAACTTAATATAGACTGGTATACGCAAGAAGAGGTTATATACAAACCTAATGGTAATCCCGTATCAAAACTCACTGATATAGGACGCCTGGGTGGCTCAGCAGTTGGGCACCTGCCTTTGGCTCAGGGTGTGATCCTGTGGTCTCAGGATGGAGTCACACATCGGGCACCTTCAATGGAGCCTGCTTCTCCCTCTGCCCTCTGCTTCTCCCTCTGCCTACATTTAAAATCATTTTTAAAACCACTAATAAACAGGCAAAGAATAAAGGGAAGGGAATCCAAATATATCAGTAAAGAAAATCAGCAAAACATAAGAGAGAAAGAAAAGAAAGAGACTACTAACTCTGGGAAATGAACAAGGCGTAGTGGAAGGGGAGGTGGGTGGGGGGATGGGGTGACTGAGTGACGGGCACTGAGGGGGGCACTGAGATGGGATGAGCACTGGGTGTTATACTATATGTTGGCAAATTGAACTCCAATAAAAAAATATACAAAAAGAAAAGAAAGGATCAGAGAAAAACTTCAGAAATAGCCACACAAGTAATAAAATGGCAATAAATACATATCTATCCATAATTACTTTGTTTTTTTTTATTTTTTTTAATTTTTATTTATTTATGATAGTCACAGAGAGACAGAGGCAGAGACACAGGCAGAGGGAGAAGCAGGCTCCATGCACCGGGAGCCCGATGTGGGATTCGATCCCGGGTCTCCAGGATCGCGCCCTGGGCCAAAGGCAGGCGCCAAACCGCTGCGCCACCCAGGGATCCCCTATCCATAATTACTTTGTAAGTGGGCTAAATGCTCCAATCAAAAGACATAGGGTGACAAAATGGATTAAAAAAAAAACAAGACCTTGGGCAGCCCTGGTGGCAGAGCGGTTTAGCGCCGCCTGCAGCCCAGGGTGTCATCCTGGATACCCGGGATCGAGTCCCACATCGGGCTCCCTGCATGGAGCCTGCTTCTCTCTCTGCCTGTCTCTCTCTCTCTCTCTCTCTGTGTGTGTGTGTGTGTCATGAATAAATAAATAGAATCTTTTTTAAAAAAAATCTATATGATGCCTACAAAAGAATAATTTTTATTTTATTTAAATTCAACTAATTAACATATACTGTATTATTAGTTTCAGAGGTAGAGTTCAGTGATTCATCAGTCGCATATAACACCAAGTGCTCATTACATCAAGTGCTCTCCTTAATGCCCATCACCCAATCATTTTAGGCTGAAAAACTAAAAGTGAGGAAACAGGGAAACATCTGCCATGCAAACTGATGTCCAAAGAAAACCAGAGTAGCAATATTTATATTGGACAAAATAGACTTTAATACAAAACCTGTAACAAGAAACAAAAAAAGGACACTATATAATCATAAAGGGGACAATCCAAAAAGATCTAGCAATTGTAAATATCTTTGCACTCAACATGGGAGCGCCGAAAACATAAAACAGTTAATAACAACCATAAAGGAACTAATTGGTAATAATACGATAATAGTAAGGAACTTTAACACCCCACTTACATCAATGGAGTGATCATCTTAAACGAAAATAAACAAGGAAACAATGGCTTTGAATGACACACTAGACCAGATGGATTTAACAGGTACATTCAGAACATTCCATCCTAAAACTGCAGTATACACATTCTTTTCAAGTGCACATGGAAAATTCTCCAGAATAGACCACATATTAGCTCACAAAACCAGCCTCAACAAATTCAAGAAGATTGAAATCATACCATGCAGCTTTTCTGACCACAGTACTATGAAACCAGAATTCAACAAGAAAAAATCTGGAAAGACCACAAATACATACGGGTTAAATAACGTGCTACTAAATTACAAATGGGTCAACCAGGAAATAAACGAAGAAATTTAAGAAGTACACGGAAACAAAAAAACTGAAAAACAAAACAAAACAAAAAAAGAAGTACACGGAAACAGATGAAAATAAAAACACAATGGTTCAAAACCTCTGAGATGCTGCAAAATCAGTTCTTTTACAGAAGTTTATAGCAATTCAGGCCCACCTCCAAGAAGCAAGATAAATCTCAAATAAACAACCTAACCTTATACCTAAAGAAGCTAGAAAAATAACAAAAAAACCTAAAACCAGCAGAAAGAAGGAAATAATAAATATTAGAGCATAAACAAATGATATAAGAACTAAAAAAAACAATAGCATAATCAATGAAACGAGAAACTGGTTCTTTGAAAAAAATTAATAAAATTGATAAACCTCTACCCAGAGTTATTGAGAAAAAAGAGAAAGTACTTAAATCAACAAATTTTAAAAAGAGAGAGGAGAAATAACAACTGACAGCACAGAAATACAAATAATTATAATAGATTATTATGAAAAATTATATGCCAATAAATTGGACAACCTGAAAGAAATGGATAAATTCCTAGAAACAAATAAACTACCAAAACTGAAAGAGGAAGAAATAGAAAATTTGCACAGACCAATAACCTTCAAAGAAATTGAATCAGTAATAAAAAAATGCTCAACAAACAAAAAAATCCAAGACAATATGGCTTCATGGGTGAATTCCACCAAACTTTAAAGAAAAGTTATTTTTCCCAAACTATTCCAGAAAAAGGAGGAGGAGGAGGAGAAGGAGAAAGGAAAGCTTCTAAATTCATTCTGAAGCCAGCATTATTCTGATACCAAAAGCAGACAAAGACATCACTAAAAAAAGAGAACTATAGGCCAATATCCCTAAATAACAATGATACAAAAATGGTCAATAAAATACTAAAAACCAAATACAACAGTACATTAAAAAAATCATTCACCACAATCAATTGGGACTTACTCTTGCGCTGCAAGAGTAGTTAAATAATTCACAAATCAATGTGATAGCTCACATCAATAAGAGAAAGGATAAGAACCATGTGATCATTTCAATAGATGCAGAAAAAGCATTTAACAAAGTACAATATCTATTCATGATAAAAATCCTCAACGAAGTAGGTTTAGAGGTAACATACCTCAATATAAGAAAAGTCATCTATGAAAAACCCACAGCTAGCATGATCCTCAAAGGGGCAAAGCCTGAGAGCTTTTCTTCTAAGGTCAGGACCAATACAAAGATATCCACTCTCAACACTTCTATTCAGCATAGTACTAGATATCCTAGCCACAGCAATCAAACAACAAAAAGAAATAAAAGGCATCCAAATCAGCAAGGGAGAAGTAAAATTTTCCAGATTTTCAGATTACATGATACTGTATATAGAAAACCCAAAAGACCACCAAAATAGGCTATAACTGATAAATGAAATCAGTAAAGCCGCAGGGTATAAAATCAATGTACAGAAATCTGTTGCATTTCTATGCAGCAATAATGAAGCAGCAGAAAGATAAATTAAGAAAATAACCCCACTTAAAACTGCACCCAAAATAATAAGATACCTAGTAATAAACCCAACCAAAGAGGTGAAATATCTGTACTCTGAAAACTATAAAACACTGATGAAAGAAATTTAATATAACACAAACAAATAGAAAGACATTCTAGGGGCATCCCTGGTGGCTCAGGGGTTTAGCACCACCTTCAGCCCAGGGCGTGATCCTGGAGACCCGGGATCCAGTTCCACATCAGGCTCCCTGCATGGAGCCTGCTTCTCCTTCTGCCTGTGTCTCTGCCTCTCTCTCTCTCTCTCTCTCCCCTGTGTCTCTCATGAATAAATAAATAAAATATTTTTTAAAAAGTTTAAAAAAATTAAAAAAAAGAAAGACATTCTATACTCATGAATTGGAAGAATAGATTTTTTTTTTTAAAAAAAGCCTATACTACTCAAAACAATCTACACATTTAAAGCAATCCTATCAGGGAGCCTAGGTGGCTTAGTTGGTTAAGCATCTGTTTTTGGCTCAAGTCATGAACCCAGAGTCCCATTCATTGGGAAGCCTTCTTCTCCCTCTCCCTCTGCCTGCTGCTCCTCCTTCATGTGTTCTCTCTCTCTCAAAAAAAATAAAGCCTATCAAAATACCAACTGCATTTTTCACAGAATTAGAATAAGCAATACTAAAATTTATGTGGAACCACAAAAGACCCTGAATAGCCAAAGCAATCTTGAAAAAGCAAAGCAAAGCTGGAGGCATTACAATTCTGGACTCCAAAATATATTACAAAGCTATAGTGATCAAAATACTATAGTACTGGCACAAAAATAGACCATAGATGAATGAAACAGAATAGAGAGGGATGCCTGGGTAGCTCCGTGGTTGAGCATCTGCCTTTGGCTCAGGACACAATCCTGGAATCCCAGGATTAAGTCCCACATTGGGCTCCCACAGAGAGCCTGCCCCTCCCTCTACCTATGTCTCTGACTCTCTCTGTGTGTCTCTTATGAAAAAATAAATAAAAATCTAAAAGAAAAAAAGAAACAGAATAGAGAGTCCAGAAATAAAGCCACAAATATATGGTTAATTAATCTTTGTCAAAGTAGGAAAGAATATCCAATTGAAAAAAGAGTGTCTCTTCAACAAATGGTGTTGGAAAAACTGGAGAGCAACATGCAAAAGAATGAAATTGGACCACTTTCTTACACCATACACAAAAATAAGTTCAAAGGGATTAAATATCTAAATTTGTGGCTTAAAACCATAAAAATTCTAGAAGAGAACAAAGGCAATAACCTCTTTGACATCTGAAATACCAACTTTTTTCTATATATGTCTCCTGAGGTTAGGGAAACAAAAGCAAAAGTAAACTATTGGGACTACATGAAAATAAAAAGCCTCTGCACACTGAAGGAAACAATGAACAAAACTAAAAGGCACTCTATAGAATGGGAGAAGATATTTGCAAATGATATATCCAAAAAAGAGTTAGTATTCAAAGTACATAAAGAACTTATACAACTCAACATCCATAAAAAAAACAACCCGATTAAAAAATGGGCAGAAGACATGAAGAGATACTTCTTCTCCAAAGAAGACATCCTGATAGCCAACAGACATATGAAAAAATATTCATCATCACTTACCATCAGGGAAATGCATATCAAAACTATGATGAGGTATCACCTCACACCTGTCAGAATGGCTAAACTTAACAACACAATTAACATCAGGTGTTGAGGAGGATGTGGAGAAAAAAGAACACTTGTGCATGGTTGCTGGGACCACAAAATGGTGTAGCCACTGGGGAAAACAGTACAGAGGTTACTCAAAAAGCTAAAAATAAAACTATCCTATGATCCAGCAATCATACTACTGTGTGTTTACCCAAAGAATATAAGAACACTAATTCAAAGGGATACATGCACCCCTATGTGTATAGTAGCATTATTTACGATAGCTAAAGTATGGAAGCAGCTCAAGTGTCCACCAACTGAATAGATTAATAAAATGTGATGTGTGTATGTGTGTGTGTGTGTGTATAGAGAGAGAGAGAAAGAGAGAGAGAGAAAATTAAATACTATTCAGCCATAAAAATGAATGAAATCTTGGCATTTGTATAAAAATAGATGGAAATAGAGAGTATAATGCTAAGTGAAATAAGTCAGAGAAAGACAAATACCATATGGTTTCACTCTTATGTGGAATTTAAGACATGAGCAAATGGAAAAAGAGAGAGAGAGAGAAAGAAAGACACACCAGGAAATAAACTCAATTATAGAGAATAAACTGACCCTTACCAGATTGGGCGGGGGGGAGTAAATAGGTGATGGGCATTGAGGAGTGCACTTGTTGTAATAAGCACTGGGTGATGTATGGAATTGTTGGGTCTCTGTATTGTACACTTAAAACTAATATGGCACTGTATGTTAACTAACTGGAAGTAAAATAAAACCTGGGGGGAAAAAAGGAGAATTGGTCCTAAGAATCTGCAGTTTTAAGAAAAGAGAATATAAACACAATGATAGTCATCAAAAGAAACAAGAGAACTCTCAAATGACCCAAGTTTACACTTAAAAGAACTAGAAAAAGAAGAACAAACAAATCTCAATGTTAATAGAAGAAAGGATATAATAAAGATCAGAGTGGAAATAAAGGAGACTAAAAAAAATAGAAAAAAAAATAAAAGCAAGATCTGGTTCCTTGAAAAGATAAATAAAATTGACAAACCTTTAGGTAAACTCATCAAGAAAAGCACATAGAGCCCAAATAAAATTAGAAATGAAACAGAAGTTACAAGTGATACCACAAAATTACAAAGGATTAGAAGAGATTATCACAAACAATTATATACCAACAAATTGGACTTAGAAGTAAATAAATTCTTAGAAACACACAATCTTGCAAGACGGAATCATGAAGAAATAGAAAATCTGACTAGACCAATCACTAGTAATGAGACTGAATCAGTAATCAAACTTTCCGACAAAAGTCCAGGACCAAATGGCTTCACTGGTGAATTTTACCTGATATTCAAAGATTTTTTTTATATTAAAAGATTTAATATCAATTTTTCTCAAACTATTCCAAACAATTCAAGAGGACATAACCCATACAAATTCATTTTATGATGCCAGCAAAACTCTGATACCAAAACCAGGCAAAGATACCACAAAAAGAAAAATATAAGCCAATATCTCTGATAAACAAATGAAAAATCTTTAACATGATATTAGCAAACCAAATTCAACAATATATTAAAAGGATCACTTATTCAAATGAGATGCAATGATGGTTCAATATCTATAAATCAATCAACATGATACACTACATTAATAAAATAAAGGTAAAAATCATATGATCATCTCAATAAATGCAGAAAAAGCATTTGATAAAATTCAACATCCTTTTATGATAAAAGCTCTCAACAAAGTAGGCATAGAGAGAATGTACCTCAACCTAATAAAGGTAATAAATGAAAAACGCACAGCAAACATCATACTTAGTGGTGAAAAGTTGAAAATTTTTCCTCTAAGATCAGAAAGACAAGGATGCTCTCTCTTGCCACTTTTATTCAACATTGTATTGTAAGTTCCAGCCATAGCAATAATGCAAGAAAAAGAGATAAAGGGCATACAAATTTATTTTTTTTAAGATTTTATTTAGGGGAGGAGGGGCAAGATGGCAGAAGAGTAGGGTCGCCAAATCACCTGTCCCCACCAAATTACCTAGATAACCTTCAAATCATCCTGAAAATCTACGAATTCAGCCTGAGATTTAAAGAGAGAACAGCTGGAATGCTACAGTGAGAAGAGTTCGCACTTCTATCAAGGTAGGAAGACCGGGAAAAAAGAAATAAAGAAACAAAAGGCATCCAAGGGGGAGGGGCCCTGCAAGGAGCCTGGCTGAGGCCGGCGCCCGTGCCCCCAGGACAGGAAAGCCCCGTCCCAGAGAAGCAGGGGCTTCACCAATCTTCCCGGGCGGAAAGGGTCTCTCAGGGAGTTACAGCAGGACCCCAGGAGGGCGGGGATGCCCTGAGGCTCCCTGGGACACTAACAGACACCTGCGCCCCGGGGAGAGTGCACGGAGCTCCCTAAAGGGCTGCAGCGCACACGGCTGGACCCAGGAGCAGCTCAGAGGGGCTCGGGAGGAGGCTCCGCGGAGGGGGCTGCGCGGCCCCGGGAGCAGCTCAGAGGGGCTCGGGCAGAGGAAGAGGCTCCGTGGAGGGGGCTGCGCGGCTCTGGGAGCAGCTCGGTGGGCTCGGGCGGCGGCTCTGCGGAGAGGCGGCTGCGCCACTGGGAGCACGAATCCAACAGCGCAGGCCCGGGAGCACAGGGCGCCTGGGAAACAGCCCAGGATCCGGCCTCCCCTCGGACAGGCAGAAGCTGGAGGGCCCAGGACAGCAAGGACGCTCCTGCCCCGAGCTGAGCAGATCAGCGGCTCCGCCCCCGGAGCATCCAGGCCCCTGCAGACTGAGAGCTCTGTAGTTACTGCGGGAGCTGAATCCAGGGCTCCAGAGCTAGCCGCCGCCACCGTGGTTGTTCCTCCTGGGGCCTCACGGGGAAAACAACCCCCACTGAGCCCTGCACCAGGCAGGGGGCAGAGCAGCTCCCCCAAGGGCTAACACCTGAAAATCAGCACAACAGGCCCCTCCCCTAGAAGACCAGCTAGACGGACAAGTTCCAGGGGAAGTCAATGGACTTAAAGTATACAGAAACAGAAGATACTCCCCCGTGGTTTTTTTTTCTTTTTCATTTCTGTTTGCTTCCCCCACCCTTTTTTTCCTTTCTTTCTTTTTCTTTCTCTTTTTCTTCTCTTTTTTCTTCCATTTTTCTTTTTCTCTTTTCTTTCCTTCTTTCTCTCCTCTCTTTTTCTCCTTTTCCAAATACAACTTGTTTTTGGCCACTCCGCACTGAGCAAAATGACTAGAAGGAAAGCCTCACCTCAAAAGAAAGAATCAGAAACAGTCCTCTCTCCCACAGAGTTACAAAATCTGGATTACAATTCAATGTCAGAAAGCCAATTCAGAAGCACTATTATACAGCTACTGGTGGCTCTAGAAAAAAAGCATAAAGGACTCAAGAGACTTCATGACTGCAGAATTTAGATCTAATCAGGCAGAAATTAAAAATCAATTGAATGAGATGCAATCCAAACTAGAAGTCCTAACGACGAGGGTTAACGAGGTGGAAGAACCAGTGAGTGACGTAGAAGACAAGTTGATGGCAAAGAGGGAAACTCAGGAAAAAAGAGACAAACAATTAAAAGACCATGAGGATAGATTAAGGGAAATAAATGACAGCCTGAGAAGAAAAACCTACATTTAATTGGGGTTCCCGAGGGCGCCAAAAGGGCCAGAGGGCCAGAATATGTATATGAACAAATCCTAGCTGAAAACTTTCCTAATCTGGGAAGGGAAACAGGCATTCAGATCCAGGAAATAGAGAGATCCCCCCCTAAAATCAATAAAAACCGTTCAACACCACGACATTTAATAGTAAAGCTTGCAAATTCCAAAGATAAAGAGAAAATCCTTAAAGCAGCAAGAAACAAGAAATCCCTGACTTTTACGGGGAGGAGTATTAGGGTAACAGCAGACCTCTCCACAGAGACCTAGCAGGCCAGAAAGGGCTGGAAGGATATATTCAGGGTCCTAAATGAGAAGAACATGTAACCAAGAATACTTTATCCAGCAAGGCTCTCATTCAAAATGGAAGGAGAGATAAAGAGCTTCCAAGAAAGGCAGGAACTGAAAGAATATGTGACCTCCAAACCAGCTCTGCAAGAAATTTTAAGGGGGACTCTTAAAATTCCCCTTTAAGAAGAAGTTCAGTGGAACAATCCACAAAAGCAAGGACTGAATAGATATCATGATGACACTAAACTCATATCTTTCAATAGTAACTCTGAACGTGAACGGGCTTAATGACCCCATCAAAAGGGGCAGGGTTTCAGACTGGATAAAAAAGCAGGACCCATCTATCTGCTGTCTACAAGAGACTCATTTTAGACAGAAGGACACCTAAAGCCTGAAAATAAAAGGTTGGAGAACCATTTACCATTCAAATGGTCCTCAAAAGAAAGCAGGGGTAGCCATCCTTATATCAGATAAAATAAAATTTACCCCGAGCACTGTAGTGAGAGATGAAGAGGGACACTATATCGTTCTTAAAGGATCTATCCAACAAGAGGACTTAACAATCCTCAATATATATGCCCCAAATGTGGGAGCTGCCAAATCTATAAATCAATTAAAAACCAAAGTGAAGAAATACTTAGATAATAATACACTTATACTTGGAGAATTCAATCTAGCTCTTTCTATACTCGATAGGTCTTCTAAGCACAACATCTCCAAAGAAACGAGAGCTTTAAATGATACACTGGACCAGATGGATTTCACAGATATCTACAGAACTTTACATCCAAACTCAACTGAATACACATTCTTGTCAAGTGCAGATGGAACTTTCTCCAGAATAGACCACATACTGGGTCACAAATCAGGTCTGAACCAATACCAAAAGATTGGGATCATCCCCTGCATATTCTCAGACCATAATGCCTTGAAATTAGAACTAAATCACAACAAGAAGTTTGGAAGGACCTCAAACACGTGGAGGTTAAGGACCATCCTGCTAAAAGATGAAAGGGCCAACCAGGAAATTAAGGAAGAATTAAAAAGATTCATGGAAACTAATGAGAATGAAGATACAACCATTCAAAATCTTTGGGATGCAGCAAAAGCAGTCCTAAGGGGGAAATACATCGCAATACAAGCATCCATTCAAAAACTGGAAAGAACTCAAATACAAAAGCTAACCTTACACATAAAGGAGCTAGAAAAAAACAGCAAATGGATCCTACACCCAGCAGAAGAAGAGAGTTAATAAAGATTCGAGCAGAACTCAACGAAATCGAGACCAGAAGAACTGTGGAACAGATCAACAGAACCAGGAGTTGGTTCTTTGAAAGAATTAATAAGATAGATAAACCATTAGCCAACCTTATTAAAAAGAAGAGAGGGGATCCCTGGGTGGCGCAGCGGTTTGGCGCCTGCCTTTGGCCCAGGGCGCGATCCTGGAGACCCGGGATCGAATCCCACATCGGGCTCCCGGTGCATGGAGCCTGCTTCTCCCTCTGCCTATGTCTCTGCCTCTCTCTCTCTCTCTCTGTGACTATCATAAATAAATAAAAATTTAAAAAAAGAAGAGAGAGAAGACTCAAATTAATAAAATCATGAATGAGAAAGGAGAGATCGCTACCAACACCAAGGAAATACAAACGATTTTAAAAACATATTATGGGGAACCCTGGGTGGCGCAGTGGTTTGGTGCCTGCCTTTGGCCCAGGGCGCGATCCTGGAGACCCGGGATCGAATCCCATGTCGGGCTCCCGGGGAATGGAGCCTGCGTCTCCCTCTGCCTGTGTCTCTGCCTCTCTCTCTCTCTGTGTGTGACTATCATAAATAAAAAAAAAATTTAAAAAAATAAAAATAAAAATAAAAAATAAAAACATATTATGAACAGCTATACGCCAAGAAATTAGGCAATCTAGAAGAAATGGATGCATTTCTGGAAAGCCACAAACTACCAAAACTGGAACAGGAAGAAATAGAAAACCTGAACAGGCCAATAACCAGGGAGGAAATTGAAGCAGTCACCAGAAACCTCCCAAGACACAAAAGTCCAGGGCCAGATGGCTTCCCAGGGGAATTCTATCAAACGTTTAAAGAAGAAACCATACCTATTCTACTAAAGCTGTTTGGAAAGATAGAAAGAGATGGAGTACTTCCAAATTCGTTCTATGAGGCCAGCATCAGCTTAATTCCAAAACCAGACAAAGACCCCACCAGAAAGGAGAATTACAGACCAATATCCCTGATAAACATGGATGCAAAAATTCTCAACAAGATACTAGCCAATAGGATCCAACAATACATTAAGAAAATTATTCGCCATGACAAAGTAGGATTTATCCCTGGGACACAAGGCTGGTTCAACACCTGTAAAACAATCAATGTGATTCATCCTATCAGCAAGAGAAAAACCAAGAACCATATGATCCTCTCATTAGATGCAGAGAAAGCATTTGACAAAAGACAGCATCCATTCCTGATCAAAACTCTTCAGAGTGTAGGGATAGAGGGAACATTCCTCAACATCTTAAAAGCCATCTACGAAAAGCCCACAGCAAATATCATTCTCAATGGGGAAGCACTGGGAGCCTTTCCCCTAAGATCAGGAACAAGACAGGGATGTCCACTCTCACCACTGCTATTCAACATAATACTGGAATTCCTAGCCTCAGCAATCAGACAACAAAAAAACATTAAAGGCATTCAAATTGGGAAAGAAGAAGTCAAACTCTCCCTCTTCGCTGATGACATGATACTCTACATAGAAAACCCAAAAGCCTCCCCCCCCCCCAAGATTGCTAGAACTCATACAGCAATTTGGTAGTGTGGTAGGATACAAAATCAATGCCCGGAAGTCAGTGGCATTTCTATACACTAACAATGAGACTGAAGAAAGAGAAATGAAGGAGTCAATCCCATTTACAATTGCACCCAAAAGCATAAAATACCTAGGAATTAACCTAACCAAAGAGGTAAAGGATCTATACCCTGAAAACTATAGAACACTTCTGAAAG
The DNA here is from genome assembly GCF_011100685.1 of Canis lupus familiaris. Taxonomy (NCBI): domain Eukaryota; kingdom Metazoa; phylum Chordata; class Mammalia; order Carnivora; family Canidae; genus Canis; species Canis lupus. Next base: position 57,917,692 of record NC_049260.1, on the reverse strand, counting down.
AAATTGAGGAAGGCACAAAAAGATGGAAAAACATTCCATGCTCATGGATTGGTAGAATTAATATTGTGAAAATGTCAATGTTACCCAGGGCAATTTACACGTTTAATTCAATGCCTATCAAAATACCATAGACTTTCTTCACAGAGTTAGAACAAATTATTTTAAGATTTGTGTGGAATCAGAAAAGACCCCGAATAGCCAGGGGAATTTTAAAAAAGAAAACCATATCTGGGGGCGTCACAATGCCAGATTTCAGGTTGTACTACAAAGCTGTGGTCATCAAGACAGTGTGGTACTGGCACAAAAACAGACACATAGATCAATGGAACAGAATAGAGAACCCAGAAGTGGACCCTCAACTTTATGGTCAACTAATATTCGATAAAGGAGGAAAGACGATCCATTGGAAGAAAGACAGTCTCTTCAATAAATGGTGCTGGGAAAATTGGACATCCACATGCAGAAGAATGAAACTAGACCACTCTCTTTCACCTTACACAAAGATAAACTCAAAATGGATGAAAGATCTAAATGTGAGACAAGAGTCCATCAAATCCTAGAGAAGAACACAGGCAACACCCTTTTTGAACTCGGCCATAGTAACTTCTTGCAAGATACATCCACGAAGGCAAAAGAAACAAAAGCAAAAATGAACTATTGGGACTTCATCAAGATAAGAAGCTTTTGCACAGCAAAGGATACAGTCAACAAAACTAAAAGACAACCTACAGAATGGGAGAAGATATTTGCAAATGACATATCAGATAAAGGGCTAGTTTCCAAGATCTATAAAGAACTTATTAAACTCAACACCAAAGAAACAAACAATCCAATCATGAAATGGGCAAAAGACATGAAGAGAAATCTCACAGAGGAAGACATAGACATGGCCAACATGCATATGAGAAAATGCTCTGCATCACTTGGCATCAGGGAAATACAAATCAAAACTACAATGAGATACCACCTCACACCAGTGAGAATGGGGAAAATTAACAAGGCAGGAAACAACAAATGTTGGAGAGGATGCGGAGAAAAGGGAACCCTCTTACACTGTTGGTGGGAATGTGAACTGGTGCAGCCACTCTGGAAAACTGTGTGGAGGTTCCTCAAACAGTTAAAAATAGACCTGCCCTACGACCCAGCCATTGCACTGTTGGGGATTTACCCCAAAGATACAAATGCAATGAAACGCCGGGACACCTGCACCCCGATGTTTATAGCAGCAATGGCCACGATAGCCAAACTGTGGAAGGAGCCTCGGTGTCCAACGAAAGATGAATGGATAAAGAAGGTGTGGTTTATGTATACAATGGAATATTACTCAGCTATTAGAAATGACAAATACCCACCATTTGCTTCAACGTGGATGGAACTGGAGGGTATTATGCTGAGTGAAGTAAGTCAGTCGGAGAAGGACAAACATTATATGTTCTCATTCATTTGGGGAATATAAATAATAGTGAAAGGGAATATAGGGGAAGGGAGAAGAAATGTGTGGGAAATATCAGAAAGGGAGACAGAACGTAAAGACTGCTAACTCTGGGAAACGAACTAGGGGTGGTAGAAGGGGAGGAGGGCGGGGGTTGGGAGTGAATGGGTGACGGGCACTGGGTGTTATTCTGTATGTTAGTAAATTGAACACCAATAAAAAATAAATTAAAAAAAATAAAAATAAATGGTGCTGGGAAAATTGGACATCCACATGCAGAAGAATGAAACTAGACCACTCTCTTTCACCTTACACAAAGATAAACTCAAAATGGATGAAAGATCTAAATTTGAGACAAGAGTCCATCAAATCCTAGAGGAGAACACAGGCAACACCCTTTTTGAACTCAGCCACAGTAACTTCTTGCAAGATACATCCATGAAGGCAAAAGAAACAAAAGCAAAAATGAACTATTGGGACTTCATCAAGATAAGAAGCTTTTGCACAGCAAAGGATACAGTCAACAAAACTAAAAGACAACCTACAGAATGGGAGAAGATATTTGCAAATGATGTATCAGATAAAGGGCTAGTTTCCAAGATCTATAAAGAACTTCTTAAACTCAACACCAAAGAAACAAACAATCCAATTATGAAATGGGCAAAAGACATGAAGAGAAATCTCACAGAGGAAGACATAGACATGGCCAACATGTACATGAGAAAATGCTCTGCATCACTGGCCATCAGGGAAATACAAATCAAAACCACAATGAGATACCACCTCACACCAGTCAGAATGGGGAAAATTAACAAGGCAGGAAACCACAAATGTTGGAGAGGATGCGGAGAAAAGGGAACCCTCTTACACTGTTGGTGGGAATGTGAACTGGTGCAGCCACTCTGGAAAACTGCGTGGAGGTTCCTCAAAGAGTTAAAAATAGACCTGCCCTACGACCCAGCAATTGCACTGTTGGGGATTTACCCCAAAGATACAGATGCAATGAAACCCCAGAACACCTGCACCCCGATGTTTATAGCAGCAATGTCCACAATAGCCAAACTGTGGAAGGAGCCTCAGTGTCCATCGAAAGATGAATGGATAAAGAAGATGTGGTTTATGTATACAATGGAATATTACTCAGCCATTAGAAATGACAAATACCCACCATTTGCTTCAACGTGGATGGAACTGGAGGGTATTATGCTGGGTGAAGTAAGTCAATCGGAGAAGGACAAACATTACATGTTCTCATTCATTTGGGGAATATAAATAATAGTGAAAGGGAATATAAGGGAAGGGAGAAGAAATGTGTGGGAAATATCAGAAAGGGAGACAGAACATAAAGACTCCTAACTCTGGGAAACGAACTAGGGGTGGTGGAAGGGGAGGAGGGCGGGGAGTGGGGGTGAATGGGTGACCAGCACTGAGGGAGGCACTTGACTGCATGAGCACTGGATGTTATTCTGTATGTTGGTAAATTGAACACCAATAAAAAATAAATTTATTATAAAAAATAATTTTAAAAAAGATTTTATTTATTAATGAGAGACACAGAGAGAAGCAGAGACACAGGTAGAGAGAGAAGCAGTCTTTCGATAAGGAACCCGATATGGGACTCGATCCCTGGACCCTGGGATCATGCCTTGAGCCGAAGGCAGATGCTCAACTGCTGAGCCACCCAGGCGTCCCAAGGCATCCAAATTTAAATGAAGGAAGTAAAACTGCCACTATTTGCAGATGACATGATACTATATATGGAAAATGCTGAAGGTGTTACAACAACAACAACAGAAAAGACAGTTGTGCTTTCCTTTGCCCTAGGCAGACTACGCCTGGAAGACTGTTGTAGTTCTAGGGCCCTACGCTTTTTTTTTTAATGTGAAATTTTCAAATTTAATTTTAATTCCAGCATAGTTAACATACAGTGTTATATTAGTTTCAGGTGTACAATATAGTGATTCAATAATTCCACACATCACCCAGTGCTCATCATGGTAAGTGCACTCCTTAATCTTCACCACCTACTTCACTGACCCCCCCCCACCTCCCCTCTGCTAACCATCTGTTTGTTCTCTATAATTAAGAGTCTGTTTCTTGGTACAAGGCGGGGGCATAATTTCTCAATAGGGCATAAAGAAAGCAATTTGTTAGAAGGAGGTGACTAGAGGACTTGTCTCCATGCTTGTTTGCATAGCAAGCTCATGAGTTTTGCTTAGATTATCAGTTTATTAGTCATGGCTTTGGGGGATGCTAAAGTTCCCCAAGCTAGTCTTTGTTGCGATCACTGGTGATAAAGAAAGGGTGTACATTCCTGACAGACCACAGTGCCCTGTTCCAAGACAAAGACAATCCCATTATCCCTAGGGGATTGGGGCAAGGGTTGGGGAAAAGGAGGAGGGGGGGAGAATTTTTAGGAGAAGGGTTAGGCGGAGGAGAAATCCCCAGAGCAAAACTGCCAAATAGAAGAGTTCCTCACAACAGGATGAAGCAAGGTCTTTCCAGTCAGAGAAACCACAGGCTGCAGTGCCAGCAGGTGACGTAGAGGAGTGTGTGGCTGAGGGAGTCAATGTGCCAAAAAGCCCCACAGATGTTGTAAGCAGGCAACAGAGAATGAAGAGGGGATCCCAAAAAAGTAGAGTTAGCTATATCCTGGGACACCCACATCCAGTAGGAAAAGCAGTTTTCTGTTGCTCCTGACTGCCTTTAAGAAGCTGAAATATCCCGACTGCAGTGAAGCCAGGCTGCAGTGAGATATTGCCCAGCTGAGACCCACTGAAGCTAGCACAGTAGGGCATGAACATATGCAAATTGCTTTGGAGGTCATATCTTGAACCTGGGCTAATAACACATTTTCCAAGAGTGAACTCAAGGGCAGCCCCGGTAGCACAGCGGTTTAGCACCGCCTGCAGCCTGGGGTGTGATCCTGGAGACCCGGGATTGAGTCCCATGTCGGGCTCCCTGCGTGGAGCCCGCTTCTCCCTCTGCCTGTGTCTCTGCCTCTCTCTCTCTCTGTCTCTATGAATAAATAAATAAAATCTAAAAAAAAAAGAGTGAAAAAAAAAGAGTGAACTCAAGATCTGAGATGAATAGGGCACCATGAGTTCAGAGAATGAACACCCATTAGGTGATCCCTCCATGATCCTACAGCTTTGCTCTTGAGTTATTACCATTCAATCAGAGCTGAAAGGCTCTGAGTCCAACCTCCTCATTGTGCTGACAGAGAAACTGAGACTTAGAGGTGTGAGGGCCTACTCCACAGTCACACAGTGAATGAACACAGCAATGGTGAGGCTAAAACCCATGTGAAATGATAGTCAGTGCTCCCCTCCGCAACTTGGTACTGAGCTCCTCTCAATGCACAATAATGCAAACTACATCAGCCCTGTCTTGCCTCCCTCCAGCCATCTTTCCATTCTACTTCCTAACTTGGCCCTGAAAAACAGCAAGCCAAAGCAGTGGGCAGCCCCGCAGAATGAGGCAGGGTGAAACAGTGCTGAGAATGATAAGCACAGCTTAAGATGTGGACATGAAGGAACAACTCCCAGAGGTTGTCTCAATGCTGGGTAATTGACGTTTTAAACATTTTTCAAAGCATGTTATTATCCTTGCACTTAAGATTGCCATTGGCAATAATGTGATGGGAATAAAGCCAAAATTCCCCAAGATAAACACTCAGCCCCAGCCTGAGCTTCAGGTAACCTGCTGCCACTAGACATTCTGGCTCCCTCAGCACAAGGATTGGGTTCCTGGGTCCCACATGGCTCTGGATAGCTCTCTGGCTGCACAAAAAGTTGAAACCTTACAGCCAACCCTGTTTTTTGAAGGAAGGGAATAGTGTGTCTCTAGCCCCAATCCTCGATCTCTGGAAAAGTAGAAGTACAGGAGATAGGAATGTGCACCTGCCCAGCAAGTTGGCAGCCTGGCTTCAAGGATTAAGCTCAAGGACATAGAAGCCTCAAAGATGGATTTGACATGGTTCCACCATCAAAGCACTCACAGTTCTGGAGACATGGAAAGATAAGTAATGGCAGAATGAGGGAAAGTAATGTGGATGTTCTATGCAAAAAGAAGATGGTGAGAACTGAAGCAGAAAGGCTCTGTCCTTATTTTCCTATCTGTCCACTTTGTTGTAGGCCACTGCCCTCTGAGCCTCAGTTCCTCACCTAAAAAAAGAAAAAAAGAAATCAAAGGATTCAACCAGGCAGTTCTCAAAATGGGCCTATTATCAGAATCACCTGGTGAGAGTATTTAAAATACAGGTTTTGAAGCTCTACCTCAGAAACTCTGATTTAGAAAGAGTCATGGCTGCAAGCAAGCTGTATTTTTTAAAGTTTTTAAATTCCATTTACTTAACATACAGTGTAATATTAGTTTTAGGTATACAATATAGTGTTTCAACACCTCCATATAACACCTGGTGCTCATCATGATAAATTCCATCCTTAATCCCCATCACCTACTTAACCCATCCTCCCACCTATCTCCCCTCTGGTAACCATCAGTTCTCTGTAAAGAGTCTGTTTCTTGGTTTGACTCCCTCTCTTTCTCCTTTTCCCTTTGCTTGTTCATTTTGTTTCTTAAATTCCACATAGGAGTGAAATAATATGGTATTTATCTTTCTCTGACTTATTTTGCTTACCATAATACTCTCTAGCTCTATCCACATTGTTGCAAAATGGCAAGATTTCATTCTTTTTATGGCTGACTAATATTCCATGAATATTCCATATGTATATCACATAAAGAAACTATTTTTTAAGAATTTATGTATTTATTCATGAAAGACACACAGAGAGAGGTAGAGACACAGGCAGAAGGAGAAGCAGGCTCCATGCAGGGAATCCAATGTGGGACTCAATCCGGGGACTCCAGGATCATGCCCTGAGCTAAAGTCAGATGCTCAACCCTGAGCCACCCAGGCATTCCCAAGAAATTATTTTCAACATACTCCCTAGATGATTTTGATGATCAGCCTTGGTTGGGAACCACTGGACTAGAAGACCATTGAGGACATTTTAGCTCTGAGCTTCTATGACTTTAAGTCAAGTTTAGACCAAATACTTTATCAAAATCATCAATGTCACCATCCGGAAAGCCATCATCATACAACTACCTTCACATGACTCAGGTTCAGGATTTTCACACAGGGAATTTGTGGGCCTCTCCGAAAACTCCCAAAGATTGAAATTGACCATGTGTTCAGACCCAAAGGACATACCTATGATCATTTGAACATTGAATCTTTTATTTGAATAAGTAAGTCAATAAGTTAAAAATCTTATTTAGGAAGAGAAGGGCAAAAGCCTATTGAGGGGTGGCAAAGGGAGAGGTATTCAATTACATGTTGGGGCAGGACCGGGTGGGGAGGAGTGCATTCTCTGTTGCAGTTAGGTAACTCTGTCATCTTGTCATCCTCATCTTCATCCAGGCTCTAGGCCAAAATCTGAACTTCCAACAATAAGAAAATAAACAGAGACCTTCATCATTCTGGCATGACTGGAGGCAAGAGGCTGAATCCAAAAGTTTAGGGAGAACTGTATCTGTAACAATGTCCTAGAATTCTCAAGTTGAGAAATTCTTTATTCCAGATTAATTTTCTTCTGCTGCTTCTACTTGTAGAAGTAAACTTTATTCGGTCTTTATTTGAGAGGTAAGCAAGCTTAAATTACCACTCTCTGGACAATTATGTGTCAGAATCCACTCAAATTTGGGATGCAATCTACTTGCTCCATCCAAAGGTATCACGGAGGCTGGCAAGAGAGGAGCCTGTTTTCTATGCCAGATTTTCTCTTTAAGGGGGGAATAAGGCAGGGAATTGACTTATGTTGAGTCTAGAAACTGGAGGCAGGGAGGCCAGACTGCTCAGGGAAGAACAAGGCAGGATTTTTATCCTGTCCAGCTGCACCTGGCATGCAGACAAGGCAGACCATGCTTTGGGAATTCCAGACTCAGCTGAGGATGGATGAGAATGTGGCTCTACTCTGGAATTCAGAAACCTGATTGGTCCCAGGGGAAACAGGGGATGGAATCTTGGTCCCCATAATTAAAAATCAAGAGTCCATAGGTAGGGCAAGGATATGAGAGTCATTTGTCAGGCGTAAAGTGAAGCTTGAAGATTCCTATGGGATTTGTTAGGCAGAAGGAGCACTGATCAGTGTCAAAGGAAAAGCCTAAAACTCTAACTTTGCTTGTTAAAGAGAATGATTTAGAAAACAAATCCAAACACATCACACTTTTAAAACAGTCTTGCAAATAAGGCCTAAGAAATAAGCAGTGAATTCTGGCTTTGGCTAGTATGCCTAGAATGAGAAGCATGAAACACTTGGACCTTTTTGCCCACAATGTATTAATCTTTCCCCAAACATGTCCATGTTCTCTGACCTTTGGCCCTCATTTCTTTCAGTACACATTTATTAAGCACTTACTATATATAGTGCATTGTGTTAGGTGCTGGGGTCACTACATATCTCTTTATAAATCACTGTACTCAATTGTACGTCTGTTCATACAGACATCAGACATGAAACTTAGTTTTCTGTCTCCCCTTGACCCTTCAATCATAGCACCTAGCAAAATGTGCTATATAGAGAGAAATAAAATGAGTTTTCTTGCAGGAATTCAAGCCAAAAAAGGAAAGAGAGGAAAATATAGTACACAGTATCTTTTGGGTACTCTACCTAATTTTTTATTAGGCTTACTGCCTGTTTTTATTTAATTCCTGGAGACTGATGGCTATCTTAACAACTAATCCAAAATTCTCATCTATCATATGCTTTCAGATGAACTTCCTATCAACACACACACACATACACACACAACTTAGAACCTTCCACTTGTTATCTATGTGCCCTTCACTTTTCTGAGCTTCAGTTTTCTCATCTGTAATAATGGACTAGTAATAACATCCTGAGACAAGCCTCATCTTTCCAAATAGATCTTACCTACTGACTGCATTGACTTAAGATTGCCACTGCTTTTGTGGGTGAAATAAGAAAACCTTTCTGTGCAGAAAAGCCCAGCTAAGTTTGTCCCTGGGGAAAAAAAAAGAGTACCCTATGGGAACCTTGTGATTTTCCACTACAGACATAGAGATTCCAGAAGCAGATGACTACCTAGTCTTCAGAGCAAATACTGGAGGTGAATGAAACAGGATATTAGCCAAGCTGGGTAAATTTCAATTATTACATATATGGAAAGGCAGTCAGGGAACAGGGAATATTAACTATAGCAACTCCTCCTATATGAAGAGCACTTTAGAGCTCACCAAATATTTCCAGATTATTCTCTCATTTGATCCTCAAAACAAGTAATAGAATTGTCCTAGATGTTTTTGCATGGTTTTATTTTTCATTTTTTAAAGATTTTTAATTTATTTATTCAAGAGAGACACAGAGAGAGAGAAAGGCAGAGACATAGGCAGAGGGAGAAGCAGGCTTCCTGCAAGGAACCCCATGTGAGACTTGATCCTGCACCCCGGGATCACGCCCTGAGCCGAAGGCAGTTGCTCAACCGCTGAGCCACCCAGGTGTCCCTTATTTTTCATTTAAATCCTGAATCAAACCTTAAAAATAGTCTGGTTTTCGCCTGTTTTACAAATACGGGAACTGAAGTTCAGGGCAGTAAGGTACCTTGACCAAAGTCACACAGGGAGATAGTGGTAAAATTTGCAGATAGTGGCAGAATCCATGTTTTCTCATTTTTTGTAGAGTGTTCCTTCACCTGTACCAAATAACAAGGGTAGAGGAGGGGCAGGGGGCAGAATATGGTGTAGGACACTAAGGTTTGAAGAGGGAGGCAGTACAGAAAAGGAATTCAGAAGGCATCAAGATCAGGGAAGGGGAAGGAGGGTGGGGAGTTATCCAAACCACAGCCTCCCCCAGAGTAATTTCCCAAGTGCTGCTCAGGGGTTCTCCTAGGGAAAAACTCCCTTCCCCAAATGTTGGCTATAAGCAACTTGGCTCACTTTAGACCCTGGCCACTATGTACATCTGGATAGTCCTCTGATGGGATAGATCAATACAACCCAACCAGGTACCTGAACTTGACTAATCACTTAGGGAGCCAACCAGCCTTCTTCTGCTTGAGGTTCAGAAAGGGATATACAATTCATCAGCAGCTTCCAAGAGAAAATGGTCTGATAGAGTACGTAGAGGAGAAAATATTCATCTCAGCCCAAGGACGGCTTTGGACAATGTAGGATCAAGGTTGTCTTCTGTCTGCAACTCCTGGCTGTAACATGTACCCAAAGAAGCACACACACATACATGGGTACAATCACCTCAGGCATGGAAGCAGCTTCCCTGGGCCCTCCCTTTCTGTAAGATTTTTCTCATTTGCCAATTTAAGGAGATTCTTTCTTTCTTTCTTTCTTTCTTTCTTTCTTTCTTTCTTTCTTTCTTTCTTTCTTTTTCTTTCTCTTTCTTTCTTTCTCTCTTTCTTCAGAGAGAGAGAGAGAGAGTTACAGGGCCCAGGCCTAGAGCCCAGAGCAGCTTCTGGAAGTTATTACAAAAAGCATCTTACCTAGTGCCTGGGGCCAGGAGTGGGGAGCTCAATCAGTCTCAGGCCAAGTCAGGCTGAGCTTATTGGGGAGGCACTTGCCTACTCTTCCTCTGTACCACATACAAAGAGAACTTAGTGGGAAAAGGAGCATGATAGGTCCCATAGTCGAGTGACTCAAGGCTGCCTGAGTTATTGGGGAAGGGTTATCATAGAGTTGCTGGCCTCTAGAATGTCAAATCTGAAAGGGGCTTTAGGAATCACCTAGACAGAGTATCTGATATCCATGGAGGAGCAAAAGAGAGACACCCTAGGCTTGGGAGTCAACAAATTATACTAGTGCTATACTGGCATCTGACCTTGGATAAGTTACCTAACATTTCTATCCAATACATTTATCTATAAAAAAGGGATGAGTTTCCCCTCATTGGGCTATTTTGAAGGTTAAGTGAGATAACCCATGGAAAAAAATCTTAGCATAGTATCTGGCATGCAGTGGGATCTCAATAATTTCTTTTAAATGTAAATGGCTTTAGTACCATTAAGCAAGCAGAGTCCTAGTTAAATTCTGATTTCCCCATTTCTAGGTGTTTTACTTTGAGAGGCCACTTTACCTCTTGGTGTATGTATCTTAATGGAACTAATCTAACTTCACAGGGCTGATGTGGGGGTTCAATGAGGTAATTAACACATGTAAAAGTGAGAATGGTGCTAGGCACTCAGTAAAATGCTCAATAAATATTTGGTGAATGTGAATGGGCATATCACTAGGACATGAAACTTGGATTATTTTCTCAGAGTTGTGCTTTAACACCCCATACTTTTTTGCCTCATCTGTGTGACTGGTCAGGCAAATGGATACAGCATAAACAGAGCCTTGAGGGAGCTGAATTTGTTCAGAAGAGTACTGAGCCACAGTATGGGATTTTGACTTCATTAACACTAGGCTAATGCATGGCTTGCGCTTGCTCACTTGCACAGCTTAACTCCTCAGCAACAGACATAACAGGCCAAGGTTCATGAGGTAGTCTCTTTTATGCTCCTGGAGGCACAAAATCCCATTCCAACAGCCAACTCTAACACTCCTGGGACCTCTATAGCCATTTTCCTTGCACAAAGCCCAAAGTAATGAGGGCAGAAACAGAAAGGTCAAGGATTAAAGAGAGGCTTTCCTTTTACTGCTCAGTCTTGAAATACTTTCAGCTTACATCTGGCCTGCATCCTATAAAAGCCTTTAGTGGATCTTTACTACCCAGGATTGCCTACAAAGCAAACCTCATTTGTAATTTGTATATGTGTATGTGTGTAGGTGATGGTGGCAAGGGGGGGTTGCTGAATGACGTTCAAACCACAGAAATTTTCCATGACCTGACATGGTGCTTCAGGGGAAGAGGCCTAAGAGAACTGGCCAGCTACCAAATCTTCCCCTTGAGCTCAAATCTATACTTTACAGGAACCTCAAGCATATTTTTTTTTCCTTTACAGATTTTATTTATTTATTTATTTATTTATTTATTTATTTATTTATTTATTTATGAGAGAGATCAGGTGAGAAGCAGAGGGAGAGAGAGAATCTCAAGCAGACTCTGCACTGAGTGTGGAGCCCACACGGGGCCTGATCTCATGATCCAGAGATCATGACCTGAGCCAAAATCCAAGAGTTGGACACTCAACCAACTGAGCCACCCAGGTGCCCCTCAAGCTTACTCTTAAGTGGCTTCCCACGCTTGCCAAGCACCAGTTTTTAGAAACCCTAAAGAAATAGCTGGGTTTTTACTCCAATGTATGGATTGACAGTTAATTCCTAATCAGGATTACTGTGACTATTGATAGTCTACCCTCAACCACTGCCAAGCAAATAGTGAAAGTAGTTCTCATGACACATGCCTCAGTTTCTACCCATGCAAAATGAGGTTGTGGTTTATGTGATTACTCTCTGGAAATTGAGGAGTTCTCAACTCAATGAACCAAGGAGTCAGGCTCTGCTCTACACATGCTCATGTATGTGCACAGATGTGTGCACACACACACACACTTTCATTTATCCTCATGACATCCACATTCATATACTCCTATGTCCACATACACGTATATGCCCACAGTTACACACAGTTACATATACTCACATTCCTACTCATATTCATAAATACTTTCAAAACTTTGACACATATACATGTAATGCATAAAACTGCATAAACAGAAGCACACATACACAAATAGTTCCTTCTCTTATGAAGGTGACCAGGAAATAAACATACTTAAGAAGGAATTCTATTATATATTCACAGACAACAACAAGAAAAGGATTTAGGGGGAATCCCTGGGTGGGTCAGTGGTTTAGCACCTGCCTTCAGCCCAGGGCATAATCCTGGAGTCCCGGGATCCAACCCCATGTCGGGCTCCCTGCATGGGGCCTGCTTCTCCCTTTGCCTATGTCTCTGCCTCTCTATCTTTCTCTCTGTGTCTCTCATGAATAAATAAATAAAATCTTTTTAAAAAAATAAAAGGATTTAATATTCATAGTAAACAATCCCCAGTCTCAAAGCTGAATCTCCCTGCCCTGATCCCCACTACCCAACCCCCATACACATTTTTTAAGATTTTTTTATAAATTTATTTTTATTGGTGTTCAATTTGTCAACATATAGAATAACACCCATTGCTCATCCCATCAAGTGCCCACCTCAGTGCCCGTCACCCAGTCACCCCCCATCCCCCGCCCACCTCCCCTTCCACCACCCCTAGTTCGTTTCCCAGAGTTAGGAGTCTTTCATGTTCTGTCTCCCTTTCTGATATTTCCCACTTATTTTTTCTCCTTTCCCTTTATTCCCTTTTACTATTTTTTATATTCCCCAAATGAATGAGACCATATAATGTTTGTCCTTCTCCGATTGACTTATTTCACTCAGCATAATACCCTCCAGTTCCATCCACGTTGAAGCAAATGGTGGGTATTTGTCGTTTCTAATGGCTGAGTAATATTCCATTGTATACATAAACCACATCTTCTTTATCCATTCATCTTTCGATGGACACTGAGGCTCCTTCCACAGTTTGGCTATTGTGGACATTGCTGCTATAAACATCGGGGTGCAGGTTTCCCAGCATTTCATTGCATCTGTGTTTTTGGGATAAATCCCCAGCAGTGCAATTGCTGGGTCGCCCATACACATTTTTAAAGTCATCTTGTGAGGAACCCTTACATTTTGCCCTTTCTTAGCAAGATGGAACAATAAGGCCTAAACCCAAAATGAAAATACATCTTGGTCAGCCTGGGACAATCCTGTTGTCCCAGCATTATCTTGATAGTGTCTCCTTTCACTCTCAAAAGTCCACCCATGAAGGAGTCCATTACATCAGTCCTGGGCCTACTGTCTCCCTGAAAAAAATATTTAATTCTTTAACCATGCTTAACTCTTCAATTTTATCACTAGAGATTCTTTTTAGTGTTCCAATCTTGCATTTAAACAAAAACAGTTTAGTACCCAATGTCCTGGTGATTAAGGGGAGACTGGGGTACTTTGCCATTCTAGTTGGCCTCACAGTGGGCATTAACCCTCCTTTTGTTTTCACACCATTGAATTCCCCAGCTAAATTCTTTCTGCTTATAATCCTGGACACCCTAACATTTTTTTTAAATAAAGATTTTATTTATTTATTCATGAGAGAGAGAGAGAGGCAGAGACACAGGCAGAGGGAGAAGCAGGCTCCATGCACTGGGAGCCCGACGTGGGATTCGATCCGGGCCAAAGGCAGGCGCCAAACCGCTGCGCCACCCAGGGATCCCCACCCTAACATTTTTTGTCCTTTTTCTTGTCTTAATCTTTTCTAAAACATTAGGCTCTGAAGACCCCAGATTCTCTCTGAAGCAAATTACACTCCATGCCATCACCACCCACTCTACCTTAGACTCAGAGACCTTTGGAATAAAAAAGAGTAGTAGAAGGAAAGGGAAAGAGAGAAAGGGAGATGGAAAGGAAGAGAGAGAGATTCAACCTCATTTAGGCTCTGTGACTAATTTTCATTAGGCCTGCTGCCTAACTTCTTTTAGCTTCCAGGCATGGGAGCTAGTGACTATTTTTGTGGCTGGATTAACTATGTTTTGAAAAAATCTGAAAACGTTGTCAGCTCTTTGCAAACATGGCTATAAATATATTGTGCAGAATAGATTTGTAATGCTATTCACAGAGCAACAGGAAAAGAATCCATATTCTCCAGACATGTGTATACCACATACTGCAGCTTGAATTTTGGCAGCAAACAAGACGAAGCAGGGAAGAGACCTCAAAAGAGCAAAAGGGACATTATCACTATGAAGTGGGGGGATTTACACATATGGCCTTTCTTAGACCCTAAGAAAACTGAATAGTCTGGAGAGAAGCTGGAGGGCATGATGGGCTTACCTGTACAGCTATGGAGTTGTACATATATGTACATATACATACATATATATACATCTGCCTGTGTGGGGTATATGTGTAAGAGAAAGTGAAAGGGCCTATCCATGTAGATAAATGTGTATGTGTGTGCCCATGTGCGTGTGTTCTTTTAGTTGTCTCATGAGTTCAAGCTTAAAGTCAGACTGTACATATAGTTTTATACACACAAGTGGTTGATTATATCATTGGTGATGCCTCAATCCAGCTATAGACGCATGAGAACATGCACAAATCTATAGATAGACTTATATACCTGGCAGCCATGATGATAATTTATATATAAGATGTTTTCAAAATATTGTCACTGTGAGATAGAGATTATTAGTCCCTCCTCCCATTTTGCAGATAAGAAAGTGAGACTCAGAAAGGCCGAGTGACTTGGTCAAGGTTGCAGATTAGGTAAACCGCAAAGCCAGGACTCTAATCCTGGTCTATCTGATGTCAGAGCCTGTGTCTGAGCCTATGCCACACAGCACAGAAAGAAACGAGGCAAAGAACATTTGAACTCTGGGGTCTACTTTGTGATCTCCCATTTCAAGGGCACCTTTTCTATTAGTGCTAAAACAAATTCCATGGTGGGGAGACAAAAAAAAGAAGGTCCCATGGTAAGTGCTATTCTTTGTTGAGGCATGGTCTGGAGAGCAGTCTGTAGGTTGCTGGTCTTGCCTGGAGACACTAGCCAAGTCCACTCATGAGACATAGATGAGCCATGGCCTTTTTGAGCAGATGTTCACTGGTGATACTCTGGAGCCCATTGGAGGTACTTTCTGGAGTCAGGAGCTAGGACAGTAGGTTTGTTCCCTCTCTATTCTCTGCTTTGGCTGTCTGTCTTTCCCTTCCTAAATATAAAAGCCACAGGCTCCCAACATCCTAAAAGCCACAGGCTCCCAACATCTGGTCTGACCGGTTCTACCTGAGTCTTCCATGTTCAAGACATCCTGTGAGGAGGGCAGGTAGCACAGGTCTAGCTAGCCTGAATTTGAGTGGTGCCATCCCAGGGCAAAGTAGCAAATAAGTCCATCTGGGGTTTTGCTAACCTCCCTTACCTTGACCACTAGGTCCCTCCAGCTTGTCGGCCTATAGATCTAAGGGAAAACTTGTTTTGGCTAGTCTTTCCATAGGCAAAATCTAGGTCAAGGCAAAAAAACACTGTTTCCAAAAATGAAACACACACTGTCCTGTTGTTTACCATTTGGATGGTTAAAACCTGGGCAAGAGCAATGGAGATAATGGTAATGATTCCAAGGTTTCAGGATTCCTGATTTGAAGGCCTTGGAGACAGGGCTCAGGAGAGGAGAGATGGTCTCCTAGTCATTTCAAGGCAGGTGATCTTCACCATTCCCCCCACTCTAATATGACTGTGATCAGTGATTCCAACTGGGTACCAGAATTTTTACTTGCTAATGTTTAGAGATTCCTGCAGGGGACTCCTATTGGGACTTCCAGGCATTTGTCCTCCCCTCCCCCCAGTCCCAAAAAATAAACCCTCTTTCCAAGTAACAGGATGGGAGGTCCCAACTGGCAAGGAGGTCATAGGGTTTGGCAGGATCTTGGCAAGCTGTTAGGAGGTGGGATGCAGAGCACCCTGTTGTGGATGGAGTTATTTCAGTTTCAAAACCATTGTATGTGGATGTGTAGACGGCTCACAGTCATTAATTCCCTCCAGAACTCAGGGAGGAGCTTATAGGCAGATGTGGCCAGTTCCGGATTAACCAACATGTGGACAAAGTTACAGGTTTAGAGCACTAGTGAAGTGGGGCCACCTCAAATGAGAAAAGCATAAATTTAATGAATTGTTTCAGAAGTTGGCTGTTGAAAAATAGTGCATAGGGCCTCTAGAGATCTTAATCTGGTCCTGAGCATAACCAACATCAGAGCAGCTCAGGTGGTACCTAGATAAAGTAAGTTTACCCCCAGAATTCCTGAGTGCTAACCTCCCTTGGGCTCACTTGGGGTTACACTAGCCTACTAGTGAGATAATAAGAATAGCAAAAGCTCATATAGCACTTAACATGTGCCAGACACTATTTCAAGCTATATATAACTCATTTAACAACCCTATATGGTAAGTACTCTTATTATCCTCCTTTACAAATGAGGACTGAGCAGCACAGAGAAGTTAAGTGGCCTGCTACGGACACAGCTATGTGGTGAATCCAAGACTTACTCAAGTGGTTTTGCTCACTCTAGAAGGCTCCATGAAAGAATTCTCAGAGGTACTTCACCCCTAGGACACAAACCCCCTTTTTAAAAAATAAGGCCAAGATCTTAGGAAAGTGATCTTAAATTGGAGAATATTCAAAAAATATTTCCAGGCAAAAAAAAATATTTCCAGGCATGTTAACTCACCATATCATAATCTGTCCCACCACATCTCAGCTTTGCATTGAGGTATTTGCTCACATGTGTACATATGTTCTCTCTTGGCCTCTCCTGGATGGAATTCTCCAAGGAGACAGGATGGATACCACAGGATAGCTACCCTTTCCAAAACTCATCCTTTCTCAAATATGGGGGGAATTTTTTCCATTTTCATCAGAGAAGTTGCTCTCTTACTCACTACCTCACCATTCCCCATCACCCCCAATCCCTTGCCAGAAAGCGCCCAAGACCTCTTTGGTTTATAGAAACCACTGGTTATAATCACAGCCTCTGAGAGGTCTAGTCTTCTCATTGCATTAGTGAAAAAATTGGGGCTGAGAAAGGGGAAGGGACTTTTCAGGATCACAAAGACAGTCACAGAGCTAGAAACAGAACCCAGGTTTCCTGATTGGCAATCCAGTACCTTCCTTGATCCTAGCTTACAAGACTTAGTGAGGCCCAGATCTTTCTTCCATGATCCTCATTTCCATCTCCCTTAACTTTTTGACTCCCAATTGTGTGTTTTTCATTATGCCATACTTCATCTTATCCATATACTTAAACCTCAGGCTGCTATCAAGTCTAGGAACAGTTCTATTCCAGGTTTCAGCGAGCTCCTGTATATTGTCCCCATGGAACATGAAATAGGGAGACCTGGGTTCTAGCCTCAGCTCTGCTAAGTATTTAGTGTCTGACCTCAGGCCACTCACTTGCCCTCAGTCTGCTCTCCATTTTTTGCGACTATAAAATGGGAATATAAGTCTCTTATATAGCCCTTTCCTGTTGTGAACGTTTCCCTAACTAAATACAAACAATATTGACTTACTATTTTTCAGAACCCCCCAACATAGCATTTGTTGTGATCAAAGATGTTGGCACATGATGAAATTCAACGGAGTATTTTATTTCATAACTGTCTCTGTTGCAAGGATAAACATCAACTAAGATGTAAACTACAATGTGCTACACACAGAGGGGATTGTTACCACTCAGTAGTCTTCCAGTCTCCTAGGGCTCACAGCATCTGGAGGTCTATCTGGGACTCAGAGTAAGGGGCTGAGAGCTGTTGCCATTTCTTTTCTCATGCCCTTTATTCCTCCCCCTCAGACCTCAGAAAAAGTGCCTGGGCTGCTGACATGGAAGAGCAGGTGGTGTAGGTTGGGCAGGCTATGCCACAAGCCATTTGCAGGCACCTCATTCCGTGGCCCAATGCCCAGACATCCTCCCACCCAGTGCCCTTCTCTCCAAATGTGCTCAGTATCTTCCTCTACTCCTGCCCCTCCATTCCACCCTGCCTGCTAGGTCAAGGCCTAATGGGGAACAGTGACTCACTGGACTCTCAGAGAGCAAAGACCCAGACTTGAAGCAACAATCAAACTAATTCTCAACCTCCATCCTGCCACTTCCCAATTCATAGGCTCCTCTTCACTTAGCTAAATCCCATTTTGAGTTACAACTCTTCTAGCAAACCTTCCTTGATTCCTCACACTCATCTCTCCTTTTCCACATTACCACACAAAAATTGCATTCAGTTATATGTATGTACATATTTGTATTACTTAGCAACAATCTGCAATTGTTTAGTATCTTATGCCTTTGCAAAGAAATTATAAACTTCTTGAGAGACATTTTGCCCTCTCTGGCTCATCCTAGGTCTAGCCTTGCACATAGTAAACACTTATTGAGTTAAACTGAACCAACATCAATTGAATTGGGTAGAGAGTATGGGGAAGGTTTGTAAGCAGGGAGAAAACAAACATGTATTGGCCATTTAGTATGTGCCTGGCTATATGTTAGATATTTTGTGTGCCTCATCTCATTTAATCTCCATGCCTATAATGAAAAATGTTATTATTATCCCTATTTTATGCATGAGAAAACCCAGAGTCTAAAAAGTTAAAAACTTTGTCAAAGCCAGCCACGTGGTAACTAATTGAATCTAGCACTGTTTGATTCCAAAGCCCATATTCAAAGATATGTAACAGCTTTAATGTCTATTAGTGAAGTGTTGATTAAATAAATTATGATATATCCATGTAATACAGTACTGTACAATTATAAAAGAAAGAATGAGGACTTTATGGATTTAATGTAATAATATCCAAGATATATTTTGAAGTATATAAGGCAAGTTGGAGGCTAATACAAAGTATGGGCTACCTTTTGTGTTTTAGAGTGTACACACACACACACACACACACACACTTACATGTACATATACAGAATATCCCAGGGTGCCTAGGTGGCTCAGTCAGTTAAGTGTCTGCCTTCAGCTCAGGTTGTGAACCCAGGGTCATGGGATCAAGCCCCACATCTGGTTCCATGTTCAGGTGGGGAGCCTGCTTCTCCCTTCCCACCCAACCCTCACCTCCCCTCTCATGCTTTCTCTCTTGCAGTCTCTCTCTCTCTCTTTAAATAAAATCTTTTAAAAAACATATACAGAATATCTCTAAAAGGACACATCAAACAACACTGGTGGCCTCTAGGGAGGAGAACAGGATAACTGGGAGACAGGAGTAAGAGAGAGACTTTACAGTGTTGTACCTCTTGCATTTTATCTCATATTAATAAGTAAAATCATATTTGTTAAAACACAATACAATCTCTTTCCACAAGTAGTGCCTGAGGATTGACTTTGGAAAAGTTCAGGGAGAGAAGGGGGCAATATGTCAGTGAATTGGATTGGGGACCTCCCAGTGTGCCAAAAGCCCCATCCTTTGCACTCATTTTCTAATTCCTCTTACAAACCAATCTCCAGGGATCCCTGGGTGGCGCAGCGGTTTGGCGCCTGCCTTTGGCCCAGGGCGTGATCCTGGAGACCCAGGATCGAATCCCACATCGGGCTCCCGGTGCATGGAGCCTGCTTCTCCCTCTGCCTGTGTCTCTGCCTCTCTCCCTCTCTCTCTCTGTGACTATCATAAATAAAAAATTAAAAAAAATTAAAAAAAAAACCAATCTCCACTATAATAATCTGACTGTAACGTTGATTGAGGTCACATCGTTCCAGATCTCAGTTCTCTACCTATAAAATGGGATCCAGATGGGGTAGGAAGAGATGGTTTCTAAAATGCCTTCCAGTGCTGACATTTAAATAACCAAAAATCAAAAGGGTGAATCTACTACATTTGAAATCTTAATCTCAAAGAAGGGCTTGGAGGTTTTGTTTTGTTTGCAACAAAGAAGAGAAACATTTCGATTCAGATTTGCCTACTAGATGGTCTTAATGGAGACTCCCTAAGTGGTCACTGAAATGCTTGCTCAAAATTGCTATTGCAGTCTTCCTCCAAGCCTCTGGCCTTCTGTGGCCTCTGTTCTCCAGGGCTATCCTGTTTAGAACACAAGGAAATTGGCCCACTCCAAAACTGAATACAAAAGAGCAAGGCCTCTTCTATGCTTAATGTCCCCTGGCCCAGACCTTTTGACCCTAAATATCCCTTTCCTTCTTCCTCACTACCTGCAGAACACAGGCTCTGTGAGAGACCCTTGGGAGGAAGTGACGCCTTAACTTCACCCACCACTCACCCACCCCCATCCCTAGCAATTCCTACTAAAAAACTCAGTCCTTGACTTGTAGGGAGGTTTGTGAGCTCCTGCCAAGAGCTGTAAATATTTTAACATGCCTTGTTTCCTTGAATGTATATGACCTGGGATCTGGCCCCTCCTTTCTCTCGGCTCTTAGAGAACTGAGAAACAAAGAAAACACAGCCAATCCTTAGCTATAGGACACCCAGATCAAATTGCAGAATAATATAGAGGGGATATGAGGAAGAAAGAGATTGAGTTGGGAGGTGGAAGGTGGGGAGGAGAGTTGATTCCCCTTCCAGAAACATTTAGAGAAAGGTATTCAATTTCTAGGGGCTGGAAAAGGTTCCTGGAAATAAAAATAATACCAGCCCCTCCACAATTTACAAAGATCTTTCGTATACATAATCTCATTGGATCCTTCATAGTCCTATAAAATATTGTTAATTCCATTGTGCAGATGAGAACACTGAAGACTTGGAAATTTATATAATTTAAGGCTAAATACTTAATAAGAGACTATTTCTATGGTCCTTTTTGGACCCAGAAATCATGACTTTGAGTAGAGTGAGATGGATAGTTAGTGGAGTATATCACACATCACAAAACTGTCAGATTTCTGTCTACTAAACCCTTTTGGTCATCTTTTTTATCTCTTAGTCATAAGAATGCCTTGAGGCTCCAGGAATGGAAAACTTGGTAGCAGTTCCCTTGTTAGCTGCCTCTTCCCATCCTTACTATGTATTAGGTGATATATAAAAGCAGGAATTTTAGACTTAGATGCTTTGTGTTCAAATCGTGGCTCTGCCATTATTTGCTATATGAGATTAAGCAAGTTACTAACTTCTGTGACTCTGCCTTTTTATCTACAAAATGGAGGAAATAATGATACCTATTTCATGATGTTGAGAATGAATTGGTACATGTAAAGAATTTCATATAATGCTGGCACAGACTTAATTGCTAAATGCTAAATAATAATAATAAGAAGAAGAAGAAGAAGTAGCAGTAGTAGCAGTAGTAGCAGTAGTCGTAGTAGTCGTAGTAGTCGTAGTAGTAGCAGTCGTAGTAGTAGCAGGGAGGGCTTATAGAGAGCCATCTCCATACTTTTACCCAGTCCCCTTGAAATCGGTGGCAATACCACATGAAGGGCATGGGTGGTGAACAGAAGAGCTCTTTTCTTTGTGAGAAACTCAGTGACCTAAACAAGTGACTGAACCTGTGATCTCAGCCTCATAGGTGCTGTGTTCTAAGTAACTGTGATAACTGGCCCAGACAGACATCATATGCCCAACTATACATACACACATACACATAGGTCAAGACATATGGGTGCATGTATATACCCTTTCAGCCTGGATAAGAGGGTGAGTGGGTAGGTCCACAGGATAAATTGAGCAAAAAGACTGTGTAGGGACTGCTTGTTCCCCTTTTCCCTTCAGCTACAAAGAAGCAGGGAAGCAACTAACTTGGGAGCTTTACTTGCTCTCTTTCTACCCTCACTGAAAGCACTTTTGACCCTAGTTAGGACTTGGGTGTCTGCTTCCTTCTCTGACTCCTTTACAATCAATTCTGTAGTAATTTTTGGCAAAAAGAGAGATAATGAGACTCAGAATAAAGACTTCTGTTCTATCCAGAGCTATTGAAGCTACTAAAAACCAATCTGAAATCTCTGGAAGTTCAGTTGGCCCAGAACAAGGAAAGTAAGGACTTGAATAGAAGGGAGAGCAATGGACCAGGACATTTGTTGATAACAACTGGATAAGACCTGCTATAATACTATTTCCTTGGCTGGGGCCCCAGAGTTATGAAAAGAGGGGGTGTGTAAATGACAAAAACAGGTTCACAGCAGCTATCTTACTGCAAAAAACCAGACATAATAGCCTCCACATTCTTGAGTGCTACATAGAAAGTCACCTTCCCCCCCAGGAAGTGGAGAGTTAAGAGAGGGAAGAAAGGGGAAAAAGGAAGAGATGCCTCTGTGGGATGTGTAGAAATGGGCCAAGATCCAGGCTGGAGTTGGACCTGTACAACATCTTAAATTCCAGCTGTTCCTTTGAGCAAAAGAAAGAAAAAGAAGAGAGATAACAATACTGTGAGGAAAGGGGATAGCATATCAATCAAAGGTGATACAAATGCACCATGAAAATGGAAGAAGCCAAGAAAATATGGTTAGGACAGCCAATTTCATCCCTTGTCTCCTGTCAACTCAAGAAGCTGGAGCAATAGAAGATAAGGTAGGCAAGACTACCAGAGTAAAGAGGCATGTACTTCCTCAAGCCACCCAAACAGGCCACATTCGACACTCACAAATTGGTGCCAAGTGATTTTACATTAGTAACTACAGCACAGTAATTAGATATCTTTATGCTTAGTCCTCTGTCATTCCTAAAATGGGAGGGGGCTGGAGTGTCCTAAACCCTATTCCCAGTAATCTTTGAGTACCAAGACTGATGCAGGATAGGGGAAAGGATGGAAGCAGAAAGAAACTTATAATAATAAGTGTTTCCAACCTCAAGTGTTGGGGAGTTACAAAGGGGTCCAGGCCAAGAGGAATGGATCAGGCTGTCCATATCCTCTCCATCACCCTCACCTAACAAGTTTTTCATTCTGGGCCCTCTGTGCTAGTCTCCCATAATCCCTACAGAAGCCTCTATTATGTTTAACATGATTCCATAAACAGATGGGAAAGATTTCTTTCATAATCCACAGGTTCAGATGAGTTGTATGGTGTGTGTGTGTGTGTGTGTTATGAATAAAGCCTTTTCTCTAAGATTTGATCATTGAATCCCAAGTGAGACAGTTTCTTTCAAGGCAAGAAAGTTCACTCCATCTTTTATACAATCTGAAAAGAGTGAATGATCTTTTCTTTTCAAAAGGCAACAAAACAGAAAGATGCTGGTGGTAAAAGCAGCACACCCTCTTGGGAAACTGGTCCTTTCAAAAGGTCAAAATGGCATCCTTTACATATTTCTGCAAATGTTGATAGTCCAGCTGCTTGTTTACTCTTCATGGCACTGGAGGAAATGTTTCCAGTGACAAGCAAGTATAAATTTAGGGAAAGTGAGAGAGAGAGCTCTATGCTTACTACTTTAGTAGCCATACTCTCAGCTAAGCCTTGAGTGAAGCTGAAGTTGACCAGTAATTGTGAATGAATACCCAAGAGGGCCTCCTCTAGTATTGAAACAGCAGTCCTTCTACACCCAACCACAGTGAGATCCAGGCAGCAGCCCCAATCCAGCTATAAAGATGCCCTGTCTGAAGCCCCCTGAAGAAAACCACTCTGTCACATTTAGGAATCTTGGTTTACTCTTCATTCCTGAAGTAACAGCAAACCAAGGTCATAATCATGCATTTCTGAGAAATAAGAATGAGATGTGGGAAACTGAGTTTCAAAAGAAGGGTCCAACCTGAGGCTTAAGGAAATGCTTCTAGTTTAATGCTCTTTAGGAACAGGCTCAAATGCTGGGAAACAGACCCACTCTGCTAGCCTGCAGTCAGCCAAATTGAGGGAATTTTGTTAGGTGCCCAGTTCCATACTGAGCAGGGCATTATGAGAGAAGAAGTTGTCCATCCAGAGTAGCCTTTACACACTGTGTAAAAAGGAGTGGATCTTTTCAATCACATTGAGATATATAAGCAGCCATAAAATCTTTAAGTACATATGACATATGTACATATTTTCTCAGGAAAATAATATCTATATGTTTTTTTCCAATAACCTCCCAACCTGTCTATACTTACATTTGGGTAGATTAACAAATTTCCATTTTATCTGAATGAGTCAAAATGTGTGCCAAGTAAATAGTTAAGAATAGAATGTCACATAATTCTAGAAGGATAGAATGGCAGAGCTATAAACTTCATCTAGTCAAATCCCCTCATTTTACAGATAGAAAGACTAAAGTACAGAGAAGTAAAGTACCTGCTCAAAGTCAGAGAGAAAGTCAGGGGCACAAGTTGTTGAACTCCTAGTCACTGTCTAGCTGGTATTACTGAGATCACCAGCCCTTTAGGGTCCAGATGTATATTTAGAATGAGCACTTGAGGCCACTGGACAGTGAGCCAGGGATCCAGCCTCAACCAGCTACTCCAGCGAAAACAAACATCCCCCTGTTTGGCTTCCAAATACCCCAACCTCTCCTCCTCATCCCTTCCAATATGAGTCAAGGTCCTAGTTTGGAGCCCAGTTTGGTGGAAAGGAGGGAGAAGAGTTACTTGAAAGATACCTGACCAATGGCCCTGTGGCCCAAAGCTCCATTGAGGCTCTAAACCAACTTGATCAAGTTTATCTAGACGGTAGGCAAAAGCCTTCAGCCAAAGGCAAGACCTGGCAGATTTGCTCAAAAAATACCTGGTTCCTAAACTCAGCAGTTTAGTGGTCATCCCAGTGAGACACTGAACCAAGCAATGAAAGACCCTAAGATGGGGAAGAGGAAGATAGCCTAACCTACCTTTGACCCTACCCATCCTTGGAACTCTGTATAAATACATAGTATACCATTTTCCCCATGCCTAGAAAATTCTGTCTCCATTAGTGTGATCCATGAGTCTGAACTATCTTGTGCTCAGTAGCAAACTTTTCTGACCATTGTCCCTTTCCCTGGGTGGTGAGAGCCCTAGCCCAATTCTCCAACCTATGAGCCTACAAGGCCATGCTTACAAACTACCCAATAAAAGATGCCTTTCATCATATTCTATGGCTCATTGCTAGACTGGCAGTCAAGGTGGAAAGTGCAGAGTAATGGGTTTACTCTGGAGCACATTTAAAAAGACCTAAGCTTGGAGCCAATGTTAACAACTCTGGCTTGGTATACCTTGTCCCTGGGATCCCAATCCTAAGCCTGCCCCAGCCCTAACTCACTTAGGGTTCCAATAGTGACCTGGGACCCACAACCAATGCCACCTGTTGCTCTTTACCCTCTTTCCTCCAAATGTCAACTTTCCCTGGGAGGAATAGCAGGCAAAATGTCCCTGAGATGGAGGCAAGGGGGAAAAGGAAAAGATCAGGAGAGAAATGAGCCTATGCTTTTTGCAAAGCTTGTAGGAAAGCTCAACCAAGAAGCCATGCTATACTTTCCACCAAGTTGCCTGGCTGCCCTGTCCTGTCTGCTGCTTGGTCTGGGTGAGGGGACTCCCAAATTTCCTACAAACTGTAGGAACTGTAAAGATATTTAGAACTGTAAAGATAGGGCAGGCCCGGTGGCACAGCAGTTTAGCGCCTCCTGCAGCCCAGGGTGTGATCCTGGAGACCCTGGATCGAGTCCCACGTCAGGCTCTCTGTATGGAGTCTGCTTCTCCCTCTGTCTGTATCTCTGCTACTCTCTCTCTCTGCATCTCTATGAATAAATAAATAAAATCTTAAAAAAAAAAGAACTGTAGAAATATTAGGCTTATCCAAAGAGAATCTGGGTTATGGGGTGCCTCTAAACATTAAATTCATAGATTTTTAGAGCTGAAAGGCATGTCAGACATTAATAGAAATGGATAATCCACCAACCTCCTTAACTATGGGAGTATATGTTCCGTGTTCCCCAGAATGGCTATTAGGCAAATATTGGCTGATAAACATTTTAGCAAGCTTCTACTGGCTTCCTCTATCCCTTTGAGACACCAGTGCTGTGGCACAGATTGCTGGGAAATTTTTAGTAAACTGCAGAAAGCGTGTGGAGGCAGAGGCATATTTGGAATCTCAGGATCTGAATGATTGCTTGGGATAGCTGAGGGGCCCAAGAAAGATAGTGCTAAGGATGAGATTTTCTAGGAGCTCAGGAATGTGGTGGGGTGTTCTTTATCTTTTCAAAATAAAAACTGATGTGTTCCCAAGAGCATCCAGTATCAAAAATAATTTTCATGAATTCAAGATGCACCACAGCATGGACCCAAGCCAAAGTATTCTGAGACCCTGGGGACATACCAAATTCCTTTTTGTCCCTTCCTGACCTATACTTACCATAATTTAAACCAGTAAACCCAGATCTTCAATGGACCTAGTCTGTGGCAGAGTACACACCAGCCACACCTCTGCACAGCCCACTGCACCTCCCTCTTCCCAGCTGTACTGTGAGGTCTTGACCGGAAAGTCCCAGCCAGCCCTCCCCCTGAGTCCCCTATGATCACCTACTTTGAAGTTTGTTCCCCAGCAGTAAACCTCTTCCTGGTAAAGTAGTGGTTTTTCCAAGTTTTATTACACACTCTGAAGGGCCCAGCTCTAGACCTGCTCACACCACACAAATGCCAGATCTTAGCTTCAGCCCATCCTCCACTGCCTCCCATGAAGTTTCACCCAGACTTTGCCACTGACTCTGAAGGCCAACAGCCTGCCTTCAAACACAGGGCAATGCTCAGCAGGTGCTCTCCTAGGTAACCTAGGCAACAGCCAGAGGCCCTACCCTGGCTGCCTTCCCAAGAGCCCCTGAACTGCATCAAAGCAAGGGAAAGGTAGTCCCAGGGATGACTGTGGCAGTGACCTTACTCCGAGAAGTTGTTCCACACAGTCCAGGGACCCCCCCACCTACACTTGGGCATCAGTGTGGCCTAGCGTCTCTATCCTGGACAGCCACTGAGGCACACTCTAACTTTCAAGTAGGGCCCACGCATTTCAGTGCCAATGGGTCACAAAAGGTCCAAGAGGTAACCCAAATCCTCTTCTCCAAAAGTAGCCCTGTGAAACTGCAAACTTAAAAAAAAAAAAAGCGGGGAGGGGTGTCCTTGGTTCAGAGGGGCAGTAAGAGCAGCTGTTCAAGGGCTCAGGGAATCCACAGGTGGACACCCTAGAATTCAAGGTTTCTATGTTCAATAAATAATCCTGAGGTCCCCACAGAGGGCAGCAGAAGTATGCGTTGGGGTGGCAAGAAGAGGGAACCCTTCTTGCCACCCCAGGGCAACACTATAAAAAGCCACAAATTCAGAGTTTCCAACTTGCAGTGAGGGGCAAGTGCAGCTGTCCTGAGGAGGCACAGAAGGAGCAAGCCTTGAGGGAGAGGGCATCCCAAGTCCCTTGCTCTCTCCCTAGACTCCTCAACAGAACTGCTGAGGGGCATCCCATTGGCTTTCTGAGAAAACCGTATAACTCCTATGGGCAGATTCAATGCAGGAGAACACAAGGTTGCAGTCTTGTGGCCACAGGCCTAGAGAATGAAGGCTATGGCCCCCAGCCCTGCTTGTCTTAGGGAAGAAGACCAAGTCAGTCCCATGAGAATAGTGGGAGAGGTGGAGGCCAGCATTCTGGCTGAGGCACAAGGAGGCATCCCACGGCTAGTAGAGAGGCTCAGGTGCCAACCAGGGAGGTCACGGCTCAGGTTGAGGATAGCGTGGAGTGAATCTCAGAGGCCAGCAAGCCAGCTGCCTTACACTTCTCTGGCAGGAGACCTCAAAGCCCACCTCCCTGCTTGCTTTGGGGATCAGCTCAGAGGGCACAGAGATCTGCTTGCTTCCTCAGAGCAGCAGAGGACGGCCTGACCTGGCTGGGCCATAACTACCACCAGCAAAGAGAGGCCCGTGCATGCACACACACACACACACCGGCAGACACACACGCCTGCCTTGTGTTTGACTCTTCACTCAGTCACCAGGATTCCTAAAGTGTTTTTGACAGAAAACACCTCTGCTCCCTGTATAGGAACAGGGGTTGCTGCGGAGATCCGCAGTACAGTATTTCTCTCAAAGCCCTCCCAACCTCCCAACTCTCTCCTCTTTCCATGACTTTGCACCCGCCTCCAAAAAAATCTGCAAATATTTCCCCCCACTACACATGGTCAGCATACTTAAAAACCAAAAAGTGCACCTGGATTTGTCCCAGGGCAAAAAAGTTCATTCCTTACCTGTGATCAATGAATATCCCAGGTCCCACCTAAGGGACGTCTTGTGCCTAGTCTCCTAGCTAAGTGTGCCCACAGTCCTGCAACCCGCGCCTTAGCAGCGCCTTGGGCAAGGGACAAGGAGGAGTCGAAGTGGAAAGATGAAGGGGCGCCTCCGACTCAGAGGTCAGGAGTCAGCAGCAGTGGGAGCGAAGGACACCCTTGCCAGGAGGGGCGCGTGGGGCCACTCACCTGCTTGGAACTCCACTTGGCGATTTTTCTCTCTTTCCTCCTGCAGCAGCATGGAGTAGAGGATCCCAAAAGAGTTCTGGATGCCAAAGATGGAGCCGTTGCACCAGGTGGCAGCGAAGACCACCATCCAGCCAAAGCCACCTTCGGGGGGCTGAAAGCCACGCGCGGTGCCACGGGTCTCCACAGTGGGCGTGGACTTGGATTCGTGCACGGGTTCAGGCTCAAATTCCAACTCCGGCAGGGGTGCAGGGTCTGGTAGGGGCTGGGGCTCCGGCTGCGGCTCGGGTGGGGGCACTGGCACCGGCTCGGGCTCAGGCTCGGGCTCGGGCTCGGGCTCGGGCTCGGGCTTGGGGCTGCCCACCCACTCCTGCTGTTCCTGGTCTGCCTCCCGCCAGGGCCCCTTGGCTTCCTTGCTCGCCAGGCTTTGCAGCGCCATCTCGGCAGGGGGACTGTGGCTGCTCTGGCGGGAGGAGCCGCTGTGTGGCTGGTACTTGTTTCTGCTGCTGCGGCGGCTGCTGCTGCTGCTGCTGCTGCTGCTGCTGCTGCTCCGAGCACTGCTGCTGCCCCTGCCTCCTCCTCCCGGCTCCGCGTCCCAGCTGGCCCGCCTGTCCCGCGACAGACGGTCCCTCGAGTCCTCTCCTCCTCCTCCCACGTCCAACCCCCCCTTCTGCTCTCCCCATGTCATCTCTCTCCTCCCCTCCTCTTCTCCCCCCCACCTCTTCCTCCCTCAACAGGCAGCCGCTTCAGCCTTGCTCTTCTCCCTAGCCCTTCCTGCTCCCCATACTCGCCTACCTACTCTAGCCACTGCTCCCTACCTTAACTTCCTTTCCAAACTACCGAATCCTGTCCTCCTTGTCCAGATACCCGGTAGAGGGAGAGTTAAAATGGCTTTTCCACAAACTATCCTGTTCCCTCTGCCTTCTCCTCCCCACAGGCTCCGAACAGGCATTGATCAATCAACCTTTCCAAGGAAGACCCCACTGTCCTTTGCTCCCACTCCCTTCTTCCTCACAAGCAGCCTGGAACTGGGGTGGCCTTGAGGACCCCTGAACAAAAGCTGGACAATGAGAGACCCCACCCTGCCCTCGGGAGTCTCTTTGTCCCCCACTTTGGCTTGGGGAGAGCGACCTGGAGGGGAAAGCCAAGACTTCGGACAGAAGATGGGCACAATCTTCTAAAGCCCGGGGGCTCAGCCTCCCACGGCCCTATGAAACCCCCCTTTCCCGGGCCCCCCAGTCTGTCCCCCTTCGCCCCCGCCCTTCCCGGCAAATCCCTGGCGGGGCGCGAAGGGGAGGAGACAGCCCGGCAGCGAGGCCCGCCCCTCCGGGCAGTCAATCAGGGTTTTGTTTGCGCCAACCTGGAGTGCAGAGGAGCGGTAGAGGGCCGGGGCTGGGCCAGGGGCTGGGCCAGGAAGGGAGGGAGGTGCAGTGGCACCGGAGGGGGCCGGGCCCAGGCGGGGCGGGAGCCCAAGCTCAGTTTAGGCTCCTCCCGGCTCCCTGTCCCGCAGTGGGAAACTAGAAGTGGAGGCCAGGTCAAGCCGCCAGTTGGGCAAGGGCTGATCTTCCGGCCTTTCGGACTCAGCGGAGCCACTTGCAGAGGGTTATCTTTCCAGCACCCACCGCCCCCTTCCGCCCACCTCAGGCTTAGAGAAGTGAGTCTTGCTGAATGTCCCAGACTAAAGCCCCAGCCCTGGAAGGGTAAGGGAGATTTTGCTCTCCAGAGAGTGCACGGGTCCCAGGAGGCGGGATAAGTGATCTGCCCTGTGGGCGGCCCAGCTCCTCGCCCCCTCCCCCAAGCGCTCTGCTGCACCCCTCAGCCCTGGGGACCCGCCCCACAATCCGGGGAAGTTCTGCCTACGCTGGGGGCCCAGGCGTCTAATGCACTAATCAAGAGGTCACTGTGTGGTTACTAAGCTACTCCGCTCTCCACCAGCAGGCGGGTGAGCGCCAAGCTATTTCTACTCAGCATCTCATTAACCTTCTTGCTGGGTGAAAAGACTATATGGCCAGTGAAAATGCAGCTCAGGGCTCTGCCAGATGCCCGTGAACACAGAGTTATTAAGCACATAAGAGGGGACTGAACTGGGCAGAAGAAAATAGGGGTTTGGAGGAGCTTGCCTTCGATGAAAGGAATCTGTCCAAATTCACAAATCGCGTGGGCTATACCAGTCAACAGAGCAGGCATTGCTTGAGCCAATAAGAGCACTTTTACTGCCACCTTTTTAGTCAAGGGTCTCACCTACTTTTTCCAATCTCAAAACCGGAGGTTCAATGAGGCCAAGGTATTTTTTAGCCTAAGGTCATGGGACAAGTCAAGTACAAGCTGGAATTCGAGGCAGGTCTCCATACATAAAAGCCTCACGCTTCCTAATCTTCACCACAGGAGCCTAGGGCTTGGCACTGTGGGAGAGGGACTGAGGAGGGAAGGCAGGATTTGCCTGAGCAATCACTGTAGGCTTCTGGAAGAGGTTGTGGCCTAGATGGGCCTTGAATATTCAGAAAGATTTTAACAGTCTGGGGGTAGGATCCCTGCGTAAAAGAGTTAAAGAAAGCATAGAGTCATAGAAGACTTCTACTTGTGGAAAGAGGTAAGTGAAAGTTAATCAGGCCAAGAAGTTAATATGTATGTTACCTCTTCCAGGAAACATTTACATTTTAATAAAAATCCACAATGCTTTAGCCATGAGTGACAAATCATGCACATAATGGGCTCCAGGGCTTAAGATCTGTTTTTTAGTCAGGTGTCTCATCATACACATGACCAACTATTGCCCCAAGGGGCACTAGCCTTAGTTTCCATTTGCAGGGAACCTGAATAAAACCCTGAAAAAAAGTTATTTCCAACCCCGCAACTAGGAATAGACCTGGAGTCTTGCAGCTTATCTCATACCCTACTGTCTAAATTCTGTTTCCTCATTGTTTAAATGGGTTTTTAGATCACTGGAGTGTGGGATGAGGGTGGGTGATAACACTCATTGAGAATCTTTTATGAACCTAACACTATGTTAGCCCTTTACATACATGCTCTCATATAATCATAACAACCCTATAAGGTCAGGATGGATTTGTGCCTATATTATAACTGAGGAAACAGAGACTCTAAAAGGTTAAGTCAGTTGTTTATGTCTACAAAGCACAGGAATCTTTGCTCATTTCTGTGAGCTTCAAAGTATATGCCCTCCCAGAAGACAGGATCCTATAACCACCATCCCACTATTCTAGCAGCACATGCAATACCTACCATTTCAACCCTCTTTAAAAGATACTTTATAATGGCTAGAGTACTGATATGAGAAGACCTGGGTTCTAATCTCGATTCTACCATTGTGTACCCGTGTGATTCTAAGCAAATTGTTTTCCCTTTTTGAGTTTCAGTTTCCTTACTGCAGATTGAAGCTAATACCTACTGTGCAGTTATTAAATACCATGCTGATAAGTACAGGCTTTATTTTGGATATACAACGGAGCCATTAAAGATTTCTGAGTAGGAGACTAACATCAAATCTACATTTTATTTTTTTAAAGATTTTATTTATTTATTCATGAGAGATACACACACAGACAGAGGCAGAGACACAGGCAGAGGGAGAAGCAGGCTCCATGCAGGGAGCCCGACATGGGACTCGATCCCGGGTTTCCAGGATCAGGCCCTGGGCTGAAGGTGGCACCAAACCGCCGAGCCACCCGGGCTGCCCTCAAATCTACATTTTAGAAAGAAAACGGTGGCAACCACATAGAAAGATACTGTGGCTTGGAAATACAAGAGGTAAGAAAACCAAGCAGGTTAAAAAAGTGTTGATAATATGAAATAGGGCACTGACTGTGAAGATGAAGATAAAGGGATGACTCTGTGAACCACTGTTATAATAAAGTTGACAGATTTGGGTACTGAAGAAAAAAGAAGAAGCAAAGATGATGCTGACATTTCTTGCTGAGTGAAGGAAAGAGTGGTAACAGTGTTAACAGAGATTGGGAATTAGCAGCCAAATGAGGTCTGACATGCCTGTGATTTCCATACTCTTTCTAAATAATCCTGTCAATTACAGCTGTAAAATAGAATTTTAATCATGATATTTCTCTGCCCAGCCAGAGAAGTATCTTTTCTTTCCCCAGCCAGGCATAAAAAGTCCTTGGTTTGGGACCAGCCTTATTCACTCAGTAAATATTTACTAAGAGCCTCTGTCTGCCAGGCTCTGTACTAAATATCAAGGGGACACACACACACACACACACACACACACACACTGGTGCCTGTTTCTGAGGATCATATATGCAACCTGTCTAGCACCATACTCTGTCACTTTGTTCCCCTCTCTTTTCTTCCATCCATGCCAGGCTCCAAACACACCACCATTCCATGATTTATGGGCACCTGCTGATCTCTCAGCCTTACCACCCATTCTTCTCACTGTTCTCCAGTTGAAATTCTATGCCTTTCCTAAATTTCCAGAGTCAGTTCAACAAAGCAAATAGGAAGGTTAGTACTGAATTGTGGAGGCATGTCTCTTGCCTTTCTTATGGCATTCAGCCATTCGTATTACAAATAGTTATTGAGCAACTATTGTGTTCCAGACACTATACTATGTCAGGTGCTGGAAACTTTAATAGTTCTTATCCTGGTGGGGTTTGCATTATAGTGGGAAATATTAATAATTACCATTTATTGAACTTGACTCCACTAGACTGGATGAAGACATTTTGAGATTGAGGAAAAGGGAATTGAGGGATGTAAAGGATGAGACAAGGTTGAGGATGAAGTGGTAGAGGTAGGGCTAGTGTCTTGAGATGAATGAATTTTTTCTACAAGTTTCTAATTCAGATGTAGTCAACAAACATCATAAATAGCAAAAAAGAAAATCTTTAGAAAGAATATACTATGTATAGACCCATTCAGTTTGGTCCTCATGACAAGTAAGTTAGGTGTGGCCCCTGTAGGCCCTTTAAATTATTTTACTTGTCAGGCTGTGGATCTTAGGAAACTCTAGTGGAGGTCTCTGGTTTATATTGCAAGTGAATGAATGTTCCTAACAGAAATAAGCCCACAGTGGAATCATTTCTATTGCTTATGCCCTTGATTACTCATACCAGTGGGTGAAACAGAGCAGTGGTTCCTTGACCTGGTCGAACATCAGAATCACATAGAAACTTTTATAACAATACTGACTCCTGGGTCCCACTCCACACTTGCTGACTCAGAATATCTGGGGGTGGGAGCCAGGAATTCATGGTTTTAACAAGTCTCCCAGAAATATAGATGCACTGCCAGAATTTGAAACCACTAGACCAAAACAATAGCAACCCAAAATTTCTATCTCAAAGACTAGCATAACTTCTGTAAAATCTCTCCCAAAACTTTGGAACCAACATAAGGATGTCAATTTTTAATGTTGCCACGTGATAACATGTATCATCACTAACATATCATCAATGAAATGATGTTTTAACATTGAAATAATGAAATTTTAGAAAGGCCATAGTCTCTCTCTCTCTTTTTTGAAAGATTTTATTTATTTATTCATGAGAGGCACAGAGAGGGAGAGAGGCAGAGACACAGACAGAGGGAGAAGCAGGTTCCATGCAGGGAGCCCGATGTGGGACTTGATCCTGGGTCTTCAGGATTACACCCCAGGCTGAAGGTGGAGCTAAACCACTGGGCCACCGGGGCTGCCCATCTTTCTCTTAAAGATTTTATTTATTTATTCATGAGAGACATACAAAGAGAGAGAGAGGCAGAACACAGGCAGAGGGAGAAGCAGGCTCCATGCAAGTTGCCCGATGTGGGACTCGATCCTGGGACTCCAGGATCACATCCTGGGCTGAAGGCAGGCGCTAAACCGCTGAGCCACCCAGGGATCCCCCATAAGAAGTCTTTCTCAAGAAATGTCAGTTGGCAATAATTTTTCTCATGTGTCAACAGTCTGATGAAAATGTCAGACTGTCATGGATCTGCAGATTAGTGCTTGGGATTCACTGGACCATATAACCTTTGAAAGCACTGCAATCTCTGGCATTCTCTATTTTAGGCCAAAGGTACTTACTTCCTTTGAGTCTCTTCTATTCTCAAATAGAATTTTTCTGGCTAGAGTGGAATTAAGTAGGTCATTCTCATTCCCCCTGCTCTGTGCCTAACTCATCCTAACTATTTGAAAATGGATAATGTAGTGAGAGCTTTCTCAAGAAGGTAAGTACATATTTTTCCTCCTTTACTCACTTTCCTTTATCTCTATGAGGGTAACTTATCAGTTCTGATGACACAGCACCACCCTTGAATCCAAGAGCCACGTGGGGTTAATTGTGAAAAGGAGACAGTAGTGGCAAAAAGCCACTAGTAGTGGCAAAAAGCAGAGAAGACTTAAGTTTTATTGTTCATAATCAGGAAAGAGTACTGATGGGAACCCATATTATTGGGAAATGAATTTGAATATTGACACATTCTGATGTCCAAAGTAGATGTGTGGAAAGGAAGATATTGGATGTAGTCTGATATCAGATTAAGCCAAGAGGCTATTCATAACAATAGGTGCACTAAAAACACTTGATCTTAGCCAAAAGGCCGAGAAGCGATGGGTGCACTAAAAACAAATCAATTGGCCATATGCATGGATCCTGCTTCCTGAATGCCAAGGATGCAATTGTGCTCAATAATTGGTCTATTATTAGAGCAAGCTTAGAAGGGAAAAGAAGACAGAAGCAACAGAGCATTACAGAAAAGAATGAGATAGGAAATACTTAACCCTCTAAGGGCCAGCAAAGCTTGAAGTGAGAAAGGATGAAATGGATTGGTTTCTTTCTTTTTTTTTTAAGATTTTATTTATTTATTCATGAGAGACACAGAGAGACAGAGAGGCAGAGACATAGGCAGAGGGAGAAGCGGGCTCCAGGCAGGCAGCCCAATGTGGGACTCGATCCCAGGACCCTGAGACCATGCCCCGAGCCAAAGGCAGACGCTTAACCACTGAGCCACCCAGGCATCCTTGGATTGGTTTCTTGATTATACCCAAGGGAAAAATGGAATGGGGTTTTTAAGGCTTTTATTCATTTATTCATTTTTTAGTCATTCAAGAGATACTTATTGAGAGCCTACTATATGCTAAACATTGTGCTAAACCCTGATTGAAAATGTCCTATCCTAGAGTTAGCAGTCTTTACGTTCTGTCTCCCTTTCTGATATTTCTAGGGGTGGTAGAAGGGGAGGAGGACGGGGGGTGGGAGTGAATGGGTGACGGGCACTGGGGGTTATTCTGTATGTTAGTAAATTGAACACCAATAAAAAATAAATTAAAAAAAAAAAAAGAAAATGTCCTATCCTGAGAAGTGGAGCCTTTGTAAGGCTGGAACAGAGGTGTCTCAGGTGTATGGTTGCAATGCAGCGTAAAGAATGGGCCTTGCCTGTGTTACATCTCAGTTTCCTTTCATAGACTGTGACTTCCCTGAACATAGAGTCAGCATTATTTATTTTTGTATGCTTAGTATTAACGTGATGCCTGATACAAAGAAGGTGCAATCAATCAATCAATTTAGTTACTTCATCTAACAAAGCCCATACACAATAGGGATGAGGCTCATCTTTCAGGTTTGTTGTGAGGATTAGAAATAAAATATGGAGGGAAGCCTGGGTGGGTCAGTGGTTGAGTGTCTGCCTTTGGCTTAGAGCGTGATTCCAGGGTCCTGGGATCAAGTCCCACATCAGCCTCCCTGCAGGGAGCCTGATTCTCCCTCTGCCTATGTCTCTGCCTCTCTCTGTGTGTCTCTCATGAATAAATGAATTTTAAAATTAAAATAAATAAATAAAAATATGGAAAGCACCTAACATAGTACCGTATGTAGTAGGACTCAATAAATGTTAGCATGTAGTACGTGGTTAATTAATGTTAACAGCAAGATGTTTTGAAGATTCCTTTCACTGAAAAAAGAAGAAAACAATTTAGTATGTTCTTTGGCATTGGTGTAGTTCCAAATTCTAGGAAAAACATAAAGTATCAGAGCTGGAAGGGATCGTCCATGAAGTCCAAACTCCTAATTTAACAGATGGGAAAACTGAAGTCTAAAGAGGAAAAAGGACTCACTTATGGTGCCATTTAATTTATCTAAGCTTTTCCTTTTAATGACCCCAAATCCTGGTGGAAGGCAATATAATATACATATTATACATACAAGGTAGGGGCATCATTTTTACAATTGGCACAGAATAAGATTAAATAATTTGCCCAAGGACCTATGATTTACACTATGGCTGTCTGACTCCTAGGTCTATGATTTTCATCACTATACTTTTCTATCACAGAACTTATAAAATCATAGTAAAATTACCCATTTAACATGGCTCCTCACTAAAACCTAAGCCCTTTGAGGGAAGAACACTGTCTGAATTCCACTGTGGATAGGTATTAGTTCACTTAACAAATATTTACTGAGCAACTATTATACACTAGGACTTGCTAGGCCTAAAGAGCAGGGCCATATCTTTAGGCCAGATTATCTAGTTCTGTGGTACTGTTGATATTCATTTCCCTTCTGCTATATCCTTCCCTTTACTATTGTCTTGTTGAACATTTTAGCTTAGTCACATCTGTTCTCTGCAGCAAACTATACTGTGCCCGTTCTTGAGCCAGGTTGTTAAAGGAGAATACGTAGTGAGAAACTTCAGGGAGAAAGTGTAAAATCAGAGACATGATGAGAACAGGGATTTCCCTACCACATGGAGAGTCTTCTTTCAGTAAAGGCTTTTGAGAATTACCTGTGGTAGGTGTTTTGTTTTGTTTTGTTCAATTTAGGAAGTGCTCTGGTCTTAAGGATACCTTTTGCCTGCCTCCTCCCATTTGGCCCTCTAAGAATTCACAGTTTAGCTAGAAAGATAAATCATATATATATCATATACAAATTATATATATATATATATATATATATATATATATATATATATATATAGTAAGATCATTCCCCAAGCACCAAGTCACTGGAAGAAACACTAACTGCTAAAGAGACCTTAGGACAGCAAAGTGAGGGAGACCTGGGAGGTGGGGCAGAGTGGGGTTCAGTGTAGCAGAGGGAAGCTAGGAGTAGACATCGTGTGCCTACATTCTCAGATATTGCCTGGTTCACCTCTTTGGGGAATATTTCTCAGAATCCAAGATAGACACTGACCTAGAGCCATTAGGAACCCTGAGGATCTTGCACAGAAAGTTTCTAGAGAAATGAAACATTAGTGGGCCTTAGGGCCAGAACCAGGTATAAGCAACTGAGTTAGAAGAGAGTGACTGGTATAGTCTGGCACAGAGGCCAAGTTTCAAGTCCAACTTGCTGACCCTGCAGATAAATAAAGCCAGTTAAAGGGCAGGAAAAATTATTCAAATGGAGCAGGGGAAAGGGTGCAAGGGGCAGGGGGCAAGGGAGTTGGGTGGAGGGAAAGAACAAAGAAGAGACAGCTTATTCTCCTCAGTACATATTTACAGAGTTCCTTCTGTGCCTGACTAAGCTGTTTTTCTAGGGCCTCTTTTTGGATGAAGGAAGGGATAAGTAGAAGGAGTTTATTTTGTTAAAACTTCCCGAGACCTGGAGATGTTAACCTACTTGCCCAAAGAAAGCTGTGAGTGGGACCAGAACCCTTGTCTCTTAGCTCTAACCACAGGACATTTCTCCATGCCACATTACCTCCTATTATGTCATTCAACTGCTTAAAAATCTGAGAAGGCTCCTTATTGCCTAAAGAATAAAGTCCTAACTCCTGGGCTGCCACATTGGGGCCCTCATTATGCAGGTCCTGTTCAACTCTCCATTGGTTCCTAGGCCACTTCCCACAATGGGATGTAAACTGAAACAGCACAGAACTCTTTCCTACTCACCGACCCCAAATGTCCATGTCTCTCTCTTTTTTTTTTTTTTGCAACTTTTCCCTCCCCAAATTGAAATAATTTTACCATTAACATCTACATACCCACCACTGGATTCTACCATTAATATTTTTACTATATTTGTTTTAACACATATTTGTCCATCTAACTCCCCACTGACCTATATCAATCCATCTTACTTTTAATGCATTTTGAAGTAAATTAAAGACATCGATACACATTTTTCCCAATACAAAAATATTTGTATATATATATATGCAGAAGCATGTATATTACTAGCTAGAGTTCAATTTTTTGCATTGTTTTCTTTTGAGGTAAAATTTACATACAATGGAATACATCAATCTTAAGGGAATATTTGCTGTGTTTTGATAAATGTATATGTCTCTATAACCCAAACCTTTATCAAGATATAGAACATTACCATCACCCTGGAAACTTCCCTCATGTTCCTTCTCAAACTCCCGCCTCGTTTTTAAAACAACCACTATGGATTAGTTGTCTTTTATAGAGATTTATATAAATGGAACAAGATAGTATGTAGCCTTTTGAGTATGGTGTCTTTCACAACATAATGCTTTTGAGATTTAGCCATGCTGTGCTGAGTAGTATTCCATTGTATTTGCATTGTATTCAACAGTTGGTGGGCAGCTGGGCTGTTTCTAGTCTGGAACTATTATGAATAAAGCTATTATGAACATTTGTATACAAGTCTTTTCATGGACATATTTTCATTTCTTTTAGGTAGACATCTAGAAGTGGACATGTTAGGTCATTGAGTAAGGTATATGTCTAACTATAGAAGAAACTGCCAGAACTCTGTCAAAAGACGTTATTCCATTTTACACTCCAGCCAGCAGTATATGAGTTCCACTTATTCCATATCTTCACCAATACTTGGTATTTACAGTTTTTTTTTTTAAAAATAGTTTAACCATTCTAGTGACTGTGCAAGTGGCTTTAATTTGCAGTTCCCTGATGTCTAATGATGTTAAGTATTTTTTTCATGTCCCTATTGGTCAATCATACATCTTCTTTTGTGAAGTGTCTGTTCAAATATTTTGTACACTTTTTTAAAGATTTTATTTATTTATTCATGAGCGACACAGAGAGAGAGAGCGAGAGAGGCAGAGACACAGGCAGAGGGAGAAGCAGGCTCCATTCAGGGAGCCTGACGTGGGACTTGATCCCATGTCTCCAGGATCACACCCTGGGCTGCAGGCGGCGCTAAACCGCTGCGCCACCGGGGCTGCCCTTTTGTACACTTTTAAATTGGATTATTTATTATTATTAAGTTGTAGGAGGTGTTTTTTCATATCTAAGATACCAGTCCTTTTTTTTTTTAAGGTTTTATTTATTTATTTATTTATTTATTTATTTATTTTTATTTATTTTTATTTTTTTTATGATAGTCACACAGAGAGAGAGAGAGAGGCAGAGACACAGGCAGAGGGAGAAGCAGGCTCCATGCCGGGAGCCCGACGTGGGATTCGATCCCGGGTCTCCAGGATCACGCCCTGGGCCAAAGGCAGGCGCCAAACCGCTGCGCCACCCAGGGATCCCAAGGTTTTATTCATTTATTCATGAGAGAGACACACACACACAGAGGCAGAGACACAGGCAAAGGGAGAAGCAGACTCCACACAAGGAGCCTGATGCGGGACTTGGTCCCTGGACTCCAGGATCATGCCCTGGGCCAAAGGCAGGCACTAAACCGCTGAGCCACTCAGGGAGCTCCAGATACCAGTCCTTTGTCAAATATATGTTTTGCAAAATTTTCTCCCACTCTATGGTTTGCCTACTGATTTCTTGACAATGTCTTTTGATGAGCAGACATTTTAATTTTGAGGAAGTCTAATTTAGTCTCTTTTTGTTTGTTTGTTTGGGTATTGCTTTCTGTGATCGTTTTAAAAATCTTTACCTACCCCCAAGTTATATTCTCCTGTTTTCCTCTAAAAGCTTTATGATTTCAAGTTTTATGTTTAGACATATCCATCTCTAATTTTTGTGTATGATGTAAGGTAAGGGTTGAGGTTCATTTCTTTTTTCATATGGATATCCAATTATTCTTTACCATTTGTTGAAAAGACTTGTGTTTCCCCCTTTTGATTCCTTTAGCTAATTATCTTTTCATTCTTAGCTCTTTTATTTAGAAAAGTAGATGTGTAAAGCTCACTGAATTTTCACAAGTGGAACACTCTCATTTTACCAGCCTCCATATCATAGCAACCATATCATTACCAGCATCCCAGAAGCCCCCTGTGTGCCTACTTAGAGTTACAACCTCTCCTTCTGTGGCAATGGTAACCATATCCTAATGTCTAATAGTATAGATTAATTTTGCCTATTTTATATTTTATATAAATGGAATTATACATTGTGTACTCTTTCGTATCTGGCTTCTTTCTCTCAATATTATGTTTATGAGAATCATCATGTTGTGTATAGCAATAGTATATTCATTTGTGTTGCTGCATATTATTTTGTTGAATGAATATACTATAAGGACATGGACATTTGGGTTGTTTCCAGTGTTTGACTATAATAAATGGGGTTGCTATGAACATGTCTTTTGTTGCATATATATATATTTATATTTGCATATATTATATATGCATATATATAAAAATATATTTCTGTTAGATGTATACTTAAGAAGTGGAACTACTAGGTCATAAGGCATGCCTAGCTTCACATTTTAATAGATGCTGCCAAACCGTCTTCTGAAGTGATTATTTCAATATGTACTCTCACTAGCAGTTGCTCCACATCCTTGACAATTCTTGATACTATTTATCTTTTCCATTTTACTTATTTTGGTGCAAATGACATTGTGGTTTTAATTTCATTTACCTAATTAAAAGTACCTATTCATATGTTTACCAAACATTTGTTTATCCTCTTGAAACTGTCATTTTTTTACTTATTACAATTCTGATGGGTGATTTACTTCCCTTTTTACTTA
The DNA here is from genome assembly GCF_011100685.1 of Canis lupus familiaris. Lineage (NCBI taxonomy): Eukaryota > Metazoa > Chordata > Mammalia > Carnivora > Canidae > Canis > Canis lupus. The sequence continues at coordinate 57,876,573 of NC_049260.1, read as the reverse complement.
ATAAAAATCTATTCTACCTTCAAGACCCAACTCGAATGTCACTTCTTTGACAAAGCTTTCTCTATATCCTAGGCCATCTAAATATTTCCTCAGAATTCCCATAGCACTTTTTACTCAATTATAATATTTCACTTTTATTGGGCATCTATTTTCACCCATTACCGGGTTAAACTATTTGTTAGAGCAACTCTAACTTTGTGTCATGGGACTTATATCTTTGTAATCGCCTCCCTCACTAGGCTGGCAACTCTCCAGAGGGCAGAAATTCCACCTTGTTTAATTCTGTACACCCTCTTCCATTTGATATTCCCACATATACATTATGACAAACACACATTAGGCACTTAATAAACACTTTTTTAAAATTAAATGCTTGTTGAATACATGATATATATTTCTTTGGATCTGCACAGGGCTTTGGCAAATGGTTGATATTGTTGAACTACTGCTAAAACAGATTTTGTATGAGGATTAAATGAAGTTACTGAAAGCTCTTCCATAGCCCTGAGGTTCAGAGACCTTGGATCCAATTTTCTAAGCTTGAGGATTAGGCGCTCTTCTTTCTAAGTCCCTACCATGATCCTGGAATGTCAGTTTATTTTTTAAGTTTTTATTTAAATTCCAGTTAGTTTATATACAGTGTAATATTAGTTTCAAGTGTACAATATAGTAATTCAATACTTCCATACAACACCCAGTGCTCATCACAAGCGCACTCCTTAATCCTCATCACCTATTTAACCCATCCCCCCACCCACCTCCCCTCTGGTAACCATCAGTTTGTTCTCTGTAGTTAAGAGTCTGTTTCTTGGGATGCCTGGGTGGCTCAGCGGATGAGCGTCTGCCTTTGGCTTAGGGCATGATACCAGAGTCCAGCATGGGGCTTCCCGCGAGGAGCCTGCTTCTCCCTCTGCTTATGTCTCTGCCTCTCTCTCTGTGTCTCTCATGAATAAATAAGTAAAATCTTAAAAAAAGAAAAGAGTTTGTTTCTTGGTTTGCTTATCTCTCTCTCTTTTTCCCTATGCTTGTTTTTTTTTTGTTTCTTAAATTCCACATAGAGAAGTCATATGGCATTCGTCTTCCTCTGACTTCTTTTGCTTAGCATAATACTCTCTAGCTCTATCCACGTTATTGCAAACGGCAAGATTTCATTCATCTTTATGGCTGAATAATATACATATTAATTTGCATATATATCACTTATATTATATTATATATATCACATTTTCTTTGCCCATTCATCAGTTGATGGACATGTAGGCTGTTTCTGTATCTTGCCTGTTGTAGATAATGCTGCTATAAACACTAAGGTTCATGTATCCCTTTGAATTAGTAATTTTTTATTCTTTGGGTAAATACTTAGAAGTGCAATTTCTGGGTCATAGGGTAGTTCTATTTTTAACTTTTTGAGGAACCTCTATGCTCTTTTCCAGAGTGACTGCACCAGTTTGTAGTCCCACCAACAGTGTGAGAGATTCCCCTTTCTCCACATCCACACCAACACCTGCTGTTTCTTGTGTTACTGATTTTAGCCATTCTGACAGGTGTGAGGTGATATCTCACTGTAGTTTTGATTTGCATTTCCCTGATGGTGAGTGATGATGAACATGTTTCCATGTGTCTGTTGGCCATCTGGATGTCTTCTCTGGAAAAAATGTTTATTCATGTCTTCTGCCCATTTTTAACTGGATTATTCATTTTTAGGGTGTTGAGGATTATAAGTTCTTTATATGTTTTGGATACTAATAGAGCAGGGGGTTGGGGTGACTGGGTAATGGGCACTGAGGAGGGCACTTGATGGGATGAGCACTGGGTGTTATGTTATATGTTGGCAAATCGAACTCCAATAAAAAAATATACAAAAAAAAAGAATGTCAGTTTAATGGAGGGATGGATTTCTATCTCCAGTATCTAGAAGAGTGCCTAACACATAGTAGATGTTTAATAACATGTCAAGTGAATAATAAAGAAGTCAGTAAAGTGGCCTGATCCTCCACCCACTAGACCATACTGCCCTGATTTTTAAAATGCTGTATTAGTGGTTGCTTTCTTCAAGTTATGTTCTTCCAAAATACCAGTCCCCAAATAAAGGTGACTCATTCAACCTTTCACCTGTGCGTTGTGATTGGCTCATCACAAAGCAACTTCATGTCCAGTATCCTCTTTGATCTATCCAGCAGTTTGCTGAGGTAGGCAGGGATCATCATATTCATTTTGCAAAGGGGAATTGAGACTCAGAAAAGTGAAATTATTTTATTCCAAGTTACTCAACTAGTAAATGAAAAAGCCAAGATTTGAACCGGTTTTCTTATATCTATCCAGAAATTTTCCCCCTGCAAATGAATTTATCAGATTGGTAAAGGGGAGGGTACTTGCAGGCCCTCCGTATATGAATGGAGTGAGAAAAAAAGAGGGAAAACTACAAACAAGGAGAAGGGTCCTGAAGGGAGAGGAGGGAAAGATAGTTAAAAATGAGTCTGGTGCCGTCTGTCCCCCTCCCTACTTATTGCCTTAGGAGGCCCAGTTTTAGCAAGAAGGCCAAGCCTGGTACCTACATCAGTGGAGCTCCCTCAGGGTGAACACTTCCCTGGCTGAGAAAAATCCAATCCAGGAAATAGCTGTGAAGGAAGCAATACTTCAGGTCTTCTTCCTATTAGAAGATTTAGTTTTAGGGGTTTGGAAATTTTGAGGGGCAAAGAAAGTGGTAAAAGTAGCCCTCAGAACCCTGCAGCCAATAAACAACAAAATCCCTATCTTCATATTTCTGGGGAGGGATCACGTGTGTGAAGGAGGTGGGAGTGGATTCCAGCTTCCCATCCAACTAGGAAACGCCAAATGGAGCTACCAGAATCAGATGATAATAATCTATTAGAAATCCATTTCCAACATTTCCTTTCTGAAGTGCCTCATGAACAAGTTTGGGCAGGGGACAAGGTTGGTAAGAGCCGTAACTCAGAGCTCAATACTCTCGTGGTTGAGTTTGTGGCCACATTCAATTTGTTAATTCCCATTTGGAGGGTGGGTTCCATGTTTGTACATGAGACGAAGGAGCAAGGGAAAGGAAGCGACATTGGTGACAACTATCAGTGGTAAAAAAGAAAAAAAAGCAAAGGATTACATGGCTATGGCCTTTGTCTGGCAATGGGTTGCCAACCCTAGCCTTTCAACGGTATTTAACACCTATCAGTCCCCATGGTTGAGAGGAGAGAAAACTGAGCCTCTGTAATAGGGGCTGCTGAATTTTCATAGGACAAGGCTTGTGTCCCCTCTCCGTCCTTTCCTCACTCCCATCAAGCCTTCCTCTGGCCTCTTGCAGTACCATCCGAACTCTCTAATCAGCTGTTTACTGAGCTGTTTTACCCACTGGAATTTGAGCTCCTTCCTGTGTACTCACGCATATGATAAGTGCTCTATAATTTCATCTTGTGCATATGAGCAAATGAGACCATGCTTTGGAAGATGGGGCCTCACAAGTACTTAGCCCAGTAAGACATGAGAAATCATTGTACCCCACATTTGCCTTAGCCTTCCTGAGCTATAGTTTTCCTGATTCAGCAATCCAATGGTTTTTTTTTTCTTCTCCTTCCCTTCTTCCTTTTCTTTCTTTCCTTCCTTCTTATAGGAGAGTCTGGATGGTGGAGAGGCTTCCTAATGCCCTTGGAATCTGGTACAATGAAAGTATCAAAGGGCTGGGAATCGATAGACTTGTATTTAAGTCCCAGCTCTGTCACTGAGTCACCTTGGGTGAGTCCCTTACCCTTTCAAGGTCTTTTATTGTCTTCACTTGACAATATAATAAACCAGGATGAGTACTTTTCCAATTGTGCCCTTTGGTGTCATAGAGTGTCATTTCCCAAAGTATAATACAGGAACATGAGACAATTTTAGGTGTTACCAGAAATAAATCTTAAATTTCAATGGCTGTGTATGTATTTTAATATGAATTAGAAAAAATATGCCTAGAGCATTAAAATCTATGATATTACATAGAATGAGAGTGAATTTATTTAAGAAAAAAGTGAGTCAATTAAAAAAATAAATATCATCACCCTGGCTGGTAGATAGGTGCTCTAGGTAGAACTGAAAGTTGCTAACATTGCCCTTAGAGACTATCACCATCTCTTCAGACCAGAATTGAACCCTAGGCTCCCCATTGACAACCATCATCACTACCCTTTAACCAAAAGAGTTGCACCTTTAATTTGAAAAAAAAAAAAAGAAAACAAAAATAAAACCTAAGCCCTGGCCCAGGTAATCTCCAAGGGTCCTCAGTACTGACATTCAAAGACTGTAAATCACAACAGCTGAATTTGAGTGTTCTCCTGGACTGAGGGGTAATTTGATGACTATGTGTAAGTCAGATGATTGGAAAAGTTCCCTGCTTCCCTGCAGTGTACTTCAGGCTCCAGGGAGAAGTTATGGGGAAAAAATGTAGAAGCTGCCATTCAAAATTAGCCTTGGAGGGGAGGGGTGGGGCGGCGGGGGTGGGGGTGGAGGTAAGGGTGGGGGATGGTGATAGTCTCTAAAGTCCAGCTGCCCCCTACTGGCCATAGACATCAATGTGTATGGTCAGAGAGTTCCTTTTGACCTGGATTAGCATTCATTCAGAGCAGCCAGTTCCAGAGCACAGTGGTTTTCAACAAACCTCAGAGACTGTGGATTGAGGGGACTGGGTTGGGATGGGGATGAACCTGAGAAGTCTTTACAGTTCTGGCCTTTATATCTGATCAGGCTATATACCTTCTGCAGCCCAAGAACAGAATGATAAAAAAGGGCTCAATAAATTCTGGACCCACCCCAAAATTCAGATAAGTTTGCTTGACTCCCAAGTTCCTCTCAAGAAGTGACTATTAGTGGTTGACTAGGCTCACCTTCCCATCCTTACATGTAGCCTCAGAATCAGCTTCCTCACAACAGAACTACTTGCTACTTCAGCAGCATCAAGAGGAGTCTGGGAAGGATTCAACACCTCATTCCATAATTCTCATCAGTCCTCACACACCCATGATATTGACAACTGGTGTTTTCTCAAATTTATGCAATGTACTTTGCAAACACAACTTGAAGAAAACTTCCCTAATCCTTTCCTCCAACCAGCCCCCTCTGCCACCCTTTATTTATTTTTTATTTATTTATGATAGTCACAGAGAGAGAGAGAGAGAGAGAGAGAGAGGGAGAGAGGCAGAGACATAGACAGAGGGAGAAGCAGGCTCCATGCACCGGGAGCCCGACGTGGGATTCGATCCCGGGTCTCCAGGATCGCGCCCTGGGCCAAAGGCAGGCGCTAAACTGCTGCGCCACCCAGAGATCCCTCTGCCACCCTTTAAAAAAATGCTTGTTTGGATATTCTGGTGCCACTTCAGCACTTGGGGTACACATAGCATTCATAACTGTTTATACTGGCAAGCATAGTGTTTTTTAAATTACGACATATAAATCACTGAAAATGATGGAATAAGGAACTCCAGGTATACAACCCTCCCAAAAAGCTAGAAAAAAACTATCTGAATCAGCTTTGGAAAAACTCTGGAATCCAGTCAAAAACTTACAACAAAAGGGAACTTACAACACCAAGATTTGGTGAAGAAAGGTGTTGCTTTTTGGTAATTGCCTGCTGTGGTGTTTTAAATCATCCACTTACCATCCTCCACATCTCAGATCAACAGCAGCTGTAAGGAGAGTAGCTGGCACAACTGGTGCAAGCTGCTAGTGCCAGAGGGAGCAATATGGGTCTTACTTTTAAAGAATTGTGTTAACGGTCTCAACCTGACTGGAGGCTCCCTCAAGAACTTTCACTAGGGTTTCTCTCTGCAATTTTTGACTCAGAGTTCACAGGGCTGGGTGGCTTCCAGGGAGGCCATTGCCGCAAGCATTTAAAGACATAATATTGGCCACAGCAGTCTGGGGCAAGGGACAACACTTGATACACACAAGCAATAGATAAACTTAGAAGCTTGGAAAAGAAGATGCTGAATAGGAGATATATATGGTAATAAGAAATTTTAAAACCTTTGATGTACATTAGGGAATCAAGAAACCCAAGTACATAACCAAGATAAGATATATGACTGAAAAGGCTTGAGGAGACCCTAAGTTTTCACTTCTGGCTGCTCTTTAGGCTTGGCACTTGTGGGAAGCAAAAACGAAGGTAGAGTTATAAATGACCTAGTGAAGCATTGAAAAAGTGCCCCAAGGGGATCCCTGGGTGGCTCAGTGGTTTAGCACCTGCCTTCGGCCCAGGATGTGATGTGATCCTGGAGTCCTGGGATCGAGTCCCACACCAGGCTCCCTGCATGGAGCCTGATTCTCCCTCTGCCTGTGTCTCTGCCTCTCTCTCTCTCTCTCTCTCTCTCTCTATCTCTGTGTGTCTCTCATGAATGAATAAATAAAATCTTAAAAAAAAAGAAAAAGTGCCCCAACACAGAACCAATAGGCAGAGATTAGAAGAATTTTTTTTTGTATTTCTTTTGTTTTTTCACATTTCTTGGCTCCAAGCATTTAAAAACTGTCAAAACACTAGCCGACCATTACACTAAAAGAACACAGACTTCAAGGGTGACAGACAACAAAGAATACAGACTTCATAAAAAGAGTTTAGAAAAGTCACTAAATAAGCAAACAATAACCCATAATAGGCAGTAGGGGGAAAAAAGCCCTGGGGAGGAGGGAGAATCTGGTTGCCAGAGTTGTCACATTAGAATACTCAAAATGTCCAGTTTTCAATAAAAAATTATGAAGCATGCAAAGAAACAAGAAAATATGGTCCAACCACAGGAAAAAAAATAGAAAGTATCTATAAAGAAGGCCAGACATTTGACTTACTAGACAAAGACTTTAAATCTATGGTGTTATTATGCTCTAAAAGATATAGAAAACTATTAACAAAAAACTAAAGGAAGACAGGAGAATGATATTTAACCAAATAGAGAATATCAGTAAAGAGAAAAAGGGAAGTTATAAAAAAAATAGAAATTCTAGAACTGAAAAGTACAATTATTGAGATTAAAAATTTACTGAGAGGTTTAACAACTAATTTAAGCAGACAAAAGAAAGAATCAATGAACTAACGACAGGTCAATTGAGATTATCTAGTTTGGGGAGTAGAAAGAGAAGAAAATGAAGAAAAATGAAGAAAGTCTAAAAAACCTGTGGTATAACATCAAGGGTACTAATAGGCACATTGCAGGATTCTATAAAGAAAGGAGAAAGATAGAAGGCAGAAAAAATATTTTAAGAAATAATGACTAAATTTGGGAAAAGATACGAGTGTGTACATCCAAGAAGATCAGCCAACTCCAAATAGGATAAACGTAAAGATATCTACACTAAGAGACATTATATTCAAAGTATCCAAAACTAAAAAGAAAAAAAATCAGCAAGAGAAAAGTGACTGAACATGTACAAGGGATCCTCAATAGATAAACAACCAAATTAACACCAGAAATCCATGGAGGCCAGAAGGCAGTGAGATGACATATGGAAAGTGCTGAAAGAAAAATAAAATCAACCAAGAATTCTGTATCCAGCAAAACTAGCCTTGAAAAATGAAGGAAAGGGGTGCCTGGGTAGCTCATTCAGTTAAGTGTCTGACTCTTAATATTGGCTCAGTTCATGGTCTCAGGGTAGTGAGATTGAGCCCCACATCAGGCTCCACATTGGGTGTGGAGCCTGCTTAAGATACTCTCTCTCTGTAGTGAAAAACCAAGACACCTGCACCCCAATGTTTATAGCAGAAATGTTCACAATAGCCAAACTATGGAAGAAGTCTCAGTGTCCATCGAAAGATGAAGGGATAAAGAAAATGTGGCATATGGCTTATATATATATAATGGAATATTACTCAGCCATTAGAAACAACAATACCCACCATTTGTTTCAAAGTGGATAGAACTAGAGGGTATTATGCTGAGTGAAGTAAGTCTACCAGAGAAGGACAAACATTATATGGTTTCATTCATTCGGGGAATATAAAAATAGAGAAAGGGATTAAAGGGGAAAGGAGAGAAAATGAGTGGAAAATATCAGTGAGGGTGACAGAACATGAGAGACTCCTAACCCTGGGAAACAAACAAGGGGTAGTGGAAGGGGAAGTGGGGGGGGTTGACTGGGTGATGGGCACTGAGGGGGGCACTTGATGGGATGAGCACTGGGTGTTTTATGTTGGCGAATCAAACTCCAATAAAAAAATATACAAGATAATTTTAAAAAGATACTCTCTCTCCCTCTCCATCTGCCCCTCCTCCTCTGCTCTCTCTCCAAAACCAAAAAAAAAAAAAAAAAAAAAGGAAGGAAAGACTTCTACTTTCTAGTATAGCATGTATAAAACTTGGAAATTATCACCCATCCTAACAACAAATAAAAAACTGAACACATTAAAAATTAACAACTCTTTGTAGATCTATCAGAGAATTGAGGATTCAGGGCCTACTAATGCCCCCAATATTGGAGACATAAATAGGCAGATAAAGAATTACATTTACCAGGCACCTGAGTGGCTCAGTGGTTAAGCATCTGCCTTTGGCTCAGGTCATGATCCTGGGGTCCTGGGATCGAGTCCCACATCAGGTTTCCTGTAGGGAGTCTGCTTCTCCCTCTGTCTATGTCTCTGTGACTCTCATGAATAAATAAATAAAATATTTTAAAAAATAATTACATTTACCAGAACAGAAACTCAAACCAGAAACTCCCATGGAAACCAGTGCTGGCATAGGAAAATCTAAACTGAAATTGATAAATTGCCAGAGGTTCAGTGTGGATGAATTTGAGAGTTAAAAACTCCAAGGGGCCTAGTAACAGAAGTGCCCCCAAAACTCTTGCGATTTTTACTCTAGGAGCCCTACCAGGTTCTCAAAATGAAGATTGGAGAAAAATCTCCTTGTGCTTCTAGCAGGGAAATGGAAAAGGGAGCCATTTTGAAGTATGCCTGGAGTATTCTGTTCTTTACCATGAGGGCTGTGCTCCAAACTGTTTTGCCACAGTGTACTCTACTGGAATTTTATCAGAGCTTATCCAACCTGAAGGAACGGAAATATCCAACTACAGCACACTGATCTTTCTGACTCATATAAAAGGAAGGAAAAACTAAGAAGCACTTGTGAAGGTTACAACCCAGAAACACAGGCTTACTAAAAGACTGAGGCCTAATCACAGGTCCACAGAATGTTTCCCCTCTTCCCATACCTTACTATCACTACATCAATAAAGGCCAATTTACCCCAGTTCCTTTTACCCAGTACATCATGTCTTGTTTTAAAAAAACAAAAACAAAAAACAAAAAAAAACATACAAGGCATTCTGAAAGGTTAAACAAAAAACAAAAACAAAACAGTTTTTTAATATGGGAATACTAGAAGGAGAAGAGAAAAAGGAACAGAATACCTGAAGCAATGATGACTGAGAATTTCATAAAATTCACAGACACTAAACCAAACATCCAGAAATCTCAGAGAGCAGCAAACAAAATAAATGCCTAAAAAGTACAACTAAGCATATTTCATTCAAGCTTCAGAAAATCAAAGATAGAGAAAAAAATTTTATTTTATTTTTTATTTATTTATTTTTTTTTTAGAAAAAAATTTTAAAGAAGCCAGAGGAAAATAAACACCTTACCTACAAAGGGGCAAGGATAAGAACTACATCAGACTCCTATTCAAAAACTATGCAAACAAGAGGACAGCGTTCTGAGATAAAGTATTGAGAGAAAAAAACCCATCAACTTAGAAATCTGTGTCCAGTGAAATTATCCCTCAAAAATAAAAGAAATAGACTTCCTCAGGCAAACAATTAAGGGAATTTGTTGCTAGCAGACCATCCTTGGAAGAAATGTTAAAATAAGTTCTCCAGAAAGAAGGAAAAGTATATGTTAGAGACTTGGATCTACAAAAACAAAGGAAGAGGGATGCCTGGCTGGGTCATTTGATGGAGCATGCAACTTTTGATCTTGGGGTTGTTGGTTCAGTTTGAGTCCTACATTAGGTGTAGATATTACTTTAAAAAATAAAATCTTAAAAAAGGAAGAGTGTTAGAGAAGGAATAAGTGATAGAATAATAAAAACATTTATTTTTATTATTCTTTTTTAAAAGATTTTTAAGGGGGGTCCCTGGGTGGCGCAGCGGTTTAGCGCCTGCCTTTGGCCCAGGGTGCGATCTTGGAGACCCGGGATCGAATCCCATGTCGGGCTCCCGGTGCATGGAGCCTGCTTCTCCCTCTGCCTGTGTCTCTGCCTCTCTCTCTCTCTCTCTCTCTCTCTGTGTGTGACTATCATAAATAAATAAAATTAAAAAAAATAAAATAAAAGATTTTTAAATTTATTTATTTGACAGAGAGAGCACAAGCAGGGGGAGAGGCAGGCAAAGGAAGAGAGAGAAGCAGGCTCCCAGCTAAGCAGAGACCCCGGTGCAAAGCTTGATCCCAGGACCCTGAAATCATGACCTGAACCAAAGGCAAATGCTTAACCTATTGAGCCACCTAGGCACTTCTATTTTTCTTATTTTTAATTGATCAATATATAAAAATTTATTTAAAATAATAGCAACAATGTGTTCAATGATTATACTTTATATATAAGTGAAATGAAATGACAGTAATGATTCAAGAGACGGAAGGAAGGAATTAGGAATATTTTGTTATAAGATACTTGCACTACCCAAAAAGTGGCATAGTATTATTTGAATGTGAACTTGGATTCATTGTAAATGTATATTTTAAACTATAGAAAATCACCAAAAATTTCTTTTAACACAAATAATTGACATGTTAGGAAAAGACAAAACAAAATCATATAAAATGCTCAATTACTTCCTTCAGTATAATACCCTCCAGTTCTATCCACGTTGAAGCAAATGGTGGGTATTTGTCATTTCTAATGGCTGAGAAATATTCCATTATATATATATATACCACAACATTATATGGTTTCATTCATATGGAGAATATAAAAAAATATAAAAAATAGTGAATATAAAAAAATAAAATAGTGAATATAAAAAATATTAAAAATAGTGAAAGGGATTATAGGGGAAAGGAGAGAAAATGAGTGGGAAATATCAGAGAGGGTGACAGAACATGAGAGACTCCTAACTCTGGGAGACGAACAAGGGGTAGTGGAAGGGGAGGTAGGCGGGGGGATGGGGTGACTGGGTGACGGGCACTGAGGGGGACACTTGATGGGATGAGCACTGGGTGTTATACTATATGTTGGCAAATCAAACTCCAATAAAAAAATACCAAAAAAATGCTCAATTTTAAAAACAGCAAAAGCAGAAAAAAGGTAGAAAGGTTGAAAAACAAAAGTAAAAACAAAGAATAAGGACAATGAATAAAAGCAGTAACTGGGATGCCTGGGTGGCTCAGCAGTTGAGCATCTGCCTTTGGCTCAGGGCCTGATCCCGGATTCCCCGAGATGGAGTCCCAAATCAGGCTCCTTGCATGGAGCCTGTTTCTCCTCCTTCTGCCTGTGTCTCTGCCTCTCTTTCTGTGTCTCTCATGAATTAATAAATAAAATCTTTATAAAAAAAATAAAAGCTGTAACTAATATGGTAGATGTTAACACTGTACCAATAATCACTTAGTCAATTGTCTAAATATACTAATTAAAAGAGAGACTGTCAGCATACACAAAAAACAATATATGTTGTCTAAAAAATCTATTTTAAATATAAAAGCACAGATAACTTTAAAAGTTAATTTATCTAAATTAAAGAGATGAAAAATAAGTGACATTCTAAAATTCAGCAAAAAAAAAACTGGGGTAGCTATTTAATTTCAGACAAAACAGACTTTAGATCAAGAAATATCATTAAGAAAAAAAAGGGGGGATCCCTGGGTGGCGCAGCGGTTTGGCGCCTGCCTTTGGCCCAGGGCGCGATCCTGGAGACCCGGGATCGAGTCCCACATCGGGCTCCCGGTGCATGGAGCCTGCTTCTCCCTCTGCCTGTGTCTCTGCCTCTCTCTCTCTCTGTGTGACTGTCATAAATAAAAAAAATAGAAAAAAGAAAAAAGGGGGCATTACATAATGACAAAGGAGTCAATTCTCCACGAAGACATAGAAATTCTTAATGCATATGCATGCAACAACAGAGCATCAAAATATATGAGGCAAAAACCGATAGAATCACAAGAAGAAATAGATGAATTCACTATTATAGTTGGAAACATTAACATCCCTCTATCAGTAATGGAAAGATCCAACAGGTAGAAAATCTGTATGGGCATAGTTGAACTTAACAATACCATCAATCAAATGGATCTAATTGACATCTATAAATGATTTCATCTAACAGTATCAGAATAAGCACTCTTCTCAAGCTCACATGGAACATTCACCAAGGTAGACCACATTTTGCACCATGAACCCACCTTAATTAACTTAGAAAAATAAGGATTATATATAATGTCTGTGCTCAGACCACAATGGAATTAACCTAAAAAATCAGTAACAGAAAGATAACTGGAAAATACAATATTTAAAAACACACTTCTTTTTTTTTATTTATGATAGTCACAGAGAGAGAGAGAGAGAGAGAGAGAGGCAGAGACATAGGCAGAGGGAGAAGCAGGCTCCATGCACCGGGAGCCCGATGTGGGACTCGATCCCGGGTCTCCAGGATCGCGCCCTGGGCCAAAGGCAGGCTCCAAACCACTGCGCCACCCAGGGATCCCTAAAAACACACTTCTAAATAACATATGACTCAAAGAAGAAAACTCAAGAGAAATTTTTAAATATTTTGAAGAAAATGAAAATATAACTTACCAAATTTTTAGGATACAATGAAAGCAGTGCTTAGAAGGAAATTTATAATATTGAATGCATATCTAGACAAAAGATGTAAAATCAAAAATCTAAACTTTCATCTTCCTAGAAAAATAAGAAAAAATTAAGTCTAAAGTAAATAAGAAAGTAAATAATACAAAAATAGAGCAGAAATCAATGAAACAGGAAATCAATTAAGAAAATCAACAAAACCAAAAGCTGGATCTATGAAAAGATCCATAAAACTTGTAAGCCTCTAGCCAGCTAAGAAAAAAAGAGAGAAGACACAAATTACTAATGTCAGAAATGAAATATAAGGAATCACCACAGATTCTATGGATATTAAGATAGTAATAAGGGAATACTATGAACAACTCTATGTCACAAATTTGATAACCTTTCAAGGACCAGTTCCTTGAAAGACACTATCTACCAAGACTCAAACAGGAATAAATAGACAATCTGAATATGTATATATTTATTAAAGAATTTGAATCAATGATTAATAACCATCCACTATTAAATGTTGAGGTGTTGAGTGGTTTTTATTGATTTCAGGGGGGAGGATCTCTCTATTTCCTGGATCTGAATGCCTGTTTCCCTCCCCAAATTAGGGAAATTCTCAGTTATGATTTGTTCAAATACATATTCTGGACCTCTGTCCCTTTCAACGCCCTCGGGAACCCCAATGAAACGTAGATTTTTCCTTCTGAGGCTGTCATTTATTTCCTTTAACCTATCCTCATGATCTTTTGTTTTTCTCTTTTTTCCTCAGCTTCCCTCCTTGCCATCAACTTGTCTTCTATGTCACTCACTCGTTCTTTTACCTCGTTAACCCTCATCATTAGGATCTCTAGTTTAGATTGCATCTCATTTAATTGATTTTTAATTTTGGCCTGATTAGATCTAAATTCTGCAGTCATGAAGTCTCTTGAATCCTTTATGCTTTTTTCTAGAGCCACGAGTAGCTTTATAATAGTGCTTCTGAATTGGCTTTCTGACATTGAATTGTAATCCAAATTTTTAACTCTGTGGGAGAGAGGACTGTTTTTGATTCTTTCTTTTGAGGTGGGTTTTTCCTTCTAGTCATTTTGCTCAGTGCAGAGTGGCGAAAAACAAGTTGTACTTGGTAGAAGCACGAACTCTTCTCACTGTAGCATTCCAGCTGTTCTCTCTTTACATCTCAGGCCAAATTCGGAGGTTTTCAGGATGATTTAAAAGTTATCTAGGCAATTTGGTGGGGACAGGTGACTTAGGGACCCTACTCTTCCATCATCTTGCCCCCTCCTCCTTAATAACCATCCAAAACAGAAAGCACTAGGCCCAAGTGAGTTTACTGGTGAATTCTAACAAATATCTAAGGAAGAAATTATACCAATTCCTATAATCTTTTCCAGAAAATGAAAGCAGAGGGAAGGGTTCCTAACTCATTCTATGAGGCCAGCACTAACATAATACCAAACCAGGCAAAAGCAATACAAGAAAAGAAAATTCCTAAATATATAAAGTAAACTGACAGAATTGAAGGGAGAAATACAATAGAAGTAGAAAACCTTAATATCCCACTTTCAACAATGTATTAAAAAAAAAAACCCAAATGGTGATACAGGAGATCAGCCTCACCATCTCCCAACAAAGATCAGTAGAAAAACAGGTATCCACAAACAAAAACAGTTCTGAGAGAGCCTAGAGTTCACTTAAGAAATTTTAGCAATGCAATGGAAACAGGGACACCTGGGTGGCTCAGTGGTTGAGCATCTGCCTTCAGTTCAGGTTGTGATACTGGGTTCTTGGGATCAAATCCCATATTGGGCTCCCCACAGGGATCCTGCTTCTCCCTCTGCCTATGTCTCTGCCTCTCTCCTTGTGTGTCTCTCATGAATAAATAAATAAAATCTCTTTTAAAAACCACACAGTGGAAACAAAAAGCTACCCTAATTGCAATAAGAAGAGAAGGAAAACAACTTCATTTTTCCTGCATCATCCTGCATCAGACCACTACTGCTCAGTGCCAACAGGGAACTTTCCAGCTAAAGTTCCCTTTACCAGGGAAAAAAGTACAGGATAAGCAACCAGTTTTCCCGGCATTTTAAAGCACTACACAAAGGTCCTGCTTTGGTTTCATGCCACCCAGACCAGCAAAGTTCAGATATATGGAGATGGTTAGGAACAAGGAAGAAAAGTGGGGGCTATTAATAGCAGCCACACTTCAAGAACCTGACGGATCACAGAGACCGGCTCTGCAGACAAACTCAGCAGATTTCATCACTGGTGAAACCAGCAGCCAGCACAGATGCCATAGACTCCCTGAATATTTCACTGGCTTTTGCCCCACAGGTATTCACAGCCACTTGAGTCTCTCCCTGCAACTTCCCCCATCCTGAGCAAAGATCAGATGGCACTGGCAACCAGCTCATGCCTCTGGCTGCATGGATGCAAAATGCTAGCCTAAACACACACCCAGACCCCTACCGCTGTATGAATGTTCAGAGATAGCCACTCTAGCTGTGTATCTGCACTGCACACCCCCAAGTTGACACATGTCATAAACCTCCACTACAGTGCATATGCCTAGGGGGAGAGTGAATAGCCACAGGAAAACACACTGACAGCAACAGTTTCCATAGCTGCTTATGGAACCAGATTAGATCCTGTCTTCTGTCACTGGCCTGCACCACTATGCTCACCTGTAGCTACCAACTCCAGCTGTGCACATGGATACCACCAGCCTAATGCCTATCATTAGACTTCACTGCAGTACACATGCTCAAAGGGCAAGTATGCCACCTCAGGATAGCACACTGACAGGGCTGCCACATCTACCAATGAACCTGGAGTTAGCCCTGGCCCAAGTTGCCTCCTGACCCCCAATACTACATGGATGTTTGCAACCAGTCTTTGCCACTACACAGATACCTACAACTGGTCCTTGCAGCTGAGTGTGTGGACACCACTAGCTCTTACCCCACTGCTGCCTGCCCTTGTCCCTAGCCACTAGAATTGAAGGCATCACTGAGGACTCCAATGGCCCTTGCAGCCTCTGGGGACCCTCCACAGTATTTGCCAAGGACCACACAGTTGATAGCAGACCCCAATGGCCTGAGCTAAAGACACACCACACAATCCTGGATCTGATGCCTCAACCTGTCCCTGAACTTAATGTCCTGTACCACTAGACATGAAGTCCCAGCACAGAATGCCCCCCACCTGCATACAAAAGACTTCCATTACTGAAGTCAGCCCGTAAATTCTGGAAGTGATAACTGCTTCTTCAAATATTCAGACACCTATTAAAGTCTAAGGGGATCAAGGAGAATCAGAAAACATGATTCCAATGAATATAGTAAAGTAATTAACTGGCCACAAAAAAAGGAAATCAAGGAATTTCACAATAATTCAAAATAGATGTTCCAAAGATGCTCAGAGAGCTACAAGAGAATAATGATAAACAACTTAATGGTATCCAGAAAACAATACAAGTACAAAATAAGAAGTCCAACAAAGAGCCTAAGAAGTTCAACAGAGATGGGACACCTGGGTGGCTCAGTGTTGAGCATCTGCCTTTGGCTCAGGGCGTGATCCTGGGATCCGGGATCAAGTCTGCTTCTCTCTCTGCCTGTGTCTCTGCCTCTCTATCTGTGTCTCTCATGAATAAATTAACAAAATCTTTTTAAAAAGAAGTTCAACAGAGAAATAGAAAACATAAATGATGTAACCAGAAATTTTGGAACTGAAGAATACAGTGAGTGACCTAAAGAATTTACCAAAGAACTTCAATAACAATCTTGACCAAGCAGAACAAATAATCAGTGAGTTAGAAGACAAATCAATTAAAACTATCCAACTATACGAGCAAAAATTTAAAAAATAATGAAAATAAATTTTAAAAAGCCTATGGGACTTAGAGGACACCATCAAGAGAAATGATGTATGCAACACTGGAGTACCAGAAGTAGAAGTGTGGAAGGAAAAAGGGGTATAAAGGTTATTAAAGAAATAATGACTGAGCATTTCTCAAACCTGGGGAGAGATTTGGATATCTAAGTTTATGAAGCTAATGGGTTACCCTCAATTTGATCTTCACCAAAAGACATAAAACCAAAATCTAAGCCAGAAGTTTAAAAGCAGCAAGAGAAAAAATTTTGTCTCCTATGATAAAATCATCATAATGCTATCAGTAGATTTTTCAATGGAGAACTTGTAGACCAGAAGAGAATAGGTTGATGTATTCAAAGTGCTAAAAGTGCCAACCAAGAATACACATCAAAGCATCAAAGCTGTCCTTCAGAAATTAAAGTAGAAGGGTTGGAAGGAGTTCTTCAAAACCAAAACAAAAGGATGCTAATTGGTAACATGAATGCTTTTGAAAATATACAACATACTGGCAAAGGTAAGCATATAGTGAAATTAGTCAGGTCCAGAATACTCTAATACTGTAATATGGCAATGTGTTAACTACTTAACTCTAGTGTAAAGGTTAAAGTAAAAAAGTTTTAAAATTATGTACAGCGGGCAGCCCGGGTGGCGCAGCAGCTTAGTGCTGCCTTCAGGACAGGGCCTGATCCTGGAGACCCGGGATCGAGTCCCATGTCAGGCTCCCTGCATGGAGCCTGCTTCTCCCTTTGCCTGTGTCTCTACCTCTCTCTCTCTCTCTCTGCATATCTCTCATGAATAAATAAATAAAATATTAAAAAAATAAAATAAAATAAAATTATGTACAGCTAAACAATTTGTTAATGGATACACAATACAAAATGATTTTAAATAATATAGAGACATCAAAAATATAAAAGAGGGAGTAAAAGAATAGAGCTTTTGTATATGATTGAAGTTAAATTGCTACCAACATAAAATAGACACACTCACATATATGTGTATGTGTATATATGTATATGTGTGTGTGTGTGTGTATATATATATATATAAAGGTTTGCGTAAGGCTCATAGTAACCACAAAAAAGAAACCTAGTGTAGACTCATAAAAGATAATGAGAAGGGTATCAAAGCATACAACTAAAGGAAATCATCAATTCACAAAAGATAGCAATAGAGGAAGAAATAAAACAACTACAAAACAGCCAGAAAAAAATTAATAAGATGGCATTAGTAAGTCCTTACCTACCAATAATTACTGTAAATGTAAGTGGATTGACTTGTCCAACAAAAGGCAGAGTGGCTGGGTGGATTAAAAAAAAAACAAGACTCAAATTATATACTGCCTACAAGAGACTCACTTTAGTGTTAAGGACATAAGTTCAAGATGAAAGGATTACAAATGATATTCCATATGAGTGAAAACCAAAGAGAGCAAGAATTGTACTTATATCAGACAAGATAGGCATTAAGCAAAAAATGGTAATAAAAAGAGACAAAGATGGTATATATATATATATATATATATATATATATATATATATATATGAACCCAACATCAGACAGCCTAAATATATTAAGCAAATACTAACAGATCCAAAGGGAGTAATAGACAACAATACAATAACAGTAGGGGACATCAATACCCCACTTTTAACTATGGATAGCCATCCAGACAAAAAGTCAACAAGGAAATATACATGAACCACACTTTAGACCAAATGGATCTAATAGGCATATGCAGAACACTCCATTTAACAGCACCAGAATACACATTCTTCTCAAGAGCACATAAAATATTCTCCAGGATAGATCATATGATAGGTTGCAAAATAAGTCTCAGTTAATTTAAGAAGATTGAAATTATACTGAGTAACTTTTCTGACCAAGATGATATAAAACTAGAAATCAATGATAGGAGGAAAACTGGAAAATTTATAAATATGTGGAAATTAACATACAACTAAACAAACAATGTATCAACAAAGAAATAAAGAAGAAATTTTAAAATCTTGAAACAAATTAAAATGGAACAACATATAAAAACCCATGGGATGCTGTAAAAGCATATCTAAGAGGGAAGCTTATAGTGATAAATGTCTACATTAAGATTACAGAAAGATCTCAAATAAATAACCTAATTGTACATCTCAAGATACTAGAAAAAGAATAAACTAAGCTCAAGTTAACATAAAGAAGTAAATCACAAAGATCAGAGCAAACATAAATGAAATAGATAAGGATAAAAATAGAAAAGATAAACAAATTAAGAGTTTTTTAAAAGATAAAATTGACAAACCTTAGCTACTAAATCAAAAAAAAAGAGAGAAGATTAAATAAATAAAAACAGAGGGGCACCTGGGTGGCTCAGTTGGTTGGGTATTGAACTCTTTGTTTTGGTTCAAGTCATGATTTCAGGGTCGTGGGCTTGAGCCCCACATCGGGCTCTGTGTTCAGCATGGGGTTTACTGGAAGTTGTCTCCCTCTCTTTCTCCCTCTGCTTGCAGTCTCACAGTTTCTCTCATAAATAAAATCTTTAATAGAAAATCATAAAATTAATAAAAACAGAAATAAAGAAGAGACAGTAAAACTGATACCACAAAAATATAAAGGATCATGACAGAATGCTATAAACAATTATATGC
The DNA here is from genome assembly GCF_011100685.1 of Canis lupus familiaris. Lineage (NCBI taxonomy): Eukaryota > Metazoa > Chordata > Mammalia > Carnivora > Canidae > Canis > Canis lupus. The sequence goes on along the minus strand of NC_049260.1, from coordinate 57,857,303 downwards.
CCACAAACTGGATAACCTAGAAGAAATGGATGAATTCCTAGATACATAGACCCTACCAAGGCTGAGAGGAAGATGGTGGTGGTCCAGTAGGAGGACCCTAGGCTCATTTCCTCCCACAAACACAGCTAGATAACTATCAAATAATCCTAAATACCCCAGAAATAGACCTCAAAACTGACAGAACAAACTCCACAACTAAAGGGAAAGGTCACATCAAAAAAGTTAAGAAGTGTGAAGATGTGGTTTAGGGGAAAAACAGATCACAGATGCTGTGGAAGGGAGGGAGCTGTGGTTACAGAGAGCTGTGAAAGGGAGAGGAGCACCGAGGGGGATGCACGAGGAGAAGGTTTCCCCAAAGCCATTGGCTTAGAAAATGAGAGAGACTGAATTTCATGAGTTCTTATAACCAGTAGAGCTTAACGCCTAGAGATTACAAGGTCAGCAGTCTTGGCTGTGATAGAGCCCAGAGGGCATTGTGCTGCTCCTGGAGAAAAGACAAGCAGACATCCAGGAGGAGACAGTGTGGAAACAGTGATCTCAAGAGCAACTGGAGTAGAAGTGGGGAGATTATTTGCTCTTCTTGGAGCCATCTCTGAGAGGCAGTGTTCATAGAGACACCTCTCCAGAAAGAAAGTTGCTGGCCTGCAACATTTCCCCCAGCCATCCCTCAGCATAAACACAGAGCCATCTCGGGGAAGAAGCACAGCACTAATACTTGCTGCCCAACTTGCATTCACCAAGGCCCACCCTCCTGTGTTCCAGTGTGACTGCCCTTCTCAGTCATGCTTGCCTCAGTCCCAGTGCAATGGGTCCCTCCCCCAAAAGACCAGCATAAACCCCTGCTCAAACAGCATTTCATAACCAGAGAGTTCTGAAAGACCTGAATTCTTGTGGAGGTGGCATTAGGTCTCTGTCTCACAAGCAGACCAGATCACACCGAGTTAAAACTCACACATTCAGGACAGGGACCCACACTTCCCACAGCAGGAAAGGAGAGCCTCTGCAGACAAGTGTCCTGAAAGATAGAGCTGCTAAAACACAATAGAAGAATGCATGCAGCACACACTGGAGATACCCCTGAAGCACCAGGCCCTGAGTATTACATGATTTCTTCTTCATAAGGCCATTACTTTCAGAAGCAGGAGATAAAACTGGCTTTTCTCACACAAAGAAGTCAGAGATTTAGACAAAAATGTTAAGATGGAGGAATTTATCCCAAATGAAAGAACAAGATAAAGCCATGGCCAGAGATCTAAGAAAAACAGATTTAAGTAGCATACCTGATGGAGAATTTAAAGCAACAATCATAAGATTCAGAAAAGAAGGCATCAGTGAGACCCTTACCACACAGATAAAGAGTTTAAAAAGAATCAATCAAAGATGGAAAGTAAAATAAACAAGTTTGGAAACAAGCTTGATGCAATGAACAGCAGGCTGGAAGAAGCAGATGAATGAGTTAATGATCTGAAAGTCAAAGTAATGGAAAGTAAGCTGAACAAAAGGGAGAAAGGGGAATTATGCAACATGAGAAGAAACTTAGGGAGCTCACTAACTCCATCAAATATATTATTTGTATTATAGAAGTCCCAGAAGAAAAAGAGAGAAAAGGGTGAAGAAAATTTATTTGAAGAAGTAATAGCTGGAAACATTCCAAATCTAGGGAAGGAAACAGACATCCAGATCCCAGAGGCACAGAGAACTCCCATCCAAATCAGTAAAAGCAGGCCAACGCAAAGACATATTGTAATTAAATTGGCAAAATATAGTGACAAAGAAAAAAATCTTAAAAACAGCAAAACAAAAGAAGTCCTTACCTAACAAGGGAAAACCCACAAGGCTAGCTGGAGATTTCTCAACAGAAACTTGGCAAGCCAGGAGAAGCATGATATATTCAAAATGCTGAATGGGAAAACTCTGAAACCAAGAATACTCTATCAAGCAAGACTAGCATTCAGAATAGAGTATAAGAATGAATAAAAGAATTAAGACCCATCTACATATTGACTATAAGAGACCTATTTTAGACCTAAAGATGCTTGCAGGTTGAAAGTGAGGGGATGAAGAAACATTTATCATGCAAATGGATATCAAAAGAAAGCCAGAGAAGAGGGGCACCTGGGTGGCTCAGTTGGTTAAGCACCTGCCTTTGGCTCAGGTCATGATCTCAAGGTCTTGGGATCCAGCCCTGCATTAGACTCCCTGCTCAGTGGGAAGTATGCTTCTCCCTTTCCCTCTGCCTGCTGCTCCACCTGCTTATACTTTCTCTCTGGTAAGTAAATAAAATCTTAAAAAAAAAAAGAAAGAAAGAAAGCTAGAGTAGCAATACTTACATCTGACAAACTGGACTTTTAAACAAAGACTGTAGAATCAGATAGGAGACTGGCAAGATGGCCAAAGAGTAGGGGTCCTCAACTCATCTGGTCCCACAAACTTATCTAGATAACTTTCAAAACATCCTGAACACCTACAAATTCGACCTGAGATGTAAAGAGAGAACAGCTGGAATGTTACAGAGAGAAAAGTTTTTGCTTCTAACAAGGTAGGAAGATGAAAAAAAAACAAAAAAGGAATAAAGTTGGGGAGGGGAACCATGACTATCAGGGCTAAAGCGGATCTGCAAAAGCCTCTAGGGTATGAAAGCCCAGCCCTAGACAAGCGGGAACTTTAAAAATCCATGCTTGGGTTTTCCCTGACAGAAAAGTGCTTAGCAGAGTAATCAGGCAGAATGACAGGTGGGGCAGTGAAGCATCAAGATTCCTGGAGTCATTATAAGAGGAGAAGCGCCCAGGGGAAAGCTCACCGCAAACCATGGTCAGATATTGGTAAAGGGCTAGAGCACGGCAGTCCTCCAGGGCATTTGGGAGAAGCCCACTGGTTATGGGGCCAGCTCTGGAGCTGCCTTTACCTACAGCCTGGCAACGGACAGAGGTGGCTGTACTCCATTCCCTGCAGGAGAGGCAGTCCCCAGGAAAACAGGTCCAGTGGGCACAGGGCCCTGGATCCAAGGGTGCCAAAGTGGACAGAGCCAGCTATCTTCTGTTCCCCCTGACACAGGTGGAAACTGAGGGGGGTACAGGAAAGAGAACTCTCCTGCCACTGGGTGCCCAGAAAGCTGTGCAGATCAGTGCACCCATGATGCTCCCCAGGAGCATCTAGACCAGTATGGACTGGGAGACTGCACTTAGTTACTCACTGGGAGCTTGACTCCAGAGCTGGAAATTTGGCCACTGCCAATTTTTTTCTTCTGTGTTTTACACTAAGCCCAGGACCTGTCAAAGGGTGGGGCATCTCTGCCCAGGCACAGATACCTGAGAATCAGCGCACCAGACCCCTCCCCAAGAAGAACAGCTGAAAGAACAAGGGAAAAGCAAGTTTACTGAACAAGCAGCACTGGAAAGTTCCAGGACTGGGGGAAAATAGTATATAGAACTAGCGGGCCTTTTTTTTTTTTTTTCACTACAACTCGTTTTTATATCAGGCTACAAATTTCCAGTTAGTATTTGTAACTTCCAGTTAGTATTTGTAGCATTTCCAGTAGTTATTTGTAAAATAAGTACAATATTTTACCAACTCTCCATTTTTAAGTTTTGTCCTTTTTGACTTCCATATTTCTACAATTACATGTCTTAGATATATTTTTCACTTCTGAATTCCCTTCAATATACTCAATTTAATATTTTTTAAAGATTTTATTTATTCACGAGAGACACACACACACAGAGAGAGACAGACAGACAGACAGACAGAGACAGAGAAAGGCAGAGACACAGGCAGAGGGAGAAGCAGGCTCCATGCAGGGAGCCCGACGTGGGACTCTATCCCAGGACTCCAGGATCATGCCCTGGGCTGAAGGCAGGCACTAAGCCACTGAGCCACCCAGGGATCCCATCATATTCAATTTAATTTTGCTGGATATACAAGACATGGGTTTTTGTTTTGTCTGTCTCGTTTTGTTTTACAATAGTGGAAGTTAGTACCTTCTAACACACAACCAAAATACACCCAGAACCAAGTGGAATACTGTGTTGGTTTATTCTGTGAGATTATTTTCTCTCTTCCTTCTCATTTTGCCCCACTCTTTTATCTTCTTTATGTTTTTGTGGTCAATGTTGGGGCCTTATATAAGTATTGCTGGTTTATATAAATTTGCAATGGAGCATCTTCTAACATACAGAACAAAAAACACTCAAAACCAATAGGATCACCCTCTTGGTCCCCTCAGGGAGATTACATTATTTCTCCACTACCACTTCCTCACCACTACCATAGCCCTCTTTTTTTCTTTCTTTTTTTTTCTCAATTATTTTTGGTTTTGGGTTTTTTATTTTTACTACTTTGTTTTAAAATTTGTTTTTCACTTTATTTTTTAAAATATTTTATTTATTTATTCATAGAGACAGAGAGAGAGGGAGAGGCAGAGACACAGGCAGAGGGAGAAGCAGGCATCATACAGAGAGCCTGATGTGGGACTCGATCCAGGGTCCCCAGGATCACGCCCTGGGCTGCAGGCGGCACTAAACCACTACACCACCAGGGATGCCCTGTTTTTCACTTTAATTGTCTTTTTGTTTTATTTGGTTCTATTTTTCTTTTTCTTTTATTTTCTGGTCTCTGACTTCTTCGAAATCATCTAGGGTATATTTTACTTAGGTTGTGGTTGAAATTTTTGACTCAGCTCGCTCATACAGGCACTCTGCACTTGACAAAATGACTAGAAGGAAGAATTCACCACAAAAGAAAGAACTGGAAGCAATACTCTCTGCCACAGACTTACAGAATGTGGATTTAAGTACAAGTCAGAAAGTCAGTTCAGAAGCACAATTATAGAGTTACCTATGGCTCTGGAAAAAAAGTGTAAAGGACTCTAGAGACTTCATTACTGAGAATTGAAATCTAATCAGACCGAAATTAAAAATAATTTAGCTGAGATGCAATCCAAACTGGATGCTCTAACTGCTAGGGTTAATGAGGTGGAGGAGTGAGTGACATAGAAGACAAGTTGATGGAAACAAGGAAAGCTGAGCAAAAAAGAGAAAAAACAATAAGGATTTCACAAGGAAAGGCCTAGGGGAAAAAATGATAGCTTGAGAAGGAAGAATATACATCTAATTGGGATTCCAGTAGAGGCTGAGAGAGAGAGATGCAACCAAAAAGTATATTTGAACAAATAATAGCTGAGAACTTCCTTAATCTGGAGAAGGAAATAGGCATTCTGATCCAAGAGATAGAGAGAACTCCCCCCAAAAAATCAATAAAAAACCATTCAAAAACTCAACATTTAATAGTGAAACTTGTAAATTTCAAAGACAAAGAGAAAATTCTTAAAGCAGCTCAAGACAAGAGACACTTAACTTAAATGGGGAGAAATATCAGATTAACAGCAGACCTCTCCACAGAGACCTGGCAGGCCAGAAAGGGCTGGCAGGATACATACAGGGTATTAAATGAGGAAAACATGCAGCCAATAATACTTTATCCAGCAAGACTGCCATTCAGAATAGAAGGAGAGATAAAGAGTTTCCAGGATAGGCAGAAATTGAAAGAATACATGACCACCAAACCGGCTCTACAAGAAATATGAAGAGGACCCCATAAAAGAAAGAGGGAGCCCAAAGAAACAATCCACAAAGACAGAGACTGTGCAGGTAATACGATGACACTAAATTCATATCTTTCAATAGTTACTCTGAACGTGAACGGGCTAAATGATCTCATCAAAAGACGTAGGGTATCAGATTGTTTAAAAAAGCAAGACCCATCTATATGCTGTCTACAAGAGACTCATTTTAGAACAAAGGACACCTGTAGCCTGAAAATGAAGGGGTGGGTAACTATTTACCACTCAAATGGTCCTCAAAAGAAAGCCAGAGTAGCAATCCTCATATCAGATAAATTAGGTGTTCTACCAAAGACTGTACTAGGAGATAAAGAGGGACACTATATCATACTTAAAAGGTCTTTCCAACAAGAAAATGTAACAATCATGAATATATTTATGCCCCTAATGTGGGAGCCGCCAAGTATATCAATCAATTAATAACCAAAGTAAAGAGATACTCAGATAATAATACACTAACTGTAGGAGACTTCAACAAGGCATTCTCAGAAAATGACAGATATTCTTTTTTTTTTAATGACAGATATTCTAAGCAGAACATCACCAAAGAAACAAGGGCCTTGAATGATACACTGGACGAAAAAGATTTCACAGACAAATACAGAACCCATCTGAATGCAACTGAATACACATTCTTCACAAATGCACATGGAACTTTCTCCAGAATAGATCACCCACTGGGTCACAAATCAGGTCTCAACTGATACCAAAAGATTGGGATTGCCCCCTGCATATTTTCAGACCACAATGCTTCAAAACTCAATCACAAGAAGAAATTTGGAAGAAACTCAAACACATGGAAGTTAAAAAGCATCTTACTAGAAGATGAATGGGTCAACCAGGAAATTAGAGAATAATTTAAAAGATTCATGGAAACTATTAAAATGAAAATACAACTGTTCACAATCTTTGGGATACAAGAAATGCGGTCCTAAAAGGAAAATACATCACAATACAAGCCTCCCTCAAAAAATTGGAAAAAACTCAAATACACAAGCTAATCTCGCACCTAAAGGAATTGGAGAGAGAACAGCAAGTAAAGCCTAAATGAATCAGAAGAAGAGAGATAATAAAGATTGGAGCTGAACTCAATGAAATAGAGACCAGAAGGATTGTAGAAGAGATAAACAAAACCAGGATCTGATTTTTAAAAAGAATTAACAAGATAGATAAACCCCTAGTCAGTCTTATTAAAAAGAAAAGATGCAAATCAATAAAATCATGAATGAAAGAGGAGAGATCACAACCAAATGCCAAGGAAATACAAATGACTTTAAAAATGTATTATGAGCAACTATATGCCAACAAATTAGGCAATCTAAAATATATGGATGCATTTTCGGAAACCCACAAATTACCAAAACAGTAACAGGAAGACATAGAAAACCTGAACAGCCAATAACCAGAGAACAAACTGAAGCAGTCATCAAAAACCTCAAAAGACACGAAAGTCCAAGGCCAGATGGCTTCCTAGGGGAATTCTACAAAATATTTAAGTAAGAAATAATACCTGTTCTACTAACCCCATTTCAAAGGATAGAAAGGGAGGGAACACTTTCAAACTCGTTTTATGGGGCCAGTGTTACCTTGTTTCCAAAACCAAAGACTCCACCAAAAAGGAGAATTACAGACCAATATCCTTGAAGAACATGGATGCAAAAATTCTCACCAAGATATTAGCCAATAGGTTCCAACAATACATTAAGAGGATTATTTACCATGACCAAGTGGGATTGATCCCCAGGATGCAAGGATGGTTCAACACTCGCAAAACAATCAACGCGATAGAACACATCAATAAGAGAAAAAATAAGAACCATACAATCCTCTCAATAGATGCAGAGAAAGTATTTGACAAAATACAGCATCCATTCCTGATTAAAACTCTTCAAAGTATAGGGATAGAGGGAAAATTCCTCAATATCTTAAAAGCCATTTATAAAAGCCCACAGCAAATATCATTTTCAAAGGGGGAAAAAACGAGACCCTTTCACCTAAGATCAGGAACATGACAGGAATATCCACTCTCACCACATTATTCAACATACTCTAGAAGTACCAGCCTAACCAATCAGACAACAAAAAGAAATAAAAGGCATTCAAATTGGCAAAGAAGAAGTCAAACTCTCCCTCTTTGCAGATGACATAATACTATATAGAGAAAACCCAAAAGACTCCACCTCAAGATTGCTAGAACACATGCAGCAACTCAGCAATGTGGCAGGATATAAAATCAATGCATAGAAATCAGTGGCATTTCTATATACTAACAATAAGACTGAAGAAAGAGAAATTAAGGAATCAATCCCATTCACAATTACACCCAAAAGCATAAGATACTTAGGAATAAACCTAACCAAAGAGGTAAAGGATCTATACCCTAAAAACTACAGAAAGCATCTGAAAGAAATTGAGAAAGATGTAAAGAGATGGAAAAACATTCCATGCTCATGCATTGGAAGAATAAATATTGTGAAAATGTCTATGCTACCCAGGGCAACTTACACATTCAATGCAATCCCTATCAAAATACCATGGATTTTGGGATCCCTGGGTGGCTCAGTGGTTTAGTGCCTGCCTTCAGCCCAGGGCATGATCCTGGAGTCCCAGGATCGAGTCTCACATTGGGCTTCCTGCATGGAGCCTGCTTCTCCCTCTGCCTATGTCTCTGCCTCTCTCTCTCTCTCTTTCTCTCTCTCTCTTTCTGTGTGTGTGTGTGTGTGTGTGTGTGTGTGATGAATAAATAAGTAAAGTCTTTTTAAAAATACCATGGACTTTCTTCATAGAGTTGGAACAAAGAAACTTAAGATTTGTATGGAATCAGAAAAGACCCCAAAGAGCCAGGGGAATATTGAAACAGAAAACCAATGCTGGGGGCACCACAATGCCGAATTTCAAGCTGCATTACAAAGCTGTGATCATCAAGACAGGGTGGTACTAGCATGAAAACAGACACATAGATCAATGGAACAGAATAGAGAACCCAGAAATGGGCCTCTAACTCTATGGTCAACTAATATTCAACAAAGCAGAAAAGACTACCACTGGAAAAAGGGCAGTCTCTTCAATAAATGGTGCTGGGAAAATTGGAGGTCCACATGCAGAAGAATGAAACTGGACCATTCTCTTAAACCATACACAAAGATAAACTCAAAATGGATGAAAGATCTAAATGTGAGACAAGTATCCATCAAAATCCTAGAGGAGAACACAGGCAACAACCTTTTGAACTTGGCTATAGCAACTTCTTGCAAGATATATCTATGAAAGCAAGGGAAACAAAAGCAAAATTAACTACTGGGACTTCATCAAGATAAAAAACTTCTGCACAGCAAAAGAAGCAGTCAGCAAACTAAAAGACAACCTACAGAATGGGAGAAGATATTTGCAAATGATGTATCAGATAAAGGGTTAATATCCAAGATCTATAAAGAACTTATTAAACTCAACAGCAAAGAAACAAACAATCCAATAATTAAATGGTCAGAAAATATGAACAGAAATTTCTCCATAAAAGACATAGATATGGCCCACAAGCACATGAGAAAATGCTCCACATCACTTGCCATCAGGGAAATACAAATCAAAACCACAATGAGATACCACCTCACACCAGTGAGAATGGGGGAAATTAACAAGGCAGGAGACAACAAATTTTGGAGAGGATGTGGAGAAAGGGGAACCCTCTTGCACTGTTGGTAGGAATGCAAACTGGTACAGACACTCTGGAAAACAAAGTGGAGGTTCCTCAAGAAGTTAAAAATCAAACTACCCTATGACCCAGCAATTGCACTACTGGGTATTTATCCCAAAGATACTGATGTAGTGAAATACTGGGACACCTGCACCCCAATGTTCGTAGCAGCAATGTCCACAATAGCCAAACTGTGGAAGGACTCACGATGTCCTTCCACAGATGAATGGATAAAGAAGATGTGGGATATATATACAATGGAATATTACTCAGCCATCAGAAGAGATGAATATCCACCATTTGCTTCTTCGTGGATGGAACTGGAGGGTATTATGCTGAGTGAAATAAGTCAGTCAGAGAAGGACAATCATCTCATGGTTTCACTTATACGTGGAATATAAGAAATAGTGAAAGGGGTTATGAAGGAAAGGAGGAGAACTGAGTGAGAAAAATTAGAGAGGGAGTCAAACCATGAGAAACTCCTAACTCTGGGAAACTAACAGAAGGTTGTGGAAGGGGAGGTGGGTGGGGGCATGGGGCAACTAACTGGATGATGGTCACTGAAGAAGTTACTTAATGGGATGAGCACTGGGTGTTATACTATATGTTGGCAAATTGAATTTAAGTTAAAATTTTTTTAAAAAATTAATTAATTAATTAATTAAAAAATGTAAAAAATGTCCATATATTAAAAACCCACAACTAATATCATCCTCAGTGGGGAAGAACTGAAAGCCTTTTCTCTATGGTCAGGAACAAGACATGGAAGTCCACACTCACCACCATTCATTCAACATAGTACTGCAAGTCCTAGGCCCAGCAATAAGACAACAAAAAGAAATTAAAGGCATCCAAATAAGCAAGGAAGAGGTATAACTTACATTGTTTGCAGATGACATAATCTCCTATATAGAAAACCCAAAACACTCCACCAAAACCTGTTAAAAATGATAAATGAATTCAGTAAAGTCACAAGATAGAAAATCAATGTACAAGAATTTGTTGCATTTATATACACCAACAATGAAGCAACAGAAAGAGAAATTAAGGAATCAATCTCATTGATAATTGCACCAAAAACCATAACATATGTATGTATAAGCCTAACCAAAAAGATGAATACCTTGTACTCTGAAAACTGTAAAATGCTTATGAAAGAAATTGAAGATAACACAAATGGATAGACATTCCATGCTTATAGACTGAAAGAAAAATATTGTTAAAATGTCTATATTGCCCAAAGTACACATTTAATGCAATCCCTATCAAAATGCCAACAGCATTTTTGCGTGAAATTTGAGTGAAACAACAAAAGACCCTGAATAGCCAAAGCATTCTTGAAAAAGCAAAGTAATGCTGGAGGCATCATAATTCTGGGCTTCAAGATATATTACAAAGCTGTAGTGATCAAAACAGTATAGCACTGGCACACAAATAGACACATAGATCAATGGAACAGAATAGAAAAATCAGAAATGAACCCACAATTATATGGTCAATCAATCTTTGACAAAGCAGGAAAGAATATACAATAGTAAAAAAAAAAGTCTCTTCAACAAATGGTGCTGGGAAAACTGGTTAGCAACATGCAAGAGTGAAACTGGACCACTTTCTTATACCACACACAAAAATAAATTCAAAATTGATTAAAGTCTTAAATGTGAGACAGAGACCATAAAAATCCTAGAAGAGAACACAGACAGTAACCTCTTAGACATCAGCAATAATAACTTATTTATAGAGATGTGTTGTAAGGCAAGGAAAACAAAAGGAAAAATAAACTATTGGGACTTCATCAAGATAACTTTTACACTGTGAAGGAAATAACAAAATTAAAAAACAACATACAGAATGGGAGAAAATATTTGCTAATGACATATCTGATAAAAGGTTAGTATCAAAAATATATTCAAAAAACTTAGAAAACTTAGCACCCAAAAAACAAATAATCCAATTTAAAAATGTGCAGAAAAAATAAAAATAAAAATATGCAGAAAACATGAATAGACATTTTTCCCAAGAAGACATACAGATGACCAATAGACCCATGAAAAGATGCTCAATATCATTCATCATCAGGGAAATGCAAATCACAACTACAATGAGATATCACTTCACACCTGTCATAATGACTAAAATCAATAACACAAGAAACAACAGGTGTTGCCAAGGTTGTGGAGAAAGGGAAACCCTCTTACACTGTTGGTGGGAGTGCAAACTGGTGCAGCTACTCTGGAAAACAATATGGAAGGTCCTCAAAATGTTAAAAGTGAACTATCTTACAATCCAGGAATTGCACTACTAGGTATTTACCCAAAGAATACAAAAATACTGGGATCCCTGGGTGGCTCAGTGGTTTAGCAGCTGCCGTAGGCCCAGGGCGTGATGTGATCCTGGAGTCCCGGATCGAGTCCCACATCGGGCTCCCTGCATGGAGCCTGCTTTTCCCTCCACCTATGTCTCTGCCTCTCTCTCTCTCTCTGTGCCTCTCATGAATAAATAAATAAAATCTTTTAAAAAATACAAAAATACTAATTCAGAGGGTTACATGCATCTCAATATTTGTAGCAAAATTATCTACAATAGCCAAGATATGGAAGCAGCCTATGGTGTCCATCGACTGATGAATGGCTAAGGAAGATGTGATCTATATATTATATAGAATGAAATTTTGTCATTTTTAAAATTGCAAGAACATAGGGCAGCCTGGGTGGCTCAGCGGTTTAGCGCCGCCTTCAGCCCAGGGCATGTTCCTGGACACCCGGGATCAAGTCCCACATCAGGTTCCCTGCATGGAAACTGCTTCTCCCTCTGCCTGTGTCTCTGCCTCTCTCTCTGTCTCTCTCATAAATAAATAAATAAAATCTTTTTAAAAAATTAAAAAATAAAAATAAAATTATAACAACATAGTTGGAGCTTAAGAGTATTATGTGAAGCAAGGTAATTCATCCAGGGAAAGACAAATACCATATGATTTCACTCATACATGGAATTTAAGAAACCAAACAAACAAGCAAAGGAAAAAGAGAGAGAGGCAAACCAGGAAACAGACTCTTAAAACTGTAGACATCAAACTGATGGTTACCAGAGAGGAGGTGGATGGGGGGAATGGGTGAAATACATGATGGGGATTAAGGAGTGAACTTGTGATGAACACCAGTTTGGTGTATGGAAGTGTTGAAACACTATATCGTACACCTGAAACTAATAATGCACTGTAAATTAACTAACTGGAATTTAAATAAAAACAAAACAAAACCAATAAACCTACCAAGACTAAATCATGGAGAAATATAATTATAAATTAAAGCAAAATTAATTCCAATCCTTCTCAAACTGTCCTAAAGAAATTAAAGAATGAAGAAGAAGGAAAACTCCCAAACTATCTTAGAAGGTCATTATTACCTTAACATCTGTGAGATAATAGAAACATATATATTAGTGTCTGCCTCTGGTTCTTGATACAGAGCTCCTGAAACCCTTGTAATTTCCTAAGTGATAAGGGCACCAGGAACATATTTTGCTCTAATGTTTAGTCTTTGACCCTAGTTCTTGACACAAGTCTCCTGAAACCCTTATAATTTCCAGGATAATAGGAGTGTCTTTTATTCTAATGAGGCAACTCTGAGTGGGTTGCTGGATGGCCCCTGGGTGAGGGCTGGTAACTGAAAAGACCAAGCCATGATTAGAAGCTTACAATTTTCACCTCCCCATTTTCTTGATATGAGAGAAGGGTTGAAAATGGAGTTAATGATCAATCATGCCTACATGATAAAGCCTGCACAAAATCCCAAAAGTATAGGGTTCTGACATCTTTCAGGTTGATGAACACATGATGGTACTGAAACAGTGGCATGCCCTTTCTCCATACCTTGCCCTATTTAACTCTTCTGTTTGGATGTTCTTGGGTATTATGTCCTTTTACAATAAACCGGTGATCTATTAGGTAAAATGCTTCTCTAAGTTCTGTAAGCCACTCTAGAAAATTAGTCAAACCCAAAGAAAGGGTCATTGGAACCCCCAGTCTGTAGTATGTTGGTTAGAAGCACAGGTGATAACCTGGGCTTGCAAATGGCACCTGAAGCTGAAGTTGGTGGGGGGCATCTTGTAGGACTAAACCTTTAATCAGGGGACTCTGATAGTATCTCTGAGTAAATAGTGTCAGAATTGAGTTGAATTCTTGGACTTCTTGCTGGTGTCTAAGAATTTATTGATGATGTAGGGAAATGCCTCTACACATTTGCTGACCAGTAGTGAAGTGTTAGTAGTAAAGGTGACTCACAAGAAAGAAAGACTGTAGGGAAGAGCTAGGTTTTTCCATATACAGGGGTAGAAACATTAGGTTTTTTCATTATTACGACATTATTACATTATTACAACATCAAAATCAGATAAAGATACCATAAGAAAAAATTATGGACCAATATCCCTGATTAATATTGATGAATTGTTTTAAAAAATACTAGCAATCTGAATTCAATAGCACATTAAAAGAGACATACACTATGATCAAGTGGGATTTATCCCTGGGATGCAGGATGGTTCAACATATGCAAATCAATAAATGTGACACACCACATTAATAGAATGAAAAATAAAAACTTGAGCATCTCAATAGTTGCAGAAAATGACAAAATTTAACATCCTTTTATGATAAAGACCCTTAACAAACTAATTATAGAAGAAACAGATTTCAAAACAATAAAGGCCATATATGACAAACCCACAGCCAACCATACTCAAGTGAAAGATTGAAAGCTTTTCCTCTAAGATCAGGAATAAGATAAACATGCATACTCTCATCACCCTTATTCAACACAGCACTGAAGACTTAAACAGAAAGACTAGGCAAGAAGAAAAACTAAAAGGAATTCAAATAATAAATGTAGAACTAAAATTGTCTTTGTTTACAGAGAATATTTTTTTAAGATTTATTTGTTTATTTGAGAGAGAGAGAGCACCTGAACAGGGAGAGGGGTAGAGGGAAAGGAGAGAGAGAATCTCCACCAGACTCCTCACTTAGTGTAGAGCCTGATGCAGGGACCCATGCAGGGCTTGATCCCAGAGCCATGTGATCATGACCTGAACTGAAATCAAGACTCAGCTGCTTAACCAACTAAGCCATCCAAGTACCCCCAGATGATATGATTTTATTTATAGAAAATTCTAAAGATTTCACCAAAACACTGAGAACTAATCAATTTAGTGAAGATGTAGGATAAAAATCAACATACAGAAATCAATTGTTTTTATACATGAACAAAGCATCTGAAAAATAAATAATGAAAACAATCCCATTCACAATAGGATTCAAAACAATAAAATATTTTGGAATAAATTTATTAATATTTTGGAATAAATATTTTTAAGGAGATAAAAGACATATACACCAAAACTTATAAGACTTTAATAAAAAGAAAAAAACTGAAGAAAACAAATGAATGAAAAGACAGCCCATGTTTATGGATCAGAAGAATTCATATTATTAAAATATCAGAAAGAGAGAACATGAAGACTCCGAACTCTGGGAAATGAACTAGAGGTGGTGGAAGGGGAGGAGGGCGGGGGGTGGGAGTGAATGTGTGGCGGGCACTGAGGGGCGCACTTGACGGGATGAGCACTGGGTGTTATTCTGTATGTTGGCAAATTGAACACCAATAAAAAATAAATTTATTATTAAAATAAAATAAAATAAAATGTCCATACTACCCAAAGCTATCTATAGATTCAATGGAATCCCTATCAAAATTCCAATGTCATTTTTTTGCAGAAATAGGAAAAAAAATCCTAAAATTCATATGGAGCCACGAAGGATTCCAAATAAGCAAAATAATCTTGAAAAAAGCTAGAGGCATTGCATTTCCTGATTTCAAACTATACTACACAAATATAGTAATAAAAACAGCATGGCATTGGCATAACAATATACACAGACCAATGGAACAAAGTTGAGAGCCCCAAAATAAACCTAATATTTGACAAGAAAGCCCAAAATACTCAATGGGAAAAGGATAGCCTCTTCAACAAATGGTGCTGGGAAAACTAGATAGCCATATGTAGAAGAATTAAATTGGATACCCGTCTTACAGTATTCACAAAATTAACTCAAAATGGCTCAAAGACTTAGGCATGAGAGTATTTCTGGGATATGACACCAAAAACATAAGAAACAAAAGCAAAATCAAATAAGTGGGGGCTGCATCAAACTAAAAAGCTTCTGTACAGCAAAGGAAATAATCAACAAAATGAAAAGTGAACCTGTGGAGAAGGAGAAAATATTTGCAAATCATGTATCTGAAAAGAGGATAATATCCAAATATAAAGGATTCACTCAACTCAGTAGAACTTAGTAGCAAAATAAAACAAAACAACTGAATTACAAAATGGTAAGAGGAACTGAATAGACATTTTTCCAAAGAAAACATACAAATGGCCAACATACACATGAAAATGTGCTCAATATCACTAATCATCAGGGAAATGCAAATCAAAACCACAATGTGATATCTTTCTTATATCTGTTAGAATGGCTATTATTAAAAACATAAGAGATAAGAAGTGCTGTCTAGTATGTGGAGAAGAGGGAACCCTTGCACACTATTTGTGAGAATGTAAATCAGTGCAGCCACTTGAAAACTACATGGAGATTCCTCAAAAAAATATAAATAGAACTACCAGATGATCCAGCAGTCTCACAACAAAGGACTAGTATCTAGGATCTATAAAGAACACTCAAAACTCAGCAGTAATAAAGCAAATAGCCCCATTAGTGCACAAAAGGGATGCCTGGGTGGCTCAGCGGTTGAGCGTCTGCCTTCTGCCCAGGGCATGATCCTGGAGTCCCAGGATCGAGTCCCACGTCGGTCTCCCTGCATGGAGCCTGCTTCTCCCTCTGCCTGTGTCTCTGCCTCTCTCTTTCTGTGTTTCTCATGAATAAACAAAATCTTAAAAAAAAAGAAATCAAAACAGAAGATTTCTGGAAAATTCACAAATACTTGGCAGATAAATAGCATACTTCTAAGTAACTCAAAGATCAAAGAAGTCAAAAGGGAAATTAGAATATATCACATGCTACATGAAAACAAAAATACAACATAATGAAATTTGTGGAATGCCACTAAAGCTGTATTTGTTGGGGGAAATTTTGTAGCTCTAAAGACCTATCTTACAAAAGAAGAATGATCTCCATACAATAACCTCAGTTTCCACATTAAGAAACTAGAAAGAAAGAGAGCAAATTAAATCTAAAGTGAAAGAAAGATATAAGGGTTAAGTGTAAAAAATAGTGAAAGAGAAAACAGTAAAACAATAGAGAACACCAGTGAAAGCAAAAGGTGTTTCTTGTTGAGAGCATAAATATAATTGATGGAATTTTGGCCAGATTTATCAGGAAAAAATGGGAAAATCCGACACAAATAACTAGTATCAGGAATGAGAGTGATAATGTCACTAAAGATTCTGCAAGTTTTAAAGGATAAAAAGAGAACATTATGAATAACTTTATGACACTGAATTCAACAATTTAGATGAAATACACAAATTCCAGAGCACCTGAATAATTCAGTTGGTTAAGGGTTTGGCTCAGGTCACGATCTAAGGGTGGGATCCAGCCCTACACTGAGCACAGAGCCTGTTTAAGATTCTTTCCTCCCTCTCCTTCTCCCCACCCCTCTGCTTCTCCCATCTTTCAGACTCTCTCTCTCAACCTCTCATAAATAGAAAATAAATAAATAAATAAATATAAACAAACTCCTTTTAAAAATAGACAAATTCCTTGAAAGACACAAATAATTAAAGCTCATTGTTTCGCTGTGATCTCATCTGGAGCTTGAGGTCTCTTCCAAGCTTACTAGTTTGTTGGCAGAATTCATTTCTTTGCAGTCTTAAGACTGAGGTCTTATTTTCTTGCTGGCTATTGGTTGGAGGTGACTCTCAGTTCCTTGTAGCCAACCTCACATTTTAGTCATATTGCCTTTCACAACATGGCACCTTATTTCTTCAAAACCAGCAGAATATCTGTCTCCAGCTCTGCTAAAACAGAATATCATCTCATGAGATTGACTGTCTCATCACTTTTGCAATATAATATAATCTAATTGAGGTATCACATCATATTCACAAGTCTATCCCGCACTTAAGGGAAGGGAATTATACAGGACATATATACCAGGAAGAAGAATCTGGGGGAATCATCTTAGAATTCTGCCCACTACAATCAATCAGGAAGAAAGAGATAAACTGAATAGTCCTCTATCCAATTTTAAAAACCAAACTTGAAGTTAGTACCCTTCTTGCAAAGAAAACCCCATTCAGGCTAGATGGCTTCATTGAAGAATTATTCCAATAATTGAGAAGATAATAAAACGAACCCTGCACAAATGTCAAGAAAAATTTAAATGGGGTAATAGTGAACTCTAATGTAAACTATGGACTTTAATGAAGAATAATATATCAAGGGGCATCTGGCCTGGCTCAGTTGGTGGAGCATGTGACTCTTGATCTCAGGGTCATGAGTTTGAGCACCAAGTTGGGAGTAGAGTTTACTTTTTTAAAAAATGTAATAAACTCAAAAGGATACATGCACCCCCAAATGTTTATAGCAGGATTATCTATAATAGCCAAATTATGGAGATAGCCCAAATGTCCACTGACTGATGAATGGGTAAAAGAGATGTGGTGTATACTATCTTGGCCATCATGACGACTTACAGTTAAAAAAACAATGAAAATGATTTTTAAAACACTTTGGGATAGGGGCACCTGGGTGGCTCAGTGGTTAAGCATCTGCCTTTGGCTCAGATTCCGGGGTCCTGAGATCAAGTCCCACATCAGGCTCCCTGTAGGGATCCTGCTTCTCCCTCTGCCTATGTCTCTGCCTCTCTCTGTGTGTTTCTTATGAATAAATAAACAAAATATTTAAAAATCAATCAATCACTTTGGGATAAATTAGAAGACAGTCCACATCCACCACAAAATATACATAGCTTAAAAGTTGCATCTTTTCTCTCAGCAGGTACCAGTTGTAAATAGGAATGAACTAGGGGCCAAAATATGAAACCAAAATATGAATGAAGCAGTAATGTGTAGCTAGTAATTTCTAGTGTAAACTGTAATGGACATTGTATTCATATTTATTATTTTATACCGTACTTTCCCCATTACTCATGGTTTGCACTTTAATAAGATAAATTCCATAGTTTTTAACATTGCAAAATGAGAATATTTGAACAGTGTATTCTAGAAAGCAGTATACTTGACGAAGCGAATGCTTATATATATTAAGATATAGCCTTAAACCTTTATCTCTAATGCTTTTATTGCCAAATAATTAAAACTTTTAAAAGCATAGGATTATAGTCAGCATGCTGGATTGAGAGGTAAACACTGAAATGGTTAGAGCAGGTAGTGATGCTCTATCAATGTTTTCACTATGTTTATGTTTAGCTGTGATTATGCTACAAAAGTGCAATATTAGTCACGAGCTACCTTGTACCAATGCCTCATATAACTCCAAAGAGGAAAACAGAATTTGATTAACTAAATGCACATGAATTTTTAAGTTACTCCTATTGTCCTTGGCTTGGATGCAATGCCATGCAGATTTATGTGGCTGCTATTTTTACTTAGTTTGATTAATACCTTGAATGGAGAGCCAAACATTCCCTCTTCACCTGACCAGCAATGGCCCTTTGACTGCAGTAGGAAAAAAGAAAAAACAAAAAACCATTTTGTATGAAAATTGGTGGCAACTGGCACTTTAGATCAGAAAAAGGGTTTGTTTATACTTAATGCCTTAGGATGCTATCTGCCCAAAGCTCTGAAAGACTTTAAGATAGAAAGTAATACTACAATACTAGTGAATTTTCATAGAATTGTTACATTTGATAATAAAACCCACCTGTTTGATCTCAAAAAAAAAGATGTGGTGTATAAAAATACAATGGAATATTACTCATCCATAAAGAAGAATGAAATCTTTCCATTTGCAATGACGTACATGAAGCTAGAGAATATTATGCTAAGTGAAATAAGTCACTCAGAGAAAAACAAATACCCTATAATATCACTCATGTGGAACGAATTTAAGAAACAAAACAAATAAGCATAAAGAGAGAGAGAGAGGCAAACAAAGAAATATACTCTTAACTATAGAGAACAAACTGATGGTTATCAGAGGGGAGGTGCGTATTGGATGGGTTAAATAGGTGATAAGGAATAAGGAATGTACTTAGAGTGATGAGCACCCTGTGTTGTATGGAAATGTTGAATCACTAAATTGTACACCTGAAACTAATATTACACTGTATGTTAAATAACTGGAATTTATGTAAGAATTTTTAAAAATAATATTGGCTAATCTAATTATAACAAACATCACTGCAATTTAATGCTAGATGATAATAATAGGGAAACTGCAAGGGAGGGGCAGAGAGTGGTCATGGGGACTCTTTCTGCTCAATTTTTCATGTAAATTTGAAAGTTCTCTGAAAACTAAAATTTTTTTAGTTTTTTCAAATTTAAAGAATTTTCAATTTTTAATAATAAATTTATTTTTTATTGGTGTTCAATTTGCCAACATAGAGAATAACACCCAGTGCTCATCCCGTCAAGTGTCCCCCTCAGTGCCCGTCACCCATTCACCCCCACCCCCCACCCTCCTCCCCTTCCACCACCCCTAGTTCATTTCCCAGAGTTAGGAGTCTTTATGTTCTGTCTCCCTTTCTGATATTTCCTACCCATTTCTTGTTCCTCCCCTTATATTCCCTTTCACTATTATTTATATTCCCCAAATGAATGAGAACATATAATGTTTGTCCTTCTCCAATTGACTTATTTCACTCAGCATAATACCCTCCAGTTCCATCCACATTGAAGCAAATGGTGGGTATTTGTCATTTCTAATGGCTGAGTAATATTCCATTGTATATATAAACCACATCTTCTTTATCCATTCATCTTTCGATGGACACCGAGGCTCCTTCCACAGTTTCCCCTAAGATCAGGAACAAGACAGGGATGTCCACTCTCACCACTGCTATTCAACATAGTACTGGAAGTCCTAGCCTCAGCAATCAGACAACAAAAAGACATTAAAGGCATTCAAATTGGCAAAGAAGAAGTCAAACTCTCCCTCTTCGCCGATGACATGATACTGTACGTAGAAAACCCAAAAGCCTCCACCCCAAGATTGCTAGAACTCATACAGCAATTTGGCAGCGTGGCAGGATACAAAAATCAATGCCCAGAAGTCAGTGGCATTTCTATACACTAACAATGAGACTGAAGAAAGAGAAATTTAGGAGTCAATCCCATTTACAATTGCATCCAAAAGCATAAGATACCTAGGAATAAACCTAACCAAAAAGGTAAAGGATCTATACCCTAAAAACTATAGAACACTTCTGAAAGAAATTGAGGAAGACACAAAGAGATGGAAAAAGATTCCATGCTCATGGATTGGCAGAATTAATATTGTGAAAATGTCAATGGTACCCGGGACAATTTACACGTTTAATGCAATCCCTATCAAAATACCATGGACTTTCTTCAGAGAGTTAAAACAAATTATTTTAAGATTTGTGTGGAATCAGAAAAGACCCCGAATAGCCAGAGGAATTTTAAAAAATGAAAACTAAAATCTTTAAAAAAATATTAAAATTGGGGAATATTCCTCAATTCATTCTATGACAGTAGATTTATTGTGACCTTCCAAACCAACCCATAGAAGATTTTCTTTAAACCTCCTTTAGAGAAAAGACATTAAAGAAAACTACAAATAAATATCCCTCATAAATTTGGATGCCAAAAATTTAAAAAAATTAGCAAATCAAATCCAGCAATATATAAAAATAATAACACATTACAACCAGGTGGGGCATATCCCACAAATGCAAGTTTGGTTTAACATTTGGAAATAAATTAAAGAAAATCATCATATTTACAGACTAAAAATGAAAAACTATATGGTCCTCTTAATAGACAAAAAAATCATTTGGGAAAAACAACATGATTCCAGATAGAAATTTTCGACAAACTAAGAATTGAAGGCAACTTTCTCAATGATAAAAGGCATCTACAAAAATCTCAGCAAACATCATATTACATGATGAAAGACTGAATGTGTTTCCCCTAAAATCAGGAGTAAAGCAAGAATGTCTGCTTTCACTAGTTCTGTTCCATACTGGACATTCTAGCTAGTGGAATTAGACAAAGAAAAGAAAAAAAGACTCCCATATTGGAAGGAAAGAAGCAAAACTGCATTTATTCATAGGTTATGTGATTAATCTCTATAGAAAAAGCTGATGAAATCTACAAAAACTCTACTAGAACTGATAAATGAGTTCAGTAAAGTTTGCAGGATACAATAATCAGTTGTTTTTTCTACATAGTAACAACAGTTAGAATTTTAAATTTTAAAAAACAATGTCACCTTACAGTAGCATCAAAAATTTTGAATAAATCTGACAAAAGATCTATACAATTAAAACTATAAAACATTGCTGAGAAAAATTAAGGAAAATCTAAATAAATTGAAAGATATACTGTGTTCATGATTTAGAGGATTCAATGTTAGATGTCAACTCTTCAAATTGTTCTATAGATTTGATAAAATAGCAATGAAAATCCCAGCATTATTTTTGTAGAAATTGATAAACTGATGCTAAAATTTATATGGAAATAAAAAGGACACATAATCCCAAAACAAATTTGAAAAAGAACAAAAATGCAGGATGAAACACTAACTGACTTCAAGATTTATTATCAAACCACATTAATCAAGACAGTGTGATATTGGTTTAAAGGTAGACAAATAAGTCAATGAAACAGAATAGAGTGTCCAGAAATAGATCCACATATATATGGACAACTGGTATGTTTAGACATGTGAAAAGGTTTCAAAAGTAATTCAGTAAAGAACAGTTTTTTTGATCAATGGTGTTGGAACAATTGGATACCTATATACAAAAAAATAAATTTCAATCCATAGTTTGTACCACATATATAAAAATCAACACAAAATAGATCATAGACCTATTTCTATAAAATTTCTAGGAAAAAATGAGGGGGATAATCTGTGTAACCTGGTGTCAGGCAAAGATTTCTTACATCACGTCAAAAGTACAACCCATAAAAGAACAAATTGATGAATTGCACTTCATTAAAATTTAAATATGCCAATTCTTCATAGTTACATACTGTTTTATTCCAGTTATATGACATTCTTGAAAAAAAAAAACAGAACTACAGTGATGAAGAGCCAATCAATTGTTTCTGGGGATTATTGTGGAAGGTAGCGTATGACTCTAAAGAGATAGCATGAGGGAGTGATGGAAATAACTATGGTAATTTTTACATGAAGCTATACATGTGTTAAAACTTACAGAACTGCTATAAACATTCATGTACAGGGTTTTGTGTGAACACAAGTCTTCGTTTTTCTGGGATAAATGCCCAGGAGTGCATTTGCTGAATCATATGGTAGTTGAATATTTAGTTGCTTTTGTTTGTTTTTTTAGCTGCCAAACAGTTTTCCACCTTATCTTTCATTTCCACCAGCAATGTATGAGTAATCCAGCTTCTCTATCTTTGCCAGTATTTGCTGTTGTGAGTTTTTTTTAATCTTAGCCATTCTGGTATATAGTACTATCTCATCATGATTTTAATATGTATTTTCTCTGATGGCTAATAATTTTGTATAAGAAATTTAAAAGAAGTACTTCCATGTACTTATTTACCAGCTGTATAGCCTCTTCAATAAAACGTCCCTTCAGATTTATTGCTCACTGTCTAATTGGATTGTTTGGAATGGGGGAAGTTTGTAAATAATGCTGCAATAAATATAGGGGCACATATATCTTTTCAAATTAGTGTCTGTTTTCTTTGGGTAAATACCCACAGTGGAATATGATATTTCAATTTTAACTTTTTGAAGAAACTCCATACTGTTTTCCAGAGCAATTGCACCAACTTACATTCCCATCAACAGTGCATGAGAGGTTTTAAATTGTGAATTCAATTTTTCTAATAGGTATATGGCTATTCAAATTATGTATTTCATTGTGTGTGAGTTGTGATAATTTGGGTTGTTCAAGAAACTGATCCATTTTGTTTAAATTGTCAGAGTTAGGTCTTTAGAGTTGTTCGTGGCAATTTTTGTTACCCTTCCGATGTCTGAAGTAGATGAAGTGAATAGCCCTGTTTATTCCTGATATTTTGTGTCTTGTCTCTTTTTTCTTTGTCAGTCTTTCTTAGAGGTTTGTTAACTTTTTTAAACTGTTCAAAGAACCAACTCCTCATTTCACCGTGAAATGTTTTAGAATTCTATTTGGGGGTGCCTGGGTGGCTCAGTTGGTTAAGTGTCAGACTTTCAGTTTGGCTCAGGTCATGATCTCAGGGTCCTGATGTGGAGCCCAGAGTCTGCTCTGCACTCAGTGAGAAGTCTGCTCGAGATTCTCTCCCTCCCTTTAAAGTCTTTTTAAAAAAGAAAATAAAATCTTTTAAAAATACTTCTATTGTATTTATCTCCATTGTTTTCTTATTTTCAGCTTCATCGATTTCTGTACTTTACTATTTCCTTTCTTCTGCTCACTTTGGGCTTATTTTGGTCTTCTTTTCCTAGATCCTTTTTAAAAAAGATTTTATTTATTTATTCATGAACGACACGAGAGAGAGAGGCAGAGACATAGGCAGAGGGAGAAGCAGGCTTAATTCAGGGAGCCTGATATGGGACTCCATCCCAAGACCCCAGGATCACGCCCTGAGTGGAAGGCAGAAGCCCAACCACTGAGCCACCCAGGCATCCACTTTTCCTAGATTCTTGAAGTGGAAGCATAGATTATTGACTTGAGACTTTTGCTCCTCATAAATGTATGTACTTAGTGCTATAAATTTCCCACTCAGCATTCTACAAACTTTGATATGTTGTGTTTTCATTTTCATTCAGTGCTATGTATTTTTTTATTTCCCTTGAGACTTCCTCCTTGATTCATAGGTTATTTAAAATTGTGTCATTTGGTTTTCAAGTATTTGGAGATTTTATTATTGTTTTTCTGTCACTGATTTTTAGTTTGATTTCATTGTGTTCTGAAACATGTGTTCTGAAACATTTCAGTTCTATAAATTTGTTGAGGTTTATCTTATGGCCGGGATATGGCCTATCTTAGAATATGTTCCATAGGCACTTGAAAAGAATGTGTATTTTGCTTTTTGAGTGGATTGTTCTATAAATGCCAATTATATTGTGTTGGTTGATAGTATTTTTGAGTTATTGTATATTCTTACTGATTTTCTGTCCAGTTATTTTATCAATTGTTTAGAGAGAGGTTTTGAAGTCCCCAAGCATAATAATGGATGTTTATATTTCTACTTTCAATTCTATCAGTTTTCACTTCACATATTTTGCAGCTTTATTTTTGAGAGCATAACATTTAGAACTTATATTATTTATCATTATATAATGTCTCTGTCTCTGATATGTTTTTGGCTCTGAAATCTACTTTATCTGATAATGCAAATTATCATTCTTTCCCTTGGTTAATATTTGCATCACTTATCTTTTCCCTTCCTTTTCCTTTCAACTGAAAGGAAATATATATTTGAAGTAAGTTTGTTTTAGATAGCAAATAGAATAGTTGGGTACTGTTTTTTTTAAAGATTTTATTTTATTATTTATTAGAGAGAGAGAGAGAGAGGCAGAGAGAGAAGCAGGCTCCATGCAGGGAGCCTGACATGGGACTCGATCCCAGGTCTCCAGGATCAGGCCCTGGGCTGAAGGCGGCGCTAAACCACTGAGCCACCCGGGCTGCCCTTGGATACTGTTTTTTAATCTATTCTACCAAACTCTGTCTTTTAATTGGTATATTTAGATTATTTATACTTCTTACAATTATTATTTTAGCACCTAAGTATGCTATTTTATTTTTTTGTTTTGTTTGTCTCCATTTTTCTTTGTCTTCACTTGAATATCTAGAAAAGTTTTTAGAATTCTATTTGTATTTATCTATAGTTTTTATTTTATTTTTAAGATTTTATTTGTTTATTTGAGAGAGAGAGAGTAAGCAAGAGAAAAAGCACGAGGTGGGGAGGGGTAGAGGGGATGGAGAAGCAGACTCCGTTCCTGAGCAGGGAGCCTGATGTAGGGCTCAATCCTAGGACCCTGGGATCATGAGCTGAAACAAAGGCAGATGCTTAACTGACTGAGCCACCCAGGTATCCCTTAGCTATAATCTTTTAAAGTTCATTTCTTTGTATAGTCTTATTTGTTGTTGCTCTAGGTATTACAGTATAGCTTATCACAGTATATTAGTACAGTATATTATATTACAGTATAGCTTATCACAGCATACTGGTGTCCTCATTTCACCAGCTTGAGTGACGTATGGAAATCATACCTTCCTTAATGTCCTATAACCCACCACTGATTTTATATATATGTATATACATATATATATCTTAAATATTTCCTCTACATCAGGCAGAATTATAATTTTTGTTTCAATAATCAAACATAATTTAGAAAACTTGGAAGGAGGAAAGTATTGCATCTACTCATTTTTGCTTACCGTGTTCTTTCTACTTTCCTGAAGTTCCAAGTTTTCTTATTATCTCCATTCTGGTTACAGAACTTCACTTAGACACTCTTCAGGGTGGATTCACCATTGACAAATTGTCTTAGTTTTCCTTCATCTGAGCAAGTCTTGATTTCCCCTTTATTCCAAAAGTGAGTATAGGATTCCATGTTGACAGTTCTTTTTTTTAAAATTAATTAATTAATTTATTTATTTATTTATGATAGTCATCAGAGAGAGAGAGAGAGAGGCAGAGACACAGGCAGAGGGAGAAGCAGGCTCCATGCACCGGGAGCCCGACGTGGGATTCGATCCCCGGTCTCCAGGATCGCACCCTGGGCCAAAGGCAGGCGCCAAACCGCTGCGCCACCCAGGGATCCCCACGTTGACAGTTCTTTCAGCACCAAAAAAACATTGTGCCACTTTCTTCTCACTTTCATGTTTCTGATGAGAAACCCACTGTCATTCAAATCATTGTTCCACCATAGGTAAGATGCCGATCTTATCTGGCTGCTTTCAAGATTTTTTCCTTTGTCTTTAGTTCTCAGAAGATTGGCATGTGTCTTTGGGTAGATTCCTTTGAGGTTTTCCCGTTTGGGGTTTGTTCTGATTTTTTAATCTGTAGGTTTATGACTTTCTCCAAATTTGAGAAGTTTTCAGTCATAATTTCTTCGGGCATGTATTCAGCCTCACCCTCCCTCTCCTCTCCCTCTGGGATCTTGATGACACAAATGTTAGATCTTTTCTCTTAGTCTCCCATGTCCCTAAAGCTCTTTTCATTTTTTTTCAGTATATATTCTCTCTGTGGTTCAGACTAAATCATTTCTTTTGTTCTATCTTCCAGTTCACTGATTGTTTCCTCTGGCCCTATTGTTTTGTTATTGAGTCCATCTACCGAGCTTTTTTAGTTATTGTTTGGGTTTTTTTTTTTTTTTTTGGTGGGGGGACTCATAAAATTCCATTTTGCTCTTCTATATGACTTAAATTTCTTTGTTGAAATTTTCTATTTTTTCATGTGTTTCACATGTTTGTCATTTCCCATTGAAGTTTTTTTTTTTTATCTTGGCTGCTTTAATTTTTTGTCAGATACTTTTAATATTTATGTTATCTCGGTATTGGCATATATTGATTGTCTTTTTCATTCATTCTGAGATCTTCCTATTTCTTAGTTTTATGGCTAATTTTATTTTATTTTATTTTTTATGGCTAATTTTAGTTTGAAACCTGGACATTTTCATATTATGGGACTCTGAATATTATTAAAAACCTGCTATTGTAGCTAGTTTTCTCTAACATCCCTCTTGCAGGGGAAGTAGGGTACTGTCTTATTACTTCCAGGTGGATGTAAATAGAACTCCTACTTCCCCACTTGACCTCCATTGACAGAGGGTGGGGGATATTCTCATTACTGATGGATAGTGATGACTGTTCCGGCTCCTCTTGTCTTCTCTATGGACATGATGGTGGGGATGTTCTTGTTACTCCTGGATTGTGATTAAAATCCTGACTCTTCTCTAGTTCTCTTCTGATACCACTTCAAAGGATAGAGGGAAGGGAACCTCATTGTTTTTAGGTAGGGGTGAAAGTGCAGGCTTTCTACATGGTCTCCAGTGATGCCATCAGGTGGGTGGCTCATTACTGGCTGGTGGAGATTTTAAAAAACTGAGCTTCTCACTTGGCCTTTCCAAAACTGATTAAAGTGGCTCACTGTACCTACGCTATTTGTACAAATGATAAGATAAGGTTTATATTGACTAACTACTTTCCTTCTGGGAATCTATAATTTTAGTATGTGCTAGGCAAAAGGTACCTACATGACTAGCTCCCAATGAAACCCTTGGGTATTGAGTCTCCAATGGGCTTCCCTAGGCAGAAACACTGCACAAGTTGTTGCATTTTTTTGCTAAAAGAAGAATGCTATCTGTGTGACTGCTAACAGGAGGAAAAGAACATAAGGAAACCTGCACAGATATTCCTCCAGACTTTGCCTGTTTATTTTCCCATAATGATTATGCTATATATCCTTACTATACATCACTATAATAAATCTTAGTTATGAGTAACACTATACACTGTGTCCTGTGCATCCTTCTAGTAAATCTCCAAATGTGAGGTGCCCTTGGAGACCCACTTTGGAAAACAGTTTGGCAGTTACTTGTAAGTACAACATACACCAACATACATCAAATTATTCCACTCCTAGATATTACCAAAGAAAACTGAAAGCATATATTCATGCAAACATTTGTACATTTGTACATAAATGTTCATAGCAAAATTTTTAATAGCTCAAGCTCTAAACAACCCACATGTCTATCACCAAGTGAATGATAGCAAAACTATGGAATACTATTCAGCATTAAAAATGAATGATTATAAAGCAACGTGAAAAAATTTTGCAGTTGATGGATATGTTTATTATCTTGATTATGGTGATGGTTTCATGGTATATCATGTCAAAATTTAACACATTTATGCTTTAAATATGTGTAGTTTATTATATGGCAGCTGAACCTCAATAAGGACATATGCCTTGTTTGTTGTATATTTTTATTAATATTCTTTTTTATCCATCCAATATTTAATAAATCAATTCAAAAGTATATACTTTGGCCCCATTAATTATTCTTCTTGAAAATAAATGAACATATATAAACATACAAGACTGTTAATTTATGAGTATGTTTAAGGACATTTGCCACAGGGTTATTTAAATAAGTGGGAAA
Source organism: Canis lupus familiaris (assembly GCF_011100685.1). NCBI lineage: Eukaryota > Metazoa > Chordata > Mammalia > Carnivora > Canidae > Canis > Canis lupus. The sequence continues at coordinate 57,828,698 of NC_049260.1, read as the reverse complement.
TTGGAAACATCTTAAATATTCATCAAGTAATACTCAGAACAGCATTGACATGTATACTCTTAATACAAAGTAAGTTCTTAAAAATCAATAAGAAAAAAAAAACCAGTAAAAATGGAGGAAAATACTTGATAGTTAACGCATAGAAAACAGCCCAAATGGTCAACTAGTATATATAAAACATTCAACTTTACTCAAAAGTACATAAATGCAAATAAAAGTAACAATGAGACATAATTTTCCAATTTGAAAAGATAAAGCTTTTATAGTTCTCATTATCGATAAGGGAGTGGACAATCAGATAGTCTCATATAAAGCTGGTTCTATAAAGGACTACATTAAAATCTCAAGCATCTGTTTATTCAAGAGAAGTGATTAAGACTGGGAAAAAGGAACCCCACTGATTCAGAGAAGATCTTTCCAATAAATATATTTGCCATAGGGCTCATATCCATAATGAATACAGAAACTGTTACAAATCTATATGAAAAAGATAGACAACCCAATAGAAAAATGGGCAAAGGAATTGAAAATGCACTTCATAAAAGATGATATCCAAAGGCCAACAAACATACAGAAAAGCATTTGGGGCACCTGAGTGGCTCAGTCCGTTAAGTGTTCAACTCTTGATTTCAGCTCTGGCCATGATATCAGGGTTGTGAGATGAAGCCCTGCATCAGGCTCCACAGTGGGCATGAAGCCTACTCGAGATTCTCTCCACCTCCCTCTGCCCCTCTTTCTCTCTCTCTTTCTTAAAAAAATGCTTGACTTCATTAAAAAAATTGAAATCAAAGAGAGATACCAGTACACCTCCATAAGAGTGGATTTTTTAAAACTCAAAATACTAAGTATTTTCAAGGACCTGGAGTAAGTGGAAAGAACATTTGCCTCTCATAGTACTATAAACTGGTATAACCAGTTTGGAAGACTAGCAATAGCTACTAAAACTGAAAATAAAACCATCCCATATACATAGCAGTTCCATTCTTTGGTATATATCAAACAAAAATGTATAATTAGGTACAAGAATATTCATGCAATTTCATAATACCCAAAAACTAGAAACAACTGAAACGTTCATCACAACAGAATAGATGAATACTCTGTGATATATTTGAACAATGGAATTTTATTTTTTTTTAAGATTTTATTTATTTATTCATGAGACACAGAGAGAGAGAGGCACAGACACAGGCAGAGGGAGAAGCAGGCGCCATGCAGAAAGCCTGATGTGGGACTCGATCCCCGGTCTCCAGGATCACATCCTGGGCTGAAGGCGGTGCTAAATCGCTGAGCCACCCGGGCTGCCCGAACAATGGAATTTTATATGTCAATGAGAAAAAAAGAACTATTACTGTATAATAGTTGGAACCTCAAAAAATATAACTTTAAGCAAAAGAATATAGACCAAGAAATATACATACTTATGATTCAGTTTATAAAAACAAACTAATCTGTTATTTTAGAAGTCAGAACAGTAGTTACCTTCAGGCCCTCAGGGCTGGAGGAAGTGTATGACTAGAAGCAGCCACAGGGGCCTTCTGGGGCATATGTTATATATAATCTGAATACTGGTTATAAGGGTGGGTTTACATTATAAATTATATATATTTATATAATATTATATATTATATATCATGGAGCTTATATATTACATTATATATCATGGAGCTATACATTTATGATCTGTGCATTTCTTTGTATGTATGATACAACTTGATAAAAATTTTCTTTATGAGGCACCTGGCTTGTTCAATCAGTAGAGCATTTGACTCTTGATCTCAGGGTTGTAAGTTTAAGCCCCATGTTGGATACAGAGATTACTTAAAAATAAAATCTTAAAATAAAATCTTAAAAAAATAAAAATTAAAGATTTCCTTATAAAACTGCAAAAGCAGGATGGATGTAGAACAGTATGTCTATCTGGAAAAACACATACAAATATTACTAGAGGTTATCACTAAAATCTGAGGTTTGGAGAAATTTATATATAATATAAATTATAAAATTATAATTAAATTATAAAATTATAAATTATAATATATAATAGTAATATATATAATATTCCTTGATATATTGCTTTCAGTTCTTACAATGAGTCTGCATCTTTTTAATGTAAATTCATAATTGTGATCACATATATTCCTTTTTTAATGTGGCTTTTTTCTTTCCATTTTTTCCTATTTTCCTCCCTTCCATGGCAGCATGTCCTCCACCCTACCATAGGTAACCTATATTAAAAATTTGCAGTCTTCCATATTTTTCTCTTTATTTCCCAAATCCTATCTGGATATACACACACATATTTGGGGGTGTTTTGGTTATTGTTTTACAAAAAAGCAGAGGTGGGGGAGATAGTATCCACATTTTTTCACATATTTCTATTTTTATTAAACAAAACTTTATGAAATATATCATTTTTATGATCAAAACAAGCAAAGAAGCTGTTTTCATTAGGAGAGGAAATAAAATTCCCATTACCTGAAACCTGGCTAGCTCTAGGATTGGTCCATTGAAAAGTGTTAGGAGAGCCTGAAACACTGTCAGCAATGCTCAACTCCCAAGCCAAGAATCCCCTCAGAAAGAATCTAAACCTTCCATTGGTCAAACCCAAGGAGGTCTGGCCTAGCTCAGAATGAGGAAAGTCTAGGAAGAGATGTGGCATTAGTATCTGTGCTATTCCTTTAAAAACAGCCAGCTCAGAGCACCCGGGTGGCTCAGTCGTTATGTGTCTCCTTCTGCTCAGGTCATGATCCCAGGGTTCTGGGATGAAGCCCCACGTTGGGCTCCCTGCTCAGCAGAGAGCTGCTTCTCCCTCTCCTTCTGTTGTTCCCCCCCTCTGCTCATTCTCTCTCTCTCTCTCTCTCTCTCTCTCTCTCTCTCTCTCATAAATAAATAAAATCTTTAAAATAAAGAACAAAACCAACAAACAGAAACAGCCAAACCTCCTGAAGGAAGGGTGCAAGCATCACATTGTGCCCAATTTTTGTAACTGTCCAGGAATCTTCCCTTTTACTTTCCTGGATCATTTCCCTGGTCTCATGTTAGAGTCTCTGCTCTCCTTCCACCCTCTCAGGATAGGTGATCTGTCTGGACTCCCCTATTTGGATCACTGACCTCCACACTCTCAAATAGGACATTTGCCAGCTATAGAGGTACCTAACAGATTTGCTAAGAACATGCCCTCCCTTTAGAGAGGGGGGATTCTTATACTTTGGCCCTCTAGTGGACCTATTTTTTTAACTTTTCCTCCTCAGTGTCCCATTGTGAACCCAGGCCCCAATGACAGGGTCTAGATTCCATTCCTGACACAGCAACCTGGAGCATACAGTCTTAGGCACTAAAATATGGTCTTCTCTGAGGATACATCCCCTCTAGGATGAAGGTCTCAGCATTTTCCCCTCCCCACTGCCTTGTAAGACTGACCTCTTCCTAGCCAGATCCACTCAGAAGAACTACACACTACTCAGCATTGGTTTCCTGCTGAGCCAGAGCCCAGCAGGATAAAAGTAGCCCATTGATAAGGTACTTGGGTGGCACAGTCCGTGAAGTGCCTCCCACTTTGGTTTCAGCTCAGGTTATGATCTCATGGTCATGGGACTGAGCCCTTAGTGAGGCTCCTCGCTCAGCAGAGGCTGCTTGAGATTCTTTCCCTCTGCCCCTCCCACTTATGCTGTCTCTCTCTGAAATGAATAAAAAATGTTTTTTAAAAATTAGCTCATTGCTCACATCTAACAAGTACCAGAGCTGAGCCCAGCAGTGCTCTTGCCTAGCCAGTAGGAACCATGGACTGACAGCACCTGTCAAGCAACCCCAGCCCACAGCCTCCTTGCTCCACAGGCCTACCTGCTCCAGGGATGGAAGGCTAGAGGCAGGAGACCGCTACCCTTTTCCACTGCACACCCACCCTACACTGCCCTTGCAATGACTGGGCCCTGGGATCCAGGGATGGAGGTGCAAATCAGTACCACTTCCCACCAGGTCTCCACATCTACCTCACGCTCACACTCCAGGAGTGCCTGGGGATGGAGATGGGGCTGCGGTCCCTGGGGCCCTGGCTGCAGCATCTCTTGGTTCTGCCACTGGCCTCTGATCACCTTGGGTGGTGAAGGGCATGGTTCATGAGCCTCTGTGGCCCTCCATCCACTTCTGGGTCTGGGAAGGGTAAGAACCCAGGAGACACGCCACTGAGATACATCTGACCCTGCTAATCAGATGAGAATCAGTATGGCTCAGGGCAAAGGGGTGGGAAGGAAGGCAGGAGAAACCAGCCCCAGGCCCTGTCAACTGTGGGGAGCCAGATGAATAGACTGCAGCTGTCATATATCCTGGGCTCAGCTCCTCCTCCATCCCCCACCCCTACTGCCCTGCCCATGTCACCACCACCAGGGACTGCAGCATTGCCGCCCCTACCTAACACTTGGTCCAGAGCCCTGGGGGTGATCCAGGCTGGATGAGCGACAACCCCTTCCTGCCAGTGACCCTCTTCTCTCTTCCCTGTACCTGATCTGGCCCCAAGGCTCCAAGGGCCGAATTGGTTTGCAGCTAGTGAAGGGTCTAAGTGATTCTAGGCAAGGGGCTCTCAGAGATGAAGGGGTTGGGGGTGGGAATTGCCTCCTTGGTCCAGAGCAGCCATCCTTTTCCCCATTCTACTCCAACCTCCTTCCTTCCAGGCCTGGGAGGCTACCTCCTCCACACAAGTCAGCACAATGGGGCTGCTCCTTCCAAAGAAACAGCCCATCCCTCAATCCCACGAGTCCCCTGTAATAGTTGCCCCAGAACTCCTGGGGATGGGTGGCCAAACATGCTGGTGGGAGCTCCCAGCTCAAGTAGGCTTCCTCACCACACAGTCCCTGGGTACCACACAGGGTGAAAATGAACCCACACCAGTTGCCCTAGGCTCACACAGATGAACTAGCTAGCAGGATTTCCTAGGCTTGAGAAACCTCCTTCAAACCTGAACGGAGACCCAGGAATGGACCAGATGGACTCTAAGACCCCCTCTTGAATTTGCTCTCCATCCAACACTTCTCTGCCCTACTCTCCACCAACTTGCTTCATTCAGCCACTTGCCTGAGTGGGAATGAAGGGGAGGGCCAGGGTAACCACCTCCACTTCTCTCTCACAGACACCCACAAACACTCTTTCTCCTCTCGGGCAGGGTCTTCTGGGACACCAAGCCCTGCAGTTCCATCCACCTCAAAGCCTTGCAAAGACCAGACTTTCCTCCTGTCAGGGAGATCTTTCAGCTACTTGCCTCCTCATTTGTCCTGTCGCCTCCCCACCCAACAGGGACCCATGTCCTTCATCCTTTAGCTCCATGAACACAAAGGTCTTTCCCCAGCACATCTGAACACAGAGGCTCCCTTCAAGGACAACAGGGTGCCCTCGCCTTTGGGTGGGCAATTTACAGTTCACAGATGCTCCCATAGCCCTCATCACATTTAATCCAACCCAGAGGATGAGATGGATGTTCTTATGGAACATGTGAAGTCCAGATTCACATGGTTCTTATGGAGAGAAATTGAAGTCCAGAGGGAAACTAAGTGCCAGTTTTCAAACCCCTTCTCCAAGACTCTTTCCACACTTCCTTATACAAAGTTGGGAAGTAAGTGACTATCTTTTCCCAGGACTTCTCAGAAAGTCTGCTTGCTGCTCCTGGAGACAGTACCTGCTGCCCCCAGGCCCACTCTGCCCCCCAAGGAAAACTCTGGACAGTGAGTGGCACCATAGCCTCAAGATGGAGGCATGAAGGCTGCAGAAGCTAAGCCAGGGTCCTTGTGCAGCCCCCACTCACACACCCCAGCCTCTCCTATGGAAAGAGAGGGATGAAGAGGGGAGTATGGAAGAGTAATTAGGAGTCTCTAATCTGCCTTTCCCTGGGAATAAACAACATTGTCTTCTGGGTTCCTCTGTGCCTCAAAATGGAGGTAAAACTCCAAAATGAATTCTCCTGTGCCTTCCTCCCTCCATCCTCTTGTTATTCAATAGAATTATCACCACTGAGGGCTAATTTTCAGGGCTTTGTTTGATGTCCAGAGGCTCTCAAAGAGTCTTTGTCTGGGATGGTTATTGGAGGGAGTCAAAATTCTGTACTCATCTTAAAGTAGTTGCTATCACATACTCTCTCCCTGACAGCATGTATTTCCCCACGTCTCTCATCCTTCCACATCTGGCTTATTGGTAGGACTTACATTACTTGCCCAATATTGAAACCATGCCAACTCAAATGGCCCCAAAAGGCTAACCCAACTTCCCAGGATATCCTTTCTCTGTCATTTATTTGCTCAGAAGTTTAGACAGTTACTCTTTGGGTTTCAGGTTCTTCATCTGTACAGTTGTGTTAATAATAATTATTCCTCAGGGATAATATGACACCAGAAAAATGAGTCAATTAGTTTAAATTGGTTGGTCCAAAGTAGACATGCGATAAATGTCCCTGTAAGGGAGCCCAATAACAACCTTCTTACTGTTTGGGTCTAAAACCCTGTCTCAGGCTTATACTCCCCACGTTAGTTTTCTTTGTTAGAGGCACCAGTGCCTCAGCTATTTTCCTCCCTTCTACCTTATGTCATATTCCACTATTTTATGCTCTTCTAGATCCCTAGTGCCAGGTAAGTAGCCATATTTTCTAACACATGACTCCACTAGTTTTCCCTCCCCCATCACAGTTAAATTTCTGTGGTGAGGGAGACAGACCTTTCTAAGAGCATGAACTGTTCGGTATAGGCTACTTTGAAAGAATGAGCTGGTCACATACTTTATTTCTTAAATCTAGAATATGAAACAGAAAACTACAATAACAGAAAATGAACAGTGAATTATTATACCTAAAAGGTCATGAGGTATAAATGGGGCTGGAGAAGCCATGATAGGCTATGTACAGAGTGATTTATGAGTAATAATGACTAATTATCAAGTGGTAGTGGGATGAAAAGAAGACTCAGTCACTAGAGTGAAGACTCTAAGCTCTTACTGAAATTCTCTAAGGTTAACTTGAAGCCAAAACTATCCCCCACTCTAATCTTGGTGAATTCCATTCCTTTTAGTGTTTATTCTTGGATTTATGTACTACTCCTTTCATTCTGTTACTCTGCTCATAGCCTTAGAATAAATATTTCACTTTATCTTAGTTAGCTTAAGTGGATTTCTTACAAACAATTGAGCCTGAGTAGACCCTCTGTTCTTTCTTGAATTTCTCATGGATTTTAATAGAACGTTTTGCCCTGGAATAAAATGACCAAATATAAAAATGGATTCCATTTACACTTAAATGTGTACCAAATAATGATAGACATTAGTCAGAAGCACAATTGTAATGTCTTTATAAATATTCTGCCTGAAAAGAGGGACGGACAGAAATGGAGACATCCAATAGAATGCAGGATCATTCGATATAGGTTGAAGGGCTAGAGTGGCAATTACAAAGGCGCTCATCCAAATCATGTTGATATAAGTATAGTAGTGGGAGTGTGGTCTTGCCAAAATAATCAGGAAAGCCAAATCACTGCCTTGAAAGCTCTTGGCTCTGTTGGTTATATCCACACAACATGGGGCTACCTGTCTGGTTTGGCTGACCTCCAAATGAGTCAACTGGTTCCTGACTTAGTGATTTTAGAATGCTCCAGTTTTTCTCTAGGGCTTTCTACCTCATTTTTCTTCTATCCTGTCACACTACCCCTTCACCTTCTACCCTCCAATTTCTGATTTGGACTTCCTGTCTTATCTGGTTGCTTACTCTTTAGCTTTTGTTATATTTCTGCACTCCCTGCCTCAGAAGCAAACCTATGGCCCATAAAGCAGTTTGCCTATCATAACAACCTGACTTTGGGAGAACTGACACAGAGTTCTCTGCTCTGTCCTTTCTGAGATCCCTGGCTAACATCCTACAGATTGTCCAGTAAGTGTATTTCATTCCTCTACTAATCTGGTGTCTATATTCTCTCTGAATGGCTCCTTCCTTCTACTTTCCCTGCAACAACCTTCCAACCCACTCTAAATATGTATATAAATAATCTACTGCTACAGACTGGAAATAAATGCAGCTATTCTGCTGGCACTGACTTGTGACTTGGCTCTGGCTCAACCCCTTGGGTACTGGCAAGAGTAACTAATTCATTTGCAGCATGTCAGCCAGTGGAAAGAAAGGGCCTAGAGAATAGACTGAAGCATGGAGAATAAAGGGTGTTCTTAAACATTGTTCCAGACACAGTGCTAAAAGATAAATTAAAGAAAATTGGTCCAGAGAATTAGGCATGATGATCAACCTGACTAAAGTCTCCATACCAAGATTCTTTAGTTACAAGTAACAGAAACAAATGTAAGCTACTTTCATCAACACAGGGAAACTTATAAGGAGTTAAAGGTGTGTCACAAAACCCAAGGTCAAAAATGTAATTGGATTTCAGGAATGCACCAGAGCAGGCAACTGCAAAGTCTTCAGAAACTTAGACAATGGACAATACCATTTATCTTTCTCTTTATGATGTTTCTTTTTGCTTCTTTCTCTGATGAGCAGCTTTCTCAGCTCATCAGAAAGCATGGAAAATATAACTTCCCCACAGAACCATGGCATTATTGTTTACTTTCTAAGGTTCACCCACAGGGGAAAAACAATCCATTTCCATCTCTCTCTCTCTCTCTCTCTCTCTCTCTCTCTCTCTCTCTCACACACACACACACACACACACACACATACATATTAAATTTTTCTGGGAAGAACTTATCATCAGTCAGGTTATTATTCTTAGGCCAATCAACTTAGGCCTAGGATTGGAACAACATTTACAAATCACATTCATCACCAGGATCCCACCATTATAAGAAACTGGAAAATGAGGGAGCACAATTTAAGGAGTCATATGAACTGCACAGATACTCCAAAAGGGATTCACCACAATGGCCAAGCAGAGTTTTTTCTTAGTTTTATTTATTTATTTATTTATTCATTCGAGACACAGACACAGGCAGAGGGAGAACAGGCTCCATGCAGGGAGCCCGACGCAGGGCTCGATCCAGGGTCTCCAGGATGACACCCTAGGCCGAAGGCGGCGCAAAACCGCTGAGCCACCCGGGCTGCCCCTTTTCTTAGTTTTTATTAAAATTCTAGTTAGTAAAAAAGAAATGATTCCAGTTAGTTAACATACAGTGTAATATTAGTTTCAGGTGTATAATATAGTGATTCAACACTGCCACACAACACCTGGTGCTCATCACTACAAGTACATTCCTTAATCCCCATCACCTATTTCACCCACCCCCACCCCACTTACTTCCCCTCTGATAACATCAGTTTGTTTTCTATAGCTAAAACCCTATTTCTTCGTTTGTGTCACTCTTTCTTTCCCCCCCTTTGCTAGTTTGTTTTGTTTCTTTCTTAACTTTCACATATGAGTGAAATCATATGATATTTGCCTTTCTCTGACTTATTTTGCTTAGCATTATACTCTCTAGCTCCATCCATGTCACTGAAAATGCCAAGATTTCATTCTTTTTTATGGCCAAGTAACATTCCTATATATATATATATATATACACACATACCACATCTTCTTTCATTCATCAGTCAATGATGCCAAGATTTCATTCTTTTTTATGGCCGAGTAACATTCCATTATGTATATATACACATACCACATCTTCTTTCATTCATCAGTCAATGGATACTTGGGCTGTTTCCATAATTCAACTATTGTAGATAATGCTGCTATAAACATCAGAGTATATGTATCCCTTTGAATTAGTATTTTTGTATTCTTTGGGTAAATACCTAGTAGTGCAACTGCTAGATCATAACGTAGTTCTATTTTTAACATTTTGATGAACCTCCATGCTGTTTTCCAGAGTGGCTGCACCCATCTGCATTCTCACTGACAGTGCATGAGAGTTCCTACTTTCTCCACATCTTTGCCAGCACCTGTTTTTTTTGTGTGTGTGTGTGTGTTGTTGACTTTAGCCATTCTGACAGGTATGAGGTGATATCTCATTGTAGTTTTTAATTGCATTTCCCTGGTGGTAAGTGATGTTGAGCATCTTTTCATGCATCTTGTCTGTTAGCCACCTGTATGTCTTCTTTGGAAAAATGTCTATACTTGATTTCTGCCCATTTTTAATTGTATTATTCATTTTTGGGGTGTTGAGTTTTAAAAGTTCTTTATGGATTTTGGATAGTAACCCTTTATCAAATATGTTAGTTTCATATCTCTTCTCCCATTCCATGAGTTGTCCTTTACTTTTGTGGATTATTTCCTTTGCTGTGAAGATTTTTATATTGATATAGTCCCAGTAGTTTATTTTTGCTTTTATTTCCCTTGCCTCAGGAGACATATCTAGAAAAACTTTTCTATGTCAGATGTCAAAGAGGTTACTGTCTGTGTTCTCCTCTAGGATTTTAATAGTTTCCTGCCTCACATTTAGGTCTTTAATCCATTTTGAATTTTTTGTGTGTATGGTGTAAGAAAGTGGTCCAGTTTCATTCTTCTGCATGTTGCTGTCCAGTTTTCCCAACACCATTTGTTGAAGAGATTTTCTTTTTCCCATTGGATATTCTTTCCTGCTTTGTCAAAGATTAGTTGACCATATAGTTCTGAGTCCATGTCTGGGTTTTCTATTCTGTTCCATTGGTGTATGTGTCTATTTGTGTGCTGGTACCATACTGTTTTGATCACCACAGCTTCATAATATAACTTGAAGTCCAGAATTATGACACCTCAAACTTTGATTTTATTTTTCAAGATTGCTTTGGCTATTTAGAGTCTTTTTTACTTCAAACAAGTTTTAGAATTGTTTGTTCTAGCTCTGTGAAAAATGCTGTTGGCATTTTGATAGGGATTGCATTAAATGTGTACATTGTTTTGAGTGGTGTAGACATTTTAACAATATTCTTTCAATCCATGAGTATGGAATGTCTTTCCATTTCTTTGTGTCATCTTCAATTTCTTTCATCAGTGCTTTCTACTTTTCTTTTTTTTTAAATGTATTAACTTTTTATTGGTGTTCAATTTACCAACATACAGAATAACACCCAGTGCTCATCCCATCAAGTGCCCCCCTCAGTGCCCGTCACCCATTCACCCCCACCCCCCGCCCTCCTCCCCTTCCACCACCCCTAGTTCGTTTCCCCGAGTTAGGAGTCCTTTCTTCTCCCTTACCTTATATTCCCTTTCACTGTTATTTATATTCCCCAAATGAATGAGAACATACACTGTTTGTCCTTCTCCGATTGACTTACTTCACTCAGCATAATATCTTCCAGTTCCATCCACTTTGAAGCAAATGCTGGGTATTTGTCGTTTCTAATGGCTGAGTAATATTCCATTGTATACATAAACCACATCTTCTTTATCCATTCATCTTTCGATGGACACCGAGGCTCCTTCCACAGTTTGGCTATTGTGGCCATTGCTGCTAGAAACATTGGGGTGCAGGTGTCCTGGAGTTTCATTGCATCTGAATCTTTGGGGTAAATCCCCAACAGTGCAATTGCTGGGTTGTAGGGCAGGTCTACTTTTAACTCTTTGAGGAACCTCCACGCAGTTTTCCAGAGTGGCTGCACCAGTTCACATTCCCATCAACAGTGTAAGAGGGTTCCCTTTTCTCCACATCCTCTCCAACATTTGTTGTTTCCTGCCTTGTTAATGTTCCCCATTCTCACTGGTGTGAGGTGGTATCTCATTGTGGTTTTGATTTGTATTTCCCTGATGGCAAGTGATGCAGAGCATTTTCTCATGTGCATGTTGGCCATGTCTATGTCTTCCTCTGTGAGATTTCTCTTCATGTCTTTTGCCCATTTCATGATTGGATTGTTTGTTTCTTTGCTGTTGAGTTTAAGAAGTTCTTTATAGATCTTGGAAACTAGCCCTTTATCTGATACATCATTTGCAAATATCTTCTCCCATTCTGTAGGTTGTCTTTTAGTTTTGTTGACTGTATCCTTTGCTGTGCAAAAGCTTCTTATCTTGATGAAGTCCCAATAGTTCATTTTTGCTTTTGTTTCTTTTGCCTTCGTGGATGTATCTTGCAAGAAGTTACTATGGCCAAGTTCAAAAAGGGTGTTGCCTGTGTTCTCCTCTAGGATTTTGATGGAATCTTGTCTCACATTTAGATCTTTCATCCATTTTGAATTTATCTTTGTGTATGGTGAAAGAGAGTGGTCTAGTTTCATTCTTCTGCATGTGGATGTCCAATTTTCCCAGCACCATTTATTGAAGAGACTGTTTCTTCCAATGGATAGTCTTTCCTCCTTTGTCGAATATTAGTTGCCCATAAAGTTCAGGGTCCACTTCTGGGTTCTCTGTTCTGTTCCATTGATCTATGTGTCTCTTTTTGTGCCAGTACCACTCTGTCTTGATGACCACAGCTTTGTAGTGCAACCTGAAATCTGGCATTGTGATGCCCCCAGATATGGTTTTCTTTTTTAAAATTCCCCTGGCTATTTGGGGTCTTTTCTGCTTCCACACAAATCTTAAAATAATTTGTTCTAACTCTCTGAAGAAAGTCCATGGTATTTTGATAGGGATTGCATTAAATGTGTAAATTGCCCTGGGTAACATGGACATTTTCAAAATATTAATTCTGCCAATCCATGAGCATGGAATATTTTTCCATCTCTTTGTGTCTTCCTCAATTTCTTTCAGAAGTGTTCTATAGTTTTTAGGGTATAGATCCTTTACCTCTTTGGTTAGGTTTATTCCTAGGTATCTGATGCTTTTGGGTGCAATTGTAAATGGGATTGACTCCTTACTTTCTCTTTCTTCAGTCTCATTGTTAGTGTATAGAAATGCCATTGATTTCTGGGCATTGATTTTGTATCCTGCCACGCTGCCAAATTGTTGTATGAGTTCTAGCAATCTTGGGGTGGAGGCTTTTGGGTTTTCTACATACAGTATCATGTCATTGGCGAAGAGGGAGAGTTTGCCTTCTTCTTTGCCAATTTGAATGCCTTTAATGTCTTTTTGTTGTCTGATTACTGAGGCTAGGACTTCCAGTACTATGTTGAATAGCAGTGGTGAGAGTGGACATCCCTGTTTTGTTCCTGATCTTAGGGGAAAGGCTCCCAGTGCTTCCCCATTGAGAATGATATTGGCTGTGGGCTTTTCATAGATGGCTTTTAAGATGTTGAGGAATGTTCCCTCTATCCCTACACTCTGAAGAGGTTTGATCAGGAATGGATGCTGTCTTTTGTCAAATGCTTTCTCTGCATCTAATGAGAGGATCATATGGTTCTTGGTTTTTCTCTCGCTGATATGATGAATCACATTGATTGTTTTACGAGTGTTGAACCAGCCTTGTGTCCCGGGGTTAAATCCTACTTGGTCATGGTGAATAATTTTCTTAATGTATTGTTGGATCCTATTGGCTAGTATCTTGTTGAGAATTTTTGCATCCATGTTTATCAGGGATATTGGTCTGTAATTCTCCTTTCTGGTGGGGTCTTTGTCTGGTTTTGGAATTAAGCTGATGCTGGCCTCATAGAACGAATTTGGAAGTACTCCATCTCTTTCTATCTTTCCAAACAGCTTTAGTAGAATAGGTATGGTTTCTTCTTTAAACGTTTGATAGAATTCCCCTGGGAAGCCATCTGGCCCTGGACTCTTGTGTCTTGGGAGGTTTTTGATGACTGCTTCAATTTCCTCCCTGGTTATTGGCCTCTTCAGGTTTTCTATTTCTTCCTGTTCCAGTTTTGGTAGTTTGTGGCTTTCCAGGAATGTGTCCATTTCTTCTAGATTGCCTAATTTATTGGCGTATAGCTGTTCATAATATGGTTTTAAAATCATTTGTATTTCCTTGGTGTTGGTGGTGATCTCTCCTTTCTCATTCATTATTTTATTAATTTGAGTCTTCTCTCTCTTCTTTTTAATAAGGTTGGCTAATGGTTTATCTATCTTATTAATTCTTTCAAAGAACCAACTCCTGGTTCTGTTGATCTATTCCACAGTTCTTCTGGTCTCAATTTCGTTGAGTTCTGCTCGAATTTTAATTAACTCTTTTCTTCTTCTGGGTGTAGGATCTGTCTGCTGTTTTTTCTCTAGCTCCTTTATGTGTAAGGTTAGCTTTTGTATTTGAGTTCCTTCCAGTTTTTGAATGGATGCTTTTATTGCGATGTATTTCCCCCTTAGGACTGCTTTTGCTGCATCCCAAAGATTTTGAACGGTTGTATCTTCATTCTCATTAGTTTCCATGAATCTTTTTATTTTTTTTTATTTTTTTCCATGAATCTTTTTAATTCTTCCTTAATTTCCTGGTTGACCCTTTCATCTTTTAGCAGGATGGCCCTTAACCTCCACGTGTTTGAGGTCCTTTCAAACTTCTTGTTGTGATTTACTTCTAATTTCAAGGCATTATGGTCTGAGAATATGCAGGGGATGATCCCAATCTTTTGGTATTGGTTCAGACCCGATTTGTGACCCAGTATGTGGTCTATTCTGGAGAAAGTTCCATGTGCACTTGACAAGAATGTGTATTCAGTTGAGTTTGGATGTAATGTTCTGTAGATATCTGTGAAATCCATCTGGTCCAGTGTATCATTTTTAAAGCTCTCGTTTCTTTGGAGATGTTGTGCTTAGAAGACCTATCGAGGGTAGAAAGAGCTACATTGAAGTCACCTAGTATAAGTGTATTATTATCTAAGTATTTCTTCACTTTGGTTATTAATTGGCTTAAATATTTGGCAGCTCCCACATTCGGGGCATATATATTCAGGATTGTTAAGTCCTCTTGTTGGATAGATCCTTTAAGAATGATATAGTGTCCCTCTTCATCTCTCACTACAGTCTTCGGGGTAAATTTTAGTTTATCTGATATGAGGATGGCTACCCCTGCTTTCTTTTGAGGACCATTTGAATGGTAAATGGTTCTCCAACCTTTTACTTTCAGGCTGTAGGTGTCCTTCTGTCTAAAATGAGTCTCTTGTAGACAGCAAATAGATGAGTCCTGTTTTTTTATCCAGTCTGAAACCCTGCGCCTTTTGATGGGGTCATTAAGCCCGTTCACGTTCAGAGTTACTATTGACAGATATGAGTTTAGTGTCATCATGATATCTATTCAGTCCTTGCTTTTGTGGATTGTTCCACTGAACTTCTTCTTAAAGGGGAATTTTAAGAGTCCCCCTTAAAATTTCTTGCAGAGCTGGTTTGGAGGTCACATATTCTTTCAGTTCCTGCCTGTCTTGGAAGCTCTTTATCTCTCCTTCCATTTTGAATGAGAGCCTCGCTGGATAACGTATTCTTGGTTGCATGTTCTTCTCATTTAGGACCCTGAATATATCCTGCCAGCCCTTTCTGGCCTGCCAGGTCTCTGTGGAGAGGTCTGCTGTTACCCTAATACTCCTCCCCATAAAAGTCAGGGATTTCTTGTCTCTTGCTGCTTTAAGGATCTTCTCTTTATCTTTGGAATTTGCAAGTTTCACTATTAAATGTCGAGGTGTTGAACGGTTTTTATTGATTTTAGGGGGGGGGGGTCTGTCTATTTTCTGGATCTGAATGCCTGTTTCTCTTCCCAGATTAGGAATGTTTTCAGCTAGGATTTGTTCAAATACATATTCTGGCCCTCTGTCCCTTTCGGCGCCCTCGGGAATCCCAATTAAACGTAGGTTTTTCTTCCTCAGGCTGTCGTTTATTTCCCTTAATCTGTCTTCATGGTCTTTTAATTGTCTGCCTCTTTTTTCCTCAGTTTCTCTCTTTGCCATCAACTTGTCTTCTATGTCACTCACTTGTTCTTCCACCTCGTTAACCCTCGTGGTTAGGACTTCTAGTTTGGATTGCATCTCATTCAATTCATTTTTAATTTCTGCCTGATTGGATCTAAATTCTGCAGTCATGAAGTCTCTTGAGTCCTTTATGCTTTTTTCTAGAGCCACCAGTAGCTGTATAATAGTGCTTCTGAATTGGCTTTCTGACATTGAATTGTAATCCAGATTTTGTAACTCTGGGAGAGAGGACTGTTTCTGATTCTTTCTTTTGAGGTGAGGTTTTCCTTCTAGTCATTTTGCTCAGTGCAGAGTGGCCAAAAACAAGTTGTATTGGGAAAAGGAGCAAAAGAGAGGAGAGAAACAAGGAAAGAAAAGAGAAAAAGAAAAAAGAAAAAAGGAAGAAAAAAAGGAAAAAAGAGAAGAAAAAGAAAGAAAGAAAGGGAAAAAAGGGGTGGGGGAAGTAATCAGAAATAAAAAAAAAAAAACCACGGGGGAGTATCTTCTGTTTCTGTATACTTTAAGTCCCTTGACTTCCCCTGGAACTTGTCCGTCTAGCTGGTCTTCTGGGGGAGGGGCCTGTTGTGCTGATTTTCAGGTGTTAGCACTTGGGGGAGCTGCTCAGCGGGGGTTGTTTACCCCGTGAGACCCCAGGAGGAACAACCACAGTGGCGGCGGCCAGCTCTGGAAACCTGGATTCAGCTCCCACAGTAACTACGGAGCTCTCAGCCTGCAGGGCCTGGAGGCTCTGGGGGTGGGGCCGCTGATCTGCTCAGCTCGGGGCTGGAGCCTCCTTGCTGTCCTGGGCCCTCCTGGCCTCTGCCTGTCCCGGGGGGAGGCTGGATCCTGGGCTGTGTCCTGGCGCCCTGTGCTCCCGGCCTGCACTGTTGGATTCGCGCTCCCGGCAGCGCAGCCCCCTCCGCGCAGAGCTGCCAGCTGAGCCCCTCCGAGCTGCTCCGGGTCCCGCAGTGCGCGCTGCAGCCCTTAGGGAGCTCGGGGCACTCTCCTGGGTGCGCAGGTTTCTGTTAGTATCCCAGGGAGCCCGAGGGCATCCCTGCCCTCCTGGGGTCCTGCTCTAACTCCCTGCGGGTGCCTTTCCGCCCGGGAAGGTTGGTGCAGCTCCTGCTTCTCCGGGACGGGGCTCTTCTGTCCTGGGGACACTCGCCCCGGCCTCAGCCCGGCTCTTCGCGGGGCCCCTCACCCTTGGATGCCTTTTGTTTCTTTATTTCTTTTTCCCCCGTCTTCCTACCTTGATAGAAGCACGAACTCTTCTCACTGTAGCGTTTCAGCTGTTCTCTCTTTAAACCTCAGGCCGAATTCGTAGGTTTTCAGGATGATTTGAAGGTTATCTAGGTAATTTGGTGGGGACAGGTGATTTGGGGACCCTACTCTTCCACCATCTTGCCCCTCCTCCATCGCTTTCTAGTTTTCATGGTACAGGTCTTTTACCACTTTGATGAGATTTATTCCTAGTATGGTCAAGCAGTTTTATTTCAGAACCAGAGGGTATACATCGGAGAACAAGCCCCAAAGGGCTCTTTTTCCTTAGAAATTTCTGTCAGTTTTCAGTCCCCCAAGAGTGAAAAAGATCTAAACACAAGAGGAAGTTAAAATAGTGAGATAAATTGACAAGTAGCCTGCTTAGTGCATTGAGTTGAATCAAAATGTGACTAGGCCTATAACATAGAAATAAGTTTTAAAAATATTAGCTAGTATTGTAATCAGAAGAGGCTGGATGCAATGGGACTCTAAGCAAAAGAGAGACTAATCTTTATAGATAGTTCCTTCAAAGCCACAAAGCAACCACTCCATAGTGGAATATACCTCAATAGGAACCAAGATTTAGGGCTGCCACATACAACACTCTCCTCCCTTAATAGAGCTAATCAATACCAACAAATTCTTGGGTTTGGGTCCCACTCTTTTTTAAAGGTACTATGTAAATTTCCCTTTTATTATGGCAACACAACAATTATCTCATTTGTTACAGTTGAACCCAAGACAACCTCCTCCACCCCAATGAATCCCATTCTGAAGTGATTTCTACTCCACAATAAGTCTAATTGAACTTATACGGCCCCGGTATCCTTGATTATGTTTAGAAAACATGTAGTATACTTTATGGAAATGTGGGAAACACTCAAGTAACAATATCATAAGCACATAGTCTCTCCAGGTTGTCTACTTTTTGCTAATCTCCCTCACCTGTTAATATGGTTTTTTTAGTTTAGCACCATTTATTAAGTGATCTCTGCTCTCGTAGCTGCTGCTTGTCAGCCTGTTCTTAAAACATAAAACACAGGATGCCTGGATGGTGCAGTTGGTTAAGCATTCAACTCTTGGTTTTGATTCAGGTTGTGATCTCGGGGTCACGAGATCAAGCCCTGCATTGGACTCCATGCTCAGCACTAAGTCTGCTCTACTTCTCTCTCTGCCCCTCATCCCTGTGCCTTTTCTTTCTCTCTCTCTTTAAAATAAATAAATATATTTTTTTAAAAAACATAAAATTCTTTTCCAATTCTTCTTGTGTAGGACAGGAGGATCTTCCAGATAGCATGCCAAAAGAACAAGAGACTCTGATGATACCAGCTAAAATGATGGTGCCATACAGAGAGGGAGAAGGTCATGGCACATTCAACTGCAGCTTCCAGAGGTTTTGAAAAAGGAGCCTTTGAGGGCCCACACTACCTGGCATTTTGATGCTGCCACTATGGGTTTTGTACTCCATAAGTTTTTGGCAGGTAGGTTAAGCACTCACGAAAGCATATTCTGGATTTGGGCTATGGTTGTTTGGTCACTGGCAGTCTTATTCCATATTTAAATAATGTCCTCCTGAAGCTGGACAGAGACTACAGCCCCAAAGATCTCCTCCCCAACTGTGAACTGTTCCTCCAACATGGCCAGGATAAGACTCCCAGCAATGAGATGCCAAGCCCTTCAGGAGCTGAATGATTCACTTGCCACCATTTTTATTTGCATCATTGTCCTACATGGGCTTAATTCCTTCCTTGAAGATATGGAAGTCACTGTGGCCTGTCAAGTCCCCAGGACCTGCCATGTGGCCATAAACTCCTCCAGAACTGTTCCACAGAGGCAAAGGTTCCAATCTGTTTGATATTCTGTTCATAGCTCTGTGAGCTGGTGGGACAGCCAGGGGTTCTTCTCAAGTATCAGAAAGTATAGTTGTACTGCAGGAGATGCTCGTACAGGGGCAGCAGCCCTTCTCTTACTGCTGCCTTAACTCTTGTCTCATTCCAGTTTTTCCTTCTCACCTTCTTCCTGTGCTGTTTTCTTCATTCTGATCATGGTCCCCACTATCATCATCTTTCAGTGCACTGAATTTGTTCATCCTCTCACTGCTGCCATCACCACTGCTTCATGGAGTGACTTCCACTCTGCTGGCTCTCTCCTGTCAATTCTTGAAATTTTCAATTTGAGAGGCATTTTCTGACATTTTCTGACTCCAAATACTCCCTTTTGGGGGCATGTGACCTTCTCTGGGTTTTGGGGTCACATCATATACACGTTGGATATAAGAATATGAATAATGAGGTGAATCCATCTACTATTCCACCCAATAAATCTAAATCTTGGTGTGAATGAGAGATGGGAGACTTGAATCAACTCTCCACTTAGATGATCAGTTTCTGTGTGCTTCTCACAGTGTAAGTATGCCACCACCTTGAATGTGTTCTAGTGTTTAAACATGTATTTTTTCATTCAACAGGGACCCTAAACATAAGCCAGCTATTTTTTAAAGATTTATTTATTTATTTATTTATTTATTTATTTATTTATTTATTTATGATGGAGAGAGAGAGAGAGGCAGAGACACAGGAGGAGGGAGAAGCAGGCTCCATGCTGGAAGCCCGACGTGGGACTTGATCCCAGGACTCCAGGATCGCACTCTGGGCCAAAGGCAGGTGCTAAACCGCTGAGCCACCCAGGGATCCCCCTCATCCAGCTATTTAATCTGGTGCTCAATTGAAGAAACAAGGATATATTCCAATGCTGGCCTTATTGATAGACATTATGTAGATCTTTCACATGGAGCTCTCACAAATGACTTTCAAGGATAATTTTGGCTACATGTACTTTTCCCTTAAATATTTAATCCCCTTTAAAATCTTGGTATAAAAAAATAAATAAATAAAATAAAATAAAATCTTGGTATAAAAGGCAATTTCACTGCACTAACTATAGTTTACTCGTTGAGAAAAGTGTTTTTTCCCCCACCAAAGTGTGTGTTTTAGAAAAGTCACTAAAGAGGAAGTATTTCATAGAAAAAGGAAAAGGCTTGGTAATGGACACCAATCCTCTGAGCACTTGGCCAGTGGTAGTGAAATTCCATAGTTGGTGCTTGGAGACAAGGATTGGAGATAGACATTGTATCCTCACATCCCACCTTGCAACCCAGGATTTTTTTCTACTAGTAGAACAAAGGTGTATGGGAAAATCATGAATGGGGTAGTATATTTTCAAATCAAAACCCAGGAAAAATGTATGGATAAGAAGTGTATGGGATGAGGAATGGGGAATAAGATAAAGAAGTTATGTTCAAAAAACATTGATTGGGAGGTAATAAGATCCTGAATATTGGAGTGGGGACTTATGGGGAAATTCCAATGAAGCTGGAGATATCATACTCCTAAGTTCTATTGAGTTTTCTTTGCCAGGCTTTCCACCCCTGCCTGAGTAGGTTAGATATGCTTTGCCCAAAATATCTGTAATGGCCTCTCTTATGGTAGTTTCCTTGTAAAGCACTGCTGACTCTCCTCAGGATCTACCCCGCAAACTTCTTTGCTCCTAGATAAATGCTGGGGCTCAAGTCCCAGCAAACCTTGAAGGGTAATCCACTAGAAGATGTGCTACACACCAAAACATGTGCATGATTTTTCCAATTTAAACAGATGGAAATACGGAGAATATGTGTGGGAATGAAGTGAATAATGGTGGAAGGAATATGAAGCTGAATGAGGCTAAATTGGCTGATATGAGCCCACACTAAGCAAAGATTATGGATTCAATGATTTAGTTCAAGTTGTTAGAAAGGACTCTAACAGTGTGGTTGGTTGGGTAGCTGAAAATGGACCCAAAAGTGACCTATACTAAGTGAAGTTGAAATACCAGAACTGTCCTGTTATACTATAAAAATAGGGATTCAAAGGCTTAAGAAGATTGGAATGTTAGAGTGGATTTATCATTTAAGATCTGCTCACTTTTTCCCCATTCTCACTGGTGTGAGGTGGTATCTCATTGTGGTTTTGATTTGTATTTCCCTGATGGCAAGTGATGCAGAGCATTTTCTCATGTGCATGTTGGCCATGTCTATGTCTTCCTCTGTGAGATTTCTCTTCATGTCTTTTGCCCATTTCATGATTGGATTGTTTGTTTCTTTGGTGTTGAGTTTAAGAAGTTCTTTATAGATCTTGGATACTAGCCCTTTATCTGATACGTCATTTGCAAATATCTTCTCCCATTCTGTAGGTTGTCTTTTAGTTTTGTTGACTGTATCCTTTGCTGTGCAAAAGCTTCTTATCTTGATGAAGTCCCAATAGTTCATTTTTGCTTTTGTTTCTTTTGCCTTCGTGGATGTATCTTGCAAGAAGTCACTGTGGCCGAGTTCAAAAAGGGTGTTGCCTGTCTTCTCCTCTAGGATTTTGATGGAATCTTGTCTCACAGTTAGATCTTTCATCCATTTTGAGTTTATCTTTGTGTATGGTGAAAGAGAGTGGTCTAGTTTCATTCTTCTGCATGTGGATGTCCAATTTTCCCAGCACCATTTATTGAACAGACTGTCTTTTTTCCAATGGATAGTCTTTCCTCCTTTATCGAATATTATTTGACCATATAGTTCAGGGTCCACTTCTGGCAGGAAACCACAAATGTTGGAGAGGATGCGGAGAAAAGGGAACCCTCTTACACTGTTGGTGGGAATGTGAACTGGTGCAGCCACTCTGGAAAACTGTGTGGAGGTTCCTCAAAGAGTTAAAAATAGACCTGCCCTATGACCCAGCAATTGCACTGTTGGGGATTTACCCCAAAGATACAGATGCAATGAAACGCCAGGACATCTGCACCCCAATGTTTATAGCAGCAATGTCCACAATAGCCAAACTGTGGAAGGAGCCTCGGTGTCCATCGAAAGATGAATGGATAAAGAAGATGTGGTTTATGTATACAATGGAATATTACTCAGCCATTAGAAACGACAAATACCCACCATTTGCTTCAACGTGGATGGAACTGGAAGGTATTATGCTGAGTGAAGTAAGTCAATCAGAGAAGGACAAACATTATATGTTCTCATTCATTTGGGGAATATAAATAATAGTGAAAGGGAATATAAGGGAAGGGAGAAGAAATGTGTGGGAAATATCAGAAAGGGAGACAGAACGTAAAGACTCCTAACTCTGGGAAACGAACTAGGGGTGGTGGAAGGGGAGGAGGGCGGGGGGTGGGGGTGAATGGGTGACGGGCACTGAGGGGGGCACTTGACGGGATGAGCACTGGGTGTTATTCTGTATGTTGGTAAATTGAACACCAATAAAAAAATAAATTTATTAAAAAAATCTAGACAGGCACATGAAACTGAAGACAAAAAAAAAAAAAAAAAAAGATCTGCTCACTTACCCTGGAGGATCTACTTTTCACCGTGATTGTGATAAATAAATTTGCGAGGGTAATCCAAGCATCCTTGAAGAACTTTATGGTTAATCTTCTCTTGTAGGTCAAGAATTACAGTGTGAACTGCTGCAACTGAACTGGAATATTTCAATACAATGAGGATAATTGGATCCCAGAGTTGTAGGAGCCAAATAGTGAAACTTAATCACCAAAACAAGGTGAGTTTGGTTGCAGTAATAGACAATAGAGTCAAAGCAGTAATCAGAATAGGCTAACTTGTAGAGATCTTTGGGATTTTTTAGTTGATTATCACATCCCTGGAGAAGAAATAGATGAGCAATCTACTAAATTCTTACTTGATCTAAGTAGGAAAGTTCTCATTTGAATGAACAATGTCTAACTTGAATCACCAAAACAGAGACTCAGTGGGTTTTCAAACCCATGCTATGGTTATTTCTCTATTCCCAAATGCGTAATTGAAATAAAAATGCTCAAAAAAATACTCAGCAACTGGATGAATCCACATATTGGTTCTGTGATTGTGGATTGAGTGCTATTAGGCTATGAAAGGCCAAGTGGAAGCCACTAGAACTGCCTCTACCTGGAAAAATAGTAAACCAACAGCAATACCACATTCCTGGAGAGGTGGGAAAAATTAGTACCATCATCAAGGACTTCAGAGATTCAGGGGTGGTGATTCCCAGCACTTCCTCATTCAGTGTACCTACTTGGCCTGTGCAGAAAACAGATGGAACTTGGAAAATGACAGATAATTATTGTGAAATTAGCCAGATGATGATTCCAATTCCACCTACCTTCCAGATGTGGTTTTGTTGCTTGAGCAATTAATACATCCTCTGGTACCTGGTATACAGCTGGCAAGATCTGGCAAATGCCTTCTTCTTGATAGGTGTTAGCAAATAAGCCAGAAGCAGTTTGCTTTTCACTGACAAGGACAACAATGCAGATTCACTGTCTTTATGTCAGGAGCATATTAGTACCGCGCGCTAACCGATTGCACCACTGGAGCTCCATGTCAGGAGCATATTAATTCTCCAGCCCTGTGTCATAATTTAGTCTGTAGTGACCTTGATTGCCTTTCCTTTTCACAAGAGTTCATTACATTGATGACATTATACTGATTGGATCTGGTGAGCAAGAAGTAGCAGCTACTTTATTTTTTTATTATTATTTTTTTAAGATTTTATTTATTTATTCATGAGAGTCAGAGAGAGAGAGAGAGAGAGAGGCAGAGACACAGGCAGAGGGAGAAGCAGACTCCATGCAGGGAGCCTGATGTGGGACTCGATCCTGGGTCTCCAGGATCATGCCCTGGGCCCAAGGCAGGCTCTAAACTGCTGAGCCATCCAGGGATTCGCTATTATTTTTTTTAAGCAGCTACTTTAGACATATTTGTAAGACACATCAGAGAGTGGGAAATAAATCTGATAAAAATTCAGGGGACTGGCACCTCAGTAAAATGTTTAGGTGTTTAGTGACATGGAGTATATTGAGAAATCATTTCTGACACAAAGGTAAGTTATGTATCTGGCCCCTACTGCATCCAAAAAAGAGGAACAATGTTTAATGGGCCTCTCTAGAATTGAAACAACATATTTCTCACTTGAGTGTGCTACTCAGACCCACTTACTAAGTAATCTGAAAAGCTGCTAGCTTTGAGTGGGGTCTAGAAAAAGAGAAGGCTCTAAAACAGATTCAAGCTGTCATGAAAGCTGCTTTGTTACTTGAGTCATATAATCCAACTAATCTGTTGGTGCTTGAAGTGTCAGTGGCAGGTAGAGATGTTGTTTTAAGACTTTGGGAGGCCCCTAGAGCTGAATAGCATTGCTGTGAATACTTCCGTTTTGAGAAACAGATTTCGGCTTCCCATTGGGCCTTAGTAGAGACAGAATACTTAACCACAAGCCACCAAGTAACCATGCAACCTAAGCTGCCCATCATGAACTGCCCCACCAAGCCATAAATTCGGCCATGTTCAGCAGCATTCCATTATCAAAAAGAAGTGGTATATACAAGATTGGGATCAAGCATACCCTGAAGGCACAAGTAAGTTACATGAAAATGTAGCCCAAATGCCACAAATCCATATATTCATGGGCCATGAACAATGGTTTATTACATGGTCAAAGACTTGGTAGATGGGGATCCCTGGGTGGCTCAGGATCGAGTCCTGCGTCGAGCTCCCTGCATGGAGTCTGCTTCTCCCTCTGCCTGTGTCTCTGCCTCTCTCTCTCTCTCTCTCTCTCTCTCTCTCTCTCTGAGTGAATAGATAAACAAAATATTAAAAAAAGAAAGTCCTTAAAAAAAAGACTTGGCAGAAATATGATTGGAAAATTGGTGACAAGGAGTCTGACAAACTGTTATGTGGATAGAATTCCCTGATGTGGGCAAAGAATGTAAGATATTATGCCCCATATAATGCAAATCAAAAGGTAACCTCAGCAGAGGAAGATTTAATAATCAAATAGATAAAATGGCCCTTTTAGTGAATATCTCTTAGAGCATTTCTTAGTAATATAATACCACGTTCTATGGTTAAAGTCAATGGAAATTACAACAAGCTATTCAGGCAGGACTACTAATGGTGCAGACCCTTCAGGAATAAATTTTTAGACATCTCACCAGGCAAAGAATTACAATCAACAAAAGGAAAAGGGAATATGAAATGGGTAGTAGAAAAAGATACTTAGAAATACCAGCAGCTATGATCATGTGACCAGTCACAAAAATGAGGAGTACAGTAGTTATGAGCATTTTTTCCTTGATAACCTACAGGTTAGCTGTACTATCAGGCTTCTTATTATCATCTCTATCTGTTGTAAGAGGACCTGTTGTGTTTTTAAAGGAGCATCCAGAGGAGTAACATTGGGTGGCAATTTCCCTCAAATATTTCCCAAGTCTTTATTGATGATGGTTTTAGTGGGTATGAAAATTTTTCTAACTATAAACAAGTAGTTATCAATTTGGGTAAAGAAACTCCCATGCATGAGAGGTTAGACTCCTCTATGAGATCAAATATGTTTTTTTTATAAAAATTGCTTTAACATTCAACAGCTATGATTGTTTACTGTGAGCGGTCAGTATTACAATGGTAGAACCCACTTCCATTGAATATTATATAAAACTTGCATTTAGCATTGTAAGAGGTTTGGTTAGAGAATAATAATTTCCAAACTGGTTGTATTCTCTGATTTTTTAGACATATCTTAGCATAAGAAGTATGTAGTATACATTGCCTTCCATATATATATATGTATATATATTGATTAGCAGGTCCAGGGAAGGTGTATTAGGGTTCTACAGAGAAACAGAAACAGGGTGTGTGTGTGTGTGTGTGTGTGTGTGTGTGTGTGTGTATGTGTGTGTGTGGTGTGGAAAGAAAGAGAGAGATTTATTTTAAAGATTTGGTTAAGGGTGATATGCTATATGTTGGCAAATTGAACTCCAATTTAAACCCCCCCCCCAAAAAAATAAACCTCCCAAGTATAAAAAAAATAAAAATAAATAAAGATTTGGTTAAGGGGCACCTTGGTGGCTCAGTCAGTTGAGTTTCCAACTCTTGATTTCAGCTCAGGTCATGTTCTCAGGGTCATGGAATTGTGCCCTGCCTCAGGCTCCACACTCAGCATGGAGTCTGCCTGTCCATCTCCCTCTGCTCCTCCCCGCACTCTCTCATTCACTCTCTTTCTCTCTCTCTTGCTCAGAAGAGGTTGATCTTTGTTGTATTAAGGCTTTCAACTAATTGGATGTGGCCCACCCACATTTTGAAGGGTAATCTGGACCTAGGCAAATGGTGGAAGAGTAGGGGTCCTCAATTCATCTGGTCCCACAAACTTACCTAGATAACTTTCAAAACATCCTGAACACCTATGAATTCAACCTGAGATGTAAAGAGAGAACAGCTGGAATGCTACAGAGAGAAAAATGGAGGCTAGTCTGCTTTACTTAAACTCTACTTACTTAAATGTGAACCTCTTCTCAAAAATACATGTGCACAGAAACATACAAAGTAATGTTTGAGCAAATATCTGGGTGCTGCGATCTAGACAAGCTGACACATTAAATTAACCACCACAAAGAAGGTTCCTGTTTTTTAAAAAAGATTTTTATTTATTTATTCATGAGAGACACAGAATGAGAGAGGCAGAGACATAGGCAGCCACAGACCCCATGCAGGGAGCCTGATGTGGGACTCTATCCTGGAACTCCAGGATTACACCCTGAGCTGAAGGCAGCTGCGCTTAACCACTGAGCCACCCAGGCATCCCAAGAAGATTCTTCATAAGGTGCCAATTTCTTTGCACCTCAATAAGTGGGGCTTTAATTGGAGAAGGAGAGAGATGATTATAATTAATTTCAAAAAGAAGTCAATAGTTGTAAGCGTATATACTGTTAGCAGAGTTTATATTTTATATTTAGTTATATTTATCATATAAAAATAAATATTTATATTGAAAACTATAATTTATCTATGTAATCCTGTAGGATTTGTTGGTATTGGTTCTAGATTACAACATTTTTTATTTAATTGCACAATTATGAGCATTCTAGTGGTAATATTGGATGCATACTATATCTAGAAATTCATTAAATGACACTTGATAGGTGGTGGCATGTTGCTCTATTTATTTGGTGGCACTAGTTAATAATAGTAGATTTCATTTGATTTGAACTAAAAACTGGCTCATAGAGCTTAGAAGGCACCTATGAGTCACCAGCAACATTATAGAGTCTGGCTTGGCTGAGAGGATTGTTGTCAGCAGGAATAGAGATAGGAAATAATGTAGTAGTCTCAGTGTTGGTGTTTGTGGTCATGTTAGTAAGATTAATCAATCTGAATAACCAACAAATTGGTTATCATTGTCCTCAATCTGACCAGTGTTGCATGTCTTCCTGTGGTATGCAGGTGGCATGGATGCCAGTGGGTGTATAGGAACACTGGTGAATGTTGTGACTTCTCAAGTAAGAAAAGGGCACAGCAACAGAGTAGGGGTTAAAGTCAGAGGCCATTCATAGCCAGGAGTAATGGATCTGATTGTCACTGTATATCACCCAGAGCAATTAGTTCCACCTTCTGGGAGTCAGAAGCAGTTCCAGATTTGTTCCACAGTGCCTTTAGAAGAGCAAAGTATGTGGGTGGCAGATTAGCATGCCTCTCTCTCTCCAGATACTAGTAAGTGGTTTGTTCCACTTATACTGGATGATGAGCAGACATAGGCTGAGGATGATTCCAGAGTCAGTAGTAAGGGAGAGATTGAAGGAGAGACAGCTAGGCTCTGGATTTTTGATAAGGCAGGAAGGAAAGGTTAAAGTATCAGGTGGGTGCTATTTTGCTGTAGGCAATAATGTCAGGCTTACTGCATCTATGAAAATGGATAATTGTGTTGCATCCAGTGTGGTTATATAAAACAGCAGAGGTTACAGCATCTCTGTTGGTGGTCTCCTTATTTGTGGTGAATTTAAATATGGCATAGTTATGCCATGTGGGGGTGGGTTTAATGTAATCAGGACTATGAGCAGTATTTTGACCACTTAGAGGACCATTGTCCTCCAGGTTCTCTCGATGGTCCTTGTTTTAAAAGCCCATTATGGGAGCACCTGGGTGGCTCAGTTAAACACCTGCCTTCAGTTCAGGTTATGATCCTGGGGTCCTGGGATCAAGCCCCATGTTGGGCTTCCTGCTCAGTGGGAGTCTGCTTCTCCCTCTCCTTCCACCCCTACCCTCCACTCATATTCTCCCTCTCAACTGAATAAATAAAATATTTTAAAAATCATAAAATAGAAGCCCATTATGTTTTTCTATGATATCTGCTGCCATAGGATCATAGAGTAGGCAAAAAACCCAAGCAATGTTATTTTGTAATGGCCATTGTTGCATTCCCTTTGCAGTGAAGTGAAAGTGTTGACCTGACTGTGTAACTTTGTAGCACTCCCAAAGTTTCATTAACCTCTCAAAAACACTAGAAAAGTTTAGTGCCTTACATGAGTTAGCCAATAAAAGACCTGTGTGGATATCTGCCATTGTTAAGGCATATTTGATGACTCCTGCTGCTTCAGAGAAAGGTCCAATGAAGTCAATTTGTTAGTTCTCATGTGGCCCTTCTCCTCTGTAAATTGTTCCAGTGTCTAGATTTTTGGCATCTGGTATAGCCCCTAATGGCTCTGTGTAAATGTTTCTCTACTAGATCAATTGATCTATTAACAATCCATTTTCATAACACCATGATACCCAAATCCACTGACCTCTTGGGTGCACACCAATAGAAGGAGTAAGGTGGCTAATCTCAGAGTTCTGGAAATTGTCCATCCTTCAAGAAGCTTATCTATTTTAGAGGGCTGGTTAGTTCATTAGTTTGTGTATTGTACCACTCCCGTGTCTTGTTTGGCATGAGCCAAGATATGTTTCACCAATATGGGCAGAAAAATTGCCAATGTGGCAATTTTTTTCCATATCTCTTTATCCCAAATGAATCAACCTTGTATTTTCCAGCCATGATTTTGCTAAAGTCCAGATCAAGTACTTAACCCATTAGCCATCAACCAGGAGTCTGTGAAACTAGAACCTTAAGAAAATGTTTGCCAAGAGCATGCTTTATCTTTTTTAAAGATTTTACTTATTTATTCATGGGAGACAGAAAGAGAGAGAAAGAGAGGCAGAGAAGCAGGCTCCATGCAAGGAGCCCGAGGTGGGACTCGATCCCTATCTCCAGGATCACGCCCTGGGCTGAAGGCGGTGCTAAACCGCTGAGCCACCTGGGCTGCCAGAGCATGCTTTATTAATAGAAGTATTGTGTGCAGCTCAGCCCTTTACCCTCCTTATGGAAATTGGAGTGTTTGAACAGGGGTAATGGGCTGTGGCTGTCCATTGTCTTGCTGCCTTATACCCTATGCTCACTTCAGTGGTAAAGATTGACCTTTTTTTTTTTTTCCTCATTTTCAGAGTGTTGGCTGTTCTCCTTCCAATCCCCTTAAGAAAGAAGCAGAGGCATTTGTGGGGGCTTTGGCAAGTTAACCTCAGTGGCAGGGTATATGTTAATTCCTCATAGAGTTGTGGCACTCCAGCATCTCGATCATTTAGATGCCATTTCCATTGCAATAAGGAAGCCTCATTAAATTTTACAGGGAGCTTTTTCCATTGATCAGGGCATAATAGGCATCTCTATCCATCGAGTAATTGGCTCTCCTCCAGTAAGGGTTCAGTTTTATAAGTGCCTAGTATATTACTAGGGGGTGCCTCTGTACTGGTAAATACTTTTGGGCTAAGTCTGGGAGCTGCTTACACCAAAAGTCTAAGCATAGCCATTTAATTGTTCATTTGATCCAGAGGCTCCAGGAAGCAAATTTTCAGTGGCCAAAACTTCCCATTAAGTCCTGTCCTCAAAGATTTAGTAGAACTGCCAAAGTAATAGCCTCCTTATTTTATCTAGTGCCAGTTGTTGCTCAAGTCTCCATTAAAAGATGAAAAACATAGTAAGAAGGACCAGCATTGGAGATGAAGAATGTGTTGGCACCAAAATCCAAACATTCTTACCAGATGTTGGTCTTCCTTTATTAATGTGAGAGGTTGAAGTGCTAAATTCTTATCTTTTACTAGATTTGTAGCAGTTCTCCTTATAAATTCCAAAGTCTCAAAATGTAGCAGATTGATAGGACCTTGGATCTTATGTGGGGCAATTGCTCATTCCTTCTCAATGAGGTGTTTGCTCACAGTTGTGATGACCTATGAGACAGTCTTGGTCAGGTCCAATGAGAAGGAAGTCATTGATATAATGCCAAAACTGAGTTTCTAGTACAAGAGCAAGTCAAATATTTAGGTCCTGACTGCAAAGATGGTGTTTAATTGCAGGACTATTTAAATACCCCATAGGCAACTGGGAAAATATATATTATTGGCCGTCAAAGGTGAAAGTAAATTGTGGTTAACTCCCTGCAAAATTTTTACAGAACAGAATATGCCTGCAGAAGTACTAGATATTTACTCAAAGGATATAAAAATACCAATTTGAAGGGATAAATGCACCCTTATATTTATCAAAAATAATGAAATCTTGCCATTTGCAAGATTGTGGATAGAGCTAGAGTGTATCATGCTAAGTGAAATAAGTCGGTCAGAGAAAGACAAATACCATATGATCTCACTCACATGTAGAATTTAAGAAAGAAAACAGATGAACATATTGGAAGGGGGGAAAGAAAAAAAGGAGAAAGGAAAACAAGCCGTAAGTGGCTCTTAATAATAGAAAACAAACAGGGTTGATGGAGAGTGATGGGGGATGGGCTAGATGGGTGATGGGTATCAAAGAGGGCACTTGTTGTGATGAGCATTGCATGATGAATCACTGAATTCTACTCCAGAAACCAATATTGCATTGTATGTTAGCTAACAAAATTTAAATTAAAAAAATGCTAAAAAAAGAATGTGTCAGCAAAGTCTATAACTATAAACCACTTACCCATGTTGTTTTAAATGTCATTCAATAAGGCAATAATATCTGGTAGAGGTGCTCTAATAAAGGGAACATCTTTGTTAACTCTCCATAGATAGTTATCCTCTGCTCATTAGTTGTAGCTTTCAACAACTAATATTAGAGAATTAAAAGGTGGTAAGGATCTGTACTCCTTCTTTAACTAAGTCAGCTATGAGAGGCCATAATCATTCAGTGCCTTGCCTCAGCTGGTACTGTGGCACATCTACCACTCATACCGGTAGGGGAAAGTTAACTGATTTCTCATGGGTGACGCCCACCAATAGCATAAAAGCTTAGTCTTGTTCCGTGAGATTACCTACTAGCTGAAGATGTACATTCTAATAATGGGAACGAGGGTAGTTTTGGAGGGATGGGGAATAAGTAGGACAGAAGAATCTTTTAGCAATAACTGGGCCAATTTTAATAGTTAAGCAGGTAATCCCCCCCCCCCTTTTACTCCTCCTCCCAAACTGGTCCTCCTAGATGAGGCAGTCTCTTTAAAAACTGAGTGCTTTCTGGGATTAGGGAGATTTTAGTACCCCTATCAAGCAGAGCCAACTAGTGTTGCTTTTTCTTGGAACCCAAACTGCAGTTAATGTAATGAAAGGGTAGTTTTCTGCCAGAGGGGACATACCTATGACCATTAGATCCCTATGTAGAATAAGGTCCCTATCATAGCTGAGATCAAGAGCCAGTATGGAAGGTAAAGTTGACTCCAAAGGGGAAGCCTGTGATGAGTCTTTTTTTTTTAAGATTTTATTTATTTTTTCATGGGAGACAGAGAGAGAGAGAGAGAGAGAGAGAGAGAGGCAGAGACACAAGCGGAGGGAGAAGCAGGCTCCATGCAGGGAGCCCCATGTGGGACTCGATCCTGGAACGCCAGGATCACGCCCCGGGCCAAAGGCATGAACCAAACCACTGAGCGGCCCAGGCATCCCGTGTGATGAGTTTTAATCTGACTTTAGTAAGTATTGTAATTGTTGCACTGATTTACCAAAGATGATCACTCAGTTTGGGGCCCTCTCATCACTTGGAATATAGTAAAATCTCCCTGATAAGCCCTCTTCAACATCACCAATTTGTGGAGGAGATGATTGGCTTTAGCTAACATTTTCCACTGATAGTTGGCCTGGACCTTTATAAAGCCCAACATAGAGTAGGTAGACATCTAAGCCATAAAAATCCACATTAATAAAATATAAATCTGGACCAAGGTCCAAAGCCTCCTCTGGAGGTCATTACAACCTTCTGCACAAATTGTGCAGGGTTCTTTAGTAGAAATTCCATTATTCCATCTCATACTATGGTAGCCAATTGTTTAATTTCAGACTCTGCTGGTCTCACTTGCTCCTTGACAGGCACATTCTATGTACCTAAGCAGCCTCTTTTTAATCTGGTTTCTGAACCAAGTCATTAAGGAGAGTCTAGGCCTCAGGGTAAAAGGGAAGATGTGTCTCTCTTACCAATTGAAAACCAGTCCCTCCTTCTTTGCCTTCCCCAATTTGTCTTTTCAGTCTTAATTACTTTGTGAGCAATCACCAGCAAAGCAGTGGGCAAATCATCCCAGTCAATGTTGTGGTGACACCATGATGTTTTTTCTTCTAGAGAGCACCAGTCCTTCTCCCCTAGGAAGTTTAGGCTCCTACCTCTTTTCCTCTGTCTTGTCTTCCCTCTGTCTTGTCTCCCCAGGAAGTTTGGGCTCCTACCTCTTTTCTAGGTGGCATACTGCCACCTAGAGCAGGACCTAGCAAGAGTCTTGTGGTTTTTGAGCACCTGATCAGCAGGACAATGACCTCCTTCAGAGTCTTGGAAGAGGCAAGGGTATAAATTTTCTTGCCTTTAGTCACTTTAAGAACTGCTCTAGCCAGTTCAGTCCAAGTATTAGGATCTCTATATCTCTCTGGGGAAAGGCTAGAATGACACCTGTAATAGAAAAAAAAAGAGAAAAAGGAAGAGAAACAAACCAAGAAACAGACTCTTAACTATAGAGAACAAACTGACAATTACCAGAGGGGAAGTGGAACAGGGGATGTGTGAAATAGATGATGGGGATTAAGTAGGGCACTTGTTGAAATGAGCACTGGGTGATGTATGGAATTGCTGAATCACTATGTTGTACATCTGAAACTAATATAACACTGTATGTTAACTATACCAGAATTAGATAGATGATAGATAGATATATAGATGATAGATAGATAGATAGATAGATAGATAGATAGATAGATAGATATAATAATGTGGGCGACCATGAACTAGCTGGAGTAACTGAACAAAACCAGGCCCGGACTTGCGTCCCTCATTCACTCAGAAGGCTCGGGAGCCTAAAGGGTGAATAGTTGGTAGATGCTTGAGAAAGGGCTTGAGCAATGGTTCTCAGGGCTCGCTTGTATGTGATCGTCCACATAACACAATAGATACAACTTATTCTGACCTGGTCATAAATGTAAATAAGGGTCTGTGCTGTCCTTGCTGGTCTGTTTTCCATACCTAATATTCCTTTGAAGTATGCACATCTGGAGCAACAAGCTTATCTATTTACCAAGGTCTTCTGGCACCTGTGAGTCTGTCTTGCATGCTGAGAAAAGGGAACTTTGGAGGGTTTCACAAACCTGCTAAAAATAAACACCTTCTTGGCTTTGTTTTGCTCATGCTATAAAATGTTGTAAAACCTTGAATAAAGCTGGCACTGCTTGGACATCATCCACTGTGTCCCTCCTGTCCCCATCTCTTTACTTTTCTTTTATTTTCCTCATCCCCTTATCCTCAGGATCCTGATCATGTTGTCGCAGTGCGCGCAACATAATAAAAAAGAAAACACAGAACATGTGCCTCCAGTCACAAGAACAGTCAAGGAAAGACTAAGGCAGGGAAAAAAACAGACATGAAAATTATTCCCATTCTCAGCTCCAAGGTTCCTTCATTGTGCCAATTTTGCTTATTAGTTTGCATTGTTTGCACTTCCTTCTTCTATGATTTCCTGCAGGATAATATTTTTGAAGCAGTTGTAAAGCTTCAGAGTTAGTTTCCATTCCTTCCATCTTCTTCAATCTCTTCTGGAATTCATTTTTCCAATGCCCTTTTTATAGTAGTGACATGCTGACTTTACATTAGAGGACTCCCTCATATGTGTAGAGGGCTCCAGATAATGATTTGTTCTTTTTGTGAATAATTCTGAGAAGTTAACACTGAGGTCTTAAATTTCTTTTTGTCTTTTTCTGCCTCCATAATTTTCTAAAACTGAGTTACTGCTGTTGCCAATACCAAAGAGACTGTCCTTACAATCTAACTACTTTTTCCCTTACTCATGCTTGAGTTCTGGGCAAAAAGGCTATCACAAAAGTAAAGAAAACCAAAGAATTTTTCTAATCTGCCCCTAAATCCATCTTTGTAAATTTAGATA
Organism: Canis lupus familiaris; assembly: GCF_011100685.1. Classification (NCBI taxonomy): domain Eukaryota; kingdom Metazoa; phylum Chordata; class Mammalia; order Carnivora; family Canidae; genus Canis; species Canis lupus. The sequence goes on along the minus strand of NC_049260.1, from coordinate 57,794,497 downwards.
ATGCCTTAGCAAACTACTGGTGAAAATCAGTGAGGATTCATCTAGCTTCTGGGGGCAGCATTGTACTTTCTTCCAGTTCACCTTCTGCAGAAAGGCTTCAAGGATTGCCATCATCAGTCCCTTGCAATGAGTTTCCAAGGCTCCGTGAGCAGCCTGAGTTGTGGGAAGAGGTAAACAGGAGACTTCCTGACATGGCACTTCCTGGTGATGGGAGTTATTTGGTCCCTGTCATGAGCTGAATTGTGTCCCCCAAAAATATATGTTGAAGTCCTAACCCATGACACCTATGAATGTGATCTTTTTTGGAATTGGGGTTTTTGCACATATCATCAAACAAAAGGTAGGCTTTAATTCAAGATGACTGATGTCCTTTTAAGAAGTGGCAAACACCATGTGAAAACAGGAATGCATAGGATAAACACTATGTGAGGACAGAGGCAAAAATTGGAATGATACAGCTATAAGCCAAGAGTGCCACAGGTGGAGAGCCACTACCAGAAGGTAAGAAAAGGTAAGAAAGGACTTTACTCAGAGCCTCTGAGGGAGCATGACCCTGCTGGCACGTTTATTTCAGACTTCTAGCCCTTTAAACTATGAGAGAATAATTTACTATTTTATGCCACCTAGTTTGTGGTACTTTGTTACAGCATCCCTAGGAAACTAATATAGCCACATTGTGCTTATTCCATTAGTTGAGCAAAATCATCCAGAAGCAAGTTTATGAAGCAGCTAGGATACATCCTCATGCCTAAGGCTATAGATTGAAAACACTCTGTGGAGGACCTCAGCAAAATTTTACAGATCTTTCTAGAACACTGAAAAAGAGCTCTTAAGATAGTAATATCAGCTAGTAAAAGTACAATTCCAGTCTTGCCAGTAGTTCTGAGTAACTTTTAAGAGGCACTTGAGTCTTTGGTGCTCCAAGAGTGTAGGGTTGATTTTCTTCATGTTGAGATGAAAAATAAGGAGGTTTAAAAGGCTTTGTAGTGGGAAGCCTGGGTGGCTTAGTGGTTGAGCCCAACCCTTTGGCTTGGGGTGTGATCCCAGGGTCCAGGATGGGGTCCCGCATTGAGCTACCTGCATGGAGCCTGATTCTCCCTCTGCCTGTGCCTCTGTCTCTCTCTTTCTGTGTCTCTCATGAAAAATAAACAAAATCTTTAAAAAATAAAATAAAAGGCATTGTAGTTTCCATTCCCATTTTGCCATTTAGTAGCCTGTCTGCTTTTTAAATTCTTTTTCTTGCAATCCAACATCTTCATTCTTTTTTAAATTTAAATTCAATTAGCCAACATATAGTACATCATGAGTTTCAGATGTAGTTTTCAAGTGTACTTTTAAAAATATTTTATTTATTTCTTCATGAGAGACCCACAGAGACAGGCAGAGACATAGGCAGAGGGAGAAGCAGGCTCCCTGTGGGGAGCCTGATGTGGGACCTGACCCCAGGATCCCAGGATCATGACCTGAGCCAAAGGCAGACGCTCAACCACTGAGCCACCCAGCCCCCCCCCGCCCAGTGTACTTTTTAAAATTTACTTTAATTCAATTTGCCAACATATAGTATAACACCCAGTGCTCATCACATCATATGCCCTCCTTAAGGCCCATCACCCAGTTATCCGATCCCCCCTCCCACCTCCCCTTCAGCAATCCTCAGTTTGTATCCCAGAGTTGAGTCTCTCATGGTTTGTCTCCCTCTCTGATTTATTCCCTGCATTTATTTTCTGCATTATTTCTTATATTCTGCATATGAGTGAAACCATATGATAATTGTCTTTCTCCAAATGACTTATTTCACTTAGTATAATACCCTCCAGTTCCATCCACATCAATGTAAATAGTAGGTATTCATCCTTTCTGATGACTGAGTAGTATTCCATTCTGTATATATACCACATCTTCTTTATCCATTCATCTATCGAAGGACATCTCATCTTCCATGGTTTGGCTATTGTAGATATTGCTGCTAGGAACAATGAAGTGCAGGTACCCCTTCATTTTACTAATCTGTATCTTTGGGGTAAATAGTAGTGCAATTTCTGAGCCATAGGGTAGCTCTATTTTTAACTTTTTGAGGAACCTCCATACTGTTTTCCAGAGTGGCTGTGTCAGCTTGCATTTCCACCAGTAGTGTATGAGGATTCCCCTTTCTCTGCATCCTCACCAACATCTGTCATTTCCTGACTTCTTCATTTTAGCCATTCTGACTGATGTGAGGTAATATCTCATTGTGATTTTTATGTGTATTTCCCTGATGTCCAGTGATGTTGCTTATTTTTGTATGTGTCTGTTGATCATTTTGTATGTCTTCTTTGGAGAAATATCTGTTCATGTCTTCTGCACATTTCTTGACTGGATTGTTTGTTTTTCAGGGGTTGAGTTTGATAAGTTCTTTATAGATCCTGGACACTAGACCTTTATCTGATATGTCACTTGCAAATATCTTCTCCCATTCTGTAGGATACCTTTTAGTTTTGTTGACTGTTTCCTTTGCTGTACAGAAGCTTTTTATCTTGATGAAGTCAAAATAGTTCATTTTTGCTTTTGTTTACCTTGCCTTTAGAGTCATGTCTTGCAAGAAGTTGCTGCAGCTGAAATCAAAGAGGTTGCTGCCTGTGTTCTCCTCTAGAATTTTGATGAATTCCTGTCTCACATTTAGGTCTTTCATCCATTTTTTAAAAGATTTTTTCTATTTAGTCATGAGAGACACACAGAGAGAGGCAGAGACATAGGCAGAGAGAGAAGCAGGCTCTCTATGGGAAGCCTGATGTGGGACTTGATCCCAGAACCCCAGGACCACGACCTGAACCAAAGGCAGATGTTCAACGACTGAGCCACTCAGGTACCCTGGTCTTTCATCCATTTTGAGTTTATCTTTGTGTATGCTGTAAGAGAATGGTATAGTTTCATTCTTCTGCATGTGGATGTCCAATTTTCCCAGCATCACTTATTGAAGAGACTGTCCTTTTTCTATTGGATACTCTTTTTTTTTTTTTTTTAAACCACCAATCTTTTTTTTATTTATTTTTTTTCACCAATCTTTTTTTTATTTTTTTTTTTAATTTTTTTTTTTTTTTTTTTTTTTTTTATGATAGTCACAGAGAGAGAGAGAGAGAGAGGCAGAGACACAGGCAGATGGAGAAGCAGGCTCCATGCACCGGGAGCCCGACGTGGGATTCGATCCCGGGTCTCCAGGATCGCGCCCTGGGCCAAAGACAGGCGCTACACCGCTGCGCCACCCAGGGATCCCTCTATTGGATACTCTTTCCTGCTTTGTCAAAGATTAGCTGACCACAGAGATGAGGATCCATTTCTAGTTTCTCCACCCTGTTCCATTGATCTATGTGTCTGTTTTTGTGCCAGTACCATGCTGTCTTGATGATCACAATTTTGTAATATAGCTTGAAGTCAGGCATTGTGATTCCCCCAGCTTTAGTTTTCTTTTTAACATTCCTCTGGCTATTTGGGGTCTTTTCTAATTTCATACAAATTTTAGGAGTATTTTTTCCAGCCCTGTGAAAAATGTTGATAGTATTTTGATAGGGATTGCATTGAATGCAATACCTCCATTCTAAGACACAATCTCTTAACCAAATTCTCAATGACTCCTTGCTTTTTACTTTTGTTTCTATTTCCCTAACTATATTTTGTATGTTTGGTTATCTGAGAATCTCAGAGGTAAAGTTAAGACTTGGAAAGCCCATATTAGGACCTTTGAATAAAGCTAGCACTTCTCCTCCTTCCAAAAGAAAGTCATCTCTGGGTCCTGTATCTATTGGGAACCATCCATTCAAGAAGTCATTATCCCCCTTATTCCAAGTCCCAGATTGAAGCCTGGAATGGTAAAACAAACAAACCAACCACCCCCCCCAAAAAAACAAAAAACAAAAACAAAACCAGAGGGAGCAGAGGGGGTAGAAGGAGCAACAGTGGGGAAGCATTGAGATCCTAGAGAAAGAAAAGGAGCTTTCACTTTCTTAATCTTTTCCTCCAGTATATTAATTCATTGCTTATGGCTATCCAATTCATTCTTGAGTTTATTTCTTGAGAAGTAGTCATTTCAATAATACATTTGCTCAAGTGGAGCTTTTCTAAAGTTTCCTGTAAGTATAGTCATTTTTCTACCTCAAAAAAGCCTTCCTCTGGCCATTGCAATATAGGGTACTCAAGTATCCCCATCCCAAACATGACAGAGTGAAATCAGCCAACACCCTGGGTTTCTCATATTTTTCTACCATTGGAGTTAATGCTGAACTAGATGGGAACTTAAAGCACCTATTACTTATTTTACTAAATAGTAACTCAAATTTTGCTATAGGGGTTTGGAATTTTCCCCCAGGAACCCAATTAAACTTAGCCAAAATGATTAAAGGGAGACTACTTAGCAAACAGTCAGAGTCTTACCCGATCAAAGGCAGCCACAAGTTCTTTGACAAAGTCATCTAGAAGAAGGGCTCTTTCAAGGAATCCTATCCTCATTCCTAAATTATTGTGGGGGGAGGGGAAGCAAGCCAAAGAGAAACATCAATTCATATAGAATTAACAGATTTTATCATTGAGCAAAGTAAAAACCTTGAATGCATGCAGGAAGCCAGCAAATGGCTACAAAGTTTAGTGGATTTTCAGCCACATTTATATAGAATTAAAACCATAGATGCTATACATCATCCAACTTTTGGCGAACAGTGAACTGATTTTTAATTTACATCACTTATTACATTGAGCTTAGTCTGAAGTCTTATTTTTAATAATTCTTTAGGCTTACTCTGGCGTTCTGTACTTTCATAATTCTTTATTCGGCATATTCTGACTTTGTTTTTCATAATTCCTACAGTTGCTCCTGACAGTGTGCCCAATATATATAATTAACCACATTTTTAAACATTCATTAGCAAGATTAAATTCAGTTTTCCACAAAACATGTATTTTTAATGGCTACATGATACTCTATCATATGGCCTTGCCAAAATATATTTTAATGCCATTTTCCTCTTTTGGTATTTATATGATTTAAAATATTTTCCCATTGTAAACAACACCATGACAAATATCCTTATCCATAAAACATGATGCAAATTTCTAATATTTTCTTTAGGTTATCTTTAAGTGAATAGTCATGAAATGAATATTTTTAAGCTTCAGTAAATATTAATACACCATAAGGAAAACCATACTAATTTATGCTCCCAGACAATGAATTAGAGGGCTTATCCTACCAAAGATATGTGTATCTTCATGTTGCAGAAAAGGAAAAGACTGGTAAGCTTTTTTTTTTAATTCAGTTAGCCAACATATAGTACATTATTAGTTTCAGATGTAGAGTTCAGTTATTCATCAGTTGCATATAACACCCAGTGCTCATCACATCATGTGCCTTCCTTAATGCCCATCACCCAGTTACCCCATCCCCCCACCCGCCTCCCCTCCAGCAACCCTCAGTTTGTTTCCTATAGTTAAGAATATCTCATGGCTTGTCTCCCTCTCTGATTTCTTTCCATTAAGTTCTCTCCTTCCCCTATATCTTCTATTTCTTATATTCCACACATGAGTGAAACTATATGTAAGTCTTTCACTGATTGACATATTTCGCTCATCATAATACCCTCCAGTTCCATCTACGACAATGTAAATGGTAAGTAGTCATCTGTTCTGATGGCTGAGTACTATTCCATACATATTCCACATCTTCTTTATTCATTCATCTGTCGGTGAACATCATGACTCTTTCAATAGTTTGTTGGTTTTTTTTAAAGATTATATTTATTTATTTGAGAGAGAGAGAGAGAGCACAAGTAGAGAGAGCAGCAGGCAGAGGGAGAGGGAGAATCAGGCTCCCTGCTGAGCCGGGAGCCCAATGCGGGGCTCTATCCCAGGACCTCGGGATCATGATCTGAGCCAAAGGCAGACACTTAACTGACCGAGCCACACAGGTGTCCCAACTCTCTCAATAGTTTGGCTATTGTGGACATTGTTGCTATAAACTTTGGGATGCAGGTGCCCCTTCAGATCAATGTATTTGTATCTCTGTGGTAAATACGTAGTAGTGCAATTGCTGGGTCATAGGGTAGCTCTATTTTTAACTTCTTGAGGAAACTCCATACTGTTTTCTAGAGTGGCTGTGGCTGGTAAGCTTTTGATAGGAAAGAATGAGGTCCTACTGCAACTAATGCAACTGAAAGTGTTTGGTATATACCTCTAATTTGAAATAGTCTATTTGAACATAATAATTTAATATGGGCAAGTTATCGGCTATAATTGATAATTAAATATAAAATGCCTAAAAGAATGGCAATTAGGGGATCACATGGTATAGGCTCATATGATTTGGGTCTGGCAAGCTGACAAACCATAGTACTTGAGATTGTTGGAAATGATTCAATGAGTTGGCTTTTATTTGGGGGGGGTGTTAAAATTCTTTCTAAGCTTTAAATTTTTCATTAAAACATTTAAGTAATACATGTTAATGTTACAAAATTCAAAAAGCACAAAAAGGTATACCATAAAAAGTTATGTACACTATGCCTGTTCTTTCAGTCACCCAATTCTCCTGCCCTAAGTCAGGTTTCTTCTTTGTTCTCCCAATGACATTCTGGGCATTTACAAAAATAAATTTTTCCTTTATATATTTCTCTTTTGTTTTCCCACACAAAAGGTACCATATAATACATACTATTCTGTACCCTGCTTCTTTTACATCAGGATTTAGCTCGGATGTCATGCTATATGAGTATATAAATAGCTTATCTATATATGTAAGCATGTATTTATTACTGAGCATATATTTGTTCAGTACCTACTTGTGTCAGACCTATTCTACACACTGAGATACAGCAATGAACTAAACACAGAAAAATCTCAACCCTCTTGGGACTTATATCACAGGGTGGAGAAACAGAAAAACGAGATAATATTAAAAATATATATATATTCAGCCAGCCTAGCTGAATGTGCCCTTGATCACTTACAGGCAACTGCATGAAGAAGGTGGTCTGTCAGTCAGACTGACAAGCCAAGGCCCGTGCAGGCCAAAGCACAAAGAGCGGTCCTGCTCAGCAAATAGGAAATGAGGCCTGAAGACATTCAGGATCAGGACACAGATACAAAGCACAGAGAGGACTCACTGCCCTCCTCCACTGACCCTCTCTGCCTCTTGTAAAACAAAAATACCACCAGAAAGATAAATACCTGCTCACTGACAGGATCCTAGGCCAGGATGTCTCCACCTGAGCAGGGAGATGGAAAAAGCCTGCACTCTAGGGTAGGAATTGGATCCAAGGACCTCTTTGAAATTTGTCTGTCCTAGTGGCCCACCCCTTAAGGAGGCTAAAGATCAGACTGAGAGTGGGGGACCAGAGGGCACCAGTCACCATAAGTCTTCCACCAAGGCTGTTCCCCAAGAAGTGGCAAGAGGTGGGGTATGAGGCTCACAAAAGAGACAAACTACAGGTCCCTACAGCAAGGCAGATTGGACTAGCTCCCTTGGCCCTTGAGGGAAGAGCCACAGTGAGACTGACTTGGGCTACAAGGGACAGAGTACTTTCTAAGGATAAGGTACAGAAAGGGCTATCCCAGGAAGAAGTAGCTCTCTGTCATACTGAGGTTATTACCTAAGCAGACAGGTGTGGAGGGGCCTCTGGCATTCAGCAAGAGGTTGAACCCCAGAACCCCTGGGGGCCCTGTGGACCCTAAAATACTCTGATCCTCCCACTTTTTGGAGGACAAACCCTGCCCAGTCCTGTCTGGCCTGGTCAGGTGGTTCAGAAGCACCCCAGGGACCAACAGCCCTTTCCTGAGGTTTCAAAAAGGAGCAGCATTAGCATTGATTAGTGCTCTAATTGGCATTTTATTTTTTTTAATTTTTTTATGATAGTCACACACACACAGAGAGAGAGAGAGAGAGAGAGAGAGAGAGGCAGAGGGAGAAGCAGGCTCCATGCCCTGCGAGCCCGACGTGGGATTTGATCCCAGGTCTCCAGGATCGCACCCTGGGCCAAAGGCAGGCACTAAACCACTGCGCCACCCAGGGATCCCTCTAATTGGCATTTTAATTGCCAGTCTCACTCTCTTCTTTTAGGCTTTATAGTGAATACCTGGTGCCTAATCCTCTCCTATTCCTACCACCCCTCTTCTCCCTGGAGATCAGCTCAAAGTTGTGCCTCATCTTCCCTTCACCCACCACCGCCCACATCCCCCAACAAAGCCTGGAGGCCTGGATGAGCTTCTCCATGGCATCTGCATTGCACTTTCTCTCCCTCCCCCTGCCAGTGAGCTCAGGAAATTGGTTTTAATCCACCAGCTCTAGTTGCTTAGCAACAGAAAAGCCTGATCCTAGCAACCAGAAGCCACAAAGATGCTGCAAAAAGAAGGGGTTGTCTGAACCCTGCTCAGCTCCTGACTGCTGGCCTCCCTGATGTTTTTCTCATCGAATAGAGACACCCTTCCTTTCTCAGATGCCAGGTCTTGAAAGGCTGATCTCTGGGGCAGCTGCCTTGACCTCACCCCCCCCCCATTTTTCCTGCCTGGAGCCTCCCTGAATCCCACCTCCAAGCCCAGCAGAAAACAGCCCATGATCACAGTAGGGTGGCTCTAGGAAGTGCCCTCACCTTCCAGTGACCAGTGACAGAGATCACTGGCTACATAGATTCCTCCAGGCTGGCCTGGTGGGTGGGAGTGGGGTGGGCCAGGCTCCTTTGACTCAGGGTGAGAGCAATTCCTGCCCTGGGTGTAGGGGGCTGTGCACTGTAATCCCAGCCCACCTGAGTCTGAGGGGAGACAAGGGACCATACACAATAACTCCCTACTTCTAGAGGTCAGAAAACTGAGAGTCAGATGGGCTCAGATCCGCACAACATTTCAGTGACAGTTGGGTCTGAACCAATGCCAGAGCACAAGGCTCCCCAACACAGTCAGCATCCGTGAGACTGCCAGGCTACTGTGCAGCACACCAGGCTTCTGCTTCCCCTCCTCAAAAGACAGTGAGGACAGGGTTGTCCACCATGAAGAAGAAGAAGCCTTCTGCCCTCCTGCTTTTTGGGATGGCCTCAGCTCAGGGTGATGATCAGTACAGATTTTCCATTTGACAAGCTGCTTTCCTAGAATGTTTTAACATAATAAGAGTTCAGGAGCATCCCCCAGGAGAGAGAGGACTGATCAGAATTCTGACTCTGTGAGTGGGGGCTAACTGGTATCTTAATCTCAGATCTCACTGGACTTCACAGGAGATACACATGCATGCATTCCTCTACCCCTTCTGTAGGGCCTCAAGCTCTAACAGCAGGGCTGTCCCCTAGAGATAAACCATGGAAAGTGGGGGCTGTGGGAAACTGGCATCGGACAAGGGACCCCCATCCCCATTTTTCACCCTGAGCCAGGCCTCTAGGCAGGGACAAGCCTTCCCCTGGGCAACTTCTACCTTCCCCCCCTTCTTGCTTCTCTCCCTCCCTTTCCCCCTTTCTCTCTCCCAAGAAAAGGGCTTCTGGCTTCCATTGCCTGGCAACCAGACTGCCACAGGCTGAGAAGAGCAGCACAGATGCTGCCTAATGAGGGGGCTGAAACAAGGGGCAAAATCTTTGTCTCTCGTCCTAAGCCTCTGCCAGCACTGCCTCTGGTGCTCACAAATTACACATTTTCTTAAATTTGTGATGGCTGTGCTCTATAATGAAAAGCCTTCCAAAGTCGGACAGATAACCCCATTTGGATAAATACCTCCTTAATCCACCGTTTTTCTATTTCATGTTTAAAACCTTTTGTTATGGAAAATTTCAAGCCTACACACAAGTAGAATAGCATAATGAGCCCTCTTGTGCACACCACCCAGCATCAACAATTATTAACTCCAAGCCATATTGTCACATCATTGTATCTGCAAGCGTTCAGTATGTGGCTTTGGAACATTAGGATTATCTTTTTAACATAACTACAGTGTTATTTTTTTATTTTTTATTTTTTACAGTGTTATTTTAAAATAATTAACGATAAACCCATAATATCATCAAATACCCTATCAGTGTTCAAACGTTCAAATGTATCATCAATATCATGAAGGATTGGTCTTTTTTTTAACAGTTTATTTGGGTCAGGATCTAAATAAAATCTATACATCAATCTACACATTCCACTTTCTGAATATTGTAGGGGAGGAAAAACTTTTCTTCTACTCTCTTAAACTCAGTGAGGTACGTAAATTAAGCCTATAAAACACAGACTAACAGGAGGGGAAAACCAGGGTTTATTTCCATGTGCAACCTCCATATACATGGCAAAAACTGAGTGATCATAACTCAAAGGAGTGATTGGAGTTTGGTGCTTATATGCCATCTTACTAGGTGAAGGCTAGGGGAGAAAGGCACTTGCTGGAAAACAAATGCCTTTTTAGAAAGATAAATGAGTTTTCAGGAGAACAAACAGTTGATAGGAAGATTTGTGATAGTGTTTGTCTCTACACATGTGAATGGTCTTTCTGTCTCCTTCAGAGCCAAAAGATTCTCCTGGAGAAGAGATTTCAGGTAGATTTTATTCACAGTCTACCTTCTGGGTGTAGATGGCCTGAGAAGGAATTTATGGCTGCCTCATTTCCCAGAAGTTGCTGCTTTTAGCCAAATAAGGGAAGCCCCAAGAAGGATTTCACCCCTGTTATCTGTTGAATCTCACGTGTCTTTAGCTAAAAATAATCTTTATACCAACTCTAGGATTCCAAGTGGGTCCCCACAATATTCCAACATAAGAAGGAACTTAAATTACCCTGGAAACAAACTATTGACCCCTAAGCTCTTCCTAGACTTCCTATGAGCTCTGCCCTGAGCTGTGTGAGGCTTCCTTAAGATGAGGAGACTGAGGTTCAAAGTGGTGAAATGAAGAGCTCAATGTCACCCAGCTAATGAGGCACAGATCCAGGTCAATAACTCATGTCAAGCAGTCCAAACTCCTAACTGTATGTGTCTTGACAACCATACTCTGCCACCCCCACCTGTCCTGCCTCCAAAGAGGTAAGAGAAGCTTTAGGAAGGAGTCAGGGAAGGCCTCCCCTGACCACCTCTTAATCCAAGTACTACCCAGGATCTGTGAAAGACCCATGCAATCCCACCTCCTCTGACTGCACTGGCCCATTTCCTTTCTCCCAAGTATCTGCCATTGGGTACATGTGCCTCAGTCTCCCACTCACTCAAAAGCTCCTGAGTGCAAGGACCTTGGCTCTGGATATTGGTGACCTGCCCCAGCTGAGGACTCACCCAGAGGCATTTGGAAGGTCCTCCCCAAAGGGAGGGCCTACCTACTGACTGCCTGAGTCAGAGACCTTCTGGAGGATAGGTGTGCTAGAAATACAGTGAGTCTTTGGGAGAAGAGATCCTGGACCCCAGGAAGGAGCAGCCATCAGATACTGCAGAGTGAAAGTGGTCCCTCTTGTCCTCAGAGAAGGCAAGGCAGTGTCCAGGGAGCAGCCTGGGCCCAGGCACCCTGAGAACAGGGGCCTTTGGCCTCACCCCTCCCTCTTATAAACCATTTACCCTCTGAAAGCATCAGGGAGTCTTCATCTGCACAGCAAAGATACTGTTGGGCTGTCTTGTGGTTGTAGGAGCCCTCAGCTTGGAGCAATGAAATGTGCTCTGGCTGGTAAACCTTGATGGCAGGTCTGCGTCTCTGCTCTTTCACTTTGCTGCTCAGTGACCCTGGGCAGGCAATTTCCTCCCTGTTGGTCTTTATTTCCTTATCTATACAATGAAGGGATTAGACCAGATGATCTCTAGGGGCCCACTAGCCTCCACATTCCTGTGATCGCCAGGAAAGGGAAACCCACAACACTCCTTGGTAAATGGCTACTGTTCTTAATTATCTTTACAGTCAGGAAGGTCTTCCTGTCTGTTTCCTACTGTCTCTGAGCCTTGGCTCCTCTGGGAAGGCCCAGGTCTGGATAAGCATCTTGACTGTCCTGGAAGTACCTGGGTGGGCAACAGGCATTCTCATGGAATAGAATGCACAACTCAAGTCACAATGGTGGGAGAGTGGGGTCTGGAGCCCTGCAGTCCCTGCTCCCAACCCCAGACGTGTTCAGGAGGCAGCCATGTTCAGACATCATGGAGATGAATAACTGTGACACTGATTGCCTTGCCCTCCATGTAGCCCAACCTCTCCATTTTCTAGATAAGGAAAGAAAGACTTGTCAAAGCTCACAGAGATCTAGGGCAGAAAGGAGCTTGGAGTGGGGAAGAGCTGGGGACCTCCTCAGGAGGTATCTTTCCTGGTGAGGGGTGGAGATGGTGAGGAAGAGAGCCAGTCCCCAAGGAGCAGAGTTGTGGCATAAACGAAAACCAGTTTGTGAAACCCACCATCAGTGAGCTCCTGGGGGAACATGCATACACCCACACCCACACCCACACACCACAGGAGAAGAGGTCATAAACATGTCTGACTACCAAGCAGCTGAGCTGGGGCTCTAACTTGACCACCCCACCAGGAGCCACTGAATCTCCCAGCTATTTCATTTATTCAACAAATGGTGACTAAGTTACTGGGACCAAACTGTGAACAAGTGGGACATGGTCCCTGCCCTCTCAGAGTTTCCAACATAGCTAGGCAGGCAAGTGCTCAAGAGGAGATTCCAACCCAGGGAACTAGTCCCAGGCTCAAGGAAGCCAGGAGCTGTGGGAACCCACCAGAGCCCATCTCAGGGGCTCAGGGGCTATAGGCACTGTGCTATAGGCACTCCCTGGCTGTGTTCATTTCTAGAAAAGTCAGTTCTGGTTGGCTGGGAAGGTAGCCATGGAGAGAAACTGATCTCCCTTCTTTAGATCAGGCAGGCAGACTAAAGGATGTGGATGACCCTCTGGAACTTTTTGTTATCTCAGTAGGAACTGGACAACTTCTGGGACTTGGAGGAGAGGTAGGGCCTCCTTCTTCAGGTAGGGGCTCTCGAAGTAATGGGTTGGGGCCCCAGAGCTCACTGTTGAGTCTTCCAAGTAGAAGTTACATATGAACTGGGACCCCTTTCTCTTTAGTGGTTGTGGTGATGTGAAGTGTGGGTTGTGGGGACTCAAAAAGCGTCAAAAGTTAAATTATTGTGAAAAAGAAATTTGCCCTTGCTCATTCTCAAGTCGTTTCCCTCTTCAAACCTGTGCCTGTGATTCAGTTCCCATTGATCCTGACAATTAATACGAAGGGCACTGAGCAAAGGTGCCCCTTTTTTCCACTCCTGCTGCTCTTCTATTTGTGTGGAGGGAAGTGTCACAGGAAGCAAAGGGGGGGGGAGTTTGGAAAGTGTCCTGTGGATTCTATATTTACTGAGCTCAGTGACATGTAGAGATGTTTAAGTGAAATTTTCATGGAAAAAATAAGGAAATGCCTTGTTTTAGCTGCTTGGTCATTCCTATTATTTGGTTTCTGGGTCTTTCTGTTTTCAGGCTGTTTTGTAAGTGCTGAGTTGTTACGGATCTGTATATTTTCCTGGAGCAGAAAAGGGAGGGCTCTCTTTTCCTTTGGGCCTCTCCTACGCCAGACTTTCCATCAATGTGTAGGTGCTCTCTTTTTGCCATTGTCCCTGGTGTGGGGCCTGTGTGTATCAAAAACAGTGGGCTTCCAGTCCTTTGGGCCCAGGATTCCACTTCCCTGTATTCCCTCATACTGAGCCCCAACCCTGTCCTCAGTCAGTGGGGGAGAAAACACAGGTGTGCTGCATCCAGCCCCTTCTTTTTTAGAGTTGGGAAGTGAGACCCAGAGAACACAGGCCTCTTGCCCTTGTTCCAGAAGACACAAGGCAACTACTTATGAATTATAAAGGTAAGATTCAGTATTTGAAGAAGAGACAATGGAATGCTAATCTTCCATTATTATTCACTCAGCATATTTTTTTTGGTTGCTTGGCATATGGCAGTCACATTCCAGGTGCAGGATACAACAATGAAAAAAATAGATGTTATCTTCTGCCCAAATGAATCTTACATTCTAATAGAAGAAAACAAACACTAAATAAATCAATAGGAATATATAATATGTTGTTGGATACATAGTGTGGGCATTTGTCTTTTATATTTGGCCATTAATGAATGCCTCTTTGAGGAAGTGACATTTGAGAAAGAACTTGAAGAAAGTCAGGGAACAATCCATAAGATAATCTAGGGGAAGATGTTCAGGTACAAAAAACAATTATAATTCCCTGAGACATGTTTGAAGAACAAGAAGACCAATGTTCCTGTAATGAGTGTGAGATAGTTAGAATATTAAGAGATGATGGCAGAGAATTGCTGAGTCTGATTATACACAGCCCTACAGGCCATGATAAGGAAGTTGGCTTTTATTCAGTGAAGTGAGAAGCCATTGCATTTTCAGGAGAGAAACAAAAGTACATCATCTATTCATTAACTGTGCCAAGTACGAACTGTTTGCAGGCAAGGATAGAAGCAAGGAGACAGGTCAGAATTTTATTGCCATGAGACTTCTTGTTGATTCTCCCCTGCCATTATAGATAAACTTGGCAACTTCCATTTCTGGATAATTCAGTCCTCTTCATTTTTGTTGGCATCTAGGGCAGTTCTGGAGCTTATATTAGATTCCAAGTACTGTGCTCTTTCTATTGCCCCACATAGCCTTTCATTGTCATACCAATAAGGATAGAAAAAACGATGGAGGGCAGCCCGGGTGGCTCAGCGGTTTAGCGCCACCTTCAGCCCAGGGCATGATCCTGGAGACACTGGATGGAGTCCCATGTCAGGCTCTCTGCATGGAGCCTGCTTCTCTCTCTGCCTCTCTCTCTCTCTCTCATGAATAAATAAAATCTTTAAAAAAAGAATAAATTATGTAAAAAGGCAACACTGAAGGATTGGCTCTTGAGGTTGTAGGAATAATACTAATAAGAAAAACAGAGGTAAATAACAGGGCAAAGCCTGTAAAAAAATAGTGGTAATTTTTATTACTCTTTGCTGAGAGATGCTGGATTTGCTGATCAGTAACCATTTCTAGAGACCTATTATAGATAAATGATAGTGTTAAAAATATTTTAAGAATGCATCTTTAGGTATTTGGAAGTTCTGCCCAGGAACCCAAAGATTCCCTGGCACCTTACTTCTTGTAGTTTAACATTGGAAATTGGGAAGATCCAAAAGTAAGAGTCACATATAGATTTTAGCCTAATGTTCAGAGTTAGTCTTTGCTTATGGAAAGAAGGTAGAATTCCACAATGGCTAGTAACAAAGACTCTCTCCCTGACCCAATTTTTAGTCAGGTTCCTCCAAAACCTCTTTCCAACTAGGCCTCAACCTTTGAACTTCCATGTCCATCTTTGCATTGCCCAATTTTATCAGAAATCCTCATAAGTTGGTTTAACGAGAATCCCCATACTCAATTTATGATCATTCTTGACATCTGATTAAATTCTTTATATCTTACTCTTGGTATTTAATCACATTGGCCTCCCTTCAGCAAGAATCCTATCAAATCAGAATCCTCCCTTACCTCTGATGCTTCCTCATAGTAATTTTCTGCCCACTGACTCCCATCGCCATTAAAACAGGCACTTGAATAAAGTCTGCCTTACCATTTTTAATGGTGTCAGAATAATTTTTTGACATTAATGTGAAAGACAAATGCACTAGACAAGTAAAGGGATTTTTTTATTCAGGCTATTGCAATAAGGAAAACTTATCATTTCTGTGGAAGAATGTCTCAAAGAAAAGGAAGGGGGCCTGAGTTTTATAGAGGCAGATAAACAAGGGAGCCATGAGGTAAGGTGGACAGCAAATTTTATTTAAGTTAAGAAGCAGAATGGGAATACATGAGGGTAGAGTGACCTTTTGTGGTTAGCCATTTCTCAGAACACAAAAGAGTAGGGATTTCTCAACCAACTCTAATCTCCAAGAGCACAAGGCTCAGATATAGTTAAACATTGTCACTAGTTTTCTTTTATCATCTTGATTTAGGAAAAGAATTTTCAGACCACACTATTGTCTAGAGCTTTTGAGATGATACTATGGAGTACACATATGCTAGCATATGCATTAATGTGTTTCTGGAAGAGTACACAAGAAACTGTTGTCAGTTTCTTTACCTTCGAGGAGAAAAACTGGGGAGCAGGATGGTGAAGGAAAACATTTCTTTTTATCCTTCTATTTTGTTTGAATTTTCTGGACATATGCATGTATTTATTTTATTATTAAAATATTATCTTTGGGGATGCCTGGGTGGCTCAGCAGTTGAGCATCTGTCTTTGGCTCAGGGCGTGATCCCAGAGTCTGGGATCAAGTCCCACACCAGGCTTCCTGCAAAAAGCCTACTTCTCCCTCTGCCTATGTCTCTGCCTCTCTCTCTCTCTCTCTCTCTCTGTGTGTGTGTGTGTGTGTGTGTGTGTGTGTGTGTGTCTCATGAGTAAATAAACAAATCCTTTTAAAAAACACTATCTTTGAGTGGCTGGGAAGATGGCAGACGTTAGCATGCCCAACTAAAGCAGCTGACCATCTTTCAAAATAAGAAGAGGGTCCTGCTTGGAGAAACTAACAAGGAGAAGCTCTCATGATACTACAAAAATATTGCTCTGGGATTCAAGATGCCATTGACAAGAAATGCCCCTTTCCTAATAATGTCTCCATCCAAGGGCAGATTCTATCTTGTGTGGTGATCAAAGTGAAGATACACAGGACCATTGTCATCTGCCAAGATTACCTCCACTACATCCAAAAGTACAACTGCTTCAAAAAATGCCATAAGAACATGTCCTTGCACCTGTCCCCCTGCTTCAGGGATGTCAACATTGGCAACGTTGTCACAGTGGGTGAGTGCCAGCCCTTGAGAGAGATTGTGTGTTTCAATATGCTCAAGGTCACCAAGACTACTGGCACCAAAAAGCAGCTCCAGAGTTCTGAGACCTGACATCTGCCCACACTTCCAAACAAAATAAAGTTATTTTCCCTGTCAAAAAAATACTGTTATTGGAATTTTTTAAGAAGGCAAGGTAAACAAATAGCTTAAGTATTTTATTCGTTTGCAACTAAGCTTGTTAACACTATATAATGAAAATGTACAAAGAATAATGTTGCAGTTTTTGGTTAGATTTAAGTCAAAGACATTCATTAATAAGGAATCTTTGAATATGAATATTCCGAAATTTCTCTAAGCCATCTGATCAGAACTGTCTCTGAATATTACCTTACTTTGGAAGGTACTGGCATACATTTGAATTAAACTCAGAATTTTTCAAAATAAGCCCTAATTAATAAAACTATTCTATATTCAAACTAAAACAATTTTAATAGAACTTTCCTTTCCAGAAACAATAATAAAGGAAACAGGACATTTTGTAAAATGTGGTCCTGAACAAGTCACAGTAAAAAATAAATGTATACTTAAACTTCCACCTCCTCAAAACAGAGGCTACTTTCTGTTCCACAGCCTTGGAAACAAGGTGAAGAACATTCTGTAAGCAACTTTGGGCAGGGGGTTGCCAAAACAAAGCTCAAGCAGTTGAACATGGTCACTTTTTAAAAAGAATTTGGGGGAGCCTGACCAAAGGATCCAAATTCTGTTTTTAATAACCGATACAAAGATGAAGTGGCTCCTCACAAGTAGCAGCGCCATCAGGGGCTGGCCCCGCCCCTTGCTCACCTATGTTGCGCTCCCAAGCAAACTCTGATGCTCCTGCTTCAGGGCAGACTTTTTCCTTTTTTTTTTTTTTTTCAGACTTTTTCTTTTTAGAGGTTCAGTGTCCAGGGAGCTCTCTGTGTGAATGAGGTGAGCACAGACTCCACGTGGGTATTTTAAGGCTTGGAGTCAAAGTATTTTTCAACACAGCTAGGCAGTCCATGTGTCAAATGGCCTGTCTCCAGTTTGTCCTAATTCCTCACCACGCATTTGTAGACCTAGGACCACAGACCTTTGCTATGTCATCATAATCACATCTAATGTCCATCCTAACTTATGATTCATATTCTGTACCTGGAAACAGTCCCTGTATTTAACAATAATACCTACACATAAAACAATCCACCTTATATGGATTACAAAACTTATATGGTCACAAAACATTAATGATCTTCTGTAGACCAAGCAAATATTTTTAACCATAATTGTCGTGCATCAAATTCACAGCCAGAATCCCCAAGATCAAAAAAATTTGCACAATACAAATAATAACTTAAAATACACACACATATATATACACACACTCTCACACACACTTCTTACAGAACTGTGCTTGGGGAAACTCCATTTGTTGAGTGCCACTGAGAGCATATTTTACTAAACTGCTGCTCCAGGTATTTTTGTTTGGAAAATCTATCACAGTAGGGCACAGCTGTTTTTTGGATGAGGAGAAAAGAAAGATATGCTTGTGGCAACCAGAAAGTTTTAAGGTCTTTCAAGTTGTATAAAATGGACCTGCAGAAACGTTTAAGTGTTCCAGGATGCAAAGTTGGAGCTGAAATGTGATAACAAACCAGTTGCAAAAGGTGTATAGCAGCCATCTCTTGAGGTCAAACCTGGTACCCAGATATGCAAGAAAGCTTCAGGACATGTAGCTTGTTGGCCTTGTCCCATATCGTCGCATAATCTGATCATGTGTGAGTTTCACAAAAGATTCATATTGTTCTGCTAGTTTGGTATTGAGGATTTGCTCATACTTCTCCTGAATTTTATCTTCACAGTCTTTTAAGGGACGCTCACATATTATTCCAATTTTTCGGAGGGTAAAGGTGAGCTGGTCCTTCTTCATCCAGGAGGAACCTGGAGAACTAGGTGCTGTGAGTGCTGAGGAATGAAGCTGACTTCTGAAGTACAAGCTTCACTCTGATTAAGAACAACTTCTAAATGTCTCCACCTCTGATAACGACCATATTCTTGTTTTATGTTCTGAAAGATTTGTTCCGGGGTCAGAAGGCGCCCCTCGCTGCCGGGCGGGGCGCGCTGCGGCAGAGCCGGCGGCGGGGGCTGCGTCTGGAGCAGCGGCGGCGGCTCTGCGTCCCGGGGCCTGAGACCCAGAGTGGGGCCCGGCAGGGGGGCGCAGCGCCGCCGCTTTGGGGAACTGGGGCTCAGCAGCGCCGCCTCGAACTCCATGGGCCGCTTCAACGTCCCCCCACACGCCATGCCGCCGCCGGGCCGGGGACCGGGAGCAGACGCGGAGGCAGCCGCGGCCCAACCTCTGGCTCCTCAGCGGGGCTCCTGTTATTGGAAGTTTATCTGGGCATTGAATTATAGTTCTTTTGTTTCTCCTTCGTATTTTTCTGCATTTCAAAACCCAACAAATAGTTTTTAAAGAATAATATATGCAAAATTTCCTGCAAGTTTGGTCTACTAAAAGCAGCCCCATGGGGAAAAAGAATTTCAGGTGGAATTATTTGTATTGCCCTAGAGGTTGGTTCCTGGATGCTTTTTCTCTTTTTGCTTAAGTGAAGGGGCAAAAAATTATTAAGGTGTCAGGTTTCTCAAGTTTTTTCTCTCCCTCAAGGAAGTAAAAAGATGGAATCTTTCCAGTTTATCAGCCTCATTCAGGAGACTAATATCCTACCAAGTGAATTCTTAGACATTTTGCAATGCAGAAATAGAAAAATAAACTGAGGAAGACAGTATATCAAAGGTGGGCAAACAAGATGAAGTATGTAAAGAGAGAAGCAAAACTAACCTACATTATAAAGAACCAGAAGATACTGGGGAGAAAGGGGGGGGTGGAAACAAGAATATTTGAAGGCATCTTTGCAGATGAGAGGCCCCAGACATGTTAGGGTGGGGCGTGCAAGAAAATTGAAGAGGGCAGCCCAGGTGGCTCAATGGTTTAGCCCTGCCTTCAGCCCAGGGCATGATTCTGGAGACCCGGGATCGAGTCCCACATCAGGCTCCCTGCATGGAGCCTGCTTCTCCCTCTGTCTGTGTCTCTGCCTCTCTCTCTGTGTGTGTCTCTCATGAATGAATAAATAAAATCTTTTTAAAAAAAGAAAATTGAAAATAAAAAATAAAAAAATAAAAAAAAATAAAAAAAAGAAAATTGAAAAGAGAGAGGATATATAAAGTATTGATGAAATGTCCACAATAGCCAAAATATGGGAAGAGCCCAGATATCCATCGACAAAAGATTGAATAAAGATGTGAGATAAATATATATATATATATATATATATATATATATATATATATATATACACACACACACAATGGAATATTAGCCATCAAAAAAAGAATGAAATCTTGCCATTTGCAAAGAGGTGGATGGAACTAGAGGGTTCTATGCTAAGTGAAATAAGTGAGAGAAAGATACCATATGACTTCACTCATATGTGGAATTTAGGAAACAAAACAGATGAACATAGGGGAAGGGAAGAAAAAAATAAGATAAAAACAGAGAAGGAGGCAAACCATGAGACTCTTAACTATAGGAAACAAATAGGGTTGCTGGAGGGGAGGCGGGTGGGGAGATGGGGTAATTGGGTGATGGGCATTAAGGATGCACTTGATGGAACGAGCACTGGGTGTTATATGCAACTGATAAATCACTAAATTCTACCCCAAAAACTAATAATACACTATATGTTAAGTAAATTGAATTTAAATCTAATTTTTAAAAAGTGTTGCTGGCATGTATAAATTGGATTCTATTTCATATTCTGAAAGGGACATAAGATAAAAATGTAAAATATTTTTAAATTATTTAAGATCTTTTGAATATCTTCCTTGAATACAACTCCTTGAAACAGTTGGACCCACATGGGTGCAGTATTTATAATGATTACCTTTCGGGGGCTTTTCCATGATAATGGAACTATAGAGTCATATTCAACATGACCTAAATCTAAACATACCTTAAGTCTGAGCCAAGAAATGTACATTTCTGGCATTCAGATTGTTTGAAAAATCACACAAAGAAATCAAGATGAACTTGGCATCAGCTGCGATGGTGTTTGAAATATTCTTTCAAAGGGAGAGGGATATGATAGCTGAATTCTTTCCCTTAGAATCACTGGGTGCAGTGACCTTCAAGAGATAGTATTTCATTTTTTTTAAAGATCATATCCATTTTATTTAATTGGAGTTCAATTTGTCAACATATAGTATAACACATGGTGCTTATCCGGTCCAGTGTCCCCCACAGTGCCCATCACCCAGTTACCCCATCCCCCCGCCCACCTCCCCTTCCACTACCCCTTGTTCATTTTCCAGAGTTAGGATTCTCTCATGTTCGTTCTGTCACCCTCTCTGATATTTCCCACTCATTTTCTCTCCTTTCCCTTTTAATCCCTTTTACTATTTTTTATATTCCCCGAATGAATGAAACCATATAATGTTTGTCCTTCTCCGATTGACTTACTTCACTCAGCATAATACCCTCCATCCAGTTCTATCCACGTTGAAGCAAATCGTGGGTATTCTTCATTTCTAATGGCTGAGTAATATTCCATTGTATATATAGACCACATCTTCTTTATCCATTCATCTTTTGATAGACACCGAGGCTCCTTCCACAGTTTGGCTATTGCAGACATTGCTGCTGTAAACATTGGGGTGCAGGAAGAGAGTAT
The DNA here is from genome assembly GCF_011100685.1 of Canis lupus familiaris. NCBI lineage: Eukaryota > Metazoa > Chordata > Mammalia > Carnivora > Canidae > Canis > Canis lupus. The sequence continues at coordinate 57,773,015 of NC_049260.1, read as the reverse complement.
TTCAAATGGGAAATTGGAACTGTACCAGCTGAGCAGTTTCTAAATAAAATTTCCTGTGGTAAATCCCAAGGGAAGGTTGTCACATAGAGCTGTAGGTATATATGTGTTCTCTAACACAATTTTTTTTTACCTTTTGTTTTTTTTAAATGTAAAACTTGTGTTTTTGTAAATGAAAATGTTCGTGTAATGTAAATGTAAAAGTTTTCTGTAGAAAAGTTGCAGTAATAGTACAAGGAATTCCCATATACCTTACGCTGTTTTTGTTGCTATTGTTAAATCACTTGAGAATAAATTATAGATGTCAAGGCCTTTTATTTCTAAATACTTAATTAAGATGCAAATTTTTAAAATAAAGTTCAATTGCTTCCAGATAGGCAAGGCACATACATGAGCAATTTACTAGAGGTAGGAATATCTAGCACACACCAGATTTGAAGGTGACTCAGGATTTTGCTGAGGTGATAAAGTGGGTCCCAAAGAAGGAAGACACACCATGAAACATGCAAAGAAATGTTAGAGAAATGGAATGTTTAGATTTCCTTAAGTTTTCCTTTCCATGTATGGCCTCTGTTTTTTCCAAAGTTACTTTCTCTATTGATTTTGGTCCTCTTTCGTATTATTTATATTCATATTTCCTCAAATGCGTAATGATCCATGGTTCACTACTTGTACTTAAGATTTGAATACTAGGAAGCTGATTAGAGGTTCTGTGCACGTGGATGGGATTTAGAGATTAATTTACTCTGTAGGTGTTCTGATTGCTCTACTTTGGGGAGCAACTCCCCATGTCAACATCTTTTAGTCTTTTTCTGTTGGAGTGATCAGATTCCTCACAAAGAGCCATTCAATTTTTCCCCTGTAGTAAATCTAAATGGCAATAATCTCAGAGACTGGGATTAGGTGGGTATCAATATTGAGTATGTAAACTTTCATAAAATTAATTTTATGATTTTAAATATAGTACTTCTCACTTCAGTTGTGCTGGGGTTCCCTGCTCCAGAAATTGTTTTACCTCCTCTGAAGAATGAATCTCCAATCTTTAGCCAAGTTGGAAGAAAGGAAGTTGACTGGCTGTGCTCAGTGGGGTGGGAATCCAGAAATTTAACTAATTTTAGATAAAATTTAGACAATCAACCATTGCTTTTTATCATCATCTTCATTCTCATACTCAGGAATACTCAGTGCTGCCAATTCCTGACCCTTTTGGGGGTTTCTCAGGGTGAATTGGATTACTTTTAAGTTTTCTCCATTACTTGGGATTCAGCTGTCTCAGGTATGCAAAGTCAGTTTCATTGTTTCCTTCTTCCAAAATTATGTTGCTGTTATTTGTCTCCTTCTCTCTAGAATGTAGTAGACTTACACCTTCATAATATCCCATTGCTGTCATTTTTGTGAGTTTTCTGGAATATTTGGTCCACCTTCTCTGAAATTTCCAGATTCTATCATTTTTCAATCATTCTGAGTGACATCTGTTCCCTTTCAAGACTTACTAGAACTGGGGATTTATGGCATAAGTGCATATAACTTGGAGCTAAAGTGTAGAAGGAATTATGGAGGGGAGAAGAAGTGTAGACATCTCTCCAGTGGGAGACTTGGGATTGAACAGAATGTACTACATTCATTAGGGTCATTTTCAACCTCTTTAAAATTTTGGTTCATTATCTACACCAGCACCTTCAGAACTATATTTAGTTGCATTCTCTATACATTCTCCATGAGTTAATTAGTGTATACCATACCTAGCCTGAGGCAGTTTCTAATGTGCCCAGTCATAAGGCTGCTGGAGGAGGGGGTGGGGAAATCCTGACAGGGTAGGGAAAGAAAACTCTGATATCAGTGATTACTCATTAAGCACAGATAAACACAGACAGAATATCAAAATGAACCCAATCACCCAACTTCAGCAATCATCACATCATGGCCAATCTTGCTTATTCCACATCTCCACTAATCCTTCATATCATCACTGCCCCACTCCAATGTTCAGAATATTTTGAAGCAAATTCCAGACATATAATTTTACCGGTAAAAATTTTGGTATGTACTTCTAAAAAGCAAGGATTCTCCTTTTTAAGCATAACCACAATACTATCATCAAACATACATCTCAAAATCAACAAAAATTAGAGTAACTTTAAAAGGTAAGCTATGAGCTAGAAAAAAGGCTTCATTCATCGTTGAATAGAATTTAGAACAGTGTCATTGTATGATCCTGACCTTCCAGGAACATTCGAGAAGAACTACTCATTTAAGGAAGCATGTTTTTTCTTTTTTAAAAATTTTTATTGAAATTCATTAGTTAGCATATGTACAAGTTTCAAGTGTACAATATAGTGATTCAACACTTCCATACAATGCCCACTGCCCACCACAAGTGTACTACTTAACCTCCATCACCTGTTTAAAACCCACCCACCTCCTTCTGGTAACCATCAGTTTGTTCTCTATAGTTAAGCGTCTGTTTCTTGGTTTGCCTCTGTCTTCTTTTCCTTATGCTCATTTGGTTTGTTTCTGAAATTCCAAATATGAGTGAATCATATGACATTTGTTTCTCTGACTAACTTATTTCACTTAGCATAATACTCTCTAGCTCCAACCACATGATTGCAAATGGCAGGATTTCATCCTTTTTAATGGCTCAGTAATATTCCATTGTATGTATGTATGTATGTATGCACTTATATACATACATATTACCTCTTTATCCATTCAGCAGTTGATGGACATTTAGACTGTTCCTGTAATTTGGCTATTGTGGATAATGCTGCTATAAACATCACTGTACATGTATCCATTCAAATTAGTATTTTTGTATTCTTTAGGTAAATACCCAGTAGTGCATTTGCTGGCTTATAGGGTAATTCTATTTTTAACTTTTTGGGAAAACTACATATTGTGTTCCAGAGTGGCCACATCAGTTTGCATTCCCACCAACATGCAAAAGGTTTCCCTTTTTTCCACATCTTCACTGACATTTGTATCTTGTGTTGTTGATTTTGGCCATTCTGACAGGTGTGAGGTGATAATTCTTGGTAGTTTTTTTTATTTTTATTTCCCTGATGGTAAGTGATATTGAGCATCTTTTCATGTGTCTCTTGACCACCTTCATGTCTTCTTTGGGAAAATGCCTATTCATGCTTTCTGCCCATTTTTAAATTAGATCATTCATTTTTGTGGGTGTTGCATTTTCTAAGTTCTTTATATATTTTGGAGACTAGCCCTTTATCAGATATGTCATTTGCAAATATCTTTCCCCATTCTGTAGGTTGCCTTTTGATTTTGTTGATTATTTCCTTCACTGTGCAGAACATTTTTATTTGGGTAAAGTCCCAATAGTTTATTTTTGCTTTTGTTTCCCTTGCCTCAGGAAACATATCTAAAAAGTTGCTATGGCCAATGTCAAAAAGGTTACTGCCTGTGTTCTCCTCTAGGATTTTAATGATTCCCTGTCTTACATTTAGGTCTTTAATCCATTTTGTATTTATTTTTGTGTATGATGTAGGAAAGTGGTACAGTTTCATTCTTTTACATGTTGCTGCCTAGTTTTCCCAACACCATTTGTTGAAGAGATTTTTTTCCCATTGAATATTCCTTCTTGCTTTGTTGAGGATTAATTGACCATATAGTTGTGGGTTTATATCTGAGTTTTCTATCTGTTCCATTGAAGTATGTGTCTAGTTTTCTGCCAGTACCATACTGTTTTGATCATGACAGCTTTGTAATATAACTTAAAATCTGGAATTGTTTTGCCTCAAGCTTTGCTTTTCTTTTTCAAGATTCCTTTGTATATTCAGAGTCTTTATGGTTCCATACAAATTTTAGGATTGTTAGTTCTACCTCTGTGAAAAATGCTGTGGGTGTTTTGATAGGGATTATATTAAATGCAATTAGGTGTAGTGGATCGCTTAGAGTAATATAGACATTTTTACCATATTTGCTCTTCCAATCAATGATTATGGAATGTCTTTCCATTTCTTTCTGTCATCTTCAATTTCTTACATCTGCATTCTATAGTTTTCAGAGTACAGGTCTTTTACCTCTTTGGTTATGTTTATTCCTAGGTATCTTAGGGGTTTTGGTGCAATTATAAATGGGATTGATTCCTTGATTTCTATTTCTGCTGCTTCATTATTGTTTACAGAAATGCAACAGATTTCTGTAGGTTGATTTTGTGTCCTGCAACTTTACTGAATTCATTTATCAGTTCTAGCAATTTTTTGGCATAGTCTTTTGGGTTTTCTGTATAAGAATATCATTTCGGGCAGCCTGGAGGGCTCAGTGGTTTAGCGCTGCCTTTGGCCAAGGGTGTGATCCCAGAGTTCCGGGATTGAGTCCCACGTTGGGCTCCCTGCATGGAGCTTGCTTCTCCCTCTGACTGTGTCTCTGCCTCTCTCTCTCTCTCTCTCTCTCTCTCTCTAATAAATAAATAAATAAAATCTTTAAAGAAAAAGAGTATCATGTCTTCTGCAAATAGTGACAGTTTTACTTCTTCCTCGCTGATTTGGATTCCTTTTATTTCTTTTTGTTGTCTGATTGGTGGCTAGGCCTTCCAGTACTATGTTAAATAACAGCGCTAAGAGTGGATATCCCTGTCTTGTTCCTGACCGTAGAGGAGAAGCTCTCAGCCTTTCCCCATTGAGGATGATATTAGCTGTGGGTTTTCTGTGGATGGCCATTATTATGTTGAGGTATGTTCCCTCTAACTCTGTTGAGGGTTTTTATTATAAATTGATGTTGTATTTTGTCAAATGCTTTTTTCTGCATCTATTGAATGGATCTTGTGGTTCTTTTATTAAAATGTGGTGTATCATGTTGATAGATTTGCAATTATTGAACCCCCTTGCAACCCAGGAATAAATTCCACTTGATAGTGGTGAATGATTCTTTTAATGTATAGTTGGATTAAGTTTGCTAGTATTTTATTAAGAATTTTTGCATCCATGTTCATCAGGGATATTGCCCTGGACTTCTCTTTCTTTTTTATTTAATTTTTAAATTAAATTTCAATTTGCCAACATATAGTATAACACCCAGTGCTCATCACATCATGTACCCTCCTTAATGCCCATCACCCAGTTACCCCATCCCCCTGGCCAACCTCCCCTTCAGCAACCCTCAGTTTGTTTCCCAGAGTTAAAAGTCTCTCACAGTTTGTCTTCCTCTCTGATTTTCCCCCATTTACATCAACGTGAATGAAACTGAAGGGTATAATGCTAAGTGAAATAAGTCAATCAAAGAAAGACAATTATATGGTTTTACTCATATGTGGAATATAAGGAGGAATAATGCAAGGGATCATAAGGGAAGGAGAGGGAACTGAATGAGTTCTATTTCTTAGTGGAGTCTTTATCTGGTTTTGGTATCAAGGTAGTGCTGACATCATAGAACAAATTTGGAAGTTTTCCATCCATTTCTATTTTTCAATATAGTTTGAGAAGAATAGGTATTAACTCTTCTTTAAATATTTGGTGGAATTCCCCTATGAAGACTTCTGGCCCTGGACTTTGTTGCGAGATTTTTGATTACTGACTCAATTTCTTTGGTTGTTATTGGTCAATTCAAATTTTCTATTTCTTCCTATTTTGATTTAGATATAAACTATGTTTCTAAGAATTTATCCATTTCTTCCAGGTTGCCCAATTTGTTGGCATATGTTTTTTCATAATATTCTTCTATAGTTGCTTGTATTTCTGTGGTGTTGGTTGTTATTTCTCCTCTCTCATTACTGATTTTATTTATTTAGGGCCTTTCTCTATTCTTTTTGATAAGTCTGGCTATGGGCTTATCAATTTTACTAAGTTTTTCAACTAACCAGCTCCTGGTTTCATTGATGTGTTCTCTTTTTTTAGATTATTTATTTATTTGTTTGTTTGTTTATTTATTTGTTTATTTATTTATTTACGAGAGAGAGAGAGGCAGAGACATAGGCAGAGGAAGAATCAGGCTCCCCACAAGGAGCCCAATGTGGGACTCAATCCCGGATCCTGGGATCACTCCCTGAGCCAAAGGCAGATGCTCAACCACTGAGCCATCCAGGTGTCCCCTCATTGATGTGTTCTATTGTTTTTGTTTTAGTTTCTATGTCATCTATTTCTGCTCTTATCTTTATTATTTCCTTCCTTCTGCTGGCTTTAGCTTTATCCGTTGTTCTTTTTCCAGCTCCTTGAGGTGTAGTTAGGCTGTTTATTTGAGATTTTTCTTCCTTCTTAAGGTATGTCTGTATTGCCATACTTCCCTCTTAGGATTGCTTTTGCTGCCTCCCAAAGGTTTTAGACCATTGTGTTTTCAGTTTCATTTATTTCCACATTTTAAAAAAATTTCTTCTTTGATTTCCCAGTTGACCCATTCATTCTTTAGTAGCATGTTATTTAACCTCCATGTATTTGTGTTTTTTCTTTTTAAAAATTATTTTATTTATTTGAGAGAGAGAGAGAGAGATTAAGAGAGCACAGAGGCAATGACAGAGGCAGAGGGAGAAGCAGGCTCCCTGCCAAGAAGGGAGCTGAGCCCAACACTTGAGCCCAGGACCCTAGGATCATGACCTGAGCTGAAGACAGATGCTTACCCAAACTAAGCCACCCAGGCATCCCTGTATTTGTGTTTTTCTAAATATTTTCTTGTGGTTTCTTTCTAGTTTCATAGCCTTATGGTCAGAAAAGATGCATGGTATGATTTCAATCTTTTATATTTGTTGAGGCCTGATTTGTGACCTAGTATGTGATCTATTCTGGAGAATGTCCCATGTGCACTTGAAAAGAATGTGTATTCTGCTGTTTTAGAATGAAATGTTCTATATAGGGCAGGCTGGATGGCTCGGCGGTTTAGTGTCGCCTTCAGCCCAGGGCCTGATCCTAGAGACCCAGGATCAAGTCCCACATCAGGCTTCCTGCATGGAGCCTGCTTCCCCCTCTGCCTGTGTCTCTGCCTCTGTGTGTGTGTGTGTGTGTGTGTGTCTCATGAATAAATAAAATCTTTTTTAAAAAAGAAATGTTCTGTATATATCTTTTAAGTCCCTCTGGTCCAGTATGTCACTCAAAGCCATGGTTTCCTAGTTGATTCTCTGTTTAGTAGAAGATCTGTCCATTGATGTAAGTAAGGTATTAAAGTCCTACTATTATGGTATTATTATGAATGAGTTCCTTTATATTTGTAATTAACTGTTTTATATATTTGAGTGCTCCCATGTAGGGTGCATATAGGTTTGTAATTGTTAGTATTTCTTGTTGGATTGTCCCCTTTATTATGATATAATGCCTTTCTTCATCTCTTGTTGTAGTCTTTGCTTTAAAGTTTAGTTTCTCCGGTGTAAGTATTGCTACCCCAGCTTTCTTTTGATATCCATTTATGTGATAAATATTTCTCCATCCCTTCACTTTCATTTTTTAAAGATTTTATTTATTTATTCATGAGAGACACAGAGAGAGAGAGAGGCAGAGACATAGGCAGAGGGAGAAGCTGGCTCCCCACAAGGAGCCTGATATAGGACTCAATACCGGATCCTGGGATCAGGACCTGAGCCAAAGGCAGATGCTCAACCACTGAGTCATCCAGGCGTCCCATCCCTTCACTTTCAATTGGCAGGTACCCTAGGTCTAAAATGAGTGTCTTGTAGGCAGCATATAGATGGGTCTTATTTTTTTAATCCATTCTGATGCCCCATGTCTTTTGATTAGAGTGTTTAGTCCATTTACATTCAGCTTAATTATTTATGCATATGTATTTACTGCCATTTTATCACTTTTTTTGTCATTGGTCCTGGAGAGATTTTCTCTCTTCCTTTCTTGCATCTTTTTACATGTATATTTTTCCACATGATTTAAGGGATCAGGTTGTCTAGTTCAAAAACCAATCAAATAAAGAAACCATGTAAGTATATTTGTTAGGAACTGTTAAATTGTCAATTAAGAAAAAATGACATCTTTATAAATTATTTTCTGAAAATTATCATGAAATATACATAGATGCTCTGCTCTAATAGAGCATATTTTTAACATATACAGTAATAATAATAACAAATCAACGTTCATTTACCCACACTAGAAATACAACTAAAAGTATTACTTTCACTATTGTTTATTCTTTTTTTTTTTTTTTTATGATAGTCACACAGAGAGAGGGAGAGAGAGGCAGAGACACAGGCAGAGGGAGAAGCAGGCTCCACGCAGGGAGCCCGACGTGGGATTCGATCCTGAGTCTCCAGGATCGTGCCCTGGGCCAAGGCAGGCGCCAAACCACTGCGCCACCCAGGGATCCCCACTATTGTTTATTCTTAATTAATTAAAGAATTAATTCTTAATTCATATAATATTTACCATCTCAACCATTTTTCCAGCTTTATTAAGGTATAATGAACATGTAAAATTACATATATTTATTTATTATTTATTTATTTTAAATTTTATTTATTTATTCACGAGAGACAGAGAGAGAGAGAGAGAGAGAGAGAGGGAGAGACACAGGCAGAGGGAGAAGCAGGCTCCATGCAGGGAGCCTGACGTGGGACTCGATGATCCCGGGTCTCCAGGATGACGCCCTAGGCCGAAGGCAGGTGCTAAGCCGCTGAGCCACCCGGGAATCCCCTTATTTTTTTTAAAGATTTTATTTATGTATTTATTCATAAGAGACGCAGAGAGAGAGGCAGAGACACAGGCAGAGGGAGAAGCAGACTCCCTGTGTGGAGCCTGATGAGGGACTTGATCCCAAGACCTCAGGATCACGATCTGAGCTAAAGGCAGAGCTCAACCACTGAGCCACCCAGGTGCCCCAAATTACATATATATTTAATGTGTACAACTTGATGATTTAATGTACATATGCATTGTAAAATGATTACGACAATCAAGTTAATTAACAAATAACCTCACAATCGCCTTTTTATTTATTTATTTATTTATTTATTTATTTATTTATTTATTTATGTTTGGTTAGCATGCTCAAGATCTATTCTCTTAGCAAGTTTCAAGAACACAATACAATGTTATAACTACAGCCACTAAGTTGCACATTAGATCCTCAGAACTTATTCATTTTATAATTGAATGTTTGTTTCCTTTCACCAATATCTCCCCATATATGCCCCACCACTCAGCTACTGGTAACCATCATTGTACTATTTGCTTCTGTGAATTTACTTTTTTTTTAAGATTCCACATATAGATGACACCACACAGTATTTGTCTTTCTCTTTCCAGCTTTCTTCGCTTTATAATGCTCTCCAGTTTCATCTATGTTGATGCAAATAGCAGAATTTCCTTCTTTTTCACGACCAAATAATATTCACATTTTCTTTTTTTATTAAAGTATAATGGAGATACAATATTATATTAGTTTCAGGTGTAGAACACATTAATTTAGCAAGTCTATATGCTACTTAATGCTGCACAATAAGTGTAGTCAACATCTGTCATATACAATGTCATTATAATATCATTGACTGTATTCTTTATGCTGTATTTTCATCTCCGTGACCCTCATTTTCCTCATCCATACAACACTTTGTTTCCATGTCTTGGCTACTGTGAATGATGTTTTAGTCAACATGGGGGTGCAGATATCTCTTTGAAATCCTGTTTTCATTTCCTTTGGATATACACCCAAAAGTGGGATTGCAATGTACAATGTACATTGTAATTATACTTTAAATTTTTTTGAAAAAAAAAAATGACTATCAATTTACATTTCTACCAGTGTACAGGGGTTCTATTTTCTCCACATCCTTGACAATACTTGATATCTTTTTTCTTTTTTATATTAACAATTCTGTCAGATAATATTTCATTGTGATTTTGATTTACATTTCCGTGATGTTTAGTGATATTGAGCAATATTTCATATAACCTGTTAGCCATTTGTATATCTTTGGAAAGATATTCAAGTCCTTTGTCCATTTTTAATCAGATTATTTTTTGCTATTTAATTCATTGTATAAATGTTTTATATATTTTGGATATTAACACTTTATCAGATACATAGTGTGCAAATATTTTTTCCCATTTTGTAGGTTGCCTTTTCATTTTGTTGAACCATGTAAAATTTGCCCTCATGTGTCTGGGTTATTTCGCTTAGCATAATATCTTCAGGGTCCATCCATCTCATGGTACATGTCAGAATTTCCTTCCTTGTTAAGGCTGAATAATATTCCATTGTATGTATATGCCACATTTTATTGATTTATTCCTCGTTGATGGGCACTTTGGTTGCTTCCACCTCTTAGCTACTGTGAACTATATATGCTACATACAAATATTTCTTCAGAACCCTACTTTCAATTATTTTGGATATATCCCCAAAAGTGGAATTGCTGAGTCATATGCTAATATTATTTTTAATTTTTTGAGGAGCTGCCATACTAGATTTTTATCTTTATTTTATCTTTGAAAACTTTTTGTCTTTATCCTCAAAGCCCAGGAAATCACTACCTCTAGGGCAAGATGTTTTATCACCAGTGTATGTAGAGAACTTTCTTAATTTTAGGCATTCACTGAATTAAAAACTGAATCACTGCTACCCTCATATAATATATCACCTTCATCTCTAGTGTCAATGACATTATTATTTTCACAAAGTGCACACAGTTTTCACTGCTCTTCATCAATTCATTATATCTGATCTAGTATCTGATATCATTTTTCTCTTCTTGAAGAACATTCTTTAGAACTTCCTTTAGTTCCACTGTTCTAGTGGCAAAATCTTTCAGTTTTTGTTTCACTGGAGATGTCCATTTTTATCTTATCACTACTATTTTTGTCATGCCAAATCATTTACTTTCTATTCACATTTTTATTATGAAAAAATTCAAACACAGAAAAGCTAAAAGAATAATGCAGTGTACTCTGTATACCACTATGTGAATTCAACAAATGTTAACATCTTGTCATATTTGATTTAATGTCTCTCTGTTCATGTGTGTGTGTGTGTGTATGCATGTGTATGTATAAAATCCATGAGGAATTCATAGAAACAGAAAGTAAAAAATGGTGGTTACCAGGGACTGAGGATTGGGGGGAAATAGAGTTATTGTTTATTTTTTATTTTATTTTATTTTTGAGAGTTCTTGTTTAGTGGGTGTGGAATTTTAGTTTTGTAAGATGAAAAACTTCTGACTGGATTGTGTGTTTTTATCCATTCTTTTAATCTCTGTGAATATACTTAACACTACTGAACTATACACTTAAAAGTGATTAAGATGGTAAAATTTATGTTAACGCTTTTTATCACAATTTTTTAAAAACCCTAGAAAAGTTTTTTTATGAATATCTAAAGCACAACAAAATACATGGCTCTACAAATATATGGTAAGAAGAAAAATTGGGGGAAAATATGATGCTGTACCAGTCATCTTATCAATCACAACATTAATTCTTCCAACATAGTTCCAGATGGTCTAACTTGTACTCTGTTATGAATATAGTGGCTTAGAGTCATCTGTATTTAAAATGGAGCAGTGGTCTAATAAGCTGTAATGAAAGGGGATATGTTACTTCTTGTTCACTCTCGTCCCTGGGGTGCAGCTTTTTGAAGTCTGTGCTGCTCCTGGCTGTGTTTGCCTTCAAAACTATTCTATTTTTCCTGCTCTCAGCCTCTTGGAGAAAAGTCTCCATGGTTGGGAGGAAGAAAGATGCCAGGGCATTTCTCTGAATTTTGGGCAGCTTCTCTGGCAGTGACTCATTTCTCTATCTTCATTTCTTCATACCTTAGTCAATAAGATATAACTGTACTGAATCTTTTTTTAATATATAATTATATTTTTGTTTCCTGTAAAGTTTCTTGATTTAAAGTCTATTTTGGGGGCACCTGGATGGCTCAGTCAGTTAGGCAGCTGTCTTTGGCTCAGGTCATGATCTCAGGGTCCTGGAATCAAGCCCCATGTCAGGTCCCTGCTCAGCAGGAAGTCTGCTTCTCCCTCTGCCCCGTCCCTGCCTGTGCTTTCTCTCTCTCTCTCAAATAAAAGTAAGTAAGTAAATAAATAAATAAATAAATAAATAAATAAATAAATAAATAAATAAAATATTTGTAAAAACAGTTTTTAAAAATAAAAATAAATTAAGTCTATTTTGGCTGATATTAGTATGGTCATCCCTGATCTCTTTTGGTTATAATTTGCATGGAATACCTTTTTCCATGCTTTCACTTCCAATGTATTTGTATCTTTATATCTAAAATGAGTCTCTTGTAAGAACAAACTGATGGTTACCAGAGGGGAGGAGAGTAGCCGAATGGGTTAAACAGGTGACGGGGATTAAGAAGTCCACTTGTTCTGATGAGCACTGAGTCATGTATAGAATTGTTGAATCACATGAAACTAATATAACACTGTTTGTTAACTGAGTGAAATTAAAATAAAAACTTTTAATTAATTAATTAATTAATTGATTTAAAAATTAATCTCTTGTAGACAGTATATAGTTGGCTCGTGTGTTTTTATCCATTCTTTCCTTTTGACAGAGTTTAACCATTTACACTTAAGGTAATTACTGATAAGGAGGGACTTCTGCATTTTACAATCTGTTTTCTATATATCTTATAGCTTTTGTCCCTCGTCGCATGCATTACTGTATTATTTTGTGTTTAGTTGATTTTTGTAGTGAAATGTTTAATTTCCTTCCTCATTTCCTTTTATGTATTTTCTGTAGCTATTTAATTTGCAGTTACCAAGGGTTACATTTAGCATCCTAATTTTAATATATAACTGCTTAACTTGGGGATCCCTGGGTGGCTCAGCGGTTTGGCGCCTGCCTTTAGCCCAGGGCGCGATCCAGGAGTCTCGGGATCGAGTCCTGCGTCGGGCTCCTGGCATGGAGCCTGCTTCTCTCTCTGCCTGTGTCTCTGCCTCTCTATCTATCATCTATCTATCTATTATCTATCTATCTATCTATCTATCTATCTATCTATCTATCATCTCTATCATGAATAAATAAACAAAATCTTTAAAAAAAATAACTGCTTAACTTTGATAACATACAAAGATTCTGTTCCTTCACAACTCTATCTCCACCTCTTTCAGTTGTCAATGTGACAAAATTATCTTTATACACTGTGTGTCACAAAACACAAACTAATAATCTTTTAAAATGTGTTAGCTTCTTAAATCATGTAGAAAAAATTTTGGAGTTACAAATCAAAGTTATAATAATAGTACCTCTTATAATTGCCTATTATTAAAATCTTTAGGGATGCCTGGGTGGCTCAGCGGTTGAGCATCTGCCTTTGGCTCAGGGCGTGGTCCTGGAGTCCTGGGATCCAGTCCCACTTCAGGCTTCCTGCATGGAGCCTGCTTCTCCCTCTGCCTGTGTCTCTGCTTCTCTCTCTCTCTGTGTCTCTCATGAATAAATACATAAATTCTTTTTAAAAAAACTCAGCTTTTATCTGGGAATGTCTTAATTTCTCCCTCACTTTTGAAGGACAATTTTACTGAATATAGAATCTTTGCTTCCTGGGACTTTTCTTTGAATATATCAGGATACCGCCTCTGATCTCCAAAGTTTTTGATGAGAAACCTGCTGATAATATGTATTGAAGATTCCCTTGTATGTGATGAGTTGCTTCTCTCTTGCTGCTTTCAATATTCTCTTTTCCTTTGGCATTTGTAAGTTTGATCCCTTTGAGTTCATCTTACTTAGAATTCTTTGAGCATCTTGGATGTTTGTATTCATATCTTTCATCAAATTTGGGCTATCTCCAGCCATTATTTCTTCAAATAATCTCTCTGCTCCTTTCTTCTCTCTTCTCCCTCTGAAACTCCCACAATGTGTAAAAAAGCTTCTTAATGGCATCTCGCAGGTCCCTTCAGCTCATGTTCACTTTTCATTATTCTTTTTATTTCTGTTAATCAAACTCAATACCTTCCATTGCCCCATCTTGAAGTTTACTGATTATTTTTTATGTCTGTTCAAATCTGCCTTTGAATCCTTCTGGTGATTTTTAAATTTTAGTTATTGTGCTTTTCAGCTCCAGAATTTCTTTTTTGGTTTCTTTTTAGATTTTTTCTTTTTTTAAGATTTTATTTATTTATTCATGAGAGACACACACACACACAGAGAAGGGGGCAGAGACACAAGCAGAGGGAGAAGCAGGCTCCATGCAGGGATCCTGATGTGGGACTAGATCCCAGGACTCCAGGATCACACCCTGGGCCAAAGGCAGGCGCTAAACCACTGAACCACCCAGGGATCCCCCCTTTTTAGATTTTCTGTCTCCTTAATGATACTTCCATTTTGCTATTCATTATTTTTATGACTTTCTCCACATCTTCCTTTAATTAACTGAACATCTTTAAGACTGTTGCTTAAAATATTTTTCTAGTAGATTTGACACCAAGTGTTTTTCAGGGACAATTTTTGTTGATTTTTTTCCCTTTGAATACTTCTTTTCTTTATATGGCTTGTGATTTTTTGTTGTTGAAAACTAGACATTTGAATCTAATAATGTAGTAATTCCAAAAATCAGATTCTCCCTCTTCCACAGATTTTGCTGTCTTTTGCTATAATTGTTTTAGGCTGTCTCTATGCTGAGTTTCAGCCTGTGGTAGGAACTTAAGATCTTCTCATGTCTTTTTTGAGCCTTTCTGTGGGCATGCATGCTCACTCTCTAATTTCCCCATACATAAAGTTGTTTTTACATTTCCTGATCTCTAATATCTGGCTCTCTAAAGGAGAAAAATGAGGAATCAAAGGGGAGAGGAGGGGAAAAGGCACCAGCCCTTTAAATCCACTGAGAGTCACTTCAGCCAAAGAGGATGGGATTTGTAACAATACAGGGAGATGCAACAACAGTGGCCACTGCTTTTTTGTCTGTATCTCTATGATTCAAACCAACAGTTGATGATCAGAAGGCAGATCACTGATAGTTGGAGAACATGGTCTTTTTTGCCTACCATGGCTCCTGCAAGCTGTGTGTAAGCTGCTCCAGGGACACATGCATAGCTGCCTGCCTTTGGCTGGGGATGGGAAATGAGTGGCTGCTACCATTTTAAGAACTGAAATTGACCAAAATTAACTTCAATTTGCTATCCAAGCCTTCCCCTGGAAGTTTTGATCTTTCAATACACTCCAGAATTCCAAAATAGTTACATCAGACAGTTTCTGCCAGTGCAGTTGTCTAGGAGGGAAGACAGATTCCTGATGCTTCCTACCCAACCATCTTCCCAGAATCCTCTCACCCAAGAGCCCTAATGTTTAATACACTTTAATTTTTAGAAGTGTTAGACTTACAAAAAAAGGGGAATATAGTATAGGGAGTCACCATATACCTTGCACCCAGTTTCCCCTATTATTAACAGTTTTTATCAGTATGGTACATTTGTTATAATTAATGAACCAATATTGATACTTAATTATTAACTAACATCCATAATTCATTCAGATTCCCTTACTTTTAAACTAATGTCCTTTTTCTCTTCCAAGATTCTATACAGGATATCTCATTATATTTACTTGTCATGTCTCATCATGACTCATCTTGACTGTGATCATTTTGACACTTCCCTTATTTTTGATGACTTTGACAGTTTGGGGGAGTACAGGTCATATATTTTGTAGGAATCCTTTCTCTCAGAATTTATCTGATGTTTTTCTCAAGATTAGACTAGGGTTACATGTTTGTAGGAGAAAGATGGCAAGGTAAAGTGTTGTTTTAATCATATTATATAAAGGGTACAGGGATGCCTGGATGGCTCAGTGCTTAAGTACCTGCCTTCAGTCCACGGTGTGATCCTGGGGTTCGGGATCAAGTCCCACATTGGGACCTCCTGAGGGGAGCCTACTTCTCCCTCTACCTGTGTCTCTGCCTCTCTCTTTCTGTATCTCTCATGAATAAATAAAATATTTTTAAAGGGTATATACTTCAATATCACTCATCATCACTGAACTGCAAATCAAAAACTACAATGAGATATCACCTTACACCTGTAAGAATGGCTAAAATCAAAAACACAAAAAAATAAGAAGTTTTGGCAAGGATGTGGAGAAAAAAAAGGAACCCTTGCTCACTGTTGGTGGGAATGCAAACTGGTAAAGTCACTCTGGAAAACAATATGGAGATTCCTCAAAGAGCTTTAAAATAGAACTACTCTACAAACCAGTAATCATAGTACTGGGTATTTACCCCCAAAATACAAAAACACTAATTCAAGGGGATACACATACCCTCATGTTTATTGAAGTATCATTTATAATAGCCAAATTATGGAAGCAGTCCTAGTGTCCATCAATAAGTAAATGGAGAAAGAAGATGTGGTGTATACATACATATAATGGAATATTACTCAGCCATAAAAAGGAATGAAATCTTGCCATTTTCAATGACATGAATGGAACTAGAGAGTATAATGCTACGCATAATAAATTAGAGAAAGACTGATCTCACTCATATGTGAAATTTAAGAGACAAAACAAATGAGCGAAGCAACAATAAAAGAGAGAAAAGCAAACCAAGAAACATACTCTAGAGAACAAGCATGGTTACCATAAGGGAAATGGGTGAGGGGGTAGATGAAATAGGTAATGGGAACTAAAGAATATACTTATTGTGATGAGCCCTGAATAATGTACAGAACTGCTGAATCACTATATTGTACACCTGAAACTACTATACACTGTATGTTAATTATACTAGAATTAAAATAAAAAAACTTAATTAAAAATGTGTACCTACTATCAACATTATTTGTGACTGTGCATGTTGAAATTGATCACCTGTTTTAGGTAGTGTTTGTCAGGTTTTTCCATTGTGAAGCTCTATTTTTTAAAATTAAACTTTTCATTGTAGGACAATCATAGATTTACATATAGTTGTTAGAAGTAATACATAAATATCGCATGTACCCAGTTTTCCCCAATGGTTACATAAAAATATAGTGCAATATCACAACTAGAAAAGTGGCATTGATACAGTCAAAACTCAGACATTTCCATCACCATTTGCATCCTTTATGTTATGCTTCTATAGCCGCACCCACTTTCTTCTCACTCTCACTCCCTACTTAATCCTCGATGATCATTAATTTGTTATCCATTTCTCTAACTGTATGATTTCCCAAATGTTACATAAACAGCATCATACAGTATATGATCTTTGGGAATTGGCCTTTTTTCAGTCAATATTATTTCTCTGGAGATTCGTCTACATTTTTTTATGAATTGATAGTTTATTCTTTCTTATTTTGAGTAATAATGCATTATGGCTATACTACAATTTGACCATACACTCATTGAAGGGCAGCTGCATTGTTTCCATTTATTGGCAAATAAAGCTGCTATAAGCATTTGTGTACAGGCTTTTTTACGTGAAGTATTCATTATTCTGGTTACATGCCCAAGAGTACAATTGCTAGGTTGTATGGTGGTTGCATGTGTACTTTTTAAAGAAGCTGCCAAACTATTTTCAAGAGTGGCTGTACCATTTTATATTCCTACCAGCAACGTATAAATAATTCAATTTCTCTACATTCTTGCCAACATTTGATGTTGCCACTATTTTTTTTAATTTTAGCAACCCTGATAAGTATGTTGTGATATCTTACTGTGGTTTTAGCTTGCATTTCCCTAGTGGATAATGATATTGAATATCTTAATGTTTCTTTATTTGACATCTGTATATTTTCTTTAGTGAGAAGTCTCTTCATGTGTTTTACCCATTTTGTAACTGGGTTGTTCAAATTTGCAACTGTTGAGTTTTAAGAGTTGTTTTATATATTCTAAATACTAGTCCTTTCTTGGATATGTGGTTTATACATATTTTCTACAATTCTGCAGCTTGTCTTTTCATTCTGTCTGTTGGATATTTCAGAGCAAAAGCTTCAAAATTTCATGTCCAATTTATCAATTTTTCCTTTGGTTGTGTTTTTGTTGTTATGCTTAGGAACTCATTACTTACCCATAGATCCCAAAAACTTTTTTTCCTAAAAGTATTATAGTTTACATTTTACAATTGAGTGTGTGGTTGTTTTTAATTGATTTTTGTCTAAGATTCCTTTTTCTTTACTCCATTAAACTGATTCTACTCCTTTTTTAAAGATTTATTTATTTGTTCATGAGAAACACAGAGAGAGAGAGAGAGAGAGAGAGACAGGAAGAGGGAGAAGCAGGCTCCATGCAAGGAGCCCAATGCAGAACTCGATCCTGGGACTCCAGGATCATGCCCTGGGCCGAAGACAGGCGCTAAACCACTGAGCCACCCAGGTATCCCCTGATTCTACACCTTTATCACAGTTCAGTTGGGCATATTTATAAGAATCGACTTCTGTGTTTTCTGTTCTATTATATTGATCTACACATATCTATATCTCCACCTATACCACTCAGTTTTGATTACTATGGCAATTAAATAAGTCTTGAAACTGGATAGACCAATTGCTCCCACTTTATTCTTGTTTTTCAAAATTGTTTTAGCTATTCTACTTCCTTTCCCTTTGCCTGTAAGTGAATAATCTATATATACAAAAAAAATCTTGCTGAGATTTCTATAGGATTTGCATCAACTTGTTTCTCCATTTATTTAGGCCTTTGATTTCTTTCATCAGCGTTTTGTACCTTTCAGCATACAATTGTTTTTTTTCAGCATACAATTATTGTACATGTTTATTAAATTGACACTTAGATATTTCTCTCTTTTGAGTGATTAAAACTAGTATTCCTTTTTTAGTTGCAGTATTTGTTGCTAGTATATGGAAATACAATAGATTTTTGTGTTTTTCTTCTATCTTCCAACTTTGTTGAAATTATTAGTTCTAGGAAGGGTCTTTTGGAGATTACTTGGGATTTTCTACATAGACAATCATGTCACCTGCCAACAGGAAGAATTTTAGTTGTTTCTCTCCAATTTGTATGCCTTCCATTTCCCACTATTACCTTATTGCAGTAACTTGAACTACCCTCACTATGTTGAATAAGAGTCGTGAGAGCTGATATCCTTGCCTTTTTCTTGATCTCCAAAAAAAAGCATTCTGTCTTTCACTATTAAATATGTTAACTGTAGTTTTTTTTTGTAGATGTTCTTTATCATGTTGAGGAAGTTCCCCTATATTCCTATTTTTCTGAGAGCTTATATCATGAATGAATATTGGATTTTATCAAATGCCTTTCCTGCATTAATTTACATGAGTATGTGGTTTTTTCTTTAGTTTATTTATACATTGGCTTATATTTATGGATTTTTGAATCCTGAACCAATCTTGTGTCCTTGGGAAGAAATCTCATTTGGGTATGATATATAATTCGTTTGATATATTGCTGAATTTTATTTGCTAATATTTTGTCAAAGATTTTTGCATTATATTCATAAGAGATATTGATCTGTGGTTTTGTTTTTTGTTCTGTCATTGTCTAATTTTTTATTAAGGTAATTCTAGTTTTATAAAATGTATTGGGAAATGTTCCTTGCTCTTCTATTTTCTATATTCCCAGGCTGCCTCCCCCCGGACCTTTGGCTAGTGAAAGTGGACTTCTCTTGAGGCTTTTTATTGGTGTGAATTGGTATGAATTCTTTCTCAAAAATTTGATAGAATTTTACAGTGACATCATATGTGCCTGGAGATTTTTTGAGGGGGAATATTTATTTACTAATTCAATTTCCTTAATAGCTGAAGAGCTAGTCACATTACCCATTTTATATTGGGTGAGTTGTGATAGCTTGTGTTTTTCAAAGAATTGGTCCATTTCATCTAAGTTGTACAATTCATGTGTGTATAGTTTCTTATCATAATCCTTTATTATTCCTTTGATGTCTGCAGGCTTGATAGTGATATCCCCTATTTCATGCCCGATATTGATAATTTATCTCTCCTCTTTTTTTTTCTTGGTTAGTTTTGCTGGAGCTTTTATCAATTTTTAAAATCTTTTCAAAAAGCCACTTCATTACTGATGGGCTTTCTCTGCACAGCACTCCAACTGAGATGCTGGGGCACTTTGTTGCAGCATTATCAGGGTAAGCCTAGGCTCCCCATTAGGCTTTTGCTGGTGGTGGGTGGGGCCATAGTTTTACTTGTGATGTTCGGCTGAAGTAAAGCAATTATTGTATAAAAGTTTTCTATCTTTCTAGGCTGCCTCTCTCCTGGTCCTTTGGCTAGTGAAAGCAGGCTTTTGTTGGGCCTTTATTTCTGTGCCTGTTAAAATTTCTTCAGCTTCAAGTTCAGGATATATGAGGCAAAAAAAAAAAAAAAAAGAAAAGAGAAAAGAAAACAGGGAACTCACTGCAATGTAGTTCCTTTGATCCAAAGGCCTTTACCCATCTTTTTCTATCTTTCAGAGTCTTCTCATGTTTGTTTTATAATGTTTGAGGTTTCTACTGCACTGAATGGGAATAGGTAAAAGTGCATCTATTCAATCTTCTTGGAAGAAGAAGCCCCATTAGCCCTATTTTAAGATTTATTTATTTATTTATTTATTTATTTATTTATTTATTTATTTATTTAATGAGAGACACAGAGAGAGGCAGAGACATAGGCAGAGGGAGACATAGGCTCCCTGCAGGGAGCCTGATGCGGGACTTGATTCCAGCACCCTGGGATCATGACCTGAGCCAAAGGCAGACGCTCAACTCGCTGAGGTGCCCCCTTATTTTAAGTTAAAGAGATGTTCTGTTATTTCGTTTTTAAATTAGAAAGGAACTTGAATTTGATTAAAATTTTTTTTGCCTCTATTAAGATAATGTGCTTTCCAGTTTGTATCTACAAATATGAGAATATAAACAGCTTTAACTGAACTTCTGTGGTGAATGTTGTTTATCCCCAAGCATACAGCAAAGGTTATAGACTCAAGCAACTAGAGGAGCCTGGCAGGTAAAGTTAATGAGAAAGGAACTGCTTGTTGGGTTTTTGCAAGATTATGGGGAAGAGGGGATGGGGACATGTGACCTGCCTATAGGGAGAAAATGCTACTCACCTTCAGCTGAAAGCTTCCACCCAGAAATGGGTGACTATTGCTTCCTGATCTTTATGTTCTAGAGAGATCAGAAATGAGAATTTCTACAGAAAATGTTGCAATTTTTAAATGTTGGCATCTAATTCATGAATATTGTTAAACAACGTGTAGGTCAGACTAAACATAGTATGGATCTGATTTAGTAAAAGGGCTACCATTTTGTAACTTCTGACACAGGGATACTAATGAGTCAAAGTAGGGCTTCCTTTCCTCCCAAAATAGAAAAAAAATGCCCAGAAGGAATGTAAAGAAGACTTCAATGTTAAATGTGTTCTTTAAAAGCAACATAGTGTATTTTCCCCCTCCAACTCTGGGCCAATCTCCTGAGGACATGGGAAATGAAACTCCAGATTGTTTAGGGGGATTCAAATGCAGAGATCTGTGTTTCTCCTTTCCTAGAGCTCAGCATGAGTCTCAGTGATAAGACTGGAGAATTGTTTGGCTCAGAGTGATATAGGGGTTTCATGTTGAGTCTTAGAAGATTGAAATGAGGATTGCCTCACTTAGGGGCTGAGAGTGTGAGTGTGCCGGAGTTTATCTTGTTGCAACAGCACACAAAGACAGAATCAATTTCTAAGGAACCCAATACAGTCACAGAAGTTGAAACTCAGCTGCACTGAAGGGATCTTTTAGATGGGAATGAAAGATTACACATGAAGTTTTATGGAGATTCATAAAAGAAATTGGCTTCAGTTATAAAATCAGTTAAATTTCCTTGACCTCATGAGTTTATAGACCAAAAATTGTACCCTGTACACTATCTTTTCTAATATAAATTCTATCATATCCTAGGCATGACATGAAGTTATTACTTTACAAATAATTTTTCTATTACAACTTCAATTATAGTTACTTCTCCCATCCCAGGTTTTATTTAGAATTTAAAAGTACCTTTTCTAAGTTATAGATTCTCAATTGTTTTTCAGATTTGATTTTTTTAAAGATTTTATTTATTCATGAGACACACACAGAGAGAAGTGGCTCCACGCAGGGAGCCTGATGCGGGACTGGATCTCGGGACTCCAGGATTACACCCTGGGCTGAAGGCAGACGCTTAACCACTGAACCACCCAGGCATCTCTCAGATTTGATTTAAGAATAGATTCCAGCATTTGAAACAACATTTTTATATCTGTGACAACACACTTTTCAGAAACTCCTAAATATAAATATAATTTTCCTATCTATGCAAATGGATCTTTTTAATCGTCGAAGTCCCAATCAATGTTTAATGTCAATGTTTATATTTGTTCTCTTAGATTTGAAAAACATGTAAGTCCAAACTTTGTCATAAATATGTTTATGTCAACCACTTGCTGTTAAGGTTTTTTTTTTTTTTTTTTTCATTTCTCATTGCTCTCTCTCTTTCAAAACTACTTACATACATTATACACATTTTCTGGTTTATTTTCATTAAAGTGTATACTCTATGTAGGGCCAGATAGAGATATCTTTCAACATTATTTAAAAGCTAATGAAATCAGATAATTCAAAGCAATCAATATATAGTAAAGTTAAAATTACTTTGGCAAGGTCATAGACATTTTTAGAATCAGCTTTATTTATCAATGAATCTCTGAAGAAATGTCACTTCCTCAGGGTGCCTTGTGCATCTAAGACAGAAACACATGTCCCCTCCCCAGCACATTCTATCCTTCTACCTGGTGTTTTTTTTCTCTGTAGCAATTTATCTTCACTGACACTCTATATTATTTGTTAATAGATTCTAGGCCTATGTTCCCAAACTTGATCTGATTTGTTCACTGATATATCCCCAATTCCTCCATAGTGGCTGGCACACAGTAGTAGTTTGTTACATGTTAAATCAAAGTATGAAGACCCTAGAAGTTGCCTAATGCCTAGTATGACTGTCCAATAATCAGATTCACCAGTGGCGCGGAAACACATTACAGTATAAGACATCTAAAAGTGAACAACTTTTTTTGAGATTTTTCCAGCCGTTTCCTCCTTCAACGTGGTAATTAAAGCTCACTGACCTGGAATTAGCCTCCATTTATCAACTTTTGGTCAGTGAAGAGGTTTCAGAGAAAATAATACAATTATCAATCAGTAAACGGAAGAGGGGGAAGACAAAGGGGAAATATTAAGCGGTGGCCTCAATGGGGCATTCCCGGGCCAGATGTCCCGACTCGCCACAACGGTAACAGTTGACTTCACTCGTTTTGCTGCAGTTGATGGCCACGTGGCCTGTCTCGCCACAACGGTAACACTTAACTTGGGTGCAGTCTTTCTGAATGTGGCCATATTCACCGCAAGAGTAGCACTTCTGCTCTTCCTGACGGTCACAATCACGAGCCAGATGGCCTGGTCGGCCACAAGTGTAACAGCACTGCTCTCTCTCTCTTTTAGGCTCAATACAGTCTTTAGCGATGTGGCCACTTCTCCCACAGTTGTAGCAGATGTCCTCGAGAAGGTCACAATTCTTAGCATGATGACCAGACTTACCACAGCGGTAACAGATGTCAGGTAGGTTGGTGGAACTGCACGGAGAACCTCTGCCACGGCCTCTAGCTCCGCGCCCTCGACTCCCTCCTACTCTAGGGCATCCCCTGGCCCAGTGGCCAGAGCGTCCACACCTGAAACATTCTTTACTGCTCATGGTGGCAGTGAGATCTTAGGGTGAGCGGGCCCACCACTGCCCCGGAGGCTCAGACGCAACTCCCCTTAGGGCGGCTTAGAAACAAGTGGCCGTTTTTCTCTAGGGGCCTCAGCAACGTCACACAAGGTTTGCGTATGGCCCCAATTATGTGTCACCGGCATTCCAGCTGCCCTTCCCCCCCTGACTTTTTCTATCCTTGAAGCCAAAAGCAGGGCTGAGTGTTGGTGTTTTTTAAAATGATAAACACTTGGATCTTTAAGTTTGTTTGAATCCCTCCCAGTCCAGAAAATATACCCTGTACGGTTCCTTGTAATTAAGAGTTAGGTCTTCTTTGTGATCTAGTGGATGACGTTTTTGTATATTCCCTACGTACATACGAAAAATCTGTATGAGATTAATCTAGTAAAGGAAAGAAATTATAGCAAATTAGACTAACGTCCTTTTTGTTTTAAAAAATAAAATACAAATGTTCATAAAGATATAAGTAAGGTATGTAAGGTAGAAAAAATCTTTAAAATGCCACGGTAAGGGGCACCTGGGTGGCTGAGTCAGTTAAGCGCCATAGGCTCAGGTTATTATCACTGGGTTCCTGGATCCAGCCCCCAGTCAGATTCCCTGCTTAGCGCAGGATCTGCTTCTCCCTCTGCCTCTCCCCCTGCTTCCTGCTCTCTCCCTCTCTCTCTGTCAAATAAATAAATAAAATCTTTAAAAATAAATAAGAGACATCCCATGTGGCTCAGCGGTTTAGCTCCGACTTCAGTCCAGGGTATGATCCTGGAGTCTCAGAATCGAGTCCCATGTCAGACTTCCTGCGTAGAGCCTGTTTCTCCCTCTGCCTGTGTCTCTGCCTCTCTCTCTCTGTCTCTCATGAATAAATAAATAAAATATTTTTAAAAAATTAAAAATAAATAAATAAATAAAATGCCACAGTGGGATTTACTCACAATCTTTCATATTTTATTGAAGGAATCCTAGTTTTCAACATAATCATCACCACTTAAGTTAAAAAACATAACAGGGGTGAAGCAGTCAGTATAAAGAACAGATTATTAATTGGAAAATAAGTTATACAACCATAATTTAAAATTGGACACATTTCCTCTTTATTGTTTTCTAAATTGTTTGTCTTATATAAACTACATCAAGATTTACGGACATGTTCATTTATATAGATATACAAATAAGTATGGAATATTAGACACTGAAATATCAACCATAGCTATTTTGGGTTTTTATGATTGAATACAATTTTTTTCTTTGTATTTTCCTTCCCTGTACTTTACTATTTTTGAAATGAGTTTAGTTTGTTGGTAATTTAAAAAACTCACAATAAATATTTTTCTTTAAGTTACTAGTTAACTATATGTTTTGCATCTGAATTTTTATCAGACAGGCAATACAAACATATTTGGTAAAACACAGACATAAGAATCGCATGTGTAGCCGTTGGTCTTTATTTTCAAAATGACTTGGTTGGAATGTGCCACCAGTTCCATAAATGCAATGACAAAGATAAATATTTTCTTTTTTATTTACTTTTAGTTTTTAAATTTTTTTATTGGAGTTCAATTTGCCAACATATAGCATAACACCCAGTGCTCATCCCGCCAAGTGCCCCCCTCAGTGCCCATCACCCAGTCACCACAAACCCCCGCC
The DNA here is from genome assembly GCF_011100685.1 of Canis lupus familiaris. Classification (NCBI taxonomy): domain Eukaryota; kingdom Metazoa; phylum Chordata; class Mammalia; order Carnivora; family Canidae; genus Canis; species Canis lupus. Next base: position 57,747,824 of record NC_049260.1, on the reverse strand, counting down.
CACTTCCCCTTCCACTGCCCCTTGTTGATTTCCCAGAGTTAGGTGTCTCTCATGTTTTGTCACCCTCACTGATATTTTCACTCATTTTCTCTCCTTTCCCTTTATTCCCTTTCACTATTTTTTATATTCCCCAAATGAGTGAGACCATATAATGTTTGTCCTTCTCTGATTGACTTATTTCACTCAGCATAATACCCTCCAGTTCCATCCACATCGAAGCAAATGGTGGGTATTTGTCGTTTCTAATGGCTGAGTAATACTCCATTGTATACATAGACCACATCTTCTTTATCCATTCATCTTTCGATGGACACCGAGGCCCCTTCCACAGTTTGGCTGTTGTGGACATTGCTGCTATAAACATCAGGGTGCAGGTGTCCCAGTGTTTCACTGCATCTGTATCTTTGGGGTAAATCCCCAGCTGTGCAATTGCTGGGTCATAGGGCAGATCTATTTTGAACTCTTTGAGGAACCTCAAAGAGTTCAAAGCCACCATTTTCCAGAGTGGCTGTACCAGTTCACATTCCCACCAACAGTGCAAGAGGGTTCCCCTTTCTCCACATCCTCTCCAACATTTGTTGTTTCCTGCCTTAATTTTCCCCATTCTCACTGGTGTGAGGTGGTATCTCATTGTGGTTTGGATTTGTATTTCCCTGATGGCCAGTGATGTGGAGCATTTTCTCATGTGCTTGTTGGCCATGTCTATGTCTTCCTCTGTGAAATTTCTGTTCATGTCTTCGGCCCATTTCATGATTGGATTGTTTGTTTCTTTGCTGTTGAGTTAATAAATTCTTGATAGATCTTGGATACTAGCCCTTTATCTGATAGGTCATTTGCAAATATCTTCCCCCATTCTGTAGGTTGTCTTTTAGTTTTGTGGACTGTTTCTTTTGCTGTGCAGAAGCTTCTTATCTTGATGAAGTCCCAATAATTCATTTTTGCTTTTCTCTTGCCTTCATGGATGTATCTTGCAAGAAGTTGCTGTTGCCAGGTTCAAAAAGGGTGTTGCCTGTGTTCTCCTCTAGGATTTTGATGGAATCTTGTCTCACATTTAGATCTTTCATCCATTTTGAGTAAAGATAAATATTTTCAAAAATTAATGAATGTTTACAGCCAAAAAGCATGAGCTGTTGCCATATATACATAGTAATGAAAAGAGTTTTATTCCTAACAATTAAATGATGCTGCATAAATGGTTGCAAAAGGCAAAAATTCTCTCTGTGGTTCAAAACTTGATATATACGTATTAAATTAACCTTATTAATTATCACATTTATATCTCCCTTAAGGTTTATACTTTTATAGAAGTAATATATGTCCATAGCTTAAGTATTGATTTTCAAACAATTTTAAGACATGAAGATATGCATATTACATCACAATAGAAGATATGTGTGTTAGAACTCAAAAAATTTAAGAAAAAAATTTACTTTTAATGTGTGCAATGCACTTTGATGTTTTTTATTTTAGATATTAAAAGAATCATTTATTTATGCCAATAAATTTGATAACCTAATAAAATGGACAAATTTCTTATAATACACAAACTACCATAACTTGATACAACTAGATACAACTAGAAAATCTAACAAGTTCTCTATCCATTAACTATTTTTTTTTTAATTTAGGGATGCCTGCATTGGCACCTGTCTTCGGCCCAGGACATGATCCTGAAGACCTGGATCGAGTCCCACATCGGGCTCCCTGCATAAAGCCTGCTTCTCCCTCTGCCTATGTCTCTGCCTCTCTCTGTGTGTCTCTCTTGAATAAATACATAAGACCTTAAAATTTTTTTTAATTTAGAAATTTCCAATATATTTAAAATATTTAAAATAGACTCACCTAAAAATTAGGATCATATAATAATGTAAGCTACACACACTGGAATGTGCATACGGCATAATAGTGCATACGGCAAAAGGGAACTTAAAATGATGAAGTAACTATGAAATTTATATGTCTATATCTATATATCTTAGGTTCATTATACCACCAGCTGTGTTTCCTAGCCTAGGACTGCTGGGTAAGAAAAGAAGAAAGAGGAAATAATATTCATTCTATATGTATAGAACACTAGACACTATGACATAAAGTTTGAATTAGGAGAGCAAATTATTTCTTTTTTAAAAAATATTTTATTTATTTATTTGAGAGGGAGAGCCAGAGCTGGGTGAGAAGCAGAGGGAAAAGTAGACTCCCTGCTGAACAGAAAGCCCAACTGATGTGTGGCTGGATCCCAGGACTCCTGGACCATGATCCAAGACAAAGGCAGACACTTAACCGACTGAACCACCCAGGGGCCCCACAAATGATTTCTATAAGGAAATATATTCTTTCCTGTTTTTCTTGAGACTTGAGATCCTGAAAATCTAATTCAGTTTAATATATGGGAAGACAACATGAAATTTTGGATTTAGGTGATGAATTTGTGAGCACCCGCAACTCTTTTCCCCCCTTGAGGCAAATACCTTTTTATTTTTTTTCTTTTTAAAGTTTTAATTAAATTCCGGTTAGTTAATATACAATGTAATATTAGTTTCAGGTGTAGAATTTAGTGACTCTTCATTTACGTGCAACACCCAGTGCTCATCACTACAAGTGCCCTCCTTAATACCCATCATCTATTTAACCTGTCCCTTGACCTACCTCCCGTTCAGTAACTCTCAGCTTGTTCTGCATAGTTAAGTCTGTTTCCTGGTTTGCCTCTTCCCCCCCCCAACAATGTTCCTCTGTTTTGTTTCTTAAATTCTATATATGAGTGAAATCATATGGTGTTTGTGTTTCTCTGACTGACTTATTTCACTAGCATACTACTTTCTAGCTCCATCCACTTTGTTGCAAGTGGCAAGAATTCATTCTTCACACCATTTATATATATACACATATTCTTTATCCATTCATCAGTTGATGGACATTTGGGTTCTTTCCATAATTTGTCTATGATATTTTCTATTCATGTTGTAGTAACTGCTGGTGGTGACCTATTAAACTGATCTCTCAAATACATTAAATGATTGTAACTCACAGTTTAAAACACTGATTTAAAGAGTCATAACTATAAATACTACTTATGAGTTCTTGATGTTACAACTTTAGATGTTTCAATTTATATATGATTTTTCATTTCAGAGAATGAACATTTAGCCCTCTCTTACCTATACCATCTTTTGGTCTACACCAAAAGATGTACACTTACACTTACACATTTCAAATTCTCCACCCCAACCCCCTCCACCACCACTGCTTCACCTTTCTCTTTTTCGTGGCCAGTCCAGCTAAAGATTTTTTCAATTTTCCTGATCTTTGAAAAAGCCACTTTTGGCTTTGTCAATTTTCTCTAGTTTTTTTTTAACTCTTTATTTCATTTATTTTCACTCTAATCTTTATTCTTTCCTTCTGCTGCTTTAAACTTAGCTTGATCTTCTATGTTCAGTTTCTTAAGGTGGAGGATTAGGTTATTGACTTGAGATCTCTCCTGTTTTTATTTTTATTTATATATTTTTAAAGATTTTATTTATTCATGAGAGAGAGAGAGAGAGGCAGAGACAGAGGGAGAAGCAGGCTCCATGCAGGGAGCCCTATGTGGGACTTGATCCAGGTCTTCAGGATCATGCCCTGGGTCGAAGGCGGCGCTAAACCGCTGAGCCACCCTGGCTGCCCCTCTCCTGTTTTTATATGGGTATTTACAGCTATATATATCCCTCTGAGCACTACTCCCATATTTCACTGCTATGTCCTCTGAGCTGCATGCCACAAATTTTGGTATGTTGTGTTTTCTTTTCCATTTATCTCAAAGTGTTTATTAATTTTCTTTGTGATTACTTTTTTAAGCCATTGGATATTCAGGACTGCAATATTGAATTACCACATTTCTGTAATTTCCCCAAATTTCCTTCTATTATTGATTTGTAATTTTATTCCATTATGATTAGAGAATATATTTTGTATGATTTCAATCATTTTACATTTATTGAAGCTTGCTTTATGGTCTAGCATATGGTCTGTCTTGGAAAATGTTTCATGAGTGCTTGAGAAGAATGTTTGTTCTGCATTCCCTAGCATGTTATTTTGGAGTATTCTCTAGATGTCAATTAGATCAATTTGGCTGGTAGTATTGTTCCAGTTTTCTATATCATTGCTGATTTTCCGTCTACTTGTAGGATCCATTATTGAGAATAGAATATTAAAGTCTCCCATTATTAGTGTTGGATTATTCATTCACCTATTCAATGTTGTCTGTTTTTTCCCATTTGGGGGATCTTTTGTTAGGTTCATATATGTTTTTAGTTGTCGTGGTTTCTTGATAAATCACCCCCTTTATCATTACAAAATGCTTTAACATTTTAAATATTTCTCTAAGGCATAACATTTCTCTCATCCCACAACTCCTCTAAAGCAGGTCTACATTATCTCTTAACCAAGTGATTTTCTAAAATGCAAAGTTGACCACATCATTCTCTTGCTTAAAATCTTTCTCTTCAATAATTACTAGATAAACTCTGTTAAGCCCAAAAGAAGAAGTAATCTTCCCAAGATCAAGTTAAGACAGTGACAGAGCTAGGACTACATCTCTTGTTTCCCAACTCCCGGTTGAATAATCCCTTTATTGTATGTACCACTGAGCTGGGTACTCTGAACTGGCTTACTCAATCTTCATTTAATTATCCTTCTTTTTTTAAGATTTTATTTATTTATTCATGAGAGACACAGAAAGAGAAGCAGAGACATAGGCAAAGGGAGAAGCAGGCTCCCTGTGGGGAGCCCAATGTGGGACTTGATCCCAGAACCCTGGGATCATGCCTTGAGCTGAAGGCAGACTCTCAACCAATGCCACCCAGGCGTTCCTTAATTATTATTCTTGTTTGAGAAGTTGGAAAGTCAAAAAGTCCACTTTCTGTACTCATTTGTAGCCATAGTTCTGGAAGTAAAATAGGGTTTATCAATTAGAAGAATTGATGTTGCAGTTCAAGTCTAAAGGCTATGTGCTGGCAGAATTCTCTCTTGCTTGGGGAAGGTTAGTCTTTTCTTCTATTCAGGCCTTCAACTAATGGATAAGGCCACCCACCTTATGGAAGGTAATCTGCTTCACTCAAAGTCCACAGATTTAAATGTTAATCTCATCCAAAACCACCCTCACAGAAACATCCAGAATAATATTTGACCACATATCTGGGCACCATGGCCCAGCCAAGTTGGCATATAAAATTAACCATCACATCCTCTAAGAGAGGGTATAAGGTGAGTGAAAAGAGGGAAATATAGCCTCAGAATGTTAGCCTAAAATGGGCAGATACACCAGAGGTCTCCAAATTTCTCCTTTACCACTTCTGAGGAACTGCTTATGAATTGGAAAGTTCAGACAAATAGGTAGGCCCAAGACTCTATTTTATAGGGTTCAAAATTAACAGCTTATGCCTCCTTTTTAAATTTCTTTTCAGATGGGACCATTGTAGATTAGGGAAATTTTATCAAAAGGAAGAGAAGTGGAAAGAGCAAGTAACTACATCTGCAAGAATTATTATATGCTGACTTCAATTTTACAATACTTAAAAAATGAATGCCCATTTATTTAAAAAGATAAATATAAGAATTAGAAACATGGAAAAATAGTTAGAATGACACATTGTTACAGTTATAAAAACAAAAATGTCGATGTTAAAACATTACATGTTTAAACAAAAATGTAAAGAACACAAAGATACGTTAATAGTGTGAGGTTTCTTTTTCTAAGGGAAATTCTAAAATGGTGGTGATGGCTGTACAACTATGTCAATATACTAAAATCCATTGCATTGTACACCTTCAGGTGGGGCACTGTATGACACAAAATTATATCTCAATAAAACTTACGACGAAAAGAATACAAAGAGCAAATAAAGGCAGCCAACAGGGGACTTAGCAATGAAACGCTGAGCTAAGAATAGGAGAGGGATTGACAAAGGGAAAATGGGCTAAAGAAGGGATGGTGATGGAGGCCGGTGAGACCAAGGAGAGGAAAAGGTGAAGAAGCAGGATAGGCTAGAGCCCTGGGCCCTGGGGAAAAGGTGAAGCGGGCCAAAAGGTTAACCTCGGAAAAGCGGTAGTGGGTGGGGGTGGAGAGAAGAGGGCGTACTCAGCGCATGCGCCAGACGCAAACTGCGGCGACCCTGGAGAGGCAGTCCTTTAACTGGCATCAGCGCTGCGGCTGGAGGCGCGGGTGTCGCTCAGTTGACTGTCCAGTTCTACCTTGGTCTGTGCAGCAGCCCTAGATCTGCGAACTCTGTGCCGCCGCTCCCTGTACCCTGTCTTGAGGCAGCAAGCGCTAAGAATTCATGCTACGACACTCGATTCTGCCCGGAGGTAGGAAAAGAACATGGAGGGCGGCGGAGGGAACTCGTAGCAGGGAGATCCTTGATCTGTGTGTTCTTCCGGTTCACAGGAGGAAAAAGTGGGGGAGAGCATGGGTTTCAGACCTACAAAAGGATGTTGAGCGTTTACTTTCTACTGTGAAAGACTATAGACTCCTCTCCTCTCTAATCAGGGTTGAGGTACATGAGCGTCGGTATTTTTCATAATGTTCTGTTTAAAAATTTGGGGTTCCTCGTATTCAGCAGAAAGTGTATTTAAAGGATTGGTTTAGGACTGGGCTCATCCAATTATGAGAGCTTTCTCTGCCTTTGTTCTGGGTGGTGGATCTAATTAGGGACTCTGAGGATACTCCAGCTCCTCCCTGGGGGCCGGGGCGGATTCCATCTAGATTTGCTCTCTGCGGTTACCAGCAATGCCGTCTTTCCAGTATTCCACTTCCCTAGTTTATCACACCTACCCCAATGAGGAAATGCTGGTAGTGTCTCTCCTTGAGTAGTGAGGCACAACTATGGCGAGAAATACGTCCAGATAGCATCAGGCGTGTATATCTAAGAAACGTAGGAGGGAGGGCAGGGAATAGGAGAGGCTCGTGTTGCTGCGCATGTGTATTTGAGAGGTTGGGGGAGGCGCGGGATCGCGCTCGTATATTTGAGAAGGTCTGATGTGAGGGGGAAGGGGCCCCAGTTGGGGAGAGTGGGAGGTAAGCACGCCCAAGCTTGGGGCGTTGGGGGCGGGGGCCGTCAATTGCATATCTAAGAAAGCAAAGTTTCTAGTACGCAATTGGCAGCCGCAGTTGGGAGAGTGAAGTAGCGCATGCGTATTTGAGACGACATTGTGACGGTTGGCTTTGGGAGGAGAGAGTAGCGCAGGCGTGTTTCAGACGGAATGACGGGGAGGGGAGGCGCGCACCCTAGTGTAATTAAGATTGCAAAATGGCGAGGGGGTAGGTAAGTTGTCTTTGCTTGGCCATCTTGGGCTAGGGAGCCCTGCAGAGAAATAGAATCTACCTTTCTGGTTGGGTGATCTACTGAGTGGGAGTTGTCCTAGGCTGTGGCCAAATCCACTAGAAATTAACCCAGAATCTAAGCCTTTCGCTGGCCCATTGATAAGTCTGGGTTTGAAAATGCAGAGGCGATGATGACTCTCAAAGGTTTCGGCAGCTGGCTGTGTGTGGAAAACGGAAGCATTGGAGACAGGCCACATTCCAGCAATACACATTTGGAGGGCTCTGTCAGACTTTGGGCCGCTGTACTTAGCTCTGGACACGTTCTCTCATCCCATCAGAGTAGCAGAACACAGTGATTGCAGTATCGTGAGAATTCTGTTATGTTGTCAGAAGCCCTTGATTTCCACCCGCTGCAGAATATAGGGGTGAGGATTTGGCTGTGTTTAAACCTAGGATTTGGGTAAATGGTAATGATGGTATGAAGGTGACCAGGGTTCATATCCTTTCCTCTAAATTATTTTTTTCTCTGAAACTGTAGCCTAGGGGGAAGATTTTTTTTTTTTTTTTTTTTTTAGGTTGCTGTACCGTTGTGGATCTCAGAGGGCTGTCAGTGAGGATCTACTGTAAATCGCTAAAAATAATAGTTTAGCGCTTAAATATGTAGCACAAACATTCAAAATTGAAGAGACAGTTCTTTCCCAGTAATCCTGGCTGTGATCTCATATTGGTTCTTTTCCTTCCCTGGGTCTATTTCTCTGCTTATAGTAATAATTATATTTAAACGTCTATAGCACTTAAAACTATGTGCCAGGTACTGATCTACGTGCTTTTTACACATGCCTTACCTCATTTAGTACCCTTGACAATCTTATGAAGTAGCAGTGCCATTATTTATATTTTAAAAATGAGAAATATGGGGGACACAAGATCAAGTAACTTGTCCAAGGCTTTACATCCATTTGGATGGCTGAAACTGGATTTTTATCCAGGTTGTATGACTTCGTAATGCTGTGCTCTTAATTATGCTTTAATCGCCTGAGATGAGGGTTCACATTTAAAGGACCCTTTTATGATTTCAAATTTTGTTTGCAATTTACCTATGCTTTTTAAGCTAGGAGACCTGTTTGCACTTGGCTACTTTTTTACTCAGTGCCTCATACAGGGTTACATATGTAGAAGACAAAAAGTAACGAATTGTTGGTTGGGAGCCTACTGGGGTGGCTATCTTCATCTACCCTTGTCTTCTATGCTTTTTGTTCTGCAGAGGGTTTAAAATGGCCGACTGCCGCAGACTGGACACACCCTTCTTGTTTTGCCTGATTTGAGATCTGGTCAAATGCTTTTGACACAGCAGTCTTTTGCTGCAGTAGAGATTTTTTTTTACACATTATTAATATTTTGGTGTGGTAATACAAATGTCCAATAATAAAGGAAAGGTTATTGCTTTTTTTCTTACAATAAAATACTGAAAATACATGCATTTCTTTTATTATTGGTTGGAATAGATTCACTGAAGGGCAATTACTATGTCAACACCTTTAACAGTATGTATTGACAGATTTCATTCTGTAAAGGTCGTACCAATTTTTACTTAAACAAGCATTGAGTGGTGTTTATTTTTAAAAAATATATATGTTATGGACAAAAACTAGTATTATTTTAATTTTGCATTTCTTTGGTTATTAGTGAGTTTGGATTCCTTTTTCCTCCACGTATTTCTTAGCAGTTTAATTTTCTTTCATGTGATGTTAGTTCAGATCTTGTACTGATTTATCTGTTGGAGTTTTAGTTTAGTGTTATTATTATCTGTTTGAAAGTGTTCTTCAAATAAAGGGTATTACTCAGATTTCTGCAATGTTATATACTCCATGCTATTGTTTGCCTTTTAATTGTTGTATTTAAATTTTGGATTAGGAGAGATTCAAGCAAGTGGTCAAATCTTTTTCCTATTCTGTGATTTTTCTTCCATTGTTTAAGTTTGAATAGTTCCCTCAATCTAGAAATTGGTAGATAGTCATTGCAGCTTTGTCTGAGGATAACCATCAAGTTTGGGGGAAAAGGATCTGTACTTTGACCTCCTAGAGATAACCCTGTGTTTATAAATGTGTTCACATCTTTTCATTCCCTGCATTTTTCTACAGTTGATCATAAATTTGTACTATTTTATGTTGTGTTTTGTTTAACATTATAACATACATTTTTCCACATTAAACATTCTTTGTAATTGTCATCTAATGGTTTCATGATATCTTGTTGTATGGAAATATTTTTAAATTTTCAGTATTTTAAATGATGTGATGAATGTCTTTTCATTTTCATTTAGTTTTATTGTTTACCTATTTTGAGTTATTTCTTTATAGGATGGAGTTCCAGAATTAGAATTGTTCATCAAAAAGTTTGAACATTATTAAGACTTGCTATAGTAACATTCCAGAATATTATGTCATTTTTTTTGTACCTGGTTATTTAGAAGAATTTTTTTGCTACCCTGTATGTAAGAGAATGGTATCTTTGTTTTATTATCCACTTCTCTGATTCCTGGTGAGACTGGATTCTCAAATGTTAATTATTAGTTCTTCCCTTTGTGAACTATTCAGTTTGGGTCTGAATGTATGTATTTGTAAGAGCTGTATATTGTGTGTTCTGTATAAGGATTTATTATCCCTTGTCATTTATTGCAAATGACAAAAGCGGTTTGTTGCACATATACTTCTGGCATGTATTGCCATTGAGTCTTAAGAAATGATGTGATTCCAAAGACAACTGCTTTGTGGTATACATGTCAGATTCTTGCTATCCACTTGGTGATAACATTTGTCTTCCTTTAAACAGATAGCCATGTCTTTGGCTATGGGTGTGGGAAGAAGACATGGCAACATCTTGTCTTTAAAAAGAAACCAACTTAGACAAGACACAAAACAGAACCTTCTCCCCCATCTGATCTGGGACTGATCTTCCTTTGAATACTTCTGAGTGATCTGGAGGAGGATGTGGACATAGTGTAACATCCACATTTATAGGTAACATTAAGCTCTGGGGGTGTAAAATGCTAGTAGGAACAAACTGCAACACAAGAGAAGGCATTGTGAGTGTGGGCTGACAGTGGCAGAATGGAACAGTGTAGGCAAGAGCAATATAATGACTTTGGGGGGAAAATAGTATATTAAGCTTATAAAATAGTGGCCTCAGAGACAGGGATCTCAGTGTAAATGGCAACAATCTGTTGATGTCATCAGCTCAATTTGCTGGCAAAGGGACAAAAGAGCCATTAAAACCCTAGGCCTTATTAAGAACAGTATGGGACACAAAAATTCCATCCTTTGTATAAAACCATCTGAACCAAATGACTAGTTAACACCAGTAATCTCTCCTCAAGGAGTCTCTTACTATTATCACTCAATGTTGAAAAGCAGTTGGGAAGAGTGTATTGCCTCCTTTCTTATTTATTTTCTTATTATATAGGTAATTTAGAATAGATATTCTTAAAGGTTTTGGGGTGGGGTGTCTTAGAAGGTTTCCTGAAACTGGGTCTGTTATTTGTGGTTCGGAGAATCTGTTTAATTATATTTATTAAGTAAACCTTTCTAAATTATCATTCCCAAAACATGAGCTATGTACTATCTTATATATTTAATAACATTCTAATTTTCACTTTTTCAAAAGTGAAGGGTGGGAATTATAGGATTTAGAAGTGCCAAGTGATTTGTTACTTATTGCTCCTTGCCATCCAGTTACACTGGGTTATTCCAGTTATACATAAGCTCCATTTTTCCATTTTTCAGCATTTTGTTAGTTGCAGATGTTAAATGAGGCTTACATGTATGGGGGTGGTCAAGGGATGTATAATAAGCAAAACAAAACAGCAGAGTTTATACTGTAGAGGAGGTGGTTGAGAAGATTCTTTAATGGATGTCTTTGCTTATTTTAAGTGTAGGAGTCCCATTTTACAACAAGCCAGTGTCTAGTTCCCAAACCCATCTCTGATCAGGAATTAGGGAGAGCCTGAATATTTGAAATAGCCTAAAAGCCTTTAACTTTTGATATTTATAATTTGTTTTGTTCCTCCCTTCTCTTGATGTTACAGCCAGCAGCAGCCTGGAGCAGCGCCCTCTGGGAAGAAATTTTACATCGGCCATTATAATACAACCTGATAAGTGTTGTAGCACTTACCAGGTTGTATTGTAATTGTCTGTGTATATGCCTGTCTCCCTTCCTGTGTTCTCAACTAGACTGTAAGCTCCTTGAGGGCAGGGACAATGTCTTCTTCTCCAGAGCCCAGCCTGGCACATTAGTAGGCCTCAGTAAATGTTTATTGGATGAATAAATGAATGACTCATCAACAAACATTTATCGTGTGCCTGCTAAGGTGATCTCCACAGGCTCTGGACTGTCAACTGTTTAATCAAAATGCATGTGGTCAGAAGCTTGCTATTTCTTTCTAGTTCTGTATTTGTCTTAGGAGTTTTTCTGAGATGATGCTATTTTTGTGTTTGAATTTCAGTCCTTGGTATTTACAGATGTTGCTATTGTTGCTGCTGCTGACCATCTCTTCCTTGGTGGGGCCTGGGTAACAGATCAGGAGCCTCATCCTCACTGCCCAGTGTTTGCTAAATGGTTCCTATCTGTAGATTCATCTCCTTTTCACTCCTCCTCATGTCATCCTTCAAATGGTGTTCCTAGGTAGAGCTGCACATTCTAGATCAGGGGTAGGTAAATACAACCCATGGACTGCTTGGTTTTGCAAATACAGTTATACTGGAACACATGTTATTTGTTGATATTTCTCTGTGGCTTTTTAAAAATTTTATCTATTCATAAGAGACAGAGAGAGAGAGAGAGGCAGAGAGAGATGCAGGGAGCCCAATGCAGGACTCAGTCCCAGGATCCCAGGATCATGCCCTGGGCCGAAGGCAGACCCCCAACCGCTGAGCCCCAGGCGGTCCCTCTTTGTGGCCTTTTTTGGCCTGCAACAGCAAAGTTGAGTAGCTACATCAGACCTGGTGGCACATAACACCTGTCCTTTACAGAAAAAGAATGCCTCCCTGATGGTTTCATGTTCCTCTCCATTCACCAAAGATATTTTTAGCATCTCAGAAACTCATTTATTTATTTACCTCATTTGTTATTGCTTATAACAGGTCTTTTTCCTATTTTGCAGGTGGGCCTGCTAGAACACACTTCAAACTAGATTGATTATAAGGCCTTCACCAGGGTCCTACAGTTAGTCAGTTATACCATGTACTTCAACATCAAGTTTGGAGCTTCATTTCTAGAAATTCCTTTTGTTATATCCTAACCTGAAGAATTCACTTCGTTCACCATATCATACCTTGGTGCCTTATCCCTTAACACCCCCCCCTTCCTACACAGCTCTTTGCCATGAGAATATGGAAAGTAACAAACTGATGTGAGATAAGGCAGAATGGTAGGCCAAGGCAAATGTTTACAGGGTCTGAATGCTAATACACAAAGAAATGGAGTTTCTGAAATACTCACTTACTTAGACTTCTTAATACAGTTAGGAAGCCTAGACTTCCAAGAGCTTAGGGCCTTCCCCATTACCCTCCCTAACCTCCCACACATTGTCTTGGGAACCTGCCTGTGGGTATATTGTGATTCATTTCATGTCATTAAAAAGTTGAGAGCTCCCAAGTCCCAAGTCAAGAAAGCTAGATCTAAAACAAAACAAAAAGGAAAGAATATAGTCTCATTCTAGGAGTAAAATAGGGCAAAAGGCCCTTACAGCCTTGTTTTTCAAGCTGCTTGTTGGATTTTCCCCTGTATTGTCTTATGAAAAAAATCAAATATACATATAAAGAGGTTGAAAAATTGTACATTGAAACCTATCTACCTACCAACTGGATGTTACAATGAACAATTTGCTATATTTGCTTTATTGCATACCCATCCATCTTTGTTGGATAGGCTTTTAAAATGCTTGTGGTAGTGTCCAATTTGAGCTCATCTGTATCTGACTCGTGGTACTGAAAAAGTTTCTTTTTATTCTTATCTGTATTTTTCAAGTTGGAATGGATACTACTGCAGCCTAACAATGCATAAGCAGATCTGCCTGGCAGTGAGATTGCAGGAAGAGAAGCCATTTGGTGTCTGAAAGAAAGTGATTACAGCTCACTGTTTACTGGAAATGGTAGGAAAAGGAAAGATGGAAGTCCAGGCCCAGAGTCAAGTGAAACTTTCCCATAATACATTGCCCTATTTCATTCACTTCACTGCCTGGGCGGAGGGATGACAGGTCATTTTCTGAGCAGCTTCTACTTGGTGCTTAACTTTTAGACTTGATGAAGGAAAACAACAAAGTCACATCAAAATACCACTGAGGTGATTTAGCATTAGTACAATTCCTTGGAATTTTAGCAGATAGATTTTTAACTTGGAGTACTTTCAAATAATATTTTTTTTAGATCTTTTCTATTAGCAATAGATGCAGAGTCAATTTAGGAAGCACCATGAACTGAAATTTTAATTTGTCTCCATCATGAACATAACAATGGTAAATGTTACCTGTTTGTGTCTGTCTCCCTTCATTTAAGCTCAAGGGCAGAGACTGTATCTTACTCGTCTTTGTAATTCTCTTAAGTAATAAATGTTTGTACTCATAAAAAATGCATTATGGCATTTGATATCTATCACATGGGCAATTATTAAAAAATGCTATACTAGTGTTGGTGAGGTTATCCAGTTTGAGTGTAATCCTTCGTAGGGGCAGTTTGGCAATACATGTTGTAGCAGAATAAATATTGTATGTCTTTTGACCATGCAATTTCATTTCTAGGGGTATACCCTGAAATATGCTAAAATCCTAAAGAACTATTCTAAGGATATTCTAAAAGATGTAGGTTTGGGAATGTTTACAACATTCATAGCAATAAAAATGGAAGGAAAACTTAGCTATTCATGAATAATAATTTGGGTAGATAAATTTTGATGTATTCATGTGATATTACAACGTGGCGTTAAAAATAAAAAGTAGTCTTGTAGATGAATATTTTACTTGGAATATTTTCAAATATATTAATTGAAAAAGAGCTAGAGAGCAGTAGTATGGTTTTCAGCCAATTTTTGTAAAATAAAAATCAGTGTTTGTGTTCATGAAAGTAATTGGAAGAACATACTCTGAGTGTTAAACATTCTGGAATTCTGGATTTTTTTTCACAGTGTGCATTTAGGACTTTCAAAGTTAGACAAACATTGAAAGTATTTCTATTTTGAAATTTGTTGACCTAAACAGAAGTGAAATAAATTGGGCAGCAAGGGGGCTGGAAACCAGAGAAGTTAGTTTAGTTTAGAAAAGAGCCAGGTGGAGTGGGAGAAAGGAGTGGTGGAAATCAGATCTCTGTCTTCAGAAAAAGGCACTAACTACTTGGCTTGCTTCTTTGTGCAGGCATTTCACGGTAGTGAGTCCACATTTACATTTACAGTTACCATTTCTTTCCCAAGTATGCCCTCCACAAATTTCTTTCCCATTCTTGTCCCCATGGGCTTTAATAAGCTAAATAATTGCTAGTGGCAGCTGCCACTTTGTAGGTGTGCAGATCCTGCTCTAGTAATGGCTGCTTTACTTTATCCAACAAAGAGATGGCTCAAACTCCTCAAGGCTTCTGCTCCCCTTCCCCAATGCTTGGCAGCATGAAATCTTCCCCACTTAATGGCAGGAGAGCTTTCTGCCTGGCCCTTGTGATTAGTAGATTGTAAGACAGTTTACTGATGGGAAATGAGACAGTTAAAAATGAGCCCTGAGAAACGGCTCCTTGAATTTTCCTGGGCCTCGAGGGTTGTCTGCCTCACTGGGTAACAGGAAACGAAGTTTGCATTAGCTGGTGTTGTCAGCATCTAATGATTTTTTAAAAGACTGTATTTATTTATTCATGAGAGACACAGAGAGAGGGAGAGGCAGGCTCCCTGCATGGAGCCTGCTTCAGGACTCGATCTTGGGAGTCCAGGATCATGCCCTGAGCTGAAGCCAGACACTTTAACTGCTGAGCCACCCAGCCGTTCCGCATCTACTGATTTTCATAGCCATTGCTGGATTGCCAGATTTCTGTGTTGCTTTTCATGCTAAGCAGCTAGGGACTGGGAAACTTAGAGGCAGTAGGTTGCTTTCTTAGAAAGAAAGGACCCTTGGGGATCTTTGACTTATCCTGTGTGGGTCTTAGGTCTCAGAGTCCCGTTCCTCCTAGTTGTTGAATCTTAGGGGAGTAGCCATTGGTCTACCTAGGGCCCTTTGATCATTTTTGTAACCCAGGCAGCTCATAAGGCAATAGATATGTTCAGTTCCTTTTAACATACAGGGAAAGTGAGTCCTGGTGGGATTTGAGATTGTGAATGGCAGGCCTTGGCCCATAGCCCAGGGTTTTGTTATCTTTCCTCATTAGTGTGAACCAAATGCCATCCACTGGCTAGATAGATGGAGGTTTCATCCACTTTAAGGGAACTCTTTAAGCCAGGATTATAGAATGGAGGGTCATTCATAATTGCCAGATGCAGAAGGGTCCCTAAGAAATCAAGTTTATCCTCCCTCAGAGGAGGGATATTGAAGTCTAAAGAGGGGAAAGACTTGCAGGCAGCTAGGAAGATCAGCATTAGAATAGATGAGTTCTAACCCTTGGAGACAGCCAGTTACTTGGTGCCTCTGTACCCAAGTTATCTCATTTAAAATGAATATAAGAATCCTTATTAAAAAATAGTTGTAGAAAAAAATAGTTGTGGGTATTGCAGCAGTCTGCCAGATAAAAACAAAGTCTGAGGTCCATGGTATGGGCTGGGTTACTTGACTAAGGTGGTAAAAGTAAATCGAAGCTATATCTCAAACCTTGGCTATTCTGCCTTACATTTGTTTCTTCTTCCTTCTTTCTTATCCTACAGGTGACACCAGATGTGATCAGAAGCCATGCCATTGGTGAAGAGGTATATTGAGCCCCGTCTAGCCCAGTGAGGTTACTAGAAAATTGGGAGAGGCTTAAACCAACATCCTGCACATGGTTATCAAATCGTTGTGAAGTCTGGTAAGTGGCTTTGGCAGGCTAGCCCAGTTAGTGGAAAGGTGCAGGGAAGGTAATGTTAGTAGGTATTAGGCAATTAATTGATATTTTCCCCATTGTGGTATGAATAAAAAAGGTCTTAAAATGTTTAGACTACACTAGAAAGTAATGTATCTAACCTTTCATTTTTTTCATTCTCCCATTTTTGCTGATGGGGGAATTGCTTATCGTGCCTAAGATTATAACTAGTGTAGGCAGTGGATTTAAATATAAGCCAGGTACTGTGTCTTCTACCCAGTGCTTCCTTTAGGTTCCATTTGAGTCCAGGGAAGCCATGTGAGACAGAAATGTTTTCATTCCAGGACGCTTGGGTGGCTCAGCTGTTGGGCGTCTGTCTTTGGCTTGGGACATGATCCTGGGGTTCCGGGATTGAGTCCCACATCCGGCACCCTATGGGGAGCCTGCTTCTCCCTCTGCCTATGTCTCTCTGTCTTTCATGAATAAATAAATAAAATATTTTTTTTAAAGAAATGTTTTCATTCCACAGTGAAACATTTTTTTTATAATAGCCTCTGAGATTGTTCCTGCCCAATGAAGGAAATGTTCATGGTGTAAAATTTGTTTATGCAGAAAATCACCTAGGATGCCTCTAAAAATGCAGATTCCTGGGCAGCCAGAAACCTTGTCCTTGGTCAACACTACCACCTACCTGTCACTTATATTGCGGCTTCCTGCCCAGTGGGTTCATCAGCAAGCCAGAATGAATCTCCTCCATTGCCATAGATGTCCTTGTGAGGTGGAAGCCTTGGTAAGTTGCCAGTGGTTTGGGTGGGGGTTCCCTAGTTGGTGGTAGAGAAGAGATGGTTGTGATGTGGCACTTTTTCCCTTCTTTCAACAGATAGTTATTAAGTGCTCACTAGGGGCCAGAGACCATTCTAGATATTAACAAAGTTCTGCCATCGTGGAACTTTTATTCTCATGAGAGTAGACAAAGGAATAACGAACTACTAAAAGCATAAAGTATCATAAATGTTACATCACAAGTTTTTCCATTACGGTATAAAAATTATGTTTAAAACGGGTGGTTTGGACTAAGGAACACCTTGTGTTTTTTCTCTGCTTCTCATTCTCCCTTCTTTTTAAAGGATTTGATTTATTTATTTGAGAGAGAGAGCAAGTGAGTGAGCATGAGTTAGGGGAAGGGCTGAGAGAGAGACAGAGAGAGAGAATCTCAAGCAGATGCCCCACTGAGCTCAGAGCTCCACATGGCGCTCGATTTCATGACCCTGAGATCATGACCTGAACCAAAATCAAGTTTCTCGAGTCAGACGCTTAACTCACTGAGCCACACAGAACGCCTCCCTCCCCTCTCCATTCTTCCTTTTAATACTTGCTACTGTCTTTTAGTACAGTGGAGGCTGACCGAGCTGAGAATGGGAGGGTCATAGATGATGAAAGCAATCTTTTTCCTTCTTGTAACCCCTCACTAGACTGAATTCTGAAAGATGTCTTTTGGAAAGTGTTTTAGAAGGTCTACCAGCTCTTCTACATGAGTCCACGTGTAGCAGAAGAGGGGATATTCTTGGTGAATAAGGTAACACAATGAATTAGGTAGATAGGGGAAGAAAGGATGATTGCCTTGACTCCTGTCAGGGAAACTCATAGAAATGTGATTTTCAGGAGCCAATACCTTTAAAGCCTATAGTTTATTCTGTAGTATATTCTCCTCAAAACAATTGGGGGTAAATTACATGCTTACCCAGTCTGTGATCACCCCTACAAAGGATTGGAACTAAAAGGGTTCCCAAGTATAATACTAATAATACTAATTATATTCTCCTTATGGGGAGAGTCTATTCTTTTTAACCAGACTTGTTGGGAGTTTATATTGAGAGTGGAACTTTATACATGTTGTCAAAATTCTGGCCATAGCAGAGGCTCATTATTTCAGCATCAGTGAAGTATATAGCACTTTGGATTACTAATTTCAGAGGCAGCAGGGTCTTCTGGATTGCACTCAAACCATTTGGACTGGTATTCATTTTTGGCTCCTAAGGGGTCAGTCCCCTGATAGGCTTCAGGGAGCACTTAAATGATCCAGAGTTAAAATAGACAGCATATATAATATGACCATTCCTGTGATATCTCTGCAGAGGCCACCACTACTTTAAGCTTTTTTAAGGAATGCCAGATCATTCCTTGGTGTCTGCCATTTTTATAAAAGTAATAAGGGTCATCTTTTCCTATGAGCATGGTCTTGAGATGGTGCCTTCATAGCATAAGTTCCTTATAAACTCTCTGGAGTATTTGGATAATTCCTACTGACAGAGTTAGATCATTAGCCTGCACAGGGAACCTGAATGATAGGAAAATGGTCTTTTCCCTAAGGAGAAGCCTGAGACAGTCTGGTTTTTTTTTTTAAGATTTTATTTATTAATGAGAGACACAGACAGACAGAGAGGCAGAGACACAGGCAGAGGGAGAAGCAGGTTCCATGCAGGGAGCCCGACATGGCACTCGATCTGGGGTCTCCAGGATCATGCCCTGGGCTGAAGGCGCTAAACCGCTGAGCCACCCGGGCTGCCCGATAGTCTTTGATATAAAGGGAGTTTCCACGTTCTATGTCCTTCACAACTTATATTAAAATGATGTTGGTTTTGTATAAGGATATGAATGTTAGCATGCTGTCAAAAAACAAGTCTTCCGTCTTTCTCTATATGGGCCAAAATCGGTTGTATAAATCTGGCTTCTATCTGAACTCCAGTTCTTTCCCTGGGGTTTCCCTGTCCCCATTATCTGCTCTTTATTTTCTTTTAAGATTTTTATTTATTTATTGGACAGAGTGCACAAGGAGGGGAAGCTGCTAAGGGAGAGGAAAAGCAGGCGCCCCACCGTGCAGGGGAGCCACCAGGACCATGGGATCATGACCCAAGCCAGAGGCAGATGTTTAACCGACTGAGCCACCCAGGCGCCTCTGCTTTTTATTTTTGCGACAGCAAGTCTGTTGTGGTTCTTTTTTTCTTTTGTCTCTCTCTTTAGATTAGCCATTACCCCTGTAGTAGCACTCATGCACAACTTCTGAAAATTTTCTGCCTGAGGTCATAATAATAACGGTGATTATCAGTTAGTTATAAATGCCTTTTAATGTTCTAAGTGAGAACTTTACACATATTTGTTGTCTCATTTTAACTTAACAGTAACTCTGGGAAGTATGATTTGTTTCTACTTTACAAATAATAAAACTGAGAATTGGAAAGGTGAGGTCACCAACATGCTACAGGGAGCCAGTGGTGGAGCTGTATGTGTCATACTCCAAAGATCTTAACTACCTTACTATACTTGAAGCACTAGAATGTAGCGAGCATATTTCTTCGTTGTTGAGAATGCCTGCCTCCTCATGGGTCCCTTATCACTGTCTTCTTCCAGTACATAGGGGCACATGTGAAGAGTTTGTTTTCAAAGGTGGATTCAGATGTGCAAGAGAGATGGCACGAGGGATGTGTAGGTCCCTTTAGTTTCTAGAAATAACCACTTTGGATGAACTAGTATTTATTTTTTCCCCCAGCTATGCACTGTGTGCTTATCTTTGTCTTTTCACCTTTTATTATTACTCCCATCCTCCTGCATGATGTTTATGTCAGAAAATTTCTATGAGGCTATGTTTTCCTCTATACCAAACAAAAAGGAATAGCAAGAGTTGGAGTCACAACTGAAAATCCATTGCTTATAGAATGTTAACTCAGGTGCAGGTGCATCAAGAGCTAGAGCAGCTTGCTGTGCAGATCAGTATGTCCCAGCTGGAATTCAACATAAACATTGCATTCTGCCAGCAAACAGTGCTGATAAAATTACTCTGTATGTATCAAGTGGAAAATAACAGGGATACCTATCAATTAATACTTAGGTAAATTTTGTTGCTGGTAAAGTGATAGTGTCCAGATAGTTGGCATAGACTAAGGTCTAGCATTCTATAGCCCACATGGCAGCAACTTGTTTTTGTAAATACAGTTTCACTGGAACACAGGATCATGCTTGTTCTCTATTGTCTGTGGTTGCCTTTTGTGTTACAGTAGTGTTGAGTAGTTGTGATGGGCTGTATGGGCCACAGCCTGAATTATTATCATCTGGCCCTTCACAGAAAGTTTCCCAACTCCTGGCATAGGTTAAATGTACTGTGTCTACAAATCTTTGTCTTCCCCCCACTCACCCCCATCCATTTTTCTCTTCTGTGGGACTTGAATTTAGAACTAGCTAATCCTAGAAAGTACAGAATTTCATAATGGTCAGTTTGCCTCTGGATTTCTTCCCACTCAGATTAAGTTCACCAAAAACAGCACATTCCCAAATTGGTCTGTGTATACAGAAAGAACTGTTTTTATATGCCTCATTGTAGTTAATAATTTATCATACATGGTTCCCCCAGTTTTTCCCTTTCAGGAATAACCATTTTAAAACTTAGACATTCTCAGGTATCCAAGAAGTTATAACTCATGTTTCCTAATTATGACTTTATCTAATTTTAATACATCTCCCCACTCCATAGCATGAAAGCAGATGTAGACAGTATGGAAACAAATGCGCAGGGCTGCATTCCAAGAAAAATGTCATTTACAAAAACAGGCTGGATTCAGCCCATGGGTATGCCATCCCCACTCTACATGATACATATGAGAAGAACAAGAAGATTTGAGGTGATACATTAAGGCAAACACTGAAGGTGATTTTTATTCATAACTCCTGTGATACAGTAACACAACTGCACTTGCATCAGCACTGAAAAGTGTCTTGTGATCTGTGCATGATGCCCATGACTTAAAAGTCATCTAAATATTGGCTTGATTTCTTGGTAGAGTAATAGCATTTTCATGGGGCATGTTATTACCATCCCTTAGAGGATCCTCTTCCTTGCCATGGAGTTTCCTTTATATATTTTTTGATGAAGTCTAGTTGACACAATGTTACATTAGTCTCAGGTATACAACATAGTGATTTGGCAAGCCTATATGTTACACTGTGTTCGCCACAGGCATAGCTACCTTCTGTCACTATACAATGCCGTTACAGTACCATTGACTGTATTCCCTATACTGTACCTTTTATCCCTCTGACTTACTCCTTCCATAACTGGAAGCCTGTATCTCCCACTCCCCTGCACCCATTCTGCCTGTCCTTCTACTCTCCTCCCTGCTGGCAAACACTAGTTTGTTCTCTGTATTTATAGGTCCTTTTCTGCTTTTTGTTCATTTGTTTGTTTTTTTAGATTCCACATGTAAGTGGAATCACATGGTATTTGTCTTTGTCTGACTTATTCTGCTTAGTGTCATACCCTCTAGGTCCAAGTTGTTGCAAATGCCAGGATCCCATTCTTTTCTATGGCTGAGTAATATTTGTGTGTGTGTGTGTGTGTGTGTGTGCGCGCGTGTGCACACATACACCCTGAGATCACGACCTGAGCTGAAACCAAGAGTCAAACAATTAACTGACTGTGCCTCTCAGGCACCTCCCACCATGTAAATTTTAGTATTATTCTAGTTCTATAAAAAATACTGTTGCTATTTTGTTAGGAATTACATTGAATCTGTAGATTGCTTTGGGTAGCATGTACCTTTGAACTATTAATTCTCTCACTACGTGAGCATGGGATGTGCTTCCATTTGTGTCGTCTTCAGTTTTTTTTTTTATCAACATTTTATAGTTTCCAAAGTACAGGTCTTTCATCTCCTTGGTTACGTTTATTCGTATGTATTATTTTTGGCATAGTTGTAAATGGGATTGTTTTCTTAATTTCTCTTTCTGCTACTTCATAATTAGTATATAGAAACAGAACTGATTTCTGTGTTGCTAGGGCTTTCACTACTATGTTGAATAAAAGTGGTAAGAGTGAACATCCTTGTCCTGTTCCTGCTTTCAGTGGAAAAGCTCTCAGGTTTTCACAATTGAGTATGATGTTAAGGTTTTCCATATATGGCTTTATTTATGTTGAGATATGTTCTCTCTAAACCCACTTCATTGAGAGTTCATGTCATGAATGGATGTTGAATTTTGTCAAGTGCTTTTTCTGCATTTATTGAGACAGTCTTATGATTTTTAGCCTTTGTTTAGTTAATGGTGATGTATCACATTGACTTTGCAAATATTGAACCATCCTTGCCCCCTGGAATAAATCCCACTTGATCGTGGTTAATGATCCTTTATTGTTGAGTGTGATTTGCTATTCGCCTGAAGTTTTCTTTTTTTGTAGCATCTTTGTCTGGTTTTAATACAGTAGGTTTTTCTTTGCATGACTCGGAATATATATGCCATTTTTTTTCTTATCCTTACATTATCAACTCTATAGTGTTTGTTTACCTTCTTCACCAGCCTATATATTCTACACTACTTAGGCCCATAAGTGAGTCTAACACAGAAATTACATTAGATGTATCACTATCCTAAGTCAAGGTAGGAGGCTGTGATTTGGGTAATTTGCTGTGTCAAAACCTAAATTTCTCATTCGGGATAGGAGGAATTAATCCTTCCAGTGATACCCAAAAATGTGATCTGGACAAAGGAACAGATATCTCAGTCACGTAAGTGATTATTTTGACATGGAAGTGAATTTTTTTACTTTTTGTTGTATTATATTTAATAGCTTTCTTAATAATGAACTTACCTTGCATTTCTAGAAGAAAAGCTTTTACTTTTCAAGGATTTTTAAGTAAGTTTCCTAAATTTGCTATTCTCAATGTTATTTTTTATTTTTATTTTTATTTTTTTTTTACTATTTTGTTTCTGTTTTGTTTGGAGCAGCAATCTTTTTCATTCAGATTTTTTGTAGAATTTAGGATCATTAATGAAATCTTGTTGCCTGATCTTTTCAACTTAGCAGATCTCAAACATGTGCCATGCCATTAAATATACTTTAATAACATTTTTTAAATGACACATAATATACTACTACATTAATGAAAAATTTTAATTTTTATTGGGTTCTTGTTCAATTAATGCTCTTTTAATATGCAAATGATACTGATGTGAATCTCTCTGTACATAAATCTCTGCACGTATCCATATTTGTTTCCTAAGGTTTAATTACATGTACACTCCCTCTAATAACGTAGGAAAATGCCTATTTTTTTCATGTCCTCCCCAATACACTGTATTAGAGTTTTGTAAAAATCTGCCAATTGCAAAGGTGATGTCTTAGTTTTTATTTCTTTGATTCTGAATGAGAGAAAAATTTAAAAACTTCCTTGGGACTTCTTTTTGAGTTTCTTTTTCATTCAGATTTTTTTTAAAGATTTTATTTATTTATTCATAGAGACAGAGAGAGAGAGGCAGAGACACAGGCAGAGGGAGAAGCAGGCACCATACAGAGAGCCTGACGTGGGACTCGATCCGGGGGTCTCCAGGATCACGCCCTGGGCTGCAGGCGGCGCTAAACCGCTGTGCCACCAGGGCTGCCCTTCATTCAGATTTTGAATCTGCTATATGTTGCAAATATTTTCCCCAATTTGGTATAGAAATTGTTTTTTATTTTATTTGTTTTTATTCAAGTATAATTAAACATACAGTGTTATTAGTTTCAGGTATACAATGTAATGATTCAGCGATTCTGTATATTACTCCATGCTCATCATGGTAAGTGTTCTTTTAATCTCCTTCACCCATTTCTCCCATATCCCCACCCATCTCCCCTTTGTCAACCACCAGTTTGTTCTCTATATTTTTAAGAGTGTTTAGTGATTTGTTTGTCCACTCTTACTACTCTGCTTGTTTTTGGCCCTGCTTCATTTCTTCTGGCTTCTAATGCATCCATTAACAACTGGCTTCTCCACCTTCTGGGGTTTCAGTTGCAGATGCCTATGGGGTCAATGTGTAACATGTTTCTGATCTTTATTTTCTTTTTTCTTCAAATGCTGCTTAAGGGTTTTTGTGGGGGGGTGCAGGGGAGCTTTTCTTTTGTTATCTACTTTTGATAGAGACCTTGGAAAGGGATTTCTCTACTCTTAAAAACAAGAGTACAAATTGGATGGTAAAGAGCAGCTGATACTTCTGAAAGGATTAGTAGGGAGTGTTTGGGATTGTGGGTCCATGGAACAGGAACCTTTGATACAAAGGAGGTCATTATTCCTTGGCTCGATTGTTGCCTAGTGGGAAAACAGCCCAATATTGACAGGATTTTCAGCTCTCTACAAGGAGCCTGACTTTGAGCTATTAGTCTGCTTTAAAAAAAAATCCACAGGCTAACACAGCATGTTTATAAATGCTTTTATGACCTCATAGCTTCTGCTGCTTCATAATTTTGGCTTATTCATAGTGTTCCCTTTTTCACATATGGTGTGAAAAATGGGCATGTCACACTACCCATTCAACTTCACCTGGGGGTTGGCAGTTTCCCTTTGGTAGTGTTCTTTAAAACTAGGTCACGGGCACCTGGGAGACACAGTAGCTGAGCATCTGCCTTCAGCTCAGGTTGTGATCCTAGGGTCCTGGGATTGAGTTCTGCATCGGGCTCCCCACAGGGAGCCTGCTTCTCCTTCTGCCTAGGTCTCTGCCCTCTCTCTGTGTCTCTCATGAATAAATAAATAAAATCTTTATAAATAAATAAATAAAATAACTAGCCTTTCCATTTGACAAGATTTAAAAACAGATTAACTGTGCTATCTTGACATAATTCACTTTAGGAGGTAATCCTCTTTGCCCATTATCAGAAATTAAAGGACTTGCTGTAACCTCTTTGATGCACTTTCCTGGTAAAGTTTAAAATGTTGAGGAACCTGGGTGGCTCAGTTGGTTAAACATCCAACTCTTGGTTTTGATTCGGATCATGATCTTGGGATCAAGCCCTGGGTCAGGCTCCCGCTCATCAGGAAGTCTGCTTGTCTCTCCTCCTCTCTGCCCCTCCCCTGGTTCATGTTTTCTCTCTTTCTCAAATAAATAAGTAAATCTTTAAAAAATGTTGGTATCTGCACACCAAAATGTTCACATTGCTTATCTTCTGATATGGGATTAGATAATTAATTGTTGTTTTGGTTTCCTTGATTCTCTTATTCTTAGTGAAAATACACTATATTGAGAGAAAGTGAATAATGTACTTATTTGGTAGTTTAACAATGAGAAATTGATAGTGTTCTGACACCATCTGACTGTCCTGCAATTAGTTCATTTCTGAGGCTAACTACCCCAAGTTAATGCCACATCCTATAGTTAAGGGCAGAACCTTCCTAAAGACTGCCTTCCCTTCAGCAAGTCTTAGGTCCACGTATTTCTGACCAACTGGCCAAATTCAGAGGTTCCCATGATCATCTCAGGTTTGTTAATTTGCTAGGACAATTTTCAGAACTCTCTCAAAGCTCTATACTTAAACAGTTTTATTATAAAGGGTATAGCTCAGGAATAGCCAAATGAAAGAGATAACACAGAACAGGGTCTCAGGGGCATCATAGATAAGGAGCTTCTGTGCTCTCTTGCTTTGGACTCTAGTACCATCACCTTTTTGGCACATCAATGTGTTTACCAATCAGGAAGCTCCTTGAGGTCTGGGTGTCCAGAGATTTATTGCGTCTTATTATGTCCTTGGCCACTTCATTAAGTGCAGTCTCCAGCCCTTCTCTCCTTAGAGGTCTAGGTGGTGGGGTTGAAAGTTCCAGCCTGTGCTTGGTCTTTCTGGCATGGCCATCCCTTCTCTCTGGAAACTATCCTAGGGCCCACCTTGAGTCATCTCATAAGCATAAACTCAGGTGTGGTCAAAAGGGGCTTCTGATTAATAACAAAAGAATATTCCTTTTCTCTAAAGTTTTTTGGAGCTCTGAGCTACCAAAAGGGGACAAAAACCAGACTTATTATACAGTTTCATCCAACCGGAGGGGGGGGGGTGTCATAATTTGCAAGGCTACAGGGGATAACGGGAGGTAGGGATTTTAGTGGAAATCCATGAAATGAACCGGTGAGTAGGTTATACCTCCCTGGGATGAGAACTAGAAAACCATCAGGAAATGGAGACATTTGGAAAACCCCTCTATATTTCTTTATTGGCCATATTTGGTCTGCATTTCTGCTCTGTCATCACCTTGCCTCTGATTGTTTTTGTTCCCTCCCCATCTCCTTCTTTACCATAGAGCTTTTGCTACCTCACAGTTTCTTTTTTTAATTATATATTTTTTTAATTATATTTTTTACATTTTAATTCCAGAATAATTAACATATAGTGTTATTAGTTTCAAATGTACCATAGAGCGATTCAACAACTATATTTAGTACTCAGTGCTCATCAAGATAAATGTACGCTTAATCTTTTTAACCTATTTCACCCATCCCCTACCCACCTCCCATCTGGTAACCAATTTGTTATCTATAGTTAAGAGTCTGTTTTTGGCTCTCTTTTTTTTCATTTGCTTTGTTTCTTAAATTGCACATATGAAAAAAAATTAAAAAAAAAAGAAAAAGAAAAAAAAAATTGCACATATGAGTGAGATCATATAGTGTTTGTCTTTCTCTGACTCATTTTACTTAGTATTATACTCTCTAGCTCCATCTGTGTTGTTGCAAATAGCCAGCTTTCATTTTTTTCTTTTTTCTTTTTTCAATTTTTTAATTGGAGTTCAATTTGCCAACATAGAGCATAACACCCAGTGCTCATCCTGCCAAGTGCCCCCCTCATTCCCCATCACCCATTACCCCAACCCCCCGCCCACTTCCCCTTTCACTACCCCTCGTTCATTTCCCAGAGTTAGGTGTCTCTCATGTTTTGTCACCCTCACTGATATTTTCACTCACTTTCTCTCCTTTCCCCTTTATTCCCTTTCACTAATTTTTATATTCCCCAAATGAATGAGACCATATGGTCATCAGAGAGGGAGACAAAACATGAGAGACTCTTAACTCTGGGAAACGAACTTGGGTGGTAGAAAGGGAGGTGGGCAGGGGATGGGGGTGACTGGGTGACAGGCACTGAGGGGGGCACTTGATGGTATGAGCACTGGGTGTTATTCTATATGTTGGCAAATTGAACACCAATAAAAAATAAATTTATAAAAAAGAAAAAAGAAGCCAAAAGAGTAACTGATGTTAATCAGCATCAATTTAGCAGTATCTTACTATTTTTAGATACTCATGTCCTTGACCTAAATAATTTCACTTCTCAGTACCCACAGAAATAGTTATACATGCACAAAAATATGTCTAAAGGTGGTCATTTATTCTGCATTTTTTTAAATACTAAAGAAATGGAAATGCCTTTAACATTCACCAATAGATGGGAATCTAAAAATACAATAATCTATCTATGGAATGAAACACAACATCTACAAGAGGATTTTCTAGGGCACTGTTAAGTGAATAATTTATTATGTAAAAATCATATAAGTGATATATGTATGCAATGCATAGAAAACAGCCTGTTGACATACACACCTTGTACTGCATTAAATAGTGTCCCGCAAAAATTCATGTCTTTCTGGAACTCTAAAATGTGATCTTATATAGAAACAAGAGTCTTCACAGATAGAATCAGCTAAGTAAAAATGAGGTCACAGGATTAGGATTAGGGTGGGCCCTCAATCCAATGATTGGTATACAAAGGTCATATGAAGACCTACAGGAAAAAGGCCATGTGAAGATGGAGACATGGTGTGACATTAGCTACCAGTCAATGAATGGCAAGGCCTAATGGCAACCACCAGAAATTAGGAGAGAAGCATGGAACAGATTCTCCCTCAGAGGCGCCGGAAGGAACCAACTTTGCCAATACTTTACTTTGAACTTCTAGCCTCCTGAACTGTGAGAGAGAAAAAATCCTGTGTTTTTTAAGCCACTCATTTTATGGTAACTTGTTATGGTAGTTCTAGGAAGCTAATTATATACCTGTTTAACAATGGTTTGCTCTAAGGAAGAGATTCTATGTATTTCTATATGCTTGAACATTTTACATTGAGAGTTTATTATTGCATTCCTCACTTTTTGCCAATAAAAATAAATTATCCAAAAAAATAAATAAATAAATTATCCACAAAAAAAATGTTTGTCCTTTTCCGATTGACTTATTTTACTCAGCATAATACCCTCCAGGTCCCTCCACGTCGAAGCAAATAGTGGGTATTTGTCGTTTCTGATGGCTGAGTAATATTCCATTATATACATAGACCACATCTTCTTTATCCATTCATCGTTCGATGGACACCGAGGCCCCTTCCACAGTTTTGGCTGTTGTGGACATTGCTGCTAGAAACATTGGGGTGCAGGTGTCCTGACATTTCACTGCATCTGTATCTTTGGGGTAAATCCCCAGCAGTGCAATTGCTGGGTCGTAGGGCAGATCTATTTTGAACTCTTTGAGGAACCTCCATACCATTTTCCAGAGTGGCTGTACCAGTTCACATTCCCACCAACAGTGCAAGAGGGTTCCCGTTTCTCCACATCCTCTCCAACATTTGTTGTTTTCTGTCTTGTTAATTTTCCCCATTCTCACTGGTATGAGGTGGTATCTCATTGTGGTTTGGATTTGTATTTCCCTGATGGCCAGTGATGTGGAGCATTTTCTCATGTGCTTGTTGGCCATGTCTATGTCTTCCTCTGTGAAATTTCTGTTCATGTCTTTGGCCCATTTCATGATTGGATTGTTTGTTTCTTTGCTGTTGAGTTAATAAATTCTTTATAGATCTTGGATACTAGCCCTTTATCTGATAGGTCATTTGCAAATATCTTCTTCCATTGTCATTTAGTTTTGTGGACTGTTTCTTTTGCTGTGCAGAAGCTTTTTCTCGTGATGAAGTCCCAATAATTGATTTTTGCTTTTGTTTCTCTTGCCTTCATGGATGTATCTTGCAAGAAGTTGCTGTTGCCAAGTTCAAAAAGGGTGTTGCCTGTGTTCTTGTCTAGGATTTTGATGGAATCTTGTCTCACAGTTAGATCTTTCATCCATTTTGAGTTTATCTTGTGAAAATGTCCACGCTACCCAGGGCAATTTACACATTTAATGCAATCCCTATCAAAATACCATGGACTTTCTTCAGAGAGTTGGAACACATCATCTTAAGATTTGTGTGGAGTCAGAAAAGACCCCGAATAGCCAGGGGAATATTGAAAAAGAAAACCAGAGCCGCGGGCATCACAATGCCAGATTTCAGGTTGTACTACAAAGCTGTGGTCATCAAGACAGTGTGGTACTGGCACAAAAACAGACACATAGATCAATGGAACAGAATAGAGAATCCAGAAGTGGACCCTCAACTTTATGGTCAACTAATATTCGACAAAGCCCGAAAGACTATCCACTGGAAAAAAGTCTCTTCAGTAAATGGTGCTGGGAAAATTGGACATCCACATGCAGAAGAATGAAACTAGACCATTCTCTTACATCATTTTTTATGGCTGAATAATATTCCTTTGTGTATATATACAAGATCTTCTTTATCCATTTATCTATAGATAGATAATTGGGCTGCTTCCATAATTTGGCTACTGTAAATAATGCTGCAGTTGGGGATCCCTGGGTGGCTCAGCGGTTTAGCGCGTGCCTTCCGCCCAGAGTGTGATCCTGGAGTCCCAGGATCGAGTCTTTTTCTCCCTGTCTTTGCCAACACTTGTTTCTTATGTTGTTGATTTTAGCCATTCTTACAGGTGTGAAGTGGTACCTCATTGTGGTTTTTGACTTGTATTTCCCTAATGATGAATGCTGTTGAGCGTCTTTTCATGTGTCTGTTGGTCATCTGTCTATCTTTGTTTTTTTTTTTTTTTCATCTGTCTATCTTTGAAGAAATGTCTGTTCATGTCTTCTGCCCATTTTTGATTGGATTATTTGGGGGCTTTTGTGTTGAGTTGTGTAAGTTCTTAATATATTTTTATTCTAACCCTTTATCAGATGCATTTCTATACACTAATAATGAAGCAGCAGAAGGAGGGATTAAGAAAACAGCCCCATTAACAACTGCACCAAAAATAATAAAATACGTAGGAATAAACTTAAAGAGGTGAAAGACCTATACTCTGAAAACTATAAGACATTGATAAAAGAAATTGAAGATAACACAAATGGAAAGATACTCCATACTCATGGATTGGAAGAACAGGAATCGTTAAAATGCCCATACTGCCCAAAGCAATCCACAGATTCAGTCCTTTTTTTTTTTTTTAATTGATTCAGAGAGAGAGAGAGACAGAGAAGACAGAGACACAGGCAGAGGGAGAAGCAGGGAGCCCGACGTGGGACTTGATCCCGGGCCTCCAGGATCACACCCCGCAGCTAAACCGCTGCGCCACTGGGGCTGCCCCACAGATTCAGTCCTTATCAGAATGCCACAGCATTTTTCACAGAGCTAGAACAAACAATCCTAAAATTTGGGACACAAAAGACTCTGAATAGCCAAAGTGCTTTAATCTTGAAAAAGCTGGAAGTATCACAATTCAAGAGTTTCAGGTTATACTACAAGCTGTAGTAATCAAAACCGTATGGTGCTGATACAAAATAAACACACAGTTCAATGGACAGGATATAAAGCCCAGAAACAAACCCATGATTATATGGTCAATTAATTTTCAACAAAATAGGCAAGAATATACAATGGGGAAAAGATAGTCTCTTCAACAAATGGTGCTGGGAAAACTGGACAGCTACATGCAAAAGAATGAAACTGGACCACTTTCTTACACCATACACAAAATAAACTCAACTGGATTAAGGCCCTAAATGTGAAACCTCAAACCATAAAAATCCTGGAATAGAGCTCAAGCAGTAATTTCTCTGACATTGGCCATAGCAACATTTTTCTAGATAGGTCTCCTGGACAAGGAAAACAAAAGCAAAAATAAATGATTGAGACTGCATCACAATAAAAAGCCTCTGCACAGCAAAGGAAACAACAAAACTAAAAGACAACCCACTGAATGGGAGAAGATTAATTTGCCAATGGCGTATCCAATGAAGGGTTAGTATCCAGAATGCTTATTCATGATTTATCTTCCTCACCAAGTAGATCCAGTTCTAGTTCTTACTTGGCTATGCATATTAAAACTTGAGTGCTTATCAGTTGTAAGCCTTTCATTGTGACCCTTTCTCCTAGGCTAGTCAGCCAGGAATTGGGAATACTAGTCTTGGGCTCGGGAGACAGAAACTTCCCATAGAAGCCAAGTGAAGACAGGCTTATTACAATGGAAATCACTTCTAAAACAACATTAAAATATTATTCTTTAAAGAGTACCTAAAATATTAAGGATATTAAGGTTGTCCATCATTTCATAATACCAAAAGCAAAATTCTTAATATAAAGGATTGATAAATGTCATGACATAAAATTTAATCAACTTGGAAATATTACGTGTTTGACTTTGTATTTTTTTTAAGATTTTATTTGAGAGAGAGAGCAGATGCAGGGACAAGGGGTAGAAGGAGAGGGAGAAGCAGACTCCTGGCCAAGCAGGGAGCCTGATACGGGGCTTGATTCCAGGACTCTGGGATCATGACCTGACCCAAAGGCAGATGCTTAATTGACTGAACCATCCAGGAGCCCCTGGATGTATTTTTAGAAGCAAATTCTAAATGCCAAGACCAAGTCATACTTGCGAAACCATAGTTTAAAATGAACA
Source organism: Canis lupus familiaris (assembly GCF_011100685.1). Lineage (NCBI taxonomy): Eukaryota > Metazoa > Chordata > Mammalia > Carnivora > Canidae > Canis > Canis lupus. The sequence goes on along the minus strand of NC_049260.1, from coordinate 57,715,970 downwards.
ATGAGCCTGAACAGACAATGCATAGAAAAACAAACGACAATGAAACCTATGAAAGAAAGTTCAATCTCATAAGAGGAATGTAAAATAAAACTAAAGAAATTTAACATTTGAGAACTTTATTGGAAGGAATTATGGGAAAAATGGCATTCATGGAATGTTTGTTGTAGAGCAAAATTGTATAATTCTTATAGAGGGCACGTCCGGAGATATTTATCAAAATTGTAGTTGCCCCTCTTCTAGAAATTATCCTACATATCTGAAAATGTGAAACAAATTGCCTGTGTAACATTAAAGAATGTTTTATAATAGCAAAAGATTGGAAACAATCCAGGGGCCCATCCATGTGGGACTAGATAAACTAGTACATTAACACAGTGGAATACTAGGTAAAAATGAATGAGGAAGCAGTCTGGCACTGGAATGTCTTTAAGTGAAACTAGTGAAATATACATGCTTATGTTTGAAAAAAACAGATTATATAAAAGTGGTTACCTGTTGCTGCTGGGGGAATGGGGTGGGTGCATCCAAGGATAATGGCAAGGATTTTCTATATATAATTTTTTGGAGGGGGAAGGTAGCAGAATTGATACGTTTAGAAGTTTCCAGTGACAAAATACACCTTTAATTTTTGCTCTAACTTTCATATATTTGTGTATATTTCTAAGTGGATTGTATTCACTGACCTATTGATTTCTTTTACCTACTGGTCTTTAATATGTGTTGGTTTTTTTTAAAGATTGATTCATTTATTCATTAGAGACACAGAAAGAGAGAAGCAGAGACACAGGCAGAGGGAGAAGCAGGCCTCCCGCAGGGAGCCTGATGTGTGGGACTTGATCCTGGATCCCGGGACCATACCCTGAGCTGAAGGCAGATGCCCAACCACTGAGCCACCCAGGTGTCCCTAATATGTGTTTTTTTTTTTAATTGTAGGTATGGTCTCTCATTTACTTGACTAGCTTTTTGTTCAACTTGTATAAATTCAGTGCCTCCCATGCCATGGCTACTGGACATACACCTGTGCATGTAGTAATTTCTAAGTTTTCTCAGAGTTCAGTAAGCTAGGGGAAGTATAATAGAGTTAAGTGTAAGGTATGTAGGAAGGTTGCCTAACAGTATAGAAGATATAAAGCCAAGGTAGAAAGGACAGGAAGACTTTGTAACGTTGTATCTCGGGAATTTTTACCAAAGTGACATACTAAGGTAGAATCCCACTTTGGAAACAGCTAAGCAGGCTAACATTGGTAGATCTTATTATTCTCTGAAGAACTTCTGGTATTGTCACAATGGACTTTGCACTATATATATATTTCAACTTTTAGAGGTTCCAGAAGACCTGATTTTGTACATTAGGTGTTCTGCTAAAATTACTGTAATTTTGCATAAGCAATCATGTCCTATCGTAAGTGAAGCCTTCGTGATGTCCCTAGATAAAATTTTGTCCATTTTTATTTCATGTTAAGCTGTTGTTGGTCATCATCCATTCCTTTCTCTCGGAGTCATGGTACTTTGGTAACCTGGAGTAATTTCCAGATTATTTTCATTTTGTAGAAATTTAAAAACCTGTTGAAGTAATGTTAAGTGTCTGACTTAAGTTCTGCTTGGGCATTTCTTTGACCCAGAATGGTCCCTCTGACATTAGGCCAAATAAAGATCCCAAGGGGTCAAGTAGTAATTTTAGGGACTGATCTTTAATTGGTAATTTGATACTTTGGGATTATTTTCTAATTAAGAGACTACATGATATGTCTGTCAGTACCTGGGATCGAATAATTGTTATATTATCTAAGCATTATAGCCTGAATCTGAAATTACATCGTTGTAATGTAAGCTATAGACTTCACCACTTTCAATAGGTCATATGAATCTCTTAAAACCAATGAATTTCTACCAGAGTCCTGGAGGTCAAAGGTATTTTAGAATTTGTAGAAGTCTACTAAGCATTAACACTCGAGACTGGTTAGGTTGGAATTATATAAGGTGGCCTGCCATGTTTGGTGTATTTTTGTAGAACACCTGATTGATTTGGTAACCTAGTGGCTATTTGGTTGCTGTTGCTGATATATAAGCTTCTTGATGATATATACAAGGATTTGTGCATTTGTAGACAGAGGATTTTTGTCCTTTTAGAATGTTGTGATTCTCACTCTTAAAACTGCCCAGCATGTAGTAGATGCTCATTAAATGTTGAATAAACATTAATATGGCTATAATACATATATATAGGTATCATATATATTAGTATCATACATATATATATATGATACTATGTGTATCATCCCTTAAATGCAAACAATGTGTTGCACATTTATATTTTTACATATCTTATATAGTTGTTTTTGGGTAGTTGCACTAGTAATTCTATATCATGATTTATGAGTAAAGAGTATGTAGTTTTAATAATTTGATTCATTAGGTTGCTGGATATCCTTTGAAATGTTCCAGTTGTACTCTCATACATTATTAGTGTTTTCAAAAACAATAGTACATGCACATGGTAAATAATATAAAATTAAATTTGCAAAAAAAAATTAAATTTGCACTAGAGTTAATATAGTTAAAAGTTTCCTTTCCACCTCTGGTTTTCTAGTCCTCAATCTTCTTTTTTTTTTCTCAATCTTCCTTCTTTCCAGATACAAGTATTGTTACTAATTTCAGAGATAGTCTCTGCATGTATAAGTCAATAGTCGTTATAAAGTCAGCATATTGTAGAAAAATAGCCTGATAAAAACTGAAAAATAAATCTGTAGACCAACTTCTGGTAGTGATATACAAGCAAAGAACCCAAATATAAATTTGGTGAGAAGAATCCACAAGCAAATTCATGAGTAGTATACAGGAAAGTGATATTCATGCCAGCAGTGCAAGGATGGTTCAGTTTTAGGAAATCTGTGAATATAATATAGGACATTGTAGGTCAAAGGAAAACCCATCATATGAGTAGCTCTACAAGTTGAACTTCTTTTTAGTATTTTTATGGTTTAATTAAAATTACTGCTGCATTTGTATCATATTTTGATGTCAGTCATCATATAATCTCACATTTGATTTTAAAGGGCCAGCCATTTATCCAGTACTATGTATTGAAAACCTATCCTTTGCTTACTCATTTAAAATTATATGTTAAAAAAAGTAAATAAAATTATATATGTTAAATACTAAATTCTCATAATTTGAGTCTCCTTTGGGGCTCACTGGTTTCTGTCGTTAACTCTTTTCCTGTGACAGTTATGGAATTATTTTGATTTATAAGTATTATAAATGTCACTAATAGCTGTGGCCATTTGCTGCCTGTCCATATTTAGATTCATTTGTGATGCAATTTCGTATATTCCAAATTTCTTGGTTCTACACAATAATGACTATGCATTGTGATCCCTGACTTCCTCACTTCAGCAATTTACTAAAATAGGCTCCATCTTGACCTTTTTCATTATTCTATTTTGTGTCAATTCTGCCAGGGTTTTGTTTTTTTTTAAGGATCTTATTTATTCATGATAGAGAGAGAGAGGCAGACACAGGCAGAGGGAGAAGCAGGCTCCATCCAGGGAGCCTGACGTGGGACTCGATCCCATGTCTCCAGGATCAGGCCCTGGGCTGAAGGCGGTTCTAAACCGCTAAGCCACCCAGGCTGCCCCTGTTCCTTTCTCTTTCACAGAATGATATGCTTCTAATGATCATAAGATTATTTTACCCTTTTAGTTAGTTTTTCCAGCACTTCCTACCAAATTCAACTGTTTTTTTCTCATTTCAGTACTTCTTAATTACTTCTTATCTATTTGTTCTATTTCAGAAAGGCAGCATTCCATTTTTTAAAAAGATTTTATTGTATTATTTATTCATGAGAGATACAGAGAGAGAGGGAGGCAGAGATACAGGCAGAGGGAGAAGCAGGCTCCATGCAGGGAGCCTGATGCAGGACTCAATCCCGGGACTCCAGGATCATGCCCTGGGCCGAAGGCAGGCGTCAAACCACTGAGCCACCCAGGGATCCCAGCAGCATTCCATTTTATGCAGTATTCTTTTTCTATAGTAGTCTTTTGGTAACAATAGTTCACTTTAACTGAGCACACGTGATAAGTGTTACACACTGTTGTATGTGTCATTCACTCAGTTTTAATGCTCAGGAGTACATTCTAATAATTATCTCCTATTTTTTCATATAAGGTAATTGAGGTCAGTTACACTTAGTAACATTGCCCCCAAATGTCACAGTCAGGCACTTTGGCCTCAAAGTCTCTGTTCTTGTAGGCTCTCTTTTTTAAAAATGATGCTTCAGTTGTGAGTTAAAAAAAAAAAAAAGGTCCTTTTCAGTATCTGGTGGTGACTGTGCTCCTAGGAAGATCAGTAACTCTTTTTAAGAATTGCCTTTTAAAAATATATATACTTATTTATTTTAGAGCAAGCGAGTGTGGGGGAGAGAGAGAATCTCAAGTAGACTCCCCGGTGAGCATAGAACCCAAAACAGGGCTCAATCCCACAACCCTGAGATCATGACCTGAGCCAAAATCAAGAGCTTAGACGCTTAACCAGACTGAGCCACCAAGGCGACCCAAGAATTGGCTTTTCTTTTTTTTAAGTGTAAATGCTGGGCCAGTGTAATAGTTACAGTCAGAGGAGTTTATAGGATAGGTGTACATATCAGAAGATGATTGAAATTGGTCCAAAGTCCTTTTAGGTCACTGTCACTACCAGAGCTGTTTTGGTTTGGACAGTGCTTCTCCCAAGCCTCAAGGTAGAGGTGTGCAGTTTGAGAGAAGGAATACAAGTCCATAGTCTATAGAGTATTACATCTAAATAGATGATTGCGTGATTAGGCCTCAGCAGTTTTTATGTGTGAACGCTGAGGTTTGGGGTAGCTTGTCCAGCCTTCCTTGGGCTCAGTTAAAAACTGAAGCAAACCATGTGAGCCCTTCCAGTATTTTTGCTTTTGATGTTTAAGGGGTTTTTAGAATCTTGGCTTCCCATCTAATAAAAAACAGGAGGGAAATAGGGAGTAAATGTGGCATAGTGAATAGCTGGTCAACATTTCCAGTCATGCAGGTTGATGCTATTAGGACTTTTTATTTGAGTTACTGGGTAGGAAAGATGCCTAGGGGTGAGGGCCTGAGGGTTTGAGACAAGAGGGAAAGAAGAGGAGGGGATGGAGGATCCAGATGGATCTTGTTTCAAAGAAGAGAGGCAGTGTTCTAAAGAAATCAAGCATCAGAGTCCAAGAAGAAATGTGATCCCAGCAGCCATCTTCACATCACCCCATTTCCTTGTCAAGGCCCAGCTTCACCTCTGTCTCCTTAATGGTTCTATGTTATTTGTGGGTCAGTGATGTTCTGTAACTGGGTGAATCCAAGGACTGGGACAGGAACCACTTCTGGTGGTCACTTAGGCCCCTCGAGTAGTAGGGGAGAAGTGGTTTCCTGTGGGATGGGGAGCAGCAGAGATCAGTGTGATGGGGAGCAGCAGAGATGTTTGGGGCAGCATGGAAGAAAGGGTGCATATCCTGTAGGAATCGGGGCACAGGTTTTTGTCACCTAATATGTGCCCCCAAAGTCAGAGATGGTTGCAGCTCTGTTACCCAGCTCTATCTAGTAGACACTGTAGTTGTGAGCAGTGACTATGAAAAAAACTATTCCTTTGCCACATCACAGTTTATAACTCCAAAACTTCTCAGTATTTTGAAAAGTTTGTGGACCATCATCTTGGAATAGTCAAGTCCCAACTTGAGAATCCTCCATTATATCTGAGCATCCTCGCTTCCCTTTCCCTGTCTTGTGCGTTATGAGATTGATGGGCCAGGCTGTGTCCTACCACAGTGTTGAATTTGGAGGTTGATGGGAGAGGAGTCGAGGACTACAATGGGGAATTCGGTGTGGTAAGATCTTAACATTTTTTTGTGGACTTCTCATGCTTCAAAAAATCTTACAGGATATTTAAGCAACAAATAGAACTACAGACATTAGATTGTGGGCCATCTGCTTCAGTAACTTGACTTTAAGCACTTCTTAGTTCCTATGGTTTATACTGGAGGATAAGGTTAAGAGAAGTAAACTTACTAAGAAGTTTGAATTGAAGCTGAAACTGTATTTACCTGAGATAGGAAGCCAGTATTCTTCAAAGATAAGAATGCCTCTACAAGGTAGTGGGAACCACCACCCAATGTTTGTTCCCTTGGGAGTGGTATACTATGTAAACAAGGCCCTAGGTCTTCTAAGGGTTCTCTTATATATTGATGAAATTCCAACTGTCTTTTGGAATGGATGTCCTTGGCTTAGCTGTACTTTGACTGGCTTCTACTTATCAGGACCAGAAGGTTGTCCAGATAGATGCTGCTTTACTGAACGCTTGGTGTTCATCTCAGGGACTCACTACCCTAGTGCCTTTTAACTAAGTGCAGTAGTGCAGTGTGTAAGGAGATCTTGGATAAAATTCCAAAATAAAAGATTTAAGAAATCCCATAGCTTATTTTAGAATGAGAGCATGTGGTAAAGAATGTAGTGAGGGGGACGCCTGGGTGGCTCAGTGGTTGAGCGTCTGCCTTTGGCTCAGGATGTGATCCCGGGGTTCTAGGATCAAGTCCCACATTGGGCTCCTACATGGAGCCTGCTTTTCCTTTCTCTGCCTATGTCTCTGCCTCTCTCTGTGTCTCTCATAAATAAATAATAAAATCTTAAAGAATGTAGTGAGGTGGCTTTTAGCCAGCAGGATGTTGTGGGCAATGACCTCAAGAATAATCCAGAACAGTTTTGCAATAAAATGAACAAAAACTAGCCCTGCTTTCATCGGGAGGAAGGATAAGCCTGGTGCCTTTTGTTTGTGGTACACTTAGCCCAAAATGCTTTTTAATGCCCACAAACATTGGTAAAGGTAATTTTTGATAACTGCCAGCCAGAATGGCCAGTTCACTTTTACCTTCCCTATATTGAGTTGTCTGCCCCTTGGATGAGGTACTTTTACTGTGCTTGGCTTTTAAAAGGGCCCTGAAAGGTTCCCTTTCATTTCCTGGCTCACATCTCGCCATCAATTACCTGTCAAAAAGATTTGGTTTATTTTAAGCTTTAAAAGTGATAGTGGCAGAGATGGGAATAAAACCAGCTTCTGAGTTGTCAGTTTTAGACTCCACAAAATAGAGAAGGAAAAAACAGGCATTTTTAAATGAAAAGCATCTGGTTTTATGCATGGGTTAACTATAAACTGGGCAAGCTTTCCGCAAGAAGGGAGGAATATATATTTTTTTACCATGTCCTTGGAGTGTGGGTGGGATTCATGAATACACTTCCGCTACTTGGCCATTTTAATGATTAAAAGAAGCCCCCCCCCATGCTGTGCCTGAAGATTTCATGCTCAGAAATTAAGGTTAGTTTACCTTCATTGCTCCCTTCCTATTTTTTACTAGAGTATGTGAATCCGAACACATAGGTTGGGGTGCCTGGATGGCTCAGTCAGTTGAATGTCTGCTTTTGGCTCAGGTCATGATCTCAGAGTTTTGGAATCAAGCCCCTCCACAGGCTCCCTCCTCAGCGGGGAGTCTGCTTCTCCCTCTCCCCCCTATAAGTTCTCTTGCTCTCTCTCTCAAGTAAGTAAAAATCTTTTTTTTTTAATCTATTTTTTTAGTGGCGCCTAGAAGGTTCAGTGGTTGAGCATCTGCCTTTGGTTCAGGGCGTGATCCCAGAGTCCTGGGATCAAGTCCCATATTGGGCTTCCCATGGTGAGCCTGCTTCTCCCTTTGCCTATGTCTCTGCCTCTCTCTCTCTCTCTCTCTCTCTCTCTCTCTGTGTGTGTGTGTGTGTGTGTGTGTGTCTCTCATGAATAAATAAATCTTTAAAAAAATAAAATCTATTTTTTTTAAAAAAGGTAGGTCTCCCAGTAGTCTGGGACCCATACATACAATGGTTCTTTCTAGGACCCCTCGGCATATTGTGAAGTACCTCCCATCACACCTCAATACTAATAAGAAATTAGAATTGCCTAACATCTCTTACTATTAGTAGCCATTGTTCCTTTCAAGCATTCTCCTGCCTAAGACATATTACTTAAATTTTCATAAAGTTAAGATTTTATAGCCAATTCCCTACATTGGTAGTGCAACTAAGCCTAGCAATTTTTTAATAAATGCTTTTGGAACATTTTGTTTTCTTGAAAGTGTGCTGCTGCCATGCCTCTTTTCTGATTATCCATCTGTCCTTCCTAAGTATGCTCTTGTAGACACTCCTTTGTTGTATTGCCAACAGCCACCTCTGGAGAATTGCTGTCCTGAAATAGGATGCCCATCTCAGACATGGTGTGGCTTTTATTTTTCTAGCTTAATTCGTTCTTCAGACAGGATTTAACACCTGGTCAGCAGCTAAACTCAGCAAATAATTATCTTGCCATGTATATGGTTGTAATGAATTTCCAGTTTTGGTGTCTTTGTGGACAAATGAGAAGCAAATAAATATTTTGTATGTAATTGTGACCTTGTCCTTTGGAAATTTCTAGTGCACAGCTCTGTTCCAAAGTTTAGACCTAGTAAACATTTTTTTCCTAGTAAAATTTTAGTAAAAATTTGCTGCTTCTTAAAAAAAGACTGTTGGATCTTAAGGGCTTTTGATTTTTCATTCATATACATATAAACACATAGCAATACACCAGTCACTATATTTTTAGGTGCAGTGTTTAATTTTACTTAGAAAACCTATTACCTAGTTGGGCTGTTTCCATCCTGGGCAAATAGTACAGTCATGTTACCCAATAAGGTTACAGATTGGACACCCATTTTCAAAATATTGAGACATTAACTGGATTTTATAGTGCAATAATACAGAGTTTTGCTATCAGATACCAGTATTCTGTGGGAAATTTGGCATTCTCATCAGACACTATGATAGATATATAAAAAACCTAGATAGCTATACTTTTACATATTTATGTATTTACACTAACTCGTATTACTAATGTCCTATACTATGACTTCAGTCCTCTTTCCTTTATTTGACGATGTTGTCTCAAGACTTACAAATAGCAGTGTGGCTTTATGGAGTTCTCATGGTCCACTCTGCCTTGTCTCTCTATGGGTGGCATTACATGTCAACTTTTCAGGGTATTTTCCAGTTGCATTTCCTTAGAATCCCTCAATTCTATACCAATACAATGAGGCTTTTAAAGAATTTGCTGCAAATTATTGTGCTTTAATGTTGTCACCTATGTTGCTCAGCACATTATAATGTGTCATGTATATAACTGTTCATGGTTTACCTTTAGTTCAGTGTTGCTATTCTAACAGTATTAACTATTTAGCTGCCCTTTGCCCCTTCAGTTGACTGCCTGGGATTTTGTCTATTAGTAAAACATTAAGTATTAGGTAGGATCTGCCACCTATGGGTTGAGTGGTTCTGGAAGTACTGTTATTTGCCGTTTTATGAAACCATAGGTCCGTAAGTTGTTAATACTGCTGCCATTGTTCACTTAATCAAAAAATGTACCCAGAATTTTATCATGGTGAGCCATCATTTGTTGAATAGTATTAATCTAAACCATAGTCACCAAGATGATTCAAATATATTTGGTAAGTCTCAGAGTTTTTCCACATTAAGAAGATTTTGGTATTCTGTTGTCTTGTTTGGTTGTGAGTTGTCATATTTTCCTATCTGCCAGAAATATATGCTGTCTAGTTATTGATTCAGCAGTTCCTCTGTATTATAGATATGATCCTGCTGAGATTTTTCTTTTTACCACCTGTGGTCAAATGTAGGCATACCTTCTGTTTTTGAGGTTCTTTTAGTGACTGTTCTTTGTCAAGTCTTGACTCTGCTACTTCACTACTAGATTGTTATTTAGCCCAATTATAATATGGGATCATCTTTTGACTTCATGATGTTAAAACTTAAATCATGGAAAACTGTCATGGAAAACTTACATCTCCTAGTGGATGAAAACATTTCAATGATAGGGCTGATCTCCATGTGGTATTTATCTCTAATCTTTGCTTACATGTTTACATGTTATGCCTATTACCGGGCAGTTTGATGCTTAATACTTTACTTTCACTCATGGCCAGGATACTGGTAACCACTATTTGGAGGCAACCAGTCAATGGAGTTATAGCTAACAAGTGTCCTCTCAATTTTGTAATAAGATTAAATGTCTATCTTAGCAACCCTGCTAATCAGTGTGACTGAATATGGCAACTAACTTCTTGTAAAGAATTATTATTATTATTGTGACATAATTCATATACTATGAGATTACTCTCCACATTTCAGTGGCTTTTAGTATATTCACAGAATTGTTGCAATCATCATTTCTATATTACTGTAAAACATTTTTATCACCTCAGAAAGAAGCCCCATTAGTGGTAATTCCTCATTTTCTTCTTTCACAATCTCTGCAACCACTAATCTAACTTCTGTCCCTATGGATTGGTCTATTCTAGACATTCATTTGAATGGAATATATGGCCTTTATGTCTGGCTTCTATCATTTAGCATGTTTTGGTGGTTTATCCATATTATAGTATATATATATTCATACTTCATCCGTTTTATGTCTGAATAAATTCTACTTTATGGATTTAACGTCATTTCATTTATTCATCTGTTGAAGGACATTTGGGTTTCCACCTTTTGTCTGTTATAAATAGCACTGTAAACATTCACATACAAGTTTTTATGTGGACATATTTTCATTTCCCTTGGTATACATACACTTAGCAGTGGAATTTCTTTGTAATATGGCAACTCTGTTTTAATGTTGTAATTTTGACAAACCTTATTAAAGTGGCTGCACCATTTTACAATATCACCAGCAGTGTATGAGGATTTCAACTTACTCCCTTCTCCCTTGTTACTTTCTTTTATAATAGCCACCCTAGTGGATGTGAAGTATCTCTTTGTGGTTTTGACTAGTATTTCTGTGTTGAGCAACTTTTTATCTGCTTATTGGCCATTTGTATTTCTTTGCAGAAATGTTTATTCAAATACTTTGTTCATTAGAATTGGGTTATAGGTCTTTTTGTTCATTGTTGTGAGAATTCTTTATATAACTGGATAATAGACTCCTACTGGGTATGTGATTTGCAAATATTTTCCCCCATTTTCTATGTTGTCTTTTAACTTTGTTTACAGAATGTAAATTTTTAATATTGATGAAATCCATTTTACCTATTTTTTGGTCGCTTTTGATTTTGGTGTCATAACAAAGAAACAAACCATTATCTTACATTGAAGTCTAATCCATTTGGCATTTATTTTTATATGTGGTGTGAGGTAGAAGTACAACTTTATCCTTTAGCATGTAGATATTTAATTGTCCTACCACCACTAATTGAAAAGACTATCCTATTGAATTATCTTGACACCTGTATTGAAAATTCATTGATTCGAAATTCAGGGGTTTATTTTGGGCCTGTAAGTTCTTTTTCATTTGTCTCTATATCCTTATACCCAGATCACACAGTTTTGATTATTTTAGTTTTGTAGTAAATTTTGAAATCTGGAAATATGAATCCTCCAACTTGGTTCATGATTATTGGATGCTGAGTTTCCATATGAATTTTAGGATCATTTTGTCACTTGCTATAAAATATCTGGAATCTTGATGAAGGTCGTGTTAAACTTGTAGATTGCTTTGTGGAATATTGCCATGTTAACTCTCTCAGTCTGTTAATATGGGATATCTTTCCATTCATTTAGTCTTTAATTTCTTTAACATTGTAATATTTAGGATAAGAAGTATTGCATTTCTGTTTTAAAAAAGTATTCTAAATGTTCTGCTTTTCTTATGATATTGAAAATAGAATTGTTCTCATTTCATTTTGATTGTTCATTGCTAGTATATAGAAGTAAAAATATTTTTAATTGATATTGTGTATTCTAAGCTTTTTGAACTGCTTAGAGTTGCTTCTTTTTATTCTAATAGTTTTAATATTAGGTGGGGTATGGTTTTTTTGGTAGATTCCTTAGGATTTTTATGTATAAGATTATATCCCCTACAAATACAGATCATTGTACTTCTTTCTTTCTAATCTCATTGAGTTTTATTTCTTTTTTCTGCCTAATTACTCTGGCTAAAAATCTCCTGTACAGTATTGGCAAGAGCAGTCTTCCTGGTCTTGGTGGAAATACACTTACTTTCTCCCATAAATCACAATGATGGCTATACGTTTTTTGTAGATGTCCTTTGTCAAGTATAGAAAGTTCCCTTCTGTTGTTTGCTGAGGTTTTCATTTTTTAAATCAAGAGTGGTTGTCATGAAATTTATCAAATGCTTTTTTTCTACATTTGTTGATATGATCATGAGATTTCCTCTTTATTCTGTAACTACAGTGTATTTGATTCATTGATTTTCAGATATTAAACCAACTTTGCTTTACTGAGGTAAATCTGACTTGGTCATGGTATATAATCATTTTCGTTTCTAGATCTAGTGTGCTAGTGTTATACTGGACGTTTTTGGAAATCTGTACTCAAAAGGTAGCTTGCTCTGTAGTTTTCTCATTTTATCTTTGGCTTTGGTATCAGACTAATACTGACCTCATAGAATGAGTTGAAAAGTTTCCTTCTCAAAATTTTTTTGAACTTTAAGCAAGGGATTGGTATTAAATCTTTAAACGTTTCACTGAATTTACCATTAAAGCCATCTGTTCAAGGACTCTTCTTTTGGGGACTTTTATGGATTGATTATCTAATGTATTTTTATAGTCTATTTAGATTTTTCTTCTTGAGTCAGATTCAGTTGTTTGTGTCTTTCAAGGAATGTGCCCATTTCATCTAAGATATCTAATTGGCATACACTTTTATATAGTATTTCCTTGTGATTCTTTTATTCCTATAAGGTTGGTAATGTCTCCTCTCTTATTCCTGGTCATATTTATTTGAGATTTTTCCTCTCTTTTTCATGAACAACCATGAAAAAAAATGTTAAAAAACACAGTAAAAGAAACAAAGGGAAAAAAAGAAACAAAGGAATTAAAATGGTAAAGAAACTACTTAACATAAAAGGCAGTACTAGATGAACAGAGAAACAAAAAGACATAAGACACTAGGAAAACAAATAGGAAAACAGCAAACATCAGTCCTACTTTATCAGTATGTTTAACTATATTAAACATAAATCTGCCCCACCCGCGTGTCTCTCATGAATAAATAAGTAAAATATTTTAAAAATTAAAAAGGATATTTTATTAAAATGGAAGGATCAATCCATCAAAAAATATAAGCACCATAAACATATATATATACACACAGTATGTAATTGTATATACTGTAGCTGTAATTACCTGTATTAAAATGAAGATCTCCAATCAATAAGCAAACTTCCTTAAGAAATTTAAAAAGAACACACTAAACCAAGTGAATCAGGAAGACGGAAATAATACAGTTGGAATAGGAATAAATGAAAAAAAGAATAGGAAAAAAAAATCGGGGGAACTAAATTTGGTTTTTTGAAACCATAACAATAAAAGACAAACCTGTAGCTAATCTCCCATTGTTATTGCTGAATTATCTATTTTTTTCTTGTTTCCATCTTTTTTTTTCTTACTTTAGTTGCTCTTTTGTTAGGGGTGTGTGTGTGTGTATGTTTATGGTGCTTATATTTTTTGATGGACTGATCCTTCCATTTTAATAAAATACCTTTTTAATTTTTTAAAGATTTTACTTATTTATTCATGAGAGACACACGGGTGGGGCAGATTTATGTTTTTTGGGGTTTTTTTAAGATTTTATTTATTCATGAGAGACACAGAGAGAGAGAGAAGCAGAAACACAGGCAGAGGGAGAAGCAGGCTCCATGTGGGGAGCTTGATGTGGGACTCGATCCCGGGTCTCCAGGATCACGCCCTGGGGCAAAGGCAGATGCCAAAACGCTGAGCCACCCAGGCTGCCCAGATTTATGTTTAATATAATTAAATACACCGATAAGGTAGGACTGATATCTGCTGTTTTCTTATTTGTTTTCCACATGCCTTATGTCTTTTTGTTTCCCTGTTCATCTACTACTGTCTTTTATGTTAAGAAGTTTCTTACCATTTTAATTCCTTTGTTTCTTTTACTGTGTTTTTTAACATTTTTTTCATGGTTGCTCTGGTATTTCAATTAGTATCTTACCTTAAAATAATTATTTTCAGATTAACACCAAGTTAATTTCAATTGTGTACAAAATTTGCCCCACTATATCTTTGTTCCCTCCCCTCTTTGTGCTGTTATTATTATACAAGCATACATTTGTATGCAATGTAAACACTTGAACACAAATCCCTTGTAGGACATGTCTGTTAGCACTGAATGTTTTTAATTTTGGTTTATCTGGGAATGTCATAATTTCTCCCTCATTTCTCAAGATTAGTTTTGCTGGATACAGAATTCTTGGTCAGCATTCTTTTCTTTTTCCTTCAGTAGTTTGAATATAATCATCCCACTATTTTCTGGTCTCTATGGTTTATGAAAATTTATGTAGTATCCGTTATATATGATGAGTAGTTGTTCTGTTGCATTCAAGACTCTGAAGTCACTTTGACCATTTGATTATTATGAGTCTAGATTTGATTTGAATGTCTTTGAATTTATCCTTTTGGTATACATTGATCTTCTTACATGATGTATATAGATTAATACTTTTCATCAGATCTGGCGAGTTTTGGCTGTTATTTATTCACATATTCTTTCTGTCCTCTTTTCACCTTTAACTCCCATTATGCTTGTCATCTTTACTGAGTAATTCTTTTTCATTATTTTTTAATAAATAAGGGAACATCAGGCTCTATGTAGTACTGGCTGAATCTCAAAAGTGGTGTTTTTGTTTTGTTGTTTGTTAAGTGTGTTTGATCATAATTTACATTTCTTTTCTGACCCAATAGTTATTTACTGTGATTCTTCATGTTAAGAATTTCATTTCTGGTCTGAACTACCTCATAGATACATGACATATGTGTTATATAATTATGTATGTATTATATATAAAGCATATAATATGTAAGCTTATATATCTTTATAATTACATATAAAATTATATTTAAGGTATATTTTATCACATTGTGATTAGTATGGTACACTAATTTTTTTTAAATTGTCTTTATCCTCATGTGCTTATTCTTCCAGGAGACCTTTAGAAACAACTTGTCAAGTCCTCACCATGAATACCATTAGAATTGCAGTTGGAATGGCACAGATTAATTTTTGAAGAGCTGTCATCTTTATAATCTTCTAATACATGAATGTGGTATGTTTCTCCTTTTATTCAGGTCTTAAATAATCAATGTGTGTCTATTACACTTCTTATCTTCAATATTTTTCCTAGTTTCTGAAAGAAATAGGCAGATGTCCTAGGAACTGAGGTTCTTTTGAGAAAAGTACAGAAGATGTCATCTGCATAGACTAGATTCTTCAGTATAAAAGGTCATACAGGGATCCTTGGGTGGCGCAGCGGTTTGGCGCCTGTCTTTGGCCCAGGGCGCGATCCTGGAGACCCGGGATCGAATCCCACGTCGGGCTCCCGGTGCATGGAGCCTGCTTCTCCCTCTGCCTATGTCTCTGCCTCTCTCGCTCTCTCTCTGTGACTATCATAAATAAATAAAAATTAAAAAAAAAAGGTCATACAAAATGTAGTTTTTGATATGATGGTAACATTTCTTCCATGTGGCCCTAGGAGTCTGAATTATTGATAATGTTCCATATCCTTGTTTTGTATTAATTACAGAGGTGATTTCTAATAATAGGGAAATGATGTACTAAGCCATTTATTTTTAGTGCTGTCAGCATCCCTTTGACCCTCTTCTTTCCCATTTAGAAGTGCTTCCTCCATCCTGCAAGCTTCTGGGAACTCAGTGCCCATTGTATACAGGATATGTATCCACTGAAGACCATTATGCCCTCCAATATAAGGCTAACTTGTGTTCTCACTACAAAAGTTTAGAATCAGAGAGGTAAGAGTCCTATTCCACTTGATGGTTCTGTTTTAATTTTAATAGCACCCTCCAAAAGGGAGCTAGAGAACATCTGGAATTCTGAGAGGGATTTGAGCTTGGATAATATCCATGAGAAGCATTATAGGAATTAGTGCTATTTAGATTGTGGGAGACAATACGTCCAAAATAAAGACTTTAGGCATCTGTTTTCAGATCTTTTATAGAGTCAGGAATAGTTGATTTTGGCTGCTTTTGAAGGCAGTACTAGTTAATGGATAATCAGATTTAGGAGCCATCCAAAGATGAAAATATTCTTGGAAGTGATATCTAGTGGTTTCTATGACAACTTGGAATGGAATTTGAGAATCTTCTGCATTGTAATGAGAGGTTGGATTGCATGCACTAAAGGTCACATTTATTTCTGGCATTCTGACTATTTCAATAAGGACAATTGAAACTGAGTGTGCCTACTTTACATGTTGTGTGCCTACTTTACATGTTCCCATTTAATCATCACTACAAGTCTCTGAGGTATCCCAGAGAGGTTGAATAAATTTGTTAAGATAACTCATTAAATGAATGGCAGAGTTTACTTCTCTAGTACATCTTAATTTACAATATATCTCCTCCAGTATATCTTTTTTTTTCTCCTCCAGTATATCTTAATTTACAGGAGTAATTCCTTAAATTTGTATAGGACCTAGAAACCTTTCAGAAATATGGTTTTATTTGGCCCTTATAAAAATTTTGTGAATTTGGAAGAACAGACTTCACATGTTTATTTTATAAGTGGAAAAACATAGGTTTAGAAACTCTTTGAGTTTCTTTGGGGTAAGAAGGATCTGGGAGACCATTCAATACAATCTCCATATTTTGCAGTTGAGGAAACTGAGAACAAGAATTAAAAATCAGTGTATTTTGTGCGTATTCTTTGATTTGTGTTGGAGGAAGGAAAAGGTCAGGCTAGATGATTTCTGGGGGTGGGGGTACAGAAGGGATTGTGTTGCTATTATCTGTCGTTTAGTATACACTTGATGAATGCCAACTCACCACATTAGATTAAATGGCATTTTAACAGACATTAATCAAAGGCACTAAGGTTTAAGGAGAAAACTTCAGGCTTTAGAGAGCAGGTTGTGGAAGATACTTTGGGTCATGAGATCCTTCTTGCTAGGCCTGCTCCAGGTTCAATGGACACCTGGGAAGCAGGGCACAAGAGAATGTGTTATGTTGTTAGTTTGCAATCAGTCTAGTATGGATGGGAATGAAGCCTCAGCCCTTGCCATGATTCTGGGAGCCACCAGTCCCCCTTGGGTCTATGAGGTAGGCTCAGCGTAATGGCTCTCTTCAATATGGTATAAGGTTGCAGATTTAGAACCTCAGGAATGGAAGGACCTTAAAAGCCTCAGAGCCAAACCGGCTTATTTCACTTTGATCCTAATTCAAATTCTTTTAAAATATACCCCGAAATGGCCTTAAATTTCGCCTGTGGGTCAACACAGTTAGAAATGGGGAACTTCTTCCTAAGTCAGCTTGTTTCTTCTTTGAAGATCTCTGTGCAGTATTGAGCTGAAATATGTTTTTTTACAGCTTCAACTTAATCAGTATATTTGTATTGTACCCCAACTCAAAAAAATAATTGCTTTATTGTTCTCTCTCCTGCATCTTCAGTTTCTTCTCTCTGCTGCATTTTGAGCTGCCAGGCACTGTGCTAGATGATGGGGATATGGAGACGGACTTAGACAGAGTCCCTGCCTTCAGGAGTTCTTAGTCTAGTGAGAGAGTTCGACGTGTGCACAGATAATTACAACAGTATGGTATGCTCTGCAATGGAGGTATGTACAAGATACTATGGGGTTGAGAAGAGAAATCATTTGATTTAGTTTGGAGATGCCAGAGGTTGAAGGAAATAATTAGCTTAAGTGGGTTCTTAAAAGAAGTAAAGCTTGACCAGGAAGAAAACAGGGAAGGTCCTTTTAAGCAAAGTCGTGGACATTGGAAATAGAATGATGTACTGGGGGAACTACAAGTAGTTCTTGAAATTAGGTTAGAAATGTAGGCTGACAATAGATCCTTACATAGTATTCCATGAAATGCAGATCCCATTTTGTTTAAGTAGGAGATGCTTTTGATGGTCACTCTGGAAGTGCTATATAGTGTGTTCTGGAAGATTTTCAGATCTGGACAGGGAGATTAGTTAGAAGGATACCATAGTAGGGTTAAGATGATACATGATCTAAGGCCAGAAGGAATGGGAGTGGAGAAAAGGAGATAACCTCTTAATGAGAAGCTATAAAAATGTGGACATAATAGAACATGAGAAAATTAATAGAGGGGGAAATTAAGCCTCTCAGACTCTGGAGAATGTGCATTCACCTACCTCCATCCCTGGCCTTGATGAGAAATCCTTTCATGTTTTTTAGATAGGCATCACTATTGATTTCTTTTGGACCAGGGCTTAACTACCGTTTTTGCAAGTTTCTTTTTGGGATGGCAGCTGTATATGAAAAGTTGATTCTCAGACATCTGAATAGCTGCAGACTTCTAATAGGATCACTTAGTTCCTGGTCCTTCTCATCAGTAGCAGCCCTCTCTATCACATGTTACCCAAAGTCAAAGTGGAGGCTTTTATCTCTAAAACCCACTCAAGGGAAGAAATGGCCCTCATTGTTACTGTCTCAATTGTTTTATTTTGCTTACGGGATTTCACAGTACTTATGGTTACACCTCTAAGCAAAATCTATTCACTGATCAAAAATCTGTACATGTTGTGTTTATTTCCTCTTTTTTCAAAGCAGTATGAACATGTCCTTTGGAAAATTCTCCACCTAGGTTCAGAATAGTGGCCTTGGGGATTCAGAGAATGGATTTCTGATTAGAATGATTAATAGGAGACTATATTTGAGTAGACCTTATGTATTTTCAGTCGACCTTGTGTAAGTAGCCATCACAGAGGGCAGTCAGGGAAGAAGGGTTGGGAGAGGAAGCTCTGAGTAGGACAGCAAAGCAGGACAGTAAGAGTTTGGGCCTTGGGACTTAAATAGCCTAGACTCAGATTTGCTCTTACATTCACCAGTGTGGCGTCAAGCATGGTTTTTCACCGCTCTGGAACTGTCCTTTGTCTTATTTAAATAGGAGTAATAATCATTTTTTGCAATGATTTGAGGGGGTGGGTATAAGGATTTAATGGGATTACTTGTGTAAATTGCTTTGAACAAGTCTGAAATATGCTAAATGCTCTATCAACTATAGTTGCTGCTGATAATGATGTTGACAGTGACAAGGATTAAAAGAAGATAGTTAACTAGAGGTGCTTATATTTTACATTGTCAACAAAGCTACTGGGGTTTGAGAAAGAAAGGAAAACTAACTGACATGAAGGTTTTCAATGGTATGCTAGTATGAAGTCAATTCTCTGCCTTCTTTTTCTTCTCTGCCAAATAGGTTGGAAAACCAGATGAATTTTGTCCATGCCCTGATCACTAATCTATTGCCTTTGCTCTTATTTCCAAATAGAAACCTGTTGAAAAGTTGTGTTACACCTGAATAAAGGTTATCCTAAAAATGTAGAAAAATGCTTTGGAGTTGGTCAAAACTGGACTTGAAACCTGACTCAACTACTTACTAGCTGTGTGATCTAAGGCATGTTACTTAACCTCATTGAACCTCAGTTTCTTTATCTAATAAAATAATTAATTTGCAGGGTTTCTTTGAGGATATTAGTAAAGTGTATGTCGTAAGCACTCTATAAATTATAGCTATCATTGTTAGTTCTTGGGATACTCACCACGTGACAGAAACAACAGCAGGCCCTGGTGGCTGGGAGGACTGCATGGATCCAACCTCAACCTGGAGTTGTGCTCTTCTGAAGAAATCCTACTCGGATGGATATAATACAACCTGCTAAGTGTCCTAGCACTTATCAGGTTGTATTATCATTGTCCGTGGCTATGGCTCTCGTCTACCAGACTCTAAATTCCTTACAGGCAAGGACAGTGCCTTATTCATCTTTGTATTCGGTGCCTAATCCCGTGCACATTGTAGGCCTCATTAAATGTTTGTTGAATGAAAAAATGAATCATCAACAGACATTAATTGGGCGCCTGCTCTGTGATCTCCATGGGCTCAGCTTTTCCCCGCCAGTTGCCTACAACGTCCAAGCTGTCTTCAGTATGCTTTCTCCTGAAACTTCATTACTCCTATCTTCTAATCCTTTTGCTGAGGACTTTTCTGTGTAGTGTAAGGATAGCAAATATACTTCTTCTCAAGTACTATCTCCAATCGATTGGTATCACCTGCCTTGATTATGTTTTATAAAAAGGATTCTGAAGCCAGGTATCAGTTCAGTGTGAAAGAGAGTTATAACTGATCAGTGATGTTTGCTGAGGGTGGGAGGAGGGGGAGTAGCTGCACAAGTGCCACATATATGTCATATTTGATACTATGTTTTCCATGAAATACTCTGTTTCTATGCCTGCATTTTAGTCTTGGCTACTTGCAGACGTTGCATGGCTGCTGCTGCTGCTACTACTACTACTACTACTACTACTACTACAGTTGCTGCTGGTTGCTCCTTGGGTAGGACCAAAATGATCATTGATCAGAAACTTCATCCTCACAGTCTGGGGTTTGCTCCTGTGGCTGGTATTCACAGTTTCCCCTTTCAACTTTACCTCAGCTATCCCCTTACCTACACTGACAGGTAGGCCTCCCCTTTCCGTTCACCACCCAACAGGCTCATATTTCTTTTCTTATTTCATATGATTAATTATTCTTATTCCATGAGAAGCCTTCTTTCTGTTAGAAGATGTGACAACTAGAATACAAGTTAAACGATTCCATCAGGGTGCTACAGTGAGTCATAGAAGTTTCCCCTTTACTGTGGGAGAAAATTGCAGACTTTGGGGCAGGAAGAACTGAGAAGGGAGTCCTCGTAGATGTGGGAGAGAAAGCTGGTAACAAATGGAATAAGATCCTGAGAGGTGATGTGGGTTCGGAGGGTGAAACCTATGGCTTTAAAATATGGGTAGAGAGGAATAATAGCCTTAGTTGAAAGAAATTACCTCCTCACTGGAGCATAGGGATAGGAGTTAGGAAGAGTACCTAATAAGGGTGTTAAAGATGTGTAATTGTGGAGGTGAATGATGGAGAGAAAGCTGACCAGCGACAGGATTTTGGAGACAAACCAGAGTCTAAGGAATATTCGGACCAAAAGGCTGGAGTTGGGCCTTTTGGTATGTTCAAGTGAGGTACTATTATATTATATCAACTTATATATTCAGTTTAACTGAGAAACTAGCTTGAAACTCGATTAGAAACTCAGGAAATTAAAGTGGTTTTAGGCCATTGTCACAAGTAAACTTGTTTGCCTAGGACTGACCTATACTGTTTGAGGAGTAGACAGCTAGTGAGAGAGGGATTACACAGAAATGAATTTGAAAATCCAGACTATATGTGTAAGGCAGTTAGGTCAGAAGTGAGCTCAAAGTCTGAATAAAAAGAGGACTTAATGTGATCAAGATGGGTGTTGAATGGTTGGAAAATTGGAATAATAGGACCTACGATCAGAGAGTGGATTTTGAAACCTTGAGATTTCAAAATTGGAATGGTCAAGATACTTGCAAAGCTAGGATGTCAGATGGTCAGTTATATAAATATTGAAGTGACCCAGGATTATAGCAGAAGCTGCGCTGGGAATGGATGCTGTGGGCCAGATATAATAGGCTTCAGTGACTGAGGAATGATTAGAGGTTGGCTCATGGCAGCTGTGCAGATGCAAAAGAAGAAAGGGTGTAGTGAGATAGTAGTGTGAGCCACAGAAGGGTGGTAGGGATTACTAGAAGTTACAAAAATTATGATTTGCACATTGCATTGCAGTGTGGGCTTGCAGAATGCCCAGCTAAAATGATCCCCTCCTTTACTGAGTGAGTGCCTGCTGTATCCTCAGCACCTTGCCCTGTGCTAATCCATTTACCCCTTTTGGGTCTGTCATCTAGCAGGTATGAGAGAATGAGCAGCAGTCCCAAGCAAGGACAGCTAGGGGAGCTGCTGGCCCTTAGAACTGATGGAATGCTGTGGTCATATCTCAGCAGACTGGTCAGCTTGATGTGACCCAAAAAGGTTTCTTTAGGATCAAAATTTTCCCTGACCTTGACCTAACTTTATTACATGGTACAAGCTTGTGTTGGCCGTTCCATAATGAACTTTGGCTTCTGAGTCGCTGAGTTGAGGAGGATGCTGGTACTGTCCTTTAGGAAAAAACAGGCACAACACTTTAAAAACACACATATTGATGAAGTAGGACAAGACCGTCTGGTTATCTAATTGAGCTTTTAAGATAAAGGATAGATGAAAGAAAGCTCGCATCGATGGGGGAAAAACAAAACCACTTGGTGAAAGCCACTCTAAAGTCAGGATACATCCAGTTTTGTGGACATACTGTTGATATCAGCTGTGCCTTTGCAAAGGAGGGCTGGAGATTGATGCAAAGTCCCTTAGGACTTTGAAGGCCAAGTGTAGGAGAAGAGAGTCCTATGAACCCTGTGACATTTCATGTAGTCATTGTTCTTTAGTTATAGTCTTCATATGAGTCAATATTTCAATGAAGGTTTAGAGCCACTGTGATAGAATGACCAGGCAGGCCCTCAGACAGCCCATCCCCTCCTGTGGGGTCTGCTTTATATTTATTCCTTAGGAGGATCTGGTAGAAGACTTTGTGCAAGGCAGAAGAAAAGGAAGGACGTGGAGAATGACTACCGCCTGTCTTCATCTCAGCTTCACAAAGCATGACTCAACAGAAGGATCATTCTCTTGAGACTCTCCAGACCACAGGTTGCTCCTTTCATTTTCACTTGCTTGGCCCCCTCAGCTACTTTCTCTGTTCAGCAATTGTACTGTGTGTGCATATATGAACTGTCCCTTCCCGTAAAGAGTACTCCATTTTCACAGGAAAAAAATACCTAAAATAAGGTATGAGGCTTGCTTTGTTAGGTTTCAGTAGTCAAAAATGGTTGGATCTCCATTGCTAGAATATAGGCCACCAGGGAGGAGTTTGGGTTTCAGCAATAAGACCCCAGCTTCATGGACTGAAGACAGTCAATTGACTTGAAAGTAACCCCTATGCCTGCACTCATTATTTCTTCTTCCTTCAGCTCCTTGACTAAGAGATCACTGATGACAGCAAACCAAAGCCATACTCTGTCCTTCCACTGGCACTTTTCTGGCCTCAGTATATGCTATTAGGAATCACTCTCTTTCATTAGCACTTCCTTCTTCCATCTCTTAAGACCCAGAGAGTCATGAATACTAGAATCGGGATCGAATTTGTCATACTTGACTCTGCAGTTGGAGAATACTAATGTTAATCAGCCTGATACCCACTCCCACCTGCTATCATGGCAGCTACAGGAAAAGCTGTAGCCAAGGCCAGTAACCCTATGGACCCCAGGACTTAATCCTGATGTCTCAGCTGATTACAAAATACTAGTAGGAGGGCCTACTCTTCTGCCCCCCTTCTGCACACTCCTTGCTCTCACTAACCACATTTTATTCCCTGCCCACCCTGATGATTTCAGCAGGTGTTTTTTTTTCTTTTCCTTTCCTCAGGCCATCTGAAGCAGCCATCATCTGGGAGAAGCCTTGTTGTGAAAGAGTAAATGAAGCCTCAGTGAGTGTTTGGAGTGGCACCCATGTTTTTCTCTGGATATAAGGAGAGAGAAGAAGGCTGTGAAATACCATACTGGAGTAACAGAAATTTGACATTTTAGTAGATAACTGGACCTAGAAACCTACATTAATGAAGGAAGCAAACCTGAGATCTCTGATGTTTGTGAGTGAAGATAGGAATGAACTCCTTATTACCCTTAGTAATGGAGAGAGGGGAGAAAAGTGAGGGAGGTCATAAAATCCTTTATGTCCCTGGAGGAGGCCCTGAGATTTGCTTCATAAACCAGTTTTTAAGGTGGATTAAAGATGAGTTGTTGCACTACTTCCATTGCTCTTGGTGTGAGAGTCTCTGCTAAGCACTCTTCTCAGGTACAGCTGCCTTTGTGAAAATTTCTGTTGTGACCCCTATTGGGAAACAACCCAGAACAAGGTTTGCAACTTAGAAATCTCTGGATCAGTGACAGAGTTTTAAAGGAGTTGAGGACAGAGGACATAGCACAAATAGTATCAAATAGCTCGGATTTTTTCATCTAGGATGGATGGGGTAGGGGCAGAGGGCACAGTGGTTCTAGGCAACTCCAAACACCTGGTAAGGCAGCTATAAGGAAACAGTACAATGAAAGGTCAACCCTTAGACCTATTATTTGTCAATCCCTAGAGCATGATAGAATATCTAACAAGAAGAGCTGCTTTGGAGACAAGTCATAAAAGATTCTTTCATAGAAGAGATTTAGAAGAGGGGAACTTGGGACTCCTGGGTGGCTCAGCAGTTGAGCATCTACCTTCGGCTCAGGGCGTGATCCTAGAGTTCTGGGATCGAGTCCCTGCGAGGAGCCTGCTTCTCCCTCTCCCTATGTCTCTGCCTTCTCTGTGTCTCTCATGAATAAATAAATAAAATCTTTTTTTAAAAAAAGGGGAACTTCCAGTTATGTCATATGGGCATTACAGCTTTTAAAAGCATCTGTTCCCTATATAGGTCATGGAGATTGACACTAATCTCAGCTTGTGTGCTGACTAGGCCAGTATTGACATAGAAGTTTCATGCTCTTGGAGAGATACTGCCACTCTCTTGCTTTGACAGGTGTTCATCTGTAGTATGAGTCCAGTACTTGAAGGAACAAGAGGACAACAAGCATCCAGGGGACAACAGTGTGGTCTTCTAAGTAAAGATGGCAACAGAAAAGATCATGGACTTGGCTAGATTGGGCTGGGCTTGTTTGTTGTTTCAGAATTTTAAAAATACTTATTTTCTTGATGATAAAAGTAACATGATCATTGTTGAAAAATCAGAGGTGTAAATTAAAAAATAAAGAACACCTATAAAAAAAAAAAGAACACCTATAATCTTATAACCTAGAAAACAACTCAATATTTGAGTATGTTTCCTTTTAAGTTTTTATTTTAATTCCAGTTCGTATACAGTGTTATATTAGTTTTAGGTGTATAATTTTAAAGCAAAATTGACATCATACTGTGTATGTTGTTCTCCATCTTTTTTCATTTGAAAATAAACAGTGTATTTCCATGTCATTACCATCCTTTGAAAACACAGTATTGTGTTACATAATATTTCATATGGATCTCACAAAATTTAGGTAGATGATTACATGCTCCTGGACATTTTGCATATTACCAGTTTTGCCTATAAAATGTAATAAACATTGTACATTAATCATTATGTACATTCTTAATTATTTCTTTGCAGTAAATTTCTAGAATTGGGATTGCTGAGTTTCAGTGATGAGACCATTATTTGGGCATCTGAAAGATGTTGAATTGTCCCCAATATAGTTGTACAAATTATATTCCCATCAGTGGTGTATAAATGTGTGTATTTCTCTACACATTCATCAAAATATGACCTTTCTCTCTTTTCATAAATCTCTGCTCATTGAATAGGTAAAAATATATATCTGTTCTATTAGAGATTTTTATTTGTAATTTACATACAGTAAAATTCAGCCCTGATTCATAGTCCTATGGTTATTTTTTTTTAAGATTTTACTTTTTTGAGAGCACGCAGGAGCAATGGGGAGGGGCAGAGGGAAAAGCAGACTCTCCACCGGGCAGGGGATGGGGTGAGAGAGGCTGGCTCCATCCCAGGACCCTTAGATCATGACCTGAACTGAAGACCTATGCTTAACCCATTGAGCCACCCAAGCACCCCATTTCTATGGGTTTTGACAAGTATAATCATGTATATATACTACTTTAGTATCATTCAAAAACAGTTTTATTACTAATACTTTCTCTCAATTTTTCTTTTTGTTGTAAACCTCTTTCCCCTTTACCAATCCCTGAAAACCACTGATTTGCTTTCCATCCCTATGGTTTTTCCCTTTCCAGAGGTCATATGATTGAAATCATGCAATATGTAGATATTTTGGTCTGGTTTCTTTCACTTAGTGAAATGCATTTAAGATCCATCCATGTTATGAGAATTATTAGTTTATTCCTTTTTATTGTTATATTTCATTGCATGAATGTACCACAGTTTTTTATCCATTCACTAATTGATGGACATGTAAGATGTTTCCAGTTTGGGCAATTATGAATAAAATTTCTATAAACTTACAGGTACTGGTGTGGTGTGAACATAAATGTTCATTTCTATAGGGTAAATGCCTAGGAGTGGGAATGAGTACCAAGCTTTTCCAAACTTCCTCTGTCATTTTGCATTCCCACCAGTACAAGTTCCAGTTGCTCCACATCTTCCCCAGAACTTGGTATTATTATACATTTTTTAAATGTTTAGCCATTCTGCTAGGTATATAGTGTTATCTCATTGTAGATTTGATTTTCAGTTCTCTAATGGCTTAAGAGTTTGAGCAGCTTTTCATATGCTTATTTGCCATCTGAATATCTTTTTTGGTGAACTATCTGTTCAAATCTTTTACGCCCCTCCCCACTTTCTATTGGGGTGTATTTTTCCTACTATTGAGTGTTTAGATTTCCTTATATATTCTTAATTTTTTTTAAAGATCTACCTGTTTATTTTAGAGGTGGGGAGGGGCAGAGGGAGAGGCAGAGAGAAACCCAAGCAGAATCCACACTGCATGTGGGCCTCTACACAGGGATTGGTGCCATGACCCCAAGATTATGACCTGAGCTGAAACCAAGAGTCAGATGGCCAACCTACTGCACCATGCTGGCACCCCTATTATTTTAAGTTTTTAAAATTCCAGTCAGTTAACATACAGTGTTATATTAGTTTCAGGTGTACAATATAGTGATTTAACACTTTGTACAACACCCTGTGCTCATCACAAGTGTCCTCCTTAATCCCCATCACCTGTTTCACCCAGCCCCTCTCCCCACCCCCACCCCCACCCTGCCCTCCTCCCCTCTGGTAACCATTAGCTTGTTCTCTATAATTAAAGAGTCTGTTTCTTGATTTGTCTCCCTCTCTTACTTTTTTCCCTTTGCTTGTTTGTTTTGTTTCTAAAATTCCACATGTGAGTGAAATCCTCATATATTCTTGATACAAGTCTCTTGCCAGATGTTATTTGGAAATGGGTTTTCTGAGTCTGGCTTGTCTTTCCATTAATAGTACTTTACTCAGAGCAAAAGTTTTTAAGTTAATGAAGTCTACCTTGTCAAATGTAGGACAATGTAAGTTGGGATGGGTATAAATGGAGTTGAAGTGTAAGTGTTCTAAGCCACTTATATTATCCAGGAGGTGTTTAATAGTAACAAATATTTATTGTAAAAGTATGACTCTAAAGGTAGATCTGAAAGATCTATCGTGATCCTTACACTGTGTGATCTCTTCCCCTTAAACGTGGGCAGGATCTGTGTCTTGCTTCTAACCAACAGGGTATGGCAAAGTTGATGGGATGTTACTTCCTTGAAAATGTCATGTGATATTGCATATACATTTAAAAATAGCCTGACAATATACAAAGCATTAATAGAAGTCTGAGGAGAACTTGAAAATCCACCAAGTGAACTAATTCAACACCTTTTCAATTATTGAGAACTCACATATACAAATCAATAGCATACAGAAGATTTACACAACCCAACTCACAAGCCTTACCAAATGGAAATGGAAATATATGCATTTCTGTTTTTAAGAATTCTAGAAATAATCCATTTGAAACATTTGCAACAGTTACAATAACTGATTCTGCATTAGATCAGAAAAAAAATTATTTACTAATGTAAAGAATTGGCATAGGATTCATGCTGTCTTACACACTGCAATTAAGTTATATATTAGTAAAGGTAAATAAAACATCTATGTGTATTTCATAATTTAAAGCACATTTCTAAATACAGTATTTTTCTCTGTTGGGTTTATTTCACTTAGCATTATACTCTGTAGCTCCATCCATGTTGAAAAGGCAAGATTTCATGCTTTTTAATGTCTGAATAATATTCCATTGTGTATATATACTACATTTTCTTTATCCATTCATCTCTGGATGGACACTGGAGTTGCTTCCGTATCTTGGCTATTGTAAAGAATGCAATAAACGGGTTCACATACCTTTTTGAATTAGTGTTTCCATTTTCTGTGGGTAAATATCCAGGAGTAGGGAGTGCCCAGGTGGCTCAGTTGGTTAAGTGTCTGCTTTCAGCTCAAGTTGTGATCTCAGGGTCCTGAGATCAAGCCCCACACCGGACTTCCTGCTCAGTGGGGAGTCTGCTTCTCCCTCTCCTGTCTCCCCAGCTTGTGCACTTGGCTCTCTCTCTCTCTCTGAAATAAGTAAATATTTAAAAATGTATATACCCAGTAGTGGAATTACTGGATCATGTGGTAATTCTTTTAATTTTTTGAGGAACACCCATCCTGTTTTCACCAAGGTTGCAGGTTTTTTCCCCATCAACAGTGCCTGAGGGTTCCTTCTATGGATCAAGTAAGAAATCATGAGGGACATCTTAAAATTTAATGATAATGAAAACACATTAAAAACCTGTGAGACATGGTGAAAGAATGTTCCAAGGGAAATTTAGAGCCTTAAATACTTAAAAAAAAGGGGGGTGAAAAATTAATGAGCCTAGTATCCCAGCTAAGAATATAGTAAGAACTATAGGAAAAGGAAAAAGGAGGTATTAAAGGTAAAAGCATCAGTCCATGAAATATAAAACAGACACATTAGAGAAGATCAGCAAAACCATACCATACATTTAAAAAAAAAAAGTGAGGCAGCCTGGGTGGCTCAGCGGTTTAGCGCTGCCTTCAGTCCAGGGCATGATCCTGGAGACACAGGATCAAGTCCCACGTCAGGCTCCCTGCATGGAGCCTGCTTCTCTGCCTGTGTCTCTGCCTCTCTCTCTTTCTCTGTGTTTCTCATGAGTAAATAAATAAAATCTTTTTAAAAAGTTTTTTTAAAAGTGAAATAAAACCCCACGTTTGTTTAAAATTAATAAGGAGTGCCTGGGTGGCTCAGTCGGTTAAGCATCTGCCTTTGGCTCAGGTCATGATCCCAGAATCCTGGGATTGAGCCCTCCCTCTCCTGCTTCTCCTCCTACTCCTCCTACTTGTGGTCTCTCTCAAATAAATAAAATCTTTTTTTTTTATAAAGAAAAAGAAAAGATTATTCAGGTTCATCATCCCCTTTACCTATCCACCCACCTCCCTTCTGGCAACCACCAGTTTATTCTCTAAGAATCTGCTATTTTGTTTCTTTTTTTCCTTTGTTAATTTGTTTTGTTTTTTAAATTCCACCTAGGAGTGAATTTGTCTTTCTCTGACTTACTTCACTTGGCATTATACCCTGTAGACCCATCCATGTTCCTACAAATGGCAAGATTTTATCCTTTCTTACAACTAAGTGATGTTCCATTTGTGTATCTTTATTCAGTCATCTAGATGGACATGGTTTACTTCCATATTTGGCTATTGCAAATAATGCTTCAAGAAACATAGGAGTGCATGTGTCTTTTCAAATTAGGGTTTTTATAAATAAAATCTTTTTAAAAAGGTGGGGGATCCCTGAGTGGCTCCGCGGTTTAGCACCTGCCTTTGGCCCAGGGCATGATCCTAGAGTCTCGAGATCGAGTCCCACATTGGGCTCCCTGCATGGAGCCTGCTTCTCCCTCTGCCTGTGTCTCTGCCTCTCTCTCTCTCTTTCTGTGTCTCATGAATAAATAAATAAATTTAAAAAAAAAACAAATTAGGGTTTTTATTTTCTTTAGGTACAATGTTTTCTACTCATAATTTTTATTTTATTTTTTTTAAAGAATTTCATTTATTTATTTATGATAGTCACACAGAGAGAGAGAGAGGCAGAGGCACAGGCAGAAGGAGAAGCAGGCTCCATGCACCGGGAGCCCGACGTGGGATTCGATCCCAGGTCTCCAGGATCGCGCCCTGGGCCAAAGGCAGGCGCCAAACCGCTGCGCCACCCAGGGATCCCTACTCATAATTTTTAAAATGAGAACTATTCTAAACTGACCAAAAACAAGTTAATAATAATGTGCTCATTATCTTGAATGATGATAGTTTCACATATGTAAAAACTTATCAAATTGTACATTTTAGACATATGCACTTTATTATATGTCCATTATTTTTTAGACATTTTATTTATTTAAGAGACAGATCATGAGCAGGGAGGAAGGGTCCTAACTCGGGACTGGATCCCAGGACCCTGGGATCATGACCTGAGCCAAAGGCAGACGCTTAACCGACTGAGCTACCCAAGTGCCCCTATTATATGTCAAATATACCTAATGTCAATTCTGTTAATACCTTATATCAATTCTGACTTTAAAAAAAAACACCACTTAAAGGAAAAGAAATGTCAAGACAAAGGTTGGGAGAAAAAAACAAAATTAAACATCTGATAAAGAACTTATATCCCAATTAAAATAACAGTTTATCAACATTGCTGCCTGAAATAACAGGGAAAGAAGAAAATGTGTAAGGTGTTAAAGTTGTTGCCTGGTTTTTTTGATGCTTATGATGAAATGTGAAGGATGAAACTAAAAGGAGTATTAGTCACTAAGGAGTTTAGACCTAATGATTTGAACATTTTTTAGCATTCCCTGAAAGCCAAATATGTTAAAGTTAAGTAATGGCTTCTACGTAATGATCAAATCCAGGGTTTTGCCAGGAAAATATGGTCTCAAGGTGAAGCTGAAGCTATGGCTCTAAAATTTTTTGTCAAGGTATCAGAGAGATAAAATATTGTGCCTCAGAATATTAAGTTGGACAAAAGCACTTTAAAGAGCTTAAGAGTGTGCTTAGGAGAATTTCTTCATCAAACAATAGGGCTTTTAAGAAATGTAAAGACTATATTATACAAACCTCCCAAAAGAAAATCAGAGTGAAGAAAAGCTGAATGGAAGAGATTTCAGGGTGTGATGTGTATTTACAGATCAAAAATGATTTCGAAAGAATTTTCTTTTCAGACACATCACCAACTTTTAATGACAAGGACAGAAACACCACAAAAAGAAAAACAGGACTTTGGACCCCCAAAACCTTTTGCAAAAGCTACACAGTTGAAAATACAGGCTGCCTATCATATTTAAAAAAGGAAGGATAACATAGAGGTTGGAACAAAGAACCTGAGAGAGAACCATGGAAAATTACTTTTGGGCAGTAATGGGACCACGTCCTAATAAAGAAACTTATACAATTTTCCTGCTTACATTTCAGAATTTCTATGTATTCCTTTGTGCCTCACATTTTTTCCCTATTTGAATAGGAATGTCAATGGGGTTTTCTTTAGATACAGTCTCACCCTGTGTGTTGAATAAATGAAATGTACACAACTTCAAATTCTGGGGAACCATACTTGAGGTTATTTATTTAACAAAGTACACCTGAGAAACTTCATCTGCATATGAATCTGATTTAGATGATGAAATCATAGGCTTTGAGCTAATGGTGTAATGAGATGTAATGAGAGGAGGCTTTTGTGGGCCTTGGTAGGAGTTGAGTGTATTTTGCATGTGGGAGGGTTGTAAATAACTTGTGGCCATAGAAAAGCATATAGGGTTTTTAAATTCAGATAAATTTTACATGACATAAAATTCACCATTTTAAATAATTCAGTGGTTTTTGGTATATTCACTAGTGCAACCATCACCACTATCTAACTTCAGATCATTTCAATGGACAACCCCCCAAAAGAACCATACCTACTAGCAGTTAGTCCAAATTCATCTTTCCTCTCATATGCTAGCAATTACTAATCCATTCTATGTCTATGAATTTGTCTATTCTGATTATTTCAGAATAATGGCCTTTTGTATCTATTTTTCTTAGTGTAATGTTTTCAAGGTTTATCTATGTTGCAGCATGTATCAGCACTTCATTTCTTTTTATTGCTGAATAATATTCCACTGTATGGTTATGCCACATTTTGTTTATCCACTCAAGAGTTGATGGACATTTAGGTTGTTTTCATTTTTGGCTATTATGAATAATGCTGCTATAAACCATCATGTTTACATGTATATATACAAAATGCTACAAGTATAAGGGAAAAGGTGTCATAAGCCCAAAATATAATAATACTGTCTTTTACATTTACCTATTTAGTTATCTTTCCTGCTGTTCTTCATTTCTTTATGTGGAGTTGAGTTACCATCTAGTATCCTTTCATATCAGCATAAAGGACTCCTTTTTTTACCATTTGTGGAAGGGCAGCTCTGGTAGTGACAAACTGGGTTTTTATAGGTCTGGGTATCCCTTAATTTCTCCTTCATTTTTCATTGTGGTAAAGTATATGTAATCTTTTAATCATTTTAACCATTTGTAAGATTCAGTGGCATTAAATATATTCCACAATGTTCTATAAGGATCACCACTAAATCAATACCCAAAACTTTTTCATCATCCCAACAAAAACTCTCTACCAGGTAAACAAAGACTTGCCCTTCCCCCATTCCAGTCCCTGGTAACCTCTATTCTACCATCAGTCTCTATGAATTTGCCTATTCTAGGTATGTCTAAAAGTGAAAGGACACAATATTTGTCATCTGTGTCCAGCTCATTTCACTAAGCATAATGTTTTCAAGGCTCACCCATGTTATATCACACATCAAAATTTCATTCCTTTTTATGAGTGAATAATATTCTATTCATGCTGGTTCCATCTTTTGGTTATTGTGAATACAGCTGCTATGAACATTGTACAAGTATCTGTTTGAGTCCATGTTTTGAATTCTTTTGGATATATGCCTAGGAGTGGAATTGCCGTGTCATATGGTAGTTCAATGTTGAGCCTTTTGAGAAGTTGCCAAGCTATTTTCCACAGCAATTCTGCGTTTTTACATTTCCACCAGCAGTGAATTCACAAGAGTTCCAAATTCTTCATATCCTTGCCAACACTTGTTTTCTTTTTTTAACTATAGATCCTTATAGGTGTGAAATAGCATCTCATTTTAGTTTTTATTTACATTTCCCTAGTGATGCATAATGTTAAGCATCTTTTCATGAGCTTATTGGAAATTTATTTCTTTTTTTAAAATAAATTTATTTTTTATTGGTGTTCAATTTACCAACATACAGAATAACACCCAGTGCTCATCCCGTCAAGTGCCCCCCTCAGTGCCCGTCACCCATTCACCCCCACCCCCCACCGTCCTCCCTTTCCACCACCCCTAGTTCGTTTCCCAGAGTTAGGAGTCTTTATGTTCTATCTCCCTTTCTGATATTTCCCACACATTTCTTCTCCCTTCCCTTATATTCCCTTTCACTATTATTTATATTCCCCAAATGAATGAGAACATACACTGTTTGTCCTTCTCCGATTGACTTCTTTTTTAAAAAAACATTTTATTTATTCATTCATAGAAACACAGAGAGAGAGAGAGAGAGAGAGAGGCAGAGACACAGGTAGAGGGAGAAGCAGGCTCCATGCAAGGAGCCTGATGTGGGACTCGATCCCGGATCTCCAGGATCATGCCCTGGATGGAAGACGGCACTAAACCGCTGAGCCACCTGGGCTGCCCTGGCAATTTATTTCTTATTTGGAAAAATGTCAGTCATTTGCCCAATTTTGAATTGGGTTTTCTTTTTGTTGTTGAATTTTGGGTGTTCTTTAAATATCCTGGATACTAATCTCTTATCAGATATATGGTTTAAAGGTTGTTTTTCTGGTTTCTTGATAGCATCCTTTGATGTACAAAATTTCCTAATTTTCATGAAATCCAATTTGTTCTTTCATTCGTTTCTTGTGTGTTTGGTATCACATCCATGAAATCACCAGATCCAATGTTATCAGGATTTTCTGCAGGGTTTTCTTCTAAGAGTTTTGTAGTTTTACCTTATAATTCTAGGTCTTTCATGCATTTTTTAGTTAATTTGTGTATATGTTGTAAGTTAAAGATCTAATTTTTTCTTTTATTTGTAAATATCCAGTTTTTAAAGCACATTTGTGAAAACTGTCTTTTCTCTCACTGAATGGTCTTGGCAACTTTGTAAAAAATGAATTAATCATATATGTGAGAGTTTATTTCTGGGATTTTTGTCCTATCCCATTGTTCTATATGTCTATCCATAATAACTCTACCATACTGTTTTACTTACCGTAGCTTTGTAGTAAGTTTGGAAGTTCAGAATTCTGAGTCCTCTGAATTTATTCATTTCTTTCTAGATTGTTTGGACTAACATGGGTCTCCTGAGATTTTATATGAATTTTAGGATAGGTTTTTCTATTTCTACAAAGAGAGTCATGGAAATTTTGATATGGATTACATTGAATCTGTAGATTATCTTGGGTAGTATTCTCATCTTAATAATATTAAGTCTTTCAATCCATAAACACAAGATGTCTTTGCAATTATTTAGATCTTCTTTAATTTCATTCAGCAACGTTTTATAGTTCTCAGTGTACAAGTCTTTTGCCTCCTTGGCTAGATTTACTCCTAATGATTTATTTTTTTATTTTTTTACAGGTCTCATTTAGGAAAGTATGCACCAAACACATTAAAATTTCTTTTTTTAAACAAATGACAAAGACTTAGTTTACCAGTTTCACTTTTTTAAACGTAAGCTTAATGTTAAATATTTAAACAACTGTCAAAACTTGCTAAGTTGCCAGTATTCACACGCAACTAGAAAAATCCTCAATTTACATTAAGCCAGACTTGTATTACCATTAATAAATTAATATTTTTCACTACTAAATACTAAAAATAATTGAAATTATTTTTATGGGAGATTCATCCTGGCACTATTAACTAGAACACTGGCACTACTTAGCTCACATTTGAAACACAGTGGAAAAGCAGGTCTGTGCTGGTGTTCATGAATCAAAAAGCAAAGTACATATAGAGATTTACAACAATTTCAAAGATTAAAAAAATGCTACTATCATCTCAACAATAAACCCAAAAGTCTATGACAAATAGGGGCTCTGTTGAGCTGTTCATAAAAACTTTAGATGAGGCGCACTTATACTGAGAGTTGAATTCTTTTGAAATCTTTTTTTTAATGTTCCTGTTAATCTTCAAATGATGCTTATTATAGTTTAATATTTCTGTTAACTGCATGCATTGAATTACATGTTACCCAAGTATAGCCACTGCTTCTTGCCATTTATTGTTAAGAACTTCAGCTGATCCTCTTTCTTTTTCTTGAGCATTTTTGACAATTCTCTTTGTAGTAATTTCTCTGCCATGAGCCATTTTAGTAGAAGCTGATATAGATTTAAAGTTGCTCATCCCACTACCACCAAATGACATGGAAGAAAATGAAGTGAGCCCCCCACCCCCATTTCTGACCTAGTAAAACAAAGGAAGTAAATCCTGAATCCAAAGAGAAAAAACTCACCTCCAAAAAGCAAAAATCCACTGAAGGCAGAGAAAAACAACCCTGTGCCTTATCTCCTGCTCCCACAGTGAGGGGGCTCTTTTGATTCCCAGAAAAGTCTTCAAAAGGGTTTCTGAGGAAGCCAGATGAAAACAGGGGTCTTCCACCACAAAATTCCCTGAAAAGTCATCTGGATTATGGAACATTAAGCCAAACTGAAGCAGACTGCCAAAAAGACTTCTTACATTTCCACCTCCATAATTTATTCTTTCTTTGCATATTTGTCATAGATGTCTCATTTTTAAGAATCTGTTAACACTTTATATGCCTCAGCCACCTGTTTGAATTTTCTCTCTGCTGCTTCTTTATTCTTGGGATTTTTATCTGGATGCCATTTCAGTGCCAGTATCCAATATGCCTTCTTATTATTCTTGGCTGAAGCGTGTCTCTGCATGCCTAAGAACATCATAGTAATTCATATGCTTTAACAGGCTGTTGGAATGAGTCTGAATATGCAGGAGCAATTAGCAGAAAAGAGGAATAATGGGGTGGCAGCCTGGGTCTCCCTTCGGTTCTGGCATAGCTGCTCTGATGACAATATCAGAGGCCACAGCTTCTTCTGCTTTACTCCCTTTAGATCTAATGTTTTAAAATATTATAAATGGAACTGCATTCTTCATTTTTGGAATGTTTGTTGCTGGCATACAGAAATACAAATTATTTTTATGTGTTGATTTGTACCCTGCAACTTTTAAGAATTTGTCTTTTGGTTCTAGTAGCTTTCTAGTGGATTCTTTGGGATTTTCTAAAAATTGGATCATATAATCTATGAATATAGGTAGTTTTGCTCCTTTATTTCCAGTTCTGATGCCCTTTCCTTTTTTCTTATCTAATAGCTCTGACTAGTACTTCTGGTAAAACATCGAATTGCAAATGGTGACGATGGGCATTTTTGTCTTCCTAGTGACATTAGGAGTACAGTTTTCATTGTTTCACCACTGAATATGTTAATTGTGAGATTCTCGTAAGTGCCCTTTCTTACATTGAGAAATTTCCCCTCTACTACTTTTCTGAGAGTGTATATCATGAAAGTGTGTTGGACTTTGTCAAATGCCTTTCCTGAATCAATTAAGATGATCATCAGGATTTCTTCTTTTGCTCTACCCATGCGATATCTTACCTTGATTTCCTTATGTTGAAACACCCTTGCATAGCTGAGATAAATTCCACTTGGTCATGGTGAGTGATCCTTTTAACATGCTACTGGATTTGGTTCACTAATATTTTGTTGAATACTTTTGCATCTATATTCATAAAGGATATTGATTTGTAACTTTCTTTCTTGTGGTGTTTTTAAAAATTATTTATTTATTTGAGAGACGAGGGGAAGGGCAGAGGGAGGGGAAGGGAGAGGATCTCCAGCAGACTCCCTGCTGAGCAAGGAGACCCATGATCCCACAACCCTGAGATTATGACCTGAGCTGAAACCAAGAGTCAGACACCCAACCCACTGAGCCACCCAGGTGCTCCTCTTGTAATGTTATTATTTGACGTGGGATCAGAGTAATGCTGGCCTTATGGAATAAGGTAGGAAGTGTCCTCTTCTCTTAATTTTTTGAAAGAGTTCTAAAAGTACTGGTATTATATCTTCTTTAAATGTTTAGAGAAATCACCAGTGAAGCCATGTAATTCAGGATTTTATTTTGCTGGAGGGTTTTATGTTAGTTATTCAGTTACTTGTTATGTGTCTATTGAGATTTTCTATTTCTTCTTGAGTTAGTTTAATTAAGTTGTGTATTTCAAGGAATTTGTCCATTCTTCTGTCATCTAATTTGTTGATGTACAATTTTAAATTCCAGTTAATATATAGTATGTTAATTATATTAGTTTCAAGTGTACAATTTAGTGATTCAACATTTTTCTAACAATTCATTTAATTTTGTTAAAGTCAGTAGTAATGTTGCCACTTTCATTTCTCATTTTAGTTATTTGTGTCTTCTTTTTCTTAGTCTAGCTAACCATTTGGTGATTTTGTTTTACTTTTCAAAGAATCATCTTTTGATTTCATTTATTTTCTTTATCAGTCTTTATTTTGTTTATCATCACTTTAATCTTTATTATTTCCTTTTTCCTATTAACTTTGGGCTAGTTCAGTCTTCCTTTTCTGGTCCCTTTCGGGTTGAAATAAGATTATTGATTTGAGATCTTAATTCTTTTTTGATGTAGACATTCACAGCTATAAATTTCCCTCTGAGAACTGTTTTGTCTTCATCCCATTGTTTTGATATGTCTTGTTTTCATTTACTCTTGTCTCTAGGTATTTTTTAATTTCCCTTGTAAATGCTTCTTTGACCTATTGATTGTTTATGTTGTTTAATATATTTATGTATTTTCTAGTTTCTTCTGTTATAGATTTCTAACTTTATCCTGTCATGGTCAGTTAATATGTTTTATATCATATCCATCTTTGTACATCAATTGAAACTTGTTTTGTGGTTGACTATGTACTCTATCCTGGAGAATATTCCATGTGCCTATGAGAAAATGCTTATTCTCCCATTCTTGAGTTGAGTGTACTTTATATGTGTGTTAGTTTTATTTGGTCCAGTGAGTTGTTTGAGTCTTCTCTTTATTATCTTCTGTTTGGTTGCTCTATCCATTATAGAAAGTTCTTATTGAAGAATTGTTTCTCTCTTCAATTCTGTTGATTTTTGCTTGATATATTTTGAAGGCTCTGTTATTAGGAGGGTAATTGTTACATCCTCCTCATATAGATGTCCAACAAACACATGAAAAGATGTTCACCATCACTGATCATCAGGGAAACGCAAATCAAAACCACAATGAGATATCACTTCATGCCTATCAGAATGGCTGGAATCAAACAAACAAGAAATAACAAATGTTGCCAAAGATGTGGAAATGTCAATTGGTACATCCACTGTGGAAAAACAGTGTGAAGTTTCCTCAAAAAGTTAAAAATAAAAAAAAATAAAATAAATAAATAAATAAAAGTTAAAAATAGAAATACTATATAATCCAATAATACCACTACTGGGTATTTACTGAAATTAAATTAAAACACTAATTTGAAAAGATATATACACCTCTTTGTTTATTGTAGCATTATTTACCATATATATATTATTTACTATATATATATATATATATATATATACACACACACACACACACATACATACACACGAACACACACACAGAGGAATAAAAGTTACAGCATAAGGAATATATTCAATGATATTTTGATAGTGTTGTATGAGGACAAATGGTAGCAATTTTTTAGAAGTTTTTATTTAAATTACAGTTAATAGACAGTTAGTATGTTAATTATATTAGTTTCAGGTGTACAATTTAGTGATTCAACACTTACATATGACACCCAGTGCTCATTAGAACAAATGCACTCCTTAATCCCCATCACCTATTTAACCCATCCCTCCCACCCACCTCCCTTCTAGTAATCATCAGTTTGTTCTTTATAGTTAGGAGTCTATTCTTGGTTTGCCTCTCTTTTTTTCCCCTTTGCTCATTTGTTTTGTTTCTTAAATTCTACATATAAGTGAAATCATATTGTATTTGTCTTTCTCTAACTTATTTCACTTAGCATAATGCTCTCTAGCTTCATTCACATAGTTGCAAATGGCAAGATTTCACTCTTTTTATGGCTGAGTAATGTTAATATAGTACATATATACACAACACTTATTTACCCATTCATTGGTTGATAGACTTTTAGACTCTTCATATTTTGGCTATTTGGACATTGCTGCTGTAAACATTAGGGTGCGTGTGCCCATTCAAATCAGTATTTTTGTATCCTAGTAGTGCAATTGCTGGGTCGTAGGATAGCTCTATTTTTATTTTTATTTATTTTTATCTTTTAACTTTTTGAGGAACCTCCATGCTATTTTCCACAGTGGCTGCACCAGTTTGCATTCCTACCAACAGCGTAAGAGAGTTCCCCTTTCTCTACATCCTCACCATATCTGTTATTTCCTGTGTTGTTCATTTGAGCCATTCTGACACATGTGAGGTGGTATCTCATTGTAATTTTGATTTGTATTTCCCTGATGATAAGTGATGTTGAGCATCTTTTCATGTGTCTGTTAGCCATCTATATGTCTTCTTTGGAGCAGAAGTGTACATCCCCTCCATCTATTTCCCCCATCCCCCAACCCACCTCCCTTCTGTTAACCATCTGTTTATTCTCTCTGGGTTTTGTTTTCTTTTCTTTTCTTTTTGGTCTCTCTCTCTTTTTTCTTCCCTTTGTTCATTTGTTTGATTTTTCTTAAATTCCACATATGAATGAAATCAAATGGTATTTGTCTTTCTCTGACTAGCTTATTTGACTTAGCATTATACCATTTAGATACATCCATGTTGTTGCCAATGGCAGGATTTCATTAATTTTATAGCTGAATAGTATTCCATCTTCTTTATCCATTCATTAATCCATGGACACTTGGGCTGCTTTCATAGTTTGGCTATTGCAAATAATACTGCAATAAACATAGGGTGCATATATCACTTTGACTCAGTGTTTTCATATTTGTGTAAAAACCTGGTGATTGGGCAGCCCCGGTGGGGCAGCGGTTTAGAGCCACCTGCAGCCGAGGGCATGATCCTGGAGACCCTGGATCGAGTCCCACGTCAGGCTCTCTGCATGGTGCCTGCTTCTCCCTCTGCCTGTGTCTCTGCCTCTCTCTCTCTCTTTCTGTGTCTCTATGAATAAATAAATTTAAAAAATCTTTAAAAAAACCCTGGTGATTACTGGATCATATGGTAATACTATTATTAACTTATTGAGGAACCACTATAACTTTCCATAGTGGCTGCACCAGTTTGCATTCCCACCAACAGTGCATGACTGTTCCCCTTTCTCCATATTCTTGCCAACACTTGTTTCTTGTGTTTCATTTTAGCCATTCTGACAGGTGTGAAGTGACACCTCATTGTGCTTTTGATTTGATTTCACTGATGATGAGTGTTGTTGAGCATCTTTTCTGTGTTTTTTGGCCATCTGTATGTCTTCTTTGGAGATATGTCTGTACATGTTTTTACTTGGATTATTTGTATATTTTGTGTTGACTTGTATAAGTTCTTTATATATTTTGGATACTAATCCTTTCTTAAAAGATTTATTTATTTATTTAAAAGAAAGAGGGAGACAAGCAGACTCCCCACTGAGCAGGGGGGCCTGATGCAGGGCTCATTTCCAGTACCCTGAGATCATGACCCAAGCCGAAATCAAAAGTTGATGCTTAACCAAGTGAGCCACCCAGGCACTCCAGTAGGTTTTCTTTTAGTTTTGTTCATTGTTTCCTTTGTTGTCAAAAAACTTTATTTTTATGCAGTCCCAATAGTTTATTTTCACTTTTGTTTTCCTTGCATCAGAAGTCATATCTATAAGATGTTGTTATGGCCAATGTCTGAGAACTTACTGCCTGTGCTCTCTTCTAGGACTTCATGATTTCGGGTCTCACATTTAGGTATTTAATTCATTTTGAGTTTACTTTTGTGTATGATGTAAGAAAGCGGTCTAATTTCTTTCTTCTACATGTAACTGTCCAGTTTTCCTGGGGCACCATTTGTTGAAGCAACTGTCTTTTTTTCCCATTGCATATTCTTGCCTCCATTGTTGAAGATGAATTAATCATGTAATCACTGGTTTATATCTGGGATTTATATTCCATTCCATTGATCTATGAGTCTATTTTATGCCAGTACCATATTCTTTTGATTACTACAGCTTTGTTATATGAGTTAAAATCTGGAATTACAATACTTCTGGGTTTGTTTTTCCTTCTTTTTTTTTAAGATTTTATTTATTCATGACAGACACAGAGAAAGAGAGAGAGGCAGAGACACAGGCAGAGGGAGAAGCAGGGCTCCCTGCAGGGAGCCTGAGGTGGGACTCCATCCCCAGTCTCCAGGGTCACACCCTGGGCTGAAGGCGGCGCTAAACCACTGAGCCACTCAGGCTGCCCGTGGGTTTGTTTCTTTGTTTTT
Source organism: Canis lupus familiaris (assembly GCF_011100685.1). NCBI lineage: Eukaryota > Metazoa > Chordata > Mammalia > Carnivora > Canidae > Canis > Canis lupus. The sequence continues at coordinate 57,674,685 of NC_049260.1, read as the reverse complement.
CAAGATTGCCCTAGCTATTTGGGGTATTTGTGATTCCATACAAATATTAGGATTGTTTCCTCTAGTTCTATGAAAAATGCTGTTGGTATTTTTTTTTTTTTTTTTTTTTTTTTTGCTGTTGGTATTTTGATAGAGATTCCATTAAATGTGTAGATTGCTTTGGATAGTATAGACATTTTTACAATATTTGTTCTTCCAACCCATGAGCATTTGTCTTTCCATTTGTTGATGTCATCCTCAATTTCTTTTTTTTTAAGATTTTATTTATTGATGAGAGACACAGAGAGAGGCAGAGACATAGGCAGAGGGAGAAGCAGGCTCCATACAGGAAGCCCGATGTGGGACTCGATCCCAGGACTCTGGGATTATACCCTGAACCAAAGGCAGATGCTCAACCACTGAGCCACTCAGGTGTCCCTTCAATTTCTTTTATCAGTGTTTTATAGTTTCCATAGTACAGGTCTTTCACTTCCATGGTTAAGTTTATTCCTAGGTATTTTATTATTTTTGCACAATTGTAAAAAGGAGTTTTCTTAATTTCTCTTTCTGCTGATTCATTAAAAACACAAATTCAAAATGATATATGCACCCCTATGTTTATTACACCATTATTTTTAATAGCCAAGATAGGGAAGCAGTCTAAATGTCCATCAATAAACGAATGGATAAGAAAGATGTGGTATATATATAATGAAGATGATGTATTATATTGATTGATATGCAAATGTTGAACCACCTTTGTGTCCCTGGAATAAATCCTACTTGATTGTGGGAGAGGATTTTTTAATGTATTGTTGAATTCAGAGTAATGTCTTCATATAAATTTGGAAGCTTTCCTTCCTTTTCTATCTTGGAATACTTTGAGAAGAATATGTATAAACTTTTTAAGTGTATGGCAGAATTCACCAAATTCTGGTCTTAGAATTTCATCTGGTCCTGTTCAAATTTTCTATTTTCCCTGTTTCAGTTTTGTGAGGTTGTGTTTCTAGGAATTTATTCATTTCTTCCTCGTTGTCCAATTTTTTTGGCATATAGTTTTTTATAATATTCTCTTAAAATCCTTTGTTTCTGTGGTGTTGGTTGTTATTTATCCTTAATTTCTGATTTTATTTGAGTCCTCTCTCATTTTTTCTTGATAAGTCTGGCTAAAGAGTTCTCAATTTTATCATTCCAAATAACTGGCTCTTGGTTTCATTGATCTTTTCCATTTTTCTTTGTCTCTAGTTTATTTCTGCTCAAATCTTTATTATTTCCTTTACTACCTTTGGCCTTTGTTTATTTTTAAAAAGATTTATTTTAAAAATAAATATTTAGGGAGAGGGAGAGAGAAAAAAATGGGAGAGGAGCAGAGGAAGAGAATCTCAAGCCAACTCTCCCCCCCGCCCAGCACAAAGCCCAACATGGAGCTCAATCCCATGAAACCTGAGATTATGACCTGAGCCAAAACCAAGAATCAGATGCCCAACTGACTGAACTATCCCAGTGCCCCTGCTCATTCTTTTTTCTATCTCCTTGAGGTTTAACATTAGGTTGTTTATTGGAGATTTTTCTTGTTCCTTGAACTAGGTCTATATTGCTATAAACTTCCTTTTTAAAACTGCTTCTCTTGCATCCTAAAGGTTTTGACCATTGTGTTTTCACTTCCTTTTGTCTAAGAAATTTTTAAAATTTCTTCTTTGATTTGTTGGTTCACCTATTCATTGTTTAATAGCATTTTGTTTAGCCTTCATATATCTGTGTTCCTTCCAGATTTTTTCTTGCAATTGATTTCTAGTTTCAAACTGCTGTGGTCAGAAAGGATGCTTGATATGATTTCAATCTTTTAAAATTACTTGATAATTGTTCTGTTGCCTAACATATGATTTCTTCTGGAAACTGTTCCATGTGCACTTGAAATGAATGTGTATTCCTCTGTATTTTTATTCAATGTTCTGTATATATCTATGAGGTCATTCTGTTCTAATGTGTTGTTCAAAGCCTCATTTTCCTTACTGATTTTCTGTCTGGATGATCTGTCCATTGATGTAAGTAGGGTGTTAATATCCACTACTATTATTATATTACTGTGAATTTCTACTTTTATGTTTGTTCACATTTTTTTAATCTATCATGGTGTCCCCATGCTTCTTGCATAGATATTTATCAGTTATACTCCGTTCTTCATCTGATCTCTTTATCATCATGTACCACCTTTCTCTCTTGCTACAGTCTTTGTTTTAAAGTCTATTTTGTCTGATATAAGTAATGCTACCCCCGATTATTTTTTTGCTTCCATTTGCATGGTGTATGGTTTTCTATTCCTTCACTTTTATTCTGTGTGTGTCTTCAGATCTGAAGTGAATCTTTTGCAGGCAGCATATAGATGAGTTTTCTTTTTTTTCTTATTTTTCTACTTTATTTTTTATTAGTTTCAGTTGTACAATTTAGTGATTCAATATTTCCATACAATACTCAGTGCTCATCACAACAAGTACACTCCTTATCCCCACCACCTATTTAACTCATCTCTCACCCACCTCCCCTCTGGTCACCATTAGTTTGTTCTCAATAGTTAAGATTCTGTTTCTTCGTGTACCACATCTCTTTCTCTCATTCCCCCCCCCCATTTGCTCATTTGTTTCTTAAATTCCACATATGAGTGAAATCACATACTATTTGTCTTTCTTTGATTGACTTATTTTGCTTAGCATAATACTCTCTAGCTCCATCCATGTCATTGCAAATGGCAAGATTTCATTACTTTTTATAGTTAATATTCACACACACACACACACACACACACACACACACATCACATCTTCTTTACCCACTCTTTGGTCAAACTGTTTCCACAGCTTAGCTACTGTAGATAAAGCTATAATGAGCATTGGGGTGCATATATCCCTTTGAATTAGTATTTTTTTATTCTTTGGGTAAATAACTAGTAGTGCAATTACTGGATCACAATAGTAGTTCTATTTTTAACTTTTTGAGGAACCTCCATAGTGTTTTCCAGAGTGGCTGCGCCAGTTTGCATTCCCACCAAAACTGCAAGAGGGTCCCTAAAAACATTAGGGACCTAATGTCCCATCCTAATGTAACCTCAAAGACAGAAAAAAAAGTGGTTGCAGATCTCATATTTAGGTCTTCAATCCATTTTGAATGTATTTTTTATGTGGTGTAAGTAAGTGGTCCAGTTTCATTCTTTTGCATGTTGCTATCTAGTTTTCCCAATACCATTTGTTGAAAAGGCTATCTTTTTCCCATTGGATATTCTTTCCTGTTTTGTCATAATTGTGGGTTTATTCTGGATTTTCTGTTCTGTTCTTGTGCCAGTACCTATGTGTCTGTTTTTGTGCCAGTACCATACTGTTTTGATCACCACAGTATTTGTAATATAACTTGAAGTCCAGAATTGTGATGCCTCCAGCTTTGCCTTTCTTTTTAAAGATTGCTTTGGCTACTTAGGGGTCTTTTGTGGTTCCATACAGATTTTAGAATTGTTTGTTCTAGCTCTGTGAAACATGCTACTGGTATTTTGTTAGGGATTGCATTCAATGTGTAGATTGCTTTGGGTAGTATAGACATTTTCATAATATTTATTCTTCAAATCCATGAGCACAGAATGTTTTTCCATTTCTTTGTGTCATTTTCACTTTCTTTTATAAGTGTTCTATAGTTTTCAGAGTACAGATCTTTCACCTCTGGTTAGGTTTATTTGTAGGTATCTTTTGGTTTTTGGTGCAATTATAAATAGAATTGGTTATTTGATTTCTATTTCTGCTGCTTCATTATTGGTATATAGAAATGCAACAGATTTCTGTATATTGATTTTATATCCTGTGATTTTATTGAATTCATGTATCAGATTTACCAAAATTTTATTGGAGTCTTTTGGGTTTTCTATATAGAGTATTATGTCATCTGCAAATAGTGAGTTTGACTTCTTGCTGATTTGGATGCATTTTACTTCTTCTTCTTGTCTGATTGCTATGGCTAGGACCTCCAGTACCATGTTAAATAACACTGGTAAGAGTGGACTTACCTATCTTGTTCCTGACCATAGAGGAAAGGTTCTCAGTTTTCCCCATTGAGGATGATACTAGGTTTGTGTTTTTCATAGATAGGCTTTGTTAGGTATATTCCCTCTAAACTTATTTTATTGAGGGTATTTATATCATGAATGGACATTGTATTTTGTCAAATGCTTTTTCTGAATCTATTTAAAGGGTCATATGGTTCTTAACTTTCTTTTGTTAATGTAGTGTATCATGTTGATTAATTTGCAAATACTGAACCACCCTTGCAACCCAGGAATAAATCCCACTTGATCCCAGTGAATGATTATTTTTACTGTATTGTTGGATTCAATTTGCTAGAATTTCATTGAAAAATTTTGTGTCCATGTTCATCAGGAATATTGATTGTAGTTCTCTTTTCTAGTGGAGTCTTTTTCTGTTTTTTTTTAGGTTATTTATTTTTTAGTAATCTCTATATCCAATGTGGGGCTCAAACTCATGACCCTGAGATCAAGAGTCATATGCTATTCATATGAAATGAATGAAAGAACCAGCTAGGCACGTTTTTATCTGGTTTTGGTATCAGGGTAATGCTGGCCTTATAGAATGAATTTGGAAGTTTTACTTCCTTTTCTGGTTTTTGGAATAGTTTGAAAAAGCACTAACTATTCTTTAAATGTTTGGTAGAATTCACCTGTGAGGCTATCTGGCCCTGGACTTTGGTTTGTTGGGAGATTTTTGATTACTGATTCAATTTCTTCACTGGTTATTGGTCTTTTCAAGTTTTCCATTTCTTCCTCTTTCAGTTTAGGATTTTTAAAATATATATATATATACTTATTTATTTCAGAGAGAGAGAGAGAACAAGCAGGAGGAGCAGGAATGGGAGAAGCAGGCTCCCCATGGAGTAGAGAGCCTAATGGGGGATTTGATCCCAGGATCCTAGGATTCCAGGATCATGACCTGAGCCAAAGGCAGATGCCCAACCAACCAAGCCACCCAGGCTCCCCTCAGTTTAGGTATTTTATATGTTTCTAGGAATTTATCCATTTCTTCTAGGTTCGCCAGTTCATTGGCATATATTTTTTCATAATATTCTCTTATATTTTTTTGTATTTCTGTGGTGTTGGTTTTTCTTTCTCCTTTCTCCTTTATGATTTTATTTATTTGGATCCTTTCTCTTTCTGATAAGTCTAGCTAGCTAGAGGTTTATCAATTTTTTAGCGGTCAATCACTTTTACTATTTTTCTCCATGTACTAGCTCCTAGTTTCATTGATCTGTTCTATTGTGTGTTTAGTTTCTATATCATTTATTTCTGCTCTAATCTTTATTATTTCACTCCTGCTGGCTTTAGGCTTTGTTTGTTGTTCTTTTTATAGCTCCTTTAGATATAGTGTTAGGTTGTTTGAGATTTTTCTTGTTTCTTGAAGTAGGCCTGTTTGCTATATACTTCCCTCTTAGGACTGCTTTTGCAGTATCCCAAAGGTTTTGTACCACTGTGTTTTCCTGTTCATTTGCTTCCATGTATTTTAAAATTTCTTCTTTGATTTCCTGGTTGACCCATTCATTGCTTAGTAGCATGTTGTTTAACCTCCATTTATTTCTGGTCTTCCCAAATTTTTTCTTCTGGTTGACTTCAAGTTTCATAGTGTTGTGATCAGAAAAGTTGCCTGGTATGATCTCAACCTTTTTGTATTTGTTGAGGTCTGATTTCTGACCTAATATTGATCTATTCTGGAGAATGTCCCATGTGCACTTGAAAAGAATGTGTATTCTGTTTTAGGATGGAATGTTCTGAATATATCTGTTAAGTCCATCTGGTCCAGTGTGTCATTAAAATTCTTTGTTTCCTGGCTGATTTTTTGTGATTATCTGCCCATCAATGTTAGTAGCGTGTTACAGTCCTTTACTATTATGATATTATGAATGAGTTCCTTCATGTTTATTATTAACTGTTTTTATATATTTGGGTCTCCCATTTTGGGTGCATAAATAATTAAAATTGTTAGACCTTATTGGATTGTCCCCTTTATATATATCATAGTATAGTACCCTTTATCTCTTGTTATAGTCTTAGTTTTAAAGTCCAGTTTTTCCAGTATAAGTATTGCTATTCCTTTCGCCATCGTTCTGTGTGGTAAATATTTCTTCATCCTCTCATTTCAATTGGCAGGTGTCTTTAGGTCTAAAATGAGTCTCTTATAAGCAGCATATTTTTTTTTAAATCCATTCTGAAACCTTATGTCTTTTCTTTTTTTATTTTTTTTAAAGATTTTATTTATTTATTCATGAGAGACACACACAGAGAGAGAGAGAGAGGCGCAGAGACACAGGCAGAGGGAGAAGCAGGTTCCATGCAAGGAGCCGGATGTGGGACTCGATCCTGAGTCTCCAGGATCACACCCCGGGCTGCAGGCGGCGCTGAACTGCTGCGCCACCGGGGCTGCCCACCTTATGTCTTTTGATTGGAGCATTTAGTCCATTTATATTCAGAGTGATTATTGATAGATATGAATTTAGTGCCATTGTATTACCTGTTATTTCATTGTTTCTGGAGATTTTCTCTGACACTTTCTTGTCTTTGTCACTTTGGGTCTTTTTTTCCCACTCAAAGAGTCTCCTTTAATATTTCTTGCAGGGCTGGTTTAATGGTCATGAATTCTTTTATTGTTCATTTGCCTGGGAATCTCTTTCTCCTTCTATTCCAAGTGATGACCTTGCCAGATAGAATATTCTTGGCTGCAGATTATTCCCATTCAGCATGTTGAATATATCATGCCACTTTCTTCTGGCTTGCCAAGTTTCTGTTGTGAGATCTCCAGCTAGTATAATGCGTATTCCCTTGTAAGTTAAGGACTGTTGTGCTGCTGCTTTTGAGATTTTTTATCACTGTATTTTGCAAATTTAATTACAATATATCTTGGTGTTGGCCTGCTGTTGTTTAGTTTGATGGGAGTTCTCCGTGCCTCCTGAATCTGGAAGTCTTTTCTTTCCCCAGATTAGGGAAGTTTTCAGTTATGATTTCCTCAAAGAAAGAAATTCTCTGACCCTTGTTTCTCTCTTCTTCTTTTGGGACTCCCATAATATGAATGTTATTATGTTTGATGGAGTCATTGAGTTCCCTAAGTCTAGTCTCATGTGTTCCATAACTCCTTCTCTCTTTTGTTCAACTTCATTGATTTTAATTATTTTGTCTTCTTGGTCACTAATTCCTTCCTCTGCTTCTTCCAGCCTGCTGTTCATTGCAACCAATCTATTTCTAATCTTGTTTATTACATTCTTCATTTCTGACTGATTCTTTTTTAACTCTTTTATCTCTGTGGTAAGGGTCTTCCATTCTTTCTCAAGCCCAGTGAATCCTAATGCTTTAACTTCTCCATCAGGCATGGTACTTATATTTGTTTCATTTAGACTCCTGGCTGTAGCCTTATCTTGTTCTTTCATTTGGAATGAATTCCTCCATCTTGGCATTTGTCTAAGTGTCTGCCTTCTCCTGTGTGTTAGAAATGCCAGTTTTGCTTACTGTCCCTGAGAGTAATGGCTTTATGAAGAGGTCGTGTAGTGTCCATGGCCTGGAGCTTCAAGAAATATCTCTATTGTGTGCTGTGTAAACTCTGGTATTGTATTTTGGCTGCTCTATCCTTCAGACCAGTCATCTGCAGAAGATCTCTTGCCTGCAGTGGGCCAGTATTTAGTCCTTGGCCTGAATGCAGCAAGTTTTAAGTTGGTGTGCTCTGGCCCGCTTGTTACATGAGACCTGAAATTACTTCCACTAGAACTGAAGCCCTGTAGAATTCTCTGTTTGGGAGATGTGTTACAGGCAGGGTCTCCTGGGAAAGGATCCCACCACACTGGGACTGAGGCAAGCTTGACCAAGAAGGGCAGTCCAATCAGGGTGCAGGTATGTGGGGCTTGGTTTAAGCAAGTTAGGCAGCCAGTGTCAGAATTGCAATGCTTCCCACAGATGGCTCTGTGTTTATCCTGAGGAGCAACGGAGGGAAATGGTGCTAACCAGCTCCCTAGTCCCTGGAGAAGTGTCTCTGTAAATATTGCCTCTCAGGGATGCACTGGGAGAACAAATAATCTACCCTCTGTGTGCCCCAGGTCTTCTTCATATAGCTGTTTCCATGCTGTCTGCCTCCAGGTTGTTTGCCTGCCTTCTTTCCAGGAGTAGGCCAGTACCCCCAGTGCTCTATCTCAGCCAAACCTGCTGACCTTTAATGTGATTGAACAATTCTATAAGTTAATCTTACAAACAGTCAAACCTTCAAGATAATAGTAGTCTGAGCAGACTCCCTATTTTCAATAGCCCAAGAGATGCTGTGCCAGAAATACCAGTTAAGCTATACCCAAATTTCTAACTCCTACGAACTATGTAATTAATGTTTGTTCTCTTAAGCCACTACATTTTGGGGCAATGTTTGTTACATCACAGTAGATATTTCATAAACCCTCTTATAAAGAAAAAAAGATTAAACTTTTAAGAGTAGTCCTGAAAAATATACTAGATGGTAGTAGTTTCCAGTGCTAATAAAATATTATTAGAATACATCATAGCCTCTTCAAATGGATTCTAGAAATAGTTCTTGACAATTATCTGTTATACTTCTGAAATGATCTTTATAGAGAAGGAGACAACATTTATAAGCAGAATCAGTTTCTGTAGTGAGTTTGTAAGTCTCTGGCCAAACTAGGAAAAATATGTGACCACAAGGTGGCAGTAGCATACCACGAGCTTTGTTCAGGTAGTACTTTATAGATTTCTATGAAGAATAGGGAATGGGTTAGTTCCTTACAGCATAGGACCTTCCAGAGTCTCACCACTCAGAAGACGAGGAGGCAAAGAAACTTCAAAGAAAGAAGGGAATAGGAAAAGGGTCTTACTGTCTATGTAATACCATTCAGCAGCAAGATGGGACTCTTGCTGGGCAAGAGTCCACAGGGCAGCAGTGGCTTGGAGTCGTTTATAGCACAGGGTTTATCTTATCTGTGGCCAGATTTACAAGTGCAGCTTTACAAAGCATGCAGATCAGGCAAGTCCCAAACGGCTAAACATATGCCGTTATAAGGGCTGCATTTAAAGCAACTGCATAAAATGTATACATTTGTAAAAATTGTATGAATTTTTAAATGTGTAAAAAACTGAGTTTGCCACTAGTGGGTGTTTAAGCTAATTGTTCTGGCCTGCTGTGAAGGAAATACAGGACTAATACACAGGGGCCATTTTTGGTTTATTTATATAACAGCTTGCCATCCACTTAATATGAAGACAATCTTCAGTGATATAGAGGTCTTCGTAAGTATATTTAATATTTAGAATATGTCATTCAAGACAAAATGGCCTCTTCCCATTGTATGTCATGGGAATTCTTCATTTGGTTCTCTATAGGGTAAATCACAATTAAATATTTACCTTGGGAAAGGATTTTTTGTTGTTGTTGCCAACATAAATTGTTATCAACATTAGTAGGTAAGAAATTAGGGGTTGCCTTATGATTTGTTTGCTACAAACTTATTTTTAAAAATGATGGACCAAGGGGTGTTGTTACCTAAACATATTTCCCAGACTTAAGAAAATACTCAGCTACTATGAATTCTAAATGTATATAAAATAATTTACTTGCTTTCCAATGTTTTTATTAATGCCTGCAATTGCAATTTACTCTTCAATAATTGGCATATTTAATACTGTTATAGTAAAAAACACAAAACATTTTTTATTTCTATTAGTCTACAAAAAATCTTGATGACAGACACTTGTGAATATATTAGGAAATATTTTATTTGGAGAATATAGTATCATTAATATAGCCCAACTTAAAATTACTGCTAAGCTGGGACACCTGGGTGGCTCAGGGTTGAGCATCTGCCTTCGGCTCAGGGCGTGATCCTGGAGTCCTGGGATCGAGTCCCACATCGGGCTCCCTGCGTGGAGCCTGCTTCTTCTTCTGCCTATGTCTCTGCCTCTGTGTGTGTCTCATGAAAAAATAAATGGAATTTTTCAAAATTAAAAAAGTACTGATAAGCAGTTATAATGGTTCTTAAAAATAAATTTTCCAGAGTAGGGTATAACTGCTTTACTGGTAAACCTTTCTTGTTCATTTTTTAGAGGGGGAAGGGGCAAAAGGGAGGAAAAGAATCTTAAGCGGGCTCCACACCTGGTGCAGAGCCCAATGCAAGGATCAATCTCATAACCAGAGCCAAAATCAAGACTTTTAAAGTTAACATTTGACAATATTATGAAATAGAAATGAGGATTTTAATCTAATTGTTAAAAGTCAGTCTTCCAAAATTAATTTGAGCATTCTAAGCCCTGAGATTTAAATTTGTAAGTGTTGTTTCTTACTACTTCGAGTTACACACCCATAGAGTTGTTGTATTAGTCAGGGTTCTCCAGAGAAACAGTGTTCTGTTTCTGTTACATATATACACACAACTTTATGTGTTATATACATACTTATGTACACACAGACATATATATACAAATGTGTAAAAGACTTATTTTTTAAGATTTTATTTATTTACTTGAGAGAGTAAAAGGAGGACCAGAGGGAGAGGGACAAGCAGACTCTGCACTGAACACACAGCTGGACGTGGGTCTCAATCCTACGACCCTGAGATCATGACCTGAGTCAAAATCAAGAGTGGGATGCTTAACCAACTGAGCCACCCAGACTCCCTGAGAGAAGATTTATTATAGGATTTGGTTCATGTGGTTATGAATGCTGTCTGTCAACTGGACAAATGGAAAATCTGGTGGTATAATTCAGTCTGAGTCTGAAGTTGTGGGAACTAGGGGAAACAATGGTTTAACTCTTAGTCAAGATTGAAAGCCTAGGGGAGGGGCAAGAGGTGCTGGTAGAAGTCCTGGAATCTGAAGCCTGGGAACCAGGAGCTCAAATGTCTGAGAAGGAGAGAGAATTCCTTTGCCTTTATTATTATTATTATTTAAATTAAATTCATTAACATATAATGTATTATTGGTTTCAAAGTTAGAGCATAGCATTCCTTTGCCTTTCTGTTCTATTCACTCCCTGAACAGATTGGATGGTGCCCATCCACAGAGTTGTAAGATATTATGTAGCCTACTCATTCAAATATTAATCTCTTCTGGTTACACTCTCACAGACACACTCAGAAAAAAATGTTTTAACAGCTATATGGGCATCACTTAGCCCAGTCAAGTTGAAGCCTGCTGTAACTTTGTTAAATTAACATTTGTTAAGAACTGCAGGTTGTCAAATGGTGATTCACAGCTCAACAAAAGACTGCCAGGGGAAGTAAAATAGATAACTTTGTTATTCACAGGTCCTGGTGGAGGTACATAGCATCCTCAAGGGGCCACACAGGAGAGTTCAAGGAAGGGTGCAGGCAGAGACAGCAGGGAAGGAGCTGGGGCACATGCCTTTATTAGGATCTTCAGGTAGAGTGCTTTGGGGTTCTCAGGCTACAGCCAGATTAGGCAATGCAAAACAAAAAGAGCAGGGTTTTGGTCAGTTTCTTGGAGGTGTTATATAAGGTGCACAAGGGGAAGGCTCTGGAAGATGGGGAGAACACTTATCAAAAGGGCAGTTGAGGTAGTCATATCAGGAACTTATATTTAGTTGTAACTCTATGCGCTGTTATCTAGGGCATGCATTCTTGGGAGGACTAGTGTCAGTCAAGGTTCCTGCAGACTCTTGGCCATACAAAATGGATGCTGAGGCAGCAAAATTATGGAGTTTAGCAAAAGTCCCCAAAACACATAAATTAATCTCATGGTAGTCACTACATATTACTTCTCATCTATCCTCCATTTAAAAAATACATCTGCAATGGGAACATGGAGAAATAAAAAAACATTCTGGTAAACAAATAAGAAAATGTATAATAGAATATATAACATTTTAAAATATATGTATGAAACATGTATGGTATTAGGTCATGATACTGAATACAATTAAATATATTTTATAATCATATGATACCCTGCACTGAATTTTTTAAAAACTAAAATCTCACATATTAATTCAACAAATGAAAAACTGATGTACAATGAAAAGCTCAAACTTAAAAATAGGTTCTACATAAAAGGTTTACTTATAATGTATTTTCTTTTTTAAAAAAGATTTTATTTATTTATTTATTCATTCATGAGAAACACAGAGACAGAGAGAGGCAGAGACACAGGCAGAGGGAGAAGCAGGCCCCATGCAGGGAGCCTGACATGGGACTCCATCCCAGGTTTCCAGGATCAGGCCCTGGGCCGAAGGCGGCGCTGAACCACTGAGCCACCCAGGCTGCCCTGTATTTTCATTTTGTCATTGATTTCATCACTGAATCATACAAAAATATTTATCGAACACAACTTAGTAGGAGGGCACTGTACTAACTTCTGAGATTGTGTTTAGAATACTGTTAATTCTACTGATCAAATTGGGGAAAACTGGCATCCTTACTACACTGAGTCTTCCAATCCATGGACACACTATGTCTCTCACCTAATTTAGGTCATTGACTTTCCACCAGAATTTTGAAGCTGAAAGGTTATTTAACTATAAATTTAAGTGCTTTCATTAATATGGACTTATTTAGATTTTCTGTTCTTTGGAGCGTTGTAATAGTGTTTTAATATTTTTAAATATTTTTGGGGTATTAGTAATGTCTCCTCTTTTACTCCTAATTAGAATAATTTTGTATTGTCTCTTTTCTTGCAGATTTTGGCTGGTAGCTTATCAAATTAATGATTTTAAAAACTTAATGCTTTTACCAATTTCCCTTCAGTGTTTCCCACTTCCCAACTTCTTGGTCTTTGTTCTCATATTTATTATTCATTACTGTTGTTTGCCATCATTTTGTTTTTTCTAGCTTTTTCAAAGGAAAGTTTCAATTGATTTAAAACCTTTCTGTAATTCCAATATAAGCACTCAATGTTAAAAATCTCCAAGTTCTATGTTAGAAACATCCCAGTTTTGATATATTTCCTTTTCATTCAGTACAAAATATTTTCTAATTTGCACTGAAATTTCTTAAACCAATCAGCTTTTGGTTGATTGGTTACTTTCCAAATGTTGTGGTAATTATTAGATGTTTCTGTTATTGATTTCTACTTTAATTCCATTATTGCCACAAATAATGCTTTCTGTGACTATATTACATTTGATCAGATTTTCTTTTGGTCAGGCATATGGTGAATACTGCTGAATGTTTCAAGTGAATGAATCTGCGATCTACTGTTGTGGAATGGAGTATTCCATAAATGTCATTTAAGTCAAGTTGATTGATAGTGTTCAGACTTCCACATCCATTATATTTTCTGTCTATATGTTTTAATAAAGAAAAATGAGACAACATATGAAAAAAAAGATAATAAATTAATGAATAATGAAAGTATAGTTAAAGTCTCCTAGAATAATTTTGGATCTATTTCTATTTTGATTTTTTGTTTCATGTATGTTGAAAACCTGCAGTTAGCTGCAACCAAATTTAGGAATAACATAAGTAATTTTCTCTGTTCTCAAGTCTTGTCATGCCATCCTTCTTTTGATTCATGTTCACAAGGTTTATAATTTATCTTCCTATTACTTGTAACATAACTTTGTTATTCTATTTAAAGTGAGTATTCTTTTTCTTCTGGGTGATTTATATTTTTAACAAGTTATATTTAAATAATCATGCAGACACATAATATTGCAAAGACAGTATTGAAAGTTACTCATACCTCTCATCTAATTTTCCCCACAGTTAAAATTTTAGCATAACTATAGTACAATATCAAATCCAGAAAATCAATATTAATACAAAGTTTGTGTATAATTCCATGCTATTTTATTTCATATGGAGATTGGTGTAGCCACCACAGCAATCTAAATTCAGAACTATCCCATTATTGCAAATATATCCCTCGTGCTACTCCTTTATAATCACGCTCACCAATACCCTCTGCCATACCTAACAGATGACAATAATGTTTCCATCTGAATAATTTTATTAAGTAATCATGCATATGTGAGCGTTTGAAACAAGTGTTTCCTTCATTAGACTACCCCTGAGAAATATCCAATTTTTGGTGTATGTCAATATTTCATTCTTTTTATTGCTGAGTAGTATTCCATGGTATGGATGTACCACAAAATTTTAACCATTCACCTGTTGAAGGAAATGTAAATTGACTTGTTTGTGACTATTCCAAATAAAACTGTTGTAAATATTTAAATATAGGCTTTTGGGTAGGTACTTTTCATTTCTCTAAGATAAAAACCCATGACTGCAATTATTGAGTATTACTGTGTGTTCAGTTTTAAAAGAAACTTCTAAAGTGGTTTCTAAAGAGTGGATATACAATGTGATATACCTATCAGAGATGTATGAGTGACAGTTTCTCCACATCTTCATCAGAATTTTGTATGGTTAATTTTATATATTTTAACTTTTGTAACAAGTATGTAATTTTATGTCATCATGGTATTAGTTCAGATTTCCCTAATTGCTAACAATTTTCAGTATCTTTCCATGTCCTTAGTAACATTTCTCTAGCCTTATCAGTAAAATGCTTTTACATGTCTTTTGCCCCAATTTCTAACTATATGGTTTGCATTTTGATTGTTGAGTTTAAAGGTCATTTATGTATTTTAGGCACAAGTCCAGTAACATATTAGTGTTTTGTGAATATTTTTTCTGAAAATGCAGACTGTCTTTCCATTTTCTTCATAGGAAACTATGCAGAGTAAAAGCATAAAAGACGTAATCCAACTTATCAATTAATTTTCTTTAATGGATTGTGCTTTTGTTTTCATGATTAAGAATACCTTGCCAAGCACTAGATCATATATTTTCACCTATCATTAGATCTAAAAGTTTTATTGTTTTGAATATTTAAGCTTATGATCAATTTTGAGTTAATTTGGGTAGAAGATATATGAGGCTTAGGCCAAGGTTTATTTTATTTATATTTAATTGATCCAGAACCTACTATTGAAAATACCATCTTTATTCTATTGAACCGCTTTTAGAAATTTGTCCAGGGATCCCTGGGTGGCGCAGCGGTTTAGCTCCTGCCTTTGGCCCAGGGCGTGATCCTGGAGACCCGGGATCGAATCCCACGTCAGGCTCCCGGTGCATGGAGCCTGCTTCTCCCTCTGCCTGTGTCTCTGCCTTTCTCTCTCTCTCTCTCTCTCTCTCTCTCTCTGTGTGTGTGTGACTATCATAAATAAATAAATTTAAAAAAAAAGAAAAGAAATTTGTCCAAAGCAAGTCCAAAATAGGTATATTTCTGTGGTCCCATTTTTGGGTTCTCTATTCTGTTTCATTGATATGTCTCTTTCCCCTCATCAAAACCATGCCGACCTGATAATGGTGACAATTCAAAGTCTTAAAATCAGGTAGACTGATAACATGCACTATATAAATCTTTTAATAAATTGTTTAAGCCATTTGAGTTACATTTTCTTTCCTACTGAGGGACATAGCAGGTGCTTCCAAGTTTGGGCAATTATGAATACAGCTGCTACAAACATACATTTGCACATGTGTCTGTGGACATAAATTTTTAATTCCAATGGGTAAATAACAAGCACAACTGGTGGGTCATAAGGCAAGAGTATGTTTACTTTTGTAAGAAGCTGCTGAAGTATCTTCTGAAGTGGCTGGCTAAACCATTGTGTAATCCCACCAGCAATGTATAAGAGCTCCTATTACTACAGACCCTCAAGAAAATTTGGAGTTGTGTTCTGGATTTTGATCAATCTATTAGGTGTGTAGTGGTATCTCCTTGTTTTAATTTGCATTTCTCTGATAGCATATAATGTGGAATGTCTTTCATGTGCATATTTACCATCTGTGTATCTTCTTTGGTGAGATGTAAGTTAAATTCTTTGGCCCATTTTATTTTTTAAAAAGTTTCTTTCTTTCTCTTTCTTTCTTTCTTTCTTTCTTTCTTTCTTTCTTTCTTTCATGAGAGACAGAGAGAGAGAGAGAGAGGCAGAAACAGGCAGAGGGAGAAGCAGGCTCCAAGCAGGGAGCCTGATGTGGGACTCGATCCTGGGACTCCAGGATCATGCCTTGGGCATGAAGGTGGGCACTAAACCGCTGAGCCATGCAGGGATCCCCTCTTTGGCTCATTTTAAAATCAGATTCCATTCTTATTGCTGTATATTTTGGCTAATAGTCTTTTATCAGATGTCAGTGTCTTGCAAATATTTTCAGTGTCTTTTACCAGTGTCTTGCAAAGCCAGTTTCTGGGTTGTCTTCCTACTCTCTTGGCATTGTCTTTTGCAGAACACATGTTTTTAATTGTAATGAAATCTAGCTTTTCAATGATTTTTTTCATGGATTGTGCCTTTGGTGTTGTACCAAAAAAAGTCACTGCCATATCCAAGGTCATTTAGGTTTTCTCCTATCCTACCTTCTAGGAGTCTTATAATTTTGCATTTTACATTTAGGTCTATGATCAATAAGTTAGTTTTTGTATAAGGTGTAAGGTTTGTGTCTACATTCATTTTTTTCACATTGTGTAAGTCCCAACTGTTCCAGCAGCACTTGTTGAAGGTAGGATCTTTGCTGCATTGTATTGTCGTTGCTCCTTTGTCAAGGATTAGTTACCTATATTTATGCAGCTATATTACTGGACTATTTATGCTATCATATTGATCTGTTTTTTTTTGTTTTCTTTTGTTTTGGCCAAAACCACACTGTCTTAATTGCTGCAGCGTAGTAGTAGTAGTAGTAGTAGTAGTAGTAGTAATAGTAGTAGTAGTAGATGACTATCTTCAGTTCTCTGACGTTGCTCTTTGCCTTCAATATTTGTGTTGGTAGTTTTGTCTTTTGCTTCTCCATATAAACTTAGAATTAGTTTGTCAATATCCACAAAATAATTGCTGAGATTTTTTTTGCCAATTTTAAATACAGTTTTATTTAATTATTTTTTTTTTATTGGTGTTCAATTTACTAACATACAGAATAATACCCAGTGCCCGTCACCCATTCACTCCCACCCCCCGCCCTCCTCCCCTTCTACCACCCCTAGTTCGTTTCCCAGTTACAGTTTTATTTAAGATATTGCATTTTCCACTTAACAATACAGTGCTTATAAAGTGCAATGTTGTATTTCCTTTCCCTGTGCACATATTCCATATTCAAGTATCAAGAATGCCCAGTATATTTACTATAGCAGCTTGACTTTAAAACTGCCATGGAATTTGCTACAAATTTGGGTCCTTCAAATGTGTGGAACAATGTTATATCTGTCATCAGGTTGGCTTAATCAACCTCTTCAATGGTAGGCCTAGAGGAGGCACCACCAGAGGAAGGAGCTCCACCACCAGGAAAGCCTCCAGGCATTCCTCCTGGTATGCCTCCTGCACTCTGGTATAGCTTCATAATGATGGGGTTGCAGACTTTCTCCAGCTCTTTCTGCTGATGTTCAAATTCTTCCTTCACTGCAGTCTGGTTCTTATAGAGCCAGTTGATTATTTCATTGCACTTGTCAATAATCTTCTGTTTGTCTTCATCATTGATTTTGCCCTGAAGTTTCTCATCTTCAACAGTTGCTTTCATGTTGAATGCATAAGACTTAAGTGAATTCTTGGAAGACACCTTGTCTCACTGCTTCTCATCTTCAGCTTTGTACTTCTCAGCTTCCTGGACCATGCGCTCAATGTCTTCCTTGCTCAAGCGGCCCTTGTCATTAGGAATAGTAATCTTGTTCTCTTTCCCTGAGCTTTTATCCACAGCAGACACATTGAGGATACCATTAGCATCAATATCAAAAGTGAATTCAATCTGAGGAATGCCATGAGGGGCAGGAGGTATGCCTGTGAGTTCAAACTTGCCAAGTAGGTTGTTATCCTTGGTCATAGCACGCTCACCTTCATAGACCTGAATAAGCACACCAGGCTGGTTGTCAGAGTAGGTAGTAAATGTTTGTGTCTGTTTGGTAGGAATGGTAGTATTATGCTTGATGAGCACAGTCATGACTCCTCCAGCAGTTTCAATGCCAAGAGAAAGTGGGGTGACATCCAATAGAAGCAAATCTTGAACATTTTCAGATTTGTCACCAGAAAGAATGGCTGCCTGGACAGCTGCACCATAAGCAACAGCCTCATCAGGGTTGATGTTCTTATTCAGTTCCTTTCCATTGAAGAAATCTTGCAGAAGTTTCTGAATCTTGGGGATACAGGTAGAACCACCCACCAGGACAATATCATGGATCTGAGACTTGTCTAGCTTGGCATCCTAAAGAGCTTTCTCTACAGGGTCCAGGGTGCCATGGAACAGGTCAGCATTTAATTCTTCAAACCGGGCACAAGTAACAGAGGTATAGAGGTCAATTCCTTCATACAGAGAATCAATCTCAATACTGGCCTGGGTGCTGGAAGAAAGTGTACGCTTAGCATGTTCGCAAGCCATACGAAGACGACAGACTACCCTCTTGTTTTCGCTGATGCCCTTCTTGTGTTTGCACTTGAGTTCTGCAATAAAACGGTTGACTATTCAGTTGTCAAAGTCTTCTCCACCTAAGTGGATGTCTCCAGCTGTGGACTTGACCTCAAAGATCCCATCTTCAATAGTAAGGATTGACACATCAAAAGTGCCACTCTAAATCAAAGATCAACACGTTCCTTTCAGCTCCAACCTTCTTGTCTAAGCCATAAGCAATAGCAGCAGCAGTTGGCTCATTGATGATTTGAAGTACATTGAGACCAGCAATAGTTCCAGCATCTTTGGTAGCCTGATGCTGAGTCATTGAAGTATGCAGGTGTTGTGACAACTGCATTGGTAACAGTCTTCCCAAGGTAGGCCTCTGCAATTTCCTTCATCTTTGTCAAAACAAAACATTGAAGACACCTCCTCTGGATAGAAACTTTTTGTCTCCCCCTTGTATTCTACTTGGACCTTAGGCCTGCCAGCATCATTCACCACCATGAAGGGCCAATGCTTCATATCAGATTGGACAACAGTATCATCATATCTCCATCCAATCAGGTGTTTGGCATCGAAAACCGTGTTGGTGGGGTTCATCACAACTTGATTCTTCGCAGCATAACCGATCAATCATTCGGTGATTTTCGCACACAAGAGTAGGTGGTGCCAAGATCAATCCCAACTGCAGATCCCTTAGACATAGTTGCTTCTGTGTGGGCCGGGCTCAGCTCCAGGAGAGAACAGCCGTCTGCAGATCTGGCACCATGTTCAAGAGACCCATTGCTGAGATTTTTAATTGCATTGAATCCATAGACCAAGTTCGGAAGAACTGACAACTTGGCAATATTAAGTCTTCCTATCCAACATCAAATATCTATTTACTTATTTAATTCTTTTATTTCATTCATCATTGGTTTGTAACTTATTTTAGTAGATTTTTGCAGACCTAATTATTTCACATCAGTGTGTGTGTGTTAATATAAATGATATTGTTTTTAACTTCAAATTCTACTTGTTTATTGCTGATACATAAAAGCATTTGACTTTTAAATATTGACTTTTAACTTTGTATCATGCAACCTTGCTATAATCACTTATTAGTTCTGGGATTTTTTTGTTACTTTGAAACTTCTACATAGTTATGTCATCTCTGACAAAGACAGCTAATCTGAAAAAAAAATTAAGAAAAAGACAGCTAATCTGCATAACTATTATATCCTTTTCTTGTACTATTGTTTGAGTTAGGACTCCCAGCATATTTTTAAAAAGTGAAGAGATGAAATACCCTTGCTTATTCCTGATCTTAGCAGAAAATTGGTATTTTTCATCATTAAATATAATATTGCCTGTAGGTTTTTTTCTAGAAGTTCTTGATAAAGTTGAGTACATTATACTCTATTTTTAGTGTACTGATATTTTTTTTTATCATGAATGGGTTTTAGATTTTGTGAAATGATTTTTCTGTATCTGTTGATATGATCATCTATGACTTCTTTAGCCTATTGTGAATTACAGAAATTGATTTTTGAATGTTGAAACCATCTCACATGAATAAGATCTTAAATGGTTGTGGCATAACATTTTTATGCATTGTTGAATTTGATATGCTAATATTTTGTTGGGAATATTTGCATTATATTCATGAGAGATAGAGGTTTGTAGTTTCCTTAATAATGTCTTTATCTTGTTTTGGTATATGGAATGATGATATCATTGTATGAGTTAGGAAGTATTTTTACAGTTTCTATTTTCTAGAAGAGATTGTAGAGTATAGGTATAACTTCTCCCTTGAATGGTTGATAGGTTTCCCCAGTGAAACCATCTGGACCTTCTGGTTTTCTTTTGGGAAGGTTATTTATTGATTTAATTTCTTTAATAAATAAGGGCTTTTTCAAATTGTCTATTTCTTAAGAAATTCCACATCTATATTTAAGAGATAGTAATCTGTAGTTTAATCATTTTAAAAAAGATTTTATTTGTTTATTCATGAGAGACACAGAATGAGAGGGAAAGGCAGAGAGAGAAGCAGGCTCCAATCAGGGAGCCTGATCACGCCCTTAGCCAAAGGCAGTGGCTCAACTGCTGAGCCACCCAGACATCCCAGTTTAATAATTTTTAACTGCCTTTCCCTTTGGTATAACAATACCACTAGCCTTACAAAATGAGCTAGGAAGTGTTTTTTCTATTTTGTGGAAGAGATCACATACACATTGGTGATAATTCTTTAAATATTTGGTTAATTATCTAGTAAAACAAAATGGGCCTGGAGATTTTTTTTCCTCAGGAGTATTTATTTATTTATTGAGATTTAGTTATTTGACAGAGCAAGAGAGCACAAGCAGGGGGAGCAGTAGATGCTCCCGCTGAGCAAGGAGTCGGCTGCGGATGTGGGGCTCCATCCCAGGGCCCTGGGATCATGACCTGAGTCAGATGCTTAACTGACTGAACCACCCAAGTGCCCCTCCCAGGAGTTTTTAAATTATAAATCTAATTTACTAAGTTGTTATTGGGTACTCATTTTATTTCTTTTGTAACTTATGATAATTAGTGTTGAGAGATTGGCCCATTTTAACATGTCTAATCCAAGCATGATGATTATTCATAGTTTCCTTTTATTAGCCCTTTAAGGTCTTTATGGTTTATTGTTATATCCCATTTCACTTGTGTTATTGAGGATTTGTGGCTTCACTTTTTTGCTAATCTTGGTAGGTTTGTGAATTTCATTAATCTTTTCAAAGAAACAGCTTTATGGTTCATTTTTTCCATTGTTTCATTTGATTCATTTAATTTTGATATCTGGTCTTCTTTTCATTTTCTTCATTTTTCTTGCTTTGGATTTAGTTTGCTATTCCTTTCCCAGTTCCTTAAGGTGTTTTCATTTACTGATTCGAAGTTTTTGTATTTTCTAAGTATTCAGTGATATAAATTTCTCTCAGTACTGATTGGGCTGTGTCTCACATAATTTATATTTTATTTTATTTATTTTTTTTAATTTTTATTTATTTATGATAGTCACAGAGAGAGAGAGAGAGAGAGAGGCAGAGACACAGGCAGAAGGAGAAGCAGGCTCCATACACTGAGAGCCCGATGTGGGATTCGATCCTGGGTCTCCAGGATCGAGCCCTGGGCCAAAGGCAGGCGCTAACCTGCTGCGGCACCCAGGGATCCCCTATATTTTAAATGTAATTAATTTTCATGTTTTTATTTCTGTTAAGACACCATCTTTGAATAATTGCTTATTTATTTTAATTTTTTAATTTTTTAATTTTTTATTTTTAATAATTGCTTATTTAAAAATATGTTGGTTTGTCTCCAAATGTTTAAAAATTTTCCTGTTACCTGGCTGCCTGGGTGGCTCAGTCAGTTAAGCAGTCAACTCTTGGTTTCAGCTCAGGTCATGATCTCAGGGTCCTGGGATAGAGCCCCATGTCTGGCTCTGCACTAAGTGGAGAATCTGCTTCTGGATTCTCTCTCCCTCTCTCTTTCTCTGCCCATCTCCTCACTCCTCACAGAGTGCATGCATACACTCTGTCTCTCAAATATATACATAAATCCTTAAAAATAATTTCCTGTTACCTTTCAGTTATATATTTCTACTTTGATACTGCTGTGGTCATAAAATACTCTATATGATTAAAATTCTTTTCAACATGTTGAGACTTCGTGGCCCAAAATATAACCTATTCTCTACATGGCCTATGTGCATTTGAAAAGAAAGTTTACTTTGGTATTACTGAATGGATGTTCTGTACATGTCAATTAAATCAAGGTAATTCATAGTTTTGATCAGGTCTCTTTATTAATTTCCTAATTCTATCCACTATTGTAAGAAGTGTACTTATCAATTCTATTTGTTAATTTTATTATTTTTTTATCTGTTATTACTTTCTGTATTCTGGACCTCTGGTGTTTGATATTGTCTGGTGTTTGATGCATAAAATTTAACTGTTATATATATTGATTATTTTGTAATACAACCTCATTCTGGCCTCCACAGTTTGATGACAAATCTGTCATTTGCATTTTTTTTCCTACAAGTAATGCACAAGTAATGTCCCCCTCTGGCCACTTTCATGATTATCTATTGTTTTCAAAGCTTTATTAATGTGCCTCAGAACAAATTTCTTTGGGATTCTAAGGATTAGGTTTCAGTAAGTAAATCCATAGGTTTATGTATTTTCAAAAACTGGGGGAATCTTTGGTCATTATTTTGTCAAACACATTTTGGACTCACCCACTTTCTTCCCTCCCTTTTACAACCCCAATGACAACAACATGGACCTCTTTGTTACGGTCTCAAAGATCACTGAGGTTTTCTCCATTTTTTTTTTTTTAGTCTGTTTGCTTTCTGTTGCTCAGTCTTAATAATTTCAACTGTTAAAAAAAATAATTTCAACTGTTTTATATATTAAGTTCACTCTTTTCTCTGCCATCTCCATTCCATTTAGTTACCGATTATATTTTTCAGTTTTGAAATTAAACATTTGTTTCTGCATATCCTCTTTCCTGAGACTTTCAGGTATTTTGTTTCAAATGTTTGTAATTGCTTGTTTTATTATTCTGATAAGAGCTACTTTAAAATTCTCATCAGATTCCAACATCTGTTTCGTCTCTAACGGCAGCTATTTATCGTCTTGTCTCAAAGTTGAAATTCCCCTGGTTTGTGATAATAATGGGTGATTTAATCCTATACTAGACATTTTGGGTATGTGAGACTCTGGAGTTCATTTGAATCTTCTCTTCTTATAGACCTCCGCTGAGACAACTCTGGTGAGGGAGGGAGATTCTAGCATCTAAGTACCAGGTAGAAGTGAAGGATAGGTTCTCTCTTTGGCATTCTTTAAACTCCAAGAGTGAGAGAAAGCTCATTACTGCTGGTCATATGTAGGTATGAGAGAACAGCATATTTTAATTAACACTCCTCAACACATGTCATCCACAGATACCAAGTTGGGTGCATCTTAATGAGGGCCGGATAGCTTCATCGAAGTACGTGGCTTCATCTGACAACCAACAAGGAGCGGGAAGAGCTCTTCATTATTGCTGGATGTGAGTATAAACGCAAGATGTCTGCAAGGCCTCCTCTTATGCTGTGATGGGGTTAGTGTTGCCACTGTGAAGTAAAGACTTTGTTGTCCAGTGGGTTTTCTCTGATACCATCTTGACACTGGTTGAGGGGGTATGAGAGGCTCATTCTAGCTCGGCAATGCTAGATATCCACCCACCCTTTACTGTGGGGGTGTGGAATGATTGATTTTTATCCTGAAGTTTGGATGGAACAGGGTAATATTATCTAAAAGTTCTTTAAAAAATGTTATTTATTTATTCATGAGAGACAGAGAGAGAGAGAGAGAGAGAGGCAGAGACACAGGAAGAGGGAGAAGCAGGCTCCATGCAGGGAGCCTGAAGTGGGACTTGATCCTGGGTCTCCAGGATCACACCTTGGGCTGAAGGCAGTGCTAAACCACTGAGCCACCGGGGCTGCCCCTATCTAAAAGTTCTTATTTGATGGGTTGACACTGTCTAGAGAGAACCCTTTTCTTAGGGTTCTCTGTTTTGATTTTTGTTTAGATCTATTTGCCAGATTCCCTAGCACTTAACCTGAGATATATTAGGAAAAAGAAAAACAAAAATAGGCAACTCACCATTTAGTTTTTTCTTGGGTCTCATCTATCTCTTGCTGACGTCCATTCGTTTCTTCTTCATTCTTTCTTAACTTACAATTTATTTACATTTGTTTTAAGTAGGCTCCACACCCAACGTGGGGCTCGAACTCATGACTGTGAGATGACAAATTGTGTGTTCTACTGACTGAGCCAACCAAGCACCCCTACATTCATTTCTTTTTCAGTCTTTTTATACATCTTTTATATGTAATGTCCAGGTTATTTTTGGCAAATATCATAATGCATCTATTCCACTAATCTTGAGCCAAAAGTTCTAGACCATGTAAAATGAATGTATTTGGTTGGGTTTTTTTTTTAAGATTTTATTTATTTGACAGAGAGATAGAGCACATGAGCACACAAGCAGGGGGAATGGTAGAGGGAGAAAGAGAAGCAGGCTCCTGGCTGAACAGGGAGCCAGACTTGGGGCTCAATCCCAGGACCCTGGATCATGACCTGAGCTGAAGGTACACGCTTAACTGAGCCACCCAGGTGCCCTTGAATGTATTTATTTGGTTGCTACATATTCATTCTTTTATTATTTATCTCTCCACTCTCTAATATTTCATTTTTCTTCTATTCTTTTGGATTATTTGAATATTTTGTAGTATCCTACTTTAATAAATGTTTTAGTATGTCTTCATATTTTTTGAGAGGTTTCTCTAAGGATTACAATACATACACCTAATATTTTCCTGTGTACTAAACATTAATATATTACTACCTTAAATAAAACCTACAAATCTTAGAACCACATATGTCCTATTACCATCTCCCGTGTCATAAACTGTGAACTATGATTTTGCCATACATGCAAGCTAAAAGTAAGCTTGACACAGTTTTATGAATTCTGGCAGAAGACAGAATCATGCATCAGTGACAAAAGATTTTATTATTCATGACACAGAAGCACAAGCATCTTCACATTGATTTCATGAGGAGTCTACACTGTTCTTCAAGCCTCCCACCACATTCCAAGAGGGCAAAGAGAAGTGGTCTATATAGATTCTGCTGCACATGTAATAGATTTGCATCAGGTGAGGAATCTCAAGTTTAGGAAACCTGAATATTTTGGCTTCTCCATATATTGACTTTTCCAATAGGCCCAAGGGACTAATCCAGGTACCACAGGATGTATTAGTGATTGCAGAGGCTTTGCGTTTGCCTCCAATTTGGAACCTTAGGGCAATTCTATCATTCCAAACAATCCTGGCCAATGAGTTGAAGCTGACCTGACTGTCTTACAGGGACTAGATTAGGGAATCTTAGTGACTTAAGCACCCCATTGAGTCAGCTTTCCCTGAAGCTTTGCTTCAGATGGGGGAGCAGGAAATAAAGGTTCCCAAAAAGCTGCAACAGTTTTAAGCAAAGATGAGATAACCCAGGGGCCAGGTTTTCTGCTTTCTTAAAAATACTAATGCCATCTGACAAGGCTTGTTGGGCTCTTCTCCCAAAATGGGTAATCTATATGTTTTAAGAGGTTTCACACATTCCAACTTCTGTCCCAGAAGAAAACATTACTTGGACACTGTAAAAAACAAACTAAAAAAACCTGCTCACTGCTAAAGTTATCTCAGAACACCTATATTATGTGATAATTTTCATACATTTTACATCTAAATATATTGAAATCTCCCTCCAGATAACATTGTAATTTTATTTCCAAGAGTCAGGCACATATAAAAGGAATTAGTAGAAAAAATTATCCTGTTTGTCCAGATATCTACCACTACTGTTGCTCAAACTTTATCCCTGAAGTACCAAGTTTCTCTTTGATATCATTATCTGAAGAATATTCATTATTATTTCTTTTAGAGCATTTCCATGATGAAAAATATCTCTAGTTTTTCCTTCATCTGAGAAAAACTTTATCTTGAATTCTTTTTAAAGGATATTTTTGCTTGTTATGGAATTCTGGATTAATTTTTTACCTTTAGCACCTTAGAAATGTCCCGTCTTTTGGACTCTATAGTATCTGATAAGAAATACAGTCATTCAAAATTACTGTTGGGACGCCTGAGTAGCTCAGTGGTTGAGCATCTGCCTTCAGCTCAGGATGTGGTCCTGGAGTTCTGGGATTGAGTTCCGCATCGGGCTCCTGTAGGGAGCCTGCTTCTCCTCCTTCTGCCCGTATCTCTGCTTCTGTGTCTCTCATGAATAAATAAAGAAAATATTTTTTTAAAAAATTACTGTTATCCTATACGTAATACAGTGAATTTTGGTAGGAACTTTCAAGATTGTTTCATCATTCACTTTCATCAGTTTGATTACATTGTGTACTGGTATGCATTTGGGTTCTCTTCAAGGTCACAAGTCTTCTTGAATATGTACATTTGTCTTTAATTGAATTTTAGAAATTCTTTCCCTGAATATTTTTTTCTGTGCCCATCTCTTTCTCCTATCCTTTTAGAACTCCAATTACACAAATGTTGAACCTTTTGAAACTGTCACATGGATCCTTGAAACCCTAATTTTTTTCAAAATGTTTTTCAGATTTGATAGTTTCTAATTTCTAGGTTCACTGATCATCTGTCACCTTAAATCTGCTATTGAACTCATTCACTATTTTTTTTTATTTTTAAAAGATTTTATTCATTTGACAGAGAGCACAAGTAGGGGGGAGCAGCAGGCAGAGTGAGAGGAAGAAGCAGGCTCCCCACTGAGCAGGAAGCCCAACATGGGGCTCAATCCCAGGACCCTGGGATCATGACCAACTAAAACACCCAGGTGCCCCACTCATTCACCTTTTATAATGAATTTTAAACATTGTATTTTTCAGTTTAATAAATTCTATCTGGTTCTTTTTAAGTTTTATTTTCTAGGCCAAAAAGTTCTCTTTTTAATTCATCTTGAGAGTACTGACATACCATGGATTATAGTACTAATGGCTGCTTTAAAATCTCTGTAATTCCAAAATCTGTAATATCCTGTGTCTGGCATCTATTCATTGTCACTTCTAAGTCATTATTTCCCTGGTTCTTTGTATTTTTGGATTGTGGGGCATTTTGCATATTACACTGTAAGAATCTGACCTCTTTAAAGTTCTCCTGGACAATATGTGTGAATGCCTTTTTAAAAAGGCAATCAATTCAGTTAGGATCAGAGCACAACTTCTATTTCCCCTTTTATGAGATGTGCTTCCAATATCTAGTTTTCAGTCCTTACTATGATCATCTGGGTCTACCTCACATATGATTCTGAGTTTCATCTGTAACATGGGTGGGGCTTCAAATTGTAAATTCTCAAAGCTATTTCTAGGTTTAATTTGGGCTATTATGTGAAGCTTCAGCTTCACAATGAAGATGAACTCAAACTGCCTCAGTTCCTATACAAAATAAGGAGATCCCTTTTTTGCTCTCTCATCTGTATTTTTTAAAATATTTTATTTATTTATTCTTGAGAGAGAGAAAGAGAGAGGCAGGCAGAGACATAGGCTGAGAGAAGCAGACTCCCTGTGGGGATTCTGATGTGGGACTTGATCCCAGGACCCCGGGGTCACGCCCTGAGCAAAAGGCAGATGCTCAACCACTGAGCCACCCAGGTGCCCCAGCTCTCTCATCTCTAAAATTACCCTATTCTCCAGCTCCAAGGGGCATCCTTTTCTCACTCCAAAGTAGACTAGATACATGCTTTCCCTGGATATTAAGCCACTTTTGTTGCAATGCAGATCTGCACAATTGGAGTAACCTTTGGGAAAAGCAACAAAATAAAGAGAATTAACAGGAATTCTATGGACTCTTCTATTTACAGGGTACCCTTTTGCAAGTTGCTCCAATAAAGATGGCTTTTCCTCCTGCAGACTTCAGTGCCTCAGCCATCACCATGATGCACTTCCGAAACTCTAACTGTTCTTAGGGAAAATCCGGGAGGAGGAGGCCAGAAGGGAGAGATAGAGAGAGATGTGGAGAATAAATGTGAATAAGAATTTTTCCTGTATGCCTCAGCTTACAAGTGCCCAATAGCCAATCAACTGACCAGAAAGATAAGGATTCTCTGAGATTTTCTATTTTTGCTCATTTACAGTTCTATACTAGTGATACCTTCAGACCAAAAACAGAATTAATTTATACATTTTTCTAGGTTATCCAATTTGTTAGCATATAATTGTCATAGTAGCCACTTACGGTCCTTTGTACTTTTGTGGTATCAGTTGTAATGTCTCTTTTGTTTATTAACGAGTCCTTTCTTTTTTCTTGGTTAGAATATCTAGTATTCCAATTTTCTCTTTTTTAAAAAAGCTTAGTTTTATTATTTTTTCTGTTGTCTTTGTAGTCTCTATTTTATTTATATCTGCTCTTTATTACATTCTTCCTTCTTTGAACTCATTAGTTTGCTCTTTGTCTAATTTCTTAAGGTGTAGAGTTAGGTTGAGATCTTTTTTATTAATGTAGGAATTTATTGTTATAATCTTCTCTCGGAGCTGCAGCCTATAATTTTTGGCATGTTTTGTTTTCATTTGTCTCAAAATATTATTTCCTTTGAATGTTTAGGCTAATATTTTTCATAAAAAATTGGAAGTTTTGGGACGCCTGGGTGGCCCAGCAGTTGAGCGTCTGCCTTCGGCCCAGGGCATGATCCCGGGGTCCCAGGATCGAGTCCCACATCGGGCTCCCTGCATGGAGCTTGCTTCTCCCTCTGCCTGTGTCTCTGTCTCTTGCTCTCTGCATCTTCCATAAATAAATAAAATCTTTAAAAAAAATTGGAAGTTTTCAGGCATTACTTCTTCAAATGTCATTTCTAACCATATTTTCCCCTCTATTTCTAGCAGCAGCATAATATATATGTTGGTATGCACAATGGCATCCCACATTTCTATGAGACTGCTCTTCCTTCTTTCTGTATTCTTTAAACTGTATGTCTGTCAATCTGTGTTCAAGCCCATTGACTATTTATTCTGACCATTCATATTACTGTTGAAACTCACAAGTGATTTTTTTCTATTTGTTTATACTTTTCAACTCCAGATTGTCCTTATGGCTCTTTTCTAGAATCCCTACTTATTTATTGATACTATTTGATGAGACACTGTCTTCATACCTGTACCTTTTAAAGCACGGTTTCCTCTAGTTCTTTGAACATGTCTGTAACAGTTGATTTAAAATATTTATCTGATAAATCAGATTTATTTTTTAATATTTTATTTATTTATTCATGAGAGACACAGAGAGAGAGGCAGAGACACAGGCAGAGGGAGAAGCAGGCTCCATGCGGGGAACCCAATGTGGGACTCAATCCTGGGACTCTAGGATCACACCCTGGGCCAAAGGCAGGTGCCAAATCTCTGAGCCACCCAGGGAGCCCCTGATAAAACAGATTTAAATGTGGGTTCTGTTGCCAACCTCTTGCTACATGGCCACATCCTTTTCTTTGCATGTCTCAAGTTTTTTTTCTCAGCTCAAAAGTAGGCATTATAAATGATACATGGTAGCAATACTGGATAGTTAACCATAAAATTAATCCAGGACTGGTATTTACTGTTCAAATTTTTAATATGTTTAGTGATTGACTGGACTTTTAGTGAAGTCTATTTCTCCCATGATATGATGGGAGCCTATGATATTGCTCCTCAGAGAGCACAGCCCTGGAAATGCCCATTATCCTAGGATGACAGTGCACAATTTCTCTCTATTCTTGAACATATTGAGCTGCTAGCCTACACTAATTGTAAGTTAATTTTCCTATTGTTTGTAACAATGCTCTGGGGGCATATCTTAGTGTATATCCTAATCCAATTAAACTCGAGCCATTTGCAGGGGCAGTTTATGATGCCAGTCTTTGTTCTTACTATAAGAATGCTGTTCTTAACTCTTCACACATGGTTCCGTGGGAAATTAGCTAGCCTACAGCTTAGCAGGTTGCTCTCATTAAACTTCCAGCTAATTACTTACCACTGAATTATCATTTTTTGAGACTGCCCATAGGCTTGAACATCCTCATGCTCTTTTTTTTTTTTTTAATTTTTATTTATTTATAATAGTCACAGAGAGAGAGAGGCAGAAGACATAGGCAGAGGGAGAAGCAGGCTCCATGCACCGGGAGCCCGACGTGGGATTCGATCCTGGGTCTCCAGGATTGCGCCCTGGGCCAAAGGCAGGCGCTAAACCGCTGCGCCACCCAGGGATCCCCTCATGCTCTTTTAAATAAAAGAACTCCCTATTCTCCTGTTCTGCCTGTTCTACTCAGCAATTTATCATCCAGGTCCACTAGGCTGTGTGTGGCAGGGAGTGGGGGAGAGGGAACAGTGACTACCTTTCCTCAAAGTAACAGCCCAAATTTATAAGGATTAGCTTGTTCTTCTCAACTTGCTTCACCTGGTATGGTACTTCAATGGTCCAAATAACCTGGGGTGAGGAGAAGAGGCTCAGTATTCTGAGCATATCAGACATGAGGAAGAGCTTCTGCAGTATTTGTCTGGGTTGGGAGAACAGAAGTCCTCTTCCTATCAGCTACAATTACCTGAAATTGAGCCTCTATAAAACCGAGCTGTGGGGATAAGAAATTGTGACATCACTCCATTCTGGACTATAGACCTCAACTGTTAGCGAAAAAGAGGGATCCCTGTATTCCTCATAGCAAATACTTGGAGCGGTGACCGTCTTCGTGAATTGAGATGGGAGGACTGAGTGGTGGTTCAAATGCCATAGTCTTGTTTTTATTCAGTTTTTGTACAATTCTCAAAATTTTTTCATTTGCTGTATGCCATTAGAATTTCAAGAAGTGTTAAACTGTTGTAAATTTTGCTCATCTTCACCAGTTATATTTGTTTCACTGGAGAGTGGATTCACAAAATCCTTACAGTGCCATTTAAAAAATGGAAACACCTCAATTTCACAAGTTTTTATTATTACCATTGTCAATTTTTTGATACTTTATTCTTTCAAAGCTATTATCTTTATCTGAGGAATTAATCAAATTGGCATCTTAAAGTTTAAAGGGAGGACATTAGATATGTTTTTTAGATTCTCAAACTAAAATTCCTTCTTGGGTAAAGCAAATTTTTCTTTTGAACTTCTTTTTATTCCTTCCTTTTTTTTTTTTTAAAGGACTACATTACTTTTGTTTGTTTATGTAACCTCTATGCCCAATATGGGGCTCAAATTCACAACCCAAAGATCAAGAGTTGCAATAAAGTGTCTCAATAAGTAGAGGATAGGGCTTGCTTTTTAATTTCAACTTTTTTTTTAATTTTATTTATTTATGATAGTCACATAGAGAGAGAGAGAGAGAGAGAGGCAGAGACACAGGCAGAGGGAGAAGCAGGCTCCATGCACCGGGAGCCCGACGTGGGATTCGATCCCGAGTCTCCAGGATCGCGCCCTGGGCCAAAGGCAGGCGCCAAACCGCTGCGCCACCCAGGGATCCCCCGCTGCGCCACCCAGGGATCCCTAATTTCAACTTTTTAAACCTTTCATATTTCACTCTAAAAACTACTTTTGTCCAACATTTATACATCACAGTACTTACTTATTACAGCATACCCTAAAATGCTTCCTTTTCCTAATTATTGAATTCCATTATACCATCAAACTTGACGATTTTTCCTATTGCTAAAAATTAACTTGCACTTGCTAATAAATTTCTTCTCTTACTGACAAAGAAGGTAGATCTAACCAAATTTCTAGACTACTTTTAAAATCTCACCACTGTGGGAAGAAAATAATCTAAACAATCTAGATACTAAGGAATTTTTAACAATTATATAAGCAACAGACAGAGAAGACTGCACATATCAACTGAAGTGAATATGGACCAAATATGATTTTTTTCCTGCATGGTAACAAGTAATGAATGGTTAAGTGATTTGCAAGACTCACTGTAATTTACAGTACTTCTACAATGACTTGTACTATTTTTTCAATTTTCTTGTACTAATACTAGTGTCCACACTCAGTATTTTCCCTGTTGTACACTTTCACATTCACATAAAACAGAGAACATCTATTGTATTGTCATATTTGTTTATTAGTGAGAGAAAGAGCATGAGCAGGGGGAGCAGCAGAGGGAGAAGGAGAAGCAGGCTCCCCACTGAGCAGGGAGGTATTATCACATTTGATTCATATTTAAATCATTAGTGTTCATCAATATATATATATACTTACAAACATGAAACAATGATTAAGGAGAAAAAAGTAGTTTGTCAATGGTTAAATAGCTTATGCCTATCAGTGCAACTAATTTAATCAAAAAATAAGGAAAATGGTGACCATATGCTTGAAGTGCTTCATAGGTGTTCATCAAAAAAGAAATAATGATTCCACTTTGGAGCTGATTTAAGAATATAGAGTACATTCTGGGGAGGATCCTCAGTAATTGGTATTTTATTTTAATGTAGTTTTAAAAATTACATTACAAACTATGATACACAGAAGACAGTATAAATTATATGTATATTTAAAGACTAATTTAACAACCTTAAGGAAGAAAACATTTCCAGTATCACTAAAGTGGCATGTATTCTACTGTAATTATATTTTCACCCAGAGGAACCACTATCCTGACTTTTTGTTAATACATTCTGCTGCTTTGCTGAAAAGAATGTGGGATACATGCATGACATAGTCACAATTCATTATTTTTTATTATCATAACCCACTAAAAGGAAACACCACCAAAATTAACATATCTAATCTATTGATAGACATTTGCATGTTCTCCAGTTTAGAGCTATTGTCAATAGTAATGCTATAGACATTAACACATGGCTTTTTTTTTTTTTTGTAGTTAACACATGGCTTTAGGTGAACATATACGTACCTATCTTTGTGGTCATATACATAGAAGTGAAATTTTGGAATGACAGGATATGTGCATGTTCGGCTTTAAAACATATCATTAAAAGGTCTTCCCACATGACTCACCAATTATACTTCCACCATTACTCTATGGAAGATATTTGTTAGCACAATACTCACCAATATTTGGCATCCTAACTCCGTTTTATTCTAGACATTCTAGAGGGTGAATATTAGTATTGCTTGTAGTTTTTGTTATTTCTCTGTTGCCAAATGAACTTGAGGACGTATAGGTCAGTGTACCTTATGATTATAAATGCCAAAAACCATAATAAAGTACAAGTAAACCAAATGTAGCAACACATTAAAAGGATTATGCCCTATGAGCAAAATGGGATTTTTTCCAGAATTGCAAAGGTGGTTCAACATATGTAAATTAATTTTATACACCACATTAATGGTACAAAGGAAAATAACCACATTATAATTTGTTTCAGGTTAACCATTAGCCAAAATCCATACCCTTTCATGATACACAAAGTTCTACAAACTAGGAATAGAATGGAATTTCCTCAACAGGATGAAAGGCATTTTTGAAATAAACAGCTAACATACTTAATGGGAAAAGTCTGTTGTCTCTTTATTACCACAAATAAAACTAGGATGCCACTTATATTTAGCTTTGTGCTAGAAGTTGTAGCCAGAACAATCAGGCAAGAAAAAGAATACAATTGGAATGGAAGAAGTAAAACTGTCTATTCTTACCTGGTCTTACATGTAGAAAGTCCTAAAGAATCTGTATAAAAAACTAACAGATCTTTGAAGAAATTCGAGTTTCAGAGCATATGCAAAACAAAAATCAGTTGTATTTTTATACACTGGCAATGTACAATGCAAAAAAGAAAATAAGGGAACAATTCCATTTGCAGTATTAGCATGAAGAATAAAATAGGGTACATTTATTCAAGTAGATGGGAAGCTTATAAATTTGCTTCTACAAAACTTTGTTGAAAGAAATTTAAAAAAACTAAACAAGTGGAAAGACATCCTGTGTTCATTTACTGGAAAGCATAATTTAGCAATATGTCAGTCCTTAAAGTGATATACAGATTTAATGCAATCCTCATTGAAATCTCAACTGTCTCTTTCCCAAAAATGGAAAAGCTCATCCTAAAATAGATACAAAATTGCAAAGGACCATGAATAGCGTAAACAATCCTGAAAAACAAATTTAGATGACACTTCCTTTTTTCAAACCTTACAACAAAATTATAGTAATCTAAGCAGCATGTTATTTGCATAAGGATTGACATATAGTTCAAAGTAATAAAATGAGAGTCCAGAAATACTCCCATACATCTCTGGCTAATGGATTCTTAGAAGATTGCCAAGACCATTCAATTATCAAAGAATAATGTCTTCAACAGATGGTCCTTTAACAACTGCAGAGCAACTTAGAAAAGAATGCAGTTGGGCCTTTACCTCATACCCATTACAAAAATTAAAATCAATAAAATAAATGTATGAGCTAATAGAAATATTATATATTAATATTAATGTGTTGCTACACTTAGTTTACTTGTACTTTATTAAGGTTTTTGGCATTTATAATCATAAGGCACACTGACCTATAGGTTTTGTCTTTGTGTTTGTCTGACATTGGTATGACAGAAATGTCTCAAAATGAGTTAAAGAGTTCCCTTAGTTCTATTTTCTGAGAGAGGTTGAAGGGAGGTATTAATTCTTCTTTAATATCTGAAAGAACTCACTAGGGAACTTATGTGGTAGTAGGATATTCTTTTTGGCAGATTATATTTTAAAACATAATTTTCTAATATGAAATCCATATAACGTTAAAGTAACAATTTTAAAGTAAACAACTTAGTAGCATTAAAGCACATGCACACAATCTAGTTACCAAATGTTTACCTCACTCAAAAGTAAAACACTACGGTCATTAAACAGTTTAATGTTCCACACTCCCTCTCCTCCAGGTCCTGGCAGCCACCAACCAAAACTCTTTCAAAGGAATTATCTATATGCATGGAATCATACAACATGTGACCTTTTGTGGATAGTTCATTCACTTAGCATAATTTTGTTAACTTCATCTGCACTACAGCATCTATCAGTAATCCATGACTTTTTGTGATTGAATAATATTCCATTTTATGCATGTACCAATTTTTATTTTGGACATCTGCACTTTATTCTATAGCAGCTGAACCATAGCAGTTATGTAGACAGGTTTCAATTTATGTTCATTGTTGTCAACACTTATTTTTCATGTTTTTTGAATTACAAATTAGTGGATGTGAAATGATCTCATTGTTGTTCTCAGTTGCACCTCACTTATGTCTAATATGAAGAATCTTTCCTGTGTTTTTTGTCCACTTGTACATTTATTCTGAAACAATGTCTTTTCAAAATGTTTCCTTCGTTTTTTTTTAAGCTGTTATTTATTTATTCCTGAGAGTCACAGAGAAAGGCAGAGACAGAGGCAGAGGGAGAAGCGGTCTTCCCACAGGGAGCCCGATGTGGGACTCAATCCCAGGACCCCAGCATCAGGACCTGAGCCAAAGGTAGCTGCTCAACAACTGGGCTACCCAAGAGTCTCCATTTTTATTTTATTTTTTAAAGATTTTATTTATTTGAGAGAGAGGAAGTGCTCACAAGTACAGGGAGGGGCAGAAAGACAGGGAGAAGTAGACACCCCACTGAGTGGGGAGCCCAAGGTGGGGCTCAATCTCAGAATACCAGGATGATGACCTGAGCCAAAGGCAGATGGCTTAATGGATTGAGCCACCCAGGTGCCACAAAATGTTGCTCATTTTAGCTGAGTTGTCAACTTGTTGTTGAGATGTTAGCAGGTTTTAAAAAATATACAATACATTCTTGACGTTAGGCCCTTATTTATATATGCTTTGTAAATATTTTCTCATCTTCAGCATATTGTCTTTTTACTTTCTTGGTAATGTCCTTTGATGCATGAAAGCATTAAATTTTGATAAAATCAAATACTTCTTTTTGCTTCTGCTTTAATAATCACAATTAAGATACTATCATCAAATCCAAGGTCATGGGATCCCTGGGTGGTGCAGCAGTTTGGCGCCTGCCTTTGGCCCAGGGCGCGATCCTGGAGACCCGGGATCGAATCCCACGTCGGGCTCCCAGTGCATGGAGCCTGCTTCTCCCTCTGCCTGTGTCTCTGCCTCTCTCTCTCTCTGTGTGACTATCATAAATAAATAAAAAAATAAAAAAAAAACAAATCCAAGGTCATGAAGATTTATTCCTGTTTTCTACTAAAAGTTATAGAGATTCAACTCTTTATTTGGGATGCTGATGCATTGTGAGTTAATTTTGAAGGTGTAGGGCAGCCCTGGTGGTGCAGCGGTTTAGTGCTGCCTGCAGCCTGAGGTGTGATCCTGGAGACCTGGGATCGAGTCCCATGTCGGGCTCCCTGCATGGAGCCTGCTTCTCCCTCTGCCTGTGTCTCTGCCTCTCTCTCTCTCTGTATCTCTCATGAATAAATAAATCTTTAAAAAAAAAATTGAAGGTGTAAGGTAAGGGTCCAACTTCATTTCTTTGTATGTTGACATCAGCTTGTCCAAACACTGATCATGTCCTGAGCCCAAGGCAGACGCTTAACCACTGGCCACCCAGGCATCCCTTTAAAAAAAGATTTATAAGAAACTGACAAGTTGCTTTTACAAAGTGCCTGTTCCATTTGATAAGCAATGCATACAACTTCCATTTATTCTGAATCTTTAACAGCACT
Source organism: Canis lupus familiaris (assembly GCF_011100685.1). Classification (NCBI taxonomy): domain Eukaryota; kingdom Metazoa; phylum Chordata; class Mammalia; order Carnivora; family Canidae; genus Canis; species Canis lupus. Next base: position 57,638,110 of record NC_049260.1, on the reverse strand, counting down.
TGGAAATGTTGTTTTTTCTTAGCCATTCTAGATGTTTAGTGATAGCACAGTGAATTTTAATTGTTTCCTTAATGACAAATGAGTACTAAGTATTTTTCTATTGCTTATATATCTTTAATAAATGTATTTCTATTTTTGTACATTTGCTTTATTGTGACATAATTCATATACCATAAAATTAACCCTTTTCATTACCCACTATCACTTCTGCTAGTCTCTGACAACTACCTTTTGTGTGTTATCTGTCACATACTAAATGGCATTTTGTGCCTGGCTTCTGTCACTTGCATATTTTCAAATTCATCTATATTGTACCAAGTATTTTTTTTATTATAATTTCTCTTTGACAGTCTCTTCAAACATAAAAGTTATTGATTTTGATGAATTTTATGTATTTTGTCTTTGGCTAATTGTGTTCTATATGTCATATCAGATCCAAGGTCATGAAGATGTACAACTGTTTTAAAAGTTTGGTAATTTCAGCTCTTAAATTTAGGTATTTGATTCATGCTGTCATCATTTTTCAGTGTTAAGTCTCTGGACCAACTTCATTCATTTGGAATGAGGATATCCTCTTGTCTCAACATTATTTGTTGAAAGATTATTGTTCTCTACTGCATGGTCTTGATACCCTTGTCAGATATCAATTAATAATATATATGCAAGTATATTCATGAACTTTCAATTACATACTTCCATATGCCTATGTAACCTATGTGTCTATCCTTACAATATTACTATGTTTAATTACTGGATTTTTGTACTAAATATTAAAATAAAGAGGTTCTCTATTGCAGTCCTTTTTCAAGATTGGTTTTTGTCAGGGACGCCTGGGTGGCTCAGTGGTTGAGCGTCTGCCTTCGGCTCAGGGTGTGATCCCAGAATTCTGGGATTGAGTCCCACATCAGGCTCCCTGTGGGGAGCCTGCTTCTCCCTCTGCCTATGTCTCTTCGTCCCTGTGCTTCTCATGAATAAATAAAATCTTTTTTTAAAAAAGATTGCTTTTTGTTTATTCTGTATCCATAGTTCCATGTGAATTTTAGAATCAGCTTGCCAATTTCTAGAAAAATGCCAGTTGGAACAGTGACATAAGACTGCACTAAATCTCTCAATCAATTTGGAGAATATTGCCAATTGTATTCATTTCCTAGAGATGCCTAACAAACTACCAACTGGAAAGCTTAAAACAAGAAAAATTGGTTCTTCCACAGTTCTGGAGACTAGAAGTCTAAAATGAAGTTGTCAGCTTAAAGAAAATGAAATTAATTCTGTCACAGTTCTGGAGGACAGAAGTCTGAAATCAAAATATTCATAGCCATGCTTCTTTGGAAGGGAGAAAATATTCTGCATTTCTCTAAGCTTCTGATGTAGCTAGCAATCCTTAGTGTTCTTGATCTTGTAGAAACAGTACTCCAGTTTCTGCCTTTGTAATCACATGGCATTTCCCCTGAGTATCTGTCTCTGAGTTTCCTCTCCTCTTCTGATAGGTACAGCAGTCACACTGGATTAAAGCCCCAACCTACTCCAAAATGACCTCATATTAACTTAATGACATCTGCAAAGACCCTATTTCCACCTAAGGTCAAATTCATAAGAAACAGAAGTTACAAAATTAATACATCTTTTAGGGGTACATAATTTAATCCATGACACCACCTTAACATTAGTAATTCTTCCAATTCATGAACAAGATGTCTTGTCAATTTACTTCTCAAATTTCTTGTAATGTGGTTTTCCTGGTTTTCAGTGTAGAAGTCTTACTTCTTTTGTTCAATTTATACCTAAGTATTTTATTCTTTTGGATACTATCATAAATGAAATTTTCTTAGTTTCATTTTCAGATTGTTCACTGCTATATAGAGAAATACAACTTACTTTCCTATATTCTGTAATCTAAAATCATTAGATCCAATTTTATGTTGTTACCTAAGACTTTCTACATACAAGGCCATTTCATCTGTGAATATAGTTTTTCTTCCTTTCCAATCTAGATGCAATTTGTTTTTCTGCCATAAATAACCTGAATGAAACTTCTAGTATAATGTCAAAAAGAAGTAGTGAGAGCAGATATTCATGTCTTGTTCCTGATCTTAAGGGGAAAGTACTCAGTCATTTAACGTTGTTTCTTAGTTGCAGGTTATTTCTAAATATCTATTATTCAGTGGAGAAACTTACTTTCTATTCATAGTTTGTGAAATGTTTTTTAACACAAACAGGACGTGGATTTTGCCAAGTGATTCTATGCATCTATTGCACTGATGTGCATTTTAAAAAGTGGGCTTCTCCCGTGCCTGGGTGGCTCAGTCAGTTAAGTCTGCGACTCTTGGTTTCAGCTCAGGTCATGATCTCAGGTCTTGAGTCTGAGTCCAGCTCGACATTTAGCAGGGAGCCTGCTTGAGATTCTTTCCATCTGCCCTTCCCCCCACTGGTGTTCTCTGGCTCTAAAATAAATACGTCTTTTTAAAAATAATAAATAAGTGGGCTGCTGCTTCTAATGTTGTTGAGTTTTAGAAGTGTTTCATATATTCTACATAGATGTTGTTTATCAGATAAATGAGTTGCAAACCTACACTCCTACTGGCTTTTTTCCATTTTCTTAGCACCGTTCCTTGAGAAAAAAGTTTTCATTTTGATAAAGTCAAATTTAACTATTTTTCTCATTTCTGGATAATGCTTTTGGTGTCCTACTGAAGAATTCATTGCCTAACCCATGGAAAGATTTTTCTGTTCTATTGCAAAAGATTACAGATTTATTTACTTTTACATTTAGTATATGATCAACAGTTAATTTTTTACAATGTGCATTAATTTTTTCTAGGTGAATTTTGTCAAGGTTGACTTTCTAATGTATAGATAGCCAGTGAATACCAGAACCATTTGTTTCAATGAAAACTATTTCCTTAAATCAACTTCAAACCCTCTGTAAAATATCTATGAACCATATTTGTGTAGGTCAACTTGTGAACTCTTTTCTGTTCCATTAATTGATGGCTCTATCCTTAGACAAAAACCACACTGATGTCATGACATAGATTTGTATACTAAAATTTAAAATGAATAGCGGGGATGCCTGGGTCGCTCAGTGGTTGAGTGTCTGCCTTCAGCTCAGGAGATCATACTAGAGTCATGGGATGGAGCCCTGCATCGGGCTCCTTGTCCATCCCACTATTTGGGTCTACTTCTGGCTATCTATTCTATTAAATTAGTGTTTTGTCTACTTTTTGGATAATACCAGAGTATCTTGATTACTGGAGTTTTAAAGTAAGTCTTGGGCAGCCCGGGTGGCTCAGCGGTTTAGCACCGCCTTCAGCCCAGGGTGTGATCCTGGAGACCTGGGATTGAGTCCCACATCGGGCTCCCTGTATGGAACCTGCTTCTCCCTCTGCCTGTGTCTCTGCCTCTCTCTCTCTCTCTCTCTCTCTCTCTGTGTCTTTCATGAATAAATAAATAAAATTTTAAAAAATAATGTCTTGATCGTATTATTCGTACAAGTTTGTCCTTCTCCTAGAGTAACATGTTGAGAATGTAGGGTCTCTTGTCCCTCCGTATAAAATTTAGAAGCAATTTTTTGATACACAACAATAAGTTCCTGGGATTTTGATTAGGATATATTCAGCCTATCAATCATGTAGCAAATAGCAGACACCTTGAAGATACTGAGTCTTGATTTCTATCATAACTTAAAATTTTTCCTCAAATAGATCTGATATATATATATATATAATTAAATATATACTTAAGTATTTCATTTTGGGAGGTGTCTAAGTAAACAGTACTGTGTTTTAAATTTCAAATTGTATTTGTTTAGTGCTGGTATATAGAAAAGCAATGGACAAAAACTTTGTAACCTGCAACTATGCTAAAATTGTTTTAGTTCCAGTGTGTGTGTGTGTGTGTGTGTGTGTGTGAATTTGGATTTTCTACACATGTTATCTACACGTAAGAAGATAGTTACATTTCTTCTTTCCCAATCTGTATTCCTTTAATTTCTATGTTTTGTCTTATTGCATTAGCTAGAATTTCCAGTAAAATGTTGAAAAGTAGTGGTGAGGGGAGGGGCAAGATGGCGGAGGAGTAGGGTCCCCAAATCACCTGTCCCCACCAAATTACCTAGATAACCTTCAAATCATCCTGAAAACCTACGAATTTGGCCTGAGATTTAAAGAGAGAACAGCTGGAACGCTACACTGAGAAGAGTTCGCGCTTCTATCAAGGTAGGAAGACGGGGGGAAAAAAGAAATAAAGAAACAAAAGGCATCCACGGGGGAGGGACCCCGCAAGGAGCCGGGCTAAGGCCCGGGCGAGTGCCCCCAGGACAGGAGAGCCCCGTCCTGGAGAAACAGGAGCTGCACCAATCTTCCTGGGCGGAAAGGCGCCCGCAGGAAGTTAGAGCAAGACCCCAGGAGGGCGGGGATGCCCTCAGGCTCCCTGGGACACTAACAGACACCTGCGGCGTCCGCAGGAGAGTGCGCCGAGCTCCCTAAGGGCTGCAGCGCTCACGGCTGGACCCAGGAGCAGCTCGGAGGGGCTCGGCTGGCAGCTCTGCGCGGAGGGGGCTGCGCGGCCCTGGGAGCAGCTCTGAGGGGCTCGGGCGGCGGCTCCGCGGAGAGGCGGCTACTGGGGATAAATCCGACTTATGGATGGTGAATAATTTTCATAGTGAATAATTTTTTTAATGTACTGTTGGATCCGATTGGCTAGTATCTTGTTGAGAATTTTTGCTTCCATGTTCATCAGGGATATCGGTCTGTAATTCTCCTTTTTGGCGGGGTCTTTGTCTGGTTTTGGAATTAATTAATTCATAGAACGAATTTGGAAGTACTCCATCTCTTTCTTTCTTTCTAAACAGCTTTAGTAGAATAGGTATGGTTTCTTCTTTAAACGTTTGATAGAATTCCCCTGGGAAGCCATCTGGCCCTGGGCTTTTGTGTCTTGGGAGGTTTTTGATGACTGCTTCAATTTCCTCCCTGGTTATTGGCCTGTTCAGGTTTTCTATTTCTTCCTGTTCCAGTTTTGGTAGTTTGTGGCTTTCCAGGAATGCGTGCACATTTCTTCTAGATTGCCTAATTTATTGGCGTATAGCTGTTCATAATATGTTTTTAAAATCATTTGTATTTCCTTGGTGTTGGTAATGATCTCTCCTTTCTCATTCATGATTTTATTAATTTGAGTCTTCTCTCTCTTCTTTTTTTTTTTCTCTCTTCTTTTTAATAAGGTTGGCTAATGGTTTATCTATCTTATTAATTCTTTCAAAGAACCAACTCCTGGTTTTGTTGATCTGTTCCACAGTTCTTCTGGTCTCGATTTCGTTGAGTTCTGCTCGAATCTTAATTAACTCTTTTCTTCTGCTGGGTGTAGGATCTGTCTGCTGTTTTTTCTCTAGCTCCTTTATGTGTAAGGTTAGATTTTGTATTTGAGTTCTTTCCAGTTTTTGGATGGATGCTTGTATTGCGATTTATTTCCCCCTTAGGACTGCTTTTGCTGCGTCCCAAAGATTTTGAATGCTTGTATCTTCATTCTCATTAGTTTCCATGAATCTTTTTAATTCTTCCTTAATTTCCTGGTTGACCCTTTCATCTTTTAGCAGGATGATCCTTAACCTCCACGTGTTTGAGGTCCTTCCAAACTTCTTGTGATTTAGTTCTAAATTCAAGGCATTATGGTCTGAGAATATGCAGGGGACAATCCCAATCTTTTGGTATCGGTTCAGACCCGATATATGACCCAGTATGTGGTCTATTTTGGAGAAAGTTCCATGTGCGCTTGAGAAGAATGTGTATTCAGTTGAGTTTGGATGTAAAGTTCTGTAGATATCTGTGAAATTCATCTGGTCCAGTGTATGATTTAAAGCTCTCGTTTCTTTGGAGATGTTGTGCTTAGAAGACCTATCGAGTATAGAAGGAGCTACATTGAAGTCACCAAGTATATTATTATCTAAGTATTTCTTCATTTTGGTTATTAATTTATTTAAATATTTGGGAGCTCCCACATTCGGGGCATATATATTGAGGATTGTTAAGTCCTCTTGTTGGATAGATCCTTTAAGTATGATATAGTGTCCCTCTTCATCTCTCACTACAGTCTTCAGGGTAAATTTTAGTTTATCTGATATGAGGATGGCTACCCCTGCTTTCTTTTGAGGACCATTTGAATGGTACATGGTTCTCCAACCTTTTATTTTCAGGCTTGAGGTGTCCTTCTGTCTAAAATGAGTCTCTTGTACACAGCAAATAGATGGGTCCTGCTTTTTTATCCAGTCTGAAACCCTGCGCCTTTTCATGGGGTCATTAAGCCCGTTCACAGTCAGAGTTACTATTGACAGATATGAGTTTAGTGTCATCATGATATCTATTCAGTCCTTGTTTTTGTCGATTGTTCCATTGAACTTCTTCTTAAAGGGGAATTTTAAGAGGCCCCCTTAAAATTTCTTGCAGAGCTGGTTTGAAGGTCACATATTCTTTCAGTTCCTGCCTGTCTTGAAAGCTCTTTATCTCTCCTTCCATTTTGAATGAGAGCCTTGCTAGATAAAGTATTCTTGGTTGCATGTTCTTCTCATTTAGGACCCTGAATATATCCTGCCAGCCCTTTCTGGCCTGCCAGGTCTCTGTGGAGAGGTCTGCTGTTACCCTAATACTCCTCCCCATAAAAGTCAGGGATTTCTTGTCTCTTGCTGCTTTAAGGATCTTCTCTTTATCTTTGGAATTTGCAAGCTTAACTATTAGATGTTGAGGTGTTGAATGGTTTTTATTGATTTTAGGGGGGGGGATCTATTTTCTGGATCTGAATGCCTGTTTCCCTTCCCAGATTAGGAAAGTTTTCAGCTAGGATTTGTTCAAATACATATTCTGGACCTCTGGCCCTTTCGGCGCCCTTGGGAACCCCAATTAAACGTAGATTTTTCTTCCTCAGGCTGTCGTTTATTTCCCTTAATCTAACCTCATGGTCTTTTAATTGTTTGTCTCTTTTTTCCTCAGTTTCCCTCTTTGCCATCAACTTGTCTTCTATGTCACTCACTCATTCTTCCACCTCGTTAACCCTCGTTGTTAGGACTTCTAGTTTGGATTGCATCTCATTCAATTGAATTTTAATTTCTGACTGATTGGATTTAAATTCTGCAGTCATGAAGTCTCTTGAGTCCTTTATGCTTTTTTCTAGAGCCACCAGTAGCTGTATAATAGTGCTTCTGAATTGGCTTTCTGACGTTGAATTGTAATCCAGATTTTGTAACTCTGTGGGAGAGAGGACTGTTTCTGATTCTTTCTTTTGAGGTGAGGTTTTCCTTCTAGTCATTTTGCTCAGTGCAGAATGGCCAAAAACAAATTGTATTGGGAAAAGGAGAAAAAGAGAGAGAAAGAAGGAAAGAAAAGAGAAAAGGAAAAAAGTAAAAAGGAAGAGAAAAAGAAAAAAGAGAAGAAAAAGAGAAAAAGAAAGGGAAAAACGGTGGGGGAAGCAAACAGAAATCAAAAAGCAAACAACAACAACAACAACAACAACAAAAAAAAAACACGGGGGAGTATCTTCTGATTCTGTATACTTTAAGTCCCTTGACTTCCCCTGGAACTTGTCTTTCTAGCTGGTCTTCTGGGGGAGGGGCCTGTTGTGCTGATTTTCAGGTGTTAGCACTTGGGGGAGCTGCTCTGCCCCCTGCCTGGTGCAGGGCTCAGTGGGGGTTGTTTACCCCCTGAGGCCCCAGGAGGAACAACCGCAGTGGCAGGGCCCTGGAGCCCTGGATTCAGCTCCCACAATAACTCCGGAGCTCTCCGCCTGCAGGGCCTGGAGGCTCCAGGGCGGGGCCGCTGATCTGCTCAGGTCGGGGCAGGAGCGTCCTTGCTGTCCTGGGCCCTCCCGGCCTCTGTCTGTCCCGGGGGGGAGGCCGGATCCTGGGCTGTCCCGCGCCCTGTGCTCCCGGGCCTGCGCTGTTGGATTCGCGCTCCCGGTGGCCCAGCCGCCTCTCTGCCGAGCCGCTGCCCGAGCCCCTCCGACCTGCTCCCGGAGCCGCGCAGCCCCCTCCGCACGGAACCTCTTCCTCTGCCAGAGCCGCCTCAGAGCTGCTCCCGCCCAAGCCCCTCCGAGCTGCTCCTGGGTCAAGTCCGGCGCGCTGCAGCCCTTAGGGAGCTCGGCGCACTCTCCTGGGCGCGCAGGTGTCTGTTAGTGTCCCAGGGAGCCTGAGGGCATCCCCGCCCTCCTGGGGTCCTGCTCCAACTCCCTGCGAGCGCCTTTCCGCTGGGGAAGATTGGTGCAGCTCCTGCTTCTCCGGGACGGGGCTCTCCTGTCCTGGGGACACTCGCCGCGGCCTTAGCCGTGTTCCTCGCGGGGCCCCTCCCCCTTGGATGTCTTTTATTTCTTTTTTCCTCCGTCTTCCTACCTTGATAGAAGCACGAACTCTTCTCACTGTAGCATTCCAGCTGTTCGCTCTTTAAATCTCAGGCCAAATACGTAGATTTTCAGGATGATTTGAAGGTTATCTAGGTAATTTGGTGGAGACAGGTGATTTGGGGACCCTACTCTTCCGCCATCTTGCCCCTCCTCCTCATGAATAAATAAATAAAATCTTTAAAAAATATATAGCTCTTGTTTCTTTGGAGATGTTGTGCTTAGAATATCAGTCATTTGCAGAAAGTGCCGTGTTGAAGTCTCCCAGTATTAGTGTATTATTATCTAAGTATGTCTTTAGTCTGATTATTAATTGATATACTTGGCAGCTCCCACATTAGGGGCATAAATATTCATGATTGTTAGGTCCTCTTATTGGATAGATCCTTTAAGTATGATATAGTGTTCCTCTTCATCTCTTACTACAGTCTTTAGGATAAACTTTAATTTATCTGATATGAGGATTGCTACCCCAGCTTTCTTTTGAGGACCATTTGAATGGTAAATGGTTCTCCACCCCTTCATTTTTAGGCTGGAGGTGTCCTTATGTCTAAAATGAGTCTCTTGTAGACAGCAAATAGATGTGTCTTGCTTTTATATCCAGTTTGAAACCGTGTCTTTTGATGGGATCATTTAGCCTATTCACTTTCAGAGTGACTATTGAAAGATATGAATTTAGTGTCATCATAATACTTATTTATTCCCTGTTTTTGTGGATTATTTCTTTGGGCTTCCTCTTTTTTTTAAATTTTATTTATTTATGATAGGCACACAGTGGGAGAGAGAGAGGCAGAGACATAGGCAGAGGGAGAAGCAGGCTCCATGCACCGGGAGCCCGATGTGGTATTCAATCCTGGGTCTCCAGGATCGCACCCTGGGCCAAAGGCAGGCGCCAAACCGCTGCGCCACCCAGGGATCCCGGGCTTCCTCTTTCTTTTACTGAGTCCCCCTTAGTATTTCTTGCAGAGCTGGTTTGGTGGTCACATATTCTTTTAGTTTCTATCTTGGAGCTCTTTATCTCTCCTTCTATTCTGAATGAGAGCCTTTTGGGATAAAGTATTCTTGGCTGCATGTTCTTCTCATTTAGGAACCTGAATATATCCTGCCAGCCTTTTCTGGCCTGCCAGGTCTCTGTGGAGAGGTCTGCTGTTAATATAATATTTCTCCCCATATAACTTAGGGATCTTTTGTCTCTTGCTGCTTTAAGGATTTTCTCTTTATCTTTGGATTTTGCAAGTTTCGCTATTAAATGTTGAGATGTTGAACGGTTTTTATTGATTTTAGGAGGGGACCTATCTCCTGGATCTGAATGCCAGTTTCCCTCCCCAGATTAGGGAAGTTCTCAGCTATGACTTGTTCAAATTTGGTCCTCTGTCCCTCTCAGTGCCCTCTGGAACCCCAATTATGCATAGATTTTTCCTTCTGAGGCTGTCATTTATTTCCCTTAACCTTTTCTCATGGTCTTTTTTTCCCCCCTAGCTTCCTTTCTTTCCATTAACTTGTCTTCTATGTCACTCACTCTTTCTTCTACCTCATTAACCCTCATCGTTAGGACTTCCAGTTTGGATTGCATCTCATTTAACTGATTTTTAATTTTGGCATGATTAGATCTAAATTTTGCAGTCATGAAATCTCTCTCTCTCTCTTTTTTTTTTTTTTTTTTTTTAGTCATGAAGTCTCTTGATTCCTTTATGCTTTATTCCAGAGTCACCAGTAGCTTTATAATTATGCTTCGGAATTGGCTTTCTGACATCGAATTGTAATCTAAATTCTGTAAATCTGTGGCAGAGAGTACTTTTTCTGATTCTTTCTTTTGTGGTGAGTTCTTGTTTCTAGTCATTTTGCTCAGTGCAGAGTGCCTGTATGAGCAGGCTGTGTCAAGAATATCAACCACGACCTAAGTAAATTTCGCCCTAGATGATTCTGCCTAGGTCAGAGACCAGATATTGAAAACAAAGATCAGAATGAAATAAAACAAAAGGACCACTAAAGAGAAAAATTTTAAAACAAAGTAGTAAAAATAAAAAGGCCAGGAATCCTAAAGAGAGGAAAAAGAAGAAAAGAAAAAAGAAAAAAAAAGAGAAAAAAAGGGGGGGGACTGGCAGATGGTGTTGGTGACCAAGTTGTAGTGGAGGGAGAACGTAGTCTACCTGTGGGGTTCTAGAGGGTGATCCTCTTGGTTCTGAGTATATTAAGTACATGTTAAGTACATTAGCAGATGCTCAGTCCCAAATTTATATAAACCAGGAATACTTGTAGAGGGCCCCAACATTGACAACCAAAACATAAATGAGTTAAAGGGGGGTGCAGAATGGAAATGAGGAATCTCACAGAATGAAGCAGCACAGCATACTGCTGTGTTCTGGGTGCATACTGGTCATGTTATAGACGGTATTAACTTCCGCCACTGTAGAACAAAATGAGGCAGAGAAAACAAAAAACACACAACAAAATCAGATGTTGTATATCTCCCAAAATTGAGTATGTTGAAGGGAATCTAGAATTGGAAAATATATCTAGTACTTGTAATTGCAGAAATATGAAAGTCAAAAGGGAAGAATCTTAAAAATAAAGAGGTGGTAAAATATTGTAGTTAAGGTGGGAAAGGAGAAAAAAAAAAGGAAATTTATAAAAACGAGTTGTACTGGAAAAAGAAAGAAAAAAAGAGGGGTACCCTCTGGTTCTATATACTGTAAATCCCTCCACTTCCCGTGTAGCTTGCCAGTGCTGATTGGTGAAGAACTTGCTCTTCCCCTGTCCTTCCAGCTGGTCTTCTGGGAAAGGGGCGTGCTGTGCTGATTCTCAGGTGTGTGCACCTGGGGGATCTACCCCACCCCCTGCCGTTTGCCGGGCTCAGTAGGAGCTGTTTACCCCGTGAGGCCTCTGTTCCCTTGGCACCACCCTCCCAGGCACAGGGTGACACCAGGAGGAACCACCACGCTGGCGGCCGCCAGGTCTCCAGCTCTGGAGTCAGCTCCTTGGAGTACCTATCGCAATCCCGAGTCCGCACTGGTCTAGGTCCTCCCGGGCACGTGCTCTGACCTGCACAGCTTGGGGGTGCCCGGCAGCAGGAAAGTCCTAGCTGTCCTGTGTCCTCAACGCTTCCGCCTTTCCCAAGGGAAGTGCAGGGTCCGGGCTATGTCCACCCGGTGCCCTAGGATCCCGGGCCTGTGCTGCTGGAATCGTGCTCCCGGGGTGTGGCTCGTGAAGGCAGCAGGGCACAGACCCCTCTGTCCGGAGACGCTGTCTGACCGACCGGCTTCTCCCGAGGCCCGGCGGGATGCACTCCAGCCCCTTTATCAAGATTCGCCTTGGGGTGTGGTGCGCTTTACGGGGAGCGCACTTCCTCTATTAGTGACTCTAGGAGACTGGAGCCTCCACTGCCACTCCTACAATTCTGTTCAATTTCCCTGCTAAGCGCCTTTCAGTTCGGGAAGAATCCAGTTCAGAATTTTTAAAGTTCCTGCTTCTCCGGGGCTGGGCTTTCCTGTCCTGGAGGCTCGCCACCAGGCCTTAGCGGGCTCCTCCCGGGGCCCCTCCCCTACTTGATTCTTTTTTTTTCCCCTGCCTTTCTACCTTGTTAGAAGCGAAAGCCCTTCTCTGCAGCGTTCCAGCTGTTACTCTTTAAATCTCAGGTCGAAGTCGCAGATTTTCAGGATGATTTGAAAGTAATCTAGGTAAGTTGGTGGGGCTGGGTGAATTGAGGACCCCTACTCTTCCGCCATCTTGCCCTCCCCTGTCCGGTTTTCATACTACAGTAATGGTAACCTCATAAATGAGTTAGGATAAATTCTCTTAGTTTCTATCCTATAAGATTGTTGACAAATATTAGTATCCTCCTGTCCTTTAAAGTTTGGTAGAATTTACCAGGAAACAACCTGGGACTGGTGCTTTTGGTTTTGGAAGGTTATTAATTATTAATTCAATTTTTTCATAGATATAGGCCTAATGAGATTGTCTATTTTTATTGTTTGGGCAAATTGTGTCTTTTAAGGAATTGTTCCATTTATCAAATCTGTGGGCATAGAGTTGTTTATTCTTTAATTACCATTCCAGTGTCTACATGATCTGTAATGATGTCCCATCTTTCACTTCTAGTATCAGTAATTTGCATCCTGTTTTTTTCTTAGTTAGCCTGGATAGTTTCATGAATTTTATGAATCGTTTCAAAGAACCAACTTTTGGATTCACTTATTTTGTCTTTATCTTTTAATTTCTATTCTAATTGTTATGATTTCTCTTATTCTGCTTTCTAATATATGCATTCAATGCTGTAGATTTTCTTCTGGAAAATTCCCTCTGGGTACTGTTCTCACTACATCTCACACATTTTGGTAAGTATGGTTTCAATTTTCATTTAGTTCTAAATTATTTTTAAATTTCTCATGATATTGCTTAACTCATGTGGTAATTAGAAATGTATTGCTAATCTCAACATAATGGGGATTGTTCATATATCTTTCTATTATTTTCTAATCTCATTCCACTGTGGTCTTAGAGGATACACCGTAGAATTCTTTAAATAATTTGTTAAAGTGTGTTTTATGGCCTAGAATATATTCTACCTTGGTCAGTGTTCCATGTTAGCTTGGAAGAATGTGTCTGTTGTAGGATTAAGTAGTTTACAGATACTCACTATGTCCAGTTGATTGATGGTGTTATTACTTTCCAGTATGTCCTTACTGGTTTTCTACCTACTGGATTTGTGAACTACTGAAACAAGTGTTGGAAGTCTCCAACTGTAATGGGATAATCTATTTCTCCTTGCAATTCAAATAGTTTTTGCCTCAGATACTTTGATATTCAGTTGTGAAATGCATGTACATTAACACTGTTATGTCTTCTTGAAGAATTGAACCTTTTATCATTATGTAATGTCCTTCTTTATTCGTGATAACTTTCTTTGCTTTAATATCTACTCCATCTGGAACCAACATAACTACTATTCCATTTTTTGTCATTAGTGTCAGTATGTTTTTCCATGCATTTAGTTTTAACCTATATGTGTCTATATTTAAAATGCATTTCTTGTAGGTAACATACAGTTGGGTCTTGATTTTTTTGTTGTTGCTGTTGTTTTACCTACTCTGAACAATTCCTGATTGGTGCAATTAGACAACTGAAGTTGAAAATGATACAATTCCTTTAGTATCTACCATATTCACTCCTTTTTTTCTATTTGCTGCCCTTTTACTCTGTTCCTATTTTTGTTTCAATCATTTTCTGCCTTTTGTTGGTTTTTTTAGAGTTTTTTTATATGATTCCATTTTATCCCCTTTGTGTATCAGTTACATTTCCTTTGTAACTATTTTTTAGCATCTGTCATAGTGTGCAATATACATTTACAATTAATCTAAGTCTGTTTTCAAACAACCCCATATCATTTCCTGGGTGTTGTACCTCATAATAACAAAATAATCCTAATTCCTCCCTTCCACTCTTTGTATCACTGCTTTCATTCATTTCACTTATATGTATGTATACATAAGCATATACATATGTGCATGTGACATGTCAAAAACATATACATATGAGTATGTTTACATAATGGAATACATTGTTAGTATTATCAAACTTTACCTGTTGGATCAATTAAGAATAAAAAATGTTTTTATTCAGGGCCCCTGGGTGGCTCAGTGGTTGAGCATCTGCCTTTAGCTCACATGATCCTGGGATCAAGTCTCGCTTTGGGCTGCCTGCAGGGAGCCTGCTTCTCCCTATGCCTATGTCTCTGCCTCTCTCTCTGTCTCATGAATAAACAAAGTCTTTGAAAAAAAAGTTTTTATTCATTTTCACTTATTTATTTGATGCTCTTCCTTAACTTTATGTAGGTTCAATTTTCCAACCTTTATCATTTTCCCTCACTAAATAACTTAATATTTCTTTCAAGGAAGGTCTACTAGCAAAAAATTCCAAGTTTTGTTTGCCCAAGATCTTTATTTCTCCTTCACTTTTGAAGAATAAATTCATAGGGTGCAGAATTCTAGGTTCTATTTTTTCTCTAATAACTTTATTTCACTGTACACTTTCTCACTTGCATGTTTCCTGAGAAGTAAAATGTGTCTTACCTTTGTTCTTCTGTAAGTATGGTGTTTTTTCCCTGTGAATTATTTCCAGGTTTTCTAGCTCTGGTTTTTCTATAATTTAAAAAGAATATGCCTCAGTACAGTTGGGTTTTTTGTTTTGATTTTGGCATTTATCCTACACATGGTGTTTGCTGAGCTTCCTAGATCTGTGGTGACATTAATTTGGGAGAAATTTTTAGTCATTATTACTTCAAGTATTAGTTATTTTATACTCTACTTTTTCAGTCTTTTGTTCGCCTTCCTTTCTGTTTATAAAAGTTTTTTGATATGTCTCTTGGCTCAGAAACTCTTTCCTCAGTTGGGTCCAGTCTACAAACAAGCCCATCACAGGCATTCTTCATTTTTGTTATAGTATTTTTGATACTTAGTATTTCTTTTTGTTCTTTCTTAGGATTTCCACCTTTCTGCTTATATTACTCATTTCTTCTGGAATGTTACTTCACCTATTAGAGCCTTTGGTATACTAATCAGTTGTTTTAAATTCTGACAATTCCAACATCCCTGGTATCTTTGGTACTGATACTTGCTCTGTGTCTTCAAATTCATTTTTTCCCTTGTAGATAAGCCTCATTTTTTTCATGACAGCTGTAAACAGGTTTTTAGTGATATGATGATGAAGTGTGAGGGAAGGAGAAACATTTTATAGTCCTGCAATTAAATATCAATCTTTTAGTGAGTCTATGTCTCTGAACTTATCTGACTCCACAAGTTTCTCAGTTTTATTCTTGTTCCAGTAGATGAGGCGACATGGCAATAAAGAGCTGTAGTTGGGTATTTCTCTTCCCCACGTAACTTAGGCTCTGTTTATAGAATTTCTTCTGAGGTCAGTCCTTCTGAAGAACAGAGTACTCTAGCTTATTTCAAAATGGTTCCCTTTGCTTTCCCTCTGACAGAAGTGTGAAAGTATTTGTCTCCAGTATGTAGCTCTGGAGGTAATTCTCACAATATTCTGGGGGTCTATGACTGAACCCCCTGGAGTTTTTAACTCCCACATTTGTCCTCACTAAGCTTCCAGCAATTCATCAATTACAGTTAGGTTCTCCTATCCTGACACTGGTTCCTGCAGTGGTTTCTGCTCATCTCTGCTCTACTAAGTCATGACTCCTTATATTCACTTTTCCCTCCACACTCGGGAGCAACAATTTGTCCTGTGTCTTCTCCTCTATTACAGATCCAAGAAGCACTGTTAACTTTTCAGTCTGTTCAAGTTTTTACTTATTTTTAGGATAGACTGACATCTTCCAAAACTGAAACCCTCACTACTTCTAAGATCTATAAGTGATTGGTCACAGCAAAACAATTATTGAGTTGTACAAAAAACAAAACATGTAGCTATGTTGCATCCTTGCCTCAGTGATGAACCCAATGACATCTTTCAAAATACACAATCAAAAAACAGAAAAGACTGAGAGATGAAAGTGCAGTAATAAATATTACTAGATGGGAAATTTGAATTTAATGCAAACATAGTTATAACTGGCTAACAATGGGAATGTTCACATTATCATAATATGAGAATTCTACATAAGCACCTGTAGAAACTTATCAATATAAATGAGAATCGTAATTGTGCTGAAAAGAATGAAGACATCCAATAGAGAGTGACATCAGCAAAAAAAAAATTATATTAAAGAGAATTTCAGAAATACATAACATTGAAAGCATAAAAGATGAAATGTTGGAAGGAAATCTAAATTTAGAAAGGGGGGCCAATTTAGCCAACTATAGTATAAGATACTCCTTTCTAGAAGTTTAACAAGAAAGCACTATTGAAACATGACAATTTTTAATGAAATAAAATACTCAATTTTAAATGATTCTAATGTTTATACTTTATTGCATGCAATAAAGTAAACATTCTTTAAACGTTTTCATTTATAATTGACAATAAGAATTTTTAATATTTTGACACAATTTTTCAGGTTACAGAACAATTATTATTTTTCAATTAATAAACATTGATTTGCATGGTTTCAGCTAGCAGTCACTTTTACAGTCCCATAATATTCTGCAAATCAAGACTTACTTGTATTTCATGGGTTGGGGGGGACAGTTACTGTAAATTAAATTTTGATTTTCAAATATACATGGCTAGTATTTAGAAATACACTATATACTTTTGATTGCTTTTTCCTGCCTTAGGGAACTGCATAGAACTTCCAGTGCTAAGCGGAATAGTAGTAGTAAAATCTGAAATACTAAAAAAAAAAAAAAAAAAAATATGAAATACTTGCTCACTTTCTATTCCTAGAAAGGTCTTTAATAATTAATATAATCATCCATGCTTACAAGATTACATTTATCACATTAATAAAGTTGCCTTCTTCCAAATTTGCTAACAATTTTTATAAGGAATAGATTTAAATAATGTCAAATGCTTTTCTTTTTGCATCTATTGAGATATGTTTTCCTTTTCAGTTTGCGGGTATGATGATTTGACTTCCAAATATTGACTTAGTCTTTCGATTCTGAACCAGACCAAATGTTATCATGTATTAACCTGAATACAATTTGCTAATACTTAATAGAGAATTTTTATTTCTATGTTCTTGAGTAATATGATTCTACAGTCTCTATTTGTGATACTTTTCTGTGATTTTGGTATCAGGGTAATGCTGGCCACATAAAATGAAGTTGAAATATAACTTTCTCTTATACTTCATGAAAAAGATATTGCAAATTGCTATTACGTCATCCTTAGATATTTCAGATCCACCAATGAAACAATTATGGTTAGGAATTTTTGTTGGAAAGTACGTAGCTCAATTTAATTTTCTAACAGTGACAGAAATAGTCATGTTTGTTTCCTATACAGTGAATTCTGGTAAGCTTCTTTTTTTTTTTTTTAAATAAGATTTTATTTATTTATTCATGAGAGACACAGAGGGGGAGAGAGGCAGAGACACAGGCAGACATCCGGCTCCATGCAGGAAGCCTGATGCGGGACTTGATCCTGGGACTCTGGGATGATGTCCTGAGCCAAAGGCAGACACTCAACTGCTGAGCCACCCAGGTGTCCCAAGCTTCTGATAGTTTTCAAAAAGGGTTCATTTCATGTCATATTTGTGCCACAGAATTATTCATATTTACACCTATTTAAAATTCTGCAAGGTCCACACTGACAGCCTCTCTTTAATTCCTATTATTTGTTCATTGAGAATTTTTTTTCCCTTGATGAACAAACACACACACATACACAGCAACAAATTTATCAATACTACTCATACCTCTATAAGGAAGAAGCTTTTGGCTTAAGTGATTTTTTTTTCAGTGTTTGTTTCCAATTTCATTGATTTCTGCTAATATCTCCTTATATGCTCTGGGTTTTAGTTCCTCCTCTCTTTTTCGGTTTTCTTAAAGCAGAAGCCTAGATTAATGGATTGAGATATTTCCAATTTTACTAACATAAATATTAAATGCTGTAGGTTTCCCACTAAATTACTGCTTTAGATGGTGTCACAAATAATTTGATATATTAGACTTTCATTCCTGAGGCTTCCTTTGTGTACTGATTTTAGAAATCTGCAATTTAGCTAATATTTGGAGATTTTCCAAATATTTCTGTTATATATTTCTTATTTAAATCTGTTATGGTTACAGAACATATCTCAAATTATGCCAACTACTTATAATTTGTTCATTTGTTTATAGCCCCAAATAGAGTCTATCTTGTCTAGGGTCTATGTGCATGTGAAAAGAATGTATTATACTGTTTTCAGTACATTATTCTTTTTTTTTTTTTTTTTTTTTTTTTTTTTTTCAGTACATTATTCTAACATAACAGGTCAAACACTGAAAATTTTTTTCTAGTCCGTCAAATACTGATAGCAATATAGATTCTACAATTATAACTATAGATTTGTCTGTGTTTTCCTTCAGTTCTATCAGTTTTATTTCATGTATTTGGGATCACTTTTATTAGGTATATGTACATCTGTGGTTACTGTCTACTCTGTTCATTTATCATCAGGAAATAACATCCCTCTTTAACATTAGTAATACCCCTTTATCCAGAAGTCTGTTTTATCTGATATAGCCACTCAGACATTTTTTAAAATTAAAGTATAGTTGACAGCGTTCTGTTAGTTGGAAGTGAACAAAATAGTTATTTAACAATTCTATATATTACCCTGTGCTCAACATGATAAATGTAATCACCACCTGTCACCATGCCATATTACAATATCATGGACTATATTCCCTATGCTGTATTTTTTTCATCCCTGTGACTTTATTTTATAACTTGGGAGTCTGTAACCTTTTAATCCCCTTTGCATATATCACCCATCCCCACCAACCTCCCCTCTGGCAACCACCAGTTAGTTCTCTGTATTTATGATTCTTCCAAGGTTTTTTTGTTGTTGTTCATTTGTTTTGCTTTTTAGATTCTATACATAAGTGAAATCATATTGGAAATTGTCTTTGACTGACTTATTTCACTGAGAGTAACACCCTCTAGGTCCACCCATGTTGTCACAAATGGCAAGATCTCATTCTTCTTTATGGCTAATATTCCGTGTGTGTGTGTGTGTGTGTAAATAAATATATATACATTTATACCAACCTTTGTCCATTCACCTATTGAGGCATTTGGGTTGCTTCCGTAACTTGGCTATTGTAAATAATGCTACACTAAAATGAGGGGTGCATAGAACTTTCGGAGTTAGTGTTTCTGTTTCCTTTAGTAAATACCCAGTGGTGGGATTATGGGCTCATATGGTATTTCTATTTTTTTGAGGCGCCTCCATACTATTTTCCCCAGTGGCTGTACTTTATATTCCTAACCAACAGTGCACAAGGGTTCCCAATTTTCCACATCCTCATCAAAACTTGTCTTTTTGATATTAGCCATTCTGACTGAAGTTAGGTGGTATCTCATTGTGGTTTTGATTTGCATTTCCCTTATCATTAGTGATGTTGAACATATTCTCATGCATCATGTCTTATCTGTATGTCTTCTTTGGAAGAAAAATCTATTCAGATCCTCTGCCCACTTTTTAATGGATTGTTTTCTGGTGCTGAGTTGTACAGAGCTTTATATATTTTGGATATTAACTCTTCTTCAGATACATCACTTGCAAATATTTTCTTCCACTGAGTAGGTTGCCTTATTGCACAAATAGTTTCCTTTGCTGTGCCTAAGTTTTTTATTTTGATGTAGTTTCAACAGTTTATTTTTGCTTTTATTTCCCTTGCCTTAGGAGACATATCTAGAAAAATGTTGAAATGCTGATGTCTAAGAGATTACTTCCTATGTTTTATTCTAGGAGTTTTATGGTTTCAGGACTCACACTTAGGTCTTTAATCCACTGTGATTTTATTTTTGTATATGGTATAAGAAAGTGGCCCAGTTTCTAGACAGCTACATATAAAAGAATGAAACCTGGCTAGGATGCTGGGGCTTACTGAGGTAGCAGGCCAGTGAGAGTGCCAAGGCCCTCCTACTGTCTGCACTACCAAAGTGGGAGGAAATATAAACAGTAGTGCTCCATCAGTGCTTCCAACCCTGGAGAGAATTCCAGCAGGCCACCTACCATGTGGTAGAGGACTGGTTCCTTTATATTCCAGTTGCCTCTTTCAAATACAGTTTTTCTGTGGCCCAGGACAGATGAATCTGCTCCTGGTCCCTCAGTACTATCCTTCCCTACTGCAGTTGTAAGCATCCGGGGTGGGTTTATGTTCACTACGATGTGTCTCCAACTATTCTCTATGTTGTCTCTTTCTGTCCTTTGTTATACAGAAGCTGTTTAGCCCTCAGTTCTTTTTCAGGAGGAATTATTCTATATATAAGTATAGATCTGGTGTCTAAAGGAGCTGAGTTCAGCATTACCCTGTGTCACCATCTTGAACCTCCCCAAACCATTTTTGATAGGTGTTTGCATGCTATATCAAGTTCTAATCTCTTGCCTTTAAGATATCTATGTTAGGATATTGAAATAGGGTATCCTGTAGATAGCATACAGTTGGGTTATAATTTTTTAATCAAATCTGACAGGCTCTAAGGTTTGCTTCATCATTTACATTTAATCTAATTACAGATATGTTTGGATGTAGGTCTACCACATTATGATATTTTGATTATCTCTTTGTTTTATAATTCTTTAAATGTTTTAAATATACTCTGTGTGTGTTTGGGTGACTTTTGGATTATACCTCTTTGCAGAATTTTATTAATAATTTAGAGATTTTTTTTAAACTTTATTTTTTTTCCTCATTAAACTTGTTTTAATGGGTCTCAAAATTCTGTGACAGATTTTTGGTCAAGTTGTTTCCATTAGAAAGTATGGATTTTAAAAACTAATAACTTAAAACTGGCACACACGCACACAAAAGCACAAAGGGTCCACAAAACATTCTCCTTTCCTTCTGAAGGTTTTATGATGCATTATTATAATTAACCAGTCTTTTACTATTAAACTTAAATGGCCAATTGACACAAACAGTTCTGAGACCGTTCCTCCTCCACTGATAAACACTGGGGTGGCAGGTATTGGGGATAATATTCATTTAGCCTTCTGAGCTTTCTGGGCAGACTTGGTGACTTTGCCAGCTCCAGCTGCCTTCTTGTCCACTGCTTTGATGACACCCACAGCAACCGTCTGTCTCATGTTACGAACAGCAAAATGGCCCAGAGAGGATAGTCAGAGAAGCTGTCAACACACATAGGTTTGCCAGGAACCATATCAACAATGGCAGCATCCCCAGATTTCAAGAACTTGGGACCATCTTCCAGCTTTTTTCCAGAACGACGATCTATCTTCTCCTTCAGCTCAGCAGACTTGCAAGCAATGTGAACTGTGTGACAATCCAGCACAGGTGCATATTCAGCACTGATTTGGCCTGGATGGTTCAGGATAATCACCTGAGCCGTGAAGCCAGCTGCTTCCATTGGTGGGTCATTTTTGCTGTCACCAGCCATACTGCCACGACAAACATCTTTGACAGATACATTCTTGACATTGAAGCCCACATTGTCCCCAGGAAGAGCCTCACTCAAAGCTTCAGGGTCCATTTCAACAGAGTTTACTCAGTTGTAACACTGGAGCAAAGGTGACCACCATGCCAGGCTTAAGAACACCAGTCTCCACTCAGCCCACTGGAACAGTACCAATACCACCAAATTCGTAGACATCCTGGAGAGACAGATGCAAGGGCTTATCAGTTGGACGAATTGGTGAAAGAATGCAATACAGAACTTCAAGCAGTGTGGTTCCACTGGCATTCCTATCTTTACAGGTGACTTTCCATCCCTTGAGCCAAGGCATGTTAGCACTTGGCTCCAGCATGTTGTCATTATTCCAACCAGAAATTGGCACAAATGCTACTGTGTCAGGGTTGCAGCCAATCTTCCTAATGTAGGTGCTAACTTCCTTAACGATTTCTTCAGATCTCTTCTGGCTGTAGGGTGGTTCAGTGGAATCCATTTTGTTAACACCAACAATTAGTTGTTTTATACCCAGTGTGTAAGCCAGAAGGGCATGCTCACGAGTCTGCCATTCTTGGAGATACCTGCTTCAAATTCACCAACACCAGCAGCAACAATCAGGACAGCACAGTCAGCCTGAGATGTGCCTGTAATCATGTTTTTGATAAAGTCCCTGTGTCCTGGGGCATCAATGATGGTCATATAATACTTGCTGGTCTCGATTTTCCACAGGGAGATATCAATGGTGATACCACGTTCACGTTCAGCTTTCAGTTTATCCAAGACCCAGGCATACTTGAAGGAGCCTCTTCCCATCTCAGCAGTCTCCTCAAATTTTTTGATAGTTCTTTTGTCGATTCCACCACATCTGCAGATCAGATGGCCAGTAGTGGTAGACTTGCCCGAATCTACATGTCCAATGATGACGATGTTGATGTGAGTCTTTTCCTTTCCCATTTTGGTTTAGGTTTAGCAGTGGTTTTCACAACACCTGTGTTCTGGCGGCAAACCCAATGCAAAAAAGGATTCTTTAAAACTTTAATTAAAAATAATATAATCTTTGTCAGTCTCTTCACAAATGGTGTTTGGAAAATTGGACAACCACATGTAGAAAATGAAAGGACCATTTTCTTACACCATACACAAAAATGAACTCAAATGGATGAAAGACCTAACTATGAGATGGGAATCCATCAAAATCCTAGAGGAGAACATAGGCAGCAACCTCTTCAACCTTGGCTGCCACAACTTCTTATTAGACACATGTCCAGAGGCAAGAGAAATAAAAGCAATAACGAACTATTGGGACTTTGTCAAGATAAAAAAGCTTTTGTGCAGCAAAGAAAACAGTGGACAAAATAAAAAGACAACCGCCAGGAGAAGAAGATATTTGCAAATATCCTATTATATAAAGGGCTAGTTTTCAAGATCAATAAAGAACTAATCAAAGTCAACACCGAAAAAACAAATAATCCAGGCAAGAAATGGGAAGACATGAACAGACATTTCTCCAAAGAAGACGTACAAATGGCTAACAGACACAAGAAAAAATATTTAACATCACTTGGCATCAGGGAAATATAAATCAAAACCACAATGAGCTATATGCCTATTAGAATGGCCAAAATCAAAAAGACAAAAAAGGATGTAAAGAAAAAGAAAGCCTCATGTTTACGATGGGAATGTCAACTGGTATAGCCACTGTGGAAAACAGTATGGAGGGTCCTCAAAAATTTGAATACCGAAATACTGTATGATCCAATTAATTCCACTATTGGGTATCTGCCCAAAGAAAATGAAAACACAAATTCAAAAAATTATATGCACCCCTATATTTACTGCAGTATTATTTACAATAATCGAGATATGGAGGCAACTCAAGTGTCCACCAACAGATGAATGCATAAGGAAGGTAAGATATATATGTATGTATAATGAAATATTACTTGGCCCTAAAAAGGATGAGATTTTGCCATGTGCAACACATGGATGGACCTAAAGGGTAGGACACTAAGTAAAATTTGACTAAGAAAGACAAATACCCTATGACTTCACTCATATGTAGAATCTAAAAAACAGGGGCAGCCCGGGTGGCTCAGCGGTTTAGCGCCGCCTTCAGCCCAGGATGTGATCCTGGAGACCCGGGATCAAGTCCCACGTCAGGTTCCCTGCATGGAGCCTGCTTCTCCCTCTGCCTGTGTCTCTGCCTCTCTCTTTCTCTTTGTGTCTCTCATGAATAAATAAATAATAAAATCTTTAAAAGAAAAAGAATCCAAAAATCAAAACAAATGAATAAACAAAAAAACAGATTGCCTTATAAATATAGGATGGTTGCCATAATGGTGGGGAGTGACATAGGGGGTGAAGAAACGGGCAAAATGGGTGAAGGAGAGTGAAAGATACAGGCTTCTAGTTATAGAATGAGTAAGTCATGAGAATAAAAACTAGACCAAAGGGAATATAGTCAATGACAGAAACAATAAACAAAACTAAAAGTCAGCCTACAGAATGGAAGAAGATATTTGCAAATGACATGTCTGATAATGGGTTAATATCTAAAATATATAAAGAATTTATTAAACTCAAAAAACATACAATCCAGTTAAGAAATGGGCAGAAAAAAAAAAAAAGAAAGAAATGGGCAGAAGACATGAATAGACACTTTTCCAAATAAGACTTCCAGATGGCTAGCAGACACATGAAAAGATGGTCAACATTACTCATCATCAGGGAAATACAAATCAAAACCACGATGACATACCACCTCACACCTGTCAGAACGGCTAAAATTAACAACATACAAAACAACAGGTGTTGGTGAGGATGGAGAGAAAGAGAAATCCTCCTGCACTGTTGGCAGGAATGCAAACTGGTACACCGACTCTGGAAATCAGTATGGAGTTCCCCAAAAAGTTAAAAATAGAACAAACAGATGAACATATGGGGAGGGGAGGGAACAAACCCTAAGAGTTTCTTAACAATACAGAACAAACTGAGGGGAGATGGAGGGAGATGGATGGGAGAGGGGCGAGAAGAGTAATACATATCAAGGAGGGCACTTGTTATGATGAGCACTGGGTGTTGTACATTAAGTGATGAGTTAATGAATTCTACTCCTGAAACCAATATTGTACTGCATGCTAACTAACAAGAATTTAAATAAAAACTAAAAATTAAAAAAATAAAGGAATATAGTCAGTGACATTGTAATAGCACTGTATGGTGACAGATATCTATACTTGTAGTGAGCACAGCATAATGTTTAGAGTTGTTCAATTACTATGTTGTACACCTGAAACTAATGTAACATTGTGTGTGAACTATATTCAAAAAAATTAAAAATAAAAAAAATTTTAAAGGCTCCAAATCAATTTTATTTCTTTACAAGCAATAAAATATCCAAAAATGAATTAAGAGAACTCCATTCTGAGTAACATCAAAAATAATAAAACATTTAAGAATAAATTTCACAAAAGAAAAAACAATTTACATGTTGAACAATACAAAAAAATATGGAAACCTTATGTTCCTGCATTGAAAGATGCAATATTATTATAAAGACAACACTCAACAAATTGATCTATAAAGTCAATGAAATCCATGCTGAAATGCCAGCAGGCTTTTTTTTGTATTAAAAAAATATGGGGAAGTCCCTGGGTGCCTCAGTTGGTTGGGCATCTGCCTTTGGCTCAGGTCATGATCCCAGGTCCTGGAATCAGGCTCTGCATCAGGCTCCCTGCTTGGTGAGGAGCCTACTTCTCCCTCTGCCCCTCCCCCTGTTCATGCTCTCTCTCACATAAATAAATAAAATCTTTTTGTTGTTGTTGTTAAATATTTT
Source organism: Canis lupus familiaris (assembly GCF_011100685.1). Taxonomy (NCBI): domain Eukaryota; kingdom Metazoa; phylum Chordata; class Mammalia; order Carnivora; family Canidae; genus Canis; species Canis lupus. The sequence goes on along the minus strand of NC_049260.1, from coordinate 57,612,888 downwards.
ATTTATTTATTCATGAGAGAGACACAGAGAAAGAGAAGCAGAGACATAGGCAGAGGGAGAAACAGGCTCCACGCAGGGAGCCCGACATGGGACTCGATCCCAGGTCTCCAGGATCACACCCTGGGCTGAAGGCGGTGCTAAACCGCTGAGCCACCCAGACTGCCCATAAATAGATAAAATCTTTAAAAAAAAAAAAAAAAAAAGATGGCGAGGCACCTGGGCCACTCAGTGGTTGAGCATCTGCCTTTGGCTCAGGTCATGATCCTTGAGTCCTGGGATTGAATCCTGCATCAGGCTCCCCAGAGGGAGTCTGCTTCTCCCTCTGACTATGCCTCTATCTTTGTGTCTCTGAAGAGTAAATAAAATCTTTAAAAAAAAAAAAAAAAGGGCAAGCTGATCATAAGTGCAAGGCACACAGAATACCCAAAACACTTTCAATTTTTTTTAATAAACAATGTAGTGAGTCTTTTGTTACCATATTTTAAAACTTACTTTAAACCTACAATAATCAAGATAATATAAAATTGATGAAAGAATAGCTACAGAAAATAACGGATAAACTGGACTTCATCAAAATAAAAAAAATTTATTGCTTCAGATAGACACTCTAGAAAATGAAAAGACCAGTTACATAGTGACAAAAGTATCTGTAAATCATATTTCTGATAAAGGACTTGTGTTCAAAATACATATATGTATATATATAAAGCAATTTCACAATGTATTAGGAAAAAAATTAGAAATGGAAAAAGATTTAAATGATATTCCACCAAAATCGTATGAATGAGCAATAAGCAAATGAAAAGATGCTCAATCTCATTAGAGCTTAATTAAGTAAATGTAAAATAAAACCATAACGAAATACCACTTCACACTAAATTGGCTATAATCAAAAAGACAGACAACAGCAAATGATGATGAAGGTGTGGAGAAATGTTAACCCTCACATACTGCAGTTGGTAATGTAAAATAGTACAGCTGCTTTGGAAAACAATTTGGCAGTTTCTTTAAGAGGTAACTGAATATTTACCCTATGACCCAGCTATTCCATTCAAGAAAAATGGAAACATAAAAGGACATGTACATAAATTTTCATAGCAACATTTATTAATAATAGCCAAAGGAAATAAAAGGAATATAAGTCAAATTTCTGTCATGTTGAATTATGAAACAAAAATGTGGTATATCTATAATATTTAGCTCTAAAAATATATATACTAAAAAAATAAAAATAAAAAAATATATACTAATACATGCTACCACAAGGATAAACGTCAAAAAAATTTAATAAGTGAAAGAGATCAAAATATCATGAATATTCTGTAATTTCATTTATATGAATTATCAAAGAAAGGCTAATTTTTACAGAGATCAATAGTAACACAGGACTAAGGATGGGAATAGGACTGACTATAAATGAGCTTGATGGAATTTTTGGAAATAATACACTGTCCTAAAACTGGATTGTGGTGACAGCTGCACACTATACAAATTTACTAAATGAATAAATGCATTGTGCACAAAAAAATGAATAAATCTATTATTTTATCTCAGTAACACTTAAAAAGAACCAAACTGAAACTCTTTTTTTTTTCCCCAAACTGAAATTCTTAACTAAGAATGCAGTATCTATGCTAAAAAGAATTCACTTGAGGGGGCACCTGGGTGGCTCAGTTGGTTAAGTGTCTAACTCTTAGTTTCAGGTCAGGTCATGATCTCATGAGTCATGAAACTGAGCCCCATGTCAGCTTCATGCTCGGCAGGGAATCTATTTGAGGATTCTCTCCCTCTGCCTCTCCCCCCTACTTGTATGCTCATGCTCTCTCTCAAACAAACAAACAAATAAATAAATCTTTTTAAAAAATTCACTTGAGATCTTAAATAGCAGAATGGAGACAAGAAAAGAATGTCAATAAATTTGAAGACAGATCAACAGAAATTACCCACTCTAAGCAACAGAACAACAAAAAGAATCAAACAAAACAGAATCTCAGAACCTAGGAGGCAATATTGAAATGTCTAACGTACAAGTCATCAGAGTGCCAGAATGAGAAAAAAAAATTATACTGAAAAAAATGTTTGTAGGAATAGTACCAGAAAACTTTCCAAATTTGATAAAAGATAAATCTACATATTCAACTATATCCAGGAAATCCAAACAAGATAAACTGAAAGAAAAAAAAACACTCAGAAATATCACCTTCAGCCGTCAAACTGCTAAAAAACAAAAATAAAAAGCTTTGAAAGCAGCTACAAAAAGCAACATAGTTCAGATGGATTATCAACAATTCAAACTACCACAAACTTCTCATCAAAAACCATGGAAAACAGAAATGGTAGAAAAACATCTTTAAAGTGTTGAAACAAGAGGGGCGAAGAGGGGCGCCTGGGTGGCTAAGTCAGTTGAGCATCGGACTCTTGATTTCAGATCATGGTCTCAGGATTGTGGGATTGAGCCCCAAGTGAGGCTCCAGCCTCAGTGAGGAGTCTGCTGGAGATTCTCTCCCTCTCCTTCTCCCTCTGCCCCTTCCCACATAGTCTCTCTCTCTAAAATAGATAGATAGATAGATAGATAGATAGATAGATAGATAGATCTTTATAAAATAATAAAAATTAAAAACCAAAGTGCTGAAAGAAGAAAAAACATCATCTAACACTTTTTTATCCAGTGAAAAAGTCCTTCAGGAATGAAGATGAAATGAACACATTCTTAAAGAAAATGAAGAGAATTCATTGTAAATGAAGTCGAGATGAAATAATAGTTCTTTACTCTGAAGGTGAATGATACCCAGGGGAAGCTAACATCCTTAGAAATGAAGAACAAAACTGGTAAATGACTGAATAAATATAAAAGGTCATTTTTCTCCTGCTAAGGTCTTTATTATACATAAGACTCTTAAAAGGAGAAACCATAACACAGTCTGGTGGGCCTTCAAAATATATAAATATAAAACACATGGCAACTATTAAAAAATCATTTTAAAAAGTATGGCTTTTTTAAAAAAAGTATGGCTTTTTAAAAAAATGTGGTAAAACATTAAATCTATATAAACTGTTAGGTGATTACTAGGTATGTTTATTGTAATCCCTATTGCAACAAATTTAAATGTTATAACCAAAAAATTTAAAAGAACATTAAAATTGAATACTAAAAATATTTAATAATACAAAAGAAAAAATAAAAAACAGAAACAATAACAAAGACAACACAGCTCAGACATGTAGAAAGCTACAAATAGCATCATTACATCTCATTACATCCCTTAAGAAAAGGGCTTGACAAATTGCAAATTACAGATTTTATTAACCATATAAGTAAAGTCATAGAGCAAAAAATTATATAGAAATTTAAAGAAAGATAGATACCTACAGTGAAAAACAGAATCTGATCATTTGATCACTGGAACAAATGCCACAAAAAGTGGCAAGAAAGAAGGAAGGTATAACTAAAAATTATACTGCTAAGTGCCAAGTGTAGGCTATCATGAGAATGACAAGCCCTTGGTGGAGGTGGCGTTTCAAAAAACATGGAGTTTTTACAAACAGGTGGCCACAGGGAAGATCACAGAGAAAGATTCCCTTGGTGCTATTTGGGGGAGGGGAGCAGCAAGTAATGCCAAAATTCTGCCCATATGGATCCTTCCTATCTCTCTTAAAAAAAAAAAAAAAAAAAATTCTTAAACCAAAAGGAAGATCATTAAAACCTGTACTCTGAAGCACTGAGTAGAGGAATAGAGGGCAATCCAAAATTATTACCAGGCCCATCTTCCCTAAGGAATAAAAGCCTAAGGAGCACAATGTGGGGACACAGTGGTGAGAACCAACTATATCTGGGTAAGGGGTGAAAAAGCAACGAAAGCTTTAGTCCTGGAGGAGGAACCAAAATACATGTTGGCAGTAGCATTATAATTGAAGGTGCAAGAAGACTTGTGAAGGCCATGCCCCTAAACACAGATTCACAATGCCTGCTTAAAACTGAGTCTTAATCCAAACATTAAAAAAAAAAAGGTCCCCTTTTCTACTTCCAAACATATGCTGACAAGCACTGAGTGAAATAAGAAGAATACAGAGGAAAGCTGAAGACAGACCTTCTCTGGGAAGCAGTGCAAAGGGAGAAACCCAAAACCACACAGGGACACAACAATAAAATATCATTACATGGTTCCAAGTTTCTGCTGCAGAGAGAAACCATAGTAACAAACTCTAAAACCAGCCCAATTCTGACTAGTTTGACATAAAATTCTACATGAATAGCCTAGAAAAAGGAAAGGTGTAATTTTCTCAAAGAATAACACATATTTACATCAGGAGGAGGGGGAAGATGGCAGAGTAGGACCCTGAGCTCACCCTATTCTATGTTTACAACTAGATATCATCCTCATCCAAACCAATAAATCAGAGAACCCAAAGACTAACAAAACTCCACTGGTAAATCTAGAGAAGAAGCTGCATCTGAAAGCTTAGGAAGGTCAGAAAGGCACTGAGAGGCTGCCCACAGGAGGGGAGGGAGCTGCATGTATGTAGAGAGGGCAAAGAAATGGACTCTTAACACCAGGGAGCTCACACAAGGAAGAATCCCATGTTTGGCTTTAAAAAACAGATGGGCTGGAAAAAAAAAAAAAAAACAAACAGATGGGCTGGTGCAGATGAGTCAGGAGAGGTTATATCAAAGATGGTATTGGGCCAAATCCATTACAGTACTACTTGGTTCCAGATATGAATGATGAAGGGGAAAAGAGAAGATGGTGATGATGACAAAGGACTGGAAAATACTGATGAAGGGATGCCTGGGGGACTCGGTCGGTTGAGTGTCAACTCTTGGTTTCACCTCGGGATCTCGGGATCATGAGATGATGTTCCTCATCTAGCCAGGAGTCTGCCTGAGGATTTCTCTCTCTCCCGCCTCCCCTTGCTTACTTGCTTTCTCCCCAATAAATAAATCCTTAAAAAAAAAAAAAAAAGATAATGATGAAGAAGGAGATGAGAATGAAAGTGAAGAGGATGAGGGAGCAGAGGAAGGTCAGGAGGATGAAGATGATAACTAATAGAACACTAATGTATTCCAACCTTCCTTTTTTTAATTTTCTACAGTCCTTGGGAGCAAGTTGCAGTCTTCATTTTTCCTCCTCTTCTGCTCATTCACTCTGTTTTTTGAAGTTACTTTTCTCTCCTTTTTTAACATGGTTCTGAACTTATGTTGGGAGGAAAAACCCTCAGCAGAATACAATGGGAAAAGAATCTCTACCACTTTCCTTTCCAAATTCATTTTTATCCCTTCCATTCTCAACAAAAACATTATGAAATCAACTACTGTGCTCTGTCAGAAAAAAGGAAAACCTGCTGGAGAATTGCTAGGCCCCTGTATAGTAGTGAACAGAATTCTAGGTATGAACAGAATTCTAGCTTTTTTCCTCCTCTCTCTGTATATTGGGCTCAGAAATTACACTGTGTCTCTATGTGAATATAGACAGTTAGGATTTGCCAAGATCTCTCTACTTTCTCTTATTTAAAAAAAGAATTTTAAAAATGGGATTACTGAAGATTAACAAAGGGTGGATTTGAGATGCCTGGGTGAGTTAAGCGGGCATTTTGACAACATGGCTTCTGTTATGACACGTTTAATTTTGATGTTTAATGGTTATCCTTACAGTTTAAGATGACACTTTTAAAATTATATTCTCTACTTATGACTAGAGCCCTGTGCCACTCCATAGATCAACAGAACCTATAGGATCTTAGTTGAAATTGACATTCTCTATGACAGTTTTGTTCCTATTTATTTTTAAATTTTCTTTGTGTTTCACTTGAAAGGACAGATGCTGTTTTAAATGTTAAAAGTGTACAAGTTGCTTTGTTCCAATAAAACTAACTACATACAAACAGACATACATATATACATACCAAAAGGGCTGAATTCCGTCAGTGTGTAAAATCAGTAGGACTTGGGAGCCTGTAACTTTAAAAGTGGGCTGATGCAGCACTGGGTAAACCACAAAGGCTAGCTATAGCTGGATCACTGGCCTTAAAGAGACAGCAGCCTGCATGGAAAGGCAACATAAAAACGGAAGTTTATACAACACCAGGGGCAAATGGGAAACAGATCTGTTCATTCTGATTTCAGAGTATGTTGAAGGACTTCTCCAAAATCAAGGGAGTGAGGAAGTGCCATTTTCTTCCCCTGACCCCCAGCATAAACACAGAGCTACCCGTGGATGGCAGGGCTGCTCGGCTACATAGACACTTGTAACCTAACCTGCTAGCAGTACACCCTGCCCAAGATGTCTCCTGAAGACTCCCCCACTTCAAGCCTGCTAGCTTCAGCCCTGGCCTCAGGGAAAATCTTCTTAAACCCCTGAATTCGCCCCACCCAGCCAACAGGGTGCACAGCTGCAGTTGTGAGTCATACCCACCCACCACACTATGTCCAGCCAATGTGTCCCCAGCCACCATCATGCACCACACCCACCTGCATGTTCCCCTAGCCACTGAATTTAACCCCTAGCTGCCACAGAGCTTCAGGAGATCCAGCACAGAACTAATGGCCAGTTCAAACTTTGCTAACACCACCACCCTGCTCCCAAGTCCCCTGGTGGGCATGCCTCCTCAAGCTGGCCTGCCTAGGTCCCACTACCACCACAAAGAGCAAGTAAAACCCACAACAGGCAGGTAAAGAGTCACTGTAGACACCTGCACTGAAAGGAAAAGTGACTCAGACACAACATTAGGGCGTAAACACACACAGGATACTCTCCTAAAGTGCCAGATTCTGGGGAACAGGGAACACTGCACTACAGGGCACTCTAGGACCTCTTCTTCGTAAAGTTGCTACTTTCAAATGTAAAAGACACAGCTGACTTCTTTAAAAAGATTTTATTTATTTATGAGAGAGAGAGAGAGAGAGGCAGAGACACAGGCAGAGGGAGGAGCAGGCTCCATGCAGGAAGTGACGTGGGACTCAATCCTGGGACTCCAGGATCACCCCCAGGCTGAAGGCAGACGCTAATCCGATGAGCCACCTGGGCTGGCCGCTGACTTTCTTAACACAGAGAAACAGATACAGAAAAGCAGACAAAATGAGGAGACAGAGAAATTTATCCCAAAGGAAAGAACAGGACAAGACCACAACCAGAGATCTAAGCAAAACAGAAGGAAAATGACAGACAACTTAAAGCAATGATCACGAGGATAGTCACTGGACTTGAGGAGTAGAAAACATGAATGAGACCCTTAACACAGAGATAAGGAATAACACAGCAGAGATAAAGGGCTTTATATGAAATGAGAAACACACTTGTAGAATGAATAGCAGAATCAAAGAAACAGAGGAATGAATTAGTGACCTAGAAGACAGAGAAATGCAAAGTAATCAAGCTGAACAAAAGGGAAAGAAAATAATTATGTCAAATGAGAACTTAGGAAACTCAGTGACTCCATCAAATATAAGAGCTTTCATATTATAAGAGTCCTACAAAAGGAAGAGAGACAAAAAGGGGCAGATAATAAGAAATTATAGTTGAAAATTTCCGTTATCTGGAAGGAAACAGATATCCAGATTCAGGAGGAAGAAAACACCCATCAAAATCAACAAAAGTAGACGTACACCAAGACATATATATGTAACAAAACATAATTAAATTTGCAAAATATAGAGACAAAGAAAAAAATTTAAAAGCATCAAGACAAAAGAAGTCATTAACTTACACGGGAAAATCCATACAGATAGATTTTCAACATAAATTTTTTTTAAAGATTTTAATTTAATTATTCATGAGAGAAAGAGAGAGGCAGAGACACATGCAGAGGGAGAAGCAGGCTCCATGCAGGGAGCCCAATGTGGGACTCGATCCTGGAACTCCAGGATCACGAGCTGAGCTGAAGGGAGATGCACTCAACTGCTGAGCCACCCAGGCATCCCTCAACAGAAACTTTCAAACCAGAAGAGAGTGGTATGATTATTCAAAATGGTGAATGAGAAAAATCTTCAGCCAAGAACACTCCTTCCAGCAAGGTTATCACACACAATAGGAAACAGTTTCCTAGACAAACAAAAATTAGAGTTCATGACCGATGAACCAGTCCTGCAAGAAATATTAAGTGAAACTCTTTGATGGAAAAGAAAGACAAAAAATGGCAGTACAAAGTAAAAATCATAAGGGCATTTGGGTGGCTCAGTTGGTTAAGCATCTACCTTTGGCTCAAGCCATGATTCCAGGATCCTGGGATGGAGCCTTGCGTTGGGCTCCATTGAGTCTACTTGTCTCTCTTCATCTGCCTCTCCCTCAGCTCATGCTGTCTCTCTCTCAAATAAATAAAAAAGTAAGAAATACTAAAGCAGTAAAAATAAGTATTTCTGTAAAAAATCAGTCAAGAACCTAACCAAAAAAGGGGGGGATATGAAAATAACAAACATACACCTAGAAACATGGGGAGCAGAGGAGTAAAGAATAGGTTCATATTTAAATGACCATAAACTTAATATAGACTGCAATTAGTGAAGAGGTTATATATAAACCTACTGGTAATGATATGTCTAAACCCACTAATATACAGGCAAAGAATAAAGAAAGGATATCCAAATATACCACTAAAGTAAATCAGCAAAACATGAAAGAAAAAAAAGATCAAAGAAAATCTTCAGAAACCACAGAACAAGTAATAAAGTGGCAATAAATATTTATCAATAATTATACTGAATGTAAGTGGACTAAAGTCTCCACTCAAAAGACACAGGGTTACAGAATGGATTAAAAAAACAAAACCCATTTATATGCTGCCTAGAAGAGACCAAGAGACTCATTTTAGACCTAAAGACACCTGTGGACTGAAAGTGAGAAGTTGGAGAAGCATCTATCATGCAAGTGGATGTCAAAGAAAGCCAGAGTAGCAATACTTATATTGGACAAAACAGACTTTAAAACAAAGCCTGTCACAAGAGAAAAAGAAAAACACTAAATAATTATAAAAGTGAAAATAGAACAATAAGATATAACAATTATAAATATTTATGCACCCAACATAGGAGCACGCAAACATGTAATACAGTTAATAACAAACATAACAGAAATAATCTATATATCTATAATGATAGTAGGGGAGTTTAACACTTCACTTATATTAATGGACAGATCATCTAAACAATATCAACAAGAAAACAATGGCTTTGAATGACATGCAGGAACAAACAGATTTAAAAGATATATGCAGAACATTCCATCTTAAACAGCAGAATACACATTCTTTTCAAGTGTACATGGGACATTTTCCGGAACAGATGCCATAATAATTCATTAAAAAAAATTCAACAAATTCAAGGAGATCAAAATCATACCATGCATATCTTCGGACCTCAATGCTATGATACTAGAAGTCAACCACAAGAAAAAATTTCTGGAAACACAATACATAGAGGTTAAATAACATACTACTAAACAATGAATGGGCCAACCAGGAAATCGAAGAAGAAATTAAAAATATATGGAAATAAATTAAAATAAAAACAGTGATCTAAAACCTATGGGACACACAGCAAGAGGTTATAAGAGGGAAGATTATAACAATACAGGCCTATTTCAAGAAGAAAAAAAAAATCTAACCCCACACCTAAAGGAGCTAGAAAAAGAACAGCAAATCCAGAAATAAACCCACAATTATATTGTCAATTAATCTTTGACAAATCAAGAAAGGATATCCAATAGGAAAAAGCCTTTTCAACAAATGGTATTGGGAAAACTGGACAGCAACATACAAAGAATGAAACTGGACCACTGACTTACACCACATAAAAAATACATTCAAAATGGATTAAAGACCTAAATGTGAGATCTGCAACCAAAAAAGTTCTAGAAGAGAACACAGACAGTAACTTCTTTGATACATCAGTTGTACCAACTCCTTTCTAGATAACCCTTCTGAGGCAAGAGAAACAAAAGCAAAAATTATAGATATTGGTACTACACTGAAATAAAAAGTTCTCAACAGCAAAGGAAACAATGAAAAAACCAAAAGGCAACCTACAGAATGGAATAAGATATCAGCAAATGACATAGCCAATAAAGGCTTAGTATTCGAGGAGGGGCAAGATGGCGGAAGAGTAGGGTCCCCAAATCACCTGTCCTCACCAAATTACCTAGATAACCTTCAAATCATCCTGAAAATCTACGAATGTGGCCTGAGGTTTAAAGAGAGAACAGCTGAAACGCTACAGTGAGAAGAGTTCGCGCTTCTATCAAGGTAGGAAGACGGGGGAAAAAGAAATAAAGATACAAAAGGCATCCAAGGGGGAGGGGCCCCGCGAGGAGCCGGGCTGAGGCCGGGTCGAGTGTCCCCAGGACAGGAGAGCCCCGTCCCGGAGAAATAGGAGCTGCACCAATCTTCCTGGCGGAAAGGCACCCGCAGGGAGTTAAGGCAGGACCCCAGGAGGGGGGATGCCCTCAGGCTCCCTGGGACACGAACAGACACCTGCGTCCCGGGGAGTGTGCGCCGAGCTCCCTAAGGGCTGCAGTGCACACATTGACACAGGAGCAGCTCCAAGGGGCTCGGCTGGCGGCTCCGTGGAGGGGGCTGCGCGGCCCCAGGAGCAGCTCGGCGACGGCGGCTCTGGCAGAGGAAGAGGCTCCGCGCGGAGGGGGCTGCGCGGCTCCAGAAGCAGCTCGGGGCGCTCGGTCGGCGGCTCCGTGGAGGGGGATGCACGGCCGGGAGCAGCTCAGAGAGGCTCGGGCGGCAGCTCTGCGGAGAGGCAGCTACGCGGCTGGTAGCGCGAATCCAACAGTGCAGGCCAGGAGCACAGGGCTCCAGGACACAGCCCAGGATCCGACCTCCCCCCGGGACAAGCAGAGGCCGGGAGGGCCCAGGACAGTAAGGACGCTCCTGCCCCGAGCTGAGCAGATCAGCGGCCCCGCCCCCGGAGCCTCCAGGCCCCTGCAGACTGAGAACTCCATAGTTACTGTGGGAGCTAAATCCAGGTTTCCAGAGCTGCCGCAGCCACTGGGGTTGTTCCTCCTGGGGCCTCAGGGGGTAAACAACCCCCACTGAGCCCTGCACCAGGCAGGGGGCAGAGCAGCTCCCCCAAGTCCTAACACCTGAAAATCAGCACAACAGACCGCTCCCCCAGAAGACCAGCTAGAAGGACAAGTTCCAGGGGAAGTCAAGGGACTTAAAGTATACAGAAACAGAAGATACTCCCCCGTGTTTGTTTGTTTGTTTGTTTGTTTGTTTGTTTTTTGATTTCTGATTGCTTCCCCCACCTCTTTTTTTCCCTTTCATTTTTTCTTTTTCTTCTCTTTTTTCCTTTTTTTCTTTTTCTTTTTTCTTTTTCTCTTTTCTTTCCTTCTTTCTCCCCTCTCTTTTGCTCCTTTTCCCAATACAACTTGTTTTTGGCCACCCTGCACTAAGCAAAATGACTAGAAGGAAAACCTCACCTCAAAAGAAAGAATCAGAAACAGTCCTCTCTCCCACAGAGTTACAAAATCTGGATTACAATTCAACGTCAGAAAGCCAATTCAGAAGCACTATTATACAGCTACTGGTGGCTCTAGAAAAAAGCATAAAGGACTCAAGAGATTTCATGACTGCAGAATTTAGATCCAATCAAGCAGAAATTAAAAATGAATTGAATGAGATGCAATCCAAACTAGAAGTCCTAACAACGAGGGTTAACGAGGTGGAAGAACGAGTGAGGGACATAGAAGACAAGTTGATGGCAAAGAGGGAAACTGAGGAAAAAAGAGACAACTAAAAGACCATGAAGACAGACTAAGGGAAATGAACGACAGACTGAGGAAGAAAAACCTATGTTTAATTGGGGTTCCCAAGGGCGCCGAAAGGGCCAGAGGGCCAGAATATGTATTTGAACAAATCCTAGCTGAAAACATTCCTAATCTGGGAAGGGAAACAGGCATTCAGATCCAGGAAATAGAGAGATTCCCCCCTAAAATCAATAAAAACTGTTCAACACCTCGACATTTAATAGTGAAGCTTGCAAATTCCAAAGATAAAGAGAAGATCCTTAAAGCAGCAAGAGACAAGAAATCCCTGACTCTCATGGGGAGGAGTATTAGGATAACAGCAGACCTCTCCACAGAGACCTGGCAGGCCAGAAAGGGCTGGCAGGATATATTCACGGTCCTAAATGAGAAGAACATGCAACCAAGAATACTTTATCCAGCGAGGCTCTCATTCAAAATGGAAGAAGAGATAAAGAGCTTCCAAGACAGGCAGGAACTGAAAGAATATGTGACCTCCAAACCAGCTCTGCAAGAAATTTTAAGGGGGACTCTTAAAATTCCCCTTTAAGAAGAAGTTCAATGGAACAATCGACAAAAACAAGGACTGAATAGATATCATGATGACACTAAACTCATGTCTTTCAATAGTAACTCTGAATGTGAATGGGCTTAATGACCCCATGAAAAGGCGCAGGGTTTCAGACTGGATAAAAAAAACAGGACCCATCTATTTGCTGTGTACAAGAGACTCATTTTAGACAGAAGGACACCTCAAGCCTGAAAATAAAAGGTTGGAGAACCATGTACCATTCAAATGGTCCTCAAAAGAAAGCAGGGGTAGCCATCCTCATATCAGATAAACTAAAATTTACCCTGAAGACTGTAGTGAGAGATGAAGAGGGACACTCCATCATACTTAAAGGATCTATCCAACAAGAGGACTTAACAATCCTCAATATATGTGCCCCGAATGTGGGAACTGCCAAATATTTAAACCAATTAATAACCAAAGTGAAGAAATACTTAGATAATAATACACTTATACTTGGTGACTTCAGTCTAGCTCTTTCTACCCTCGATAGGTCTCTAAGCCAACATCTCCAAAGAAACGGGAGCTTTAAATGATACACTGGACCAGATGGATTTCACAGATATCTACAGAACTTTACATTCAAACTCAACTGAATATACATTCTTCTCAAGTGCACATGGAACTTTCTCCAGAATAGACCACATACTGGGTCACAAATCAGGTCTGAACCGATACCAAAAGATTGGGATCGTCCCCTGCATATTCTCAGACCATAATGCCTTGAAATTAGAACTAAATCACAACAAGAAGTTTGGAAGGACCTCAAACACGTGGAGGTTAAGGACCATCCTGCTAAAAGATGAAAGGGTCAACCAGGAAATTAAGGAAGAATTAGAAAGATTCATGGAGGGATCCCTGGGTGGCGCAGCGGTTTGTTGCCTGCCTTTGGCCCAGGGCGTGATCCTGGAGACCCAGGATCGAATCCCACGTCGGGCTCCCGGTGCATGGAGCCTGCTCCTCCCTCTGCCTATGTCTCTGCCTCTCTCTCTGTGTGTGACTATTATATATAAATAAAAATTAAAAAAAAAGATTCATGGAAACTAATGAGAATGAAGATACAACCGTTCAAAATCTTTGGGATGCAGCAAAAGCAGTCCTAAGGGGGAAATACATCCCCCTTAGGAAATACATACAAGCATCCATTCAAAAACTGGAAAGAACTCAAATACAAAATCTAACCTTACACATAAAGGAGCTAGAGAAAATACAGCAGATGGGTCCTACACCCAGCAGAAGAAAAGAGTTCATTAAAATTCGAGCAGAACTAAACGAAATCGAGACCAGAAGAACTGTGGAACAGATCAACAAAACCAGGAGTTGGTTCTTTGAAAGAATTAATAAGATAGATAAACCATTAGCCAACCTTATTAAAAAGAAGAGAGAGAAGACTCAAATTAATAAAATCATGAATGGGAAAGGAGAGATCACTACCAACACCAAGGAAATAAAAACCATTTTAAAAACATATTATGAACAGCTATACGCCAATAAATTAGGCAATCTAGAAGAAATGCATGCATTCCTGGAAAGCCACAAACTACCAAAACTGGAACAGGAAGAAATAGAAAACCTGAACAGGCCAATAACCAGGGAGGAAATTGAAGCAGTCATCAAAAACCTCCCAAGACACAAGAGTCCCGGGCCAGATGGCTTCCCAGGGGAATTCTATCAACGTTTAAATTTGCAAATGATGTATCAGATAAAGGGCTAGTTTCCAAGACCTATAAAGAACTTCTTAAACTCAACACCAAAGAAACAAACAATCCAATCATGAAATGGGCAAAAGACATGAAGAGAAATCTCACAGAGGAAGACATAGACATGGCCAACATGCACATGAAAAAATGCTCTGCATCACTTGCCATCAGGGAAATACAAATCAAAACCACAATGAGATACCACCTCACACCAGTGAGAATGGGGAAAATTAACAAGGCAGGAAACAACAAATGTTGGAGAGGATGTGGAGACAAGGGAACCCTCTTACACTGTTGGTGGGAATGTGATCTGGTGCAGCCACTCTGGAAAACTGTGTGGAGGTTCCTCAAAGAGTTAAAAATAGACCTGCCCTACGACCCAGCAATTGCACTGTTGGGGATTTACCCCAAAGATACAGATGCAATGAAACGCAGGGACACCTGCACCCCGATGTTTCTAGCAGCAATGTCCACAAAAGCCAACCTGTGGAAGGAGCCTCGGTGTCCATCGAAAGATGAATGGATAAAGAAGATGTGGTTTATGTATACAATGGAATATTACTCAGCCATTAGAAACAACAAATACCCACCATTTGCTTCAACGTAGATGGAACTGGAGGGTATTATGCCGAGTGAAGTAAGTCAATCGGAGAAGGACAAACAGTGTATGTTCTCATTCATTTGGGGAATATAAATAACAGTGAAAGGGAATATAAGGGAAGAGAGAAGAAAAAGACTCCTCTAACTCGGGGAAACGAACTAGGGGTGGTGGAAGGGGAGGAGGGCGGGGGGTGGGGGTGAATGGGTGACGGGCACTTGACAGGATGAGCACTGGGTGTTATTCTGTATGTTGGTAAATTGAACACCAATAAAAAATTAATTTATTTAAAAAAAGGCGTAGTATTCAAAATATAATAAGAACTTAACACAACACCCCCAAAACAATCCAATTAAAAAATAGGCAGAAGATATTTACAGGTGTTTTTCCAAAGAAGACCTACAAATAACCAAAAGACAACACGAAAAGATGTTCATCACCTCTTATCATCAAGAAAATAACCAAAGTACAATGAGATCATGTCATACTTGTCAGAATTGCTAAAATCAACAACAGAAGAAACAACAGGTGTTGGTAAAGATGTGGAGAAAAACGAACACTTTTGCACTGTTGGTGGGAATGCCAACTAGGGCAGCTACTCTGGAAAACAGTATGGAGGTTCCTCAGAAAGTTAAAAATAGAACTACCTTATGATCCAGTGTATCTACCCCCAAGAATACAAAAACACTAATTCAAAGGGATACATGCACCCATATTGTTATAGCAGCACTATTTACAACAGCCAAGATATGGGGGATCCCTGGGTGGCGCAGCGGTTCGGCGCCTGCCTTTGGCCCAGGGCGCCATCCTGGAGACCCGGGATCGTATCCCACGTCGGGCTCCCGGTGCATGGAGCCTGCTTCTCCCTCTGCCTGTGTCTCTGCCTCTCTCTCTCTCTCTCTCTCTCTGTGTGACTATCATAAATAAATAAAAATTTTAAAAAATATTTAAAAAAAAACAACAGCCAAGATATGGAAGCAGCCCAAGTGTCCATCAACTGACAAATGGATAAATGTGAGGTGGTATATGTATAATGGAATATTATTCGGCCATAAAAAAGAATGAAGTCTTGTCATTCCAACAATATGGATGGGGCCAGAGATTATAATGCTATGTGAAATAAGTCACTCAGAGGAAGACAAAAACCCTATGATTTCACTCATTAGGTAGAATTTAAGAAACCAAACAAGCAAAGAAAAAAAATAGAGACAAATCAAGAGATTCTTAATTACAAAGAACTGACAGTTACCAGAGGGGAAGTGGATGGGGAGATAGGTTAAATAGGTGATGGAGATTAAGGAGTATACTTGTGATGAGCACAGGGTGATGTTGGGAAGCACTGAAACAGTATACTGTACACTTTAACACTGTTAACTAACTGGAATTAAAATAAAAACTTAAATACTTCAGTACCTACTCTATTACATTAACATATCTTTCAGAAAAATTACAATGTATATAAAAACTAAGGGACAAAAAATGCAATCTTCAAAACCAGATTCAGATATGAGATGTAAAAATAACAGAGAATTTAAAATAACTAGGACATGTTAAGAACATAAACAGGCTAGATCATGTAGGTAATATCAGAAGAATTAGAAAGTATAAAAAAGAATCAAAGAAAATGGTAGAAATTGAAAACATGTTAACAGAAATGAATATGCCTGCCTTTAAGGGGGCTCATAAGTAGACTCAACACAACGAATCAGGAACTTGAACATAGGTCAACAGCAACTACCCAATCTAAGATGCAAGGAGAAAGTAGAAGGGGAAAAATCATTCAAATCAGAACTATGGAGGCAGTTAAATCAGTGGTTGCCATTAGTTGGGGGCTGGAGGAAGGGAATAAATAGGTGAAGGACAAGGATTTTCAGTGAAGAGACTGTATGATACTTCAGTGATGGATACATATCACTATACATTTGTCCAAACTGTGAGCCCTAATGTAAATACCCTTCCTTAGATGATGATATGTGAGTAATTAATGTAAGTTGATCAGTTGTAACAAATGTACCACTCTGTTGGGAGATGTAGATAATGGGAGAGGTGATGCATATGTGGGGGGAGGGAGTATACAGAAATCTTTCTACCTCCCTCTCAATTTTGCTATAAAACTAAAATGGCCCTAAAAAATAAACTGGTAAAAAAAAAATTGCCCATACTGTAAAAAAAAAAAAAAAATTATCAATTAGCATTAGTATTGTGCCTTTAGTACTCTAAAACTGAAGCGGTTTTCCTCTAGATATCATATAATTTTTCTGATTCATTTTAATTAATATTAGTATAAAAAGTGAAATGTGCTCACTTTCTTTAGGCATGAGGTCCTCCAATTGTTTCAGAAGCTTTTGTTTTGAGATTATCCTTTCAACACTGAATGGTCTTTGCATTTGTCTTGAAAATAATTTCTGCCCTTTTTCCTCTGTTTCACTGATTTTTGTTTTTCTCCTTTCACCAATACCAAATACTGATTACCTTTTCCTAAGTCTATGAATCAGGTATAGTGTGCCCTTTCACATATTTTCTTAAGATTTTGTTTATTTATTTGAAAGAAAGAGAGCATAGAAGAGTTGGGGCAGAGTGAGAGGGAGAAGCAGACTCCCTGCTGAGCAGGGAGCCAGACAGAGGGCTTGATCCCTGGACCTGGAGATCATGAACTGAGCCACCCAGGCACCCCTTCTTTTGAACTTTTTTACATTTTTAGAACTGTTTTGGTTATTCTAGATTCTTTACATTTTCATATAAATGTTAGGATAAGCTAATCAGTATCTACAAAAAAAGCCTGGTGAGATTTTGACTGACACAACTATTGAATCTATAGCTGAAATTTGGAAGATCTGATATCTTACCAAATCTTCTGATTCAGAGATGTAGTATTAATCTTTTTATCTACTTTGATTTTTTTCACTACTATTTTGTCATATTCAGCAAAAATTATGAAAGCAGCAACAGAAAAACAACATGCAAGTAACCCAAAGAAAACCTTTACTGGTAATTTCTCATGAGAAACAATGAGGACCAGAGACAGTACTTGGTATACCCAAAGTGCTAAAAAAAAAAAAAAAAAGAAAAGAAAAGAAAGAAAGCAGCAGCAGCAGCAGTAGCTGCTGCTTATATCCAGAAAACTATCTTTCAATAATGAGGAAAAATTAAGACTGACAAATAACTAAGAGAATTCACTGTTAGTCAACCTGCCCATAAGAAAAAAATAAATTCCTTCAAGCTGAAAATGAATGATTTAATTCGAATCCATATGAAGAAATAAAAAAGTTTACATGAAGAAATAAAGATTCAGAAAAGCTAATTACACAGATAAATGTAAATGACAAAATATAATTTTTACTTTCTTCTAAAATAAAAGAGAACTGCCTAAAAGATACAATTATTTCCTGAGCAACAATTTTAAAATTAACTAAAAATTACACTAGAAATTAAGAGTTTCCTATTGCTATACATCCTAGCAAGCAATTGGTATTTTTAGGGTTTTAAAAATTTTAATCATAATGAGTATGGGAATTTCTCATTTTCTAAACTGAATTTCTCTAATTGCAAATGAGCAAATATGTTCATCTCTGTATTTTCTTCCATGAGGTGTATATTCAGATCTTTTGCCCAATTTCTAATTGGGTTGTTTTCTTATTACTGAGTTTTAAGAGTTCTTTGTATATTAAAGTCCTTTATCAGATATGGGTTTTGCCAAAAATTTTTTTGAGTCTGTGATTTGTCTTTTCATTCTCTCTTGACAACTGTTTTCTAAGCAAACTTTTTTTTAAAAAAAAGATTTTATTTATTTATTCATGAGAGACACAGAGAGAGAGAGAGAGAGAGAGAGAGAAGCAGGCTCCACTCAGGGAGCCCGATGTGGGATTTGATCCCAGGACTCCAGGATCACGCCCTGGGCCAAAGGCAGGCGCTAAACCGCTGAGCCACCCAGGGATCCCCCAGAGCAAACATTTTTAATAAAATCCTGCCTATCAACTTCTTCTTTCATGAATTACACTTTTGATGTTGGATCTAAAACTCATCACCAAACCCAAGGTCATATCTTTTGTATTTGCTTTTAAAGTCTTACAGTTTTCCATTTTATATTTAAGGTCTGTGATCCATTTTGAATGAATTTTTGATAAAAGTGTAAGGTCTCTAAGTGCACTTTTTAAACTGTGAGCGTACAGTTGGTTCTAACACTACCTGAAAAGACTATCTTTTCACCACTCAGAACTCTTTTTGCCTTTGTCAAAGATCAGTTTGCAATATTTGCATGACTACATGCGGGCCCTTTTACCAGTAACATGTTATCTTCGTAACTGTAGTTTTATATTAAGTCTTGAAACCAAGTAGTTTGAGTCCTTCAACTTTGTACTCCTTCCACACTATATTACTTGTTACAGTGTTTGCCTTTCCATATAAAGTAACTACAAAATATTGTGGTGGAATGTTTTTTATTTTGGTGGAATTTTGATGGAAATTGCAATCTACAGATGAGGATGGGAAAAACAGACATTTTAGTAATAATGAGTCTTCCAATTCCTGAACACAAAATATATCTCATTTAGATCTTCTTTGACATTGTTCCTTAGTATTCTCTAATTTTCCAACAATATATCCTGTACATATTTTGTTAGATTTATACCTAAGTATTTCACTTTTGCTTGCTGTAACTAGAAATGGTATTTTTAAAATTACATACTCTAATTGTTTATTGTTGGCTTATAAGAAAACCATTAGCTTTTGGATATTCAACAGGTACCATGCATCCTTCTTATCCTTGCTTATTCTCAGTTTTTGGAGATGCTCCAAAATTTTCTACATAATCTTTTATAAAGAAAAATAGTTTTATTTCTTCCTTTCCAATCAACATTTTTATTTCTTTTTCTTGTCTGACTGAACTATCTAAGACTTCCAGCATGATTTTGAGTACGAGTGGCAAGAAAGGACATGCTTACCATGTTCCTGATCTTAGGGGGGAAAGTATCCAGACTCTTAACATTAATGAGTTGGGTCTGTAAGACTAAAGGCAAAAAGAAGCTATCCATAAGCACTATACTCCAGTAGTTAAGATGGTTTCCCACAGGTGTAAAACTCTTCTGAAAGTTTTGAGACTGCAATACATATGTAGGTCAATTAAACAATTAATTACAATATGCAATATTGTAATGCAATACAGTAAGACTGCAATACATATGTAGGTCAATTAAACAATTAGACAACAAATATTAGGAGCCAGATTGCTCCCTGCAGGAGTGGGAGATTATAGACCAAACTAGGGGAGATGATTAGAATTACTAATATGGCAATGGATGAATTGGAGACATCAATGTGAATTCATGTTTAGCTTAATATAACTACAGATGGATAAATATAAAAATATTTGCAAATATGTGTATATATGTTAGTATGCATATGTATATTTCCTTCATCTGTTAGCTGAGAGAGCTGTCTATAGGATACAAAATCCATATACAGTAACAAACTTTTTCTACAACCTAGCAATGAACATTGAACATAAAAAATGAAATTAAGAAGTCAATCCCAGGAATGCCTGGGTGGCTCAGTGGTTGAGCGTCTGCCTTCAGCTCAGGGCGTGATCCCAGGGTCCTGGGATTGAGTCCCACATCAGGCTCCCTGTATGGAGCCTGCTTCTCTATCTGCCTATGTCTCTGCCTCTCTCTCTCTGTGTCTCTCATGAATAAATAAACAAAATCTTGAAAAAAAAAAAAAAGAAAGCAAATAATCTACTTAAAAATTGGGCAAAATATTTTTTTGAAGTTTTATTTACAGTCTCTCCATCCCACGTGGGGATCGAAGTCATGATCAAGAGTTGCATGCTCCTTCAAGTGAATCAGCTGGGTGCGCTCCTTGGGCAAAATATTTACATAGATATTTTACAAAAGAAGATATATAATGGCTAATAAAAATAGTTAAAAACTCCCTAACTTATTAGTCACTGAAGAAATGAAATGCAAATAAAACTACAATGAGATGCAATTTTAATGCAGTATAATGCAGTAACAAATATAGACAAAGATATAAAAATCAACACCTTCATACTGTTGGTTGAAATATAAAATGTTCTAGTTACTTTGAAAAACAATTCGGACATTTCTTTAAAATTTAAACATAAACTACCATACAATCCAACTATTTACACTCAAAAGAAATGGAAAAAAATCCAGATAAATATTTCCAAGTGAATGTCCTTTGAAGCATAATTTATAACAGACAATTAAACAGAAAGCCCAAATTTTTATCAATTGTTTAATGGAGAAACAAAAAGTGATATACTCATATAACTGAATATTATTCATGAATAAAAATAAGTGAAAAACTGATACATATAATAATACAGATAAATGTCAAATTAATTAACCTATGTAAAAGAACTCAAACACAAAAGACTATGTACCAGATAATTCCAATTGTATGAAAGGTCCAGAAAAAGTAAATCTATAGAAACAAAGGTAGATTAGTGTTTGCCAGGGGTTGAGAGTGGGAATGCAGGTTAAATATAAACTAATATGAAGAATGTTACTGAGGTGGTGAAAATCTTATAAAAATGGACTGTGGTGATTGATGGTTGCAAAACTCATTAAACTTACTAAGAATTGTTTTATTTGCACACTTTAAATGAGTAGCACTCTGTAGAACATTTTTAAAAATTGGAATCCTCTAATATACCAGTAAAAAGATACTGTCATATGGAGTGAAACACAAGCCAAACCACCTACCTACTTAATCTATTTATCTGACCTAAAAATCCATCCACCAACCTGCTTACGGTGAAACACAAACATACAAACTATACAAACACAAAGAGAAAAAGTAGAAAGACAAAGTAGATATAGCATAATAACACTAACCAAAAAAAAAAAAAAAAGGTTGAGAATCTGTGTTAATTTAAAACACAGAGACGCCTGGGTGGCTCAGTGGTTGGGTGTTTGCCTTCGGCTCAGGTCATGATCCCCAGGTCCTGAAATGGGAGTCCTACAACAGGCTCCCTGCACAAAGCCTGCTTCTCCCTCTGCCTAATGTCTCTGCCTCTCTCTCTGGGTCTCTCATGAATAAATAAATAAGATCTTTATTTAAAAAAAAACAGGAGATCCCTGGGTGGCGCAGCGGTTTAGCGCCTGCCTTTGGCCCAGGGCGCGATCCTGGAGACCCGGGATCGAATCCCACGTCGGGCTCCCGGTGCATGGAGCCTGCTTCTCCCTCTGCGCCTCTCTCTCTCTCTCTCTCTCTCTCTCTCTCTCTCTCTCTCTGTGACTATCATAAATAAATAAAAATAAAAATAAATAAATAAAAAATAAAAAAAAAACAACACAGACATCAAAACAAAAATATTATCAGAGGACAAAGAGGAACTTTAAGAAAAAATAAAGGAGTAACATCCCCAAAGACATGGTAATTGCATATGTACATGTACCTAACAACAGATTTTCAAAATGCATAAGAGTAAATTATAGCTATGTAAAGATAAACAGGTAAATCCACAATGATTTTGAAATTTCAACACTGCTGTCTCAAAAATGAATACAGTCGAAAACTCGGAAAAGATATGGAAGGCCTTGATAATACTCAACCAACTTGACATGCTGAAATAAGACTCCAAACATGGGGCACATGGGTGGCTCAGTCGGTTAAGTATCTGCCTTTGGCTCAGGTCGTGATCCTGGAGTCCTGCGATCAAGACCAGCATCGGGCCCCCTGTTCAGCAGGGAGCCTGCTTTTCCCTTTACCTCTGCTTCTCCCTCTGCTTCTGCTTTCTTGCTCTCTCTCAAATAAATAAACTCTTGAAAAAAAAAACAAAAAAAAAACACTCCAAACAACAGAATACATATTCTTCTAAAATACAGATGTGTAACATTCACCAAGAAAGATCATGTTCTAGTTTATAAAACAAATTTCAATGAATAAAAAAAAAAGTGCAAAGTATTATCAGAACAAAAGTAAATTAGAAATCAAGAGATAGGTATCTGGAAAATTCCCAAATAATTGGAAATTAAAAAACAAACTTCTAAATAATATACAGATCAAAGAGAAAGTCTTAAGGGAAATTAAAACATGCATTAAACTAAAAGATGAGGGGATCCCTGGGTGGCTCAGCAATTTAGCGCCTGCCTTCATGTCCAAGACATGATCCTGGAGTCCCGGGATGGAGTCCCACATCAGGATCCCTGCATGGAGCCTGCTTCTCCCTCTGCCTGTGTCTCTGCCTCTTTCTCTCTCTCTCTCTCTCTCTCTCTCCGTCTATCATGAACAAATAAATAAAACCTTTAAAAAATTAAAAAAAAAAACAAAAAGATGATGAAAATACAATATATCGGGACGCC
This sequence comes from Canis lupus familiaris, assembly GCF_011100685.1. Classification (NCBI taxonomy): domain Eukaryota; kingdom Metazoa; phylum Chordata; class Mammalia; order Carnivora; family Canidae; genus Canis; species Canis lupus. The sequence continues at coordinate 57,589,954 of NC_049260.1, read as the reverse complement.
TAGGTGGCTCAGTGGTTGAGTGTCTGCCTTCAGCTCAGGGCATGATCCCAGGGTCCTGGGATCAAGTCCCACAGAGGCTTCCAACAGGGAGCCTGCTTCTCCCTCTGCCTACATCTCTGCCTCTCTCTCTGTGTCTCTCACACATAAATAAATAAAATCTTTTAAAAAAGAAAGAAAAAGAAGAAAAGAAAGAAAATACAATATATCAAAATCTGTGGGATGTAGGTAAAGCAGTGCTAACAGGGAAATTTATAGCATTAAATATACTAGAAAATAACAACTAAAATCAATAACCAAGGCTTGTACTAATGAATCTACAAGAAAAAGTGCAAATCAAAACTAAAGCAAGCAAAAGAAAGGAAATAAAGATCTACAGCAGACACTGAAAACAAAAACAATACCAAAAAATCAATAAAATAAAAAGCTCATTATTTGAAAACACTGATATAATTGATAAACTTGCAGCCAGGTTGACCATAAAAAGAGGGACAGAGGGAAGCTATAAATCATCAGTGTCACAAATGATGCTGAAGACAGGAAAATGAAGAAATACTACAAACAACTATGTGTTCATGAATTTGATAAATTAGATGAAATGGAACAGGTATTTGAAAGGCCACCAAAACTCACTCAAGAAAACCTGAATAGGGCAGCCTGGGTGGCTCAGCGGTTTAGCGCCACCTTCAGCCCAGGGCGTGATCCTGGGGACCCGGGATTGAGTCCCACATCAGGCTCCCTGCATGGAGCCTGCTTCTCCCTCTGCCTGTATTTCTGCGTCTCTCGCTCCCCCTCTTTGTCTGTCATGAATAAATAAAATCTTTAAAAAAAGAAAAGAAAACTTGAAAACTTGAATAGCTCTATACCTAGTAAATAAATTGGATTGCAAGTTACAAACCAAAAGATGAAAACTTCACACCTACACAGTTTCACTGGTAAATGCTACCTTTCAAGTAAGAAATAATTCCAATTCTACACAATCAATTCCATTAAAAAGAAGAGGAAAGATCATGTCCCAATTATAAAGCCAGTATTACCCTGTTCATAAATCCAAAGAGAAATATTACCAGAAAATTACAAATCAACATCTCTAATGAATACATATGTAAAAATTGCCAATGTTAGCAAATAAAATGCAGTAATATAAAAAATATATGTATTACAATCACATGGGTTTCATCCAAGAAACATAAGGTTAGTTCAACATTCAAAAATCAATGAAATTCAGGGTGCCTGGGTGGCTCAGTTGGCTCCAACTCTTGATTTCGGCTCAGGTCATGATCTCAGGGTTCTGAAATCAAGCCTCTCGAATTGGGCTCTGCACTGGGGGTGTGGAGCCTGCTTAAGATTCTCTCTCTCCCTCTCTGCCCCTCCTTTCTAAAAAAGAAAATCAATGAAATTCCTTATCAACAATTTGAAGAAAGCCATACAATCAGTAGATTCAGAAAAAGACATATGAAAAATTCAACATACTTTCATGATAAAAACTCCCAGAACACTGGGGTGCCTGAATGGTGAAGTCCATTAAGCACCCTACTCCTGATTTCAGCACAGATCGTGCTCTCCAGGTCAAGAGATTGAGCCCTGAGTCAGCTCCTCACTCAGCTGAAAGTCTGCTTCAGATTCTCTGTCTCCCCCTCTGCCCTTCCTCTCACACGTGTTCACACTCTAAAATAAAGAAATAAATCTTAAAAAAAAACAAAAACAAAAACTCCCAGAACACTAAAAAGAGTGCTAAGTACTTAACCTACTATGAAAGACCTACAGCTAACAAAGACTGGAAAGAACAAAAGTATGTTCTCCCTCTCTACCCCATTCCACATTGTATTGGGAAGCCCACAAGTTCAATAAAGCAAGAAAAACTATTATAAGGCACACATGCTGGAAAGGAAATTTAACTTGCAGGAAACATTACTGTCTGTCCAAAAAATCTCAAATATTCTATCAAAAAAAAAAAACCACAATCCTCTAAGAATGAAAAAGTGAGACTAGCAAAGAAGCAGAACATAAAAAGACAAGTCAATCATATTCCTATATATGGCTATAATTGGAATTTGAAATGAAAAAATAAAAATAATATATAATAGCACCCCCAAAAATAAAGTTAAGTATAAATGTAACAAAATATGTGCAAGAACTATATGTGGAAACAACAAAATATTAATGAAATAAATCAAAATAGGTCTAGATAAATAGGGAGAAATACTATGCCTATGAAATGGAAGACTAAGATATTATATCTCCACAAATCATTTATAGATTCAATGCCATCCCAATCAAAATCTCAGCAACTTTTCATAGATTTTTTAAAAGATATTTTTGGGGATCCCTGGGTGGCGCAGCGGTTTGGCGCCTGCCTTTGGCCCAGGGCGCGATCCTGGAGACCCGGGATCGAATCCCACGTCGGGCTCCCGGTGCATGGAGCCTGCTTCTCCCTCTGCCTGTGTCTCTGCCTCTCTCTCTCTCTCTGTGACTATCATAAAAAAAAAAAAAAAAAAAAAAAAAAGAAAAAAAGATATTTTTGTATATGAGAGGAACTGTAATGTGGAAAGAGGCCTTCTCTAACACACTGTACAAAGGAAAAACTTAACCTGAAGGTGAAAATAGTCATTTAGGAAAACTAGAAGCTACTATCCTAGCCAGACCACCTAGCTTGCTAAGTAGGGGTGTCATGCTGAGAAAAATAAGCCATTTCCTCTCCTCTCAGCTCCAGAGCCGCAGTGCAGAGGTTTTGCCAAGGCACAGAGATAAGCTACAACAAGAGAGAGCTCAGAAGGTATCTCTTAGACTTAATTTGGAATACACTGGGGGAAAGATCAATCCTAAGAGTACCCCCCAAAACAACAGAATTTTTGGTGGTAAGCAGGGACACCTGGGTGGCTCAGAGGTTGAACATCTGCCTTCAGCTCAGGGCACAATCCTAAATCCAGGGATTGAGTCCCGCATCTCTTTGAGGAGCCTGCTTCTCCCTCCATCTATGTCTCTGCCTTTCTCTCGTCTCTCATGAATAAATTAAAAAAAAAAAAAGAAATTTTGGTGGTAAGCAATTAAGTGGAGACTGAGAGCAATAAGCTAAAAAACACCAGTTAGAAGTTTACCAGAGAGGGATGCCTGGGTGGCTCAGTGGTTGAGCGTCTGCCTTTGGCTCAGGTTGTGATCCTGGGGTCCTGGGATTGAGTCCCGCATCAGGCTCCCCACACGGAGCCTGCTTCTCCCTCTACCTATGTCTCTGCCTCTCCCTCTCTGTGTCTCTCATGAATAAATAAAATCCTTTTTAAATAATTTTAAAAATAGGGATCCCTGGGTGGCTCAGCAGTTTGGCGCCTCCCTTGGCCCAGGGCGTGGTCCTCGAGTCCCGGGTTTGAGTCCTGGATCACGTTCCCTACATGGAGCCTGCTTCTCCCTCTGCCTGTGTTGTGTCTCTGCCTCTCTGTGTATGTGCGTCTCTCATGAATAAATAAAATTTAAAAAAAAATTTTACATAAATTTTAAAATGTTTAGAAAAAAAAGAAGTTTACGAGAGAGAACCAGGAAAGATACAGATAACAACATCCTTCTTGTGGTCTGTATATACACTCTCAGACCACGATGGAATTAAACCAGAAATCAACAATAGATACGTAACTGGAAAACCCCAAAATATATGCAGACTAAATAACATACTTCTAATAATCTGTCAAAACTCACACAATCTTATTAGGCCTCTATTAAAGAAATGGAATCAGAAATTAAGCTTCCAAAACAGAAAGCACCACACTCAAATGGGTTTACTGGTGAATTCTACCAAACATTTAATAATATCAATTCTCTAAAATATGTTCCAGAATAGAAGCAAAAGAAATACTTCTTCATTCTATGAGGCCAATATTACCCTAACACCAAAATGAAATACATTACAAGAAAAAAATACAACATGTCAAACTCTCATTAACAAAGCTGCAACAAATTAGGAATTTGAGTCCAACAATATATGAAAAGAATTAAACACCATGACAAAGTGGGGTTGGTCTGAAGAATGCAAACCTAATTTAACATTAGAAAATTGCTTGAATGTAAACCATCACATCAACTGCTAAAGAAGAAAAATCAAAAGATCATACCAAGAGATTCAGGAAAAAAGCACTTGACAAAAACCAACACCCGTTTATGATAAAAAACTCTCAGCAAAATAGGAATCTAGAACTTCCTCAACTTAACAAAGAGCCTCTACAAAAAAACTACAACTAACAATATACTTAATGGTGAGAATTTGGAAGAATTCCTAAAAAGATCAAGAAGGCAAACAAAGATGTCTATCTATCACTACTCCTTTCTGAACTGAAGTCGTAACTAATGCAAAAAGACAAGAAAAGGAATACAGACTAGGAAGAAAGAAGTATGACTGTCTTTGTTCAAAGATGACACGATTAAAAAAAAAAGATGAGGGACGCCTGGAAAGCTCAGCCGATGAGATCTGACTTAGGCTCAGGGCGTGATCCCGAATTCCCAGGATTAAGTCCCACATCGAGCTCCTTGCATGGAGCCTGCTTCTCCCTCTGCCTGTGTCTCCGCCTCTCTCTCTCTCTCTCTCTCTCTCTGTCTTTCATGAATAAATAAAATATTTTTTTGTTGTTGTTAAAAAAAAAGCCCATTTTATAATGAAGTGCTGAATATTTCATGTAATTTATTGAATAATATACAGAAAGTGAGGGAAAAAAAAACACAAAATGGCTATATGAGTACAGAATGCTTTTATACATATTGGGTTGTTTATCCTCATGATCTCATGGCTGACCAGGAGCTGCAACTCACTGCCACTGCCCAGCATCACAAGAGTATCACATTAGATATTGCCAGCCGGGGAAAAGATCAAAAATCAAAATCTGAAATACAATTTCAACTAAATGCATGTCCCTTTTCCAACATCATAAAGTCGAAAAATCTGAGTTGAACCATCATAAATTGTGGACCATCTGTATTATCAAGATGTCAGTTCGCCCCAATTTGCTTCAACATACTAAATGTAATCCCAATCAAAATCCCAGCAAATTATTCTGCAGATTATCAACAAACTGGTTCTAAATTTTATATGGAGAAGTAAAAGATCCCAAGTAGCCAATGCAATACTGAAAATAATGTTGTAGGACTGACACTATCTGACTTCAAGACTTGCTATAAAGCTATAGTAATCAAGACACTGTGCTATTGGTGAAGGAATAGACAAACATCAACAGAATAGAGAGTCTAAACCCAGAAATAGATTCACATAAACTATTTAACTGGTCTCTGAAAAGAAGCAAAGGTAGTACAGTTAAAAAAAAAAAAAAAAAAAAAACTCTTACCCATAACTGGAGACTGAATAACTAGACATCCACATGCAATAAAATAAATCTAGACACTGACCTTACAGCCTTCACAAAACTTAACTGAAGATGGATCATACACCTACATATAAAATGCAAAACTATGAAACTCCAAGAACAGGGGAAAATCTGGATGAACTTGGTATGGTGAAAATGTTCTAGATACACCAAGATCCATGAAAACAAATTTTGATGTTGGACTTCATTAAAATTCAAAACTTCTGCTCTGCAAAAGATACTATCAAGAAAAAAAAAAAAGAAACCAACTGAAGGAAACCATTTGTAAAAGACCTTATCTGATAAAAGACTGTTATCCAAATGCAAATTAAAACAAGGAGAGGGATCCCTAGGTGGCAGCGGTTTGGGGCCTGCCTTTGGCCCAGGGCGAGATCCTGGAGACCTGGGATTGAATCCCACGTCGGGCTCCTAGTCCATGGAGCCTGCTTTTCCCTCTGCCTATGTCTCTGCCTCTCTCTCTCTCTCTGTGTGACTATCATAAATAAAAAATAAAAAAATTAAAAATTAAAAAAAACAACGAGATACCACTATATATCCATCACAATGATCAAAATCTGGAACTCTGAAAATACCAAATACGGAAGAGTGTGTGGAGCAATAGGAATTCTCATTCATTGCTAGTGGGGATGCAAAATACTACAGCCACTTTTTAAGATAGTTTGACAGTTTCTAACAAGACTAAACACACTCTTACAATACAATCCAATAATCACACTTCTTGGTATTTACCTAAAGGAGCTGAACATTTACATATACACAAAAACCTGCACACAGATGTTTATAGCAACTTTATTCATTAATTGCCCAAACGTGGAAGCAATCAAGAAATCCCTCTGCAAGTGAATGAATAAACTGGTACACTGAGATAATGGAATATTCAGCACTAAAAAGAAAAGAGCTATAAAGCCATAAAAAGACAACAAGAACCTTGGATGCATATTACGAAGTGAAAGGAATAGATGTGAAAAGAATACATACTGTATGATTCCAAATATCTGACATTCTGGAAATGACAAAACCACCATGGAGACTGTAAAAAGATCAGTCGGTGGTTGCCAGAGGCTAAGGGAGAACAGAAGCACAAATGGGCAGAGCACAAGGGATATTTAGGGCAGTTATGGGAAACCAAGAAACTAGAATAGCCAAAAGAGCTTTGAAAAAACAACAACAACAACAACAACAAAGGACACCTGGGGGGCTGAGCTTGAGTACTCTGACTTTGGCTCAGAGGGAGATCCCGGAGTCCCGGGACTGAGTCCCATTTTGGGCTTCCTGCGTGGAGCCTGCTTCTCCCTCTGCCTATGTCTCTGCCTCTCTCTCGAAGTCTCTCATGAATAAATAAAATCTTTAAAACAAAAAAAGACTACAATTGGAGCGCTCACACTACCTGATTTCAAAACTTATTATTTATTCTGTGTTAAAAAATGATAGACACAAACATCAGTGGAACAAAACAGCATATCTAGAAATAGATCCACACATATATGGTCAATTAATTTGTGGCACTGATGTAAACGAGTTCAAGGGAAAAAAACACGGGATTTCACCAAATAGTACTGGGATTATTAGAGGGTGAGGGGAAAGTGCTAACTATAAAGGAGCATGAGAAAAAATTTTAAGGCTATAAAATAATTTTATATTTGACTACACTAATAGTTATACTGTGAAATCCCTTTCTGAAAACTTACAGAAGTATAAAACTAAGGAGCATGAATTTTATATTATTTAAATTATACTTCAACATAGACATGGCCAACAAGCACATGAGAAAATGCTCTGCATCACTGGCCATCAGGGAAATACAAAGCAAAACCACAGTGAGATACCACCTCACACCACTGAGAATGGGGAAAATTAACAAGACAGGAAACAACAAATGTTGGAGAGGATGTGGAGAAAGGGGAACCCTCTTGCACTGTTGGTGGGAATGTGAACTGGTGCAGCCACTCTGGAAAACTGTGTGGAGGTTCCTCAAAGAGTTCAAAATAGATCTTCCCTACGACCCAACAATTGCACAGCTGGGGATTTACCCCAAAGATAACAGATGCAATGAAACGCCAGGACACCTGCGCCCCAATGTTTTTTTTTTTTTTTTTTTAATTTATTTATGATAGTCACACAGAGAGAGAGAGAAAGAGAGAGAGAGAGGCAGAGACACAGGCAGAGGGAGAAGCAGGCTCCATGCACCGGGAGCCCGATGTGGGATTCGATCCCGGATCTCCAGGATCGCGCCCTGGGCCAAAGGCAGGCGCCAAACCGCTGCGCCACCCAGGGATCCCGCGCCCCAATGTTAATAGCAGCAATGTCCACAAAAGCCAACCTGTGGAAGGAGCCTCGGTGTCCATCGACAGGTGAGTGGATAAAGAAGATGTGGTCTATGTATACAATGGAATATTACTCAGCCATTAGAAACGACAAATACCCACCATTTGCTTCGACGTGGATGGAACTGGAGGGTATTATGCTGAGTGAAATAAGTCAATCAGAGAAGGACAAACATTATATGGTCTCATTAATTTGGGAAATATAAAAAATAATGAAAGGGAATTAAGGGGAAAGGAGAGAAAATGAGTGGGAAATATCAGAGAGGGTGATAGAACATGAGAGAATCCTAACTCTGGAAAACGAAGAAGGGGTGGTGAAAAGGGAGGTGGGCGGGGGGTTGCGGTGACTGGGTGCCGGGCACTGAGGGGGGGGCACTTGATGGGATGAGCACTGGGTATTATGCAATATGATGCCAAATTGAACTCCAATAAAAAGAAATTTAAAAAAATAAATAGGGCAGCCCGGGGGGCTCAGCAGTTTAGCTCCTGCCTTCAGCCCAGGGCCTGATCCTGGAGAACCGGGATCGATTCCCATGTCAGGCTCCATGCAGGGAGCCTGCTCCTCCCTCTGCCTGTGTCTCTGCCTCTATCTCTCTCTCGCTCTCTCTCTCAATAATAAATAAATAAAATATTTAAAAAATAAAAATAAAATAAATAAAATAAAAAAAAATAAATTATACTTCAGTAAATGTAAAGAAAAATTTAAAACCTAGACACTACATAGTAAGAAAGTAAATGTCGTGATACAAATATATTAAGATAATGGAAATGACCAGCAGTTGAGTATGCATGTATATAATATAGCTGAATTCAGGGTGGGGGTTAGAAGGGTATGTGTAGGGATCCCTGGGTGGCGCAGTGGTTTAGCGCCTGCCTTTGGCCTAGGGCACGATCCTGGAGACCCAGGATCGAATCCCACGTCGGGCTCCCGGTGCATGGAGCCTGCTTCTCCCTCTGCCTGTGTCTCTGCCTCTCTCTCTCACTGTGTGCCTATCATAAATAAAAAAAAAAAAAAAAAAAAAAATTTAAAAAAAAAAAAAAAAAAAAAAAAAAAAAGAAGGGTATGTGTATGAAGGAGAATTAAATTCCAAGATAGGCAGTCAACACATAATGGCTAAAAATTAAAAATTAAAAAAAAAAAGCTACCCCAGCATATCATTTAGATACACAGATCTAACTAACAGAAAAATCAACTGAGGGGCAGCTGGGGTGGCTCAGCGGTTTAGTGCTGCCTTCAGTCCAGGGCATGATCCTGGAGACCTGGGATCGAGTCCCTGCATGGAGCCTGCTTCTCCCTCTGCCTGTGTCTCTGCCTCCCTCTCTCCCTTTCTGTGTCTCTCATGAATAAATAAAATCTTAAAAAAAAAAAAAAAGACGAAGAGAAAAATCAACTGAAATTTCATCATGATTTGGTTTGCTCTGAGAATGGAAAATTCAGGAGTGAGGGAAATCCGACAACTCTGTTTTGGTTTAAACAATCTTATGAAACCATACAACTCTATTACATGGTAGATGTTTATTTTTAAATTTAAATCATAACGGAGGCGGGGCAAGACGGTGGAAGAGTAGGGTCCCCAAGTCATCTGTCCGCACCAAATTACCTAGATGACCTTCAAATCATCCTGAAAACCTACGAATTAGGCTTGAGATTTAAAGAGAGAACAGCTGGAATGCTACAGTGAGAAGAGTTCGCGCTTCTATCAAGGTAGGAAGACGGGGGGGGGGGGGGGGGGGGGGGGGAGAAAGAAATAAAGAAACAAAAGGCATCCAAGGGGGAGGGGCCCCGCGAGGAGCCGGGCTAAGGCTGCGGGGCGAGTGCCTCCAGGACAGGAAAGCCCCTTCCTGGAGAAGCAGGAGCTTCACCAATCTTCCCAGATGGAAAGGCACTGGAAGGGAGTGGAAGCAGGATCCCAGGGCGGGGATGCCCTCAGGCTCCCAGGGACACTAACAGAGGAACTGCACCCAGAGGGAGAGCGCGCCACACCCTGCGCCGAAGCTCCCTAAAGGGCTGCAGCCCGCGCCCGGCTGGACCCAGGAGCAGCTCCGACTCGGCTCTGGCAGAAGCTCCGTGGATGGAGCTGCGGGGCTGAGAGCGGGATTCCAACTGCGCAGTCCTGGGAGCCCAGGGCGCTAGGGACACAGCACAAGATCCGGCGCTCCCCCCAGGACAGGAAGAAGGCAGGATGGCACAGGACAGCAAAGACACTCCTGCCACCAGGCGGCCCCGAGCTGTGCAGATCAGCGGCCCTCGTCGCCAGAGCATCCAGGCCTCTGCAGACCAAGAGCTCTAGGAGTTACTGCAGGAGCTGACTCTAGGGCTGGAAAGCTGGCCACCTCCACTGTTGTTGTTCCTTCTGGGGCCTCACAGGATAAACAACCTCCAATGAGCTTCACAGTGGCCTCACAGGATAAATAGGATAAACAACTCCCACTAAGCCCTGCACCAGGCACGGGGCTGAGCAGCTCCCCCAAGTGCTCACACCTCAGAATCAGCACAGCAGGCCCCACCCCCAGAAGACCAGCTAGATGGACAAGGGGAAAAACAAATTATTCACCAAGCAGACTGGAAAGATACAGGGGAAATCAAGGGATTACAGTATACAAAATCAGAGGATACTCCCCCTTGTTTTTTGTTTTGCTTGCCCCCCTTTTTTTCCTTTTCTTCTCTTCTCTTTTTTTTCCCTTTTATTTTTCTCTTTCTTTTCTTCTTTCTCTTCTCTCTTTTTCTCCCTTTCCCAATACAACTTGTTTTGGCCACTCTGCACTGAGAAAAATGACTAGAAGGAAAAACTCACCTCAAAAGAAAGAATCAGAAGCAGTCCTCTGCCCACAGAGTTAAAAAATTTGGATTACAATTCAATGTCAGAAAGCCAATTCAAAAGCACCATTATAAAGCTACTGGCAGCTCTAGAAAAAAGCATAAAGGACTCAAGAGACTTCATGACTGCAGAATTTAGATCTAATCAGGCAGAAATTAAAAATCAATTAAAGCAGAAATTAAAAATCAATTAAATGAGATGCAATCCAAACTAGAGGTCCTAACGACGAGGGTTAACGAGGTAGAAGAACGAGTGAGTGACATAGAAGACAAGTTGATGGCAAAGAGGGAAACTGAGGAAAAAAGAGACAGACAATTAAAAGACCAAGAGGAAAAAAAATAATAATAAAAATAAAAAAATGAAATAAATAAATAAATAAATAAAAGACCAAGAGGATAGATTAAGGGAAATAAGTGATAGCCTCAGGAAGAAAAATCTATGTTTCATTGGGGTTTCCAAGGGCGCTGAAGGGACAGAGGTCCAGAATATGTATTTGAACAAATCATAGCTGAAAACTTTCCCAATCTGGGAAGGGAAACAGACATTCAGATCCAGGAAATAGACCCCCCCCCCAAATCAATAAAAACCGCTCAACACCTCGACATTTAATAGTGAAACTTGCAAATTACAAAAATAAAGAGAAGATCCTTAAAGCAGCAAGAGACAAGAAATCTATAACTTTTATGGGGAGAAATGTAAGATTAACAGCAGACCTTTCCACAGAGACCTGGCAGGCCAGAAAGGGCTGGCAGGATATATGTAGGGTCCTAAATGAGAAAAACCTGCAGCCAAGAATAGCTTATCCAGCAAGGCTCTCATTCAGAATGGAAGGAGAGATAAAAGAGCTTCCAAGATAGGCAGAAACTGAAAGAATATGTGACCACCAGGCTGGCTCTGCAAGAAATACTAAGGGGGATTCTGTAAAAGAAAGAGGAAGTCAAAGGGAACAATCCACAAAAACAAGGACTGAATGGGTATCATGATGACACTAAACTCGTATCTTTCAATAGTAACTCTGAACATGAATGGGCTTAATGACCCCATCAAAAAGCACAGGGTTTCAGAGTGGATAAAAAAGCAGGACCCATCTATTTGCTGTCTACAAGAGACTCATTTTAGACATAAGGACACCTCAAGCCTGAAAATAAAAGGTTGGAGAACCATGTACCATTCAAATGGTCCTCATAAGAAAGCAGGGGTAGCCATCCTTATATCAGAGAAACTAAAGTTTATCCCGAAGACTGCAGTGAGAGAAGAAGAGGGACACTCCATCATACTTAAAGGATCTATCCAACAGGAGGACATAACAATCATCAATATATATGCCCCAGATGTGGGAGCTGCAAGTATGTCAATCAATTAATAACCAAAGTTATGACATACTTAGATAATAATACACTTATTCGTGGTGACTTCAATCTCGTGCTTTCTACAATCGACAGATCTTCTAAGCACAACATCTCCAAAGAAACAAGAACTTTAAATGATACATTGGACCAGATGGATTTCACAGATATCTACAGAACTTTACATCCAAACCCAACTGAATACACATTCTTATAAAGTGCACATGGAACTTTCTCCAGAATAGACCACATACTGGGTCACAAAACAGGTCTTAACTGATACCAAAAGATTGGGATCATCCCCTGCATATTTTCAGACCATAATGCTTTGAAATTAGAACTAAATCACAAGAAGAAGTTTGGAAAGATTTCAAACACGTGGAGGTTAAGGACCATCCTGCTAAAAGATGAAAGGGTCAATCAGGAAATGAGAGAATTAAAAAGATTCACGGACACTAATGAGAATGAAGATACAACCGTTCAAAATCTGGTATACAGAAAAAGCAGTCCTGACGGGGAAATACATCACAATACAAGCATCCCTCAAAAAACCAGAAAAACTCAAATACCCAAGCTAACCTTGCACCTAAAGGAACTGGACAAAGAACAGCAAATAAGACATACACTCAGCAGAAGAAGAGAGTTAATAATGATTCAAACAAAACTCAATGAATTAGAGAACAGAAGAACTGTAGAACAGATCAACAAAACCAGGAGTTGATTCTTTGAAAGAATTAATAAGATATATAAACCACTGGCCAGCCTTATTAAAAACAAGACAGAAAAGACTCAAATATAAAATCATGAATGAGAAAGGAGAGATCACTACCAACACCAAGGAAATACAAGCGATTTTAAAAACATATTATGAGCAGCTATATGCCAATAAATTAGGCAATATCGTAGAAATGGATGCATTTCTGGAAAACCACAAACTACCAAAACTGGAACTGGAAGAAACAGAAAACCTGAACAGGCAAATAACCAGCAAGGAAACTGAAGCAGTCATCAAAAACCTCCCAAGACACAAAAGTCCAGGGCCAGATGGTTTCCCAGGGGAATTCTAACAAACATTTAAAGAAGAAACCATGCCTATTCTACTAAAGCTGTTCGGGAAGATAGAAGAGATGGAATACTTCCAAGCTTGTTCTACGAGGCCAGCATCACCTTAATTCCAAAACCAGACAAAGACCCCACCAAAAAGGAGAATTACAGACCAATATCCCTGATGAACATGGATGGAAAAATTCTCAACAAGATACTAGCCAATGGGATCCTACAATACATTAAGAAGATTATTCACCATGACCAAGTGGGATTTATCCCCGGGATACAAGGCTGGTTCAACACTTGTAAAACAATCAATGTGATTCATCATAGCAGCAAGAGAAAAGCCAAGAACCATATGATCCTCTCAATAGATGCAGAGGAAGCATTTGACAAACTACAGCATCCATTCCTGATCAAAACTCTTCAGAGTATAGGGATAGAGGGAACATTCCTCAACATCTTAAAAGCCATCTACGAAAAGCCCACGGCAAATATCATTCTCAATGGGGAAACACTGGGAGCCTTTCCCCTAAGATCAGGAACAAGACAGGGATGTCCACTTGCACCACTGCTATTCAAAATAGTACTAGAAGTCCTAGCCTCAGCAATCAGGCAACAAAAAGAAATAAAAGACATTTAAATTGGCAAAGAAGAAGTCAAACTCTCCCTCTTCGCCGATGACATGATACTCTACGTAGAAAACCCAAAAGTCTCCCCCCCAAGATTGCTAGAACTCAGACAGCAAGTGGGCAGTGTGGCAGGATACAAAATCAATGCCCCGAAGTCAGTGGCATTTCTATACACTAACAATGAGACTGAAGAAAGAGAAATGAAGGAGTCAATCCCATTTACAATTGCACCCAAAAGCATAAGATACCTAGGAATAAACCTAACCAAAGAGGTAAAGGATCTATACCCTAAAAATTACAGAACACTTCTGAAAGAAACTGAGGAAGACACAAAGAGATGGAAAAATATTCCATGCTCATGTGTTGCGCACTCTGCGGCAACACGATCAGGGTCCCGAGGGTAAGGGGATGAGGAAAATAAAAGAAAAGTAAAGAGATGGGGACAGGAGGGACACGTGGATGATGTCCAAGGAATGCCAGCTTTATTCAAGGTTCTACAACATTTTATAGCATGGGCAAAACAAAGTTAAGAAGGTATCTATTTTTAGCATGTTTGTGAAACCCTCCAAAGTTCCCTTTCTCAGCATGTAAGACAGATTCACGGGTGCCAGAAGATCTTGGTAAATAGATAAGCTTGTTGCTTCACATGTGCATACTTCAAAGGAATATTAGATATGGTAAACAGACCAGCAAGGACAGCACAGACCCATATTTACATTTATGACCAGGCCAGATAAGATATATCTATTGTGTTATGTCGGCAATCACGTACAAGCGAGCCCTGAGAACCACTGCTCAAGCCCTTTCTCAAGCGTCAACCAACTATTCACCCTTTAGGCTCCCGAGCCTTTTGAGTGAATGAGGGACGCAAGTCCGGACCTGGTTTAGTTCAGTTACTCCAGCTAGTCCGTGGTCGCCCACACTCATGGATTGGAAGAATTAATATTGTGAAAATGTCAATGTTACCCAGGGCAATTTACACGTTTAATGCAATCCCTATCAAAATACCATGGACTTTCTTCAGAGAGTTGGAACAAACCATCTTAAGATTTGTGTGGAATCAGAAAAGACCCCGAACAGCCAGGGGAATATTGAAAAAGAAAACCAGAGCCACGGGCATCACAATGCCAGATTTCAGGTTGTACTACAAACCTGAATCGAGACAGTGTGGTACTGGCACAAAAACAGACACATAGATCAATGGAACAGAATAGAGAAACCAGAAGTGGACCCTCAACTTTATGGTCAACTAATATTCGACAAAGGAGGAAAGACTATCCACTGGAAAACAGACAGTCTCTTCAATAAATGGTGCTGGGGGGGCAGCCCCGGTGGCGCAGCGGTTTAGCGCCGCCTGCAGCCCAGGGCGTGATCCTGGAGACCTGGGATCGAGTCCCACGTCGGGCTCCCGGTGCATGGAGCCTGCTTCTCCCTCTGCCTGTGTCTCTGCCTCTCTCTGTCTCTATGAATAAATAAAATAAAATCTTTAAAATAAATACATAAATAAATGGTGCTGGGAAAATTGGACATCCACATGCAGAAGAATGAAACTAGACCACTCCCTTGCACCATACACCAAGATAAACTCAAAATGGATGAAAGATCTAAATGTGAGACAAGATTCCATCAAAATCCTAGAGAACACAGGCAACACCCTTTTTGAACTCAGCCACAGTAACTTCTTGCAAGATACATCCATGAAGGCAAGAGAAACAAAAGCAAAAATGAACTATTGGGACTTGCATCAAGATAAGAAGCTTTTCCACAGGAAAAGAAACAGTCCACAAAACTAAAAGACAACCTACAGAATGGGAGAAGATATTTGCAAATGACCTATCAGATAAAGGGCTGGTATCTAAGATCTATAAAGAACTTATGAAACTCAACACCAAAGAAACAAACAATCCAATCATGAAATGGGCCAAAACATGAACAGAAATTTCACAGAGGAAGACATAGACATGGCCAACATGCACATGAGAAAATGCTCCGCATCACTGGCCATCAGGGAAATAGAAATCCAAACCACAATGAGATACCACCTCACACCAGTGAGAATGGGGAAAATAACAAGACAGGAAACAACAAATGTTGGAGAGGACATGGAGAAAGGGGAACCGTCTTGCACTGTTGGTGGGAATGTGAACTGGTACAGCCACTCTGGAAAACTGTGTGCAGTTCCTCAAAGAGTTCAAAATAGATCTTCCCTACGACCCAGCAATTGCACTGCTGGGGATTTACCCCAAAAATACAGATGCAGTGAAATGCCGGGACACCGGCACCCCGATGTTTATAGCAGCAATGTCCACAATAGCCAAACTGTGGAAGGAGCCTTGGTGTCCATCGAAAGATGAATGGATAAAGAAGATGTGGTTTATGTATACAACAGAATATTACTCAGCCATTAGAAACGACAAATACCCACCATTTGCTTCGACGTGGATGGAACTGGAGGGTATTATGCTGAGTAAGGTAAGTCAATCGGAGAAGAACAAACATTATATGGTCTCATTCATTTGGGGAATATAAAAAATAGTGAAAGGGAATAAAGGGGAAAGGAAAAAAAATGGGTAGGAAATATCAGAAAGGGAGAAAGAACATGAGAGACTCCTAACTCTGGGAAACGAACTAGGTGTGGTAGAAAGGGAGGTGGGCAGGGGGTGAGGGTGACCGGGTGATGGGCACTGAGGGGGGCACCTGATGGGATGAGCATCAATTTGCTCATTGAACACCAATAAATTGAACACCAATAAAAAATAAACTTAAAAAATGAATAAATTTAAATTATAAGAAGTACATCTGTATCTTGGAATATGTGCCATTAGTTCTCTGGCTCATTAAACTATCGTTTAGTTAACTTATAAACTGCATTTTACACAGTTCAGAATCACATAAAAGAAGCACAAGAAGATAGAAATGCAGAGACTTCTAAATATGAAGGAATAGCATATTCCCTAAGTCCAAACACTACTATAAATAAACAGCTCAGTAGCTACCAACATAAAATTGCAGGTTAATCAGCTGGATTCTCTGAGGCTGAGCACTGACTATAGAAAGAGTAATTCTGGAGTTCCACTCTCTACCAATGGGTAAGACTGAAAACTACTTCACTACAAAATCTGATTATGTAGTATGACAAAGATGGGCCCTGACCACCTATGCTTTCACCAAACTGGAGCTTTCCTCTTCTCAGTCTATGTGACTAGCCTTCATCCCTGTTAGGAGTCTTATCCTCTACCTCAATCCTTTGGTTTGGGCCCTGCACCAATCTAAACCAACTATCAACGGACAACAATGCGCTAGTATCTCTCTGCCTGAGTAATGTAACTACCTAGAAGTTTCCTGCTGAAATGCTCTACCTACCAATTTGGATCCCATCCCTCTGATTCCCAGGCCAGATAGGACACACATTCCCTGTCCCCTACCTTCAAACATGCACTTTAGGCCAGTGGTTTTAAAGTTTTTAGAAGAGTTTAGTCTTAAAAATTATTGAGAAAAGAAAGAGCTTTAGTTGATTTATTACAAGAGAAAGTAAACTAAAAAGTCTTTTAAATATTTAAAATATCTAATTTTAAGATTTTATTTATTTATTCATTAGAGACACAGAGAGAGAGAGGCAGAGACATAGGCAGAGAGAAAAGCAGGCTCCATGCAGGGAGCCCAATATGAGACTCGATCCTGGGACTCCAAGATCACACCTGAGCCAAAGGCAGATGCTCACCTGCTGAGCCACCCAGGTGTCCCCAAAATATCTATTAATAATTAATCAACTTAATGATTAATTTAGCTGAAATGATAAATAATTAATTTACTGATAATCCTCATGGTAGCCCTAATATATCACATACATAATAAATATAACATACATAACAAATTTTTGTGTAAAATGATTGTACTTTTAAAAACCAAATAACCCTAGTGATGAATGGCACTGTCTTACATACATTTATATATGTTTAAAATTCTTAATGTTTGGTTTAATAGAAGACAGATGGAGGGGCACCTGGGTGGCTCAGTGGTTGATCATCTGCCTTTGGCTCAGGTCATGATCCCAGAGTCCTGGGACTGAGGCCCGCCATCACGCTTCTCCCTCTGCCTATGCCTCTGCCTCCCTCCCTCTCTTTCTCTGTCTCTCATGAATAAATAAATAAAATCTTTAAAAAAAAAAAAAAAGACAGCTGGAGCTTCATATCTGCTTCCACAATCAAGCCATTACGAAACATTTTAACTGGGTGGAAATATATATGAAGAACATCCTACCTGATATGAAGTTGAAAAAAATATATTAATATCCTTTCATATGATTATGAATATTCTTCAATGGTACTATACCAAAACTCGAAATAGCTGGTGGTTTCTCAAAGATTAGTTGAAATGTAGGAACCTAAAAACATAACTTTTCATACCCTGTTATCTTAAAATCCGCTGGTCTGTCTTGCCCTTTCAATTTGACCCATGAATGATTATAGAACATCCAATAAGGATCACTTGGAAAATATTGGTTTACTGAGTAATGCAGGTCTTCAAAATGTTGGCCTGTTTCATTAGACAATATTTTAAAAATCATATTTATTAAGATCTCTCATGTCATCAGAAAAGTCTTAATTTTAAATACTGGTGAAGCTAAAAAGCTCACACAGATGGACATTAGGTATGCAAAAATTCTAAATTTTGTTTGAAAGCTAAAATTTTAAATGGGCAACACATACTATCAGTTGTTTTCCTTGAAGCTCACTTACTTACTTAGAAAAAACATATGCTTAATATCCAAATATGAAAAACCATAGTTTGTCTAATAATTATTCTTCTAAGTAAGCTGTTGTAAGTAAATGGAGTAGCAGTTTTCTATGATGCTACATGTGATTTTCCAAGGCAATCATCATAACTCAGTTTGCAAAAATGATTCATGTTTTTAAGATATTATTTATTTATTCATGAGAGACACAGTGAGAGAGGCAGAGATATAGGCAGAGGGAGAAGCAGGCTCCACACAGGGAGCCCTATGTGGGACTCAATCCCTGAACTCCAGGATCTCACCCTGAGCCAAAAGCAGAGCTTAACTGCTGAGCCATCCAGGTGCCCCCTTACTTCCCTTTTTATCACACATTATTAAGACATGTACTCAAGGGTCTATATTTAACATAATTAATAACATTTATTGCTCAAAAACATTTTTTAAGAAAAACTGACTTTTTATTATTATTTTCTTTTTTGTAGAAGTGCATAGTGAAGAATAAATGACTACTGGTACAGTTTGATACCACCACCTTCGTATTCAGGGAGAAGATTTATTTCCTGCTGCTTTGACACCATCGTGCAGATGTCAACCCAGTAAAAGTAAAGTAATAACATAATATTATTCTGAAAATATTTTCCACTTTGCAGTTTCCTTAAAAAGCCCACACACTGAAAACTCTATTATACTGTTGGCCACCATGTCTGGTGTTATGTTCCCCTAGAACTGCAACTACACTCTAACAGCTTATTGCCCTTCCCCAACAGTACTACTGATGTCTACATCAATCCAAGCAATAATAACTTACTATCATTTAACCTGTTTTGCAGAAAACAAAGGATAAAAAAAAAAGAAATGAACAAAAATCACACTTCATTTCCAAATCAATAAGGGTTTCTCACTCCTCCCAGGAACTACAAAAGCTGTGTCTTCTGAATAGCTGAGTTTCCATACCATATGCAAACTTTTTTTTTTTAACCTTAGAAGAGAATCCTAAAATGCATAACATACATTTCTGCCTAACAAAACAGAAAAGATAACTATAACGTAACCTTTTCTGGATGCCCTCTATATTAAATTGTCCCAGACTACTCTTATTTTATATTTGTCTCCTTACCTGCAGTTAAGCTATGTATGAGCTGCATTTGTAGTAATGATCAATGTATCATGCTATCACTCCTCTCCTACTTTCTATAATCTGTCATGGACTTAGAAACCAGATTTATTAAAATTATGCACTGAAGGGCTCCAAGTAAGAAATACACTGAAATGAATTCAAAGTGAATTTTAGTGCAGACACTGTTGTACCTCTCTAAGCTATTCAAATATTTTTTTATTCTACTTTTGAGCTGTGTTCAAAACATATTAACTGGCTAACCAGTTGGAGCTCCACGGGACACCTGGGTGGCTCAGCGGTCAAGCGTCTCCCTTCGGCTCAGGGCGTGATCCTGGAGTCCCGGGATGGAGTCCCACATCAGGCTCCCTGCATGGAGTCTGCTTCTCCCTCTCCATGTCTCTGCCTCTCTCTGTGTCTCTCATGAATAAATAACTAAAATATTTTTTAAAAAGTTGGGAGTTCCAGACATGGTATCATACTTGCATTTAAAATGAAGCCTTGTCCAGATAACTTGAAATCCACACAAAAAGGTTTGATAAATCAGTAATTGAAGACCAGAGTGTTTTTAACTAAACTTATAATTTTGAGATAAATGTACATTCAATGCAGTTGTAAAAATTACAAAGATAACCTTTTTACTTTTTACCCATATTACTCCAATAGCAACAGCTTGCAAAAGCATACTACAACATCACCACCAGGATACTGGTATTGATAGTCAAGATGCAGAACATTTTCATTTAAAAAAAAAAATTTAAAAAAAAAAAAAATTTTTTTTTATTAGAGACAAAGAGTGAGCCAGAGAGCACGCGCACGTGCACAAGCAGAAAGAGGGGCAGAGGGAGAGGGAGAAGCAGACTCCCTCATGAGCAAGGACCCTGACATGGGGCTGTGGGGCTCCATCCCAGGATCCGGGGATCACAACTTGAGATGAAGGCAGAGGTTCAACCGACTGAGCCAACCAGATGCCCTCAGAACATTTTCATTAACACAGAGATTTCATGTGATCATTTATAACCCATTAACCTCCTGCACCCAACCCCACCCCTGAAACTTAACAATCACTACTCTATTCTCCCTTTCTGTGATTTTGTCATTTTCAGATTATATAAATGGTACCTTCCGCAACTGGATTTTTTTTCACTTGGCATAATTCTCTGGGGATTCATTCAAGTTGTTGTGTCAACTTCATTCTTTTTTACTTCTAAGTGGTATTACACATATCAAGAGTTTAGCTAAGCTTCTCCATGGTATTGCTGCCTCGGCATCCATTTTGGTTGACCAACATGCCTGAAGGGGCCTTAAACTGACATTAGCTCTTCATGCAAACACATGCCCTAGATAACAGACTGCAGAGTCACAACTACATGTTAAGTCCTGATATGACTTCCCCAATGGCCCTGTGCTAAAGTCTCCCTTGCCTCCCAGAGCTTTTCCCTTGTGCCCTCCTTATATTAGACCCCTGAGAAGCTTACCAAAACCTTGCTTCTCTTGGTTTAAATTGACCAATCCAGTCTTAGCCCAGAAACCCCAAAGCACTAGCTATAGACCCTAACAAAGGCATGTCCCCAGGTCCTAAACTGCTGTCTACCTGTACCCTGCCTTGATTTCCTCATGTGGCCCCTCAAGATGTGTGGTACACTTACCTCGAAGGACCTGTGAGTAATGAATTTCCCTATTTCAATTTTGCCTTGTGGTCTCTTATAGAACCTGGGCTCACCATCAAATATCCCAAGGGACTCTACTTAATGTTAATTTGGGGCACCTGGATGGCTCAGTCAGTTAGGCATCCCACTCTTGGCTTCAGCTCAGGTTGTGATTTCATGGGTTGTAGGATCGAGCCCCCAGTCTGACTCTATACGTGGCAGGGAGTCTGCTTGGGGATTCCCTCCTTCTGCCCCTATTCCTGTTCACTCTCTAATGATCAAATAAATCTTTTTTAAAAAATGTTAATTTAACAACTTGCAATGAATGTACCACAATTTGTTTAGGCATCCAACCATTAAAAGACATGTGGGAAGGAGGACCTGGGTGGCTGAGTTGGTTAAGCGGCTGCCTTCAACGGAGGTCATGATCTCAGGGTCCTGGGATAGAGCCCTGTATCAGGCAGGCTCCTTGCTTATTAGCAGGGAGTCTGCTTCTCCCTCTCCCTTTGCCCCTCCCCTCTGCTTGTGCTGGCTCACTCTCTCAAATAAATAAATTCTAAAAAATTAATGAAATAAATTTTAAAAAATAACAGACATCTGGGAATTTCTACATTGTTACCATTATAAATAAGATGCTATAAACAAACAAACAATTTTTGGGATAGTGTAACCACTCTGTATGATACTGTAATGGTGAATGCATGTAATTTCAAATTTATCAAAAACAAATAAGGATGCCTGGGTAGCTCAGCAGTTGAGCATCTGCCTTCAGCTCAAGGCATGATCCTAGGGTCCAGGATCAAGTCCCACATCGGGCTCCTTGCAGGGAGCCTGCTTCTCCCACTGCCTATGTCTGTCTCTCTCTCTCCCTCTCTCTCTCTCTCATGAATAAATAAAATCTTTAAAAAAAATACAATGTATAATGCAATGTAAACTATAGATCTCAGTTACTAATATATCAATATTGGCTCAATTGTAATAAATGTACCATACGAATACAAGATAATAATAAAGGAAACTGGTTTTATTCAGAGGTGCGTGTGAGAGGATTACAGGAACTATCTGTATTTTCTCAAGTTTTCTGTAAACTTAAAACTAAAATATAAACCACAGTAATTAAAAAATAATGTCTATTCTTTATAGTTGCTAACATCAAATGTTCTATAAATGCCAACTAAATCTCATTGGTTTACAGTACTGTTGAGTTCTTCTATACACATACTGATATCGTCTTACATTTCTGCCAATTGTGAAAAGACTGCTGAAGTCTCACAATTCTATTGTTTGATACATGCACTTTAGAACTGCCATATCTTTTTTTTTTCTGAGAGAGAGAAAGCGAGCAAGTGAGCATGAAAGTGGGAGAGTGGTGGGGGCAGGGGCGGAAGGAGAGAATCTGAGGGCAGAGCCCAATGCCAAACTCGATCTCAGGACCCTGAGATTGTGACCTGAGCCAAAATCAAGAGTCAGACACTTAACCAACTGAGCCACCCAGCCACTTCAGGACTGCCATATCTCCTAAGTAAATTTTATCATTACCAACTGTCCTCCTCTTTAATAATTTCCTTTTGTCTAAAACCCACTTTATCTGATATTAAAATAGTCACTACTGGGGCACCTGGCTGGATCAGTCAGTTAGAGCATGTGACTCTTAATCTTGGCGTTGTAAGTTCAAACCCTATGCTGGGTGTAGAGTTACTTAAAAATAAATTCTTAAAAAACAAAAAAAGTAAATAAGTCACTACTGCTTTTGACTGAGGGTTTTTTTTTTTTAAGATTTTATTTATTTATTAGAGACACAGAGAGAGAGGCAGAGACACAGGCAGAGGAGAAGCAGGCTCCATGCAGGGAGCCTGATGTGGGACTGGATCCTGGGTCTCCAGGATCATGTCCTGGGCTGAAGGCGGCGCTAAACTGCTAAGCCACCAGGGGCTGCCCTGATTGAGGTTTCTATGGTGTATCTCTGTCTACAATTTTACCTTCAATCTGCCTATGTAATCATATTTGAAGGGAGTTTCTTATTAACGCATATAATCGGGTCATAGCTATTACTCTGACAGTCTCTTGTCTTTTAAGTGACAGTCTCTTGTTTTTAAGTGTCTGAAGTACATTTAGACCATTTAAATCTAATGTAATTGTCAATATATTAGGGCTAATCTCTGCCATTTTATTTTTCCTCTGTTCTGTTAGTTTTCTTTAAAAAAAAAAATACGTATATGAACACACACATCATTTACCACAGTCTACTATCAACATTTTACTATTTCAAATCAAGTGCAGAAACCACCCTTCCTCCTTTATGATTCTTGACTCTCCCCAATTTATACATAATTGTTTTAAATATTTCCTTTAAGTATAATCTACATACAGCAAAACAATGATCCATGAAAAAAATGACTGATAAGTTAAACTTAACTAAAATAAGCGGCATGGCTTTGTACAAGAGAGTACAAAGAAAATGAAAAGACAAGCCAGAGACTAAGAGAAAATTTTGCAAAACACATATCAGATAAAGGACATGTATCCAAAATATACAAAGAACTCTTAAAACTCAACAACAAGGGGGATCCCTGGGTGGCTCAGCGGTTTAGCGCCTCAGGGTGTGATCCTGGAGTTCCAGGATCGAGTCCCACATCAGGCTCCCTGTATGGAGCCTGCTCTCCCTCTACCTGTGTCTCTGCTTCTCTCTTTCTCTCTCTCTGTGTCTCTCATGAATACATAAAAACAACAGTGAAATATCATTGCACACTTATCAAAATGACTAAAATATAAAAAGAAGCAAAAACAAAAACCAAAGCAAAACAAAATTTATAATACCAAATGCCAGCAAGGACAAAGAGCAACAGAAACTTTCATTCATTGCTAGTGAAAATGCAAAATACCACAGCCACTGTAGAAGATAGTTTGGCAATTATTACAAAACTAACCATACTCTTACCATACAATTCAATAATCATGCTTCTTGGTATTTACCCAAAAGAACTGAAAATTTATGTCTACACAACAACCTGCACAAGGACGTTTATAGTAGCTTTTATTCATAAAGATATGGGTTTACTTAATAATACATCAATTGTCAAAAATTAGAATTAATTAAGATGTTCTTCAATAGGTGAATGGTATATAAACTATGGTACATCCCACACCCTGGATTGTTATTCTGCACTAAAAAGAAATGAGCTAGGGACGCCTGGGTGGCTCAGTAGTTGAGCGTCTGCCTTTGGCTCAGGGCATGATCCTGGAGTCCCAGGATCGAGTCCCACATTGGGCTCCCTGTATGAAGCATGCTTCTCCTTCTGCCTGTGACTCTACCTCTCTCTCTCTCTCTCATGAATAAACAAAATAAAATTAATTAATTAATTTAATAAAAAATAAAAAGAAATGAGCTATCAAACCATGAAAAAAAGGAAGGATCTTAAAAGCACATTGCTAAATAAAAGAAGCCAGTCTAAAAAGGCTACATACTATATAATTCAGACTACATAACATGGAAGAGGAAAAACTATAGAGACAGTAGAAGATCACTGGCTGCCAGGGACTTTGGGGAGGCAGAGGATAGGAAGGGATGAACAGATGGTGTACAGGGGAAAATATTCTGTATAATACTGTAATGTTACATACATAACATCAGGCATTTGTCAAAACTCTTAGAACTGTAGGACACAAAGAATGAACCTTAAACTATAGATGATAGTCAACAATAATATGACTGTAAGTTCATTTACTGTAATAAATGAACCACAGTAATGACAGATGGGCAAACTGTATGATGAGGGGAGTAGTATGGGAACTCTGTACTATCTGCTCAACTTTTCTGTAAGTTTAAAACTATTCTATAAATAAAAATTAAATTAACTTTAATTAATGGATTTAAAGACCTAAACGTAAGAAGTAAAATTATAAAACAGGAAGAAAACATAGAATTTTTTTTCTACTTTGGCATAGGAAAATATTCATTAAATAAAAAACATGGATCCACAACTATATGGTCAACTAATCTTCAACAAAGCAGGAAAGAATACCCAATGGGAAAAACACCTCTTCAACAAATGGTGTTGGAAAAACTGGACAACAACACAAAGAATGAAACTAGAACACTTTCTAACACCATACACAGAAACAAATTCAAAATGGATGAAAGACCTAAATGTGAGACAAGGAACCATTAAAATCCTAGAGGACGATACAGACAGAAACCTCTTTGACACTGGCCTTAGCAACTTCTTACAAGACATGTCTCTGAAGATGAGGGGGCAGGAAGCAAAAATCAACCATTAGGTCTTTATTAAAATAAAAAGCTTCTACACCGCAAAGGAAACAATCAACAAAACGAAAATGCAACATACACAGTGGGAGAAGTGACATATCTGATAAAGAATTAGTATTTAAAAAAAAAAAAAAAAAAAAGAATTAGTATTTACAATCTATAAAGACCTTATAAAACTCCAAAAGACAAGCCAGTTAAGAAATGGACAGAAGACATGAATAGATATTCTTCCAAAGAAGACATACAGATGGACAAGAGATAAATAAAAAGATGCTCACCATCACTCATCATCAGGGAAGTACAAATATAAACTATAATGAGATATCTCATACCAGGTGTCAACAAGAATGTGGAGAAAGGGGAACCCTCTTATACTGTTAGTAGGAATGCAAATTGGTACAGACACTCTGGAAAACAGTATGGAGGTTCCTCAAAAAGTTAAAAATTGAACTACCCTACAATCCAACAGTTGCACTACTAGGTATTTACTCAAGCGATATAAAAATACTGATTCGAAGGGATACATACACCCTGATATATTTTACAGCAGCATTATCCACAAAAGCTAAATTATGAAAATAGCCCAAATGTCCATCAACTGATGAATGGATAAAAAAGATGTGGTAAATATATACAATGGAATATTACTCAGCAATCAAAAAGAATGAAATCTTGCCATTTGCAATGATGGAAGGAGTTAAAGTATAAGTGAAATAAGACAGAGAAAAAAAAATACTATATGATTTCACTTGTGAAATTTAAGAAACAAAACACACGAATATAGGGTAAAGAACAAAAAAAGACAGGGAGGCAAACCATAAGGGACTCTTGACTACAGAGAACAAACTGAGAGTTGCTGAGGAGAGGTGAGCAGGGAATGGGCTAAATGAGTGGTGAGTATTAAGGAGGGCACTTGTGATTAGCACTGGGTGTTATAAGTGATGAATCACTAAATTCTACTCCTTAAACCAATATTATACTATATGTTAACTAGAACTTAAATAAAAACTTAAACAAAAAAAACAAAAACATAAAGTACATACCATATAGGAAAAAAACTTGGGCGCTTGGGTGGCTCAGTCTCAGATGTGAAGCATCTGCCTTCTACTCGGGTTGTGATCCCAGGATCCTGGGAACAAGTCCCACATCAGGCTCCCTGCTCAGCAGGGAGTCTGCTTCTCTTTCACTGTGCCCTTCCCTCCTGCTCATGCTCACATGCTCTCTCTCTCTCATAAATAAAATCCAAAAAAGAGAAAAACTTTATCAAACAGATCTCATCAAAAATCTTCTGATCTTTTAATGACATCCTTAAGAAAACCAAAAGGTACCCCAGAGAATGGGAGAAAACATTCAAAATACATATACCTGACAAAGGACTAAAATCTACAGAATATAAAGAAACATTCTATATCAATGCTAAGACAAGCAAACCAATTGAAAATGGGCAAAAAAATTGACCAGACATGTCACTAAAGATACAAATGTCAAAGAACACATGAAAAGATATTCAACATCATAATTACTGGGGAAATGCAAATTAAAATGATAAGATACAAAAAATAAAATAAAATAAAATAAAATAAAATAAAATAAAATAAAATAAAATAAAATAAAATGATAAAATACTCTGAAACACCTATTAGAGTGGCCTTTTAAAAAACACTATTAAGTACTGGTAAGGGTGTAGAACATCTGGAAACTCAGATGGGAATACGTTTTCAGTGGGAATGTAGAACAGTGATGCCTTTTTGGAAAACTATTTGGCAAAAAAAAATTAAAAAAAAAAAACTATTTGGCAGTCTCTTTTAGGATTAGATATACTCCTACAATATGACACAGTAATCCTATCCCTAAGTATTTACCCAAGACAAACCAAAAATACATAGCCATACCAAAATTAGTATGAAATACTCAGAGGCTTTATTCACCACCAAAAACTGGAGACAACCAAGAAGTCCTTCAACAAGTGGACAAACTAAAGTACAGTCAATTTTAATTTATAAATTTTATCTAATTTGAAAAAAAAAGGAAGATAGATAATTAAACTCAAGGAAAATATTTGTAATTTATCTCTACATAGGGCTACATCCCATTAAACATAAAGAATTCTTTAAAATTGCAGGAAAAATTATCAAAAATCGAACAGATAAATGGGAAAAAAAAGAATTAACTACTTACAAAAGAAAAGCCTATAAAAATGATACTTAAAATGAGAAAAACTTTAAACTCAAAGTTTTCAGAAATTCAAATTTAAAAAACACTGGAATACCATTCCTCACCAAATTGGGAATATTTTTTAAATATGAAAATTGGGAAAAAATAAGAAGAGCTAAGATGACGCCACAGTAGGAGGACCTTAGGCTTGCTTCATCCCTCAAACACAGCTAGGTAACTACCAAATCATTCTGAATAGCCAAGAAATCGACCTGAGAATTATCAGAACAAACTGCACAACTGGAGGGAGAGAAGAAGCCACATGGAAGAAGCTAGGAAGTATCGAAATGTGCTTTGGGGAAAAAATGGGATGCAGGTGCTGTGCCGGGAGGAAGCACTGGTCTCAGATAAAGGCAATGGAGAGTGGTATGCATAGGGATAAACACAAGAACATTTCTCCAAAGCCACTGGCTAGGGAAACCAGAGAAGCTGATTTTCAAGAGTTTTTGTAACCAGCGGGGCTTAAAGGCTGGAGTTTTAGAGGTCCATTGGCTTGGCTGGGATACAGACCTAAGGGCAATGCTCTACTCCTGGAGAGAAGGCAGGTAAGCCACCCAGAGCAGATGGTGCCATTTGAAGACTTCCTATAGCACATGGGGACATACTGTTCACTCTTCTGGATCATATCTGTGAGAGGAAGCATTGCCTCTCTGGAGACAAAAGAGCCACAGCCGCCAGTTCCCTCCCCTGTCCCTCAGCATAGGTACAGAGATACCGGCTGAGGGCAGATAAATCAGAAACTGGCTATTTAGCCTGCTTTGCTACAAATACCACAGCCCTGAACTCTGGCATGACTGCCCTTCTTGCTCAAACCTGCATTAGTTCCAGTATGCTGAGACCCTACCTCAGAAGACCATTGTAAGTCCCCAGCACACCAGTTTCCTAAAGTTTAGAGTTTTATTTTTTTAAGATTTTATTTATTTATTCATGAGAGACCCACAGAGAGAGAGAGAGAGAGAGAGAGAGAGAGAGAGAGAGGCAGAGACACAGGGAGAGAGAGAAGCAGGCTCCACGCAGGGAGCCCGACGCGGGACTCGATCCCGGGAATCCAGGATCATGCCCTGGGCCGAAGGCAGGCGCCAAACCGCCAAGCCAACCCGGGATCCCCTAGTTTAGAGTTTTAAAAGTCAGCAAGCTTGGGTGAGATACAGGCCAAAGCACAATGATCTGCTCCAGGAAGGCAAGCAACCTGGAGACAAACAGTATGAAAACAGTAATCTAAAAAATACTTGGGACACACAGGAAGAAATTATTCATTCTTCTGGGAATGCTTCACTGAGAGCAGCAAACATAGACTCCCCTCTCCAAGGAAAAAGGGACTGGCTGGCACCATTTCCATCCACCACCAACCCTCTTCCCCCATCATAAACCAACTTCAATAAACAAAACAGAGCCAAGACAGGCTACCTGGCAGTCTAACCTGCTTATCTGGTTACATCAATTCCCCCACCCCATGCACTCTGCTGCTAATGCACACTCCTGCCAAGTATACATAAGGAAAAGCACAGCACACCTTTTCCCCAGAAGACCAGTAGAAAGCCCTGCATGTATGATGTCTACCAACCATAGAATTCTTTAAGATTTTATTTATTTATTTGAGAAAGAGAGAGTGTGTGAGCACTAGTGAGGGGGAAGGGCAGAAACAGGCTTCCCATTGAGCAGGGAGCAGGACCCTGAGATCATGACCTTAGTTGAAGGCAGATGCTTAAGTGACTGAGCCACCCAGGTGTCCCCCAACCATAAAGTTCTGCAAGGCTTCAGTTACAGTGGAAGTACAATCAGGTCTCCTGTAACAAGCAGACCAGAGCACACCTAGTTAAAAATCGCCACATTCTGGCCAAGATCCAAACATTGCCCACTGCAGGCAAGGAGAACCTCTGGAGATGACTGACCCAAGGGAAAGAATAGTCAAAACATAGCAGCAGAGTGTATGCAGCACACACTAGAGACTCTCACTGAAGCATCAGGCTGTATATACACTACTTGACCTTTTCTTCATAAAGCCATTACTCTTGGGAGCAGGAAAAATAACAAGCTTTTCTAACACATAGAAGACAGCCCTAGGCAAAGTGCCAAGAAGGAGGAATTAATCCCAGAAGAAAACAAGAGTAGACTTAGGGAAATCAGTGACTCCATCAAATGTAATAATATATTTGTATCATAGGAGTCCCAGAAGAAGAGAGAGAAAAAGGGGTAGAAGGTTTATTTGAGGAAATAATAACTCAAAACTTCCCTAATCTGAGGAAGGAAACAGACATCCAAATCCAAGGGGCTCAGAGAACTCTCATCAAAATCAACAAAAACAGGCTAATAACAAGACATATTGTAGTTAAATTTGCAAAGGAAAATTCCTAAAAGCAGCAAGAAAGAAGTAGTCCCTAAACTTACAAAGGAAGACCCATAAAGTTAACTGCAAATGTCTGCATAGAAACTTGGTAAGCCTTTAATGAAAGAAAGAAAGAAACAAACAAACAAACAAACTTGGCAAGCCAGACAGGAGTGGTATGATATATTCAACATGCTGAATGGGAAATATCTGCAGCCAGGAATACTCTAACTAACAAGGCTATCATTCAGAATAGAAGGAAAATGAGTTTCCCAAACAAAAATTAAAGGAGTTCATGACCACTAAACTAGCCCTGCAAGAAATACTAAAGGGGACTCTTTGGGTAGGAAAGAAAGACAAAAAGTGACAAAGACTAGAAAGGAACAGAAAATCTCCAGAAACAATGACAAAACAAGTAATAAAACAGTATTAAATTTGTATCTAAAATAAATAAATAAATATGTAAATAAAATAAATTTGTATCTATTAATAATCACTTTGAATGTAAATGGACTAAATGCTCTGATCAAAAGACACAGGGTAACAAAATGGTTAGTAAAACAATAAAACAAGACCCATCTGTATGCTGCCTGTAAGAAACTCATTTTAGACCTAAACACACCTGCAGATTGAAACTGAGAGAATGGAGAAACGTTTACCATAAAATGAGGTCAAAAACACCAGAGTAGCAATACACCAGAAAAACTAGATTTTAAACTAAAGACTATAACAAGAGATGAAGAAGGACACTGAATCATAATAAAGGGGACAATTCATACAAGAAGATCCAACAACTGTAAAATTTATGCCCCCAACTTGGGAGCACCGAAATATATATAATTAATAACCAATCCAATAAAGGAACTCAGGAATAACAATACAGTAAGAGTAGGGGACTTTAATAACCTACTTACATCAATAGACAGATCATCTAAGCAGAAAATCAACAAGGAAACAATGGCTATGAATGACAAACTGGACCAGATAGATTCAACAGATATATTGAGAACATTTTACCCCAAAGCAGCAGAATACACATTCTTTTCAAGTACACATGAGACATTCTCCAGAATAGATCACTTGTTAGGTCACAAATCAGGCCTCAATAAGGACAAAAAGATTGAGATAATACAATGCATCTTTTCTGACCACAACACTAAGAAACTTGAAGTCAAGCACAAGAAAAAATTTGGAAAATCCACAAATACATAGAGTTTAACAACGTAAACTGGTCACCCAGGAAATTAAAAAATAAATTTAAAAAATACATGGAAACTGAAAATGAAAACACAATGGTCCAAAACCTTTGGGATGTAGCAAAAGCCATCAGAAGATGTAAGTATATAGCAACAAAGGCCTACCTCAAGAATCAAGAAAATATCAAAATATCAAATAGACAACCTAACCTTACACCTAAAGGAGCTAGAAAAAGAAGAACAAAGAAAGGCTAGAGTTATTAGAAGAAGGGAAATAAAAATTAGAGCAGAAATAAATGATATAGAAACTAAAAGAACAGAACAGATAAATGAAACCAGAAGCTGTTTATTTCACAATATTAATAAAATTGATAAACCCCTAGCCAGACATACCAAAAAGAAAAAAGGACCCAAATAAATAAAATCACAAGTGAAAGAGGAGAAAGAACAGCCAAAGCCACAGAAATCTAAACAATTATAAGAGAATATTATGAAATAATATATGTCAACAAATGGGACAATAAGGAAGAAATGAATAAATTCCTAGGAACATATAAACAACCAAAGTTGAAACAGGAAGAAATAGAAAACTTGAACAGATCATAACCAATAAAGAAATTGAATCAGTAATCAAAAACCTCCCAAGAAACAAAAGTCCAGGGCCAGATGGCTTCACAAGGGAATTCTATCAAGCATTTAAAGAATTCATATTTTGCGGGGATCCCTGGGTGGCTCAGCAGTTTAGCGCCTGCCTTCGGCCCAGGGCGTGATCCTGGAGTCCTGGGATCAAGTCCCACATCAGGCTCCCTACATGGAGTTCGCTTTTCCCTTTGCCTGTGTCTCTGCCTCTCTCTCTCTCTCTCTCTCTCTCTCTCTCTCTCAATCTCATTCTCTCTCTGTCTCTCATGAATAAATAGAATCTTAAAAAAAATAAAAATAAAAAAATAAATTCATATTTTTGTGAAGCTGTTCCAACAAACAGAAATGTAAGGAAAACTTCCAAGTTCATTCTAGGAGGTCAGCATTACCTTGATTCCAAAACCAGACTCCACTAAAAAAGAGAAATACAGATGAATATTCCTGGTGAACATGGATGCAAAAATTCTCAACAAGATACCAGTAAATCAAACCCAACAGTAAATGAAAAGAATCATTCACCATGATCAAGTGGGATTTATTTTTGGGCTGTAATACTCATTTAATATTTGCAAATCAACATGATACACTACATTAATAAAAGAAAGGAGAAGACTTTATGATCCTCTCAATAGATGAAGGAAAAGCATCTAACAAAGTACAACATCCATTCATGATAAAAACCCTCAAGAAAGTAGGGATAGAGGGAACACAACTCAACATAATAAAGGCCATGCATGAAAAACTCAACAGTTAATATCATCCTCAATGGGCAAAAACTGGGAGCTTTTTCCTCTATGGTCAGGAATAAGACATGGATGTCCACTCTCACCACTGTTACTTAATACAGTACTGGAAGTCCTAGCCACAGCAATCAGACAACAAAGAGAAAAAGCATGCAAATAGGCAAGGAAGAAGCCAAACTTTCACTATCTGCAGATGACATGATACTCCACATAGACAAGACAGAAGACTCCACCAAAAAATTGCTAGAACACATAAACTCAGTAAAGTCGCAAGATATAAAATCAACAAACAGAAATCTGTTGCATTTCTGTATACCAATAATGAAGCACCAGAAGGGGAAATCAAGGAACTAATCCCATTTAAAATTGCACCAAAACCGTAAGATACCTACAAATAAATGTAACCAAAAAGGTGAAAGATATGTACACTGAAAACCAAATAAAACACTGATGAAAGAAACTGATTTTAGATTGTGACTCCAATAATAACACAAAACACAAACACTATAATTATTCACACCATTGTATATAAGAGTAAAAAAAATGTAAAATTTCATTAGGAGAGGCTTGGGGGCACCAAGGTGGCTCAGTTGGTTAAGTCATCATTCGGCTCAGATCATGATTCCAGGGTCCTGGGATCAAGCCCCACAACAGGCTCCCTGCTCAGCAGGGAGTCTTCTTGTCCCTCTCCCTCTACCCTTCACCTTTGCTCCTATGTGCTCGCTCACTCTCTCTCTCAAATAAATAAAATCTTTAAAAAAAAAAGAGAGAGAGAAAGGGACACCTGGGTCACTCAGTGGTTGACCTGGGTCACTCAGTGGTTGAGCGTCTGCCTTCTGCTCAGGGTGTGGTCCCGAGGTCCCGGGATCAAGTCCCACATCAGGCTCCCAGAGAGGAGCCTGCTTCTCCCTCTGCCTGCGTCTCTGCCTCTCTCTCTGTGTCTCTCATGAATAAACAAAATCCTTAAAATTAAATTAAAAAATTTAAAAGAGAGAGAGAGAGGTTTGTTTAAATAATAAACGTATACAGGAGAAAAAAGAAACCATTGCAAGTATATGCACAGGTGTGCATCTATGCATTATGTATGCATATGTATACATTCATGATCATGGTTTATTGTTAATTGCAAAAAATACACCATGTTTTGTAAAATCTTTCATTTGTTTAAAAGTACACTCAAAGGACGCTTGGGTGGCTCATTAGTTGAGTGTCTGCCTTTGGCTCAGGGCCTGATCCCAGGATCCTGGGATCAAGTCCTGCATCAGGCTCCCAGCAGGAAGCCTCCTTCTCCCTCTGCCTAGGTCTCTGACTCTCTCTTATGAATAAATAATCTTTTTTTAAAATTAAAAAATAAAACTATACTCAGTGAAGGTATAAGGACATAGGTACTCTCCCACAAGGCTGGTATGAATACAAAGTTTATAATCATTTGGAGGGATATTTAGCAATACTGAAAATGACAGCCTTTAAAAGCAATTAACAACTCTTACAGAAGTCTATACCACAGATCCATCTTCAACAATACAAAAATATATATATGCAAAGCTATTCTCTGTAGCCATGTTTGCAACTGGAAAACACTGAAAAGAATCTAACTCTCCATACCCGTAAGATTAAATAAACTATAGTGAATTAAAACAATGAAGCAATATCAACGTGGATGGAACTGGAGGGTATTCTGCTGAGTGAAGTAAGTCAATTGGAGAAGGACAAATAGTTTATGTTCTCATTCATTTGGGGAATATAAATAATAGTGAAAGGGAATATAAGGGAAGGGAGAAGAAATGGGTGGGAAATATCAGAAAGGGAGACAGAACATAGACTCCTAACTCTGGGAAACGAACTAGGGGTGGTGGAAGGGGAGGAGGGCGGGGGGTGGGGGTGAATGGGTGACGCGCACTGAGGAGGGCACTTGATGGGATGAGCACTGTGTGTTATTCTGTATGTTGGTAAATTGAACACCAATAAAAAATAAATTTATTAAAAAAAACAATGAAGCAATAAAAAAATGTACAGCAATAATTTTTTTTTTTAATGAGAAAGATCTCTATAGATCTCTATTACCTGATACAGCGCAACTTCTTCCAGGATATACTAGAAATGGAAAAAAAAATCAAATTTCAAGAGATCAGCTGCAGAATACAACCTCTCATGTAAGAAAAAAAATGAGATATACAAAATTATGCATGTATAAGTTCACTTCTGCAAAGGAAATTCAAGGAGTATAAATTCAAGGAGTATAAAGCAGAAACTACTAAGACTGATTATATTATATATAGGGAATGTTTTTCTTATGTATAATATTTGAGGAGTGACATTTCTCTCTATAAGCCTTTTTGTATAGGTCTGACACTTAGAACTATGGTAGTATTTCACACAACCAAAAAAATAAATGTGTATTTCAACATAACCAATATGTGGGGGAAAACCCAAAATGGAATACAAAAAACAACAAACCAAACTGTGAAACTAATGGGGAACATAAAAAATTTAACTGGGCATATAAGAACTAAGTAAAGAACTAAGTAACTTTAGAAACATTATGTTTTACTATAAACTTAAGACTAAAGATGAACTGTACACAAATACTGTACTCTACTTAGGAAATGTGCTCCTCAGAGGGAATATTCTGGTAATTTTAAAACTCTCTGTTTCAAACATAAAAACAATCAGAAAACTAACATTTTAAAATTAAGGGAAGTATATATATCAAGAATAGTAAGAACCAGGTTTTTTACTTCCATAAAAAGGAATTACAATGAAGAAAAATGGGAAGACTAGAAGAGAAAGAACCCTGTGCTTTTATTTGGAATCACACATATTAATATGAATACATGGTTTTACAGATACATACAACCACACACATACACATATGTACAGAAAAATACAGAAAGAATGGTGTCTACATGTGACTACAAACATATACTTCTTAACGGTTCAGAGGACCTAAAAACAATGATATCCCCAAAACAATGAGCACACAAATAGTGTCTTCTAAAAACCATTCTCCAATAACAGGAATCAGGGTTCCTTTGAAAAATGGTTGATTCCGGAGTTGGGTGAGGAAAAAATAAGATGTGCCTAACACATATTCGTATAAGAAAGGAGGACAATGCTCAAAAAACATGGAAGCATATCAAAAGGACACAGGAGGCAATCTGAAGAAAAGTCCAGGGGCTAAATCTGATAGTTATTACAACAAAATGATAGCATTAAGATTATAACCAAAACAATGAAATAAGTATCAATGAGTCCATACTAATAAATATTTGATTAAGTAAATAAAATGGGGAGAAAAGACAGCTATTCCTTACAGACTTGCAATTATTAAACACAGAAGGAATATTGGAAATCCTGAATAACCTTGAAACAAACACTAACATAATCATTATGGAAAGTAAGAGGCATGGAGGGATAAAATCAGTGGGTAAAAGTATAAGAAACATTGCATTTGCATAATCTCAAAGTATATCCCCACAAGATACATACAAAATTGAAAGGAAAAAATAGTAATTTTACAGTAGAAAACTTTGGTACACTTTAACCAAGAGATAAAAGTTAACATCATATGTATTAAGACATAATGACAACACGTACATATGATACACAGAGAATGGCACAGCATTACTTCTGTAGCATTATTGCCAGGACAGCATAACATGAATTAAATCATGAAAAATGGCAACAAGGGGTGCCTGGGTGGCTTAAGTCAGTTAAGCTTCTGACTCTTGATCTCAGCTCAGGTCTTGATCTCAGGGTCAGGAGTTCAAGCCCCACAGTGGGCTCCACACTGGGAATGGAGCCTACTTAAAAAAAAGAATGCCAGCAAGAGGACAGTTCTTAAAACTATCAATTATTAAACAACTATTATTAAAATGTGGGGGGGGAAATGCTGAAACAAGCAATCACAAAATTTCTGGCAACAAATATTTAAAGTGAAAATCTTGCTGATAAATAGATCAAAAAAGTTAAATTTTAAAATTTCTTTTAAGATTTTATTTATTTGAGAGAGCTCGAGAGGAAGAGGACAAGCAGGATGAGGGGCAGAGGGAGAAGCAGATTCCCCACTGAGCAGGGAGCCCAATGCAGGGCTCGATCCAGGAATCAGGATCATGACTTGAGCCGAGGCAGATTAACCAACCAACCAAGCCACCCAGGCACCCTCCCCGCTCAAAAAGTGAAAATTTTAAAGTTAAAAATACGGTAACTAAAATTAAAACATAAATGGACAGACTCAACAGCACAATGGAGATGGCAAAAGAACTTAAAGAGATAAATAAAAACTATCAAATAGAGAAAATATTGAGCATAAATGTACAAAGGCTCAGGGAACTATAATAACAGAAGGAAGAGAAAGAGAGTAGGACTGAAGATATCTGAGAAAATAAATGCCTGAAAACTTCCTAAAATCTGCAATAGACATACCTACATATTCGAGAAACCAAGAAAACTTCAAAAGGGATAAACAAAGAAATCCATAGTCAGGTATATCATAATGAAACTGCCAAAAAGTGAAGCCAAAGCAAATATTATATAAGCAGTAAGAGAAACATAAAATACTACCACATAGAGAAATAATAATTCAAATAACTGATTTCCCAGCAGAAATTATAAAAGCCAGAACAAAGTAACACATATTTAAATGGCTGAAAAAAGGAAATATCAGCCTAAAATAATCTACCGAGAAAAATTACTAGCAGGAATGAAAATATAATAAAGACATTCTCAGATGATAGAAAACTAAGAATATATAGCCTCTGAGGGCTTCTCTATAAGAACTGCTAAAAGAAGTGCTTCATGTAGAAGGGAAATACCAGAAGGAAACCTGAATCATCAAGAATAAAGAGTAACAAATATTTATCTGGATAATCCAACAGATTATTTATCTTTCTTGAATTCTTTAAAATTATTTTAAGGATGAAAACAAAAGATATGAACATCTTCTGATAGTTTTCAATGTATGCCAATGCAATACATGACATTACAGCATAAAAGATAGCAAGTTAAAGGACCTAAATGATGTTAATGTTTCTACATTCCAAATTATAGGGTCAAAGAGACAGTCAAAACTTAAATATGTATTGTGTAACCCCTAAAGCAAATACTTTAAAAAGCTATATAAAAAGATACAGTT
Organism: Canis lupus familiaris; assembly: GCF_011100685.1. Taxonomy (NCBI): domain Eukaryota; kingdom Metazoa; phylum Chordata; class Mammalia; order Carnivora; family Canidae; genus Canis; species Canis lupus. The sequence goes on along the minus strand of NC_049260.1, from coordinate 57,552,412 downwards.
AAAAATAATAAAATAAATGGAAAACTAAAAGGTATCCAAATAACCCAAAAGAATGCAAAAAGGGGGGGGGGAGAACAAAAAAGAAACAGAAAACAGTAAGTAGTAAACCTAAATCCAAATATATCAAAATTTACATTAAATACAAATTTTGGGGGTGCCTAGATAGCTCAGTCAGTTTTAAGTGTCTGTCTTTGGCTCAGGTCATCATCCTGCAGTCCTGGGATAGAGCCCCACATCAGGCTCCCTGCTCGCCAAGGAGTCTGCTCTTCTCTCTGTAGCATTCCAGCTGTTCTCTCTTCAAATCTCAGGCCAAATTTGTAGGTTTTCAGGATGATCTGAAAGTTATCTAGGTAAGTTGGTGGGGACAGGTGACTTGAGGACCCTACTCTTCCGACATCTTGCCCCGCCCCATAAGGAGTTTGCTTCTCCCTCTCCCTCTACTGCTACCCCTGCTTGTGCTCTCTTGCAGTGTCAAATAAATTAAAATATAGATAGATAGATAGATAGATAGATAGATAGATAGATAGATAGATAGATAGTCAGTCAGTCAGTCTAAGGGCACCTTGTGGCTCAGTGGTTGAGCATCTGCCTTTGGCTCAGGTAGTGATCCCAAGGTCTTGGAATTGAGTCCCACATCGGGTTCCCTGAAGGAAGCCTGCTTCTCCCTCTGCCTCTCTCTCTGTGTCTCTCATGAATAAATAAATAACAAAAATTTTTAAAAATATATGTGTGTGTGTATATATACAAAGCCCAACCACTAAAACTCAAACACAAAAATTGTCAGGATGACCAAAAAAAAAAACAGAAAAAGAAAAAATCAGGATGCCTGGGTAGCTCAGCAGTAGAGCGTCTGCCTTTGGCTCAGGGCATGATCCCAGTTTGGGAATCGAATCCCACATCAGCTCCCTGTGAGGAGCCTGCTTCTCCCTCTGCCTATGTCTCTGCCTCTGTCTCTCACGAATAAATAAGTAAATCTTTAAAAGAAGAAAAAAGGAAAAGAAAAAAGTCATTTAAAGAAATCTTATCAGGGACACCTGGGTGGCTCAGTGGTTGGGCACCTGCCTTCAGCCCAGGGCATGATCCTAGAGTCCTGGAATCGAGTCCTACATCAGGCTCCCTGCATGGAGCCTGCTTCTCTCTCTGCCTGTGTCTCTGCCTTTCTCTGTGTGTGTTTCTCACAAATAAATAAATAAAATATTTTAAAAAAATAAAAAATAAAGAAATCTTATCAGGCCACTGCCTAACAACTAAGATAATGGAATGGAGACTTTAATGACTACCTATGACAAGGTATATAGTCTGCAAAAATAGTTTAGAAAAGTAATTAAACAAGCAGATGACTGCACCCCACAATAATCAACAACACAAACCCTAGGGAGAGAGGAAATACTGATTTCCAGAGCCACCATACTACCAAATTCAAAGTGCCTACTTTTCAAGAAAATTTTTCATTAAAAAATTATTAGGCATCTAAACAAACAAGTAAGTATGGCCCATTCACAGAAAGAAAAAAGTTAGCAGAAAGGGTCCCTAAGCCCGGACATTAAACTTTGTAGAAAAATCAACTATCATAAATATGCCAAAGAGCTAACAGAAACCATGGACAAAAACCAAGAGAACAGCATATCAATAAACAGAAAATAACAATAAATGATAGAAATTACAAAAAGGAAACATATACAAATTCTAAACTGAAAAGCACAATAAACGAAATGAAAAATTTTAGAGGGGTTCAACATAAAATTTCAATAGGCTGAAGAAAAAATAAAGGACCATGAAGATAGGTAAATTAAGATTATTCAGTCTGAGGAATGGAAAAGGAAAAAAAAGGAAGAATATGAAAAGAGCCTAAGAGACAACATTAAGTGTACCAACACATGCAAAATGAGGCTAGAACAAAATGATTCATGAAGAATATCTGAATAGTAGCCAATCTCCATATCTTAAAATTCAATGAACCCCAAAGAGAATAAACTCAAAGACGTGCACAATGAGATGTAGTATAATCAAACTGTTGAAATCCTCCCCCTAAAAATGCTAAGAGCAAGGAAAGAGAAGCAACCCATTATCAGAAATCAGAGGCCAGAAGGCAGTGCAATGACATATTTAAACTGCTGAAAGAAAAAAGCTGCCAACCAATAAATCTACATCTGATAAAAATATCTTTCAAAACTAAAGGAAAAAGATCAGCTTATAGTATGACAGCATGAAGAACCCGAGTGACCTGCTGCTCCCCACTGAAAGTGATGAAAACTATTTTTCTTTAAAAGCCATTTAAAGCCTCTGGAAACTGATCTAAGGACAAACAGCAAATGAAACATATAGTCAAGAACAACTTCAAAAATCCACTAACAGGGCAGCCCGGGTGGCTCAGCGGTTTAGCGCCGCCTTCAGCCCAGGGTGTGATCCTGGAGACCCGGAATCAAGTCCCATGTCAGGCTCCCTGCATGGAGCCTGCTTCTTCTTCTGCCTGTATCTGTGCCTCTCTCTCTCTGTGTGTGTCTCTCATGAATAAATAAATAAAACCTAAAAAAAAAAAAAAATCCACTAACAAAGATGAGTCTCTATTTGAACCAAGACCATTCCCCTTCCCTCCCTCTCTCATCTTGAGCTCAAGGAAAGGGAATCTCTACTCCAGATTCCTGCAACCAAGAACACAGGGCTCCCTTTCCACCCCTCCCACCAAGACCCAATTCAGAGGGCTTTCCTCCCAGGAGGAACAGTTTCTTATCCAGCCCCCAGCTGCCTGTTAACAGGGTTGAGAGTCCTGGGCAAGTGTGGTTGAAAGGTAGGAGTTCCAGCCCTTTCAGCCCCCCCGGTAGAATGTATAATTTATTGGGTGTGGTGCATGGAAAACACTGGGGCCCTGACCATCCTTGTCCTGGGTTGTGAAGAGAGAAAAGCAAACCCTGATGACATCTGGCTGCACTTGCCCCTCCACAACCTACTGTCACTCAGAAAGAAATTTGCCTTGTTCCTACCTCATCACCAGAGACCAGGCTTTTGTTTGAGCGAAGAAGTAGACATTAAAACAGATAGCTCTTAATTTCTTCCCAAAAGGACTGACTTCATTTGCAAGAGCATGGAGAAAGTCCCAAGTCTAAAGGAGACCTAAAAAACAGTGAGGTTGTAATAAAAGCCAGTTAGCAGATTCAAAATATAGAGGCTGAACTAACTGTAGGTAAGCTAATTTGCAAGAAAAGAACTGCAGACTAAAACAAGTGGGAGGAGCCCTCCTGGGGTCAGAACAAATATCAAATACTAACCTCAAAAACTATTTCTTCAAAGGACCCACATTTTGATTGGATTAACATTCAAAGTAGTTTATGCCCCAGGGCGTTGTGGAAAACAATTAGTTCCCAGTAAGGGGATCTTGGCTGCTGGGTGTGGACAGGGAAAGACAACCTTAACAAAACCAGTCATCCCAGGGTAACTGTGGGCATATTCAAATTGCCCCTCCCTGAGGACCAACTTCTGAGGATTAACCTTGTGGGAAAAAAAGACTACAATGAGATACGACTTCACATCCACTAGGATGGCTAGAATTGGATGAAGTCAGATAATGACAAGAGTTGGTGAGAATGTAGACAAGTTAGAGCCCTCATACACTGCTGCTGTGATTGTAAAATGGCGCAGCCACTTTGGAAGAATCAGGCAGTTTTTCAGGCAATTAAACATTGCTACCATATGACCCAGCAAAAACAGTCTTTAAGTATACACCTAGAGAACTTTTCTTGTTTAGAAAGAGTCCTAGCAAAAGAAAAAAAAAGTATACACCTAGAGAAATGATAACATGTCTACAAAGAAATTTATACATGAATGTTTTAGCAGAATTATTAATAGCCTAAAGGTGGAAACAACCTAAATGTCCATCAATGAATGAATGCATAAACAAAATGCGGTAAATCATAATTTGAAACATTATTCAGTCATAAATAGAATGAAGTACTGATACACGCTATAACATGAACTTTGAAGCATTATGCTAAGTGAAAGAAGTCAATCACAATAGACCACGTATTATATGATTCCATTCATACAGGATGTTCAAAACTGAGATATCTATAGAGAATAAAGGTAGATTAGGCATTGCCTAGGGCTGAGCAGATAGGGTTCAAGGGGATATGCAGTTATGGCTAAACGGCATGGACTTCTTGGGGTGATGAAAATACTCTAAAATGACTGTAGTGATGGCTGTACATAGATTAAAAACCACTGAACTGTACACTTTAAGTGGGTAATTGTATGGCGTGTGAATTATATTTTATCTATCAAAACAGACAGGAAAAATTAAGACATTTCCAGATAAAGAAAATCTGAGGGAATTTCTTCCTTTTTTTTTTTTTTTTTAAATTTTTTTTTTTTAATTTTTATTTATTTATGATAGTCACAGAGAGAGAGAGAGAGAGGCAGAGACACAGGCAGAGGGAGAAGCAGGCTCCATGCACCGGGAGCCTGATGTGGGATTCGATCCTGGGTCTCCAGGATCGCGCCCTGGGCCAAAGGCAGGCGCCAAACCGCTGCGCCACCCAGGGATCCCGGGAATTTCTTCCTAATAGGCCTACCCTACAAGAACTGCCAAAGGGACTTCTTCAGGCTAAAATGGAAGGATAATAGAAAGTAACTCAAAAGCGTAGGAAGAAATAAAGAACATGGGTAAAGATAACTACATAGATAAATATAAAAGCCAGTACTATTGTGTTTTTGGTTTGCAACTCCTCGTTTTTTTTCTATGACTTAAAAAGAAACGAACAAGCTGATCCTATAACTCATATGGAACTGCAAGGGACCCTGAAAAGCCAAAATAATCTTGAAAAAGAACAACAAAGTTAAAAGAGTGGCACTTTGCAATTTTAAAACTTACTACAATCTACAGTAATCAAAATAGTGTGGTACTAGTATAATGACAGATACAGAGACAAATGGAATAATTTTGAATGACCTGAGCTAAACCTATATACATCTATGGCTAACTGATTTCAACAAGAGTGCCAAGACCATTCAATAGGGAGTGGACAAGTCTCTTCGATGTATGGTGCTGGGACAACTGGCTATGTGCATATAAAAAAATGAAGCTGGACCTCACATCATATATAAAAATTAACTCAAAATAAATCAATGGCATATATATAAGAGCTAAAACTATGAAGTATTTAGAAGAATACATAGAGATAAATCTTCATGACTTTGGACAAAAAATTCTTAGATTTGACACTGAAAACACAAGCAACGAAAGAAAAAAATAGACAAACTGGGCTTCAAATTTTTTAAAAATTGTACACCAAACCAAAGGACATCCTAAAGTATGAAAAATACCTACAGAATGGGAAAAAAATTTCCAAACCATATATAACAGTTGAGAATATATAAATAATTCTTACAACTCACCAACAAAAATACCCAAATTAAAAAATGGGCAAAGGACCGGAATAGACATTTCTGCAAAGAAAACAAATGATCAACAAGCACAAGAAAACATGCCCCAAGTCAGTCTTTAGGAAAACGCAAATCTAATCAATGACATACCACTTCAAACTTATTAAAATGGTTCTAATTTTCTTAAAACAAAACAAAAACAAAGAATAACAAGTGTTGGCAAGAAGCATGGTAATTCCATGTGTAACCTAAAAAGAAATCCCCATACTATTTTCCACAGTGGCTGCACCATTTTAAATCCCAAAAGCAATGTACCAGGGTTCCAATTTCTCTACTTCCTTTCCAACATTTCCTGTGTTGTTTTTTTTTTTTTTTTTAATTAGATTCTGCCTTCAACTTAGGAGAAACTTCAAATGCCCCCTGTTACTGTAATCCAGATAACAGGCACTTAAAAATTAAAAATTCATCTTTATTGACACTTCTTTTAAAAATTTATCTTCAAAATTTATTTAAAAATTACCCATCCTAGAAGTAGTTCCACACGTCACAAAAGTTTAAGAAATGCATGGGAAATAAAACCACTGTTTAAAATAATGGTTACCTCTAGGGATGAAGGAAGAAAAGAGATGCATTCAGGAATGGGTACACAAAGAACTTCAACTATTATAGCAATGTATTATTTTTATGTTTGGATGGTGAATACTGTATTTTTTTTTTTGTATCTCTCATTAAGTTAGTTATGTTTATATATCTTAAGTACTTCATAACATATGTAGAAAGCCCCCCAAAAAAGACAAAGGAAAAAAGTTAATCTTATACTCCCTCATCACCTCTTCCACCAAAGACACAAGATCATACTAGGCATCTGCAACTTACTTTTCTCACGTAACTATTGTAATAGCATTCTCTAGATCAAAAGTGTGTAAAGAGGTAAATCTGTTTCTAGAGCTGCAAAGTATTGCATAGACACAAACGTCCCACAATTTACTCAAACATTTTATAGAAGGTTATGCAGGTTGTTTCCAGTTACACGTCATAAAAACAAAGTTGCAAATTTTTTACTGTCTTCCCCCAAAAATATTATGCTTAATATAAATTTATTTTCACCAAGAGATTTGAACACGGAAAATCTAGCTCTTTTCCTACTGAGTAATCAAGGTAAGACACAAAATAATTTAACAATTCCCTCAGAGATTACCTGTACGCACGCACACACCTACCTCTGAACAGAACAATGCACTTTCAAAACAAATGATAAGTATTATATTACCCAGAAGTCATCTGAAACATAAAGGACATTAAAAAAAAATTTTTTTTAAATCTAGCCTACAATGAGTATGTTAAAATTGATTAGTTTATCAAAACTACAACGTTTGCTAGCGAAATACAGCATGAAGAAAATAAGGGAAAGTAGGTCCAACAGGTTAGGCTGCTCCTGAAAGCGCTGTGGGGAGAAAAAAAAAATCTCTCATTTTGGGCCCGCATGGTGTCAATAAAAACCCATTTAAACAAGGAAAAATGAAAGGGAAACGGCTCAGAATCTCTTCTACGAGCTACTATCCGCTTCATCAGTGGTGGTAAGGTGACTAAATAAGGAAATTACTTTCCGATATTTTAAAAAAAGGTGAGAGACAGAAAAATGAAAAACAGGCCGGCTTCTCCTCCCTCCCCAGGCCGGCCACGCGATTCCGAAGTGTGTAGCCTTCCTACCGGACATTTCTCTGGCGGATGTGAAGCTTAGCACTCACCACAAAACAAAAGTTGGCGAGTTTCTGTACTTTCCTCAGATTTGTTCATTGGCTGCTTTCCAAACCTAGTAAGCTGGCAGTACTCACCCTCTCAGTACGAAAGCCGCCATCTTAGGTTTTAGATGAGCTCTAGGGGAAAAAGTGATAAAAGCCTGGAGCGGGCGTTACAGCAAAATAAGTCCCGCGCCCAACCGCCGTGCACTGCTGAAATGGCTCCGCCAACAACGTGACCCAGCCTGCCTGCGGCCCCTCCCCCAGTTTTCCAGAGCCGGTGCCCTTCCTTTTAGGCACAACCTTTGTCCTCATTGAAATTGCCTCATTCTTGCTTCTTTTCTTTCTTTTCCTTTTAGTTTTTCATCCCAAATTTGTTTTACCTTTGCCACTACTCCTTTCTTCTTTCTACATTCTAGATATCTCTGGTTCTCCTCGACTTTCAGTTACCTCATACATGTACAGCATTTTATAATAGACAAAACTGTCTTTCTGTTATTTTACCAAATTATTATAATACTATAAGGTAAGCTGGGAACTGAGTTTCCCAATTTTACAAATGAAGAAACTAAGCCCAGAAAAGTGGACCAATTTTCCAAAAGCTGCAACAGCTAGTACATGTTAGAGTGCACAGAACCTAATTCTTTTTGCTTCAGTGAGCCCCGTTCTGCTAGAGATCGAGGTCTAATTCATCCGACTAATTGAAAAGATAGGAAAAATAGAAAGAGTGTGAGCCTAAATTCATATAGTAAGTCAGTGACAAAACTGGATTCAAAACAAGTTGCTTCCTTGTTTAATTCTGTGACAGAAAGCAACTTCATAAAGGGGTTGAGATGCTGTTCTCTGGCCCAAAATTCTTTCCTCTTTTGACTGAGCTCAGCCCTGACACTTTTAAGAAACCTCTAAAAACGTTTATTTTATTCTGTCCCACTCCATGCAGGAAAATACACTAAACATGTTTTAAAAACGAGGCTGAAACTTCTTTGTGAAGCATTGTTCATGAATGATGTGAAAGAGTGGTGGGTGAGGGTTTGTGCTGTGTAAGTATGGAAAAGACAAGTTAGCAGTCCTGATCCCTTTCCAAAGGTATAGTTTTTCTCTCCATTCAAATGTTATCTCTAGGTTTGTACAAGAACCCAGCATAGAATACCGAATACCTCGTATTTTATTTATTTTCATCATTACTCTCTTTTTTTATTTTGATAATAGTCACTCTCAAATAGAAGTTAATCGTAGATAATTGTGTAAACTTCTGGGCCTTGATTTATGGCCATTCTTGTGTAAAATACTGGTGCCATTCTGTATTGTCAGTAATCCATGTAGTGAGATGAAGAGGTCTTAGCTTAAGTTTGAGGTGTGTAATTACCTGGAGTTTAGACAAGTTTGAGCACATCTTGGAAACTGGTAGGGCAGGCCACTAGAAGACAATTGCAGAGAAAACTCCTGATCTCTTGAGAAATAACTTATCCTAAGAGAAGAGGGAGTCAAACAATTTAGAATAAATGGAAAATCAATTCTGAGTATTGCAGGGGATTTGGTTGTACTACAAAGTGTATTTATTTTGAACTAGGTATACAACATCTCTCTGCGGCAATTTAAGGGTAGGTAGAAAAGTGGAGAACATTAAGTGAAACCTATTTCAGTTTTACTCTGATGACTGTCATAACTTTTTCTGTCTAGAACAAATGACCATTTGGATTTAAAGGAAATACATGTAAATAAATAAACAGCAGGAAGCATTAATAGAACAATAAGCTTATGAAATTGTTAGTTAATTTTAGGGGGGGAACCCTGATGCATTGTTTTATTTAGTGGTGTTTCAAATGAAAAAGTGCTGTAACAGGAGACCTATGGGGAGAAAAGCTCTGTTAATTCACAGCAAAGGTAGAAACTTCATACCCTTACCTCTACCCACTCATATTTCTCCTAGTCTACCTGCCTTGATGCCAAGAAAAATGCCTCCAGAAAACACCAGAGACAGAATTTTCTGGCCAGGCTACAATATTTGCTCTTCAAGGCTGATCCTGTTGTCCTCCTGGACTCCTGGTCCAATTAGTACCTGCTCCATTCTCTCTAAGATCCCAGTTTTCCTCTTTCATTGCAATTGTTTCAAAGGTAAGAAAAATGACTCCTCCAAGTATATAAAATCCAAATAGGGAAAAGAAGAGTTGGGGTTTCACCATCAACTGGCAGACTCTCAGTTGGAGAATTTACAAAGATAATTTCACAGGCAATGATCTCTGGGACAATAGTTTCTCTTACTTTTGCATTTATTTTTTAACACAAGCAAATGAGTAATGAACCTGTATATGACAGTCCAAATGATAGATGCATGCATAGTTAGACTGGAATACATTGATTTGAGACATGAATTGAGAAAAGGTACAAGTGATATGGCAAACAGGAGACCAGATATAACAGAATTTATTCATTCATTATGAACTTGCATGTAGGGGTGCCTGGGTGGTTCAGTCCATTAAGCATCTAACTCTTGGGTTTCAGCTCAGGTCATAATCTCGGGGTCGTGAGATTGAGCCCCAAGTCAGGTTCCACACTGCTTGAGACTCTTTCCCTCTCCCTCCCCCTGCACCCCTCTCCCCAGCTCACATGAGTGCACTTGTGCACTCTTTCGAATAAAAAGAATAAATCTTAAAATAAAAAAGAACTTGCATGTAAAGAATAGGGCTACACAAGACGGTGGTAGAGAATACAAATATGAATGAAACCCAGTATTGGTCCTCAAGATTAGGCTCAAGCTGGGGAGGGGAAAATAAAAGGAGTTTTAGAAGAATTACAAGGAGTATCTTTATATCAGACACTGTACTAGGATTAAGATGGGAGTAAAAGTAAGGTTTGATATAAAAAGATGGGGATGAATTTACCATGATTCTTAGCCTCAGGGAAATTACAGATCAGTGGAGAAAAATAAAACATGAAGCTAGATAATGTTTTTTATTAGAAGACTCAAGAAGATGAAAAAGTATTTAATACATATAGTACATACATTTCACACCTAAAATGATTTCTAAGATGATACATGTTGCAAGGCACTGTACTAAGTGATGTAGGGTATGGGAAGAACAACAACAAGAAGACATCTATAAATGTGCTTTGAACTGTTGAGGGCATTTATACAAAATGAAGATGTATAATGAGACTTGTAAAATCACACAACTTCCTCTGTGTAAAGTTGACCTGTCCTGAAGATCTTTTGTTGAAACGTAATTCACATACTATAAAATTCATCATTTCAAGGAGTATGATTCAGTAGTTGTTAGTACACTCACAGATTTGTGTAACCACCACCACTATCTAATTTCAGAACATTTTCATTACCCCAAAAGGAAACTCCATACACCCATAATCACTCATCCCCTCTCCTTCCTCCCACAAACAAGTCCCTGGCATTGGGATGCCTGGGGTGGCTCAACGGTTGAGTCTTTGGCTCAGGGCATGATCCTGGGGTCGGGATCCAGTCCCACGGGAGCCCGCTTCTCTCTGCCTCTCTCTCTCTCTCTCTCTCTCTCTCTGTGTGTGTCTATCATGAATAAATAAATAAAAGCTTTTTAAAAGAAAAACATGTCCGTGGCAAATTCTAATTTATTTTCTGTCTTTATGTATTTCAGATCCCTTCTGAAAATTTCCTGTAAATTAAATAATACAGCAGGTCGTCTTCTGTGACTGGCTTTTTTCGCTTAGCATGATATTATCAGGGCTTATGCATGATATAGCATATATTAGTACTTTATCTTTTTTCCATTCCTTTTATGATTAAATAATATCTCATTGTATGGAAACACAACATATTGTTTTCCAATATGCATGTTTGAATTATTTCCACTTACTAGTTCTTATGAATAATGCTGCTATGAACATTTGTGTACAAGTTTTTGTGTGGATACATTTTCAATTCCCTTGAGCATATAACTGGGTATAGAATTGCTGGATAATATGGTAGCCCTATGTTGAACCCTTTGAAGAATTGCAAACTGTTTTCCAAGGCACTGTGCCATTTTAACATCACCACCAGCAAGTATCAGAGTGCCAATCTCTCCACATCTTCATTAACATTTGTCATTTTAATTATAGTTAGCTTAGTAGGTGTGAAGTAGTATCTCATTGTGGTTTTGATTTACATTTCCCTGATGGATAACAAAGTAGAGCATCTTTGTATGTACTTATTGGCCATTTGCACATCTTCTTTGGAGAAATGTCTATTCATATCCTTTGCTCATTTTCCAATTGGATTATTGGTCCTTTACTATTGAGTTGAAATATATATATATATATATATACCTGGATATGTGTTCATTATCAGATATGTGGTTTGCAAATATTTTCTCTTTTTCTATGGATTTTTTCAATTTATTGATGTGTCATCTAAAGCACAAAAGATTTTAATTTTGATTAAGTATAATTTATCAGTTTTTCCTTTCATTCCTTGGACTTTTGATATCATATCTAAGGAACTATTCTATAACTTAAGGGCATGAAGATGTACACCTAAGTTTTCTTCTAAGATTTTTATAGTTTTATCATTTACACTTAGATTGTTAATCTAATTTGAAATATTTTTTGTATATTGTGGAAAAAAGGTATCTAACTTCTTTCTTTCACATGTAAATATTCAGTTGTTACAGCACTATATGTTTAAAAAACCAGTCTTTCTTTGTAGGTAATTGATCATAAAATGTGAAGGTTTATTTCTTTTATTTTTTTTTAAAGGTTTATTTCTGAACTCTCAATTCTATTTCATTTATTTATATTTCTAACCTATGACTCTAACACAAATCTTGATTACTGTAGCTTTGAAGTGAGTTTTAGAATTAAGAGGTATGAGTGCTAAAACTGTATTCCTTTTTTTCTGGATTGTTTTCAGTATTCTGGTCCTGGGACTCCTGGATGGCTCAGCGGTTGAGCCTTTGGCTCAGGGCATAATCCCGGAGTCTTGGAATCCTGTCTTGCATCAGGCTCCCTGCATGGGGCCTGTTTCTCCCTCTGCCTATGTCTCTGCCTCTCTCTCCTTGTGTCTCTAATGAACAAATAAATAAAATATTTTAAAAAATAAATATTCTGGTCCTTTGTGGTTTCATATTAATTTTAGGATCACCTTGGCAATTTTTGAAATAATCAAGCTGGAATTTTGATAGGATCTGGTTTTCTTTTTTTTTTTTTTTAAGATTTTGTGCATTTATTTGAGAGAGAGAGAGAACACAAACAGGGGGAGTAACAGAGGGAGAGGGAAAAGCAGGGCTCAGCCTCAGGACCCTGGTATCATGACCTGAGCCGAAGGCAGACACTTAACCAACTGTGCTATCCAGGTGCACCAATAGGGACTGTGGTGAATGTGTACAAAATTTGGCAGAGTATCAACATCATAACAGTATTAAGTCTTCCAATCCGTGAACATGGAATGGATGTTTTCCCACATATTTAGTTCTTAAATTTTTATTAATGATATTTTGTACCTTTTTCATGTATAAGTTTTGTACTTTGTTGTTAAATTTATTCCTAAGTGTTTCTGATGCTATTTTAAATTTAAAAAATTTAAAGGTTATTTATTTATTCATTCATGAGAGATACAGAGAGAGGCAGAGACACAGGCAGAGGGAGGAGAAGCAGGCTCCATGTAGGAGCCTAATGTGGGACTCAATCCCAGAACTCTGGGATCACACCCTGAGCTGAAGGCAGATGCTCAACCACTGAGCCACCCAGGCATCCCTTAAATAAAATTGCTTCCTTAATTTCACTTTCAGATTGTTCATTGCAAATGTGTGAAAATATAACTGTTGTATGTTGGTTTTGTATTGTACAACCCTATCAAAATGATGTATTAGTTCTAGTTCTAGTATTTTTATGGATTCCTTAGAATTTTCTGTATACAAAATTATGACATTTGAAAGTAGATAGAGGGGCAGCCTGGGTGGCTCAGTGGTTTAGCACTGCCTTCAGCCCAGGGCGTGATCCTGGGGACCCGGGCTCCCTGCATGGAGCTTGGTTCGACCTCTGCCTGTGTCTCTGCCTCTTTCTCTGTCTCTCATGAATAAATAAATAAAATCTTAAAAAAAAAGTAGATATAGTTTTATTTATTTCTTTTTTAATTTAAATTCAATTTGTTGATTTATACTGTATTATTAATTTCAAGGGTAGAATCCAGTGAAGTTTTACTTCTTTCTTAATTTGGATTTATTTTATACCCTTTTCTTTCCTAATTTCCCTGGACAGAATCTCTACTACAAGAGTGAATAGAATAGAAGAGGAAGAGTAAGGAGTGCTTGTGTGGAACAGTCAGTTAAGTGTTCAACCCTTGGTCTCAGGTCTTGGTCTCAGAGTCAAGAGATTGAGCCCCATAGCAGGTTCCCTGCTGAGCGTGGAGTTGGCTTGGGATTCTTTCTCCTTCTCCCTCTGCTCCTCACACTTGTGCTCACTCTCTCTTTCAAATAAATAAATAAATCTCTTTTTTTAATAAGTAAATCTTTAAAAAAAAAGTAGTGAGAGGAAAATATCCTTGGCCTATTCCTGATCTAAGAAGAAAGGGTTTTTATTGGTGCTGTATTAGCTTCCTATTGCCACTATAACAATTTACTGCAAAGTTAGTGATTGAGTGTAACACAAAATTATTCTCTTAACATTTCTGGAGGTTGGGAATCTAAAATCAGTTGCACTTAGTTAAAAACAAGATGTCAGGAGATCTGTTTCTTCTGGAGGATCTAGGGAAGAATCTGCTTCCTTGCATTTTCTTGCTTCTAGAGACTACATGCATTCCGTGGCTCATGGGCTCCATCCTCCATCTCCAAATTCAGTAGTGTAACATCGTCTCTAATCTCTCATATTCTCTCTTTGACTCTGATCCCCTGCCTTCCTCTTATAGGGAAACTTGTGATTACATTGAGCACACCCAAATAATCCAGCATAATCTCCACATCTTAAGATCTTACTAACATCTTGTAAAGACTATTTTACTATGTGAAATAACATAGTAACATATTCACAGTTTCTAGGAATTAGAACAGGAGCCATTATTCAGCCATCAAAGGTGCCCTTCTTCAGTTTGGGTAAATTCTCTTCTATTCCTACTTTGTTGAGTGTTTTTTGTTTTGTTTTGTTTGTCATGAAAGGGGTTTGGATTTTGTTAAAGTTTTTTCCTACATCTACTGAGATGATCATGTGTTTTTTGCACTTTATTCTATTAATAGGGTGATTGATTCTTATATATTGAACCAATCTAGTATTTCTGTAATAAATTCCACTTCTTCATGACATATAATCCCCTTTATATGTTCCCAGGTTCAGTTTGATAGTATTTTGTTGAAGATTTTTGTGTTTATATTCATCAAAATCATCATCATCGTCGTCGTCGTCGTCGTCATCATCATCTTCATTAGCAGCAAGTTTTACTTTTTTCTGTGGAAACATGCTACCACTTCCAGGGGCAGAATGCTTTCCAGATATACTAAGGAGTTTCATATCCTCTTCTTTTTCATCTTTTGACTCTGCATCTTCCTCCACAGCTACTAAGTGCTGTCCACTAATATGCACAGGCCCCGAACCACATTTCAACTGTAAGACTACAGGTGGTGTTATTTCAAAGCCCCCAAGGGACACTGTTGGCTGTACAGACATCTTCAAAGTTGCCAGTGTGACTTTAATTGGACCCCCTTCATAATTCATTGCCTCTGCTTCAACAATGTGCAATTTATCCTTTGCACCAGCTCCCAAACTGACCGTTCTTAAAGATAACTGGTGCTCATTTTCATCATTATCCACCTTAAAGTGGTAATCTTTGTCAGCTTTTACTTCACAACCGAAAAGATAGTTCTGGAGCCTCAAGGGGCTCATGTCCATGTCCAATGAATCTTCCATGGGGTGGTAGTTTGCACTTAGTTGGGAGAGAAGGCAGAAGGAGGCACACGACTACTGTTCCACAGAACAGCCACACAGGAGGGAATCACACCAGAGGCTATTTACTTTTCTTTTTATTTTATGTTCAGATTCAGGAAGAATATTCATATCTCTTTGCATTCATAAAATGTACTTTCAAAGTTTTTTTTCATGACCATTAAAAATAAGTAGAAACAAAAAAATAAGTAGAAACATGTATATGGGAACACACATATTTCCTTTTGCCTCAGGCTCTAATATGGCTCAGCACAGCACTGCAGTTTCTGTTTTTATTAAAAGTTTCAATATTTTGTTCATCATAGATTTTTACATTAATTTTAATTTTAGGGGATCCCTGGGTGGCTCAGCATTTTAACACCTGCCTTCAGCCCAGGGCATGATCCTGGAGTCCTGGGATTGAGTCCCGCATCAGGCTCCCTGCATGGAGCCTGCTTCTCCCTCTGCCTGTGTCTCTGCCCCCACCCCCATGTGTCTCCCATGAATAAATGGATAAAATTTAAAATTTTTTTTAATTTTAAAGAAATATTGCATTCATGACCTCACACCTACTAGAATGGCCATAACCGAAAGACAACGAGCATTGGCAAGAATGTGGAGAAACTGAACCTTCATACATGTATTTCTGGTGAGAATGTAAAATGAAGGGATCCCTGGGTGGCTCAGCGGTTTAGCGCCTGCCTATCCTGGAGTCCCGGGATGGAGTCCCGCGTTGGGCTCCCGGCATGGAGCCTGTTTCACCCTCTGCCTGTGTCTCTCTGCCTCTCTCTCTCACTGTGTCTATCATGAATAAATAAATAAAATCTTTAAGAAAGAGAGAGAATGTAAAATGAGGAATAGTGTGGCAGTTCCTCAAAAAATTAAACCTAGAGTTAATATATGATCCAAAGGTTCTTCTGCTAAGTATATGTCCAAGAGAATGAAAAACATGCCCACAGAAAAACTTGTTCATAATAGCATTATTCATATAGCCAAAGAGTGGAAATGAGTCAAATGTCCATCACCTGATGAATGGATAAACAAAATTTAGTATATTCACACATTGGATGAATTTTGGAAACATTATACCAAATTAAAGAAGCCAATCACAAAAGACCACATATTCTATAACTTACACGAAATGTCTAGAACAGACAAATATATAGAGACACAAAATATTTGTGGTTGCCTAGGGCTAGGAGGAGAGAGGTTAGGGGTTGATGAAAATGAGAACTGACACTTATAAGGTCCAAAGATTCTTTCTGGGGCAGTGAAAATGTCCTAAAAATAGATTATTGTGATGATTGCACAACTCTAGATATACTAAAAATCATTGTATTGTGCACTTTATTTTTTTTTACAATTTTATTTACGTATTTTTTTAGTGAACTCTACACACAACATAGAGCTTGAACTTACAACCTTGAGATCAAGAATTGCATGCTCTATTGACTGAGCCAGCCAGGCACCACTATATTGTGCACTTAAAAGGAGTGAGCTTGGGAAGCCTGGGTGGCTCAGCGGTTGGGCACCTGTCTTTGGTTCAGGTCGTGATCCTGGGATCTCAGGATCTGGGATCAAGTCCCACATCAGGCTCCCTGCATGGAGCCTGCTTCTCCCTCTGCCTATGTGTCTGCCTCTGTCTCTCACTCTGTGTCTTTCATGAATAAATAAATAAATCTTTAAAAAAATAAAGGAGTGAGCTTTATGGTATGTAAATTATATCTCAATGAAACTAAATGAGTAAACAAATATTGAAATCTTATTTATTACTGAGTTTTTGATGCTCTCTTAAATTTTACATCCAAGGCAAATGCCATATTTCACCCTTCCTGGCTCTGGAAATCAGTGACTCCCAAAGGCTTCTTGCATAAACTCAGATGTTGCCCAAAATTGCCTGAAATTCCAACCATTAAAGATTGTCCCTTTAGCCTAAATTCTTCACTCCTTTTAGAATGCTAATTCCTTGGGAAATATCAGAAAGGGAGACAGAACATGAGAGACTCCTAACTCTGGGAAACGAACTAGGGGTGGTGGAAGGGGAGGTGGGCGGGGGGGTCGGAGTGACTGGGTGATCTGGGTGATCTGGGCACTGAGAGGGGTACTTGATTGGATGAGCACTGGGTGATATTCTATATGTTGGCAAATTGAACACCAATAAAAAATAAATTCATAAAAAAAAGGAATGCTAATTCTTCAAGAGGAAGAAGAAAATATCTCAGTAAGTTTTGTCCATTATTGACATCTTGTAGTAAAGTTATTGGTTATTTTCTCCAGAGTGTTTCTTAATAGGAAAGTGTCAGACAATAAGGCTCTGAAACAGAAGGAGCACCAGGGATGAAAAAAGTCTGGGAAAAAATCTTAAGGGCCATAAAAGCAAACTGTGCCTTTTCAGAAGCCTGGGTGGCTCAGCAGTTGAGCATCTGCCTTTGGCTCAGGGCATGATCTCGGAGTCCCGGATGAGTCCCACATTGGGCTCCCCATAGGGAGCCTGCTTCTCCCTTTGCTTATATCTCTGTCTCTCTGTGTGTCTCTCATGAATAAATAAAATCTTAAAAAATACCTGTGACTTTTTAATATGAATTTCCTATGATCAATTTAATATTTATTAAATACCTACCTACTTTGTGTCAGGCTCTGGGCTAGGTGCAGGCGTATAGCAGCGAAAAGGATAGACATGTTCCATGCCTTTAATGACTTCACAATCTGGTAGGAGAGATAGACCAGTAAAGACCTCATTTTGTACAATGTCAAGTATTGTGATAAATGTATGAGGTAATGCACAGAGGAGGGGAAGTTTTAGGGCTTGCACAGTGCTTTATAGTTTACAAGCATGTTCTCTCACCCATGATCTCATTGGATGTTCACAATACTCATTTGAGTTGATTAAGTAGAGATTGGTATTCTCATTTTTACACATGAGAAAACTGAGGTTATGCTGAATGGTAGTGAGGACTAGAATCCAGGTTTCATAATCTTTTCACTACATCCTACAACTTCTACACACAGGGACTTGCCTATTCTCCTTGTCTCACAGTGCTGGAGCTATAAGAGATATGCTTGGATGAGTTTCATTTTCTGTCCTCCCTCATACCCCTCAAAATCTGCTTTCTTGGGTATTTCCAAAAACACAGTCAACACTTGAAAGGTATAAAGGAGGCAGGAGTCAGTAACTACATCCTTAGTTAAATGATATATACAACTGTGCTGGGATATACTAGAGTTCCTTTTCATAAGTTCTTTGCCAGCCTCTTGCTTTTTTGCCAAATAGAATAATAATGGCATTATTGATCACTTCTAAACAAAAAACTCAGTCTATTCAAATGTGAACTAGACCTCATTGCCTATTGTACTCTGTTTAATTTCAGGAAAATACAAAACATGTCTGTGATTTATTTGCATTTATCTCGTAAAAATGTTTAGAAAAAGCTATGTGCTGCCGATACCTCTTGTGGCTTCTTTAGTAAGCTTTTTTTAAAAAAACTTCTTTTAAAGACTTTATTTATTTTTTCATGAGAGTCACACAGAGAGAGGCAGAGACATGGGCAGAGGGAGAAGCAGGCTCCATGTAGGGAGCCCAATGTGGGACTCCATCCAGGGACCGCGGGATCACACCTTGAGCCAAAGGCAGATGCTCAACTGCTGAGCCACCCGGGCGTCCCTAATAAGCTTTTTAAGTTATCTTATGCTGTTCTTAAAACTAGGTCCTCTGTGACAAGGATGGTTATTTGTTATTTGTTTTTGATATGCCAGAGTGTTGCAAGTTGGCTCAAATGGGCTGTGCATTTTGAATTAGGGTTGAAAGCTTCAGCCACAGAGTGAAAAGCAAAATTCTAAATTTAGTCATAATATCCTCATTCAGATCTCAGGCTTCTCAATCAGATCACTTTCACACTTTAAACTTAGATTCTAGGCATACCCTAAAGACTGAGGTTTTAAAAGTCATCTCCTGCTTTACTCTCCTCACCTTTATACTCTTTCACTTAAACAAACAAACAAACAAATATGAATTGCTCTTCCTTAGTGACTACACAGAAAGGTATCAGGCCTCTATTGAGGTGGATAGAATTTGGTCTACATAAAAAGAACATACTAACTTTGCCTTAGCCTAGAGAATCTCTGGGTGGAATGGTTAAAGATAGTCCTAACATTCCAAGACTGTAAATTCCTGGATGCTAAAATAACTAAAGTTTTAAAGATGAACTAATTTAGATTTTTTCCTCAAGATTTTATTTTTAAGTAATCTCTACACCCAACATGTGACTTCAATTCACAACCCCAAGATCAAGAGTTGTATACCCCACCAACTGAGCCAGCCAGGCACCCCTAAACTGAACTGCTATGTCTAAGAAAGCTAAGAGGCAAAAGACACTATAAAAAAGTTTCTGAAAAATTTATTAAAAAAAGAAAGAATAAACGTTTCTGAGGTTTTATAACAGTAATAACTAACCCTTATGTTGTATGCCAAGTATTAGTCTAAGAACTTTATGTGTATCTGCTCTTATTTGTTCAGAAACCCTATGAGATTGTTCTACTATCCCATTATATAGATGGAGAACAGGAGGCACTGAGAGATTAAGCAACTTGCCCAAAGTCACATAACTGGCAGGTGACAGAGCTAGGATTGAAATATAGGCAACTAGGATCAAGATCCATGATATACTACACTATAAGAGGCCTTGTTAAAAGACTTGTTCCTCCTCTCCCTTTCACTCCCAAATAACAGCTCTCAGGTTCTTTGAACTACGTATATATATTTCATACATATACACATATATGTATATATATATATGCATATCCCTTTGGCTTATGGCTTTATATTCTATTAAAATGAGTACAGTCTATTTTTATAACGAGTGGGTTTTGTTCCAAAAACTTGATTTTAAGTTCTTGGGAACTCAGACTGCATCTTCCCATAGAAACAGCATTATGCATATTAATTAAACTCTCAGGCCAGACTGTAGAAATCAAACTTTTGTAGAACTAAACCATAGGAATAATAGAACTGATCCAAGCATTAGGTCTTAGAAGAAGGTCTTGTTCATGGGATGGAATATAGGGGGAGGGAAGGGAAAAAATCCAAGCTCTTTTTCTTGAGCAGAGAGCCAGTCCACCAACAAAATATTCAAATAGGTAAGTTTACTTTTTGTAGCCCCTTGCTTTACAGAGCTCCTCTTTCAGGCTCTTGAGTGCCAAAACCCTCAGGTTCATCCTAAGAGATCACCTACCTACGTACTAGTTTCTATTGCTAACATAACAAAATAACACAAAACCAGTGGCTTAAAATAATAGCCATTTATTAGCTCACAGTTCCCATGAGTTAGAGGTCTGGTATAGTTTAACTGAATCCTCTACTCAGGTCTCACAAGGTTAAATAAAGGTATTGCCCAGGGCTGCAATTCTCATCTGGGCCTCATGGTCTTCTTCCAAGCTCAATCAAGTTAACAAAATTCAATTATTGCATATGTAGAACTGAGTAGCTGTCAATCAAGGACCACTTTTAGCTCCAAAAGGCGGCTCACATTCCTTTCCATTTATCCTCTTCCATTTTCAAATCAACAACAAAAAACTTTTTACACATCAAATCCCGCTAGTACTTCAAATCTCTGACTGCCTGCATTGTCACTAGTTGAGGAAACTTTCTACTTTTAAAGAAAGATCCCATTGATTAGATCAGGCCTACCCATAAAATCTATTTTATGGTCAAGTGATTTAGGACTTTAATTTCATCTGCAAAAACACTAGATGAGTGTTTGATCAAATAACTGATAAAAGGTGTGTGTGTACACAAGGAACCCAGGAATCTTTAGAAGGCCATCTTAAATTTCTTCCTATCATACCACGAAAGTCTGCTAGGCCTCACAGAATGACCTACCCTTGCTACCAGAACCTAAACTCTCAGTTCCAGATATCCTAATATTTATGTGTCACGAGGCAAAGTAAGCTAATTATAGCCTGTAGGCAATGGACCATTATTTGACATAACTATACTAATAAATAAAAGTCTAGTAGCTGTTCTAACTCTACTAGAGGTATTTATATACATAGAAAGAAGGTGCTTATTAATCTAAAAGTGATTTCATATAGTTTGTTTTCAGGCAGTATAACAAATTTATGAGAATAATTCAGGCCATTTGATGAAAGATATTTAGGGACAGAGGTCAAGACCTACTTGGGAACCTACTCTTACCTACTTTATTTCTCCAAAGTTTAACTTTGCCCCTTCCTCCCACAGATTTTCTGAAAATTCACTTTATTTGCTTCTCAATGGCCCAACTGCCTGTTGCATCAGGGGCCTTGGAGAAGAGGGAAGTATGTAAGGGAAGAGAAGAGTAGAGGTGACAGTAGATGCCAATATGAAATATCATTTGTGATCAAGTATTTGTAAGTTAGAGACTGTACAAGGTAAAATTTTAGAGGTTGCACGAAGGCTACTTGCCCTACAAATAACTTTGCATAACAGTTTACAAATGCCCAAGGAGAACAAGTCTTAAGACCTCTCTTACCACCTTTAGTTAGAGAGCAAAGCTTGAATTCCTCAAGAGCATGTCATTCTCTGAAGAGGCTTTGATTTCATACATAGGCAAAGGACCTCTCGGTCTCTCTCTGTCTCTGTCTCCCTCAAGTTCAACTCAAGTTTTCAGTTGTTTTTCACTTATCCTAAATTTTCAGGTGGATAGTGGGACCTCTTTCTGTCTCATATACCTAATTTGACATATGGTGGGCAGTCCGGGTGGCTCAGTGGTTTAGCGCCTGCCTTCAGCCCAGGGCGTGATCCTGGAGACCCGAGATTGAGTCCCACATTGGGCTCCCTGCATGGAGCCTGCTTCTCTCTCTGCCTGTGTCTCTGTCTCTCTGTGTGTGTCTCTCATGAATAAATAAATAAAATCTTAAAAAAAATAATTTAACATATGGTGACAAACAAAATCAGGAATTCAGCTCATAAATCAACTGCCAGCTCCTCCTTCATATCTCTGGTCCTTTCATTTACACTGCTAGGTACTCTGGAAGTACAAAGACATAGGATACCATTCTCATCTTGAAGTACCTTAGAATCCAGTAGAGGAGCTGGAACATATAGAAGTGACAGTGCAATCAAGACTGTAAATATCAAACAGCTGCCACTGCTTCCTGATTAAAATCCAAGCTCTTTAGCTAGATCAAACCATTCCTGGGTGCCTGTGTCTGGTCCAGCCTCGTTTCTCACTACCCTCCTTCTACTTCACCTAAAATCAATTTACATAGTATTCCATAATACCTTTTCTGTGTATCTTTATTTTTGCCTGGGCTGCCCTTGACCACTTCCCCTCTTCACCACTCGAAATTTTACCCATATTTTAAGACTTTAGTTTTGAAAGCTTTTGTGACCACAGCATCTTCCCCTTCTCTGAACTGTAATATTAACTATCAGTACCCCTCATTTTGCTCTTGGAATATAACTGCTTTGTGTGAAACCTATTTTTTATCCACTTTAGTCTTTCTTCCCTGTAGATCAGCAAGGGCTTAAGAGTCTAAATTTTTTAAATTTTTATTTATTTATGATAGTCACACAGAGAGAGAGAGAGGCAGAGACACAGGCAGAGGGAGAAGCAGGCTCCATGCACTGGGAGCCCGACGTGGGATTCGATCCCGGGTCTCCGGGATCGCACCCTGGGCCAAAGGCAGGCGCCAAACCACCGCGCCACCCAGGGATCCCCCAAGAGTCTAAATTTTTAAATCTCTGTACTTGTGTAATACTGCCTGGCTCAGTGCTCAGTTATGACTTGGTTAATTCATTGATCAGAATCAGGAGAGGGAGTGAAAGTAGTGGTAAAATTACTTTGTAAAGGACACTGAGGCCTCTTAGAGAAGAATATATCCACTGCTCATGATGCACCCCATCTAGGTAGTTATTTCATTTCATTTTTTAAAGTTTTATTTATTTATTTTTAGAGAGAGAGAAAGTGAGCAAGCCCATGTGGAGGAAAGGGCAAAGGGAGCAAGAGAATCTCAAGCAGACTCCCTGATGAGCATGGAGCCTAATGCAGGGCTCCATCTCAGGATCCTGAGATCATGACCTAAGCCAAAATTAAGAGTGGACACTTAACCAACTGAGCCACCTAGGCACCCCTAGATAGCTATTTTAGATATAATAACCACAACAGGGTCAACTTTTTCTCAGAAGAATAAGTCTATCTCTATAATAAAATTGGCCAGGTTGTTCCGAGGAAGCTATATCACCAATTTGAGGCCATGTCTTCTCTTAACCCCCTACTTCCATTCCCCAGGAAAGAAAGAGCCTAGATATAAAAAAGCTCACTTCTAGAAAGACAGTAATTTTAATAGAAACTTAAAACTTGTCCTGTTACCATAGTAACTTGCAGAAATGGGCCCAACCTGATGTTTAGAATAAAAGAGAAAAGACAGGGTCCCAGGGCCTTTCCCTTATTTCTATCCCTCTATTTCTCCTGTCTTTAGGCACCTCCGACAAAACTTTAAGCTAATTGAGTACAGAGACCCTATCTTACTTATAGCTTTAATTTCTAGAGCAGGGCTTAGCATAGTGCCCTGCAAATTATTTTCACACCCAGCAAAAGTTTATTAAAATGAAAGGTTAAACACTGACACTTAGAAGTTATAGATATATGATATCCAGTATTGGGAGCAGGATGGAGTGGATATACTGGCTAATCAATTAACCACAAGTAATTATTAAGTGCCTTATGCAAGACTCTGATGCTTCAAGGAATACAGAGATGAGTAATACATGATCCGTGCCTTCTAAAAATTCATAGACTCATTGTAAAGACAAGATATACTCATAAATGAAACACCTCCAGAAAAATATTGACTTAGTATAGAAGAAAAGATCAGACTATAAGTCAGGAGTAGAGCTAGGGGCCTATTGGCTATTCACGTATTTGTGACCTTGGACAAATAACCTTTCTGATCATGTTTCCTCCTCCTTGCTCTTTCTAACTCATAGGATTATATAGTATTTCAGATAAGTGAGAGTATTTACACATGTGAAAAAGGGTAAAATGCCAAACTAAAGTACCACATAGTTAGAATATCATATTGTTATTGTTCTAAGCAGTATGGCTCAGATTGTAGATATGCCTTTTGACTGTACCATCATCATAACAAGAAACCCAGGCAGGAATTTCAGGAGGAAAGAAGTCAGTTGCCTCCACCTTATTTACTATTTTTTTAAAAACTATTTTTTGGGGTATGATTAACACAAAAAAGCTGTATATATTTAATGTATACAATATAATGAGTTTGGAGATAAGTATACACCCATGAAACCATCACCACAGTCTATGCCATAAACATATCCATCACCACCAAAACGTTCCCCCCATCCTCTTATTTTTTTATGATGAGCTAACATAAGATCTACCCTCTTAGCAAATGCAATACAGTATTGCTAACTATGGGCACTACGCTGCACAGTGAATCTGTAGGATTTATTCATCTTGTATAACTAAAACTCTGTGCCCATTTCCCCCTACCTTCAATCCCTAGCAACTACTATTCTACTCTCTGCTTCCAAGAGTTTGACTATTTTAGATTCCTCATATAAGTGGTATTATGTAATATTTGTCCTTCTGTGTCTGGCTTCTTTCACTTGCATAATGTCCTCTAGGTTCATGAGGGAGGTGAGTTCTCAATAAACAAATCATTCCTTGTCTCCTCCTTTCTCTTTTCTGGCAGTGTCTCTCTCTCTCTCTCTCTCTCTCTCTCTCTCTCTCTCTCTCTCTCTCTCTCTCTCTCCACACACACACACACACACACACACACACACACACATCTCCAGATGAAATAAATTTTTAATGAAGGTTAAGGGTAGTTCCTAAAGTTGTGACAAGTAGTCACAAAAAGATACGCCTTGAGGTTGTGGATGGGAATTTCCCAATGCCTTCTCCCTACCATTTCCTATTTGGAGATAAAGAGATAATGAATTTTACATCGTCTCTGCCCTCAAATAACTCCAGTTGGTCAATCAACTTTTTTCCCGGGGCCAGAGAGGTAACATAAATGAATTAAGTTACCAGAGAGAAGACAGTAGGGAGTTGTAGAGACTATGGACAACTAGAGGATGTATGCTCCATATGATGACATTTTTATTTAAAAATTGGGACAACAGTAAACCTGAATACACCTCAAAAGACCTGTCTGTTTGCCCAAAGGTCACCCTAGAAAGGTACTTACTTGATTGCTTTTTGTCTCTTTCTTGGCCAATTGGCACCCACACAACCTAACCCCTTTCCAATTCTGCAAAATTTTCACTTAAAGAAAGTAGCCCAACAGTGGCAATGAGGACCATAGTGGATAGGAAAACTGGAAACCTGAATTTTTGCCCCAGCTCTGACCCTGACTTTCCACATGCCTATTCCCAAGTGCCCCATCTTGAAATGCCTGCCCAGCAAGTAAGTCTTTGAGTCTCATTTTTTTTTGAGATTTTATTTATTTATTTGACAGAGAGAGTACAAGCAGGAGGAGTGGCAGGCAGAGGGAGTAGCAGGCTTCCTGAGGAGCAGGGAACACGATGTGGAGTTCCATCCCAGGACCCTGGGATCATGACCTGAGCCAAAGGCAGATGCTTAACTGACTGAGCTACCCACGTGCCTCAAGCATCAGTTTCTTTAACTATACAAATAAAGGATTTAAGTTCGGATCCCTAATTGCCTTTCAACTGAGACATTCTATATTTAAACTTGGGGTGAGGAAGATGGAGTACTGATAGTTTATTTTTTTACTCATGCCAGCATTCCCTCTCTGGTCTTGAGAACAACCCAACTTAACTTTGGGTTGGCTTGGACTTAGAGAAGTCAGCTTTCACTGGATAAAAATATTTTTTCTTTGCAACTTTGCCATCAGTCAGAGAAGAGGGCTACTCTTGCAGAAGACCCATCAATACCTCCTTGATTCCCTTCTGCTGCAAGCAGGAGAGAGAGATTGGATACAGAAAGTTAAAGTGAAGAAGTGACACTTGAAGAAAGAAATGGTAGTGGCAATACTGAAGATCTCTAAGAAATCTTTGGCCTTTGACCTCGCAGTCATGGTGGCCCATATCCACCTCAGCCATTTCTTAGTTTTCTACCAACTTTCACCCAATGGCTGTTGTAGAGTATCGCATCCTGGTTTCCCCACCCAAAAAAGCATGAAGATTGTGGTGCCGGGGGAAGCCAGGTAGAGACCATCCTGTAAATATGTGTATTTGGGGTAGGAGGATAAAGGGCAATGGAATCCCTGGGGTCACCTCTCCTCACCACACAATGAACAACTAAGAGGCTTGGCTGATGGGGGGAGCTTTTTGGGGGGAAGGCAAAGGAATTTTACTGAGAAGGATGGCACCAATCAGGTTGAAGTGGGTGATGAAGTCCCAGAGCCTATGGGTAGATTATTTGTGCAGAAACTCACATGAGAGGGGGTTGGTACTTTCCCTACTTTTCCTATTGCTTCTGTTCTCTCCTGGGGCTTGGCTAAGAACTGTTTAGGAAAATCACCATTCTTCAAGATTTGCCTGCCTTGGGATGGAACAAAGATCTATTCACCATCAAATAAGTCAATCTTTCAACCAAAGAAACGGACTTTTCTCCAAGGGCTTCTACAGAGGGAAGTCAAGAGGAGGATAAGGTAGTATAAGGTGTTGTCTTTGCCTTGCTGTACAGCTCTGGTGCACAGCTTTCTCACTGATCATTTTATTGGAAAACATGAGGCTAATACTAGTGAGTGTAGCTCCTGAGGATCTTCTCAACATTACTCTCCTCAAAAAGCAGGGAACAAATGCCTTGTGGAAAAGTTTTTATAAACTTCCTTTAATTCCTCTTCTACCCTTTTCCCCTCCCCATCCTGAAATTCCTGTACTTTATTCTTCTTTCTCTCTAGCCTTTGTGTCTGTTCTTCACACAAAGCCGAAACATCAAAAGAGGTGAAGCATTCAGGTTTATATCTTCTAGCAGAGAGGCACTCTCCCCAGATCCCCATGGGCCTGCCTCCCTAGAAAATCCATTTAATGATGTGGAGTTAGAGGAGAAAATCCCCTGAGAGGGTGCCTGGGTGGCTCAGTCAGATGAGTGTCTGCCTTCAGCTCAGGTCATGATCCTGGAGTCTTGGGATGGAGGCTCACTGGGTGTTGAAGCAGGGAGCCTCTTCTCCTTCTGCCTCTGCACCTCCTCCTGCTCGCGCTCTCTCTCGCTCTCTATCTCTATCAAATAAGTACATAAAAAATCTTTTAAAAATCCCCTGAGAGAGTAAGAATGAGGTAAGGCAAAAGTTTTCTTTTTTAGTCTGAGTGGGCTATCTGGGAAAGGCACAGAAAACACACACATACACATTCTTTCCTCCTCTGTATGTGTTTTTATCTGTATGTGAATATGTGTCTAATGTGTACACATATGTATATTAAAATATAATGTATGTGCTTATGGGAAAGAATCTTAAGTTATACATAGCATTGCTTTCTTGGCACTCTATGACTTATGCCATTTTTCTAGGAAGTGATTAAATGGCTCCAAGAGTTATTTTTCTAAGATTTTCTAGGTTGGTACCATAGCAAGCTGGTAGAAGAAGCATTGCCAAGCGAAAGAAAGGTGCTGTACTTGAATCTCCAAGGGCAGTGAGTGGTAGACTCACTGCAGCCAGGCTCAGCCAACCCTCTCCCTTATGAAGCTTTCCTTCCTTGGACCTTGATTCTGGGCTGATTATACCACCAAGATCCACTGAATTTTCTATGACAGATCCATGGAGATCCCAATTATCTGGATACCATTTTGAGAAGTAGCAGCCTAGGCCTTACATCTCCAGTGGATAGCCAGGTGTCCACCTCTAAGACTAGACCAAAAGGTGAGTGCTAGTGGCACTGGGTAGGGAGGGAGAAGTGAGTCTCAGAAAAATTAGATAGCAGGTGAAGCTGAATCCTAGCATCTCTCCTTTCCTGAGACACGCATATCTCTCAAGTGCCTTGTCCACTCCCATCTCATTTATTTACCTGACATTTAAAACCTGACCCATTTCCTGGCTATTAATGAATGGAATGTGGACCATTTTCCCACGTAGACAGGTATTTCTATCTGAAAACTTTTAGAGATCATATATCCGGTTCTCTCAATTCTTATCTAGGAAACTGAGTTCCATAATGTGGACAGGATTTGTCCAAAGTTACACAGCAAGTTGTAGAACTGCAAATGGCTCCTGATTCCCTGATCTATGTTTTCTACTACAACACAGTGAGTCTTGACCTCTGTTTTGTTGATTAGGTGCCTTATATCTCCATTTACTTTCCATAGGTGGAAGAACAGATCTATCTCCAGGTCCAAGTTACCCCCATTTATGTCTTTCAATGTAAGAACAATTTTTACCAGTTTCCTCATTGATTTACTTCTATGTATGTCACACTGGCTCCAGCAAAACTCATTTGTTTGTCAAGGTCCCAATTTCTCAGTATAAAGAAGGAGATGGGCTTTCCAGCCACAACCTGGGAGGAGGACTCTGCCCTATATAACTTCCTATGGCTTGATTCCCAAGGGATTTGATGGACATACTCTTGGAAGAACAATTGGTTATAAAACTACAATAAGTATGATAGTGAGTTGAAAGCCACCTATGGAGGCCCAGATACCTCAATATTAAGGCTAAGAACTGAGCAGGAAAAGCCAGAGATTCTAGATAGGGAGCAAAAAATATTTCCTGTTTGAAACCTCCTTGCCATTGTTTACCCTTTATGCCTGTCTTGTCATTGTTTACCCTTTATGCCTGTCCCACAAAGTATAAAATGGTGCACTTCACTTTAAAAAAAGACAAAATAAGCTCCAAGAGTTTCAGTATACTGTTCACAGACATAATGAAATTACAATTTCTATTGAATCCCAATTCACTTCACACTTCTCTCCAGGTTTACCTCCTAATTTACTCATTAGAGGTTTTACCCATTTGTCATTAACCAAGAAAGATCGAGATGCATGTCTGAGTGTTCAACTATCTTTGATTTTTTTAAAAGATTTTATTTATTTATTCATGAGACACACAGAGAGGGGGGGTGGAGGGCAGAGACACAGGCAGAGGGAGAAGCAGGCTCCATGCAGGGAGCCCAACGTGGGACTCGATCCCTGTACTCCAGGATCAGGCCCTGGGCCAAAGGCGGCCCTAAACCGCTGAGCCACCCAGGCTGCCCAACTATCTTTGATTTCTGTATCTTCAGCTATTTCTTCATTTAGCTTGAGTAGGTAGGTCATATTTTTCACCAAAAGACTTGATTGTTCCTTAGTGTTTGATGCCACAACCTGATTTTAGCAAATAATGCCACTTCTTTTTTTAAAAAAAGGATTTTGTTTATTTATTTGAGAGAGAGAGAGAGAGAGAGAAAGAGAGAGAGAATGCATGAACAGGGAGGAGCGGTAGAAACAGAGGGAGAAGCAGAGTCCCCAATAAGCAGGGAGCCCAATGTGGGACTTGATCCCAGGACCCTGGGATCATGACCTGAGCCAAAGGCCAATGCTTAACCGACTGAGCCACCCAGGTACCCCACAAATAATGCCACTCCTAAATGGAGAGAAAATAGAAGAAAATGAGAACGAGTTTGGAATATGTTTGTCTTTCTTTTTCTCAGATTGATCTTTTTCTGGTGAGCAGAACAATGGCTATTCAAGTCAGCTCGCACATAGGGCTAGAGATTTGGGATTTTCTAATGGGGGAAGTAGGGATGAGAAAAAATGAGGAATAAAAGAGGAGTGAGTGAGAATGAGAAGTAGGTGACTATGGGTGCAGGTGTGGAAAGTTAGAAGGGTTAGAATGATAGGAGCAAGTGCTGAAATAAATGTCCAAGAATAGAGGCAGAAGTAGGGAGCAAGGAGGGGGAAGTTTTGAGAGAGTAGCTCTAAAGTTTTAGTCCCAGAGCCAAGTGCTACACATTTGAGTGACTGTAGCTCAGAATGTGTGTGTGTCTGTATGTCTGTGTGTCTGTGTATGTGTATGAGAGAGAGAGAGAGAGAGGGACAGACAGAGATAGAGTTTAATGGTTGGCATCCCAGAATTCAGAAGTGTTCAATGGCACACTCATGAATAAATCTCTATTCAGAAGTTTTCTCAAGAAGCAAAACAAGAGAAAATAAGTAGATGAGTCTTCAGGGTATTTTAAAAATATTTATTTTAGAGAGAGAGTGTGTGAGTTAGCGGGAGTGGCAGGGAGAGAGAGAGAGAATCTCAAGCAGACTCTTTGATGAGTGCAGAGCTTGATGCAGGGCTCAAACCCATGACCCTGAGATCATAACCCTAGCCAAAACCAAGAGTCAGATGCCCAAATGACTGAGCCACCTAGGTGCCCTGAGTCTACAGTTTTTGATTAGACATTTCTACTTGGGATTTTTCTCAGAAACTTCCAAAGTGATATAAATTTGATCATACAATTAGTGGTGGAAAATATTTCATTTGTAAATGTAGCCAAAACTTTCCAGAGAGGAAGCTGTTTAGTGTTTGTTCAGACTAGTAACTACCTCTAAACCCCTCAGCCAAGGAATTTTGAGGCGGAGAGTAGGCAAGAACATGTGATATGGACCTGTTAGGTATTTTTCTTCTTTAATGCAGTAAGGTTAAACTCAACTTTGTCTTAGATATTCTCCTCCCCACTATTCCTACCCAGGATGCCTATACCTTCAATTCTACAATTCCAACTCAGGTATCTATACAAATTTGCCTATAAGAGCTCTAGCCAGAACCATGCTGCTCCAGGGGCATCTCTCCGGAGCCCAACCATATTTCATTTTGCTTCTCTCCTTTACCTTCATTTATATATAAAGAAGAACAGTAATATTGTCATCTTCCCTGAGCAAATTGGCTGTTCCCTCTCCTGGGTTGATGGCTTTGTCTGTATCTACTCTATCACGAACTATGACCTCATGGACCTCCTGTTCTAGAATAGTCACTTGATCAACCTGAGCCCCAACATCCCTATAGTGCTGGTAGCCAACAGGAGTGACATGCTGTGGAACCATGAGGTATCACCAGAAGGGATTTCGTAGCTTCCCAGTGACCTGGATAGTATTTACTCCAAGATCTCTGGCAGGGAGTATGTTTGATAATTTCTAGAAGCTATGTCAGGAGGTGCACCACAAGTATATTTGGAGTGGTTGACAAGGTCATCAACAATGCTTGGGTCAGTGGGAGGTGGGTGGAGAGCAGCAAGGGAGACATGGGGAAAACACAGGAGGAGGCTCCTTTCTCACCCCAAATCTACCGATATACACACAGGGTCTGACCTCTAAGAGCAAGGCATTTGTTATCTATACCTGAAGAGTCAGAAATGGTGAACTGAGAAATGGAGGATTTTTCTTTCTCTTCCTCTGCTACTAAAACTTCTCGATTCTAAGTTTGTGGTTTCTGTTCTTATTGGTTATTTCTTATGGAAGCAGAAACCTTCTGAGAAGATCCATCCCTTCATACATTCTGATGCCTTTCCATCAGATTACACCGTCCCTTAGCTTGGAAAAGGTAGAATTAGGTCCCCTGAAATTTTCACTGTTTCTCAGTACTTTAAGGAATACCCCACTTGCAGTTGCTCTTTAAGGCTTCTTTTCTCTTTTCCAAATTATTCATCTATTTCTAAAATCAAAGGTATGACCTTACTTCTGAGATTTCATTTGAGTTCACCTCTTCCTTTCCTCAAATGATCCCAAGGGTCTCCTTCCCAAAACTGGTAAACAACACAGCATCATAGTCTAGTTGTTCTGAAGTCTTATTTTCCCCATCCCCCCCCCAAACCCCTGTTGTGTTTTCTTGCTTCTGTTTCTTTTTTAAATTTTTCAAATTTTTTTGTATATTATTTTATTGGAGTTCGATTTGTCAACATATAGTATAACACCCAGTGCTCATCCCGTCAAGTGCCCCCCTCACTGCCCGTCACCCAGTCACCCCATCCCCTCTTCCACCACCCCTTGTTCGTTTCCCAGAGTTAGGAGTCTCTCATGGTCTGTCACCCTCACTGATATTTCCCACTCATTTTCTCTCCTTTATTCCCTTTCACTATTTTTTATATTCCCCAAATGAATGAGACCATACAATATTTGTCCTTCTCCGATTGACTTACTTCACTCAGCATAATACCCTCCAGTTCCATCCACGTAGAAGCAAATGGTGGGTATTTGTCATTTCCAATGGCTGGGTAATATTCCATTGTATATATATCCCATATCTTCTTTATCCATTCATCTTTTGATGGACACCAAGGCTCCCTCCACAGTTTGGCTATTGTGGACATTGCTGCTATAAACATTGGGGCGCAGGTGTCCTGGCGTTTCACTGCATCTGTATCTTTGGGGTAAATCCCTAGCAATGTTCTTAGCTGTTTTTCTCCTACCTACCATTCCTCCGAGTTTAGGTTCCCTGGGATATGCATAATAAAGTGAAGAGGACAGCTAGGTGCAAGGCAGAATATTGATATCATTTTTTAGTGTGGTAACAGCTAAATTTCTGTAAATGTGTGTTTATGTATGCATTTATGAAGGGTAATATTTGGCTCTTAAATTTTGATGTTTTCCTAAATAAGTGAATGCGAGAAGAGGAACCATTAAATGACAAATATATCTTGTTTTTCAATAAAATACATTATAGCTTCACCACTATTTTAGTGAGGCTGTCAGTCTAACAGAAATGCTATTTTTATGGAAACTCATACAAATTTCATTCCTGATAAGAAATAAGAAGGGAAAGATGCTGAATAGGGTCTACTTGTTTATTTTTTCAGATTTAAATAGATTTTATTATTACGTGGAGGACCTACCAAGCAGGGCCTTGTAAACCAATATATGTAGTTCCAGGATGTCACCATGGAGAAATCAAGAGGTTATGATTGCAGAAGAGATCATTGTAATTGAAGGACATGATCTAGGGAAGGCCAGCCAAGAATGCAGCAAACATGATCAAGATAGGCCAAGGGTGCTCAGGTCACAGGGCAAGAGACAGGACAGCCCCCTTCACTCCCACTTCTTGTAGCTCTCCAAATGTGACAGGACCCAGACCAATGGCAAGAGAAAACATAGGAAGCAGGAGGTGAGCCCAATGGTCCTGAGCTGCTCCCATGGCCAGTGGAATGGATCTAGGCACGGTACCAGGAGCCTCCAGGCTAGGCCTGTCAGGCCCCTCAGCAACAATGCTGTCAGTACAGACATGAGCACACAGAATGAGTTCAGACAGTGGCCACAGGAACTCAAGTTTGGGAACCATTTCTTTATTAAAGAGTTCTTACTCTGTGCCAGCCACTGGGACTAGAGCCAAGGATACATTCAAATATGAATAAGCCATGTCCCCTGCTTTCAAAGATACAGCACTATAAGCACTCTAGAAATACTTTTATTTTTTAAATTTTAAAAAATTCTATTTCTTTATTTGAGAGTGGGGGAGGAGCAGAGGGAGAGAGAATCCTGAAGCAGACTCGCCACTGATAATCAAATCTTAAAAAAAATAAATAAAATGCTAGAAGAGTTGATTGAAGGAAACAATTTCTCATGATGTGATCATTAGATAATGCTACAAGGAGAAGTAAGACTTGGATTGGACTTTATATTAAAATGTGTACTTTTCATGTAAAAGCATAGAAATAGGAAGGTGCAAAGTTTGGCTGAAGTAGAAAGCACATATATGTGAAAAGTGAGTGTGATAAGTAAAAAAGGCAGAAAGAGCATAAGCTGGAAACTCAGAACCCCAAAGCCTGTCTTTTTTTAAAGATTTTTATTTATTTGTTCATGAGAGACCCAGAAAGAGAGGCAGAGACAGAGGGAGAAGCAGGCTCCTTGCAGGGAGCCAAATGCAGAACTCGATCTCTGGGCCAGGGATCACGCCCTGAGCTGAAGGCAAACACTCAATTGCTGAGCCTCCCAGGCATCCTCCAAGCCCTGTCTTATTCATGGGGTTGGTCATTGGAGAGGCTCTAAAGCTCCCAGAGTCATGACCATAAAACTTTGTCCAGCTCAGATAGGTGACAGAAACTGTAGTCTTTGGCATGAGCTAAGTGAGTAGAATATATAAGGGTGAGAAGAGGGTAAGGAAGAAGAGTATTTGCATAGAAGAGGGAACCTGATCTAGGGCTAGTTAATAAATGCATTAGAGCCTAGGGTCCTGAAAACTAGAATGAGGGCAGAGGGCTAGAGGCAAAAGAAACATGAATTTTCTCACTACCACACAGAAATGCAGGCAGGAAAGAAGAAAGTGTAAGGGGAAATAGGAAAACCACTGTTCCATCTTTGCTAGAATGTGCTACATGACCCTGGGAAGGCCATTGCTCCTGTGTTGGCTTCAGTTTCCCCATCTGTGAAAGGAAAAAGTTTATTCAGTAATCATTAAAATACCTTCCAGTTTTGACCTTGTATGTTGGGTAGTTGGAGACGAGAGTTGTGATGAAGGCTGAGCCTGTCTACAATGGGAGTATAGAAGTGGAACAGAGCAGCCTAGAAAGCCCTGGTGCCTGCCTGAAATACATGTAGTAGAGGACAAAGCCTTCCACTCTATTATCATATAAAGCTAATGTATGAAGAATCTTTCCTGAAACTGAAGAGAGAGGTAAGTCCAGAACACTGCTGCCTGTGTGGCTCAATGGTCAGGGAACACCACAGAGAGGCCCAGAAATGAAAGTGTCTGTGCACTTAAGTCAAACATCAAGTTAACAGTCTAGCTTTGGTCCTTTCTGTGATCCAATCAATCCCTCCACTGGTTATAGCAAGTCAGTGAAGAGTTATCTGACTTCAATATGATTCCCAGAACCAGGTGGACGTGGTATACCATCCTGTATCACAAGGTCAGTCCTGCATCTGGGAAGAATAGGCAACCACATATACAACACCTATATTTGGAATTCCACCTCAATCAGATTTTGCCAA
This sequence comes from Canis lupus familiaris, assembly GCF_011100685.1. Classification (NCBI taxonomy): domain Eukaryota; kingdom Metazoa; phylum Chordata; class Mammalia; order Carnivora; family Canidae; genus Canis; species Canis lupus. Next base: position 57,517,569 of record NC_049260.1, on the reverse strand, counting down.
AATGCAAACATTTGGGGGATGCCTGCCTGGCTCAGTAGAGTATGTGACTCTTGATCTCAGAGGCATGAGTTTGAGCCCCATGTTGAGTGTAGAGCTTAATTTACATAAAAAAGTTACAAAATGCAAAATGTTATCTGAGAGTGGTAGACAAACTTATTAACTCACAATTAGTCATCAAAATCTTAGCTCTTTTCAAATTATCTGAGTTAACTGGAGAAAGGGTGGATACAATTTAATAGAGGAGTTGGGACTGAAGAAATAACTGAAAGGTTCTGGAACATGGGACATTGGATGGGTTGAACAGTATGCTAGAGCACAAAATGGCATGAGGGAAGGGAAGATTTCCCCCCTAAAAAAGGGAAGGAAGAATTTCTCTCTCTCTCTCTCTCTTTTTAAAGATTTAACTTATTTATTCATGACAGACACACAGAAGAGGCAGAGACATAGGCAGAGGAAGAAGCAGATTACCTGTGGGAGCCTTATGTGGGACTCGATCCCAGGACCCTGTGATCAGGACCTTAGCCAAAGGCAGATGCTGAACCACTGAGTCACCCAGGTACCAGGAAGGAAGAATTTATTTCTTTTTTGTATAACATTATAGCTAATTTTGTAGACTGTCTTCCCAGCTGATCTGTAACTTGAGGTTCTAGTATGTTCATGGCTTTTTCCACCAAGTGTCTGATCTGTTATCTCAGACTGCTGCTACTGAATTAGGAGATAAGCTCCTAAGATCCAGTCATGAATGCCTTCTGTGGACAAAGGATCTTGTACTTTTGCAGGCAGGCTTAGAAATGGCTATTTCCCTTCCTAGGGGGTGCTTATTACCTTCTCCTCTCTGTCAGATTTTAACTTCCTGAGCTCTCCTCATTAATCTATGATCTGAATAAGGATATTAAGTGTAGGACTAGGCAGGAGAGGATGACCACAAGAAAAGTTAGCAACTCCCTACTTGGTCTGTTCCAATCAGTCCATATTTAAAAAATATATATCTTTTCACTTATTTTTTTAAATTCCAGTATAATTAATACATAGTGTTATATCAGTTTCAAGTGTACAATATAGTGATTCAACAATTCCATACATTATTCAGTGTTAATCATAAGTATACCTTCAATCCCCTTCACCTATTTCATCCATCCTCTCACCCACTTCTCTGGCAACCACTAGTTTGTTCATTATATTTAAGAGTCTGTTTTTTTGTTTGTCTTTTTTCTTTGTCTGTTTGTTTTATTTCTTCAATTCCACATGTGAACAAAATCATATGGCACTTGTCTTTCTCTGACCAACTTATTTCACTTAGCATTATACCCTCTAGATCCATCCATGTTGATGCAAATGACAAGATTTCATTCTTTTTCGTGGCTAAGTAATATTCCTGTGTGTGTGTGTGTGTGTGTGTGTGTTTGACATATCTTATTTTCCCATCCATCTATCAATGGACACTTGAGTTGCTTCCTTAAATTGGCTATTGTAAATAATACTGCAATAAATATAGGGGTGCATATATCTTTTCAAATTAGTGTTTTTGTTTTCTTTGGGTAAATATCCAGTAATGGAATTCTGGATCATATGGTTAATTCCATTTTTAGTTTTTTGAGAATCCTCCATACTGTTTTCCATAATGGCTGCACCAATTTGCATTCCTACAACAGTACATGAGGGTTCCTTTTTCTCCACATCCTTCCAACACTTGTTGTTTCTTTTATTTTTGATTTTAGTTGTTCTGACAGGTGTGAGGTCATATTGCATTGTGGTTTTGATTTGCATGTCACTGATGATGAGTGATGTTGAGCATCTTTTCATGTGTCTGTTGGCCATCTGTATGTCTTCTTTGCAGAGATGTCTGTTCATGTCTTCTTTCCATTTTTAATTGGATTATTTGGGTTCTTTTTGATTTTGAGTTGCCATAAGTTCTTTGTATATTTTGAATATTGACCCATTATTGGATATAATCCGTCCATCTTAACTGTCAGAAATTCACCCTAAGTGCTGAAATCTGTTGATAAAAAATACTTTTCTATACCTTTCCAACACCTTCAGAATAAAGTCCATCACCAATTTCTAATAAAGTTTTTCAGAAAATGAGGAATAGAGAGGAAATTTCTCAACTTGATAGAAAGCATTTAAAAATACCAATAGATAACATTATACTTAATGGTGAAAGATTGAATATTTCCCCCTAAGAATGGGAGAAAGGAAACGATGTTTGCTCTTATCACTCTGATATATTACTGGAAGTTCAAGCCACTGCAGTAAGGACAGAAAAATAAATAAAAGGCATTCTAATTTAAAAGAAAGAAATAAAACTGTCTCTTTTTCCAGAAGACATGATTGTTTATGTGAGAATTCAGAGGGATCTACAAAAAGTCTCATAGAATGAATGAGTTCAGCAATGCATCAGGCTACACAATCAACATACAAATATCAACTGAATTTCTGACAGTTGATATTCTGACAGTAATTACGTAGAAACTAAATTTAAAATGCTATAGCATTTATAAACACCGCAAAGAAAATAAATAATACTTAGGTATAAACTTAATTAAACACATATAGGATTTGTATGCTGAATATTAAGTATTGATGAAACAAAGCAAAGAAGACATAAATAATTGGAAAGACTAACCATGTACATGAATTGGAAAATTCAACACAGTAACTATGTCAAGCTTCCCTAACTGATCTATGAGTTTAATAACATTGCTATCAACATCACAGCTCATTTTATAGACACAGAAAGACTTCTAAAATTTATATGGGAAGAGTGAAGCAAATCACACGTTTCACAGAGGACTAGAATATCTGAAACAATCTGAGAAAAAATAGATTACAAATAATTATTCTATCTGATACAGGCCTACTACCTATCTAGTGTAATCAGAACAACATGGTATTGGAAGAGATATAGCCACATAGATAAGTGGAAGAGAATAGAGAACCCAGAAATAGACACACACAAATATGTACAATTGGTTTTTGTTGAATTTGGAAAAGCAATTCAATGGGGTGAGGATAATCTTTTTAAAAACTTTTTAAATTTTTATTTTTAAAATATTTTATTCATTTATTTGAGAGAGTGTGAGAACACAAGCAGAGGGAGGGGCAGAGGGAGAGGGAGAAGCAGACTCATCTGCTGAGCAAGGAGCCTGACTTGGGGCTTGATCCCAGGACCTGGAGGTCATGACCTGAGCCAAAGCCAGACACTCAACCATCTGAGCCACCTTGGTGTCCCTAAAAATTTTTTTTAAAGGTTTACTTATTTGAGAGAGAGAGAGAGAGTGAGAGAGAGAGAGAGAGAGAGAGAGAGAAAGTGCACACATGCATGAGTCGGAGGGGCAGAGGGAGAGGGGGAGAGAATTTCAATCAGACTCCAAGTTGAGCATGAATCCCGAAGCAGGATCTCATGACCCTGAGATCAAGACTTGAGCCAGAACCAAGAGTCATCTGACTGTACCACCTAGTTGCCCCAAGGAAAACCTTTTAAATACATGATGGTGGAACAATTGGACATAAATTGGACATAAATAAGCAAAATGAACCTTTGCTTGAGTCTCATATCTTTTAACATTTAACTCAAAATGAATCACAAAATTAAGTGCAAAATGCAGAACTATATGATTTTCAGAAAAATATAGAGGAAAATCCTTGGATCTTAGGGCAAAGAATTCATATATTTGACACCAAAATGTGATAAGACATTTCACTGTGGTGCCTATACAGATGGCAAATAAGTCTATGTGAAGATGTTTAACATTATTAGCCAATTGTGAGATACAAGTTAAACTACAATAAAATATCATTATACATCTACTAACATGCTTAAAATGAAAACTAGTGACTACAGTAGATGCTTGTGAAAGGCCAGGGAAATTGGATCACTTATATATTGCAGCTGGAATGTAAAATAGTAAATCACTCTGGAAAACACTTTGGCAGCTTATAGACTAAACATGCACTATCATATGACCTAGCAAATCCATTCTTGGGCATTTATCCCAGAGAAATAAAAACTTGTGGTTACATAAAAACCCTGTAAATGAATGTTCATAACATCCTTATTCATAATAGCCAAAAATTGAAAACAATTCAGATGTATTTCTGCAGGTGAATGGTTAAACAAATTGTGACACATCCATAACATGAAACACTATTAAGCGATAAGAATGAACTATTGATACATATGACAACTTGGGTGGATTTCCATTGAATTATGCTGAGCAAAAGACCCAATCCCCAAAAGTTACACTGTATGATTCCATTTATATAACATTCTTAAAATGCCAAAATTATAGAAATGGAGAATAGATTAGTGATTGCCAGGGCTCAGGATGTGTGTGGAGAGGGTAGGACAAGAAAATGGCTGTGGATAGAAAAGGACAACAGGAGCCATTCTTCAAGGGACAGAAATGTTTTGTATTTTGGCTATGTCGGCATCATTTTCTGGTTATAATATTTTATCAAGCTTTGCAAGATTTTACCATTGGGTGAAACTGAGTAAATGACACATGGTGTCTCTGTATTAGGTCTTACAACTGCATGTCAGTCAATCTATAATAATCTCAAAAAATTTTGACATGAGAAACTCATTTAACTCTTTGAAAAAGATTTTATTTATTTATTTATTTGAGAGAGAGAAAACGTGAGCAGGTGGTGAGGGGCAGAGGGAGAGGGAGAGAGAGAATTCCAAGAGAGAGACTCCACCCTGAATGCAGAGCCTAAACTGGGCATTGATTTCACAACCCTGATGGAGATCACTACCTGAGCCAAAACCAAGAGCCAGATGTTTAACCAACTGAGTCATCCAGGCACCCCAAACTCATTTAACTCTTATTTCCACTCAATTCTGAGCAGAAGAGCTACTTTTGCAACAATTATGTGTTTAATGAATGATACTAAAGAGCAGTAAAAAGGTGGGGCAGGAAGTAAGTTGCCAAGGAAAGGTGCATAAGGTTTGAATAATGTGTAGCTGTTTTTAAGGCTTGCAAATGGTTTTAGTTTTGCTTATTTTGAAAATGGAGGGATGCCTGGGTGGCTCAGTTGGTTAAGACTCCAACTCTTGGTTTCAGCTCAAGTCATGATCTCATGAGTCCTGAGATGGAGTCCCAAGTCAGGCTCTGTGCTCAGCGAGGAGTCTGCTTGAAGATTCTCTCCCTCTGCCCCTCCCCTCCGTAAATAATAAATAAATAAATAAATAAATAAATAAATAAATATAAATAAATAAATAAATCTTTTTAAAAAAGAAAATGAAAAAGGATTTATGCATGGGAGAGTATGAGTTTGTCATGTTTCCAGGGAATGTATGCTTAAAGCCACTTGACTAATTAGAAAACATGCTTTTGGAGTACAAGAAGATTTAAGTGAAGCTACATTGGAAATGTTCTTTAGGTTTGCCTACTAGGTCTAGACCTGAACTATCATTCAGAGACTTAGAGTATCCTGTGATTAGTAGGCCAATGCTAGAAATATGTTTAACCAAAGACAGGATTTGAAATGGATGGGGAACTGAAATCTGGAGTCCCAGGAGATAGGAGAGTGGAGTCTCAGTCCACTATAGTGACATAATCACAATGCTATATATTAGATCCTCAGAACATATTCATCTTATAATTGAAAGTTTGTACCCTTAGACTGGTATCTCCCCATTTCCCCTACTCTAGCCCTTGGTGACTGCCACTGTACTCAAAGAATTTGACTTTCTCGTGTTTTACATATAAGTGGCATCATACAGTATTTGTCTTTCTCTGTCTGACTTATTCCACATACCACAATGCCCTGCAGGTTCATCCATGTTATTGAAAATGGTAGGATTTCCTTCTTTTTTATGGCTAAATAATGTGTATGCACATGTAAATGTTATGTGTGTTCACAGATATATACATATACAATCACATTTTTTAGATTCATTCATCTGTCGATGGACACTTAGGTTGTTTCTATATCTTGGCTATTGTGTAATCATGCTGCAGGGAATGTGGGAGTGCAGATATCTCTTTGAGAAACAGATTTTATTTCCTTTGTATATATACCCAGATTGCAGGATTGTATGGTAATTCTATTTTTAGTTTTTAATGGACTCTCCATACTGTTTTCCATATGGCTGTACCAATTTACGTTCCCACCAACAGTTGGCAAGAGTTCCCTTTTTTTCTGGGTGTTGAGTTGTATTAGTTTTTTATATATTTTGGGTACTAACCCCTTATCAGATATGTTATTTGCAAATACCTTCTCCCATTCGATAGATTGCCTTTAAGTTTGATTGATTGATTCCTTCATTGTGCAGAAACTTTTTATTTTGATGTAGTCCCAAGAGTTTATTTTTGCTTTTATTTCCCTTGCCTCAAGAGACATATATATATATAAATGTTGCTATGGCCAATGCCAAAGAGGTTACTGCCTGTGCTGTCCTCTAGGATTTTTTAAAAAGATTTTATTTATTTATTTAACAGAGTGAGTGAGAGACAGAGTACCGGAGCAGGGGCAGAGGGAGAGGGAGAAGCAGGCTCCCTTGCTGAGCAGGGAGCCCAACTTGGGGCTTGATTCCAGGACCTCAAGATCATGACCTGAGCTGAAGGCAGACACTTAACCACCTGAGCCACCCAGGCGCCCCTCTAGGATTTTTAAAAAATGTATTCTTTTTTATTTTTTAAATGTTAAAATTATTATTATTATTATTATTTTAGAGAAAGAGCACATGCATAAATGGAGAGAGCAGAGGGAGAGAGAATCTTAAGCAGGCTCCATGCCCAGCACAGAGCTCGATGCAGGGCTTGATCTCACTACCCTGAGATCACGACCTGAGCTGAAATCAAGAGCCAAACACTTGACTGAGCCACCCAAGCACTCTTCATCTAGAATCTTTATGGTTTCAGGTCTCACATTTAGGTCTTTTTTTCACATTTAGGTCTTAATCCATTGTGAATTTATTTTAAAAAATTTTTAAAGATTTTTATTTATTTATTCATGAGAGACACAGACAGAGAGAAGCAGAGACACAGGCAGAGGGAGAAGCAGGCCCCAGGCAGGGAGTCTGATGTGGGACTTGATCCTGGGATCCCGGGATCACACCCTGAGCTGAGGGCAGACGCTCAACTGCTGAGCCACCCAGGTGTCCAGCGAATTTATTTTTGTGTATGGGTAAGAAAGTAGTCCAGTTTCATTCCTTTGCATGTAACTGTCCAGTTTTCCCAATACCATTTGTTGAAGATGAAAGCCATTTTTTGAAGATCTATTTATTTTTTGAGAGAGTGAGAGATATATAGAGACAGAGATAGAAAAAGAGTATGACCGGGGGAGAGAGGCAGAAGGAGAGAGAGAATTCTCAAGCAGACTCCTCGCTGAGCCTGGACCCCAATGTTGGGCTTGATCCCAGGACCCTGAGATCATGATCTGAGTTGGAATCAAGTCAGTTGCTTAAATAACTGAGCCACCCAGGCACCCCAATGAAAGCCATTTTTGAAGCAACTTTATGTAACACTTGTTTTGTTACTTTGAGTTGACATACAGAGCTTACAATACTAAATCTCAAAAGGCCAGGGGGTTAAGCTAGGATGATTGTGTCATATGTTACAAACTGTAGAAGTATGAGAAAATCAGAAATTAATTTTGGTTTGGGCTTCCTAGGAAGTATTCTTAGACAAGTTAAGATAGAATTAGGTTTTAAAAAGTTGGAGTTGGCAGCTCTGAATTTAAGATCTTATTTTGTCTCTTTTTCCTTCCTGACTTTAAGAATCCACAATAGGGCCTCATGTGGCAGTTTGGTATGGTTGGCACCCACGGGATAGGATAGATTTTTGGAGACAATGTGAAGTAGTGCTTCTATCATGGACTCTGGCATTAAGACAGATCAGGTTCAAATGTCAATCCCTTCTATTTCTAGTTTGCGTGATCCTGAGCAGATCACCTCATATCTTTGAGATTGATTTCTGCATCTGTATGATGAAGACTACTCATAATGCCTCTTGTAAACATCAAGTCAAATAATATATTTAAAGCTTTTACATGGAATATATGTTCAATGGTAGTTATCATTGCAGAGAAGGGAAGCTAACACAATGAAACAACTTGAAATAATTCTGATGCTGCTGGTTTGCTGGACCTATCCCTTTTTGAGAACCACTGATCTAGCCTATTGGCCTATTAGACTGATAGATACCATCATCAACAACAAAAAACTATGTGAAACAGTCGAATATACTAATTTGAATAGAATTAATCTGAGAGGTGATAAGAGAGAAACAGTATGCTTGGCAACTATGGCCATTCTTCTTTTACTACTGATAGTGTACGCTACTCAAAATTGAGACCAGGTCAGTTTCTGGTGGATTATTTTATTCAAGGTTATACTTATTTGTTGAATTCTTTTTAAAGAGGTGAGCTGCAGTCTCGTCCTATCCCATCCTTTCTGGAGAGGTAAACTTTGATGTGCTATCAAATCACCTGGGGCTACACATCAACAATTAAAACATCAACAATTCATTATTTCTCATGATTCTGTGAGTTGGGTGGGCTCAACTGGGCAGTTATGATTAATATGGTATTGTCTGGAGTCATTCATGCAGCTTCTTCTAACCAGGTGTTTGACTATGGCTGGAAAACCCAAGATAGTTTTGGTCACTTGTTTGGTGCCTTAGCTGGGGTAGCTGGAATGGCTGGAAGCTGCTGGGCTTCTATTAGGGAAATCAAACTATTTAAATATAGGCCAGGGCCCCAATATGTCCATGACCTCCCCCATTTTTGGCCAACATTTTCTTTTTAAAATTGTTATAAAATACACATACTGTAAACCTTACCATTTGAACCATTTTAAAGTGTACAATTCAGTGACATTTAGTACCTTTGAATGCTGTGCAACCAAGTCCAATATCTAGTTCCAGAACATTTTCATGACCTTAAACAAAAAACTCTTCCATTGAGCAATTCCCCATTCCCCTCACTCCCTCCAGGCCCTGGCAACCATGAATCGCCTTTCTGGCTCTGGACTTGCATTATCCAGATATTTCATATAAATAGAATGTTGCTATATGTGATCTTTTTGTGTGTGGCTTCTTTGAATTAGCATAATGTTTTTGAAGTTCATGTACCTTGTAGCATATCTCAGCACTTTATTCCTTTTATTGTTCAATAATATTTCATTGTATGGCTATACCACATTTTGTTACCCATTCATCAGTTGATGGACATTTGGATTGTTTCCATCTTTTGGCTACTGTGCATAATATTCTTAATTTCCTTTTCAAATTATTCATTGCTAATGTAGAGAAAGACAGTTGTCTTTGGTATCCTGTGATTTGGTATCCTGTACCATTGCTGAATTCATTTATTAGCACTAATAATATTTTTGATTGCTTTAAGATTATATATATATATATATATATATATCATCTAGTCATCTATGAATAGAAATTGTTTTACTTCTACTTTTCCAATTTGGATGTCTTGTATATTTTTTTCTTGCCCAATTGCTTGTTTTAGGTCTTCTTCAGGACAATGTTGAAAGCAGTGGTGAAAATGGGCATTCTTGTCTTGTTCTTGGTCATAGGGGAAAAGCTTTCAGAATTCCACCATTGAGTGTGATATTAGCTGTGGGTTTTTAATTTTTTAAAAAATGCCCTTCAACAGGTTTAGGAAGTTCTCTTCTATTTATAGCTTGTGACTGTTTTTGTGTCAATAAAATGTTGGATTTTATCAAATGTTTTTTTTCTATATAAATTAAGATGATGATATTCAGATGTTGAAATACTCTTAAATTCCTGGATAAATTCCAATTTGTCATGGTGTATAAATGTTTTATATGGTGCTGGATTTGATTTGTTACTATTTTGCTGAGAATTTCTGCATCTGTGTACATAAACAGTATTGGTTTGTAGCTTTCTTTTTTGTGATGCTTTCATCTGGCTTTGGTGTCATAGAATGAGTTAGGAGGTGTTTCCTATTCTTTTGTTTTTTGGAGTAGTTTGAGAATGGTTGATGTTGATTTTTTCTCAAACTTTTGTTAGATTACCCAGTGAAGCCCTTTGGTCCTGTAGTTTTCTTTGTTGGGAGATTTTTCATTACTGATTCAATCTCCTCACTTGGTATAAGTTTGTTTAGATTTACTATTTCTTCTTGAGGCAAATTTGGTAGTTTGTGTGTTTCTTGGAATTTGTCCATTTTATCTAGGTTATCTAAATTTTTGGCCTTCAATTGATCATAAGAATCACTTATTACTATGGGATCATAGTGATCAGCTGTTATTATGTGATAATTGTAATTATTTATTACAACCTTACAAAAATAAAAAAAAGGTAAGATCCCATATAGAGGATCTTGAGCTAGTTAGAAGATCCTTACAGGGCACGGGATCCGACTTTTCTATATGATGATTCTTCTCGTAGCATACCCACTAATTCCGTCATTGGCTTTCCTACCTTCAGAGATTAGCATCTCACCAGTTTTGGGGGTAGTTTGTTCCATCTCTGGACAACTCAGAGTATTCAGACATCCTTATTTATATAAAGCTATACACAACACAGCTCATCATTTTTCTCCCATTGTAGACGGTCCTTATGAATTGTAAAGAACCCTTCCACAAGTATTCTCATGTCCATAATATGTCCTAGTTCCTTTAACTGCTTTTCATTAATGATGGCTTTCAGGGCCCCCACCAGTCTGTTAATTTGACTCTGAACGCTTTATGAAAGTCCTTTTTCAGTGGCACTGCTTTGAAGCCAAGAACAAACTTCCACTCAGGAGAACTGTTCAAATAAGAGGGGTTTGCGTATTTTTCTTTCATTCTTTTTTTCTGTTACTGAACTTGTATGAACGTTTCCCCCTTCAACTCAGACCTTAGTTCAGATTAGTTGAAGACTTTGACTCCTTTTCTTCTGGCTGGCTGTTCTTTGTTAATTTCATGCTGCCATCTGCTGGCTAAGTCAGGTAGTTCTTGCCTTTTTTTTTTTTTTTTAAACTAGTTGAGGAGAGGAATTCTAGGTTAACAAAATGACAAGCCTAAAAGTAGAATAATTGGAATCTTTCAGAAACAGGTCTTGATTCCTTCCTCCTATGTAATTCCTGGTGTACTCCATGCATTTGGGAGCCCAAAGTAGAAGGTGTGGACACAGCGAGGGTATAGCCACAGAAAAAAGCCAAGTAGTAGTAAAGGCAAAGGGAAGAGCATGAAGTAAAGGACTGTGGTCTGAGGGTGGGGGTGGGGGAGGAATAATTAAAGCCCAAAGGTGATAAGTGGTAGGAGCGAGCAGGGCTTCTCTAAGGCATACAGGATCTTAGGCAAAAATTTGGAGGAATCCTTTCAATGTAACTAATTAAAATGTATTATAAAATTCATGGGTCCATGTGAGGTGTAGTAATTTAGCAAAGAAGATTTAGAATAATGTGTAGAAAGAGGTAGTTGCAGATTTGTTTATTAAACAGTTCATGTGAAAATTCTTAATAATGGCCATGTACCACCTCTTCTTTTTCAGGTCCCAAAACCATTTTTTCAAGTTCCTTTTTTTGTCAAATGCACCATACCTGGCTAATTTTATACTTCCCATTATAAGAAAAGGTAGCAACACTGTTATAACTTCCAATGCAATGACTCTTTGGAACCGATTTGTATCAAAAGAATAAAGATTTCTTGCCTCCACAGTTCTTTGTGTTGGCTGTGGATCTGAATAGCCCAGAGCCTGGAAATGTCCTGTGTCTGATGTCATTGACAGTCATTGAGAATCAGCATGTCGTCACCATTTTGGTGGCCACATTTCACCCAATCCCATGAAAGAAATTACTATGAGACCCAATAGAAGTAAACTGCTAGGTTGGCTGCTCTCCAGGAACTAGAACCTGGCTGCAGAACTCCAGGACAACCAATTTATAGTCTTTCTTTTACCTTTTAAGGTGTTTTTGTGAAACAAAACATTTTAATTTCAAAAAGTCAAATTTATCAATCTTTTGTAGCTGATGATCTGAATCTTGTTTTTAAGAAAAGTTTCTTTAACCCAAGATCTAAAAAGTATAGAACATTACCAAAATTGTAGAATATTCTATTGGACAGAGCTATATTAGGCAGGCCTCGTTACCCTAATGATTGGTAGCTTATGCTAAAGACACAATAAGCTGAAACACATTAAGTTCTATGTTGGGAGGGGTGGTCAGATTCCTGGTAATACTATTAGTTCATGGCCTATAAAGAAGGAGTTTAAGATTTGTTCAGGTGACCTGATAAACATTATCTGATGATAGTTGGTTTGCTTTTTAAGTCCTACTGGTAAATCCAGGCCGAGAGGCCCCGTGTTAAGGGAATAGTATTTATATAATCATTGTTTTTCTCTGATGACTGAGTGATATCAAAGTGGTTGTAGCGACTGACTTTTACAGGTATGGTTATTTTTGGAATGCAACATGATCATTACAGTGATTTATTTATTTATTTATTTAGTTTAAATATTTATTTATTCATGAGAGACGGAGAAAGAGGCAGAGACATAGGCAGAGGAAGAAGCAGGCTTCTCCAGGGGAGCCCAATGTGGGACTCGATCCCAGGACTCCGGGATCATGCCCTGAGCCAAAGGCTCAGTCACTGAGCCACCCAGGTGTCCCTCATTACAGTGATTTAGAACTCCACACAAATTCCACAATTCTCACTAGAGACGTCTAATACACGAGGCAGTTTTATCAACAGTATTATTTCACTAAAGTGCAACCAAAGCTATAAGTCTTTATTCTGGGATCCTCATGCTGTCACTAGCTTTTAAGCCAAACACAAAGAAACCAGTATCCCTCAATCTCAATTTACTAACTTATACAACAGGATTCCTTTTCCTCCTATTTCTTTCACTAGAAACTTGTGAAAACTTAAATTAGGGTGAAATCTTAAAGACATTCAGAATTATAATTCCATTTCCTGTCCCAAATCTGGAAAGCATAGCAGGTCTTGTTTGTTGGCTTTTGCTCCACAGTTAATTTTTGGGTGTTCAGGAAGGCTCTTGTGGAAAATTATCCTCCAGACTGAAATTCTGTTAATAGATTCTCTTTGTGTTAAGCATTGTCTTCTCAAGGGTAGCACTTGTACAACACAATTTCCCTCATTTGGAATAACATGTCAGATGCTTTTTTGTGGGTGAACCAAGAGCACTTAGAAGATGGAATGTATCCTTTAAGGAAGAATTTTTAAAAAATATTTTATTTATTTATTCATGAGAGACACAGAGAGAGACAGAGAGACAGGCAGAGGGAGAAGCAGGCTCCCTGTGGAGAGCCCGATGCAGGACTTAATTCCAAAACCGCAGGATCATGACCTGAGCGGAAGGCAGATACTCAACCACTGAGCCACCCAGGTGTCCCTGAGGAAGAAAATTTTATATACTTTATTATTTTCTGGAGACTGGAGGGTATTGCTTACCTGATAGCATTTGGGTTAATAGTTACACTTTTTAGTTCAGCCAGTGGGAAGGCAATGTATCCTCTTTCTAAGAATCATTGTGTGATACTTAGTTTTCATTGTTTCCCTCTGGTTCTCCATTGTTTCTCTGATACATAATATAGGAAAGTTTATGAGATTGAATCTTCTCACTGAAATAGCCAGGTTTCTGGGGGGCAATTTTGGCTTTTATAAGAGCTTTTGCCTATCAGTTACTGTCAGTGAGTGAACTTCACTTCTGTGACCTTAGGATTGGTTCAATGTTGGGGGTCATCAGATTCATGGAGGAAATAGGAAAATACTAAAAGATTAAGGACTCACGGTTTAAAAATTGCAAACAGATCACAGACAGTACAGCTTCTTGATTATTTAGTGGCCAAAATGACATTCTGTGAATTACCTTCTGTTCCTTCCTTTCTCTTGCTCACCGTTTGACTTAAAAGCACTTCTACATCTCCATGATCGGGGGCCATACAAAGGCAGAATGCTGGAGTAGAAAATACACGGACTCAAAATCATGGTGTGTGACCTCATGCATATCATATAACAGCTTCATTATCTATCAAACATAGGAACAAACGGGCACTATCTCATTAGATAATGAAAGGGAAAGTCCTTTGGAGAGGGTTCTAACCTTAATGTAGTACCCTTCCTAGCTGTGGTGGGGGAGTTATACCTTCTGGCTGAAAGAGGTATTGGGATTCTTTATCAACATATCAAAGCTTACTTCCTCCTTCTTCCCATTTCAAACAAAACCAAACTAAACTAAAACCCTTTCATTTGCTATGTTGTTTGTGGAGAATTTTAGCATTAGTTATCTAATTTGACTTCCTCAACGTCCCTATTCTATAGATAAGAACCCATTGAAAGCCCATTGAATTTGTGCTCAAGCAATGAAGGCTACTTCCAGTCTAGTGTTCTTTCTAACGTTGCTGTTTTCTTGAAATATCCCTTTTTCTTGTTACTGGTTAAATTTTGAACCAGTTAAACCACAAAGATGTCTGGCTTTCAATCTTCTAGGCCACTCCTCTTCTACTCCCTCCGCCCTCAGGTTCCCTCCCCCTCACTTCTTAAAGCACTGCAATTTGCTGCTGCCGCCATATTTCTTCCTTTCCCGAGATGGTAGCTCGCTAACAGTGGGTGTCTTCGCCCGTGTGGTTCTTTCTGGAACGTTTTCCAGCTCCAACCACCCCTTATGCCGTATTTCTTTAAGAAAATTCACCCAAATTCCATAAAATATCTTAACAATTCTGAACTTTCTTCGAGTGTTTTCTTGACACCTCCTCCCTATTTTTCAGGTATTTGGGATATTTTTAGGCAATTTTCCATTTTAAAAGAATTTTTCATTGGAATGATTTTTGGTTGATGCCTCTGTTTTTTCGTGGTTTGCTTTTCTTTTTCCTTCTTTTTTCTATATTTTGCCCATCGGGGCTGCGGATACCGGGTTTTATTATTATTATTATTATTGCCCAACGGGGCTGTGGATACCTGCCTTTTAATTCTTTTTTTTTGTTTGTTTGTTTTTAAATTTGCCCATCGGGGCCACGGATACCTGCTTTTATTTTTTTTTCCCCTTAGCCCATCGGGGCCTCGGATACCTGCTGTGCCCCCCCCCCCCCCAACTCCCTGGCCCATCGGGGCAATGGATACCTGCTTAAAAAAAATTACTTTTGGCCCATCGGGGCTTCGGATACCTGCTTTTATTTTTTTTTTCCCTTGCCCATCGGGGCCTCGGATACCTGCTTTTAATTTTTTTTCCTTGCCCATCGGGGCTGTGGATACCTGTTTAGATTTTTTTTTTCTCATTGCCCATCGGGGCCTTTTATGGATGGAAGTGTTGTTTTTTGTGGTTCGTTGAGCTATCTGGAATGTCTGCAAATTTATGCTGCTAATCGTTTGGTGTTGTGTGAGTGGACCTACGGCTTTGGCTGGGAGATGACTTTGCAGTTAGGCTAAGGGGTTAGGTAGGCTGGGGAGGAAAGATGGCGGCCACTTTAGCTGGTCGGCTGAGAGCTAGTTGTTTGTGCCAACTATAAATTAGGGAACTAATATGGATAACGGGACAGGCAGAGGCAGTTATATGCGTTGCATTAGCTAAATGTTTTGAATGAGCTGATTTGGGGGCTTGTTAGAAGCTTTGCGTGAACCGTGGTATCATGAGGTAGAAAAACAGTATGGTCTTGTGTCATGTTGCAAGAGGCTGGTCGAAAATAATAGGGAGAAGACTTAGGCACAGGGTTCAAAATGGCGGTTTTGGGTTTGCGGCATTGCTCAGCATGGCTCTCTGCTTTGTTAGAGTGTCCAAAATGGCGGACCCAATTTTGCCGCAGTGTTCATGTGGCGGGAAGGCCACATCATGGTGGTGTCTTTGTTCTGGTGCACAGCATGGCGGTGCAAATATTCTGTTACATAGTAAAAGATGGCGGCTGGAGTACTTGCCGCAGTGTAAAACATGGCGGGCTTTTGTCTTGCCGTGTGCATTTCCTGACAGGTTTTGCCGCAGGGACAATATGGCAGACCTTGTCATTTGGATATCATGGCAGTTTGTCACGTGGACGTCATGGCGGGGATTTTTGCCCGGTACATTCTTGGCGGGCTTTGCACCAGGTGGGCCTGCCGCATTGTTAAAGATGGCGGGCATTGTCGTGTTTGCCGCGAAAAGTGAGAGAAAGGTGGGATGGACAATGTTGGATTGCCGCATGACCCACCCAATCAGAAAGGGTGGTAGAATTGGGCATAGCCAATTACTGGAGGATGGAATTAGACTGTGTGAGTTAGCATAGCACCACACAGCCGTCTTTATTCAGCCAGTCAGGAGGAAGCAGAGGAGCCATGTTTGTACGTCTTCTCCCAGTGGGTGGTACCCAAGGTCTTTCCAAGGACACTTGTGTTTACCACTTCCCTCCCCTCTCACTTGCTCCCTCCCCTCTAATTTGCTCCCTCCCCTCCAGCGTTGCTTCTGGCAGTGTTGGATATTTGGCTATGGGCTGAACCTTAACCCCCATTTCTCTGCATTGGTGCCATGGCCTAAGGCTAGTCTGCCCCCCCACCCCCGCCCTTGCTCTTCTGCAATATGGCTAGGGGCAGTGCTCCATGCCTGCCAGGTGTGAACCTGGTGGTGAGTCCTGGCAAGAACCAAAATGGATCACGATGATCCTTGGCCAACAGGTGGCAGAAGAGGAGTCTCTACCTTCCTCAAGAGGAACACCTACCCCATGGCTAATGCTGGGGTCGGATTTTGATTATATTTATTTCTTGGGTGTCAGTCTTACATGGTTTGATTATGTAGTTTGCTAGTATTGGTTTTAAGCTTTAAGTGACTATTCTGGGAATGTATTTAGGAGCTTATTTGTAGAATTCAATTACATTTAATGAGTTTTCATTTTTGGGTTCCTTAAAATTACTTAAAGTTTTCAATTTCTTCTTTATAAATTGCTTAAACATTTTTTGGGCTTTAGATATTCAAAGTCAAACTGGCATTTAAAAACTTTTTACTATTTTTTAACTTTCAAATTGACCTAATAACCTACTTCCTTTTGGATTTTTGAAGTCTTAGGACACAGAAATAATTAAAATTTTAACTTGATCAAATGTAATAAGGAATATTTGAAGGCCCACTCCAGTCCAGGCCTTGCTTTGTTCCCATCTTGAAAGCTGCACTAATTAATAACTTCTCTATCAGGAAACTTGACTTGCTGTGGTCTTGTTCCTCTAGTCAAAGATTACTGATTGTCAACTGCCCACAATTTAAATTTTCCGTGGTGCCTGGCCTCCACAGTTCCCGGATCCTCCCCAGCCCTGCTCCCAGCAACCCCCGCCCCGACCTCTAGCACCAGCACTTCCCATTACTGATTGTCAACTGTCCACAATTTAAATTTTCCGTGGTGCCTGGCCTCCACAGTCCCCAGATGCTCCCCAGCCCTGCTCCCAGCAACGCCCCCACATCTAGCACCACCCCTTCCCCTGCCTTGTGTCCAGCCCTGCCCCAGCCCAGCCTTAACCGCTAGTTGCCCAGTACTAGCCCCATCTGCCCAGTCCTAGCCCCAGCCCCGGCCCCAGCCCCAGCCCCGGCCCCGGCCCCAGCCCCGGCCCCAGCCCCGGCCCCAGCCCCGGCCCCGGCCCCGGCCCCAGCCCCAGCCCCGGCCCCGGCCCCAGCCCCAGCCCCGGCCCCGGCCCCAGCCCCAGCCCCAGCCCCCACCCGTAAAGTTATTCCAATTGGCATTGATTTGGTGCTAAAAATAATTTATCCATTGCTCATCCATAAGACTGAATACCCTCTCTCCCTCTAGCATTGCTGATTTTATGAGTTGACTACCTGAGTCCTCATTTTTAATGTACACAATTACATTTGTCCACTATCCCATGTTAGAACAAACAATCCATGTACCTTTGTGTTAATGTTAGAAAGTGTTAGTTGAGAGTTTTATATCAGACACCCATTGTTCATAATTTTGGTTATTCATCATCTCTCCCCTGCCTTTGAGGAAGGAGAAACCATTCCTCTGTCATTGCTGCAGTAACCCCAGCCCCAGTTTTCTGGGCAGTCTTCATATATTGTGCTGATCACCTGAACACTACACTGAGTGAAATTTTAATTGTCCATAATCCCACCTATTGGCTAAGATCACAGTCCTAAACCCTTTTGCTGAATTCAGGAGTGGCTGCAGAAAACATGAGTCTTTAAACAGTTAACATGCTCATCCCAGTTGTATCAGCCTTGTTTTGTAAACAAAGGCACCCTACCATGTTTGTCCTGCTTCTGGGATTAAATACCAGATTTAAATTGTACATTATCTTGTCCAGTGATTAGTGACCCTCAGTCTCCTTGGCACTGCTACTAGGAAGTGCTAACTACCTGGGACCATGTTCCTTGATTTATTAATGAGTGTAATCCCAATTGTCCATATCCCTGTTCATTACACAAGTCCTTTGCAGCTTCTTTGCATTATGGCAGAGGTGCTCATCCTCAAAGTCCTTTACTTTGGGATATTAATGAGTACAATCATTATTGTTCATGGTCCTGCCTAAAAGATAAGACCCACTCATGCTCTTTTCATTACTCGTAGGTAGTACAGACTACTTACCACTTTGCATTAATATGTAAAATCCTCATTTCCCATGGTTCCACCAGTTAATCTGGGATATAACCTTATCTTTATGCCATAGCTTATGAGTTCTGATTACCCAAGGTCACTTCTCTTAAACAGTTGATGTCCATAATTGCATATATCCATGGTGCTGTGCAATAAAAAACGGAATCCCACCTCATTCTAACCTCTCTGGGATATTGTTAGGGAGTGCAGATTATTCAGAAACTCAGTTCTTGGACAGTTAATTTACACAGTTGCAGTTGTGCAGAGTCCTGTCCATTTGAAAGGGCCACTGTATCCCATTTGCATACTATAATGTGGGCTGATCACTCAAGTATCCTCTTGAATTGATAATTTTCAAATTGCATTGGCACACGGTCTGTGAACTAGCCACACCCACTCCCTTTGTAATTTAGCAGGGGACCTTTACTACTCAGGAGCTATACACTTAGGACAGTGTATGTATACACTGTTAATTGATTAGACTGTGTTTTTTGTATCAGGAACCCTGCACTATCTTTACATCTTAAAAGGTGTTAATTACCTAAGGCTCTTATCTTAAAATTGTTCATGTGCAAAATTGTGATCTCCAATGTCTCCTATTGTTAACCTAGAATTCCATTCCCACCTAACTCCTTTTGGATTACTGCAGAGGCTGCTTGGGCCTTTTAAGGTGCTTAAGGCAGTTATGGTCAGTTCTGTTAGTCTATGTTCCCATCCCCTCTTACTTTGCATTACTGCACTGAATACTTGTAAATGTTAATGTTCTTAATTGCAGCTATTATTCTTTCTGTTAGTCTAGGATCCTATCCCCTCCTCCTCATTTTGCATTAGCAGAAAGAGTACATGGGACCGTTAAAGTGCTTAAATGCAGCTCTGTCCCTTAAGTTAGTGTGGGATTTCATCCTCTTCAACTCCCTATGCATTACAGCAGAGTAGTTGGGATCTTTAAGGTCCTCAAAGGCAGCTATGGTGCCTTAGGTTAGTCTGGGAACCCATCCCCTCCTACTTCCTTTGCATTTCTACAGAGGATACTTGGGACTGTAGCGTGCATAATTGCTGTCAGAGTCCTTTCAGTTTGTCCAGGATCCCAATCCCCTCCCTCTTACTGAGTTTGAATTACACAGAGTACAAGGGACTGTTAATGTGCTTAAATGGCAGCTAAGGTCTCCTCTGATCCCTTCCCTATCTAAATCTCTTTGCATTATTCTCGAGGGTACCTGGGACTGTTGATGTGCATAATTGCAGTTCAGGTCCCTTCTGTTAGATCCTGTCCCAACCTACTCCCTTTGCATTATCATGAAGGGTACAATGGGACTATTAATGAGCTTAATTGCAGCTATAGTTCCTTCTGTTAATCTAGTTTCCCAGGCACTCCTACTTCCTTTGCCTTACAGCAGAGGGTACTTGAGACCTTTAAGGTGCTTAAATGCAGCTGTGGCCTCTTCTGTTAATGTTCCCATGCCCTCTTAACTTTGCATTACTGCAGAGGCTACTTAGGACTGTTAACGTGCCCACTTGCCACTGTAGTCCCTTCTGTTTGTCTGCGATCCCATCCCCTCCTACAGCATTTGCATTATCACAGAAGGCAAGAGAGACTGTTACTGTACTTAAAGGCCGCTATGGCTTCTTCTCTTGACCTGGGTTCCAATTCCTATCTAACTTCCTTTGCATTACTGCAAAGGATACTTGGGACTGTTAATGTCCTCTAAGGCAGCTATGGTTCCTTACATCACTGTACGGTTCCATTCTTTATAATTCCCTGTGCATTACTTGAGACCTCTAAGGTGTTTGATTACAGCTATGGTCCCTTCTATTAGTCTAGATTCTCCTATCCTCCAACTCCCTTTGTATTCCCTAGGATTGTTTTTGGGACTGTTAAAAGTGCTTGGTTGCAACTGTGGTCTCTTTTGTTAGTCTGGGGTCCCCTGCCTTCCAACTCCTACACACAGCAGAGGCTACTTGGAACTATTAATACGTTTGATTTTAGCTGTGGTCCCTTCCCTAGGGACCCCCTTCCCTTCTATTCACTTTGCATTAGAATGACAGTGTACGTGGAACTGTTAATGTGCTTAAATGTAGCTCTGTTTCTTATGTTAATATAGGATTCCATCCTCTATAGCTCCCTCTGCATTATAGCAGAGGGTACTTGCCACCTTTAAGGTGTTTAAATGTAGCTGTGGTGCCAACTTAGTCTAGGATCCCATTCTCCTTCTACTCCTTTTATATTACATGGCTGGGCATTTGGGACTGTTTATGTGCTTAACTGTAGTTACAGTCCCTTCTGTTAGTCTAGGATCCTATGCCCTATGACTTACTTTGTTTTAGAACAGATGGTATTTGGGACTGTTGATGAGCTTACTTGCAGCCCTCGTCCCTTCTGTTAACCTAGTTTCCCCATGCACTCTTAATTCCTTTCATTTCAGCAGAGGGTACTTGAGACCTTTAAGGTGCTTAAGTGCAGATATGGCCCCTTCTGTTTCTGTTCCCATCTCCTACTTCCTTTGCATTTCTGCAGAGGCTACTTGGGACTGTTAATGTGCCTACATGCTACTACAGTCCTTTCTGTTTGTCTAGATTCTTATCCTCTCCTGCATGGTTTGCATTACCGAAGAGAGTACAAGGGACTGGTAAGGTGCTTAAATGCAGCTGTTGTTTTTTCTGTCAACTTAGGTTCCCATCCCGACCTAATTTTCTTTGCATTTTGCAGAGGGTACTTGAATCTGTCAATGAACTTATCATAGCAGTGGTCCCTTCCGTTAGACTAGGAACCCATCCCCACATACTCCCTTTACATTATCATGGAGGGTACATGGGACTGTTAATGTACTTAAATGCATCCACAGACCCTTATGTTAATGTAGAATTCCATCCTTCCCAATGCCTTATGCATTACAGTAGTTTTAACCTTCAAGGTGCTAAATGCACCTCTGGTCCCTTCTGTTAGTATATGTTCCCATCCTCTCCTACTTTGCATTAACTGTAGAGGATACTTGGGACTGTTAGTGTGCCTAAAATTTGCTACAATCCCTTCTGTTAGTCTAGGATCCCATTCCGTTCCACACTGTGCATTACCACAGAGGGTACAAGGGATTGTTAATGTGCTTAAATGCAGCTAAGATCTCTTCTGTTAACCTAGGACCTGGTCCCCACCTAACTCTGCATTATTGCAGAGGGTACTTGGGACTCTTAATGTGCTCTAATGCAACTATGGTCCCTTTTGTTAGACTAGGATCCCGTCCCTACCTACTCCCTTTGCATTATCATGGAGCGGACACGGGACTGTTAATATGCTTAAATGAAGCCATGGTCCCTTAAGTTAGTGTAGGATTCTATCCTCTCCAACTGCCTATGCATTGCAGCAGAGGGTACTTGGGATTTTAAAGGTGCTTAAATGCAGCTATAGCCCTTCTGTTAGGTGATTTTCCCATCCCCTCCTACTTCCTTTGCATCATTGCAAAGGTACTTGGGACTGTAAATGTGCCTAATTCCCACTGCAGTCCCTTCTGTTTGTTTATAATCCCATCCTCTTCTAAACCATTTGCATTGTTACAGAAGGTACAAGGGACAATTAAGTGTTTAAATGTAACTACTATCTCTTTTGTTAATTTAGGATCCTGTTCTCTTACTGAGTTCCCATGACCACAGTAGGTACAAGGGACTGCTAATTGTGCCTTATTGCTGCTATAGTCCCTTCTATTTGTCTAGGATCTTCTAACCTACAGGGGTTGCAATACCACAAAAAGTACAAAGGACTATTAATGTGCCTTAAAGGCAGCTGAGGTCTCTCCTGTTAACCTAGGATTCCATCTGCCCTAATCCATTTGCATAATTGTAGAGGGTACTTGGGACTGTTACTGTGCTTAAATGCAGTTATGATCCCCTGTGTTAGTGTAGAATTCCATTCTAACATGCTATGCATTACAGCAGAGGGTACTTGGGACCTTTAAGGTGCTTAAATACAGCTATGGTGCCTTCTGATAGTCTAGGATCCCATCCCCACCTAACTTCCTTTGCCTTACAGCAGAGGGTACTTGAGATCTTTAAGATGCTTAAAAGCAGCTGTGTCTCCTTCTGTTTATGTTCCCATCCTCTCCTGCTTTGCATTATTGCAGAGGATACTTGGGACTGTTAATGTGCCTAATTGCTGCTATAATCCCTTCTGTTTGTCTAGGATCCCATCCCCTCCTACAGAGTTTGCATTACCACCGAGGGTGCAAGGGATTATTAGTATGCTTAAATGTAGTTATGGTCCCTTCTGTTCGACTAGGATTCCATCCCCACCTATTCCCTTTACATGATCATGGTCGGCACATGGGACTGTTAATGTGCTTAAATGCAGCTACAGCCCATATGTTAGTGTAGGGATTTTATACTCCAACTCCCTATGCATTACAGCAGAGGGTAATTGAGACCTTTAATGTGCTAAAATTCAGCTATGGTGCTTTCTGTTAGTCTAGGATCCCATCCCCACCTAACTTACTTTGCATTACATATAGGGTACTTGAGACCTTTAAAGTGCTTTAAATGCACCTCTGGCCCCTTCTGTTTAAGTTCCCATCCTCTCCTACTTTGCATTACTGCAGAGGATACTTGGGACTATTAGTGTGCCTAATTGTTGCTACAATCCCTTCTGTTAGTCTAGGATCCCATTCCATTCCACACTGTTTGCATTACCACAGACGGTACAAGGGATTGTTAATGTGCTTAATATCTTTTCTGTTAACCTAGGACCGGGTCCCCACCTAACTGCATTATTGCAGAGGGTACTTGGGACTTTAAAGGCGCTCAAATTCAGCTATGGCCCCTTCTGTTAATGTTCCCATCCTCTCTTACTTTGCATTGCTGCAGAGGATACTACGGATTGTTAGTGTGCCTAATTGCTGCTATAAGTCCCTTCTGTTTGTCTAGGATCCCATCCCCTCTTACTTGCTTTGCATTACTGCAGAGGGTACAGGGGACTGTAAATATGTTTAAATTCAGCTCCCGTACCTTATGTTCCTGTACGATTCCATCCTTTTCAACTCCCTATGCATTACAGCAGGGGGTAGTTGGGATCTTTAAGGTCCTTAAAAGGCAGCTATGGTACCTTCTGTTAGTCTAGGATTCAATTCCCTCCTGCTTCCTTTGCATTTCTGCAGAGGGTA
Organism: Canis lupus familiaris; assembly: GCF_011100685.1. Taxonomy (NCBI): domain Eukaryota; kingdom Metazoa; phylum Chordata; class Mammalia; order Carnivora; family Canidae; genus Canis; species Canis lupus. The sequence goes on along the minus strand of NC_049260.1, from coordinate 57,493,936 downwards.
CCTGGGACTTAATTATAGCTACAATCCCTCCTGTTAATCTGGGATCCCATCCCCTTCTATTCACTTTGCATTAGCACAACAGTGTACCTGGGACTGTTAATGTGCTTAAATGCAGCTCTGTCCCTTATGTTTGTAGGATTCCATCCTCTTCAACTCCCTATGCATTACAGCAGGGGATACTTGGCACCTAAAGGTCCTTAAATGTAGCTGTGGTGCCTTTTGTGGTCTAGGATGCCAATCCCCTTTTACTCCCTTTACATTCTATGACAGGACATTTGGGACTGTGAATGTGCTTAATTGTGGTTACAATCCTTTCTGTTAATCTAGTTTCCCACGCCCTCTTACTTCCTTTGCATCACAGCAGAGGGTACTTCAGACCTCTAAGGTGTTTGATTACAGCTATGGTCCCTTCTGTTAGTCTAGGATCTCCTATCCTCTAACTCCCTTTATATTCCCTAGGATTGTCTTTGGGACTGTTAAAAGTGCTTAGTTGCAACTGTGGTCCCTTTTCTTAGTCGAGGGTCCCATCCCTTCCTACTCACTTTGCATTACTTGGGAGTGGATTTGGGACTACTAAATTGTGCTCATTTACAACTGTGGTCCCTTTTGTTAGTCTGCGGTCCTGTGTCTTCCAACACCTACACACAGCACAGGCTACTTAGGACTGTTAATGTGTTTAATTTTAGAACCTGTGGTTCTGTTAGAGGATCCTAGTATTCTCCAACTCCCTTTATATTACAGCAGAGGGCGTTGGGACAGTTAATAGACTTAACTGTAGCTACGGTACCTTCTGTTAGCCTAGTATCCCAGGCCCTCCAACTGCCTTTGTGTTACCTGGGAGTGTATTTGAGACTGTTGTATCACTTAATTGCAGCTGTTGTGTCTTCTATTAGTATAGTTTCCCATGCCCTCCTATTCAATTTACATTACAACAGAGGGTCCTTGGGACTGTTAAGATGCTTAATTGCTGCTCTTGTACCTTCTGTAATTCCTAGGATCCCATCTCTTCCTACTTTCTTTACATTACCCGGGAGGATTTTTGAGAGTGTTAGAGGGGGCTGCACCACTAAATTGAACAACTTGTTAGTATGGTTTCCCATGCCCTCCTGTTCTCTTTGAATTACAACAGATGGTACTTGGTGTTAGAATATTTAATTGCAGGTATGGTCCCATCTGTTAGTCTAGGACCTCATTCTCTTCTCCCTTTACATTACTGGGAGATTTGGGAATGTTAACGTGTTTAATTACAGTTGTCCCTTCTGTCAGTCCAGTTTCCAGTCCCTTCCAACTCCCTTCGCATTATCAAGAACAGATTTGGGCCTGTAATGTGCTCATTTGCAGCTGTGCTCCCCTCTGTTAGTCTAGCATCCCATGCCCTCTAACTCCTTTTCCATTACAGCAGAGGATCTTTGGGACTTTTAATGGGCTTAATTGCAATCCTAATCCCTTTTATTAACCTAGGATCCCACATCCTCCAGCTCACCTTGCATTACCTAAGGATGTATTAGGGACTGTTTAAATGCTCAGTTGGAGCTGTGGTCCCTTTTGTGTGTCTATAATTTCCCATGCCCTCTTACTCTTCTGCTTTATAGCAGTGGGTACTTGGGGATGTTAAAATACTTAATTGCTGGTGTAGTAACTTTCATTGGTTTAGGATCCCATCCCCTTCTACTCCCTTTACATTACCTGGGAGGATTTTTGAGACTGTTTAAGTGCTCATTTGCATCTATGGTGCCCTCTGTTAGTCTAGGATCCAATGCCCTCTAACTCCCTTTGTATTACAGCAGATGGTACTTGGTATTGTTAATGTGCTTAAGTACAGGTGTGATCCATATTGCTAGTCATGACCACCTCCTCCCTTTATATTAGCTGGGAGCAGATTTGGTACTGAAATATGCTTAATCACAGCTGTGTTCCTTTCTGTTAGTTTAGGATTCCTATACCTCCAACTCTCTTTGTATTATAGCAGAGAGTACTTGGACCTGTCAAATGCTCTGCTGCAGCTATGGTACTTTCTGTCTTGTAGGATATCATGCCCACCAGCTCCCTTTACATTATCTGGGGGTATATTTGGGACAGATAAACTGCTTAATTTTAGCCATGGTTCCCTTGTTAGTATAGTTTTCCATGTACCTCTGTCTTTGCATTATAGCACAGGGTAGTTGGAATTGTTAAAGTGCTTACTTACAGCTGTGGTCCCTTTTGTAATTTAGGATCCCATGACTTTCCACCCCCTCTACATTACCTGGGAAAGTATTTGGGACTGTTAAGGTGTTAATTGCAGCTGTGGTCCAGGATCCCATCCCCTCTACTTTCTGGGACTGTTAAAGGTCCCATTTGCAGGTGTGGTCCTTTCCGCTGGTCTGGGATTCCATGCTCTTCAAGTTCATTTGGATTATCACCCAGAGTACTTGGGACTATGAATATGCTTAAATGCAGGTTTGGTCCCCTTCTCTTAGTCTAGGATCCCATGCCTTCTAACTCCTTTTACATTACTTGGGAAAGTACTTAGGACAGTTTTTGTGTTGAGTTACAACAGTGGTTCCTTTTTTAGTCTATGATCTCATTCCATTTCCCCCAACTCTCTTTGCATTACCGCAGAAGATACTTGGGACTATTAAAGGTGTATCCCACTCACACCCTGTTAGCATTATGGTAAGGGATGCTGAACACCAAGCCCCCCCCCTTTTGTGCATTGTTAAAGTGCATAATTGCATTTGTTCCTTTTTCTCTGCACTAGATAAGATTTCACTAATTTCCCTTATATTCAGCAGTGGATGCACTTTATTTAAGACCTTTGTACTAGGATAAAGTGAACCATGGTAATTGACCACACTGTGTCTTTCATTTAAGTTCCTTGTACTCTCTTTGTATTAATTACCTCACTTTTTTCTGGAACTATTTGTGTGCAAAATCCTTCTCTTCAAATTAATTTCCCACTCTTTTTATATTACATCAGAGAATGCTGGTATCTCAAAGTTCTTTTCTTGGGATTCTTGATGTGCATATGCCCTCTTGATAAGCTAATATCCTTACTTCTTAGTACTATACCAGAGGGTACTGACCACCTGAAGTCTTTCTGTTGGACAGTTAATGTGCCCAATTGCACTAGAATCCCAGCCCCATCACACCTTCTCCGTGTCAGGGGTGTTGACCAACTATGACTGCTTTTCCTACACAGTTTATTTTTTTTCCCTACACAGTTTAAATGTGCATAATTACGGTAATCCATGCTCCCTTATGTTAGAATAGGATCTCATCTCCTTGCCCCATTTACATTATTGCAGGGGCTTCCGACTAGCCAAGATTCACTCTCTTGAACTGTTAATGTGCATACTTACATTTGCTCTTATCTGTGCACCAGGTAAGGATCCTCCCCATACTATTGATATTCCAGCAGGAGGTACCTACTACTCAAGATTTTATACACTAAAACAGTTAATGTGCACAACCTTCCTTGTCTTGTACATATTCAGTTGTCCATAACTGTGCCTTTTAGTTCAGGACTTTGCACTTATTGAAGCAGAGGTGACTGATCACTTTAGAGCCTTTCTCTTGGGACTCTGGATGTGTGTAGTTTCAGTTGTCCACTGTCCTTTGAGTTAACTTGGGTCCCTGACTCTTCACAGCCTCTAAGCTTTACTGCATGGGATACTGTCAATTTAAGGCCCCTTTCTCAAACAGTTAATGTGCATGATAACAATTACATTAGGATTCTTCCCCTTTACACTGCCTTTGAAGTATTACAGAGAATTCTGACCCATAAGGTCCCCATTTCTTGGCCTGTTGAGGTGCATGATTGTATTTGTCTGGATTTCTGTGTACTAGAGAAGAACACCTCTCCATACTCCCTTTATTTAATATTATGCAGGGAGTGGCCCCTCTACAAGGCTGTTACACACTTGAACAGTCAAGGAACACAACTGTAACTGACCACAGCTATGCACCATGGACATTAATGTGCCTAATTGCACATGGCTCCTTCCATCGAATAAGGTACTACTGTCAGACCCCTTTTATAATAAAGCAAGGATACTGGTCACTAAGGCCTTTTTTCATGGCTTGTGATTAGGCCTAATTGTATTTGTACATGGTCTTGTACACTAAATAAGGACACCCCTCTCCCCACTCCCTTTACCTTTTAGCAGGGAGTGCCCATTACTTTGAGTTCCTTATATTTGTACAAGGTACATGGTTTTAATTAACCATACCATATCCCTTGAACATTAATGTACATAATTGGAGTTTAGTTCATCCTACCCTGTTGTATGTCTTTGCAATATACCAGGGTTGCTGGCCCCTCACTTTTCCTATTAATGTGCATAATTGTATTTGTCTGGGTTTTTATGCACTAGATGGGGAGACATCCCCACACCCCTACTTCTAAGCCTTCCAGTAGGTGGTGCCCACTGCTAAGACATTTACATTTGGATAGTTAATGTGCAGAGTTTGTAGTTTTCCACAACCTTATCACTTCCAGAACTCATACCTCTTTGCACTGCTGCAGGGAATACTATTTTCTCCCAAAGTTCCTTCTAGCAAACTGCTAACATTCATAATTGAAATTATCTGTTGTCCTACAGCCTCACCTACCCTTTGCAGTACAGCAGAGTGTGTTGATCAACTAAGGTCCTCTTTTGACGTTAATATGTGCCATTGGATTTTTTCCTGTTTTGTGCACTCAATAAGGACCCTACCTACTTCTTAGCGTGTTCAGCAGGTAGTGTCCACTACTTAAGACTCTTTCACTTGAAAAGTTCATGTGTAAATGTAGTTTGCTAAGAATGCCTTATGCTAGAACCCCTGTACCGTCTGAGTTGGAGTAAGGAGATGCTATTTACCTAATGCCCTTTCTTTTGGACTTTAATGTGTATAATTGCAATTGTCCATCTTTTCTAATGGACTAGGATTGCATCCACTCAAACAACTTTTGCACCAGGGGCATGTTAACCATAAATGAGCTCTTCTCAAGATTATTTATATACATACTTGTATTTGTTTGTGGATCTGTGCAGTGTGAAAGGATGTTCTATGCCCCTACCACTGCCTTTGGATTGTTGCTGAGGAGTGCTGTCATGACCTCAGCTCTTGGACAGTTGATATGCACCACTAGCAATGATGGGACCTATGTACCCCCTTTGTATATTTTAAGGGTACTAGGGCCCCTCTCTTTTGGGCTGTCAGTGGGCGATTATCTATGTTCCCTTCTGTTAGATTTAGGATAATGTTCCCTTAAACTCCCTTTGCATTACTACAGGGGTTGCTGACCACACAAAACTTCCCCTGGGATTGTTAATGGGCACAATGCCATTAGCAATGGGTTTTTCCTTCCTGGCCTTATTAGGCAAACACTCCCATCTGCATGGCATAATAGAGTATAAACATTGTAATATGCCGAAAACTTGTCTGTCAAATAGTAACTCATATTACCTCTCCTTTTGTATTGCTCCTATGTATAAAATTCCAAATAAGTCCTGGTCTTCCCTTTATCTTCCCTTTTCCCCACGCTCACGCTTGGACACTTCTTATGGACTATTCTCACAGTTTCAAGTGTTCATGTATTCAGCCATGAAATAAGATTGTCCCCCCCGCCTCCAAACCCCTGCCCCTTTTGCATTATTGCTGGGGAATGTTTACTGGGTAAGGCCCTTCTCTTGGACTTAAAACATTAACAATCCCTGCTGTCATTGCCTTACCCACTTTATATTGCTGTAATGCCTCAGTTGCACCTTCCTTGGTCCCAGCCATCAGACATGGACCCCTCCATTTTTTTGCATTACTTCTGAGTAGTGCTGACTACCCAAAGTCCCTTCTGTGTTATTAACACAGTGCTGATTATCACGTTTTTCATCTCATCAGCCCAAGATTTTCCTACCACTTTGATGTTATGTGCAGCATTGACTACCAAAAGCAGACCTGAATTAGGTGGATGGGCCTTCACTCCTTTTTCTGCATTTGTTAATGATCCTGATTCCAGTTGTCACATTCTGGGACAGGAACTGTCCCTGCCCACCTCTGTTACTACTTTACTGAGCAAAATGCTCAAGGCAAAGTCAGGCCTAGAAAGGTGGATTGCCACTCTTTATTTTGGATTTCCAATATAAGTATCAGTTGAAAATTGTCTACCCAGGAAGAAAGGTTAGCACCTTCTGTGCATTCTTCCTTCCAGAGCAGATTGCCTGGCCAAGAATCTCTCTTCTCTTGTATATTGCTATTTTACAGTGCCTGTTGCTAGGTACAATAAAATGCTGTTTGCAAGATGGAATTTTTATTTATTTATTTATTTATTTATTTATTTATTTATTTATTTATTTATTTTTGCAAGATGGAATTGTAAACCTGGTCATTTAATTTTCGAAGTCCAAAAACCCATTTATACCGTGTACCTGATGACCAGTGTCTCTCATTTTACTGAGGGTGGTGGGTCTGTGGATACACATTGTGAATATTCCCAAGAGTTCTAGAATAGAACTCTTAAGACATATATCTTTAGGCTCTACCACCATTTAAAAATCATTATTTGGGCTTTACCACCATTCACTTTTAGAAAAACTACCTAAACTTTCTAATCCTTAAATTTCTTCATCTGGAGCATCAACCTCCCCACCCTACTTATTTAAAGAAGATTGCCGTAAAAGAATGAAATGAGAGAACATATGCTGAGGCACTTTTGAAAACCATAGTTCACCTTGATTAATGTATTACATAAATAAAATGTATCCTGTTTAATTCTGCTAATTTAAAGTAGCTGTAGCGGGATCCCTGGGTGGCGCAGCGGTTTGGCGCCTGCCTTTGGCCCAGGGCGCGATCCTGGAGATCCGGGATCAGATCCTGCGTCAGGCTCCCGGTGCATGGAGCCTGCTTCTCCCTCTGCCTGTGTCTCTGCCTCTCTCTCTCTCACTGTGTGCCTATCATGAATAAATAAAAATTTAAAAAAAAATTAAAGTAGCCGTAGCACTACACTGAAGCAAGGACTTAGAAATGATGGGACCAATTTCCCTGTTATGTATTAAAGGAAAAATAAGCCAAGATCTAATCATTCTTCTGGACATACATTTCAACAGTGAGATAGCTTCCTGGTAAAATGAATAATATCCTAGCCTCTAGTGTGCAGGGTGTGGCAGAGAAGTGTCTAATATGGAACTGCTGAAGCAAATAACTAGTTATCACAACAGCAGTTCTTTGTAATCACTGAAAAAGAATACTATTCCTCTGACAAGGATGTCAAAAGATCCGCCCAGCTCAGGGTTGCAGTATGCACTACTAGCTCCTTGGACAGCTGTGAGAAGAGTCTCTGGCTCTTTAGAATACTGTAAGTACTACTTTGTAGCTATTAAGTAATCTTTCCCCTGTTCTATTTTCTTTCTCTTAAATGCTAGTGTAGAAAAGTCAGAGGGTCCTCCTGTAAGTTTCCTTCCTTGTTCCTACCTCATCTGCAATTATATATATTTATATGTATATAAAATATATCCCCATATGAGTTAACAGATATTGTATACCCTGCCCTATGCTAGGTCACACTGAAGTGAGGGGTAGAAACGATGTGGTCCTATATAACCTCATTCTTGCGCTGGTGTATTGCTGAGGAGCTAATATAAGCACACTTGAAATACCTTTAGGAAATGATAATCAAGTGCTACAGTGTGTGAATTGTAAGTTATAGAGTTTTAAAAAGGGAGCTCACTAAGGTTTGAAGTTAGTTGGATAAACTTAAAGAGTGAGGTGGGTTTACTTTATTGCAGCAATATATGTAGTCCAGTTGGTTTATTTTAATGTAATTTGTAATTATAATTATTGTATTCTCTTTTGGAAGTATGAAAAGTGAAGAGATAAAGCCTGTCTGTCATATTTGGCTATATGACAAGGCTGGGAAATTGTTCATTGTTAAATCTCATTACAAGCTTGAATTTTTCAAGGTTCAGGGATTGGGGGTATAATTTTGATATGTTGGCTTTTTGTATCTTTTTATTCTATCTCTGCTACAAAACAGTAGTAATGCCTGTTTAGTTTGAGATATTTATGGAACCTGTTTGGCAAGAAGGCAATAGAGAAGTGTAAGTTTTATAAGAAACCCATGACATTGCCTACTTATGGAGTTAATTATACCCTTTCCTCTTCACCTTTGTCAATGGATACCTTGGTAAGCTTAAAAGTTTAGCCTCCCTGATGTAAAATAGAGTCCAGCTGAAAAAAATATTAACATGAAACTTGAGACACTTTTTTTGGTGTACATCCATGCATCCTGGCAAGAATAAGAACCATATTAAGTGGGGCATGTCTTACTGCTCATTTTAATTCATATCCATATTTCCTCATGGCTCCTTTTCCACCAGTATCTAAAGACATCTCCTTGGTCTTACTGATTGGGGGCAGTATACAAATGGCCATGAGCCTTGGAAATGTGGTCTATGCCATTGTTTCTCAAACTGAAGTAATTTGTCAGGATAAAATGCCTCTTAAAGGAACATTTTTTGAGATACTAGAGAATATATGTTTTGAGGAACACTGACTTAAAGTTATTTGAAATGTAAACATGTTTTCCAGTTTTAAGGTATCATTATTAAAGATATACAATATTTTATATAATTTATATAGGATTTAGGAATCCATGAGGATATATCCACAAACCCCAGGGTTCTTATCGCCCCAAATTGAGAAACACTGGTTTATGCCTATGAGATCTTTTATTGTTACTAATCAAATTATTCTGTATTAATATACAACTATATTTTTTGGAATTTATTTTAAAGGGATGAATTCTGAGCTGGTTCTGTACCCCCATTCAAGAGGAAGGATGGATCAATTTTAAGTGGATTGAAGCCTGCAACAGACAGCATCATCCAAAGGTGAATCTTGGAGTTGTATTTCAATTCATTGCTTGAGATAAAGTCTAGCATTTGTAAATGGGATGCTCTGGAAATGTGGACATCTTCAAAATTGAAATAATCCTTGTGTTAACTCAACAAACTTTATTGGGTCACAAACTGGAATAAATAACGAAACCAAAGACATGATTCCTGTTAAGGAGGATGCCAAAATGAACAGATCATTATGGTGTTGGGCAATTTGATGTATACTATAAAAATGTTGGGAAATTCTATGGGGCACAGAGGAAGAGTGGAGGAAACACAGTTACTGAATAAAGTGATGGCTAGGGGATTCCCTTGGTCAGTTTGCTGATAGAGTACATAAGCTGAGGGCTTACAAACACTAAGCCAGTAGTATTTCTTGCTTTTTGCAAATGCATTTTAATGAAGCACATATTTTCTTAAATAGTGATCACTTTTTAAGATTTATTTATTTATTTATTCCAGAGAAAGCAAGAACATGGGGGCGGGGGCAGAAGGCAAAAAAAGAAGAGATAAACGCAAGCATATTCCACTATGAGCACAGAGCCTGACCTGGGTTTTTTCTTTTTTTTTTTTTTAATAATAAATTTATTTTTTATTGGTGTTCAATTTGCCAACATACAGAATAACACCCAGTGCTCATCCCGTCAAGTGCCCCCCTCAGTGCCTGTCACCCATTCACCCCCTCCCCCCGCCCTCCTCCCCTTCCACCACCCCTAGTTCGTTTCCCAGAGTTAGGAGTCTTTATGTTCTGTCTCCCTTTCTGATATTTCCTACCCATTTCTTCTCCCTTCCCTTCTATTCCCTCTCACTATTATGTATATTCCCCAAATGAATGAGAACATATAATGTTTGGCCTTCTCCGATTAACTTATTTCACTCAGCATAATACCCTCCACTTCCATCCACGTTGAAGCAAATGGTGGGTATTTGTCATTTCTAATGGCTGAGTAATATTCCATTGTATACATAAACCACATCTTTATCCATTCACCTTTCGATGGACACCGAGGCTCCTTCCACAGTTTGGCTATTGTGGACATTGCTGCTATAAACATCGGGATGCAGGTGTCCCGGCATTGCATTGCTTCTGCATCTTTGGGTAAATCCCAAGTAGTGCAATTGCTGGGTCGTAGGGCAGGTCTATTTTTAACTCTTTGAGGAACCTCCACACCATTCCATTGCACCATTTCACATTCCCACCAACAGTGTAAGAGGGTTCCCTTTTCTCTGCATCCTCTCCAACATTTGTGGTTTCCTGCCTTGTTAATTTGCCCCATTCTCACTGGTGTGAGGTGGTATCTCATTGTGGTTTTGATTTGTATTTCCCTGATGGCAAGTGATGCGGAGCATTTTCTCATGTGCATGTTGGCCATGTCTATGTCTTCCTCTGTGAGATTTCTCTTCATGTCTTTTGCCCATTTCATGATTGGATTGTTTGTTTCTTTGCTGTTGAGTTTCATAAGTTCTTTATAGATCTTGGAAACTAGTCCTTTATCTGATAGGTCATTTGCAAATATCTTCTCCCATTCTGTAGGTTGTCTTTTAGTTTTGTTGACTATATCCTTTGCTGTGCAAAAGCTTCTTATCTTGATGAAGTCCCAATAGTTCATTTTTGCTTTTGTTTCTTTTGCCTTCATGGATGTATCTTGCAAGAAGTTACTGTGGCCGAGTTCAAAAAGGGTGTTGCCTGTGTTCTCCTCTAGGATTTTGATGGAATCTTGTCTCACATTTAGATCTTTCATCCATTTTGAGTTTATCTTTGTGAATGGTGAAAGAGAGTGGTCTAGTTTCATTCTTCTGCAGGTGGATGTCCAGTTTTCCCAGCACCATTTATTGAAGAGGCTGTCTTTCTTCCAGTGGATAGTCTTTCCTCCTTTATCGAATATTAGTTGACCGTAAAGTTGAGGGTCCACTTCTGGATTCTCTATTCTGTTCCATTGATCTATGTGTCTGTTTTTGTGCCAGTACCACTGTCTTGATGACCACAGCTTTGTAGTACAACCTGAAATCTGGCATTGTGATGCCCCCAGCTATGGTTTTCTTTTAAAATTCCCCTGGCTATTTGGGGTCTTTTCTGATTCCACACAAATCTTAAAATAATTTGTTCTAACTCTCTGAAGAAAGTCCATGGTATTTTGATAGGGATTGCATTAAACGTGTACATTGCCCTGGGTAACATTGACATTTTCACAATATTAATTCTGCCAATCCATGAGCATGGAATGTTTTTCCATCTCTTTATGTCTTCCTCAATTTCTTTCAGAAGTGTTCTATAGTTTTTAGGGTAATCTATATCCTTTACCTCTTTGGTTAGGTTTATTCCTAGGTATCTTATGCTTTTGGGTGCAATTGTAAATGGGATTGACTCCTTAATTTCTCTTTCTTCAGTCTCATTGTTAGTGTATAGAAATGCCATTTCTGGTCATTGATTTTGTATCCTGCCACGCTGCCAAATTGCTGTATGAGTTCTAGCAATCTTGGGGTGGAGGCTTTTTGGTTTTCTATGTAGAGTATCATGTCATCGGCGAAGAGGGAGAGTTTGACTTCTTTGTCAATTTGAATGCCTTTAATGTCTTTTTGTTCTGACCTGGGTTTGATCCCACCACCATGAAATCACGACCTGAGATGAAACGAAGAGTTGGATGTTTAAGTGACTGTGCCACCCAGGTGCCCCTAGAGTGAGTCACTATTTTTTTTTTTTTCATGGATTTGGGGTCAGAAGGAATGAGATACTGGCAAACTTCCAAGTAAGTTCTGAACTGAGAATAAGAACACCTAGTATTTGATTCTGACTTCATCCTTGATCAATTCACCATACATTGAAACTTCAGTGTCTAGGGATGGCTAATGAATTAAGACAGAGACTTGATTATCTCGATCCCTGAAAATGATATTTTGTCATTTGGAAAATTGAAGGCATTTAAGGTTTTTTTTTTTTTTTTTGGCATTTCTCTAAGTGGTTTTTATGTTTTCATTTCTGACTTTCTTCATTATAGAACCTTAATATACAGGATTGGAGGAAGTTTTCTGACCCTGGTTTTGTGCATTTTTTCCCATATCCCCCTTTAGTTTTTCTATGTATCTTTCTGTAACTTATCTACACATTTCTCTAGCCACCTCCCTAAATTGTAGAAGATAATAAAACCTAGGGTTGCTATGGCTGAACATTCATAATTTCTTTTCAGGATATCTGGGCCCTGGTTAGCAAGTGTATACCTGCACAGGAGTTTTTGACTTAAGTAAAGAATTTTATTTTATTTTTTTAAAAATATTTTATTTATTAATTCATGAGAGACCCACAGAGAGAGAGGCAGAGACATAGGCAGAGGGAGAAGCAGGCTCCATGCAGGCAGCCTGACATGGGACTGGATCCCGGGTCTCCAGGATCACACCCAGGGCTGAAGGCAGCGCTAAACCGCTGAGCCACCTGGGCTGCCCTAAGTAAAGAATTTTAAAAGTTGATCTGCTAAAATATTCTTATTTGTGAAAGTGTCCTGGGAGAATTGTTTTGCCAGCTTAAAGAGAAGAAAACTTATACCTCAACTGAGTGTGCTGTTCCCCAATTCTTATATGTTTGGATTGCAAAGACTTGATGTGTATGGTTGAACAGAGCTAATGCCTTCTGCCCCAAGTCTTACAAATTGGCTTGGATGAAAACTTGATTTATTCAATACCATAGTTTTGAGACATACTCTAGACAAATAGCACTTAACACTGGTGTCCCTAGAAATCAAACTCAAGTTGGATCTCAAGTATATGTTTGAGACTTAGCTGATCCACTGAATTTAACAAGTCAAACTTCAATGGCCATGCATCGTTATATATCATTGTATTTATGGCTTTGACTTGGCTGCTTTTATTGGTGATTTAGGCTTTACTTCATTGCTCTCTTCCTTGACCTTTCCAAATTAGAACACTGAGATGTGGAATGTTAGGCTCCTTGTATACTCTGTACAAATGAGTTTGATAAAGAACTTTCTTTTACTATTGATTCTTATATTGGAAATCAACTTTTGATTTCTTCATGTTAGGGTGAGAGATTGAAGCAAAATTTAAATTTTACCAGTGCTAGATTTCTTAGATGATGGGTAGACTTAAAAATTATTTTTTTGACCAACTTGAATGCTATTCTAGTTTCCCCAGAAATAATAGAAGCTATGCAGCAGACCCAAGTGATACCTTTTTATTGCATAAAATATATAATTGAATGCTTGTAACTTTCAAAATAGGGATATGGCTGGGAGATCAGTGTATATTACTGGGTTTTATTATAAAGTGTCTATATTACCTAATCCATAACTCTGAAAACTTTTAGCATACTATATTTTTACATTACTGGATCTCATAAAATATCTAGATTACTTTAATCCATAGCTGTGATAACTTCTGCATACTGTATTTTGTTAGTATGCTTGCCATTTTATAGTGTAATTGGTATGCTGTTACTCATAATCTATATATCATTAGAGTTTTCCAGCCCTACATGTCTCCTTTGACTGAAAACTGGCTATAAATCACTGCCTCCGTTTTATAATGGATTGAGTAGGTCCTTCCATATGGTCGGTGGATGAACAGGAATAAGAGTTTAAGTTGCTAATTTGAATAACTTTTTGATATTATGAATTCTTAATATTTGGGCCTCATGTTTCAACTTTAAAACGGACTACAATTAAATCTCTAAACAGAAAAGAAAAATCAAGTCTTTAGGTCAGATTTGCCAACAATGATGATACCTACTGTAGCAGAATCTGGAAAACAGAATTACCAGTTCTCAGATTCTATTTTGCTTGCTTTAAAAAAAAGCACCTCAATATGTAAGTCTTCAGAATCTATTGGCAGATTTAAAAGAAAAAACTTTCTTATTTTAGAGGCTTACAGAATGGTTTTGAAGATAGTACAGAGAGTTCCTGTATACCCCGCACCCATTTTACCTTATTGTTAACATTTTATAGTACTATGATACATTTGTCACAATTAGTGAACAAATATTGATACATTGTTGTTAACTAAAGTCCATACTCAACATTTTCTCAGTTTTTCTCTAATGCTCTTTTTATGTTCCAGGATCACATCCAAAATACCACCTTGCATCTAATAGTCATATTTTCCTTAGGCTCCTCTTAGTTATGACAGTTTCTCAGACTTTCCTTATTCTTAATGGCATTGACCATTTTGAGGACTAATGGTCAAATATTCTGTAGAATGTCCCTATATTGGAATTTGTCTGATGTTCTTCTCATGATTAGACTGGGCTTGAGTTTTTGGGAACAAGACCATAGCAGTACACTGCCATTCTTCTTTTCTCAAGTACATACTATCAATGTGACATATCACTGTTGATGTTGACTATTATCATTTGGCTAAGGTACTGTTTGCCAAGTTTCTCCACTAAACATATAAAATTATTTTTTCCTTTCCCATACTGTATTTGAAGGGAAGCCACTATGTACTTAAAGAATGGGAAGTTGTGTTCCACCTCTTTGATGGTTAGGGTCTACATAAGTTATTTGGAATTCTTCTGCACAGGAAATGTGCCTTTTCTTCCTTAATTTATGTACTTATTTGATAATTCATTTATAGCAATATGGACTCATGAATATTTATTTTATATTTTAGATAATAATTCATTATTACTTATTTTTGTTCAGAGTGTTCTAGCTTTGGCCTTTGGGAGTTCTTTCAGTTGACTCATTGAACACAACCCCATCCTTATTGAGCATTTTCTTACTTTCTGACATTACCAAGATGGTCTAGGCTCATTTGTATGTCTCTTATCCCAGTTTCTTCAAGGAGTCCTGATTCTTTTTATTGGAGAACAGTATTAGAAATCAAGATGTGAGTGTTATGTGTGCTCATTGCTCCTGGGTGTCATGGCTTCAAAACCTTCTGAGTTGATGAGACTGAGGAAATATACACATGGATATTAACTCATATGCATGTATTTATTAATATTTATATATGTAATCTTCATTTTAAGATAACCATGGGTTTATACAGTTGTTTCCAACTCTAACCCATTGCCCCATGAATTGTTATAGTCTCCTCTCTTTGCTTATCTGTTACTTCCCACTCCCAGCAGCCTGGCTTTGTTGGGAGATTTTTTTATGTTCATGTAGGGTAGATGAGAACATTGACAGTTGCCTCTATGGGTTGATTTAGGGAGATTTTAGCTATAGATTGATTAAAAGCTCCTGAAACTAAAAATGACTGTTTTATGCTAACTGGTTGTCCTAGTTTTGAAACATAGAATAGGTTCCAGAAACAAACCTTTCTTAAAAACTAGGATCTATCCCAAAATCACATTTTGCCCCTCATTTTCAGAATAAATTGCTTTGATACACTTAGGTAATCTGTTCCTTGGTTATGCATTTATTTTCTCAGTTTTTTCTGATAGTTAGAGTACCTTGAGAACACTGAGGTGGGAGGGAGGAGAAAGATGTGTTCTTATGTGAGGTAGGGAAAAATCCATTTAGTGAGCTCCAGCTACTTTTCCAAAGTACTAATATAAGATTCAAGGAGTAGATTTATTTCTTGGCAACATGTAATTCAAATGCAATTTTCAACAGTTTAATTTTATTTGATTTTATTCAAGCTAATGGGTATGCTGATTTTAAAGTGTTCTGATTAATGTCACAGGTATTGCATATAGAGTAGTAGCAAAATAATATAAATCTGTATTGGGCATAATTTTAATATTTATGTCAAATATTTGAGACACTGTTTCTGAAATCTGTATAACAAGTTTGACAGTAGGGAGCTGCTGCCTCACATTTTTTCTTTCTTCCTTCCAAAATTTATTATGAACATCTTCAGAAAAGTTGAAAAATTTGTTTAGTGAACACCAACATGTTCACCCCTTAGATCCTACGATTACTATTTTGCTGTAATTTGATTAAACTTTTAAATAAAAGATTTTATTTATTCATGAGAGATACACAGAGAGAGATAGAGTCAGAGACAGAAGCAGGTTCCACATAGGAAGCCTGATGTGGGACTTGATTCCTGGACTCCGGGATCATGCCCTGAGCCAAAGGCAGACACTCAACCACTGAGCCACCCAGGCATCCCATCTCTCTTGTGCTTTTTTAACGCCCTTAACCAAATTACCTTTTTAAGCTGCTGTAAGCTCTTGTGTACTGCATACCAATGCTATATTTTTTCATATGGCACAAAACCCATTTATATATTGTTTTCCTCTGTTCTTTTCTTTAAGCTCCAGGCAACAAAAGTAGTACTGCTGGCCACCAATCTGGCACTGAAATTCTTCTTTTTAATGTAGTCATCTAGATGATCTACACTGTTTTATGGTGAAATATAAATATGGTAAAAAATTTTATAGAAACCTCCTATACCCCTGACTAGCCTTGCCCATATCTCAGGGGCAAAAGACCTGAACTGAGAGACAATCTGGGTTTAGGTACTGGCCACCTACTTACTTGTTGTATAAATAACATTGATGGAATCTCATCTTCAGAGCTCCCCAGTTTCTTTATGTAGAGAATGAAATGTCTGATTACATGATCATAATACCCTTTTTAGCTGTGATGGTTCTGTGGCTTGGCAGTTTTGGAGTACTTGAATCAGCGGGCCAGCTATGCCACTTGGTTTTTAAGTCTAATGTATGTTGACATTTTGTTCAGCTATGAGATGAGTGATCAGCAGTCCCAAAATTCTTGTCAATGAATAAGGAACTCTAATACATGGTTCTGTATCCGTTCCAAATGTAACCATTTTTATCTGGCCTTAGATTCCCTCTTAGGGAAAAGGAATCTTCTTGAATATTTCATCACTATAATAACAAAACTAGAAGGCTTTGATCTAAAGCAACCATACTCTGTAAATATGGTTCAGAGTGGCTCAGAAGATCTGAGGAGACTGTGGAATAGTCATTTCCTTTTAGGTATCTTAATTAGGGTGTGTATAAATGAATTTGTACTTCAATCCATTAATTTAAAAATTCTTTTGGTACATTTACTTGTACATAGAACGTCCATTTACCATCATTAATGGGGTTTCAGGAAAGAGCAGACTAAATACATATAAATATGTATGAACTGCCATGTTTAACTGGAAGCCCGAATTTGGGAATAAAGTATCTAATTTTAAACTCGATAAGGATGGGAAGCATGTTGCCAAGAGATTTTGAAGCCCATTGAGCTCATATTGAGAACATCATAGAACACTGGTTTGGCGTCACTGTACATCTTCTCTAGAGAGTAGAGTTGAATAAGTGATCTTTCACATACTGTTGTTAGAACTTCTTTGATATTTATATAAAGGTCTTTATAATGGGAATTCCTGATCAGGAATCTGGAAGCCATACCTGGTACTTTACACACCATAACAAAGTGCCTTCAGGATTGTGTACTTGGTTTAGACCTGGCTCAGTGAGCTCCTATCCTATGGTAAAGGCGACTAGCCAATTAATAAAAATGGTCAAGGCGATTGTACTGTGAGGTAATAGTGGCAATTGGTCTGCTACCTTGCATCTTGGTTTCCACAAGAGGATGAACTTTAGGTTGTAAATTTGGTCAGCCCTTAAGATGGATATTGCTTTGACCCATATTTGCATTTCATTTTTCTGCACATGCCTAATCCTTCTGTGATACTGCTAGTACTTGATCTTATAAGACCTTAGGGAGACCAAACAGGCTAAAGAGGAGAGATAGGTTATGCCAATATGTAATGCTTTAGGTTAATGCTTCCAATTTCTTTTGTTGAAGATTTCTCAGCAGTTCTAGTGTCCTCCTGAGCTTTATCTTCTCAAGGAAATTCCGAGCATGTGAAACCTGAGGATTCCAAGTAGCTGTAGCAGTTTCACATTCAGCAGATCTTTCTTTTTGAGAATTTGGATAAGCTTCCAAATAATTTTTAAGATGATGGCTTTCAGACCACCTGGAAAAAAAAGATAGTTTGGGAAGCTCATCATTGTGGGAATTCCGTCTTTAGCTTTATGGACTTAAACTTCCTGTTTAAATCTACCATTTAAAACAGCATGGACCAGTTTTTATCAAGTCCTACAGTGGTTTCATTTTTTTGCATATCCATATATATTTTAACTTTATAGATGAGTTTGGCCTATTATTTCATTTATTCTTCAGAGCTAGGCTCCAGTGAAGTCTGTAAGGGCAAGCACACTTGATCCCCATTTCATAAACAAAGAACGAGAGATGCAAAACAATATATTACTTCCTTTCACATCTCATAGCTACTTAGAAAAGACTGAACAAATCTATGCCTTCTGATTAGCAGGCATTGAAATTATTTCCACTTTTCTCTGGCAGACTGGTAGTTAAGTGTTGAAGATTTGTTGATGCATAGTACCAACTCAATATATGTCATAGCCCTGTTTTGGCAGGCCCAATTCTATTGTCTTTGTCTTTGTCTTTGTCATTTCCTTGTTTTAAAAAGTTGAGGATTAGGGCGCCTGGGTGGCTTAGTCGGTTACGCCTCTGACTCTTAATTTTGGCTCAGATCATGATCTCAGGGTGATGAGAATGATCAAGTCCTACATTGGGCTCTGCACTGGGCATGGAGTCCGCTTAAAATTATCTCTCCCCTCTCACACTACTCCTCCCTGCTCTCCTACCTCTCCCCATTCATTCTTTCTCTCAAGAAATAAAAAAGTTAAGGGTTTTTAATTTGAAGAACCATAAAATTGTTGAGAGGTAGAATAACAGAGACCCAAGAGTCTGTGTAAGCTATTTACTGGTTTCCTAGCTTTCTGTATATTGTTTTTCCTTTTGCATATATTTGCTTAGCTGTTTTACTTTTTTATTTTTAAAGATTTATTTATTTATTCATGAAAGACACAGAGAGAGAGGCAGAGACACAGGCAGAGGGAGAAGCAGGCTCCATGCAGGGAGCCCAACATGGGACTGGATCCCGGGTCTCCAGGATCACACCCTGGGCTGAAGGCGGTGCTAAACCGCTGAGCCACCCAGGCTGCCCTTTACTGGTGTTTTTTTTTTTTTTTTTTTTTTTTTAAGATTTTATTTATTTATTCATAGAGACACAGAGAGAGAGAGAGGGAGGCAGAGACACAGGCAGAGGGAGAAGCAGGCTCCATGCAGAGAGCCGGACGTGGGACTCGATCCAGGGTCTCCAGGATCACGCCCTGGGCTGCAGGCGGCACTAAACCGCTGCGCTAACGGGGCTGCCCCCCCCCCTTTTTTTTTTTTTAAGATACTGGTGTTTTATATGTCTTTAACCATTCTTGATTTCTCTGAAATCCTGGGACTGTGGTGCCCCATTTATATAAGCTGTTCAAGAAATGTACTATGTAGATTGAGTAGAAAACAGTTTTGTTTACCTTGGCAATATTCTAGCATCTTCTTGCTTGCCATACAAGTTACAAGGGAGAAATGCTATAAAACTAGATGGAGAGGCACTCTCATTGAGGTAGATTGCTCAGTTCTTAAAATAGTGCTTATAAAAGAAACCTGAGGCAATGTGAAGAAGAATTCTTAACTCATGGGGTCAGATCACATGGGAGCTTTTGACTTGATGGCTCACTTGGTTGAGAAACTTCTATTTTCAACTCCTAGATTTCTTAAACCTCACTATATTTTATGATAAGAATACCAGGGTATTAATAATGCACCTTCGACAAATGCTCATCAGTGGAGACTGGAGAATAAAGCACAGTATGGGAATTCTGCTGATTTATTCAGCTCTAAATTGCTCTTTGAGATGAGGGGAAGTTCAAGGAACGGAGCTGGAATGAATAGAAGAATTTGCATGTTGCTAGGCTCATAGCTAGGATAATAGAGCACAATGCAGTTCTAAATCTTCACCCCTCAATCCATCTGAAGAAAAAGTCAAACACAGTTTAACTACTAGTTGCTAATTGGGAGAGACTTTCCTGGTGTTCTGCATTTCAGTAACTTATTTTTCTTTGATCTCTTCTCCAGATGTTCCTCAGAAGAATAGGCTTGTTGCTCTACAGTGTTAGTGACCCGTTCCCTTTGACGATCCCTAGGTGGAGATGGGGCATGAGGATCCTCCAGGGGAAAAGCTCACTACCACTAGGCAACAACCCTAGGCCAGGAGGTTCTACTACCAAGTTTTTTCCTTGGGCCCAGGGAGGAAGATGAAGTCTCAAAACAACCACCACACATTAGAGGTGGTAAGTTGTCTCTAAAGGCATGGTGAATAGCTATTAATTTTGATCTTGTATTACATTGCACTTAGCTTTCCACTGAGTTTGCTTCTGTCATTATCAACTGTGTCTGCTATGGTAAAAATAGCTTCCTTACTAACCTGGGAAGTGACTGGGTGTGAAATGGGTGAAAATAATATTAAGAGAGTAGCAGGCTGTATGAGTTAGGATGTTTACCGTGGGACTAGTGTGTGGTAGAGACTTACAGCTAAATTGTTCTTTCTTTTAGGAGAGCATGGGCAGTAACTGCCATGTCTGTGACATTGATCATGGTCAGATCGTCATTTTGGATCCTTGACCCCAAAGTCTTTCTTGAGGCCCCGTTGGAGAATTTTGACAATCGTTTACATACTTCAAGATACCTTAGGATGTCTTTGGGATAAAACATGAAACAAGCTGTTAGAGAAGATAAATAGGAGTTATATCATTTCTGCTGTACTTGATGATTGATGGAGCCTGACCAGAAATGGCATAAAGTTTCTATTGTCAGGTAAGACTTTGCATACTCTAGGGTAGTGATAAGAGAAGCTGATTAGGGGAATGTAGGCTGGAAGATGGAAATGACCATTCAGTAAGTAGTAAAACCTTGATTAAATAGATTTTGTACATACTATTCAACTAAGAGAATAAGACTATGATTTGATGGTGTTTCTAGTGTTATTAGGCAACACATTTTTCTGTCTTTGCCATAGTTTTCTATTCTGTTGAATAAAAGCTTCAACTTTATATGTTTCTAAGCATTGTACAGGCATTTTCTATAGCTCATTAATTTGAATCTTCTCATAACTCTTGCATAGTAATACTCAGTTAATAGTTGTATATGGCACTTATATGGTTTCCTTCTCATTTTTTATAGCTCCTGATTGTTCCCTTTTTATCTACCAAATCATTGTCTCCCAAAAGCAGTGCAGAGGGCAAGAAAGTGGAACATATCAAAGGAAGATCAACATGCCTGGCATGCTAGCATTTTAGAACATCAGAATGAAGTAAGTTGTTGGTGTTGTAATCCTGTGAGTATTATTAGAGCTCATAGCTGTTTGTTCTAGGTTTGTATGGGATGAGAGATGATAGTCTAACAGGGAGTTGGTATCCAATATGAGATCTAAGGATAACCATTAAACCTATATTACCAAATGGGTTCACTGAAGCAGCTCAAAGGTACTGCAGTCTGCATACCAGTTGCGTTCAAGTAATTGAGTCTCACCATGTCTCTTCTTTCTCTTCACTGCATAAATACTTTGCCATTCTTAGAAGCCTAAACCATAGAAACCTAAAACAAAAAAGTGTTTTTTGTTTTTGTTTTTGTTTTTGTTTTTTTGCTGAAAGTGTGGCTCTTTCTCACCTTCTCTTGTGAAAGAATCTATCTGCAGTTAAGATTTACTGTTAAAGGAAGCCCAGTCTTTGAAGCTGCCATCATACTTGTGAAGCATGTGAAAATGAAGTTAGTTTTTTAGGGGATGGGGAAAAGTGAAGATATAAAGGGAGAGGATTGACTGGGTGCTCTAAGGGTCCTTTTATAATTAGATATCTGTGGCATCTTGTTTGGTTCTTTTGGAAATCCTTGTAAAGAGTTGAAGCAGAATATTAAAAGGTACACTTTCTTTCTTGATTTTATTTATTTATTCATGAGAGAGACAGGCAAAGACACAGGCAGAAGGAGAAGCAGGCTCTATGCAGGGAGCCTGATGTGGGACTCAATCCCGGTACTCCGGGATCACGCCCTGAGCCCAAGGCAGACCCTCAACCACTGAGCCACCCAGGTGTCCCAACACATTCTGTATTTAAATCTTCTGCCATTCATTAGGTGTATGGCCTTTGTCAATCTAGAGTTTTTGGTTAGACTTATATGTGAATGTTAAATGAAATCATGTATGTATATACAGTGTTTAGTAGTCTCTGGCCCATGGTAAGTAAAAGATAATCCAAGAAATTTCATAAATTAATTTGACACAATACAGGTGACCACTTAAATCATCTAGTGGCAGACAGAGTTGCATGTTTTGGTTCTATTTAAGAAATTTGTAAGGTAAAGGTTTATATGTAGAAAACATCTATGCTGTTGTTGGTTATTATAATGATTATTACTGTTAGTAATATAAGTAGTATTAGTACTAATAATAGCTTATTTTAATTATTAATGCACTTTTTGTTGTCTTCTTTTTGTGATGCTTCTCATATGCCTCTGTGTCCCTTACTGTATTTTGTCTTTACTTCTTTCTTTCTCTGAATGTCTGCCTTGGCTTATCTCTTTCACTCAAAAGTGTGTATTTCTTTGCTTGTCTATTTCTTTTTTAAATCTCTTTGGTTGTCCTTCTATCTAAAGTGTGTCTTAGCCATTCCTTGATTATTTTGTTAGTTTCGTCTATGTGTATCTTTGTCTCCTTTTGTTTTTTGTTCCTAAGAGTGGTCTGTGCCTTGTCTTAGATGTCTCTCTCTAGTTTTTTCATTTTGTTTCTGATTCTCTTTGCTCTCCTAGATCTGGCTCTTCTTTCACTATTCTTCCCTTCGTGTCTCTGTGTCACATGCTGTGTCCTTTTTGTTTATTTCTTGTTCTGCCTATACCTCTCTTCTCTTACTGTTGTGAACTCTGATTGTCTTCCCTTCCTCTTCATGTTGGTTTGACATTTCACCTTTTCCTCATTCTGGGCTTCCCTTTCTGCTTTTTCTACTCATTATCCCACATTTCTCTTTTATATGTATTTTTTTCTGCCTCTCTTGGGGGCAGTTTTCTCTCTTTTCTCCTGATCAGTGTTTCTTTGTTCTTTGTGACTTTCCATTTCAGCATTCATCTCTGTTCTCTTCTTTCTTCTCTGCTTTCCCCCTTCTGCTTACCTTTGAGTATTTCAGCCTTTTTATGTGTCTGTGTTTACCCCCTTTGGCTTTATGGAGTCCTCTTGAGTCCTTGCATATTTTGTGCATTTCTATGGTCACGTGTGTGTGTTTGTGACAGAGGGGTTTCCTAACCCCTTCCCAATAGGAACTGAGTGCCAGCTATCAAAATAAGCATTGCAGAGCTGTTCATTATGCCAGGACACCCTATGAGATGATCTAAGAACTATGATGGACAGAAAGTGGAAGGCCCATAATGGATAGAAGGCCCAACGTAAAATAAAGATGGTCTGAGACTTGTGGCCTGAAGACAAGCATGGAAAACCTGTGTTTCAAGATAGATGGAATCCTCAGGCTTGAGACCATCATGGCTCTGGCTATGATTGAAAATGGTGGCCCTTGTTGGATAGAAGACCTGTCTGAGTTGGATGGAAAGTTCAAATCTTGAGTTAAATAGGAGTTCAAAGACCCAGAGTGGGAGACTGAAGGCTTAAGCATGGGGACTAATGAAATGTCTGAGACCTAAGACACAAGGTCTAAGTGAGATAAAAACCTAAGATCCAAGGATGGAAGGCCCCAGAGGACTCCTGCCTTTCTAGATGGACAGAAGGCTGAAGAGAAAGATATATCAAGACTAATCAGGTGGGCAGCTAGAAGCCCATGACACAGAATCCGGGAAGGAAAGAAGCCCCAAGACCAGAGGAAATCCTAAGATGAGAACACAAAACACCAGCTTTTTTCTGTTCCTGTCCTCCCTACTCATGGACATTTTCAGTTCTCCCTTTCCAGTTCTTACATTTTCACATAAACCCACTTGTTGTGAGAAGCCCTTTTTGATGTTGCTATTGCCTTCAGGAGCCATATCTTGAGATTGGCAATATTATGCTTGGGCCAGTCTTAAGCCAATTTTTATCACAGTTTTGAGCCATTTATTAAGTGTTTATTTTTTAAATTTCCATTTCTCTTCATCTCTACTTCTGGAGAGAGACATATAGGTAACATTGTATTTCAGTTCTCCCTTTTCCTTAGAAGCTCTAGGCTGATAAGCAAAGGCAAGCGTCAGGCTGTTGGGGGAAAAAAAGTGCCAGGCTATCTAGAGAAAATGTGAAGAGATGTTCCAGGCCAATGAGAAGAATTAGACAAGGAGTACCCAGATATGCCAGCCTGTTGAGAAGCACCAGCCTGCAACACCTTTCTTCTTTGCTCTTGGGTGAGCGGGATTCTTGGGGTTTGGGATTCCTAGTGATGGTTATAAAATTGGGCCTGGGACAGAGTAAGGCCCCAAGGAGACAGTTTGAACTCCCTGCTTATAGTAGTGGCCTAATAATTTGGGAGATTGTGCCAACACTGCTTCTGGGTTTAATACCCACCTCTAGGCTTAAAGGTGAGAGAATTTGGGAAGATTGAGCATGTTTAATCCTTTACTTGATTTTTTTTTCCTACCTTACCATGAGAAGATAATTATAAGTAATTGAGAATATATGTGAAAGCATTGTAACACACAGAAAACACAAGGCATTCTTAGTAATACTATATTGGCAGCCATGCACAGCTAACATTTAAAGTGCACTGTCAGTTGTGAAGCATTATATAAATCAGGAGTCATCATACCCTTTCCATAAAGGGTCAAATGGTAAATATTTTAAGTTTGTGGTCCAAATGGTCTCAGACATCTTTTTTTTTGTTTTACAACCCTTTAAAAAGGAAGAACTATTCTTAGCTTGTGAACCAAGTAGATTTGGTCTGGCAGCCATGGTTTTATCACCTGTGATGTAAATACCAGGGACAATGTGCTGAATAATATTTTTTCTGGGTGTCTGTCCCTATGCTAGGCACTAAGGATACAATAATTATTGATGATCACACCTTGGTGACCTGAAGAAAAATATGTGAACGTGCTTTGTAAATTATAAAGCACTTAAAGGTTTATGAGTTTGATTTGATCAACAAATACTGATTACATAGTAACTCTATTCTACTGTACTAGACACTATAGATTCAAAGATTAAAAGAAGACTGAATAAAGTACTTTGTCAAGTCTGTAATACTATGCAGAATTGTTTGATTAGGAATTGTTTGATAAACGAATAACTCCTGTATTTGTGGCCATTGTGTTTCTGCTGCTCTGGTAATTTTAAGTAAAAATACAGTATTCCAGGTAGCAGAGAAACAAACACATGGAAACTGCTTTGAAACCATAAGATACACTACAAACACAAGGGATTAAGCTATTGTGAGCACTTAAAATGTGCCAGATACATGCTAGGTGCTACAGATTGTCAAAGGGAGAAAGTGTTATTATGGAATTAAAAATTTCAGATCATGAAGGGCATATTAAAGTGTTTTAAACTAAAGCACTATATAAATACCAGTGGGTTATATGTTTATTAATCGATGAATATTATCTTTTACGGGCCAGGTACTGTTTGAGTACTGTGAAATCCAAGATAATGCTCCCATGTAATAAGAGGTAGGTTTATGTCCTAGACTAGTTAGATGTAAAGAATTAGATATTGTTTATTTTAATCAATCAAGGCTTTACTGGGCATATCTAAATTATCACCAGTGTATTTTCCTAGGTGACAAGAAATTAGAATGATTGAGAATGCCCTTGCACTTTCTTTCTTTTTTTTTTTAAGATTTTATTTATTTATTCATGAGAGACCCAGAAAGAGAGAAACAGAGACACAGGCAGAGGGAGAAGCAGGCTCCATGCAGGGAGCCTTATGTGGGACTCAATCCCAGGATTCCAGGATCACGCCCTGGGCTGAAGGCCGACACTAAACCGCTGAGCCACCCAGGTGTCCCCACCCTTGCACTTTCTGGAGTGCTATATAAGTGTAAGATATTAGCTGTTTTCTGTGTGAATAAAACCTTTCTGTGAGATAGGCATTTTCTCTACAAAATTCTCATTTTGTGCTTGACATCCACTATGATGAAGGTAGTATGAATAGTTATACAAACTGAGGGTTTAGGTACTTGTTGAATTAATGAATATCCTCAGTTGCTTAATAGGTGAACTCATTATTACAGGCACTATAGAGATACACAGACTTAATATTTCATTGTGCTTACAGTTGAAAATAAAACAATATATGTTAGTATTTTGGGAAGTCTACAGCACCGTGTAAGTTTAACTATTTTCTAATTCGGTGCTGAGTAGTAGTATAAATTATATCACAGTCATCATTATACTATGAAAAAAGTTGAAAATTTTTTAAGGAAGAATTGTTAACTATTGAACACTCTGAATATAATATATAAAGGATTAAATATCTGATAAATGTAAAACTGGATAATAATTGTCTATTATGTGCCAATCTCCTTGCTAGGCATTGGGAATGTGAAGATAAACCATCTTTATTGTTTCCTGGGTAGCAGCAGATAATGTATAAAATAAATTTAAAAGTTCTTAAACTGCCATACATATAAGAAATACCTGATGAATTATTTATTATTTATTGATTATTTACCTTCTTTTATCCCCAGAGATAGCGGCTAGGGATGTAAAAACTCATTATCAGAGATCTGTGTAAATTTATAAAGCCTCGTGTTCTATAAGGAAATAACTTGGCTTAATGAGTGATTACTGGTTACTTTCTTTAAAAGAGCTTATTTAATAAAAACATGGGAAAAATGCCATTGTGCCAGGCAGAATGCTAAATGCTGAGCTCTGTGGAAAGATAAAATCTCAGAAATGTACTTGCTCCCAGGCCTGGCTGAAGAGATGGGAAATATTTTTAAGAAGCAGGGTGTTACAATCCTCTATCAGTCTTTAAAATGTTCAATGCTGAAGGTGGAGGTGAATTATTTCCACCTTGGCCTGGCTTGAGTCATTAAAGGAGTAAAAATAAATCACTAAGGTTTGCTTTTAGATTCATTTGATATATACATCATTTTTTATGTGGAATACATCATTCTAGATCCTAAGAGAATTGAAATGGGCCAAGTTAAGAGCGCATTAGAATAAAGATTATAGATGAAGATAAGAAAATATCATTGAGTTTTGAGTAAATATTTTAATGCTTATGTTCTGGAAGGTATTATGCTAGATAAATTCGTTGAATGGGTCTGGTCCAGAAAACCCATGGACTTGTCTTGGAGATTAAAAAAATAGAAAAATAAGGCACATGGTTCTTTTAAAATTAAATGAAGACATTACTCCTAGTTCTAGAGAGTCCCAATGTCACATGCTCATTGACCTAGTTTGAAGCCAGCAGACTGATAAAAGGGCACCTAGGGCTTACCCTTGAATTAATTAATTTACTATTCTGTTTTTATTATAAATGAATGACTTAAGATGAGAATTGAGATAAAACAACTAGTTTTAAAACATTTGCATATTGGCCTGGCTTAGAGTCAGAAAGCACCTTGAGCAATAGATTTTTTTCTAGATTTTCCATATTTTGTAAAAATTTATTGACTGAATAAAGTACTGTTCTGAAATGGTGCAATTGAAGAAATGTAAAGGTCCTTGACCAAAATGTAATTTAATCTCATTAGCTTTTGGTGGAAACATAAGAATAAATTTAATAAGAGAATGCAGTTCTTTCATTAGTTGAAAAAACTTTTTTTTTTTAAAAAACTTTATTGAGCAGCTGTGACATTAAGACACTAAGAATAAATGATCACCTTCTCTTTGGCATGTTTTGTAGAGTAGGAATAAGAGAGGACTTTCTATTCATACAAACATCAAAGAAGGTGATGTTAAATTGGAATGGATCTGGTATGAAAGGCACTTAATTTATTTTGGAGATTCAGTAAAACAAAACAAAACAAAACAAAAAAAATGGAATGAAATTCTTCCTTAAATGGAAGTGTCTCTTTCAAGGCATTCTCTTAATTGCTAGACAGAAAACAAAAAAGATCATGACTGAAAGAAAGTTGATTTTTTTTTATTAGCTTAGAGACTAGAATATGAGAGGTTACTGTTCATTTCTTCATTTCTTCATTCTACAGGGTTGAGTGCCTGTTATGTATAAGGTGTTTTGCTATATTCCCAGTTTGCCCCAGAGACAAGAAAAAAATGAATGCTTTCCTAGAGAACATTTAAACTTTCCTTTTGGTTTGTTTTGTGGTAGGGACATGGCTCAGTGCTTAGTACCTTAATAATGTTGTGGTTTTTAATTCCTTTTCCATGTTTCTTTTAGTACTCTGGCCACTACAATAAGCAGGGTTTTCAATTGAGCTAGCTTTTTAAGTATCAGGAACTTTCCTTATAGTAGACACTTTATTTTTACCGACCCATCCCTCAGGAAAAATGGCTGTTTTTGTATTAAATGTTGCCATTAAAATGGCTTTTTTTGTATTAAATATTAAAGCCACTGCTGGGCAGGAGGAGGGATGACAACTAATTCCCAATCCCCAGTCTCACTGGTAACAGCCTTGAGAAAGCACTCATACTCAGGCCACAATTGGTTTTGAAATGCATTTACCAGTTTTATCTGCTTTTAATTCTTTACATTTTACATACTGACAAATAAACACTGCCTAAATAGATCTCTTTGAAGAACGATCCTCAGATGGTACATAACATAATGGGAGAGACATGATTTCTCTTTTGCAACAGCTTTGCAACTTAACCTTTAGAAATCTCACCATCAAAACATGTTTCAGGAAAGGATTTCTTAGAGTGGAATTATGTCAGTGAATAAAAATAGCTTAACAATTTTACCATGTTTAATTTTTAAGAATAGAAATTGGAAATAATTGGCAAAAATTTGAGGTAAACAACAACAAAAAATTCTCAATCTAGGCCTAACTGGGTTTTGACCTTTTCTATTTTTAAATCACTCATAGAGGGTGGGATTAGGAGGAAGAGTGAAAGAAAAGGTCAAACCAGTCTCTAAGGGCAGCCTGCTTGTGCTTTGGATTGGTTTTAAGAGCATTACTACTTCCAAATCTAACTAGGGGATTGCCTTTTTTCAGTTTAATGCAATTCCAATAACTAGTCATTGTTGAGATGAAGACACAGTACTTTCTCCCCACTCATTTCTATAAGTTTTTGAGAAACATTTTTGGGCTAAATGGTTATCAACTAAATACTAATGTTTGGCTTTTAATATGTGGTATTAGCTGGATTCTGTAACACTTGTATTTTCAGGTTGGGGTTGGGGAATGCATTATTGGAAATTGGAAAGGAGAAAGTAACTAAAAGCCTTCCTTTCACAGTTTCTGGCATCCTAAGACTACCCCTACTGATAAGGATAAGAACATGCTGTCATCTGATTTTTATGGCATAAATGAAATTGAACAAAACAGTTTTTTAAAGGAAATTGCTTCGTCTTTACCTTTGTACCTAAAAGGGAATCTATGCCAATACTTCGATAAGTGGGAAGACTTATGACTGGACTTATGACTTGGACTTATGAACTGATGTGAAATGCAGAACCTTTGAGCTTTAAGTGTTTTGAAGATTGAAAAATCTTGCTCAGCATCAGTGACCACAAAAACAATCTAAAGCCATCTACATGTCACAACTGAAACAAATTGGGGAATGTGTTTTCTAATGTCAAATAAAATGTAATGTTTTGAAATTTTTGTATTTTGATGTGACAAGTTCTACCTCCGTGTTCCTAGATACACTAGTAATCTCATTTTTTTCCTACCTTAATCACCCAGCTTGGATAAATGGTTTGAGGTCTCATTTGTTTATTACTTCAGTTGCTTTGGCCAGGGATACTGAGATGTACAACCTAATAGAAAGATGTGAGAAGCAAAAAACTATTTAGGTACCAGGGTGATACAGGAGTAAGGCATAACAAGACTTTTTCTAAGGATGTGGAAAGTAGGATGTATTCAGGAAGGAAATCACTATAATTAATGAATCCTGACTTAGTCAATGGATTTTTGGTGTTCGTAGAACTCTGAATGATTAAATACTGTATTGTTAGATTGGTGACTTCACAGGCATATGACTCCTTGCAGTGCTTACAGGCAGGAGTTTCTATTCCTTTTTTGACAAATACTGTCTTTGAAGAAAGTCTTAAGTCCTTATGGGCCAAGTGAGTTCAGCACATGTGCGTGGAGAACTCATTATAACCTTGTAATACATGAGTAGGGTGTCAGGTGATAAAATTGACACATGTCATGGTGTGTTGCTTCTGAAAGAGAATGGACCTCGGTAATCCTTGCTGATTTATTTTCATTTCCCTACAGGGCTATTTCTGTTGGACAGGGATAAGTTGGTGGGGGAAAAGTGGAGAGGTTAGGAAAGAGTTCCTCAAAAAAAAAAAAAAAAAAAAAAGAGTTCCTCCTGAGGTTATTCTTGGGTGTCTAATGAGGCTTTGACTTCGTTGGCAGCTGATTCCCTCATGGGCTGACTTAACCAGTCTTCTTGTCATTTGCTCTGCTTACTCCTGGATTTGTGGTACCATCAGTGTTCAAAATTCTAAATTTCCTCTCCTCATATGGAGAGGAAATGAAAAGCACCATATATTCTGCTTAATGAGAAGTTGGATACGGCAATTTTAAAGGGTCAGCAGAAATACTTAGAAAATGTTAAGGCATATGGTAGTATTTTCCAGCTTTTGTATTTTCTGTGGGAAAAGGGTGAAGTGATTTATGTGTGTGCCTGGTCGTGTTTTGTTCCAGGCCAAAGCCACACCCATAGATTAATTTGTCCCTCTTGTCAGATTGCTATTTTACTCTTGGTTGGAGAAGTTTTCCTCAGTTATTTCTTTGGAAAAGGTAATGTTACTGGGACTAGTAGACATAGGCAACCTTCTACCATTTCGGTTTAAAAGTTGTATAATTAACGTTG
Organism: Canis lupus familiaris; assembly: GCF_011100685.1. NCBI lineage: Eukaryota > Metazoa > Chordata > Mammalia > Carnivora > Canidae > Canis > Canis lupus. Next base: position 57,463,332 of record NC_049260.1, on the reverse strand, counting down.
GGTCTAAAATTGAGCCAGCCATTCTGTTCACAATGAGTAGGCATAAAAACTGCTAGTTGTAGGAGCAACTTTTATTTATTTTTTAAAAATTCAATTAGCCAACATCATTAGTTTCAGATGTAATTTTTTTAAGGATTGTATTCATTTATTCATGAGAGACACAGAGAGGCAGAAACCTAGGCAGAGGGGAAAGCAGGATCCCTACAGGGAGCCCAATGTGAGACTTGATCCCAGGACTCCAGGATCATGACCTGAGCCAAAGGCAGGTGCTCAACCACTGAGCCACCCAAGTGTCCCAGTTTCAGAAATAGTTTTCAATAATTCATCAGTTGCATGTAACATTCAGTGCTCATCACATCATGTGCCCTCCTTAATGCCCATCACTTATTTACCCCAACCCCCCACCTCCCCTCCAGCAACCCTCAGTTTGTTTCCTATAAAGAGACTTATGATATGCTTCCCTGTTTTTATTTTATTTTCCTTTCCCTTCTCCTATGTTCATCTGTTTTGTTTCTTAAGTTCCAAATATGAGTGAAACACAGTATTTTTCCCTGACTCATTTCACTTAGTATTATACCCTTTAATTCCATCCACATCCTAGCAAATGACAAGATTTCTTTTTTTTTTTTTTTTGATAACTGTTGGCTATTGTGGACATTGCTGCTATAAGTATTAAATACCTAGTGCAAATGCTGGGTCATTGGTTAGTTCTATTTTTAACTTTGAGGAAATTCATTCTGTGTTTCAGAGTGGTTGCACCAGTTTGCATTCCCACCGATAGTGTAAGAGTGATAAATCCCCTTTCTTGGAGTCCTCACCAATAGCTGTTGTTTCCTGAGTTGGTTTTCTTTTTTTAAGATTATATTTTTTCATGAAAGACCCAAAGGCAGAGACAAATCAGAGGGAGAAGCAGGCTCCCTCCAGAGAGAGCCTGATGCAGGACTTGATCCTGGGATCCCGCCCTGAATCAGAGGCAGATGCTCAACCACTGAGCCACCCAGGCGTTCTTGTTTCTTGAGTTTTTAAATTTAGCCTTGCTGACCAGTGTGAGGTGGTATCTTGTGATTTTTTATTTGTATCTCCCCGATGAGGAGTGATGTTGAACATTTTTTTATGTGTCTGTTGGCCAATTCTATGTCTTTGGAGACATGAAATTCTGCCCATTTCTTGACTGGATTTTTTTTTTGGGGGGGTGTTGAATTCTTTATAGATTTTGGATACTAGCCCTTTATCTGATAAGACATTTCCAAATATCTTCTCCCATTCTGTAGATTGCCTTTAGTGATAAAGGTAATTTTTAAGGTTTTTTTTATTGCCATCATTTCCTGGGTTTGCCACAGTCTTTCTCCTGGTATCAGCATTCATAATGGTTATGTGCCATTTAGCCACTCTGATTTCTTTTTTTTTTTTTTTTTTCTGATTTCTTTTCCATGTGTTCTCTGGATCAAAATCATAACTTCTCTAGAGTGCTAGAGTGATGGAAGTTTTCATCACTTGAACGCATAAGGAAAGATCAAAGGAATAGGAGAATATAGAGTAGGGTAGCAAGTTGGATTTGAACAGACTTGGAAATAGCTAACTACTTAATTAGAACCTATCATTTCTATGGGGGAACTTAGTGGTGAGGATGCAGAATTCGCAGGTAGAATGAGAAAACTTCCTCTGGAAGAAAAATAGATGGAAGAGGAAGTTAAAGGTAGGATGGATTTTGAGGATTTTGAGACTTTTACAATCTATGAGAAGCAATTAGATCTGTCTTCCCAAACCTAGAATACATCTGTTTCTTTTTCCGAATTTTAAAATTTTATTAATTTTTAAAAAAGATTTTATTTATTTATTAATGAGAGACACACACAGAGAGGCAGAGACAGACATAGAGAGAAGCAGGCTCCATGCAGGGAGCCCGACGTGGGACCTGATCCCGGAACTCCAGGATCATGCCCTGGGCCGAAGGCAGACGCTCAACCACTGAGCCATCCAGGCGTCCCCCCACTTTTCAGAATTTTTTAAAACAGTCAATGATTCTGAAAATATCTCTGGAATGCCATCTACGTTTTGAGAAAAGAGGAAGAGTTGTGGATTCCATCTATGATGAACTGTTGTGCCTTCCCATTCACATGGTACACTGGGCAGTTAAGAAACTGCTTTTATGACTCTGCAGATAGTTTCATCTGTGTAATGTGGTGGTTTTATTCCTTCACTCCAATTGAATTCCATTGTATTTTGTGCAGGATGGTGTTAGCCATGTAATTCTCAGAGTAACTGGAATTGTGTATATAAATGCACATAATAAAGATGAGGCACCTGAAGTATAGAGAACATGATTTGCTTAATGTCACGATACAAACATAGCTGAGGTGAACTCAGGTCTAAGATCACTTGATATCTAGATTAAGGATTTTCTCACTACATATTCCATATAGCCTCTTTTATGAGAAGGGAAACATTTTTATAAGAAGAGTTTGGGTTATGAATAGCTTATAGTTGGGACTAGCTCTCCCTAATTATTAATGAACTAACCCTTACAGAGTACTTCATGTCATTATGTTTATGGAGACTTACAGACTACCCAAAGTCAGGATTATAGTAATTGTACAGCATTCTTGGAATCATTGCCTGAATTTATATTTTGCTGTTGCACATTTATCTGATTAGGCTGATTAACCAGATACCAGTGCCATTTAGTTGCCTTTATAACCCTTGCCTGTATTCTGATCCTTTCTCACCTTAGTGTTTACAGTTTTACCTTGCCAAATTCTACCTGTCCATTTCCTAATATCCCTGGAATACCACAATCTCACTTTTATAGAGCTAGCCTTGCAAATAGGTAGAGCTATATAGTGCCTATGTGGTGTGACTTCCAAGGTACAAGAAGGCCTTATTCTCTTTTTTTTTTATTTTATTTTATTTTATTTTATTTTTTTTTATTGGTGTTCAATTTACTAACATACAGAATAATACCCAGTGCCCGTCACCCATTCACTCCCACCCCCCGCCCTCCTCCCCTTCTACCACCCCTAGTTCGTTTCCCAGAGTTAGCAGTCTTTACGTTCTGTCTCCCTTTCTGATATTTCCCACACATTTCTTCTCCCTTCCCTTATTTTCCCTTTCACTATTATTTATATTCCCCAAATGAATGAGAACATATAATGTTTGTCCTTCTCCGACTGACTTACTTCACTCAGCATAATACCCTCCAGTTCCATCCACGTTGAAGCAAATGGTGGGTATTTGTCATTTCTAATAGCTGAGTAATATTCCATTGTATACATAAACCACATCTTCTTTATCCATTCATCTTTCGTTGGACACCGAGGCTCCTTCCACAGTTTGGCTATAGTGGCCATTGCTGCTAGAAACATCGGGGTGCAGGTGTCCCGGCGTTTCATTGCATTTGTATCTTTGGGGTAAATCCCCAACAGTGCAATTGCTGGGTCGTAGGGCAGGTATATTTTTAACTGTTTGAGGAACCTCCACACAGTTTTCCAGAGTGGCTGCACCAGTTCACATTCCCACCAACAGTGGAAGAGGGTTCCCTTTTCTCCGCATCCTCTCCAACATTTGTGGTTTCCTGCCTTGTTAATTTTCCCCATTCTCACTGGTGTGAGGTGGTATCTCATTGTAGTTTTGATTTGTATTTCCCTGATGGCAAGTGATGCAGAGCATTTTCTCATATGCATGTTGGCCATGTCTATGTCTTCCTCTGTGAGATTTCTGTTCATGTCTTTTGCCCATTTCATGATTGGATTGTTTGTTTCTTTGGTGTTGAGTTTAATAAGTTCTTTATAGATCTTGGAAACTAGCCCTTTATCTGATATGTCATTTGCAAATATCTTCTCCCATTCTGTAGGTTGTCTTTGAGTTTTGTTGACTGTATCCTTTGCTGTGCAAAAGCTTCTTATCTTGATGAAGTCCCAATAGTTCATTTTTGCTTTTGTTTCTTTTGCCTTCGTGGATGTATCTTGCAAGAAGTTACTATGGCCGAGTTCAAAAAGGGTGTTGCCTGTGTTCTTCTCTAGGATTTTGATGGAATCTTGTCTCACATTTAGATCTTTCATCCATTTTGAGTTTATCTTTGTGTATGGTGAAAGAGAGTGGTCTAGTTTCATTCTTCTGCATGTGGATGTCCAATTTTCCCAGCACCATTTATTGAAGAGACTGTCTTTCTTCCAATGGATAGTCTTTCCTCCTTTATCGAATATTAGTTGCCCATAAAGTTCAGGGTCCACTTCTGGATTCTCTATTCTGTTCCACTGATCTATGTGTCTGTTTTTGTGCCAGTACCACACTGTCTTGATGACCACAGCTTTGTAGTACAACCTGAAATCTGGCATTGTGATGCCCCCAGATATGGTTTTCTTTTTTAAAATTCCCCTGGCTATTCGGGGTCTTTTCTGATTCCACACAAATCTTAAAATAATTTGTTCTAACTCTCTGAAGAAAGTCCATGGTATTTTGATAGGGATTGCATTAAACGTGTATATTGCCCTGGGTAACATTGACATTTTCACAATATTAATTCTGCCAATCCATGAGCATGGAATATTTTTCCATCTCTTTGTGTCTTCCTCAATTTCTTTCAGAAGTGTTCTATAGTTTTGAGGGTATAGATCCTTTACATCTTTGGTGAGGTTTATTCCTAGGTATCTTATGCTTTTGGGTGCAATTGTGAATGGGATTGACTCCTTAATTTCTCTTTCTTCAGTCTCATTGTTAGTGTATAGAAATGCCACTGACTTCTGGGCATTGATTTTGTATCCTGCCACGCTACCGAATTGCTGTATGAGTTCTAGCAATCTTGGGGTGGAGACTTTTGGGTTTTCTATGTAGAGTATCATGTCATCGGCGAAGAGAGAGAGTTTGACTTCTTCTTTGCCAATTTGAATGCCTTTAATGTCTTTTTGTTGTCTGATTGCTGAGGCTAGGACTTCCAGTACTATGTTGAATAGCAGTGGTGAGAGTGGACATCCCTGTCTTGTTCCTGATCTTAGGGGAAAGGCTCCCAGTGCTTCCCCATTGAGAATGATATTTGCTGTGGGCTTTTCATAGATGGCTTTTAAGATGTCGAGGAATGTTCCCTCTATCCCTACACTCTGAAGAGTTTTAATCAGGAATGGATGCTGTATTTTGTCAAATGCTTTCTCTGCATCCAATGAGAGGATCATATGGTTCTTGGTTTTTCTCTTGCTGATATGATGAATCACATTGATTGTTTTACGGGTGTTGAACCAGCCTTGTGTCCCAGGGATAAATCCTACTTGGTCATGGTGAATAATTTTCTTAATGTACTGTTGGATCCTATTGGCCAGTATCTTGTTGAGAATTTTTGCATCCATGTTCATCAGGGATATTGGTCTGTAATTCTCCTTTTTGGCGGGGTCTTTGTCTGGCTTTGGAATTAAGGTGATGCTGGCTTCATAGAACGAATTTGGAAGTACTCCATCTCTTTCTATCTTTCCAAACAGCTTTAGGAGAATAGGTATGATTTCTTCTTTAAACGTTTGATAAAATTCTCCTGGGAAGCCATCTGGCCCTGGACTCTTGTGTCTTGGGAGGTTTTTGATGACTGCTTCAATTTCCTCCCTGGTTATTGGCCTGTTTAGGTTTTCTATTTCTTCCTGTTCCAGTTTTGGTAGTTTGTGGCTTTCCAGGAATGCGTCCATTTCTTCTAGATTGCCTAATTTATTGGCGTATAGCTGTTCATAATATGTTTTTAAAATCGTTTGTATTTCCTTGGTGTTGGTAGTGATCTCTCCTTTCTCATTCATGATTTTATTAATTTGAGTCTTCTCTCTCTTCTTTTTAATAAGGCTGGCTAATGGTTTATCTATCTTATTAATTCTTTCAAAGAACCAACTCCTGGTTCTGTTGATCTGTTCCACAGTTCTTCTGGTCTCGATTTCGTTGAGTTCTGCTCGAATCTTTATTAACTCCCTTCTTCTCTTGGGTGTAGGATCTATTTGCTGTTTTTTCTCTAGCTCCTTTATGTGTAAGGTTAGCTTTTGTATTTGAGTTCTTTCCAGTTTTTGAATGGATGCTTGTATTGCGATGTATTTCCCCCTTAGGACTGCTTTTGCTGCATCCCAAAGATTTTGAACGGTTGTATCTTCATTCTCATTAGTTTCCATGAATCTTTTTAATTCTTCCTTAATTTCCTGGTTGACCCTTTTATCTTTTAGCAGGATGGTCCTTAACCTCCACGTGTTTGAGGTCCTTCCAAACTTCTTGTTGTGATTTAGTTCTAATTTCAAGGCATTATGGTCCGAGAATATGCAGGGGACAATCCCAATCTTTTGGTATCGGTTCAGACCCGATTTGTGACCCAATATGTGGTCTATTCTGGAGAAAGTTCCATGTGCGCTTGAGAAGAATGTGTATTCAGTTGAGTTTGGATGTAAAGTTCTGTAGATATCTGTGAAATCCATCTGGTCCAGTGTATCATTTAAAGCTCTCGTTTCTTTGGAGATGTTTTGCTTAGAAGACCTATCGAGTATAGAAAGAGCTAGATTGAAGTCACCAAGTATAAGTGTATTATTATCTAAGTATTTCTTCACTTTGGTTAATAATTGATTTATATATTTGGCAGCTCCCACATTCGGAGCATATATATTGAGGATTGTTAAGTCCTCTTGTTGAATAGATCCTTTAAGTATGATATAGTGTCCCTCTTCATCTCTCACTACAGTCTTCAGGGTAAATTTTAGTTTATCTGATATAAGGATGGCTACCCCTGCTTTCTTTTGAGGACCATTCGAATGGTAAATGGTTCTCCAACCTTTTATTTTCAGGCTGTAGGTGTCCTTCTGTCTAAAATGAGTCTCTTGTAGACAGCAAATAGATGGGTCCTGCTTTTTTATCCAGTCTGAAACCCTGCGCCTTTTGATGGGGTCATTAAGCCCGTTCACATTCAGAGTTACTATTGAGAGATACGAGTTTAGTGTCATCATGATATCTATTCAGTCTTTGTTTTTGTGGACTGTTCCACTGAACTTCTTCTTAAAGGGGAATTTTAAGAGGCCCCCTTAAAATTTCTTGCAGAGCTGGTTTGGAGGTCACATATTCTTTTAGTTGCTGCCTGTCTCGGAAGCTCTTTATCTCTCCTTCCATTTTGAATGAGAGCCTTGCTGGATAAAGTATTCTTGGTTGCATGTTCTTCTCATTTAGGACCCTGAATATATCCTGCCAGCCCTTTCTGGCGTGCCAGGTCTCTGTGGAGAGGTCTGCTGTTACCCTAATATTCCTCCCCATAAAAGTCAGGGATTTCTTGTCTCTTGCTGCTTTAAGGATCTTCTCCTTATCTTTGGAATTTGCAAGCTTCACAATTAAATGTCGAGGTGTTGAACGGTTTTTATTGATTTTAGGGGGGGATCTCTCTATTTCCTGGATCTGAATGCCTGTTTCCCTTCCCAGATTAGGAAAGTTTTCAGCTAGAATTTGTTCAAATACATATTCTGGCCCTCTGTCCCTTTCGGCGCCCTCGGGAACCCCAATTAAACGTAGGTTTTTCTTCCTCAGGCTGTCGTTTATTTCCCTTAATCTATCTTCATGGTCTTTTAATTGTTTGTCTCTTTTTTCCTCAGTTTCCCTCTTTGCTATCAACTTGTCTTCTAGGTCACTCACTCGTTCTTCCACCTCGTTAACCCTCGTCGTTAGGACTTCTAGTTTGGATTGCATCTCATTCAATTGATTTTTAATTTCTGCCTGATTAGCTCTAAATTCTGCAGTCATGAAGTCTCTTGAGTCCTTTATACTTTTTTCTAGAGCCACCAGTAGCTGTATAATAGTGCTTCTGAATTGGCTTTCTGACATTGAATTGTAATCCAGATTTTGTAACTCTGTGGGAGAGGGGACTGTTTCTGATTCTTTCTTTTGAGGTGAGGTTTTCCTTCTAGTCATTTTGCTCAGTGCAGAGTGGCCAAAAGCAAGTTGTATTGGGAAAAAGAGAAAAAGAGAGGAGAGAAAGAAGGAAAGAAAAGAGAAAGAGAGAAAAAAAAAGGGAAGAAAAAGAAAAAAAAAACGAAAAAAAAAAAAGAAGAAAAAGAGAAAGAAAAAGAAAGGAGAAAAAAAAGGGGGTGGGGGAAGGAAACAAATCAAAAAGCAAAACAAAACAAAAACAAAAACAAAAACAAACAAACAAAAAAAGAACCACCGGGGAGTATCTTCTGATTCTGTGTACTTTAAGTCCCTTGGCTTCTCCTGGAAGTTGTCCGTCTAGCTGGTGTTCTGGGGGAGGGGCCTGTTGTGCTGATTTTCAGGTGTTAGCACTTGGGGGAGCTGCTGTGCCCCTGCCTGGTGCAGGGCTCGGTGGGGGTTGTTTACCCCGTGAGGCCGCAGGAGGAACAGCCCCAGTGGCGGGGCCAGCTCTGGAAACCTGGATTCAGCTCCGGCAGGAACTCCGTCTGCAGGGCCTGGAGGCTCCGGGGCGGGGCCGCTGATGTGCTCAGCTGGGGCAGGAGCGTCCTTGCTGTCCTGGGCCCTCCCGGCCTCTGCCTGTCCCGGGGGAGGCGGGATCCTGGGCTGTGTCCCGGCGCCCTGTGCTCCGGAGCCTGCGCTGTTGGATTCGCGCTCTCGGGCCGCAGCCCCCTCCGCGGAGCCGCCGCCCGAGCCCCTCCGAGCTGCTCCTGGAACTGCGCAGGCCCCTCCGCACGGAGCCTCTTCCTCTGCCCGAGCCCCTCCGAGCTGCTCCCGGGGCCGCGCAGCCCCCTCCGCGGAGCCGCCGCCCGAGCCCCTTCAGCTGCTCCGGGTCCCGCCGGGTTCCGCCGTGCGCGCTGCAGCCCTTAGGGAGCTCGGCGCACTCTCCTGGGTGCGCAGTTGCTGTTACTGTCCCCGGGAGCCTGAGGGCATCCCCGCCCTCCTGGGTCCTGCTCCACCTCCCCGCGAGCCCCTCTCCGCCCGGTAAGGTCGGTGCAGCTCCTGCTCCTCCGGGACGGGGCTCTCCTGTCCTGGGGACACTCGCCCCGGCCTCAGCCCGGCTCCTCGCGGGGCCCCTCCCCCTTGGAGGCCTTTGTTTCTTTATTTCTTTTTCCCCGTCTTCCTACCTTGATAGAAGCGCGAACTCTTCTCACTGTAGCATTCCAGCTGGTCTTTCTTTAAATCTCAGGCCGAATTCATAGATTTTCAGGATAATTTGAAGGTTTTCTAGGTAGTTTGGTGGAGACAGGTGATTTGGAGACCCTACTCTTCCGCCATCTTGCTCCTCCCCCGCGAAGGCCTTATTCTCAAGTCTATATTTCTTCTTCTTGGTAGCTGATGTCTGAAATCCTGTTATTTAGAGTTGAGTCTTTGATTCTTTAATATGTAACAAAACATAGACTATGTTCATTTCACTTTTGTACCTGCACAGAATCTAACAACCATGCCTGGCCCATAGGTAATGCTTAATGAATATTTGTTGAATTTGACCTTAACTTCAGAACATTCTTGGAGAGAAAGCATGACTTTCATTTCACACATAAGGCAAAATCATCAAATACAGTTTCTTTCTCCCAACCCATGGCAGATAGTATTAAACAATTTTGGCACTTCTTCTTGCTAAGCTTAGTCCCTAGAGACTGGTGGTTGCCCCCCCCCCCCCCGCCCCCACATACAGTCTTCCCTTCTTGCTTGACATTTGGCTGCCCAGCTAGACTACAATTCCCAACCTCCTTTGCACTTACATGATCTACAGATTATTGTTATAACCACTGAAGTGAGTGGAAGTGATGTGTGCCATATTTGGGCCTGGCTCTTAAGATTTAGTGTATTATTGCCTCTCCATTCTCTCATCTCTTCCCACTCCCTGCAACTTAGACATAATAGATATCTACCTTCAACCATACAAATGGCAGTCATTCCCTATGAGTTGGAAGTACAATTACTTGTAAGAAAGCAAGTCCCTGAATGACTAAGAAATAGAGTTATCCCTCTGACCTGAATTTTCTACATTGGGAGTGTCATGTAAGAAAGAGAATGTGTTTAAGCCATTGAATTATTGATATTCATCCTTACTTTAGTGCATTCTTCCCATAACTCAAAACAACTAGATGCAACCCCACAATCCTTTACAAAGCATTTCAGGTAACTACTATCAATAATTTAGAGTTGGCATACAAGATAAAATCTATTTAACATCCTAGCACTAAGGATAAATTTTTAAGAGCAAATCATATTTGTAAAGAGAATGGTGAAGAAGCTGGAGAAGGCATTTAGTCTCTGAGGACAGGAAAAGGTATTAAGAGAAATAGGGACAATACAGACAAATCTTACTTCTTTAATCTTCTTTTAGGCTTTTCTGTGGTTCATAATATAAGTCAGAAAGATGAGAAATGAGGCCTTTAGTTGGAGACGAGTGGCCAGAAGGAAAAGAGAATGTCTTACCTTAAATAGATCCCTTTGATGGCAATGCTAAGGAGAAAACAGCAAATGAAAAAAAAAAAAAAACAAAAAACAAACAAACCTCAAACTAAAAAAGTATCATATAGCCCAACTCAGAAAGAAAGAATAGATATGTCTTACAAGAAAGTCCAAGTGAGTTCTAATATTTTGCCTTATTAGTTTTTAGACAGGTTTAGAAAATGATAATTGGCATTAGTTCATCCAGTCCAGTATTAGATCTACATAACCTGTGGAAACAAGATAATGGGCTTAAAATGAGTGGATTATACTGTTTATTTTTAGTTCCTTTGTGTTTGATTTTCACAAAGAGACTAGATATTATCCAGGGTGATGATATTATCCAGGGTGACAACAATTTGGGGATCACCTTGTTCTGCGGTAGAGTTTAGCTAGAAAATAGTTGAAGCCACATCATTGTTTGTGTACCCTGTATCTATGAAAATGGAAAGTAGGAAGTAGTAAACATTCTCAGCGCCAGGGGATCCATTGTGAAATGTGGATAAAAATGAATGTAAGTTTTCTACTTTATGTCCACAGATCATTTCACTATTGGCAGTGATATTTAATACTAAAAGCAGGGATCCCTGGGTGGCGCAGTGGTTTAGCGCCTGCCTTTGGCTCGGGGCGTGATCCTGGAGACCCGGGATCGAGTCCCACGTCAGGCTCCCGGTGCATGGAGCCAGCTTCTCCCTCTGCCTGTGTCCCTGCCTCTCTCTCTCTCTCTCTCTCTCTCTCTCTGTGACTATCATAAAAAAATAAAAATAAAAAAAATGATTTAAAATACTAAAGGCAGTAATCACAGGCACAGATAATCTTGGGAAATAAAAGTCAACATAGGGATGTGTTATAATTTAAACAGTTTTAACACCTACTATTTTGAATTGCTGGCAGTCAGTCCTTAATGTAGATATAAGCCACTGATTTAAAGCAGTGGTTGGTTATCACAACCAGATTCATAATTTATGTGATGTCTTCATACATCAAATGGGTGGTAGTGTCACCATATCTAAGGTTGGCTATTTCTTCTGTGACTCCATTTACTTTTTCCTTTTTTCTTTCAAAAATTTTTTTACCAGTTTCTAAGGATCTTTTTTTTTTACGATTCTATTTATTTATTCATGAGAGAGAGAGAGAGAGAGAGAGGCAGAGACACAGACAGAGGGAGAAGCAGGATACATGCAGGAAGCCCAATGTAGGACTCGATCCCAGGACCTCAGGATCTCGCTCGGGGCCAAAGGCAGGTGCTAAACCGCCGAGCCACCCAGGGATCCCCTCTAAGGATCTTTATTCACAAGTCAGTATAGTATTGATGAGTTTGAATGTCATATGTATGGTAATACAGATTATGAAAAGTATCATTCACAATAAAACTATTATTTTATATAACTGAATCATCTGATATGCTACCTCCAGCAGTAACTTAGTGGACACAACTGTACCCTCTGATTGAACCAGTTTTATGATTTTTTTCCTAGAAAGTTTTGAGTTGAATATAGTTTCTTGCTGCTTCTTTCCATGATTCAAGGCTTAAGATAAAATCCTTAGAAACAAACAATTATAATGTGATGTCTTTCAGGATCAAGGAGAGATAGGAGTGAGAAAAAGGTCATCTTGTCATTTTTTAAAGGTCCACAATTGCTATGCTTTGTGGGGTATGGGGGAGAGGACTTCACAGTAGAGGAGGAAAGAATCAGTTCCAACAATCATGAACATTTCTAAACTGTCAATATCAAGAGTTAATTTCTAAAACACAAATTTATAAATAGAAGCCATCTAGTTAGCTGTTAACTGAAATGCATATGCAGTATAGTTAGGGAAATACTGTGCTTGCAAAACCACATACCTTTTATTAGAGATATCTAATTTTAAAATAATACATTTCCTTATTGGATATGCAAGTGAGCAACAGAGGAAGTGGTGCATTTGCAATACCAGCTGGTGCTAAGGATTTCAACTTCCAGAAGATGCAAGCTAGAGAACATTTTTAGGCCCCAGGGGGGTTCTTTTCTCTCAAACAAGATGTCTCCATTTAAGTCACTTGAATTTTGTTTCAATCTTCTATTATGAAAAGTCTAGTATTGGTTGAGGATAGTCTCCAAATGTTTCTTGAGTCACTCTCTGAACTCTGTTTTTCTATTCTGTTTTCATGAATGATCATTGAATCCATGTATATATCCAGCTCAAGGGTTCGTTCTTGTAGAAGTCTAGTAGAGCTGTGAATTTCAATGGTCTGATTATACTTTTTAAAAAAAACAATAGACTTAAGAGAGTCCAGATGCTGGCTATTTAAGTCGATATTCACAATCTTATGGTGATTGTTAGCAACTATCAGTGCCTGACCCAGAAGGGATATATTGCTCTCAGCTCGCAGGAAGTGATGGCATAGGGAATCTGGGAATAATACACCATAGAAGCAGGTTTGTGCTGGTTTGGCTTTCTATACTGTACCCCAGGTAATTTGAACCTATACTGCATTCTCCTCAGTGTCTCTGAAGCTATCACATTTTTTGATGCTCTCTGAAGAATTTTCTTTTTTAAAAAAGATTTTATTTATTTGACAAAAAGAGCACAAGCAGAGGGAGTGGCAGACAGAGGGAGAGGGAGCCACAGGCCTCCTGCTGAGCAGAGAGCCAGACTTGGGGCTCGATCCCAAGACCCTGGGATCATGACTTGAGCTGAAGGCAGATGCTTAACACCCAGGTTCCCATCTCTGAAGAATTTTCTTAAATGAATGTGAATTGTTCCATATCAAAAAGGTCAGTGTCTTCATCTGGTCATTTATTCATCTGAAAAATATCCCAAACTTTCTGGTGCCAATGAAATTAAGTATAAATGATGTCTAAAAGGTCTGCATCATTGAGACTTGCACACTTCTCCCAAAGCAGAACCAAGTCCTGAATGAGAGATTCCTTTCTCTGCTGGAAGTTTATGGCTTGCAGTTGATTTTCAGAGAAAAAAAAATCTCAGGCTTTGAGGATTGTCATTTCAGTAATTGGGATTTTCTTATTTCTTATTTATTTATTTATTTATTTGATTTCAAGTTGTTTAATTCTAGTTAGTTAACATATATGGTAAAATTGGTTTCAGGTGTAGAGTTTAGTGATTCATCACTTAAATATGACATCCAGTGCTCATCACAAGTGCCCTCCTTAACACCTAGCGCCCATTTAGTCTACCTCTGGCTGCCTCCCTACATCAACCCTTAGTTTGGTCTCTATGGTTAAGACTTTCTTATGGTTTGTTTTTCTCTCTTTTTCCCTCCTTCCCCTATGTTCGTCTGTTTTGATTCTTAATTTCCACATATGAGTGAAATCATGTGGTCTTCTGGGAAGGAGCTGCTGCTCTGATTGTGGGCCAACTTGCCCTAGTAAAGATGCACCTGCAAGGTGCAGCGGGGCAGGCCTTGGTGGCTCCAGCTTCCACTGAGGGCAACTGTGTTGCTTACTGAAGTCTGTCAGTGTGTTAGGCATGGGGAAAATGGTGAAACCATTTTCAGGAAACCCTCACAGAAGAGTGAACAACCTCCCCTTCTTGTGTCCCTGCATCTCTGCCTCTCTCTCTATTCTAGCTTGACTGCCTGCCGGGGTGGCACAGTACTCCTGTGTTTTATCTCAGGCATGCAGCAGTTTCAAAACGTCAAGTTTTAGGGATCCTATGTGGCATGGACCTGTTCTGATCCCCTGGGGGGAGGTCTCCTCATGGTGTGACGGTGCTGCTTAGTTCCAGAAAAGCAGTCACACTACCATGCAGAGGCTTGGAGTTTATGATAAAGCACAGTAAAAAGCTGGGACCAAGGTTTGCTGCCCTCAGCAGATATCTCTGTTCCTATGCTAATGACCAGAGCAATAGGTTAGTGCCTGCCAGCTCTTTTGTCCCCTGAGAGGCCCTGCCACCTCTCTCAAGTGCACTCCAAGTAGGAGAACTTTCTCTCTCAGTGCAACCCAGGGGATCCTCAAGCCATCCACTCCCAGGCCTCTGCATATCTTCCCCATAGGAGCACTGCTATGCCAGTCAGTCTCCTCTTGGCAGTGGCATGGACTTCTACAACCTCAGACTTTGAGCTCTGCTGCTTGTAAAAACGTGATAATCAACTGCTCTAGTTTTTCCAGTTAATGGTTTTGGGGATGTGCTTCTCTTGTTCAATTCCCTGTGGGCTGCTTTCTCTCTGTTTCTCTCTAAGATCAAGGATCCTTCCCCTCTGCAGCATCTATGATTCCTTTCTCCACAGAATCACATCTCAGCACCTCCTGCCTTCCATAGTGTGGCTTCTTTTTTCTCGTTCTGCAATTTGTTCTCTCAGCATTTAGATCGATCTCTTGGGTGTTAAGAATGACTTGATATTTATCTAGCTGTGTTCAAGGGTTGAGACAAGCATAGAGTTCTACTGCTCTGCCATCTTAACTTCTTCCCCCAGTCATTGGGATTTTTAAGATGATTCTCTTGATAGACTTGGCAACAGTTTCATACATCTCTTTGGCAAGTCCGACTTTGCCAGCAATGTCTTTTCTCAGCAGCTGTTCTCTTTTCTTCCTTTTTTTTTTTTAAATGGAAATATAATCAACATACAGTATTATTAATTTTGGGTGTACGATATAATGATTCAATAACTCATCAAGGTAAGTGTACTCTTAGTCTCTTTGATATATTTCACCCATCCCCTCACTCACCTCCCCTCTGGCAACCATCAGTTTGTTCTCTGTAGTTTAGAGTATGTTGTGGGTTTTTTTTTTTCAGTCTGTCTTTATTTGTTTTTTAAGTTCCACTTAACGGATGAAATCATATGGTATTTTCCTTGCTTTCACTGTCTTATTTCACATTATGTTTATACATGAAGCTAGTATAACATGTTAATTATTATTGAATTAAAATATATATATTAAACTTTAAAAATCACTTTTAGTTTCTTTTTTGAACTTTCATCTTTACTGGCTAATTCATTTTCTCATTATACATTTTTGTTAAACGTCATATGGGTTTATCAGTAGGAAACAAAGAGGCAATATAAACAAATGCTTTGTTCCCTGCACATAAGCTGAGTATATGCTCAGTGACCAATCACCAAAAGACTGAAAAAAATGATGTAATTAGTCATTAACCATAATTTACATCTGTTAATTGCATAGTAATGATTTATGTACTCAAGAGCTAAAAGTGTGTACTTTATTCAATTACTGACGTTAGTGTACCATGGTAAATGAAACTTCAATTGTGTTGTTGGGCAACTGGTATTATTTAACTAAAGCATGGTAAGTGAAATCTATGCATTCCAGAACTGTGCAAAGTAAGGAATACCTGCATTTTTGCTATTTCCTTTGAATATTGATCATTTTAGTATATATGTGGACATATATGTGAAACTGTGTCTTTTTTAAACAGTCAATTATAAGCTGATATGCTTGTTTTTAAAAATAGACCTTTTGTAAGTATAATTACATCTAGATTTCAATAATGGCCCTATTTATATTATGGTAACTAACATAAACTAGAGATCTGTAGAGTGAAGTAAAAAAGGCTATCTTATCCTACTGTTTTAGGCATGCCACACCCAGTGTATACAAGGGAGAAGTCTGAGCTTTGTAGAACTAGAATCTCAGTTACACCAAAACAGTCACTGGTTTATAGCTCAGAGACCTACTATCAAGTTGTCCACACTGTTGAATGGGGGAGAGGATAGACTAGGTTCGTCAAGCCTTAGACTTGGCATTGCTTAGTACAATAAGCCTTTCAGGTGTATTCAGTAAACCTACAATTAAAACAGTTGGATCAACCCCTTCAAATTAGCAATCAAAGCCCAAGGGGCAGAAAGAGCCTGAATAGTGCATTTTGCAAATATTTATTGAACACTTACTAAATAATAGTAGGTGTTAAGCACTGGTGAATAAAATCTCAACAGACATTATCCCTGACTAAACTTAAAATCTATTGGAAGAGGCAGAAAATACCAAGAAAATATAAACATATAATTATACATTGTGATAAGAATATTAAAGGGAAAGGGAAATTGGATGCAGTATAAAACAAGGGAAAGGGACATATTTACTTTAGAAAGGGTGGCTAGAGAAGGAATCTGTGAAAAGATCACATTTAAAGCCAAACCTAAGGAGAAAGAAATCTGCCACAAAGGGAATGGGTTGTGCTTCCTATGCAATGTAGGCAAACTATTGTGGCTAGATAGAGATCAACAAACTATGGCTCATTGGCTGAATCTGACTTGCTGCATCTTTTTTTGTTTGGCTGGCATCCATAGAAGGTTTATATATTTTTTTGTTCATTAGAAGGAAAAAAATCCTAAAGAAAAAAAAATTCATGTTATATGTAAGTTTTATGAAATTCAAGTATCCAAACAAATTTTGGAATACAGCCAAGCTATTTTATTTATTCTCAATACTGCTTGATGTTGTAACAGCATAGGTGAATAGTTGTAACAAAAATCATATGACCAAAAAGTTTAAAATAATTGCTATCTGGTGTTTTGCAAGAAATGATTGCCAATTGTTGGACTAGAAATTAAGAGTAATGTCATGTGAAAAAGTTGAAAGGGTACGACAGAATAAGATCATGAAAGACACTAGAGAAAGAGAGCCAAAGAGAATTAGTTTGTATTTTATTATTTAAAATTTTTTGATGTACAGTGGGAAACCACTGAATCTTAGGAAGCAAAGGAATGTCCTGATCCAATTTATATTTTAGGAAGATCATTCTGACATTTGATTTTAAATCATAATGTAGAAGTAGTAAAAGACCATTATTCCCACTATAACTAGAAAAAAAAAACCCTAAACAAATAAAATACAAACATCAGAATTTCTAGCTCCGCATAGGTATAGAAAGTTAGAGAAGGTCAAGATCATCAAATAGCCACCATCTTCAAGAGAAGAAGATGGTGGTGGTGGAGGAGGAGAACTCTAAGCTTGCCTCATCCCATGAATGCAACTAAATAACTATCAAATCATTTGAGATATCCCAGAAATCAATCTGAAGAGTACTAGGACAAATTCTACAACTAAATGTAAAGAAGAGGTGACATCAAAGAAAGTACAAATTGTGGAGACTATAGCTTGGGAGAGAAATGGATTGTTGCCTCTGTGATAGAGAGATTAGCCATGGTTGCAGAGAAAGGCCAGAGACAGACTAGCACATAGGGGAGCACAAAAGGAAAATGAATCTCCATAGCAGTGCGCTTGGAAAGTGGGAGAGACTAAATTTTATGAGTTCTGGCAACCAGCAGGGCTTAAGCTTGGCATTTTAAAAGTCAGCATGCTTGGCTCTGAGAGAGCTGGAAAGACAGGGGGCTGCTCTTAGAGAAAAGGCAGGGCAAACAGCATGTGACATACAACATGGAAACAGCTATCTAAAGAGCACCTTGGGCACACAATGGGGAGGTTAGTTGCTCATTTTACAGCATTTCCCAGAGAGGCAACATTCAGAGACCCCTCAAGGAACAAAGGAAGTGGTAGGTTCCATTTTCCTCCTACCCCTCTGCATAAACACAGAGCCACTACAGGAACCAGTGCAGTGCCAACACTTGCTACTTAGCTTGCTTACACCAAGGAGAACCATCCTTCCCAGGCATACTTGCCTCAGTTCTAGTGTGGTGGGCATCCTCTCCCAGAAGACCAACCGAAACCACTGCCAACACCAAGTCTCCTGACCCAGGTCTCATTTCACAAGCAGACCGGAGCATACCTAGATAAAACTCACCACATTCAAGCCAGGGACCAAAAGCTGCCCACAACAGGCAAAGAGAGCCTCTACAGAAGACTGGCCTGAGGGACAAAATGGCCAGGACGCAATAGCAGAGCACACACAGCATACAATGGAGAAACTCTCAGCAATGCCAGGTCCTGGGGAAAAGGGGACACTACACTGCAGAGCACTGAAGGACCCCTTCTTCATAAAGCCTGAAGGACAGAAGTAGCTGACTTTCCTTACACACAGAAATAGGCTCAGAGACAGGCAAAATCAGGAGAAATTTGTCCCAAATGAAAGAACAGCACAAGGCCACAGCCAGAGATCTAAGTGAAACCATTGTAAGTAACATAACTGATGAAGAATTGAAAGTAATGATTATAAGAATACTCATTGGGCTTGAGAAAATAGTGGAGCCCTTAACATGAGGTGGGCACTTGACAGGATGAGCACTGGGTGTTATTCTGTATGTTGACAAATTGAACACCAATAAAAAATAAATTTATTAAAAAAAAGAAATAAGGAATAACAGCACAGATAAGGAACTCAATAAAAAAAAATGAGAAGCACACTTGATGGAGTGACCAGCAGGCTGGAAGAAGCAGAGCAACAAATTAATGACCTAGAAGACAGAGTAATGGAAAGTCATCAAGCTAAACAAAAGAGAGAGAAAAAAAATTATTCAGGAACTCAATGAAACCATCATATGTAATAATATTTGTATTATAGGAGTCCCAGAAGAAAAGAGACAAAAAGGTACAGAGAATTTATTTGAGGAAATAAGAGCTGAAAACTTCCCTAATTTGGGGAAGGAAACCAATATCCAGATCCAGGAGGCACAGACAACTCCCAACAAAATCAACAAAAGCAGATCCACACCAAGACATACTGTAATTAAAATGATTAAGTGGGTTGATGAATCACTGAATTCTACCTCTGAAACTTAAAAATACACTATATGTTAATTAGTTGAATTTAAATAAAAAATAAATTAAAAATTAAATGGTAAAATGTAGTGATAAAGAAAAAATATTAAAAGCAGCAAGACCAAAGAAGACAGTTACATACAAAGAAACCACATAGGGCTATTGGTGGATTTTTCAGCAGAAACATTCCACACCAGAAAGAAGTGTCATGATATATTCAAAGTGCTGAATGGGAAACACCTGCAGCCAAGAATGCTGTATGCAGCAAGGTATCATTTAGAATAGAAGGAAAGATAAAGTTTTAGAGACAAAAACTAAAGAAGTTTGTGACCACTAAACCAGCCCTGCAGGAAATAAAGGGGACTTGTTGAGTAGGAAGGAAAGACCAAACACAGTATCAAGGTAGGAAACACAGAAGCAGTAAAAAATATTGAATATTTCTGTAAAAAATCAGTGAAGGGACTCACAAAATAAGAGAATGTAAAATATGACACCATATATCTAAAACATGGGGAGAACAGTAAATAATGTGTTGAAATGTAAAGGATTATAAACTTAATACAGACTGCCATATGTAGATGATGTTATATACAAACCTAATGATAACCACAAATCAAAAACCACTAATAAATATGCAAAGTATAAAGTGAAAAAATCCAAATATATCACTAAAGAAATGCAGAAAACCCAGAAAGAGGGAAAGATAATAAATGAAAAAGTAATTAACTGGCAACAAATATATATCTATCAATAGTTACTTTGGATGTAAATGAACTAAATGTAATAATCAAAAGATATATGGTGACAGAATGCATAAAAAACAAGACCAATCTATATGCTACCTACAAGAGACTCATTTCAGACCTAAAGACATCTACAGATTGAAAGTGAGGGGGTGGAATAATATTTATCATACAAATGGATGTCAAAAGAAAACCATAGTAGCAATACTTACGTCAGACAAGCTAGACTTAAAAAAAAGGCTCACAAGAGATAAGGAAGGGCATTATATAATCATAAAGGGGACAATCAAACAAAAGTTATAATAACTGTAAATATTTATGCACCCAGCATGGAGCACTCAAATACATAAAACAGTTAATAACAAACATAAAGGAACTAATCAATAATAATACAATAATAGTTGGAGACGTTAATACCCCACATATATCAATGGATCAATGGACAGATTATCTAAACAAAATCAATTATGAAGCAGTGGCTCATTTCAACAGATGCAGAAAAAGTATTGACAAAGTACAATATCCACTCATGATTAAAAAAAAAACCTTCAACAAAACAGGTTTAGAGGAAACATTCATCATAATAAGGCCATATATGAGAAATCCACACTGAACATTATATTGAATGGGGAAAAACTGAGAGCTTTTCCCCTAAGGTCAGGAACTAGACAAGATGTCCACTGTCACCAGTTTTATCCAACATAGTACTGTAAAAACTAGCCACAGCAATCAGGTAACAAAAATAAATAAAATGCATGCATATTGATAAGGAAGAAATAAAATTTTCACTATTTGCAGAGGACATGACATTTTATTTTTTTTAATTTTTATTTATTTATGATAGTCACACACACACAGAGAGAGAGAGAGAGAGAGAGAGGCAGAGACACAGGCAGAGGGAGAAGCAGGCTCTATGCACCGGGAGCCCGACGTGGGATTTGATCCCGGGTCTCCAGGATCGCGCCCTGGGCCAAAGGCAGGCGCTAAACCACTGCGCCACCCAGGGATCCCGAAATGACATTTTATATAGAAAACCTGACTCTCCCCTAAAATTGCTAGAACTCAAAAATGAATTCAATATAGTTGCAGAATAAAAAAAAGTGTATAGAAATCTGCTGCATTTCTATACACCAGTAATGAATCAGCAGAAAAAGAGATTAAGGAAACAATCCCATTTCAACTGCACCAAAAATAATAAGATACCTAGGAATACACCTAACCAAAGGGGTGAAAAAATTGTACTCTGGAAAGTATAAAACCGAGATGGAAGAAATTGAAGATGCCACCAACAAATGGAAAGACATTCAATGCTCATGGATTGGAAGAACAAATATTGTTAAAATGTCTATACTACCCAAACAATCTACATATTTAATGCAATCCCTACCAAAATTCCATCAGCATTTTTCATAGCACTAAAACACACAATCCTAAAGTTTCTATGGAACCACAAAAGACCCCAAATCGCCAAAGGAACCTTGAGGAAGAAGAACAAAACTGGAGGTATCACAATTCAAGACTTCAAGTTGTATTACAATGCTGTAATCATCAAGACAGTATGGTACTGGTACAAAAACAGACACATAGATTAAGAGAACAGAATAGAAAATCCAGTATGAACCCACAACTATATGGTCAGTTTATTTTTGACAAAGCAGGAAAGAATATACAACGTGAAAAAGAAAGTCTCCTCAACAAACGTTACTGGGAAAACTGGAGAGCAACATGCAAAAGAATGAAACTGGACCACTTTCTTATACCATACACAAAAATAAATTTAACATGGATGAAAGACCTAAATGTGAGACCTGAAAACATAAAAGTCCTAGAAGAGAGCATAGGTAGGATCCTGTCTGACATCAGCCATAGGAACATTTTTCTAGATATGTATCCCGAGGCAATGGAAACAAAAGGAAAAACAAACTATTGGGACTTCATCAAAATAAAAAGCTGCTGCACAGTGAAAGAAACTATCAATAAAGCTAAAAGGCAACCTATGGAATGGGAGATGGTATTTGCAAATGACATGTTCAGTAAAAAATTAATATCCAAATATATAAAGAACTGATACATCTCACCACCTAATACCAAAATAATCTAATTAAAGTTGAGAAGACATGAACAGACATTTCTCCAATGAAGACATACAGATGGGCAACAGACACATGAAAAGATGCCCATCATTACTCATCATCATGGAAGTGGAAATCAAACCTACAATGAGATATTACCTCACATCAGTCAGAATGGCTAAAATCAACAACAGGAGAAACAACAGTTGTTGGCAATGATGTGAAGAAAAAGGAACCCTCTTGCCACTTGGTGGTGGTAATGCAAGCTGGTGCTGCCACTCTGGAAAAGACTATGGAGTTTCCTCAAAATGTTAAAAAATGGAACCACCTTCTGATCTAGCAGTCACACTACTGGGTATTTATGAAGGAATTGTAAAACATGAATCATTTATAATAGTCAAGATATAGAAGCAGCCCTAGTTTCCATCAACTAATGAATGGATAAAGAAGATGTGGCATATATATACAATGGAATATTATTTGGCCATGAAAAGAATGAAGTTTTGCCATTTGTAATGACATGGATGGAGATAAAGAATATAATGCTAAGCAAAATAAGTCAGTCAGAGAATGACAAATATCATATGACTTTACTCATGTGGAATTTAAGAAACAAAATAATAAATGCGGAAAAAAAAGAGAGGCAAACCAAGAAACAGATTCTTTTTTTTTTGTAAATTTATTTTTATTGGTGTTCAATTTGCCAACATATAGAATAACACCCAGTGCTCATCCCATCAAGTGCCCCCCTCAGTGCCCATCACCCAGCCACCCCCACCCCATGCCCACCTCCCCTTCCCCCACCCCGAGTTCGTTTCCCAGAGTTAGGAGTCTCTCATGTTCTGTCTCCCTTTCTGTTATTTCCCACTCATTTTTCTCCTTTCCCCTTTATTCCCTGTCACTATTTTTTATATTCCCCAAATGAATGAGAACATATAATGTTTGTCCTTCTCCGATTGATTTACTTCACTCAGCATAATACCCACCAGTTCCATCCACGTTGAAGCAAATGGTGGGTATTTGTCATTTCTAATAGCTGAGTAATATTCCTCTGTGAAATAAGTCAATCTTATTTAAGGAAAGAAAAATAATTATAACTGATAAATTCCCAAAATTAATGATAGGTACCAATCCACAGATCAAGGAATCTTAGCTGACAATAGCACAAAACTTCTACACCTTAGGATATCATATTCAAAGTGGAAAAATTAAAGAGGAAGAAAAGTATTGAAAAATTTAGAGGAACAAACTCCTTAGTTATGGAACAGCAAGGAAATAAATTACATTGCAGTTCTCTTCAGAAACCATGCAAACAAGAGGAAAGTTCAGTATGATATTTTAAGGCATTGAAATAAAAAAATCTAGAATTATATATCCAACAAAAGCAACTTTCATAGGTAAAGGAGAAAGAATAACTTTCTCAGACAAATGAAAATGGGAGAATGTTGTTGCCAGTAGACCTGTGTTTTAAGAAATGGTAAAAATTCTTAATTAAAAGGAAATTTTCATAAGTCAGAAACAGACCCAGATAGAGAAAGAAACAGCATTACAGAAGGAATAAATGAAAGTAAAATAAATACTTTAGCTAGAGAAAGTAGAAAAAATGTGAATGATAAAAAATCAAAACGAAATAACAAAGACAATGAACACAAAACAGTAACAGATATGATATATTTCAATATATGAATAACAATTTTAAACAGCAATGGTATAAATAATTAGTTAACAGAAAGTGTCATAATGGGGAAAAAAATCCTGAAGAACCAAATATATGTTGTTGACAAGAAAACAACTTAAATAAAGACACAGGTTAAATGCAAAAAGGATAAAGGAAAATATGCTATGCTAACACTAATGAAAACGTAACTGGAGTAGCTATGTTAATTTGAGGTAAAGCAGTCTTCAGAGCAAGAATAATTATCAAAGATTATGAGGGGCATTATGATAAAAGGGATCAATTCTTCAAGAAACCGTAACAGTTCTTAATGTGTACGCATCTAAGAACAGAGCACCAAAATATTTGAGGAAAATCTGATGAAACTGCATGTTGAAGGAGACAAATCCACTATTACAGTTGGATATATCAGCACTCCACATTTATTAATGAACTGAACTAGCAGGCAGAAAAATTAATAAAAATACAGTTGAACTGAGCAACTTCACCAATCAACTAAATCTAATTTCCATGTATAGACTGTCATCCAACAACAGCAGAATACACATTCTTCTCAAATTAACACAAAATATTCTGCAAGATATGCCACACTTTGGGCACTAAAATCCACCATAACAAATTTGAAAGAATAGATATAATAAAACATATACTCTAGGATGGTTCAATATTCACAAATCAATCAATGATATTACATCAATAAGAGAAAGGCTAAAAATCATATGGTCATTTCAATAGATGTAGAAAAAGCATTTGCTAAGTACCACATCCATTCATGATAAAAGCCCTCAACAAAGTAGCCTTATCTTTTTAATTTTTAAAAAATATTTTATTTATTTATTCATGAGACACACACACACAGACAGAGAGAGAGAGAGGGAGAGGCAGAGACATAGGCAGAGAGAGGATCAGGTTCCATGCAGGGAGCCTGATGTGGGACTGGATCCTGGGACTCCAGAATCATGCCCTGGGCCAAAGGCAAGTGCTCAACCACTAAGCCACCCAGGCTTCCCAACAAAGTAGCTTTAAAAGGAACATACTTCAACACTATAAAAGCCATCTATGAAAAACCCACAGTGAACATCACATTAAATGGGGAAAAAACGGAGAGTTTTCCCCTACTTATAGGAAAAAGACAAGGATGTCACCAATTTCATTTAAAATAGCATCGAAACTCCAGGAAAGATGGCAGAAGAGTAGGGTCCCTAAGTCACTTGGCCCACCAACTTACCTAGATAACTTGCAAATCATCCTGAAAACCTATGAATGTGACCTGAGATTTAAAGAGAGAACAGCTGGAATGCTACAGTGAGAAGAGTTTGTGCTTCTATCAAGGTAGGAAGACAGAAAAAAATTAATTAAAAAACATCCAAGGGGGAGGGGCCTGCACAAGGAGCTGGGCTAAGGCCTGCGGTGAGTACCCCCAGGACAGGAGAGCCCAGTACCAGAGAAGCAGAAACTTTACCAACCTTCCCGGACAGAAAGGCGTTGGATGGAAAGGCGCTTGCAGGGAGCTCAGGGAGGATCCGTGGAGGGGCAGGGATGCACTCAGGCTCCTAGGGGCACTAACAGAGGAACAGCACCCCAGGGTAGAGTGCATCACACACCCTGGGCAGAGCTCCCTAAAGGGCTGGAGCCTGCCCAGTGGGACAAGGAAGCAGATCAGCCAGCAGCTCCGGCAGCGACTCTGCACAGAGGGGGCTGTGCGGCCTGTAAGCATGATTCCTGCAGTGCAGGCCCCGGAGCACAGGGTGCCGGGGGACACAGCATGGATCCGGCACTTCGCCGGGACAGGTAGAGGCCAGGAGGACACAGGGCAGCAAGAACACTCCTGCCACGGGGCAGCCCTGAGCACTGCAGATCAGTGCCACCGGCCCCTGGAGCATCCAGGCCCCTGCAGACTGAGAGCTGTGCTGGATACTGCGGGAGCTAACTCCAGGGCTGGAGAGCTGGCTGCTGCCACTGTAATAGTTCCTCCTGGTTTCCCCTGGTACCTGGGATTGAGCAGGGGCCTCAGAGGATAAACAGTTCCCACTGAGCCGTGCACCTGGCAGGGGACTGGGCAGCTCCCCCAGGTGCACACACCTGAGAATCACCACAGCAGGCCCCTTCCCTAGAAGACCAGCTGGAAGGACAGGGAAGGAGCAAGTTGTTGACAAAGCAGCTCGGGCAAGTTCCAGGGGAAGTCGAGGGATTCACAGTATATAGAATCAGAGGATACTCCCCCCCTTTTTTTTCCTGTTTGTCCCCCACCCCTTTTTTCTCTCTTTTTATCCTTTTTCCAGTACAACTTGTTTTTGGCCACTCTGCACTGAGCAAAATGACTAGAAGGAAAAACTCACCTCAAAAGAAAGAATCAAACACAGTCCTCTCTCCCAGAGTTACAAAATTTGGATTACAATTTAATGTCAGAAAGCCAATTCAGAAGCACTATTATAAAGCTACTGGTGGCTCTACAAAAAAGCATAAAGGATTCAAGAGACTTCATGACTGCAGATTTCAGATCTAATCAGGCCAAATTAAAAATCAATTAAATGAGATGCAGTCCAAACTGGAGGTACTAATGACGAGAGTTAAAGAGGTAGAAGAACGAGTGAGTGACATAGAAGACAAGTTGATGGCAGGGAAGGAAGCTGAGGAAAAAAGAGAAAAGCAATTAAAAGATCATGAGGATAGGTTAAGGGAAATAAATGACAGCCTCAGAAGGAAAAAATCTACATTTAATTGGGTTTGCAGAGGGCGCTGAAAGAGACAGACGACCAGAAAGTGTATTTGAACAGATAATATCAGAGAACTTCCCTAACTTGGGAAGGGAAACAGGCATTCAGATCCAAGAGATAGAGAGATCCCCCCTAAAATCAATAAAAACTGTTCAACACCTCGACATTTAATAGTGAAGCTTGCAAATTCCAAAGATAAAGAGAAGATCCTTAAAGCAGCAAGAAACAAGAGATTCCTAATCTTTATGGGGACAAGTATTAGGTTAACAGCTGACCTCTCCACAGAGACCTGGCAGGCCAGAAAGGGCTGGCAGGATATATTCAGGGTCCTAAATGAGAAGAACCTTCAGCCAAGAATATTTTATCCAGCAAGGCTCTCATTCAGAATAGAAGGAGAGATAAAGAGCTTCCAAGATAGGCAGAAACTGAAAGAATATGTGACCAGCAGGCCGGCTCTGCAAGAAATACTAAGGGGTATTCTGTAAAAGAAAGAGGAAGTCCAAGGAATCAATCCACAAAAACAGGGACTGAAGAGGTATCATGATGACACTAAATTCATATCTCTCAATAGTAACTCTGAATGTGAATGGGCTTAATGACCCCATCAAAAGGCACAGGGTTTTAGACTGAATGAAAGAGGAAGACCCACCTATTTGCTGTCTACAAGAGACTCATTATAGACATAAGGACACCTAGAGCCCGAAAATAAAAGGTTGGAGAACCATGTACCATTCAAATGGTCCTCAAAAGAAAGCAGGGGTAGCCATCTTTTCATCAGATAAATTAAACTTTATCCCAAAGACTGTAGTAAGAGATGAAGAGGGACACTATAACATACTTAAAGGATCTATCCAACAAGAGGACCTAACAATCATGAATATTTATGCCCTGAATGTGGCAGCTGCCAAGTATATCAATTAATAACCAAAGTTAAGACATATTTATATAATAATACACTTATTCGTGGTGACTTGAATGTAGCGCTTTCTACAATTGACAGATAGTCTAAGCACAACATCTCCAAAGAAACAAGAGCTTTAAATGATACACTTTACCAGGGAGATTTCACAGATATTTACAGAACTTTACATCCAAACGCAGATGAATACACATTCTTCTGAAGTGCACATGGAAGTTTCTCCAGAATAGACCACATACTGGGACACAAATCAGGCCTTAACCAATACCAAAAGATTGTGATCGTCCCCTGCATATTTTCAGACAATAATGCTTTGAAACTAGAACTCAATCACAAGAGGAATTTTGGAAGGATTTCAAACATGTGGAGGTTAAGGACCATCTTGCTAAAAGATGAAAGGGTCAACCAGGAAATTAGAGAAGAATTAAAAAGATTCATGGAAACTAATGAGAATGAAGATACAACCATTCAAAATCTTTGGGATACAGCAAAAGCAGTCCTGAGGGGGAAATACATCGCAATACAAGCATCCATCCAAAAACTGGAAAGAACTCAAATACAAAAGTCTACTTTGCACCTAAAGGAGTTGGAGAAAAAACAGCAAATAGATCCTACACCCAGCAAAAGAAGAGAATAAAGATTCGAGCAGAACTCAATGAAATAGAGACCAGAAGAACTGTAGATCAACAAAACCAGGAGTTGGTTCTTGGAAAGAATTAATAAGATAGATAAACCATTAGCCATCCTTATTAAAAGAAGAGAGAAAAGACTCAAGTTAATAAAATAATGATTGAGAAAGGAGAGATCACCACCAACACCAAGGAAATACAAACGATTTTAAAAACTTATTATGAGAGCTATACGCCAATAAATTAGGCAATCTAGAAGAAATGGACGCATTTCTGGAAAACCACAAACCACCAAACCTGGAACAGGAAGAAATAGAAAACCTGAATAGGCCAATAACCAGCAAGGAAATTGAAGCAGTCATCAAAAACCTCCCAAGACACAAAAGTCCAGGGCCAGATGGCTTCCCAGGGGAATTCTATCAAATATTTAAAGAAGAAACCATACCTATTCTACTAAAACTGTTCAGAAAGATTGAAAGAGATGGAATACTTCCAAACTCATTCTATGAGGCGAGCATCACCTTAATTCCAAAACCAAAGACCCCACCAAAATGGAGAATTATTGACCAATATCCCTGATGGAACATGGATGCAAAAATTCTCAACAAGATACAAGCCAATGGGATCCACCAATACATTAAGAATCTTACTCACCATGACGAAGTGGGATTTATCCCCGGGATGCAAGGCTGGTTAAAAACTCATAAAGCAGTCAATATGATTGACCATATCAGCAAGAGAAAAAACAAGAACGATATGATTCTCTCAATAGATGCAGAGGAATCATTTGACGAAATACAGCATCCATTCCTGATCAAAACTCTTCATAGTATAGTGATAGAGGGAACATTCCTCAGCATCTTAAAAGCCATCTATGAAAAGCCCACAGCAATTATCATTCTCAATGGGGAAATACTGGAGCCTTTTCCCTAAGATCAGGAACAAGATAGGGATATCCACTCTCACCACTGCTATTCAACATAGGACTAGAAGTCCTAGCCTCAGCAATAAGACAAGAAAAAGAAATAAAAGGCATTCAAATTGGCAAAGAAGAAGTCAAGCTCTCCCTCTTTGCAGATGACATGATACTGTACGTAGAAAACCCAAAAGACTCCACCCCAAGATTGCTAGAACTCATCCAGCAATTAGGCAGTGTGGCAGGATACAAAATCAATACCCAGAAATCATTGGTATTTCTCTACACTAAAAATGAGAATCAAAAAAATTAAGGAGTCAATCCCATTTACAATTGCACTCAAAAGCATAAGATACCTAGGAATAAACTAACCAAAGAGGTAAAGGATCTATACCCTCAAAACTATAGAACACTTCTGAAAGAAATGGAGGAAGACACAAAGAGATGGAAAAATATTCCATGCTCATGGATTGGCAGAATTAATATTTTGAAAATGTCAATGTTACCCAGGGCAATTTACACGTTTAATGCAATCCCTATCAAAATACCATGGACTTTCTTCAGAGAGTTAGAACAAATTATTTTAAGATTTGTGTGGAATCAGAAAAGACCCCAAATAGCCAGGGGAATTTTAAAAAAGAAAACCATATCTGGGGGCATCACAATGCCAGATTTCAGGTTGTACTACAAAGCTGTGGTCATCAAGACAGTGTGGTACTGGCACAAAAAGAGACACATAGATCAATGGAACAGAATAGTGAATCCAGAAGTGCACCCTGAACTTTATGGTCAACTAATATTCGACAAAGCAGGAAAGACTATCCACTGGAAGAAAGATAGTCTCTTCAATAAATGGTGTTGGGAAAATTGGACATCCACATGCAGAAGAATGAAACTAGACCACTCTCTTTCAACATACACAAAGATAAATTCAAAATAGATAAAAGATCTAAATGTGGGACAAGATTCCATCAAAATCCTAGAGGAGAACACAGGCAGCACCCTTTTTGAACTTGGCCACTGTAACTTCTTGCAAGATACATCCACGAAGGCAAAAGAAACAAAAGCAAAAATGAACTATTGGGACTTCATCAAGATAAGAAGCTTTTGCACAGCAAAGGATATAGTCAACAAAACTAAAAGACAACCTACAGAATGGGAGAAGATATTTGCAAATGATGTGTCAGATAAAGGGATAGTTTCCAAGATCTATAAAGAAATTATAAAACTCAACAGCAAAGAAACAAACAATCCAATCATGAAATGGGCAAAAGACATGAAGAGAAATCTCACAGAGGAAGACATAGACATGGGCAACACGCACATGAGAAAGTGTTCTGCATCACTTGCCATCAGGGAAATACAAATCAAAACCACAATGAGATACCACCTCACACCAGTGAGAATGGGGAAAATTAACAAGGCAGGAAACCACAAATGTTGGGGAGGATGTGCAGAAAGGGGAACACTTTTGCACTGTTGGTGGGAATGTGAACTGGTACAGCCACTCTGGAAAACTGTGTGGAGGTTCCTCAAACAGTTAAAAATATACCTGCCCTACGACCCAGCAATTGCACTGTTGGGGATTTACCCCAAAGATACAAATGCAATGAAACGCCGGGACACCTGCACCCCGATGTTTCTAGCAGCAATGGCCACGATAGCCAAACTGTGGAAGGAGCCTCGGTGTCCAACGAAAGATGAATGGATAAAGAAGATGTGGTTTATGTATACAATGGAATATTACTCAGCTATTAGAAATGACAAATACCCACCATTTGCTTCAACGTGGATGGAACTGGAGGGTATTATGCTGAGTGAAGTAAGTCAGTCGGAGAAGGACAAACATTATATGTTCTCATTCATTTGGGGAATATAAATAATAGTGAAAGGGAAAAGAAGGGAAGGGGGAAGAAATGTGTGGGAAATATCAGAAAGGGAGACAGAACGTAAAGACTGCTAACTCTGGGAAACGAACTAGGGGTGGTAGAAGGGGAGGAGGGCGGGGGGTGGGAGTGAATGGGTGACGGGCACTGGGTGTTATTCTGTATGTTAGTAAATTGAACACCAATAAAAAAATAAAAAATAAAAAAATAAAAAATAAAAAAAAAATAAAATAAAATAGACACGTAAAAAAAAAAAAAGAGTTAAAAATAGAACTGCCCTACGACTCAGCAGTTGCACTGCTGGGGATTTACTCCAAAGATACAGATGCAGTGAAACGCCGGGACACCTGCAATGTCTAGCAGCAATGTCCACAATAGGCAAACTGTGGAAGGAGCCTCGGTGTCCATAGAAAGATGAATGGATCAAGAAGATGTGGTATATGTATGCAATGGAATATTGCTCAGCCATTAGAAACGACAAATACCCACCATTTGCTTTGATGTGGATGGAACTGAGTGAAATAAGTAATCGGAAAAGGTCAAACATCATATGTTCTCATTCATTTGGGGAATATAAAAATTAATGTAAGTGATCAAAGAGAAAGTAGATAAAATGAGTGAAAATATCAGTAAGGGTGACAAAACATGAGAGACCCCTAAGTCTGGGAAATGAACAAGGGGTAATGGAAGGGGGGGTGGGCGGGAGGTTGGGGTTACTGGGTGATGGGCCCTGAGGTGGGCATTTGGCAGGATGAACAGTGGGTGTTATTGTATATGGTGTCAAATTGAACTCCAATAAAAAATAAAATAATAAACATCTCATTCCAGAAAAAGTAAAGTAAAATAAAATAAAATAAAATAAAATAAAATAAAATAATATAAAACAGCATTGAAAGTCCTAGTCAGAGAAAGCAGAAAACCAAAAGAAATAAAAGGCATGCAAATTGGTCAGGATGAAGTAAAAGTTTCCCTATTTGTAGGTGACATAATAATATATATAGAAAATCAAAAGACCACTGAAGTTCTAGAACTGATAAAGGAATTCAATATAGTTGCAGAATACAAAATCAGTGTTCAGAAATCTGTTGAATTTCTATGTACTAATAATGAAACAACAGAAAGAGAATTTAAGGAAACAATTCCTTTTTCAGTTGCATTCAAAATAATAAGATACCTAGGAATAAACCTATCCAATGAGGTGAAAGAACTGTAATCTGAAAACTAAAAAACCTTGATGAAAGAAATTGAAGATGGCAAAAACTGGAAGGACATTCCATTCTCACAGATTAGAAGAAGAAATATTGTTAAAATGTCTATATTACTCAAAACAATCTACACACCTAATGTCATCTCTAGCAAAACACTAGTAACCTTTTTCACAGAGCTAAAATAAAGAATCCTAAAGTTTGTATGGAACCAGAAAAATCCCATTAGCCAAAGCAATCTTGAAGAAGAGAAACAAAGTTGGAGGTATCACAATTCTAGACTTCAAGTTGCATTACAAAGCTGTAGTGATCAAGAGAGAATGGTACTGGCACAAAAACAGACACATGGATCAACAAAACATTATAGAAAATCCAGAAAGATACACACAATTTTATGGTCAGTTAATCTTCAACAAAGAAAGAAAGAATATCCAATAGAAAAAAGACCGTCTCTTTAACAAATGGTGTTGGAAAAACTCGACAGTCACATGCAAAAGAATAAAACTGGACCACTGTTTTACACTATACAAAAAAGTAAATTCAAAATGGATGAAAGGCCTAAATGTGAGACCTGTAATCATAAAAATCATAGAGGAGAACAGAGGCAGTAATGTCTGTGATATCAGCCATATCAACATTTTTCTGGATATGTCTCCTGAGGCAGGAGAAATAAAAGTAAGATTGAACCACTGGGATCTCATCAAAATTAAAAGCTCTTCACAGTGAAGGAAGCAATCAACAGAAGTAAAAGACAACCTACGGAATGGGAGATGATATTTACAAATGACATATCTGGTAAAGGATCACTATCCAAAGTATATAAAGAACTTGTAGAACTCAAACCCAAAACCCAAACAATCCAATTAAAAAATAGGAAGGAGACATGAACAGACATTTCTCCAAAGAAGTCATACAGATGGCCAACAGACACATGAAAAGATGCTCAACATCACTCGTCATCAGGGAACTACAAATCAAAATTACAATGAGCTGTCACCTCACACGAGTCAGAATGGCGAAAATCAAGAATACAAGAAACAACAGGTGTTTATGATGATGCGGAGAAAAGGGAACGCTCTTGCACTTTTGGTGGGAATGCAAATTGGTACCACTCTGGAAAATAGTATGGAGTCTCCTCAAAATGTTAAAAATGGAACTACACTACCATCCAGTAATCACACTACTGGGTATTTACCCAAAAATACAAAATACTAATTTTAAGGAATAGGTGTACACCTATGTTTGTAGCAGCATTATTTACAATAGCCAAGATATTATAGCTGCACAAATGTCTGGCCATCAAATGATGAATGATAAAGAAGATGTGGCATATACATATTACTCAGCCAAAGAATGAAATCTTTCTATTTGCAATGATATGGATGGAGCTAAAGAGTATAATGTTAAATGAAATAAGTCAGGGAAGACAAAGACCATGTGATTTCATTCATATATGGAACTCAAGAAACAAAACAAAGGGGTGGAGGTAAGGAAGAGAATAGCCAAAAAACAGACTCAACTATGGAAAACAAACAGATGGTTACCAGCGGGGAGGTTGAGTAGGTTGGGATGGGTGAGATAGGAAATGGGTATTAAGGAGTGCCCTTGTGATGAGCACTGGGTGATGTGTGGAATTGTTGAATCACTAAATTGTACAATTGAAGTTAATATAACACTATGTTAACTGTACTAGAATTAAATAAAGAATAAGAGGAGGGGCAATAAAAATAATAAGGGGCACCTGGGTGGCTCAGTGGTTGAGTGACTGTCTTTGACTCAGGTTGCGATCCCAGGGTTCTGGGATTGAGTTCCACATCGGGCTTCACACAGCCTCCTTCTCCCTCTGCCCATGTCTCTGCTTCTCTCTCTCTGTCTCTCATGAATAAATACATAAATAAATCTTTTAAAAATAATAAAATGAATAATTCTTGGTTATGAAAAATACAGCATAGGGAATATAGTAAATAATATTTTAATAATTTTGTATGATGACAAATGGTAACTACAGTTATTGTGGTGAGCACTGCATATCATGTATGCGTTTAGTCACTATATTGTGCATCTGAAACTAACATAATATTGTATGTCCACTATACTTAAAAAATAACAATTACAAATAATTAAAAAATAAAAAAGTAGGCTCTGAAACCACAATGGAATTAATTTAAATATCACTAAGTGAAAGACACCTGGAATATGCTAAATACTCAGAAACTAGATTACATATCTCTAAATAACAAGTTGATCAAATGTTTCAAGAGAAATTTTAAAATTTTGAAATAAAATCAGAAATTGCTGGAAGAGTAAACATTACAACTGAAGCCAAACTAATATAGAGTGTTAAAAGTGACTACAGTGAACAATTACACAGCAACAAATTGGTAATCTAGACAAAATGGATAAATTCCTAGAAATATACAACCTATCAAGATTATGAAAAATACAAAATCTGAATAGACATATAATTAAGGAGGAAATTGAAATAGTAATCACTCCTGCCCCCAATTAAAAGCCTAGGATTCAACTGGTAATCAAATCTTCCCAGCAAATAAAGGTCTTTACCAGAGAACTGTACCAAACATTTATTTTTATTTTTATTTTTTATTGAAGTTTGATTGGCCAACATATAGTATAAGACCCAGTGCTTATCCCATCAAGTGCCCTCCTCAATACCTATTACCCAGTTAACTCATCCTCCCACCTGCCTCTCCTTCCACTACCCTTTGTTTGTTTTCCAGAGTTAGGAGTCTCTCATGTTTTAAACTCTCTCTAATTTTTCCCACTTTCACTATTTTTTATATTCCCTGTATGACTGAAAAAAACCATATGATGATTGTCCTCTGGTTGACTTACTTCACTCAGCATAATACCCTCCAGTTCCATTCACGTCGAAGCAAATAGGTATTTGTCGTTTCTAATGCTGAGTAATATTCCATTGTATACATATACCACATCTTCTTGATCCATTCATCTTTCGATGGACACTGAGGCTCTTTCCACAGTTTGGCTATTGTGGACATTGCTGCTATAAACATTGGGGTGCAGGTGTCTCGGCTTTTCACTGCATCTGTATCTTTGGGGTAAATCCCCAGTAGTGCAATAGCTGGGTCATAGGTTAGATCTATTTTTAACTTTTTGAGGAACCTCCACACAGTTTTCCAGAGTGGCTGTACCAGTTCACATTCCCACCAACAGTGCAAGAGGGTTCCCCTTTTTCCACATCCTCTCCAACATTTGTTGTTTCCTGCCTTGTTAATTTTCACCATTCTCACTGGTGTGAGGTGGTATCTCATTGTGGTTTTGATTTGTATTTCCCTGATGGCAAGTGATGTAGAGCATTTCCTCATGTGCTTGTTGGCCATGTCTATGTCTTCTTTGGTGAAGTTTTAGTTCATGTGTTTTTGCCCATTTTAAGATTGGATTGTTCCTTTCTTGGCTGTTGAGTTTGATAAGTTCTTTGTAAACCTTGGATACTAGCTCTTCATCTGATATGTCAATTGCAAATATCTTCTCCCATTCTGTAGGTTGTCTTTTAGCTGTTTTGACTGTTTCTTTTGCTGTGCAGAAGCTTTTTATCTTGAGTCCCCCATAATTCATTTTTTGCTTTTGTTTTCTTTGCCTTCATAGATGTACCTTGCAAGAATTTTCTGTGGCCAAGTTCAAAAAGGCTGTTGCCTGTGTTCTTCTCTAGGATTTTGATGGATTCTTGTCTCACATTTAGATCTTTCACCCGTTTTATCTTTGTGTGTGGTGTAAGAGTATAATCCACTTTCATTCTTCTGCATGTGGCTGTCCAATTTTCCCAGCACCATTAATTGAAGAGACTGTCCCTTTTCCAGTGGATAGTCTTTCCTGCTCTGTCGAATATTAGTTTACCATAGAGTTGAGGGTCCACTTCTGGATTCTCTATTCTGTTCCATTGATCTATGTGTCTGTTTTTGTGCCAGTGCCATACTGTCTTGATGATCACTGCCTTGCAATATAGCTTAAAGTCAGATATTGTGACCCCAACTTTGGTTTTGTTTTTCAATATTCCTCTGGTTTTGGGTTCTTTTCTGGTTCCATAGAAATCTTAAGATTATTTGTTCCAAGCGTGTGAAGAAAGTCCATGGTATTTTGATAGGGATTGCATTGAATATGTAAATTGCCTTGGGTAGCATAGACATTTTCACAATATTTATTCTTCCAATCCATGAGCATGGAATATTTTTCCATCTCTTGTGTCTTTCTTGATTTCTTTCAGAAGTGTTCTGTAGTTTTTAGAGTATAGATTCTTTACTTTGGTTACGTTTATTCCTAGATATTCTTCTGCTTTTGGGTGCGATTGTAAATGGGATTGACTCCTTAATTTCTCTTTCTTCAGTTCATTGTTAGTGTATAGCAATGGCACTGATTTCTGTGCATTGATTTTGTATCCTGCCACATTGCTGAATTGCTGTATGAGTTCTAGCTATCTTGGGGTTTAGTCTTTGGGTTTTTTTACATATGATATCATGTCATCTGCAAAGAGGGAGAGTTTGACTTCTTCCTTGCCAATTTGAATGCCTTTTATTTCTTTTTCTTGTCTGATTGCTGAGACTAGGACTTCTAGTATTATGTTGAACAACAGTGTTGAGAGTGTGCATCCCTGTCATGTTCCTGACCTTAGGGGAAAAGCTGTCAATTTTTCCCCATTGAGAAAGATATTCACTGTGGACTCTTCATAGATGGCTTTTGTAATATTGAGATATATTCCCTCTATCTCTACCCTTTGAAAGAGTTTTAATCAGGAATGGATGTTGTATTTTGTCAAATGTTTTCTCTGCATCTACTGGAAGGATCATATGGTTCTTGTATTTTTTTATTGATGTAATCTGTCACATTGATTGTTTTATGAATGTTGAACCACCCTTACATCCCATGGATAAGTCCCATTTATTTGTGGTGAATAATCCTCTTAATGTACTATTGGATCCTATTGGCTAGTATCTTGGTGAGAATTTTTGCATCCATGTTCATCAGGAATATTGGTCTAAAATTCTCCTTTCTGGTAGGGTCTTTGTCTGGTTTTGGAATCAAGGTAATGCTGGCCTCATAGAATAAGTTTGGAAATATTCCTTCCATTTCTATCCTTTGAAACAACTTTAGTAGAATTGGTATTTCTTTTCAAAGTTTGGTAGAATTCCCCTGGGAAGTCATATGGCCCTGGACTTTTGTTTCTTGTGAGGTTTTTGATTACTGTTTCAATATCCTCACTGGTTGTTGGCCTGCTTAGGTTTTCTATTTCTTCCTGTTTCAGTTTTGGTAAATTGTAGGTTTCCAGGAATACATCCACTTCTTCCAGATTGCCTAATTTGTTGGTCTATCATTGCTCATAATATATTCTTAAAATTTTTTGTCTTTCTACTGTGTTTATCTCTCTCCACTTTCATTCCTGATTTTATTAATTTGACTCTTTTTTTCTTTTTAATAAGTCTGGCTATGGGTTTATGTATCAATTCTTTCAAAGAACCAGCTCCTTGTTTTGTAAATCTGTTCTACAGTTCTTCAGGTCTCTATTTCATTGAGTTCTGCTCTCATCTTTATTATTTCCTTTCAGTTTGGTTTAGGTTTTACTTGCTGTTCTTTCTCCAGTTCCAGGTAGGTATAAGGTTATCTTGTGTATTTGAGATTTTTTCACTTTTTTGAGAGAGGCTTGTATTGTGATGTATTTCCCTCTTAGGACCACCTTTGCTGTATCCCAAAGATCTTGAACAGTTTTGCTTTCATTGTTTTAGTTTCCACGAATCTTTTTAATTCTTCTCTAATTTCCTGGTTGACTCATTCATCTTTTAGTAGGATGCTCTTGAACCTCTATGTGTGTCAGTTCCTTCCAAATTTCTTCTTGTGATTGAGTTTTAGTTTCAAAAGCATTGTGGTGTGCAGGAAGTAATCCCAATATTTTGGTATCAGTTGAGACCGGATTTGTGACCCAGTATGTGGTCTATTCTGGGGAAAGTTCCATATGCAGTTTAGGAGAATGTGTATTCTGTTGTTATTTATATATATGTGAAATCCATTTGGTCCTGTGTGTCATTCAAGGCCTTTGTTTCTTTGGTGATCTTATGTTTAGAATATCTGTCTTTTGCTTAGAGTGTCATGTTGATGTCTCCTACTATTAATGTATCATTATCTAAGTATCTCCTTCCTTTGGTTATTTATTGATTGATATAATTGGCTGTTACCACATTAGGGGCATAAATATTTGTAATTGTTAGGTCTTCTTGTTGGATCGACCCTTTAAGTATGATATAGTGTCCCTCTTCATCTGTTATTACAATCTTTCATTTAAAATCTAACTTATCTGACATGAGGATTGCTACCTCAGCTTTCTTTTGAGGACCTTTTGAATGGTAAATGGTTCTCTGCCCCCTCATTTTCAGTCTGGAGGTGTCCTTAGGTCTAAAATGAGTCTTTTGTAGACAGCATATAGATGGATCTTGCTTTTTAAAATCTATTCTTATGCCTTTTGTCTTTTGACTGGATCATTTAAGCCTATTCACATTCAGAGTAACTACTGAAAGATATGAATTTAGTGTCATAGTATTACCTATACAGTCCCTGTTTCTGCAGATTGTTTCTTTGGGCTCCCTCTTTTTTTTTTTTTTGGGCTCCCTCTTTAATTACGGGGTCCCCCTTAGTCTTTTTTGCAGGGCTGGTTTGGTGGTCACATATTCTTTCAGTTTCTCTCTACCTGGAAGCTTTTTACATCTCCTTATATTCTGAATGACAACCTAGCTGGAAAAAGTATTTTTGGCTTCATGTTTTTCTACTTTTGTACCCTGAATATAGCATGCCAGCCCTTACTGGCCTGCTAAGTCTCTGTGCATAGGTCTGCTGTTAATCTGAATTTTCTCCCCATATAAGTTAGGAATCTCTTATTTCAAGCTGCATTTAGGATTTTCTCTTTATCTCTGAAATTGCAAGCTTCACTATTATATGTTGGGATGTTATCGTTTTGTTTTTTTTTCCTTCCAGGGGTCCTCTCTATCTCTTGAATACGAATTCCCGTTTCTTTCTCCAGATCAGGGAAGTTCTCAGCTATGATTTGTTCAAACATACTTTCTAGTCCTCTCTCTCTCCATATCCTCTGGAATCCCAATAAGAGGAATATTATTCCTTCCCAAACTATTACTTAATTCTCATCATCTTTCCTTGTGGGCTCTTGTTTTTCTCTTCTTTCCTCAGCTTCCTTCCTTTCCATCAACTTGTCTTCTATGTCACTCATTCTCTCTTCTGCTTCATTAACCCTAGCTGTTAGAGCATCCAGTTTGGACTGTATCTCACTAAGGTATTTTTAATTTTGGCCTGATTAGACCTGAATTCTACAGTAAGAGAATTTCTATACAGTCTTTTATACTTTTCCCAAGATCCACTAGTAATTTTATAATTGTACTCCTGAATTGTATCTGTGACATGTTAATTAAATCCATATCCATTAGATCTGTGGCTGAGAGTATTAATTCTGGTTCTTTCTCTTGTGGTGAACTCTTCCATCTATTCATTTTGTCCAGTGTAGAATGGCTTGTAAGAAGTGATCACTTTTCTCTCTTTAGCATTCCAGCTGTTCATTTTTTACATCTTAGGTTGGATTCATAGGTGTTTAGGATGGTTTGAAATTTATCTAGCTAAATTTGGGGGACCAGATGAAATGAGGGACCTACTCTTCTGCCACATTGCCTCCTCTGGGGCCATTGCAATTGCTGCATTCCCCCGGTTCCAGGCTCTGCGTCCCAACACTCCAGGGTCTGAGAAGAGGAAAGGAGCTCCTCCACCTCGTTCTCCTCCTCTTCCGGAGTGGCCCACAATTTTTATATATTTTTTTGTTGCTTGTCACTTTTGTGGTCATATAGTGCCTTTTTTGTCTCTTTTAATTTTTTGTTTTAAAATCTTATTTGTCTGATATAAGTATTCATATTCTGCTTTTCTTTTGACATTCATTTGTATGAGAAATATTACTCCATCCCCTCACTTTGTCTGTAGTTGTTTTTAGGTTTAATATCAATCTCTTGTAAGCAGTATACAGATGGGTCTTTTTTTTTAAATCCATTCTGACACCCTATGTCTTTTGACTGGAGTATTTAGTCCATTTATATTCAATGTAATTATTGATAGATACGTATGTAGTGCCATTGTATTACTTGTTTTTTTGTTGTTTCTGGAGATTTTTACTCTTTTTTTCTTGTCTTTGTCACTTTTGGCGTCTCCTTCACACTCAGAGAGTTTCCTTTAATATTTCTTGCAGGGCTATTTAGTGGTCATGAACTCCTTTAGTTTTTATTTGTCTGCAAAACGATCTCTCTTTCTATTCTGAATGATAGGTTTGCTGGAGAGAATATTCTTGTCTGTAGATTTTTCCCATATAGCACATTGAATATATCATGCCATTCCCTTCTGAATCACCAAATTTTTGTTAAGAAATCCCCAGCTAGCCCTGTAGGTCTTGTCTTAAATTAAGGACTTCTTTTGTCTTATTGACTTTAAGTTTTTTTTCTTATCACTATATTTTGCAAATTTAATTACAATGTGTCTGAGCATTGGCTTGATTTTGTTGATTTTTATTATCATTATTATTATTACTATTATTTTTAAAGAGAGAGAGAGAGAGGCAGAGAGAATTCTAAGTAGGCTCCATACTCAGTGTGTGAGCCTGATTTGGGGCTCCATCTCACAACCCTAAGATCATGATCTGAGCCAAAATCAAGAGACGCTTAACCAACAGAATCCTGGGCATCCTGGGTGGCTCATCGGTTTAGTGCCGCCTTAGCCCAAGGCCTGATCCTGGGGACCCAGGATCGAGTCCCACATCGGGCTCCCTGCATGTAGCCTGCTTCTCCCTCTGCCACTCTCTCTCTCTCTTTATGTCTCTCATGAATAAATAAATTAAAAATCTTTAAAAATTAAAAAAAAAACAGAATCACCTAGGCACCCCTGATTTTGTTGATTTTGATGTGAGTTCTCAGTGTTTCCTGGATTTGGATATCTGTCTCCTTCCCCAGATTAGGGAAATTTTCAGTTATGATTTCCTCAAATAAATTCTCTGCCTCCTATTCTATCTCTTCTTCTGGGACTTCTATGATAAAAATACTATTACATTTGATGGAGTCACAGAGTCCCCTAAGTCTGTTCTTTTGTTGTATAATTCTTTCTCCTTTTTGTTTAGCTTTATTTTTTCCATTATTTTGTCTTCTATGTCACTAAATCATTCTTCTGTTTCTTCCATTCTACTGTTATTTGCTTCAAGCCTGTTTCTAACCTTGTGTATTCTTCATTCTTCATCTCTGATGAATTATTTTTAGCTCCTTTATCTCTGTAGTAAGTGTCTCATTGATGTCTTCCATGCTTTTCTCAAGTCCAGTGAATATCCTTATGATTGTTGCTTTAAATACTCCATTGGGCATGCTTGTTATATCTTTTCCCCTTATATCTCTGGCTGTAGCTTTATCTTGTTCTTTCACTTGGGATAAATTCCTCCATATTGGCTTTTTTTTCCAGTCTCTGCTTTTTTGGGGGGTGTCAGAAAAGCCATTTATGTCTCCTCCTCCTGAAAGCAATGGGCTTTTGAAGAAGAGGTCATGTTGTGACCAAGGCCTGGCACTTCATGGAATGTCTCTATTGTGTATTGCATGCCCTCTGATGTTGTCTTTTGGCTGCCCTATCTTTCAGGACAGTTTTCTTTTTCTTATTTATTTATTTATTTATTTATTTATTTATTTATTTATTGGAGTTCATTTTGCCAACATATAGCATAACACCCAGTGCTCATCCTATCAAGTGCTCCCCTCAGTGCCCATCACTCAGTCACTCCCACCCCACACCCACCTCCCTTTCTACCACCCCTTGTTCGTTTCCCAGAGTTAGGAGTCTCTCATGTTCTATCTGCCTCTCTGATATTTCCCACTCATTCTCTCTCCTTTCCCCTTTATTTCCTGTCACTATTTTTTATATTCCCCATATGAATGAGACCATATAATGATTGTCAGGACAGTTTTCTGCCGTGGCTCTCCTTGCCTACACTGGGCAATGTTTGGTCCGTGGCCTGAATATGGCAAGTTTTAACTGGGTGAGCTCTAGTCTGCTTGGGAAATGAGACCTGACACTACTTCGTTGCAGAACTCTCTGGTTGGAAGATACTGTGTGGGCAGGGGTTGTGTTGGTCTTCTGAAGGATGCGCCTGACATGCTCGGACAGAGGCAAACTTGACTAAGAAGGGTAGTCCCACCAGAGGGCATGGGGTTGGGGCTTGGTGTAAGTAAGGTAGACAGCCAATGTCAGTGGCTCTATTCCTGCCAAGCCCACTGATCTTTATTTTATTTTTTTAAAAAATTTTTATTATTTTTAAGATTTTTATTTATTCATGAGAGACAGAGAGAGGCAGAGACATAGGCAGAGGGCGAAGCAGACTCCCCACAGGGAACCCGATGTGGGACTCGACCCCTGGACC
This sequence comes from Canis lupus familiaris, assembly GCF_011100685.1. NCBI lineage: Eukaryota > Metazoa > Chordata > Mammalia > Carnivora > Canidae > Canis > Canis lupus. The sequence goes on along the minus strand of NC_049260.1, from coordinate 57,421,119 downwards.
CAGGATCACATCCTGAACTGAAGGCAGATGGTCAACCTCTGAGCCATCCAGGTGTCCTGCCTGCTGACCTTTAAAACTCCAGTTTTTAAGTCCTGTTGGTTGCAAGAACTCACAAAATTCAGCCCCTCTCATTTTCCAACCCAAGGCTTTGGGGAAACCTTCTCATTTTGCATTCCCCTGTGTTCCTCTCTTTTTCACCCTTCTCTGCAACCAGAGCATCCCCCCTCCATAGCATCTGTGATATGTTTCTTCCCTATACCACATCTCTGCCCTTCCTATCTTCTTTGATGTTGCCTCTTTTATCCCTTTCTTTGTTGAGTTTGTTATGTCAGTTTCAGGTAATTTCTGGGCTATTTAGGATGATCTTCTAGTTACCTAGTTGTGTTTGTGAGATGAGATGAGACCAGGGCCCTCCTACTCAGTTGCGATCCTCCATGTCCTGATTTTCTTAACTTTAAGGTGGAAATAATGTCTGATTTACTTACTTAGCAGATTTTTTTTGGTGAGAATTGAGAGAATAGAAATTAATTAAAAGAAGTAATTTGAGAGAAGTGAAAATTCTGTAAAAGTGTTAAAAGTCCTTTAGATATTAAAGTGATGGTTAGATATATAGTACTAGTTAGATCAGTTTAGTGAAAGGAAGGAGTGAAAGCAAATGGGATTACAGGGCATCTTGCAGTATTTGTGTATCCACTGTTTAAAACCTATATACACGTCATCTGTAGAATAGCATTCTTGGATTCAAGGACATTTTAGCATATCCCACATCTTGGAGTCTGTTTATTTCCAGGAAATGTATACATTTGATTGGCCCATACTGACCCAACTGTTGATCAACCTTCCTTATCTAATGTCTACTGTATGTCCAATTTTGTACTAGGCACCCTTGAGGGAGATAGAAGAATTTCAAGCTCTCAAATGTTCCTTCTTCCCTTGATGACATCATGTTTAACTGTGTAATACTATTCCTATTTTCCATATCAAAATTTTTGATTTGTGGTGTATGTTCCTCTAGAGACATTGGAACAACTTTTTAAAATCTTTTTTTTTAATTTTTAAAAAATTTTTATTTATTTATGATAGTCACAGAGAGAGAGAGAGAGGCAGAGACACAGGCAGAGGGAGAAGCAGGCTCCATGCACCAGGAGCCCGATGTGGGATTTGATCCTGGGTCTCCAGGATCACGCCCTGGGCCAAAGGCAGGCGCCAAACCACTGCGCCACGCAGGGATCCCAACTTTTTTAAAAATCTGTACTGTAATAAAGGATTCAGGATGTTTGGTTACAATAGGCAATACACACAGATGGAGAAATAGCATATTTTATATACTAGTTCAGTGTGAAAGGACTGAGAAAGAGTGCTACATGGAAGATTTTTTTTGACACAGGGTAGTCAAGAAAGTTTTCACTGAGGAGGCAAGATGTATAAGTTTATGAAAAGGAGGGAGAGGGCATTCTAAACATGAACATAGTGATTCTCAGAATAGCAATTGTTTCATATTGGAGGGAATCCAGTATCGGGCATCTGTTGATATCACAACTGAACAAATTTCTGGTGTGGCCTAAGTAACAAACCCAAGTCCACATAGCTCAAAATTGATCTGACTCCATTTTACCCTGAGCAGCAAATCATCCTTTGGGCCTTGTCTTAGGATAACTACATCAAGGGGTAGCTATCAGATGGAATGCAAGCAAAGCCCCAGCTAACGAAGGGGATATGGACATGCCAGGAAATATATCAACTTGTACAGAAATATATTAATTTACAGATATCTACAATTTGCATAGATGAATCAGAATGCCAGATCCTGTCAGATTGTAGCCTACTAAGATCAGAAAAACTTCATTTCTCAGTTTGATTCCTGGCTCATGCCCCAAGAATTATCCCTGTATTTACAGAGATCTATTTTTTTTCTCTGGAATTGACAGCTATACAGTGGGAGATTTGAGATAAGTTCAATAAAAAAAGATCCAGGATATTTTTCTACCTCATAGAATAAATTTATTCATGATAAATGACAAATGAAAGTTTCACATAAAGAACTTGCAAAGATGCATGGGGTGGTCCGACAATGATTAAAACCACATTGGCATAATATTTTAGAACTGGAATATAGATCCTTGAAATCTCTTATTTGACAGCAGAGACACTAAAGCCCAGATTGCCCAAGATCTTATAGTAAATGGCAAAACAAGACTAGAATCTTGGCTTAAAAAAATACCTAGTCCGGTGTTTTATCCATCATACTATGCTGTCACCCACAAATCATCTAAGAATGTTTCACATTTATTGAAATTTTGCTTTATGCCAGACTCTGGGTTAAGTACTTTACATGTATTTTGTCACTGAATCTGCACAAGAACACTCAGAATCTGGTACTATTAATGGTGATATTAAGGGATCCCTGGGTGGTGCAGCGGTTTGGCGCCTGCCTTTGGCCCAGGGCGCGATCCTGGAGATCCGGGATCGAATCCCACATCGGGCTCCCGGTGCATGGAGCCTGCTTCTCCCTCTGCCTGTGTCTCTGCCTCTCTCTCTCTCACTGTGTGCCTATCATAAATAAATAAAAAAATATGGTGATATTAATAAAGAAACCGAGGCCTTGAGAAGTTAAGTAATTTGCCCTAAGACAAAGAGTTACTAGGTGGTTTAATGTAGTTCTTTCAAGCACTGAAGCCTGTTATCTATATAATTATGCTACTCTGTATTACAAATAATAAGCTCTACTTGAAAAATGCTCAGCCTCACTAAAAATAAATGCAAACTGAATTGTTAGGAGCATTTTACTCCTCTTAAGATACTACTACTACTACTACTACTACTAGAACTCAATGCTAAAGAGGTTGCCAAGAATTAGGTACATTTATGCATTGCTGATAGTGACATAATTTGTCCTTGTAAATATTTATAGAGAGCAATCTGGCATTATGCATCAAGAGTTGTAAGAAAGTCAGTCTGCTCTTTAACCTAGAAATTCCATTTCCAGGATGTGTCCTAGGGAAATATTATGAATAAGTTAAAAGATATTTGTGCAATACCACTGATATTCTATTAGTGGAAAATGGGGGAATTTTCCAAAAGTCCCCAATGGGGAAATGTTTAAATTCTAAAATCACAGAATGCTGAAACCAGAATCTTTGAGGTCATTTTTTCCAAATGCTATTTTTAAAAAATCACCCCACCTTGTTTTTCAGATGAAGCAATGGAAGTAAACTCTAATATCAACTGGAATGACTTCTATAGCCATCAAACATGATAAATACCATAAAATGTAGGAAAGGATATAAATAGAATATTGTAGTCACAGCCTCCTATGAAAATGTAATGAATAGTGTAAGAAAAAAGCCAGTGAAGGGGTACCTGAGTGACTCAGTATGTTAAGGGTCTGCCTTGATTTCAGTTTACGTCGTGATCTTGGGGTTGTGGGATTGAGCCCTGTGTCCAGCTCTGCACTCAGTGCAGAGTCTGCTTGAGATTCTCTCTCTCCCTGTCTCTCTGTCATCCCCTGCCCTCTCCCTCTCTTTCAATAAATAAATAAATAAATAAATAAATAAATAAATAAATAAAACATAAAATCTTAAAAAAAGAAAAAATCTAGTGAAAAATCAAATTTTTAGGCCCATTCCTTGACAGCTGTCTGATACCACTAATTATTGAAATTTGCATCATGATGCCTAGATCATTTGCCTGATTCAGAGATCATTTATCTAGAGATAGGGGAGGGGAGAGAAAGCAGGTGGTCCTGTTGTTATCAATGTAAAGACAAATAAAAGAAAATAAATAATACTGCAATGAGAGTCAGGCAAACTTAGCTTCAGTTCCAACTCTGCTGTTAAAAGCAAGTCTTTGTCCACATTAGGACTTTTTCTTATTTGTATTGGAGAAGATGCCCTCAAAGATCTTCTTCCACATCTAACACTGTCAATTCTATAATGTTCCCTGGAAGTTTAAAATTTAAATGCAAATGTGAGTTGTTCAAACATCATGTTCATGAGGCCAAGTCAATAAGTTTAAATCCCCTTACTTTATCATAGATTACTTCCTCAATCCTAGCAAGTAGTCTCACAAATATGTGCTACTGGTTATGGGGAGGCCTGAACAAGAGTATCTGTACTACATTCTCAAAACTAGTGTAAAAAGTACCAAGGTAATATTACCTGAACATGAGGAAGATAAAACTATTATGCTTTAATAGTTTAAAACTATGGTGTTAAAAAAAATAAAATAAAATAAAACTATGGTGTTTTAATCTTAAAACTATTATGTCAGGTGTTGGAATTAGTTAAAAAGATTTAAAAGGAAGAAAGGAAGCAAAGCATCTTTAAGAGTCTATGTTGAAGCAAAAAGCAAATGGAAAGATTAATTAATAATTTTTAGTACTATATGCCACTTAGTTTTAACAAACTTTGAATTATCTCAAGGGGATAAATAAGAGGCTGACTGCTATAGGAGTTCACTGGCCACAGCTTCCCTAAGGGGGAGGATCCTTTCTTTTTCATCTGTGCTCTGGTAACTAGTATGTGTGGAGATGTCCTGGACAACAGCAATACTTTCCTTCACTTGCAGTTTTGAAAGCTCTTTATATCTATGATCTCATTTGATCCTCACAATAGCCCTATGAAGCAAGAATCATTATATTCTCACCATTTCATAAGTATATCATAGATTTTACGTGATCTCAAAGCTAGAAAAACGTAGGGCCAGCATTTGAATCCAAATAATCTGATTCCAAGTTCAGTGCTCTTTCCACAAGACCACTTTTACTCTACTTCAGGTGCTAGGTCTCAGAGCAGTCTCCAAAGGCTGCCTATTCTTTCTTTTTCTACTCACTAGTCCATGATCTCTTTTAATCTTTAGTTTCGTTTTCCATTCTATTGTAGATCAGCAGACTAGAACGTGGAAAAGATGCATTGCATACCTAGAAAAGAGAGATTTTAAAGTAGATTGAGTGTGTTGTAGGCTTAGGTGCTGGCATGTCTTGAGGAACTATTCATTTTTACAAGTTACAATTCATTTTTTTCCCCAAGAAAGAACATCTTAAAACCTCTTTCCAAGCCATGTCCCATTACCAACCTTTTCTATTAAACAACTAGACAATATGAGCATAAATTATCTCTGTCAGCTATTACTGATCTGAGGAAAAACTGGAACATAATATTTGGGTGACAGTAGCCACTGATTTCTTTGGATGCAACATCATATATCCCTCTAGTTGCTCCGTTCTTTATGGTAGGGTCTTTTTTAAATAATAAATTTATTTTTTATTGGTGTTCAATTTGCCAACATACAGAATAACACCCAGTGCTCATCCTGTCAAGTGCCTCCCTCAGTGCCCGCCACCCAGTCACCCCCACCCCCCACCCTCCTCCCCTTCCACCACCCCTAGTTCGTTTCCCAGAGTTAGGAGTCTTCCATGTTCTGTCTCCCTTTCTGATATTTCCTACCCATTTCTTCTCCCTTCCCCTCTATTCCCTTTTACTAATCTTTATATTCCCCAAATGAATGAGACCATATAATGTTTGTCCTTCTCCAATTGATTTATTTCACTCAGCATAATACCCTCCAGTTCCATCCACGTCGAAGCAAATGGTGGGTATTTGTCATTTCTAATGGCTGAGTAATATTCCATTGTATACATAAACCACATCTTCTTTATCCATTCATCTTTTGATGAACACCGAAGCTCCTTCCACAGTTTGGCTATTGTGGACATTGCTGCTATAAACATCGGGGTGCAGGTGTCCCGTTATGGTAGGTCTTGATCTCATTTCTCTTCATTACAACTTCTGGAGTCAGCATAGGTCTGCTCTTAGTGATCAAACCATTTCTCTTAATCTTATGGTATCTTTGAACCAGGTACTCATTCCTCCCAATTGAGACTTAATTCTGACTTGGTGCCCGAAATATATCAAAGTTCATTGTTCTTAGAGGCCAAGCCAACACTAACATGAGTCAGATGAAATCAATAGGTTGGCCAGTGGAGTTCCCATTCTCATTTGTGAGCACAGATTTATTTGTTGATTGTTTCTTTCACTTTGAGCAAACAAAAATTTGAGACAGATGAATAAAAGCCAAGGTTGAGATAAAAGCCAAACTGAAAGAGAAATAAAATTAAGGATTATATAACACAGTAGTATAATTGATTACTCATTAAGCTCTTTATAGAGTAGCAGACTGATATTAGAGATATCATAGAAAATGGGGATGTGAATGCAGAGATAATCCCCATCAAATATGGATGTTAAGAGCATCCAGTTAGTTGAAAGGTTGGTATATTTGAACTTTCTCCTTCTCTAGTCACTTCAAATAATCAGCTGGAGGAAAAGGGGTCCCAGAAAATTTCTTCAACATCCAAAAGTGTAAAATCATTGTTTATAATTCATTACTCTTGCTCTTTGGCCCCTTTAATGTACATTCTATCTAATTTCACTAATCCTTGGGGACTTCAATTTTGAAAGCATTTGGAAGTCTCTTCCTCTGCCTTTCATTCTGATCATTATCTATGTCACTCTGAATATCTGCATTGTTGCCCAGTTTTCATCTGTGAGAACCCTGATCAAACTGTAAGTACAGTTGGTCCTTGAACAACATGGGTTTGAACTGTGCAGGTCTGCTTATATATAGATTTTTAAACTAGTAAAGTACTATAAATATATTTTCCTTATGATTTTCTTAATAACCTTTTCTCTAGTTTATAAGAATATAGTATATAATACATGTAACCTACAAAATATGTGTTGACTGTTTATGTTATTAATAAGGCTTTCAGTCAGCAGTAGGCTATTAGTTAAGGTTTTGGGGAGTCAAATTTATACATGGAGCTTTGACTTCATGGGGGATGGTGGTGGCCGGTTGGAGCTCCTAACCCCTGTGTTAAAGGTCAACTGTATTTCAGGATGTTTTCTCAGAAAACACAATGAAACAGCAGGGTCCATGCACATGATGGGCGTACAAAGAATGCCAAAAGAACTTGAAGAGTGACCTCAAGTAAAAAGAACTGAGAAAGGACCCACTACTTCTACCTTGGCAGAGTTTTCAATGATCAACATTTTTTAAAACATAAGCAGCAGTAGATAATCTTGATGAAAGAATTGGATTAATTTATTCACCTATCAGAAGGCATACATTGTGAAATTGCTCTTCCATAGAAACAAAAGTACTGTGACTTGATATCTTCCCAGTCCTTTCACATGCTACCTTCTTAATCCTAACTATTCTGTTAGATGTAATTATTTCTATTCTACGGAAGAGGCAAAGGCTAAGAGTAAAACTGCATTCTCAAGATTGTCTAGAGAGGAATAGCAGGCAGGAAGCATAAAACAATTTACAGTAAATGTAATATAGATACTGTGCTTCTTTCCCTGAATCATGGCTGCCTTTCAAGAATTGGGAAAGCAGGTAAGAGGTAGCCATTTTAGAAGAGTGAGAAATAATCCTGTAGGGACACAGAATATGGCAAATAATATGTTAGGAAGGGCCTCTTTCATAAGGTGAAATTTTAAAAGCTATCAAGGGAAGCAGTATATCTGATTGCTGAAAGATGGGAGGGTAATTATAGACACAAATTGTTTGCTGTTTTTTTTTTTTTTTTAACTAACTATCAGAGTTCTGTAAATCATAGAATTTGAGTCAGTGGTTTTTAAGGGTTGAAGTATCTAGCACTGACTTTTAAGGACAGATCTGCAGGGTGGAGGATAGTGTCCTCAGGCCCCTCAATGGAGGAGCAAGGATTTTCTGTTCTATTCTTGGATGCTGGGGATGCCAGTTTGACCCTTCCAATTTTTGCCAATACCCCACCCAATTAGCACCTCTAAATAGTGTGTCTATTAATTCTTACCCTTAATTCTCCCTGTCTATCCAGAGGAAGACAGAAATACTGAGTGTCGCATCTCCCATGCCTCTCTTAAAGCAATTTTGGAATATACATCAAGAGCTATAAAGACTTCATATCCTTTTACCTAATAATTTATAGGAATCTTTCTGAAGGAAATTACCAGACTCAGGTAAAGATTTATGTATGAAAATGCTCAAGAAGTCATTATTTATAGTAGCAAAACACTGAAAACAGACTGAATACCAAACTGTGGAAAGTTATGTCATATTCAAACATTGTACTTCTATATAACCATAATTTCATTTCAAAGATCACATACTGATATGGGAAAATATGAAACTGTAAATGCAGCATACAATATGCAATATAATTAAAACTTTTAAAAAATGCATTACACATACATATAAAAATGTTATACTGTAACATTTAAGACATTAAAATGGTTGTAGATGATGGGGTTATGGGAAACTTATTTTCTTCTTCATACTCACCATATTTTATAGTAGAAGCCAATATTTTTATAAGGGAAAATTATCTTAATTACCAAACTTTTCATACATTAGACCATAATACAGGTGCTATTAAAACAAAAACTTAGATCTGTTTGTAGTATCTAAACCTATTTTTCAAAAATGTTTTGAGTATAGTTGACACACAATATATTACATTAGTTTCAGGTGTACAACATACAGATTCTCTTGTATCCCTGAAAAAGGGTATGCTATGCTTACCACAGTGTATATACCATCTGTTACCATACAACAGTATTACAATATTATTTACTATATCCTCTATGTAATGCCTTTTATTCAGGTGACTTGTTCATTCCATAACTGGAAGCCTGTATCTCCCACTCTCCTTCACCCATTTTGCACACTCCTCTAATCCCCTTTGCTCTGGCAACCCTAAGTTTGTTCTCTGTATTTATAGATCTGATTGTTTTTATTTATTTGCTTTTTTAGATTTGATTTATGAGTGAAATAATATTAGCCTATTTATTGGGTCCTTTTTTACAGAAGGGAAAAATAGACTAATTAAAAAAATTTTTGCATATTTTTAATTGGAGTTCGAATTGCCAACATATAGTATAACACCCAGTGCCCATCCCATCAAGTGCCCCCCTCAGTGCTCATCACCCAGTCACCCCATCCCCCCACCCACCTCCCTTTCCACTACCCCTTGATTGTTTCTCAGAGTTAGGTGTCCCTCATGTTCTGTCACCTTCACTGATATTTCCTACTCATTTTCTCTCCTTTCCCCTTCATTCCCTTTCACTATTTTTTATATTCCCCAAATGAATGAGACCATATAATGTTTGGCCTTCTCCGATTGACTTACTTCACTCAGCATAATACCCTCCAGCTCCATCCACGTTGAAGCAAATGGTGGGTATTTGTCATTTCTAATGGCTGAGTAATATTCCATTGTATACATAGACCACATCTTCCTGATCCATTCATCATTCTATGGACACCGAGGCCCCTTCCACAGTTTGGCTATTGTGGACATTGCTGCTATAAACATTGGGGTGCAGATGTCTCAGCGATTCACTGCATCTGTATCTTTGGAGTAAATCCCCAGCAGTGCAACTGCTGGGTCATAGGGCAGATCTATTTTTGACTCTTTAAGGAACCTCCACACAGTTTTCCAGAGTGGCTGTACCAGTTCACATTCCCACCAACAGTGGAAGAGGGTTCCCCTTTTTCCACATCCTCTCCAACATTTGTTGTTTCCTGCCTTGTTAATTTTCCCCATTCTCACTGGTGTGAGGTGGTATCTCATTGTGGTTTGGATTTGTATTTCTCTGATGACAAGTGATGCAGAGCATTTCCTCATGGGCTTGTTGGCCGTGTGTATGTCTTCTTTGATGAAACTTTTGTTCATGTGTTTTGCCCATTTCATAATTGGATTTTTTGTTTCTTGGGTGCTGAGTTTGATAAGTTCTTTATAGATCATGGATACTAGCCCTTTATCTGATATGTCATTTGCAAATATATTCTCCCATTCTGTAGGTGGTCTTTTAGTTTTGTTGACTGTGTCTTTTGCTGTGCAGAAGCTTTTTATCTTGATGAAGTCCCAATAATTCATTTTTGCTTTTGTTTCCCTTGCCTTCATAGATGTACCTTTCAAGAAGTTGCTGTGGCCAAGTTCAAAATGGGTGTTGCCTGTGTTCTCCTCCAGGATTTTGATGGATTGTGTCATATTTAGATATTTCATCCATTTTGAGTTTATCTTTGTGTATGGTGTAAGAGAATGGTCTAGTTTCATTCTTCTGCATGTGGCTGTCCAATTTTCCCAGCACCATTTATTGAAGAGACTTTCTTTTTTCCAGTGGATAGTCTTTCCTGCTCTGTCAAATATTAATTGACCATGGAGCTGAGGGCCCATTTCTGAGTTCACTATTCTGTTCCATTACTCTAGTTGTCTGTTTTTGTGCCAGTACCATGCTATCTTAATAATCAGAGCTTTGTAGTACAAGTTGAAATCTGGCATTGTGATGCCCTTGGCTATGGTTTTCTTTTTAAATATTCCCCTGGCTATCCAGGGTCTTTTCCACTTCCACACAAATCTTAAGATGATTTGTTCCAAAAAAAAAAGATGATTTTTTCCAACTCTCTGAAGAAAGTCCATGGTAGTTTGATAGGGACTGCATTAAATGTGTACATTGCCCTGGGTAACATTGACATTTTCACAATATTAATTCTTCCAATCCATGAGCATGGAATATTTTTCCATCACTTTGTGTCTTCCTCCATTTCTTTCAGAACTGTTCTGTAGTTTTTAGGGTATAGATCCTCTACCTCTTTGGTTAGGTTTATTCCTAGGTATCTTATGCTTTTGGGTGCCATTGTAAATGGATTGACTCCTTCATTTCTCTTTCTTCAGTCTCATTGTTAGTGTATAGAAATGCCACTGTTTTCTGGGCATTGATTTTGTATCCTGCCACATTGCTGAATTGCTGTATGAGTTCTAGCAATCTTGGGGTGGAGTCTTTTGGGTTTTCTACGTATAGTATCATGTCATTTGCAAAGAGGGAGAGCTTGACTTCTTCTTTGCCAATTTGAATGCCTTTTATTTGTTTTGGTTGACTGACTCCTATACTATGTTGAATAGCAGTGGTGAGAGTGGACATCCCTGTCGTGTTCCTAATCTTAGGGGAAAGGCTTCCAGTGTTTCCCCATTGAGGATGATATTGCCTGTGGGCTTTTTGTAGATGGCTTTTAAGATGTTGAGGAATGTTCACTCTATCCCTACACTCTGAAGAGTTTTGATCAGGAATGGATGCTGTATTTTGTCAAATGCTTCCTCTGCATCTATTGAGAGGATCATATGGTTTTTGGTTTTTCTCTGTTGATATGATCTATCATGTTGATTGCTTTATGTGTGTTGAACCAGCCTTGCATCCCAGGGATAATTCCCACTTGGTCATGGTGAATAATCTTAATGTATTGTTGGATCCTATGGACTAGTATCTTGTTGAGAATTTTTTCATCCATGTTCCATCAGGGATATTGGTCTATAATTCTCCTTTCTGGTGGGGTCTTTGTCTGGTTTTGGAATTAAGGTGATCGTGGCCTCATAGAAAAAGTTTGGAAGTATTCCATTTCTTTCTATCTTTCCAAACAGCTTTAGTAGAATAGGTATGGTTTCTTCTTTAAATGTTTGTTAGAATTTCCCTGGGAAGCCATCTGGCCCTGGACTTTTGTGTCTTGGGAGGTTTTTTGTTTTTTTGTGTTTTTTTTTTTTAAAGAGATTCTTTTTTTTTTTAAAAGAGATTCTTTTTTTTAAATTTTTATCTATTTATGATAGTCACAGAGAGAGAGAGAGAGGCAGAGACACAGGCAGAGGGAGAAGCAGGCAGAGGGAGAAGCAGGCTCCATGCACCAGGAGCCCGATGTGGGATTCGATCCTGGGTCTCCAGGATCGTGCCCTGGGCCAAAGGCAGGCGCCAAACCACTGCGCCACCCAGGGATCCCCCTTGGGAGGTTTTTGATGACTGCTTCAATTTCCTTGCTGGTTATTGGCCTGTTTAGGTTTTCTGTTTCTTCCTGTTCCAGGTTTGGTAGTTTGTGGTTTTCCAGAAATGCGTCCATTTCTACCAGATTGCCTAATTTATTGGCGTATAGCTGCTCATAATATTTTTTTTTAATTTTTATTTATTTATGATAGTGACACACACACAGAGAGAGAGGCAGAGACACAGGCAGAGAGAGAAGCAGGCTCTATGCACCGGGAGCCCGACGTGGGATTCGATCCCGTGTCTCCAGGATCGCGCCCTGGGTCAAAGGCAGGTGCCAAACCACTGCGCCACCCAGGGATCCCCATAATATGTTTTTAAAATCGCTTGTTTTTCCTTGGTGTTGGTAGTGATCTCTCCTTTCTCATTCATGATTTTATTGATTTGAGTCTTTTCTGTCTTGTTTTTAATAAGGTTGGCCAGTGGTTTATCTATCTTTTTAATTCTTTCAAAGAACCAACTCCTGGTTTTGTTTATCTGTTCTACAGTTCTTCTGTTCTCTATTTCATTGAGTTTTGTTTGAATCATTATTAACTCTCTTCTTCTGCTGAGTGTATATCTTATTCGCTGTTCTTTGTCCAGTTCCTTTAGGTGCATGGTTAGCTTGGGTATTTGAGTTTTTCCAGTTTTTTGAGGGATGGTTGTATTGCGATGTATTTCCCCCTCAGGACCTCTTTGTCTGTATACCAGATTTTGAACGGTTGTATTCTTCATTCTCATTAGTTTCCATGAATCTTTTTAATTTTTTCCTGATTTCCTGGTTGACCCTCTCATCTTTAAGCAAGATGGTCCTTAACCTCCACGTGTTTGAAATCCTTTCAAATTTCTTCTTGTGATTGAGTTCAAGTTTCAAAGCATTATGGTCTGAAAATATGTGGGGGACAATCCCAATCTATTGGTATCAGTTAATACTTGATTTGTGACCCAGTATGTGGTCTATTCTGGGGAAAGTTCCATGTGCACTTGAGAAGAATGTGTATTCAGTGTATTCAGTTACATGGATGTAAAGTTCTGTAAATATCTCTGAAATCCATCTCGTCCAGTGTATCATTTAAAGCTCTTGTTTCTTTGGAGATGTTGTGCTTAGATATCTGTAGATTGTAGAAAGTGCTACATTGAAGTCACCAAGAATAAGTGTGTTATTATCTAAGTATGCCTTAACTTTGGTTATAATTGATTGATATACTTGGCAGCTCCCACATTTGGGGCAGAAATATTCATGATTGTTATGTCCTCTTGTTGGATCGATCCTTTAAATATGATAGTGTCCCTCTTCATCTCTTACTACAGTCTTTGGGATAAAGTTTAATTTATCTGATGAAAGGATGGCTACCCCTGCTTTCTTTTGAGGACCATTTGAATGGTAAATGGTTCTCCAACCTTTTATTTTCAGGCTGTAGGTGTCCTTATCTCTAAAATGAGTCTCTTGTAGACAGCAAATAGATGGGTCTTGCTTTTTTTATCCAGTCTAAAACCCTGCCCCTTTTGATGGGGTCATTAAGTCCATTCACGTTCAGAATTACTATTTAAAGATATGAATTTAGTTTCAACACGATACCTATTCAGTCCCTGTTTTTGTGTATTGTTTGTGGGGCTTCCTCTTTCTTTTACATAGTCCCCCTTAATATTTCTTGCAGAGATGGTGTGGTGGTCACATATTCTTTCAGTTTCTGCCTATCTTGGAAGCTCTTTATCTCTCCTTCTATTCTGAATGAGAGCCTTTTGGGATAAAGTATTCTTGGCTGCATGTTCTTCTCATTTAGGACCCTGAATATATCCTGCTAGCCCTTTCTGGACTGCCAGGTCTCTGTGGAGAGGTCTGCTGTTATCCTAATGCTTCTCCCCATAAAAGTTAGAGATTTCTTGTCTCTTGCTGCTTTAAGGATCTTCTCTTTATATTTGGAATTTGCAAGTTTCCGTATTAAATGTCGAGGTGTTGAGTGGTTTTTATTGATTTTAGGGGGATCTGTCTATCTCCTGGATCTGAATGCCTGTTTCCCTTCCCAAGTTAAGGAAGTTCTCACCTACGATTTGTTCAAATATATATTCTGGACCTCTGTCCCTCTCGGCGCCCTCGGGAACCCCAATTAAATGTAGATTTTTCCTTCTGAGGCTGTCATTTATTTCCCTTTACCTATCTTCATGATGTTTTAATTGTTTTTCTCTTTTTCCCTCAGTTTTCCTCCTTGCCATCAACTTGTCTTCTGTGTCACTCACTTGTTCTTCTACCTCATTAACCCTCGGTATTAGGGCCTCCAGTTTGGATTCCATCTCATTTAATTAATTTTTAATTTGGCTTGATTAGATCTAAATTCTGCAGTCATGAAGTCTCTTGAATCCTTTATGCTTTTTTGTAGAGCCACCAGTAGCTTTATAATTGTGCTTCTGAATTGGCTTCCTGACATTGAATTGTAATCCAGATTTTGTAACTCTCTGGGAGAGAGGACTGTTTCTGATTCTTTCTTTTGAGGTGAGTTTTTCTTTCTAGTCCTTTTGCTCAGTGCAGAGTGGCCAAAAACAAGTTGTGCTGGAAATAGGAGAAAAAGAAAGAAAAAAAAAAAAAGAAAAAAGAAAGAAAAAAAAACGGGGGGGGGGGGGGGGGAACAAACAGAAAACAAAAAACAAAGGGTAGTATCTTCTGATAATATATACTGTAAATCCCTCGACTTCCCCTGGAACTTTCCAGTGCTGCTTGGTCAATAACTTGCTCTTCCCCTGTCCTTCCAGCTGGTCTTCTGGGGGAGGGGCCTGCTGTGCTGATTCTCAGGTGTGTGAACCTGGGGTAGCTGCCCAGCCCCCTACCAGGTGCACGGCTCAGCGGGAGCTGTTTATCCTGTGAGGCCCCTGCTCAGTCTCAGGTACAAGGTGACACCAGGAGGAACAACAGCAGTGGATGTGGCCAGCTCTCCAGCCCTGGAGTCAGCTCCTGCAGTAACCACCACAGGTCCAGTCCACTGGGGCCTGGATACTCCAGGGCGGTGGGGCACATATCTGCACAGCTTGGGCTGCCTGGCGGCAGGAGCATCCTTGCTGTCCTGGGACCTCCCTGCCTCTGCCTGCCCCGGGAGGAGATCTGGGCTGGATCTTGGGCTTGTCCCCCAGCGCCCTGGGCTCCAGGGCCTGCACTGCTGGAATCGTGCTCCTGGCCACGCAGCATCCTCTTCGCAGAGCCTCTGCCTGAGCCGCCTCCGAGCTGCTCCTGGGCTCAGCGGGGCGGGCGCTGCAGCCCTTTAAGGAGCTTGGCCGCGGTGTGTGGCGCACTCTCCCCTGGGGCGCAGTTCCTCTGTTAGTGCCCCTCGGAACCTGAGGGCATCCCTGCCCCTCCTGGGATCCTGCTCGAACCCCCTGTGAGCACCTTTCCCTCGGGGAAGTTTGGTAAAGCTCCTGCTTCTCCGGGACTGGGCTTTCCTGTCCTGGGGGCACTCTCCGCGGGTCCTTAGCCCGCCTACTCGTGTGGGCTCCTCTCCCTTGGATGCTTTTTTATTTCTTATTTTTTTTCCGTCTTCCTACCTTGATAGAAGCGCAAACTCTTGTCACTGTAGCATTCCAGCTATTTTCTCTTTAAGTCTCAGGCTGAATTCGTAGGTCTTCAGGATGATTTGAAGGTTATCTAGGTACGTTGGTGGGGACAGGTGACTTGGGGTCCCTAATCTTTTGCCATCGCCAGCAACTCCCTGCATGTTCTTCTCATTTAGGACCCTGGATATATCCTGCCAGACCTTTCTGGCCTGCTAGGTCTCTGTGGAGAGGTCTGCTGTGAATGTAATAGTTCTCCACATATAAATTTGGGATCTCTTGTCTCTTGCTGCTTTAAGGATTTTCTCTTTATCTTTGGAATTTGCAAGTTTTGCTATTAAATGTCGAGGTGTTGAACGTTTTTTTTTTAATGATTTATTTATTTATTCATGAGAGACCCAGATTGAGAGGAGAGGCAGAGACATAGGCAGAGGGAGAAGCAGGCTCCTTGCAGGGGGCCCGATGAGGGACTCGATCCCGGATCCGGGGATCACGACCTGAGCCAAAGGCAGGCGCCCAACCGCGGAGCCACCCAGGCGTCCCTGAATGGTTTTTTATTTTAGGGGGGGGGGGACCTCTCTATCTCCTCGATCTGAATGCCTGTTTCCCTCCCCAAATTAGGGAAGTTCTCAGGTATGATTTGTTCAAATATGCTTTCTGGTCCTCTGTCCCTCTTGGTGCCTTCTGGAACCCCAATTAAACGTGAATTTTTCCTTCTGAGGCTGTCATTTATTTCCTCATGGTCTTTTATTCGTTTTTTTTTTTCTCAGCTTCCTTCCTTGCCATCAACTTGTCTTGTATCACTCACTCTTCTGCCTCATTAACACTTGTTGTTAGGACCTCCAGTTTGTATTGCCTCTCACTTAATGATTTTTAATTTCGGCATGATTAGATCTAAATTGTGCAGTCATGAAATCTCTTGAATACTTCATTCTTTTTTCCTTAGCCACCAGTAGCTTTAGAATTGTGCTTCTGAATTGGCTTTCTGACATCGACTTGTAATCTACATTCTTTAACTCTGTGGTAGCAAGTACTGTTTCTGATTCTTTTATTTTTTTTTTTGTGGTGAGTTCTTCCTTTTAGTCATTTTGCTCAGCGCAGAGTGGCTAAAAATGAGTTGTTTTGTTAGAAGCGAAAACTCATCTCTCTGTAGTGTTCCAGTTGTTTTGTCTTTAAATCTCAGGTCGTAAACTGTGGAAAGAGCCTCGGTGTCCATTGAAAGATGAATGGATAAAGAAGCTGTGGTATATGTATACAATGGAATATTAGCCAGTAGAAACGACAAATACCCATTTGCTTTGACGTGGATGGAACTGGAGGGTATTATGCTGAGTGAAATGTCAATCAGAGAAGGACAAACACTAAAAAAATAAATCTCAGGTTGAATTCATTGGTTTTCAGGATGATTTGAAGTTTACCTAGGTAAGTTGATGAGGACAGGTGACTTGGGGACCCTATTCCTCCGCTGTAAACAGCCTATTTTGAAATAAGTCTAAATTTTCTTTTAGATTAATATCTTGGTACAACCTATTGTGATAAAAGAGAAATAATTAGCAGTCCAATATAAATAACAAAAGATAGGATAGATTTTATGATTCATACCTAGAATTCTTATCATGGAACTGTCACCTTGGGCAATATTACTCTGGGGAGATAACAAGGTAGCTGCTGCTTTGGGTGTTTGGCCAAACTTTTGTTGCAAAGCTATAAAGTAAAGATTAGTTCTAAAATAATGTGTTTGTCTTCCCTGCTTGTGGCTGTGTTTCACTAGGTGGTCTTTGATGTCACTATTCTATTTGGAAGCTTGACTAGCTTCATAAACACTATCCATTTATCATACACAGACTTTCAGAGGCATACAATTTGAAATACACCAATGTTATAGAATCATCTCATGGAAACTTAAAATGTCAGAATTAATTGAGGCTCTAGAAAGTGTCTAACTCAGGAATTAGGAAATCAGTAGGTCATTTGTTAAGAAAACAGTTCCCTCCACCACAAAAAGAAAACAAACACCTAAAACCCCAAACACTCTCTCCATCACCACCACCCACTCACCAAATTCTTAAAAAGAATATATGTAGCTACCATGGTTCATATTTTTTCCTTAATTTTGAGACATGGATTCAAGAAATATTTTGCTTTTTACCTATATCATAAGAAAACAACATAACATGAGTTTCAGGGAGACAAGAGTAAATAGTAACGACTGTGGCACAACAATAAATGCTCCCTCCAAAAAGGGCAGGCTGCCATTCAGCTCTAGCTAATTGTTCACATGTGAAATTTCTCAAAAGAAGTGAGAAATCTGGATTTTTATGTGAAGTCTCTTAAGTGCTGGCAACTATCTCAAAATGTGTGAAAAAAAAGTCTGTAGGTCAAAGACATGTCTGTTGGAGGACTGGCTGTATCTTAGTTTGCAACTCTGATATAACTCAGCCTCCTTCCTGGGGATGATGGATAAAATCAAGCTGAGTGTTCTGATTTTTGCTAGAAGTCACTCAGGTAACAGAACAAGGATCATAATTCAGATTTATGGTAATTAGAACTGGAGAATTCTAGTATCCCCCAAAGAATTTCCTACACTGAGGTAGGTAAGTATCCCATTCTGTGTTAAATATTATTTAATCACAGATATAAAGGCAGCTGGTATCAGCCCTCAATAATAGAAAATGTAATGTAAAAGTATTTCCCACATAGCACATCCTACTCCACACCCAAGAAGTTATCAATAAAAAGTATAGATTTTTACATATCCATATGGTAAAGTTTCAAAAAATAATTTTATTTATTTTTAAGATTTTGAGAGAGAGCAGAGTGAGAGCTAGAGAGCATGATCTGAGACAAGGGTCAGAAGGAGAGGGAGAAGAGGGCTCCCTGCTGAGTGAGGAACCCCATGTGAAGCTGAATTCCAGGACCTTGAGATAATTATAATTATCAAAGATGATGGGAAGAATTGAATTTTTGTTATATTACATTTTCCTGCTTTGCTGAATTTGCAAAAGTTTGACATAAGTTTAAAAAAATCTAATATTGCATGCTAATCAGCTTGAGTAGCAATTCAGGTAGATGTTAACATTTGAATTTATAACTGTTGACAAAAGAGTCAAAACTTTTACCTAGTAGCTTCATATTTTGACATTTCTTTCACTAAAAAGTTATGCTTAAGTAAGGTGGAATGCCATATGACTTGACTTTTAATTTTATAGTTCACAGGTGGGCATGCAAAGTAGTTTAGAAACAAATTCCTACTTAGGCAAATACCAAACACTGGGCACAACAAAGGCCTCCAAAGCGAATATATAGTATGAATTACTTACAGGTTTAGATGTAACATTAGCAAGTGCAGGAAGATATGCAATATGCAAAATACAATTTTTAAAAGGAAGCCTTAAGTAACCAACTTAGAATGATGAAAACATAGAAGAGAAGGAAGAAAGGGAGATGTACCAAAGGACACACAATTCATTAACATAGATTTGCACTTTATTGTAATTTTGCATCCTGAGATAATAAAATTTTATATCTGACAAGTGAACAAAAGAAGCAGCAGTGAAAGTTTCAGAGAGGCAAGTGTCCTTCATTTTGGCACAGCTGTAAATAGGTTGAGTTCTTTCAGGGGAGTGACTCTCAAACTAGGGAGAAAAATAAATTCATTCCACAAGCTATGTAACAATACAAGATGCATGAATATTCTTGGTTTGAATGGACATATCCATCTTTATTCTTTTCTGGTAAAGCTGTCCCAGTAGGAATCCTCTGCCAAAAAGTAGAAATCCTAGGCTTTTCAAACGGATGTTTTGATCAATGCCCATTTTCCAGCTACCAGCATTTCCTGTTTTTGTAGCTGAGATTCATATTTGTATGTGGTTAGTCCAAGGAGGGAACACTAGCTTGTTGATTATATAATTTCAAACATCTGTAATTTGTTCAAAGTTCAGGCATTAAAATAATTCTACACTATATACTTACTAGAAAAATGGAAAATTAAGAAAATTAAGCCAAGTAAATAGCAACAAGATAAGCAGGACAAAAAGGGACATTTGAGAAATTATTGCTTATAATGAGTTTATACACAGAACTACTTTGAGACTCAGAAATTGATATTTAGTCCAATGCTTGAACATATAACAGTTTCCACATTTGCAATCCTATGTGTGTATGTATAATTTACAAATACACACTCAATCAACTCAATTATCCTGGAACAGAAGAGAACAGAAGGCAGATTCTAATCTGAAGTTATATAGCCCAGTCTAGCCAAAACACACACACACACACACACACACACACACACACACACCACAATTCAGCATTTCATTATTTAGGGACTGGTTTAAGTAACTTGTGGAGAGGGTCAAATAATCTTAGTTCCAAAAAAAATAATCTTAGTTCCTTTACAAAAGTGGCCTCCGACATTTTCACCATAAGGATCCCTTTATTGTTCCTTCCCCATGTTTTGAAGAGTTTTATTTACTAAACTTTATGTAATAGCAGGCTTTTTCATTCTTTTATTAATCAAAAGCAGAACTGTCATTCACAACTTCTGATCAGTGTGTGATAACCAGTATTATGTTAGGCAGGATTTAAAAAATCTAAGCAAAATGCATGGAAATTCAATGTTTTAGTTGGCTTATGCAGTAGAAATATTATGGGTAAATGTATGATTTCTAGTATACTTTTTGAAGTATTAAAAAAGGTTCAAGGATGCCCTCACTGCTATCTTTATCTGTCCCAAGTTGGGAACCACTGATTTACATCCACCTGCTTTTCCTTCCTAAGTCAAGTATTAACATAACACAATTACTCATGTTAACATATAGGGGATTAATAACAAAATTTACTACTGATAAAACAGATTAACTGCAACACTCATTCTGTAGGGTTTGACTGAGAAAGAAAACATAAAGACTTAAAGGAATCTATTTAGAAATGACAAAATTATGATATCCAGTATATATCTTTCAGTCAACTTCAAAAGCACATTAATATGTGAAAAAATCCTCAATTCCCCTGTGAGGTAGGTCCAGATTATTGTCCCCACTTCCACAATGAGGACATGAGGTACAGAGGAATTAAGCAGCAGAGCTAAGAATTAAACCAGAAGTGACTTGGGTTTGAATTCCATACTACTTCTCTTTCCGTCTAATAGCAATTTGTTCCAACAGATCCTTTTGAGGATATGGAACTTAGTAAGACACTGAAGCAGATATTGGATATTAAATTTTTCACATCAATTTCAAAGTGGATCCTCCCATATCTCCATTGTTGTCACAGTTATAATTCTTGCCTGGATACCAAAAACATAGATTCCACATATGCACAGCCCACAGACCTAAATCTTTAGTTCTTAGGGAAATTAAATTTATTTTTATTACCACAGAAGGGCTGAGGTCTAGCAGGTATCAGGTTCTTTGAGTCTGTGTGACATGAACACACATCAGCTAGGAGCCAGTTGGCAAATCAAACATTTACTGTGTGCAAGGCACTGTGAGAATTTCCACCAAGGGTAGAAGATCTGAGAAAAATCACTCTGGGATTCTGTAGAGAAAAATTTCCTAAGGATTCCTAGAATCAAAGCATGTTAGGTTATCTCTAATTTTCTGTCCAGCTCTAGGTTCAACCCCATGCTTTTACAGATAAATAGACGGATATGTAATTTAAGTGACTTGCCCAAAGCCCATGATATTAGATCATTTCCTCACTTAGTAAGAACCTGACAAAGTCCACAGAAAATGAATATATTCTCAGGTTGCCATCATCAAAATGAAAAGCTGGCTCAGAATCAAAAAAGAGAAATTTGGGGCAAGATATGGATATACATATCTTTTCTTTTTTTTAGTCCTCATGTTACTTAGACAAGTATTATTAATAAAATCTATTCCTTTTCTGTGAAAATTTTCCAATAATTTACCATTTAAAGGAATTCCAACAATTTGACAATTGGTGCAAAATGCAAAATGAATTTTTTAATGCAGAATTTTAATAGGCATAAGAGGACTTAACTTCAATGAATTTGGGGATGTTATAATCAAATTAGCAAAACATATTTCCATATGTGAAACTGCTCAAACGAGTATATATAATTTTTATATCCTTCTAGGTCAACATAGTTAATTCTGATGAAATACTGTTTGGGGTTTTATGTTCAAGTACTGAGGTTTGATTTTAAGTGGTGGTTTATTTGTAAACAAAATTAAAATGCTAATAATTTTTAAAAGCTCTAATACATCTGGAAAAACCCTAGTTGTTCTAAGCCTTACAAATGCTGTTATGGAACATTTGTAAGGATGTGTATGGAACTTCATTCAAATTATGAAAAAAAATAAGAATAAATTTCATTAAAAATGGTAGGGTGCTAAATATTAACACAGATTAATTGATCACATATTAGTGTTTATAGATAATAATATAAATAGTATGTACATTAAATACTTAAGTGGATTTTGGTAGGGCTTCAAAGACCACTGTTCTTCTAGAACCATATTAAATTACATATTTGCTAGCATTAGAATTATACCAGTTTTATAAGTGATTGATAGTCCAGTTCTGTAATATTTTATTACTAACATATATGATTAGGGGAAAACAAAGAAATAGGCTTTAAGTAATAGAAGAAATATAATATGCTAATGAAATATTGGTATATTTGAAAAAGATGGTTTTAAATTTCATGATCTGTCAATTTATCCATTCTGTTTCCTTCAAAATAAAACGTTATCTTTGTTGAAAAAAGACAAGGCACTTCTCCGTCTAATTCTAACATCTGACTACAATGGTCTCTTTCTTAAATTAATATAGTGGGTAGGAGGGAACAAAAAGTAGTTGGAAAAGGTTAGGCCTTAATTTCTTTTTATACATAATTTAGGTGTTTAAAGGGGCATTGAGGATGGAGATGTGTAACGGAATGTTAAAGAAGGAACAGTTTTAACTTGTAATTTCAAAGCTTTGTGAGATCTATATACTTTGGCAAATAGATGTTATTTTCTCTGGAACCTACCACAGCAGGTTTCATAAAAGAATATCATGTAACAAAGAAATTCAACTTTCTTTAACTTAAAAACAGCTTTCATAAGAATATTCTACTAACTTGATGGAAATATCCAAGTATGTTTTATCCTGAGGATAAAAGAAAAAAAAGGCCAATGGGGGAAGAATTAATGATCACATAGTGTACTTCGTCATTTCACCATTCATTGCTGCCAATTTCATTGAAAACATCCCCCTCCAAAGCAGTCCAAAATATTCAACTGCTAATTAGCCCCCTACATAGGAAAATAGTTTGAAAAAACAATCATATAAGAAAGAAAAAAGAAAATTGGGTATTTTCTGAGTAGTTCAAGAAAATAAGATGAGCCAACCAGCATAATGAGCAATAAAACAATAAATTTAAAAACAATTAGAGTAGGTTTAAAAATTAAGTTTACAAACACTGGCAAATTATTTTTATGACAAATATTACTGTAACTTGAGTTATATTCTGTCACCTTCAGATGCACTCTATTTCTGTCTCAATATTTGTTTCATGGAAACAATTCACCACTTCTTGCTGTTCTTTGAGCAAACCAAGTGTGATTTATACATGGCAGAAAAAGTTACTATGACCAAATTCTAAATGTACAGAAGAAAATGAGATTTTAAGGACTGACACTCAAAATTATTCTACCATTGCTAATTAGAGATTTCATACTGTTCTGGAAAACAATTTTGGTATTAGTCACAGTTTGAAGCATAAACCTGATGATATTAGCTGGAGCATAAACCACAGATACAATTGTTCCCTGACCTTAGCTATAAAACAAGACATTTGGTATGCATTTTCAGAGGTTTCCACCTTGTCTATAAAAATACATATTTAATTTTGCAGCAGACAGACAAATGATATTTGCAGGCACACATATTACAAGTTAGAAATTCTGGGTGGCTTGGTAGCACAGGGGTAATGGCGCTCTACAGTGGGAGGTGGAAAAGTGTGCAAACAATTAGAGTCATATCAAATAGTGTCTTTTTTTCCCTCTTCTTTTACTGGTCCAGGACTATGGATTTCAAATTAGGCATGAATTTTAAAAGTGACTTTAAAAGACTTGAACTTGTATGAAAAAATGACTGTTCTCTTCACTGGGATAAATGTTTACCTAAAAATTTTTACTGAATGTACTAAGTAAGAGTTAAGATGACAAATAGGATATTACTGAATCTCAGATACTTTTAACTTATTTTTAGCAACAGGAATTACAAATAATGCCTATATACAGGCATACATTTGTAGTTGAATTAACAGAATATAAAGCTTTAATTATGTTAAAAAATCAAACTAAGTGTGGTGTTCTTGTTCATCTTACTTGTGAAGAGAAAAAGAAAAATAGGTACATATCAATAAAAAGGCTACATGTGTGGTGAATTTATAAACTAAAATACTTTTGTCTAAGTACCTATCTTTCCTCATTAATAATATTCAAATGTTTAAAAAAAAGATGTTCAAAAAATAATATTTTTATCAATTATGAATCAGCCACGAAGTATTCTTTAGATACAGCTTCTCAATTAGCCTTCTCTTTCCCAAAACAAAATATCAGAACTCCATAAAGGGATTAGCAGTGGCTTTGAGTGAGGATCTAGACACCTCCCAGGACATCTGAAATCTTGAAAACACTCCTTTAAGATCATAATTGTGTATATTTTCAAATGAGGGAAAGGATACATAATGGGAAATAAATAAGGACAGTGAGGCTATGAAATGTGTCAGATGTCAAATGAATTTTTTGGGGGGTGGGAGTGGAGGAAAAAATGGGAATTACTGGATTAAATGGAAAAACTAAGGTTCTTGGTTTCAGGTGCAATGCAGAATATATCAGACAATGATTTTAATTTTAATTCACTCGTTACAAAGGGTAATCCTGCCCTACACCTGAAATTTTTAACAAACTCATTATGGCTCTGCCATAAAACAGCATGTTAACAGTCTATACATTCAAGAGGATGCTTGCAAACTTCATTCATATTAAAACCTATGCAGATTTGTTGGCAATACAGTAAGAGTAATATTACATTCTGTAAACCATGGCATATCACATTTTATGTTATGCAAAGAGACAGTATTTATAAGTTTTTTAAGAGTTTAATATTTTATCCACTAACATAAGTGATAATTTAGCAAAGTGCAGGACAAAACCAGTGCTATTAATTGCATGTCCTTTAAAAGCAAGTAAGAGTAAAACCATTTCTAAAAGCTACCAAAAGCTAATTTACTTATGTCCAGTAAGGGATTACAGAGCATTAAGTAGCCTAGAAAACTGATGCATATTTAGAAACAGTGAGTATGAAAATTATAAGGCAGCATGCTCAGAACAAATTTTTGTTTTTGTTTTTTTAAACACCAGCACTGATGTTTTATCTTTAGTGGCAACTATATATATACATATACGTCTCTGTGTGTGTATTTATTTAAAAACTGAGAGTGCAAAACACAAGCTTCATTTAACAAAAACAAAAAGATGTGCAAATTTTCTTCTTAAACCAACACAAATAAAAGAGTAAAGGAGAATATTCTAAGGAAGAAGAAGAAGAAGAAGAAGAAGAAGAAGAAGAAGAAGAAGAAGAAGAAGAAGGAATAATAATAATAATAATAATAATAATAATAATAATAATAAAGAATAAGTTGAACACAGTAAAGGAGACCATCTTCATTCCAAAATCATCTACAAGGCACTAAGGGTAGGAAATGACAAGTAACACAGAAGTGACTGAATCAAATTCCTCAGTCAGGCCGGAATATGGGATATTTTGGTAAGAATTCTATTAGTATTACCTGTAAAATAAAAACAAATAAGAATATATTGACAAAATAATTTTCATTTACTAGAACATATATAACCCAAGAAGTCTATAATCATTTTTCATAGGATTATACTTTGGTCCTCTGTATAAAGCAAGTGAAATATATAAAATGGTTATAGAAACAATTTACAAGTTATCATTAGATTAGCAATTAAACTGGCAAATATAACTATTTATTGTAGCTAAGTTTCTATGACCTAATTTACAATAGTTATTTGTTTAGGTGCAGAAAAGTAAACCCTCTTACATTATCATCTCCTTCTACACCTCCTCTCCCCCCTCCCCTTTTTTTTCTAACAAAGTAGAAAGGATTAAAACTGTTTTATACAGATTTGAAAAAATACCTTTATGTATATTACATCTATATATTTTTCAATTAAAGCAGTGATAATGGTTATTACTACCTTTTACAAGTTGTTTGCAAAAAATAATGAAGTATCCAAATGGATTGATTAAAACATTTTAATTAAAGAAAGGCTAGAAATATAATAAGAACCTAAGGTATTTATAAACATAAATTTATACATTAAATTTATATTTAATATTTTATTTATAAATTTAATGTATAAACTTATAATACATTATATAAGGTATTTATCTATAGTGGATTTTTGATTTGTGGTCATTTGCACATTTTTTCCCTAGCTATTCAAAGTGGAGAAAAATAACATGATAATCCTTATTTATGATATGGAAATGGGATGTTTATACAGTAAATATATACTATATGCCAACAACTTGAAGCTTAGATAAATTTCATATTATTTTGAATGTTTTTTTATTTTTTTAAAGATTTTATTTATTTATTCATGAGAGACAGAGAGAGAGAAGAGGCAGAGTCACAGGCAGAGGGAGAAGCAGGCTCCATACAGGAAACCTGATGACGGACTCATTTCTGGGACTCTGGGATCAGGCCCTGAGCCAAAGGCAGACGCTCAACTGCCGAGCCACCCAGGTTGACCCTCTTTTGAATGTTTATGATGCTGAAGTTACCATATTGGCTATATGTTGTGTTTTGTGATTAAGATTGTATAGATTTCAGTAAAAAAAGCCTATGATGGGATCCCTGGGCAGCGCAGCGGTTTGGCGCCTGCCTTTGGCCCAGGGCGCGATCCTGGAGACCCGGGATCGAATCCCACGTCAGGCTCCCAGTGCATGGAGCCTGCTTCTCCCTCTGCCTGTGTCTCTGCCTCTCTCTCTCTCTCTGTGTGACTATCATAAATAAATAAAAATTTAAAAAAGCCTATGATTTCTTTATTAAAAATTAAATGTTAGCTAAGACAAAAACCAAGAACATGAATTCAGAATTCAGAAGTCAATTACTATTTTATGCAAGTTTTGTTAAGATCGCATTTAGAAATACTTTGTTCAACAGCAGCTGTGCCCATTACCATATGTGATGGTCTGTACCTATATGAAAAGATTAAGGTTGTACCATGTTTTCATTGGAGAATACTACCTGAGATTTTTCTCGGATCTAAGTAATTACTAGCCTTCAAGATATTTTATGTTGGCTACAAATCTAAGGAAGATGGAAGGAAATCTCTATGTTCCAAATGACAAAAGTTTAGGCTGAGGAGAGAAAAGGTAGAAAGAAGAACTGACAAATGATAAATAAGCATAGTAAAATGTAACATTTAGAATGGAATCCAAAAAAAGTAATTAGAAACAACAGCATACTTACATATTCCATCATATTGCTAGTTTCGCATTTCCTTTTAGTCAACTTCCAGTGCAAAGCAAGCTAAGAAAGTACAGTTAAGAATTTTGATATCAACTTATATTATTACCTATAACATTTGAATAAATCACTGAGAACCATCCAGGAATAAGCATAAGATACATAATATAACAGTTAAAAACAACTTGTAAAGAATATACATTAAAATTGAATATTAGTTCTTTAATCCATTCTTTTGTGGTCTGAAAAATTCCCATTTTTTCAATATAATAATGCAAATATATAAATGGGGCATTTACTTGCTTAAACTTTCTTACCTTGTGATATAATCTGTTATTTTCCCATTCTAATAACTTCTGAATTGATCTTCTGGTCTAAGAGAAAGAATCAAGACTTTGTTACAAGATGAACTGAAGAACTTTGTAAATTATGTGTATCTATATTTTTCTGCTTATTTGTAAAATCCAATTGTTTTCTCTTCTTGTTTTTCCTTTAGAAATCAGAAAAAAGCAATGTAACTGACAGAAACTTCCAAAAGAGGAGTAATATGAGCAATTATTATACTGTTAATATAAGATCTCTCTCTCCCTCTCTTCATACACCCACACCTATATATATGAGATTTTAGTATATGCTTTTCAAAATGAAATATGTACAAATTGTTCTGTGTTATGCATTCACCGGATTATTGTGAAATCATTACCGATACCACTAGTAGTCCATTTATGGACCTAATCTTGACTTTCACATACCTTTCCATAGGGTTACTTTTTCTATATACATGTAATACGCCAAGTTAATCTGAATCCTCACAGAAAGCTTTCTCATAAGAGGTCCTAGCACAATGCCTGGCATATAGTAGTCACTCGAGGCGAAGTATACAAACTGAATGAAGCAAGCCAACATATATCAGAATTTCCACTGAAAAGAACATGTTAAAAACAGCTAATCAGAAAAATCGTATTTAAAGG
Organism: Canis lupus familiaris; assembly: GCF_011100685.1. Taxonomy (NCBI): domain Eukaryota; kingdom Metazoa; phylum Chordata; class Mammalia; order Carnivora; family Canidae; genus Canis; species Canis lupus. The sequence goes on along the minus strand of NC_049260.1, from coordinate 57,393,262 downwards.
AAAAACTATCAATGAGAAGCAGCACAGTCCTAAACAAGGGGACAGAGGGTGAATTTCTCTATTTGGAGTGCACATATTTTGTAGGGAGGAAGAAAAGTTTGCAAAACCTTCAAAAAATTAAAATAAAAGATTATACATTTTCAACTCTTATTTGGAAGAGCTTTTATTAGGTTTCTGATAAAGAAGTCATTGTTACTTTTTTTAAAGATTTTATTTATTTATTCATGAGAGACAGAGAGAGAGAGAGAGAGAGAGAGAGAGAGGCAGAGACACAGGCAGAGGGAGAAGCAGGCTCCATGCAAGGATCCTCTAAAGAGGATCAGGAAAAAGGGATGCCTGGGTCGCTCAATGGTTGAGCATCTGCCTTTGGCTCAGGTCATGATCCAAGGGTCCTGGGGTGGAGTCCCACATTAGGCTCCCTGCAGGTAGCATGCTTCTCCCTCTGCCTCTCTCTCTGTGTCTCTTATGAACCAATACACAAAATCTTTAAAAAAAAGTTCAGGAAAAAGACAAGAATGTCTCTTCTCACTACTTTTATTAAACATTGTACTAGAAAGTATAGTGTGGGCAATTAGATGAAAGTAAGAAATAAAAGGCATCCAGATTGGAAAAGAAAAAGTGAAATCATCTTCATTTGCAGACATGATCCTGCATAGAGAAAACTCTAAGCGATTTGAAACTATGCTCCATAGGGTTAATGAAGTTAAAACGGTCACCAGCAAGACCCTCAGTGACTACTCCTTCTTCACAAGAATGTTATCCTTATCTTTTAGAGGCAAACAACAGGAAGAGCTTGGGTAGGCTTAGACTAGTTTGAGCTTGACCACAGACTCACACTTGTGCAGATGGACCATGGAATGTCTGACAGTAACTTCTACTTCATTATAATCTCTGCCCAAGGAGGAATTCAAACCTCATTAGCATAACATACAATGCATGTAAAGGCCTATTTCCTAAATACGTGTATATGACATTAAACCTCTACATGCAACGACAAATCCCTCCCCAACTTTTCTGAATATTCATCCTATCCCTAAATAAAAGAAATCCATTTATCTCCACTCAAGAGTCATGGCTTTGGAAGCTATTTCTCATGATTTCCTTATTTGTTGAAGTAAAGTTTTCTTTGTGTGACAACTTCACCTGATGTAGTCTGTTTGTAACTCACCAAGGAGTGAACTCACTTTAGTTGCTAGGTTACAAATTCACTAAAACATTACTTGAATAAGTAAATTCAAGTTTGCAGGAAATGAGATGTTGATAGGTAGAATTATGGCCTCCATAATCTTTACCTCCTGGAGTTATAGCTGTGAATATGTTACACTACATTGCAAAAGGGATACTGAAGATGTAATTAAAGTTGCTATTTGGCTTTAAAATAGGGAGAGATTATCCTGGATTACTATGGTGGACCTGATGTAATCTTAAAAGCTCTTAAAAGTAGAGAACTTTTGGGGCACCTGAGTGGCTCAGTGGTTGAGTGTATGCCTTTGGCACAGGTTGTAATCCTGGGGTCTTGGGATGGAGTCCCACATTGGACTCTCTGCAGGGTGTCTGCTTCTCCCTCAGCCTATGTCTCTGCCTCTCTCTCTCTCTGTGTCTCTCATGAATAAATAAAATCTTTGAAAAAGAGCAGAGAACTTTTTCTGGCACATGGAAGGACAGAGGGATTTGAAGCATGAGAAGAATTCAAACCACCATTGCTAGCTTTAAGACAGAAAGGGCCATATAAGAAGGAAATGATTTCTGCCAAAATCTGAGTTTGTAAGCAAATTCTTTCCCTCTAGAAAGAAATACAGCCCTGCCAGCACCTTGATTTTGAACTTGTGAGATCCTAATATGAGAACTCAATTCAGCCACGCTCAGACTTTTTTTTTAAGATTTATTTACCCATGAGAGACAGAGAGAGAGAGAAAGAGAGAGAGAGAGAGGCAGAGACACAGACAGAGGGAGAAGCAGGCTCCATGCAGGGAGCCTGATGCCGGACTTGATCCTGGGTCTCCAGGATCACGCCCTGGGCCGAAGGCGGTGCTGAACTGCTGAGACACCTGGGCTGCCCACACGCTCAAACTTCTGACTATGAAATAATAAAAGGTATTGTTCTAAGCCATTAAGTTTGTTACACTAGATAGAAAAATATAAGGATCAACCTATAAAAATCAATTGTATTTGTATACACTAGTAATGAACAATCTGAAAAGGAGAGTAACAGACTTTTTACAATATATTAAGAATAAAATATTTAGAAATAAATTTGATAAAGTATAAGACTTATAAATTGAAAAACAAAAAAAAAAACTCTCCTAAAATACCCTAAAGAAGAGGTAAATAAATGGAGAGATATCCTATGTTCATGAATCAGAAGACTCCTGGAATAGCATTCACAACAATGATGCTGGAACAATTGGATATCCAAAAGAAAAATTATAAACTCAGATACCTATCTCACACCATGCACAAAAATTAATTCAAAATGGATCAAAGACCTAACCATAAGAGTTAAAAATTTAAAACTATAATATAGGAGTAAATCTTTGTGATCTTGAGTTAGGCAAAGCCCTTTTAGATATGATGCAAAAAGTACAAGCAAGAAAAATTTAAATATGACGTAATCAAAATTTAAAATTTTTGTGTGTCAAAGATATCAAGAAAGTGAGAGTCCTTCCAGAATGGCCATGTGGGGATCTTAGGAAAATCTCTTCCTTGTAGAGACAACTATTAAACTGATCAGTATTAGCAAGGATACTCAATCAAATGTTCCAGAGACTGATCAAAGGGATTACAATAGATTGAGAAGTATTTATTCAACAAAGTTATAGATAATAGCTAAGAATACTGGGAGGCCTTGGTAATGATGCTAGGCAATACACCCATATCTCCATTGCTCTACCTTGTGGAAGGTACTACTATTTTAACAAGGTTGGGAGCTGAGTGCCAGGTGGTTCCCCATAGCTCCTAGCTCCCTGGAGTGGAACTGCTTTCCTGGGTAGTTTCGGCACGGCAACAACTCTGTGTTGCAGAAAGTCTACATTGCATGGGTTGTGGCAGCAGGGGAGCATCCACTTCCCTACTGTCAACTTTGCAAAATTGGCAAAACAGTTGGTGAAGAGAGCAGTCCCTCTTTTTGGCACATATCCATATTGTGGGAAAACTGATTTACTTGGCTAGACAACTAAGTGGCAGTTCCCATCTTCCAAGGGCAGACATATTCTGGGTAGATTTGATAGATGGTGAATATTAGCAGATCACACCCTCTGGCTCTGGGCTAAAAAAACCCACAGCTAATATCATACCAAATAAGAAAAAAATCATAAGTCCCAAAATTATACCAAAGACTGAGTTTTTCTTCTAGGACAGGAAAAAGACAATGATGCCCATGTTTGCCACTTCTATTTAACACACTACTGGAAATTCTAGACAGGTCAGTTAGGCAAGAAAAGCAGACAGGGGATCCCTGGGTGGTGCAGCGGTTTGGCGCCTGCCTTTGGCCCAGGGCACGATCCTGGAGACCCGGGATCGAATCCCATGTCGGGCTCCCGGTGCATGGAGCCTGATTCTCCCTCTGCCTATGTCTCTGCCTCTCTCTCTCTCTGTGTGTGTGTGACTATCATAAATAAATTAAAAAAAAAGAAAAAAAGAAAAGAAAAGACATTTAAATTGGAAAGGAAGAAGTAAAATTATCTCTGTTGGCAGGTGATATTATCTTATGTGTAGAAAATACAAAAAAAATACAAAAAAATCTATTAGTGCTAACAAACAAATTCAGTAATGTTTCATGATACAAAATCAACATGCAAAATTCAGTTGCATTTCTAGACAATAATAATAATTCAAAAAAGAAATTAAGAAAATAATTACATTTACAATAGCACCAAAAAGAATAAAATACTTAATAATAAACTTAAAGAGGTGAAAGACTGGTAACACAGAAAACTACAAAACCTTGTTAAAAGAATTTAAAAACCTAAATAAATGTAAAGGCATCCTATGTTCATGGGCTACATGACTTAATATTGCTAAGATGACAGTGTTGTCCAAAATGATCTATAGATTCAATGCAATCCTTATTGGAATCCCAGTGACTTTTTTGTAGAAATAGAAAAACATCCTAAAATTCATATGGAATCAAGAGACCACTATTAGGCAGCAATCTTGAAAATGAACAAATATGAAAGACTCACATCTCCTGATTCCATAACTTATTACAAAGCAATAGTAACCAAAACACAAACCAACAAACATGGTACTGGAATAAAGATAGATATATAGACCAATGGAATAGAGTAGAGCCCAGAAATAAACCTTTGAATGTATACGGTCAACTTCAACTGTTTTTTGACAAGAGTGCCAACCATTCAATGGGGGAAAAGGAATAGTCTTCAATAAATGCTGCAAGGAAAACTGGATATCCACATGCAAAAAATATTAAGCTGGACCCTACATTTACACCATATACAAATATTAACTCAAAATGGACTAAAGAACCAAACATAAGAGTGAAAACTATAAAAGTCTGTGAAGAAAATATCAGAGACAATCTTTGTGACATTGGATTTTACAATAATTTCTTGGCTATGACACTGAAAGCACAGGCGAAAAAGGAGAAAATAGTTTAATTGGACTTCATCAAAATTAACAACTTTTATGCATCAAATGACACTACTATCAAGAGAGTGAAAAGATAATCTACAGAATGGAGGAAAATATTTGCAAATCATGCATCTGATAAGGGATTAATAACCCGAATATATAAAAACTATAAACCAGAATATAAACCATTTTATTTTATATATAAACCAGAATATATAAAAACTGCCCCAACTCAACAACAAAAAACAGCTTAGATGCAAAATGAACAAAATACCTAATACTAGAAATGGCCAATAGCACATGTAAAAATGCTCAACCCTAGTCAGAGAAATGCAAATCATAATCACAGTAAAACAACACTTCACACCTATCTGAGTGGCTATTATCAATAAAATGGAAAATAGCTAATGTTGGTGAAGATCTGCAGAAATTGGAATCTTTGTGCATTACTGATGGGAATGTAAAATGGTGTAGCTCCAATGGAAGTTTGGCAGTTTCTCAAAATGTTAAATAATTGCCATGTGATCCAGCAATTCTACTCCTATGTATAGTTCCCAAAAGAACTGAAAGCAGGACTTGACCAGATATTTGTATGGCAATGTTAAATGCAGTATTATTCACAATAGACAAAAGGTAGAAAGAATTCAGGTGTCCATCAACTGATGAGTGGATAAACAATGTGGAATATATATAGAATGGACTGTTATTCAGCCAAATAAAGGAATGAAGTTCTAAAACATGCTATGACATGGATGAACCTTGAAGACATTATGCTAAGTGAAATAAGCTAAGTGATTTAATGCCAGGACAAATATGGAATTACTCTATTTATATGAGGTATCCAGGATAGGCAAATTTGTAGATACAGAAAGTAGATTAGAGGTTATCAGGGTCTGAGGGGAAGGGGAATGAGGAGTTATTACTTAATGGCTACAGAGTTTCTGCTAAAAAGTCATGAAAAAGATTTGGAAATAGGTAATAGTACTTACATTGTGAATGTAATTAATGCCACCGAATCCTTAAAAATGGTAAATGTTATGTGTATTTTACCACTATAACACATTTTCAGAAAAATCCAGTAAGCACAGTAGAAACCAAAAAAAAAAAAGATATCATTAGTTGACCAAAATATAAGTAATTTCTGTACAATATAGATGACCCCATCCTTAAATGAAAAACTGAACTCTAAAAAATTATAGCCTGACTGCAGACATCTTGGTATGAAGGTATAGAAGCCTGAAAAAGAAATAAAGATGAATTTGAAGTAACTTTAAATGTGCACAGCAAGGAGGACATATGCACCCAAAAGAAATTAAGATTCTTTTTTTTTAGATTTTCTTTATTTATTCATGAGACACACACATACACACAGAGGCAGAGACACAGGCAGAGGGAGAAGCAGGCTCCACGTAGGGAGCCTGACGTGGGACTCGATCCCGGGTCTCCAGGATCACGCCCTGGGCTGAAGGCAGCACTAAACCGCTGAGCCACCTGGGCTACCCAGAAATTAAGATTCTTATAATAAAGGAATATAATATGCCATGCCATGACCAGAAATTTAAAAAAGAAATTATGTTGTCAATGGCTCATTAATATCTACAAGGAGACAAATTATTAAAAAGAATCAAATGGAATTCTGGAGTTGAGAAGTACAAAACTGATATAAAAGAAGAGAAAGTAAGTTTGAGCTGAACAATAATCAGTGAACTTGAAGACAGATCAGAAGATAATATGTAATCTCAAAGCACAGAAAAATAGAATGAAAGAAAACGAAAAGAGCCTCAGAGAAATGTTAGACATCATTAAAGGCACTAACATACATATATTGGGAGTATCAGAAAAATACGAAAACAAAACAGAATATTTAAAGAAATAATGTGAAAATTTCTACATTTAGTGAAAAACACTTATATTTCTAGGAAGCTAAAGAGCTCCAAGCAGGAATAAACCACAAGGAGATCCGGAGCAGATACATAACAGTATATATTGAAAAACAGAAAACAGAAAATCATGAAAGTAGCAAGATGAAATGACTCATTACTTACAAGGAAACTACAGTAGGATAAATAGCTGATGTCTGATTAGAAACAATGTAAGGGGGCACTTGGGTGGCTCAATGGTTGAGCGTCTGCCTTTGGCTCAGGGCATGAACAAGCTTGAAAAGGATGGGGGCAGCCTGGGTGGCTCAGAGGTTTAGAGCCTGCCTTCAGCCCAGGACCTGATCCTGGAGACCCAGGATCAAGTCCCATGTCGGGATCCTTGCAGGGAGTCTGCTTCTCCCTCTGCCTATGTCTCTGCTTCTCTCTGTGTGTCTCTCATGAGTAAATAAATAAAATCTTTTAAAAAAGAAACAATATAGGACAGAAGACAGTAGGATAAAAAATTGAAAGTGATGAAGGAAAAAAAGATTGTCAACCAAGAAGCCCATATGCATCAAAATTAACTTTAGAAAATTAAGGTAATTCATTTAGGCATATAAAGGCTTCAAAGTCATCTCTTCTGCCCACATATCAAGAAAAAAAAAAAAACAGAACAACCTGAAAGCCAACTCCTATTAGATTCATCAGAGTAGAAACACAGGAGAAGAAAACTGTGGGAACCAGGACAAGGGTAGCAGCACCTGAACTTGATGAATTGCTGGAAGCTCAGTAGAGACAAGTTTGAGAGTTAAAAATCCCAAAAGGGCCCAGTCGTGGGGAAGACTCCCACAGTTTGAGTTTTGTTACCAGGAGCCCTCTCAGGTTCTCACAGTGACTGGGGAAAAATCCCTTCATCTTTCTAGTAGGGAAAGGGAAAGAACAGCCACTTTTAAGTATGCCCAGAACATTCTGTTCTTAAAGATTGTTCTTAAGAGAAACTATTGTACCAGAGCCTAGCCAATCTTGGGGAAGGGAAATATACAACTCCAGCACCCTCTAGCCTTCCTGTCCCACTGAAAGGGGAAAATAAAACAGAATGAAACAAACTGGGAAGCACTTAAAAGAGCACAGCTCCAGGGCACAGGGGCACTAAAAAACTGGCCAAATCATAGTACTACAGAATACTTTCAGTCTTCCAACACTGTATCACTTCATCAATAAGGTGTCTTATAATATGGGAATACAACTGAAAGAATCATGCATCTCAGACAATATAAAAAATAAATCATATGGATGAAAAGTATAGCATAGGGAATATAGTCAATAATATTGTAATAATTTAGTAAGATGACACATGGTAACTATACTTATTGTGTTAATAAGCACTGTGCAATGTAGAGAATTGCTGAATCACTATGTTGTACACTTGAAACTAATATATCATTATATGACAACTATACTTCAAAAGACAAAAAATAAAAATAGGCAAAAAGTGAAGATAATTTACCTGCAGTACCCTACACTAGAGAATTTATTAAATAGTTATATTAGATTAAAAAACAAAAAAGAAATCTCTAGGGAAATCTAAAGAAAACAGGCCAGACAAACACAAGGACCCACTGGGGAAAGTTTAGCCTTCAACAGTGCCAACTACCGCAAACAGTAAATACAGCCAAATGCCTCACCTTACATTACCTTGTAAGAAATGTTAAAAGTTAAAATCTTATTTAAAGCCCTATTTACCTCAGTTTCTTTCACCTAGTACATATGTGTGGCTTTCAAACAAAAAGTAGAAGTCATACTAAAAGACACTGCAAGCATCAGAACCAGGCACAGAAATGGCAGAGATGCTGAAATGATCAGACTGGAAATATCAATCAACCAAAATTAATATGCCACATGTAATGCAAAAAGTGGACAACATGAAAGAACAGTAATGTTAGCAGAGAAATGGCAACTATAAGAAAAAATCAAAAGGAAATGGCAGAAAGCCAAAATACTATAACAGAAAGAATGTCATTGATCGGCTCTATCAATAGACTGGACATGGCTGAGGTAAGTATCAGTGAAGGTTGAAGATATACCAACAGAAACTTTCAAAACTAAAATAAAAGAAAAAATACATAGAATATTCCAGAACTAGGGGCCAATTATAAAAGGAGCAATAGATACCTAACAGAAATGTCAGAAGGTAAAGAGAGAAAGGAACAGAGGAAATATTTCAAGTTACAGTGACAAGATAATTTCCCAAAATTAATGAAAGGCATCAAACCATAGGTTGAGGAAGTTCAGAGAGTACAAAGCTAGATACTCAAAAATCTATACCTAGTCCTCTCCTATTTAAACTGCAGAAAATCAAGGAAGAATCTTGAACAAAGCCAGAAGAGAAAAATGCCTTACATATAAAGGAGCAAAATAATAGTTACATCAGACATCTCTTTAGAAACCATGTGAGATAAGAAGAGTGGAATGAAATATTTAACGTGTTAAAATGTATCACCAACCTGGAATTCCATATCTAGCAAAGAAATACAGACTTTCTCAGACAAAAAATTAAGGGAACTTGTCACCAGTAGAATTACCTTGTAAGAAATGTTAAAAGAAGTTCTTCAGAGAAAAGGAAAATGCTATATTTAAGACAATTAGATCTTCAAGAAGGGTTATAGAAGGAAAAAAATGAAGATAAAATAAAATAGTTTATTTCTATTATTCCTTTTTTTAAATAAAAGTGTTCATGTTTTTCAATTTGAGGGTTAAATTGGGGGTATTTCTCTTATTCTTAATTGATCTAGGAGGTAACAATTTGTTAAAAATAATAATAATGTATTTAATGATTATAGCTTATGGATAAGTAAAACAAATAGCAGCAATGTTATAAGGGATGGAAAGAAGGAACTGGAAATACTCTGTAAATAAGGTACTTCCACGACCTGGGAAGTGGTATTGTGTTATATGAAACTGGTCTTGAATTGGTTGTATATATATATATATATATACTACAAACTCACTTTAGTTGGCAACCCTCTCCCAAAAAGGATTATAAAGATTATAAATCCTTTTTGATATGCTAAGGGAAGATAAAAAATGATATCATACAAAATACTCAATTAAAATCATACAAGACAGAAAAAGACTAGGAGACAAAAACAGGAACAAAGAACACGAGCAATGAAGAGAAAATAGTTAACGAGCATGGTATATATTAATCCAACTATATCAATAATCCCTTTAAAAAGGCTGCAGTGCAGTAGATGGCAGAAGAGTAGGAGTCCTCAACTCACCTGGTCCCATCAGCTTACCTAGATAACTTTCAAAACATCCTGAACACCTATGAATTTGACTTCAGATTTAGAAACAATGGCCGGAATGCTACAGAGAGAAAAGTTTTCACCTCTAGCAAGGTAGGAAGGTGAGATAAATATATAAATGAGAAAGAAGAAAAGAAAGAAAGAGAAAAGAAAGAAAAGAAAAGAAAAGAAAAGAAAAGAAAGAAAAAGAAAGAAAGAAAGAAAGAAAGAAAGAAAGAAAGAAAGAAAGAAAGAAAGAAGTGGGGGAGGGGCACTATGAGGAGCCGGGCTAAAATCTAGCAGTGAAAGCCTCCAGGACACCAAAGCTCAGCAGCCCTGGAGAAGTGGGAACTTTAAAAATCCGCACCAGATTTTTCCCTGACAGAAAAGTGCTTAGCAGGGAAATCGGGCAGAATCGCAGGAGGGTCAGTGAAGCCTCCAGTTTCCTGAGTCACTAACAGAGGAAGTGCGCTTGGGGGAAAGGGGGGAAAGCGCACCACAAACAGTGGGCCCATCTCAGTAAAGGGCTGGAGCGTGCACCCCTTTGGGGGAAGCCAGTCAGCTCTGGACGGAGGTGGCTGTGCCCCGTTGCCTTTGGGAGAGGTGGCCCCTGGGAGCACAATTCTAGCAGCACAGGGCCCCAGATAACAGGGCACCCGAGCAGACAAAGCCAGCAATCCTGCATTCTCCCTGGGACAGGTGGAACCAGGGCGGACACAGGACAGTGAGAACTCTCCTGCCGCTGGGTGTCCCACAAGCTGTGCAGATCAGTGCACCTGCGCCAGCCCCGGGAGCATCTAGAGCATGCGGACTGGGAGACTGCACTAGTTACTAGAGGGGCGCTGACTCCAGAACTGGAAATCTGGCCACCACCATTGTGTTTTCCCTTCTTGTTTCACCTTATGCCTGGGAGGGGAGGGGCCGCCAGGGAACAAAGGCCTCACAGCATAAACAGCTCACACTGAGCCCAGCACCTGGTAGGGGGCGGGGCATCTTCCCAAGGCATACACACCTGAGAATCAGCACAGCAGACCCCTCCCCCAGGAGACCAGCTGGAAGGACAGGGGAAGAGCAAGTTATTGACAAAGCAGCTCAGCAAAGCTCCAGGACCAAGGGAAAATCAAAGGAATATAATATATAGAAGTAGAGGGTCCCCCCGTTTTAAAAGTTTTTTCCCCATTCTTTTCCTTTACAATTACAACTGATTTTTATATGACACTAAAAATTTCCAGTAGTTTTTTTCATATAGACTTCATTATCCCTCCACTACAACTTCTTCACCACCATCTCCCAGTCCCCCAACTTTTAAAATTTTTTTCCTCTTTACTTTTGTTTTTTTTTTCTTCTTTGGGATTTTTGGCCATTTATTTTTTTCTACTTTGTTTTAAAATTTGTTTTTCACATTAGTGGTCCTTTGGTGTTATTTTGTTCTGATCTTCTTTTTCATTTTCTGGTCTCTGACCTCGTCAAAACCATATAGGGTGAAATTTACTTAGTTTGTGGTTGATATTCTTGCCTCACCCTACTCATACACCCACTCTGCACTGAACAAAATGAATAGAAGGAAGAATTCACCACGAAACAATCAGAAACAGTACTCTCTGCCACAGAGTTACAGAATATGGATTACAATTCAATGTCAGAAAACTACTTCAGAAGCACAATTATAAAACTACTGGTGGCTCTGGAAAAAAGCATAAAGGACTCTAGAGACATTGTTACTGCAGAATTTAGATCTAATCAGGCCAAAATTAAAAATAAATTAAATGAGATGCAATCCAAACTGCAGGTCCTAACGGCTAGATTAATGTGGTAGAAGAAAGAGCAACATAGAAAACAAGTTGATGGTGAGGAAGGAAGCTGAGGAAAAAAGAGAAAAACAATTAACAGCCCATAAAGAAAGGCTAAGAGAATTAAATGATAGCCTGAGAAGGAACAACCTACGAATAATTGGGGTTCCAGAAGATGCCAAGAGGGAGAAAGAGACAGAAAGTATGTTTGAACAAATGAGAGCTGAGAACCTCATTGTCCTAAAGATGAGGGCTAATGAGGTAGAAGAAAGAGTGAGTGACATAGAAGACAAGTTGATGGCAAGGAATGAAGCTGAGGAAAAAAGAGAAAAGCAATTAAATGACCATGAGGAAAGGTTAAGAGAAATAAATGACAGCCTCAAAAGGAAAAATCTACGTTTAATTGGGGTTCCAGAGGGCGCCGAGAGGACAGAGGACCAGAAAGCATATTTGAACAATTCACAGCTGAGAACTTCCCTAATTTCAGGAGGGAAACGGGAATTAAGATGCAGGAGATAGAGATCTCCCCCCAAATCAATAAAAACCATTCAACACCATGACATTTAATAGTGAAACCTGCAGATCCCAAAGAAAAGAGAAAATCCTTAAAGCGGTGAGAGACAAGATTCTTAACTTATATGGGGAGAAATATCAGATTAACAGCAGACCTCTCCACAGACCTGGCAGGCTAGGTAGGACTGGCAGGATGTACTCAGGGTATTAAATGAGAACAATATGCAGCCAAGAATACTTTATCCCACAAGGCTCTCATTCAGAATAGAAGGAGAGATATAGAGTTTCCAAAATATGCAGAAACTGGAAGAATATGTGACCACCAAACCAGCTCTGCAGGAAATATTAAGGAGGACACTGCAAAAGAAAGAGGAAGCCCAAAGAAATAATCTGCAGAAACAGGAGCTGAACAGGCATTATGATTACACTAAATTCGTTATCTTTCAAGTTACTCTGAATGTGAAGGGCTAAATGATCGCATCAAAAGATGCAGGGTATCGCACTGGATATAAAAGCAAGACATCTTGATTTGCTGTCTAAAAAGGACTCATTGTAGACCAAAGGTCACCTCCAGCCTGAAAATGAAAGGGTGGAGAACCATTTACCATTAAAATGGTCCTCAAAAGGAGCTGTGCTAGCAATCCTCATCTCAGATAGATTAAGGTCTATCCCAAAGACTGTACTAAGAGATGAAGAGGGACATTATATCATACTTAAAGGGTCTATCCAACAAGAAGACCTAAGAATCATGAATATTTATGCCCCTAATGTGGGAGCTGCCAAGTGTATCGATCAATTAATAACCAAAGTAAAGAGATACTTAGATAATTATACCCTAATAGTAGGAGACTTCAACATGGCCCTTTCTGCAAATGACAGATATCCTAAGCAGGACATTACCAAAGAAACAAGGGCCTTAAATGATACACTGGACCAGATAGATTTCACAGATATTTATAGAACTTTCTATCTGAATGCAACTGAATACACATTCTTCTCATGTACACATGGAACTGTCTCCAGAATAGACCACATACTGGGTCATAAATCAGCACTCAACCAATACCAAAAGATTGGGATAGTCCCCTGCATATTTTCAGATCATAATGCTTTGAAACTTGAACTCAATCACGAAAAGAAATTTGGAAGAAACTTAAACACGTGGAGGTTCAAGAGCATCTACTAAAAGATGAATGGGTCAACCAGGAAATTACAGAATAATTAAAAAGATTCATGGAAACTAATGAGAATGAAGATATAACGGTTCAAAACCATTGGAATACAGCAAAAACAGTCCTAAGAGGGAAATACATTGCAATACAAGCCTCCCTCAAAAAACTGGAAAAAAAAATCAAATACACAAGATAACCTCACACCTAGACGAACTAGAGAAAGAACAGCAAATAAAACCTACACCAAGCAGAAGAGAGTTAATAATGATTCAAACAGAACTCAATGAAATAGGGGCCAGAAGAACTGTGGAACAGATCAACAAAACCAGGAGTTGGTTCTTTGAAAGAATTAATAAGATAGATAAACCATTAGCCAGCCTATTAAAAAGAAAAAAGACTCAAATTAATACAATCATGAATGAAAGAGGAGAGATCACAACCAGTACCAAGGAAATAGAAACAATTTAAAAAATATATTATAAGCAGCTCTACGCCAACAAATTAGGCAATCTAGAAGAAATGGATGCATTTCTGGAAAACCACAAATTACCAAAACTGGAACAGTAAGAAATAGAAAACCTGAGCAGCCAATAATCAGTGAAGAAATTGAAGCAGTCATCAAAAACCTCCCAAGACACAAAGTCCAGGGCCAGATGACTTCTCAGGGGAATTCTATCAAATGTTTAAGAATAAATAATACTGATTCTACTAAAGCTGTTCCAAAGGATAGAAAGAGACAGAATACTTCCAAATTCGTTTTATGAGGCCACCATCACCTTCATTACAAAACCAGACAAAGACCACACCAAAAAGGAGAATTATACACCAATATCCCTGATAAACACAGATGCATCAATTCTCAACAAGATACTAGCCAATAGGGTCCAACAGTACATTAATAAGATTATTCACCATGACCAAGTGGCATTTATCTGGGGATGCAAGTTGGTTCAACACTCGTAAAACAACCAACGTGATAGATCATATCAATAGGAGAGAAAATAAGAACCATATGATTCTCCCAATAGATGCAGAAAAAGCATTTAACAAAATACAGCATCCATTCCTAATCAAAACTCTTCCGACTGTAGGGATAGAGGGAACATTCCTCAGCATCTTAAAGCCATCTATGAAAAGCCCACAGCAATTATCATTCTCAATGGGGAAACACTGAGATCTTTTCCCCTAAGATCAGGAACATGATAGGAATGTTCACTCTCAGCACTGTTATTCAACATAGTACTAGAAGTCCTAGCCTCAGCAATCAGGCAACAAAAAGATATAAAAGGCAATCAAATTGACAAAGAAGTCAAACTCTCCCTCTTTGCAGATGACATACTCTACAGAGAAAATCCAAAAGAGTCCACCCCAAGATTACTAGAACTCATACAGCAATTTGCCAATATGACAAGATACAAAATCAATGCACAGAAATCAGTGGCATTCCTATACACTAACAAAGAGACTGAAGAAAGAGAAATTAAGGAGTCAATCCCATTGAGAATTTAAACCAAATGCATAATATACCTAGGAATAAACCTAACCAAAGAGGGAAAGGATCTATACCCTAAAAACTACAGAACACTTCTGAAAGTAATTGAGGAAGACACAAAGAGATGGAAAAATATTCCATGCTCATGGATTGGAAGAATCAATATTGTGAAAATGTCTATGCTACCCAGGGCAATTTACACGTCAATGCAGTCCCTATCAAAATACCATAGACTTTCTTCAGAGAGTTGGAACAAATCACATTAAGATTCATGTGGAATTAGAAAAGACCCCAAACAGTCAGGGAAAATTGAAAAAGAAAACCAGAGCCAGGGGCATCACAATGCCCAATTTCAAGTTGTACTACAAAGCTTGATCATCAAGACAGTGTGGTACTGGCACAAAAACAGACACAAAGATCAATGGAACATAATTCTAGAGAACCCAGAAATGGGCCCTCAACTCTATGGTTAACTAATATTTGACAAAGCAGGGAAGGCTATCCACTGGAAAAAGGACAGTCTCTTCAATAAATGGTGCTGGGAAAATTGCACAGCCACATGCAGAAGAATGAAACTAGACCATTCTCTTATACCATACAGAAAGGTAAACTCAAATGGATGAAAGATCTAAATATGAGACAAGAATCCATCAAAATCCTAGATGAGAACACAGGCATTGTGTATTTGATTTTTTGAACTTGGCCACAGCAACTTTTTGCAAGATACATCTATGAAGGCAAGGGAAACAAAAGCAAAAATGAACTATTGGGACTTCATCAAGATAAAAAGCTTCTACACAGCATGAGAAACAGTCAACAAAACTAAAAGACAACCTACAGAATGGGAGAAGATATTTGCAAATGACATACCAGATAAAGGGCAGTATCTAAGATCTATAAATAACTTATTAAACTCAACACCCAAGAACCAAGCAATCCAATCATGAAATGGGCAAAAGACATGAACAGAGATTTCACCAAAGAAGACATACACATGGCCAACAAACCCATGAGGAAATGTTCCGCATCACTTGTCATCAGGGAAATACAAATCCAAACCACAATGAGATACCACCTCACACCAGTGAGAATGGGGAAAATTAACAAGACAGGAAACAACAAATGTTGGAGAGGATGTGGAGAAAGGGGAACCCTCTTGTACTGTTGGTGGGAATGTGCACTGGTACAGCCACTCTGGAAAACTGTGTGGAGGTTCCTCAGAGAGTTAAAAATAGAGCTACCCGGGACGCCAGGGTGGCTCTGCAGTTTGGCGCCTGCCTTTAGCTCAGGATGTGTTCCTGGAGTCCCAGGATCGAGTTCCACATTGGGTTTCCTGCATGGAGCCTGCTTCTTCCTCCACCTGTGTCTCTGCCTCTCTTTGTGTGTCTCTCATGAATAAATAAATAAAATCTTTTAAATAATTGTAAAAAGAAATAGAGCTACCCTACAACCCTGCAATTGCACTGTTGGAGATTTACCCCAAAGATACAGATGCAGTAAAGACTGAGACACCTGTACCTCAATGTTTATAGCAGCAATATCTACAATAGCCAAACTGTGGAAGGAGCCTGTTTTCCATCGACAGACGAATGGATAAAGAAGATATGGTATATATATATATATATATATATATATATATATATATATATATACACACACACACACATATACACACACACACACAATGGAATATTAGCCATTAGAAATGATGAATACCCATTTGCTTCGATATGGATGGAACTGGAGGGTATTATGCTGAGTGAAGTAAGTGAATCAGAGAAGGACAATCATCATATGGCTTAACTCATATGAGGAATATAAAAGATAGTAAAAGGGATTATACGGGAAAGGAGAGAAAATGAATGGGAAAAATCAGAGAGGGTGACAACACATGGGAGACTCCTAACTCTGGGAAATGAACAAGGGGTCGTGGAAGGGAACGTGAGCAGGGGGGTGTGACTGGGTGACGAGCACTGAGGGGGGCACTTGAAGGGATGAGCACTGGGTGTTATACTATATGTTGGCAAACTCAACTCCAATAAAAAATATACATAAAATAGAAATCTGCAATTTCTAAGATTTTATTCATCTTTTAGAGATAGTAAGAGCCAGAGAGAGAGCACATGAGCAGAGGGCAGGGATAGAGGCAGAAGGAGACACCCCACTAAGCAGGGTGCCCAACATAGGGGTTCATCCCAGAAACCCAGGATCATGACCTGAGTTAGGCAGACGCCTAACTGACTGAGCCACCGAGGCACACCACCTAGAAATACTTTAAGTCACAGCTTTGGATTTTGTGAAAAGAATTAAATAGCTTAGTTTCATTTAAATTTACTTCAGTACTCCATTTATACTTCATTTAGTTAAAATGATGGGAATTCAAATCCAGACAAAGACCCTACCAAAAAGGAGAATTACAGACCAATATCGCTGATGAACAAGGATGCCAAAATTCTCACCAAGATACTAGCTAACAGGATCCAATAGTCCATTAAAGCATTATTCACCATGAACAAGTGGGATTTATTTCTGGCTTGCAAGGTTGGTTCAACATCTGTAAATCAATCAATATGATTCAACACATAATAAAAGGACAAGAATCACAGAATCCTCTGAAGTCATGCAGAAAAAGCATTTGACAAAATACAACATTTCTTCTTGATAAAAACTGTCAGCAGTGTAGGGAAAGAAGGAACATACCTCAATAACATAAAAACCACATAGAAGGACCTACAGAGAATATCATCCCCAATGGAGAAAAACTGAGAGCTTTTCCCTTAAGGTCAGGAAAGCAACAGGGATGTCCACTCTCACCACTGTTATTCAACATAGTATTGGAAGTCCTAGCCTCAGCAATCAGATATCAAAAAGAAATAAAATGCATCCCAATAGTCAGATAAATAAATCTTTCATTCTTAGCAGCCAACATTATACTGTATATAGAAAACTCAAGACTCAAATACAAAAATTGCTAGAGTTCATACTTGAATTCAGCAAAGCCACAGGATACAAAATTGATGCACAGAAGTCAGCTGCAGTTCTATACATTAACAATGAGACAAAAGAAAGAGAAATAAGGAATCAACCCCATTTACAATTGAACCAAAACCATAAGATACCTAGGAATAAACCTAACCAAAGAGGTAAAGGATCTGCACTCTGAAAACTATAAAACACTTATGAAAGAAATTGAGGGAGACACAAAGAAATGGAAAAACATTCCATGCTCATGGAATAGAAGAACAAATATTAAATATTGTTCAACTGTCTATGCTATCCAGAGCAATCTACACATTCACTGCAGTCCCTGTCAGAATACCAGCAGCATTTTTCACAGAGCTGGAACAAACAATCTTAAAGTTTGTATGGAACCAGAAAAGACCCTGAATAGCCACAGGAACACTGAAAAAGGTAACCAAAGCTGGAGGCATCACAATTCCAGGCTTCAAGACATATTACAAAGCTGTAACCATTAAAAGACAGTATGGCACTGGCACAAAAACAGACATACAGATCAGTGGGAACAGTATAGAGAACCCAGAAATGGACCTCAACCCTATGGTCAACTAATCTTCGACAAAGTAGGAAAAAATATCCAATGGAAAAAAGACAGTCTCTTCAAGAAATGGTGCTGGGAAAATTGGACAACCACATGTAGAAGAGTGAAGCTGGACCACTTTCTTACACCTTACATAAAAATAAGCTCAAAATGGATGAAAGACCTAAATGTGAGACAGGAATCCATAAAAATCCTAGAGGAGAACACAAGCAGAAATCATTCTCAGCTTGGCTGTAACATGCTAGACATGTCTCCAAGGCAAGAGAAACAAAAGCAAAAATGAACAACTGGAATTTGATCAAAATAAAAAGCTTCTGTACAGCAAAGGAAACCATCATCAAAATTAAAAGGTAACCTATATAATGGGAAAAGATATCTGCAAATATCTAATCAGATGAAGAACTAGTATCCAATATCTATAAAAAACTTATCAAACTCAATACCCAAAAAACACAATCCAGTCAAGAAATGGGCAGAAAACATGAACAGACATTTTTCCAAAGATGACATAAAAATGGCCAACAGACATATGAGAAAATGCTCAACATCATTCCGTATCAGGGAAATACAAATCATAATGACAATAGGATGCTACCTCACAGCAGTGAGAATGGTGAAAATTCACTAGACAGGAAAAAACAAATGTTGGAGAGGATGTGGAGAAAGGGGAACCCTCTTGCACTGTTGGCGGGATTGTGAACTGGTACAGCTATTCTGGAAAACTACTGCGTCATTAAAAAGTTAAAAATAGAGGTACCCTTTGACCCAGCAATTGCGCTACTGGGTATTTACCCCAAAGATACTGATGTAGTGAAACACTGGGACACCCGCACCCCAATGTTTATAGCAGCAATGTCCAGAATTGCCAAACTGTGGAAGAAGTCATGATGTCCTTTGACAGATGAATGGATAAAGAAGATGTATATATATATATATACACATACATACACAATGGAGTATTACTCAGCTATCAGAAGAGACGAATACCCACCATTTGCTTTGATGTGAATGGAAGTGGAGGGTATTATGCTGAGTGAAATAAGTCAATCTGAGAAGAACAAGCATCATATGGTTTCACTCATACAGGGAATATAAGAAATAGTGAAAGGGGTTATAAAGGAAAGGAGGGGAACTGAGTGGGAAAAATTAGAGAGGGAAACAAACCATGAGAGACTTCTAACTCTGGGAAACAAACAAAGGGTTGCGGAAGGGGAGGTGGGTGGGGGGATGGGGTAACTGGGTGATGGGCAATGAGGAAGGCACTTGATAGGATGAGCACTGGTTATTATACTATATGTTGGCAAACTAAATTTAAATAATAAAATAATATAACTATAAAAAATGTAGTAAGAGACCAGATGTCTATTAATAGATGAATGGATAAAAATGATATGGTATATATAAACAATGGAAATCTTGCCATTTGCAATGATATGGATGGAACCAGAGGGTATTATGCTAAGTAAAATAAGTCAGAGCAAAAGAGATACCATGTGATTTCACTCCTATGTGGAACTTAAGAAACAAAACAAATGGACATAGGTGATGGAAAGGAAATATAAAGTAAGATAAAAAAAATAGTGAAAGGGAATAAAGGGGAAAGGAGAGAAAATGAGTGAAAATATCAGTGAGGATGGCAGAACATGAGAGACTCCTAACTCTGGGAAATGAACAAGGGGTAGTGGAAAGGGAGGTGGGCAGAGGGTTGGGGTGACTGGGTGATGGGCACTGAGGGGTCACTTGATGGGGTAAGCACTGGGTGATATGGTATATGTTGGTAAATTGAACTCCAATAAAAAAATAAAAATAATAGAAAGAAAGAAAGAAAGAAAGAAAGAAAGAAAGAAAGAAAGAGAAAGAAAGAAAGAAGAAAGAAAGAAAGAAAGAAAGAAAGAAAGAAAGAAAGAAAGAAAGAAAGAAAGAAAGAAAGAAAGAAAGAAAAGCGGAAGAGATGCTGAACTCCAGGAAATAAACTGAGGGTTGTTGGAAGGGAGGTGAGTGGGAGAAGGGATAACTGTGTAATGGGCATGAAGGAAGGCACCTGATGTAATGAGGACTGGGTGTCATATGCAACTAATGAATCACTAAATTCTATCCCTGAAACTAATAAAAAATAATAGTCAATAAAGAGAAGAAAATAAAATGATGGGAACTCATACTAAGTGATACAGTATTAATAAAGGCTGGACAAATCACTTTATCTCTCTCCCCCAAGCTTGTCTCTAGAATGAGGCTAGCACTGTTAAGAGAATTTTTAAAAAATTATGTAACATACTTGGCACATTTAAGTGTTGAATAAATGTTAGCTCTAAGGTTATACATAAAATGGTTACTCACTCTTTTGTTGAGACAAATAACAGGCCACAGGCTGCAACCCAGTGTGCAACAGCAGCAGAGACAACCACATAGCAGCCATTTCACATTGACTGGGAGAGCCTTTTTCAAACATGCATTCACACGGCCAATGCTGGTCTTAAATTCTTCTGGGGCCACCTGTAACAGGGGCATAATCTTTATTTAACAGTTTGTGGGCAGCTTTCCACCACTTATCTCTAAACCTAAAGAAAATGTTTATCTTATTACAAACATTTTAAGGAATTACATGTCTAAAGACATTTCCTCCCTATATGTATCACATACTCTTGGATGACATTAGAAAGCAAAACAATATAATTTCATGTTTACAGAACTTATTCTGATGTTCAACATAATCTTTTGAAATTACCAGTAATAAAATAACAATAAAACTGGTGGTAGGTCCCTGGGTGGCGCAGTGGTTTAGCGCCTGCCTTTGGCCCAGGGCGCGATCCTGGAGACCTGGGATCGAATCCCATGTCGGGCTCCCGGTGCATGGAGCCTGCTACTCCCTCTGCCTATGTCTCTGCCTCTCTCTCTCTCTCTCTCTCTCTCTCTCTCTGACTATCATAAATAAATAAAAAAAAAAACTGGTGGTAAAGAATACCCATCAAGCAGTTTTTTCTACCAAATATTCTCATTATTCAGGGAATATTACAGTCTCCAATCATTATGACTAGTAAGACTAGAAGTGTTACGTAACAGTTAAAACCTAAATATTACCGAGGAATTGGAATTAAAATTAAACTTTGGTAATATTCCTGGATTTTAAACTTCTCCTGGATTTTTCAATTTTTCTCCCTGGCAAAGTTGCAACATAACAATTTTAACACTTGTTATTGTTTGCAGGGAAAAGCTACACTAGAAAGACAGTAAGGAGTGATTACATTTTTTTAAAAGGGTCTTAATACGCAGCATAAAGTAGATTCAAAATTGCTGTAAACTTTGAATTTTGAAAGGTCCTTAAATACACAAACTTAACATTTTAAATTACGACCTCCATTCCTGGAAGTGCTGCTTGTGCCTCTCTGTAAACAATGACAAACTTAGTTCAAAGGCAAGAGCATGGTAGGCATATTTATACTGGAAATGCTGCGTGAAGGTTATACAATTCAAAGGCATACTAAAAATAGTTTGCTTTCAGTGAAATCGTATTTCTGGATCACAAAAATTATTCCCTTTTTTTAGAAAGCTGTTTGACTATAAAATCTATGGGAAAAAATTCTAACATCTGGCTGTGCAAGTAAAAATTATGAAAATATTAGAAAAATAAGCTGCTATAAAAATAAAAACCCTATTAACATGTTTGGTATAAAAAAATATGGAGCTTTACAACTCTTCCAAGTAAAAATTGCACTAGAGGAATCAATTTATTGAATTTTTATCTTTTAATGGACATATCTTAGAATCAACACTATAAACCATATACCTATTAGCAGATGTTATAAAGATACATGACCAAAGAATTCAGTGCCATCATGATTAAAACATTAATTATACTAGCTTTATAATTGTTCATGCCATCCAATAAAGTTAATTGCTTAACCCATAAATCTTATTTTCTTCCTAATATGTTAACCAACAACACTTGTAAAATTGCAAGGCTCAAAACTGTTTTTACATGGGCAAATAAACTAATCTATTCTCCATCTAAATTGTTGGCCATATCACCTAAAGACAATCACTAAGTAAAAAGAATTCCAATTAAATGGCTAAGTTCCTGGGGTAAATATGAAAATAAATTCAGAGAACCATGTCTTATAGCTGAAAAACAGAAAATGCTAACAGGCTAAGCATATTAGACAATAAATGAATATTTTTTATTCTAGTTACTTATTAGCTATGAAAAATCATAGACAAATTCATTAAATTTTTCTGAGTTTTAGTTTTCCATGTATAAAATGAGAATAATAATCTTGGTCTTACATATCTTACAGGAAATGGAAATCATATCTGAATAAGAACCTCATAATCAGACTGTTTTGAAAAAGGAAGCCAGTGAATCTTCTCTCTTGACTGGATTTGGAGAAAGAAAAGCAAATCTCTCTGTTGCATGGAGTCTCACCTGAAGGCAGGGGGTTTGATCAGGTAACCATTAATAATCCACAGCCTTTCTATACCCTCTATTATAAACAAAAGGATAATTAGCTACACTTTTTTTTCATTTTAATTCCAGTAAGGTAATATACAGTGTTATATTAGTTTCAGGTGTAAAATAGAGTAATTCAACAATTCCATACATCACTCTGTGCTCTTAAAAAATACACTCCTTAATCCTCATTACTATTTCACCCATCACCCTCAACCAATTGTTCTCTATAATTAACATTGTTTCTTGCTTTTTGTCTCTTATTTTTTCCCTTTGCTTATTTTGTATCTAAAATTCCACACAAGTGAAATCATATGGTATTTGTCTTTCTCTGACTTATTGCACTTATCATTATATAATGATACTTTCTAGCTCCATCCATGTTGTTGCAAATGGCAATATTCCATTCCTCTTTATGGCTGAATAATATTCCATTGTATGGATATATCTTTATCTGTATCCACAACTGTATATCACATTTTATCCATTCATCAATCCACAGACACTTACATTGCTTCCATATCTTGGCCCATTGTAAATAATGATGCTATAAACATTGAGGTGCATATGCCTCTTTAGTATTCTTTGGGTAAATATCCAGTAGTATATTGCTGGAACATAAAGTAGTTCTATTTTTAAGTTTTTTGAGGAACCTCTATACTGTTTTCCATAGCAGCTGCATGAGTTTGCATTCCCCACAGTACATGAGTGTTCCTTTTCCTCCACATCCTTTTTATGCTAGGACCATACTGTCTTGGTTGCCATGGCTTTGAAGTATAATTTGAAGTCGGAATTGTGATGCCTACAGCTTTGCTTTGCTTTTTCAAGATTGCTTTGGTTATTCTGGGTCTTTTGTGGTTCCAGACAAATTTTAAGATTATTGGTACTAGCTGTGTGAAAAATGCTGTTGCAGATGGCATTAAGTCTGTAGACTGCTTTGGGTAACATGGACATTTGAACAATATTTGTTTTTACAACCCATGAGCATGGAATGTCTTTCCATTTCTTTGTGTTGTTTTAAATTTCTTTCATCAGTGTTTTATAGCTTTTGGCATACGGTTCTTTCACCTCTTGGTTAGGTTTATTCTTAGGTGTCTATTATTTTGGATGTGATTACAAATGGGATTGTTTTCTTAATTTCTCTTTCTGTTACTTCATTCTTAGTGTATAGAAATGCAACTTATCTCTGTACACTGATTTTGTTTCCTGTGACTACTAAATTTGTTTATCAGTTGTAGTAATTTTTTTGGTGGAGCCTTTAGGAATTTCTACATATAGTATCATGTCATCTGCAAATAGTTAAACTTTTACTTCTTCCTTGCTGATCTGAATGCATTTTATTTCTTTTTGTTGTTTGATTGCTGTGACTAGGACTTACAGTACTATGTTGAATACAAGTGGTGAGGGTGGGCATCCTTCTCTTGTTTTCAGTTTTTCCTCATTAATGATGACGTTAGCCATGGGTTTTTCATAGGTGGCCTTTATTATGACGAGGTATGTTCCCTCGAAAATTATTTTGTTGAGGGTTACTATCATGAATGTGTATTTGTTCCAATGTGTCATTCAAAGCCATTGTTTCCTTGTTGAAGTTCTGTTTAGACAATCTGTCCACTTATGTAAGTTGGGTGTTAAAGTCCCTTACTATTATTGTATTATTATGGGTTAGTTCCTTTAGGTTTGTTACTGTTTTATGAATTTGCACGCTCCTACGTTGGGTGCATACATATTTACAGTTGCTGTATCTTCTTGTTGGATTATCCCATTTATTATTGTATAGTTTCCTCGTCTCTTGTTACAGTCTTTGTTTTTTAAAGATTTATTTATTTATTTTTTTTTTTTATGATAGAGAGAGAGAGAGAGACAAACAGGCAGAGGGAGAAGCAGGCTCCATGCCAGGAGCCCGACGCAGGACTCGATCCCGGAACTCCAGGACCACACCCTGGGCCAAAGGCAGGCGCAAAACCGCTGAGCCACCCAGGGATCCCCAGTCTTTGTTTTAAAATCTATTTTGTCTGATATAAATGTTGCTACTCTGGCTTTCTTTTGACATCCATCTATATGGTAAATGTTTCTCCATTCTCTAACTTTCAATCTGTAGGTGTCCTTAGGTCTAAAATGGGCCTTTTATTTTTTTGGTATATTTTTTTTATTGGACTTCGATTTGCCAACATACAGCATAACACCCAGTGCTCATCCCATCAAGTGCCCCCCTCAGTGCCTGCCACCCAGTCACCCATCCCCCTGCCCACCTCCAGCTTCCACTACCCCCTGATCGTTTCCCAGAGTTAGGTGTCTCTCATGTCCTGTCACCCTCACTGATATTTCTCACTCATTTTCTCTCCTTTCCCCTTTATTCCCTTTCACTATTTTTTATATTCCCCCAATGAATGAGACCATATAATGTTTGTCCTTCTCCGATTGACTTACTTCCTCAGCATAATAAGCTCCAATTCCATCCATGTTGAAACAAATGGTGGGTATTTGTCGTTTCTAATGGATGAGTAATATTCCATTGTATATATAGACCACATCTCTGTCCATCAGGAATATTGATCTATAATTCTTTTTGGTAGGGTCTTTGTCTGGTTTTGGAAATTAAGGTGATGCTGGCCTCAAGAACGAGTTTGGAAGTATTCTGTCCCTTTCTACCTTTCAGAACAGCTTTAGTAGAATAGGTATGGTTTCTTCTTTAAACGTTTGATAGAATTCCCCTGAGAAGCCACCTGGCCCTGGATTTTTGTGTCTTGGGAGGTTTTGGATGACTGCTTCAATTTCCTCCCTGGTTATCGGCCTGTTCAGGTTTTCTATTTCTTCCTGTTCCAGATTTAGTAGTTTGTGGTTTTCCAGAAATGCGTCCATTTCTTCTAGATTGCCTAATTTATTGGCGTATAGCTGCTCATAATGTTTTAAAAATCGTTTGTATTTCCTTGGTATTGGTGGTGATCTCTCCTTTTCCATTCATAATTTTAATTCTTAGAGTCTTTTCTCTTTTGTTTTTAATAAGGCAGACTAACGGTTTATCTATCTTATTAATGCTTTCAAAGAACCAACTCCTGGTTTTGTTGATCTGTTCCACAGTTCTTCTGGTCTCGATTTCATTGAGTTCTGCTTGAATCTTTATTAACTCTCTTCTGCTGGGTGTAGGTTTTATTTGCTGTTCTTTCTCCAGTTCCTTTAGGTGCAAAGTTAGCTTGTGTATTTGACTTTTTTCCAATTTTTTGAGGGATGCTTGTATTGTGATGTATTTCCCCCTTAGGACTGCTTTTGT
Organism: Canis lupus familiaris; assembly: GCF_011100685.1. Classification (NCBI taxonomy): domain Eukaryota; kingdom Metazoa; phylum Chordata; class Mammalia; order Carnivora; family Canidae; genus Canis; species Canis lupus. The sequence goes on along the minus strand of NC_049260.1, from coordinate 57,367,288 downwards.
TGTATCCCAAAGATTTTTAATGGTTGTATCTTCATTCTCATTAGTTTAGTTTCCATGAATCTTTTTAATTCTTCTCTAATTTACTGATTGGCCCATTCAACTTTTAGCAGGATGCTCTTTAACTTCAACGTGTTTGATTTTTTTCCCAAATTTCTTCTTGTGATTGAGTTCAAGCGTCAAAGCATTATGGTCTGAAAATATGCAGGGGACAATCCATATCTTTTGGTATTGGTTGAGTGCTGATTTATGACCAGGTATGTGGTCTATTATGGAGAGAGTTCCATGTGCACTTGAGAAGAATGTGTATTCGGTTGTGTTTGGATGTAAAGTTCTGTAAACATCTGTGAAATCCATCTGGTCCACTGTATCATCTAAAGCTCTTGTTTCTTTGGAAATGTTGTGCTTATAAGATCTGTCATTTGCAGAAAACGCCATGTCGAAGTCTCCCAGTATTAGTGTATTATTATCTAAGTATGTCTTTCTTTTGGTTATTAATTGATTGATATACTTGGCAGCTCCCACATTAGGGGCATAAATATTCATGATTGTTAGGTCCTCTTGTTGGATAGATCCTTTAAGTATGATATAGTGTTCCTCTTCATCTCTTACTATACAGTCTTTGGGATAAATTTAATTTATCTGAGATGAGGACTGCTACCCCCAGCTTTCTTTTGAGGACCATTTGAATGGTAAATGGTTCTCCACCATTTCATTTTCAGGCTGGAGGTGTCCTTAGGTCTAAAATGAAACTCTTGTAGATAGCAAATAGATGGGTCTTTCTTTTTTATCCAGTGCAATACCCTGCGTCTTTTGATGGGATCATTAAGCCCATTTCACATTCAGAGTTACTATTGAAATATATGAATTTAGTGTCATCATAATACCTATTCAGTCCCTGTTTTGTGGAACATTTCTTTGGGCTTCTTCTTTCTTTTACTGAGTTCCCCTTAATATTTCTTGCAGAGTTGGTTTGGGGGTCACATATTCTTTCAGTTTCTGCCTATCTTGGAAGCTCTTTATTTCTCCTTCTATTCTGAATGAGAGCCTTGCTGGATAAAGTATTCTTGGCTGCAGGTTCTTCTCATTTAGGACCCTGAATATATCCTGCCAGCCCTTTCAGGCCTGCCAGGTCTCTGTTGGAGAAGTCTGCTCTTAATATAATCGTTTTCCCCAAATAAGTTATGGATCTTGTCTCTTCCTGATTTAAGGATTTTCTATCTTTGGAATTTGCAAGTTTCACTATTAACTGTCGAGGTGTTGAATGGTTTTTATTGAGTTTAAGGGGGAACCTCTCTATCTCCTGGATCTGAATGCCTGTTTCCCTTCCCAAATTAGGGAAGTTCTCAGCTATGATTTGTTCAAATATGCTTTCTGGTCCTCTGTTCTTCTCAGCCCCTCTGGAACCCCAATTAAATGTAGATTTTTCCTTCTGAGGCTGTCATTTATTTCCCTTCACCTTTCCTCATGGTCTTTTGTTTTTCTCTTTTTTCCTCAGCTTCCTTCCTTGCCATCAACTTGTTTTCTATTTCACTCACTCTTTCTTCTACCTCATTAACCCTCGTCATTAGGACTGCCAGTTTGGATTGCATCTCATTTAATTGATTTTTAATTTCGGCCTGATTAGATCTAAATTCTGCAGTCATGAAGTCTTTTGAATCCTTTATGCTTTTTTCCAGAGCCACCAGTAGCTTTATAATTGTGCTTCTGAATTGGCTTTCTGACATTGAATTGTATTCCAAGTTCTGTAACTGTGGCAGAGAGTACTGTTTCTGATTCTTTCTTTTGTGGTGAGTTCTTCTTTCTAGTCATTTTGCTCAGGGCAGAGTGGGTAAATATGAGTTGTACTGGAAAAAGGAAGAAAAAATAAAGGAGGGCTATCCTCTGGTTCTATATACTGCAAATCCCTTGACTTCCCCTGGAGCTTTCCATTGCTGCTTGGTCAAGAACTTGCTCTTTCCCTCTCCTTCCAGTTGGTCTTCTGGGGGAGGGGCCTCAAGTGCTGATTCTCAGGTGTGTGCACCTGGGGGAGCTGCCCCGCCCCCTGCCCGGTGCATGGCTCAGTGGGAGCTGTTTATCCTGTTAGGTCCCTGTTCCCTGTTGGCCCCACTCCGTCCCAGGCACAGGGTAACACCAGGAAGAACAACACTGGCGGCAGCCAGCTCTCCAGCTCTGGAGTCAGCTCCCGCAGTAACTACCACATTCTCCCAGTCCACGCTAGCCTGGATGCTCCGGGGGCAGGGGGTGCTGATCTGCACAGCTTGGGGGTGCCTGGAGGCAGGAGAATCCTTGCTGTCCTGTGCCCTCCCCACCTCTGCCTGTCCCGGGGGGGGCACAGGATCCTGGGCTGTGTCCACTGGGCATCCTGGGATCTGTGGTCTGTGCTGCTGGAATCGTGCTCCCGGGGCCAGGGCTCCCAAAGGCAGCAGGGCATAGCGGCCTGAGCTTCTCCTGAAGCCCCGCCAGGCGCACACTCCAGCCTTTTACCGAGATCGGCCCACAGTCTGTGGCACGTTCTCCCCCGGGCACACTTCCTCTGTTAGTGACTCCGGGAGACTGGAGGTTCCACTGCCCCTCCTGCAGTTCTGCCTGAGTTCCCGGCTAAGTGCCTTTCTGTCCGGGAAGAATCCAGTGCGGATTTTTATAGTTCCCTGCTTCTCTGGGAGTGGGCTTTCCCGGAAGGCTTTTGCTTCCCTGCCTTAGATCAGCTCCTTGCAGTGGCCCCTCCCCTACTTGATTCTTTTTAATTTTTTTTCTGCCTTCCTACCATGTTAGAAGTGAAAACTCTTCTCTCTGTAGCATTCCACCTGTTCTCTAAATCTCAGGTCAAATTCATAGGTTTTCAGGATGATTTGAAAGTTATCTAGGTAAGTTGGTGGGGACAGGTGACTTAGGGACCCTACTGCTCCATCATCTTGCCCTGCCCCCTTATATGGGCCTCTCGTAGAGAGCAAATAGACAGGTCTTTTTTCTTTTTTTAAAGATTTTATTTATTTATTCATGAGAAACACAGACAGAGAGAGGCAGAGACACAGTCAGAGGGAGAAGCAGGCTCCATGTAGGGAGCCTGATGTGGGACTCGATCCTAGGTCTCCAGGTTCATGCCCTCCCTGGGCCATAGGCGGCGCTAAACTGCTGAGCCACCCAGGCTGCCTGGCCCCCCCCTTTTTTTTTAACCCATTGTGTCACCCTATGTCTTCTGTTTGCAGCATTTAGTCCATTTACATTCAACGTAATTATTGATACATACATGCTTATTGCCATTTTGTTACTTGTTTTGTGGTTGATTCTGAAGATTTTCTCTGATCCTTTCTTGTCTTTTTTCATGCTTTGCTTATTTTCTTTAGTGATACATTTGGATTTCTTTCTCTTTATTCTTCACATATCTATTAGTGGTTTTTGAGATATGGTTAGTTAGGTTTGTATGTAACCTCTTCTGCATATAGCAATCTATACTGTTGATGGTCATTTAAGTTTGAACACATTCTTTTCTCTTGTCCTCTCCACTTTTTAGGTATATGTTATTTTATTTTATATCATTTTTGTGAGTTCCTTGACATGTTGCAGGAAAATTCATTTTTATTGCTTTTGTGTTTCCTACCTCTATACTGTCACTTTTGGTCTCTCTACTCAAAGAGTCCCTTTAATATTTCTTACAGAGCTGATTTAGTGGTCATGAACTCCTTTAGTTTTTGCTTGTCTGGAAAACTCTTTCTCTCCCCCTGTATTCTGAATGATAGCCTAGATGGATACAGTATTGTTGGCTGCAGATTCTCATTCAGCACTTTGAATATATCATGCTATTTCTTCTGGCTTGCAAAGTTTCTGTGGAGAGATCTGCAGGTACCTTTATGGGTTTTCCTTTGTAATTTAATGACGACTTCTTTTGTCTTACTGCTTTTAAAATTTTTTCTTTATCACAATATTTTGCAAATTTAATTACGAAGTGTCTGTGTGTTGGTCTGCTTTTGTTGATTATGCTGGGTGTTCTCTGTGCCTCCTGGATCTGGATATCTCTTTCCTTCCCCAGATGAGGGAAATTTTCAGCTCTTATTTCCTCAAATAAACTTTCTGCTTTTCTCTTCTTGTTTTTCTGGGATTCCTATAATATGGATGCTGTTACATTTGATGTAGTCACTGAGTTCCCTCAGTTTATTCTCATTTTGCATAATTCTTTTCTCCTTTATTCAGCTTGATTAATTTTCATTACTTTGTCTTCTAGGTCACTAATTCATTTCTCTGCTTCTTCTATCTTTTGTTCATTCCATTAAGTGTGTTTCTCATTTCATTTATATTGTGCCCTTTATCTCTGCTATGTTAATCTTTACCTCTGTGTTAAGGGTCTCACTCATGTCCTCCACTTTTTTCTCAAGCCCAGTGAGTATCCTTATGACCACTGTTCTCTATCAGGCATGTTACTTACATCTGTTTGGCCTAGGTCTCTGGTTATGGCCTTGTCCTGTTTTTTCATTTCAGATAAATTTCTCTGTCTCCTCATTTTGTCTGCCTCTCTGTGTCTCTGTGTGTTAAGAAAGTCAGTTGTTTCTTCTGTTCTTGAAAGTAGTGATTTTATGAAGAAGAGGTCCTGGAGTGCCCTGGAGTGCAGTGTCCCCTGTTTACCAGAACCTGGCCCTTCAGTAGAGTATCCTATGTGTGTTGTTATGCCCTGCTGTTTCATCTGATTCAGTTTTCCTTTTAGTGCATCTGCACTGACTCTCTCCCTGTTGTGGCTGTGCTTACTCTCTGTGGGATCCAGCAGGCCAGCTCTGGGAGGTTGTGTCTACTGGGGAACTTGGGAGCAGAGGGACAGTGTTAGCAAAATTTGTGCTGGATCACTAGTCCTATGCTGGATCCCCTCGAAGCACCGTGGCAGCTGTGGGCTTCAACCAGGGTGGCCAAGGGCACAAGGCTGGGTATGATGTGTGATGGTGGCTGAGGGTGTTTGGTTGGGCACAGTGCAGGAGGACTGCTAGGGGAGCACAACTGAGTGCAGTGTGCAAAGGCACCTGAGGGCACCTGGCTGGGCAGGTGTGCAATGGCACCTGGAGGCAATGGAAAGTGTCCAGAGAGGTACATATGTGGGCATGGCCCATGATGGTCAATCAGCTACATTTTGCATGCAAATTCAATGCTCTTCAGTTCTTCAATTCTTTAGAGGAGTTTAAAAGATATGTCCTTAAAAAAAAAAAGGTGCCAGGTTGCAATCAAGATTTACCTCTCAGACAGTGATATTCAACTTTTTTCCTAGTCAATTACTTGGCAACCAAATAGAAATTAAAATAAGGAAAACATATTTATATATTTAGCTCTAATTTGTAATATAACATTACTATTGATTCTTTTTAAATTGTGTGTCCAGAAACACACACGTTTTTAAAATATGGTAAATTTTTATGTAAACTCACATAAATCATAAAATTACTGAATCTGTGCACTCACAAATTTAAGTGCTTATAATTAAAATTTAAATTTTTATTTAAAAAGTAAAATTTTTACTTAGAATATTTATTTGGAAGTGTATAAGCACAGATAAATAAAAGAGGGAGGCTAAAGCCAGAAATGAATCAGTTTAAAAAGTAAAAACTTGTTTTTTGTTAAAATATTATTAATAAAATATATACCAAGGTATGTAAAATTTGCTATTTTTTTCTTTTATTACATGCTTCTGGAAATAACCAACGGTTTTACAGAATGTGGCAATTTTCCTTCTTTCCTGCTAATACTTTCCACCTTTAACACATAATCATATCAATTAGTACTCTATTACCATGGGAAAACTAAAAACTACAATACTGAAGTTACTAAAAATGAGAATTCAAGTTTTTTGAAGTCATAAGATAAACATATTGGAAGGAAAACTTCTAGAACTTCAAACAATAAAATAAAATCTGCATTTTGCCTTTTTAAAAAGGAGGCCAGGATTGTCTTTGGGAAAAAAAATCTGTATTTGAATAACAGTAAAAGTTATAAAACAGATGATGAGGGCATTAGAAATGAGAATTGGTTAATTCCTAATTTTAAACATTGTGAAAAAAATGTTTAGTTAACTGTGGAATCAGGGTTTTACTCATTTACTTCCACATAACTCAGTATCTTTAGTAATGAAAGCTGAATGGGAGCCTTTTACCTTCTAGTTGAATGGCAGGTTGTAAAGAAAAATTTAATTCCTTTTGACTTTCTTGGAAAGAAAGAAGCAAGCCACATCATAAAGGTAGGGGAAAGGGTCATAATATTTTATAGCAGGATACAAGAGACTCTGCAGACAGAAGAAAATATAAGCAAAACCCAGCAAGACTGTTTGCCTCTTCCAATCATGAGGAACACAACCCTATCAATCACCTGTCATATTGGGTCACAATAGTAATGGTCGATTTTATGGCTTAGGGTTCCTCCAACACTGCACACCCATCTCCTCATAATACCATTTAATTGTTTCAAGCTGAGGGTTGGAAGCTTTTATTTCTTCTAAAGTTCTGTGGTTCTTTCATTTTCTGTTCACCATAATCTATGTGTATGCACCTGATTGATATACCCTATCATGATAGGAAGACTTATCTTTAGTGAAACAATCTTTACTGCACTTGATACAAAAGGTTAACTTTTTATTTGTATTAGAAACATTAACACATAAGAAGCACAAGATTAATACTGAGCCACAGTTTGTCAAAATGGCTTTACATTTTCAGAATTAACTCTGTGGAATACTGTTTAGTTAGGCATAAAAGCTACTTAGAATCCCATTCATGCCAGAAGACTGATTTTGTAAAAGGTAGATATATTTTTCTATTTTAGATACTGCATTTATTCATTTTTAAATATTTTACACAAAGGTTGCTAAGTTTGGAATTCAGACCCTCCTTTTAGCTTTTTTTCCTGGTTAATGTAATTCTTCTTGCCCCTTCCCCCAGTTATCAGAGAAGCATTTTGATAATTCATAGTAACCTATACAAATACAACAGTGTGTAATAGACAAAAACTGTTTCATTAAAGAGAAAAATGAATAAAGCTAATGTTATCACCATGTGACTTAAAAGTCAGACTTTCAGCATTCCTTTTAGTGTTGTTTTCATCACTAAAAACTAAACTAAGATAATATCATAGTGTCATTTGTGCCTCATTTAATATATGAGAATTCTCATCCACTTTAAATAATGCACACTAGAATAAATATCCAATCATTGATATGTACTACAGAAATGGTCACCTGAAAATAAAGGATATCTTTAAGAACATCTCACATTCAGATCACTTACGTCTTGTAAATGCATACCAAAAGCAGCTTAATATTCTTATTCTAGTTCTAAAAAAAAATGTATTATCTTTTGCAATGGTGGAGTTTTTAGTTTTAGAAGGCTTGTAAAGAAATGAAGAAGTATGAAGGAATATTCTGAATATTTTTTGGGCATATAAAACTGGCCAATTTCAAAGATGGATAAATTTTGTGCTTGGGAACTGATTTTCTTTCTTTTTTTTTAAAAAAGATTTTGTTTATTCATGAGAGATAGAGAGAGAGTCAGAGACATAGGTAGAGGGAGAAGCAGGCTGCATGCAGGGAGCCCGATGCAGGACTCGATCCCAGATCCCAGGGTCATGACCTGAGCCAAAGGCAGAAGCTTAACCACTGAGCCACCCAGGGATCCTGGGAACAGTTTTTCTTTTTGATTATTCATTTTCTAGAATTCTATGGGCTTGTAATTCAAACTTTTTAAAAAAAGATTTTATTTATTTATTCATGAGAGACAGAGAGAGGGAGCAGCAGAGACACAGGCAGAGGGAGAAGCAGGCTCCATGCAAGGAACCTGATGTGGGATTCGATCCCGGGATTCTGGGGTCATGCCCTGAGCTGAAGGAGATGCTCAACTGCTGAGCCACTCAGGCATCCCATGTAATTCAAACTTTTAAAAAACAAACCAGTATTAAAACTGAATGTAACTGCCCAGACAACACATGCAGCTGTACCAGGGAAACATATTTTCTATTGGAGATGTTTTAATTCACATTTTCTTTAATATTGAATTTGTCACCTTTCCACCAACACATTATTATTCAAGAGATTTTTCCACAGCTATTTTTTTCTGTTGGAGAAAACATTTATGATTAATTCATATAAAACAAATCTAAGTTTGAACTGCTGCTTCCCTTGGCAAATTATTCTAAATAATCAGGATAGGAAGGTAGAACATTGTAGAGAGTGAGGCCAAAACCTCTTTATGAGGGCTCTTTGTATTCTAAAAAGGTAAATGGACATATATTTTCTGTGAACGTAGCCAGGGAGTATTTCCACTCGCTTATTATATGGAATGATTTAACATTATACTTTAGGAAAGAGAGAAAAGGTCAACAGTTAAAAGGATAAACTACTGATGGGACCAGTGAATAAACTGTTTCTCAGATAATGTAAAAGAAGCAAAAACAGCTAAAAATTGAAAACTGGAAAGAAAAAAATTAGAGAAATAATCAGGATGAAACTGAGATATACTGGTGAAAAGTGGTCAATAGCAACCACAAATTTATACTGGGAAGCTAATAAGTACCTGACAATATATTAGTTTTATACATGCTCTTTCATTTAACACTTACAAGAAGTGAGGTACTGTTATCTTCATCTCTATTTTTCACTTAAGAATTGAGGCTCAAAAAAAAAAGAACTGAGGCTCAAAGAAGTGGCTTGCTCCAGGCCACAAAGCCAGTAAGTGATAGACCTTGTATTCCAACCCAGAACTGATTTCAAAGTTTAACTACTCTATAGTGTCTCTTGCTTGCTCCCATTTTTCAGATGGTAAAGGAAGCAAATAAAGTATAAAATACCTTTCATGATTAAATAAAATAGAATTTCTTATAATTTTAATGATAATTCTCATGAAAAGAAATAGCTCTGCTATATTTCTCTCCCCATCTACTTCTGAATAAGGCTGGGGAGAAGATTGGGATTAGGCCAAAAGTGAAAAGCAAGCAGCTGGAAAATATATCATGACCAAAAAGAGTCAATATTAGATGTATTTTATCCCATTCTCAGAGTTTGGAATGAGAGGACAAATTAAATTAAGGTTTGAATTGGTAACATAGTGACATGGTTGAAAAATCAAAACATTACTAAAAGATACTCCAAAAATGGTGTCATCCTTACCCTTGCCTCCATCTATCTCATTCCCCTTCTCCCATCAAGGTAACCACTTTTATTTAGTTCCATGTATAGCCTTCTACAACTTCTTTACACATTAATATGTGCTTATTTCTCTCCTTTATTACACATACCAGAGACACTGATTTGCACCTTGCATTTCTTACTAACATTATGAGAAAAATTAACAATAAGTTGCATAAAAGCCCTTTAGGGAATGGAATAATTTTAAAATACAACTAAAATCCATTCTGACAAGCAGCATTATTCTAGTACTAAAATTGAACAGAACAATATTAAATTACAGGCTTCAAAATACAAAAAGTTAATTTCTTTTAACTCCAAAACATCATTTCAGCTATTAACCATTTGGAAATTAGTATTTTGTAATATAATGCCTTTTCTCTTTCTTCTATATTTCCTCAAGTAACAAACACGTGTAAATAACTTTTTGTCTTAGTCAAAGTATTTTCCTTTGGGCTTAGAAGTTAGCATTACTGTTATAAGAGGATTTTCCAAACAGTTTCAAATCCTAGGAAGTCTGGTAACATTGAACCTCAAGTTTGAAGATACTGTTGAATGTAGAGGAACCAGGGAATAGAAAAGTAGCAAGTCCAATTCTAGAAACTCAAGCTATCTAAAAGGCAGACCAACTCCTAACTAAACATTTGATTCTTTTGACTTCTATTGCAGGACACTTTAAAAATAATAGAGTGATACAAAGTTAAACAATTATAACTTTTGTTAACTCTAAAAACATTGGGATTACTGACCCAAATGAAAACAATTACAGCTACTAGTGCTTAGAATAAAGGCAACACTGGAAAATCTGAACAGATAAGCAAATAGTGGTTGGCATTCATGGACAATGAACAAGATAACTGGTCATGGTGACAGCTTTCAGTCACTGACACAGCCTCCAAGTACCCTGGTCTCTTATTACCAACATTACCAGGGAGCCAAAGCATTTGTCCTAACACGGAATAAGCTATAAAACAATGCTTTTAGAATTGAAAAGCACAAAGTAAATTCTCACTTACCTTCCCTGTTAGAACTGAGGGAAATTCAGTATCAAACTTGTTGCTCAAGCCAAACCTTAAAAACAAAGAACAAAATATATTCTACCCAGCATATTTAACTCTTTACTTCTCTCCCTTTTTAAATAAAAAAGCTATGCATTTTTCTTTTGATGTGGTGATTTAAAAACATGTCCTAAAAATAATTTTATGTTTTTTACAGAAAACAAATCTTTGACTATTAATCTGAATTAACAGTCAAAGAAACTTATGATGCAAATGTTAAAGTAGGATTCTAACTGCTATCCACGAATGACGTGGGATTAAATAATCACAAATCAGAGCTGGAAATAAGATTTTTGACTGAATGTTTCTGTTAAAACCCATTTTTGTTGATAACTATAGATCTGACTGATTGGTAGTATATACGACTGGATGACACTATTGTTTCTACTTTAATGTATATATGAAAATTTTTCTAATAAAACTAATTTAAACTTTGGAACTGTAGCTGAAACACTTATCATCAGTTAGTATTCAGATACTCAAAGGTGGTCTTTACAAATGGCTTTCACTCAACTTGTTTCAAGAAAACGGGTCTCAGCCTTGAAAGCTCTGACTCAAGTAAGCTCATTGCCATGTGTTTTCAGAACTCAAGATTAATTTCATAAGCCTTCAATTCACCTACTTGTTGGTTTCAGTAGTAATAATAAAGGCCATTTCCTGCATCTTAGATGATATATCACAGTGACAATAATTTTATAGTATAGTGTAGTATTGTATAGGGGTTGACAGGTGGTGAGCAAAAATGAAGAAAACAGGATTATTTATTGAGAACTCCTGGTGATGTAGGCAGTAATAGTAATGGTTACCAGTAACTATCCACTTACTATGGGTTAGACACTGTGCTCGATAAATATATTACTTCTAATGTTTGCAATCCTGCAAGAATGATAGTCAACCCCTCTTACATACAAGAAACCTAATACTCAGAAATTTTTTTTCAAAAACTAATTATGAAGAAAGAGAAATTAAGGAGTCAATCCCACTTACAATTGCACCCAAAAGCATAAGATACCTAGGAATAAACCTAACCAAAGAGGTAAAGGATCTATACCCTAAAAACTACAGAACACTTCTGAAAGAAATTGAGGAAGACACAAATAGATGGAAAAATATTCCATGCTCATCAATTGGAAGAATCAATATTGTGAAAATGTCTATGCTACCCAGGGCAATTTATACATTCACTGCAATCCCTCTCAAAATACCATGGACTTCCTTCAGAGAGTTGGAACAAATCATCTTAAGATTTGTGTGGAATCAGAAAAGACCCCCAATAGCCAGGGGAAGATTGAAAAAGAAAACCAGAGCCGCGGGCATCACAATGCCAGATTTCAGGTCGTACTACAAACCTGAATCGAGACAGTGTGGTACTGGCACAAAAAAGGACACATAGATCAATGGAACAGAATAAAGAACCCAGAAATGGACCCTCAACTCTATCATCAACTAATATTTGACAAAGCAGGGAAGACTATCCACTGGAAAAAGGACAGTCTCTTCAATAATTGGTCCTGGGAAAACTGGACAGCCATGTGCAGAAGAATCAAACTAGACCATTCTTTTACACCATACACAAAGATAAACTCAAAATGGATGAAAGATCTAAATGTAAGACAAGAATCCATCAAAATCCTAGAGGAGAACACAGGCAACACCCTTTTTGAACTTGGCCACAGCAACTTCTTGCAAGATACATCTACGAAGGGAAGGGAAACAAAAGCAAAAATGAATTATTGGGACTTCATCAAGATAAAAAGCTTCTGCAAAGCAAAAGAAATAGTCAACAAACCTAAAAGACAACCTACAGAATGGGAGAAGATATTTGCAAATGACATATCAGATAAAGGGCTAGTATCCAAGATCTATAAAGAACTTATTAAACTCAACAGCAAAGAAACAATCCAATCATGAAATGGGCAAAAGACATGAACAGAGATTTCACCAAAGAAGACATACACATGGCCAAGAAGCGCATGAGAAAATGCTCCGTATCACTTGCCATCAGAGAAATACAAATCAAAACCACAATGAGACCTGCCCTACGACCCAGCAATTGCACTGTTGGGGATTTACCCCAAAGATACAGATGCAATGAAACGCCGGGACACCTGCACCCTGATGTTTATAGCAGCAATGGCCACAATAGCCAAACTGTGGAAGGAGCCTCGGTGTCCATCGAAAGATGAGTGGATAAAGAAGATGTGGTTTATGTATACAATGGAATATTACTCAGCTATTAGAAATGACAAATACCCACCATTTGCTTCAACGTGGATGGAATTGGAGGGTTTATGCTGAGTGAAGTAAGTCAGTCGGAAAAGGACAAACATTATATGTTCTCATTTATGTGGGGAATATAAATAATAGTGAAAGGGAATATAAGGGAAGGGAGAAGAAATGTGTGGGAAATATCAGAAAGGGAGACAGAACGTAAAGACTGCTAACTCTGGGAAACGAACTAGGGGTGGTAGAAGGGGAGGAGGGTGGGAGTGAATGGGTGACGGGCACTGTGGGTAATTCTGTATGTTGGTAAATTGAACACCAATAAAAAATAAATTAAAAAAAAAACCGCAATGAGATACTACCTCACACCAGTGAGAATGGTGAAAATTAATAAGACAGGAAACAACAAATGTTGGAGAGGATGTGGAGAAAGGGGGACCTTCTTGCACTGTTGGTGGGAATGTGAACTGGTATAGCCACTCTAGAAATCTGTGTGGAGGTTCCTCAGAGGGTTGAAAATAGAGCTACCCTATGACCCAGCAATCGTCCTGCTGGGGATGTACCCCAAAGACACAGATGCAGTGAAAAGCTGAGACACCTGCACCCCAATGTTTATAGCAGCTATGTCCACAATAGCCAAACTGTGGAAGGCGCCTTGTTGTCCATCGAATGATGAATGAATATATATATATATATATACACACACACACACACACAATGGAATATTACTCAGCCATTAGAAATGACGAATACCCACCATTTGCTTTGATATGGATGGAACTGGAGGGTATTATGCTGAGTGAAGTAAGTCAATTGGAGAAGGACAATCATTATATGGTTTCACTGATATGGGGAATATAAAAAATAGTGAAAGGGATTATAGGGGAAAATGAGTGGGAAAAATCAGACGGTGACCAAACATGAGAGACTCTTAACTCTGGGAAACGAACAAGGGGTAGTGGAAGGGGAGGTGGGCAGAGGGATGGGGTGACTGGGTGATGGGCACTGAGGGGGGCACTTGACAGGATGAGCACTGGGTGTTATACTATATGCTGGCAAATCAAACTCCAATAAAAATATACATATAAAAATGAACCTAAGAGTAACCACAAATTAAGTATCTGTAAGAGGTACACAAAAAATAAAGAAAAGAATCCAAGCACATCACTAAAGAAAGCTACCAAATCACAAGGGAAGAGAGTAAGACAAGAAAGGAACAGAGAAGAACTACAAAAACAATAATAACACAAGTAATAAAATGGCAGTAAGTACACACTTAACAATAATTACTTTGAATGTAAATTGAGTGAATGCTCCAATCAAAAGACAAAGGATGACTAAATGGATAAAAAAGCAAGACCTATCTATATGCTGCCTACAAGAGACAAACATCAGACCTAGAGACACATGCAGACTGAAAATGGAGGAAAGGAAAAACTTTCATCATGCAAATGAAGTGAAACGAAAGCTGGGATAGCAATAGTTCTACTGAACAAAATAGATATTAAAGCAAAGACTGTAGCAAGAGACAAAAAAGGAAACTACATAATGGTAAAGGGAACAAAGCAACAAGATGCTATAACAACTGTAAATATTTGTGCACCTCATGTGGGAGCACCTCAATACATGATAGTTGATACAACTATCAACAGACACAAAGGAAGAAGTTGACAGTGATACAAGAGTGGGGTACTATAACATCCCCTTACATTAATGGATAGATCATCCAGACAGAATCAATAGGGAAACAGTGGCTTTGAATGACACATTAGACCAGATGGACCTAACAAATATATTCAGAATATTCCATTGTTATTGGATGGAATATTCAGAACATTCCATCCAATAACAATGGAATATTCATTCTTTTCAAGTGCATATGGAACATTCTCCAGAATAGTTTACATGTTAGGGCAAAGAATAGTCTCAAAAAATTAAAAAAGATTAAAGTCATCTCATGCATCTTTCCTGACTACAGGTTATGAAACTAGAAATCAATCACAGGAAAAAATCTGGAAAGAATACAAATACATGGAGGTCAAATAACATGCTACTAAACACTGAAGGGATAAACCAAGAAATCAGAGAAAATTTAAAAAATACACTGAGAAAATGAAAATCAAAATGTAGTGGTCCAAATCTTTGGGATGCAGCAAAAGCTTTTCTAGGAGGGAAGTTTATAGCAATACAGACCCACCTCAAGAAGCAAGGAAAATCTCAAATAAGCAATATAACCTTATACCTAAAGGATCTGGAAAAATAAGAACAAAACTCAAAGCCAATAGAAGGAAGGAAATAAAACAGTTATGAGCAGAATTAAAAAAAAAAGAGTCTAAAAAATTAATGGAAGCAATCATTGAAACCAGAATTTGGTTTTTTGGTTTATCAAGAAAATTGGTTAGTTGGTTTCAGATTTATTCAGATTTATCAAGAAAACTTATAAATCTTTAGCCATACTCATAGAAATAGGAAGAGAGAAGGCACAATTAAATAAAACCAGAAATGAAGAGGAGAAATAACAACTGACACCACTGAAATATAAAGGCTTATAAGAGAGTATTATGAAAAATTATTTATCAACAAGTTGGGACAAGCTAGAAGAAATGGATAAGTTCCTAGAAACATATAACCTTCTGAAACTGAAGCAGGAAGAAATAGAAAATTTGGCAAACAAATTACTAACAACAAAATGGATTCAGTAATCAAAAAAAAAAAAAAACCCAACACACAAAAGTCTGAGACTAGATGGATTCACAGGTGAATTATATAAAAAATTTAAAGAAAAGTTAATATCTATTTTTCATAAAGTACTATAAAAGAGAGAGGATGAAGGAAAGTTTCCAAATTTATTCTGCAAGGCAAGTATTACCCTGATGCCAAAACCAGATAAAGACACTGCAAAAAGGAGAGAAAACTACAAGCCAATATCTTTGATGAACATAGATGCAAAAATCCTTGATAAAATAATAGCAAACTGAATCCAACAATACCTAAAAAAAAAATCATTCACCATGATCAATTTGGATTTCTTCCAGGGATGTTTAAATGTGGTTCAATGTTTGCAAATCAATCAATGTGATGTAGCACATCAGCAAGAGAAAGGATAAAAACTATGATTATCTCAATAAATGCAGAAAAGCATTTGATAAAGTACAACATCCCCTTATGATAAAAAAATGGCAACAAAGTAGGTTTAGAGGGAACATACCTCAACATAATAAAGGCCATGTATGAAAAACTCACAGCAAACATCATCCTCAGTGGTAAAACACTGAGAGCTTTTCCTCTAAGATCAGGAACAAGACAGGGATGTCTACTTTCATCACCTTTAATCAATATACAACTAGAACTAGAAGTTCTAGCCACAGAAATCAGATAAGAAATAGAAGACACCAAATTGGTAAACAAGACTTAAAACTTTATCTATTTGCAGATGATATATTATATATAGAAAAACCTAAAAACTTCACCAAAAACCTACTAGGAAAAAAAAAACCTACTAGGACTGCTTAATGAATTCAATAATGTCACAGGATACAAAATTAATATGCCGAAATCTGTTGCATGTGTACACTAATAATGAAAGTAACAGAAGGAGAATTAAAAAAATAATTCCATTTACTATACACCAAAAAAAAATAGGTAGGAATAAACTTAACCCAGGAGGTGAATGCCCCATACTCAGAAAATTGATACACTGGGGAAAGAAATTTGAAGATGACATAAACAAATGGAAATATATTTCATGCTCATAACTTGGAAGAACCAATATGGTTAGAATGTCCATACTACTCAAAGCAATCTACAGATTTAATGCAATTCCTAAAAGAATATCAATGACATTTTCCACAGAACTAAAACAAATAATTTTAAGATTTGTATGGAACCATGAAAGGCCATGAATAGCCAAAGCAATCTTGAAAAAGAAAAAAACTGGAGTCATCACAGTCTCATATTTCAAGATATACTACAAAGCTGTATTGATCAAAATGGTATGGTACTGGCATAAAAATAGACATATAGATAAAGGTTAAGAATAAGAGTCCAGGGCAGCCCGGGTGGCTCAGCAGTTTAGCACCGCTTTCAGCCCAGGGTGTGATCCTGGAGACCCAGGATCGAGTCCCACGTTAGGCTCCCTGCATGGAGCCTGCTTCTCCCTCTACCTGTGTCTTTGCCTCTCTTTCTCTCTGTCTCTCTCATGAATAAATAAAATAAAAAAAGAATAAGAGTACGGAAGTAAACCCATGATTTTATGGTCAATTAATCTCCAACAACGGAGGTAAGAATATACAATGAGAAAAAGACTATTCAACACATGGTGCTGGGAAACTGGACAGCTACATGCAAAATAATGAAACCAGATCACTTTCTTACACTATATACAAAAATATGATCAAAATGGATTAAAGACCTAAATGTGAGACCCCAAACCATAAAATTCCTGGATGAAAACACTAGCAGTCATTTCTTTGACATTGGTCATAGATAAATTTTTTTAGGTCTGTCTCTTCTGGTAAGGGAAACATAAGCAAAATTAAATGATTGGGACTACACCAAAATAACAAGCTTTTTTACACAGTAAAGGAAATCATCAAAAAACTAAAAGGCAACCTACTGAGTGGGAGAAGATATTTGCAATGAAGAGTTAATATCCAAAATATATAAGAACTTATATAACTCAACACCAGGAAAACAAACAATCTGATTAAAAATGGGCAGAGAATTTGAACATTTTTCCCAAGAAGACATATAGATGGTCAACAGACACATGAAAAGATGGTCAACATCACTAATCTTCAGGGAAATGCAAATTAAAACTATAATGAAATACTACTTTACACTTGTCAGAATGGCCAAAATCAAAGTGATAAGAAATAACAAGTGTTGGTGAGGATGTGGAGTAAAAGGAACCCTCATGCACTGTTGGTGGGAATGCAAACTGGTACAGCCACTGTGGAAAACAGTGTGGAGGTTCCTCATAAAATTAAAAATAGAAATACCATGTGACCCAGTAATTCCACTACTGGGTCTTTAACCAAAGAAAATAAAACCATTAATTTGAAAAGATACACGCATCCTGTTTAATGTAGCATTATTTTTAAGAGCCAAGATAGAAGCTACACACACACAGGAATATTACTCAGCCAATAAAAAGGATAAAATCTTGTAATTTGCAACATGGATGGACCTAGAGGGTTTAATGCTAAGTGAAATAAGTCAGCCAGACAAAGACAACATGATTTCACTGATATGTGGCATTTAAGAAACATCACAAATGACGAAAAAAAAAAAAAAGAGACAAACCAAAAATCGACTGCTAAATACAGAGAAGAAACTGGTGGTTGTCAGAGGGGAGGCGGGTGGGGGATGGGTAAAATGAATAAAGGGAATTAAGAGTACACCTATCCTGAGGAGTATTGAGAATGTATAGACTTGTTGATCCACAGTATTGTACACCTGAAACTAATATAACATTGTATGGTAATTATATCTTAATAAAAAAAAACCATGTTCCTACCTCATTTGGAGATTGCTGCTATTATAGATTTTTCAGGCTGCCATTCTTTTACTATGTATCAAATATGTAGAAGATATAGACAGATCTATCCTTCAAAACATAAAGAATATTTTTATTATTTTAAAAATTCTGAGGTTTGCTATTCTCTTTGAATTTAGCACTGAGCAAGTGAACTTTCCTCTGTTTCCACTTCCTTAATATTCTCTCCTTTCTTGCCCATTTAGAATTTCCCTTTGTTGCTGTCATTTTAACTGAAAATAATCTTATTGACTAAATTTATTCAGAAAGACAAGTTCATCATGTCTTATTTAATTTTATATCCTCTTCCTAGAACTTTTCTCCTTGACTTTGCAGCTTTGTCACACTGTTGATCATTCCCTTCCTAACACTCTCTCTCCCATCCTTTCACTCTCTAACATTCTTGCCTTTCCCCAAAATTTAGCTTTTAGTCATCTGCTTGTCTTTCGAAAGGAACTTTAACAGCTCATCTATATTTTATAGTTTGACAGCACTTCTATGCTGATGACTATCAAATCTGTATCTCTACTTCTGTATTTTCCAACATTCTCTGGTCTCTAACTACATACTGAAAATTTTCTTTTCGATATCTTGTTAAAAACAATACCACCTCAAGCAAAACATGTCTAAAATTAAATGTTATCTTTTTATTGGAAACTAGTACCCTTTCAAATTTCTCATCCCTATCAATGGTACACTGACTCTCTTTAACTCTCTTGGTATTGGTTTTGCACCTCCTCTCTCCTATTTTTTGTACCTTACTTGCTCTAAGGTGGCCCCAAGTCCTGTGATTTGATTCTCTGAAATAGTTCTCATACTCATTCTTTCCCTTCCACTGCAACTGCCATATTGGCTGTTGTCTTTGCTCAGGTGGTTCCTCCTGCTTCCCCTCCCTAGTTTAAATCCTATGTAACCTTTGAGGCTCAAGTCAAGTCCCAACCCCTGCTGTTATGACTTGAATGCTCAAGCTTTTATGGATTCCTTCTTTCTCTGAATGCTCACAGATGCTTCTAATCTGTACTATACAATTCAACAGCTAGTAAAATATTTTCCATTATCCTTTGCTACTCTATAGCAATATCTTAAAGGCAATTTTCCTGTTAGTTTTTTAAAGCAACTTGTACTTTGCTTTTTTTCTGTATTCTTCATAGTGCTTAGGCCAGTATACAAGTTCTCTATACTTGCTATATTCACATTACTAATTTTCTTCTTTAATATAAAAAGGGATTGTCTTTTCTAAAATATAAAAATTATATTAGAAATGGTAAGAGTCTCATTTTACTTTTTAAAATACTTCTTTAGGGATGCCTGGGTGGCTCAGCAGTTAAGCATCTGCCTTCGGCTCAGGGTGTGATCCCGGAGTTCCCGGATCCAGTCCTGCATTGGGCTCCCTGCATGAAGCCTGCTTTTCCCTCTGCCTGTGTGTCTCTGCCTCTCTTTCTTTCTGTGTCTCTCATGAATAAATAAATAAAATCCTAAAAAAATAAGATAAAATACTTCTTTAGAGGCTATATACATGTCTATATTTCAAAAGGTATATAGGCAAACTAGGCTTTACTCTCATAATTTTGGCTAAAAGGCAGTAGCAATCCTATTCTTGCCTACCAGGAATTTTTTTCTTTTTTTTTAATTTTTATTTATTTATGATAGTCACAGAGAGAGAGAGAGAGAGGCAGAGACACAGGCAGAGGGAGAAGCAGGCTCCATGCACCGGGAGCCCGATGTGGGATTCGATCCCGGGTCTCCAGGATCACGCCCTGGGCCAAAGGCAGGCGCTAAACCGTTGCGCCACCCAGGGATCCCAGGAATTTTTTTCTTATCTTTCTTCATTATAGACTCAGCACTTAAAAAGAATACTTAACTCAAATAACCTTAGGCATAACATTTCACTTGATACCTACTAGGAAAACGTTGAAATGGCTGCTGCTGAATAAACACCTCAGCTCTGTTTCATAAACAAGCTATTAAGAACTGTGAGTCCACAGAGGTTAGAGAAGATCATCTACCCATTACTGATTAGTGATAGGCATTAGCCAAGATATGGGGGTTTTTCAGCATTAGATAAATAGGCACTTGGGAACTTCTCACACTGTCTATTTTATCGGCTTCATTAAACACAGAGACTATTATGTGTTTGAAGCTGTCCTAGCTGGTGGTTCCTAATGACTGTATTTTATTTGTCAAGTATCTTCAATGCTTTAAGTTTTTAGTTTCTTGGATGATTCTTTGGAGTAAAGGAAACTGAGGCAAAGAAGGATGGGTCCTCTTAGTTGCTCTTCCTTCCTCTCTCCCTCCCCACACCACCCCCCCCCATTGTTTTTAATCCCTTTGGAAATGGCTACACACTAGTCTTTGAAAACACTTTACAAATTAAAGCTTATGTGTTCAGGTTGTTTAAGAAAACAGATAAAAATAGTAAAATTCTGCCAACAAGAAACACGAATTCACTAGAAAATTATGTACTTATAGTAGAGATTCTGAAGTGTATACATTGAACTTTATTTACTATACCATGAAAAAGGAAAGTCTATGCCATAAAATTCAAAGATATTTTCAGAAACATTATAGTTAAATCTCTTTAATATTTTATATAAAAACAATCACGTCTTGCCACACTGTAAAATGGCAAGTTACCATGACTTCAATATTCTGAAAGCCTAAAATCTTTTTTTAAAGGAAATTTTATTTACTTATTCATGATAGATACAGAGAGAGAGAGACAGACAGACAGACATACAGACAGAGGGAGAAGCAGGCCTCCAGCAAGGAGCCCGATGTGGGACTCGATCTCAACCCCAGGATCATGCCCTGAGCCAAAGGCAGACGCTCAACCGCTCAGCCACCCAGGCGTCCCTGAAAGCCTAAAATCTTATAAAATATTTACCATATACAAACATATATTAACAATGCATCACTGTAATTCCTCAAAGATAACTTTATAGAACAGGCATTCCATTAAGTGACTTGAGAAGTATCACTAACCAGAGTCTAATAATTGCTGTCTAAATTTTACAGAAATGCACTTTTTGGAAAATGTGGCCATCTTTTTCAATTCTATATGGAATAACTTTACCTTTTATAGATTAATTTTAATGAGACAATTTTATAAGAATTGGTAACCTATCATCTCTACTAATTTGCATACAGATCTACTATCATGGGTAAATTATGTTGGTTTTCTTTTAAGAGATTTTATTTATTTATTTGAGAGAGAGAGTGTTTGTGCACACGAGAGGTGGGGGTAGTGTGGTGGGGAGTAGCAGAGGGTGAGGGGGAAGCAGACTCCCCGCAGAGCAGGGAGCCAGATACAGAGCTTGATCCCAGGACCCTGAGATCATGACCTGAGTTGATGGCAGATGTTTAACTGACTGAGCCACCCAGGCACCCCTGTATATTTTAAGCAATATAAAGAGTGTGATAATGCCTATAAATAAAAGATCTCATGAGATATAATTTTCCTTGTATTTCAATACATTGGATCCAAATATTTATCCTAGAAATATCAAGAAGAAAGGTGATAGACACTAAATTATAATTATAATATCATTATATTATATGTATAGTATTTCTAAAATACTTAATATTTCCAAGAGGCATTTTATTATGTCTGTTTCTATAAACTCCTATCTGTGGAGCTAATTTTGTCATATATTTTTTTATTTGGAAAAAAAATCCCCAAATATCCATTCATCCTCATCATCTCAGCACTAGAATTACAATTAGTGTGGTTAGCTCATTCTACTTCTTCAAAACTTATAACTAATTCCATGTTAAAAGATTAGTATCTTGTTAAGGTAACTAGAAAGCCAATATATTAAGATAATACAGATAGGCATATTCTCACATCTTAACAAAGATTTCAGAGGTAAGGCCATGCCATAACCCCCCGTCACTGGGACTGGTGATATTACTGTAGCTCTATAGATCCTACCTCAGAATCACAAGTTCACTCTCCAGCATGATTCAAGTAACTGGTATTTGTTGGGGGCCTAAAATATAGCATGCATTATGATAAAAATATTGAGAGTTACTAAAGTGAACCTGTATTCCTTCAACTCACTTTTATTAACTACCTACTTCAGGGCATGCACTGTGCTAGGCAATGAGGATTCAGAGGGAACTAAAAGTTGTTCCTGCTATATTGCAGATTACAATTTAGTGAGGGTAGAGAAGACTTGTAGGAGATGGAGACCTGGGGTAAGGGCAGTGGGTACTGAAATTCTAGTTGGAGGTCCCAGTTTGAGTAGCAGCAAAGAGATAAGAAACAGCATGCTACAAACAGGAAAACATGAGCCATAAGGGGGAATGTCATAAGATTACGCTGATAGATAGGCAGCATCCAGTTCTATATGCCATGTAATGGAGCTTAGATTCTACCCTGTGGGTAAAGGGAAAACCACAGAATAGTCTTAAGCAGTAAAGGGGTATCTCAATCTGGTAGTAGGCTGGGGAATGGATGTGAAGATGACAAGGATGAAGGCAAGTTGACTGGTTAAGGTGGTGAAAGGGGCTCAAATCAGGGAAGTGCTGGCAGGGAGGAAAAGAAGAATTTTTTAGGTCATATATTATTAATACTTGTTACTAAGTATAAGTGAGAAAGAGGAACCAAGGATCAATAATGGGATAGGTGGAAGAATATTTAACTGAGATGGAAAACACAGAAATAGGGGGGAGTTTTTGAGGGGGTTGGGATGGAGGTGTAGAGGGATGAGTTCTGTTTTGAATATGCTGAACTTAGGATGACTGTAGGCTGTCAGGTGAGGAAGCTCGGATGAAAGTCTGAGCAAAGTCTGTACAGAGATAAATATTTGGGAGATGTCAGAAAATTGAAATCATGAGAATTGAGATGAGATCATCTAGGCAGAGTAGGAAATAAGAAGAGGAGCAGGTTGAGAACAAAACCTTGAAGACCACTAGTATTCAATGGTCAAGAGAATAAGAGAAGCCAATGAATGAGAGAGTTAAAGAATCACCAGAAAAATACAGGGCGAGCCAGGAGATTGAAGTGGCCAAGAAATTCCTAGGTTTGTTTGACAGGCAAAATGTTTTTACAAAATCAGAATCTGAGTATCTTTAGGCACAATATATACCACCTTCCAGTTCAACTAAGGCCCCATCGTTACTCATGTTACACCACTTTCTGTGACCTGTATTACCTGTGTGTTTGTGACCCCTGGAATACAAGCCTCCAAAAAAGAGGGAGTCATTATAAGTGTCATATACAGCAGAGAGGACCAGAAAGATAGGGAATGAGAAATGCCCACTAATGTAATAACAAAAGGGTCATGGTGATCTTAACAAGGCTAGTTCTCCTCCACCCCTTAGACTGTGATCATGATGGCAGAATCCAGGTTACAGAGGGGTTAAGTGGACACAGATATGGTGAATGTAGCTACTCTTAAGAAATCTGGAGAGGTAAGGAAGAAAGACAAGAGAGTAGCTAAATGGGAACATAGGTCTAGGGAGGCTTTGTGTTATTTTGTTTTAAAGAAAGAAACTATGTTCATAGGCTGATGCAGAGAGGTAATATTGGAGAGATGAGACTGCCTGATGGAGCAAGATTTGGGAGGAGGCTGGAAGAGAAGGGTGCAGAAAGCACAAGTGGAGTGGTAAGTTTAGAAGTGACCTCTGAGGCTAGAGGAAGAGAGCATAAGAACTCAGACCTAATTAAGATCTAGTGCAGGTTTTTCAGCAGGAAAGCAACATGATTAAACTGTGTTTTAAGAAAATTAGTTTGGCACAAGCATGCAGAATGGATTGGAGGGGAGAGAGGTGGCAGACTGTGGCAATAATTCAAGCAGGAGTTGATGGCAACCTAAACTACAGTGGTGCCAATAGAAATGGAGACAATAAATCTAATATACATTTCAAAAGATCTGATGACATAATTCTGGGACAGAATGGCACCGGACAAGTCAAGGAAAAGGAATAGTTAAAATGACTCAAGGATTTGAAATATTACCCCCAAATATTGGAGTGGTGATATCAGGGTCAGGATATCATGGGGCAACTGGAATGCACAGCCATGTGGGGTGGGAAAATGATGGCTTAAGATATACTGAGTTTCTTGAAGCAATGGTTCTCAAATTTTAAACTTTGAAAAGAAACAAAGTCCTCTGTGTAATAGACGACTACATAGTGAATGGAAAAAATAAGAGGGGTAGGAGACAATAAGAAATATTCCATTCAGAGAGGGAAAGTCTAATATTCGCATGCCAGAAAGAATTTTAACAGAGCTGGTTATTTTAGATGTCTCAAAATTATATTAACTATTTCATAAGGATCTTTACCTGATACAGGGCAAGTTTCACTACCATAGAAAGGCGAGTTCCTCAGATTCAGTAAAACTTTCTCCTAAACATTTCATTTTTTTTCAAATCTCAGACATTGAACATCAGATGTGCTTTTTAGTTGAGAGAGTGTGTACAATACAACTAGATAATTCTCCAAATTATATACACTGGTTAGTGGTTCAAGTACTAGTTTCCTGCTTTTCAGGTTTTGGCTTCAATTAATACTAACGGTTACTTCCAGCACCACTGCTTCATACTCCTAATTCCAGAATTTTTAAGCTGGGAGGGACTTTATACCTATCACAAGGCCCCGGATATGGCAAGTACCAGTGCTTTACTTTTAATTGAAAACAGGTTGGTAAGTACTTCACCATGATTGTGTGAAGAACAGAACCACAATTAAGTTTCTGGTAACTTGAATTCTGTTTCCTTGCTCCTCCTGTTTTCTTAATGTTAGAAAATAAGAAGGGGGTTGGAATGTTGGGAATATAAAATTATAGACTGGAATAAAAACTCCTTTTCTGTTCAGTCATGTGAAATAATCTGCATGAAAGTAACCTTTGGTGCCAGAATCATAATTAGAGTAATAAATTGTCTCCCTAGTGATCAAAGGAATAAAAGTAAAACAGCGCAGTAGGCTGGCATCTGATCATTGTAGACTATCTGCAAAATTCTTGGACCAAGAAAAATTGTGTTAAAATAATTGCCTAACCAAAAAGCAGGTCTAAAAATCTTCCCAAACTCATCTACCATTTCAAAATCTTTCTTAATATATTCCATGCAAAGATCACAAAAGCGTATTACAATAAAAATATCTAACATGTTAAAATTAAAAGCTAACATGATGGAAGGGAAGTGTTGCATATTATAATACATGATTTCTGATAATATGAATTCAATTGAAAGTCAAAGGGACTAGGTGAGTCATTATCAAAATTAGAGGCAGCAATAGGAAAATGCAGGAAAAGACCGCATAGTTAAGAAGATAAACATGACACACACTCAAACTTTCAAGCATTTATAGCCCAAGCACATAAAAAAGAAAAAGCACTCTTCAAAGCCCAGAGAACTATTAAAATTTTCTTTTGCTTTGCAACTACTAGGCTATGAAGTCTCTCCTCCTTTAATTTTCTCAAATATGATCCAAGATTTAAATTTTAAAAAAAGTCACTCTGTATAAGTTTTCAAAAAACTCAACCTCAGCTCCTAGGGAAATAATTTCCATAAGTATTTAATGTCTGCATATTTAGTGTTTGGGCATACAAAATCTCCTATAGGTATCTTAAATTATCTCAGAGCTGAAAGGTTTTAGAAACCATCTGCCTCCAACCCCTCATTTTACAGATGGAGAAATTAAGGCCCAGAAATATGAAGTAACCTGAGCAAGGTCACAGGGCCAGTAAGAAGCAAAGCTGGGACTAACTTCCAAGAGCCCTCATTCTCAATCTACTGCTCTTTTACTTTTTACAATTGCCTCTTAATCTGAACCTCTAATTGTGTGATAATTAAGGAATGTCAGAATGAGGAGTTATTAAGACGTGGAAAGGATTATTGTATTCATTCATATAAGGATTAGATAAGAAGAATAGATGAATGAGTATGTGGGTGGGTGGACAGTCTATAATATTATTCACAAAACATATGTTTCTGTTTTAAAGAATCCAAGCCTAGGTCTTGTCACAGGTCACAGCAGTCACCGTGTTCCACAACATACCAATTTTAGCAGCAAAGAATCCTCTGGTACATCCTGCAGTTTAAAGACTACTTGCCAGCATACACAGAAGCAAGGAAACTCACCTCTACTCCCAATTTCTTTGGTTCCCAAACCTCTAATCTTCCCGTTCTATACTCACTCTTTACCTGATGTTGGTGCATCACATTTGCATTCTCCTCACTTCCCTTACACCTATCTCCCTTGGTTTCTCCATTTAGACCAGGTGTCCCTTTTTAATTGTTATGCCTTATCAGCCCTCCCCCACCCCACGGGCCCCTCGATCACCTTCTTATTCCTCTGTCGACAAATCTCACCGTTTTCAAACCCCTGGCCCCCTCTTGCTTACACAGTGATATGGCCGGCGCCCCGCACTAATACAGGATCAGGGGCATATCTGCGCAGATGCTCCTCACTCACTACCCGAGGCGGGGGCGGCGTCTCCTCTTCCTCTTCTTCCTCGTCCTCCTCTTCTTCCTCGTCCTCTTCATCTTCCTCGTCGTCGTCTGGCCCCGATACCGACGATGACGGCGACGACGACGACGACGTTGCCGCTTCTTCTTCCTCCTCCTCCAGTTCCGAGATGGTGTCGAACTCCGCCATGTTGGGCAGCAGGATGCTCATCACGTGATCTCGATCGCCGCCACCCTCACGAAGAGTTTGAACCTGCCAAAGTGCTGGAAGAGGAGGGGGAACGAAATGAAGAGAAAGAACGAGGGGTAGGGACAGGATTTGAAGAGATGCGCCTGCGTGTTGGGGCAGAATGGGGGGGGGGAGTTGGAGGCGGGGGCCCGAGGGAGAGAGGAACAAAATCAGTCTACGCTTGCGCGGCTCTAAAGGAAGGGGGGCGTTAGAGGCGAACTCCGGGGAATTATCGAGGCCGGGTTTGCGGGTTCTGTGCTTAATATTGCTTTTTGGGTTTCTGCTGCTTGGGCCCCTGGGACGTATCTTCTGGCTTTATTTCCCATTCATTAGTAGTGGGTACTATTTACCACACACCCCCACCCAGTGCAGGGAATGTATATTCTAAAACGTGAGGTTAGAACTTTGCCCCAGAGATCTCAAGGTATATACCAATCCCTTATGTTTGTTCAGCATTATAGTTTAAAAGACTTTTGCATCAGAATTTTACCACCCTGCGAGGTATTTTTATTAACATTTTACTGAAGAGGAAACTTTCTATTACTACTTCTACTGTGTAATACTTAATAAAGGATTTACTAAGTGGGACTTTGCTAAGCACTCTTTGTGAATATCGCATTTAATACTTCACAACTGCATGAGATATGTACCAGGATGATCTCACTTTGCAGATGGGAGACCTAGATGCACGGAGGATAAATAATGTGCCCAAGATCCTGGCGTTAGTAAAATGGCAGATCTGTTTTTAAACTTGGGAATCTCTTCTGATTTCAAAAGCCCAGTATTCTTAACCAGAGGGCTACACTGCCTGAAGTTGTTTGGAAAGGCTTTGTACAGTGGTGCCTTTTGGGCTGTTTCTTGAAAGATGTTTGAAGTTTGGAGTTTTTTGTCCGTTTTTTCCCTTTTTACAGGGGAGAGGGGCATGGAGGAGGTGGAGGAAGCATTCCAACCTAAGGAAACATTAATGAACATCATCCATCTTCCAGAGAGCTAGACTCTTTCATGTACAGTATCTCAGTTAACCCTTAAACAATCCTATGAGGTAAGCATCATCATATCTACTTTATAGATGGCAAAACTGAGTCTCATGAAGTTTAAGTAATTAAGGTCTGTGGTAACATTTTGTCCAAAATTTTCCATTTCAAATATTTTTCCTATCTTCTCCACAATCACTAAAATGTTGTAGAGATCACATATTTTGAGTTTCCAAACTATGTGTCAAACTATTTAATACTTAGCAGTAGCACAGAAATCCATGTCATAATTCAGGGATCATTAGGACAGTAATGTCACGTAGCTGCTAATTAATAAAACAAATCCTGTGATCCAGGTATTTTAATATCAACTTCACAGCTCTTTCTGCTACTCTGCAGCTCCATCCAAATTTGATGGTGAGACTGGGGAAACAGACATAACTGCACTTTATTTTTTAAAAGATTTATTCGTTTATTTGAGAGAGAGAGAGAGAGAGAGAGCTGGAGGAGGGGCAGGGGGAGAGAAACTTCAAGCATGCTCCAAGTCCAGTGCAGACCCTGGCTTGGGGCTGGATCCCAGGACCCATGAGATCATGGCCTTAGCTAAAAGGATTAACCAAGAGTCAGAGTATTAACCAAATGAGCCACTCAGGCACCCTATAAGTGTACTTTAAGAAGAGTATTATGTTAGCAGTATAGCAATACAAACAAAGCATTTAGGATGCATGAGGGAGGAAGAAATTAGTTTTGTAAGAGGTGCTGATCAAACCATTATTATTATCAATAAGTTTGTGTTATTTTTTTTTTAATTTTTATTTATTTATGATAGTCACACAGAGAGAGAGAGAGAGAGGCAGAGACACAGGCAGAGGGAGAAGCAGGCTCCATGCACCGAGAGCCCGATGTGGGATTCGATCCCGGGTCTCCAGGATCGCGCCCTGGGCCAAAGGCAGGCGCCAAACCGCTGCGCCACCCAGGGATCCCTAAGTTTGTGTTATTAAGGTGAAAAAATGTTTTGTACTCCATACCTTGTTTACTTATGAACTTTAAAAATATGTTGCAACATTATCAATAAGCAACAAAATTTAGTTTCTTTTTTTAAATTTTTTATTGGAGTTCAGTTTGCCAACATATAGCATAATACCCAGTGCTCATCCTGCCAAGTGCCCCCCTCAGTGCCCATCACCCAGTCACCCCAACCCCCCGCCCACCTCCCTTTCCACTACCCCTTGTTCATTTCCCAGAATTAAGTGTCTCATGTTTTGTCACCCTCACTGATATTTTCACTCATTTTCTCTCCTTTCCCTTTATTCCCTTTCACTAATTCTTATATTCCCCCAAATGAATAAGACCATATAATGTTTGTCCTTTTCCAATTTACTTATTTCACTCAGCATAATACCCTCCAGTTCCATCCACGTTGAAGCAAATGGTGGGTATTTGTCGTTTCTTTTTTTTTTTTTTTTTTGTATTTGTTTTTTATTTATTTATTTTTTTTATTGGTGTTCAATTTGCCAACATATAGAATAACACCCAGTGCTCATCCTATCAAGTGCCCCCCTCAGTGGCACCCAGTCACCAGTTACCCCACCCCCCGCTCCCCTCCGTTTCTACCACCCCTTGTTCGTTTCCCAGAGTTAGGAGTCTCTCATGTTCTGTCTCCCTTTCTGATATATCTCACTCATTTTTTCTCCTTTCCCCTTTATTCCCTTTCACTATTTTTTATATTCCCCAAATGAATGAGACCATATAATGTTTGTCCTTTTCCGATTGACTTATTTCACTCAACACAACACCCTCTAGTTCCATCCATGTCGAAGCAAATGGTGGGTATTTGTCGTTTCTAATGGCTGAGTAATATTCCATTATACATATACCACATCTTCTTTATCCATTCATCTTTCCATGGACACCAAGGCTCCTTCCACAGTTTGGCTATTGTGAACATTGCTACTATAAACATTGGGGTGCAGGTGTCCTGGCATTTCACTGCATCTGTATCTTTGGGGCAAATCCCCAGCAGTGCAATTGCTGGGTCATAGGGCAGTTCTATTTTTAACTCTTTGAGGAACCTCCACACAGTTTTCCAGAGTGGCTGCACTTTAGTTTCTGTAGTATAGAGAACTTTACTAGTCTAATAATATTTGACCATAGCCTTCTGATAAGACAGATACAATATATCTGCTTTTCTTGGAGATTAATAAAAATGTATCATGTGTCATTTATGGGAGCAAAATACTTTAGACTTAAGATCAAATCAATATTTCACACCAGTTCTTCCCTTTCAAAAAGTAAAAAAGTCATAGGCAATACTAAAAATTTTCCAAACATGCTGTATTATCCATAAAAGTCCAAGTCACTGACTAAATGGAAGTATTTTGCCGATTACTGCTTAAATAGTAGCTTCTCCTTTTCACCATTCAGGATTAGGCTAGGAAGAGATATTTGAAGGAGAAAAAGAGAAAGGAGTATAAAGGGTGGACTTTGTGATAAGTGCAAGTAAGATATTGGAACTATGGTAAGAAATGATGACTGTGGGGGATGGGAGGGGAGGAGGGGGAGGGGGAAATCATACTGTCAAAATGGAAAGCAGTCTCTGACATTTAGTCATATTCAAAAGAACAAAGCAGTGCTACGCTTGGAGAAACTCACAAGTATGGTCTGCTTTCTTGAATATACACTGTGCTGAAAATGCATATATAATTCCAAAAGTAAGTTGTTTTGCTAGATATAGGAGAATTTGGAATTGGGCAAGCTGAGAAAAACACATTTTGTCAGTAAATACAAGGAACATGATTTTTAAATGATAATTTAGTAACTATCAAGAATACTAAAGCTAGGAGTGGGTGGAGAAGAAAGTAGGCCATATAACTTTTTGTCTGATGAGCTGAGCAGGGCATGGGGTAATTACTCTGTCTGATAGATGGGGACCTGAGTCAAGAAGTAACAGATTTAACCACCTAAGGGGGTTTCAATCTTAGAACAGCTGAAAAGAAATGTAACTTTTAAGATGGTTCTCCCTCCCTCCCTCCCATCCTCCTTTCCGTCCTTTTCTCTCTCTTTCTAAGTGTACAGTGATTTTAGTACATCTACAGAGTTTTTAGTACATTCAGTGATTTTAGTACATCTACAGAGTTTTGCAACTATCACTACAAACTAAATTTAGAACATTTCTGTCACACCCAAAAGAAATCTGTTCCATTTTCAACCATTCCCCACTCTGACCCCCAGCCCCAGGCAATAATTAGTCTACTTTCTGTCTCTATAGATTTCTTTTTCTAGACATTTCAAATAAATTTGATCATACAATATGTGGTCTTTTGTATCTAGTTTCTTTTGCTTAGCATAATATTTTTCAGATTTATCCATGTTGTGTCTTATGTAAGTACTCCATTCCTTTTAACTGATAAATAGTATGTCATTGTAAGGATATATCACATTTTATCCATTCACTAATTGATGATATTTGGATTGCTTCCACATTTTGGATATTATGAAGATGCTGCTATTAAAATTCACATACAAGGGGAAAGGAGAAAAAATGAGTGGGAAATATCAGAAAGGGAAACAGAACATGAGAGACTCCTAACTCTGGGAAACAAACAAAGGGTGGTGGAAAGGGAGGTGGGTGGGGGTGACTGGGTGACGGGCACTGAGGGGAGCACTTGATGGGTTGAGCACTGGGTGTTATGCTATATGTTGGCAAATTGAACTCCAATAAAAATAAAAAATAAAAAAAATAAAATTCACATACATGTCCTTGTGTGAACATGTGTTTTAATTTCTCAAGGGTAGATATCTATGAGTGGAATTATTGGATTATATGGTAAGACTGTTGATTTTAAGATAACTGCCAAACTGTTTTTTGAGGTGGATCAATCAGTTTGCATTCCCAGCAGCAATGTATGAAAGTTCCATTTTCTCCACATTCTCTCCAACATCTGTTATTTTTTTATTAGAGCTATTCTTGTGGATATGAAGTATATCATATTGTAGGTTTATTTTATATTTCCCTAATGACTAATGAGGTTGCACATCTTTTCACATGCTTGTTTTTATTATATACATTCTTTGATGAACTGTTGATTCAAATCTTTTACCCATTTTTAAAATTAAGCTTTTTTAAAGATAGAGATTCACTTATAATTGTAGAAACTAATACAGAGAAGCCCTGTTTATCTTTTACTCAGTATTTCCCAATGATAACATCTTGTATAACTATAGTACACTATCTATACACAAAAGAACACCATAGTACACAAAATTGACATTGTACAATCTACCCATCTTACTCAGAGTTCCTCAGTCATAGATGTATTCATGTGTGTGTATTAGTATGCAATTTTATCACAGGCGTAGGATGTATTCATGTGTGTGTATTAGTATGCAATTTTATCACAGGTGTAGGATCCTATGACTATTACCATAGACAGGATAAAGAACAGTTACATCACCACAAGGATTCCTACTGTCATCTTTTTATAACAATTCCTCCCTCTATCCCCAGCAAACTTTAAGATGTTTACCATCTATAATTTTTGTATTTTCATGAATGTTATGTAAATTGTGTCACATGGTATGTAACCTTTGGGGATTGGCTTTTTCACTCACGTAATTCTTATTTTTTTTAATATTTATTTTATTTTATTTTTGAGTGTCTTTCAATTTACTTGGGTCTATGATTTCATCCAGTAATTTTTTAAAAAATTTTTTATTGGAGTTCAATTTGCCAACATATAGCATAACACCCAGTGCTCATCCCGCCAACGGCCCCCCTCAGTGCCCAACACCCCGTCACCCCAACCCCTGGCCCCGCCCACTTCCCCTTCCACTACCCCTTGTTCATTTCCCAGAGTTAGGTGTCTCATGTTTTGTCACCCTCACTGATATTTTCACTCATCTTCTCTCCTTTCCCTTTATTCCCTTGCACTAATTTTTATATTCCTCAAATGAATGAGACCATATGTTTGTCCTTTTCCGACTGACTTATTTCACTCAGCATAATACCCTCCAGTTCCATCCACATCAAAGCAAATGGTGGGTATTTGTCGTTTCTAATGGCTGAGTAATATTCCATTGTATACATATGCCACATCTTCTTTATCCAGTCATCTTTCGATGGACACGGAGGCTCCTTCCACAATTTGGCTATTGTGGACATTGCTGCTATAAACATCAGGGTGCAGGTGTCCTGGCGTTTCACTGCATCTGTATCTTTGGGGCAAATCCCCAGCAGTGCAATTGCTGGGTTGTAGAGCAGATCTATTTTTAACTCTTTGAGGAACCTCCACACAGTTTTCCAGAGTGGCTATACCAGTTCACATTCCCACCAACAGTGCAAGAGGGTTCCCCTTTCTCCACAAGCTCTCCAACATTTGTTGTTTCCTGTCTTGTTAATGTTCCCCATTCTCACTGGTGTGAGGTGGTATCTCATTGTGGTTTTGATTTGTATTTCCCTGATGGCCAGTGATGCAGAACATTTTCTCATGTGCTTGTTGCCATGTCTTCCTCTGTGAGATTTCTCTTCATGTCTTTTGCCCATTTCATGATTGGATTGTTTCTTTGCTGTTGAGTTTAATAAGTTCTTTATAGATCTTGGATACAGGCCCTTTATCTGATAGGATATTTGCAAATATCTTCTCCCATTCTGTAGGTTGTCTTTTAGTTTTGTTGACTGTATCCTTTGCTGTGCAAAAGCTTCTTATCTTGATGAAGTCCCAATAGTTCATTTTTGCTTTTGTTTCTTTTGCCTTCGTGGATGTATCTTGCAAGAAGTTACTGTGACCGAGTTCAAAAAGGGTGTTGCCTGTGTTCTCCTCTAGGATTTTGATGGAATCTTGTCTCACATATAGATCTTTCATCCATTTTGAGTTGATCTTTGTGTATGGTGTAAGAGAATGGTCTAGTTTCATTCTTCTGGAGGTGAATGTCCAATTTTCCCAGCACCGTTTATTGAAGAGACTGTCTTTTTTCCAGTAGATAGTCTTTCCTGCTTTGTCATATATTGACATAAAGTTGAGGGTCCATTTCGGGATTCTCTATTCTGTTCCATTGATCTATATGTCTGTTTTTGTGCCAGTACCACACTGTCTTGATGACTATAGCTTTGTAGTACAACCTGAAATCTGGCATTGTGATGCCCCCAGCTATGGTTTTCTTTTTTAATATTCCCCTGTCTATTCGGGGTCCTTTCTGATTCCACACAAATCTTAAGATGATTTGTTCCAACTCTCTGAAGAAAGTCCATGGTATTTTGATAGGGATTGCATTGAATGTGTAAATTGCTCTGGGTAACATTGACATTTTCACAATATTAATTCTTCCAATTGATGAGCATGGAATATTTTTCCATCTCTTTGTGTCTTCCTCAATTTCTTTCAGAAGTGTTCTGTAGTTTTTAGGGTATAGATCCATTACCTCTTTGGTTAGCTTTATTCCTAGGCATCTTATGCTTTTGGGTGCAATTGTAAATGGGATTGACTCCTTATGTTTTCTTTCTTCAGTCTCATTGTTAGTGTATAGAAATGCCACAGTTTTCTGGGCTTGATTTTGTATCCTGCTACGCTGCCGAATTGCTGCATGAGTTCTAGCAATCTTGGGGTGGAGTCTTTTGGGTTTTCTATGTACAGTATCATGTCATCTGCAAAGAGTGAGAGATTGACTTCTTTGCCAATTTGAATGCCTTTTATTTCTTTTTGTTGTCTGATTGCTGAGGCTAGGACTTATAGTCCTATGTTGAATAGCAGTGGTGAGAGTGGACACCGTGTCTTGTTCCTGATCTTAGGGGAAAGGCTCCCAGTGTTTCCCCATTGAGAATGATATTGGCTGTGGGCTTTTCGTAGATGGCTTTTAAGATGCTGAGAAATGTTCCCTCTATCCTTATACTCTCAAGAGTTTTGATCAGGAATGGATGCTGTATTTTGTCAAATGCTGCCTCTGCATCTATTGAGAGGATCATATGGTTCTTGTTTTTTCTCTTGCTGATATCATCAATTGCATTGATTGCTTTACGAGTGTTGAACCAGTCTTGCATCCCAGGGATAAATCCCACTTGGTCATGGTGAATAATCTTCTGAGTGTACTGTTGGATCCTATTGGCTAATATCTTGTTGAGAATTTTTGCATCCATGCTCATCAGGGATATTGGTGTATAATTCTCCTCTTGGTGGGGTCTTTGGTTTTGGAATGAAGGTGATGCTGGCCTCATAGAAAGTGTTTGGAAGTACTCCATCTGTTTTTATCTTTTGAACAGCTTTAGTAGAATAGGTATGGTTTCTTCTTTAAACGTTTGATAGAATTCCCCTGGGAAGCCATCTGGCCCTGGACTTTTGTGTCCTGGGAGGTTTGGGATGACTGCTTTAATTTCCTCCCTGGTTATTGGCCCGTTCAGGCTTTCTATTTCTTCCTGTTCCAGATTTAGTAGTTTGTGGTTTTCCAGAAATGCGTCCATTTCTTCTAGATTGCCTAATGTATTGGCGTATAGCTGTTCATAGTAAGCTTTAAAAATCGTTTGTATTTCCGTCGTATTGGTGGTGATCTCTCCTTTCTCATTCATGATTTTATTAATTTGAGTCTTTTCTCCTTTCTTTTTAATAAAGCTGGCTAATGGTTTATCTATCTTACTAATTCTTTCAAAGAACCAACTCCTGGTTTTGTTGATCTGTTCCACAGTTCTTCTGGTCTCGACTTCATTGAGTTCTGCTTGAATCTTTATTAATTCTTTTCTTCTGCTGGGTGTAGGATCTATTTGCTGTTTTTTCTCTATCTCCTTTAGGTGCAAGGTTAGCTTTTGTATTTGGGTTGTTTCCAGTTTTTGGATGGATGCTTGTATTGCAATGTATTTCCCCCTCAGGACTGCTTTTGCTGTATCCCAAAGATTTTGAACAGTTGTATCTTCATTCTCATTAGTTTCCATGAATCTTTTTAATTCTACTCTAATTTCCTGGTTGACCCTTTCATCTTTTAGCAGGATAGTCCTTAACCTCCTCCTGTTTGAAATCCTTCCAAACTTCTTGTGATTGATTTCTAGTTTCAAAGCATTATGGTCTGAAAATATGCAGGGGACGATCCCAATCTTTTGGTATTGGTTAAGACCTGATTTGTGATCCAGTATGTGGTCTATTCTGGAGAAAGTTCCATGTGCACTTGAGAAGAATGTGTATTCGGTTGCATTTGGATGTAAAGTTCTGTAAATATCTCTGAAATCCATCTGGTCCAGTGTATCATATAAAGCTCTTGTTTCTTTGGCGATGTTGTGCTTAGAAGACCTGTGGATTGTAAAAAGTGCTACATTCAAGTCACCAAGTATAAGTATATTATTATCAAAGTATATCTTAACTTTGGTTATTAAGTGATTGATATACTTGGCAGCTGCCACATTCAGGGCATAAATATTCATGATTATTAGGTCCTCTTGTTGGATAGATCCTTTAAGTATGTTATAGTGTCCTTCTTCATCTCTTACTACAGTCTTTGGGATAAACTTTAATTTATCTGATATAAGGATGGCTACCCCTGCTTTCTTCTGAGGACCATCTGAATGATACATGGTTCTCCAACCTTTTATTTTCAGGATGTAGGTGTCTTTATGTTTAAAATGAGTCCCTTGTAAACAGCAAACAGATGGGTCTTGCTTTTTTATCCAGTCTGAAACTCTGCGCCGCTTGATGGGGTCATTAAGCCCATTCACGTTCAGAGTTATTATTGAACGATATGAATTTAGTATCATCATGATACCTATTCAGTCCCTGTTTTTGTGGATTGTTTCCTTGGACTTCCTCTTTCTTTTACAGGGTCCCCCTTAATATTTCTTGCAGAGCCGGCTTGGTGGTCATATATTCTCTCAGTTTCTGCCTATCTTGGAAGCTCTCTATCTCTCCTTCTATTCTGAATGAGAGCCTTTTGGGATAAAGTATTCTTGGCTGCAGGTTCTTCTCATTTAGGACCCTGAACATATCTTGCCAGCCCTTTTTCTGGCCTGCCAGGTCTCTGTGGAGAGGTCTGCTGTTATCCTAAATTTTCTCCTCATAAAGGTTATGTATTTCTTGTCTCTTGCTGCTTTAAGGATCTTCTCTTTATCTTTGGAATCTACAAGTTTCACTATTAAATGTGGAGGTGTTGAGTGGTTTTTATTGATTTTAGGGGTGAATCTCTCTATCCCCTGGATCTGAATGCCTGTTTCCCTTCCCAGAATAGGAAAGTTTTCAGCTATGATTTGTTCAAATACATACTCTGGACTTCTGTCCCTTTTGGCACCCTAGGGAGCCCCAATTAAATGTAGATTTTTTCCTTCTGAGGCTGTCATTTATTTCCCTTAACCTATCCTCATGATCTTTTAATTGTTTTTCTCTTTTGTCCTGAGTTTTCTTCCTTGGCATCAACTTGTCTTCTGTGTCACTCACTCATTCTTCTAC
This sequence comes from Canis lupus familiaris, assembly GCF_011100685.1. NCBI lineage: Eukaryota > Metazoa > Chordata > Mammalia > Carnivora > Canidae > Canis > Canis lupus. Next base: position 57,330,296 of record NC_049260.1, on the reverse strand, counting down.
CTCATTAACCCTCGTCATTAGGACCTCCAGTTTGGATTGCATCTCATTTAATTGATTTTTAATTTCGGCCTGATTAGATCTAAATTCTGCAGTCATGAAGTCCCTTGAATCCTTTGTGCTTTTTTCTAGAGCCACCAGTAGCTTTATAATTGTGTTTCTGAATTGGCTTTCTGACATTGAATTGTAATCCAAATTTGGAACTCTGTGGGAGAGAAGACTGTTTCTGATTCTTTCTTTTGAGGTGAGTTTTTCCTTCTAGTCATTTTGCTCAGTGCAGAGTGGCCAAAAACAAGTTTTACTGGAAAAAGAAAGAGAGGAAAAAGGAAAAAAAAAAAAGAAAAAAAAAGGGGGGGGCAAACAGAAAACAGAAAACAAGGGGGAGTATCCTCTAATTCTATATACTGTAGATCCCTCTACTTCCCCTGGAACTTTCCAGTGCTGCTTGGTCAATGACTTGCTTTTCCTCTGTCCTTCTAGCTGGTCTTCTGGGGGAGTCGCCTGCTGTGCTGATTCTCAGGTGTGTGCACCTGAGGGAGCTGCCCATCCCCCTGTCAGGTGCACGGCTCAGTGGGAGCTGTTTATCCTGTGAGGCCCCTGTTCAGTCCCAGGTCAAGGTGACACCAGAAGGAACAACAGTGGCGGTGGAGTCCAGCTCTCCTGCCTTAGAGTCAGCTCCTGAGTAACTACCACAGCTCCCAGTCCACAGGAGCCTGGATGCTCCAGGGGCAGGGGGTGCAGGTCTGCACCGCTTGGGGCTGCACCGTGGCAGGAGCGTCCTTGCTGTCCTGTGTCCTCCCAGTCTCTGCCTATCATGGGGGGAGTGCGAGGGAGTGGGGAATCCTGGGCTGTGTCCCCCAGGGCCGTGGGCTCCGGTGCCTGTGCTGTTTGTATCGTGCTCCCTGGGCGCGCAGCCCTCTCCACGCGAGCTGCAGCCTGAGCCACTGCCTGAGCTGCTCCCACGCCCCCCTCCCCCACCTGCGCTGCAGCCCTTTAGGGAGCAAGGCCTGTAGAGTGTGTGGTGCGCTCTCCCCGGGGCGAAGTTCCTCCATCAGTGCCCCTGGGAGCCTGAGGGCATCCCCGCCATTCCTGGGATCCTGCCTAAGCTCCCTGCGAGTGCCTTTCCATCCAGGAAGATTGGTGAAGCTCCGCTTCTCTGGGCCTGGGCTTTACTGTCCTGGGGGCACTCGCTGCGGCGCCTTAGCCCGGCTCCTCGCTGGGGCTCCTCCCCCTTAGATGCCTTTTTTTTCTTTCTCTTTCTTTCTTCCTTCCTTCCTTCCTTCCTTCCTTCCTTCCTTCCTTCCTTCCTTCCTTCCTTCCTTTTTCTTTCTTTCTTTCTTTCTTTCTTTCTTTCTTTCTTTCTTCTTTCTTTCTTTCTTTCTTTCTTTCTTTCTTTCTTTCTTTCTTTCTTTCTTTCTTTCTTTTTCTTTTTCTTTCTTTCCTTTTCTTTTCTTTCCCGTCTTCCTACCTTGATAGAAGCGTGAACTCTTCTCACTGTAGCATTCCAGTTTTTCTTTCTTTAAATCTCAGACCGAATTCGTAGGTTTTCAGGATGATTTGAAAGTTATCTAGGTAAGTTGGTGGAGACAGGTGACTTGGGGATCCTACTCTTCCGCCATCTTGCCCCGCCTCCCACTCAGCGTACTTCTGAGGATCATCTAGATTCCTGGGTATATCCACGATTCATTCCTTTTTTATTGCTGTGTAGTATTTATAGTACAGATATACAATGGTTTGTTGAGCAGTTCACCTACTGAGGAAATCTTTCTCCCCCCTAGATTTTGGCTTTTATAAATAAAATTTCAATGAACATTTGTGTATAACTTTGTGTGTGTATAACTTTTTTAAAAAAATTGGTTGTCTGCTTGTTGAGTTACAAAGTTCCCTTTACATGTTCTAGATAGAAGCCCTTTATCAGATGTATGGTGGATAGACATTTTCTACTAGTCTGTGGCTTGCCTTTTTATGTTGTTCATGGCATCTTTTGAACTGAAAAAGTTTTCAATTTTGATAAAACCCAACTCATCAAATTTTATTGCTTGTGCCTTTAATATGTATCTAAGCAATTTTTGCTTAACACGATATCAAAAAGACTTGCTCTGTTTACTTCTAAAACATTTTTAGGTCTGTGATCCATTTTGAGTTCACTTTTGTGTGTGGTTTGTATAAGGGTCTAAATACATATTTTTACATGTGGCTGTTGAATCGTCCCAGCACCATTTGTTAAAGACTGTCCTTTTTCTAAATTGAATTGCCTCAATATCTCTGTTGAAAATCAATTAACTGTAAACTTAGAGATTTGTTCCTGGACTCTTAATTCTATTCAATTGTCTCTAGGTCTGTCTTCATGTCAGTACCATACCATCTTGAATATTATAACTTTGTAGTAGGTTTTTGTTTTGTACTAAGTTTTTAAATTAGAATATGTATGTCCAGTAAATTTGCTTTTTAATTATTATTTTGACCTCCCTGAGTCTTCCATATTACTATATAAATTTTAAGATCATCTCATCAATTTCTTTTAAAAAACTAGCTGGAATTTTGATAGGAATCACATTGAATCTATAGATAAATTTGGGACCATTACCAAGTTAGCAATGTTAAGTCATCTGATCTTGAACATGGCATATTTCTCCATTATTTAAATATTAAAATTTTCTCCAATAATGTTTTATAGTTGTCAGTGCACAAAACTTGCAATTCTTCTGTTAAACTTATTTCTACATGTTTTCTCTTTTTTGAACCTATTGTTAACAGAATTACTGAATTTCATTTTGGGGTTGCATATTATTAGTTTATGGTAGTACAATTTATTTTTGTATATTGATGTGCAGCCTCTTGCCCTTTCTGAGCACATTTAGTAGTTCTAATGTGTGTGTCTATGTGTGTGCATGTGTGTGTCTATGTGTGTCTGTGCCAGTATCTGTAAAATTCTTAGGGTTTTCTACATATAAATTTATGTAATCTGTGATGAACAGTTTTATCTGTTCCTTTCTAATCTAGATCTTTTCCTTTCCTCCTTTTTTCTCTTTCTCCTACTTCTCCTGTTCTTCTTTTTTGCTTCTCCTTCTCGCTCCCAGCCCCTTGTCTCTGTCTTTTCCTTTCTTAAGGATTTCCAAAATTTAAATTAATTTTGAATTAAAACATTTCTATTTGAATTACATTTTCTTCTGTTTTTGATTTCTAATTTAATTTCAGTGTGGTTTGGGGACATAAATTGTATGATATAAATCCTTTAAAATTTTTTGAGATTTATTTTATTTTACCATAGTATTTATTTTAAGAGAGTTTTATGTACATTTGAGAGGAATTTATATTGTTATTGGTTGGATTGTTCTAAAAATGTGAGTTAGGTCTACCTCATAGTTCTGTTTATTTCTTCTATATTCTTGTTGATATTCTGTCTCATTTTCCTCTCCATTATGCAGAATGCGTCACTGAAGTCTCCAACTATTTTTGTTGGATTTTACATATTTTATTCATTTCTGTTAATTTTTGCTTCGTGTAGCATGGGGCTCCTTTGTTAGGTACAGATATGTTTACAATTCTTATATTTTCCTGATGAATTAATTCTTAACCACTATGAAATATCCCTCTTTATCTCAAGTAATAATGTTGGTTTATATTTTTATATTAGCATGGACACCTCAGCTCTCTTATTGTTACTGTTTGCATCTTACTTTTTGTTTTTTTTTTACTTTATTTTATTAAAAAATCTTTTATTGAGTAATAATTGACATATAACAGTGTGTAAATTTAAGGTCTATAACATATTGACTTGATAAATTTATATCTCAATAAGATTGCCACTGTGGCATTAGGTAAAACCTCTGTCATGCCACATAACTGTTATTTCTTCTAGTGGTGGGAAGAATTAAAATCTAGTCTCTTAGAAAGTTCAATGTTTATATTTTTGTCACTGTGCTGTGTATTAGATCTCTAGGTCTTATTTATCTACCAATTGCAAGCATATAGCCTTAAGCAATATCTCTCCCATTTCCCCACTCCCCAACCCCTTATAACCATCAATCCACTCTGTGTTTTCAAGTTGTTTTTTTTTTTAGATTTCACATATAAGGGATACCATACAGTATTTATTTTTCTGACGTATCTCACGTAGCATAATGTCTTCGAGTTCCATCTGTGTTGTAGCAAATGACAGAATTTCCTTTTTTCTCGTGGTTGAATAGTATTTCATTATGTATACACCATGTCTTCTTAATCCACTTATCCATTGATAATGTTTTTTTCATATTTTGGATATTTTGAATAATAAATACTACAATAAACATGGGACTGCATATATTCTTTAATAACCAGCTTTCATTTCCTTTGGATATATACCCAGAAGAGGGATTACTGGATCATATGCTATTTATGTTTTTAATTTTTTGAGGAATTACCATACTATTCTCCATAATGACTGAACAAGTTTTATAATCTCACCAACTGTACAAGGATTCCCTTTTCTCCACTTCCTTGCCAACACTTGTTAATTCTAGCCTTCTTGATGACCATTTTTCTGACAGGTGTAAGGTAATATCTCACTATGGTTTTGATTTGTATTTTCCTGATTAGCAATGTTGAGTACTTTTTCATGTACCTGTTGACATTTTGGATGTCTTATTTGGGAAAAAAAATCTGTGTAGTTTCTCTGCCCATTCTTTAATTAGAATTTTATTTATTTGTTATTGAGTTGAATGAGTTCTTGAAAATTTTTGGATATTTATACACTTTTTGATACATAATTGGCAAATATTTTTTCCATGTATTTTCTTCATCTTCATGATTGTTGTTTTTTTGTTTTCTTCATCTTCTTGATTGTTTAAGTTTGATCTAGTCTTGTTTATTTTTCTTTTGTTGCCTGTTCTTTAGGTGTCATATAAAGAAAACCATTGCCAAGGCCAATATCAAGGAGATTCTTCCCTATATTTTCTTACTAGAAGTTTTATGGTTTCAAGTTTATGTTTAAGTCTTTAATCTATTTCAAGCTACTTCTTCTGAGTGGTGTAAGATAGGGGTCCAATTTCATGTTTCTGTATGTGGTTATCCAATTTTTCCAGCACCATTTGTTGAAGACATTGTCTTTCCACATTGGATAGTCTTAGCTCCCTTATCAAGTATTAGTTTAATAATAAAATAATGTGGGGGTTTAATTCTATTATACTGATCTATGTGTCTATTTTTATGCCAGTACCATATGTTTCAATTATTATAGCTTTGTAATATAGTTGAAATATAGATGCCTCCAATTTTGTTCTTTCTCATTATTGCTTTGGCTGTTTGGGTCTTTTATAGTTCTACAAGTTTTAGGATTGTTGTTCTATCTCTGAAAAATGCAATTGAGATTTTGATAGAGATGTTTTAAATTTATAGATGGCTTTGAGTAACAAGGACATTTTAATAATATTAACTCTTTGGACACCTGGGTGGTTTAGTGGTTAAGCGCATTCAGCATTCAGCTCAGGGTGTGATCCTGTAGTTCCGTGATTGAGTCCCACATTGGGCTCCCTCCCTCTGCTATGTCTCTGTGTCTCTCATGAATACATAAATAAAAAATCTTTAAAAAATAATAATAATAACTCTTCTGGGGCAACTGAGTGGCTCAGTTGGTTAAGCAGCTGCCTTTGGCTCAGGTCATGATCCTAGGGTCCTGAGACTGGACCCCACGTTGGGCTCCCTGCTCAGCAGGGAGCCTGCTTCTCCCTCTCTCCCATGCTCATGCTCTTTCTTTTTTTTTTTTTTTAAATATTTTATTTATTTATTATTTATTTATTTATTTATTTATTTATTTATTTATTTATTATAGCCACAGACCGAGAGAGAGGCAGAGACACACACAGAGAGAGAAGCAGGCTCCATGCACCAGGAGCCCGACGTGGGATTTGATCCCGGGTCTCCAGGATTGTGCCCTGGGCCAAAGGCAGGCGCCAAACCGCTGCGCCACCCAGGGATCCCGCTCATGCTCTTTCTCACTATCTCCCTGTCTCTAAAATAAATACATAAAATCTTTAAAGATAATTAATAATGTTAATTCTTGCAATCCATGAACACAGGATGCCCTTCCATTTCTGTGTGTTTTATTTCTTTTGGCAAAGTCTTGTATTTTTTAATGTACAGATTTTTTATTTTCTTGGTTAAATTTATTCCTAAGTATTCAATTTTTTGATGATATCTTGAAAGTATTGCTTTCATTTTTGGGGAGAATATATCCAGAAAAGAGATTGCTGGGTCACATGATAGTTTTATTTTTAGATTTTTTTTGAGAACTCTCCATAGTATTTAATGCCTTTGTCTGCCTTTGGTCTCATGATAATGCTAGCCTTATAGAACGAGTTAGGAAGTCTTTGCTCTTCCTCAATGTTTTATAAGAGTTTGAGAAGACTTAATGTTAATCTTTAAGTATTTGGTGTAGTTTACTCAAGGAAGCCATCTGATGCAGGGCTTTTCTTTATTGAGAGGTTTTTGATTACTGAGTCCATCTTCATACTAGTTATAGGTCTATTCAGATTTTCTATTTCTTCATGAATCAGTGTTGGTAGATCATGTGTTTCTATTTTTTTGTATATTTTTTTAATTGGAGTTAGATCTGCCAACATAGAGTATAACACCCAGTGCTCATCCTGTCAAGTGCCCCCCTCAGTGCCTGTCACCCAGTCACCCCATCCCCCCACCCAGATCATGCGTTTCTAAAAACTTGTGCATTTCATCTAAGTTATCTAGTTTCTTGGTGGACAACTTTTCGTAGTATTCTTTTACAATCTTTTTATCTCTTAAAATCAGTAGTAAGGTTCCACTTCATTGCTGATTTGATAATTTTTTTTTCTCTTTTTACTTAGTCGGCATAGGTAAACGTTTGTCAAATTTGTTGATCTTTTCAAAGAACCAATTTTTTGTTTTGTTGTTTTACTCGTTTTTTTCCCATTATCTATTTCATTTGTTTCCACTTTAATCATTATCATTTTCTTTATTCTGCTAGGTTTGGATTTAGTTTTATTTTTTTCCTAGTTACTTAACATGTGAATTTTAGTTGTTGATTTAAAGTCTTTCTTCTTTTTTTCAATATAAACACTTAGATCTACTAATTTCCATCTTAACACTGCTTTCACTGCATCCTATAAGCTTTTGTGTCATGTGTTTTGTTTGATTCTCTCAAAATATTTTAAAAATTTCCTTGTGCTTTTTTTAGTGTTAATTTCCATGTATTAGAGAATTTTCTGGTTTTTTTTTACTATTGATTTCTAGTATCATTCCTTTCTGTCTAGAATAATAATACTTTGCATGATTTTAGACCTCTTAAGTGTGTTAGTATTATTTTGTAGACTTAGAGTCCTCTATCCTGGAGGATGTTTGTTGTGTACATGAGAAGAATGTGTGTTCTGTTGATTCATGGACTGTTAATGTATATGCGAGGTCTGGTAGATTTATTGTGCAGTTCAAGACTTCTGTTTCCTTACTTATACAATGTCTGATTATTCTATGCATTCTGAATGTAGGGTATTAGAGTCTCCAGCTATTATTGTAGGGCTATGTATTTCTTCTTTCGATTTTTATCAATATTTGCCTCATATATTTTGAGCCCTGATACCTGGTGCATATGTTTTTTATTGTTATATCTTCTTGGCAAATTGACTACTGGCAATATATAATAATGTCTTTTTTGTCTCTTGCAACAGTGTTTGACTTAGAGCCTATTTTGTTATTAGTATAGCCACCTTCACTCTCTTTTGGTTACAATATGAATGGTATATATGTTTTTAAAATTTTTATTCAAGTATAATTAACACAATGTTATATTAATTTTAGGTATACAGTATGATTCAATTCTACACATTTCTCAGTGCTCAGTAAGTGTACTCTTAATCTCTTTTGTCTATTTTACCAATTCTTCCCAATTTTTTAAATTACTGAAGTATAATTAACATATAGTATCATATGAGTTTCCAGTATATGTCTTGATTTGACAATTCTATGTAGTACTAAGATAAGTGTAGTCACCATCTGTCATTATACAACATTACTACAATATTACTGACTATATTGCCTATGCATTCCTTTCCAATTTCATGACTTATTTATTTTATAACTGGAAGTTTGTACCTCTTTTTTTTTAATTTATTTTTTATTGGTGTTCAATTTACTAACATACAGAATAACCCCCAGTGCCCTCACCCATTCACTCCCACCCCCCACCCTCCTCCCCTTCTACCACCCCTAAATCCCCTTCATCTATTTTGCACTCCCCATCCCTCTGGCTACCACAAATTTGTTCTCTATATTTAAGACTTTATTCATTTGTTTTGGTTTTTAGATTCCTTCCACATGTAAGCGAAATCATATGGTATTTGTCTTTCTCTGTCTGACTTATTTCACTTAGCATAATACACTGTAGGTCCATCCTTGTTATTGCAAATGGTGAGATTTCATTCTTTTTTATGGTTTAGTATTATTCCATTATTTGGGGGGTGTGTGTGTGTGTGTGTGTGTGTATGCCAAATCTTTTTTATCCTTTCATCTATTGATGGGCACTTGGGTTGTTTCTTGATTATTGTAAATAATGCTGCAATGAACAAAGGGGTGGATATATCTCTTCAGATTGGTGGTTTTGTTTTCTTTGGAAAAATACCGAGAAGTGGAATTGCTGGATCATATGGTATTTCTGTTTTGTAATTTTTTGAGGAAACTCTTTACTGCTTTCCACAATAGTTGCACGAATTTACATTCCCACCAACAGTGTATGAAGGTTCCCCTTTCTACATATCCTCACCACCTTATCATTTTTCCTTTTAATAATAGCAATCCTAAAAGGTGTAAAGTGATGTGTCATTATGGTTTTGATTTGCATTTCTCTGATGATAAGTGATGTTGAATATCTTTTAATGTGTCTGTTGGCCATCTGTATGTCTTTTTTTTTTTAAATGTCTATTCAGGTACTCTGCACATTTTTAAATCAAATTGGGTTTTTTTTTTGTGTGTGTTGAATTATGTAAGTTCTGTGTATGTTTTGAATATTAACCCTTTATACGATATATCATTTGCAAGTATCTTTTCCCTTTCAGTAGGTTACCTTTTTTTGGTGGATGGCTTTTCTTGTTGTATGAAGGGTTTTTGTTTTGTTTCAGTAGTTTAATTTTACTTTCATTTCCCTTGCCTGTGGAAACATATCCATAAATATGTTGCTAAGGCTGATGTCCAAGAAATTACTGCCTATATTTTCTTTTAGGAGTTTTATGGATTCAGGTCTCACATTTAGGTCTTAATCAATTGTGAGTTTAAAAAAATTGTGAGTTTATTTTTGTGTATGGTGTAAGAAAGTGGTCCAGTTTCATTCTTTTGCATGTAGCTCTCCAGTTTTTACAACACCATTTATTAAAGAGACTGTTTTTTCTCATTGTGTATTCTTGCCTCCTTTGTCATATATTAATTTACCATATAGGTGTTTATTTCTGAGTTTTTTTATCCTGTTCTTTTGATTCATATGTTAATTTTTGTGCCAATACCATTCTGTTTTGATTACTATAACTTTGTAGTATATCTTGAAATCTGGGATTATGATATATTCAGTTTTGTTCTTTCTCAAGGTTTCTTTGGCTATTTGAGGTCTTTTGCAGTTATAGGCAAATTTTAAATTAGTTGTTATAGTGCTGTGAAGAAAATGCTATTGGCATTTTGGTAGGGATTCCATTGAAACTGTAGATTGCTTTGGGTAGTATGAACCCTTTACCCATTTTTAATTGAGTTACTGTGAGGTTTTTTTCGCTATGGAATTGTTTAAGTTTCTTATATATTTTAGATATTAACCCCTTATCACGTGTATCATTTGCCAATATTTCTCCCATTCCAAATGCTATTCCTATTTTGTTAATTATTTCCAGGGTTGTGCAGAGGTTTTTAGTGTGATGCAACCTGGCTTGTCTATTTTTTTTCGACTGTGCTTATAGGGCCAAATCCAAAAAATCATTGCTCAGATCAATGTCAAGTTTTTTTCCCTATGTTTTCTTCTAGGAGTTTTATAGTTTTGGATGTTACATTTAAGCCTTAATCCATTTTCAGTAAATTTTTGTATATGACATAAGAAAAGGGAATAATTTTATTCTTTGTCATGTGGTTATCCAGTTTCATGCCATTTATTGAAGAGAATATGCTGTTTCCATGTTCTTGACAACTGTGTTATTGTTTTTGTATATTTTTTTGGTTGGAGTTCTATTTACCAACATGTAGTATAACACCCAGTGCTCATCCCATCAAGTGCCCCCCTCAGTGCCCATCACCCAGTCACCCCATCCCCCTGCCCACCTCCCCTTCCACTACCCCTTGTTCATTTCCCAGAGTTAGGAGTCTCTCATGTTCTGTCACTCTCTCTGATATTTCCCACTCATTTTCTCTCCTTTCCCCTTTAATCCCTTTTAGTATTTTTATATTCCCCAAATGAATGAAACCATATAATGTTTGTCTTTCTCCGATTGACTCAGCATAATACCCTCCAGTTCTATCCACATGGAAGCAAATGTTGAGTATTTGTCATTTCCAATGGCTGAGTAATATTCCATTGTATATACATACCACATCTTCTTTATCCATTCATCTTTCGATGGACACCAAGGCTCCTTCCACAGTTTGGCTATTGTGGACATTGCTGCTATAAACATTGGGGTGCAGGTGTCTCAGCTTTTCACTGCATCTGTATCTTTGGGGTAAATCCCCAGCAGTGCAATTGCTGGGTTGTAGGGCAGATCTATTTTGAACTCTTTGAGGAACCTCCACACAGTTTTCCAGAGTGGCTGCACCAGCTCACATTCCCATCAACAGTGCAAGAGAGTTCCCCTTTCTCCACATCCTCTCCATTTGTAGTTTCCTGCCTTGTTAATTTTCCCCATTCTCACTGGTGTGAGGTTGTATCTCATTGTGGTTTTGATTTCTATTTCCCTGATGGCCAGTGATGCAGAGCATTTTCTCATGTGCTTGTTGGCCATGTCTGTGTCTTCCTCTGTGAAATTTCTGTTCATGTCTTTTGCCCATTTCATGATTGGATTGTTTGTTTCTTTGGTGTTGAGTTTAAGAAGTTCTTTATACATCTTGGATACTAGCCCTTTATCTGATACGTCATTTGCAAATATCTTCTCCCATTCTGTAAGTTGTCTTTTAGTTTTTGTTGACTGTTTCTTTTGCTGTGCAAAAGCTTCTTATCTTGATGAAGTCCAGTAGTTCATTTTTGCTTTTGTTTCTCTTGCCTTCATGGATGTATCTTGCAAGAAGTTACTGTGGCTGAGTTCAAAAAGGGTGTTGCCTGTGTTCTCTAGGATTTTGATGGAATCTTTTCTCACATTTAGATCTTTCATCCATTTTTAGTTTATCTCTGTGTATGGTGTAAGAGAATGGTCCAGTTTCATTCTTCTGCATGTGTCTCTCCAATTTACCCAGCACCATTTATTGAAGAGACTGTCCTTTTTCCTGTGGATAGTCTTTCCTCCTTTGTTGAGTATTAGTTGACCATAAAGTTGAGGGTCCACTTCTGGATTCTCTATTCTGTTCCATTGATCTATGTGTCTGTTTTTTTTGCCAGTACCACACTGTCTTGATGACTGCAGCTTTGTAGTACAACCTGAAAGCTGGCATTGTGATGCCCCCAGCTATGGTTTTCTTTTTTAAAATTCCCTTGCCTATTTGGGGTCCTTTCTGATTCCACACAAATCTTAAGATGATTTGTTCCAACTCTCTGAAGAAAGTCCATGGTATTTTGATAGGGATTGCATTAAATGTGTAAATTGCCCTGGGTAGCATTGACATTTTCACCATATTAATTCTTCCAATCCATGAGCATGGAATTTTTTTCCATCTCTTTCTGTCTTCCTCAAGTTCTTTCAGAAGTGTTCTGTAGTTTTTAGGGTATAGATCCTATACTTCTTTGGTTTATTCCTAGGTCTCTTATGCCTTTGGGTGCAAATGTAAATAGGATTGACTCCTTACTTTCTCTTTCTTCAGTCTCATTGTTAGTGTATAGAAATGCCACTGTTTTCTGGGCTTGATTTTGTATCCTGCCATGCTGCCAAATTGCTGTATGAGTTCTAGCAATCTTGGGGTGGAGTCTTTTGGGTTTTCTATGTACAATATCATGTCATCTGCAAAGAGGGAGAGTTTGACTTCTTCTTTGCCAATTTGAATGTCCTGGCTATCATTTAAAGGTTGTTGGGTGAATTTAGTAGTGGCTTATATGTATGCTATAATGTCCTCCAGGCCAATGGAAGGAAAGGAGATGATAGCCAAATGATTGTACCAGTGGAAAACAGAACATGCCCATCTGGCCTTAAAGAGAGGGAGGTTGGCAGCTTTAGGAACTTGACTTTGTTGTGCATACCATACTTATTGGCTGAGGGAAGCAGCACTGTCAAGGTGTGAGAAGATGGACTGGCGGCAGGATATACTACATCAGGACCTCTAAATTTCCCCCTCTTTCAACGGCGTGTGTTTCATTCCAAGTATACTGTGTTTCAATAGGTCTGGCTTGCAGCAGGACAATGGGATCCCATGTTGAGTGGTTCCCCCACCCGCCCAGGAATGTAAAGTAATCACGCATTCCAGTAGGTCATTCCATTCCATATCCCAGTAGATAATGCCTTTCCCAGGTATGATGGGGCTTGGTGTTCTCATCAACAAAGAACATTGATCTGTGGTGAGAGTTGGGACAATGACTATTTACTGTGATTTCCATACCTTTTTGATAGTGGATGTCTTGGCAGGGGTCCAAGCATATGGGGCATATGTCTTGGGCATATGGGGCAACAACCTCTGCTTGTTGATCATTTAAATGTATTAAAGCTTGGGGTAATACTTTAGTTCACCTGGCCAAGGTGGTTTTATCTGTTAGTTATTTAATCTGCTGCTTTACTATTCCATTTTTCTTTCTACTATCTCTGCTACTTACAGGTTATAAAGGAGATGTAACCTCAATTAATGTCACGTTTTTTTGCCTAGGCTTGAATATAATGACTCTTAAAATGTGATTGTATTTCTATATAGTCTAATGCCCTAATGGTAGTAGCTTGGCTTACACATCGATGGGAAGGCTTGGGTTAGGCCAGATGCGGTATCCACACAAACAAAGGCATATTTCAAACCCTCCCTTGGAGGGATGGGACCAATATAATCAATTTGCCAGTCTCTCACTGGTTGAGCTCTGGTGGATGGCCTTTGGCAGTTGCCATGGGCATTGTTTAGAATATACAGGAATGCTGTTATTGCACTAACCAAATCACTGTATTTCGAGGGCAATCCACCATTCTTGGCAATATGCCATTCAACCTGGATACTATGGTGACTGGCCACTCTTCTATGCACCCAGTCTGCTGTATGTACTGAAGGGTTAGTTGCTAGGGGTTATACCTGGGCTAAGAGTTATCAGTACCTTATAAGATGTGATATGGAAGAAGGTGAGGACTGCTTAGGCTCTTGCAGGCAAACCCAAATACCTTTTCCAAATAGACAACCCCACAAGGGATTATTCATGATTATCCACACCTCAGCTTCGCATTATCCAAGAAATTGGTTTAATCCTTTTTGATCGGCCCAACTGTCAGTCAGGGTTAATGGCCAGGGCTCATGAGCAATCACTAGCCAAACTGCTCTGAGTTCAGCCCACTGGCTACTGCGGTTTTTTCCTGTTTCCATCCAGATGGTGTCAGTGTTGGGTTGAATAGTGACTCCAGCTCCTGTGGAAGATGCCCTGACTAGACCTATCTGTATGCCAGGCATCAGCAGAAATATCCCCAACTCCTCTATACAGGATGCAGGGGCCCCCACAGGAATGTGTGAGGTTATTTGGAGAATCTATATAGTCTACAGGGCCTAGTACCTCCTGCGTTTCTAGAGACAGTGGGCTGGTGAACATGGTGCTCTTTTGCTGCAGAAAAGCACACCACTTAGTCAAAGTGAGAGTTTGAGCCATGGCAGAGGTGGGTTGATGGTACATTCTCAACCCACCCCATGATAGGAAGTGAAGTTCTTACTATGATATACTGTTCCTCTATGAGAGGTTCTACCTGAAGGTGTTCTAGATACACTGATGTTGCTCTATGGGGGTGCCTGGGTGGTGTAGTTAGTTAAGCATTTGACTCTTGTTTCAGCTCAGGCTGTGATCTCTGGGTTGGAATCTCAGGGATCGTGAGATTGAGCCCCGGGTCAGGCTCTGTGTTCAGTCCAGAGTTTGCTTGGGATTCTCACTCCCTCTCTGTCTGCCCCTCCCTGCCTCAAATAAATAAATAAATCTTCTGGTTTTTTGTTTTTGTTTTGATTTTAAAAACAAAACTTTTATAAAGAGAAATAATTTTAATTTCTCTTCTTATTTATTTTTTAAAATTCAATTCAATTTGCCAACATATAACATAACACCCAGTACTCATCACATCACATGCCTTCTTTAATGTCCATCATTCAGTTACCCCATCCCCCCACCTGCCTCCCTTTCAGCAACCCTGTTTATTTCCTAGAGTCAAGAGATTGTCATGGTTTGTTTTCCTCTCTAATTTTTCCCCTTTCTGTTTCCCCTCCTTCCCTTATGGTCCCTTTCACTATTTCCTATATTCCACGTATGAGTGAAACCATATGATGATTGTCCTTCTTAGATTGACTTACTTCACTCAACATAATACCTTCCAGGTCCATCCATGTTGAAGCAAACGGTGGGTATTTGTCTCTTCTCTGGCTGAGTAATACTCCATTGTATGTACATAACATCTCTTCTTTGTCCATTCATTTGTCAAAGGACATCAGGACTCCTCCCACAGTTTGGCTATTGTGGACATTGCTGCTATGAACATTGAGGTGCAGGTATCCCAGTGTTTCACTACATCAGTATCTTTGGGGTAGATACCCAGTAGTGCAATTGCTGGATCATAATTTAGCTCTATTTTTAGAGCTTGAGCAACCTCCACACTGCTTTCCAGAGTGGCTGTACTAGTTTGCATTCCCACCAACAGTGCAAGAGGATTCCCCTTTCTCCACATCCTCTCCAACATTTGTAGTTTCCTGCCTTGTTAATTTTCCCCATTCTCACTGGTGTGAGGTGGTATCTCATTGTAGTTTTGATTTCTATTTCCCTGATGGCCAGTGATGCAGAGCGTTTTCTCATGTGCTTGTTGTCAATGTGTATGTCTTCCTCTGTGAGATTTCTGTTCATGTCTTTTGCCCATTTCATGATTGGATTGTTTGTTTCTTTGGTGTTGAGTTTAATAAGTTCTTTATAGATCTTGGATACTAACCCTTTATCTGATAGGTCATTTGCAAATATCTTCTCCCATTCTGTAGGTTGTCTTTCAGTTTTGTTGACTGTTTCTTTTGCTGTGTAGAAGCTTCTTATCTTGATGAAGTCCCAATAGTTCATTTTTGCTTTTGTTTCCCTTGCCTTCATAGATGTATCTTGCAAGAAGTTACTGTGGCAAAGTTCAAGAAGGTTGTTGCCTGTGCTCTCCTCTAGGATTTTGATGGATTCTTGTCTCACATTTAGATCTTTCATCCATTTTCAGTTTATCTTTGTGTATGGTGTAAGAGAATGGTCTAGTTTCATTCTTCTGCATGTAGCTGTCCAGTTTTCCCAGCACCATTTATTGAAGAGGCTGTCTGTTTTCCAGTGGATATTCTTCCCTGCTTTGTCGCATATTAGTTGCCCATAGAGTTGAGGGCCCATTTATGGGTTCTGTATTCTGTTCCATTGATCTATGTGTCTGTTTTTGTGCCAGTACCACACTGTCTTGGTGATCACAGCTTTGTAATACAGTTTGAAATCGGCCATTATGATGCCCCTGGCTCTGGTTTTCGTTTTCAATATTCCTATGGCTATTTGGGGTCTTTTCTGATTCCACACAAATCTTAAGATGATTTGTTCCAACTCTCTGAAGAAAGTCCATGGTATTTTGATAGGGATTGCATTAAATGTGTAAATTGCCCTGGGTAGCATGGATATTTTCACAATATTAATTCTCCCAATCCATGAGCATGTAATATTTTTCCATCTCTTTGAGACTTCCTCAATTTCTTACAGGAGTGTTCTGTAGTTTTTAGGGTATAGATACTTTACCTCTTTGGTTAGGTTTATTCCTAGGTATCTTATGCTTTTGGGGACAAATGTAAATGGGATTGATTCCTTAATTTCTCTTTCTTCAGTCTCATTGTTAGTGTATAGGAATGCCACTGATTTCTGGGCATTGATTTTGTATCCTGCCACACTGCCCACTTGCTGTATGAGTTTAGCAATCTTGGGGTGGAGTCTTTTGGATTTCTATGTACGCTATCATGTCATCTGCGAAGAGGGAGAGTTTGACTTCTTCTCTGCCAATTTGAATGTCTTTTATTTCTTTTTGTTGTCTGATTGCTGAGGCTAGGACTTCTAGTACTATGTTGAATAGCAGTGGTGAGAGTGGACATCCCTGTCATGTTCCTGATTAGGGAACATGTTCCTGATTAGGCTCTCAGTGGTTCCCCATTGAGAATATTTGCTGCGGGCTTTTCATAAATGGCTTTTAGGATATTGAGAAATGTTCTCTCTATGCTTACACTGAAAAGTTTTGATCAGGAATGGATGCTGTATTTTGTCAAATGCTTCCTCTGCATCTATTGAGAGGATCATATGGTTCTAGCTTTTTCTCTTATTGATGTAATCTATCACATTGATTGTTCTACAGGTGTTGAACCACCCTTGCATTGTGGAGATAAATCCCACTTGGTCTTGGTGAACAGTTTTCTTAATGTAAATGTACCATTGGATCCTATTTAATAGTATCTTGGTGAGAGTGTTTACATCCATGTTTATTAGGGATGTTGATCTATAATTCATTTTGGTCGGGCTTTGTCTGGTTTGGGAATCAAGGTAATGCTGGCCTCATAAAACAAGTTTGGAAATATTCCCTCCCTTTTATCCTTCAAAACAGTTTTAGTAGAATAGGTATTATTTCTTCTTTGTTTGGTAGAATTCCCCCTTGTAAAGCTCACTGCAAACCACTGTCCCATCTCAGTAACAGGCTGGAGCACCACAGCTTTGGGAGAAGCCTTAAAGATATGCGGACTGGCTCCGGAGGGCCCTTTACCCTAGAGCCTGGCAATGGACAGAGGTGGCTGTCCTCCATTCCCTTCAGGAGAGGTGGTCCTGGAAGCACAGGTCCATTGGTGGAGGGCCCCAGATCCGAGGGCATCACACAGACAAAGCTGGCTATCCTCATTCCCCCTGGGACAGGCAGAACCGAGGAGGGCACAGGAAAGTGGGAACTCTCCTGCCACTGCATGGAGGTCAGTTCACCTGCGTCTGCCCCCAGGAGCATCAGGGCCAGTGCGTACTGGGAGACTGGAGTTAGTTACTCGTGGGAAGCTTGACTCCAGAGCTAGAAATCTGGCCACCACCATTTTTTTTTCTATTTGTTTTACCTTGTGTCTGGGAGAAGTGGGTCCTCTAGGGAACAAAGGCCTCACAGGATAAATAGCTCATACTGAGCCCAGCACCTGGCAAGGGGTGGGGCATCTCTGCTCAGGCTCAGACACCTGAGAATCTGCAGCAGACCCCTCCCCCAGAGGAACTGCTGGAAGAACAAGAGAAAAGGAAGTTTACTGAACAAGCAGTACTGGAAAGCTCCAGCACTGAGGGAAAATAGTATATAAAACTAGAGGGTCCTTTTTTTTCATTATGACTCATTTTTATATCAGGCTAAATATTTCCAATATTTTTTCACTTTTCGCATCCTAACGTCAATATTTTACCAACTCTTTGTTTTTAAGTTTTTTCCTTTTTGACTCATATTTCTACAATTACATGTCTTAGATATATTTTTCAATTCTGGATTCCCTTCAATGCATTCAGTTTCATTTTGGTAGATATACGAGATAGGGGTTTTTGTTTTTTGTTTTTTGCTTTCTCTGTCTCATTTTGTTTTACAATGGTGGGAGTTAGTGCCTTCTAATACATGAGCAAAATACACCCAGAACCAAGTGAAACACCATGTTGGTTCATTCTGTGAGATTATATTCTCTTTTCCTTTCAATTCTGCTCCCCTCTTTTATCTTGTTTATGTTTTTGTGGTCGATGTTGGGTCTTTATATAAGTATTGCTGGTTTATATAAATTTGGGATTAAGCATCTTCTAACATACAGAAGAAAATACACTCGGCCAAGAGGATCGCCCTCTATATCCCCTCAGGGAGACTACATTCTCTCTCCATGACCACTTCCTCACCACTACCTTCCCACCCCCTTTTTTCTTTTCTTTTATTTTTTTCTTCTTCTTTGTTTTTTATTTTTACTACTTTGTTGTAAAATTTGTTTTTCACTTTAGTTGTCCTTTAGTTTTATTTTGTTCTGTTCATTTTCTTTCATTTTCTGGTCTCTGACCTCTTTGGAATCATCCGGGGGTGTATTTTACTTAGGTCGTGGTTGATATTTTTTTTTTTTAATTTATTTTTTATTGGTGTTCAATTTACTAACATACAGAATAACACCCAGTGCCCGTCACCCATTCACTCCCACCCCCCGCCCTCCTCCCCTTCTACCACCCCTAGTTCGTTTCCCAGAGTTAGCAGGTGGTTGATATTTTTGACTCAGCTTGCTCATACAGCCACTCTGGACAAAATGACTAGAAGGAAAAATTCACCACAAAATAAAGAACTGGAAGCAATATTCTCTTCCACAGAGTTACACAATGTAGATTTAAATACAATGTCAGAAATTCAATTCAGAAGGACAATTATAGATTTATTGGTGGCTCTGGAAAAAAGCGTAAAGGACTCTAGAGACTTCGTTACTGCAGAATTGGGATCTAATCAGGCCAAAATTAAAAATAGTTTAGCTGAGATGCTATCCAAACTGAATGCTCTAACTGCTAGGGTTAATGAAGTGGAAGAGAGAGTGACATAGAAAAGTTGATGGAAAGGAAGGAAACTGAGGAAAAAAGAGAGAAACAAGAGCCCATGAGGAAAGGTGTAGGGAAATAAATCATAACTTGAGAAGGAAGAATATACGTCTAATTGGTATTCCAGAAGAGACTGAGAGAGAGAGAGAGAGGACCAAAAATAATTTGAACAAATCATAGCTGAGTACTTCCCTAATCTGGGGAAGAAAATAGGCATTCAGATCCAAGAGATAGAGAGGACCCCCCAGAAATCAATAAATCTTTTTTGAAAAGCTGTTGCTTTATGGGGATACATTGAATTTCTGTCCCCTTTCAGAGCTGTGACCAAAATCCTAGAGGTACTCTCCTTCTGTTGTCTCTGCCACAGTACCAAAGCCATACCTTCTGGAGTCACAGATATATATAACTCAATTGATAGCCCTGCTTGAGAGATGCCCAGAGTTTTAATTGGCTTCACTAGAATTTTTGTATTCTCAAAGGTGGATTTTTACTCTAATCCCCATACCTACACATGACATTTCTTCACCAAGTGGTATAAGGGATTGAGGTACTGTGCCAAGTAGGGAATAAAAGTCCTTCAAAGCCTCAAAATCCTTATAAAAGCTTGCATCTATTTTACATTCTTAGAAGTTGTATAGGCTTGCTTCTTGTTAATTACACCTTCAGGATAATGCATATATTAGCCAACCACACAACTCCCAAAAACTTTATGGATGTGCCTGAATTTTGAATTTTATGTGGGTTACTGTCCATTTTCTCCTTTGTAGATGTTCCAGCAAAGTTTGCAGTGTCCTGCAGCAAAGGCAAGTCTTCACATGTTAACATTATACCATTAATGCAATGGGTCCATATAACCTATGTGGGGAAGGAGAATGGAGAGAAATCTCGAACTACCATCATATTGTGGTTACGTACAGTAGCCTTGGGGAATTAGCTGAAAGATCTACTGTCACTCTTACATGAAGGAAAATTGATCTTGTGGTCAGATGTATCCTGAAAAAAAGCTTTGCTAAGTCCAGGACAACATGGTACATTCCTAGCAACATGGTCAATGTATCTAAGATGCTGACAATATTGGGCATAGCCACATGGATGTGCGGGCACTCCATTGTTCAGTTCTTGGTAGTCCATGGTTATCTGTCAAGAGCTATTTAGCTTTTTTTAACCAGCTATATCAGGATGTTGAAAGTACTGTAGGCATGTATTAAAGTATGCTTGCATCCAGTGTCAACCAGAGCTGTCACATTTTGTTTATTTCTGGAGACCAGTGAGTAGTGAGCTTAATGTGAGGTTTTCCATCACTTCCAATGGCCTTCATCTGGAGGTAGTTTTTTTTTTTTAATTTATTTTTTATTGGTGTTCAATTTACTAACATACAGAATAACCCCCAGTGCCATCACCCATTCACTCCCACCCCCCGCCCTCCTCCCCTTCTACCACCCCTAGTTCGTTTCCCAGAGTTAGCAGTCTTTACATTCTGTCTCCCTTTCTGATATTTCCCACACATTTCTTCTCCCTTCCCTTATATTCCCTTTCACTATTATTTATATTCCCCAAATGAATGAGAACATATAATGTTTGTCCTTCTCCGACTGACTTACTTCACTCAGCATAATACCCTCCAGTTCCATCCACGTTGAAGCAAATGGTGGGTATTTGTCATTTCTAATAGCTGAGTAATATTCCATTGTATACATAAACCACATGGAGGTAGTTTTGGTCTCCATCCTGTATCTGGGGCATGTGAATCACCTACCTAAAATAGGACTGTAACCCGAGACCTCTGCTGGAGCAGGTGAGGCACCAGGAATGGTAGGGGCAGATGGAGCAGGCTTTCCAGAGGCTAATCAATACAGTGTTGGGTTGCTGATCTATCTTTTCATGTTGGATTCTGGTAGCAAGGAGGTCAAAACAAATTTGCTTTTGGGTTACTTTTACTGGACAGCTTTACAGCTGATTGGCTTTCCAAGTTCCCTTTCTGTTTTAGGTCTTTCCCATAGCCCATACCCATTCCTGGAACTTGTCAGTTTCCCCCAGGTGAGCAGCTGGTCGCCCAACACCATAAATGTCTTGTCTCATGACTGGGCTAACATGGATATCAGTATCTTATACCTGGTGCTGAAGTGGACTGGAGTATCTTGCCTTTCATTCTGCAGTAAATGTGGCCCAATCAGGGCCTCTAAAGACAGGGACACAGATTGCTTATTTCATTCTCAGCTCCCTAAGAATTTGTTGTAACTCCTCTATAGATTGTGCTCAGGGAGATTCCCCTTATTGGGCCAGGCCTCCCTGCAGTCAAGAATAATCCAATCTATAAGGAAGTAAGTACCTTAAACCCCCTGAGCACCATGCAGTTACTGCCAGAAGGATATGTGATGATGTTCATTTTCTCTGCTCCATGACCTGTCAGAGAAATGCCATTGCATTTCTCATGCCCTGACCACTGGATCCCATAGCTGCACTAACCATAGCTGCACCTAGATCCTTTCCCTGGCCTTTTGATGCAGTGTGGCATCTATATCAATAAGCCAAGTAGGAGTATATTCTCTCATCATGAACAATTCCTGAATTAAGGGCTGCACTGTTGGTTGGGGTTGTTGCTGTGCTTTTGCTTTCATTTGTATTAGGGCTTGAACAGCAGGGGAATTTTGTGTGTTTCACTCTCAATCACATCCTCCCCTTCACTCTCCTTCCTTTCTTAGAGATTCCACCTGTTAGTATCCCAGTCATAAGGTTTGTCATAAGCTCTCAGACCTTAATCTACAGTAGCTGGATATAGGTTTTCTGCGTTGAATTTTTTTTTTTAGCACTTGAAAAATATACTGCTTCTTAGGTGTGGCTTCCATAGTTTCTGATAAGAAATTGTGTTCATGTGAATTGTTTTCCCTGTATAGATAAGGAGAGATTTATTTCGCTCATTGATTTTAAGATTTTTATTATGATTTTATTTAACTTTATTTACCTTTAGTCATTGGAAGTTCAATATGTCTTGTTGTGGACTTCAACAAAGCCCCGCATAAGTGTTAATCAGCTTCTTGAATTTGTAGGTTTGGATATTTTACCCAATTAATGGACATTTTGTAATTTGATGACTTTTTCAGCCCCATGCTCTCTCTTCTCTCTTTCCAGTACTCTGGTAACACAAGTATAGTGTCTCATTAGTCCCTGAGAATCTATTCTTTTTAAAAAGTCTGTTTCCCTTTACTGTTCAGATTGATAATTTCTATTGCTTTATTTTCCAGTTTACATATGCTTTCCTCTGTCTCATTCACTATGCTTTTGAGTTATCCATTGTGTTTTAAATTTTGGTTATATTTTTCAGTTCTTAAATTTCACTTTTGTTTTTTATATCTTATAGCTATACTTTTTTAAAATTTTCTTTTAATTCCAGCTAGTTAAATACAGGGTTATATTAGTTTTAGGTGTACAATATAGTGATTCAGTACTTCCATACAACCCCCAATGTGCAACACAAATGCAGTCCTCAATCTTCACCGTCTATTTTGCCCATTCCTCCTCCACCCACCTCACCTCTGATAACCATCAATTTGTTCTCTGTAGTTAAGAGTCTGTTTCTTGGTTTGCCTCTCTCTCTCTCTTTTCCCTTTACTTGGCTTTCTATTTATTTGCAGGTACTTTTGTTTTTTCACTTTTCTCAAGCATGTTCCTAATTGCTCATTAGAATATTTTGGTGTTGGGATGCCTGGGTGGCTCAGCGGTTGAGCATCTGCCTTTGGCCCATGGTGTGATCCTGGAGTCCTGGGATTGAGTCCCACGTCAGGCTCCCTGCATGGAGCCTGCTTCTCTCTCTGCCTGTGTCTCTGTCTCTCTCTCTCTGTATCTCTCATGAATGAATAAATAAATAAAATCCTTTTAAAAAAATATTTTGGTGTTGTGTGTAAGTGATGTATCACTAAATTGTACACCTGAAGCTAATATTACAGTGTGTGTTAACTAACTGGAATTTAAATTAAAAAATAAAACTTTAAAAAAGAATATTTTGATAATGGCTAGTTTAAAATTACTAGCACACAATTGTAACATTACTGTTATTTTGGTGTGATCTTTTTATTTTAAAAAATGTAATTAAGATTTAAATGAAATACAAGAAACAGTGACTTTAAGGTGTACAACATGTTGATTTGATACACTTATATATTGAAAAATGACTACCATCCTAATGGTAACTAACACCAGCATCCTGTCACATAATTATCATTTCTTTTTTTGTGGTGCGATCATTTAAGATCTACTTTCTTAACAACTTTAAAGTATATAATATTGTTAACTATAGTCACCATGTTGTACATTAGATCTGGCATTATTTATTTTGAAACTGGAACTTTGTAACTTTTCACCACCGTCTCACCATTTCTTTCAGCCCCCAACCCCTGGTAACTACCATTCTACTCTGTATGCATTCAGCTTTTTTAGACTTCACATTTAAGTGATATAATACATTGTCTTTCTCTGTCTGACTTATTTCACAAAACAAAATACCTTTTTATTCTTTTCTTTTCTTTTTTTTTTTTTTTTTTTAGCAAAATACCTTAAAGGTTCACCCGTGTTGTTGCAAATGGTAGGATTTCCTCATTTTTATGGCTGAATAATAGTCCATTGAATATCACATCTTTATCTACTCATCTGTTGACAGATATTTAGAATGTTTACATATCTTAACTGTTGTGAATAGTGCCTCAGTGAACATGAGAGTGCATATATCATTTTGAATCCTGTTTTCATTTCCTTTGGATCTATACCCAGAAACGCTGAATCATATGGTAGTTCTATTTTTAATTATTTGAGGAATTTTCATACTACTGCCCATAGTGGCTGTACCAATTTAAATTCCCACCTACAGTGCACAATGGTTCTTTTTCCTACACATCCTCCCCAACATTTATTATCTCTTGCCGGGGATCCCTGGGTGGCGCAGCGGTTTGGCGCCTGCCTTTGGCCCAGGGCGCGATCCTGGAGACCCGGGATCGAGTCCCACGTCGGGCTCCCGGTGCATGGAGCCTGCTTCTCCCTCTGCCTGTGTCTCTGCCTCTCTCTCTCTCTCTGTGACTATCATAAATAAATAAAAATTTTAAAAAAAGATTTATTATCTCTTGCCTTTTTGATAATAGCTGTTCTGACAGGTGTTAGGTAACAACTTATTGTGGTTTTGATTTGTATGTCCATGATGATTAATGATGTTGATCACCTTTTCATGTACCTGTTGTCCATTTGTATGTCTTCATTGGAAAAATGTGTATTAAAGTCTTCTGCTCAGGATGCCTGGGTGGCTCACTGGTTAAGCGTCTGCCTTCAGTTCAGAGCGTGATCCTCGAGTTCCAGGATCAAGTCCCACTTGGGCGCCCTGCATGGAGCCTGCTTCTCCCTATACCTATGTCTCTGCCTCTCTCTTTCTGTGTCTCTCATGAATAAATAAATAAAATCTTAAAAAATAAAGTCTTCTGCTCATTTTAAAATGGATTTGTTTCTTTTTTTTTTTTGGATTTGTTTCTTGCTATTGAGCTGTATGAGTTTGTAATATATTTTGGATATTAAACATGTATAAGATACATAATTAGCAAATATATTTTCCCTCCCCATAGGTTGACTTTTCATCTTGTTTATTGTTTCTTTTGCTGTGCAGAAGCATTTTAGTTTGATGTAGTCCTACTAATTAATTTTGCTTTTGTTGCTTGTGCTTTTGATGTCATATCCAAAAAGTTGTTGCCAAGACCGATTTCAAGAATTTTCTTCTAGGAGTTTTACAGTTTCATGTCTTATGTTCAAGACTTTAATTTACTTGAGGTCAATGTTTGAGTGATAATATAACAGTTGAATTTCATTTTTCTGCATGTTATTATCCAGTTTTTATAATACAATTTATTGAAGAGACTATCTTTTTATCATTGAGTATTTTTGGCTCTACTGTCAAATATTAGTTGATCCTATATGTAGGGGTTTATTCCTGGGTTCTTGATTCTATTTCATTGTTCTGTTTTTATGCCATAACCATAATATTTTGATTACCATAGCTTTGTAGTACAGTTTGGATTCAGAAGTCTGATGCCTCCTGCTTTGCTCTTTTTAGGGATTGCTTTGGTTATTCTAAGTCTTTTGTGGTTTCATATAAATTTGTAATATTTTGTTTTCTGTTTCTGTGAAAAATAGCATTTGAATTTTGATAAAGTTTACATTGAATCTGTAGATGGCTTTGGGTAGTATGGATATTTGAACAATATTAATTCCTCTGATCTATGAACAGAGGATATCTTTTCATTTGTTTTGTCTTCTTCAATTTCTTTTATCAAAGTCTCATAGTTTCCACAACAGATCTTTCACTTCTTGGTTAATTTATTTCTGTGTATTTTATTGTTTCTAATGCTATTGTGAAGAGTTGGTTTTATTTCTTGTTTAGATATTTCTTTTTTTTTTTAAATTTTTTTTATTTATTTATGATAGTCACAGAGAGAGAGAGAGAAGCAGAGACATAGGCAGAGGGAGAAGCAGGCTCCATGCACTGGGAGCCCGATGTGGGATTCGATCCCGGGTCTCCAGGATCGTGCCCTGGGCCAAAGGCAGGCGCCAAACCGCTGCGCCACCCAGGGATCCCTAGATATTTCTTTATTAGTGGATAGAAACACAACTGACTTCCATGTTTTCATTTTATGCTATGCAAATTTACTGAATTCATTGATTACTTCCAATGGTATGTTTGGTTGAATCTTTAGGATTTTCTGTATATATGATTATATCATTTGTAAAAATTTAATTTCACATTTTCTTTTCTATTTGGATACCTTTTATTTCTTCATCTTGACAGACTGCTCAAAGTAGGACTTCCAATACTATATTGAATAAGAGTGATGAGAGTGGGCACCTTTTCTTCTTCCTACTCTTAGAGGAAAAGTTATAAACCTTTCACCTTTGAGTCTGATGTTCTGATGTTAGCTATGGGTTTGTTGACATGGCCTTTATTATGTAGAGGTATGTTCCTTTTATACCAAATTTGTTGACGATTTTTTTTTATCTTGAAAGGATGTTACATATATTTCAATTTTTTAAAATTTTATTGGGAATTAATATATAACACTGCATAATTTTAAGGTATACAATATAATGATTTGATATGTGTATATATTGAAAAATGATTGCCACAATAAGATTAGGTAACATTCATCACCTCACATAATTACAATTTTCTCTTGATTTGAGAATTTTTAAGATCTCTCTTAACATTCAAATGTACAATAGAGTATTGTTAACTATAGTCATCGTGTGGTACATTACACTCCCAGAACTTATTTATAAGTAGAAGTTTGTACCTTTTGACCATATTCACCTAATTTCCCCACCCACCACTCCTGCCTTGGCAGCTGAGAATTTGTTCTCTATGGTTTTTAATATTTTTTTTTTTAGATTTCACATTTAAGGGAGACTATACAGTATTTGTCTTTCTCTGTATGACTTCTTTCACTTGGCATAATGCCTTCAGGGGCTATCTATGTTGTCACAAATGGCAATATTTCCTTTTATAGTTGAATAGTAGTGTACTGTGTATATGTACCACAATATTTTATCCATTCATCCATCAATGGATACTTAGGCTGTGTCCATACCTATGCTATTGTAAATAATGTTACGATGAACATGTAAGTGTAGATATTTCTTTAGGACACGGATTTTGTTCCTTTTGTATATATATCCAGAAATGGAATTGCTGGATCATATGGTAGATCTATTTTTATTTTTTAAAGATTTTATTTATTCATGAGAGACACACAGAGAGAGGCAAAGACACAGGCAGAAGGAGAAGTAGACTCCATGTAGGGAGCCTGATGTGGGACTCGATCCCAGGACTCTGAGATCACGCCCTGAGCCAAAGGCAGACACCCAACTGCTGAGCCACCCAGGCAACCCTATTTTTAATTTTTTGAGGAAACTCCATACTGTTTTCCATGGCAGCTGCACCAATTTACATTTCCAGCGACAATGTACAAGGATTCCCTTTTCTCCACATTCTTGCCACCATTTGTTATTTCTTGTCTTTTTGATGGTAGCCATTAACAGCTGTGTGGTGATATCTCATTTTGGTTTTGATTTGTATTTTCCATATGATTAGTAATTTTTTTTTTGATTAGTAATGTTAAACACATTTGTATGTACCCATTGGTCATTTGAATATCTTTTTTGGAGAAATGTTTATTCAGGTCCATTGCACATTTTTAAATTAGATAATTTTTTTCTTTTTCCTATTGAATTCTATGAGTTCCCTACACAGTTTGGAGATTAAAACCTCTTATCATATATGTAGTTTGCAATATTTTGTCCCATTCCATAGTTTGACTTATCATTTTATTGATTGATTTTTTTGCTGTGTAGAAGCTTCTTAGTTTGATTTATTGCCAATGGTTTATTTTTGTTTTTTGTTCTTTGTGTTTAGGTGTCCTAACCAAGAAACTATTGTGAAGATCCATGTCAAATATATATTTTCTTTGTTTTCTGCTAGGAGTTTTATGGTTTCAGGTCATACTTTTAAGTCTTCAATTTGTTTCAAGTTAACTGTTGTGATTTTCATTCTTTTGTATGTAAAATCCAATTTTGATAACACCATTTATTGAAGAGACCTTTTTTCTCTATCAAGTATTCTTGGAGTCCTTGTCATATATTAGTTGACCATATACAGATGGTTTACTTCTGGGCTTTTAGTTTTGTTCCATTGGTGGATATGTCTGTTTTTATGGCAGTACCATACTTTTAATTACTATGGCATTGTAATATAGTTTGAAATCATGAAGTGTAATGCTTCCAGCTTTATTCTCAAAACTGTTTTGGCTATTTGGGGTTTGTGATTCCATATGAATTTTAGGATTGATTCTTCTTTTTTTCTTCAAATTTTTATTTAAATTATAGTTAGTTAACACAGTACAATATTGGCTTCAGAGGTACAATTCAGTGATTAATCACTTATTTATGTTTTTTGGTATATATTTTTTATTGGACTTTGATATGCCAACATATAGCATAACACTCAGTGCTCATCCCGAGAGTGCCCCCCTCAGTGCCTGTCACTCAATCACCCCAAACCCAAACCCACCTCCCTTTCCACCAACCGTTATTCGTTACTGAGACTGAGGTGTCTCTCATGTTCTGTCACCCTCACTGATATTTCCTTTTTTCTTTTTTTTTTCACTGATATTTCCCACTCATTTTCTCTCCTTTCCCCTTTATTCCCTTTCACTATTTTTTATATTCCCCAAATGAATGAGACCATGTAATGTTTGTCCTTCTCTGATTGACTTACTTCATTCAGCATAATACCCTCCAGTTCTATCCACGTTGAAGCAAATGGTGGGTATTTGTCGTTTCTAATGGCGGAGTAATATTCCATTGTATACATATACCACGTCTTCTTGATCCATTCATTTTTCGATGAACACTGAGGCTCCTTACACAGTTTGGCTACTGTGGACATTGCTGCTATAAACATTGGGGTGCAGGTATCTCGGCTTTTCACTGCATCTGTATCTTTGGGGTAAATCCCCTGCAGTGCAATTGCTGGGTCGTAGGGCAGTACTATTTTTAACTCTTTGAGGAACCTTCACACAGTTTTCCAGAGTGGCTACACCAGTTCACATTCCCACCAACAGTGCAAGAGAGTTCCCCTTTCTCCACATCCTGCCCACATTTGTTGTTTCCTGTCTTGATAATGTTCACCATTCTCACTGGTGTGAGGTGGTATCTCATTGTGGTTTTGAATTGTATTTGCCTGATGGCAAGTGATGCAGAGCATTTTCTCATGTGCTTATTGGCCATGTGTATGTCTTCTTTGGTGAAATTTCTGTTCATGTATTTTGCCCAATTCATGATTGGATTGTTTGTTTCTTTGCTGTTGAGTTTAATAGTTTTTTATAGATTTTGGATTCTAGCCCTGTATCTGATAGTTCATTTGCAAATATCTTCTTCCATTCTGTAGATTGTCTTCATTTTCTTGACATTTCCTTTGCAGTGCATAAGCTTCTTATCTTGATGAAGTCCCAATAGTTCATTTTTGCTTTTGTTTCCCTTGCCTTCATAGATATATCTTGCAAGAAGTTGCTGTGGCCAAGTTCAAAAAGGTGTTGCCTGTGTTCTCCTCTAGGATTTTGATGGACACTTATCTCACATTTAGATCTTTCATCCATTTTGAGTTTATCTTTGTGTATGGTGTAAGAGAATTGTCTAGTTTCATTCTTCTGCATTTGACTGTCCAATTTTCCCAGCACCATTTTTTGAAGAGACTGTCTTTTTTCCAGTGGATAGTCTTCCCTGCTTTGTCGAATATTAGTTGCTCATAGAGTTGAGGGCCCATTTCTGGGTTCTGTATTCTGTTTCATTGATCTATGTGTCTGTTTTTGTGCCAGTACACTGTCTTGATGATCACAGCTTTGTAATACAGTTTGAAATCGGCCATTGTGATGCCCCTGGCTCTGATTTTCTTTTTCAATCTTCCCTGGCTATTTGGGGTCTTTTCTGATTCCACACAAACCTTAAGATGACTTGTTCCAACTCTCTGAAGAAAGTCCATGGTATTTTGATAGGGACTCCAATAAATGTGTACATTGCCCTGGGTAGCATTGACATTTTCACAATATTAATTCTTCTAATCCATGAGCATGGAATATTTTTCCATCTCTTTGTGTCTTCCTCAATTTCTTTCAGAAGTGTTCTATAGTTTTTAGGGTATTGATCCTTTACCTCTTTGGTTAGCTTTGTTCCAAGGTACCTTATGCTTTTGGGGTGAAATTGTAAATGGATTAACTCCTTCATTTCTCTTTCTTTAGTCTCATTGTAGTGTATAGAAATGCCACTGATTTCTGGGCATGGATTTTGTATCCTGCCACACTGCCAAATAGGTGTTTGAGTTCTAGCAATTTTGGGATAGAGTCTTTTGGTTTTCTACATACAGTATCATGTTATCTGCAAGAGGGAGAGTTTGACTTCTTCTTTGCCAATTTGAATGCCTTTTATTTGTTTTGGTTGCCTGGTTGCTGAGGCTAGGACCCTATACTATGTTGAATAGCAGTGGTGAGAGTGGACATTCCTGTCGTGTTCTTGATCTTAGGGAAAAGGCTCCCAGTGTTTCCCTACTGAGAATGATATGGCTGTGGGCTTTTTGTAGATGGCTTTTAAGATGCTGAGGAATGTTCCCTCTATCCCTACACTCCAAAGAGTTTTGATCAGGAATGGATGCTGTATTTTGTCAAATGGTTCCTCTGCATGTATTGAGAGGATCATATGGTTCTTGGTTTTTCTCTTGCTGATCTGATCTATCACGTTGATTGCTTTATGAGAGTTGAATCAGTCTTGCATCCCGGGGATACATCCAACTTGGTCATGGTGTATAATCTTCTGAATGTACTGATGAATCCTATTGGCTAGTATCTTGTTGAGAATTTTTGCATCTGTGTTCATCAGGGATATTGGTCTATAATTCTTTTTGGTGGTGTCTTTGGTTTTGGAATTAAGGTGATTCTGGCCTCATAGAACTAGTTTGGGAAGTATTCCATCTCTTTCTATCTTTCTGAACAGCTTTAGTAGAATAGGAATTGTTTCTTCTTTAAATGTTTGATAGAATTCTCCCTGGGAAGCCATCTGGCCCTGGACTATTGTGTCTTGGGAGGTTTTGGATGACTGCTTCAATTTCCTCCCTGGTTATTGGCCTGTTCATGTGTTTATTTCTTCCTGTTCCAGTTTTGGGTGTATGTGGTTTTCCAGAAATGCATCCATTTCTACTAGATTGCCTAATATATTGGCATATAGGTGCCCATAATATGTTTTTAAAATCATTTGTAGTTCCTTGGTATTGATTGTGATCTCTCCTTGTTCATATGTGATTTTATTAATTAGAGTCTTTTCTCTTTGTTTTTAATAAGGCTGGCTAATGGTTTATCTATCTTATTAATTCTTTCATAGAAGCAACTCCTAGTTTTGTTTATCTGTTCTACCATTCTTCTGGTCTGTATTTCATTGAGTTCTGCTCAAATCTTTTTAACTCTCTTCTTCTGCTTGGTGTAGGCTTTATTTTCTGTTCTTTCTCCCATTCCTTTAGGTGCCAGGTTAGCTTGTGTATTTGATTTTTTTTTCCAATTTTTTGAGGTATGCTTGTATTGCGATATATTTCCCTCAGGACTGCTTTTGCTGTATCCCAAGATTTTGAATGGTTATATCTTCATTCTCATTAGTTTCCATGAATCTTTTAAATTCTTCTCTAATATCCTGGTTGACCCTTTCATCTTTCAACAGGAAGGTCTTTAACTTCCACTTGTTTGAATTTTTTCCAAATTTCTTCTTGTGATTGAGTTCAAGTGTCAATCATTATGGTCTGAAAATATGCAGGGGACAATCCCAATCTTTTGGTATCCTTTAAGACCTGATTTGTGACCCAGTATGTGGTCTATTCTGGAGAAAGTTCCAATCACACTTGAGAAGAATGTGTATTCAGTTGCGTTCGGATGTAAAGTTTCTGTGAATATCTGTGAAATCCATCTGGCCCAGTGTATCCTTTAAAGCTCTTGTTTCTTGGAGATGTTGTGCTTAAAAAATCATTATTTGCCGATCGTGCCATGTTAAAGTCTCCTCCTATTAGTGTATTATTATCTAACTATATCTTTACTTTGGTTATTAATTGATTGATATACTTGGCAGCTCCCACATTCGGGGCATAAATATTCATGATTGTTAGGTCCTCTTGTCAGATAGACCCTTTAAAGTGTGATATAGTGTCCCTCTTCATCTCTTACTACAGTCTTTGGGATAAACTTTGATTTATCTGATATGAGGGTTGCTACCCCTGTTTTCTTTGAGGACCATTTGAATGATAATGTTCTCTAACCTTCATTTTTCAGCTGTAGGTGTTCTTAGGTCTGAAATGAGTCTCTTCTAGACAGCAAAGAGATGGGTCTTGCTTTTTTATCCAGTCTGAAATCCTGTGTCTTGTGATAGGGATCATTAAGCCCATTCATGTTCAGAGTTACTATTGTAAGATACGAATTAGTGTCATCATGATACCTATTCAGTCCCTGTTTTTATGGATTATTTCTTTGGGCTTTCTCTCTCTCTCTTTTTTTTTTTAAGATTTTATATATTTATCCCTCAGAGACAGAGAGAGAGAGGGAGGCAGAGACACAGGCAGAGGGAGAAGCAGGCTCCATGCAGGGAGCCCGATGTGGGACTCGATCCAGGACTCCAGGATCAGCCCTGGGCCGAAGGCAGCACTAAACCACTGAGCCTTCAATTTCTTTCATAAGTGTTCTATAATTTGCAGTATGTAGAATTTTTACTGTTTGGTTATGTTCATTCCTAGGTATCTTATGGTTTTTAGTGCAATTGTAAATGGGATCTATTCCTTGATTTCTCGTTTTGCTGCCTCATTATTGGTGTATAGAAATGCAACAGATTTATTTATTTATTTATTTATTTATTTATTTATTTATTTATTCTTTAACAGATTTCTGTACATTGATTTTGTATTCTGTAATTTTACCGAGTTTGTGTATCAGTTATAGCAATTTTTTGGTGGAGTCTTTTCGGATTTCTACATAGGGTATCACATCATCTGCAAATAGTGAACATCCTCATATATTTTGACGATGTACTGTTTTGTATGTATAATTATTGTATCTTCTTGATGAACTGACCCTTTTTTCAAGATATAATGTCCTTTGTCTCATAATAATTTCTGACTTGTAATCTATTCTGCCTGATACGGAAAAACCACCCAGCAGTTTATTTATCAGTTGCATGGAATATATTTTTCCATTTTTTTTCACTTTTAACTTGTATGTGATTTTAGATTTAAGGAGAGACACTTGTAGATAGCACATAGTTTGATAATGTTATTTGATCTCTTCTTCCAATTCTACCTTTGATTGGAAATGGATGCGTTTATATTTAAAACAATCACTGATAAGGAAAAACTTACTTCTGACATTTTGATGTTTATTTTCCGTGTGTGTTGTTATGTATGATATATTATATATGATATCTATCTACAATGATGTTTTATCATTCTAACCTTCCTGGATGGAGAGACACTGTCAATCCCTGGGCTACCTAATTCAAAGATAGGAAAGGACCCAGCAGGGAACATGCCTTTAATATGCAATCTAGAGCCATACCTCCTCTATTTGGCCCACGCACTTCAGGAGGTATTTTACCTCTGCCTAAATCATCCCAGGACTAAGTACCAGGCAACAAATAATACTCCTACAGCTCAAAGTTCAACAAAATTCGAATTAGCGAATCCCAAACTGTTTATACTGCCCTATCTTGATTTTCTTATTGAAACTCCAGTAAAGACCATAGCTTAGGTACTCCCCTGTTCCTATCTTTTGTCCCCAACCACCCTGATGTTTCCACATGTAGATGTGCATGGTGTGTTGTGACTCCAGTCTATTACCTGTGAGTATAATGAACTTTTTCTGTAAGGCTTTCCTGTGTCTCTTGTTGTAGCAGAATCTGATTATCTAATAAAAAATATAAAGCATTTAACTTTTGTTCTTCGTTTCCCCTATTAGTGCCTTCTTTTTTTTTTATTTTTTTATTAGTGCCTTCTTTGTGTTTAATTGGATATCTGTAGTCTACCATTTTGATTCTCTTCTCATTGTTTTAGTAAATATTTTAAATATATTTTCTTAGTGGTTACCATGAGGATTACAATTAATATCCTAAATTCTAACTATAAAAATTTAATTATTACCAACCTAGTTTTAGTAGAGTACAAAAACTGCTCCTATACAATTGTGCCTTCCCTTTACATTGTTATTGTCACAAGTTACATCTTTATACATTGTGTAACCATTAACACAGATTTATAATTGCTTTTATGCTTTTTTATATCATTCAGGGAATTTAAAAGAATTATAAATGAAAAATACAATGTTGCCTTTTATATTTGCCTATGATATTACCTATATTAGAATTCTTTTTTTACTTTACCTGGCTTTAAGTTACTATTCAATGTCCTTCAGTTTCAGCTTCAAAGACTCATTTTAGTATTTTTTTTGTAGGGCAGCTCTACTGCACTCTCTCAGTTTGCTTATCTGTAAATGTCTTAATTTCACACTCATTTTAAAGGATAGTTTTGCTGGACATATTTGCGTGTGTGTGTGTTCGTGTGTGTGTGTCTTGAAAAGTGTTATCTCACTCCTTTTAGGCCTCAGTGGTTTCTTTTTTATTCTAGGTATTTTTTTAAATTTAAATTTAATTAGTTTCAGAGATAGAGGTGATTCATCAATCTTATATAAAACCCAGTTCTCGGGCAGCCCCGGTGGCGCAGCGGTTTAGCGCCGCCTGCAGCCCAGGGCGTGATCCTGGAGACCCTGGATCGAGTCCCACGTCAGGCTCTGTATGATGCCTGCTTCTCCCTCTGCCTGTGTCTCTGCCTCTCTCTCTCTGTCTCTATGAATAAATAAATAAAATATTAAAAAAATACCCGGTTCTCATTACATCACATGTCCTCCTTAATGTCCATCACCATCCTCTCCCCTCTAGCAACCCTCAGTTTTTTCCTATGGTTAAGAGTCTCTTGGTTTGTCTCTCTGATTTCATCTTGTTTTATTTTTTCCTCTCTTCCCCTATGATCTTCTGTTTTGTTTCTTAAATTCCACATATGAGTGAGATCGTATGATAATTGTCTTACTCTGGTTGACTTATTTCACTGCATAATACTCTACTTC